>NC_133409.1:148517500-151017500 GCF_049350105.2 Macaca mulatta | reverse complement strand
TTTATTTTGTCTGCTGTAAGTATAGCTACTCCTGCTCACTTTTGGTTTCCATTTGCAGAGATTCTCTCTTGCCACCCTTTTACTTTCTGTCTCTATGGATTGTTGTGAGGCAGTATTACTGGTGAGTTTTTTGTAAGCAGAATATTGTTAGCTCATGTTTTCTATTCATTCAGCCATTCTAAATCTTATAAGTGGATAATTTAATCTGTTTACATTCCAGATTATTATTAATATGTGAAACTTTGTTTCTGTCATATTGTTGTTTTCTGGTTGTCTTATATGTTCTTTGTTACTGTCTTTTTCTCTTATTGGTTGTCATTGTGATTTGGTGGATTTCTGTAGTAGAACCTTTTGAGTCCTTTCTCTTCCTCTTTTGTGTGATTGCTTTACCAGTGAGTTGTATACTTGTGTATATTTTCATGATGATAATGTTGATATGTTGAAAATGCTGTCCTTTCACTTCTAGGTTTAGGACTTTCTTCAGCATTTCCTGTAGGGCCAGCCTAGTGGTAATGAAGTCTTTCAGCATTTGCTTGTCTTGGAGAGATTATTTCTTTTTCAATTATGAAGAATAATTTTGTTCAGTTTATTACTCTTGGCTTGGCATTTCTTTTCTTTCAGGACTTTGAGTATACTATCCTATTCTCTTCTGGCCTGTAAGATTTCTGCTAAGAAATCTGCTTTTAGTCTGATGGGATTTCCTTTATAGGTGACTAAACGCTTTTCTTTTGCTATTTTTAGGGTTTGCTTTGTACCTTAGACTATAGAAAGTCTGACTAGTAATGTGCCATGGAGAAGAACTTTCTGCACTGTGTTTTTCTCAGGATTATTAAACATCTTGGGTCTGACTTGGTAGTCATTTGGTACCATTTGGTAGACTTGGGAATTATTCATCTATTTTTTCATTAAACAGGTTTTCTAATCTGTTCTTGCTCTCTTGGCTCTTGAGGATACCAGTAATTTGAATTTTTGGTTGTTTATTGTGCCATATGTCACGAAGGCTTTGCTCATTTTTTGTGTGTGTGTTTTTGTCTGATTGGATTATTTCAATAGATCTGTCTTCAAGTTTTGGGATTCTTCCTTCTACGTGGCCTAGTATATTGTTGAAGCTTTCAAATGTATTTGGTATTTCATTTCATGAATTCTTTAATTCCTGAATTTCTGTTTCATTCCTTTTTTTAAAGTCTACATCTATGGTAAATTACTTATTCATATCCTGAATTATTTTTTGATTTTTTTTTGTATTTTTTTCAGAATTCTTTTGTATCTCACTGAACTTCTGTAAAATAAATGTTTTGAATCCTTTACCTGGAATCTTAAAAATTTCCTTTTTATTAAGATCTATTGTGTTCCTTTGGGGCTGTATTTTTTTTTTCTTTTTTGCTTTTTCATGTTTCCATCCTAATGTTAACATTTTTGCATCTGATATAATTCTTTGATTATAAGAATTGATAAGTCAATTCTTCCTATTTTTGAATTTCATTTCATAGTAGTGAACATTTTTCTGAAGATGAATCTATGGTGTTGGTTGCAGGGGGTACTTTGGATTTGATTCTGGGTGTAGTACATAGTAGAGTACTATGGTCTCTGTATAATTTCTTTGGCTGTAGACAGTGTTAATGGTATCTGTGATTTCCTCCGTGCATTAGGGTATGGTTATTACTGAGGCTGTGGTGAAGATGTCCTAGGGACTGGGATGCCACTTGAGACAGTCTTCAAGCTCCAATGGTGGCAGTGGTGCGCTGAGTGTTCCTATCTTTGTGCCCCAAGGTGGTGCCTGCTAGCACTTGTGTTTGTGGTTACCAGTGGGCTGATTCCCGGGTCTCCAGGTGGCTTGCTTGGATGCCAGTAGTGGCAGTGGTTCACTGGGTGGGTGGGTGGGATCTTGGACTCCTGGGCAGCTAGCTTTGCAGTGGCAATGGTGGGCTGATTCTCTGGGTCCCAAGCAGTGTGCATTGTTACCAGCAGCTGTGATAGGCTGAGTGGGATGCCTATAGGTGGTGTTTGCATGTAGGTGACAGCTAAGGTGATAGCACTCAACCTCAGGTACCCAAGAGGAGTACGCAGGTGCCCAAGGTGGTGGATTAGGTTGAGGAATTCCCAGGACCCGGGGCTGTGTTCTCTGTCTCAGTGAGAGGGGTCGATGAAGCTGTCTCTTCATCATTAAATGCTGTGCCAACGAGTCCCTTAATTTTCTTTTTGCCTGGAGGACTGAAACATTTATTATAGTTTAGGTCGGCCGGTTATGTTTTTCACTACCTATATGTCTAAAATCCCTGTATTTTTTTATAGATATGTTCAGGGTATGTTAATTAGCTTGATTTAATCATTACATATGGTATACATATATCAGTATATTACCCAATATCTCATGAACGTATTATGATTTGTCAATTAAAATTATACAGAGATATGTTGGAAAAAGGTATTATTTTCTGGGAATAGAATCTAGTTTCACAGCATTTTCCTTTTATGTTTTTAAAGATATTGGCTGGGCGTGATGGCGCACACCTGTAATTCCAGGACTTTGGGAGGCTGAGGCGGGCGGATCATGAGGTCAGGAGATCCAGACCATCTTGGCTAACAGGGTAAAACCCCGTCTCTACTAAAAATACAAAAAATTAGCCGGGCGTGGTAGCGGACGCCTGTAGTCCCAGCTACTGGGGAGGCTGAGGCGGGAGAATGGCGTGAACCCGGGAGGTGGAGCTTGCAGTGAGCCGAGATCACGCCGCTGCACTCCAGCCTGGGCAGCAGAGTGAGACTCCATCTCAAAAAAAAAAAAAAAAAAAAGATGTTGCTCGTCTGTCTCCTCATTTGCATTGTTTCCAGTGAAATAACTGCTGACATCTTTATTATTTTTTTTCATTTTCTGTTTTTTTTTTTAATTTTCTCTCCTTCTATGGCTTTCAACAAATACATGTTTTTTTCACCCACAATTATAGAGTGAACTTGAGCAACAATTTATAGAGAGGGCTTTTGACTATTGGTTGTAAATTTTTAGAAACAGTTGTTTGCTCTTTGTTTTATTAGGTCAAAGGCTAATTTCCTCAGAGTATTCTTATATTGAAGAATGTCGTAAACAATTTTATTTGTGATCTTGGCTGAACCATGGTGCCCAGATAGGTGATCAAGCATTATTCTGGATGATTTGTGAGGATATTTCTTGGATAATATTAACACATAAATAGCTAGACTGAGTAAAGTAGATTGATGCCTATAGTATGGGTGGGGTTCATCCAATTCATTGAAGATGTAAATTAAACAAAACACTGACCTTCCTCAAGGAAGATGGAACTCTGCAGCAGACAGCGCTGGGATTTGAACTGCAGTATCAGTCAACTGACCCACAAACAGCTGGTTGGCTTGTGTACAGCATTTACAAGATGAATGGACAACATCCTGTTTGGAGGTCTACCACTTTGATCAAAGAAGATAAAAACAGAACAGCTCTTGTGGACTGAATTGCATGGTATTTTCTTAGCAGTGGTGGAAGAACTGAACAATGATAAAGCTCCTATGTTTTGGTTTTTACTGACTTACAGACAGTGACTAATGGCCTGACCATATAATTAATCAGGAGAGCAATGGGAAAGTTGCCTATGAAAAAATCCCTGTATGAGATAGTCTTATGGAAATCACTATGATAATTTGAGAGGCTCACTAATGTAAGACATGTGGATTCCTGATGTAGAGTGAATGTTGTTCTTGACTGAATCTCTCATCAATGTGTGATCCCCAGCATTAAAGGTGGGACATGGAGGGAGGGGATTGGATCATGGGGGCAATTCCTCATGAATGGTTTAGCACCATCCCCTCAGTGCTGTTCAATGCCACTCAGAATAACTCCCTTCCAGGTTTGGAAGGTGATTGCAGTCAACAAGCATTTACCTCCAAGGGTTTGCCAGGTGCACGTGTAATTCCAGCTGTGAGAGTGGTTGAGGCAGAAGGATAACTTGAGTCCAGAGGGTAGAGTTTAGCCTGAGCAACATTTGATCCTAGCCAAGGAAACATATCAAGACCACATCTAAAAAAAAATAAATCCACATGTTTGCTTGTGGATTTAATTCTACTTAATTCACCTGGGTCCATGAAATAAGTAGACACTAGGGGCTGTAGCAATGCAGAGAGAGGTGGAATCAAGACATAGTCCTCTTGCATTCCCCACTTCACAGCCACAAAATACCCATAAGAAGTGTTTTCTTTAACAACAACAAAAAGACAGAGACAGCATATGGCTACATGGCAGATTATCTTATGGGAAGGCCTTGAAAATACATAGCTGGCAAGTGAGACTGTTACCTTTAGCCCCAAGAGGCAGCAAATGGGTCTTCGCAAGAATAGATACTTACCATGGAGTGGAACTTGTTCAACTAGTGGTAGGTGTGCTACCAAACTGAATGGGGTCCACTCACCTGGTGCAGTAAAGGCAAACATCCACACTGAGATTTTGTTGTGGGAGAAAGGAGGGCATTTATATGTAGGGCGCCAAGCAAGGAGAATCAGGCAACTCACACTTAAGACCCAACCTCCTTGATGGGTTACAAGCAAAGGTTTTTAAAGGCAGGACTACTTAGGAAAGCAGAGTTACAGACATCATAAAATTGTGCATGGAAATTATACATTGGTTTGGCCTTAAAAGTCGGAATATCCTGATGAGGGAGCTTACAGGTCTTAGGTAGATTTAAAGATTCTCTGATTTGTGATTGATAAAGAAGCAAAGCTTCCTTACATAGTTGGGGGCAGTAGAGAGGAATGTTCAGACCTGGCCTGTGGGCTTGACTCTCTCCAGGCCCCTCAGGAAAAAATTTAGAACAAAGAATGGGGGTCAGAGTTCAGTCCTCAGTTTCCCCTTATCTGAGGTCTCCCTGTCAGTGGATTTATTAGGTGGGATTCCATGTTTCTGAAAAACAACTCAGGACATATATTAAGATGTTATTTTTAGTTTCTGTAGAGATTCAAACATCTTGTGACTCTAACTTCCTTGGCTATTGTTTTAAGCTATCACTACCTTCTTACTTATAAAGTCACTCACTTACTTTTTAGGGCTGGCTAGGTGCCTGGAATTTCTCTTGAAGAAACTGAAGGTTTTCCTTTATTTCCATGTTGGGAGGCCCTGGTAGGCTTCTAAAAGAGGTCCCTCCTTTATCTCAGATACACATGGTAGGAGTGCTACAAAAGAACTTGAATGGGAGATACAGCAACCATGTGGAACACTGATTGACATTTCTTTACACCAGAAAAGGCACTTGCTCAAAATGTCCAACAATAGTCAGAGTGATGTCCTCCTCAAAGGGAGAGTTCCATAGAGAATTAAAATAGTCAACTGAAACACTGGGTGTATAAAGCAAGAGAACAAGGGGCTTGTCTCCCCAAGAGAAAGGGGAAACAAGCATAAAGATTGGGCTTGTACACCTTCATGAGTGTGCTCACACTTGACATGAGAGTATCCTCTCTTTTCCTGGTGGATCAGGGAAAGGTGCTGGTGTGATCTACATATATTCCTTCCCATGGTGGGAGGACACTGGAATGATGACTGTAATTCACCTCAACTTGCTTTTCTCATCCCTGATGCAGTGGTCCCAGGGCTAGGGATGGAAATAGAGTCCAGAAACAGGAATTATTCCTAAGCAAGAAACGGTAAATATATTTTATGTCCTTTATGTAATAATTCCTAAAGGCCTGGAGAAGTAGGTTGTGCCTTCACTGCACCTGGCAAAGTTGGGACTAACACTGAATGCAGCTGTATTGCCTGGGGTCAGATAGCCACCCAGATCTCTACCTGCATAACCCTACCCTCTATGAACTGAAATGGATGATGTGAGACAATTGCTAGAACAGTATTTGTCCCTGCAGTCCAAGCCAGCACAGCAGCAGAACCTAGTGTTCCTTCCAAAATTATAAATGTTTAGTATAAATGAAGAGAAGGAGAAATAGTAGCTGAGAGTAAATGAATGAACACATGGGTTATGTAATGAGGAAAATCCAATGTTACATGAACTACTCGAAAGAGGTATAAGTAAGAAAGAGTATTGTCTCTTAGCTCGATTTCAACAGATGCCTGAAAGGGTGCAGCCATGTGTTGCTGATACTATTCCTATTTTTGGACTGCACTGGGATCATTGTTAATGACCAAAGAGGATTCTGGTAATGTACCAGGATCTTTTCACTGTTATGATTCTTCTGGTGTAGGAGATCTGTGATTGGCCAGACACAGTGGCTCATGCTTGTAATTCCATCAGTTTGGGAGGCAATGGTAGGAACATCGTTTAAGGTCAGGATTTGAGACCAGCCTCTGCAAAATAGTGAGACCCATTCCTATAAAATATTTAAAAATTAGTTGGGCATGGTGGTGTGCACCTGTAATGCTATCTGCTCAGGAGGCCGAGGCAGAAGGATCACTTGAGTCCAGGAATTTGAGGTTACAGTGAGCTCTGATTGTGCCACTGCATTCTACCCTGGGCAACAGAGCAAGAGATTAACTCTAAAATAAAATAATAAATATTATAAGAAGAGATAATGTAGTCAAAACCAGGGTGTGATCTGTCGTCCAATAAAAATATGTGGTCTTTGTCCCTGTTTCCTGACAACCGGGTTCTAGAACATTTGCAATCTCCTCAGTGATAAACATGACTTCAATATGGCAAGGAGAAGACTATGGGGTGAGGGGCTCCTAGATAGCTTTAGAATGGGAGCTGGTTGCCAGAAACACGAAGCTGTGATTAGAGGATTGGAACTTTTAGCCCCATCCCTAAAGTCTAGGAGGGAAAGAGAGGCTCCAGGTTGAGTTCAGTCACACAATGGCCGGTGATTTAATTAATCTTGCCTACACAATGAAATTTACATAGAAACCTCTAGAGATTGGGTTTCGGAGAGCTTCCCAATTGGTGAGCACATCCATGTGTCCACGTGCTGGGAAGGTGGTGAACTCCATCTCCATGGGGACAGAGGCTCCTGTGCTCAGAGCCCTTCCAGACCTCACCCTGTGCACCTCTTCATCTGGTTGCTCATTTGTATCCTTTATAACTGCTGTGGTTTGAATATTTCCCCAAAAAAGTATCTGTTGGATATTTCTTCCCGAATGCAACATTTTTAAGAAATGGGACCTTTGAGAGGTGATTGGACCATCAGAGCTCTGCCTTCATTAATGAATTAAGACTCATCATAAAAGGACCTGAGGCTGTAAGTTTGACCTCCTTTTCCCCCTACCTCTCACCCTCTCTTGCCCTTTTGTTTTCTACCAGATACAGTCCCTTGATTTGGGAATTCCCATCCTCCACACCATGAATGAAACAAATTTCTGTTTCTTATAAGTTATCCAGTCTCAGGTGTTTGCTATAGTGGCATAATTTAAACCAGGGGTCCCTAACCCCCGGGCTGCGGACTGGTACAAGTTTCTGGCCTGGTAGGAACCAGATAGCACAGCAGGAGGTGATCGGTGGGCGAGGGAGCATGAGCATGACCACCAGAGTTCCGCCTCCTGTCAGATCAGTGGGGGAATTAGATTCTCATAGAAGCACGAACCCTATTGTGAGCTCTGCATGCGAGAGATCTGGGTTGCATGCTCCTTTTGAAACACTAATGCCTGATCATCTGAGGTGCAACAGTTTCATCCAAAACCATTTCCCTCTGCCTTCCGCCACCTCCACTGGTCCATGGAAAAACTGTCTTCCGTGAAACCGGTCTCAGGTGCCAAAAAGGTGGGGATTTAAGCTATAAAAATAAAAGAACTGCAATACTGAGTGTGAAAGGAAAGTAAAATTTCAGGACTCCAAATTCACTATACCAAAGGGAAAAGTTAAGTTTGGAGACTGAGTAATGGAAAAACTGCCTTTTTTTTGTTCCTAAACAAATAACTGCAAAGATAGAAGACCCCATATCTCCCCAGGTGGCCTCCCTCACAAACTGCTCACAAGATAATTCCTTGTGGGCCCCAACATCTTTACTCTAAAATGGAGTTTTGTTGAATTTCCCCCTGACAGTGTAAATTAACAGCTTATCTTCACAGGTACAGGACAAAGACAAGACTAGACATCATCCCTTCACCCACCAGGTGACTTTTCTTCCCAAGGTTTACTTTATCTTATGTAAAATGCAGATTTACTGAGCACGAGATGAATGCATAGTTGACTGTTTTTTTCCTCTCCTGGCTGCTCTTTCCCCTATAAATATTGAAGTCCTCAAACCCTGTTAGGAAAAAGCACGGGCCACAGATGCTACAATGATTTGTGTCTCTGTTTCCAAGATGCATCTTCAGCTCGGCAAAATCAACTTCTAAACTGACTGAGACCTGTCTCAGAGGTTTTTTGGTTTACATGACTATAGCGACGTCCTGAGTTCTTTGAGTTAATTTAAGAATTATCAGTCCTTGGGAGGTGAGAGACCCCTGACTTTGCAGCCATGATAGACAGAAGTGCAGGTAACCTGGGACCCGATACTTGGGACTTGCATCTGAAGTCAGGACAGACTTGTGGGACTGAGCCCTTAAACCTGTGGAGCCCGAGGTGAACTCCAGGTAGTTAGTGTCAGAATAGAGTCAAACTCTAGGACTCCCAGCTGCTGTTGGAGAATCAGAAATTTGGGTGGAGGAAAACCCCATCACCATCCCACAGAGAGAAACTTAGAGTAAGAGTAAGCAAGTACACCTCTATCTTTTTGGTCCCAGAGGAAAAGATAAACAAAATGTAAGCATTTACTTCACGTCCCTAATCTATTAAACACAGGTTGCTACCAGCTGTTCATTGTCCAGACATGGAGTGGTCCTACCTCTAACCTAGAAGTTAGGATTTTTTAGGCCTTTGAGGGTGTCACATAAAAACTAATAAATGTTAGAGATTCTCTCCCCAGAAATATTTCCACACACAAGAAAATATAAATATTAATATAAAACATTGGTGTGGACCCAGAACCTCTGAGGTCTTACAAACCTGGGTGTTTTAATCCTAGTAAGAGACAATGCTGAGGAAAGATGTTGGAATAATCATTTCATCATCACACAATGCCACTCCAATAATCTAGACTATAAACTGGGATAGACAAAAACTTGATGTAATAATCCATCCTCAAGGGATATGTTATTTATTAGTCTTGGTTCATTCAGCCACTCTGTGTGCCTACCAGGTACCAGATAAAGTTCTCTTCCTGGATCACTGCTCCAATAATTAAAATTTGTCACTTTTTCCCACCCCTCACATCCAGCACTTGAACCCTCTTACTACACCAGAGTAACAAATATGTTACTCGGTAACATATTTGAAGAGATTAATTTTGAGCCAAAAATGAGGGACCACGGCCCATGACGCAGTCCTCAGAAGACCCTGAGAACATGTGTTCAAGGTGGTTGGGGAATAGGTTGGTTTTATACATTTTAGGAACATATGAGACATCAATAAACTATACATTGTTTCGATCCAGAAAGTTGGGACAATTTGAAGCAAGCAAGGGTTGCGGGGTAGTGCTTCTGGGTTATAATTAGATTTTTAATTTTTCTGATTGGCAATTGGTTGAGTTACTATCAACAGAAAGGAACGTCTGGGTTATGATAAGAGGTTGTGGAGTCCCAAATTTTCTCATGCAGACGACGCCTCCAGGTGCCAGGCTTCAGAGAGAATAGATTGTAAATGTTTCTGATCAGATTGAAGGTCTGTGTTGGTGGTAAATGCTGGTCAGCTTTTCCTGAATTTCAAAAGAGAAGAGGGCATAATGAGGCATGTTCAACACCTGCTTCCCATGGTGGCCTCAGTCTTTCAGGTTAACTTTTGAGCACCCTGGCTGAGGGTGTCAATTGAGATGGTTAGGAGGGGGTGGCTTTGATGTTTATTTTTGGTTTACAACATGCAAAATGTTGAGAGAAGACAGACACCACCTCCCTCCTTGGAAGAGGACAACACTCCAGTCACCCTGCAGTTGATCATGGACATGCGTCTTAAGCTCCACCAGTCCGATGACCACCTGCTGAAGAGGTGTCATTGTCCTAGGTAAATACTAAGGGTGTGTCATCTCACGCCAAGAAGATTAAGGACACTGACACACGAGGAGTGAGTTTAGGAGCAAAGGGCTGAATAGGCAAAAGAAAGACAAAGGGGAACAATTCTCTTCTTGTGAGATAGAGGGGCACCCAAAAGGGAATTCCGGCCTGGAATGGGAGTGCATCCGATTTTACAGGCAGGCTTGAGGAGATGGTGTCTGATTTATGTAGGGCCCACAGGTTGGTTGGACCAGGTGTGATATTTACATAGTGCAAGTGGAAGGCTGTTCACCCCACCCTCATCCTATTATGCAAATGGGCTTGCCACTTGGCCGGCGCCATGTTGTCTGCTCCTTACTGTAAACGTGCCTGGCAAAGAGAAGGGAAGATGGAGTCGCCATTGTGATCATGCCCAGTCCCAGGTACCCGATTCCTATTCGCACAGCTGCCAGCATTCACCTGTGCAAGCTTCCAGCTTACTTGTCTATGTCTGAAGCTTGATATTACAGGCTGCTCCTTGTTAGAAAAGAAAATAATTTGGAGTCTGCTTTTCATTAAAAGCCTTCCGTACCCTCACTAGCTGTATAAATAATTTCTTAACTCCTATATCACTGCCAGCCTCTGAGCCAGAATGAGGTGACAGAGAGGCTGGGACTGTACAGAACACATTTTAGTAAAGATGGCTGAGTGACAGTAGTGATGTCCAGTTTCCAGGTGCAGCAGTGACATCTGTCCTGGCCTCAGGGTCCAGTGTCCAGCACCAGGTGTCAGAGGTGTGAGCAGTGGCGTCTGTGCTCAGCAGCAGGGGCAGTTGTTCCTAGGAGGGACCTGATCCAGGGTGGGCTGTGGATTCTGTTCCTGGATATGTAGGTTCCAGCCTGCTTCTGTGGCCTTTCCCACAATAAAACTAGACCCAATACCAGATATACGACTTTATGTATACATTACAGAAATTTGGTTTCCATAGTTTGCTCCAAGAAGTGAGTGGGAAATGAGTCTGTGGACGAGTGTCAGAGAGCGGCATTCAGAGGTGTTCCTTGTGCGAGAGCCACATCCTGAATTCTCTACCTGGCCTCTACCCCACTGTGGAGAGAACAACAGGGAATGTCACATCTCATAACTGATGATACACATCCTCCCTTTTCATACTGTGAGAAAAATCCTCTTTTAAACAGGTTTGAAAACCCACTCCACCCACCCACCCTGGGCACTCTCTGATCTCAGTGGGTCCCAATCTGGCCGAGCAGCAGGATTGCTGGCGGGGGCTTAGAAAACACTCAGGCCACTCCCCAGAACCCCAGTCTCAGAGTATTATGCATACGACCAAGGAATCGTTTATATAACAAGCCCTAGAGGTGAGGCTGATGCTCAGACATGTGGGATCCTGCTGTTCTTGATACTCCAAGTATAATCTGGAGAACAGCAACATGAACTCCAGCCTTGTCATAAATACAGAATCTGTAGCTCGACTCCAGACTTCCTGGATCTCAGCACCACGTTCGAGTGATCCCTGTACACACGGAAGTTCCTTGCCTAAGTGTCCTCTAGACTTGGGGTCAGAACTGTGCAGTCTGCTCTGGGTGTGGTCTGATCACATCCCTTACAACTGGAGGTCCAGGGTTCAGTCCTTGCCCTCATTCTTTTCCACAGTCAGTCACTCCCTTGGTGCCCACCACCCACAGCACACTGCAGCTCACAACCAGGTTCTCTCTTCAGGAAAGAACAGTCCTTGATGATGGGTCCAAGTTCACAGACAAATATAAGTCTAAATTAGACTCTGCTTTATAGATTCATGAGTTGGGATTGGATTCAGCACCAAGATCACAAGAACCAGGGCAGGGAGAGAGGGCAGGAGAGCAGAGCAGAATAGAAGCTCTAGAAGCAGGGCAGGAGGTGAATGGCTCTGAAAATTTGTCTCAGAATGCACAGAGACCCCCGTGTTCAGGGGCCACCCTGGGCGATGTCTGAGCCTCTGTGGTCACAGTTCCCACTGGACAAGTTTCCACTGATGGGACAAGGACAATGGAGCAGAGGTGACCCAGCTGAGGACTGACCACATAAAGTCCATGAAGAACTGAACAGTAACTAGGCACAGGCCCAGTCCACACTGGGCTCCTCACAGCCTTCTCCACCCCCACCTGCAACAGATTCAACACAGTGAACATGCAGATTCTGGAAGGTTCTTAGGTCTTTATTTGCTCTCTCAAATTCTAGGGTTTACTTATTTAATTAATCCATCAACCTCTCATAGCAGATATTTGAGAAAACAAATTTATATTCAGATTCTTATTTTCAGTAGGGAAGTAAGAAGTTGCAGCTTAGTGCACATAAAGTTGAGACTGAGATGGAGACATCCAGTCCCACCTCTCTGGAACAGGAAAGATGACTGGGGAGGAAACACAGGTCAGCGTGGGAACAGGGGTCACAGTGGACACAGGGGTAGACTGTCTCTCCACCTCCTCACATTACGCTAACAGGGACACAGACACATTCAGATGCCTTTGCAGAAAGAGAGGCCAGAGTCTCTTGAAGTCACAAAAGGGAGGCATAAAGAAATCCTGCATCTCAGTCCCACACAAGAGAGTTATCTCAGGCTACAGAAAACAACAGTCATGAACAAATTCAAGTCAGTCATGGTAAGTGATGACACTCTGAACAGCCCACCACACACTTGAAACGTCCCAATCAAAGAATCTCCATTACGCAGGCCTTTCCCCTCTGCCCCACCCCCACCCCCGCAGCCTACTCTAGACCCCAAGAATCTCACCTTTTCAAGCCGTGAGACACACATCAGAGCCCTGGACACTGTCGCTGGCTGGGGTAGAACAAAAACAGGACCTCGTCAGAGCCCACAGGAGACGTGGGACAGGAGGAATTACGGGATGGGTGAGCTCCTCCACACTCCCACCCCCACCACTTACACGCAGCCTGAGAGTCGCTCCCTCCTTTTCCACCTGTAGCAAGAAAATGTCCTGTGAGGGGACTGGGAGGAAGCAGGGTCATGAGATCTTAAGAGGAACCTCCTAGTCTTGGACCCAAAAGAAATTTCCAGAACATGACTACAGACCCAGGGCAGGATCAGCAAACAGGAGGAAAGCAGGTGTGTGTCCTGGACCAACTGCCCTTCTAAGGTCTGTCCTTAGCAGGGACCTTGCCCTGACTCATGAATGCTGGAATCAGGACCCCAACAGCACAACCATCAAGGTGATACATCTGTCCTTCATTGTCACATGTGCTGCACAAAAGAGTAAGTGCCGGCACCCAGGGCCCCAGGCTGGGTTAGCCCCTGTGTGGATGCTGCTTCCCAGGAATGAAGCAGGGAACACTTCTACCTGGGGTTTGAAATCCCCAGCGGGACAAGAAAACCCAGACCCCACCCCACACCCTTTCCCTACCTGAGCTCTTCCTCCTCCACATCACAGCAGCGACCACAGCTCCAGTGACCACAACTGCTAGGACAGCCAGGCCAGCAACAATGCCCACGATGGTGATAGTGGACTGGGAAGATGGCTCTGGGAAAGGAGGGGAAGGTGAGGGGCCCTGACCCTGCTGAAGGGCTCCAGAAGGGCTCCTGTTTCCCCTGAGAAGAGACATGACCCCTCATTCCCCTTCTTACCCCATCTCAGGGTGAGGGGCTCCGGCAGTCCCTCATGCTGCACATGGCACGTGTATCTCTGCTCTTCTCCAGAAGGCACCACCACAGCTGCCCACTTCTGGAAGGTTCCATCTCCTACTGGCCTGGTCTCCACAAGCTCGGTGTCCTGAGTTTGCTCCTCCCCATCCCGCTGCCAGGTCAATGTGATCTCCGCAGGGTAGAAGCCCAGGGCCCAGCACCTCAGGGTGGCCTCATGGTCAGAGACGGGGTGGTGGGTCACGTGTGTCTTTGGGGGGTCTGATGGGAAGAATCAGAAAATTCAGGCGCTTTGCATCTCTCATGGGACACCCCAGCAGCACCCATGTGACCACCCTGAGAATGAACAGGACACCTGGGGTGGGGAAGGGAGCACGGAATCCAGACACCAGCCCGGACACAGGCATCTGGGATAATCTCCTATTCCTTGGAGAGTTCTAGTCTCTGAGGGAGGAACAGGGACTTCTGGTCCTAACCTGAGTGGAGGCCGAGGGACTCAGAAAAGCTGGAATCAGACCTTCAAACACATTGAGTGTGAGGCAGAGAACAAGGCCTGAGAGAAAAATTCACGGTGCCCAAAGTTGCTGCAGGAGCCAAAGGGGACCCCTGATCAGTATTCCAGGGACTGTCTTTCCCTCCATGTCCTCAGAGACGTCATCCCTTAATTGTCCTAGAGAGCAGAGGGGGCCCTCAGAGGAAATCAGGAAAACTCACGCCATTCTCCATTCAAGGGAGGGCGACATTATAGCGCTGATCCCATTTTCCTCTCCTCCTCATGGGAGGCCATCCCGGGCTATCTAGAGGTGATGGGGAAGGCGCCCCATTGCCCCTGGTACCCGCGCGCTGCAGCGTCTCCTTCCCCTTCTCCAGGTATCTGCGGAGCCACTCCACGCACGTCCCCTCCAGGTGCGCTCTCATCTGCTCTGCCTCGCGGGCCGCCTCCCACTTGCGCTGAGTTATCTGAGCCGCCGTGTCTGCCGCGGTCCAGGAGCGCAGGTCACCGTTCAGGGCGATGTAATCCTTGCCGTCGTAGGCGAACTGGTGATACCCGCGGAGGAGTCGCCCGTCGGGCCCCAGGTCGCAGCCGTATATCCACTGGAGGGTGTGAGACCCTGGCCCCGCCCCCGCGGTCAGCCCCGCCCACCGAGCCCCGTCCCGCCCCGACCACACCCCGGGCATTTTGGCCGCAACTGAAAATGAAACCGGGTAAAGGCGCCTGGGGCTCTCCCCGGTCGAGGATCTGGGCGGGTCCCGCGGCCTCGGGGCGGATCTCGGACCTGGAGACTCGGGGAGACCCGGGCCGTCCGTGGGGGATGGGGAGGGGTCGTGACCTGCGCCCCGGGCCGGGGCCACTCACCCGCCTCGCTCTGGTTGTAGTAGCCGCGCAGGTTCCCCAGGCCCACTCGGAAAAACTGTGTGATGTTCTTGGCGAGCCCTGTCTGCTCTTCCCAATACTCCGGCCCCTCCTGCTCCGCCCACGGCGCCCGCGGCTCCATCCTCGGACTCGCGGCGTCGCTGTCGAACCGCAGGAACTGCGTGTCGTCCACGTAGCCCACGGAGATGAAGCGGGGCTCCCCGCGGCCAGGCCGGGACGTGCCGGCGCTGAAATACCTCAAGGAGTGCGAGCCTGGGGGCGAGGAGAGGCTGAGACCCGCCCGACCCTCCTCCCCGCGCGGCTCCCCGGGCCCTGCGCCCCCGCCTGCGGTCCCCTCGCTCCTCCCCGCAGAGGCCGTTTCCCTCCCGACCCCGCACTCACCGGCCCAGGTCTCGGTCAGGGCCAGGGCCGCCGAGAGCAGCAGGAGGAGGGTTCCGGGGGCCATGACCGCATCTCGGCGTCTGAGGAGACTCTGAGTCCTGGCGGGTGCGTGAGGACTTTAGAACTGAGACCGCGGCGACGCTGATTGGCTTCTCTAGACATCCGACACCCAATGAGAGTGGGAACTGGGGACGCGTCACGAGTATCCTGGAAGAAGGACCCGACACAGGTTGAGAGAAGTGAAACTAGGGGAGTGGGGAATCCCCAACCCAGGGCCTCCCCAATGCAGATAAGGCCCGAGGCCCTGAGAGCCACGCCCAGGACCTGGGACTTCATCCTGATCCCTCTCCGACACCAAGCCTCTTTGACACCCTGTCTGCCTGAGTCCTGGACAAGTATCTGTCTGTGGAAACCAGGGAGAGACTCCCAGGCTGCACCCAGCCTCTTCCCCTTCCCTACTCGTCCTGGAATCCCCGATCCTGAACTGGGCTCCCTGCCTCCCACTCCCTACCTCTCCCCTTGGACCTTTATACAGGGAAACTCACCACGGGGAACTTGATGCCAGAGAGTGAGCTCGCCCTGGGAATGGAGGTGTAGAGACAGGGGTTTTCTCTCTAAACCTGGTGAAGTTTTGTCTGAAGGCACCACACGGAGATTCTCATAGAGACCAGTTTCCTTTTTGTTTATTAATACAGTAGGTAGCACAATATTGGTAATCCCTGAATGATTAGAATTCCAATTTGTAAAAGTCCTGTGCCAAAACAGCATTACAATTAAACCCTCAAAGCTCCTAAGTTTTACTTTCCCAGACTATGGATCTGTGACTCTGAGTTGTTGAATTTAAAATTATCTTCATTCCCTAGCCCGAGTTTCCCTGCGTGAGTCCAGAACATCTCTTGAATACAAAGAAGCAGAGTTTGTTACTGTCTATTGCAACCGGGAGCCTGTAGTCATCACCTCAAAGTTGCGAGTGCTCCATGTAGTCCCAATGCTCTTCACGGACGCTCAAGCACTGCCTGTTTTCCAGAACTATGCACATCTAAGCAGTGTGCATATTTTATCTGGACACTAAATGAGTTTAGCAACTACTAAACTACTAATACTAAATGAGTTTAGCACATTGGTAGGCTACAAGATCAAAACACAAAAACTGAGTGTGCTTCTATAGAGCGTCAATGCATTAATACAAATGTTATTTAAAAATCCAACTTACAACAGCATTAAAAAGAATGAAGTCAGAACAAAATTGAGGGCCCAGCAATACTCTTCACTTCTATGGTTAATTGGTTTTTGAAAACAGTGCTAATATAATTCAGTGGGGGGAGAAATTATCTTTTCGTCAAGTGGTGCTGAGACAATAGGCTATCCATATGCAAAAGAATAAAGCTGGATCCCTACTTCACACTACATATAAAAATTACCTCAACGTGTATCAAAGACCTAAATGTGAGACTTAACACTAGAAAACTCTTAGAAGAAAACATAGGTATAAATCTTCATGACTTTGGATTAGGTAAAAATACCCGATCTTAAATGATACCAAAGGCACAAGCAAAAAGAGGAAATAAAAGATAAATCGAACATCATCAAAATTAAAAATGTGTGAGTCTAAGGACACCACCAAGAAAGTGAAAAGAAACTCATCGAATGGGAGAAATTTTTTGCAAATCTTACATCTGGCAAGGAAAAGACTTGTATTTAGAATATATAAAGAATGGTTGTAACTCAATATAATAATATTAGTAATAATAAGATAATAATAAACAATAAATAAAATAATAATATGACAAATAATATACAAAAGGCTCATAAGCATATAGAAACATGTTCAATATCATTAACCATCAGGGAAATGCACACAACCCAAAAATAAGATACTATTTCCCACCCACTAGAATGGCCATAATTAAAAAGGTAATAATTAGTGTTGATGAGAATATGGAGATACTGGAACACTCACACTTCGCTGGTGGGGATTTAAGAGACATAGCTCCTTTAGAAAGCAGGCTATCAGTAGCTCAAATTGTTGAACATTAAGTTATTATTACATGAACCAGCAATCCCCTCCTATGTATACAGTATACCTAAGAGAAATGAAAACATAAGTTCACATAAAAACTTATATACCATGTTTGTAGCAGCATTATTCATTATAATCCAAACGAGAAGGACCAAAATGTTGCCAACTAATAAATAAATTGTGATATATCCATACAATGGAATATAATTAAGCAATGGAAAAGATGTTAAGTACTGATACAAGCTACGACTCATTCAAACTTTGAATACGTTCTGGTAAGTAAAAGAAGACAGACACAAACGGCCACATGTTGTATAATTTCATTACATAAAATGTTCAGAATAGGTAAATCTGTAGAGCTAAAACATAGATTGGTAGTTTCTTAGGCCTGGGCTTTGGATATGGATTTTTCTGCAGGGCTGGGAGGAGGTAAAAGGATCTGTAATTGATTGTGGTACTGGAGACACAACTGTGAATATTCTAAAAACCACCGAATTGTATATTTTGAATGTGTTGATTTTATACTATTTAAGTTATATCACAAGTTGTCTGGAAAATGATTAAATTACATATAAAATTTACAGTCATTGCAGTTCAACAAAAGCTACCAGATAAAAACACTCAGTATGGTTTGCATGCAAGTGAAGAAAGTAGACATGCAGAGAGAAGGCTGATACAATAGTAATCACCTTAGTAAAGTGGGTTTGGATTTAGTGACAGGAGAGATTTAAAAGTATATTTATGTATATTTTGATTGTTTCATTTCCCATTGTGAGCATGAATTATTTTTACACTAAAAATTTAAAAATAAAATGTTACAAATCTTGAAAGCTCTGCAGTCAAATAAACATAGTAACAAATGATAAAGAGCTGTCTGGAATGTCTTCCTAGAGAACTGGTTGAAGCACATGCATGTAAAAGGGAGGCAATGTATGTATGTATGTATTTGAGATGGAGTCTCACTCTGGCGCCCAGCTAATTTTTGTATTTTTAGTAGAGACAGGGTTTCACCGTGTTGGCCAGGCTGGTCTCAAAACTTCCGACCTCAAGTGATCTGCCCGTGTAGGCCTCCCAAAGTGCTGGGATACAGGCTTGAGCCACCAAGCCCGGCCACAACTTCTCTTTTAAAAGGATCTCTGACTGCTGTGCTGAGAACAGAATTGAGAGGCGAGGGACCAGGGAGGCAGAAGGGAAAACAGTAGGAAGCGAGTACAGTATTCCAGGCTGGAGATGTCAGTGACCTTGACTGGGGTGTGAGCAGGGGAAAGAGTGGGATGTGAGGGGATTCTGGATGCATTTGAAGATGGACTCACAGCATTTGCCAATGGATTGTATCTGTGGTGTGAGAAAGATGAAACAAGTACACCCATAGTTGTAAAATGAGTGAGTAGAAGGAAGGGTGGAGCTGCTGTCAGTGGAGATGGGGAGACTCTGGCAGGAGCATACTGAGGAGGGGGCATCACAGGCACTCAGTGGAGATGTCTACTAGGAATGCAGGTTGGGGAGCTGGGGTGGAATTTAGACAGACAACTCCAGAGTTTAGAGGAAAGGAGAAATAGAGCAGGCTGGAGAAATAGATTTAGGAGGTCACACTATATAAATGATACTTAAAACCTCAAGAATGGACGAAGCACCAAGGGAATGGTTGACTGTGGAAAAGAATGAGCACAAGGACTGAACCCTGGACCTCCAGTTTAAGGGATCTGATCAGAGCACACCCAGAGCAGACTGCATAGTTCTGACCCCAAGTCTAGGGAACACTTAGACAAGGAACTCCCATATGCACAGGGATCATCTGAACGTGGTGCTGAGATCCAGGAATTCTGGAGTCAAACAAGAGATTCTGGATTTATGACAAGGCTGCAGCTCATGCTGCCGGTCTCCAGATCAAAAACACCAGGATCCCACATGTCTGAGCATCAGCCTTGCCTATAGGGCTTGTTATATAAGTGATTCCTTGGTCTTCTGCATAATTTCCTGAGACTGGGGTTCTGGGGAGTGGCCTGAGTATTTTCTAAGCTCCCACCAGCAATCCTGTTGCTCAGCCAGATCGGGAACCACTGAGATCAGAGATCAGAGAGTGCCCAGGGTGGGTGGGTGGGGTGGGTTTTCAAACCCTGTTTAAAAGAGAATTTTTCTCACAGAAAGAAAAGGGAGGATGTGTATCATCAGTTATGATATGTGACATTCCCTGTTGTTCTCTCCACCATGGGGTGGAGGCCAGGTAGAGAATTCAGGATGTGGCTCTTGCACATGGAACACCTGTGAATGCCGCTCTCTGACACCCGCCCACAGACTCATTTCCCGCTCACTTCTTGGAGGAAACCATGGAAACCAAATTTCTCTAATTTACACATACAGTAGCATACATGGTATTGGGAGCTAATTTTATCGTGGGGATGGCCACAGAAGCAGGCTGGAAACTACACATCCAGGAACAGAATCCATAGCCCACCCTGGGTCAGGTCTCTCCTAGGAAGAACTGCCCCTACTGCTGAGCACAGATGCCACTGCTCACACCTCTGACACCCTGGTGCTGGACACTGGACACTGAGGCCAGGACAGATGTCACTGCTGCACCTGGAAACTGGACATCACCACTGTCACTCAGTCATCTTTACTAAAATGTGTTCTGCATAGTCCCAGCCTTTCTGTGTCACCTCATTCTGGCTCAGAGGCTGGCAGTGATACAGGAGTTAAGAAAAAATTATTTAGGCAGATAGTGAGGGTACAGAAGTCCTCAGTAAGGTTTTCCTTTTAATGAAATGCAGCCCCGAAGTCATTTTCTTTTCTAACAAAGAGCAGCCTGTAAAATTACTACATCTAATAAAAGAGATAGACTCCAGTATAATAGTGGAGACTTCAACATCCAACCCTCAGCATTAGACAGATCATCTACACAGAAATCAAGAAGAAACATTGGATTTAAACTTTAGACCTAATAAAGCTAACAGACATTTACAGAGCATTCTATCTAACACTACAGAATATGCTACACTCTTTCCATAAACATATGGAACATTTTCTGGGAGAGAGCCTATGTTAAGCCACAAAAAAGTCTCAACAAATTTTCAAAAGTTGAAACCATATCAAATATCTTCTCCAGTCACAATGGAATAAAACTAGAAATATACACCAAGAGAAACTTTGGCAACTAGACAAATACGTGGAAATTAAACAACATGCTCCTGAATAACCATTGAGGCAGTAGAGAAATTAAAATGGAAATCAGAAAGTTTCTTGAAGCAAATGAAAATGGAAACACAACATGCCAAAACCTGTGGGATACAGTTAAACAGGGCTAGAAGGGACGTTTATAGCAATAAATGCCTACCTTAGAAAAGTAAAAACACTACAAACTAACAATATAACAATGAACCTCAAGGAACTAGAAAAGCAACAACAAACCACATCCAAAATTAGCAGAAAAAATAATAAAAATCAGAACAGAACTAAATAAAAGACTTCTAAAAACCATGTAAATCATCAACCAAGTGAAAAGATCATTCTACAAAAAGATAAACAAAAGTGATAAACCACTAGCTAGACAAACCAAGAAAAAAAGAGAGAAGACTCAGACAAAATCAGAAAAAAAAAAAAGAGAAACATTACAACTGATACCGCAAAAATACAAAAGATTATCAGAGACTATTATGAATAATTCTGTACTGACAAACTGGAAAACCTGGAGGATATGGATAAATTCCTGGAAACATACAACCTAGCAAGACTAAATTAGGAAGAATAGAAAACCTGAAGCCCTGACATCCATGAACCGTTCTCACAGCGGGTCCAGTGGGCCCCTGACCACCCTGTGATTATTTCCTCAGCGCTGGTTTGCATAATTGAAATAGACCTGCTCAGCAACAGGCAGAATCTGCAGTTCACTTCCTTTTGTACCTTTTATTTTCAGTTCAGGGGTACTGGTACAGGCTGTTATATAGGTAAACTTGTGTTATAGGAGTTTGTTGCACAGATTAATCACCCAGTTTTTAAGCCTAGTACCCATTAATTATTTTTCCTGATCCTCTCCCTCCTTCCACCCTCCACCTTCTGAAAGGCCCCAGCGTGTGTTGTTCTCCTGTCTGTCTCCACGCGTTCTCATCATCTAGCTCCCACTTATAAGTAAGAACATGCAGTATTTGCTTCTCTGTCCCTGCATTAGTTTGCTAAGGATAATGACTTTCAGCTCCATCCATGTCCCTGCAGAGGAAATGATCTCATTCCTTTTTCTGCTGCTTAGTATTCCATGGTATATGTGTACCACATTGTCTTTATTCGGTCTATCATTGATGGGCATTTAAGTTGAGTCCACGTCTTTGCTATTGTGAATGTTGCTGCAATGAGCATATGTGTGCATATGTCTTCATAATAGAATGATTTGTATTCCTTTGGGTATAATGGTATTTCTGTCTTTAGGTCTTTGAGAAATCACCACACAGTCTTCCACAATGGCTGACCTCATTTGCACTCTCACCAATAATGTATAAATGTTCCTTTTTCTCCAAAACCTTGCCAGCATCTTTAATTTTTTGACTTTTTAATAATCGCCATTCTGCCTGGTGTGAGATGTTATCTCATTGTGGTTTTGGTTTGCATTTCTCTAATGATCAGTGGTGTCGAGCTTTTTTTCATATGTTTGTTGGCTGCATGTATGTCTTCTTTTGAGAAGCATCTGTTTATACGCTTTGCCCACTTTTTAAAGGGGTTGTTTTGTTTTTTCTTGTAAATTTGTTTGAGTTCCTTATAGATGCTAGATATTAGACCTTTGTCCAATGCATAGCTCGCAAAAAATTTTCCTCATTCTGTAAGTTGTCTATTTACTCTGTTGATAATTTCTTTTGCTGTGCAGAAGCTCTTTAGTTTAATTAGATCCCATTTGTCAATTTTTGTTTTTGTTACACTTGCTTTTGTCACCTTTGTCATAAAATCGTTGCCCATGCCTATGTCCTGAATGGTATTGCCTACGTTGTCTTCTGGGTTTTTATAGTTTTGGGTTTTACATTTAAGTCTTTAATCCATGTTGAGGTGATTTTTGTATATGTTGTAAGGAAGGGGTTCAGTTTAAATCTTCTGCATATGGCTAGCCAGTTATCCCAGCACCATTTATAAATAGGGAATCCTTTCCCCATTGCTTGTTTTTGTCAGGTTTGTCCAAGATCATAGTTGTAGGTGTGTGGTCTTATTTCTGGATTCTCTATTCTGTTCCATTGGTCTATGTGTCTGTTTTTCTACCAGTACTATGCTGCTTTGGTTACAGTAGTCCTGAAGTATAGTTGAAATCAGGTACCGGATACCTCCAGTTTTGTTCCTTTTGCCTAGGATTGCCTTGGCTATTTGGGCTCTTTTTTGGTCCCATGTGCATTTAAAAATATTTTTTTCGAGTTCTGTGAAGAATGTCAATGGTAGTTTGATAGAAATAGCATTGAATCTGTACTTTACATTGGGAGGTATGGCCATTTTCACTATACTGATTTTTCCTATCCATAAGCACAGGAAAATTTTTCATTTGTTTGCATCATCTCTGATTTCTTTGAACAGTGGTTTGTAGTTATCCTTGCAGAGATCTTTTACCTCCTAAGTTAGCTGTATTCCTAGGTATTTTATTCTTTTTGTGGCAGTTGTGAATGGGAGTTCATTCCTGATTTGGCTCTTGGCTTATCTGTTGTTGGTGTGTAGAAATGCTAGTAATTTTTGCACATTGATTTTTTATCCTGAGACTCTGCTGATGTTGTTTATCAGGTTAAGAAGCTTTTGGGCTGAGCCTATTCACCTATCAATCATCTGGTCCTGGGCTTTTTTGTGGTTTGTAGGCTGTTTATTACTGCCTTAAGTTCAGAACTCGTTATTTGTTCAGGGATTGAATTTCTTCTTGGTTCAGTCTTGGGGGCAGTATATATGTCCAGGAATTGATCCATTTCTTCTAGATTTTCTCGTTTACGTGCATAGAAGCATTCATAATATTTTCTGGTAGTTGCTTATATTTCTTTGGGGTCAGTGGTAATGTTTTTATTGTTTCTGATTGCGTTTATTTGAATTTTCTTCCTTTTCTTCTTTATTAGTCTAGCTAGTGGTCTATATATTTTCGTAATTTTTTTTAGAAACCTCCTGACTTCATTGATCTTTTGAATGCTTTTGAGTGTTTCTGTATCCTTCAGGAGACAATACCTTTGTTAATTTTTTTGGTGGTTGTTGTTATTTCTTGTCCTCTGCTAGCTTAGGGATGTGTTTGCTCTTTGTTCTCAGGTTCTCTTAGTTGTGATTTTAGGTTGTTAACTTGAGATCTTTCTAACTTTTTGATGTGGGCATTTACAGCTATAAATTTCCCTCTTAACACTGCCTTAGCTGTTTCCCAGAGATTCTGGTACATTGTATCTTTGTTCTTATTAGTTTCAAAGAACTTCTTGATCTCTACCCTAATTTCATTATTTACCCAAAAGTCATTCAAGAACAGGTTATTCAATTTCTCTTTAATTGTATGGTTGAGTGAATTTCTTATTCTTGATTTTGAATTTGATTGCACTGTGGTCCAAGAGACTATTACGATTTCAGTTCTTTTGCATTTGCTGAGGAGTGTTTTACTTCCAATCGTGTGATCGATTTTACAGTAAGTGCCATGTGGCAATGAGAAAAATGTATATTCTGTTGTTTTGGGGTGGAGAGTTCTGTAGATATCTATCAGGTCCATTTGATCCAGGACTGAGTTCAGGGCCTGAATACCTTTGTTAATTTTCATCTTGATGATCGGTCTAATATTGTCAGTGGGGAATTCAAGTCTTCCATTATTATTGTGTGAGATTTTAAGTCTCTTTGGAGGTCTCTAAGAACTTGCTTATGAATCTGTGTGCTCCTGTATTGGGCGCATATATATTTAGGATAGTTAGATCTCCTTGTTGAATTAAACCCTTTACCCATACATAATGCCCCTTTTTAAAAATCTTTTTTCATCTTTGTTGGTTTAAAGTCTGTTTTGTCAGAAACTAAGATTACAACTCTGACTTTTTTCTGCTTTCTATTTGCTTGATAAATTTTCCTTCATCCCTTTATTTTGAGCCTATGTGTGTCATTGCATGTGAGATGAGTGTATTGGAGTCAGCGTACTGATAGGTCTTGGATCTTTATCCAGCTTGCCCATCCGTGTCTTTTAAATGGGGCACTTAGCTTATTTACATTAAAGTTAGTCTTGATATGTATGGATTTGATCCTGTCATCATGATGTTAGCTGGTTACTTTGCAGACTTGCTTATGTGGTTACTTTATTGTGTCACTAGTCTGTATAATTCAGTGTGTTTTTGTAGTGGCTGGTAACTGTCTTTCTTTTCCATGTTTAGTGCTTCTTTTAGGAATTCTTGTAATGTAAGTCTGGTAGTAATGAATTCCCATGGCATTTGTTTGTCTGAAAATAATCTTATTTCTCCTTTGCTTATGAAGCTTAGTTTGGCCGGATATGAAATGTTGGGTTGGAAATTCTTTTCTTTAAGAATATTGAATATTGGCCCTCAATCTCTTCAGGCTTGTAGGGTTACCACTGAGAGGTCCACTGTTAGTCTAATTGGCTTCCCTTTGTAGGTGACCTGGCCTTTGTCTCTTGCTGCCCTTAACATTTTTTCTTTCATATCAATCTTGGAGAATCTGATGATTACTTGTCTTGGGGATGATCTTCTCATGGAGTAACTTACTTGCCACCTCTGCATTTCTGAATTTGAATATTGGCCTGTCTAACTAGACTGGGGAAGTTCTCATGGATGATATCCTGAAATGTTTTCCAAATTGGTTCCATTCTCCCCATGACAGGTATACCAATTATTTGTAGATTCAGTTTCTTTACATAATCCCATGTTTCTGGGAGGTTTTGTTAATTCCTTTTAATTCTTTTTTCTCTATTCTTATCTTCCTGTCTTATTTCAAGAAGTCAGTCTTCAAGCACTGAGATTCTTTCCTCCACTTGCCATATTCTGCTATTAATACTTGTGACTACACTATGAAATTCCTGTAGTGTGTTTTTGGCTCTATCTGATTGGTTACATTCTTCTTTATACTGGCTATTTTGTCATTCACTCCAGCAATGTTTTATCATGATTTTTAGCTTCCTTGCATTGGATTACAGTGTGCTCCTTTAGCACAGTGAACTTTATTCCTATCCATATTCTGAATTCTACTTCTGAATTCTACTTTCTGTTACTCAGCCTTAGCCTGGTTCCAAACCCGTGCTGGCTTTTTGAGTTTTCAGCATTCTTGCACTGATTCCTTCTCATGTTTGTGGGCGTATCTACCTTCAATCTTTGGGGTTGCTGACCTTTGAATGGGTTTAGTTTTTCTCTTCTTTTGTTTTCTCTTTTAACAATCTGGCCACTTTTCTGTAGGGCTGCTGCAGTTTGCTGGGGGTCTGTTCCAGTCCCTAGTTGCCTCTGATTTTCCAGTACCTGGAAGTACCACCAGTGAAGGCTATGTAACAGCCAAGATGGCAGTCTGCCCCTTCCTCTGGAAGCTCTGTCTCAGGGAGGTACAGACCTATTGCAGGCCAAACCCACCTGTGGGAGGTGCTAGAGACCTTGGTTGGGAGGTCTTGCCCCATCAGGAGGAACAAGATCAGGATCTAGAGGTTTACTAAAGGGAAGAATATGCCCTCAGGAGACACAGAAATGATTCCATTGAACTGGAAGCTAAGACAGTCACCCGGCCCCTTCAGTTCCTTATGCTTCTGAATCAACAGAAAAGGAAGGAGTGACTGCACTGTCTGGGGTGATTGGTCCTGGTCATCATGGGGAATTGGTCTGCTACTACACAATGGCAGCAAAGAAGACTATGTCTGGAACACAGAAGATCTTTTAGAGCATCTCTTACTAATACTCTGCCATAATTAAAGTCAATAAAAACTAAAACAACCCAAGTCAGGTAGGACTACTAATGACACATACCCTTTAGGAATGAAGGTTTAAGTCATCCAAGCAGGAAAAGAAATCTAATCAGCTGAGGAACTTGCTGAAGGCCATGGGAATATGGGATGCTTAGTAAAAAAAGAAAAAAGTCTTTATAAAAGAAAAAAGTCTTTAGTTTTGGCTGGCACAGTGGCTTATGCTTGTAATCCCAGCACTATGGGAGGCTGAGGTGGGTGGATTGCTTAAGTCTAGGAATGTGAGACCAACCTGGGCAACATGCTGAAACTCCATCTCTACTGAAAATAAATACAAAAAATTAGTCAGACTTGGTGATGTGCTTGTAGTCCCAGCTACTTAGGAGGTTGAGGTAGGAGGATCACTTGTGCTCAGGAGGTGGAGATTGCAGTGAGCCAAGGTAATGCCACTGCACTCCAGCCTGGGCAACAGAACAAGACCCTGTATCAAATAAATCAGTAAATAAATAAATAACCAGCTGTAACCATGTGACCTGTTATAGAAATAAAGATGGCAAACGTTATGAGTATTACCTTCTTATATTTTATAAAGATATTTATGTCTGTGTGTATGTATCTGTACGTGTATTAAGCAAATACCTTTGTTTTCGTCTTTTCCTGATCGTCTTATAATAAAACATAAGATGTGCTAATAGTTCCCTTTTATTAATGATTTTTAAACTTTTTTTAAACATGGTATTGACGTTATAGTATATCGAAGAAAAGAGTGCATATCATGCATTCAGTTTGATTCTTTTTCTGAGGAAAGGGTTAGTGTGTTTTTAGTTGGATGCAAACTAGTTGTATCATCTTTGGCAAATGTGTGACTTTATAGTTGTTTTTATTTGGAGACTAAGTATGGTTTAAGAAAACGTTAATGGGCCGGGCGCGGTGGCTCAAGCCTGTAATCCCAGCACTTTGGGAGGTCGAGATGGGCGGATCATGAGGTCAGGAGATCGAGACCATCCTGGCTAACACGGTGAAACCCCGTCTCTACTAAAAACACAAAAAATTAGCCGGGCGTGGTGGCGGCGCCTGTAGTCCCAGCTACTCGGGAGGCTGAGGCAGGAGAATGGCGGGAACCCGGGAGGCAGAGCTTGCAGTGAGCTGAGATCCGGCCACTGCACTCCAGCCTGGGCGACAGAGCGACACTCCGCCTCAAAAAAAAAAAAAAAAAAAGAGAAAACGTTAATGGGTGCCAAGTTCACAAGCATGGACTGGGATGATGGGTCTTATGTGTCAATTTGACTAATCCATAGCACCTAGTTATTTAATCAAACACTAATTTATATGTTGCTATGATGGTGTTTTGCAGTTGTGGTTAAAATCTGATGTCAGTTGATTTTATGAAAAGGAAATTACTCTCAAAAATCTGGGTGGGACTTTTTGAGTCAGTTGAAGGCCTTTGGGCAAAATATGAGGCTTCCCAGAGAAGAAAAAATTCTGCCTGAGGTTGACAGTAGCAACTACAGTTTAGGTTTTCAGTCTGCCAGCCTGGTCTACAAATTTCAGACTGAAGCCTGCAACATTGTGACTTTCCAGCCTGCCAGCCTGCCGAGGTGTAATTTGTGACATCAATAACGTAAAATGAGGGCTGGAAAAAGATGTGAAGAAGCAAGCCAAGTGTGGTGGCTTATGTCTGAAATCCCAGCACTTTGGGAGGCCAAGGCGGGCGGATTGCCTGAGCTTGGGAGTTCAAAACCAGCCTGGCCAACATGGCGAAACTCCATCTCTACTAAAAATACAAAAAATTATCATGGCTTGATGGCAGGCACCTGTAATCCCAGCTACTCGGGAGGCTGAGGCAGGAGAAGCACTTGAACCCAGGAGGTGGAGGTTGCAGTGAGCCGAGATCATGCCATTACACTCCAGCCTGGGCGACAGAGTGAGATTCTCTCTCTCTTAAAAAAAAAAAAAAAAAAAAAAAAGCGGGTCCGGGCGCGGTGGCTCAAGCCTGTAATCCCAGCACTTTGGGAGGCCGAGACGGGCGGATCACGAAGTCAGAAGATCGAGACCATCCTGGCTAACACAGTGAAACCCCGTCTCTACTAAAAAATACAAAAAACTAGCCGGGCGTGGTGGCAGGCGCCTGTAGTCCCAGCTACTCGGGAGGCTGAGGCAGGAGAATGGCGTAAACCCAGGAGGCGGAGCTTGCAGTGAGCTGAGATGGCGCCACTGCACTCCAGCCTGGGCGACAGAGCGAGACTCCGTCTCAAAAAAAAAAAAAAAAAAAAATGCAAAGCAAAACAAAAAAAAAAGCGGAGTTCTCATATATGACTGAAGTTGGTTTCAATTCGAGATTGTTATAACTGTTTTGTTACATGTAATACCATAGTAATCACAAAGAAAACATACATAAAGTATACACGAAAGAAAATGAGAAGTTATTCAAAATATATTGCTAGAAAAAAATTGACTTAACACAAAGGAACGTTGGAATGAAGAGCATGAGGGATGAAACAGCTATAAGACATGCATAAAACCAACATCAAAATTACAGAAGTAAGTCCTTCCTTATCAGTAATTACTTTAAAGGTAAATGGATTAAACTGCCCAATCAGAACTCAGAGATTGTCACAATGGATAGAATAAAAAGAATCTAACTATATGCTGACTACAGGATACTCACTTTGCATCTAAGGACACATACTAGTTGAAACTGGAAGGATAGAAAAGGACATTCATGAAAATAGTAAAAAAGAATTTTTTATGATCTCTCAAAAGGTTCTATGTGTTGGCTGAGCTCAGATGATGGCCTGGGAGTTTTACATCGTTCAGGAAATGAAGCGGAAGGAACCAGATGCAGGCAGGATGGTTAATAGCAGTGTCCAGAACTTACACAATCACACTTCAGCCATATTTTATTGGCCAATACATTTATCAGATCTGATCGTGTTTAAGGGGGTGGAGAGACCTTACCTCCTGATGAGGGAGTGGTGGGTCAAACTAAAGAAAACCAAGTGTGATGGAAGATATTTTTGTAGCCCTTTTTGGAAAATACATGCAATCCAAAACATCCTATTGGCCAAAAAGGAAGAACACCATCACTCCTTACCCCTCCAGTGTAAGTCCTGTGATTCTATAGTATCCTGGGGAAGGATCATGTCTTAGGAAGCAGGTGTGGAGTCAAAGCTCTAAATAAAGCCCCATCTACAGTCATAATTTCACTTTATTTTGATGAAATTTTGTGTCATTTTCGATAAAGTAGGGGCTCACAAACTCTTCAGGGATCTCTCCAGTGGCGGGGATGACATGCTTCCTCCTCCACAGTTCAACTTTACAGATAAGTGGATCTAGGTCTCAGTTTCAGTTACTTAAAACGTCAGAGACTTGGATGCATGCAGGTCACAAAAAGGTGAAAGAATGTTCTCTTACTTTCCCATCTCTCACTCACTGCACCCTGAACAAGAACCTGCTCTACCTTGACCTTTTGAATGGGGAGGAGGGTCACACTCCTGCCTAACCTTCAAGTTTCCAGAGATAAACCTGCTACCCAAACAGCATGGTTCATTATGACGACTAAACCTTACACCAACAGCTCTCCCCTTATCCACCATGGCAGAAACTGAATCCCATGGAAAGACCCAGAAAATTCTTGCTCAATAGGACCAGTGTCATGCCCATTCTGCCAAAATGAAGCTAACATATTCATCACAATATGGGGTGTTGATGGGGATATAAAAATGATTACCAAAAAAATTTGACAAAAAAATCTTTAAAAAATCTTCTGCTACAAAGGAATGCAGCTCCTCACCAGCAACAGAACAAAGCTGTATGGAGAATGGCTTTGACGAGTTGAGAGAAGAAGACTTCAGATGATCAGTAATAACAAACTTCTCCAAACTAAAAGAGGATGCTCGAACCCATCACAAAGAAAGTAAAAACCTTAAAAAAGATTAGATGAATGGCTAACTAGAATAAACAGTGTAGAGAAGTCCTTAAATGACCTAATGGAGCTGAAAACCGTGGCACAAGAACTACGTGATGCATGCGCAAGCTTCATTAGCTGATTTGATCAAGTGGAAGAAAGGGTATCAGTGATTAAAAATCAAATGAATGAAAAGAAGTGAGAAGAGAAGTTTAGAGAAAAAAGAGTAAAAAGAAACAAACAAAGCCTCCAAGAAATATGGGACTATGTGAAAAGACCAAATCTACATCTGATTGGTGTACCTGAAAGTGATGGGGAGAATGGAACCAAGTTGGAAAACACTCTGCAGGATATTATCCAGTAGAACTTCCCCAACCTAGAGAGGCAGGCCAACATTCAAATTCAGGAAATACAGAGAATGCCACAAAGATACTCCTCGAGAAGAGCAACTCCAAGACACATAATTGTCAGATTAACCAAAGATGAAATGAAGGGAAAAATGTTAAGGGCAGCCAGAGAAAAAGGTTGGGTTACCCACAAAGGGAAGCCCATCAGACTAACAGCGGATCTCTCAGCAGAAACTCTACAAGCCAGAAGAGAGTGGGGACCAATATTCAACATTCTTAAAGAGAAGAATTTTCAACCCAGAATGTCATATTCAGCCAAACTAAGCTTCATAAGTGAAGGAGAAATAAAAGGGAGGCAATGGCAGAAGAATCAAGGCAGAACTACAGTGGTAGAAGAGAAGAAAAATGTAAACATGGAGACATAAGACAAGAAGATGACTGATGAAGGAAGTGTCTCAAATACATAAATACATACATACATACATAAAAGAGAAGTTTTACCGTGTCCCTCTTCTGCTCCAAATTGTCCTCTACCTCCCACCTCACTGAGAGCAAAGGTCAGATGCTTCCCCATTCCCCTCAAGCCCACTTGCTCTGGCTGTACCTCTGATCTCACCTCAGTTTCTCTCTGTCCTGGCCTCCTTGTTCTTCTGGGAACACACATACCTTCCTGCCCTGGTACATCTGAACTGGAGTTCCTCTGCCTGGAAAGAACTTCCCCAGACATCCTCGTGGACAACTCCTCATGTCCATCAAATCTTTCCTCAAAGATCAGCTTTGCAACGTGGCACACACTGACCACCCCAGCACAACAGCCACCTTCCCTGTCCCCACTGCCCACACCCTGGATCACCTGTCTCACAGCACTTACCACCTTCTAGCACTTTCTTCCCTTGCTCTGGTTATAATGTATCTTTCGTCTGCCTCTTCGCATTGGAACACATGCTACCCAAGGTCAGAGATTTTTCTCATTTACTTCAGTGATGTTCCCCAGATGCAGAACCACTCTGTCCTGTGTCTGGCTGACGACAAAGGTCAGTTGAATGAATGATCAGTGTAGAGCACCTCCCTAGTCTAAAGCCAGTATCTTTATTAACATAGCTTCAGGCCAAATGATGTTTTGTGGTGACCACAGCACAAGGTCTCCTCACACTGACACCGAGGCTGCCTGTGCTTTTCTCAGCAGTGCTGCTTGTGGTCCTCCCTCCTCCATCCTTCCTCCCACACCAACACCCCCACACACTGCAGCACACATTCAGGTTTCTCTCTTCAGGAAAGAACAGTCCTTGATGCCCACAGGTGGTGTTTGCATATAGGTGACAGCTAAGGTGATAACACCCAACCTCAGGTACCCTAGAGGAGTGCGCAGGTGCCCAAGGTGGTGGATTGGGTTGAGGAATTCCCAGGACCCGGGCCTGTGTTCTCTGTCTCAGTGGAAGGGGTCAATGAAGCTGCCTCTTCATCATTAAATGCTGTGCCAATGAGTCCCTTAATTTTCTTTTTCCCTGGAGGACTGAAACATGTATTATAGTTTAGGTCTATGGTTATAATGTTTTTCACTACCTATATGTCTAAAATCCCTGTATTTTTTGATAGACATATTCAGGGTATGTTAGTTAACTTGATTTAATCATTACATACGGTATACATATATCAGTATATCACCCAATATCTCATGAATGTATTATGGTTTGTCACTTAAAATTATACAGATATATGTTTGAAAAGGTATTATTTTCTGGGAATAGAATCTAGTTTCACAGCATTTTCCTTTTATGTTTTTAAAGATGTTGGCCGGGCGTGGTGGCTCACACCTGTAATTCCAGCACTTTGGGAGGCCGAGACGGGCGGATCACGAGGTCAGGAGAACGAAACCATCTTGGCTAACACGGTGAAACCCCATCTCTACTAAAAATACAAAAAATTAGCCGGGCATGGTGGCGGGCGCCTGTAGTCCCAGCTACTGGGGAGGCTGAGGCGGGAGAATGGCGTGAACCCGGGAGGTGGAGCTTGCAGTGAGCCGAGATCGCGCCGCTGCACTCCAGCCTGGGCGACAGAGCGAGACTCCGTGTCGCAAAAAAAAAAAAAAAAAAAAAAAAAAAAGATGTTGCTCGCCTGTCTCATTTGCATTGTTTCCAGTGAAATAATTGCTGACATCTTTATTATTTTTTTTCATTTTCTGTTTTTTTTTTTTATTTTCTCTCCTTCTATGGTTTTCAACAAATCCATAGTTTTTTTCACCCACAATTATAGAGTGAACTTGAGCAACAATTTATAGAGAGGGCTTTTGACTATTGGTTGTAAATTTTTAGAAACAGTTGTTTGCTCTTTGTTTTATTAGGTCAAAGGCTAATTTCCTCAGAGTATTCTTATATTGAAGAATGTCATAAACAATTTTATTTGTGATCTTGGCTGAACCATGGTGCCCGGATAGGTGATCAAGCATTATTCTGGATGATTTGTGAGAATATTTCTTGGATAATATTAACACATAAATAGCTAGACTGAGTAAAGTAGATTGATGCCTATAATATGGGTGGGGTTCATCCAATTCATTGGAGATGTAAGTTAAACAAAACACTGACCTTCCTCAAGGAAGATGGAACTCTGCAGCAGACAGCGCTGGGATTTGAACTGCAGTATCAGTCAACTGACCCACAAACAGCTGGTTGGCTTGTGTACAGCATTTACAAGATGAATGGACAACATCCTGTTTGGAGGTCTACCACTTTGATCAAAGAAGATAAAAACAGAACAGCTCTTGTGGACTGAATTGCATAGTGTTTTCTTAGCAGTGGTGGGAGAACTGAACAATGATAAAGCTCCTATGTTTTGGTTTTTACTGACTTGCAGACAGTGACTAATGGCCTGGCCATATAATTAATCAGGAGAGCAATGGGAAAGTTGCCTATGAAAAAATCCCTGTATGAGACACAGTTTTATGGAAATCACTGTGGTAATTTGAGAGGTTCATTAATGTAAGACACGTGGATCCCTGATGTAGAGTGAATGTTGTTCTTGACTGAATCTCACATCAATATGTGATCCCCAGCATTAAAGGTGGGACATGGAGGGAGGGGATTGGATCATGGGGGCAATTTCTCATGAATGGTTTAGCACCATCCCCTCAGTGCTGCTCAATGCCGCTCAGAATAACTCCCTTCCAGGTTTAGAAGGTGATTGCAGTCAACAAGCATTTACCTCCAAGAGTTTGCCAGGTGCACGTGTAATTCCAGCTGTGAGAGTGGCTGAGGCAGAAGGATAGCTTGAGTCCAGAGAGTAGAGTTTAGCCTGAGCAACATTTGATCCTAGCCAAGGAAACATATCAAGACCACATCTTAAAAAAAAAAAAATCCATATGTTTGCTTGTGGTGATCACCTGGGTCCACGAATTAAGTAGACACTGGGGGCTGTAGCAATGCAGAGAGAGGTGGAATCAAGACATAGTCCTCTTGCATTCCCCACCTTACAGGCACAAAATACCCATAAGAAGTGTTTTCTTAACAACAAAAAAGACAGAGACAGCATATGGCTACATGGCAGATTATCTTACGGGAAGGCCTTGAAAATACATAGCTGGCAAGTGAGACTTGCCAAGTTGCCAAGATACCTTGGCCCCAAGAGGCAGCAAATGGGTCTTGGCAAGAATAGATACTCACCGTGGAGTGGGACTTGTTCAGCTGGTGGTAGGTATGTTACCAAACTGAATGGGGTCCACTCATCTGGTGCAGTAAAGGCAAACATCCACACCGAGATTTTGTTGTGGGAGAAAGGAGGGCATTTATATGTAGGACGCCAAGCAAGGAGAATCAGGCAACTCACACTTAAGACCCAACCTCCTTGATGGGTTACAAGCAAAGGTTTTTAAAGGCAGGGCTAATTAGGAAAGCAGAGTTACAGACATCATAAAACTGTGCATGGAAATTATACATTGGTTTGGCCTTAAAAGTCAGAATATCCTGATGAGGGAGCTTACAGGTCTTAGGTAGATTTAAAGATTCTCTGATTTGTGATTAATAAGGAAGCAAAGCTTCCTTACATAGTTGGGGGCAGTAGAGAGGAATGTTCAGGCCTGGCCTGTGGGCTTGACTCTCTCCAGGCCCCTCAGGAAAAAATTTAGAACAAAGAATGGGGGTCAGAGTTCAGTCCTCAGTTTCCCCTTATCTGAGGTCTCCCTGTCAGTGGATTTATTAGGTGGGATTCCATGTTTCTGAAAAACAACTCAGGGACATATATTAAGATATTATTGTCAGTTTGTATAGAGATTCAAACATCTTGTGACTCTAACTTCCTTGGCTATTGTTTTAAGCTATCACTACCTTCTTACTTATAAAGTCACTCACTTACTTTTTAGGGCTGGCAAGGTGCCTGGAATTTCTCTTGAAGAAACTGAAGGTTTTCCTTTATTTCCATGTTGGGAGGCCCTGGTAGGCTTCTAAGAGAGGTCCCTCCTTTATCTCAGATGCACATGGTTGGAGTGCTACAAAAGAACTTGAATGGGAGGTACAGCAACCATGTGGACCACCGAGTCACATCTCTTTACACCAGAAAATGCAATTGCTCAAAATGTCCAACAATGGTCAGAGTGATACCATCCTCAAAGGAAGAGTTCTGTAGAGAATTAAAATAGTCAACATTGGGTGTATAAAGCAAGAGTGGGGAAACAAGCACGAAGGGTGGGCTTACACACCTTCTTGAGTGTGCTCACACTTGACATGAGAGTATCCTCTCTTTTCCTGGTGGATCAGGGGAAGGTGCTGGTGTGATCTACATATATTCCTTCCCATGGCGGGAGGACACTGGAATGATGACTGTAATTCACCTCAACTTGCTTTTCTCATCCCTGATGCAGTGGTCCCAGGACTAGGGATGCAAATAAAAGTCCAGAAACAGCAATTATTCCTAAGCAAGAAACTGTAAATATATTTTACGTCCATTATGCAATAATTCCTAAGGACCTGGAGAAGAAGGTTGTGCCTTCACTGAATCTGGCAAAGTTGGGTTTAACACTGAATGCAGCTGTACTGCCTGGAGTCAGATAACCACCCAGTTCTCTACCTGCATAACCCTAACCTCTATGAACTGGAATGGATGATGCGAGACAATTGCTAGAACAGTATTGGTCCCTGAAGTCTAAGCCAGCACAGTAGCAGAGCCTAATGTCCCTTCCAAAACTAGAAATGTTGGTATAAATGAAGAGAAAAAGAAATAGTAGCTGAGGGTAAATGAATGAACACATGGTTTGTGTAATGAGGAAAATCCAATGTTACATGAACTACTCGAAAGAGGTATAAGCAAGAGATGATATTGTCTCTTAGCTCAATTTTACCAGATGCCTGAAAGGGTGCAGCCGTATGTTGCTGAGACTATTCCTATTTTTGGACTGCACTGGGATAATTGTTAATGACCAAAGAGGATTCTGGTAATGTGCCAGGATCTTTTCACTGTTATGATTCTTCTGGTATAAAAGATCTGTAATTGGCCAGGCACAGTGGTTCACGCTTGTAATTCCACCACTTTGGGAGGCCATGGTAGGAGAATTGTTTAAGGCCAGGAGTTCGAGACCAGCCTGGGCAAAATAGTGAGACCCATTCCTACAAAATATTTAAAAATTAGTTGGGCATGGTGGTGTGCACCTGTAATGGTATCTACTCAGGAGGCTGATGCAGAAGGATCACTTGAATCCAGGAATTTGAGGTTAGAGTGAGCTATGATTGTGCCACTGCATTCTACTCTGAGCAACAGAGCAAGAGATTATCTCTGAAATAAATAAATATTATAAAAAGAGGTAATGTGGTCAAAGACCAGGGTGTGATCTGTTGTCCAATATAATATTTGGTCTTTGTCCCTGTTACCTGACAAGCAGGTAGTAAAACATTTACAATCTCCTCTGTGATAAGCATGACTTTAATGTGGCAATGAGATGACTATGGGGTGAGGAGCTCCTAGATAGCTTCAGGATGGAGACTGGTTCTCAGAAACACCAAGCTGTGATTAGAGGATTGGAGCTTTTAGCCCCATCTCTTACCTCTGGGAAGGAAAGAGAAGCTGGAGGTTGAGGTCGGTCACCAATGGCTGATGATTTAATTAATCTTGTCCACACAATGAAACGTCCATAGAAACCTCTAGAAAGTGGGTTTTGGAGAGCTTCCCAATTGTTGAGCACATCCGTGTGTCCAAGTGCTGGGAGGATAGTGAACCCCATCTCCATGGAGACAGAGGCTCCTGTGCTCAGAGCCCTTCCAGACCTCACCCTGTGCACCTCTTCATCTGGCTGCCCATTTGTATCCTTTATAACTGCTGTGGTTTCAATGTTTCCCCAAAAAAGCATCTGCTGGAAACTTCATCCGCAATCCAACAGCGTTAAGAGGTGAGACCTTTGAGAGGTGATTGGACCATCAGAGCTCTGCCCCTTTTAATGAATTAAGTCTGATCATAAAAGGATCTGAGTCTGTGAGTCTAACCTCTTATTCCCCCTACCTCTCACCCTCTCTTGCCCTTTTGCTTTCTACCAGATACAGTCCCTTGATATTGGAATTTCCATCCTCGACAACCATGAACCAAATAAATTTGTGTTCGTTATAATTTTTCTAGTCTCAGGTGTTCTACTATAGTGGTATAATTTAAACCAGGGGTCCCTAACCTCCCGGCTGCAGACTGGTACAGGTTCCTGGCCCAGTAGGAACCAGACCGCACAGCAGGAGGTGATCGGTGGGTGAGAGAGCATGAGCATGACCACCTGAGTTCTGCCTCCTGTCAGATCAGTGGCAGAATTAGATTCCCATAGAAGCACAAACCCTACTGTGACCTCTGCATGCCAGAGATCTAGGTTGCATGCTCCTTATGAAATGCTAATGCCTGATCATCTCAGGTGGAACAGTTTCATCTCAAAACCACTCCCCTCTACCCCCGAATGGTCCATGGAAAAATTGTCTTCCTTGTGCCCAAAAGGCTGGGGACTGCTAATTTAAGCTATAACAATAATAAACTGCAATACTGAGTGTGAAAGGAAAATAAAATTTCAGGACACCAAATTCGCTATACCAAAGGGAAAAGTTAAGTTTGGAAACTGAGTGATGGAAAGACTGTGTGGTATATGATGAGGTTTCTCTTCAAATAACCCAATCAATCTTATTATTTAATTCATAGTGGCCCCCTTTTTTTCCCTTTCCCTCCTTTTTGTCCTTTTTGCCTTTGTTAGATGCCCAGGCACGCCACAGTACCAGGCGTTATCAGTACCTTCTCACATTCCTTTCCTTATTTGGAAAGAGGACTTAACTTTCTAGCTCATTACAGACACCCCTTCCCATTTCCTCTCCGCTTTCTTTTACATGTCCACCTTATCTAAAAAAATCAAATGTGTAGCCAACTGGGATTAGTTTAGATTGTATGACCCAACCCCAACCAATGGGGAAAGCGTACAGGGGCAGGACTTGCATCAGGAATAAAGGCTCTCATGCCCCTTTGTTCAGGGCGCTTTCATGGCGACTGGCCAAGAAGACACCCCTCTGCGCAGAAGTAAAATTGCTTTGCTAAGAATCCTTTGTTCGAGTGTTCAATTTTCTTAGGATTTTGAGCGTTATTCCTAACAGTTCTGGCACCCAGCTCTGGGGATCGAATATTCTCCTTTGGGAAGGGAGCCTTCGGGCATTCCACCCAGGGAGACGCGTCCTACTATCTAGTTATGGTGGCCCTAGGGTGAAGGAGAACAAATCTCCTTCGTCCATTGTGACGAACAAATCTGGATTCTCAGCAAAGCAGGGAGGAGAGGCTTGCAAGACTGCAGCAATAAGAGTACCAGGTAATTCTTGTGCATGGAATAAGGTAGGAAACTTCACGAAGGCCACTAAGTATTTCCTGGGTGGTCGAGATAAGTTGGAGGCTGAGAGTGTGTGAATGGAACTAAGTAGTATTGTGGTTGTGTAGAGTGAGTGAGTCTTCTTTGCCGTCTGTTGCTGCCATCTATCTGCTAGAGGCAGGAACAGAGTAGACAAAGAGGAAGGGGGAGGGTAGAAATCCCAAACAGGTGGGGTTGGAGACTTTTCCCAAAGCCTCAGTAAGCCTCCAGGAAGGGGGAGGGTAGAAATCTCTAACAGGAGGGGTTGGACCCCCCCATAAGGCCTAAGATGGGAAACGTTTCGAGTAAGACAGGAAAATCAAAGAGTCTAGAGAGAGATGGAAGTCCTTCTGGTAGCCCCTTGGGGGTTTATGCCAAAGTATTGGAAAGATAGTGAGAGAACCAAGTATAAACGAAAATAGCAGATGATAAAATATTGTTGCTTTATTTGGGTTCGAGAACCCATCCTTAAACCCTCACTTTTCTGGCCAAAATTTGGGTCTAATGATTTGTCAGCTCTTAATGGAACATATTACTGGTAAGAGCCCTGTCTCCCAGGAAAAAAATCGGTTGCGCCCTCTGCTGGCAGCAGGGACTAGGTCTCCTTTATCTTTTAGACTTCGGAGGGAGAAACAAGTCAACCCTTCTGAAAGAGAAAAAGTTCCCGTGCCTGGACAACCTACACCTACTAACACGTGGGATCTTCTAAATCATCTTCCTTCATTCAGCGTCCCGGATCCCACCCCTCCGGTTCCCGTCTCAGGTTCCTCCCCTGTTTGGGTCACTCTTCCAGCTGCCCCAGGCTGTGCTGTCCCTCCGGCTGTGACTTCGGGTTACTCCCCAGCCATTTCAGGCAGCATCCCAGCCTGTTCTATTCCCCCAGCTGCTGCTGTGGATCCCTCCTCTGCTTGTGGTGCTTCTGCTCATATTGCTCCCCCTCCTTATAATCCCAACTCTGCAGAATTACTGTCTTGTGAGCCTGCCCCCTCTCAACCTATTAAGTATCCCTCTTTAAAGGGGCTTCAACGTGAAATAGAGCGACGTAAAAAGGATATTCAGAACTTTCCATTTCCCTCCACACCCAAAGAGCCAGATCCAACTTTCTTTCCTTTAAGAGAGGTACCACAAGGCTGAGGGACTATTGGCTTTGTAAGCTCTCCCTTGACTAGTTCAGAGGTCCGGAATTTTAAAAAGGAGCTTAAGCCATTACTAGATGACCCTTACGGAGTAGCAAATCAAATTGATCAATTTTTAGGGCCTCAGATATACTCTTGGGCCGAGTTGGTGTCCATCTTGGGCATCCTCTTTTCAGGGGAAGAACGAAGTATGATTCGGAGGGCTGCTATGGCGGTTTGGGAACGCGAGCAAACTCCCAGTCAAAATGTTCCTCCTGCGGACTATAAATTTCCCACCCGAGACCCCCAGTGGGACAACAACAATGCAAATCACTGGGAAAACATGCAGGATCTAAGGGAGATGATAATAAAAGGAATTTGAGAATCAGTAGCCCGAACTCGAAATCTTTCTAAAGCATTTGATATTCAATAGGAAAAAGATGAGGAACCCTCTAGATTCTTAGATTGAGGGAACAAATGAGACTGTACGGAGGCCTTGATCTGGAAAAACCCCTTGGACAGGGAATGTTAAAATTTCACTTTGTTACTAAAAGTTGGCCAGACATTTCAAGAAAATTACAAAAAATAGAAAATTGGGAGGACCATCCCCTGAGTGAACTGCTCAGGGAGGTTCAAAAGGTATATGTCAGAAGAGATGAGGAAAAGCAAAAACAAAACACAAAATTTACGTTATCTACCTTCCAGCAGATAGCTCCAAATCCATATACCTCTAAGCAGGGCTTCCAAGGAGCCAGAGATTATAAGGGGCCTAGACTGGTCTTGAGAGGACCCAAGCCTCCATCTGGAGGGCTGAGGACCTCAACTCATAAGCCCCCTAAGGGGTATGGGGGGCAAGCGCAGAGAATGCTAAGACTGAGAAGAGAGAGGGACAAGATAGATGTTACTGATGTGGAAGAACAGGCCACTTCAAGAGGGAGTGTCCTGAACTAGAGAGAGAGAGAGAGACTCTCACACTCAGGACTTTTGAAGAACAATGGGGGAGTCAAGGGTTCCACCTCTCCTATTTTAAGTCCCACCAGAAGCCCTTGATAAATTTGGAGGTGGGACCTAAGCATGAATTTATCACCTTTTTAGTTGATTCAGGGGCTTCACGCTCCTCTGTTTCCCTCCACCTGGTCTCACCTGCTCTTCAGAAGAACTTTTAGTCTCTGGGGTAAAAGGAGAAGGATTTAAGGCAAACATTTTAGAAAGCACAGAAGTCAGATACCAAGATCAATTTACTCATATTCAGTTTTTATTAATTTCTGAAGCGGGAACTAATTTATTAGGGAAGGACTTAATGTTAAGGCTAGGCATAGGCCTTCAAGTGGGCCCTAAAGGATTCCTCACTTCACTACATTTACTCACTGCTGTGGATGAGAAATATATTCATCCCAATGTCTGGTTAAAAGAAGCAAATAGAGGGAGACTCCAAATCCCTCCAATACGTATCAAACTAAAAACTTTTGGGGAAATAGTAAGGAGAAAGCAATACCCCATTCCAGAGGGCAGAGTAGGGCTAAAGCCTGTAACTGAGGGTCTCGTTAAAGATAGGCTCCTTGAATCCTGTATGTCTCCTCACAATACCCCAATCCTGCCTGTCAAGAAATCAGATGGGTCGCATAGATTGGTGCAAGACCTTAGAGCTGTTAATCAAATAGTCCAGACCACTCACCCCATTGTTCTTAACCCTTACACCATTCTTAGCAAAATTCCATATGATCATCAGTGGTTTACAGTGATAGACTTGAAGGATGCCTTCTGGGCATGCCCCTTGGCTGAGGATAGCTGAGACATATTTGCTTTTGAGTGGGAAGACCCCTATACAGGGTGGAGACAGCAATATCAATGGACAGTCTTGTCCCAGGGGTTCACAGACTCCCCCAACATCTTTGGTAAGATCCTAGAACAAGTACTAGAGAAAGTTACAGTCCCTAAACAAATATGTCTGCTTCAGTATGGGGATGATCTTCTAATATCTGGTAAAGACATAAAAGAAGTAGGTGACTTCTCTACACACATTCTCAATCACTTGCAATATGAGAGGTTGTGGGTCTCAAAATGGAAACTTCAGTATGTAGGACCTGAAGTTAAATACTTAGGCCACCTAATCAGTGCAGGTAAACAAAAAAAAAAGGACCTGAAAGAGTGGAGGGAATTGTTTCCCTACCCCTGCTTCAAACTAAACAAGAACTCAAGAAATTTTTAGGACTAATTGGGTATTGTCATTTATGGATTGATTCATATGCATTAGAAAGTAAACTTCTATATGAGAAACTTGCCCAGTGGAAGCCTGATCGTCTCTTGTGGACTTTCCAGGAAATCCAGCAAATTAAGGCATTAAAAGAGATGCTCATAACCGCCGCTATTCTAGCTCTACTCTCCCTAGAAAAGCCGTTTCATCTTTTAGTTAATGTAAACAATGGGTTAGCCCTAGGAGTGCTCACCCAAGAACATGAAGGTTGCCAACTGCCCATGGCCTCTTGTCAAAGGTCTTAGACCCAGTCACTCATGGGTGGCCCTAACATATCCAACCCATCACAGCTGCAGCAGTATTAGTCAAAGAAAGTAAGAAGTTAACCTTTGGAGGAAAGTTAACAGTAAGCACGCCCCACCAAGTTAGAACTATATTAAATCAGAAAGCAGGGAGGTGGATCACTGACTCCAGAATTTTAAAATATGAGGCTATCTTACTAGAACAAGACTATTTAATATTAACTACTGATAATTCACTTAATCCAGCAGGCTTTTTAATGGGGGATCCAAACTTAAAATGAGAGTATGCATGTTTGGATCTGATTGATTACCATACAAAAGTTTGACCAGACTTGGGAGAAACTCCCTTCAAGACAGGGCGGCACTTATTCATAGATGGGTACTCCTGGGTGATTGAAGGGAAAAGACGTAATGGGTATTCAGTGATGGATGAAAAGACACTTGAAGAAGTAGAATCAGGAAGGCTGCCTAATAATTGGTCTGCCCAAATGTGTGAACTGTTTGCACTCAGCCAAGCTTTAGGACATTTACAAAACAAAGAAGGAACTATTTAGACTGCCTTTGGGGTGGCACACATATATGGGAAAATTTGGATAGAGAAGGGTCTTATCAGTAGTACAGGCCAAGATTTAGTTCATAGAGAACTGATTGCACATGTCCTCAACAACCTCCAATTGCTGGAAGAGATAGCTACTGTACATGTCCCAGGGCACCAAAGGGACTTGTCTTTCACAAGTCGGGGAAATAATCTTGCAGATTAAATAGCAAAACAAGTTGCCATTTCTTCCAAAACGTCTGTTTTTCATTTAACTCCATGCCTTCCTTCTCCTACTGCAACCCTCATTTTCTCTTCCATTGAAAAAGAGAAGTTGATAAAAATAGGAGCTAAAGAGAAGGTGGAAGGGAAATGGATATTACCAGATCAGAGGGAGATGTTGCCAAAACCTCTCATAAGGGAGGTCTTGTCTCAATTACATCAAGGGACACACTGGGGACCCCAAGCAATGTGCGATGCAGTTATCTGGGTTTATGGGTGTATAGGAATTTATACCCTGGCCAAACAAGTTACAGATAGTTGCTTAATATGTTTAAAAAAAAAAACCTAATAAACAGGTTCTAAGGAAATCGCCCCTTGGAGGAAGAAATCCAGGGCTGAAACCATTTCAAAGTGTTCAGATCAATTACACTGAAATGCCTCCAACTGGTCATTTAAAATACTTATTAGCAATAATAGACCACTTTACCCACTGGATAGAGGCAATCCCATTCTCATGTGCAACTGCCAGTAATGTAGTTAAAGCATTAATTGAAAACATCGTACCCAGATTTGGACTAGAAGAAAATATTGATTCAGATAATGGAACCCATTTCACTGCGCATGTCATTAAGAAGTTAGCCCAGGTACTAGATATAATTTGGGAATACCATACCCCTTGGAATCCATCCTCCTCAGGAAGAGTAGAGTGGATGAATCAGACTCTAAAAAACCACTTAACTAAGTTAGTTTTAGAAACTCGATTGCCATGGACTAAATGTCTTCCTATTGCTTTGTTAAGAATCCAGACTGCCCCTCGGAGAGATATTGGCCTCTCCCCTTGTGAAATGCTTTATGGAATGCCCTACTTACACTCTACTGCTGACATCCCTATGTTTGAAACAAAGGATCAGTTCCTCAGAAATTATGTACTTGGTCTATGCTGTACCTTCTCTTCCCTTAAAACTAAAGGTCTCCTAGCACAGGCACTGCCCCTGGAGTTTCCAGCACATCAGCATCAGCTTGGAGACCACATTCTCATCAAAGGGTGGAAGGAAGGGAAGCTTGAACCAGCCTGGGAAGGACCCTACCTAGTGCTCCTAACTACTGAGACTGCAGTCTGGACAGTGGAAAGAGGATGGACTCATCACACCCAAGTCAAGAAGGCACCACCACCTCCAGAATCATGGACTGTCACTCCAGGGCCAACCACCACCCAACTAACTCTAAAAAAGAGCTTAGGGCAGGGCACAGTGGCTCACGCCTGTAATCCCAGCACTTTGGGAGGCCGAGGCGGGTAGATTACGAGGTCAGGAGATCAAGACCATCCTGGCTAACACGGTAAAACCCCGTCTGTACTAAAAATACAAAAAAATTAGCCAGGCATGCTGGAGGGCACCTGCAGTCCCAGCTACTCCAGAGGATGAGGCAGGAGAACGCCATGAACCCGGGAGGCAGAGCTGGCAGTGAGCCAAGATCGCGCCACTGCACTCCAGCCCAGACTACAGAGTGAGACTCCATCTCAAAAAAAAAAAAAAAAGAGCTTAATAATCACTTGTTTATTATCTTTTTTCTTTTCAACAGAAGGTCACCTTGTCATCAATGTAACTCAGGCTAGTCATCCTTTAACCCTTCAGTTCGATGCCTGTTCAGTCATCCCATGTGGAGACGAGCAAGCTCAAAGGAGGCTATCCCATGTTGATAAGTATCTATGTCCATATTGCAAAGAATCAAACAAGTATAAGTATGGAGCTTTAAAAAGTCCTTGTGGTGACTGGGCAGATGTTTGGTGAACTACTAAGTACAAAAGGTGGACAGCCAAGCCCCCTGCTTCAAATAAGTTATGGGGACTGAAACAAAAACTCCAACTAGTCCGTGGTCCCACCCCACCAAATTGTAAGCCATTACACTGTAACCCCTTGTTGCTGCTTATAAATAATCCCCGGACAATGGCCCCAGATCCCTCTATATTCAAATGGTATGGGTTGGGAGCAGACACTGAAGGACAGCACCCTACAGGAATCTTCTCCTTAAGGTTTGTTAAAACACTGATTAACACTAATAAAGGAGTTCAGACCCCAAGTTCCGGAGACACGTGGAACCCAACGCTCTCCCCACATATAGCGAGTCCAACATCCTCCTCCCATCTCCAGAATGACCCAACCAAGGAAACAATTGTGGAGGTAGAAAACTTAAGGCAAACTATAGCTCTAGAGACAGGATACCAAGATGCAAATGTTTGGCTGGAATGGATTAAACATTCTTCTCGCACTTTAAACAAAAGCGAATGTTACCCTTGTGCGCACAGTAGATCGGAGGCCCAGATTGTCCCCTTCCCACTTGGATGGTCTTCCAACCGACCGAGCATGGGCTGTATGGTCGCTGTCTTCCAAAACCCCTCAGCCTGGGGCAACAAATCATGTCAAGCTCTTTCTCTGCTGTTCCCCGAAGTTCAATACCCTGTGGGTCAGCCCCCGAGGACCATTCAGCGTCCGTCTCCCAATGCCAATTTTACTTCGTGTCTCTCACGACAGGGAGAGAACTTGGTGTTCCTGGGATCTTTAACGGGATGCAGTGAACTTAAGCCTTTCCAAGAGCTTATCCATCAGTCTGCCCTTAGCCATCCTCGAGGAGATGTGTGGTGGTATTGTGGTGCACCAATACTGGACACTCTGCCAAGTGACTGTAGTGGAATTTGTGCTCTAATTCAATTGGCCATCCATTTCACCCTGGCATTTCATCAACCAGAAAGGGTAAGAACCAAACATCGTCAAACAAAAGAGGACCCCCATGGGTCCTTCGGTTCTCATGTTTATATAGATACCATTAGGGTCCCAAGAGGAATGCCAAATGAATTATAGGCCCGAAATCAAATAACTGCCAGATTTGAATCTGCATTCTTCTAGTGGTTAACTGTAAATAAAAATGTCAATTAGATAAATTACTTTTATTACATTCAGCAATGATTTATTAATTATACTAGAGATGCTATTAAAGGAATAGGTGAACAATTAGAACCTACCAGCCAAATGGCCTGGGAAAACAGGATAGCATTAGACATGACACTAGCAAAATAAGGTAGAGTTTGTGTCATGATCAAGACCCAATGCTGTACTTATATCCCTAATAATACTGCTACCAGCAGGACCATAACTAAAGCATTACAGTGTCTTACTGCCCTATCAAATGAGCGAGCTAAAAATTCTGGACTAAATGATCCCTTCACAAATTTAATGGGAAAATTGGTTCAGTAGATGGAAGGGACTTATGTCCTCAATCCTTATCTCTCTGGCCATTGGATTAGCATTTCTTATTCTCGTAGGATGCTGCATCATACCCTGTGCCTGAGGATTAATACAAAGACTTATTGAAACAGCTCTCACTAAAACCTCTTACGATCCTCCTCCCCCTGATTCAAATAAGCTTTTCCTTCTAGAAGACCAAGTAGAACCAAATTATGCTAGAAAAATTTGAAGAGAAAGAGTTATTAAAAAAAAAAAAAAGGAAGCAGGGGAAGCTGCGGGTTATTATGAGGTTTCTCTTCAAATAACCCGATCAATCTTTTATTCTTTAATTCATAGCACCCCCTTTTTTCCCCTTTTTCTCCTTCTTTTTTTCTTTTTGTCTTTGTTGATGCCCAGGCACACCACAGTACCAGGTGTTATCAGTACCAGCTCACATTCCTTTCCTTATTTGGAAAGAGGACTTAACTTTCTAGCTCATTACAGACATCGCTTCCCCTTTCCTCTCCACTTTCTTTTACATGTCCATCTTATCTAAAAAAAATCAGATGTTTAGCCAACCGGGATCAGTTTAGATTGTACAACTCGACCCCAGCCAATGGGGAAAGGGTACAGGGCAGGACTTGAATCAGGAATAAAGGCTCTCATGTGCCTTTATTCAGGTGTGCTCTCATGGCAACTGGCCAAGGAGGCACCCCTTTGCAAAGAAGTAAAATTGCTTTGCTAAGAATCCTTTGTTCAAGTGTTCAATTTCCTTAGGATTTTGAGCATTATTCCTAACAACTGCCTTTCTTTTGTTCCTGAACAAATAACTGCAAAGATAGAAGACCACATATCTCCCCAGATGGCCTCCCTCAAGAATTGCTCACAAGATAATTCCTTGTGGGCCCCAACATCTTTACTCTAAAACTGAGTTTTGTTTAATTTCACTCTGCCAGTGTAAATTAACAGCTTATCTTCACAGGTACAAGACAAAGACAAGACTAGAAATCATCCCTCCATCTACCTGGAGACAAACGCATATTTGACTTCTCTACCCAACATTTACTTTATCATATGTAAAATGCAGATTTACTGAGCATAAGATGAAAGCATAGTTGACTGTTCCTTTTTCCTCTCCTGCCTGCTCTTTCTTCTGTAAATATTGCAGTCCTCAAAACCCTCTTAGGAAAAAGCATGGGCCATAGATGGTACAACAATTTGTGTCTCTTCTTCCAAGGTTAATCTTCAGCTCGACAAAATAAACTTCTAAACCGATTGAGACCTGTCTCAGACGTTTTTTAGTTTACATGACTATAGCAACTTCCTGAGTTCTTTGAGTTAGTTTAAGAATTATCAGTCCTTGGGAGATGAGAGACCCCTGACTTTGCAGCCGTGACAGACAGAAGTGCAGGTAACCTGGGACCCGATACTTGTGACTTGCATCTAAAGTGAGGACAGTCTTGTGGGACTGAGCCCTTAAACCTGTGGAGCCTGAGGTGAACTCCAGGTAGTTAGTGTCAGAATTGAGTCGAATTGTAGGACTCCCAGCTGCTGTTAGAGAATCGGAGAGTTATTTGGGTGGAGGAAAACCCCATCACAGAAAGAAACTTAGAGTAAGAGTAAGCAAGTACACCTCTACCTTCTTTGGTCCCAGAGGAAAAGATAAACAAAACGTAAGCATTTATTTCATGTCCCTAACTCTGCTAAACACAGGTGTTCAACCAGCTAAACCAGCTGTTCATTGTCCAGACGTGGAGTGGCCCTACCTCTAACCTAGAAGTTAAGATTTTCTTTTAGGCCTCTGAGAGGGTAACATAAAAACCAATAAATGTTAGAGATTCTCTCCCCAGAAATATTTCCACACACAAGATAATACAAATATTAATATAAAACATCAATGTGGACCTAGATCCTCTGAGATCTTAAAAACCTGGGTGTTTTAATCCTAGTAAGAGACAATGCTGAGGGAAGATGTTTGAATAATCATTTCACCATCACACAATGCCACTCCAATAATCTAGACTATAAACTGGGATAGACAAAAACTTGATGTAAATACTTTCAAGGGAATGGGTGGAAATATATTATTTCTTAGTCACTGGTTCATTCAGACACTCTGCATGCCTGCCAGGTACCAGATAAATTTCTTGTCTTGGATCACTGCTCAAGAATTAAAATTTGTCATTCTTTTCCCACCCCTCACACTCCAGCACTTGAACCCTCTTATTACATCAGAATTCCACACTGTCGATGAAAAGAGTCAAATTCTGTAACATATTTGAAGAGATTTATTCTAAGCCAAATATGAGTGACCACAGCCCATGACACAGCCCTCAGGAGACCCTGAGAACATGTGCTCAAGGTGGTTGGGGCAAAGGTTGGTTTTATACATTTTAGGAAGACATGAGACATCAATCAAATACATTTAAGATGTACATTGGTTTGGTCCAGAAAAACAGGACAACTTGAATCAGGGTTGGGGGTGGGGAGCGTCTAGGTTTTAGGTAGATTTTAAAATGTTCTGATTGGCAATTGGCTGTTATCAATAGAAAGGAATGTCTGGGTTACGATAAGAGGTTGTGGAGACCAAATTTTCTCATGCAGATGACGCCTCCAGGTGGCAGATTTCAGAGAGATTAGATTGTAAATGTTTCTTATCATACTTAAGGTCTGTGTTGATGTTAAATGCTGGTCAGCTTTTCCTGAATTCCAAAAGGGAAGAGGACATACAAAATGAGGAATGTTCGATGCCTGCTTCCCATCATGGCCTGAATCAGTCTTTCCGGTTAAATTTTGAGTGCCGCAGGTGAGGATGGTGTCCATTAAGACGTTTGGGGTTGGGTCGGGGGTCTTTGAAGTTTATTTTTGGTTTATGACACTTAGAGTCTTGAGAGGAGACAGAAACCACCTCCCTCCCTGGAACAGGACTATGATCCAGTCACCCTGGCAGTTGGTCATGGACATGAGGTTTAGGCTCCACCAGTCAGACGACCACCTGCGGGACCCTGACCCAGGATGAGGCCGTGACTGTGCAGAACGCATTTTAGTAAAGATGGCTGAGTGACAGTGGTGATGTCCAGTTGCCAGGTGCAGCAGTGACATCTGTCCTGGCCTCAGGGTCCAGTGTCCAGCACCAGGGTTTCAGAGATGTGAGCAGTGGCATCTGTGCTCAGCAGCAGGGGCAGCTGTTACTAGGAGGGACCTGATCCAGGGTAGACTGTGGAATCTGTTCCTGGCTGTGCAGTTTCAAGCCTGCTTCTGTGGCCTTCCCCATAATAAAATTATCTCCCAATACCATATACACTACTTTATGTATAAATTAGAAAAATTTGGTTTCTGTGTTTGCTCCAAGAAGTGAGGTAACAATCTGTGCACCAGTGTCAGACAGCAGCATTCAGGGGTTTCTTTGTGCAGAGCTGAGAGCCACATCTTGAATCGTCTACCTGGCCTCCACTCCATGGTGCAGAGAATAATAAAGACATCACATCTCATATTTGATGATATATGTCTTCCCTTTTCTTTCTGAGGGGAAAACCCACTTTTAAACAGGGCTTCAAAACCCACCCAACGAACCCACCCTGGGCACTCTCTGATCACTCGTATCAGTGGTTCCCACTCTGGCTGATCAACAAGATTGCTAGTGGAGGCTCAGGAAATACTCAGGCCACTCCCCAGAACCCCCTGGATCAGAGTATTATGCACAAGACTCAGAAAACGCTTACCTAACAAGCCTTACAGCTGAGGCTGATACACAGGCATTGGGATCTTGGTGTTCTTGCTACTCCAAGTGTGATCTGAAGACCAGCAGCATGAGCTCCAGCCTTGTCACAAATCCAGAATCTCTTTCTCCACTCCAGACTTCCTGGATCTTAGCATCACGTCCAGGTGATTCCTATGCACAGTAAAGTCTGGGACTCCTTGGTCTATGTGCCTTCTAAACTTGGTGTTCAGAACTGTGCAGTCTGCTCTGAGTGTGGCCTGATCAGATCCCTTAGCACTGGAGGTCCAGGGCCCAGTTCTTGCACTCATTCTCTTCTACAGGCAGTCACTTCCTTGGTGCCCTCATCCATGCTTGAGGTTTTAAGTATCATTTATAAGTTGTGACCTCCCTAATTGAGTCCTCCAGCCCAGTCCTTTCTCCTAAACTCCAGATTTGTCTGTCCAACTGCCACCCCAGCTCCCTCACCTGCATGACGCATAGACATCTCCTCCACTGAATGCCTGCAAAGACCCCGCCTCAAATAAGTGCCTGCCAGAGTCTCCCCATCTCCACTGACAGCAGCTCCATCCTTCTACTCACTCAGTTTAAAACTATGGGGGTCCTTGATTCCTCTCTTACACCACAGATATAATCCATTAGCAAATGCTGCGAAGTCCATCTTCAAATGCATCCAGAATCTGCTCACGTCCCACGATTTCCACTGCTCACACCCCAGTGTGAGCAACCGATATTTCCAGCCTGGAATACTGCACTCGCTTCCTACTGTTTTCCCTTCTGCCTCCCTCGTCCCTCGCCTCTCAATTCTGTTGTCAGCACAGCATTCAGACAGATCCTTTTTTTTTTTTTTTTTTTAAATACCTTAAGTTCTGGGGTAGATGTGCAGAATGTGCAGGTTTGTCACATATGTATACACGTGCCATGGTGGTTTGCTGCTCCCATCAACTCATCATCTACATTAGGTATTTCTCCTAATGCTATCCCTCCCCTAAGCCCCCACCCCCCAACCGGCCATGGTGTGTGATGTTCCCCTCCATGTGTCCATGTGTTCTCATTGTTCAACTCACTTATGAGTGACAACATGCAGTGTTTCATTTTCTGTTTTTATGATAGTTTTCTGAGAATGATGGTTTGCAGCTTCATCCATGTCCCTGCAAACGACATGAACTCATCCTTTTCTATGGCTGCATAATATTCCATGGTGTGTATGTGCCACATTTTCTTTATTCAGTCTATCATTGATGGGTATTTGGGTTGGTTCAAGTGTTTGTTATTGTGAACAGTGCCACAATAAACATACATGTGCATGTGTCTTTATAGCAACATGATTTATAATGCTTTGGGTATATATATACTCAGTAATGAGATTGCTGGGTTAAATGGTATTTCTAGTTCTAGATCCTTGAGGAATGGCCACACTGACTTCCACAATGGTTGAACTAATTTACACTCCCACCAACAGTGTACAAGTGTTCCTATTTCTCCACATACTCTCCAGCATCTGCTGTTTCCTGACTTTTCAATGATCACCATTCTAACTGGTGTGAGATGGTATCTCATTGTGGTTCTGATTTGCATTTCTCTAATGACCAGTGATGATGAGCATTTTTTCATATGCTTGTTGGCTACATAAATGTCTTCTTTTGAGGAGTGTCTGTTCATATCCTTCACCCATTTTTTGATGGGGTTGTTTTTTCTTGTCAATTTGTTTAAGTTCTTTGTAGAGTATGGATATTAGCTCTTTGTCAGACAGATAGATTGCAAAAATCTTCTCCCATTCTGTAGGTTGCCTGTTCACTCTGATGATAGTTTCTTTTGCTGTGCAGAAGCTCTTTAGTTTAATTAGATCCCATTTGTCTATTTTGGCTTTTGTTGCCATTGCTTTTGGTGTTTTAGTCATGAAGTCTTTGCCCATGCCTATGTCCTGAATGGTATTGCCTAGGTTTTCTTCTAGGGCTTTTATGGTTTTAGGTCTTACATTTAAGTCTTTAATCCATCTTGAATTAATTTTTTGTATAAGGTGTAAGGAAGGGATCCCAGTGTCAGCTTTCTGCATATGGGTAGCCAGTTTTCCCAGCACCATTTATTAAATAGGGAATCCTTTCCCCATTGCTTGTTTTTGTCAGGTTTGTCAAAGATCAGATGGTTGCAGATGTGTGATGTTATTTCTGAGGCCTCTGTTATGTTCCATAGGTCTATATATCTGTTTTGGTACCAGTACCATGCTGTTTTTGTTACTGTAGCCTTGTAATATAGTTTGAAGTCAGGTAACATGCCTCCAGCTTTGTTCTTTTTGCTTAGGATGGTCTTGGCTACACAGGCTCTTTTTGGTTCCATATGAAATTTAAAGTAGTTTTTTCCCAACTCGGTGAAGAAAGTCAATGGTAGCTTGACGGGGATAGCATTGAATCTATAAATTACTTTTGGCAGTATGGCCATTTTCACAATATTGGTTCTTCCTATCCATGAGCATGGAATGTTTTTCCATTTGTTTGTGCCCTCTCTTATTTCTTTGGGCAGTGGTTTGTAGTTCTCCTTGAAGAGGTCCTTCACAACCCTTGTTAAGTTGTATTCCTAGGTATTTTATTCTCTTTGTAACAGCTGTGAATGGGAATTCACTCATGATTTGGCTCTCTGTTTGTCTGTTATTTGTGTATAGGGATGTTTATGATTTTTGCACATTGATTTTGTATCCTGAGATTTTGCTGAAGTTGCTTATCAGCTTAAGGAGATTTTGAGCTGAGACAATGGGGTTTTCTAAATACACAATCGTGTCATCTGCAAACAGAGACAATTTGACTTCCTGTTTCTAATTGAATACCCTTTATTTCTTTCTCTTGCCTGATTGCCCTGGCCAGAACTTCCAATACTATGTTAAATAGGAGTGGTAAGAGAGGACATCCTTGTCTCATGCCAGTTTTCAAAGGGAATGCTTCCAGTTTTTGCCCATTCAGTATGATATTGGCTGTGCATTTGTCATAAATAGCTCTTATTATTTTGAGATATTATTTTGAGATAGGTTCCATCAATACCTATTTTATTGAGAGTCTTTAGCATGAAGTGCTGTTGAATTTTGTCAAAAGCCTTTTGTGCATTTATTGAGATAATCATGTGGTTTTTGTCATTGTTTCTGTTTATGCGATGGATAATGTTTATTGATTTGCATATGTTAAACCAGCCTTGTATCCCAGGGATGAAGCCAACTTGATAATGGTGGATAAGCTTTTTGATATGCTGCTGGATTCGGTTTGCCAGTATTTTATTGGGGATTTTCGCATCAGTGTTCATCAGGGATATTGGCCTGAAATTTTCTTTTTTTGTTGTGTCTCTGCCAGGTTTTGGTATGAGGATGCTGCTGGCCTCATAAAATGAATTAGGGAGGATACCCTCTTTTTCTATGGTTTGGAGCAGTTTCAAAAGGAATGGTACCAGCTCTTCTTTGTACCCTGCTAGAATTCAACTGTGAATTCATCTGGTCCTGGACTTTTTTTTGGTTGGCAGGCTATTAATTGCTGCCTCAATTTCAGAACTTTTTATTGGTCTTTTCAGGGATTCGACTTCTTCCTGGTTTAGTCTTGGGAGGGTGTATGTGTCCAAGAACTTATCCATTTCTTCTAGATTTTCTAGTTTATTTGTGTAGAGGTGTTCATAGCATTCTCTGATGGTAGTTGTATTTCTGTGGGATCTGTGGTGATATCACCTTTATCATTTTTTATTGCATCTATTTGATTCTTTTCTCTTTTCTTCTTTATTAATCTGGCTAGCGGTCTATTTTGATGATCTTTTCAAAAAACTACCTCCCGGATTCACTGATTTTTTTGAAGGGTTTTTTTGTGTCTCCATCTCTTTCAATTCTGCTCTGATCTTAGTTAATTATTATCTTCTGCTAGCTTTTGAATTTGTTTGCTCTTGCTTTTCTTGTTCTTTTAATTGTGATGTTAGGGTGTTAATTTTAGATCTTTCCTGCTTTCTCTTGTGGGCATTTATTGCTATAAGTTTCCCTCTATACACTGCTTTAAATGTGTTCCAGGGATTCTGGTATGTTGTGTCTTTGTTCTCATTGGTTTCAAAGAATATCTTTATTTCTACTTTCACTTCATTATTTACCCAGTAGTCATTCAGGAGCAGGTTGTTCAGTTTCCATGTAGTTGTGTGGTTTTGACTGAGTTTCTTAATCCTGAGTTCTAATTTGATTGCACTGTGGTCCAAGAGACTGTTTGTTATGATTTTCATTCTTCTGCATTTGCTGAGGAGTGTTTTATTTCCAATTATGTGGTCAATTTTAGAATAAGTGCAATGTGGTGCTGAGAAGAACATATATTCTGTTGATCTGGGGTGGAGAGTTCTGTAGATGTCCATTAGGTCCATTTGGTCCAGAGCTGAGTTCCAGTCCTGGATATCCTTGTTAATTTTCTGTCTTGTTGATCTGTCTAATACTGACAGATAATATTGGGTGTTAAAGCCTCCCACTATTATTGTGTGGGAGTCTAAGCCTCTTTGTAGGTCTCTTACAACTTGCTTTATGAATCTGGGTGCTCCTGTATTGGGTACATATATATTTAGGACAGTTAGCTCTTCTTGTTGCATTGATCCCTTTCCCATTATGTAATGCCCTTCTTTGTCTTGTTTGATCTTGGTTGGTTTAAAGTCCATTTTATCAGAGACTAGGATTGCAACCCCTGCCTTTTTTTTTTTTTTTTTTTTTTTTGGCTTTCCATTTGCTTGGAAATTCCTCCATCCCTTTATTTTGAGAATATGTGTGTCTTCTCACGTGAGATGGGTCTCCTGAACACAGCACACCAATGAGTCTTGACTCTATCCAATTTGCCAGTCTATGTCTTTTCACTGGGGCATTTAGCCTGTTTACATTTAAAGTTAATATTGTTATGTGTGAATTTGATCCTGCCATTATAATGTCGGTTGGTTATTTTGCCCATTAGTTGATGCAGTTTCTTCATAGCATCAATGGTCTTTACAATTTGGTATGTTTTTGCAGTGGCTAGTACCAGTTGTTCCTTTCCATGCATAGTGCTTTCTTCAGGAGCTCTTGTAAGGGAGGCCTGGTGGTGACAAAATCTCTCAGCATTTGTTTTTCTGTAAAGGCTTTTATTTCTCTTTCACTTATGAAGCTTAGTTTGGCTGGATATGAAATTCAGAGTTGAAAATTCTTTTCTTTAAGAATGCTGAATATTAGTCCCCACTCTGTTCTGGCTTGTAGGGTTTCTGCTGAGACATCCACTGTTAGTCTGATGGGCTTCCCTTTGTGGGTAACCTGAGCCTTCTCTCTGGCTGCCCTTAACATTTTTTCCCTCATTTCAACCTTGGTGAATCTGACGATTATGTGTCTTGGAGTTGCTCTTCTTGAGGACTATCTTTGTAGTGTTCTCTGTATTTCCTGAATTTGAATGATGACCTGTCTTGCTAGGTTGGGGAAGTTCTCCTGGATAATATCCTGAAGAGTGTTTTCAACCTTGGTTCCATTCTCCCCATCACTTTCAGGTACACCAATCAAATGTAGATTTGGTCTTTTCACATAATCCCATATTTCTTGGAGGCTTTGTTCATTTCTTTTCACTCTTTTTTATCTAATCTTGTCTTCTTGCTTTATTTCATTGAGTTGATCTTCAGTCTCTGATATCCGTTCTTCTGCTTGATCGATTCAGCTATTCATACTTGCGTATGCTTCAGAAAGTTCTCGTGCTGTGTTTTTCAGCTCCATCAGGTCATTTATGTTCCTCTCTAAGCTGGTTATTCTAGTTAGCATTCATCTAGCCTATTTTCAAGGTTCTCACCTTCCTAGCATTGGGTTAGAACATGCTCCTTTAGCTTGGAGGAGTTTGTTATTACCCGCCTTCTGAAGCCTACTTCTGTCACCTCGTCAAACTCATTCTCTGTCCAGTTTTGTTCCCTTGCTGGCAAGGAGTTGTGATCCTTTGGAGGAGAAGAGGTGTTTAGGTTTTCGGAATTTTCAGCCTTTTTGCGCTGATTTCTCCCCATCTTTGTGGACTTATCTACCTTTGGTCTTTGAAGTTGGTGACCTTCAGATGGGGTCTCTGAGTGGATGTCCTTTTTGTTGACACTGATGCTATTCCTTTCTGTTTGTTGGTTTTCCTTCTAACAGTCAGGTCCCTCTGCTGCAGGTCTGCTGGAGTTTGCCAGAGTTCCACTCCAGACCCTGTTTGCCTGGGCATCACTGGCGGAGGCTGCAGAACAGCAAACATTTCTACCTGTTTCTCCCTCTGGAAGCTTTGTCCCAGAGGGGCACCCACTAGAGGCCAGTCAGAGCTCTCCTGTATGAGATGTCTGTCTGCCCCTACAGGGAGGTGTCTCCCAGTCAGGATACACGGTGGTCAGGGACCCACTTGAGGAGGCAGTCTGTCCCTTATCAGAGCTTGAACACTGTGCTGGGAGATCTGCTCTCTTCAGAGTTGCCAGGCAAGGATGTTTAAGTCTGCTGAAGCTGCGCCTACAACTGCCCCTTCCCCCAGGCGCTCTGTCCCAGGGAGGTGGGGGTTTTATCAATAAGTCCCTGACTGGGGCTGTTGCCTTGTTTTCAGAGATGGACTGCCCAGAGAGGAGAGGCAGTCTGGCCACAGCAGCCTTGCTGAGCTGTGGTGGGCTCCACCCAGTTTGAACTTCCCAGTGGCTTTGTTTACACTGTGAGGGTAAAATCGCCTACTCAAGCCTCAGCAATGGTGGACACCCCTCCCCCTACGAAGCTCGAGTGTCCCAGGTCAAGCTCAGACTGCTGTGCTGGCCATGAGAATTTCAAGCCAATGGATCTTAGTTTGCTGGGTGTGGGTGGGACCCACCATACCAGACCCCTTGGCTCCCTGGCTTCAGCCCCCTTTCCAGGGTAGTGAACAGTTCTTTCTCACTGGCATCCCAGGCACCACTGGGGTATGAAAAGAATCTCCTGTTTCCCAACCCCTTGTGCTTGCTGGGTGAGTCAACGTCCCACCCTGCTTCGGCCCACCGTCCTTGGGCTGCACCCACTGTCCAACCAGTTCCAGTGAGATGAACCAGGTACCTCAGTTGGAAATGTAGAAATCATCCACCTTCTGCGTCGATCTCACTGGGAGCTGGAACCCAGAGCTGTTCCTATTCGGCCGTCTTGCCAGTAATCCAGAGAGATTCTTTTAAAAGAGAAGTTGTACCATGTCCCGCTTCTGCTCAAAACTATCCTCTAACTCCCATCTCACTTAGAGCAAATATCAGATCCTTCACCACACCCTCCAGGCCCACCTGCTCTGGCCACAGTTCTGCCTTCATCTCAGTTTCTCTCTGTCCAGCCCTCCTGGCCTCCCTGCTCTTCTTGGCACACAGACACCTTCCTGCCATAGTGCATTTCCACTGGAGGTTCCCCTGTCTGGAAAGAACTTCCCCAGACATCCTCACGGATAACTCATGTCCCTCAAATCTTTCCTCAAAGGTCACCTTTGCAACAAGGCCACACTGTATAACAGCCACCTTGGATCACCTACCCGAAGACACTTGCTACCTTCTAGCATCTTTCTTCCTTACTCTGCTCATAGTGTATCTATCCTCTGCCTCTTCCCACTGGAACACAAGCTCCACAAGGCCAAAGATTTTTCTTATTTTACTTCAATTATGTTCCCCAGATGCAAAACCACTCTGCTGTATGTCTGTCAGACAACAAAGGTCAGTTGAATGAATGATCACTGTAGCACACCTCCCTATTCTAAAGACAATAGCTTTATTAACATAGCCTCAGGCCAAATGCTGTTTTTTGACAGCCACAGCACAAGGTTCCCTCACACTGACATTCGGGATGGCCTGTGCTTTTCTCAACAGGGCTGCTTGTGCCCTCGCCACACCAACCCCCCTCCCCCAACATACACACACACACACACACACACACACACATGCACACACACACACTCTGCAGCACATAATCAGGTTTCTCTCTTCAGGAAAGAAAAAATCTAGACTATGGATCCAATTTTACAAACAAATATAACTCTAAATTAGACTCTGCTTTATAGATTCATGAGTTTGGATTGGAGCCAGCACCGAGATTACCGGAACCAGGGCAGGGAGAGAGGGTAGGAGAGCAGAGTAGAATAGCAGTTCCACCAGAAACATACCTAAGAGGAAAAATTATGGGATCCCTCCTCTCCGTTAATTCCAGAAACTGGTTCCTTTAAAAAGGTTGGGTGCAGCAACATGGATAGAAATGGAGGACATTAGGTTAAGTAAAGTAAGCCAGGCACAGAAAGACAAATATCACTCCCTCCTATATGTGGGAGCTACAAAAATTGATCTCAACAAAGTAGTGAATAGAATGGTGGTTACCAGAGGCTGGGAAGGGCAGTAGGGAGGCAGGGGTTGATGAGAGGTTGGTTAATGGGTACAACAGTCAGATAGAAGGAATATGATCTAGTATTCAGTAGCATAATAGGGAAACTATAGTTAACAATAATGTATTGTATATTTCAAAATAATTAGAAGAGAAGATTTAGAATGTTCCCAACACAAAGAAATTATAAATGTTTGAAGAAACAGATATCCTAGTTACTCAGATTTGATGATTACACATCATATGCTTGTATCAAAATATCATACATACCCCACAAATATGTACAACTCTTATGTATCCATAAAAATAGAAAAGTCATAAAAAATAAAACAGAAATGTTAAAGAGAAGATGGAAAATACAATCTAGGATAGAGGACTATTAGGAGGGCAGGAGCTGAATGGCTCTCAAAATTTTTCTCTCAATAGCACAGTGACTCCTGTGTGCAGAGGCCACCCTGGGCGATGTCTGAGTTTCTGTGACCACAGCTCCTGCAGGACAAGTTTCCATTGAAGGGACAAAGACAATGGAGCAGTGAAGATGACCCAGCTGAGGACTGACCCCATAAAGCCCATGATGGACTCAACACCAACTGGGCACAGGCCCCATCCACACTCAGCCCCCCGCAGCCTTCTCCAGTCCCCACCTGCAACAGACTCTGCACAGAAAACAGGTGGATTCTGGAAGGTTCTCAGGTCTTCAATTCCTCTCTCTAATTTTAGGCATCATCTCCTTTAATTAATCCATCAACCTCTCATGGCAAGAATTTGAGAAAACAAATTTATATTCAGATTCTTATTTTCACTAGCCAAGTAACAGGTTGCAGCTCAGTGCACCACGAAGTTGAGACAGAGATGCAGACATCCAGCCCCACCTCTCTGGAACAGGAAAGATGATTGCGGAAGGAATGCAGGTCAGCGTGGATACGAGGGTCACGGTGGACACAGGGCTGGGCTGTCTCTCCACCTCCTCACATTGTGCTAACAGGGTCGCAGACACATTCAGACGCCTTTGCAGAAAGAGATGCCAGAGGCTCTTGAAGTCACAAAGGGGAGGCATGAGGAAATCCCATCATCTTAGTACCACAAAAAGCAGCTGTCTCAGGCTACAGAAAACAATAGTCAAGAACAAATTCAGGTCAGTCATGGTAAGTAGTGACACTGAACAGCCCACCACACACTCAAAATGTCCCAGACAAAGAATCCCCATAACCCAGTCCTTTCCCCTCTGCCCCACCCCCACCCACTTCAGATCCCCAGGGTCTCACCTTTACAATCCCAGCGAGACACGTCAGAGCCCTGGGCACCATTGCTCCCTGGGGTAGAACAAAAACAGCAGCTGGTCAGAGCCCCCAGGAGACGTGGGACAGGAGGAATTAGGAGGTGGGTGAGCTCCTCCACATCCCAGTCCCCAACTTACAGGCAGCCTGAGAGTAGCTCCCTCCTTTTCCACCTGGGGGAAGAAAATGTCCTGTGAGGGGCTGGGGGAAGGCAAGGTCATGAGGTCCTGGAGGAAACCCCTAGTCTTGGACTCCAGGGAAGTTTCCAGAAATGTGACTGCAGACCCAGGGCTGGATCAGGAAACATGAGGAAAGTGGGTGTGGGTTCTGGACAAACTGCCCTCCTGAGGTCTGCCCTCAGCAGGGACCTTCCCACGACCTGTGACTGCTGGGATCAGGTCTCCATCACCACGATCAAGGTGATTCTCTGTCCTTCATTGTCACAGGTGCTTCATAAAGAGTAGGTATTGGCACACAGGGCCCAGGCTAGGTAGGCCTGTGTGTGTGGATGGTACTTCCCAGTAACGAGGCAGGACACACTTCTACCTGAGGCTTGAAACACCCAGTGGGACAAGAAAACTCAGGCCCCACTCCTCTCCCCTTCCCTACCTGAGCTTTTCTTCCTCCACATCACAGCAGTGACCACAGCTCCAAGGACAATCAGGCCAGCAACAATGGCTGCGATGAGGATGGTGGGCTGGGAAGACTGCTCTGGGAAAGGAAGGGAAGGTGAGGGGCCCTGACCCTGCTGAAGGGCTCCTGCTTTCCCTGAGAAGAGACATGACCCCCCAGTCCCCCTCCCTACCCCATCTCGGGGTGAGGGGCTCCAGCAATCCCTCATGCTGCACATGGCACATGTATCTCTGCTCCTCTCCAGAAGGCACCACCACAGCTCCCCACTTCTGGAAGGTTCCATCCCCTGCGGGCCCGGTCTCCACAAGCTCCGTGTCCTGAGTTTGGTCCTCCCCATCCTGCTGCCAGGTCAGTGTGATCTCCACAGGGTGGAAGCCCAGGGCCCAGCACCTCAGGGTGGCCTCATGGTCAGAGACGGGGTGGTGGGTCACATGTGTCTTTGGGGGATCTGAGGGGAAGAGTCAGAAAATTCAGGCACTTTGCACATCTCATGGGACACTCCAGCAGTGCCCATGTGACCATCCTGAGAATGGACAGGACACCTGGGGTGGGGAAGGGAGCACAGAATTCAGACACCAGCCTGGAAACAGGTACCTGGAACAAGCTCCTATTACTTGGAAAGTTTTAGGCTCTGAGGGAGGAACAGCGACTTCTGGTCCTGACCTGAGTGGAGGCTGAGGGACTCAGAAGAGCTGGAATCAGACTCCCACACACACTGAGTGTGAGGCAGAGAACAAGGCCTGAGAGATAAAGTCACAGTGCCCAAGGCTGCTGCAGGGGTCAAAGGGGACTGCTGATCAGTATTCCAGGGATTGTCTTCCCTCCATTCCCTCAGAGACTTCATCCCTTAATTGTCCCAGAGAGCAGGTGGGCCCTCAGAGTCACTCTCTGGTACAGGATCCGGAAACCTAGGAGGATTCTTCCCACTCAGGAGCAGAGGGAGGACGATATTCTAGCTTTGTTCCCGTTTTCCTCCTCTCCTGGCGGGAGGCCAGCCTGGGAGATCTACAAGAGATGGTGAAGGCGCCCCGTGGCCCCCGGTACCTGCGCGCTGCAGCGTCTCCTTCCTGTTCTCCAGGTATCTGCGGAGCCACTCCAGGCACCTGTCCTCCAGGTAGGCTCTCACCCTCTCCGCCTCACGGGTCACCTCCCACTTGCGCCGGGAGATCTGAGCCGTGGTGTCCCCTGCGGTCCAGGAGCGCAGGTCCTCGTTCAGGGCGAGGTAATCCTTGCCATCGTAGGCGAACTGGTCGTACCCACGGAGGAAGCGCCCATCTGGCCCCAGGTCGCAGCCGTACAACTCCGGGATGGCGAGACCCTGGCCCTGCCCCCGCGGTCAGCCCCGCCCCGACCCGACCAACCCACAGGGATTTGGGCCCAAACCGAAAAAGAAACCGGGTGAAGGCGCCTGGGGCTCTCCTGGGTCGAGGATCTGGGCCGGTCCCGCAGCCTCGGGGTGGATCTCGGACCTGGAGACTCGGGGACGACCCGGGCCATCCGTTGGGGATGGAGAGGGGTCGTGACCTGCGCCCCGCGCCGGGGTCACTCACCGGCCTCGCTCTGGTTGTAGTGGCGGAGCAGGGTCCGCAGGTTCACTTGGAAATTCTCTGCGTGGGTCTTGGCGCCTCGTGTCTCCCGCTCCCAATACTCCGGCTCCACCCACGGCGCAGCGGCTCCATCCTCGGAATCGCCGCGTCGCTGTCGAATCGCAGGAACTGCGTGTCGTCCACGTAGGCCACGTAGATGAAGTGGGGCTCCCCGCGGCCGGGCCGGGACACTGAGGTGCCGAAATACCTCATGGAGTGGGAGCCTGTGCGCGAGGAGGTGAGACCCGCCCGACCCTCCCCCCGGCGCGGCTCCCCGAGTCCTGCACCCCGCCGGGCGGGCCCCTCGCTCCTCCCCGCAAAGGCCGTTTCCCTTCCGACCTCGCACTCACCTGCCCAGGTCTCGGTCAGGGCCAGCGCCCCCGAGAGCAGCAGGAGGAGGGTTCGGGGCGCCAAGATCCCATCCTTGGCGTCTGTGGAGACTCTGAGTCGGGGTGTGTCCGCGGGATCTTTAAAACCGGGAACCGTGGCGACGCTGATTGGCTGCTCTCGAAACCCGACACCCAATGGGAGTGAGCACTGGCGCCGTGTCATCAGTATCCGGGAAAAAGGACCTGACAGGTTGGGAGAGGGAGAAGAGAGACGCTGGGGAATTGGGCAATCCCCAAGGCTGAGCCTCACCACCCCAGACACCGCCGTCGGGACCTGAAACCCAGAGAGCCAAGCTCCAGGGCCCTGGAACTTTGCTCTTACCCTGCTTCTTTTGTATCAAGCGCTCTATCTCAATGTTTCCCGGTTTGTTGGCCCGGGAGTTGTCTGAGAAACCAGGCAGAAACCTTCGGCATGTGCCCAGGCCCTCTCCCTTCACTTTTCATCCCAGAATCCCTGTCCCTGAACTAGACTTTCTGCCTCCCACTCCTTACCTGTCCCCCAGGACTCTTCTAGAAGAAAACTCACCCCAGGGAGCTTGGTTCCAGAGAGTGAGCTTGTCCTGGGAATGGAGGTGCAAAGACAGAGGTTGTTTTTTGTTTAAATCTGAAAAAATTGTGCCTGAGCCCATGAGATTAGAGACCAGTTTCCATTTTGTTTATTAGCTACAGTGAGTAGCAGAATCTTGGTAACCCCTGAATTATCAGGAAGCTAATCTGTAAAAAATGTGACTTTGTCATTACAACTGGACACACAAGGCTCCTAAGTTTTCCTCTTTCAGACTATATATCTGTGACTCTGGCTTGTATTTTAAAATTACCTTCATTTCATAGCCCTGAGTTTCCGTGTGAGTCCAGGACATCTCGTCAATACAAAGTAGCACAATGTGTTACTGTATGTTGCAACCAGAAGCTAGTACATTCATTCACCTCACAGTTGCAAGCACTGAATGCAATCACAATGCCCCTCATCAGTGCTCAGGCACTGCCTGTTTTTAGAAAGTAACCACATCTAAGTGGTGTGCATATTTCATAGGAACACTTAGTATTTTTTTAAACCTGATTAAAAAGCAATTAGTTTTTAGGCAGTCCCACATAAGGTATTAAAGACCAAATGCAAAAAAAAAAAAAAAAAAAAAAAAACCCTTCGAGTCTCTGTAGATGAATGTATTAAAAATCTATTAAACAATGTGTTTAAACCTAAGAATTCTGCTGCTTTCGAATTTTTTCCCTCTGCTCCTTTTCCTCACCTCCTGCTTCTCCAGTCCTTCCCTCCATCCCTCTCATTCCTCAGGATTCCTCCTCTCCCCTTAGTCCCCACCACTCTGTCACTCCTGAATAGCACCTCTAGCACTGTCCCATTACCTGCTATGTGACTGTTCTCTCCACAGTGGTCCTGCTACTGTGAGTTAGAGTGTAAGAGTTAAAGAAAGAGGAAAGAAACATGAAACATGGCTTGGCAGTTAAAGACAGGTTTACTTTAGATAAAACATGACAGGGTCTTCTGACCAATTTTGGTCAGGAGCACTTTCTTTTACAGACTAAGAATATATATTGGTTTTAGGGTGAGGAGTTTATTACAAGCTTGAAATCTTCCTGTGTGAGGGAGAAGTTTTATGGCAGGGTTGGAATGTTTCTGGGAGGAGGTGAGTTTATCTTGGGGCAGACATCTTCCCGGCCGGAGGGGCGTTATCTCGAAGCTAGCATGTCTCTGGTCGGGGAGGAGTTTGGAATGTTTCTGGTTGGAGATGTTATTTGTGGTTTATGGCCGTGCTGACTTTAGACATTAGGCTGATGCCCTTTGGATTTAGGCATTTTTTTAATTAAGGTAACTTTAGAACAAGGGATTTATCAGAGATGGTGATGCTCCTGCTCTGTCACAGAGTGTGTTATTTCTTCACATAAAACACTCCAATGGCTCCATCTCACTCTTGTGAAGCTTATAGAGTGTAAGGCACATGAGCATATGAGGGCACACTTGGTTCATCATAGGCACTAAATTAATTTTTGTTGATTGAATAAATGAAATACGAGTGTATTAAAATTTAATTGCATCATGGAAAATTATAAAATGAAAAACACTGGAAAAAGGTAAGAAAGATTTTATTTTATGCAACTACTGTGTATATAAATTCATAAATTCATTCCATGTACCTTTTGAGCCTGTGTATGAATTTTATACGACTGCATAACAAATTATCACAAACACTGGCTTTAAACAGCACCCATTTATTCATTTATTTTTAGAGACAGAGTCTGCCTCTGTCATCCAGGGTGAAGTGCAGTTGCACAATCATGGCTCACTGCTACCTCAAACTCCTGGGCTCAAGAGATCTGCCTGCCTCAGTCTCCAGAGTAACTAGGATAACAGGCAAGTGTCACCATGCCCATCTAGTTAATTTTTTTTTTCCTTTTTTGTAGAGAGGAAGATCTCATCAAATTGCCCAGACTAGTCTCAAACTCATGGCTGCAAGTGATTCTCCTGAGTCATTCCCTCAAATGTTAGGATTACAGACATCAGCTACCACACCAAGCCAAGCAACACCTATTTATTTGTTTACAGCTCCTTAGAAATCCCGGCATGATGTGGATAGGGTCTCTGTTCAGGGATTCCCAAAGCTGTGTTTTCATTTTGAGATCCTCCTTCAAGCTTATACAGAGGTGACAGAATTCAGTTTCTGGCAGTCGTAGGACTGAGGTCCCTGTTCCTTGCAGACTGTCAGTATGGAGAGGGGCAAGAGCTGCACTCAATTCCTGGTTCCCACCACTGTTCTTTGCCACACAGCTCCTCCATTTTCAAAGCCCATAGTGCAGGAAACCACTCATGCTGAATTCCTCTCACACTGTGAATCTCTATGCTCAGGAAGAACCCAGTCCTTTCAAGGGCTCACAACATGAGGACAGCCCAAACCAGGATAGTCCCTGTCTTAAAGTCAATTGATTTAGGACCTTAATTATATGTGCAAATATCCCTTCACAGCAGCACCGACATTAGTGTTTGTTGAGTAACTGGGGGAAGGTGAATGACCAGGGGGTGATTTTTGGAGGCCATGATAGAATCAGCCTAGCATGGCCTGGATCTTTCTTTTGTGTTTAATTGGAATATAGTTGGAAATTGAAATTCCAATGAAACAATCACTGTGAATGGTAATAAAATATATCTTATCTAGCCATTGAAATTCTTCTTACCTCTTAAAACCAAATGAAATGTTTAATATCTTATAATTAATTTAAGCCAGGTGCAGTGGCTGATGCCTGTAATCCCGATATTTTCAGAAGCAGAGGCAAAGGCAAATCGCTTGATTCCAGGGGTTCAAGATCAGCCTGAATAACATGGCAAAACCCCTATCTTTACAAAAAATACAAAAAATTAGCCAGGTATGGTGGTGCATGCCTGTACTCCCAGGTACTGGGATGGCTAAGGTGGGCAGATCACTTGAGCCCAGGAGGTTGAGGCTGCAGTGAGCTGTCATCCTTCCAAGGCAGTCCAGCCCAGGTGACAGAGCAAGACCTTTTCTCAATAATAATAATAAATGTAGAGCAAATGAAAATTAAAGTGCAATAATTTTTCCTCTCTTATGAAGCTATATTAGTTATTTACTGTTATTTAACAAATCATTTAAATTTAGTGTAATGCCCAGACAGTAAGTTCCCCAAAGAAGACCACCAGAGCCCAGAGTCAAAGCCAAGCGGCAAGGATCTTTTACTGCAAGTTCGAACTTGGTCCCTCCATTCCACAGCATACAAGAGGGCCCCGAACAATGCGAAAGCTTGCCTTTTATAGCCCGATGTAAATAGGATACGTAAAGTTACAGATGAACAAGGAAATTCTTTTGGTTACAGCATTATAATTGGTTTACATTTTAAGCTATACATTTAGCAGTTTTCTATTGGTTCCCGCGCTTTCAGTAAAACCATGAGCGGCTGTGTCCTTATCGGAGACTTTCCAGGTGGTGTTTTTTTTTTTTTCTTTAAAGTCGAGATATATGGTAGTCTCTGAGTTGAGGAATGTGTTTGTACTGGGCTCAGGAAGTTGAGAGATAAATGGTGGGATGTGTTTGTACTGGGCTCAGGAAGTTGAGAGATAAATGGTGGGATGTGTTTGTACTGGGCCTGTTTGTGTTGAGCCCGGGGCTGAGGAATGTGCCTGATTTCTTTCATTTCTTTCATTAGCAGCTCACAAAAACAAATATTTATCATCTCCTGCAGTTTCCAATGGTCAGGAATCCGGAAGAGGTTTCCCTGAATGCTTCTGGCTCAGGGCCTCTCACAAGGTTACAGTCCAGCTGTCAGCCAGGGCTGCATTATCTCAGGGCTTAACTAGACTTGAAGATTCACATGAAACATGGCTCACTCACATGGCTATTGGAAGAGGCCTCAGTTTCTTGTTGTCTGGTCCCAGAAGGCCTCAGTTCCTTATTGTCTGGTCCCAGGAGCCCTCACTTCCTAGCCACATGGACTTTTCCACAGGGCTACTAATGACACAGCAGCTGGCTTTCCCCAGAGTTCATGATTCTAGAGACAGAGAGAGCAAAGGTGGAAAGCCACAATGCGTTTTATGTTTAACATCCCAAGTCACAAACTGTTATGTCAGCATTCCTCTATCAGTTAGAAATGCATCATTAAGTCCAGGCCACACTCACCAGGAGGGAATTAAGCTGCACCTCTTGAAGGGAGGATTCTCAAAGAATTTGCATATATGTTAAAAGCAAAATTAAAATTATTGTTTCAGGATTTTGTAAATCAAAAGCTTCTTTCATCTGATTCTTTTATTTAATGATTTCAGCTTCTCTTTTTAAAGTAATGATTAAAAGTTTGCGACATCGCAAAGCCTTGGGTGCTGAGGGGGAAAAAGTTTCAGACAGGAAGGAGATAAAACAATATCTCTGAGTTTTTATTGCAAATACCTCTGATAACAATGATCTCTTTAATTTGTTGCAACACAGTTGAGAACATACAGTAACTAGATCAAATAGTTCTAAGACTTCAGTGCCACAACAATAATGCCTTGAAAATAAGTCTTTGTTTTTTCTAAGGTGTCTCAAATGTGATTTTAAAATGCTCCAAATGCCAATTTTCATATTCATATATCATCTTCAACAATATTTGCCTAATCAGATTGCTTTTCAGGTAGAAAAATGTGACTCTCATGCCTCAGTCAACATATCTAGCTTAGCATGATGCCAATAACTTTGGTTGGATGCAGTTTCCCAAAATGGTTAGCTCCAATCTAGGAACAAGATTTTTCTAAAACTACCTTTTTGGTGGGCATCATATAATAATCTTAACATCTTTGGTTCTGGTTTTGAATGAGATGTGATAGAAGCGATTTGGACACCACTGTGGTTTGTGAACCCTGAAAATCTGAGACAGGACTCAGTTAATTTAGAAAGTATATTTTGCCAAGGTTGAGGATACGCACCCATGACACAGCCTCAGGAAATCCTGATGACTGTGCCCAAGGTGGTCAGAGCACAGTTGGGTCTTATACCTTCTAGGGAGACATGAGACATCAATCAACATATGCAAGATAAACACTGCTTTCTTCTGGAACAACGGGACAACTCAAAGCAAAGACGGGACAACTCGAAACAGGGAGGGACTTCCAGCTCACAGGTAGATAAGAGACAAATGACGGCAATTCTTTTGAGTTTCTGGTTTTCCTCTCCAAAGGAGACAATCAGACATGCATTTATCTCAGTGAGCAGAGGGGTGACTTTGAATACAATGGGGGGCAGGTTGGCCCTAAGCAGTTCCCAGCTTGAGTTTTCCTTTAACTTAGTGATTTGGTGGCCCCAAGATTTATTGTCCTTAAACAGATTCTAAATAACACTTCTATTATGTGCTTCTAAAGTTTTTTTTTAAGCAGCCCTATTGTGTTTTCCAGCCATATTTGCTGTTCCCTCACTGGTTATTCCTATGTAATATTTCCCTGTTTAATTTATTTTGACCAACCATGTGTATTTCCAATTCTGTAAAAGTTTAATTTGGGTATATGTGTGGTAATATGTAACACATCAAATCCTTTGCAAGATGAAATTGCCTTACACATCAGATTGAACATTGTATACCAGAAAATCTAGAGAGATACCAGTGATCCAAGGATCAAATGACCTATTTCTAGCCAAGGCCATTTTCATGAAATCCTGGTACTCTCTGTCACATGCCTCCTTACTATTGGCTATGGCTTTGTTCCAATTAAGAAGTCATAATCAAGTAACTAACTGGGCAACCAGCACTAGCATAAGACACAGAATCTGTGAGACCACCCTGGGCTGCTGCCCAATTCCATCCCCCAGAAAGAGCCTCCATCCTGGGTCTTGTGATTATTATTCCTTTGTATTTTTATAGAGATTTGTACAATAAGTGTATATACACCCAAACCAAATATGAGTTAATTTTGCCAGTTTTTGAGCTTTCTGTATGGTAAACTCATACTGCATTTATGTTTCCAGGATGCACATTCTGTGCAGGAGTCCTCTTTGGTGTGGGTGGCTGTCTTCCATTCATTTTTAGACTGCTGAAGCTTTATATTTTATTGTTATACTACAATTTTGCTGCTTTTCTATTCATGTATATGTGGTTAACTCCAGTTGTTGTAAACATTAGTGTGCTTGTCTCCTGGACACATAGGCAAGAAGGTTCCCAGAGTATATGATCAGGAGTGGGATGGTCGGATGATCTGTTGCATGGACTTTACCCATACTAGATGATGAAAATTTGATTTTCAAACTGATTTTACCAACTTAAACTTTTTTTTTTTTTTTTGAGACGGAGTCTCACTCTGTCGCCCAGGCTGGAGTGCAGTGGCGGGATCTCAGCTCACTGCAAGCTCTGCCTCCCGGGTTCACGCCATTCTCCTGCCTCAGCCTCCTGAGTAGCTGGGACTACAGGCGCCCGCCACCTCGCCCGGCTAGTTTTTTGTATTTTTTAGTAGAGACGGGGTTTCACCGTGTTAGCCAGGATGGTCTCGATCTCCTGACCTTGTGATCTGCCCGTCTCGGCCTCCCAAAGTGCTGGGATTACAGGCTTGAGCCACCGCACCCGGCCCAACTTAAACTTTTACAATGAAACTTTTACATCAGTGGAAGAGCTCATGTTCATGATGTCTTCTGAAAACACTGGCTTAAAGGTGAGGAATTAAGAGTTAAAAGCCACAGTCTTGGCTAATATCCAGAACCTATAAAGAACTAAATCAAATTTACAAGAAAAAAACAAACAACCCCATCAAAAAGTGGGCAAAGGATATGAACAGACACTTCTCAAAATAAGACATTCATACAGCCAACAGACACATGAAAAAATGCTTATCATCACTCGCCATCAGAGAAATGCACATCAAAACCACAATGAGATACCATCTCACATCAGTTAGAATGGCAATCACTAAAAAATCAGGAAACAACAGGTGCTGGAGAGGATGTGGAGATATAGGAACACTTTTACACTGTTGGTGGGACTGTAGACTAGTTCAACCATTGTGGAAAACAGTGTGGCAATTCCTCAAGGATCTAGAACTAGAAATACCATTTGACCCAGCCATCCCATTACTGGGGATATAAGTCATACCAAAGGATTATAAGTCATGCTGCTATAAAGACACATGCACATGTATGTTTATTGAGGCACTATTCACAATAGCAGAGACTTGGAATCAACCCAAATGTCCATCAGTGACAAACTGGATTAAGAAAATGTGGCACATATACACCATGGAATACTATGCAGCCATAAAAAAGGATGAGTTTGTGTCCTTTGTAGGGGCATGGATGCAGCTGGAAACCATCATTCTCAGCAAATTATCGCTAGAACAGAAAACCAAATACCACATGTTCTCACTCATAGGTGAGAATTGAACAATGACATCACTTGAACACAGGAAGGGGAACATCACACACCGGGTCCTATTGTGGGGTGGGGGGGAGGGAGGGATAGCTTTAGGAGATATACCTAATGTAAATGACGAGTTAATGGGTGCAGCACACCAACATGGCACATGTATACATATGTAACAAACCTGCACGTTGTGCACATGTACCCTAGAACTTAAGTGTAATAAAATAAAATAAAATTTAATTTAATTTAGTTTAATTTAATTTAAAAAGCCATTGTCTTGACTGCAGAATTACAACAGGTGTTTTTTATTCAGACTCTGTTAATAACATCCTGCTCTTTACTGGTATCCCATATATGTGGCATTATACTTATAATATAGCTTCAGAAAATGCTTCTTAGAGCATTACCACATAGGGTTATTTTATATCTTAGGAATATTTCATAATAAAAAGGAAAATTGGATGAAGTGCGGGAGGTTGGAAGGAAGGAAGGAAAGGAAGGAGGGAGGATGAAAATAGAGAAGAAAGAGAGAGGGAGAGGGACAGAAGAAAAAAGAAAGGGAAGGAAAGAAAGCAACAAAGAGAAAAAGACAAACTGAAATCAAGAAGAGAATAGATGTAGAGGAACTGGAAACACCATGTATGGCCAGTATTATCAAAATAGAAGGAAGTGAACACACATAGATAACCACTCTAGAATCATGGAGACATAAGAGAGCTACATTAGTTGTCTGTTGCTGTGTAACAGATGTTCCCCAAGTTTAGTTACTTAAAACAACTTAAATGTAAAACAACTTGAAACTGGAGCCACTGCAGGTGGCAGAAGTTAGATAAACAAAAGGATTTTACAAACTGGAATAGGTAAGAGGTCACCGGTGTGCAGATGGAAAGGATTTTGTTGGTCCAAGTCCTCCAAGAAGCAGATGCCACCATGGGATAAAAGTTGCAGCATTTTATTAGGGCAGGCACCTGTTAGACAATGTGGGAAGGGAGCCAGCAAACCCTGGGAAAGGCAACAGACTGAGATGCAAGTGTGACCCCAAGTGATGGGCAGAAGGAGAAAAGGTGTTTTGGATGCATTCTAGAACACAGGCAATCTAAGGAGAGTTGAGCAAGGCCATGGAAGAGTCCTGCAGCCACCAATGGCCATCAAAGGAGTCCTCTGTGTCCCAGGAATGGTCCTGCTTTGGTGTCCCTGGTGTGACCTATTACTGGTTGGGAACAGCCCACGGGAAGCAGGGTCTCTGCATCACTGCTGCTGAGGATGTCAGAGCACAGGAACGAGGCCTTGGGAAATTACCTGGAAATGCGACTCAACTCTTCCTTCCTGAGGGGTCTGGGTTCTTGGAAATAAAACCCTCTCAGTCTGGGTTGGTGGACCATTCTCCTCACACTTACAATGGGACAAGCAGAACCAGGAGGCCCTGAAGAGGATCCCTGGGTTCCACATGAACTCCTCCTCCCCTCATTGTGTGACAGCAGCCATGCCTCCTCCTGGGGATCAGGATCTGTTACCTGTGCCTGGAGAGGAGGGGACTTCTCACCTGCTGGTCTCTGGGCACACACTGTCCAAAGTTGCTCTGTGGAAGCTGTAATGTGTAGTTCGGTGGGCACTCATTTGTCCCCTTTTAAGAGTACTTTCCTTTAGAATCCAGGACTTTCTACCCCGCAGAGCATGGTTTTGGGAGAGGAGAAGTGCAAAATCCCACAGTAGGTGAGTTGAAGGAATGGGATATGGAGCCACATCCATGTCTACCCCTTGGTATCTGGACCCACGTGTTCTTCCTACTGAGATCACAGAACCGTAGAGATGTCTTTGATTTTAAAAATGCACCATGTCCTGAAAGATGGCACCCTCCCACCCCCAAAGAGCTTCCTGCAAGCTGGCGCTGAGCTGTGCCTATAGAAGCTCTTTTCAGCATTCTTTATGGCCAGCAGCCCTTGGTTGGTGCAGATGGTGATAGGACCAGTGGGTCCCACAGCCATGGCCACACTGCACCTCCTTCCCTGTCAAGTGGGTCCCCACGAAGATACTGCACGGAGAGCAATGCCAAGCCTGTGGATCAGGAATATCAACAGCCCCCAGAGAGTGGTGCTGGCTGAAGGTTTGAGAGCAGGACAGGAAAACCCACCTATAGAATAGGTGCCTATCCCTGTGAAGATGAACCTATGGCCCTTCCAGGATGGAAGGAGTGCAATGTAGTCAACTCCTCACTTAGGGTCTGGTTGGTCACCTGAAAACATAGAGCCCTACCAGGTAACATCATTGGCCTCAAATGCTGATGAGTAGGACATTTAGAGGTGGCAGCATCTGGATCTGCCTTGGCAGGAGGGAGTCAGTACTGTTGGACCCATAGGTAGCCTCAGCCCTGCCACTGTGTTTGCTCCATTTATGTACCCATCGTACCCGGCCTGGCTGACCCATGGGGAAGGCTGACTAATTTCAATGCTCTGCTTGGTTGTTCAGGGCCATTTCAGGTTTGGGTGTTTTCTGCGGATGTTAACATGGGATTCAGGCTCAACTCACGTGAAACATTTCCATCTCATGATGGATGCTGTCGGGCATGTCCAATGTATGACTTCATGAGTTACACAGATGCTGATTCGTATGGGCACTTGGAATCACATGCTTGTTTTGTGTCCTATGATCAAGCATTCTCATCTCATCAGAGCCTGTAACATGCCAAAAGCTGCTTCTAACATATTGCTCTGCAGCTCTGCTTGGATGGGTATATGTCTCTGCTGTGGATGGCGTGGCCTTACTCCAGAATCCCAGGCCCTCCGTTGTGACTCTCCTGCTGGTGCTTGGTTTGGCTCCATCCCAAATCTTACCCCACCACTGGCACTTTCAGCACCAGGGGGTCTGAGGGATGGCGGCTGCACCATGGCCTGGATCTACTGCAGTGTCCTTTCCTGTGGAGGCTCCACTCAAAGCTGGCATCCTTCTATGTCACCTAGAGTGTTGGCTAAAGCAATATATCTACCTGTGGAATTTGATGTCAGAGCTCAAACGGGCTCACCAGGCAGTGTGCTTGCTTCCTTGCATGAGGATGCAAGATGCAACAGTTTGTCATTTACTTTGGAGGGGACACACCTGGATGCCCCTAAACACTGGACCTGTAAAACTTCACTGCAGTGGCCATTTCTGAATCTCTGTTAGGTTATCTTCACCCTCTGGAGAGAAGATGTTTCACCAAAGCCTCCAGTGTACTTTTCTCCTCTTGTTCATCCATCCCAGTCAACATGATGTTGTCAATGAAATGAAGGAATTTAATATTTTATAGGATGTCCAGGTTCTCCAGATCTCTTAAGACTGTACTATACAGGGCTGGGGAATGATAGTAGCCCTGAGGCAAACTATAAATAAATGTGTTGTGGATCCCACATGAGTCACTTTATATCCACTTTTTTTTTTTGACAGAGTCTTGCTCTGTCGCCCAGGCTGGATTACAGGTGCACGCCACCAATCCCGACTAATGTTTTTGTTTGTTTGCTTGTTTTGTTTTGAAACAGAGTTTCACTCTTGTTGCCCAGGCTGGAGTGCAATGGCACAATCTCGGCTCACCGCAAGCTCTGCCTCCCAGGTTCAAGTGATTCTCCTGCCTCAGCCTCCCAAGTAGCTGGGATTACAGGAATGCGCCACCACACTCGGCTAATTTTGTATTTTTAGTGGAGACGGGGTTTCTCCATGTTGGTAGACTGGTCTCAAACTCCCAGCCTCAGGCGATCTGCCCTCTTCTGCCTCCCAAAATGCTGGGATTACAGGCATGAGCCACCACACTCGGCCTATATTCACTTCTAATTGGAATGGAAAGGAATGCACTCAGCAAATCCCCAGCTGCACACTGTGTGCCTGAGGCCTTATTAATCTGCTCTACCAGATATCCAGCCGGCATGCTAGCTGCAATCAGGACTCCTACTTGGTCATGTCTGGAGTAATCCCCTTCATTCCTTAGGCCCCATCAGGCTTATTTGCTAGACTACACGGAGAGAATAGGCAACCCAACACCACCCCACATCCTTCAGCTCTCTAATGTTGGTGCTAACCCCACAACACTTGCAGTGACCTCCACAAGGTTCACCCTGGGACACACGATCATTTGTGATTTGGCCAGAATGGAGGCGGTTTCAGAGGTTTCCCTTTGGCCTTCAGCACAATGACAGCCCTTACTCCACAGACTAGGGACCCAGTGTGGGGGTGACTCCAGCCGCCAGGGCATCAGTGTCAATTATGCACTAGGAGAATGGGGACATAACTAGGGCTGGGTCTATGGACTCAGTGATTCCATGATGAGCCATAATGTGTCCAGGTTTATTTCTGTAATCCCCAATGTGATGGGGGTCATGATGGTGCTGTGGGCCTCTGGGCATCAATGTCATCTCACACTCAAAGTCAGACCCGCCCAGGTTCTCCCTATTTCCCTTTCCCAGGGTACAGTCTCTAAAGTAAATGGCTGTAGGTCCCTTTGCAGAACGGCTCAGCGAATTGACCCAGCATATACTTGCCATGGGATTGCACAGTCCTCCCTCCTAGGAATATGGACACCTCCTCCATCACTGGGGTCTGAATCTGAAGCTTGACTGAGATCTAGGCATTGAGAATGGATCATGATTTTGTATTGGGTCAAACACCCTCAGCCTCCTGCTCAATTCTTGCTTTCTTATCATAGATATCAAGCAGCACCCTTGCTGGCTGCCCGTCTGTTCTGACCCTGGAACACCACCCTCTATTAACCTTCCCCACAACTCCGGGCAGGTCAAGCCCCCTCGGCTGCTCCTCTGGGGTTGCCATGGTAACTGTGTCCTCTGGCTGTTGCAGGTCACTGCCATCACTTGTTCTCTATCTCTTCAGAGCCACACTCTACCCATAGATATTCATGAGCCCAACTCTGAGACAACCTTTCCTACCATCACCCCCAGCCTTCAGAGAACAGCACAACGAAACTTGTTAGTGATTCAGGTCCCTGTCGCCAGCACGTTCCTGAGGCTTTGCTAGAAGGTGGGCCCTCTGGGTCCTCTTATAAAGCACGGATCTTGTGGGCCTTCTGGCCTCACCCAATGTCTCCATCCCGCATGCCAAATTGCCTCAGCCTCATTATTCCATCCTCTACATGTTCCAGGGCAACTAAATCAGGTCTAGCTTGTGAGAGTCCGGCATCATTTTTTCCCAGTCTACATGGATCACCCCAGCAATGGGTTTGCCCCATGCCCTGGGGTCTTTGAAAAACCCTTGTAATATGGTTTGGCTGTGTCCTCACCCAAATCTTATCTGGAATTTCCACGTGTTGTGGGAGGGACTCTGTGGAAGATAATTAAATCATGGGGTCAGGTCTTTTCCATACTGTTCTCATGATACTGAATAAGTCTCACATGATGGTTTTATAAGGAGAAACCCCTTTCACTTGGTTCTCATTCTTCTCTTATCTGCTGCCATGTGAGACATGCCTTTCGCCTTCTGCCGTGATTGTGAGGCCTCCCCAGCCACATGGAACTGTGAGTCCATTAAACCTCTTTTGGTAAATTGCCCATTCTGGGTATGTCTATCAGCAACATGAAAACAGACTGATACATCATGCCTTGAGACAGTGTTCCCAAGTCAAAGGAGTTTTATTTATCTAGCTTGAAATTCTCTCCCTTTGATCAAACGCCCTCAAATTCCAATCCCAGAAGTGCTCCCCGGAATCCTATGTGGCCACGCCGGCTGGTTCCTGCAAAGCTCCCGAGTGGGATTCCTGCTGCGTTGTAAGGGTGAGGCTTCTGCAGCGTCTCCCAGCATAGAAAGTGGGAACCATTACTAGAGAAGGACAAGCCTTTTCTGCATGCCCACAGGGTCCTGGAGGGCACCCATCAGATAATGCTGTCCTAGTTTGCAGCATCTCACTTTTCCCCACCAAGGCCCTGACTTTCCACAAGAGGCCTGCCTTGGTTGAATGTCAAACATCTCTGGAGTTCTGTGACCCTCACAATAATGTCTTCAGCTACATCGCATGCTCTCTACCCTTTCTCCACAGGAAATAAGGGCCTCTCCATGAGACACTGCAGAGGCCCTCACACGTAGCCAGTGACAGCTGTTAGAATTCCTTAGATTCTCATTCTCCTTTTACAGGGCATCAACACAACCAAGCAGTAACCAGCCAACTTCCCTGTTGTAGGTTTTCCCTCCCAACCTGTCATTATTGTGTAGAGGCTTCTATCACCCCACCTAGCACCCAGTAACCAGGGCATCTTCTCAGGTCAGTGCTGGGGAGATCCGCAGCAGCTCAGCTGCACCTTGTGCCGTGGACTTTCTGTGTCCCCTACCAATGCGGATGGCATCCTCGGCCTGCCAGGCAGTGGGCAAGCTCAGCCCCAATCCCCGTTTTTGCCTGTGTTTATTGACCACTCCTGAAGCCACTTGTGTTGGTTAGCATCCCCTGAGGAGCAGACTGCAATACAGAATTAAATGTGCCAGGATTTATTAGGGGAAATAGCCATGAAAGAAATTGGGGAGCTAGATAGAAAAGACTGGGAAAGCCATAAGACTATGATGCAAGTGGCTTTTTTATTTTTATTTTTGAGTGATCTCAGCTCACTGCAACCTCCACCTCCCAGGTGCAAGTGATTCTCACGCCTCAGCCTCCCAAGTAGCTGAGATTACAGGCATGCACCACCACACCTGGCAAATTTTGTATTTTTAGTAGAGATAGGTTTTCACTATGTTAGCTAGGCTGGTTTCAAACTCCTGACCTCATGTAATCTGCCCACCTCGGCCTCCCAAAGTGCTGGGATTACAAGCATGAGCCACTGTGCCCGGCCAGACTGCAATGCAAGTTTAAACCCCAGTGAAGGAGAGAGGGAAGGAAGTTTGGCTGGAAGTATCCTAGACCCAGTGCAGGTTAAGAGAAGTTCAGTAAGGGTGAGCCCTGGAGCCTCAGTGGGCCTTTAAAGGAGGGACAGTCCTGCCTTTGTTTCTCCTCTTCCCTCAATTATTGAATCAAAGAAGCCCATGGCAAGCGTGGTCTCAGAGCACATGTAGCAATAGATTTTATAGCAGGTTCTTATCTGAATTCACTTCCTTGCAGATAGGACTGAGGTCCCCACTTCCTCGCTGGCTGTTGTCCAGGGGCCACCCTTAGCTCCTAGAGCCCTCTCTCAGTTCCTCACATGTGTCCTTCATGACATATCCAAACCTCCTGCTTGGAACCTCTGACCTCCCTGCTCTGCTGTGTCTCCTCTGTCTTCCTCCTCTGCGGCATCAGAGGCAACAAGCGGCAACAGCTGGAGCATCATCAGTTGTGCTTCCTCTAGCTGAGGGGCTGGAATGTGCATTCTCAAGACTGCCACAATGATCCAGTGGGGAGAAAGGACAAAGGGTGATGATAAAAGAGAAAAAAAGGTATGACCTGATGAACTGATACCTTTAAGTAAATGAGAAGGGATGATGTTTGGGACACCAGTAGAGGGACTGGCTCTGGCTGGGAGCAGGAAGGTTAACCCACAACAACCATCCATGTGGTAGAAGGCCCAGCATGCAGCGCAGCTGCAAATGCAAGAGCAGATGGAATCTGTGAAGTTGTCTTCTAGTGTGTTCAGTTTTCTCAGTGAAGTAGGAAGCAAGGTCATTAACTGAAGTAAGAATGCAGATAGAGGGTTGGATGTGTGAGCAGAGAGAAGGTGTGTGAGAGTCACCCAGGCCAGCAGGAGGCTGAGGGTGAGCCATGCTGGGAGACGGTGATTGCTGGCTGTGGTAGGGGGCCCCCATGAGGTGTGGGTCATGAAGTTGGAGAGAGTAGTCAGTGTGCTGTGTGCTGCTCTCCAGCCTCCTGCAGCTCATGGGGGCAGGTGCAGTGCAGGCAGAGGTGGAATCCACCAGCTGTGTAGTTTTGCCAAACAAGTGTGACAACCCAAGGGAGGGGCAAGAGAGGGATGGAAATTATTTACAATAGAATTCAAAATGGTTGAAGAGGGAGGAGAGGACATCAAGGGCGAGGGACAGGGAGTAGATGGCAGGATCACTCGGTTGGGAATCCCAGGGTGGGTGGAAGGATTGTTGGAATTGATGTACTATAGGGCAGACTCCAAGCCTGGAAAGCGGGCACATAGGCAATGAGTGGTTCACTGATATTACATCACAGCATATGATCAAATGATAGTATCTGTGTCCTCAGAGCCTGTGGCCTCCGTGCAAGGGGATGAGTGGAAAGATGGTCAGAGAATGGGAAGTGTGAGATTGAGAGTATGGAAGGGCTGGGGTTCTTGACCATGATGAGGCCTAGGGATGACAAGGGCATGAGATTCAGGCAGAGAGAGGAGAAGGTCATGGAGGAGAGGAGTTCCAGCATCAGAGAAGCCAGAGGTCGATGCACCCTCTGTGCTGTCTTGGTGTCTATTGCTGCCATAAAAATTAACACAAACCAAGTGGCTTTAAACAGTATCTATTTGTCATGTCACAATCATGTGGGTTACAAGTTCGACAGACTCATGGGGCTAAAATAAAGGTCTGTGTTCCTTCTGACTCTGAGGAAAAATCCACCCTCAAGGTCATTCAGATTCTTGTCTGAATTCACCTCCTTGCAGATAGGACTGAGGTCCCCACTTCCTTGCTGGCTATTGTCCAGGGGCCACCCTTAGCTCCCAGAGCCCTCTCTCAGTTCCTCACATGTGTCTCTTACAACATATCCAATCCTCCTGCTTGGAACCTCTGACCTCCCCTTTCTACGGTGTCTCCTCTGCCTTCCTCCTCTGCAGCATCTGACTCCAGCCAGAGCAGCTTCTCTGCTTTTTAATGGCTTGTGAGATTTATTCGGGCCCACACAGATAGTCCAAAATTATCTCACAGTTTTAAAGTCCTTAATCTTCATCACATCAGTGTTGTGCCTTTTGCCATGTAATATAACCTGCTCCAGGGTGACAAGAATTGAGATTGGACATCTTTGGGAACCATTACTCAGCCCATCACATCTGCGTATGTTGAAGTCACCAAGGATCAAGGAGATCAAGGATCAAGGATTGCTGGAGAGGGCAATAGTGAACCAGGAGCTACAAGAGTCAGGACTGAGAGGAACGGCCTGCAGCCCACAGGGAATGGCTGCAATGAGGGGAGTGGGGCCCAAATCTGATGACAGCTTAGGGGACTTAGGGATGAAGGAGGCAGAAAGGTTGAAGAACCACAGTGAAGAGTGAGGATGCCACCCCACCTCTGGGCCAAGGGTACAAGGTCCCTGTGGAAAGTCCCCCATGTGGGAGGACTTTGGACGGGGCCACATCCTCTGGGAGACACAGACATCGCTGGAGCTGCGAGGTGCAGGAACATCTGAGGCAGGATGTGGAAGTTTTGCTGATCATGGGCTGAGAATTCCCGGGGGCACAGCGGGTAGATTTCTGGATTCGGGAGGGGTATGAGGAGACAGAATAGGGGTGTGCGGAGCCTTGTGGGGATGTGAATGCAGAGTGTTGGGGGACCCAGTGTGACTGACACCAACAAGGAAAGGGCATGAGGAGCTCAGTCCTGGTGGACTCAAGGCAGACAACGGTGCTGAGGCTGTGGGAGACGACGGAGGAGGCTCAGGGATGGCTCTCACCTGGGCTCTGTCCATGGAGGTGAGGACGGTGAGACAGTTGGGCCTTAGTGCTGTGTGGGCTTCTTCTTGTCTCCCTGATGACTGGGTGGAGGGCCTGGAGGTAGAGGGGTCTTAGAGGATTCACTCTTGTCCCTGAGGGAGGGGGTGACTCACTCCAGGTCTCAGGTCTGCACTGACACCTTTCTTTGTGGCTTGGGGCTGCCTACTGTAAATTATTGGGGATTAGTCCATTTTGGAGTTATAACCTAAAACAGAGACTCAGATGGTTCAAATGTCCTTTTCACGAAGCAATGTTATTATATGCGTATCATTTAGATTGTCTTGCAAAAGTCTCATTTGTTGTTTTTCTAAATGCCTGTCAATATTGTTTTAAAATTTACAAATGTGATAAATGTATCCTCAATGTTAATTGGTTGCAGGTTGTTTAACCTTATATGTATAGTTTCACATATATATAACAACAGTAGTTTGGGCCTCTTATATTCTAATAATTAAGACTTTAAGCTGTGTCCACATTGCAGTGCAAGTATGTGTCATGCATAACCCTAGCACTAAGAGACAAGAGGGAAAGTCCCTCTCCCCTAAAATTTTAGGAAATTTCTGGGTTCTTTTTCCACTGAGGGGGGACAAGTCAGCTAGTGAGGAACATGAGGTCTTTGGCCTCATCTAAAGATGCTTCAGCTACCAGCTGTGAGAAGCACTGCCCACCAGGAAGGCCTCCCTGCCTGGCTCCTGGACTCTTACACCATGGCAGTGGCCATCTTCCCTCCCACTGCAGAGTGATATCCCGGATAGTGATATCACTCTGCAATGGGATGTGAATGCAGGGTGTTTGGGGGACCCAGTGTGACTGACACCAACAGGGAAAGGGCATGAGGAGCTCAGTCCTGGTGGACTCAAGGCAGACAACGGTGCTGAGGCTGTGGGACATGACGGAGGAGGCTCAGGGATGGACCCTTACACCATGGCAGCGGCCATCTTCCCTCCCATTGCAGGTGATATCCCGGATAGTGAGCTGCTAGCAACTGTCCACTCTCAGGCAGTTTTGCCTTCTAAGACACGGGTTTTTGTCTGAGGACCTTCTTGTTTTCAGATGATCAAAACTGGGGCCATCCACTCCCTTCTGAAGCACTTCTGCCCAGTGGCCTGTGGCTGTGCCCCCAGTCACAACAGGACACCCCTTCAGAACACGCTGCAGGAAGGCGACATCTCTACACAGGCTCACACGTGCAGTGTGTGCACGGAGCTTTGGTTCTAGTTCAGGAAGAATGGGAGGAGGCTCGCTAGTCCAACAGAGCTTGAGGCCTGTACCAGTGTCATATTCCAGGAGCCAAAGTTATAAGGGATACAAAGAGCCCAGACCTACCAGAGATGGCAAATCCCTACAGTATCATTCTGGGCCAGCAAGAAGAGGGAAAGAGAAATTATGGTCGTACTTCAGAAATATTGCAGGTTTGGTTCCAGACCATGGCGACAGAGCAAGTCACACAAATTTTTCAGTTTCCCAGTGCATATAAAAGTTATATTTACACTTGACTGTAGTCTTTAAGTGTACAATAGCATTATGTATAAAATGAACTATGTACATACCCTAATGTAAAACTACATTATTGCAAAAAAATGCTAACAATCACCTGAGGCTTCAGCTAATCCTAACCTTTTTGCTGTGGAGAGTCTTGTCTCAATGTTAATAATTGCTGACTGATCAGAAGGGTGGTTGCTGAAAATTGCTATGGCAATTTCTTAAAATAACACAGCGAACTTTGCAGCAAGATTCTTCTCCTCACTTGGACACTTAGAGGCCATTGTAGGGTTGCTAACCGGCCTGCCTTCAATATTTCTGTGTCTCACAGAATGGGGAAGGCCGGGAGAGAGAGAGAGTCAGTAAACCAGCCAGTTGGTGGAGAAGTCACAACAGTTATCAATAAGGTTCACCATTTTATAAGGGTGTGGGTCATGGTACCCCAAAACAATTACAAGAGTAACTTCAAAGACCACTGACCACAGGTCGCCATACAGGTATAATAATGAAAAAGGTTGAAATACTTCAATAATTACCAAAATGTGACACAGAGACATATAGTGAGCACATGCTGTTGGGAAAATGGTGCCAAATAGCTGTAGGTTATTTCCAAACAAAGGACCTAGCCACTCTTCTTTTGTAATTTTTTTTTTCACTATTGTAATTAATATCCTTATACCTAAAGATCTTTCCAGATATTGGATTTGGTTTTAAAATCACAGATTTCTCAAATATAAGTTATTAGGTGAAAGGGCATGAACATTTTTAAGCCTTCTCATACATATTATCAAATTGCTTCTCAAAAGCAGTGTACCATTATATTCACCCATTTATTCAACCCATATTTATGGAGCCCCGTCTCTGTATTTGGATTTCTAGATGCTGGAAATCCAAGTGGTGACTAGACAAGGTCCCTGCCTCAAAGAACTTGTGTCATTGATACAGACAACAAATGAAACAAATGAAAACAATTCTAATATCAGTGATAATTGTTACGGAGAAAATATGCTTGAGCTAGAAGATTGATGGAGGTGAGAATGGTAGGAGATATATTTTGTTGATCAAGATGTTCCTGAGAATTTGACCACTGGACATCTGAGCAGAGACCTGAATGGTGTGAGGGGCCTTTGGATCCCTGGGGAGCAGGTGCACATGGGGAGTTCCAGGGGGAGGTGCCTGAGACAGGATTGAGCAGTGTTAGTGGAGATGAGTGAGCTGGGCTGAGAGGGGTGGGATAAGGCCACAGTGGCCAGAGGGATCCTGTGATGAGTGGCTGTAGGAAATAGTGAGAGACTGGGGTTTCAACGTGCTAGGAAGGGAAGAGGCTGGAGTGTCTGTGGGATGTGGTGGTGAGGATGAGTTCTAATTCCCATTTGAAAGACTCACTCTGCCTATTGTGTGGGTGATGGACAGCGGGCATGAGAGTCAGCAGGAAGCTCGGCTGGAAAGCCCTCCAGTTTACTATCTTGGAGAGGATGGCTCCAGTGAGAAGACAGTAGAGGACTGAGAAGTTATTGGATTTGGGGTTAATACATTTTTAGCATGGTGTTAGCAGTAACTCCATGGAGAACCACACATTTATTTGCTTACTTTAATTCTATAACAACCTTCGAGGTGGCTTACTGCAACAAACCCAGTGTAATAAATACATATGAATTATTTTAAAATCAACACCAAGGAAAATATACATTTTAAAAGATTAAGGCTGGGGTAAAGCTAGAACATTACTAGGCAAGAAGGAACATCTGAAACATTTGCTGAAATGGAGTTCTCTGTTTACCTAGCCATAGATTTGTTGCCTCATGATTTCACTGCATCTGAGCACCACGGAGCGGGGCGACAGTGCAGGTCACTAGTCCCTTGTTTCCTGATTCAGGAACAGCATCCTGTTCTACACTTACAGTCAAAGGAAATTACATCATTATAAGATGTTTAATGATGAAGTCAAAGTCCACAGAGTCAGCAAGTAAGTGTAAAAACCTCAGGAGTCCAAGGAGAGTCTACATTTCTCCCCGGAAATGGCCTCACGACGTGCTGTTAAAGGGAGCGGGTCCTTTCAAGGGGCCCCAAGATACAGGAGCAACTGGGCTGCAGCTCTCAGTAAAGATGCCCTTTCTACCTGCAGTTCCACGAAACCTCACAGGCAACTTCGGTGATCTCACCTGAGCTAGGAATTCGGGTTTTTGATGTTGGTTCTCTTTGAGCCATTGTGTGAGCTTTAAAATGTGACGTGGAGATTTTGCTATACTGGTATTTCCTTGCTGGAATTTGACATCCATGGTGGCTCTGGTTTCCCTGTCTGGTTCCAGGAGGAAATGGAATGTCCTGCACTTTTTTTCAGCATCTCTTTGTGTAAGAAGGATCAGGAGACTTGGAGTCAAGGGCTCCTCCAATCTCACTCTCCTCCATAAAACAGTGTCCCGTAAGCTTTCTGGGGGTGAGGGCCTTGACACTGTGCTGTTCTGATGAATATAATTGTCCCAGCTCCCGAAATAAAACCACAGGTGCACAAAATACCGACTCTTGCAAGCAATGCCAAGGTGGGGATGTTTCCTAGGCACCAGGTTTAGCACTTTGTATGTATACACACAGGAGCCAGGCATTGTGGTTTATGTCTATAATCTCAGCACTTTGGGAGGCTGAAGCATGAGAATTGTTTGAAGCCAGAAGTTCGAGACCAGCCTGGGTAACAAAGTAAGACCCAGTCTCTACAAAATACACACACACACACACACACACACACACACACACACTGGGTATGGCGGCTCCAGTCTGTAGTCCCAGCTACTCGAGAAGCTGAGGTGGGAGGATTGCATGAGTCCAGGAGTTGGAGCCTGCAATGAGCTGTGATCGGGACACTGCTCTAGCTTGACCATCAGAGTAAGACCCTGTCTCAAAAACAAACAAACAAAAAAAACAAACAAACACAGCCAGAGTCAGCGCTGAGGGAGAGGCTGACCTCAGGGGTGGCGTCACAGGTATTTCTCAGGTCCCTCTCAGTGGCCTTTGTCTCTTTTTCCTGGAAGCGGAGGAAACTGTACTCCATGAGGGGAAGTCCTCTGAAGAACGCAGGAGATACTCAGGAGCGGGGTCCAGAGAAGGAAAAGGATGAGGAAGTGGAGACAAAGAGGAGGAGGCGGGGCAAGAAGGGAGCACGTGAGGAATGGGAAGGGGGAGGACCTTCCAGCTGTCAGAAAAGTCAGGCAGAATTTGGCTCTTGGTTTTTGTGCTTTATAAGAATGGATTTGGGGAACCAGCCGGAGTGGAAGATAAGGAGTCTACTTTGCGGAGGACACATGTGAGTCTCCTCCTAGTTTGAACTCATCAGTAGCAGCTGACAGCCAGGACCTTTGTGGGGGGCATGTGACACCCCTTTGCAACCAGGGTATTTTCTGCACCCCACCGGCCGCCCCTCCTGGGACAGCGCTGGTCCCTCCAACCCTAACAGGGAGGGAAGGAAGGAGAAGTCTGGAGGCTTTGGGTCCTCCCTTGTGCTCCTTCTTCCTCTGCCCTTTATTCCCTGAGTGTCCTCGCCTTTCGTCCGCTACCAGGACCCCACTACAGCAAAGCGCATCCTGCACACTGGCCTGGACTCCCTTTGTAACTATCCAGTGGGTTCATCTTGCCCGCTACCTAGACAAAACCGATTTACCAAGACAGGAGAATTGCAACAGAGAAAGAGTAATTCATGCAGAGCCCTCCGTGCGGGAGACTAGAGTTTTATAACTCAAATCAGTCTCCCTGAAAACTCTGATCAGCTTTTAACGATAATTTGGTGGATGGAGGGGCTAGTGAATCAGGAGAGCTGATTGGTTGGCCCCGGTATGAAATCATAGTGAGTGGAGGCTATTCTCTCAGGCTGAGTCAGTTCCTGAGTCGGGGCCACAGGACTGATTGGCAGGTCCAGATCGGGCCCTCCAGTTGTTAGAAATGCAAAAACCTGAAAAGACATCTCAAAAGGCCGCTTCGAGGTTCACAATAGTGATGTTGCCTACAAGAGTAACAGGAGAAGTTGCAAATCTTATGACCTCCGGAATAATGGCTGGTAATATTCAGAATTCCAGCCCGTCTCATCCTAACTTAATGACCGGTAGCCTTTCTTCGTTTTACAAGAACAGTTTTCCTTCAAGCTATAAACTAAATTCCTTCCCAAGGCTAGTTCAGCCTATGCCTAGAAATGAACAAGGGCAGTTTAGCGGTTAGAAGCAAGATGGGGTCAGGTAGGTTTGATATCTTTCACTGTCATGATTTCTCTAGTTATAATTTTGCAAAGGCGGTTTCACCTTGGCTTCAGACCCACCAATACAGTATCACTGTGCCCTGTCCTTCCAACCACTGCCACTAGGTGGAAGCAGAGCGAGCATCGCCCAGATGGGCTAGATTCTTGCCACAGGCTCACTGCTAGAACGAACGTTCTTGAGACTTTAGATCTGAAAGTCAGCCTGATTTCTGAAAGCCTTTGACCGGTTCCAAAATCAAATCAATACTCCAGGAACAAGATCTGCCTCGACTTTGTCTCCACCCAAGGACGCTATGGCTACGCAGTTTTCAAACGTGCTTTGAGAATAAATGGAACGGGGTCCCCTGTGTCCCCACTCATTTGCGTTTTCCTTTTTATTACAGCCAACCCCTTTTGTAAATATTGTTACATATCCCTTTATTCCACTGAAAACATCTCTTCCAAAGGCACTTTAAGAAAGATTCAATGCCATGAAAATAGGAAGGATCCTCTTGAACGAGAGTTTCTGGTGGTGGGTTTTAATGAACATTTTAGTTTTTAAAACTCTGTAACTATCTCGTTGTAGGGCTTAGCCTCATATTTTCAACTGAAATATTCTCTTCCTTAACCTCCACATAGATACAAGTTTATAATTTTTTTTATCTTAAAATTTTATTTATTTTTCTGTTTTGGGGACAGGGTCTCCTCCTGTCACCCAGGCTGGAGTGCAATGGCACAATCAGAGCTTACTGCAGCCTGGAACTCCCCAGCTCAAGCGATCCTTCTACCTCTGATTCCCAAAGAACTGGGATTATAGTCATGAAACACTGCAATCCACCCAAATCTAAGTTTATACTAAAAGATAAAATTTCAACATCGTAGGGGATCGGTCAGGTGGTGGGAATAATTATAAAGTTATAGGAAATAGACACAAACCTTCTTGGAAGGCAGAAAGTTTTGCAAAAGCCTCAGGATAGGGTTATGGCTGAAAGCAGCCTAATCCTCTTACCTTGAGTTAATAGCTTCGAGTAGGTACAAAGACATGTAAGGGTGCTTTTTTTTTTTTTTTTTTTTTTTTTTTTTTTTTTTTTTTGAGACTGAGTCTGGCTCTGTCGCCCAGGCTGGAGTGCAGTGGCCGGATCTCAGCTCACTGCAAGCTCCGCCTCCCGGGTTTACGCCATTCTCCTGCCTCAGCCTCCTGAGTAGCTGGGACCACAGGCGCCCGCCACCTCGCCCGGCTAGTTTTTTGTATTTTTTAGTAGAGACGGGGTTTCACCGTGTTAGCCAGGATGGTCTCGATCTCCTGACCTTGTGATCCGCCCGTCTCAGCCTCCCAAAGTGCTGGGATTACAGGCTTGAGCCACCGCGCCCGGCTGACATGTAAGGGTGTTTAAAGAGCATGTTTACTCATGCGGTCCTAAGACCAACCTTTGATCATTTGTAGTACTGCTCTCTCCGGGGGACAGGGACTAGATTAATTACCAACAGATGTGTTGACTCAAAGCCTTTGTCATTAAATCTGTGCTGAATAAAGGCCCACAGGGCCAGTTACTGAGGGTACCCAGGTGCCACAACCCCTTCTGTGAGTGGCCCGGCCCCCTGGCGCACTCATTCACTGAATATTGGTGTCTGAGTATGTTATTCATCCATCGTGCAGCTTGAGTCTGCTGGTCAGACCCCAGCACAACATTTAAGAGGAAATGAAAGTCACAAAGTTATCCCAGTCTCTGGAGTCACTGTCAAAACTTTCATGAGGAATCTTCCAGGTTTTCCCCTACTTAAAATATATATTAATATTATGTAAGTGGTATTAGTGGCATTTTCACCCAGGCTGGAGTGCAGTGGCACAATCTTGGCTCACTCTAACCTCTGCCTCCAAGATTCAAGCGATTCTCCTACCTCAGCCTCCCAAACAGCTGGAACTACAGGCACCCGCCACCACACCTGGCTAATGTTTGTATTTTCAGCAGAGACAGGGTTTCACCATGTTGGCCAGGCTGATTTTGAACTTCCGACCTCAGGTTATAGGCCAGCCATAGCCTCCCAAAGTGCTGAGATTACAGGCATGAGCCACTGCGCCCAGCCTCCTTAACCTTTTAAAAAAAGGTTAGAAGTATGCTTGACGCATCTTTTCATAGCAATGATTAAAATTGCTCTTACTCTTTTTAATGACAGCATAGAATTTTATCGTGTAGCTGTTCTTTGGGAGACGATTGAAATCTTCTTTATCTTCACTGTGGTAATGGAGATGGGGGTGTGTACAACAGCTAAAATTCAACAAGTTGAATATTTTAAATAGATGCAGTTTATTGCATCCAAAGTATGCCCCCAATAAGATGATTTAAAAATATTATCCTCTTTGAGACTTGTACTGCTTATGTGAAACAAAACAAAACAAAAACCTTGTTCTTGTGCCCAGGAGACTCACCCTGACACATCTGGAGGTAGAGGGTCATGCTCTCCGCAACTTACCCTCACAGGCTCTGAAAAAGCAATAATAGCATTATATTTACGGATTCAGAGAGAGAGAAGGCTATGGTAAAAATGTTCATAAGTAAAACTAGATAAAGGGCAAAAATAAAAGAAATAATGAAACTGCGTCTTTTAAATTTTATCTCTCCGGCCGGGCGCGGTGGCTCACGCCTGTAATCCCAGCACTTTGGAAGGCCGAGGAGGGCAGATCACGAGGTCAGGAAATCGAGACCATCCTGGCTAACACGGTGAAACCCCGTCTCTACTAAAAATACAAAGAATTAGTCGGGCGTGGTGGCGGGCGCCTGTAGTCCCAGCTACTCGTGAACCCGGGAGGCGGAGCTTGCAGTGAGATCCCGCAACTGCACTGCAGCCTGGGCGACAGAGCAAGACTCCGTCTCAAAAAAAAAAAAAAAAAAATCTCTCCTTGACTTTTTCTCTCCCCTTTTCTTCCTATCTCTTCCCTCCTTTCCTCAACGCGTCCCCCCATCCTTCCCTCTTTTCTGCATTCTCTGCATTTGATCCCCGGTGTATTCCAGCCTCCAGGCCAACAAACGGGTCGGCGTCCGCCGGGGGCATGTCAGGGAAGGGACGCAAGGCGGCGCTGTCACCGCATTCTGAGAGCCGCAGCGACCTGGGCCCCTTGTATCATTTCAGTGAAGGTCACTCCAGTCTTTGATGGAGGCCACACTCGGGGCGTAAATCAGGATCCTCACTGAAGTGGCGGGGCCCTGAGAGGCTTTTTCCTGGCCCCTTAGTTGTGGGTTTTCCTGCGGGCGGTAGAGCCCGTTTCCATCAGAACCGCCCAGAGGCGGCCTCTGCCTTCCAGGGGTGGTGGAGCAGCAGGAAGCGTTTTCGGATCCTGGAATCCGTGGGCGGCCCGTGGGAGGGACTGAGGCGCATTTCCCTACTCACCCGGATCCGAATCCGCCGCAGTGCTGTTTCAAGCGAGTCACAATCCAGATCGCGCTCCAGCCCGGACTCGGAATTCCTGCCCCGCGGGGCTGCATTTCACAGCCGCAGGTGTGAGTGACCCGCAGCTGGAGACCAGAAGCCTGAAGGCAGCTCCGCCCTCCCCAGCGCCGTTATTCCGTTTCTATATCAGTAAACACGTTTCGTTTTCCGTAGACCAGGGCGGGGTGACGGGTGATCCCAGTCCTCGCAGTGAACTCCGGGCCGCAGACTTGAAAACGCTTGCGGGCAAGGGCGGGCGCTGTGGCTCTCGCCTGTAATCCCAGCACTTTGGGAGGTCGAGGCCGGCGGATCACCTGAGGTCGTGAGCTCGAGACCAGCCTGACCAATATGGGGAAACCGCGTCTCCACTAAAAATACAAAATTAGCCGGGAATGGTGGTGAATGCCTGTAATCCCAGCTAGCAGGGAGGCTGAGGCAGGAGAATCGCTTAAACCTAGGAAGCGGAGGTTGCAGTGAGCCGAGATCGCGCCATTGCACTCCAGCCTGGGCAACAAAAAGGAAAACTCCGTCGAAAAAAAAAAAGAAAAGCTTTCGGGGGCGGAGCGCAGCCCCGCCCTGGGTTATGTAAGCGACCGCGCTGGGCCGTTTCTCTTTCTTTTCCGGACCCTGCAGTGGCGCCTAAAGTCTGCGAGAAGGAAATCGCCTCTATGCTCGTGAGTGCATGGGGTATAAGGCAAGTGCTGAGGGAGAAAACGTAGTTGATGGGGCAGAGCAGACGGGTCTGGTGGTGGGGTGGAGGGGGAGGGCTTTGGACAGAAGACCTGGGAGGCTTGGTTGGGGAGGGACGCCCAGGCCTGGGCACTAAGAAGCAACTCTCCTGGAGCTCAAGACCATCTTGGCCTCCCCTAGCCCCGGAGAGGACTGGCTTCATGTCTCCCTGAAACCACTTCTAAATGCCTTAGAACAAACCTTGCATATTCATTATTTTTATTGAACTATTAAAAGTCTTTTTTGGCCGTGAGCTGAATGAGATGCTTTGCTGGAGCTGGCACAGGGAGAAGGTCCTGGAGGGAGGGTAGACACTGTGGAGGGAAGGGCTGGGTCAATCTCCCTCTCTGTCTCTCACTAGGCTTACGACCGTTAGCGTGAAAATAATCTCTCTGAGGTGGGGAAAGGACCCCAGTCCCTGCTGTGCTCACTAAATTATGAGGATCAAAATAAATTATCAGTGAATGTAAATGGGAAAACTAAGAAATTGTTAAAATTCTCAAATACATTATATTTTAATCCACAGAAAAGTATAGGCTAGGGATCATGGGGGACTAGTTAGTAATGACAGGTATACTTTAACTTAAAAAAAAAATTTGTGAGGCTGACAAAGAAGAAATGGGCACATTTCCTGATCTTGGAGGGTTCATAGGGTAGAAGATGGTAGGTGACAGCTGGGTGTGGTGGCACTCGCCTGTAGTCCCAGCTACTCAAGAGGCTGTGGTGGGAGGATTGCTTGAGCCCAGACATTCAAGGCTGCAGTGAGCTATAATCACGCCCCTGCATTCCAACTGGGTGACAGAGCAAGACTCCTCTCTTTAAAAAATTTTAAAAATTAAAAAAGATTCAAGGCAGGGCACAGTGAGTACTATCAGGAAGGTTCAAACCACAGGCTAAATCAGTAGTTCTATGACTTGACTATACATTGGAAACATGTAGGGAACTTTAAAGGATACTGAGATTTAGGTCCAACCTAGGTTTACTGATTTAACAACCTAGGTTGTGGCTGTGGCCTGGGAACACGGATATTAAAACTCTCCAGGTGGTTCTATGCAGTGGCTAGGTTTGAAGACCACTGCCTAGATGTCCCAGCGACTAAGAGATGCACATTGGGGACAAGGCAATTCTCTTAGTAGAAAGAGGCTTTCCAGACAGCATTCTTATTACTGAGAATTGAGAATTCATATGCCACACAATTTATCCTTTTAAAGTGTACAGCTCAGTGTCTTTTAGCATAATCACAAGGTTGTGCCACCATCTACCCTGGAAGATTTTTTTCCTTTTTTTCTTTTTTCTTTTCTTTTTCTTTTAAAGGCTAGTCAAGTGAAACAGTGGGAGTAAGAAGAAACAAAGACATCTATAACTAATTGTAATCAATTAGTTGTAAACACCACTGCACTCAGAACAGCCTAATTGGGAAGATTTTAAGGCTATGGTGCGGTCTGATGGGTTCCAAGTCAGAGGTGACAGTAACCTGGAAGAGGGAAACTGCTTGAGAAGCGGCATCCTGGTGGGATAGGGTGAGGAGATCCCAGAGCCCACTTTTACTGCAACCCTGGGGAGATGTCACCAGAGAAATGGGGGTGGTGCCAGACAGCAGGTTGTGGCAGCTGTGGTTTCCATGACAGAGTAGAAGCATCCATCATGTGTGACATTCAGCAGATGGGGCGCTGTGGGTGGCTTGGAGCACTCTGGTTGTAACTGAGGCAGGCACAGTGTTTAGGAAGCCTGTGCAGTAATCTAGGCTGAAGGGAGGGGAAAGCCTAGACTAACATTGTGGCTGTGGGATTGAAATAGGATTGGAGGAGCTGACTTTGACTCCCAGAGATGAAGGGGAAAGAGGAAATCAGAAGGGACCAAGGATGGTAATGCTCTTAAGAGAAACTGAGGAGGAAGAGAGGATGATGTGGTGGGAGATGTGTAGAGAGTCCTTGTAGATCTGCCACATTGAAGGGGACTATGGTCCCAGAGGTACAGATGTCCTAAATCAGGCTGGAAAAGGGAGTCTGGAAAGAGCTTGGTGTAGTGAACCATGGGGAGCCGCCTCGTTGGCCCTGTGATCACCCAGGGACTGAATAGAGAGGCGGCCCTGGGAGACCTCAGACACTTAAAGGATATAAGGGGGTAAAAGCGGGGGCCTGGCTTTGAGTCAAAGGGAGGAGAAGGAGATTATAAAGCTGAAACGTCTAAGAGAGTTTGTGGTCTGAGCTGTTCTACTGGGGCAGGTGCTTCTGAGAGGCAGAGGTGGCTGAGATCTGGAAACAGGTCTGCAAATCTGGTCACTAGTCTCATTGCCAGTGACACTGTGCGCGGTTAAGGGAGTGTGTTGGGAGAATAGCCACGCGTTGTCTGTCCCGGAAGGAACAAGCCAGCGAGAGCCGGTCTGATGGGGCGGCCGGCGAATGGGGCTTGGTGAGGCCCGCGCTCCTAGGGGTGGAGGTGTGGGGATGGGTGGTCGCGATGCCGGGAGGGCAGGCAGGGCCCTGGCCGTGCTCATGAAGTTGGAGCTGTACTCTCAGCTACTCGAAGCTCGTCCCTGCTTTAGGCTGCGCTCCCGCGTGCTCCTCTTTTCTGGGCGCCAAGTCCCGCCTTCTAAATCTCCCCAGGTCTCCAGCCCACTGGAAGTTTCTCTTCCGAGCGTGGCCCCGCCCTCTCCGCTCCTGATTGGTCCTAAGTTCCGGGCCCCAGTTTCATTGGATGAGCGGTCGGGGCCGGGCCAGGTGATTAAGTTTCCGCCGCGCATTTCCCCGGGCTTAGTTCAGGTCGCCACTGCTTGAGCCGCTGAGAGGGTGGGGACGTCGGGGCCATGGGACCGGGCCGGGTCTTGCTATTTCTGACCAGCATATTCCCTTTTGCACGTCCGGGAGCCCCTACTGGTGAGTGCTGTTCCTGGCGGTCCTCGGCGGAGCGGGAGCAGCGGGGCGTTTCGGGGGGTCGGGTGGGTAGCGGCGAGCGCTGTGCTGTCAGGGCGGGGCTAAGGTGCGCTGTCGGTGGTGCGGGGAGCCGGACGCGGCCGTTGTCGCCATTTCTAGGGTGTCCTCTGCCCTCATCCCCTGCCCCCGCCACCGAAGGTCCCTCCTGCCTCCCTTATGGGCCTTTCCTACAAGCAGCCTTCACCCAGTGCTGCCCCTATGCCTCCTACTCCCAATTGTCCCTGACCCTAACTTTCTGGTGCTGCCTTTTTTCTGGGGGTCTTCCCTCCATCCCACTCCCCTCCAGGCCACCCAAGGGGAGCCCTAGTGCTAATGGCAGTTGGGCCTTAGGCAGGGCACAGGGCAGTGCAAATGCCCCCTCCTCTCTAGTGCAGGTGCCTGCTCTGGACTCTGCCTCACGGCGGCCCCTTCCCCACTCCTTCATCCTCAGCCTCACCCTCTTGAGGACCCCATCCTCCAGCCCACAGGTGCTGAACCATCCCTCCCGGGTCCCTCCGCCCCTCTCCACCTTGGGACCTTGCACTGCTCCCACTTCTTGCCCAGCTGCCTTGGGCCATCAGCAAGTTCTCATCTTTCCCAAGCCCCACCCTCCCCTCCTGTCCTCACCCTACCTCAAGTTCTCCCACAGTCACTCCTGCACCATGGTCATGCCGCCCTCCAGTTCTTGCTCTGCCCATCTCCCCTCCCCAACCCAGACCTAAAACAGGCCGTTGGGCCAACTGTTCCTTGACCTTCATTCTTTTCTTTTGGTTCCTTGACCCCAGTGGGCTCTCACTCCCTACACCACATACCTAAAATCTGTTTTGCCTGCTTGCAGTGCCACTGTTCCCCGTCCAGCACTACTCCTTTTGGCAGGCCCTTCCTCAGGCTGAGAATCTCTCCCTCTACTTTGGTTTTCTCTCTCTGGCCAGCACTCTCACCCCTTGCTTTGTTTTTAATTTTTAACTTTTGTTTGGGTATGTAGTAGATATATATGTATATATTTATGGGGTACCTGGGATATTTTAACACAGGCCTACAATATGTAATAATCACATCAGGGTAAATGCAGTATCTATCACAACAAGCATTTATCCTTTCTTTGTGCTACAAACAATCCCATTATGCTCTTTCAGTTATTTTTAAACGTACAATAAATTGTTGTTGACTGTACTCACCCGGCTGTGCTATCTACTAGATCTTATTCATTCTAACTATATTTTGTACCCATTAACCATCCCACTCCCCCACTCCCCACTACCCTTCTCAGCCTCTGGTAATCATCATTCTATTGTCTCTCCCCATGAGGTCAATTGTTTTAATTTTAGGCTGCCACAAATAAGTGAGAACATGCAAAGTGTGTCTGTCTGGGCCTGGCTTATTTCACTTCACATAATGACCTCCAGTTCTTTGCAAATGACACTATGGCTGAATAGTACTCCACATACACATGTACACCACATTTTCTTTATCCATTTGTCTGCGATGGACACTTAGGTTGCTTGCAGATCTTGGCTGTTTTGAATAGTGCTGCAATAAACATGGAAATGTAGACAGCTGTTTAATATACCGATTTCCTTTCTTTTGGGTATATGCCTAAAAGTGGGAGTGCTGGAGCATATGACAGTTCTATTATATTTTTAGTTTTTGGAAGAACCTCTGCACATTGTTTCCCATAGTGATCGTACTAGTTCCCATAGTGATCGTACTAGTTTACGTTCCCACCAACAGTGGACAAGGTTTCGCTTTTGCTACATCCTCACCAGCATTCCTTATTTGCCTGTCTTCTGGATAAAAGCCAGTTTATCTGGGGTGGGATGTTGTATCGTAAGAGTTTTGATTTGCCTTCATCTGATGGCGCATGATGTTGAGCACCTTTTCATATACCTGTTTGCCATTTGTATGTCTTCTTTTGAGAAATGATTATTCAGATCTTTTGCTCATTTTAAAATTGGATTATTAGATTTTTTTTTTCTATAGAGTTGTTTGAGCTCCTTATATGTTTCAGTTACTGATCCTTTGTCAGATGAATAGTTTGAAAATATTTTCTCCCATTTTTAGATGGTCTCTTCATTTTGTTTATTGTTTCCTTTGCTGTGCAGAAGCTTTCTAACTTGGTATGATCCCATTTATGCAATTTTACTTTGGTTACCTGTGCTTGTGGGGTATTACTTAAAAAATCTTTGCCCAGTCCAACATCATAGTTTCCCCAGTGTTTTCTCTTATAGTTTCATAGTTTGAGGCCATAGATTTACATCTTTAATCCATTTTGATTTGATTTTTGTATATGGTGAAAGATAGGGTCTAGTTTCATTCTTCTGTATAGGGATGTCTAGTTTCCCCAGCATCATTTATTGAAGAGACTCTCCTTTGCCCAGTGTGTGTTCTTGGTACCTTTGTTGGAAATGAGTTTACTGTAGATGTATGGATTTGTTTCTAGGTTCTCTATTCTGTTTCATTGGTCTATGTGTCTGTTTTTATGCCAGTATCATGCTGTTTTGGTTACTGTAGCTCTGTAGTATAATTTGAACTCAGATGATGTGATTCCTCTAGTTTTGTTCATTTTGCTCAGGATAGCTTTATCTATTCTGGTTTTTTTGTGGTTCCATATACATTTTAGGATTATTTTTACTATTTCTGTGAAGAATGCCATTAGTGTGTTGATAGGGATTGCACTGAAACTGTAGATTGCTTTGGGTAGTATGGACATTTTAACAAAATTGATTCTTCCAATCCATGCACATAGAGTATGTTTTCCATTTTTTATGGAATATCTCTTCAATTTTTTGCATAAGTGTTTTTTGTTTTTTGTTTTTGAGATGGAGTTTCACTCTTGTTGCCCTGGCTAGAATGCAATGGAGTGATCTTGGCTCACCGCAGCCTCCGCCTCCCAGGTTCAAGCGATTCTTCTGCCTCAACCTCCCAAGTAGCTGGGATTACAGGCATGTGCCACTGTGCCTGGCTAATTTTGTATTTTTAGTAGAGACAGGGTTTCTCCACATTGGTCAGGCTGGTCTTGAACTCCCAACCTCAGGTGATCCACCTGCCTCGGCCTCCCAAAGTGCTGGGATTACAGGCATGAGCCACCACACCCAGCCACATCACTGTTTTATAGTTTTTATTGGAGAAATCTTTCACTTCTTCAGTTAAGTTTATTCCTCAGTATTTTATTTCATTTGTAGCTGTTGTAAATGGGATTCGTTTCTTGATTTCCCTTTCAGATTATTTTCTGTTGGCATGTAGAAATGCTACAGATTTTTTACTGTTGATTTTGTATCCTGCAACTTTACTGAATTTGTTCTTCAGTTCTAATAGTTTTTTGGTGGAGTCTTTAGTTTTTTCCAAGCATCAGACCACAAGATCTGCAAACAATGATAATTTGACTACTTCTTTTCCAGTTTCGATGCCTTTTCTTTCTTTCTCCTGTCTGATTGCTGTAGTTAGGATTTGCAGTACTGTGTTGCATAACTGGTAAAATTAGTCATCCTTGTCTTATTCCAGATCTTAGAGAAAAGGCTTTCAGTTTTCCCCCATTCAGTATGTTACTAGCTGTGAGTTTGTCATATATGACTTTTATTATATTGAGGTCTGTTCCTTGTATGCTTAGTTTTTTGAGAGTTTTTATCATGAAGGGATGTTGAATTTATCAAATGCTTTTTCAGTGTCAATTGAAATGGTGATATGGCTTTTGTCCTTTATTCTGTTGATATGACATATTATATTGATTGATTTGTGTATGTTAAATCATCCTTGCATACCTGGAATACATTCCACTTGATCATAAAGAATGATCTTTTTAATGTATTGTTGAATTTAGTTTGCTAGTATTTCCTTGACAATTTTTGCATCATTGTTCATCAGGGATATAGGCCTGCAGTTTTCTTTTTTTGATGTGTCTTTGCCTGGTTTTGGTATCAGGATATTCCTGGCTTTGTAAAATGAGTTTGGAAGTATTCCCTTCTTCTCTGTTTTTCAGAACAGTTTGAATAGGACTGATATTTCTTGCTCTTTAAATGTTTAATTGTGGTAAAGTATACATTACATAAATTTTACTGTTTTAACCACTTTTAAGTGTATACTCAGTGGCATTAGCTACATTCACATTTTTGTGCAACCCAAAACTCTGTACCCATTAATCGGTAACTCCGCATTCCTCACTACCTCTGGCCCCTGGTAACCACCATTCTACTTTTTGTTTCTATGAATGTGACCACTCTAGATACCTCATTTAAGTAGAATCATGTAACGTTTGTTGTTTGTCTTTTTGTTTCTGGCTTATTTCACTTATAATATTTTTGAGATTCGGTGGGCACAGTGGCTCATGCCTGTAATTCCAGCATTTTGGGAGGCTGAAGCAGGTGGATCACCCAAGTTTCGGAGTTCGAAACCAGCCTGGCCAGCCTGGCCAACATGGTGAAACCCCATCTCTACTAAAAATACTAAAAGTTAGCCGGGTATGGTGGCAGGTGCCTGTAATCCCAGCTACTCAGGAGGCTGAGGCAGGAGAATCGCTTGAATCCGGGAAGCGGAGGTTGCATTGAGCTGAGATCAGGCCACTGCACTCCAGCCTGGGCAATAAGAGGGAAACTCCATCTCTAAAAAAATAAAAAATAGGCCGGGCGCGGTGGCTCAAGCCTGTAATCCCAGCACTTTGGGAGGCCGAGACGGGCGGATCACGAGGTCAGGAGATCGAGACCATCCTGGCTGACACGGTGAAACCCCGTCTCTACTAAAAAATACAAAAAACTAGCCGGGCGAGGTGGCAGGCGCCTGTAGTCCCAGCTACTCAGGAGGCTGAGGCAGGAGAATGGCGTGAACCCGGGAGGCAGAGCTTGCAGTGAGCCGAGATCTGGCCACTGCACTCCAGCCTGGGCGGCAGAGCGAGACTCCGTCTCAAAAAAAAATAAAAATAAAAATAAAAATAAAAAAATAAAACAATAATAATAATATTTTCGAAGTTCATCCAGGTTGTAGTGTGGGTCAGAATTTCATTCCTTTTAAAGATGGATAATACTCATGATATGTATGTACCACATCTCGGTTATCCATTCCTCAGACAGTGGACACTTGGGTTACTTCTACCTTTCGGATATTGGCAAATATTTCATTTCTTTTGGGTATATATTTATTTATTTTGGGTATTTCTTTTGGGTATATATTTATCTATTTGGGGTATTTCTGTTGGGTATATATTTATTTATTTTGGGTATTTCTGTTGGGTATATATTTATTTATTTTTGGGTATATATTTATCTATTTTGGGTATTTCTTTTGGGTATATATTTATTTATTTTTGGGTATATATTTATCTATTTTGGGTATTTCTTTTGGGTATATATTTATTTTTGGGTATATATTTATCTATTTTTGGGTATATATTTATTTATTTTTGGGTATATATTTATTTATTTTGGGGTATATATTTATTTATTTTGGGGTATATATTTATTTATTTTGGGGTATATATTTATTTATTTTTGGGTATATATTTATTTATTTTGGGGTATATATTTATTTATTTTGGGGTATATATTTATTTTGGGGTATATATTTATTTATTTTTGGGTATATATTTATTTATTTTTGGGTATATATTTATTTATTTTTGGGTATATATTTATTTATTTTGGGGTATATATTTATTTATTTTGGGGTATATATTTATTTTTGGGTATATATTTATTTTTGGGTATATATTTATTTATTTTTGGGTATATATTTATTTATTTTTGGGTATATATTTATTTATTTTTGGGTATATATTTATCTATTTTGGGGTATATATTTATCTATTTTGGGGTATATATTTATCTATTTTTGGGTATATATTTATTTATTTTTGGGTATATATTTATTTTTGGGTATATATTTATTTTTGGGTATATATTTATTTATTTTTGGGTATATATTTATTTATTTTTGGGTATATATTTATTTATTTTTGGGTATATATTTATTTATTTTGGGTATATATTTATTTATTTTTGGGTATATATTTATTTATTTTTGGGTATATATTTATTTATTTTTGGGTATATATTTATTTATTTTTGGTATATATTTATTTATTTTTGGGTATATATTTATTTATTTTTGGGTATATATTTATTTATTTTGGGTATATATTTATTTATTTTTGGGTATATATTTATTTATTTTTGGGTATATATTTATTTTTGGGTATATATTTATTTATTTTGGGTATATATTTATTTATTTTTGGGTATATATTTATTTATTTTTGGGTATATATTTATTTATTTTTGGGTATATATTTATTTTTGGGTATATATTTATTTATTTTTGGGTATATGTTTATTTATTTTTGGGTATATATTTATTTATTTTGGGGTATATATTTATTTATTTTTGGGTATATATTTATTTATTTTTGGGTATATATCCAGAAATAGAAGCAGTACACAGGGGCTTCATTTTCTCTACCTCTCTGCCAACCTTGCTCTGTGTGTGTGTGTGTGTGTGTGTGTGTGAGATAATAGCCATCCTGATTGGTTTGAGGTAGTATCTCATTATCTCATTGTGGTTTTGATTTGCATTTTCCTAGTGACTACTGATATTGAGCATCTTTTCATGTGTTTATTGATCATTTGTATATTTTCTTTGAAGAATTGGCGATTTAAGTCTTCTGCCCATTTTTTCCCCCACATAGCTTCTCATGGCTACTTTGCCCATTTTTTAGTGGGTTGACTGTTTTGTTGTTTTTGTCAGACTTTTTTACATATTCTGGAAACTAATCTCTTATCAGATATATGACTTGCAATTTTTATTTCATTTCAGGGGTTGATTGCTTTTTCACTCTGATTGTGCCCTTTGATGCACAGATGTTTTGAATATTCATGAGTCCAGTTTGTCAGTTCTTTCTATTCTATCTGTGCCTTGGCGTCATATCCATGAAAGCACTGTCAAATCCTATGTCATGAAGATTATCCCCAATGTTTGCTTCTAAGAAATTTTTAGGTTTTAGTTCTTGAGTGTAGAGTTTAGGTCTTTGATTCATTTTGAGTTAATTTTTGTATATAGTACAAATTAAGGGTCCAATTTTATTTTATTTGAACAACCAGTGCCCCCAGAACTATTTGCTGAAAAGATCAACTGACTCTTTGTCACCTGCTCACCCCAGTGGACACTAGCTGTTCCACCCACTTGCTGTCCTGGGGCCTTGTCATGCCACTCCTCCACTTTGGACCCAAGCCCACACCATTGCTCCCCTCTGGGATACTGACCCTACTATAAGCTTCCCTGGGGCTACAACCTTCCTACCCCTTGTGCCTCATGACCACCCCCTCCCTTGTCCCCGCCATGCCCATGATGAGTCTTTTCTCGAGGCAGCTCCCCTTGCCTCCATCTCACCCTCACCTGTGCACCACAGCCACACTGGACATGGGTCCCCCTGAGCCTGAGTCCCTTCCCATTCCCACCATCCCCTCTGGCAAGACCTTCCTTCCACCGCTGCCTTCATGCTCCTCCCTTGCCCCTGCAGGGCAGCCTCTCCCCGTGGCCCCTATTCCCTTAGGGGGCTTGTGGCCACCCAGTCCTGGCACCTGGCCTACAAGTTTGTCATCTCCATTCCCCCTTCTTCTGTTCGTCAGTCCCCTGCTCTGTCCTCCCACCCTCACAGTTTTCCTTGTATCTGAAATCCTCGTTCTTGTCCCTTTGCCCGTGTGCATTTCCTGCCTCCTCAAGAAGCTTGAGACAGACCTGTGTGTTAAACATCGATGTTAAGTTATTTCCAGGAAGAAGTTTCATCTGTGATTTCCTCTTCCCCAGAGCTCCACAGTCTTCGTTACAACGTCACGGTGCTGTCCCGGGATGGATCTGTGCAGTCAGAGTTTCTCGCTGAGGGACATTTGGATAGTCAGCTCTTCGTGCGCTATGACAGGGAGACGCGCAGGGCAAGGCCCCAGGGACAGTGGGCAGAAGCAGTCCTGGGAGCTAAGACCTGGGACACAGAGACTGGGGACTTGACAGAGAACGGGAAGGACCTCAGGAGGACTCTGACTCATATTGAGGGCCAGAAAGGAGGTGAGTGCGGGCAGGGGCAAGAGTAATGGGAGGCCTTCTCCAAGAGAGTTGGAGGCAGAGAGCAGGACCCGTCTCTTCCTGCTGGTTCTGGCTGGGGGTGGGGGTGAGGAGTAGGTCAGTGGGGCTCAGCAGGGTGGTGAGCCAGCACTCAGCCCACACCGGGAGGCATGGAGGAGGGCCAGGGAGGTGTCCCTGCTGGGCTGAGTTCCTCACCTGAGTGGAAAGGTGACGGTTTCAGGAATGGAGAAGTCACTGCTGGGTGGGGGCAGGCTTGCATTCCCTCCAGGACATTCAGAACTGTGAGATCTATGAAGATGGCAGCACCGGGGGCTCCCGGCATTTCTACTACGATGGTGAGCGCTTCCTCTCCCTAAACCTGGCGACTCAGGAATGGACAGTGGCCCAGTCCTCCAGAGCTCAGACCTTGGCTATGAATTTCTGGAAGGAAGATACCATGAAGACCAACACACACTATCACGCTATGCAGGCAGACTGCCTGAAGAAACTACGGCGATATCAGAAATCCAGGGTGGCCGTCAGGAGAACAGGTACCAACCCTGGCCAGGGGCTCTCCTCTCCCTCCAATTCTGCTAGAGTTGCCTCTGCCTCCCAGCTCTGTCCAGGGAAACCCTCCCTGTGCTATGGATGCAAGCATTTCCTGTTGGCATATTGTGTCTGATTTGCCTCTCCTGTTAGAGCCACTGGATAAAGACAGTGAGTCAGGGGCTGAACCTTCCAGTGTTGTAATCGGGGAAAGCGGCGGGCCCTGCGACAGAAGCCTGAGCCTGGGGTGGGTGTCAGGCAGGAGAGGAAGCCTTCAGGGCCAGGGCTGCCCCCTCTGCCTCCCAGCCTGCCCATCCCAGAGAGTTCCCTCCTGGCCCCACGACCCGTGAGTCCACCCCAACATCCCCCTCCTCAGCATCAATGTGGGGATCCCAGAGCTTGAGGCCACAGTCCCAAGGTCCATCCTCCTGCTAGCCTGGAGGAACTGGGCCCCAGGGTGAGGACAGACTTGCAGGTCAGGGGTCCTGGAGGGCTTTAGCCAGAGTGAGAACAGTGGAGAGGAGCAGCCCCGTTCCCTGCATCTCCCTTAGAGGGGAGCAGGGCTTCACTGGCTCTGCCCTTTCTTCTCCAGTGCCCCCCATGGTGAACGTCACCCACAGCGAGGCCTCAGAGGGCAACATCACCGTGACATGCAGGGCTTCCGGCTTCTATCCCCGGAATATCTCACTGACCTGGCGTCAGGATGGGGTGTCTTTGAACCACGATGCCCAGCAGTGGGGGGGGATCCTGCCTGATCAGAATGGAACCTACGAGACCTGGGTGGCCACCAGAATTCGCCAAGGCGAGGAGCAGAGGTTCGCCTGCTACATGGAACACAGCGGGAATCACAGCACTCACCCTGTGCCCTCTGGTGAGCCTGGGGTGACCCTGGAGAGGGTCAGGCCACGGTAGGGACAGCAGGGACGGCTGTGGCTCTCTGCTCAGTGTATAACAAGTTATAACTTTTTTTCAGGGAAAGTGCTGGTGTTTCAGAGTCAATGGCTAGACATTCCATATGTTCTTGGTGTTGCTGCTGCTGCTGTTGCTGCTGCTGCTGCTATTTTTGTTATTATTCTCTATGTCCTTTGTTGTAAGAAGAAAACATCAGCTGCAGAGGGTCCAGGTGAGAAAAGGGAGCAGTTTCTGGAGATGGTAAGGCCCCTGTCCGGGCAGTAGAGTCCCCTCCTTGTTCCTGCAAAAATAGGCATGTTGGTGACAAGGCTTCTGGAACAGGGGATGGAAGTTGGGGAATTTGGGAGGGGAATGGGAGCAGCATCTCCATCTACACCGCTAAGTTCTTCCCAAGCGAGGGTCAGATGTCCGGCTGTGGCCTCCTCCTGCTGCAGGTGAGCAGTGGGCAGCAGGGAGGGCTGCGGTGCCTGCTTTGTCCCCATGCTGGTCTCTGTGTCTCTCAGGCTCACTAGGGCGCATCCAGGTGGTGTGAACTGGGAATCACGTGCTGATTGCTGAGGGCCTGGATGATCATGGCCTCAGAGGGAGCAAATAGTAAAGGTGGCTATAATCTGGGGAGGGCCAGAAACTGGAGAGGAATCTGAGGAGAGGCGGTGCCCCTAGTCCCTTCCTCTCTGCATCCCTCTCCCCTATTTCTGCAGCCATCAGGGTGGACACCCAGAAAAAGACCTGTGAGGCCCAGCCTGGGGGCCCTGCCTGTGTAGCCCTTTGCAGACCCCTTGTAACAGAGAAGGTCCTGAGCACACATGGCCATCTCTGTCCACTTTGCAGCTCCCCGTGCACCTCCTCCAGGAGCTTTCTCGGGGGTATTGTGTCCTCTGGGCCACTCAAGGCCCCGCTCTTTCCAGGTTCCTACTGCCTGGCCTCCTAGAGTTTCCTTGCAGATGACAGGGATGAGTAGATAAGCAGATGTTCCTGGGCCATTTGAGGAGCGGGGCCCAGCCCCTCATCAGGGCAGCTGTGGTCCCTGTTTTCATCCCACCTCCGAGTGTTTTCTTTTTTTTTTTTTTTTTTTTTTTGAGACGGAGTCTCGCTCTGTCGCCCAGGCTGGAGTGCAGTGGCGCGATCTCGGCTCACTGCAAGCTCCGCCTCCCGGGTTCACGCCATTCTCCTGCCTCAGCCTCCCCAGTAGCTGGGACTACAGGCGCCCACAACCGCGCCCGGCTAATTTTTTGTATTTTTAGTAGAGACGGGGTTTCACCGTGGTCTCGATCTCCTGACCTTGTGATCCGCCCGCCTCGGCCTCCCAAAGTGCTGGGATTACAGGCATGAGCCACCGCGCCCGGCCATCCGAGTGTTTTCTTCTCCAGTCCCTGAGGGTCACAGTCCCCAGGTGCCATCTTTTGGGGGCTTTGTTCTGTGCTCTGTGGCCTCACCTCGCCCTCCCTGAGCCAATTTCCCTTTCTCAAGGTAGTCACTGCCTGGTAAGTTTGGAGTAAGGGACGGTCAGAATCATTTCCCCGCAGTCAGGTTGTTTGGCGGGGGATGAAAAGAGACAGCAGGAAGTTTTGTGTTTCTGCAAAGACAGAAGCAGCGCAGGGGACAGTGAGAGGCTGGGGTGTCCAGGAGACCTGAATCTTTCCCCACTTCTGCGTGTCTAGCGTTAGGGGCGCTGGTTTCTCATCCTTGATCCTAATTGCGCTGTCAGTCGGCCCCTCAGGCCTGAGCAGATTGGAAGGTTCATCCTCTGCCCTGCAGCAAGAGGGCCCCGTCCAGGAGGCACCCACAGCAGGGGCAGCGCAGGTCTGTGGTCGCTCCTGCTCTCACCTGCGGTGTCTCCCGTAGAGGGATTGTCGGTTCTGCTTCCCTGTGGGCAGGAGTGGTTTTCTCATAGGTCACTGGGCTTTTGGCCAGGAAAAGGGTATGAAGTTCATGTACCAGTTTCTCAAAATTCCTGCTTTCAATGTTGATGTCCAGTAAAGATACTCATAATTTTAGCTCTATAATCTTAATACGATTTCCTCTAATATTGTAAAACATATTATATGACACAGGAACTCAAATTTGGAGCTCCCTCTCCAGGAGGGTCTGTGTGGGAGATGGTGGCTATGGCAGTGGCAGTTCCCAGGTGCAGAGGGCGGGCGGAGGCAGCCTCAGGCTAAGGGGTCTCCGCTACTCCACATGGAGAAAATCCCTTGTAGGTTGCAAGGGCAGTGGTCTAGGTAGAATCCCTGCTAGGGACAGAGCAGGAAGGCCTCACACCCTCACCAAGCAGCAGCCCTGGGGTGGAGCTGCGTTTCCAGGGGTAAGTGGACCAGGCAGGAGCAGTGGTGACTCAAGAGCAGGTCACAGGCCTCGGTGGGTGCTGAGGGTCAGGAGAGGCCAGGCCTCCTCAAGCAAGGTGCGGGTCCCAGGGTCACATCAGGTGCAGATCCTCTGGCAGCCACATCTTTCCATGCTGGGCCTGCTGGGCCCCCCAGCCTTCCTGATGGGATTCCCAGTTAGGAGCTGTCTGCTCAGGGCTGGGAGGGAAGGAGCACTGAGCTGCAGATAGAGGGCAGAGCCCACAGTGGGCAGGGCCTGCCCTGGTGTGCAGGTGCCTCTGCAGGAGAGGAGGGCCTGGGGACTGAGAGCAAGGGTCAGGACCTCTCTTTGGGGAGGCCTCTCGCTGTAACAGGACTGGTCAGGTCTGAGAGGAGGGGAGGGCACTGGATTCCCTCTTAGGTCTTGTCCTTTATTCTTGTGGCCCTTTCACTCCCTGCACAATGAGTGGTGGGCAAGGGCAGGGGCTGATGTTGATGGAGTGATGAGAGGGAACTGGCAGGAACTGGGAAAAGCAGGGAGGGAGGAAGAAAAAAGTGGGGGCCTCATCTTCCCTCAGAGAAAGGGTGAATCTGGTTTTGGAGCAACTGAAGAGAGAAAAGTCCTCAGGGAATAAACAGAACACTGCACCCAGTGGAGCATTTACCCATTTCCCTCTTTTCTCCAGAGCTCGTGAGCCTGCGGACCCTGGATCAACACCCGGTTGGGACGGGAGACCACAGGGATGCTACATAGCTCGAATTTCAGCCTCTGATGTCAGCTCCTGGGTCCACTGGCTCCACTGAGGGTGCCTAGACTCTACAGACAGGTGGCTGGGATTCAACTCCCTGCCTGGACCTCACCAGCACTTTCCCTCTGTTTCCTGACCTACGAAACAGAGAAAATATCAGCACTTATTTATTGTTGTTCGATGTTGCAAAGTGTTAGTAGATATGAGGTGTTTGCAGCTGTACCATATTAATTGATTCATCATTTCTGTTGTTTTTGTTTTTTTTTTTTTTTTTTTTTTTGAGACAGAGTTTCACTCTGTCACCCAGGCTGCAGTTCAGTGACACAATCTTGGCTCACTGCAGCCTCCACCTCCCGGGTTCAAGCACTTCTCGTGCCTTAGCCTCCCGAGTAGCTGGGGTTACAGACACACACCACCATACCCGGCTCATTTTTGCATTTTTCATAGAGACAAGGTTTTGCCATGTTGGCCAGGCTGGTCTCAAACTCCCGACCTCAAGTGATCCGCCTGCCTCAGCCTCCCAAAGTGCTGGGATTACAAGCATGAGCCACCGTGCCCAGCCTATTTTATTACATTTTAATTTATTTTATTTTATTATATTATCCTCTGTGCCTGGCCTATTTTATTGTATTTTAAGATATTTTAATATATTACATGTGTAGTAATTAGGTTATCGTAGGTGAGCTTTATGAGTGAGTGTCTTGGTAATGACTCCTCCTGACCAGCCCAGGACCAGCTTTCTTGTCACCTTGAGGTCCCCTCACCCCATCACACTGTTATGCATTACTCTGTGTCTACTATTATGTGTGCATAATTTTATACCATAGATGTTTACTCTTTAAACAGACATTTCTAGTCTCTTTTATTTCATGCGTCTGGGAGCGGATAAAGTGTGAGGCTCAGGGAGAACGAGAGGTCTGTCTCAATGCCTTGGTGCAGCGTGAAAACAACCTCCCCTCCTTGTCCGCTTTCCCTGCTAGTTCCCGATGACTGACAGATTCACAGCAGAACAGAAAGGACTAGGGAGGGGTGGAGGTGGGACATCTGGCACCGACATTCAGGGACTGACCGTGTGAGGGAACATCTGCCCTGAAGAGTTGGAGTCTTCCAGTGATGACACAGAGCTGAAGTATGATACTGGGGAGGGGATAGAGAGAGCTTCGAGGTTTTCTGATTTTGAAGAATTCCAGTCAGTCAGGTTCTGGCATAAAGTGACTGCTGGGGAGGTGTGGACTGAATTAATGAAGAATAAATGAACCAGGAAAGTGGACATATAAGAGGTGGGTTATTCCTCACCTTGCTTGTTTCTTGATGCCTCCTGACTGCTGGTGTTGGGACACACAGATGGGTGATGCACTTCTTGGTCAAGGCAACCTCAGCCCCACCCAGGTAAGGCGGTCATGGCAGACAGCGTCAGGGTGACACCTGTGAAACAGACTCAAGCCAGGGATGGGAACCCTCCTTGCAGCAGGAGTGGATGCAGGACCTGCCTGGAAGCAAGAGAAGGGTGAGGGACCCTAGCTGGGCCCTGTTTCCTCCAACTGCCTGGGTTCACAAAGCAACTAGTAAGGGAGCTTGGAGTAGGGAATTCACTCATGTGCTACTTATTTATATAGAGATGTGTTCATCGACATTTTCTTTTATGTTTTTATTCAGGTTGATGTCATTTACACATTTATGCATTTATGTTATATATTTAATAGTCTTATTTATATTAGTTAGCAGTTGTCACTTGTTGAATTCAGTTCTCATTAGGTATAAATTTTCAAATTCATTTAAGTTTTTATTAATCAAAGTTTAATTGTCCGTGATTTAAAACATCAAATATTTGCATAGGATTTCTCTAGAGAAACAAGTCCTCTCTGCATCTTCTCAATTTCTGCCTTCCTAGAGGCAACAATGTTCAACATTTTTGCTAAGTCTTTCAACTTTTACTTCCATATGTCTAAATACAATTCCTTCATTAATACTGCTTGATTTTTCAGTTGCAGCCATTATCTGTTGCACAGCACAGTGGTGAATGCAGTAGTTAATTGTACCTGTTCCCTTTCACTCTTCCCATTCTTTCATCTTCCCAATGTATTTCTATAGTAATTATGTTTAGTTCAGTCATTCCTTGTTTCTTTTTCCATGACTAATTTTCTCATATGTCAGCTTGACCACTTTTCACTTCCTGAACATTTGTTCTTCCTGTAGTTAATACTTGCCTTTGTTTTGTTTATTTTATAAATAGCACTCATTAATGTTGATATTTCTTCTATTTGTATTACTCCTTTTTTTTTTTTTTTGAGACAGAGTCTCACTCTGTTGTCCAGGCTGGAGTGCAGTAGTGCAATCTCGGCTCACCACAACCTCCACCTCCCAGGTTCAAGCAATTCTCCTGCCTCAGCTTCCTGAGTAGCTGGAATTGCAGGCATCTACCACCATGCCCAGCTAATTTTTGTATTTTTAGTAGAGACGGGGTTCCACCATGTTGGCCACAGTGATCTCTATCTCTTGACGTCGTGATCCACCCACCTCGGCCTCCCAAAGTGCTTGGATTACAGGCGTGAGACATTGCACCTAGCCTTTTTTTTTTTTTTTTTGAGATGGAGTCTTGCTCATGTTGCCCAGGCTGGAATGCAATGGTTCAGTCTTGGCTCACAACAACCTCCACCTCCCAGGTTCAAGGGATTCTTCTGCTTCAGCCTCCTGAGTAGCTGGGATTACAGGCATGCACCACCACACCCGGCTAATTTTGTGTTTTTAGTAGAGACAGTTTCTCCATATTGGTCAGGCTGGTCTCGAACTCCCGACCTCAGGTGATTCACCCGCCTCGGCCTCCCAAAGTGCTGGGATTACAGGGGTGAGCCACCGTGCCCAGCCGTATTATATTACTCTTTTAAGAAGTTACAGACTTTGGATATTCCACTTTACCTTCTTGGAAATGTCCCTCCTGGGCCCTTCTGGCTGCTCCCATCTGGACTGGAGGCTTCTCCCTGTGGAGCAGAGTCACCATCGTAGGATCTCCCTCCACTGCATGAGGCAGTGCTTTACATGCGGTGGAGCCACCTGGGGTCCTGCCAAATGCAGACTGATTCAAGATGTCAGGGCTGGGGCATATGAGCCTGCCTTTCTAGTTTCATGAGATGCTGATTCTTCTGGGTGTGTGTGTGTGTGTGTGTGTGTGTGTGTGTGTGTGTGTGTGTGTGTGTGTGTGTGTGTATGTATGTATAAAGAGAGAGAAAGAGGGAATTTTGCTCTGTCAGCCAGGCTGGAGTGCAGTGGTGGCTGGAGTGCAGTGGTGCCATCATGGCTTACTGCAGGCTCGATTTCATAGGCTCGAGTGACCCTCCCAACTCATCCTCCTGGGTAGTCAGGATCACAGGCCACATCCTAATATATTTTTAATTAGCTGATGCAGTTTCTTTCTAAATTAGTAACAAAGCTAAGCATTTTTTCATTGTGGCAAAAAATACATCACATAAAATTTACTATCATAACTATTTTTAAGAATACAGTACCATTGGCCAGGTGTGGTGGCTCATGCCTGTAATCCCAGCAATTTGGGAGGCTAAGGCAGGAGGATCACTGGAGGCCTACAGTTCAAGTCCAGCTTGGGGAAAGTAGTGAGACCTTGTCTCCAGCCAAAAAAAAAAAAAAAAAAAAACCGAAAAATATACAGTACTATAATCGTGTTAATTGTAAGCACATTGTAGTGCAACAGATCTCTAGAATATTTCACCTTGAAAGCTGAAACTCTGTGCCCATTGCACAAAAATGCCTCACTACCTGGAAGTTTTACCTGGCAACCACCATTCTACTTTCACGTTCATCAAGTTTGACTATTTTAGACACCTCATATAAATGGAATTATGCAGTATTTGGAGTTGTTTTTTTTTTTGATTGGCGTATTTCACTTAGCAATGACTTCAAGGTTCACATATGTTGTATCATATAGCAAGATTTTCTTCTTTTTAATGTTGAATAATATTCCATTGTCTGTACATCATCATATTTTCTTGATCTGTTCATCTGTTGGTAGACATATAGGTTGCTTCCATGTCTTGCCTGTTGTGAATAACACTGCTATGAACATGGATATGCAATCTTTCTTTTTACTTTTGTATCCCCCCCCTCATTTTGGTGCATTTAATCTTCTAGTAGCTTTTTCTGAAAGCACGTGCTTAAAGTACATTTGTGTGTTTCAACATATCTACTATTATTTTGCCTGTCTCCAGGAAGAGGAAAGAAATGTATTAAGGTGCTCTTTGGCACAGTATTTAATGGTAAAGAAAGAAACAGTATAAATGGCGAGTGCTGCATCACCATTTCCTACAAGCCCCTCAACACAGGGAGTTTCAGCATTGCAGTTTCAGCATCCTGCAATTTCAGAACTACTGTGAATACAAAAAGCAAGAAAAGTCCTGCCTAGAATGGGAGTCACTCCAAATATGGTGGCCCTGGGACAGCAGACCTTTCTTGTCACACGTCTTCCATGAGGGCCCTTTCTTCAGTGACCGTGGTGCTTTCCTTCTATCATCTATCTATCTATCTATCCGGTTGGTTGGGTCTCTCTGGAGAACCCTGATACACTAATGGACAGTAAGGAAATAAAGCCTAGTATTATCAATAATTGCCATTGAGAAAAATATGCCCTAGGCCAGAAGATCGGTGATGGTGGGAATAGCAGGAGACGTAGTTTAGACAAGGTCATTGAGCAAGACGTTTCTGAGAACTTGACCACTGGTTATCTGAGAAGAGACCTGAATCGTGTGAGGAGTGAGTCATGTGAATCCCTGGGGAGCAGGTACATGTGGGAGTCACAGCATGGGTAGGTGGCAGAGACAGGAGAGAGCGGTGACAAGAGGTTGGTGTGAATGGAGACAAGTGAGCTGGGTTGAGAGGGGTAGGATGAGCTCAGAGTTGACAGAGGGGCCCTGTGTTGAGGGGCTTGTAGGAAATGGTGAGACATTGGGGTTTCATTGCGCTAAAAAGGGAGGAAGCTGGAGTGACTTTGGGATGTGGTGGTGACGATGTGCTCTAATTCCCATTTGAAAGCCTCACTCTACCCATTGTGTGGGTGATGAACAGTGGCGTGAATGTCTCTTCATGTCCATTACCCATTTTTGAATGGTGTTGGTTTTTTAATTGGTGAGTTGTAGTTTGTTATGTATTTTGAATATTAATTTTTCATCAAATATATGATTGGCAAATAACCCCACCCATTCTGTGCATTTTCTTTCCACTCTCTTAATAATGTCATTTGTTGCAAAAAAGTTTTTAAATTTGATGAAGTCTAATTTATCATTTTTCTTTAATTGCTTGTGCTTTGGGTCATCCAGCCAAGAAACTAGTACCAAATCCAATGTTCACAAGACTTTCCTCAATGTTTTCTTCTAAGGGTTTTACAGGTTTGACTCTTAAGTTTAGTTGTTTGATCTATTCTGAGTTAATTGTTGAGTATGGTGTAGGGAAGGCTATGAATTTTGGCCAACATCATTCTTTTGCATGTGGATATCCAGTTTCTCAGCACCATTTGTTAAAGCACCATCTGTGGAAGTGGGGCTGACACATTTGCAAGATGCATTGAGCACTAGTACACCATGCATTTATTTCCTTTTCTTTACTCCACAGTTGTTTTGAGGAGGCTTCCAGTGACAAACACAACAGAAATGAAAATACATGAATTCTTATAAAATCAGTATCAAGTAGAATTATAAGCTTTAAAATGTTAAGAGTGAGGCAAGACTAGATCATTGCTAGATAAGCTGAAACATAGACTGAAATGGAGGGTTTACTGTTTTCCTTGCTACAAATTTTGTTGGCTCACAATCTCTTATGCTTATTGCATAAGGGAGCCAGCCACGGGGTGGGGTGATAGCTCACATAACCAGTCCCTGGTTTCCTGCTTAGAACAAGTTCAGATTCTCTCCACTTACAGTAAAAAAGTGAATTGCAGGATGTTCAAAGGAAGTTGACATCCACAAAGTCAACGAATAAGTAGTAAGTGTAAACCTCAGAAATTTAAGGAGATTCTACTTTTTCCCCAAAAAAATACCTCACAATTTCCTGCTGAAAGGAGAGGGTTCATTCAGGGAACCACATGATGCCCTTCTTCTGCTGCGGTTCTAAGTGGAGTTGTCCTTTTCTCTAACTACAGGTCTCACAAACCCTTGCAGCCAGCTTCCATGATTTTAGCTTGACTAAGACTTTGAGTTTTTTATATAGTTTGTATTTGAGCTGCTGCCTGGGGCTTAGAAATGTGACTTGGATATTTTGCCAAAGTGGTATGTTTTTCTATAGAATTTGACATGGTGGAGACCCTGCTTTTCTGCCAGGTCCCCACAGGGGATACACTGCCTTGTACCTCTTTTTAGTACTTCATTAGCAGTGGTAGAAGATTTGAGTGAGGGCGTCCCTCAATCTCTACCCTCTCTCTGGTGCAGAGGATCGTGGCCTGTTGGGGGAACAGTTGTGTCTAGGTCCCCTGGCTGATATGATAAATATCAAAGTCCGACCTCTGGTAATGAAGCCACATGTGCACATAACATCACTTTTCCATGCAGTGTCATAGAAGAATTGGTTTCTGGATCCCAGCTAAGGGCCTAAGCACTACAGACATAGAGATAGAGCTCTGGGGAAGGGAGGGATGACTGGGGTGGAGCCACATATGTCTTTCAGGGCATCTCTCAGTGGTCTTTGTCTATGTCCTTGCTGGAGTTCAAGGAAGTTTGTACTCAAGGAAGAGAAGGTCCTTGCAGGCCTCCTCACCCTTGGCATTCTAGGTATTTGGGCTGGATAATTTTCTGTTGCATGGGTGACTGGGCTCACCTGTACACTGCGGGATGTTCAGCAGCATCCCTGGCCATTCCCCACAAGATACCAGCAGCACCTCCTCCTCACTCCAATTATGACAACAAAAGATTTCTCCAGACATAGCTCCTGTCCTCTGGTGGGAAAATCTCCCCTGGATGAGAACACTGGTTTGAGAGGTAGAGACACTCAAGAGCTGGGCTTGGACAGGGGAAGGGATGAGGAAACAGACACAAAACAGAGTGGGGCTGGGAAACAGGCAAAGGGAGTTCAGGCCTGGAGGGACCTGGCCTGATGGCTGCAGGTATGGAGACTAGAGTCTCAGAGTGTGTGGGACTGAAGCACGTGAGGAATGGGGAGAGTGACAGGACCTCCTATTGCCAGAAAATCGCACTTGTAACCACTGCATTCCCAGCCCAGGTGTACGCGTCTCTGGGAAATCAGAATGCATTTGGCTATCATGGTGTCAGAAAGAGCCCTGAAAAGCCTTGTGTGCCTCCCAGTGTAATGAAAGTGCAGGTGACAGCCCCTCCTGGAAACATTGTTGCCAGATGTTTAACCCAGATCTGTCTAGGTCTTTAGGAAACACAGCGGACAGAAGAGCAAAGTAAAAGGCCTCCGGTGAAATAATATGATAAATTAGGTGTGGAGAGCATTCTAAAGTTATTTGGCCTGCAATAAGTCATGTCATTCTAAAAGAAAAAAAGATTAGTGGATTGCTGTAGATTATAGGTAACTAAAGGACACATAATCAAAGGCAATGAGTGGATATTTTATGGAAACAAGTTATAAAAAATGTACAAAGAATAGATTGAAGAAGTGAAGATATTTGAATATGAAAGCGCTTTAGATAATACGGAATTATTGTTTATTTTCTTTGGTGTGATAATGTAGGTTTTTACTCTTAGGAGATGCACAATGAGGTGTTTACTGGTGAAGTATCATGGGTCTAGCAAGCTAGTTTACAATGGTTCACTCAAAAATCTTAGTCCATTCTGTCTCTCTTCATACATAAACACACACACACACACACACACACACACACACACACACACACTATACAAACACATACAACTGAATCTATAAAGACACATGTATATGGCCAGGCATGGTGGCTCATGCCTGTAATCCCAGCACTTTGGGAGGCCGAGGTGGAAGGATCACCTGAGGTCAGGAGTTCGAGACCAGCCTGGCCAACATGGTGAAACCCCATCTCTACAAAAATACAAAAACTAGCCAGACATGATGGTGGACACCTGTAATCCCAGCTACTCGGGAGGCTGAGGCAGGAGAATCACTTGAACCTGGGAGGTGGAGGTTGCAGTGAGCCGAGATTGCACCATTGCACTCTACCCTGGGTGACAGAGTGAGACTCCATCTCAAAAAAAAAAGATATATATATTTTTTTATTTGTTATAATTATATTTGAGATGGCATCTCACTATGTTGCCTAGACTGGTCCAGAAGTCCTGGCCCCAAGCGATCCTCCCACCTGGCCTCCCAAAGTGCTGAGAATGCAGATGTGAGCCACCATGCTCAGCCTTTATTTATTAATTAACAAAAATTGTATTTTTAAAAGTTTTATATATTCATGAGGTGCGAGTGCAATTTTGCTACATTGATGTATTGCACTGTGGTGAAGGCAGGCCCTCAGTGCATCCATCACAGGAGCAGTGTATCCATCAAGCACCACTGTATCCACCAAGCAACCTCCCATCATACACTCCCTCTCATCTACCTCAGCCCCTCTGAGTCTCCATTGTCCGTCATCACATAATCTGCTTCCATGTATCTAAAGAGATATTAAGCAAATATAGCACAATGACAACTGATGGACTTCATTCCACTATTCTTTCAGCTTTTTTGCACATTTGAACATTTATATAATTATCAGTTGGAAGAATGAGGGAAAGAGAGAAAGAGAGAGCTGAATCTAAAGATCCTAAAAGTTGTATCCCACTAGGAAATATACTTAATTTTTGCAGTTCTCAAAGTGTGGCTGTAGATTACTGAGATTTTGGGGTGCCTTTCAGAGGATCCAGGAGAGAAATCTGTTTTCACAATAAGACCAGGTTGTAATCTGCCTGTTTTCACAATAAGACCAGGTTGCAATCTGCCTGTTACGTTTTGTTGACCTTTCCATGGATGGTGCAAATGCCAAGGTAGGCAACACAACCAGCATCTTAACAAAAATCAAGGCAGTGGAGTCAAACTGAATTCCTGCTTAAGAATATTTTGATGGAGCAATAAAAATTATGACTTTTGTTAAATTTTGATCCCAAATACATGTCTTTTTAATGTTCTTTTCAAGAAAATGGAAAGTGTACAAAAAAAACTTAACTGGATATGGAAAGAGGATGGTAGTCTTGAGGAAGGGCACTTGGATGACTGAGTTGTGTGTTAAACTAGCTGATCTCATTAAAAGACATTTGCATTATTTTCAGTGTGGGGCTACTATGAATAGAGCAGTTATGAATATTGTGTACAGGTTTTTTGTGAACATAAGTTTGTATTTGTTCAGGATAAATGCCAAGGAGGACAATTGCCTGTTGTATGGTAATTGCATGTTCAGATTTGCCGAAAACTGCCATACTCATTTCCAGAGTGACTGTACCAGTTCTCATTCCTACAAGCAACGTATGAAAAATAAGATTTCTTTGCATCCTTGCCAACATCTAATGTTACCTTTATTTTGTATTTTAGCCATTCTCACAGGTGTATAGTGATATCTCCTGTGGTTTTAATTTGTATTTCCCTAATGGCTAATGATGTTGAGCATTTTTAAGTGCTTATTAGCCCTATGTTTATCCTTCTCAGTGAAATGTGTGGTCATGTCTTTTGCTCATTGCCTATTTTGTATTTGGATTTATTTTTTACTATTGAGTTTTAAGAGTTCTTCATATATGCTAACTACAATTCTTTATAGAATCTGTTGCTTGCATGTCTCTTCTATTTTGTAGCTGGTCTTTTTATGCTCTTCATGGGTGTCTCACAGAGCAAAGTTTTAAATTTTCTTAAGATCTAGTTTATTAACTTTTTCTTTTATGGACTATACTTTTGGGGTTATATCTAAGTGCTCTTTGTCCTCTCCTAATCTGACAATGTTTTCGTAAAAGGATTGTAATATATATTTATTTATTTGTTTGTTTGTTTGTTTGTTTGTTTGAAAAAAAAATGTAGCACAGGCTGGCATTGAATTCCTGGGCTCAAAGGATGCTCCCACCTCAGCCTCTCAGGTAGCTGGGATTACAGGCCTATGCAACCATGCCTGACTCAAGGTTTGTCATTTTAAAATTATGTTTTTCATTTAAGCTTGTGATCCACTTTGAGTTATTTTTTGCACAAGGTATGAGGGTTAGGCCAAGGTTGTTTTTTTTTTTTTTTCACTGTGGTTGTTCAGTTGCTCTAGCACCATTTGTTCAAAAGGCTCTCCTTCCTCCATTGAATTTCTTTTGCACTTTTGTAAAATATCAGTTGGACATATTGTACCTTCTGCCAATTTTTAATTGGGCTTTCTTCTTATTGAATTCAAAAACTTGTCATATATTCTGGATACAAGTTCTTTATCACAAATACAATTTTCGAATATTTTCCCTGTGGCTTGCCTTTTCATTTTCTTAAAAAAAAAAAAATATATATATATATATATACACACACATATATATATATTAGAGAGAGAGAGAGAGAGAGAGGATATATAGATATAGAGATGGAGTGTTGCCCTTGTTGCCCAGGCTGGAGTGCAATGGCATGATCTTGGCTCACTGCAACCTCCACCTCCTGGGGTGAAGTAATTCTCCTGCCTCAGCCTCCTGAGCAGCTGGGATTACAGGCATGCACCACCATGCCCTGCTAATTTTGTAGTTTTAGTAGAGACAGGGTTTCGCCATGTTGGTCAGGCTGGTCTCGAACTCCCAACCTCAGGTGATCTGACTGCCTTGGCCTGCCAAAGTGCTAAGATTACAGGTGTGAGCCACTGTGCCCGGCCTTAATGGTATTTTTTTAGCACTAAAGTTTACATTTAAAAGAAGTCCAATTTATCATTTTTTAAAAACTTTGTGACTTGTGGTTTTGGGGTTTTGTGTAACAATTTTGCCTAGCCCAAAGTCGCAAAATTTTTCCATTATATTTTCTTTCAGAAATTTTACAGTATAAACTCTAGGTCTATAATTCATTTGAGTCACAATTTTATGTGATGTTGAGTAAGTGGCTAAATAATTTTTTTTGAGACAAGGTCTTGCTCTGTCGCTCAGGCCGGAGGGCAGTTGCATGGTCACAGCTCACTGCAGCCTCAACTTTCCTGACTCAAGGGATCCTCCCACCTCAGCCTCCCAAGTAGCTGGGACTACGGGCACAAGTCACTGTGCCTGGCTAATTTTTTCATTTTTTGTAGAGACGAGGTCTCACTTTGTTGCCCACTTTGTCTCAGACTGGTCTCAAACTCTTGGCCTCAGGCAATCCTTCTGCCTTGGCCACACAAAGTGCTTGGATTATAGACATGAGCCACCATGCCTGGCCCTTTTTCTTTAAAAAAAATTTTTTTAATTATTTTTAAAAATTGTTTTGAGTACATAGTAGGTGTATGTATTTATGGGATCCATGAGATGTTTTCGTTTAGGCATGTGTGTGAAATAAGCACAATACAGAAAGAGACAAAAAGCACACCAGATTGGCTACAACTTAAGACCAACCTCACAAATTCTTTTTCATTAAAACTTTACAGAGTGTTTAAACAGGGATCTTTATTATCCCTTTTACTGGTTTGCACAGGGAGAGAGAAGCCAAAAGCCAAGCTGGTAAAATAACTATTACCCTTTTGTCAGCATGTCAGCCTTCTGGGTTCCCTTCCTGCCAAGCTCAATTCTAAATCAAGCATTTAAGGTTTGGGGAGGTTAACTTTTTCCAGTTAACGTTCTAGAGATAGGAACCATTTTAAAACGTTAAAAGAACTAAGGAAAAATACCATAGAAAAGTCTGGGGGTTTGGGTGGTAGAACTGGAGGAGATGACAATGTGGATGGGAGAGGCAGGTAGGGCCAGGGTATGGCCTAAGTCTCCCTTTATTTGCCTAAGGTCCTTTAATGAGAAAGGAATTTGATGGGGCCCCAAATAAGCAGTATCCTCAGATGGTTCCCTGGAAGTTGCTTCTCTAATTTTCGGGAATCAGTCTCTATAGGCCTGCCTGATACGACTGCTAAAAGAGCTGAGTTGACTGTGCAATGCTTGCAAAGGCCTAATAAAAAGGCTATGCTCTTGTGCAAAAGAAAATGAGCTGCTTTTTCGTCAAACTCTCATGGTCAAAGGAGTCCTTATGCTTCAGAATGCACTCCAGAGGTGTACAAGCTGAGAGGTGTACAAGCTGAAGAATCTGTGTTACCTATCTAGAAAGAGAAGCAAGAAAAAGGCATCCTTTTAGTCTCCTTCCTTTGGGTGTGACTTAGGGTGGCTGGGAAGAGTGGGGCATCCCCCCTGCTGTTTTCCCTCCTTGGGGTCTGGATGCTGGCACCTTGTTTAATGTGCTGTCTATGGTTGAAGGCATGACCCTCAGCCATGGAACCAGAAGAACTAAGTGATTGGGATTAGTCACACTTACCCATGGAACTCCAGTCCTCTGCTTGCAATTTCCCTTTGACTTCATAGACTTATGTGGTCTGCGTGGCTCCCAGAAAGAAATGCCTTGGAAAAAACTACGTAATAGTTACATTTCGGCAAGACCCCTTTAATAGAAGGGGCATACTAGATTGAACTTCATATCCTGCTATTATGGGCCATGCTAAAGCCTTTACCCTTATAGAATGGTTCCGGCTAACTTCTGGACTTAAATACCCTTAATATTTAGGTACCATTTTAATTGGAGGCAGAATAGGTGCCTTAAAAGAACATAGAGACTGAATGGTGGTTTTCCTGCTGATGGGACAGTATTGAGACTAAATTTTGGTTTTGGAGGACATTTCCCTCCTTGTTGAAGGCAGAGATTTCCCATTTACAGAAGCAGCATAAAATCTAGTTTCTAGTAGAGGGATGCAAAAAGGGAGGAGAATTGGGAAGTTAGAGTTTTTGGCAAAGGACCAACAATGTGCTTCATGGATAGGACTTCTATTCCACTAGTTGGTGCTGTTGACCTTGAAATGCCATGTGCACTCCAGACCAAGGGCAGAGAGTGACCTCAAAATGTCATGTGCTCTCCAGACCAAGGGCAGACAGAGATGCTCACTGTGGCGGGTAGGGGGGATGTGTTCCTAGAATATCGCAATGACATTCCCCTGAGCTATATCCCTGGTTACTACAGCATTTCCTGAGCATGCCTAACAGGATTACTTCTCTAAACTGTAAAATTCCTACAGCATTATATACAGAGAGAGAATAGGAGACATGGCAATCATGGACAAGAATGGAGGAAATCATAGGAAAGTTAGAGATCCTGTTGCCAACACCCAATCAGGCAGTCGGAGGCTGGGGTCAGTCTAGAAGCCTTTGATAACACCACGTGGTAGCCCCAACCAGAAATCCTCAGTTGCTGCATGACTTCTTCCAGCCCCACGTGATGTCTAGGTCCTCCATGAAAGGAAACTGGTTCAAACATGGCCAGTATGCCCAGCAACCCATGGGTAATCGGGGATTCTCCATGTTTTCCCTAGGAAGCCTGTATCCCAAGTCTTGTAATGCTGGGAGCCACACTAACCATTTTTAAATGGCTGAAGGGGACCCAGTATTTTGTTTGATTTGATTCTAAAATGGAGGCCAAGAGCCTAAAACAGAGTGGAGGTCTGCTTCTATACTCACCATTCTGATGAATATACCTTGGGATCCCAAATGAGCAACAAAAATAAAGCAACACCTTTGTCTGGGGTGATACCTAAGGTGCATTGCCTCATGCCAAGAAAATTAAGGACACAGACACACACAAGGAGTGAGTTTAGGAGTAGAGGTTTCATAGGCAAAAGGAAAGAAAGAGAAAGGAGAATAGCTCTCTCTCCTGTGAGAGAAGGGGCACCCAAGTGGGAATTCCAGCCCATGGCAGAGTGCACTGGATTTTAGAAACAGGCTGAAAGAGGTGTCTAATTTACACAGGGCCCACAGATTGGTTGGACCAGGTGTGATGTTTACATAGTGCATGGGAAAGCTGGCCACTCCACCCTAATCTTCTTATGCAAATAGGCTTTCCACTTGGCTGACACCATGTTGTCTGCTCCCTACTGCACACATGGTTGGAAAGGAAAAATGGAGCCGCCATTTGAACTTGCCTAGTCCCAGGTAGCCTTTTCCTATTGGCACGACTGCAGGTATTCACTCATGCAAGCTTCCAGCTTGCTTGTCTATGTCTGCAGCTCAATTTTACAGGCTGCTCTTTGTTAGAAAAGAAAATGATTTGGGGGCTGCTTTTCATTAAAAGGAAAACCTTACCAAGGACTTCTTTACTCTCACTATCTGCCTAAATAATTTCTTTTTAATTCCTGTATCAGTTACATAATCAGTTTTAAAGCAAATACTGTTATGTGATATTGGGATACCTGGACATTTTGCTGTCATAGGAGTTTATCCCTGAAGGTATTACCAAACTGCTTCCTTAGCTATAAACATCCTAGGACCATGGGTCATGACAAGCAAGGAATGTACCTTGCTAATTTAGAGATAAACTTTATTTGGGGGAAGGGGGTGGTTTTTAGTTACATGGATAAGTTCTTTTGCAGTGGTTTCTGAGATTTTGGTGCATCCATCACCCGAGGAGTGTACACTGTACCCAGTATGTAGTCTTTTCTCCCACACCATCCTATGGCCCTACCCTCTGAGTCCCCAACGTTCATTATATCATTCTTTTGCCTTTGCACTCTCATATAAGTGAGAACACATGACATTTGGATTTCAATTCCTGAATTACTTCACTTAGAATAACGGCCTCCAACGTCACTCAGGCTGCTGCAATTGCCATTATTTCACTTCGTTTTGTGGCTGAGTAGCGTTCTGTGGTGTATATATACATACCACATTTTCTTTTTTTTTTAATTACACTTTTTATTTTGAGGTAGTCATAGATCCACATGTAACTGTAAGAAATAATAAAGAGGCCAAGTGTGGTGGCTCACACCTGTAATCCCAGCACTTTGGGAGGTGGAGACAGCAGGATCACTTGAGCCCAAGAGCTCGAGACCAACCTGGGCAACACAGCAAGACCCTGTGTCTTACAAATAAAACAATAATAATAATAATAATAAAGAGAAATGTCACACATTCTTTACCCAGTATTCTTCAATGACATGCTACAACTACAGCATAATATCACAAGGGACACTGACATTGATATGGTCAAGACACAGAACAGTTCCACCACCACAAGGAACCCTCATGTTACCCTTTTATAATTACACTGACCTCTCCCCACTTCCATGCCTAACCCCGGCAACCGCTAATATGTTCTCTACTTCTATTAAACTTGTCATTTCAAGAAAGTGATATGAACGGAATCATGCAGTACGTGTTCTTTTGATATTGGCTTTTTTTTTCCACTCAGCATGACTCCCTAAAGATTAAAAGATTCATTTACATTATTGGATGTATCTATCAATAGATTGTTGGGTTTTTTGTTTTTTGTTTTTATTATTATACTTTAAGTTCTAGGGTACATGTGCACAATGTGCAGGTTTATTACATGTGTATACATGTGCCATGTTGGTGTGCTGCACCCATTAACTCGTCATTTACATTAGGTATATCTCCTAATGCTATCCCTCCCCCTTCCCCCTGCCCCACGACAGGCCCCAGTGTGGGATGTTCCCCACCCTGTGTCCAGGTGTTCTCATTGTTCAATTCCCACCTGTGAGTGAGAACATGCTGTGTTTGGTTTTCTGTCCTTGCAATAGTTTGCTCAGAATGATGGTTTCCAGCTTCGTCCATGTCTCTACAAAGGACATAAACTCATCCTTTTTTATGGCTGCATAATATTCCATGATATACACCACATTTTCATTATCCACTCATTGATTGATGGACATTTGGACTGGTTCCATATTTTTGTAACTGTGAATTGTGCTGCTATAAACGTGTGTGCAAGTGTCTTTTTCATATAATGACTTCTTTTCCTCTGGTAGATACCCAGTAGTAGAACTGCTGGATAAAATTGTGAATCTACTTTTAGTTCCCTAAGGAATTGCCATACTGTTTTCTATAGTGGTTGTACTAGTTTACATTCCTGCCAGCAGTGTAAAAGTGTTCCCTTTTTACCACATCCACAACAACACCTATTGTTTTTTTTTATTTTTCAGTTATGGCCACTATTGCAGAAGTAAGGTGGTATTGCATTGTGGTTTTCACTGACATTTCCCTGATAATTAGGGATGCTGAGCATTTTTTTCATATGTTTGCTGGCCATTTGTATATCCTCTTTTGAGAATTTTCTATTCCTGTACTTAGCCTTCTTTTTGATGGGATTATTCGTTTTCCTCTTGCTGATTTGTTTGAGTTCTTTGTAGATTCTGGACATTAGTCCTTTGTCAAATGCAGAGTTTGTGAATATGTTCTCCCTCTCTGTGGGTTGTCTGTTAACTCTGCTGATTATTTCTTTTGCTATGCAGAGGCTTTTTAGCTGAGTTAGGTCCCATGAATTTATTTTTGTTTTTGTTGCATTTGCTTTTGGGTTTTGCTCATGAAGTCATTGCCTAAGCCAATGTCTAGAAGGGTTTTGTTCAGTGTTATCGTCTAGAATTTTTATGGTTTCAGGTCTTAGATTTAAGTCTTTGATCCATCTTGAGTTAATTTTTGTACACAGTGAGGCATAGGATCCGGTTTCATTCTTCTACATGTGAGTTGCCAATTATCCCAGCAGCATTTGTTGAATAGGGTGTCATTTCCCCACTTTATGTTTTCATTTCCTTTGTCAGAGATCAGTTGACTGTAAGTATTTGGTTTTATTTCTGGGTTCTCTATTCTGTTTCATTGGTCTACATGAGTCTTTAGGGTTTTCTAGCTGTACAATCATATCTTTGGCAAACAGCAACAGTTTGATTTTCTCTTTGCCAATTTGGATGCCCTTTATTTCTTTCTCTTGTCTGATTGCTCTGGCTAGAACTTCCAGTACAATGTTGAATAGAAGTGGTGAAAGTGGGCTTCCTTATCTTGTTTCAGTTATTGGGGGAATGATTTCTAATTTCCCTCATTCAATATAATGTTGGCTGTAGGTTTGTCATAAATGGCTTTTACTACCTTCAGGTATGTTCCTTGTATGCCAACTTTGTTGAAGGTTTTAATCATAAAGCAATGCTGGATTTTGTCAAATTTTTGTCAAATGTTTTTTGTGCATGGTTAGTACTAAGTGTCAACTTGATTTGAATAGAAGGATACAAAGTATTGATCCTGGGTGTGTCTGTGAGGGTGTTGCCAAAATAGATTAACATTTGAGACAGTGGGCTGGGGAAGGCAGATCCACTCTTAAGCTGGTGGGCACAGTCTAATCAGCTGCCAGCGAATATAAAGCAAACAGAAAAGCAAGAAAAGGAGAGACATTGGCCTAGCCTCCCAGCCTACAGCTTTCTCCCATGCTGGATGCTTCCTCCCCTCAAACATTAGACTCCAGGTTCTTCCGTTTTAGGAATCAGGCTGGCTCTCCTTGCTCCTCAGCTTGCAGACAGCCTATTATGTGACCCTGTGATTGTGTAAGTTAGTACTTCATATGCATATATATATAATATATATTATATATAATACATTATAATATATATTATTCTGTTAGCATTAAGTACTAACATAATATATATAAAATAATTTATATATTAAGTACTAACTTACTATATATGTGTATATATATTCTGTTAGTTCTGTCCCTCTAGAGAACCCTGACTAATACAGATTTTGGTATCAGGAGTGGTTCTAAAGGAACAGAATATTAAGGATGGAGTTCTTTCATTGGTTTGGGGGTTTCTGGAGTTGGTTGCTTAATATGATTAGACCCAAAAATGCTAAGGACTCTACTTCTAATAGTATGGAGAACATTGATAGTCCCTGGCATGAACTGTTTAGAGAGTTATGCAAAATAAATGCATTTGACACTCCTGATTCCCCACTCCTGAGAGGCAAGTTTAGTGACTCTAAACCTAATACCTTTGACCATATGTAGAGAACCAGGGAACATAATAAAGCTGGTTGGTTTCTCCCAAGTTCAGTGATAAAAGTTCACTTGGACAAAGTGATGAAAGAAGATGATTAACTAGGGATTCTGTCTCCCAGCTTCAGAAGCAGATACTGAGCCTCAAATCTGCTAAGATTGCCCCATGAGTGAAAGTCTTATCTCCTGTAGAGAAAAAGCTGAAATTATGGAAAGACAGACACAAGCTTTTCTCATGTGAGTGGCTGACCTGCAATAAAAGATGCATGCACAACCTCACCACGTGTCTACTGTTAAAGTGAGGGCATTGATCAGAAAAGAATGAGACCTTGCAACTTGGAATGGGGATATGTGGGAGGATCCTAATGAAGCTGGGGACACTGAGTGTGTAAACTATGATGAAACTTTTTTGCTAGAAGAATCAGCTTCTCCATCCCCAGTACAGGCAACATCCCCTCCCCAGCCCATGCTGCCATCAGCCTTTCCACCTTTGTCTGAGAAGACAAACCCTGCACTGCCTGAGGCAACAGTGATGGCCTGCCCTGAGGCAGTTGCCAGGCAAGATAATGTTGATTCTCCTCAGGAGCTGCCCCTAACACCTCTGTTTGCTTCTAGACCTATAACTAGACTAAAGTCCTGGCAGGCCCCTAGAGGTGAGGTTGAGAGTGTGACCCATGAGGAAGTGTACTACATTCGAAAAGAACTGTTTCAGTTTTCTAATTTATATCAATAGAAATGTGGAGAACAGGCATGGGAATGGATATTACAGGTGTGGGATAATGGTGGAAGGAACATAGAGTTAGATAAGGCTGAATTTATTGATTTGGGCCTAGTAAGTAAGGACTCTGCTTTTAATGTTGCAACTCAGGGAGTTAAAAAAGGTTTTAATAGTTTATTTGCTTGGTTAGCTGAAATATGGATTAAAAGATGGCCCACTGTGAGCAAGCTGGAAATGCCTGATCTCCTTTGGTTTAATGTAGAGGAAGGAATCCAAAAGCTTAGGGAGATTGGGATGGTGCAGTGGATTAGTCACTTTAGACCTACTCATCCCAGCTAGGAAGGTCCAGAAGATATACCCTTGACCAATGCCTTGTGAAATAGGTTTGTGAGGGCAGCACCTGCATCTTTGAAGAGCCCTGTAATTGCTCTTCTCTGTATGTCAGAGCTAACAGTGGGAATCACAGTCACTCAACTACAAAATTTAAATACAATGGGAATAATTGGATCCCGAGGTGGTAGGGGCCAAGTGGCAGCACTCAACCATCAAAGGCAAGGTGAGTGTAGCTACCGTAATGGATAGCAGAGGCAAAGTGGCAATCAGAATAGTCTGGCTCATGTAGAGCTCTGGCATTGGTTAATTAATCATGGTGTTCCTAGGAGTTAAATTGATAGGAAGCCTACTTCATTCCTAATTAATTTATACAAGCAGAAAATTTCTATGTGCAATGGACAAAAGACTAATTTGAAGTACAAAAACAAAGAATCATGGCCCCTCGGTCAATTTCCAGACTTGAGCCAGTTTACAGACCCAGAACCCCTTGAATGAAAGGGAGGCTGGGTCCCCTTGAAGAAGGACCCCACTACATTACTGACAATTTATGCAGTGAATCTTCTTCCATCCTTCTGCGAGGAGACCTCCAGCCTTTTCCCAGGGTTAACTGTGCACTGGGGAGAGGAAAATGATCAGATATTTCAGGGACTACTGGACACTGGCTCTGAGGTGATGTTGATTCCAGGGGACCCAAAATGTCATTGTGGCCCTCCAGTTAAAGTAGGAGCTTACGGAGGTCAGGTAATTAATGGAGTTTTAGCTCAGTTCTGACTTACAGTGGGTACAATGAATCCCCAGACTCATCCTGTGGTCATTTCCCCACTATCAGAATGCATAATTGGCATAGAAATAGTTAGCAGCTGGCAGAACCCCCACATTGGCATGCTGACTGGTAGAGTGAGGGATATTATAGTGGGATAGGCCACACGGAAGCCATTGGAACTGTCTTTACCTGGAAAAATAGTAAATCAACAACAATATCACATCCCTGGAGGGATTGCAGAGATTAGTGCTACCATCAAGAACTTGAAAGACCCAGGGGTGGTGATTCCCACCACATCCCCATTCAACTCTCCCAATTGACCTGTGCAGAAGACAGACAGATCTTGGAGAATGACAGTGGATTATCATAAGCTTAACCAAGTGGTGACAACTCCAATTGCAGCTGCTGTACCAGATGTGGTTTCATTGCTTGAGCAAATTAACACATCTCCTTGTACCTGGTATGCAGCCTTTGACTTGGCAAATGCCTTCTTCTCCATTCCTGTCCATAAGGCTCATAAGAAGAAATCTGCCTTCAGCTGGCAAGGCCAGCAATATGCGTTTACTATCCTACCTCAGGGGTATATCAACAATCCAGCTTCGTGTCATAATCTGGTTCAAAGAAACCTTGATCACTTTTCGCTTCTGCAAGATATCACACTGGTCCATTACCTTGATGACATTATGCTGATTGGATCTGGTTAGCAAAAAGTAGCAAACACACTGGACTTATTGATGAAACATTTGCATGCCAGAGGATGGGAAATAGATCTGACTAAAATTCAGGGACCTTCTACCTCGATAAAATTCTAGGGCTCCAATGGTGTGGGACCTGTCAAGATATTCCTTCTAAGGTAAAGAATAAGTTCCTGTATTTGGCCCCTCCTACAACCAAGAAAGAGGCACAATGCCTAGTGGGCCGATTTGGATTTTGGAGGCAACACATTCTTCATTTGGGTATGTTACTCTGGCCCATTTATCAAGTGACGTGAAAGGCTGCCAGTTTTGGGTAGGGTCCAGAACAGGAGAAGGCTCTACAACAGGTCCAGGCTGCTGTGCTCTGCCCTTGTGCTATATGACCCAGCAGGTCCAGTGGTGCTTGAGGTGTCAGTGGCAGATAGGGATGCTGTTTGGAGCCTCCGGCAGGCCCCCATAGGTGAATCACAGCAGAGGTCTCCAGGATTTTGGAGCAAGGCCCTGCCATCTTCTGCAGATAACTACTCTCCTTTTGAGAGACACCTCTTGGCCTGTAACTGGGCTTTGGTAGAAACTGAACATTTGACTATGGGTCATCAAGTCACCATGCAACTGAACTGCCTATCACGAACTGGATGCTTTGTGACCCATCTAGCCATAAAGTGGGTCATGCACAGCAGCATTCCATCATCAAATGGAAGTGGCATATACATGATCAGGCTCAAGCAGATCCTGAAGGCACAAGTAAGGTACATGAGGAAGTGGCTCAGATGCCCAGGGTCTCCACTCCTGCCACCCTGCTTTCTCTTCCTCAGCCTGCACCGATGGCCTCATGAAGAGTTCCCTATGATCAGTTGACAGAGGAACAGAAGAATAGAGCCTGGTTCACAAATTGTTCTGCACGATATGGAGGCATCACCCAAAAGTGGACAGCTGCAGCACTACAGCCCCTTTCTAGGACATCCCTGAAGGACAGCAGTGAAGGGAAATCTTCCCAGTGGGAAGAACTTTGAGCAGTTCACCTGGTTGTGCACTATGCATGGAAAAAGAAATGGCCAGATGTGGGATTATATGCTGATTCATGGGCTGTAGCTGATGTTTTGGCTGGAGGGCCAGGGACTTGGAAGAAGCATGATTGGAGAATTGATGGCAAAGATATTTGGGGAAGAGGTTTGTGGATGGACTTCTCTGACTGGTCAAAACCCACCGAGGTATTTGTATCCCATGTGAGTGCTCACCAATGGGTGATCTAAGCAGAGGAGGATTTTAATAATCAAATAGGATGACCCATTCTGTGGACACTCAGCATGTTTTCTCAGCCACTCCTGTCATCACCCAATGGGCCCATGAACAAAGTGGCTACGGCAGCAGGGATGGAGGGTATACATGGGCTCAGCAACACAGACTTTCACCCACCAAGGCTGACCTCACTACAGCCACTTCTGAGTGAGTGCCCAATTTGCCAACAGCAAAGACCAACACTGAGCCCTCAATATGACACCATTCCTTGGGCGATCAGCCAGCTACCTGGTGACAGGTGGATTATTGGACTTCTTCCATCATGGAAAGGGCAGAGGTTTGTTTTCACTGGAATAGACACTTACTCTGGATATGGGTTTGCCTATCCTGCATGCCATGCTTCTGCCAAGACTACCATCATGGAGTCACAGAATGCCTTGTCCACCATCATGGTATTCCACACAGCATTGCCTCTAACCAAGGCACTCACTTTATGGCTAAAGAAGTGCAGCAGTAGGCTCATGCTCATGGAATTCACTGGTCTTACCATGTTTCCCATCATCCTGAAGCAGCTGGATTGATAGAATGGTGGAATGACCTTTTGAAGTTACAATTACAATGCCAACTAGATAACAATACTTTATAGGGATGAGGCAAAGTTATCAGGAAGGCTGTGTATGCTCTGAGTCAGTGTCCAATATATGGTAGCGTTTCTCCCATAGCCAGAATTTATGAGTATAGGAATCAAGGATTGGAAGTGGCACCACTCAACATCACCCCTAGTGATCCACTAGCAAAATTTCTGCTTCCTGTTCCCACAACATTACATTCTGCTGGCCTAGAGGTCTTAGTTCCAGAAGGAAGAACACTGCCACCAGGAGACACAATATCGATTTCATTAAACTGGAAGTTAAGATTGCCATCTGCATACTTTGGGCTCCTCCTATATTTAAGTCAACAGGCTATGAAGGGAGTTACAGTGTTGGCTGGGGTGATCGACCCGGACTATCAAGATGAAATCAGTCTACTACTCCACAACAGAGGTAAGGAAGAGTATGCATGGAAGATCCATTAGGATGTCTCTTAGTATTACCATGCCCTGTAATTAGGGTCAATGGGAAACTACAACAGCCCAATCTAGGCAGGACTACAAATGGCCCAGATCACTCAGGAATGAAGGTTTGGGTCACTCTCCACCAGGAAAAAGTTCACAACCTGCTGAGGTGCTTGCTGAAGGCAAAGGGAATAGAGAATGGGTAGTAGAAGAAGGTAGTCATCAATACCAGCTATGCCCACACGACCACCTGCAGAAACAGGGACTGTAATTGTCATGAATATTGCCTCCTTTTTCTAAAATCATGTTTGTGCATGTATACACTTGGACTAAGAAAATACCTTTATTTTATTTCCTTTGCCTTTATCATGTGACTTAGGATTTATTGACTTCATGTCATCATTTCAGTTTTATTAACTTTATGTAATAGTATTTGGGTTGGGGATTGGTGTGTTTCTAGTTGTATGAAGGATCATTGTATTATGTTAGGTGTAATTACGACCTTATTATTGTCTTTGTTTGAAGATTATATATGATCTCAGGAGAAGAGTATGGGTTCAAGTTGACAAGGGGTAGACTTGTAATGGTTAATACTCAGTGTCAGCTTGATGAGATTGAATGATACAAAGTGTTAATCCTGGGTGTGTCTGTAAGGGTATTGCCAAAAAAGATTAACATTTGAGACAGTGGGCCAGGGAAGGCAGATCCATTCTTAATCTGGTAGGCATTATCTAATCAGCTGCCAGCAAATATAAAGCAAGAAGAAAAACTTGAAAAGGAGAGAGACTGGCCTACCCTCCCAGCCTACATCTTTCTCCCGTGCTGGATGCTTCCTGCCCTCGAGCATCAGATTCCAAGTTCTTCAGTTTTGAGACTCGAATTGGCTCTCCTTTCTCCTCAGCTTGCAGAGAGCCTATTGTGTGACCTCGTGATTGTGTAAGTTAACACTTAATAAACTCCTATATATACATATGCATACACATATGTATATGTGCTATTAGTTCTGTTCCTCTAGAGAACCCTAATATATGTATCTATTGAGATAACAATATTATTTTTGTTTTTCATTCTGTTTATGTGATGTATCACATTTATTGACTTGCATATGTTAAACCATCCCTGCATCCCTCGTATGAAACCCACTTGATCATGGTGTATTATCTTTTTGATATGCTGTTGGATGGATTAACCAGTATTCTGTTGAGAATTTTTGCATCTAAGTTTATCAGGGATATTGGTGTGTAGTTTTCTTTTTTGGTTATGTCGTTTCCTGCTTTTGGTGTTAGAGTGATACTGGCTTCATAGAATAATTTAGGGAGGATTCCCTCTTTTTCTTTTGAAATAGTTTCAGTAAGATTGGTACCAATTCTTCTTTGAATGTCTGATAGAATTCAGCTGTGAATTCATCCGGTCCTGGACTTTTTTTGGTTGACAATTTTTTTTATTTCTCTTTCAATCTTGCTACTTGTTATTGGTCTGTTCAGTTTCTGTTTTTTCCTGATTTAATCTGGAGGATTGTATATTTCCAGGAATTTATCAATCTATTCTAAATTGTCTAGTTTGTGTGTGTAAGGGTATTCATGGTAGCCTTGAATGACCTTTTTTATTTCTGTGGTATCAGTTGTAATATATCCTGTTTCATTTCTACTTTAGCTCATTTGGGTCTTTTCTTAGTTAATTTCACTAATGGTCTATCAATTGCTTATCTTTTCAAAGAACCAGCTTTGTTTCATTTATCATTTTTTCATGTTTCAATTTTACTTAGTTCTGCTCAGATCTTTGTTATTTCATTTCTTTTGCTGGGTTTAAGTTTGGTTTGTTCTTGTTTCTCTAGTTCCTTGAGGTTTGACCTTAGATTGTCTTTTTGTGCTCTTTCAGACATTTTCACATAGGCATTTAATGCTATGGGCTTTCATTTTAGTACTGCTTTTGCTGTATTCCAGGGTTTTGATAGGTTATGTCACTGTTACCATTCAGTTCAAAGAATTTTTAAATTTCCATCTTGATTTTATTGTTGACCCAAAGATCGTTGAAGAGCAGATTATTTAACTTCCATGTATTCACACAGTTTTGAGGGTTCCTTTCCAGTTTCAGTCCATTGTGGTCTGAGAGAGGACTTGATATAATTTTGATTTTCTTAAATTTATTGAGACTTATTTTGTGACCTATCATATGGTCTATCTTGGAGAATGTTCCATGTGATAATGACAAAAAGGTATACTCTGCAGTTGTTAGGTAGAATGTTCTGTAAGTATCTGTTAAGTCCATTTGTTCTAGGGTGTAGTTTAAGTCCATTGTGTCTTTGTTGACTTTCTTGAGGACCTGTCTAGTACCATCAGTGAAGTATTGAAGTCCCCCACTATTATTGTGTTGCCACCTGTCTCATTTATTAGCTCTAGTAATAATTGTTTTATAAATTTGGAACCCCTAGTGTTAGGTGCATATATGTTAAGGGTTGTGATACTTTCCTGTTAGACTAATCCCTTTATCATTATATAGTGTTCCTCTTTGTCTTTTTTTTAAAACTGTTGTTACTTTAAAGGCTGTCTTGTCTGATATAACAATAGCTACTTCTGCTCACCTTTGGCTTCCATTTGCATGGAATAGTTCCACCCCTTTACCTTCAGTTTATGTGAGTTCTTATGTGTTAGGCATTCTCTTGAAGACAGCAGATACTTGATTGGTGGATTTTTACCAATTCTGCCAATCTGTATCTTTTAAGTGGAGCATTTAGATTATTGACATTCAACATTAGCGTTGAGATGTGAGGTACTATTTTATTCATCATGTAGGCTGTTGCCTTAATACCTTGTTTTTTCCATTTCTTAGTGTTGTTGAAGAGTGATGGCTAAATCTAAATGTATCCAGCATAATTCACCTACACTTAGTTTTCTAGATAATTGAGTTGGATGGCCCCATTTTAGTAGTGATAAACATGAAACTCTAAACCCAATAACATCTTGGAGAGATGATTTGTTTTTTTCCTATAGGAAATGTCTCAAACTGCTTTCTAGACAGCCTCACAAAACATCTAGAATGTATAAATCCGACTTTCATAATGCATTAATGATATGCTTTGGCTGTGTTCCCACCCAAATCTCATCTTGAATTGTAGTTCCCATAATTCCCATGTGTCATGGGAGAAATGTGGCAGGAGGTAATTTGAATTATGGGGGCAGATCCCCCATGCTGTTCTCATGATAGTGAGTGATTCACATGAGATCTGATGCTTTTACAAGCATCTGACATTTCCCGATTGCACTCATTCTCTCTCCTGCTGCCACGTGACAAGGTGCCTTCTGCCTTGATTATAAGTTTCCTAAGGCCTCCCCAGCAATGTGGAATTGTAAGTCAATTAAACATCTCTTGTTTATAAATTACCCAGCCTCGGGTATTTCTTCATAGCAGTGTGAGAATGGACTAATACAGTAAATTGGTACCAGGAGTGGGGTGCTACTATGAAGATACCCAGGAATGTGGAAGTGACTTTAGAACTGGGTAACAAGCAGAGGTTGAGACAAGTTAGAGGGCTCAGAAGAAGACATGAAATGTGGGAAAATTTGGAACTTCCTAGAGACTTGGAGGGCTCTGAAGACAGGAAGATATGGGAAAGCTTGAAACTTCCTAAAGACTTGTAGAATGGTTTTGACCAAAATGCCGATAGTAATATGGACAATGAAGTCCAGGCTGAGGTGGCCTCCGATGGAGATGAGAAACTTGTTGGGAGCAGAAATAAAGGTGATTTATGCTTTAGCAATGAGACTGGCAGCATTTTGCTCCTGCCCTAGAGATACGTGGAACTTTGAACTTGAAAGAGATGATTTAGTGTATCTGCCAGAAGAAATTTCTAAGCAGCAAAGTGTTCAAGAGGAAGCAGAGAATAAAAGTTTGAAAAATTTGCATCTTGATGATGCAACAGAAAATAAAAACCCATTTTCTGGAGAGAAATTCAAGTCCGCTGTAGAAATTTGCATCAGTAAGGGGGAGCTCAATGTTAATCACCAAGACAATGGGGAAAATGTCTCCAGGGAATGTCAGAAACCTTCACAGCAACCTCTCCCATCACAAGCTCAGAGGCCACCCTTAAGTGAAAAAAATCAACCACAGAAGATGACATTATAATAGGCTTACTACAGTAGCGGAAGGTGCTAAGTGTTTCTCATCATTGGTGCCTTTGTTAAAATGGGGAGGGTTTACTGAGTGAGTGGGCAGTGGGTGGTGGTGGTGACAACCACATTCTCTCACTGTGGCCTAACACTTTTGAGGCAAGTTTCCATTTCTCCATTAGATATGTCTTCTCCACATGCAGAAAACGTAGTCTCATAGCTTCCCTATTGGGTGCCAGACTGTTGGCATTTCATTTTTTTTATATTTTTTTTATTTTTATTTTTATTTTTTGAGACGGAGTCTTGTTCTGTCGCCCAAGCTGGAGTGCAGCGGCCAGATCTCAGCTCACTGCAAGCTCCACCTCTAGGGTTTAGGCCATTCTCCTGCCTCAGCCTCCCGAGTAGCTGGGACTACAGGCACCCACCACCTCGCCTGGCTAGTTTTTTGTATTTTTTAGTAGAGACGGGATTTTACCGTGTTAGCCAGGATGGTCTCGATCTCCTGACCTTGTGATCCACCCGTCTCGGCCTCCCAAAGTGCTGGGATTACAGGCTTGAGCCACCACGCCTGGCCTCATTATTTTTTTAATCAGAGACATGAATATCCTTTTTCTTAGTTGATTTCTAGGACTTCAAGGTTTTTTTTGGGAAGAAGTTACTTGAGGAGGCTCCTTGGTGGACCACGGGGTCCCTCCTAGGGATTTATTTGGTGCCCCTGGTGTGGGTGACTATCTCCCTGAGTCCCAAAAGACAGCACATTCTGCTGGGTACCCAGGGATAGGGACAGATGCTAACAGCTCCATCTTACAAGTGCAACATGAAATTTAAGGTCAGGGAATCTCTTAACTTTTCTTTCTTGAAGGACCTCACATTTAGCTTCTTGACTCAAAATCATTTTGTGGATTTGAACAGGTTTCCTCTGCAGTGTACTGTCTGTAGGGGAATACACTGAAAACACAGTTCATTTTCAGATACTCAATGGGATTGAAAAGTTGAATTGTTTGCTTGCTTGCAGTGAGCACAGAGGAATTTGCTGTCCCATGCCACTGGGACATTTTTAGGAGCACCATCCTCTTCCAGAGGGCTTGAGTAAGGTCAGTGAGGAATTAACATGCAGTATATTGGCAGCTCCAGGATTCAGCAGGGAGACACACATGTCTTTCTGATGTGTGAAGTTCTGAGGGCATTTTACAAAGTACTTGTTCACTGAGCAGGTGTTTCCACTACTTGCAATAAGTCAGTGGATATGGAAACCACTTTTCCATCTATCAACCACAGATGAGAAGATGAACATGAAGTGCTCTGAAAGAAAGCAGAAAAGGCCCTTTCCATGAATTTTCCTAATTTTTAGAATTATCTTAAACAACACGCCTGAAGTTACAACCACATTCTTTTCTAGCAGCTTCACTTCTAAATGAGAAAATCATCGAAAGGGTATTTAGTACTCAAGTGGTTGACACAGGATAAATGCTGAAAATCAGTGCTCGATTCGAAGATAGTGATGTTCCAGAATGTTGGAGTCTCTCAGGTGTCAGTAGGGAGGTGGGCCGGGGACTTTTCCCAGTAACCAGAAGGAAGAGCCTCAGGGAGATGAGGATGTCTCACAGCCAGGGAAGGGACGGTAAAGGGCCCCATGTGAGTGCATCACAGGGATCTGTTCCTGTTTAGATGCCAATGCTCAGTACCCAGTGCAGAACATGGCAAGACTTCAGCAAATACATCAGTCAGCTGGATGAAGGAGGGCAGGTGTGAGCCAGCAAAAAAAATGCTTGTGATTTTATTGGAGCATGAATTTAAAAGTGTTGATGTGACCGGGCGCAGTGGCTCACGCCTGTAATCCCAGCACTTTGGGAGGCCGAGGAGGGTAGATCACGAGGTCAGGAGATCGAGACCACAGTGAAACCCCATCTCTACTAAAACTACAAAAAATTAGCCGGGCACAGTGGCAGGCACCTGTAGTCCAGCTACTCGGGAGGCTGAGGCAGGAGAATGGCGTGAACCCAGGAGGCGGAGCTTGCAGTGAGCAGAGATCGCGCCACTGCACTCCAGCCTGGGTGACAGAGCAAGACTCCGTCTCAAAAAAAAAAAAAAAGAGTGAAGTATTTGTTCAGGGATAGACAAACAGAAAAAATTATTAAAATACAGTCCTCTGTATTTTCTTCTAGGAGTTTTATAATTTAACCCTTACATGTATGTCTCTAATCCATTTTGTGTTGATTTATGCATATGCTGTGAGGTAGGGTTTCAGTTTTTTTTTTTTTTCTTTTGCAGACACAGTGTCTGTGTCACCCAGGCTAGAATGCAGTGGGGCAATCAGAGCTCATGGTAGCCTTGAACTCCTGGGTCCAAGCAATTCTCCTGTCTCAGCCTCTCAAAATGCTGAGATTGCAGGTGGAGTCACCACTTCCAGCTCCCCAACTTCATCCTCTAGAATGTGGACATCCAGGTGTCCCAGTTTCATTAGATGAAGAGTGTATAGTTTAACACATTGAGTTGTATTAACACCTTTACTGGGGTTCTTTACATATAATTTCTTCATGTGTCTCTGAGCTGTTGTCTAGTACCCTTTCATTTTAATCTGAATGACTCACATTAGTATTTCTTATAGGAAAAATCTACTGGCAATGGAATCTCTCAGTTAGCTGTTAATTAACTGGAAATATCTCAATTTCTCCTTCATTTATTTTAACTTATTAATTGTGATAAAATGCCCATAACATAAAATTTACCATCTTAACCATTTGTAGTGGTAGTGTTCAGTAGTGCTAAGAACATTCACACTGTTTTGCAAACCAATCTCCAGAACTCTTTTCATCTTGTAAAACTGCATATTTTCATTTTTGAAGAATAAGTTTTCTGGATATAGAACTCTTGGTTGACAGCTTTCTTTTTGTAGCACTTTAAACATGTCATACCACTCTGACTTTCCTCGGTGTTTTCTGGTATGAAATTGGCTGTTAATCTCAATGAGGATCCCTTGTACATGATGCATTATTTGTCACCTGCTGCTGTCCAAGTTCTCTCTGCCTCTATTTCAACAGTTTGGTTATAACGTATCTTGGTTTGGATGTCTTTGAGTTCATTCCACTTGGAGTTCATTCATTGAAGTTCTTGAATGTGTAGATTCACAGATTTTTATCAAGTTTGGCAAGGTTTCACCTCTTATGTTACCCTGCCAGGACCAGCTCAGTCAGGGAGACCCTAACCCAGCAACGCTAGAGGAATTAAAGACACACACAAAGAAATATAGAGGTGTGAAGTGGGAAATCAGGGGTCTCACAGCCTTCAGAGCTGAGAGCCCCAAACAGAGATTTACCCACGGATTTATTAACAGCAAACTCATCATTAGCATTGTTTCTATAGATATTAAATTAACTAAAAGTATCCCTATGGGAAACGAAGGGATGGGCCAAATTAAAGGAATAGGTCGGGCTAGTTAACTGCAGCAGGAGCATGTCGTTAAGGCACAGATCGCTCATGCTATTGTTTGTGGCTTCAGAATGCCTTTAAGCGGTTTTCCACCCTGGGCAGGCCAGGTGTTCCTTGCCCTCATTCCGGTAAACTCACAACCTTCCAGTGTGGGCGTTAGAGCCATTATGAACATGTTACGGTGCTGCAGAGATTTTGTTTATGACCAGTTTTGGGGCCAGTTTATTGCCAGATTTTGGGGGGCTTGCTCCCAACGTTACCCCATATTTTTACTGTCTCTTTCTATCTCTCCTCTACTTTGGGAACTCCCATTATGCATCTGTCAGTCCACTTGATGCTGTAGAGAGGTGTCATAGCCTCTGATCATTTTGCTTTATTTTTTTTTCTTCCTGCTCTTCAGATTACATAATCTTAATTGGCCTATCTTCAATTTGCTGGTTCTTCTGCCCGCTAAACTCTGCATATATTAGTAAGCATGATGGTGTCCCACAAGTCCCTTAGGCTCTGTTCACTAATTTTTTATCCTTTTTTTCATTTGTATTCCTCACAGTCTACAATTTAAGATGACTTGGCTTCAAGTTTGCTGATTCTTTCTTCTATCTGTTCAAGTCTGCTATCGAACATCTCTAATGAATTTTTTTCAGTAATACTTTTCCCTTCTAGAATTGCAGTTTCCTTATTATATTTGTAATGACAGTCTTTATTTTGTGAGATATTGTTCTTCTGGTTCATATATGTGTGTGTATATATATATAGTATATATAGTCCATGGTCTTTTTTATTTATTTGAGCATATTTAAAACTATTGGTTTAAAGTCTTTGTCTAGTAAATCTAATGACTTGGCTTCCTTAGGGACAGCTTCTGCTGATGTATTTTTTTCTGTGAATGGGCCATTTTCTTAAACTTCTAAATACCTCAAGAATTTTTGTTGAAAACTGAACACTTTGAATACAACAATCTAGTAACTCTGGATACTATATTCTTTCCACTCCCCAGAGTTTCTTGTTGCCACTTGTGGATGGAGTTGTTTCTTAGTGACTTTTCTACACTATTTTTTAAGCTTTTTCTTTGTCATGTGTGACCACTAAAATCTATTCTATTAGCTTCATGGTCAGCCAGTGATTTTACAGAAGTTTCCTTAAACAGCTGGAGCCAAAAAATAAATAAATAATGCCTCCCAGACTTTGCAGATGGACTCTGAGTTGGGATACTCCTTCGACACTTAACCAGGCAGTTTAGACGTCCACCTTAACCTTCATTGGCTGCTTACTTGGAGGCTAAAGATCACCCATAGGTAAAAGCCTAAGGTCATCTCAGGTCTTTTTAAAGAATGTGTTTGGCCCTGGCCGTGTATGTGGCATTCTGATTTCCTCAGTATATGTGGGATATTTTGAAAGCCATATTGCCTTATGTATCTCCATCTCCAGCCTCTACCTTCCTAGGCTTTTCAGTCTGTCTGCTATTAACCCATTCGTCATTCCATGCCCCAGGCATCTGTGACTAGTATTTGCCTTTAAATGCTTTTGACAAACATAGCTATGGAGACCATTCCAATCTTAATAAAGTTCCAAGAGGAGTGAAGCAAAGACCAGCCTCTAAGCTGATCTTTTTGGGGGCTATCATACATGTCAAAGGACACAAACACAATTATTTGAAAAGAAAGTTCATTTTGCCTCTTCTGGCATCAGGAAACTACACCAGGAATGTGGGCCACCATCCCCATGGCTGCCTCATAGCTGAGGGTGTAGGGTTGGGAGTGAGTAGGTGGCTAAGGAATAGTGGCACCATGCTCTCTTACTAAAATCTAGAGTTCCTTTTTCATTAAGCACTACTTCGGTTGTTGTAAAAAAAAAAAAAAAAATTTATAGGCTCCAGAGTACAGAAAAACTTAATTTTGTTATTTTTTTCCAGATTAACAGTTGCTTTAGTGGGGGAGTGTGTTTTTGGAGTTCTCTACCATTTTTGGTGAAGGCATTACAATTGTCTTTTAATAAGATTTAAAAATTATGAAAAAGTCTTACATGCTTACCATTTCTGGTGCTCTTCATTACATATTTGCATTTGGTATCATCCTTTTTGCCTGAAGGACTGAACTACTTATTACAGTTCATGTCTCCTGGTTATGTATTTTTTCACTCCCTATAAGTCTAAAATCCCCGTATTTTTTGATAGATATCTTTAGAGTCCGTTAAGTAGCTTGATGTAATCATTACACATGGTATATATATATCAGTATATCACACAGTACCTCATGAATGTATTATTATTTGTCAATTAAAATTATACATATATACATATATGTTTTTAAAAGTTTTTTTTTCTGGAAATAGAATCTAGTTTGACAGCATTTTCCTTTCAGAACTTTAGAGATGTTGGTTGTCTGTCTCCTCATTTGCATTGTTTCCAATGAAATAACTACGGTCATCTTTATTACTATTCTTACGTTTTGTGTTTTTTGTTTTTTGTGTTTGTTTTCTGCTTTTTCAATTTTCTCTCCTCTGGTTTTGAACAAATACATGTTACTATCACTCACAACCATAAAGTGAACTTGGGAAACAATCTGTAGGGAGAGTTTGTTGATGATTGGTTTTTCATGAAAATTTTCAGAATAAATTTTCAGAAACAATTGTTTATTCCTTGTTTTACAAAGGCGAATTTCCTTAGAATATTATTGTATTGAAGAATGTCACAAATAATTTTGTCACCTGGACCTGGTGCCCAGATAGGTGGTCAAGCATTATTCTGGATGATTTTTTTAGGATGTTTCTTGGATATGATTAACATATAAATTGCTATACTTTGAGTAAAGTAGATTGACCTCTATAATGTGGACAGGCTTCATTCAGTTCATTGAAGGTGTAAATTGAACGAAATACTGATCTTCCCCAAGCAAGATGGAATTCTGTCCTGGGATTTGAACTGCAGTATCAGTCACCTGACCCATAAAGAGCTGGTTGGTTTGTGTATAGCATTTGTAAGATGAATGGACAACACCCCGTTTGGAAGTCCACCCCTTTGATCAAAGAAGATAAAAACAGAACAGCTCTTGTGGACTGAATTGCAGGGTGTTTTCTTAGCAGTGATGGAAGAATTGAACAATGATAAAAGCTACCATGTTTTAGTTTTTACTGACTTATAGGCAGTGACTGATGGACTGGCCATATAATTAATTAAGAAAGCAACGGAAAACTGGCCTATGAAAAGAATGCCCATATGAGACACAGTCCTATGGAAATCACTATGGTAATTTGAGGGGTGCATTAACATAAGACATGTTGATGCCTGATATAGATTGGATGTTGTCCCCATCCAAATCTCATGTCAAGATGTAATTCCCCATGTTGGAGTTGGGGTCTGGCAGGAGGTGACTCGATCATAGGGTGATTTCTCATGAATGGTTTAGTATCATCCCCTCAGTGCTATTCAATACCCATCAGAATAACTCCCCTCCAGGTTTGGAAGGTGATTGAAATCAACAAGCATTTATCTCTAAGTGCTTGCCAGGTGCACCTGTAATTCCAGCTATGAGAGTGTCTGAGGCAGAAGGATATCTTGAGTACAGGCATTTGAGTTCAGCCTGAGAAATATTTGAGTCTAGCCTGGGAAACATATCAAGACCACATCTCAAAAAAATTTACGTTTGCTTGTGAAGATCACTGGGGTCTATGAAATAAGTAGACACTGGGGCTGCAGCCATCCAGAGATAGGCTGAATCAAGACATATTCCTCTTGCATCCCCGACCTCACAGGCACATAACACTCATAAGAACTGTTCTTTTTAACAAGACTGGGTGCAGTGGCTCACACCTGTAATCCCAGCACTTTGGGAGGCCAAGGCGGATGGATCACTTGAGGTCAGGAGTTTGAGACCAGCCTGGCCAACACGGCGAAACCCTGTCTCAACTAAAACTACAGCAATTAGCCAGGCATAGTGGTGTGTGCCTGTAATTCCAGCTACTCAGAAAACTGAGGCAGGGGAAAAGCTTGAACCTGGGAGGTAGAGGCTGCAGTGAGCCAAGATGGCGCCCCTATTCTCCACCCTGGGTGACAGAACAAGACTCTGTCTCAAAAGAAGGAAAAAAAGTATTCTCTTTAACAAGAAAAGAGACAGAGACAAACAGAGACAAGAAAAAAACATGAATGGCAGGTATTGCCACCATGTGGACCACTGAGCCACATTACACCAGGAAACACATTTGCCCACAATGTTCAACAATGGTCAAAGAAATTTCTTCCTCAGAAGAAGAGTTTCAGAGAGAATTAAAATAGTTGAAACACTGAGTGTATAAATCAGGAGTAGGGAGACATAAGCATGAAGGGCGGGCTTACACACCTTCATGAGTGTGCTCACACTTGATATGAGTGTGGACAAAGGAGTGTCCCCACTAGAGAGTGTCCTCTTTTTCCCTGCTGGATCGGGGAAAGGTGCTGGTGTGACTCCACATACAATCCTTCCCAAGGCCGGAAGACACTAGATTGATGACTATACTTTACCTCAACTTGCTTTTCTCATACCCGACGCGGTGGTCTCAGGACTAGGGATGCAAATAAAAGTCCAGAAACAGGAATTATTCCTAAGCAAGAATTTGTTAACATCTTTAAAAACCATTATGCAAGACTTCCTAAGGGCCTGGAGAAGTAGACATGCCTTCACTGCATCTGGCAAAGTTGGAGCTAACATTGAATGAAACTGTATTGCCTGGAAGCCAGATAGCCAACCAGTTCTCTGCCTGCATAACCCTAACCTCTGTGAACTGAAATGGACTGATGGAAGACACTCACTGTTAATAGCACGTATAGCTCCCTGCAGGCAAGGCCAGCACAGCAGGAGAATCTAATGTCCCTTCCAAAACGAGAAATATTTGGTATAAATGCAGAAGAGGAAGAATAGTAGCTGAGGTGAAATGAATGAATAAAAGGGGTATGTAATGAGGAAAATCCAATATAACATGAACTCCTCAAAAGAGGTATAAACGAATGATGAATTGTCTTTTATCTCATTTTTACCAGGTGTCTGCAAGGTTGCAGCCATATGTTGCTGAGACCATTGCTATTTTTGAACGGCAATGGGCTAATTGATAATGACTAAACAGGACTCTGGTAATGCACCAGTATATTTTTACTGTTATGATTCTTCTGCTATAGGAGATCTGTGGTTAGCCAAGCAAAGGGGCTCACATTTGTAATTTCACCACTTTGAGAGGCCATGGTAGGAAGATTGCTTTTGAGGCCAAGAGTTTGAGAACGGCCTGGGGCACATAATGAGACTGCATTTCTACAAAATATTTAAAAACTAGTCAGGCATGGTGGTGTGCACCTGTAGTGCCAGCTACTCAGGAGACTGAGGCGGAAGGATCACTTGAGTCCAAGAATTTGAGGTTACAGTGAGCTATGATTGTGCCACTGCATTCTACCCTGGGCAACAGAGCAAGACGTTGTCTCTAAAATAAAATAATAAATAAATAAATAGAAATTATAAGAAGAGATAATGTGGTTAAAGGCAGGAAGTGATCTGTGGTCCAATAAATATATTTGATCTTTGCTCCTGTTCCCTGACAGGCAGGTCCTAAAACGCTTGCAGTCCCCTCAGTGATAAGCATGACTTTAATATGGCAATGAGATGACTATGGGGTGAGGGGCTCCTAGATAGCTTCAGGATGGGGGCTGCTTGCCAGAAACACCAGCTGTGATTAGAGGATTGGAACTTTCACTGCCATCCCCATCCTCTGGGAAAGAAAAGGGGGCTGGAAGTTGAGCTCAGTCATCAATGGCCAATGATTTAATCAATCTTGCCTACACAATGAAAATTCCATAGATACCTCTAGACAGTGGGTTTTGGAGAGCTTCCCAATTGGTGAGCACATCCACATGTCCACGTGCTGGGAGGATGGTGCACCCCATCTCCATAGAGACAGAGGCTTCTGTGCTTATCTCTTTCTATAAGGCAGATATCGCTGTTTCTAGGAGGGAACTAGAGTGGACTGTGGATTCTTTCTCTGAGTCAAATAAAAATGTAGAGTCAGAAAATTCAGACACTTTGTACTCCTCATGGGACACTCCAGCAGCACTCACGTGACCATCCTGAGAATGGACGGGACACCTGGGGTGGGGAAGGGAGCACAGAACCCAGACATCAGCCTGGACACAGGCACCTGGGATAATCTCCTATTCCTTGGAAAGTTCTAGTCTCTGAGGGGGGAACAGCGACTTCTGGTCCTGACCTGAGTGGAGGCCGAGGGACTCAGAAGAGCGGGAATCAGACCCCCCCACACACTGAGTGTGAGGAAGAGAACAAGGCCTGAGAGAAAAAGTCACAGTGCCCAAGGCTGCTGCAGGGGTCAAAGGGGACTGCTGATCAGTATTCCAGGGATTTGCTCCAGATTAATCTGAGTCATGGAAAAACTGCCTTTCTTTTGTTCCTAAACAAATACCTGCAAAGACAAAAGACTACATAAATAAATCCCCAGGTGCACAACTTTTTCAGATTTAAAGAAAAAATAACCCTTGTCTTTGCACCTCCATTCCCAGGATAAGCTCACTCTCTGGCATCAAGCTTCCTGGGTGAGTTCTCTTCTAGAAGAGTCCAAGGGGACAGGCAAGGAGTGGGAGGCAGGAAGTCCAGTTCAGGGAGGGGGATTCTGGGATGAAAAGTGACGGGAGACGGACTGAGCCCATGCCGAGGGTTTTTCCCTGGTTTCTCAGATAGCTCCGGGGCCAAGATTCGGGAAGACATCGAGACAGAGCCTTTGATATAAAAGAAGCGGGTAAGAGCCAAGTCCCAGGGCCCGGGGACTTGGCTTTCTGGGTTTCAGGCCCCGAGGGCGGTGTCTGGGGTGGGGCGGCTCAGCCTTGGGACCCAACTCCCCTTTCTCTCCCCTAACTTTCCCAACCTGTGTCAGGTCCTTTTTCCTGGATACTCATGACGCGGCCCCAGTTCTCACTTCCATTGGGTGTCGGGTTCCTAGATCAGCCAATCAGCGTCGCCGTGGTTCCTGGTTTTAAAGTCCTCGCCGGCCCACCGGGACTCATTCTCCCCAGACGCCAACCTTAAGGTTCATGGCGACCCGAACGCTCTTCCTGCTGCTCTCGGGGGTCCTGGCCCTGACCCAGATCTGCGCAGGTGAGTGCGGGGTTGGGAGGGAAACGGCCTCTGCGGGAAGGAGCGAGGGGCCCGACCGGCGGGGTAAATCTGCACATATATTTAATTACAGATTACAATTACAATCAAGGCAGAAATGATCTTATTTTTACATTTTTACACAAATGATTCTCCATCAAGAGATGGAGATACAAGAGATCAAGGCAGAGAGGGGACCTTGTGCTGTAGCTGTCACAAAAAACAGCATTTGGCCTAAGGCTATGTTAATAAAGCTATTGCCTTTAGAATAGGGAGGTCCTCTAAAGTGATCATTCATTCAGCTGACCTTTGTTGTCTGACAGACGTAGGACAGAGTGGTTCTGCATCTGGGGAACATAAATGAAGTAAACTCAGAAAAATCTTTGGCCTTGTGGAGCATGTGTTCCAGTGGAAAGAGGCAGACGATAGATACACTATAAGCAGATTAAGGAAAGAAAGTGCTGGAAGGTAGAAAAGTGTTGTGGGGAGGTGATCCCCCTCAGTTTTATGGCAGGGTTGGAATGTTTCTGGGGGAGGTGAGTTTCTCTTGGGGCAGACATCTTCCCGGCCAGCCGGAGGGGCGTTTTCTCGAAGCTAGCATGTCTCTGGTCCAGGAGGACTTTGGAATGTTTCTGGTTGAAGATGTTATTTGTGGCTTATGGTCGTGCTGACCTTAGCCGTTAGGCTGATGCCCTTTGGATTTAGGCGGTTTTTTATTAAGGTGAACTTTAGAATGAGGGGCTTATCAGAGATGGTGATGCTCCTGCTCTGTCACGGAGTGTGTTATTTCTTCACATAAAACACTCCAGTAGGCCAGGCGCAGTGGCTTACGCCTGTAATCCCAGCACTTTGGGAGGCCGAGGCGGGCGGATCACGAGGTCAGGAGATCGAGACCATCCTGGTGAACACGGTGAAACCCCGTCTCTACTAAAAATACAAAAAAAATTAGCCGGGCGTGGTCGCGGGCACCTGTAGTCCCAGCTACTCAGGAGGCGGAGGCAGCAGAATGGCGTGAACCCGGGAGGCGGAGCTTGCAGTGAGCCGAGATCGTGCCACTGCACTCCAGCCTGGGCGACAGAGCAAGACTCAGTCTCAAAAAAAAAAAAAAAAAAAAACTCCAGTGGCTCCATCTCAGTCTTGTGAAGCTTCTAGAATGTCAGGCACATGAGCATATGAGGGCACACTTGGTTCATCATAGGCACTAATTTAATTTGTGTTGATTGAATCAATGAAATATGAGTGTATTAAAATTTAACTGCATCACCAAAAATTATAAAAATTAAAAATTTTACCTGTAAAATTTTTACATTTTTATTTGTCCCAGAGACAGAATCCACAGTCCACCCTAGGTCCCTCCTAGAAACAACTGCCCCTGCTGCTGAGCACAGACGCCACTGCTCACACCTCTGACACCCTGGTGCTGGACACTGGGCCCTGAGACTAGGACAGATGTCACTGCTGCACCTGGAAACTGGACATCACCACTGTCACTCAGTCATCTTTACTAAAATGCATTCTGCACAGTCACAGCCTCGTCCTGGGTCGGGGTCCCGTAGGTGGTCGTCTGACTGGTGGAGCCTAAGCCTCATGTCCATGACCAACAGCCAGGGTGACTGGGGCACTGTTCTGTTCCAGGGAGGGAAGTGGTTTCTGTCTCCTCTCAAGACTTTAAGTGTCATAAAGCAAAAATAAACTTCAAAGACCCCCAACCCAACCCCAAACATCTTCTTAATGGACACTATCCTCACCCGCGGCACTCAAAATTTAACCTGAAAGACCAATTCAGGCCATGATGGCAAGGGGGCACTGAACATTCTTCATTATGGTCTCTTCCCTTTCAGAATTATTCTCTCTGAAGCCTGCCACGTGGAGGCATCATCGGCATGATAAACTTTGGTCTCCACAACCTCTTATCATAACCCAGACATTCCTTTCTATTGATAACAGCCAATTGCCAATCAGAACATTTTAAAATCTACCTAAAACCTAGAAGCTCCTCCTCCCCAACCCTGAATCAAGTTGTCCTGTTTTTCTGGACCAAACCAATGTATATCTTAAATGTATTTCATTGATGTCTCTTATCTTCCTAAAATGTATAAAGCCAACCTGTGCCCCAACCACGGTGAGCACATGTTCTCAGTGTCTCCTGAGGGCTGTGTCATGGGCTGTGGTCACTCATATCTGGTTCAGAATAAATCTCTTCAAATATGTTACGAGTTTGACTCTTTTTATCAACAGTGTGGAATTCTGATGTAGTAAGAGGGTTCAAGTGCTGGAGTGTGAGGGGTGGGAAAAGAATGACAAATTTTAATTCTTGGAGCAGTGATCCAAGATGAGAACTTTATCTGGTACCTGGTAGACAGAGTGGCTGAATGTACCAGGGACTAGTAAATAACATCTTTCCACCCATTCCCTTGAGAGTATGATATTACATGAAGCTTTTGCCTGTCCCCGTTCATACTCTAGATTATCGGAGTGGCATTGTGTGATGGTGAAATGATTATTCAAACATCTCCCCTCGGCATTGTCTCTTACTAGGACTGAAACACCCAAGTTTGTAAGATCTCATAAGATCTGGGTGCACACTGATGTTTTATATTAATATTTATATTTTCTTGTGTTTGGAAATATTTCTGGGTAGAGAATCTCTAACATTTATTAGTTTTTATGTAACTCCCTCAATATGTGCTTCTGAAGTTTTTTTTTAAGCAGCCCTATCGTGTTTTCCAGTCATTTGCTGTTCCCTCACTGGTTATTCCTATATAACCTTTTTCTGTTGGGTTTATTTTGACCAACCATGTGCATTTCCAATTCTGTAAAAGTTTAATTTAGGTGTATGTGTGGTGATATATAACACATCAAATCCTTTGCAAGATGAAATTGGCTTGCACATCAGATTGAACATTGTATACCAGAAAATCTAGAGAGATGCCAGTGAGCCAAGGATCAAATGACCTATTTCTAGCCAAGGCCATTTTCATGAAATCCTGGTCCTCTCTGTCACATGCCTCCTTACTATTGGCTATGGCTTTGTTCCAATTAAGAAGTCATAATCAAGTAACTAACTGGGCACCCAGCACTGGCATAAGACACAGAACCTGTGAGACCACCCTGGGCTGCTGCCCAATTCCATCCCCCAGAAAGAGCCTCCATCCTGAGTCTTGTGATTATTATTTCTTTGTATTTTTATAGAAATGTGTACAATAAGTCTATATATCCCCAAACAAAATATGAGTTAGTTTTGCCAGTTTGGGAACTCCCTGTACGGTAAACTCATACTGCATTTATGTTTCCAGGATGCACATTCTGTGCAGGAGTCCTCTTTGGTGTGGGCGGCTGTCATCCATTCATTTTTAGACTGCTGAAGCTTTACATTTTATTGTTATACGATCATTTTGCTGCTTTTCTATTCATGTATATGTGGTTGACTCCAGTTTTTGTCATAAACATTAGTGTGCATGTCTCCTGGACACATAGGCAAGAAGGTTCCGAGTACATGATCAGGAGTGGGATGGTTGGATGATATGTTGCATGGACTTTACCCATACTAGATAATGAAAATTTGATTTTCAAACTGATTGCACCAACTCAAACTTTTACAGTGAAACTTTTACATCAGTGGAAGAGCTGATGTTGATGATGTCTTCTGAAAACACTGGCTTAAAGGTGAGGAATTAAGAGTTAAAAGCCACTGTCTTGACTGCAGAATTACAATGGGTATTTTTTATTCAGACTCTGTTAATAACGTCCTGCTCTTTACTGGTATCCCATATACAGTAGCATTATACTTATAACATAGATTCAGAAAATGCTTCCTTAGAGCATTACCACATAGGGTTATTTTACATCTTAGGAATGTTTCATAATAAAAAGGAAATATGGAGGAAGTGAGGGAGGATGGAAGGAAGGAGGGAGGTTGCAAACAGAAAAGAAAGAGAGAGGGAGAGGGACAGAAGAAAAAACTAAGGGAAGGAAAAGAAGCAACAAAGACAAAAAGACAAACTGAAATCAAGAAGAGAATAGATGTAGAGGAACTGGAAACACCATGTATGGCCAGTATTATCAAAATAGAAGGAAATAAAACACACATAGATAGCCACTCTAGAATCGTGGAGACATAAGAGAGCTACATTAGTTGTCTGTTGCTGTGTAACAGACGTCTCCCAAGTTTAGTGACTTAAAACAACTTAAATGTAAAACAACTTGAAACTGGAGCCACTGCAGGTGGGAGAAGTTAAATAAACAAAAGGAGTTTACAATTTGGAATAAGTAAGAGGTCACTGGTGTGCAGATGGAAATGATTTTGTTGGTCCAAGTCCTCCAAGAAGCAGATGCCACCATGGGATGAAAGTTGCAGCATTTTATTAGGGCAGGCACCTGTTAGACAATGTGGGAAGGGAGCCAGCAAACCCTGGGAAAGGCAACAGACTGAGATGCAAGTGTGACCCCAAGTGATGGGCAGAAGGAGAAAAGGTGTTTTGGATGCATTCTAGAACACAGGCAATCTAAGGAGAGTTGAGCAAGGCCATGGAAGAGTCCTGCAGCCACCGTTGGCCATCAAAGGAGTCCTCTGTGTCCCAGGAATGGTCCTGCTTTCGTGTCCCTGGTGTGACCCATCACTGGTTGGGAACAACCCGCAGGAAGCAGGACCTCTGCATCACTGCTGCTGAGGATGTCAGAGCACAGGAATGAGGCCTTGGGAAATGCAGCTCAAAACTTCCTTCCTGAGGGGTTTGGGCTTTTGGAAGTTAAACCCTCTCAGTCTGGGTTGGTGGATCATTCTCTTCACACTTACAAAGGGACAAGCGGAACCAGGAGGCCCCAAGGGGATCCCTGGTTTCCACACGAACTCCTCTGAGAAGGGGACTCCTCTTCTCACCTGCTGGTCTCTGGGCACACACTGTCCAAAATTCCCCTGTGGCAGCTGTAATGTGTAGTTCAGTGGGCACTCATTTGTCCCCTTTTAAGAGTACTTTCCTTTAGAATCCAGGACCTTCTTCCCTGCAGAGCATGGTTTTGGGAGAGGAGAAGTGCAAAATCCCACAGTAGGTGAGTTGAAGGAATGGGATATGGAGCCACATCCACGTCTACCCCTTGGTATCTGGACCCACGTGTTCTTCCTACTGAGATCACAGAACCGTAGAGATGTCTTTGATTTTAAAAATGCACCATGTCCTGAAAGACGGCACCCTCCCACCTGCAGAGAGCACCTGCAAGCTGGCGCTGAGCTGTGCCTATAGAAGCTCTTTTCAGCATTCTTTATGGCCAGCAGCCCTTGGTTGGTGCAGATGGTGATAGGACCAGTGGGTCCCACAGCTATGGCCACACTGCACCTCCTTCCCTGTCAAGTGGGTCCCCATGAAGATACTGCATGGACAGCAATGCCAAGCCTGTGGATCAGGAATATCCACAGCCCCCAGAGAGCGGTGCTGGCTGAAGGTTTGAGAGCAGGATAGGAAAACCCACCTATAGAATAGGTGCCTATCCCTGTGAAGATGAACCTCTGGCCCTTCCAGGATGGAAGGAGTGCAATGTAGTCAACTCCTCACTTAGGGTCTGGTTGGTCACCTGAAAATATAGAGCCCTGCCAGGTAACATCATTGGCCTCAAATGCTGATGAGTAGGACATTTAGAGGTAGCAGCATCTGGATCTGCCTTGGTAGGAGGGAGTCAGTACTGTTGGACCCATAAGTAGCCTCAGCCCTGCCACTGTGTTTGCTCCATTTATGTACCCATCCTACCCGGCCTGGCTGACCCATGGGGAAGGCTGGCTAATTTCAATGCTTCTGCTTGGTGGTTCAAGGCCATTTCAGGTTTGGGTGTTTTCTGTGGATGTTAACATGGGATTCAGGCTCAACTCACATGAAACATTTCCATCTCATGATGGATGCTCTCGGGCATGTCCAATGTATGACTTCATGAGTTACACAGATGCTGATTTGTAGGGGCACTTGGAATCACATGATCGTTTGTGTCCTATGGTCAAGCATTCTATCTCATCAGGGTCCATAACATGCCAAAAGTTGCTTCTAACATATTGCTCTGCTTTGGATGGGGTATATGTCTCTGCTGTGAATGGCGTGGCCTTACTCCAGAATCCCAGGCCCTCCGTTGTGACTCTCCTGCTGGTGCTTGGTTTGGTTCCATCCCAAATCTTACCCCACCACTGGCCCTTTCAGCACCAGTGGGTCTGAGGGATGATGGCTGCAGTATGGCCTGGATCTACTGCAGTGTCCTTTCCTGTGGAGGCTCCACTCAAAGCTGGCATCCTTCTATGTCACTTAGAGTGTGGGCCAAAGCAATATATCTACATGTGGAATTTGATGTCAGAACTCAAACAGGCTCACCAGGCAGTGTGCTTGCTTCCTTGCATGAGGATGCGAGATGCAGCAGTTTGTCATTTACTTTGGAGGGGACACACCTGGATGCCCCTAAACACTGGAGCCGTAAAACTTCACTGCAGTGGCCATTTCTGAATCTCTGTTAGGTTATCTTCACCCTCTGGAGAGAAGATGTTTTACCAAAGCCTCCAGTGTACTTTTTTCCTCTTGCTCATCCATCCCAGTCAACATGATGTTGTCAATGAAATAAAGAAATTTAACATTCTATAGGATGTCCAGGTTCTCCAGATCTCTTAAGACCGTACTATAGAGGACTGGGGAATTACAGAGGCAAACTATAAATAAATGTGTTGTGGATCCCATATAAATCACTTATATCCACTTTTTTTTTTTTTTTTTTTTTTTTACAGAGTCTTGCTCTGTCACCCAGGCTGGATTACAGGCTCACGCCACCATGCCTGGCTAATATTTTGTTGCTGGGTTTTTTTTTTTTTTTTTTTTTTGACAGAGTTTCGCTCTTTTTGCCCAGGCTGGAGTGCGATGGCACAATCTCAGCTCACCGCAAACTCCACCTCCCAGGTTCAGGTGGTCCTCCTGCCTCAGCCTCCCAAGTAGCTGGGATTACAGGCATGCGCCACCACGCCCGGCTAATTTTGTATTTTTAATAGAGAGGGATTTTCTCCATGTTGGTCAGACTGGTCTCAAACTCCCAGCCTCAGGTGATCCGCCCTCCTCTGCCTCCCGAAGTGCTGGGATTACAGACATGAGCACCACGCCCGGCCTATATCCACTTCTAATTGGAATGGAAAGGAATGCACTCACCAAATCCCCAGCTGCACACTGTGTGCCTGAAGCCTTATTAATCTGCTCTACCAGATATATCTAGCCGCATATATCGGTATATATATAGGCATGCTAGCTGCAAACAGGACTCCTACTTAGTTACGTCTGGAGGAGTCCCATTCATTCCTTAGGCCGCATCAGGCTTATTTGCTAGATTACATGGAGAGAATAGGCAACCCAACACCACCCCACATCCTTCAGCTCTCTAATTTTGGTGCTAATCCCACAACACTTGCAGTGCCCTCCACAAGATTCACCCTGGGACACATGATCATTTGTGATTTGGCCAGAATGGAGGCGGTTTCAGAGATTTCCCTTTGGCCTTCAGCACAATGAGAGCCCTTACTCCACAGACTAGGGACCCAGTGTGGGGGTGACTCCAGCCGCCAGGGCATCAGTGTCAAATATGCACTAGGAGAATGGGGACATAACTAGGGCTGGGTCTATGGACTCAGTGATTCCATCATGAGCCATAATGTGTCCAGGTTTATTTCGTGGCCTCCTTAGTCCCCAATGTGATGGGGGTCATGATGGTGCTGTGGGCCTCTGGGCATCAATGTCATCTCACACCCAAAGTCAGACCCGCCCAGGTTCTCCCTATTTCCCCTTCCCAGGGTACAGTCTCTAAAGTAAATGGCTGTAGGTCCCTTTGCAGAACGGCTCAGGGAATTGACCCAGCATATACTTGCCACGGGATTGCACAGTCCTCCCTCCTAGGAATATGGACACCTCCTCCGTCACTGGGGTCTGAATCTGAAGCTTGGCTGAGATCTAGGCATTGAGAATGGATCATGATTTTGTATTGGGTCAAACACCCTCACCCTCCTGCTCAGTTCTTGCTTTCTTATCATAGATATCAAGCAGCACCCTTGCTGGCTGCCCGTCTGTTCTGACCCTGGAACACCACCCTCTATTAACCTTCCCCACAACTCCGGGCAGGTCAAGCCCCCTCGGCTGCTCGTCTGGGGTTGCCATGGTAACTGTGTCCTCTGGCTGTTGCAGGTCACTGCCATCACTCGTTCTCTATCTCTTCAGAGCCACACTCTACCCACAGATATTCATGAGCCCAACTCTGAGACAACCTTTCCTACCATCACCCCCAGCCTTCAGAGAACAACACAATGAAACTTGTTAGTGATGCAGGTTCCTGTCGGCAGCACGTTCCTGAGGCTCTGGTGAAGGTGGGGCCCCTGGGTCCTCTTATAAAGCATGGTTCTGGTGAGCCTTCTGGCCTCACCCAGTGTCTCCATCCCACATGCCAAATTCCCTCAGCCTCATTATTCCATCCTCTACGTGTTCCAGGGCAACTAAGTCTGGTCTAGTTTGTGAGAGTCCAGCATCATTTTTTTGCAGTCTACATGGATCACCCTAGCAGTGGGTTTGCCCCATGCCCTGGGGTCTTTGAAAAACCCATGTGATATGGTTTGGCTGTGTCCTCACCCAAATCTCATCTCAAATTTCCATGTGTTGTGGGAGGGACTCTGTGGAAGGTAATTAAATCATGGGGGCAGAATTTTCCCATGCTGTTCACATGGTAGTGGGTAAGTCTCATGAGATCTGATGGTTTTATAAGGAGAAACCCCTTTCGCTTGCTTCTCATTCTTCTCTTATCTGCTGCCATGTGAGACATGCCTTTTGCCTTCTGCCGTGATTGTGAGGCCTCCCCAGCCACATGGAACTGTGAGTCCATTAAACCTCTTTTGGTAAATTGCCCATTCTGAGGTATGTCTTTATCAGCAACATGAAAACAGACTAATACATCATGCCTTGAGACAGTGTTCCCAAGTCAAAGGAGTTTTATTTATCTAGCTTGAAATTCTCTCCATTTGATCAAACGCCCTCAAATTCCAATCCCAGAAGTGCTCCCCGGAATCCTATGTGGCCACGCCGGCTGGTTCCTGCAAAGCTCCTGAGAGGGATTCCCGCTGCGTTGTAATGGGGAGGCTTCTGCAGCGTCTCCCAGCATAGAAAGTGGGAACCATTACTAGAGAAGGACGGGCCTTCTCTGCACGCCCAGAGGGTCCTGGAGGGCACCCATCAGATAATGCTGCCCTAGTTTGCAGCATCTCACTTTTCCCCACCAGGGCCCTGACTTTCCACAACAGGCCTGCCTTGGCTGAATGTCAAACATCTCTGGAGTTCTGTGACACTCACAATAATGTCTTCAGCTACATCGCATGCTCTCTACCCTTTCTCCACAGGAAATAAGGGCCTCTCCATGAGGCACTGCAGTGGCCCTCACACGTAGCCAGTGACAGCTGTTAGAATCCCTTAGATTCTCATTCTCCTTTTACAGGGCATCAACACAGCCGAGCAGTAACCAGCCAACTTCCCTGTTGTAGGTTTTCCCTCCCACCCTGTCATTATTGTGTAGAGGCTTCTATCACCCCACCTGCCATAGCACCCGGTAACCAGGGCATCTTCTCAGGTCAGTGCTGGGGAGATCCACAGCAGCTTCAGCTGCACCTTGTGCCGTGGACTTTCTGTGTCCCCCACCAATGCGGATGGCATCCTCGGCCTGCCAGGCAGTGGGCAAGCTCAGCCCCAATCCCTGTTTTTGCCTGTGTTTATTGACCACTCCTGAAGCCACTTGTGTTGGTTAGCATCCCCTGAGGAGCAGACTGCAATAGAGAATTAAATGTGCCAGGATTTATTAGGGGAAATAGTCATGAAAGAAATTGGGGAGCAAGACAGAAAAGACTGGGAAAGCCATAAGACTGTGACGCGAGTGGCTTTCTTTTTTATTTTTGTTTTTATTTTTTAAGCGATCTCAGCTCACTGCAACATCCACCTCCTATGTTCAAGTGATTCTCATGCCTCGGCCTCCCAAGTAGCTGGGATTACAGGCACACATCACCACACCTGGCAAATTTTTGTATTTTTAGTAGAGGTGGGTTTTCACCATGTTAGCCAGGCTGGTTTCAAACTCCTGACCTCAATTAATCTCCCCACCTCGGACTCCCAAAGTACTGGGATTACAGGCATGAGCCACTGTGCCCGGCCAGACTACAGTGTGAGTTTAAACCCCAGTGAAGGAGAGAGGAAAGGAAGTTTGGCTGGAAGCATCCTAGACCCAGTGCAGGTTAGGAGAAGTTCAGTAAGGGTGAGCCCTGGATCCTCAGTGGGCCTTTAGAGGAGAAACATTCCTGTCTTAGTTTCCCCTCTTCCCTCAATTACTGAATTGAAGAAGTCCATGGCAAGTGTGGTCTCAGAGCAAATGTAGCAACAGATTTCAGGCTGCAACAGCTGGAGCATTATCAGTTGTGCTTCCTCTAGCTGAGGGGCTGGGATGTGCATTCTTAAGACTGCCACAATGATCCAGTGGGGAGAAAGGACAAAGGGTAATGATAAAAGAGAGAAAAAGGTATGAACTGATGAACTGATACCTTTAAGTAAATGAGAAGGGATGATGTTTGGGACACCAGTAGAGGGACTGGCTCTGGCTGGGAGCAGGAAGGTTAACCCACAACCACCATCCATGTAGTAGAAGGCCCAGCATGCAGCGCAGCTGCAAATGCAAGAGCAGATGGAATCTGTGAAGTTGTCTTCTAGTGTGTTCAGTTTTCTCAGTGAAGTAGGAAGCAAGGTCATTAGCTGAAGTAAGAATGCAGATAGAGGGTTGGATGTGTGAGCAGAGAGAAGGTGTGTGAGAGTCACCCAGGCCAGCAGGAGGCTGAGGGTGAACCATGCGTGGAGAGGGTGATTGCTGGCCATGGTAGGGGCTCCCTATGAGGTTTGGGTCATGAAGTTGGAGAGAGTAGTCAGTGTGCTGTGTGCTGCTCTCCAGCCTCCTGAAGCTCATGGGGGCAGGTGCAGTGTAGGCAGAGGTCGAGTTACCCACAAAGGGAAGCCCATCAGACTAACAGTGGATTTCTCGGCAGAAACCCTGCAAGCCAGAAGAGAGTGGGGGCCAATATTCAACATTCTTAAAGGAAAGAATTTTCAACCCAGAATTTCATGCCCAGCCAATCTAAGCTTCATAAGTGAAGGAGAAATAAAATCCTTTACAGACAAGCAAATGCTGAGAGATTTTGTCACCACCAGGCCTCCCTTACAAGAGCTCCTGCAGGAAGCACTAAACATGGAAAAGAATAACCAGTACCAGCCACTGTAAAAACATGCCAAACTGTGAAGACCTTCGACATTATGAAGAAACTGCATCAATTAATGGGCGAAATAACCAGCTAGCATCATAATGACAGGATCAAATTCACACATAACAATATTAACCTTAAATGTAAATGGGCTAAATGCCCCAATTAAAAGATACAGATTGGCAAAGTGGATAAAGAATCAAGACCCATTGGTGTTCTGTGTTCAGGAGACCCATCTCACATGTAAAGACACACACACGCTCAAAATAAAGGGATGGAGGAAGATCCACCAAGCAAATGGAAAGCAAAAAAAAAAAAAAAAAAAAAAAAAAAAAAGCAGAGATTGCAATCCTATCTCTGATAAAACAGACTTTAAGCCAACAAAGATCAAAAGAGACAAAGAAGGCCATTACATAATGGCAAAGGGATCAATTCAACAAGAAGAGCTAACTGTACTAAATATACATGCACCCAATACAGGAGCACCCAGTTTCATAAAGCAAGTCCTTAGAGACCTACAAAGAGATTTAGACTACCACACAATAATAATGGGAGACTTTAACACCCCACTGTCACTATTAGACAGATCAACGAGACAGAAAACTAACAAGGATATCCAGTGATGTAATTCCTCCCTTGCAGAGTTTCAGAAGAATAAGTGAGAAAAGACACAGTGCCAAGAGAAACAGATACAAGACCTGTAGTGGGTTGGACACCAGTGCTCTAAAGCAAGTTCTGCCTAAACTGGCAAGAACATTTTTCAGGTCAGGAACAGGAGTTCTGGATTCTGTCTGGGGCCAGGCTGGGAGGGAGCTGGGCGTGGCAGAGCAGGATGGGGGCAAGGGCTGTGGCAGGGCCTGGTACTGAAGTGAGGCCAAAGCCTGGAGAGAATGGCTCCTGGTGGCTGTTGGGCAGCTCACGCAGCTCCCTGCCTCACCCACTGTATAAGTCAGGGTTCTCTAGAGGGACAGAACTAATAGGATGTATGTACAATGTAAGGTAGTTTATTAAGGAGAATTGACTCACATGATCACAAGGTGAAGTCCCACGACAGACCGTCTGCAAGCTGAGGTGCAAGAAAGCCAATGGTGGATCAGTCCAAGTCCCAAAACCTCAAAAGTAGGGAAGCTGACAGAGCAGCCTTCAGTCTGTGGCCAAAGGTGTTTGGCTGCAGATTCCAGGACAGGACCTTCTTGTCCCCTGCAGTGACCCCCCACCTTGCCTGACTATATCTGTCCAACTTGATGGTGCCACTGAGGGCTCTGATGCAGGGAAGGAGCTGTGTGCTCTGTGTGGGAGAATGCCTTCTGCCTTTCTAGCGGGGCCTCAGGTGAGGGCTATGAGCCTGAGCTGGAAGAGGAGATGGAAGGGAGATGGCCTTGGAGCAAACGTCTGCCCCTGATAGTGTATCCTGTAGGTATCATCCCATCAGCCAGTGCATTGGCAGGACCCCATTCACTCAACCCTCCCCCTGGAGGTGGTTCCTGGTGGTGCCTCCTCAGGAGCTCCCGCCTCCAGCTGCACAAATCCCTGAGAATGGCACGTGGGTACGAGGGTGTCGGTAACTGTCATGCTCCAGTGCTGACTTGAGTGTGTATGTGTGTGTGTGTCTGCACAGGTGTGTGCATGTGTGCACAAGTGGGAATTGGAGTGTGTGTACACGTGTGTAAGTGTCAGAGTGAAGCACGAGTGTGTGGGTGCCCACAGGCAGCAGTCGGGGTCCCAGGGTCCTCACTCCTCCCTGCTTTCCTTTCTCTCCAAAATTTGACCACACAGCAGCTTGGTGACCATCTAGGTTTAAGTGTATCAAAGAGAAGGGAAACGCAACTAGGATTCCTGTAGTGTGGGGAAGGGAAATGCCTTAGCCCAGCTCTCTGATTTGCCTTTTAATGGGTTTGAGTTGGAATGTGGGTGCAGAAGAGCCTCCCACAGTGCCACTGGTGGTGGGGGAAATAGCCCCTCCCAATGACCCATTTTCATGCTGCTGATAAACACATACTGGGAAGAAAAAGAGGTTTAATTGGATTTACAGCTCCACATGGCTAGGGAGAACCATGGTGAGAGGTGAAAGGCACTTCTTACATGGCAGTGGCGAAAGAAAATGAGGAGGAAACAAAGGCAGAAATCCCTGATAAACCCATCAGATCTCATGAGACTCACTCACTATCACAAGAATACCACGGGAAAGACTGGCCCCAAGGATTCAGTTAACTCCCCCTGGGTCCCTCCCACAGCATGTGGGAATTCTGGGAGATACCATTCAAGTTGAGATTTGAAGGGGGACACAGCCAAACGATACCACTGGATGAGAGCATTTAGATTGATGTCACGATGTATATGGGTCCATAGGAACTTGAAAGACTCTTCCCCTTCACCCTATTTTAGCAAGATAAACAGAGGAAAGGAGCTTCCCTTAAGGGAAGATATTGACTCTATCCCTGAAACTAAATCACAAGAAAATAAGAAATGCATGAAATCTAAACTAAGATATTTGGGTAAACTGTCTCAGAATTTAAAGCATCAGCAGCGACAAGATATAAGGATCAGTGACAATTCTTTCACTCCATGGTCTAGTCCAGTGAGACTGGTCAGGTCTTGCTGCCTCAGTGCTGTCCTGGTACTTTGAAACTATCTGTGATTCTGTGAACTGAACCCCCAGCTGCCCAAAAACTTCCCTTTGCTGATCTGAGCCAGACTCTGCTTTTATGGCTTACACCCAAATAATTCAAGTTATTTTAAAAAACAATAATAATTCAAGTTATTCATTTATGAGTTATATAGTCTCATGTGGGGAAAGAGAAGGAGAGTGAGGTAATACTCAATTTTACTACCTGCTAAGCATTTATAAGTGAGATACTTCTTTTTAAAGTCATACTTTTGGATTAAAACAAACTCTGGTGTATTTAAGTAAATTCCCTGAGGAATGTGAACACCGTAAGCAGGTCAGTGCGTTATTCGCTGCTTCCCCTCCACAGAGCTGTGGTTCACTCTCCTCCATCCTGCCCCCTGCACTGGGAGGCGACCACAACAGACAGCGTGGCCTGTGCTCCTGCACCACCTGGCTTCTGCCTGAGTGTGGATGAGAACAGGCGTCTGCAGGAGATGGGAGCATGGCGGGAGAAGTAACTCAGGGTTTTCATTTCCTTAACTCCCTCTGGACAGGTCTGTGGTTCTGTAATCATTGCCGCCCTCTACCTACAGCCACAGGCATGCGGGGCTGCCCCTAGTGAAAGCCACAGATTTCCCTGGGTTCTGGAAACTGCTCCCTCTTCCTTGTTTTTTCAAGCTCAGAGATGGAAACAGTTTCCTGCCACTGATCATCCCAGGGAGCTTCAGCACCCCTTGTGGTTTTCTTAGCCCTGCCAGCACCTCTGTAATGTGTCTTCCTTCTTTGTCATCTCTTTCCTGCCAGGACCCTGACTGCCTCACAGAAGAAGTGTCAAGAATTTATTTATGACATGGCAATAACACATCTATTCATGGTGTTAATTCAATTTGTTTCCTAGAGACAGGGTCTTGCTATGTTGCCCAGGCTGGTCTTCAACTCCTGGCCTCAAGCAATCCCCCTGCCTTGGCCTTTCAAAGTGCTAGGATTACAGGAGTGAGCCATTGTCCCTAGCCCTTAACTTGAAAATCTGACTTAGTATAATAAAAGAAAAAAATAGAAGTATTCTGGAAATGGAGCAGGAAAGAAGGCAAAGGTGGGAACCATCAGTCTGTGTCATCTGAGAAGCCCCCCGTGCAGAGACTGTCCCAGGTCTATAGTGAACAACAACAAAGCACACAGGATGCTGGTGTCAGGGACAGAGCATGGCCGCGGCGGGATGATAGCGGCTCTCCTATGAAATAATGCTCATATACAGCCCTTGTGAGAAGGATCAGATCAACATATAAAAATATGCCAAATAAAGTGAAACTCAAGGCAGGAGAGGGACTGGCCATTCTCAGCCCTTGACCTCCATGGACTTGGAGAAGGGCTCAGTCTGGAGATGTGTGAGGCCTCCGACCTGGAGCAGCACCTGCCCCTAAAGACCAGGCACAAATCCCAGCACATGGAGGGATCCAGACAAATACACAAGAAATGACCACAGCGGGAGCCTTACTGAGCACAGAGCGAGGCTGCACACCACTCAGCACCTGCCTCTCCACCTGCCCTTCTCTCCCCAACACAGCAGATCCTCAGAATCCAAAAAGAGAACCTAACCTCCATGTTTTATTAATGGTTTATAATACTATATCGCATCTTCAGAAAACAATACACAGAAGATAGCTATAGAGCGAGACATCTAGTTAGGGTGAGTGAGTCACAGTAGCGATCTGGGAGGGAGACCCTGTAAGCCTTTCATTCCAAGAAAAGAAAGTTTGATCCAAAGAAGGAGACCCCAGGCCTGGATATTGGGATTACATGCAAGGGGTTCTGGAACATCAGGAGAATGGGTTCCTCTCCCTACATCCTCCCGGGGCTATGCTTGGGAGGACAGCAGCTGGGGGAAGAAAAGTCAGGGTCCACAGAAATATAAGGGGACTGAAAACAATCTGTGTCTTGCTGGTCTGCACAAGGCAGCTCTCGAACTGTGGAGAACATGGTCATGACCAGATTCAGCTCAGCCACTCTCAGCCTTGAAACCCAGAGCATTATGGACAGCCCATCACCATCCCCCACCTTCAAATCCGAAGATCCCTACAGCCCAAAGCTGCTGCCTGGCCTCAACTCCTGTTGGCATCAGGCCCCAAGGAGGCTGTGAGCACGTCTGTCTGGGACCCTGTCACCTTCTGGAGAATGACAATAAAGAGGACCCAGCAGCCTGCAGGAGGAGACTGTATTCGAGGCAGGACCATGGGATGGGTGAGGCACAGGACTGTGGTTCTATCCTCTCTATTCGAGGGGTTAGAGATGAGCTGCCTCTGCCACCCTTTCCGTGGTGATATTTGTAGAATACACCCCTGCTGGAATTTGTATGAGGAAAGAAACCCGATGAGATGCTGTGGTGAAGAGGGGCCACAAGGGTCTTGAATACCAAGTTAATATCGCTACCAGCTGAGATTTGGAAGTGAAACCCAGGACCCAGGAGAGGAGGAGGAGGAGATAGCGCAGGACCCTGTGATCGCTCTCCTGGCCGTCTGTGTGCAGTGAGACGCTTCCCTTCAGGGTTGGGAGCACCCAGTATCATGGTCTTGAGTGTTGCTACCCTGTCGTTCTCATCTGTGAATGGGGCCGGATCCCTTTCTTCCTCTAATATAAATAACTTGGAGGATCTGTCACCAGACACCTCATATCTACATATTAATAAATTCTGTACAATGGTTTGGTTTAATGTTTTATATGTTATAAGAAATAAATAAAACATAGGGATGATATTTTTAGTAAAGGTAATTCAGGGGATATGAAAATCAGATTCCTAGGGTCCTGGGTACCTCATCTTGCTGTCTGAAGTCCTGATGGAGGATCAGTGGAGAGCAGAGTTCAGAAATCATCCTGAAGGCTGAAGTTCCCTGGTGAAAAGGACCCTCTCCTGCACCGTGGGGCTCAGACGGAACAACACAGCTCCCTCCCAGGGGCTCCAGCCTCTGGCCTGTGTTGTCAGTCTGCACTTTCTCGGCCTTCCTGGCTGCCAATATTCTGGTTCCCAGCAGCCTCCTCTCTCACCCTTCACCTCTTCTGACTGGGTGTAAATAGTAACTAGACCAGGCAGTGCCCTCCCTGTCAGTCTGCCTGTCTGCCTGGTTCCCTCTCAGAGTTTGTGTCTTCATTCGGTTCACCATCCCCAGCCCCAGCAGGAACAGGGAGAAGTGACTCGGCAAATCCCCCACTCAAAATGGGATCCCTCAACCAGAGACCACGTATGAAAGTCAGTTTTCCCTGACTAAAGAAACAGGTCATTTACCCTGTTAGAAGTTCGTGTCTGCCAGAGACCTCCACCTGGGAAATGCTGGTTCATGGCAAGGTCTCTCTTTTAGTAAAGGGAACAATTCCTGGCTAATTGACAGCTAATAAGTCGTTTAGAATCCAATTCTTGTAAAAAGATTACCTACTTAAAGGATTAACTCCGTTATAATAAGGACACACATCCCACACCGTACATCCAATGTCATTTGTGAGATTGTTTTCATTTGCTCATGTAGAATGTTACTCTACTGCCTTGCAGAGAGGCTTGCCACACATTTCAAATCTCTGCTTCTCATTTCACACCATCTGGCTGAGGAGGTGAAGGTGATGGGAAGTGTCTTCAGACAATACTCTGAGGTTTGTCTCTCAGAGTCACAGTCATATATTACATATAGAGATTATTTTCTTAGAAGTTGTAATTTATTGATATGTATTTTAATCATGGCATAGATAGATACTATCCAACAATTTGTTTTTATTACCTCCATGTTACACTGCTTAGGTGGCCACTACTGGTATCTCTGCATTTTCTTTCTTGTATGTGACATTAACGTATAAGATTGTGTGTACATGGTGGCTTGATTTCCAGGAATTGCTAATTAGGTAATTTAGACCATTCCTTCCACTGAGTACAATGGGAAAAGGAGGAAAACACACATATTGGAAAAATCTGGTTGAGCAAATGGATGGGCTAACAAAGCAGTGAAGACTTGCCTGGCCAGGAACCAGGAGAGGCAGAAATCCAGAAAAGCATCTTGAGCTGCGGAGCTGCTTTTGTGGATCGGAGGCAGTGCCACCAGCTCCCCGGCCGGAAGCCCACTTCCAGGGTTCAAGACTCAGGATTCAGAACTTAGATGGTCTCCTGGTCTCTCTAGAATTCGGTGCTCATTTAGCCACGGCTAACACCCTCACACACAATGGCTGGAGGATCCAAGCTTATGGTATGACTGCCTCTGGAGCATTTCACTCTAGAGAAATCCCAACAGGTGGAGGTAAATGGTCCAGAGGGCACCAGCCAGCCTCCCACAGAACTCAGTCTAAGGCACTTCCCTGTGTTGTTACCCATGTTGGCCATGTCCTCAGGAACTCAGTGGAACGGCCATGTAGTCTCTGAGTGGAAGTGAGGGCCGGGGAGTGGGGCGGTATGGGGCGGTGGTCCCTAGGCAGTCAGAGATTTTGTGTCCCTGCATCCCTTCCTTCCATCCCAATCAGAGACCACTTGTGAAAGCCCAAGAACAAATGTCCTTAAATGTCAGAGGTGAATCCAAGACCACTGATCCATTGTGCCCAGGAGCCTTGGGCCATGTAGCCCAGCAGTAATAAAGTCTATGAGGCCTTGGTCGCCCCCAAAGTGGTGCCCCAAGAGGAGCTGCCACTCGTTGCCATCAGGCACCCCAGGAGCTGGACATGGTATTCACTGTCATTTCTGATGAGGAACTAGAGAGGTCCCATAGCATATACACCTTGATCAAATTGGGTCATGGTGGAGTCAGGCAAAATTCTGCAATGACTCACAGGTACCTAAGTATAAAATAAAGTCTCAACTCAGAGCATCCATCAGAGCTTCAGGCTCAGTAGTCATTCCTTTGTGCTGTTGCTGTGCTTGTACTGTGAAAACTGGTGCTTGAAGGAAGGAGATATAGTGACATGTTGCAGGAAAACACATGTCATTAGAAAACTTGGCATGATTCAGGGAGTGGGAGGGACCATTGTCTTTTCCATGGTAGATGTGGGGCTCTCTGTCATCTTTATCCTGTTGTTCCAAGTGCAGAAGAGAAAGCTTCTTCCTACTTTCAGCTACATGACTGACAACAGGAGCTGGAATTCAGAGGATCAGTGGCAGACTCTCTCTCTCCAGGCCCCAACCCTGTAGGTTTAAGGAACAGACTTAGGTCTCTGGCACTTTGTTCTCAACATGCATTTTCCTTCACTCATCCAGAAAAAAAAAAAAAAAAAACATAGAAAATGAACCAAAGGTTGCAATTCTCATGGCACCTAGAGAACTGGAGTACGGACCAAGGTTGCCATGTGCCTGTCATTGCTCCACCACACTCGGTTGCTGTGTGACCTCAGGAGAAGCTCTCTACCACTAGGGACTTTTAAATTCATCTGTGAACCCTGGATAAACACAGACATTCCGGTAACCTTACTGAAATGAAGTGAGGACCAATGGGTTGACAGGCAGAGAAAAATTTAAGTGATGGCATTTACTCCTAGACAGGGCTGTTTAGGAACATGCATCTTAAAAGTAGGAGGAAAACATAATGCCAGCAACGCCCTGCCTAAAATCCCCTTTAGTGATGATAATTATCATTCATCTTTCTATAAAAGTACAGCAAGACTTTCTCTCTCAATATCTCAAATCAGTTAAGTATATCTTCTGATCATATACCAGTGTGGACCCACATGTTTTGCTCTGAGTGAAAATGAAAAGGAATGAGAACATCTCCACCTCCGTGTGGTGACCATGGGACCACAGAGGTCTGGAAACCAGCCTACATCGCCCAAACTCTACATCACTTTCCCTTGTCAATTTTCAATCTATCTGTTCTATGCTTTGGAATCCTACATAATTCATACTCTTGAATAATCTCATTTCCATATGCAGGGCAGGGTAGAAAAGGTGATATCTCTGTTTTAATTTGCTAAGACTTCCATAATAAAGTGGCACAGACTGGGTAAGTTAAACAATAGAAATGTATCATCTCCCAGTTCTGGAGGCTACAGGTCCAAGATCAAATGTATTGCAGGGCTGATTGCTCCTGAGGCCTCTCTGTTTGGCTTATACATGGCCATCTTCTCCCTCTATCTTGTCAACATAGGCCTCAAAATATGTGTAGAGGGACACAGTTTAGCCCATAACAGTCTGTGCCATCCTTGGCAGTGCCTTTTGTAAGAAATAAAAGAGAATACAACCCTTTGGCTGGACTCTGTTGATATTTTGAAATGTTGGTCTTGCAGTAAGAACACCACCAAAACAAGGAAGCCAAAGTTTAGTTTTCCCTGGAAGGTGAGCCCTCCCTGAGCCTGGCTGCCCCAGGGCAGCAAGACCCAGTGCTATGTAGTTCTCCAGAGTGCTATTTACTATAGTGATTCTGATTCTCTACTTTTAACTGGGAAAATAATTCTCTCTCAGGAAAGCAACCACTTCTGATGCTATGTAGGTATTATTCTCCTTATACTTACAGGAGAAAAAAATTGATGTTAATAAACAGGAAATATTTGCCAAATTATTATCACACAAATAATTTTTATATTATCTTAAGATATCCTTTATTGTATTGCGCTTGTTGGTTTTTTAATAAAAAAAATTACTGGCACATAATATTTGTACATATTTTGGGGTACACTAATATTTTCATGCGTGTGTAGAATGTGAAATGATCGAGTCGGGATATTTAGGATATTCATCACCTCAAGCATGTGCCATTTATTTGTGTTGGGTGAATTTCAAATCCACTCTTCTAGCTATTGTGAAATATACAATACGTTGTTGTAACCATAGCCAGCCTGCTGTGCTATCGAATATTAGAATTTATTCCTTCTATTTAACTGTATCTTTGTACCCATTAAGCTACCTCCTTTTATCTCCCAGGTCCCCCCACACACGTTTCCCAGCCTCTGGTAACTATTATTCTACTCTACCTCAATAAAATCAACTTTTTTTCAGTTCTCACATGTGAGTGAGAACATGTGATATTTGTCCTTCTTTGCCTGGTCTATTTCACTTAACATACTGACCTCCAGTTCCATCCATGTTGCTGCTAGTTATTATGAAGTCGCTCTAGCTAGAAGAATGGAGAATTAAAAGAAATCTTTGTGAAGCCACTACCCAGGTTTGTCCATTTGTAACATTTTAATATTATTGGCTATATGTAGTATACATAGAAAATAATAGAAATATATGTAGATAGCCCTGATTTTCCACAGTTCTGTTATGTATGTGTTTCAGTTGATACTGAACTGAGTAAAGCAAGGACTGCCAGTGAGAAGTGAGCGATGTCTTGAATTTGGTGAATGCCTTTATAATGTTACAAAGTTTTTTAAATCCCTTTGTTTGACATGATTTTAGACTTTGTATAAATTGTTTTTTGTTGAATGCATCATTCTGTGGCTTGCTTTTTCATTTAACATGGTCTATGAGGTGAATCCACACCCACAGAAACAGTTCATTTGTTTTCAGTGCTGGATAGTATTCATGGGAGGAATATCCCACAATTTATCTCTTCTCCTGTCCACAGACCTTTAGCTTGTTTCTGGTACGGACACTGCCACGATGAACATCCTGGGTCATCTCTCTCTGGTCCCCTGTGTGAGTTCCCCAAGATATGGATGGAGGAACAGGATTACTGTGCTTTTACCACATGATGTTATAGGATGTCAAATTGTTCTCTGAAGAGGTTGTATCAACTCCACCTCTAAAATCTTATTTGATATTTTACAGGTCAAGTTCTCTTCCTCCCCAACTGACTGCTCATCCTCAGTCCCCCTTCATTGGCTCCTTTTGTTGTAGATGCTGGAGCACTCTGGGGTTTACTGCCTCCCAACCACTCTAGTGTCCTCCACTCCCAGGATTTTAAATATTGTCTAGACACAGATGGCTCCCAAATATATATCTCTACGTATTTCTATAATCAAAAAGATAATGGTACCAAAACAGGTACCCTGATATATTGCGGATGGGCCTGCAAACTGGAAATGTTTTCAGGAAAGGCAGTATGGCGATTTCTGCCTAAGTTAAAAATGCATACACCCAGCAGTCCCACTTCTAGAAATGTGTCCAAAACTACCCCTGCATTCCTGAAAAATGACTGTATTCAGAATTAGATGTTGCAACCCTGTTTGTAAAAGCAAAAAGGAAAGAAGAAAGAAAGAAAATGAAAAATAAAAGAAAAAATAATCCAGATGTCTGTCACTAGGGGACTGGTTAAAAAAGCATTGCAAGCTGGGCACAGTAGCACTCACCTGTGAATAGCCACTCTACTCCACTCTGGGTAACATAAGGAGGCCTCCCTACCTTCCTAAGAAAACCCAAACAAGCACTGCGTATCCACACCGCGGAGTCTACAAACATTTAACACAAAAGAAAAAAGACATAGGAAACTCTTGATATTCCCTCATGGGATGGTCTCTATGATACATTATTAAGAAGAAATAAAGCAAGGTGTAGAATAACATATAGAGTCTGCTAAAATTTGTGTGAAAAGGGACAAAGATATATATGTACACATTTATATTTGCTTGCATATGCATAAAATATATTTGGAAGAATAAACAAGAAGTTGATATCCCTGGTTGCCTGTTGGGGATGAGACAGGGTTAAGAGAGAGACATTTTACCTTTTGAACATTTTAAATTTTGAATTTTGAACTATATCAAGAAATAAAAGATAATTCCTAGGGAGACCAAACAAACCCAAGAAAATTCACAATGCAAAACCTTTTAAAAACTAATAGAATTTTTTTACTTTTATTAAAATAAATTTTAGGCCGGGTGCGGTGGCTCAAGCCTGTAATCCCAGCACTTTGGGAGGCTGAGGCAGGCGGATCACGAGGTCAGGAGATCGAGACCATCCTGGCTAACACGGCGAAACCCCATCTCTACTAAAAAATACAAAAAACTAGCCGGGCGCGGTAGCGGGCGCCTGTAGTCCCAGCTACTCGGGAGGCTGAGGCAGGAGAATGGCGTGAACTCAGGAGGCGGAGCTTGCAGTGAGCTGAGATCCGGCCACTGCACTCCAGCCTGGGCGACAAAGCGAGACTCTGCCTCAAAAAATAAATAAATAAATAAACAAATTTTAAAAATTTTCTAAATATTATATTATTCCTTTAACAAGGAGGTTTACTACCATTTTAACTCAGTATGTTGTTTTCTTTTTAATTGCATTATTTTTCCTTACATCTGTCTTTTTTCCAACACAACGTAAAATAACAGCATGATTGATTAAATGCAATTTGTTTGGTGAAGGAAATTTTGTTCAAATCTTGGTCTAAGTGGGAAAGGGATTCTAGAGGATCCAGTGCAACAATTACGGCTTCGGTATGTTCACAACGCCCCCTAGTGTTTATATGGGCTCATGGATGTGATATCTAGAAAACACTGGAATTCTCAAGGACACACGACTGAAGCCATTTGCCAAATGTTCAAGGTCCTATTAAAGGCCCATCTGAGTACTTGTCATACGAGGTCACCCTATCTTTGAATCAGAAGGTACACTCAGAGCTCCTAGGGTCACATCCCAGGCCCAACCAGCTAAGGTCAGTCAAGGAAGGTCTGGAGGTCAGTGTCGTGAGGAGTGGGGGGTCAGTGTCACTGGGAGTATGGGGACCAGTTGTGGAGTGGTGGGAGTCCCAGGTGCTGTATGAAGCCGAGCCTTTGGATCACTCTGTGATTCCACATTTGGTCCCTTCTTGGGTGTCTGATATTCCCGGGACTCCAAGGAAATCAAATGCTGCAAGCTTGGGTTGGGGAGCTGTCCAGGATGGGTCAGGTGTGGTCTCATTGATCCTACACTTCTGCCTCCCAGGCCACTCCCAGCCCTCTTCTGATATTAGAAATCAACACGGATTGCCTTAGGGTGGTGGTTCGCAAAGTGTGGTCCTGGGGGAAGCAGCATTGGCATCACCTGGGAACTTAGATATGCAATCTTCGGGGCCTGGCCTGGACTTACTGTATCAGAAACTCTCCATTTTAACAAGCCCCCAGCAGAATTCTGCTTTTCAAATCAGATCTCTGTCTCTCTCTCTCTTTCTCTCTCTCTCTCTCTCTGTCTCTCTCTCTCTCTCTCTCTCTGTCTCTCACTCTTTGTTTCAAGTCTCAATATTGAATAACTGTGACTTCTGGATAGTCAGATGTTAGACAACCTTTCTGCCAGGAAGCACCAGGCTCCTTGATCAGCTTATTCTCATTCTTGGCCTGGCCCAGAGGAAGATGTTCACTTCCTGGATTCTGAGCAAAGCTCTCCTATCCTGGGTGTCTGTGGTGCTCCCACTTACACCACAAAACAAAGTTCAAATAATATTCTTTTCTTTTATGAGATTTTTGGTATTCCTTCATTAGTCAGAGCTGAAGATCTACATATATGTCTACGAAGCAAGTGTGCATGTCTCACTAGCCAGTTTGTTAGTCTTGCCAATGCACCACAATGTAGCAGCCTCTCAGTGTCTTCTTGTGAGGTGTTACCTGGAGTTCTTTGTCTCACCACCAAGAGAATTAAGGAGCGTGGATACAAAGAGTGAGGTTGGAGCAAAAGTTTAATAAGCAAAAAAAGAAAGCTCTCCCCTGCAGAGAGGGGGCTTGGAAGAGGGTTGCCATTTTTACAGTTGAATGCAAAGGCTGATGAGGGCTGGGTGTCTCATTTGAATAAGGCACGAATTTATGGTAGCTCCACCCCATCCTCCTAGTGCCCATGTGGACCCTTAGCTTGACTCCACATTGCTTTGTTTCCCTTACTGCCCATGTATCGGGGAACAGAATTTTCCATTGCGGGCATGTCTGGGCAAGTTTCCTGTGTAGCCTTTCTTATTTGTGCAGCTGTGGGCATGTCTTAGGCAAGCCCCCCTGTGCAAGTTCCCTTTTCTGTGCCTGCAGGCTGTTCTTTTGTTTGAAATAATTCAACTGAGGACCCACCATAACTGGCCACCTGACCAGTTTCTTCCTTTTTCCTCTCTCAATTTGTGTTATAATTTCCTTACTGATCTCTGCCTGAGCAAGACTGGGCATACCTTGAAGGCAAGGAGGGTTTACTTCCTCTTACCTCAGTCCCAGCTCCTCTTAAAACAATGCCCGGCACTCAGTAGGTATTTGATAAATGTTTGCCAAATGAAGGGATTGCCTGCAATGGCCTGGCAGACAGGAAAGCAGAATGAAAACCCACAGGCCAAAAGTGGCTGGGAGAAGATTTTCCAAATCCTGGTGCTGGGCACAGGGCCCACTAAAGTTCACTTTTGAACCTTCCCATCTGTCTCATCCTCCTCTCTTCAGGGACATCCGTGCCCCACAGAGCCCACTTAGTCACACACTACCTTTCAGGACCACCTTCCAGATCAGCCAGGCACAAACCCCACAGACTTCCTGCCTGTGGCTCCAAATCCTCAGCTGAAATTCTGAGGCTAATTTCAGTGGAGTTAGAGGCTTATCCCTTAGGAGTGGCAATGGCTGGCTTTAAGATTCGAGAAGTAGTGTTTCTAATTTTTTAATTTTTTTTTTTTTTTGAGACGGAGTCTCAAAAGGCTAGAACATTACCAGGCAAGCAGGAACATCTAAAACATTTGCTGAAATTGAGTTCTCTGTTTACCTAGCCATAGGTTTGTTGCCTCATGATTTCACTGCATCTGAGCACCACGGAGCGGGGCGACAGTGCAGGTCACTAGTCCCTTGTTTCCTGATTCAGGAACAGCATGCTGTTCTACACTTACAGTCAAAGGAAATTACATCATTATAAGATGTTTAATGATGAAGTCAAAGTCCACAGAGTCAGCAAGTAAGTGTAAAAACCTCAGGAGTCCAAGGAGAGTCTACATTTCTCCCCGGAAATGGCCTCACGATGCGCTGTTGAAGGGAGCGGGTCCTTTCAAGGGGCCCCAAGATGCAGGAGCAACTGGGCTGCAGCTCTCAATAAAGATGCCCTTTCTACCTGCAGTTCCACGAAACCTCACAGGCAACTTCGGTGACCTCACCTGAGCTAGGAATTCGGGTTTTTGATGTTGGTTCTCTTTGAGCCATTGTGTGAGCTTTAAAATGTGACGTGGAGATTTTGCTATACTGGTGTTTTCTTGCTGGAATATGACATCCACGCTGACTCTGGCTTCCCTGTCTGGTCTCAGGAGGAAATGGAGTGTCCTGCACTTTTTTCCAGCATCTCTTTGTGTAAGAAGGATCAGGAGACTTGGAGTCAAGGGCTCCTCCAATCTCACTCTCCTCCATAAAACAGTGTCCCGTAAGCTTTCTGGGGGTGAGGGCCTTGACACTGTGCTGTTCTGATGAATATAATTGTCCCAGCTCCTGAAATAAAATCATAGGTGTACAAAATACCGACTCTTGCAAGCAATGCCAAGGTGGGGATGTTTCCTGGGCACCAGGTTTAGCACTTTGACTTTGTATGTACACACACAGGAGCCAGGCATTGTGGTTTATGCCTATAATCTCAGCACTTTGGGAGGCTGAGGGATGAGAATTGTTTGAAGCCAGAAATTCAAGACCAGCCTGGATAACAAAGCAAGACCCAGTTTCTACAAAAAAAAAAAAAAAAAGAAAAAAAAGAAAAAATAGATGTATATACATACACACACACACACACATAGTAGTGGCTCCAATCTGTAGTCCCAGCTACTCGAGAAGCTGAGGCGGGAGGATTACCTGAGTCCAGGAGTTGAAGCCTGCAAGGGGCTGTGATCGGGACACTGCTCTAGCTTGACCATTAGAGTGAGACCCTGTCTCAAAAACAAACAAACAAAACAAAACAAAGCAAAATACATACACACACACAGCCAGAGTCAGCGCTAAGGGAGAGGGTGACCTCGGGGTGGGGTCACAGGCATTTCTCAGGTCCCTCTCAATGGCCGTTGTCTCTTTTTCCTGGAGGTGGAGGAATCTGTACTCCATGAGGGGAAGTCCTCTGAAGAAGGCGGGAGATACTTAGGAGCAGGGTCCAGAGAGCAAAAAGGATGAGGAAGTGGAGGCAAAGTGTAGGGGGCAGGGCAAGAAGGGAGCATGTGAGGAATAGGGAGGGGGAGGACCTTCCAGCTGTCAGAAAAGTCAGGCAGAATTTGGCTCTTGGTTTTTGTGCTTTATAAGAATGGATTTGGGGAACCAGCCGGAGTGGGAGATAAGAGTCTACTTTGCAGAGGACACGCGTGAGTCTCCTAGTTTGAACTCATCAGTAGCAGCTGACAGCCAGGACCCTTGTGGGGGGCACGTGACACCCCTTTGCAACCAGGGTGTTTTCTGCACCCCACTGGCCGCCCCTCCTGGGACAGTGCTGGTCCTCTCCAACCCTAACAGGGAGGGAAGGAAGGAGAGATCTGGAGGCTTTGGGTCCTCCCTTGTGCTCCTTCTTCCTCTGCCCTTTATTCCCTGAGTGTCCTCGCCTTTCCTCTGCTACCAGGACCCCACTACAGCAAAGCGCATCCTGCACACTGGCCTGGACTCCCTTTGTAACTATCCAGTGGGTTCATCTTGCCCGCTACCTAGACAAAACCGATTTACCAAGACAGGAGAATTGCAATAGAGAAAGTAATTCATACAGAGCCCTCCGTGCGGGAGACTAGAGTTTTATTACTCAAATCAGTCTCCCTGAAAACTCTGATCAGTTTTTAAGGATAATTTGGTGGATGGAGGGGCCAGTGAATCGGGAGAGCTGATTGGTTGGCTCCGGTATGAAATCATAGTGAGTGGAGGCTATTCTCTCAGGCTGAGTCAGTTCCTGAGTCGGGGCCACAGGACTGATTGGCAGGTCCAGATGGGGCCCTCCAGTTGTTAGAAATGCAAAAACCTGAAAAGACATCTCAAAAGGCTGCTCTGAGGTTCACAATAGTGATGTTACCTTCAAGAGTAACAGGATAAGTTGCAAATCTTATGACCTCCGGAATAATGGCTGGTAATATTCAGAATTCCAGCCCCTCTCATCCTAACTTAATGGCCGGTGGCCTTTCTTCGTTTTACAAGAACAGTTTCCTTTTAAACTATAAACTAAATTCCTTCCCAAGGCTAGTTCAGCCTATGCCTAGAAATGAACAAGGGCAGTTTAGCGGTTAGAAGCAAGATGGGGTCACTTAGGTCTGATACCTTTCACTGTCATCATTTCCTTAGTTAAAATTTTGCAAAGGCGGTTTCATCTTGGCTTCAGACCTACCAATGCAGTATCACTGTGCCCTGTCCTTCCAACCACTGCCACTAGGTGGAAGCAGAGCGAGCATCGCCCAGATGGGCTAGATTCTTGCCACAGGCTCACTGCTAGAACGAACACTCTTGAGACTTTAGATCTGAAAGTCAGCCTGATTTCTGAAAGCCTTTGACCGGTTCCAAAATCAAATCAATACTCCAGGAACAAGATCTGCCTCGGCTTTGTCTCCACCCAAGAACGCTATGGCAACGCAGTTTTCAAACGTGCTTTGAGAATAAATGGAAGGGTCCCCTGTGTCCACACTCATTTGTGTTTTCCTTTTTATTACAGCCAACCCCTTTTGTAAATATTGTTACACGTCTCTCTATTCCATTGTAAACATCTCTTTCAAAGGCACTTTAAGAAAGATTCAATGCCATGAAAATATGAAGGATCCTCTTGAAAGAGAGTTTCTGGTGGTGGGTTTTAATGAACATTTTGGTTTTTAAAACTCTGTAACTATTTCGTTGTGGGGCTTAGCTTCATATTTTCAAACTGAAATATTCTCTTCCTTAACCTCCACATAAATCCAAGTTTATAATTTTTATTATTTTAAATTTTTATTTATTTTTCTGTTTTGGGGACAGGGTCTCCTCCTGTCACCCAGGCTGGAGTGCAATGGCACAATCAGAGCTCTCTGCAGCCTGAAACTCCTGGGCTTAAGCAATCCTTCTGCCTCTTATTCCCAAAGAACTGGGATTATAGTCATGAACCACTGCAATCCACCCAAATCCAAGTTTATACTAAAAGATAAAATTTCAACATTGTAGGGGATTGGTCAGGTGGTGGGAATAATTATAAAGATAAAGTTATAGGTAATAGATACAAACCTTCTTGGAAGGCAGAAAGTTTTGCAAAAGCCTCAGGATAGGGTTATGGCTGAAAGCAGCCTAATCCTCTTACCTTGAGTTAATAGCTTCGAGTAGGTACAAAGACATGTAAGGGAGTTTATCTAAAGAGCATGTTTACTCATGTGGTCCTAAGACCAACCTTTGATCATTTGTAGTACTGCTCTCTCCGGGGGGATGGCGACCAGATTAATTACCCACAGATATGTTGACTCAAAGCCTTTGTCATTAAATCTATGCTGAATAAAGGCCCACAGGGTCAGCTAGTGAAGGTATGCAGCTGCCACAACCCTTTCTGTGAGTGGCCGGGCCCCCGGCGCACTCTTTCACTGAATATCGGTGTCTTGAGTACGTTATTCATCCATCGTGCAGCCTGGGTCTGCCGGTCAGACCCCAGCACAACATCTAAGAGGAAATGAAAGTCACAAAGTTATCCCAGTCTCTGCAGTCACTGTCAAAACTTTCGTGAGGAATCTTCCAGGTTTTCCCCTACTTAAAATATATATTAATATTATGTAAGTGGTATTAGTGGCATTTTCGCCCAGGCTGGAGTGCAGTGGCATGATCTCAGCTCACTCTAACCTCTGCCTCCCAGATTCAAGCGATTCTCCTGCCTCAGCCTCCCAAACAGCTGGAACTACAGGCACCCGCCACCACGCCTGGCTAATGTTTGTATTTTCAGTAGAGACAGGGTTTCACCATGTTGGCCAGGCTGATCTTGAACTTCCGACCTCAGGTTATATGCCCACCATAGCCTCCCAAAGTGCTGGGATTACAGGCATGAGCCACTGTGCCCAGCCTCCTTAACCTTTTAAAAAAGGTTAAAAGTATGCTTGGCATATCTTTTCATAGCAATACTTAAAATTGCTCTTACTCTTTTTAATGACAGCACAGAATTTTATCATGTAGCTGTTCTTTGGGAGAGGACTGAAATCTTCTTTATCTTCACTGTGGTAAAGGAGATGTGGGTGTGTGCAACAGCTAAAATTCATCAAGTTGAACATTTTAAATAGATGCAGTTTATTGCATGCAAAGTATGCCCCAATAAGATGATTTAAAAATATTATCCTCTTTGAGGCTTGTACTTTGCTTATGTGAAACAAAACAAAACAAAAACCTTGTTCTTGTGCCCAGGAGACACACCCTGACACATCTGGAGGTAGAGGGTCATGCTCTCTGCAACTTACCTCCACAGGCCCTGAAATAACAATAATAGCAGTATGTTTACAGATTCACAGAGAGAGAAAGCTATTGTAAAAATGTTCATAAGTAAAACTAGATAAAGAGCAAAAAAAAGAAATAATGAAACTGCGTCTTTTAAATTTTATCTCTCCGGCCGGACGCGGTGGCTCACGCCTGTAATCCCAGCACTTTGGGAGGCCGAGGTGGGCAGATCACGACGTCAGGAGATCGAGACCATTCTGGCTAACACAGTGAAACCCCGTCTCTACTAAAACACAAAAAATTAGTCGGGCGTGGTGGCGGGCGCCTGTAGTCCCAGCTACTCGTGAACCCGGGAGGCGGAGCTTGCAGTGAGATCCCGCAACTACACTTCAGCCTGGGCGACAGAGCGAGACTCCGTCTCAAAAATAAACACATAAATAAATCTCTCCTTGACTTTTTCTCTCCCCTTTTCTTCCTATCTCTTCCCTCCTTTCCTCAACGCGTCCCCCTATCCTTCCCTCTTTTCTGCATTCTCTGCATTTGATCTCCGGTGTATTCCAGCCTCCAGGCCAACAAACGTGTCCGCGTCCGCCGGGGGCAGGTCAGGGAAGGGACGCGAGGCGGTGCTGTCACCGCATTCTGAGAGCCGCAGCGACCTGGGCCCCTTGTATCATTTCAGTGAAGGTCACTCCAGTCTTTGATGGAGGCCACACTCGGAGCGTAAATCAGGATCCTCACTGAAGTGGCAGGACCCTGAGAGGCTTTTTCCTGGCCCCTTAGTTGTGGGTTTTCCTGCGGGCGGTGGAGACCGTTTCCATCAGAACTGCCCAGAGGCGGGCGCTGCCTTCCAGGGGTGGCGGAGCAGCAGGAAGCGTTTTCGGATCCTGGAATCCGTGGGCGGCCCGTGGGAGGAACTGAGGCGCATTTCCCTACTCACCCGGCTCCGAATCCACCGCGGTGCTGTTTCAAGCGACTCAGATTCCAGATCGCGCTCCAGCCCGGACTCGGAATTCCTGCCCCGCGGGTCTGCATTTCACAGCGGCAGGTGTGAGTGACCCGCAGCTGGAGACCAGAAGCCTGAAGGCAGCTCTGCCCTCCCCAGCCCGCAGCGCCGTTATTCCGTTTCTATATCAGTAAACACGTTTCGTTTTCCGTAGCCCGGGGCGGGGTGACGGGTGATCCCAGTCCTCGCAGTGAACTCCGGGCCGCAGAATTCAAAACGCTTGCGGGCAAGGCCGGGCGCGGTGGCTCTCGCCTGTAATCCCAGCACTCTGGGAGGCCGAGGCCGGCGGATCACCTGAGGTCGGGAGCTCGAGACCAGCCTGACCAACATGGGGAAACCCCGTCTCCACTAAAAATACAAAATTAACCGGGCATGGTGGTGAATGCCTGTAATCCAAGCTAGTAGGGAGGCTGAGGCAGGAGAATCGCTTAAACCTAGGAGACGGAGGTTGCGGTAAGCCGAGATCGCGCCATTGCACTCCAGCCTGAGCAACAGGAAGGAAAACTCTGTCGGAAAAAAAAAAAAAAAGCTTTCGGGGCCGGAGCTGCAGCCCCGCCCTGGGTTATGGGAGCGACCGCGCTGGGCCGTTTCTCTTTCTTTTCCGGACCCTGCAGTGGCACCTAAAGTCTGCAAGAAGGAAATCGCCTCTGTGCTCCTGAGTGCATGGGGTATAAGGCAAGTGCTGAGGGAGAAAACGTAGTTGATGAGACAGAGCAGACGGGGCTGGTGGTGGGGTGGAGGGGGAGGGCTTTGGACAGAAGACCTGGGGGGCTTGGTGGGAGAGGGATGCCCAGGCCTGGGCACTAAGAAGCAACTCCCCTGGAGCTTGAGACCATCTTGGCCTCCCCCAGCCCCGGAGAGGACTGGCTTCATGTCTCCCTGAAACCACTTCTAAATGCCTTAGAACAAACCTTGCATATTTATTATTATTATTGAACTATTAAGTCTTTTTTGGCGGTGAGCTGAATGAGATGCTTTGCTGGAGCTGGCACAGGGAGAAGGTCCTGGAGGGAGGGTAGACACTGTGGAGGGAAGGGCTGGGTCCATCTCCCTCTCTGTCTCTCACTAGGCTTACGATCTTTAGCAGTGAAAATAATCTCTCTGAGGCGGGGAAAGGACTCCAGTCCCTGCTGTGCTCAATAAATTATGAGGATCAAAATAAATTATCAGTGAATGTGAATGGGAAAACTAAGAAATTGTTAAAACTCTCAAATATGCTACATTTTAATCCACAGAAAAGTATAGGCTAGGGATCATGGGGGAATAGTTAGTAATGACAGGTATAGTTTAACTTAAAAAAAAAAAAAAGTTTGTGAGGCTGACAAAGAAGAAATGGGCACATTTCCTGATCTTGGAGGGTTCACAGGGTAGAAGATGGTAGATGACAGCTGGGTGTGGTGGGACTCGCCTGTAGTCCCAGCTACTCAAGAGGCTGTGGTGGGAGGATTGCTTGAGCCCAGGCATTCAAGGCTGCAGTGAGCTATAATCACGCCCCTGCTTTCCAACTGGGTGACAGTTGGAATAAAAAAATAAAATAAATAAAAAAAGATTCAAGGCAGGGCACAGTGAGTAGTACTATTAGGAAAGTTCAAACCACGGGCTAAATCTGTAGTTCTAAAACGACTATACATTGGAAACACGTAGGGAACTTTAAAAGATACTAAGATTTAGGTCCAACCTAGGTTTACTGATTTAACAACCTAGGTTGTGGCTGTGGCCTGGGAACATGGATATTGAAAACTCCAGGTGGTTCTATGCAGTGACTAGGTTTGAAGACCACTGCCTAGATGTCCCAGCGACTAAGAGATGCACTTTGGGGACAAGGCAATTCTCTTAGTAGAAAGAGGCTTTCCGGACAGCATTCTTACTATTGAGAATTAAGAATTCATATGCCACACAATTTATCCTTTTAAAGTGTACAGCTCAGTGTCTTTTAGCATAATCACAAGGTTGTGCCACTGTCACCACTATCTACCCTGGAAGATTTTTTTCCTTTTTTTCTTTTTTCTTTTCTTTTTCTTTTAAAGGCTAGTCAAGTGAAACACTGGGAGTGAAGAAGAAACAAAGACATCTGTAACTAGTTGTGATCAATTAGTTGTAAACACCACTGCACTCAGACCAGCCTAATTGGGAAGATTTTAAGGCTATGGTGTGGTCTGATGGGTTCCAAGTCAGAGGTGACAGTAACCTGGAAGAGGGAAACTGCTTGAGAAGTGGCATTCTGGTGGGATAGGGTGAGGAGATCCCAGAGCCCACTTTTACTGCAACCCTGGGGAGATGTCACCAGAGAAATGGGGGTGGTGCCAGACAGCAGGTTGTGGCAGCTGTGGTTTCCATGATAGAGTAGAAGCATCCATCATGTGTGACATTCAGCAGATGGGGCGCTGTGGGTAGCTTGGAGCACTCTGGTTGTAACTGAGGCAGGCACAGTGTTTAGGAAGCCTGTGCAGTAATCTAGGCTGAAGGGAGGGGAAAGCCCAGACTAACATTGTGGCTGTGGGATTGAAATAGGGTTGGAGGAGCTGACTTTGATTCCCGGAGATGAAGGGGAAAGAGGAAATCAGAAAGGACCAAGGATGGTGATGTTCTTAAGAGAAACTGAGGAGGAAGAGAGGATGATGTGGTGGGAGATGTGTAGAGAGTCCTTGTAGATCTGCCACATTGGAGGGGACTATGGTCCCAGAGGTACAGATGTCCTAAAACAGGCTGGAAAAAGGAGTCTGGAGAGAGCTTGGTGTAGTGAACCATGGGGAGCCTCCTCGTTGGCCCTGTGATCACCCAGGGACTGAATAGAGAGGCGGCCCTGGGAGACCTCAGACACTTAAAGGATATAAAGGGGTGAAAGGGGGGCCTGGCTTTGAGTCAAAGGGAGGAGAAGGAGATTATAAAGCTGAAACGTCTAAGAGAGTTTGTGGTCTGAGCTGTTCTACTGGGGCAGGTACTTTTGAGAGGCAGAGGTGGCTGAGATCTGGAAACAGGTCTGCAAATCTGGCCAGTGACGCTGTGCGCGGTTAAGGGAGTGTGTTGGGAGAATAGCCACGCATTGTCCGTCCCGGAAGGAACAAGCCAGCGAGAGCCGATATGATGGGGCGGCCGGCGAATGGGGCTTGGTGAGGCCCGCGCTCCTAGGGGTGGGGGTGTGGGGATGGGTGGTCGCGATGCCGGGAGGGCGGGCAGGGCCCTGGCCGTGCTCATGAAGTTGAAGCTGTTCTCTCAGCTACTCGAAGCTCGTCCCTGCTTTAGGCTGCGCTCCCGCGTGCTCCCCTTTTCTGGGAGCCAAGTCCCGCTGTCTAAATCTCCCCAAGTCTCCAGCCCACTGGAATTTTCTCTTCCGAGCGTGGGCCCGCCCTCTCCGCTCCTGATTGGTCCTATGTTCCGGGCCCCAGTTTCATTGGATGAGCGGTCGGGGCCGGGCCAGGTGATTAAGTTTCCGCCGCGCTTTCCCCCCGGGCTTAGCTCAGTTCGCCACTGCTTGAGCCGCTGAGAGGGTGGGGACGTTGGGGCCATGGGACTGGGCCGGGTCTTGCTGTTTCTGGGCCGGGTCTTGCTGTTTCTGGCCAGCATATTCTCTTTTACACGTCCGGGAGCCGCTGCTGGTGAGTGGCGTTCCTGGCGGTCCTCGGCGGAGCGGGAGCAGCGGGGCGTTTCGGGGGGTCGGGTGGGTCGCGGCGAGCGCTGTGTGTCAGGGCGGGGCTCAGGTGCGCTGTCGGTGGTGCGGGGAGCCGGACGCGGCCATTGCCGCCACACTTCAGCCTGCTTTCCCGTCTCTTTTCAGTCCTCGGGATCCCGCATCACCTGCCTATTCTGGTCTCCTCCTGCGCTTGCTCTCCTCGCCTCTCCTCCGCTTCCTCTCACTTTTCGGACAAACCAGTCCTTCTGAGGCCCATGGGTTCCCGGGCTGCCTCCGGGGCTGCTCCTGTGAATGGCATTCGAGGGCTCTTCCAGCTCGGCCACTGAGGCAGCCACAACCCCCGGTGCTCGGGGCGGCTCTCAGGTCCCTGAAGTCCTGTCCTCTCCCGGAGCCGACGTGTTCTCAGCTCCTGGGCCACAGCTCCTGGATTTGGAGCCCTCCTTTCTTGGGACCCGGAGCTGGTGCTTCCTGCTGTTGTGGGTACTGTGGGGGTTTGGAGTCTGCAGGCTCCGGACAGAGGATTCTTCCTGCGACTTCTCTCATCCCCAGCTCATTCTCCCCTCGCCTCCGGCTTCCGGGAGTCCTCTCCTCTCTCGCATCCCACTCCTACTAATGACCAATGATCTAAGGACACCAGATTCCCTCCTACCTCCTCCCTGCCCATCTCAAGGCCCGCTGGGTGCTGTTGCCCTCCCAGCTCCCTGCTACCCCTTCCTGTGTGCTGTTCTCTGATCCATTTCTAGGGTGTCCTCTGCCCTCATCCCCTGCCCCCGCCACCGAAGGTCCCTCCTGCCTCCCTTATGGGCCTTTCCTACAAGCAGCCTTCACCCAGTGCTGCCCCTATGCCTCCTACTCCCAATTGTCCCTGACCCTAACTTTCTGGTGCTGCCTTTTTTCTGGGGGTCTTCCCTCCATCCCACTCCCCTCCAGACCACCCAAGGGGAGCCCTGGTGCTAATGGCAGTTGGGCCTTAGGCAGGGCACAGGGCAGTGCAGATGCCCCCTCCTCTCTAGCGCAGGTGCCTCCTCTGGACTCTGCCTCACGGTGGCCCCTTCCCCACTTCTTCATCCTCAGCCTCACCTTCTTGAGGACCCCACCCTCCAGCCCACAGGTGCTGAACCATCCCTCCCGGGTCCCTCCGCCCCTCTCCACCTTGGGACCTTGCACTGCTCTCACTTCTTGCCCAGCTGCCTTGGGCCCTCAGCAAGTTCTCATCTTTCCCAAGTCCCACCCTCCCCTCCTGTCCTCACCCTACCTCAAGTTCTCCCACAGTTACTCCTGCACCATGGTCATGCCGCCCTCCAGTTCTTGCTCTGCCCATCTCCCCTCCCCAACCCAGACCTAAAACAGGCTGTTGGGCCAACTGCTCCTTGACCTTCATTCTTTTCTTTTGGTTCCTTGACCCCAGTGGGCTCTCACTCCCTACATCACATATCTAAAATCTGTTTTGCCTGCCCTTGGGGTGCCACTGTTCCCCCTCCAGCACTACTCCTTTTGGCAGGCCCTTCCTCAGGCTGAGAATCTCTCCCTCTACCTTGGTTTTCTCTCTCTGGCCAGCACTCCCACCCCTTACTTTGTTTTTAATTTTTAACTTTTGTTTGGGTATGTAGTAGATATTATGTATTTATTTATGGGGTACCTGGGATATTTTAACACAGGCCTACAATATGTAATAATCACATCAGGGTAAATGCAGTATCTATCACAACAAGCATTTATCCTTTCTTTGTGCTACAAACCCATTATGCTCTTTCAGTTATTTTTAAATGTACAATAAATTATTGTTGACTGTACCCACCCTGCTGTGCTATCTACTAGATCTTATTCGTTCTAACTATATTTTTGTACCCATTAACCATCCCACTCCCCCACTCCCCACTACCCTTCTCAGCCTCTGGTAATCATCATTCTATTGCCTCTCCCCATGAGATCAACTGCTTTAATTTTTGGCTCTCACAAATAAGTGAGAACATGCAAAGTTTGTCTGTCTGGGCCTGGCTTATTTCACTTCACATAATGACCTCCAGTTCTTTGCAAATGACACTATGGCTGAATAGTACTCCACGTACACACGTACGCCACATTTTCTTTCTTCATTCGTCTGTTGATGGACACTTAGGTTGCTTGCAGATCTTGGCTGTTTTGAATAGTGCTGCAATAAACATGGAAATGTAGGCAACTGTTTAATACACCGATTTCCTTTCTTTTGGGTATATGCCTAACAGTGGGAGTGTGGAGCATATGACAGTTCTATTATATTTTTAGTTTTTGGAAGAACCTCCACATTGTTTCCCATAGTGGTCGTACTAGTTTACATTCCCACCAACAGTGTACAAGGGTTCCCTTTTGCTACATCCTCGCCACCTTATTGCCTGTCTTCTGGATAAGGGTGGGATGATTTGATTTGCCTTCATCTGATGACGCATGATGTTGAGGACTTTTTCATATACCTGTTTGCCATTTGTATGTCTTCTTTTGAGAAATGATTATTCAGATCTTTTGCTTATTTTTAAATTGGATTATTAGATACTATAGTTTCTTAGTTTGAGGTCATAGATTTACGTCTTTAATCCTTTTTGATTTGATTTTTGTATATGGTGAGAGATAGGGTCTAGTTTCATTCTTCTGCATGTGGATATCCAGTTTCCCCAGAATCATTTATTGAAGAGACTCTCCTTTGCCCAGTATGTGTTATGGGTACCTTTGTTAGAAATGAGTTCACTGTAGATGTATGGATTTGTTTCTGGGTTCTCTATTCTGTTTCATTGGTCTGTGTGTCTGTTTTTATGCCACTACCATGCTGTTTTGATTACTGTAGCTCTGTAGTATAATTTGAAGTCAAATAATGTGATTCCTGTAGTTTTGTTCTTTTTGCTCAGGGTAGCTTTATCTATTCTGGGTTTTTTGTGATTCCATATATATTTTAGAATTGTTTTTCTATTTCTGTGAAGAATGTCATTGGTGTTTTGATAGGAATTGCATTGAATTTATAGATTGCTTTGGGTAGGATGGATATTTTAACAAAATTGATTATTCTGGCTGGGCGCAGTGGCTCACACTTGTAATCCCAGCACTTTGGGGGGCCCAGGCGGGTAGATCACTTGAGGTCGAGAGTTCAAGACCAGCCTGATCAACATGGAGAAAACCCGCCTCTACTAAACATACAAAATTAGCCGAGCATGGTAGCATATGCCTGTAATCCCAGCTACTCAGGAAAGCTGAGGCAGGAGAACCGCTTGAACCCAGGAGGCAGAGGTCTTGGTGAGTTGAGATCGCGCCATTGCACTCCAGTCCAGGCAACGGGAGCAAAACTCCGTCTCAGAAAAAAAAAAAAATTGATTATTCCAGGTCATGAACATGGAATGCCTTTTCCATTTTATTGTGTCCTCTTCAGTTTTTTGCATCAGTGTTTTGTTTTTTTTGTTTGTTTGTTTGTTTGTTTTTTCTGAGACAGAGTCTCGCTCTGTCGCCCAGGCTGGAGTGCAGTGGCCGGATCTCAGCTCACTGCAAGCTCCATCTCCCGGGTTCACGCCATTCTCCTGCCTCAGCCTCCCAAGTACCTGGGACTACAGGCACCCGCCACCGCGCCCGGCTAGTTTTTTGTATTTTTTTTTTTAGTAGAGACGGGGTTTCACCGTGTTAGCCAGGATGGTCTCGATCTCCTGACTTCGTGATCCGCCCGTCTCGGCCTCCCAAAGTGCTGGCATTACAGGCTTGAGCCACCGTGCCCGGCTCCGCATCAGTGTTTTATGGTTTTTATTGGAGAGATCTTTCACTTCTTCAGTTAAGTTTATTGAAGGGGTGGCCTGCCCCTCCACACCAGAAATAAGACACAGAGACAAAGTATAGAGAAAGAAAAACGGGGCCCAAGGGACCGGCGCTCAGCTTACAGAGGACCCACACCGGCACCGGTCTCTGAGTTCCCTTAGTATTTATTGATAATTATCTTTACCATCTTAAAGATAAGGGAGTGGCAGGACAATAGGATCATTGTAGGGAGGAAATCAGCAGTAAGACATAAGAACAAAAATCTCTGTGACGTGAATAAGTTTAAAGGAAAATGCTGTGCCTTGAGATGCATATGCAAACATCTCCATAAACCTTTTAGCAGCATTGTTTCAGCCTATCACATGGGGAGAAACCTTGGACAATACCTAGCTTTCCTAGGCAGAGGTCCCTGCGGCCAAAGGTCGTGTACGGCCAAAGGTCGTGTACGGCCAAAGGTCGTGTACGTGTCCCTGGGTAGTTGAAATTAAGAGAATGGTGATGACTTTCAACCAGCAAGCTGCCTTCAGGCATTTGTTTAACAAAGACACATCCTGCACAGCCCAAAATCCATTAAACCTTGAGTCACCACAGCACATGTCTCTTGCAAGGACAAGGTTGGGGGTAGGATCACAGATTAACAGCATCTCAAATACAGAACAAAATGGAGTCTCTTATGTCTACTTCTTTCTATATAGACACAGTAACAGGCTAATCTCTTTCTTTTCCCCACAGTTTATTCCTAGGTATTTTATTTTATTTGTAGCTAAATGGGATTAGTTTCTTGATTTCTTTTTCAGATTATTTGCTGTTAGCACATAGAAATGCTACTGATTCTTCATGTTGATGTTGTATCCTGCAACTTTACTGAATTTGTTCTTCAGTTCTATTAGGTTTTTGGTGGAGTCTTTAGGTTTTTCCAAATATCAGACCACATGATGTACAAACAAGGATAATCTGACTTCTTCTTTTCCAATTTTGATGCCCTTTATTTCCTTCTCCTGTCTGATTGCTCTAGCTAGGACTTGCAGTATTGTGTTGAATAACTGTACTGAAAGTAGTCATCCTTGTCTTGTTCCAGATCTTAGAGAAAAGGCTCTCAGTTTTCCCCCATTCAGTATGTTACTAGCTGTGAGTTTGTCATATATGACTTTTATTATATTGAGGTCTTTTCATTGTATACTCAGTGTTTTTAGAGTTTTTATCATGAAGGAATGTTAAATTTATCATGCTTTTTCAGTATCAGTTGAAATGGTGATATGGCTTTTGTCCTTTATTCTGTTGATATGATTTATTACATTGATTAATTTGTAGATGCATACTTGGAATACATTCCACTTGATCATGAAGAATGATCTTGTTAATGTATTGTTGAATTTGGTTTGCTAGTATTTCATTGACAATATTTGCCTCAGTGTTCACCAGGGTTATAGGCCTGTAGTTTTCTTTTTTTGATGTGTCTTTGCCTGGTTTTGGTATCAGGATATTCCTGGCTTTGTAAAATGAGTTTGGAAGTATTCCTTCCTCCTCTATTTTTCAGAACAATTTGAATAGGACTGGTATTTCTTGTTCTTTAAATGTTTAATTGTGGTAAAGTATACATTACATAAATTTTACTGTTTTAACCACTTCTAAGTGTATACTCGGTGGCATTAGCTACATTCACATTTTTGTGCAACCCAAAACTCTGTACCCATTAATCGGTAACTCCGCATTCCTCGCTACCTCTGGCCCCTGGTAACCACCATTCTACTTTTTGTTTCTATGAATTTGACATTCTAGGTACCTCATTTAAGTAGAATCATGTAATGTTTGTCTTTTTGTTTCTGGCTTATTTCACTTATAATATTTTGAGGTTCATCCAGGTTGTAGTATGGGTCAGAATTTCATTCCTTTTAATGATGAATAATACTCATGATATGTATGTACCACGTCTTGGTTATCCATTCCTCAGACAGTGGACACTTGGGTTGTTTCTACCTTTTGGATATTGGCAAATATTTCATTTCTCTTGGGTATATATTTATTTCTTTTGGGTATATATCCAGAAATAGAATTGTTGGACCATACAGTATTTCATGTTTTAATTTTTAGAGGCATCACCATAGTGTTTTCCATTGCAGGTGTGCCATTTTATATTTCCAGAAGCAGTATACAGGGGCTTCAGTTTCTCTACCTCCTTGCCAAACTTGCTATTTGTGTGTGTGTGTGTGTGTGTGTGTGTGTGTGTGTGTGTGTGTGTGTGTGTGTGTGAGAGAGATAATAGCCATCCTGATTGGTTTGAGGTAGTATCTCATTATCTCATTGTGGTTTTGATTTGTATTTTCCTAGTAACTACTGATATTGAGCATCTTTTCATGTGTTTATTGATCATTTGTATATTTTCTTTGAAGAATTGGCCATTCAAGTCTTTTGCCTATTTTTCTCCCCCACATAGCTTCTCATGGCTACTTTGCCCATTTTTGAGTGGGTTGACTGTTTTGTTGTTTTTGTCAGACTTTTTTATATTCTATATATTCTGAAAACTAATTTCTTGGTTTCTTTTTTGAGACGGAGTCTTGCTCTGTCGCCCAGGCTGGAGTGCAGTGGCACGATCTCGGCTCACTACAAGCTCTGCCTTCCAGGTTCACGCCATTCTCCTGCTTCAGCCTCCCTAGTAGCTGGGACTACAGGCTCCTGCCACCATGCCCGGCTAATTTTTTTTTTTTTTTTTTTTTTTTTTTTTTGGAGACAGGGTCTCCCTCTGTCACCCAGGCTAGAGTGCAGTGGCGCCATCTCAGCTCACTGCAAGCTCTGCCTCCTCGGTTCACGCCATTCTCCTGCCTCGGCCTCCCAAGTAGCTGGGACTACAGGTGCCCACCACCATGCCCAGCTACTTTTTTTGTATTTTTTCTAGTAGAGACGGAATTTCACCATGTTAGCCAGGATGGTCTTGATCTCCTGACCTCGTGATCTGCCTGCCTCGGCCTCCCAAAGTGCTGGGATTACAGGCATGAGCCACCGCGCCTGGCCTTCTGGAATCTTATCAGATATATGACTTGCAATATTTATTTCATTTCAGAGGTTGATTGCTTTTTCACTCTGATTGTGCCCTTTGATGCACAGATGTTTTGAATATTCGTGAGTCCAGTTTGTCAGTTCTTTCTATTCTATCTGTGCCTTGGCGTCATATCCATGAAAGCACTGTCAAATCCTATGTCATGAAGATTATCCCCAATGTTTTTTTCTAAGATATTTTTAAGTTTTAGTTCTTGAGTTTAGAGTTTAGGTCTTTGATTCATTTTGAGTTAATTTTTGTATATAGTACAAATTAAGGGTCCAATTTTATTTTATTTGAACATCCAGTGCCCCCAACACTATTTGCTGAAAAGATGGACTGACTCTTTGAGACCTGTCACCTGCTCACCCCGGTGGACACTAGCTGGTCCGTCCAATTGCTGTCCTGGGGCCTTGTCATGCCACTCCTCCACTTTGGACCCAAGCCCACACCATTGCTCCCCTCTGGGATACTGACCCCACTATAAGCTTCCCTGGGGCTACAACCTTCCTACCCTTGTGCCTCTTGACCACCCCCTCCCTTGTCCCCGCCATGCCCATGATGAGTCTTTTCTCGAGGCAGCTCCCCTTGCCTCCATCTCACCCTCACCTGTGCACCACAGCCACACTGGACATGGGTCCCCCTGAGCCTGAGTCCCTTCCCATTCCCCCCGTCCCCTCTGGCAAGACCTTCCTTCCACCGCTGCCTTCCCTTGCCCCTTCAGGGCAGCCTCACCCCATGGCCCCTATTCCCTTAGGGGGCTTGTGGCCACCCAATCCTGGCACCTGGCCTACAAGTTTGTCATCTCCATTCCCCCTTCTTCTGTTCGTCAGTCCCCTCCTCTGTCCTCCCACCCTCACAGTTTTCCTTGTATCTGAAATCCTCGTTCTTGTCCCTTTGCCCATGTGCATTTCCTGCCTCCTCAGGAAGCTTGGGACAGCAGACCTGTGTGTTAAACATCGATGTTAAGTTATTTCCAGGAAGAAGTTTCATCTGTGATTTCCTCTTCCCCAGAGCTCCACAGTCTTCGTTACAACGTCACGGTGCTGTCCCGGGATGGATCTGTGCAGTCAGAGTTTCTTGCTGAGGGACATCTGGATGGTCAGCTCTTCGTGCGCTATGACAGGGAGACGCGCAGGGCAAGGCCCCAGGGACAGTGGGCAGAAGCAGTCCTGGGAGACCAAGAGACCGAGGACTTGACAGAGAATGCGCAGGACCTCAGGAGGACTCTGACTCATATTGAGGGCCAGAAAGGAGGTGAGTGCGGGCAGGGGCAAGAGTAATGGGAGGCCTTCTCCAAGAGAGTTGGAGGCAGAGAGCAGGACCCGTCTCTTCCTGCTGGTTCTGGCTGGGGGTGGGGGTGAGGAGTAGGTCGGTGGGGCTCAGCAGGGAGGTGAGTCGGCACTCAGCCCACACAGGGAGGCATGGAGGAGGGCCAGGGAGGTGTCCCTGCTGGGCTGAGTTCCTCACCTGAGTGGAAAGGTGACGGTTTCAGGAATGGAGAAGTCACTGCTGGGTGGGGGCAGGCTTGCATTCCCTCCAGGACATTCAGAACTGTGAGATCTATGAAGATGGCAGCACCGGGGGCTCCCGGCATTTCTACTACGATGGTGAGCGCTTCCTCTCCCTAAACCTGGCGACTCAGGAATGGACAGTGGCCCAGTCCTCCAGAGCTCAGACCTTGGCTATGAATTTCTGGAAGGAAGATACCATGAAGACCAACACACACTATCGCGCTATGCGGGCAGACTGCCTGAAGAAACTACGGCGATATCAGAAATCTAGGGTGGCCGTCAGGAGAACAGGTACCAACCCTGGCCAGGGGCTCTCCTCTCCCTCCAATTCTGCTAGAGTTGCCTCCACCTCCCAACTCTTTCCAGGGAAACCCTCCCTGTGCTATGTTAGCATCTTGTGTCCTGATTTTCCTCTATCGTTAGAGCCACTGGATAAAGACAGTGGGTCAGGGACTGAACCATCCAGTGTTGTAATCTGGGAAAGCGGCGGGCCCTGCGACAGAAGCCTGAGCCTGGGGTGGGAGTTAGGCAGGAGAGGAAGCCCTCAGGGCCAGGGCTGCCCCCTCTGCCTCCCAGCCTGCCCATCCTGGAGAGTTCCCTCCTGGCCCCATGACCCAGGAGTCCACCTCGACATCCCCCTCCTCAGCATCAATGTGGGGATCCCAGAGCCTGAGGCCACAGTCCCAAGGCCCATCCTCCAGCTAGCCTGGAGTAATTTGGCCACAGGTTGAGGACAGACTTACAGAAGGTCCGGGATCTGTGAGGGATTCAGCCAGAGTGGGAACAGTGGAGAGGAGCAGACCTGTTCCCCGCATCTCCCTTTGTGGGGAGCAGGGCTTCACTGGCTCTGCCCTTTCTTCTCCAGTGCCCCCCATGGTGAACGTCACCCACGGCGAGGCCTCAGAGGGCAACATCACCGTGACATGCAGGGCTTCCGGCTTCTATCCTGGGAATATCACACTGACCTGGCGTCAGGATGGAGTATCTTTGAGCCATGACGCCCAGCAGTGGGGGGATGTCCTGCCTGATCGGAATGGAACCTACTACACCTGGGTGGCCACCAGGATTCGCCAAGGAGAGGAGCAGAGGTTCGCCTGCTACATGGAACACAGCGGGAATCACAGCACTTACCCTGTGCCCTCTGGTGAGGCTGGGGTGACCCTGGAGAGGGTCAGGCCAGGGTAGGGACAACAGGGAAGGCTGTAGTTTTCTGCCCAGTGTATAACAAGTCCCTTTTTTCAGGGAAGCCACCGGTGCTTCAGAGTGAACGGCTAAACCTTCTGTATGTTCTTGTTGCTGTTGCCGTTGTTACAGCATTTATTATTATCTGTGTTCATCGTTGCAAGAAGAAGAAAACATCAGCGGCAGAGGGTCCAGGTGAGAAAAGGAGGCAGTTTCTGGAGATGACAAGGCTCCTGTCTGGGCAGCAGGGTCCCCTCATTGCTCCTGATAGGATGTAGGTGACAAGGCTGGAACAGGGGATGGAAGTTGGGGTATTTGGGAGGGGAATGGGAGCCACATTCCCATCTACACCCATAAGTCCTTCCCAAGCCAGGACTGGGGAAAGGCCCTCGAACGTCCAGCTGTGGCCTCCTCCTGCTGCAGGTGGAGTGGGCAGCAGGGAGGGCTGCAGCGCCTGCTTTGTCCCCGTCCCGGCCTCTCTGTCTCTCAGGCTCACGAGAGTGCGTCCAGGTGGGGTGAGTTGGGAATCACATGCTGATGGATGATCATGGCCTCAGAGGGAGCAAATAGTAAAGGCAGCTGTGATCTGGGGAGGGCCAGAAACTGGAGAGGAATCCAAGGAGAGGCAGTGCCTCCCCTATGTGCCTCCTCCAGGAGGCACTTTCCAGGTTCCCACCACCTGGCCTCCTAGAGTTTCCTTGCAGATGACATGGATGAATAGATAAGCAGATGTTCCTGGGCCATTTGAGGAGCGGGGCCCAGCCCCTCATCAGGGCAGCTGTGGTCCCTGTTTTCATCCCACCTCCGAGTGTTTTGTTCTCCAGTCCCTGAGGGACACAGTCCCCAGGCACCATCTTTTGGGGGCTTTGTTCTGTGCTCTGTGGCCTCACCTTGCCCTCCCTGAGCCAACTTCCCTTTCTCAAGGTAGTCACTGCCTGGTAAATTTGGAGTAAGGGACGGTCAGAATCTTTTCTCCCCCAGTCAGGTTGTTTGATGGGAGATGAAAAGAGACAGCAGGAAGTTTTGTGTTTCTGCAAAAACAGGCCATGCAGGGGACAATGAGAGGCTGGGGTGTCCAGGAGACCTGAGTCTCTGTCATTTCCCCACTTCTGTGTGTCTAGCGGTAGGGGCGCTGGTTTCTCATCCTTGAACCTAATTGCACTATCAGTTGGCCCCTCAGGCCTGAGCAGATGGGAAGGTTCATCCTCTGCCCTGCAGCAAGAGGGCCCCGTCCAGGAGGCACCCACAGCAGGGGCAGCGCAGGTCTGTGGTCGCTCCTGCTCTCACCTGCGGTGTCTCCCGTAGAGGGATTGTCGGTTCTGCTTTCCTGTGAGCAGGAATGGTTTCCTCGTAGGTCACTGGGGTTTTGGCCAGGAAAAGGGTATGAAATTCACGTGCCAATTGCTCAAAATTCCTGCTTTCAATGTTGATGTCCAATAAAAATGTTCATAATTTCAGCTCTATAATCTTAATAGGATTTCCTCTAATACTGCTGTTGTAAAGCATATTAAATAAAACAGGAACTCAAATTTGGAGCCCCCTCTCCAGGAGAATCTGTCTGGGAGATGGTGGCTGTGGCAGTGGCAGTTCCCAGGTGCAGAGGGTGGGCGGAGGCAGCCTCAGGCTAAGGGGACTCCCCTACTTCACATGGAGAAAATCCCTTTTAGATTGCAAGGGCAGTGGCCTAGGTGGAATCCCTGCTAGGGACAGAGCAGGAAGGCCTCGCAGCCTCACCAAGCAGCAGCCCTGGGGTGGAGTAAGTGGACCAGGCAGGAGCAGTGGTGACTCAAGAGCAGGTCACAGGCCTCGGTGGGTGCTGAGGGTCAGGAGAGGCCAGGCCTTCTCGAGCAAGGGTGGGGTCCCAGGGTCACGTCAGGTGCGGATTCTCTGGCAGCCACGTCTTTCCATGCTGGGCCTGCTGGGCCCCCCAGCCTTCCTGATGGGATTCCCAGTTAGGAGCTGTCTGCTCAGGGCTGGGAGGGGAGGAGCACTGAGCTGCAGATAGAGGGCAGAGCCCACAGTGGGCAGGGCCTGCCCTGGTGTGCAGGTGCCTCTGCAGGAGAGAAGGGCCTGGGGACTGAGAGCAAGGGTCAGGACCTCTCTTTGGGGAGGCCTCTCGCTGTAACAGGACTGGTCAGGTCTGAGAGGAGGGGAAGGTACTGGGTTCCCTCTTGGGTCTTGTCCTTTAGTCTTGTGGCCCTTTCACTCCGTGCACGATGGGTGGTGGGCAAGGGCAGGGGCTGATGTTGATGGAGTGATGGGAGGGAACTGGCAGGAGCTGGGAAAAGCAGGGAGGGAGGAAGAAAAAAGTGGGGGCCTCATCTTCCCTCAGAGAAAGGGTGAATCTGGTTTTGGAGCAACTGAAGAGAGAAAAGTCCTCAGGGAATAAACAGAACACTGCACCCAGTGGAGCATTTACCCGTTTCCCTCTTTTCTCCAGAGCTCGTGAGCCTGCAGACCCTGGATCAACACCCGGTTGGGACGGGAGACCACAGGGATGCCACACAGCTCGGATCTCAGCCTCTGATGTCAGCTCCTGGGTCCACTGGCTCTACTGAGGGTGCCTAGACTCTACAAACAGGCGGCCGGGATTCAACTCCCTGTCTGGATCTCACCAGCACTTTCCCTCTGTTTCCTGACCTATGAAACAGAGAAAATATCAGCACTTATTTATTGTTATTGGATGCTGCAAAGTGTTAGTGGATATGAGGTGTTTGCATCTCTGCCATATAGAGAGCGGCAAAGAGATCATGACCAACTCAACATTCCTTTGGAGGCTATATGATCAAACAGCAAACCGCTTATCATGAATGCAGGATGTGGGCAAACTCAGGACTGCTCCTGCCTCCTGCCGACAGAAGGTTTGCTGAGGACAATCACTCCATGGTGCTCATTGAGGTTATCTACTGGGTCATCTAGAGCCTATTGTTCGAGGAATGCAGTCTTGCAAGCCTACTCTGGACCCAGCAGCTGACTCCTTCCACCCCTCTTCTCGCTATCTCCTATACCAATAAATACGAAGGGCTGTGGAAGATCAGGGAGCCCTTGTTCGCGAGAAGCAAGGAGCCCCCTGACCCCTTGTTCCAAATATACTCTTTTGTCTTTGTCTTTATTCCCACGTTCATCTTTCGTTCAGTCCAGTACAGGGTTGTGGGGCCCTTAACAGTGCCATATTAATTGGTATCATTATTTCTGTTGTGTGTGTGTGTGTTTTGTTTTTTTGGTTTTTTTTATTTTGAGACGGAATCTCTGTCACCCAGACTGCAGCTCACTGACTTGATCTCAGCTCACTGCAACCTTTGCCTCCCAGGTTCAAGGAGTTCTCATACCTCAGCCTCCCGAATAGCTGGGATTACAGACAGGCACCACCACACTCAGCTAATTTTTGTATTTTTCGTAGAGACGGGGTTTCGCCAAATTGGCCAGCCTAGTCTCAAACTTCTGACCTCAGGTGATGCACCTGCTTCAGCCTCCCAAAGTGCTGGGATTACAAGCATGAGCCACCGTGCCTGGCCTATTTTATTGTATTTTAATATATTTTATTATATTGGCCACCGTGCCTGTCCTATTTTCTTACGTTTTAATATATTTTAATATATTACATGTGTAGTAATTAGGTTATCATAGGTAAGCTTTGTGAGTATCTTGGTGATGACTCCGGACCAGCTTTCTTGTCACCTTGAGGTCCCCTCGCCCCGTCACAACTGTTATGCATTACTCTGTGTCTAATATTATATGTGCATAATTTTATACCATAGATGTTTACTCTTTAAATAGACATTTCTGGTCTGTGTTTTATTTCATGCGTCTGGGAGCGGATAAAGTGTGAGGTTCAGAGAGAAGAAGAAGAGGTGTCTCAATGCCCTGAGCCAGCATCAAAGCCATCTCCCCTCCTCTTTCCCTTTCCCTGCTAGTTCCCAATGACTGACAGATTCATAGCAGAACAGAAAGGACTGGGAAGGGATGGAGGTGGGACATCTTTCACCAACATTCAGGGGCTGACCTTGTGGGGGAACATCTGCTCTGAAGAGCTGGAGCCTCTTGTGATGACACAGAGATCTTTGTCACTGTGTTCAGGGAAAGGACCAAGCCTCACTCCCCATGCGGAGAGGAGGTTCTGGCTGTGACCGGCCTGTGGGAGAGGTGAGGACCCGCTCCCTCTACAGTGACAGCCAAGAACCTGCAGGTGACAGAGAAGGCTTCCCCTCAACTGTGTCCTATCAGGTTCTTCCAGACATCAAGGAATAGACCTGGGACACTGCCTTCAGTGACATGAACACACCCGGAAGTGAGGTGGCCCTACCAGGGGGTCCTGGGGCTGCCACTTGTTTTGGGAACTCAGTGTCTGCAGAGGGGCGTGGAGAGTAGGCTTTGTGCAAAACAGTAATCATGACCTATAAATTATTTTATTCTTCATTAGCTTTTTGTCATAAAATAAAAGTTACTCAAAAAGAGAAACTGTCTGAAAATGTTTCCCTTTAATAATAATAATAAAAGATAAATACCCTTCAACCACCAGAGATACAGAAGTTTGTCAACCAGCCCAGAAACCCCATCATTTGCCCCAACTCAGTGATAAAGGCTTCCCTCCTCTGCATAAAATCACAGCCTGACCTTTATGATCATCACTTCTTTGTTCTATTTTATATTTTCATCATCTGAAATTGTAGTTAAGTTTTACCTTGGGATATATAAATTTTGTTCTCTTTTTTTTCTTTTTTTTTTTTTTAAGATGGAGTCTCAATCTGTCACCCAGGCCGGAGTGCAGTGGCGCGATCTCCGCTCACTGCAACCTCCGCCTCCTGGATTCAAGCGATTCGCCTGCCTCAGCCTCCCGAGAATCTGGGACTACAGGCGCGTGCCACCATGCCCAGCTAATGTTTTTGTATTTTTAGTAGAAACGGGGTTTCACCGTGTTAGCCAGGATGGTCTCAATCTCCTGACCTCATGATCTGCCTGCCTCGGCCTCCCAAAGGGCTGGGATTACAGGCGTGAGCAACCGCAGCCTGGCCTGTTCTCTTTTTCTCTCTATGCTCCTCCTTGAAATTTATATTGTTCTGGTTGAGTTTTCCATAGTTTGCATTTTGCTGTCTCCATCCCAAGGCATAGTTTAATATGGACCGGTTTTATCTGTACTTTCTATAAATTGGTACTTGGCTGCAGATATTTGCTTATAGGCAGACTTGATTTTCTTCTTGAATACTTTATGGCACTCCATTGTATTCTTCCATCAAGAGGAAGAACTTAGTACTGATTATTTATACTTTACTTTTTTCTTTCTTTCTTTTTTTTTTTTTTTTTTAGATGGAGTCTCTGTCGCCCATGCTGGAGTGCAGTGGCGCGATCACAGCTCACTGCAAGCTCCGCCTCCCGGGTTCACGCCACTCTTCCGCCTCAGCCTCCCGAGTAGCTGGGACCACAGGCGCCCGCCACGCCCAACTAATTTTTTGTATTTTTAGTACAGACAGGGTTTCACCGTATTAGCCAGGATGGTTTCAATCTCCTGACCTCGTGATCCGCCCGCCTCGGCCTCCCAAAGTGCTGGGATTATAGGCGTGAACCACCGCGACCGGCACTTTTACTCTACTTTTAATTGCCATTGCTTTTCAATGGCTAAATCTGTTAATTCGTTATGGGTTGCAAAAGAATTATAGTCTCAGTCTCTCATTCCTTCCTCATTTACTAGCTGAATAATTTCTGAAATAAGAGATTTATCCTTGGCCGGACGCGGCTCATGCCTGTAATCCCAGCTACTCGGGAGGCGGAGGTAGACGAATTGCTTGAACCCGGGAGGCGGGGGTTGCAGTGAGCCGAGATCGCACCATTGCACTCCAGCCTGGGTGACAAGAGTGAAACTCCGTCTCAAAATAAGTAAATAAATAAAGTGGAGCACTTGACGGCCATGGGAGAGAATAGGCTATGACCACACATAGCAAGATGATGAGCCCAACAAAGATGATGAGCCCGACCACATGAAAACAACTTTTAATTTCATTCGATCAGAACCGACAGAACTAATCTACTGTGTTACAAATCAATACAGTGGCTACTGTAGGGTGGGGGAGGGTGGTTTATGAGTGAGTAGGATTCCAAGGTGTTTCTTGGAGGGTGGACATGATGTTGCTTGATGAAGGTGTTGTTTATCTGAGATTTTACTTGGTCAAAACCCACTGCTCACCTGTGATTTGTCCCCCTTCCTCCATGCATGATGTCTTTCTTTTTTTTTTTTTTTTTTTTGAGACGGAGTCTCACTCTTGCCCAGGCTGGAGTGCAGTGGCCGGATCTCAGCTCACTGCAAGTTCCGCCTCCCGGGTTCACGCCATTCTCCTGCCTCAGCCTCCCGAGCAGCTGGGACTACAGGCGCCCGCCACCTCGCCCGGCTAGTTTTTTGTTTTTGTTTTTGTTTTTGTTTTTTGTATTTTTTAGTAGAGACGGGGTTTCACTGGGTTAGCCAGGATGGTCTCGATCTCCTGACCTCGTGATCCGCCCGCCTCGGCCTCCCAAAGTGCTGGGATTACAGGCTTGAGCCACCGCGCCCGGCCGCATGATGTCTTTTTTTTTTTTTTTTTTTTTTTTTTTTTTTTGAGACAGAGTCTCGCTCTGTCACCCAGGCTGGAGTGCAGTGGCCGGATCTCAGCTCACTACAAGCTCTGCCTCCCAGGTTTACGCCATTCTCCTGCCTCAGCCTCCCAAATAGCTGGGACTACAGGCGCCCGCCACCTCGCCCGGCTAGTTTTTTGTATTTTTAGTAGAGACGGGGTTTCACCGTGTTAGCCAGGCTGGTCTCGATCTCCTGACCTCGTGATCCGCCCGTCTCGGCCTCCCAAAGTGCTGGGATTACAGGCTTGAGCCACCGTGCCCGGCCCGCATGATGTCTTTCATTCAAGTTTACATTTCTGGTGTTTTGAAACAATTCTCTCTAAGCTAATAGAATTTCTCCTACTCCAAGTCCTTAGAAATGCTGCATTGGAAATACCAGTGAAATTTTTTTTTAATTCCAGGAAATAAACACCTGTGACTCAGATAGAAAAAGGAGAATCTACCACAAGAGCAGTCGGCTTGGGAGCTGACACCAGAACAGCTTTGGAAATGGCTGTCCAGCCAGGAACTAGGAATCAAAACTCAAACAGGACCACAGGAGGTGGAGGGTAGAAATGACGCCCCAGCAGTGCATGAATGAATGAGTCATGGGCAGTGGCTCGCGGGTTGCCTGGCCAGTCTGGAACTTGGGGAAAATAAAGTTGGAAAATTGGGGGGTAGAAGAGAGAAGTGTGCATTCACCTCTTTCCATGGGAAGAGCGTGTGAAGATAGAGGTTGCATGTAGATGCCCACCAGAGGGTCTCCAAGGGCTGGGGCTCCCTGTAACCAGTTGGGCGAGATGGCTTGATGGACGATGCCACTCAGTCGCACAGGGCTTGCTCATGGAGTTCGTGCATGAAGTGGCCATGGTGGCTGCGATGGACACTGCATGGGCACAGCAATTGAGTCGCCACTCACCAGGGCTGACCTGGCAGCTGCCACTGCTGAGGACCTAGCCTGGTAAAAGCAGCTGTTTCTTTGAACAGAGAAAAAAAAAACAGACAATGCTAATTAAGAGCAAGACAGTGTTACGACAGATAAATATGCCACTGCAGCTATAGTAGAGATGTAAACAATCTTGAAATTATTTTTAAAAAAAAATGTTGATGGAAAAGACTTATTGCAAGTAAAGAAGTTAAAACAGTTGTAAAAATTATATTTCTGCCCAACTATATCCAGATTGTTTCACAGGGAAGTCCTACTAAACCTTCAAAGAAGGTTATTGGACTTATTTAAAATATTCAAGAGAGGCCAGGTGCGGTGGCTCAAGCCTGTAATCCCAGCACTTTGGGAGGCCGAGACGGGTGGATCACGAGGTCAGGAAATCGAGACCATCCTGGTTAACACGGTGAAACCCCGTATCTACTAAAAAAAAATACAAAAAACTAGCCGGGCGAAGTGGCGGGCGCCTGTGGTCCCAGCTACTCGGGAGGCTGAGGCAGGAGAATGGCGTAAACCCGGGAGGCGGAGCTTGCAGTGAGCTGAGATCCGGCCACTGCACTCCAGCCTGGGCGACAGAGCCAGACTCAGTCTCAAAAAAAAAAAAAAATATTCAAGAGAATGGGGCAAAATATGAAAAGCTAGACAACTCACTTTATCAGATATGAATAATGTTAATTCTAAAGTCAGAGAACAAATAATAAAGAAACATGATAGGAAAATCACTATTAATAATTAGATGAAAAATAGATGAGAAAAAAGTAGACTGTGTCCATCAGTGTGCTATAAACAAATTAAATATCTTGACCAAGTTATGAATCCCGAGAATGCAAGAATATTTAAACTTTAAATCTTTTAATGCATTTTAACACTTAATTCAATAATTCAGAAAGAGATCATCATAGTTCACTAGATGTAGAAATCACTGCAGATGAAATCCAACACTACACCTGACCTACATTTCTTCAGTTATCTCTACTTTTAAGAATTCGTGATCAGGCCGGGCGCGGTGGCTCAAGCCTGTAATCCCAGCACTTTGGGAGGCCGAGGCGGGCGGATCACAAGGTCAGGAGATCGAGACCACAGTGAAACCCCGTCTCTACTAAAAATACAAAAAATTAGCCGGGCGCGGTGGCGGGCGCCTGTAGTCCCAGCTACTCAGGAGGCTGAGGCAGGAGAATGGCGAGAACCCGGGAGGCGGAGCTTGCAGTGAGCCGAGATCGCGCCACTGCACTCCAGCCTGGGCAACAGAGTGAGACTCCGTCTCAAAAAAAAAAAAACAAAAAGAATTCGTGATCAGTGCAGCACTATTCACAATAGCAAAGACAAGGAATCAACCTAGACGCCCATCAACAGTGGAACGGATAAAGAAAAATGTGGTACATATACACCATGGAATGCTACCCAGCCAAAAAACAAGAACAAAATCATGTCCTTCACAGCAACGTGGATGAAGCTGGAGACCATTATTCTAAGCAAATTAATGTAGAAACAGAAAACCAAGTACCACATATTCTTACCTATAAGTGGGAGCTAAACCTTGAGTACACATGGACCCAAAGAAGGGAACAATAGACACTGGAGCATCCTTGAGGGTAGAGAGTGGGAGGAGGGGGAAGATTAAAAAAAAACTACCTATCCAGTATAGTGCTGATTACCTGAGTAACAAAATTATCTGCACACCAAACACCCATGATACACAATTTACCCATGTAACAAACCTGAATATGTATCCCTTGAACCTAAAAAGTCGAAAAGAAAAAAGAAAAAAAGAATTCCTGATCAGGTTGAGCCCACCTAAATAATCCAGGAGAATGGCCGGGCGCGGTGGCTCACGCCTGTAATCCCAGCACTTTGGGAGGCCGAGGCGGGTGGATCACGAGGTCAGGAGATCAAGACCATCCTGGCTAACAAGGTAAAACCTTGTCTCTACTAAAAATACAGAAAATTAGCTGGGCATCTTGGCAGGCGCCTGTGGTCCCAGCTACTCAGGAGGCTGAGGCAGGAGAATGGCGTGAACCTGGGAGATGGAGCTTGCAGTGCGCCAAGATCGTACCACCGTACTCCAGCCTGGGCAACAGAGCGAGACTCTGTCTCAAAATAATAATAATAATAATAATCCAGGGCAGTCTCGCCTCTCAGTGTCCATACCCTTAACAATATCTGCAGTTCATCTTGTTGTGTAAGATCACACATCCAAAAGTTCCGGAGCTTAGAGTTTGAATATATTTGTGGGGCCATTATTCTGCCTATTATAATTATATGGTGGCTGAATGAGATTTAACATTAGTCTAATTAAACTCCTAGAAGATGAAAGGTAAGTAATTACAAGGCGGCATTCCATAAGGAGATATGGCAAACAATTAAGTAAAGATATACACAGCCCCATGAATTAAAGGAGATTCACATCAACTCAGACCGCACTGGAACTTCAGATGGTAAAGACAAACAGTGATCTTTAAAGTGGCCATAGAAGAAACACAGATCTGGCCAGGCGCGGTGGCTCACGCCTGTAATCCCAGCACTTTGGGAGGCCGATGTGGGCGGATCACGAGATCAGGAGATTGAGAACATCCTGGCCAACATGGTGAAACCCAGTCTCTACTAAAAATACAAAAAAATCTGCTGGGCGTGGGGGTGCGCACCTGTAGTCCCCACTACTCAGGAGACTGAGGCAGGAAAATCGCTTGAACCCGTAGTCCTAGCTACTCGGGAGACTGAGGCAGAAAAATAGTTTGAACCCAGGAGGCAGAGCTTGCAGTGAGCCAAGATCGCACCACTGCACTCCAGCATGGGCAACAGAGCAAGACTCTATCTCAAAAAAATAAAAATAAAATAAAAAGAAACAGATCATTATTTAATTTTTTTTTTTTTAGATGGAGTCTTGCTCTATTGCCCAGGCAGGCTGGAGTGCAATGGTGCCATCTCGGCTCACTGCAACATCTGCCTCCCAGGTTCGAGCAATTCTCCTGCCTCAGCCTCCCAAGTAGCTGGGATGACAGGTGCACACCACCACGCCTGGCTCATTTTTGTATTTTTAGTAGAGACAGGGTTTCACCTTGTTGGTCAGGCTGGTCTCAAACTCTTGACCTCAAATGATCCATCCGCCTCGGCCTCCCATAGTGCTGGGATTACAGATGTGAGTCACGAGGCCCGGCCAACAGATCATTTAAAATGCAACTGGATTGGAATGTAGCTGATGTCTCTCCCTGTCAGCCCCAGTAGCCAGAAGAGACACTGGCATTCACAAGCTGAGGGAAAAACCAACATCAAACTAGGAATTTGTGGCTGGCAAACCGATCTTTTGAGGCAGGCAGATCATAAGGTCAGAAGTTCGAGATCACCCTGGCCAGCATGGTGAAACCCTGTCTCTACTAAAAATAAAAAAATTAGCTGGGCATGGTGGCACGTGCCTGTAGTCCCAGCTCCTCGGGAGGCTGAGGCAGGGGAATCGCTTGAACCCGGGAGGCCGAGGTTGCTGTGAGCCGAGATCGTGCCACTGCACTCCAGCCTAGGTGACAGAGCGAGACCCTGTCTCAAATAAACAAATAAATAAGTAAATAAGATAAAGTTAAATAAGGTCACAGGGTGGGGCCCTAATCTGCTGGGACTGGTGTTTCTAAGAGGAAGACATAGAAATGTCTCTCTTTCTGCAAGCACACAGAGGAAAGGCCATAGGAGGACATAGTGAGAAGATGGTCATCTACAAACCAGGAAAAGAGCCCCCACTAACCGGAAACGAAATTTTCCAGTACTTTGATCTTAAGATTTTGTTATTGAATGAATGTTTGTGTGTCAAATTCATATGTCAAAGCTCTAATTCCCAGCATGATGGTATTAAGAGGTGGACCTTTGGGAGGTTATTAGATTCAGATGAGGTCAAGAGATTGACCCCATGATGGGATTAGTGTCCTTATAAGAAAAGGAGGAGACTGGAGCTCTCATTCTCTTCACCACATGAGGATATGGCAAGAAGGCCGCTGTTTCCCAGGCAGGAAGAGGGACTTCACCCCGAACTGAATCTGCTGGCACCCTGATCTCAGACTTCCAGCCACAAGATTTGTGAGAAACGAATTTTTGTCGTTTAAGCCACCCATCTGTTGTGTTCTGTTATGGCAGCCCTGTAACTGAGTACCCCATTTTCCTTAAAATTATCTTTACCTTTTTTCTTTTTCCCTGTGTGTTCGCCTCTTACTTAGCTCTTTAAGAATGCAATTATAACCTTTGCCTTCTCTCTCCCAGACACTCCCTACACTGCAAGCTTACCTATGTGTGGGCTTAGAAGTTCCAGGGACCAGCAGGCTCATACCTATAATCCCATCACTTTGGGAGGCCAAGGTGGGTGGATCACCTGAGGTCAGGAGTTCAAAACCAACCTGGCCAAAATGGTGAAACACCATCTCTACTAAAAATACAAAAATTAGCTGGGTGTGGTGGCGGGTGCCTATAATCCCAGCTACTCAGGAGGCCGAGGCAAGAGACTCGCTTGAACCCGGGAGGCGAAGGTTGTAGTGAGGTGAGATCACACCACTGCACTTCAGCCTGGGCAACAAGAGTGAAATTCTGTCTCAGAAAAAAAAAAAAAAAAAAAAAACAAGAAGAAGTTCTAGGGACCAAACCTTAAAACAAACCAGGAACCTCCAGAACTCTCCCCCACCAGGAGATTGCTTTGAGACAATGGTCAATTTACAACCTAGTTCTGCCCACAATGGTGCCAATCGGACCACTCAATAGATAAGCCATCAAACAAGTCACGTAGACCTCACACCTCCTTACCCCTTCCCTGCAAGCCAGTCACACCAAGTCCCCCTTTATAAACCTTGGCCTTCTCCCTAGAAATTTGAAGTATTTACTTTGGATGGGAATTTGGCCACTTCCCCACTACTAGTTTTGGTTAATAAAGTTACTTTCTTACTACCAGCCCTCCTGCTTGTTATCTGAATTTGCAAGCAGCAAGTAGCCAGACCTGAGTTCAGTTACAGTGCAAGATGACTAAGGCAATCCCCAAAACCAAATACCAGTAACTCCCCCTTTCCAGTCTCAGACCCAGCTTTAAGATCACAGCATTTAATCATGCCTATTTTTTTGTTTTTTTTGAGATAGAGTCTCGCTCTGTCGCCCAGGCTGGAGTGCAGTGGCGCTATCTCGGCTCACTGCACGCTCCGCCTCCCAGGTTCACGCCATTCTCCTGCCTCAGCCTCTTGAGTGGCTGGGACTACGGGCGCCTGCCACTGTGCCCGGCTAATTTATTGTATTTTTAGTAGAGACGGGGTTTCACCATGGTCTCGATCTCCTGACCTTATGATCCGCCCGCCTCGGCCTCCCAAAGTGCTGGGATTACAGGCGTGAGCCACCGCGCCCGGCATTAATCATGCCTTAACAAATATTTAGTGAGTGCCTCTGTGCTAGGCATGGTTCTAGGCCTGGTGATCATTTAATCAATAAAAGACAAACACCTGCTCCCTGATGCTTACAATCTGAAAGACAGACAATAAATAAAAGCATAATAACAGTAGTGGGTTACATGGATGTGTTCCAGTAAAAAAAATCTTAAAATAAAACAACAGACTTTATATGTTCTCTCTTTCTCTGGGTTGACTGGGCTCAGCCAGGCAGCTCTTCTGCTCCATGTGACATAGGCAAAAGCTGCCATCATCTGGAGCCTGAGGGGCCCAGAGCATTCAAGAGGCTTACTGGGGCTGTTAACTTGGTTGTCTGAGTTCTCCTCCACCTACTGCTCCACATGGCTAGGTTGCTCCCTGCTCCATCCCTGGGCTTCAGAGGGGGTGTTTCAAGATATCTAGTCAGAACCACAAGGGATCTTTTGTAAGAACCTCAGAAGTCAGGCAGTATCATGATCCCCATGTTCTAGTCACCAAAACCAGTCTCAGATCCAAGAGTCAGGGAGTAGGGGGATTAGGCTCAGGTCTTGATAGAGGATGGCAAGGTCACATTGCTAAAGAGCATGTGGGATCGAAGACATTGGTGAAGCCATCTTTGGAAAAAGACATTTGCATACTTAGAAAGAGATAGGAGATAAGAAAAACAATAATACAAAGTAGAGAATTAATGCAAAGTCACACAGGTGGCATTTTTAAATAGTATGGTCAGGGCCGAGTGCGGGGGCTCATGCCTGTAATCCCAGCACTTTGGGAGGCCTAGGCGGGCAGATTCCCTGAGGTCAGGAGTTCAAGATCAGCCTGGCCAACATGGCAAAACCCCATCTCTACTAAAAATACAAAAATTGGGCCAGTCACGGTGGCACATGCCTGTAATCCCAGCACTTTGGGGGGCCAAGACAGGCGGATCACGAGGTCAGGAGTTTGAGACCAGCCTGATCAACATGGTGAAACCCTATCTCTTCTAAAAATACAAAAATTAGCTGGGAGTGGTGATGCGCACCTGTAATCCCAGCTACTCAAGAGGCTGAGGCAGGAGAATCACTTGAACCTGGGAGGCGGAGGTTGCAGTGAGCCAAGATCACACCACTGCACTCCAGCCTGGGTGACAGAGTGAGACCTGTCTCAATAAATAAATACATAAATACATAAATAAATATAGGATGGTCAGGGTGGGCCTCTTGGATGGGCCATGTGAGCAGACCTGAGGAGGAAACAGCTATGCAGATATTTGAAGGAAGAACCTTCCAGTATCCCGCTGTAAGCATACCCAGGACTCTGCTCTGGGGCAGACCCTAGAGCTGCAGTAGAAATGGAGGTGGCCACACTCACAGAGACTGTGGCAGAGTGTTGGGGATTTGGATCTCCTTTTCCTGCTGTGGCTGTTAGAAGTTCTGGAGTTGGGGAGGGAAATGCACTGGCATGTGGAGGAAGATGAGGAGAGGAGGGGGAGGCTGAAGTGTGTCCCACCCTCGCTCCACCTCTCTGTTCTCTCTCTCCTGCACCCGATGCCTCCCCGACTTCCCCAGAGTTGTGGCCACTGACAAGGAGGACCCTGAGGGCAACCACACCTTGCCATGCAGAGCACCTGGCTTCTCACCTGCCAACCTCACTCTGACCTGGCGGTAGGAAGGGAAGGAGCCAACTCTGGACTCAAGGCTCAAAGGGACCAGACCCAGGGAGATGAGACATATCAGGGCTGGGCAGCTGTGGGGGACCCTCCCAGAGAAGGCATGAGATACACCTGCCTGCAGGTGCCCCTGGGCCTAGAGAAGCCGCTCAGTGTGACTAGGTGAGGTGTTGTCAGAGGACCAGGGGCTGAGGGAGGGGCATCCCATCGAGACCCTGCCCCCCTCTCTGCCTCAGCACTCAAGGCCCCTTCCTCCCTCCTCTATGGAGATGCTGAGGATGTCCTCATTCTCCCTCTGAGCATTCACATCTCACCCCTCATCTGTCTCTCTAACCTCCTTCCTTCCTGCTGCAGCTTCTGCCCCAGCCCCAGGCTCTGACCTCTCTCTCCCCAGTTCCACCCTCCAGGGGGTGATGGTTCACTTCCCTCTGAGGAGCCAGCACTAGGTGAGAGGCTAGGAGAAGGAAAAGCTCACGGGCATGGATTGGGAGGGAGAATGGGCACTGAAATGGAAGGCTGGGGAGACAGAAAAGGCAGGTGTTTCCAAATCACTATTTTTCTGTCATGGTCAGAGTGCCATCCTGCTGCCAGGCCCAGGGACGTGGAAGGAGCAGCAGGAATTGGGACATACTCCACAGGAAAGAACAATGTGACTCCTTCCTCCACCGTCTTCTTCCTCTTGCCTATTCTGGTCAATTCTGTAAGTGAATCATGTTACCAAAATGTTAAATGTTTCTTTTAGGAAAGTCTCCAAATATTAGGGAATAAAATTATTAGGGTCTAAGCCCTGCATACCGAAAAACAGAAGCTTTAAGAAATAAAGACCTGCATGGAGAATTGGTCATCAAGTCGGGGATGTCAAAGTCTGCGCTGAATCAGCTCTTTTTTTCTTTCTTTCTTTTTTTTTTTTTTTTGAGACAGAGTCTTGCTCTGTCACCCAGGCTGGGGTGCAGTAGTGTGATCTCAGCTCACTGCAACCTCTGCCTCCCCGACTCAAGCAATTCTCCTGTCTCAGGCTCCCAAGTAGCTGGGATTACAGGCATGCACCACTACACCCAGCTAATTTTTGTAATTCTCAGCAGAGATGGGGTTTCGCCATGTTGGCCAGGCTGGTCTCAAACTTCTGACTTTAGGTGATCTGCCCGCCTCAGCCTCCCAAAGTTCTGGGATTACAGGTGTGAGCCACTGCGCCCAGCTGAATCAGCTCTAAAGTGGTGCTGAAGTGAGAGCCATTTATGTGCCTGTGTGAGCTCAGGCAGGTCTCAGACAGGTCTTGGGACCTCTGTATCCTCCTTAGAAGAGTGAAATAAGCACCCATTGCCCAGACCTTGGTTATGATACGTCATTCTCCGATAAAAGGAGGCAGGGCTCCTTAGAAAAACAGCTGATTCTAGGGCTGGGATAGCAAAAACATAAGATGAGCCTGGAACATCTTGTAATGCCGGAAAGTAACCCCCACCCATCTCCCAACCCTCACCACCAAAAAATAAGGGCATGTCAGAGGGACACAGGAGTCAACCTGAAAGACAAAGCTGGAATAATCTGAGCAACAAAGTACAATAGTATTGGATTATAACCCAAAATATAAATAAATATTCATTCCACACTGATTTATTTAATCAAAAATAATTAAATAAATAAATAGGGAAGAAGAGACAAATCTTCCTTACAGAAGAATTTCAAAAAATATATTACAAGAATCTCCATTCCAGGAGACGGAATTTTATTTCTTTCACCTTGAATACAGGCTGGACTTACCGACTTGCTTCCAAAGACTAGAGTATGAAAAGGGAAAAACAATAACTTTACAGTGGAAAAATGTAGCAGACACTACCTTAACCAAGCAATCAGTCATGTTAACATCTTGCACCCCAGAAATGATGTGATGAGGACACTCCCCCTCTATAGTATTCTTCCCTTAATCCCATAACCCCAGTCTAATCATCATAAGGAAGCATCAGACAAACCCAAAGTGAGGGACATTCTACAAATTATCTGTCCAGTATTCTTCGAAACTTTCAAGGTCATGAAAATAGGTAAAGACTGAGAAACTCACAGATCAGAAAGACTAGAGAGACTCAAAAGCTAAATGCATTAATGGGCCCTGGAGAAACAGGTGAAGTCCAAATAAAGTCTACAGTTTAGCAAATAGTATTATTATAGCAATGTTAATTTCTTAGTTTCTTAGTCTTGACATAATTTTGTTAGATGTTAACATTAAGGAAAGCTGGAGTTTATGGAAACTCTGTGTTCTAGCTTTGCAACTCTTTAAATCTATTATTGTTATTGTTATTTTTTGTTTTGTTTTGTTTTGTTTTTGAGATGGAGTCTTGCTCTGTCACCCAGGCTGGAGTGCAATGGCGCGATCTCAGCTCACTGAAACCTCCACCTCCTGGATTCAGGTGATTTTCCTGCCTCAGCCTCCCGAGTAACTGGGATTACAGGTGCCTGCCACCATGCCCAGCTACTTTTTGTATTATTAGTAGGGATGGGGTTTCACCATGTTGACCAGGGTGGTCCCAAACTCCTGACCTCAGGTGATCCGCCCACCTCAGCCTCCCAAAGTTAAATCTATTATTATTCAAAACAAATTGAATTTAAAGTGAAATTAAGCTAGGCAGAGTAGCTCATGCCTGTAATCCCAGCCTTTTGGGAAGCCAGGACAGAAGGATTCCTTAAACCCGGGAGTTTGAGAGAAGCCTGGGCAACATGGTGAGACCTTGTCTCTATAAAACAATTTTTAATATAAAAAGTGAAATGAATAGACATATATTAAATAAATTAAATCAATAATTAATAACATTCAGAAACAGAAAACATCAGCCCGCAAATGGGTTTACTGATAAATTCTACCAAACATTTAAGGAAAAAAATTATACCAATTTTCTATAATCTCTTCCAAAAGCCATACTTTCTTTTGCTGCTGTTGTTATTTAGTTTTAATTTCATAATCATAAACTTAATGCTGCAATCCAGCTAGGCATGGAAGGGAACAAGGAAAACATGGAACCCAAAGGGAACTGCAGCGAGAGCACAGTTTCTAGGCTACTACGAGCAGATGGGTGGAGGGTGCTCTCCTGAGTTACGGAAGGAATGGTCTAGTGGTTAAGATAAAACACAAGTCAGGCCAGGCGTGGTGGCTCACACCTGTAATCCCAGCACTTTGTGAGACTGACGCAGATGGGATCACCTGAGGTCAGGAGTTCGAGACCAGCCTGACCAACATGAAGAAACCCCATCTCTACTAAAAATACAAAATGAACTGGGTGTGGTGGCTCATGCCTGTAATCCCAGCTACTCGGGGGGCTGAGGCAGGAGAATCGCCTGAACTCAGGAAGCAGAGGTTTCAGTGAGCCGAGATGGTGCCATTGCACTCCAGTCTGGCAACAAGAACGAAACTCAGTCTCAAAAAAACCCAAAAAAAAAACACAAGTCAAACTTAGTCAAGTTGTTCACAGTCAGCAATGGTGATCTTCTTGATGGTCTTGCCATTCTGGACCCAAAGCACTCCATGGCCTCCACAGTATTCATGCCATCTTTCACCTTGCCAAAGACCACGTGCTTGCCATCCAACCACTCAGTCTTGGCAGTGCAGATGAAAAACTGAGAATCGCCCGGGCCTGGTGACTCACACCTGTAATCTCAGCACTTTGGGAGGCCGAGGCAGGCAGATCACCTGAGGTCAGGAGTTCGAGACCAGCCTGACCAACATGGTGAAACTCCGTCTCTACTAAAAATACAAAAATTAGCCAGGTGTGGTGGCGCATGCCTGTAATCCCAGCTACTCAGGAGGCTGAGGCAGGAGAATTGCTTGAACCCGGGAGGCGGAGGTTGTAGTGAGCCAAGATCCTGCCACTGCACTCCAGCCTGGGTGACAGAGTGAGACTCCATCTCAAAAAAAAAGAAAAAGAAAAAAAAAACTGGGAATCATTTGTGTTGGGTCCAGCATTTGCCATGTACAAGATGCCAGGACCTGTCTGCTTTAGGATGAAGTTCTCGTCATCAAATTTCTCTCCATAGATGGACTTGCCACCAGTGCCATTATGGCATGTGAAATCACCACCCTGACACATAAACCCTGAAATAATTCTGTGAAAGGAGGAACTTTTATAACTAAATCCTTTCTCTCCAGTGCTAAGAGCATGAAAGTTTTCTGCTGTCTTCGGAAACTTGTCTGCAAACAGCTTGAAGGAGATGCAGCCCAAGGACTCGCCATTGACGGCGATGTCGAAGGACACGGTGGGGTTGACCATGGTTGATAGTACAGGGCTCCTGGGGGTGGCGTCTGCAAAGCCAAGACAGACACTTTCTATCTCATTTCATGAGGCCGGGATTCCATGAGGGAATACTTTCTAACTAATTCCATGAGGCCAGCATTTGCCAAATACCAAAATCAGATGAAGACTTTACAAAAAAGAAAACCACGGACCAATATCTCTCATGAACATAGATGCAAAAATCCTCAGCAAAATGCTAGCAAATCAAATCCACAATGTATGAAAAGAACAATACACCATGACTAAGTGGAATTTATCCTAGGTATGCAAAGTTACTTCAACATTTGAAAATCAATTAATGTAATCCATTATGTCAACTGGCTAAAGAAGAAAATCACATGATCATATCAACAGAGGTAGAAAAAGCAATTGACAACATCCAACACCCATTCATGATGATTTAAAAAAAAAAAAATCTCTTAGGAAGCTAGGAATAGAGAAGACCTTACTCAACTTGATAAACAACATCCACAAAACATCCACAGCTAACATCACACTTAATGGTGAGAAACTAAAAGCTTGCCTGCTGAGATCAGGACAAGGCAGGAATGACCCTCTCAACACAGCTTTTCAACATTGTACTGGAAGTCCTAGCTAATGCAGTAAGACAAGAAAAGGAACTAAAAGGTATACAAATTTGGAACGAGAAACAAAACTGTCTTTGTTCACAGATGATATGATTGTCTATGTAGAAAATCAAAAAGAATCCACACATAAAAAACTCCTGGAACTAACAAGCAATTATAGCAAAGTTGCAGGATATAAAGTTTATATGTAAAAGCCAATCACTTTTCTTTTTTTTTTTTTTTTTTGAGATAGAGTCTTGCTCTGTCACCCAGGCTGGAGTGCAGTGGCCGGATCTCAGCTCACTGCAAGCTCCGCCTCCCGGGTTCACGTCATTCTCCTGCCTCAGCCTCCTGAGTAGCTGGAACTACAGGCGCCCCCCACCTCGCCCGGCTAGTTTTTTTGTATTTTTTAGTAGAGACGGGGTTTCACCGTGTTAGCCAGGATGGTCTCGATCTCCTGACCTCGTGATCTACCCGTCTTAGCCTCCCAAAGTGCTGGGATTACAGGCTTGAGCCACCGCGCCCGGCCGCCAATCACTTTTCTATGTATCAGCAATGAACATGTAGAATTTGCCATTTAATTTTTTTTTTGTTCAAGATGGAGTCTTGCTCTGTCGCCCAGGCTGGAGTGCAGTGGCGCCATCTCAGCTCACTGCAACCTCCGCCTCCCGTGTTCAAGCAATTCTCCTGCCTCAGCCTCCTAAGTAGCTGGGATACAGGCGTGTCCCAACATGCCCAGCTAATTATTGTATTTTTAGTAGAGACGGGGTTTCACCATGTTGTCCAGGCTGATCTCGAACTTTTGACCTCCTGATCCACCTGCCTCGGCCTCCCAAAGTGCTGGAATTACAGGCGTGAGCCACCACTCCTGGCCCAGAATTTGCCATTTAAAACACAATACCACTTACGTTAGCACCCCTAAAAATGAAACACTTAGGTACAAATCTAACAAAATATGTGCAAGATCTATATGAAGAAAACTACAAAACTCCAACAAAAGAAATCAAAGAACTAAACAAATGGAGAGATGTTCCATGTTCATAGTCACGAAGGCTCAATATTGTTAATATATCTGTTCTTTCCAACTTGATCTGTAGAATGAATGCAATCTCAATAAAAAAACCTCAGTAAGTTATTTTGTGGATATTAACAAACTGATTCAAACTTTATATGGTGAGGCAAAAGACCTAGCCAGCACAATACAGAAGAAAAATAAAGTCAAAGTACCACCACTACCTGACTTCAAGACTTCCTATAAAGCCACAGTAATCAAGACAGAGTGGTGATTAGCGTAGCTATTGTGGGAAACGATATGGAGGTTCTGCAAAAATTTTAAAAATGAAATACCACATGATCCAGCAATCCCACTAATGGGTATATATCCAAAGGATACAAAATCAGTATGTTGAGATATTTGCACTCCCATGTTCATTGCATCGTTATTCTTTTTTTCTTTTTTCTTTAGAGACAGAGTCTCTCTATTTTGCCCAGGGTTGTCTTGAACTCCTGGCCTCAAGTCTCAGCCTCCCAATTAGCTGGGATTATAGGCACAAGACACTGCACTGGGCTGCTGCATTATTCTCAATAGCCAAGATATGGAATCTACCTAAGTGTCCATCAATGGATGAATAGATAAAGAAAATGTGGTATATATAAAAAATGGAATACTATTCAGCCTTGAAAAACAAAAGTCTGTCATTTGTGACAACATGGATGAACCTGGAAGACATTATGTTAAGTGAAATAAGCCAGGCATAGAAAGACAAATACAATTTCACTTATATGTGGAGTACAGAAAAATGTCAGACTCACATATAGAGAGTCAACTGGTGGTTATCAGAGGCTGGGAGGTGGGGGAACTGGGGAGATTTTAGCCAAAGAACACAAGATTTCAGTTAAGAAGAATAAGTTCAAGAGATCTATTGTACCTTATGGTGACTAAACTTAATAACAACATATTGTATATTTCAAAATAGTATGATAATTGCTTTAAGCATTCTCATCACACACACAAAAAATATGTATGTGAGGTAATGTACATGTTATTAAATTGTTTGGTTTATGCATTCCACAATGTGTGTGTATGTGCGTGTGTGTGTGTATATATATATATATATAAAAACATGATATACACCATAAATGTATAAAATTTGTTAATCAAAAAATTAATTTTAGAAAGACAGAGTGGCATTGGCAAAGAATAGTCAAATTGATCCACTTGAGCAGAATAGAGAGCCAAGAAATAGTCCCACATAAATACAAGGAGCAAAGACAATACGATAGAGAAAAGATAGTATTGGTCAGGCACGGTGGCTCACGCCTGTGATCCCAGCACTTTGGGAGGCCGAGACGGGAAGATCACGAGGTTAGGAGCTCGAGACCATCCTGGCTAACACGGTGAAACTCCATCTCTACTAAAAATACAAAAAATTAGCCGGGTGCAGTGGCGGGCACCTGTAGTCCCAGCTACTCAGGAGGCTGAGGCAGGAGAATGGCGTGAACCCGGGAGGCGGAGCTTGCAGTGAGCCGAGATTGCGCCACTGCACTCCAGCCTGGGCGTCTCAAAAAAAAAAAGAGAAAAGATAGTCTTTTCAGCAAATGATGCTGGAACAACTGGACAGCCATGTACAAGAAAAATGAAAAGATCTCTCTTAAAAGGTTACTGTGAAAGCCACCTGTGACAGTAACAGAAAGTGCCCAGCAGGGTCTCTGACACTTAGTAATGTAATCTCTCTCACTGTAATGTGATGGCTAAACTTCAACATCCCTCAGCCCCTATCTCCATAAAACTTTCCCGTAGAGGCAACAATGATTCCTGTCAGTCACCCAGTCCTGCCAATCCACTGGGTAGGATACAATATTGAAGGGCCCATCAGCACACTGGTCTTAGGGGGCTCTGCAGCCCCTTGACCTTGTGGATGATGCTGGTCTTAATCTCTTCTTGTCCCTGGCTAAAGACAGGCCCCTCCTGCGGAGGCCAGGTCAGAATGCTCATCTGATTAAGACTCTATTAAGAGTCAGGAATAACAAAAACAACAATAAATAAATAAACATAGCAACATAATCTATGTGTCTTAGTCCATTTCCTGCTGCTATAACAGAGTACTACAGACTGGGTAATTTATTTTGTTATTTTTTCTTTTTTTTTTTTTTTTTTTTTTTTTTTTTTTTTTTTGAGACGGAGTCTCACGCTGTTGCCCAGGCTGGAGTGCAGTGGCGCGATCTCGGCTCACTGCAAGCTCCGCCTCCTGGGTTCACGCCATTCTCCTGCCTCAGCCTCCTGAGTAGCTAGGACTACAGGCGCCCGCCACCGCGCCCGGCTAATTTTTTGTATTTTTAGTAGAGACGGGGTTTCACTGTGGTCTCGATCTCCTGACCTTGTGATCCGCCCGCCTCGGCCTCCCAAAGTGCTGGGATTACAGGCTTGAGCCACCGCGCCCGGCCTTTATTTTGTTATTTTTCCAACAGGGTCTCTCTCTGTCGCTCAGACTGGAGTGCGGTGGCATGATCTCAACTCATTGCAACCTCCACCTCCCAGACTCAAGTGATCCTCCCACGTCAGCCTCCTATGTAACTGGGACCACAGACCCGCACCACCACACCCAGCTAATTTTTGTGTTTTTTTGTGGAGATGGAGTTTTGCCATGTGCCCAGTCTGGTCTCAAACTCCTGGGCTCAACCTTGGCCTCCCAAAGTGCTTGGATTACAGGCGTGAGCCACCACACCCAGCACAGACTGATCAATTTATAAAGAGAATAAATGTATTTTCCACAGATCTGGAAGCTGGGAAGTCCAAGAGCATGACACTGGCATCTTATGAGGGCCTGGCTGCAGTATCATCCCACGGTGAGAGGTGGAAGGACAAAGAGGCTGAACTGAGTTTTATCTTGCCATACAATGGCATTAATCTATTCAACCTAATCAACCCTGAAAGGTCCCATATCGGCCAGGCACAGTGGGGTGGCTCACGCCTATAATCCCAGTACTTTGGGAGGTCAAGGTGGGCAGATCACCTGAGGTCAGGATTTCGAGACCAGCCTGACCAATATGATGAAAACCTGTCTCTACTAAAAATACAAAAATTAGCTGGGCGTGGTGGCACATGCTTGTTATTCCAGCTACTCAGCAGGCTGAGACAGGAGAATCACTTGAACATGGGAGGCAGAGGTTGTAGTGAGCTGAGATTGTGCCATTGCACTCCAGCCCGGGCAACAAGAGCGAAACTCCACCTCAAAAAAATATAAAAATAAAAAAGTCTCACATCTTAATACCATTAGGATAGCAATTAAATATCAACATGAGTTTTGGTGGGGGACATTCAACCTTAGCACTAGGTATTCTGGTTTGTGTATTTTTTTTAATCTTAATTCCTTCATTTCTACAATTATGAGATCTACAATTCGTCCACTATATTTGTTTTTTGGTTTTTGTTTTGTTTTGTTTTTTGGGTTTTTTTGTGTTTTTTTGTGTTTTTTTTTTTTTTGTTTTTGTTTTTTGAGACGGAGTCTCGCTCAGTTGCCCAGGCTGGAGTGCAGTGGTGCCATCTCGGCTCACCGCAAGCTCCGCCTCCCGGGTTTACGCCATTCTCCTGCCTCAGCCTCCCGAGTAGCTGGGACTACAGGCGCCCGCCACCGCGCCTGGCTGATTTTTTGGATTTTTAGTAGAGACGGTGTTTCACCATGTTAGCCAGGATGGTCTCGATCTCCTGACCTTGTGATCCGCCCGCCTCGGCCTCCCAAAGTGCTGGGATTACAGGCGTGAGCCACCACGCCCAGCTGTTTTTTGTTGTTTTTTTTTTTTTGAGACGGAGTCTCACTCTGTCACCAGGTTGGAGTGCAGTGGCCTGATTTCAGCTCACTGCAACCTCTGGCTCCCGGGTTCAAGTGATTCTCCTGCCTCAGCCTCCCAAGTAGCTGGGACTACAGGCATGCACCACCATGCCCAGCTAATTTTTGTATTTTTAGTACAGACGGGGTTTCACCATGTTGGCCAGGATGGTCTCAATCTCTCGACCTTCGTGATCCCCCGCCTCAGCCTCCCAAAGTGCTGAGATTACAGGCGTGAGCCACTGAGCCTGGCCTCATCCACTGTATTTGAACTGACCCAAAGGCCAGCGCTTTCTCAATTAAGTTCCCACAGATGAACAAAACCAAAATTCAGATTCTATTTTATTTATGGCTTAGAACTACCTACTGTTAAAACACACACACACACACAAACACAAAAAAACAAAAAAACTACCTACTATAAATTATTGAGGGTTAGTCCATTTAGTCCATTTTGGAGTTCATAACCTAAAGCAGAAACTCACATGATTGAAATGTCATTTTCCCAAAGGATCGTTATTAGTGTATCATTTAGATTGTCTTGCAAAAGTCTCATTTGTTGTTTTTTTCTAAATGGCTGCTAATCTTTTAAATTAACATATATACGGCCAGGTGCAGTGGTTCATGCCTGTAATCCCAGCGCTTTGGGAGGCTGAGGCAGGCGGATCACTTTAGGCCAGGAGTTCAAGACCAGCCTGGCCAACATGGTGAAATCCAGTCTGTACTAAAAATATAAAAATTAGCTCCACATAGTGGCACATGCCTGTAATCCCAGCTTCTTGGGAGGCTGAGGCATGAGAGTTGCTTGAACTCGGCAGGCGGAGGTTACAGCGAGCAGAGATTGTGCCATTGAACTCCAGCCTGGGTGACAGAGCATCGCTCTGTCCACCCTCCAAAAATGTAGTTAATTTTCTTTTTTTTTCCTTTTTTTTTGTTTTTTTGAGATGGAGTCTTGCTCTGTCACCCAGGCTGGAGTGCAATTGCACGATCTCAGCTCACTGCAACCTCCCAGGTTCAAGCAATTATCCAGCCTCAGCCTCCTGAGTAGCTGGGATTACAGGCGGCTACCATCATGCTTAGCTAATTTTTTGTATTTTTACTAGAGACGGGGTTTCACCATGTTTGCCAGGCTAGTCTTGAACTCCTGACCTTAAGTGATCCACCTGCCTTGGCCTCCTAAAGTGCTAGGATTACAGGCGTGAGCCAACCGCGCCCGGCCAATTTTCAATGTTAATTGGTTGTGGATTGTTTAACAATATACTGCATAGTTTCACTTATCTATAACAACAGTAGTTTGGGGCTCTTATATTCTAATAATTAAGACTTTAGCTGTGTGCACATTGCAATTAAAGTATAAATCATGCATAACCTTATCACTAAGATACAAGAGGGAAAGCCCTTCTCCCCTAAAACTTTCACAAAGGTTCTGGGTTCTTTTCCCACTTAAGTGGGAAAAAGTCAGCTAATGAGGAATGTAAAGTTTTTGGCCTCATCTAAAGGTGCTTTGGCCTGCAACTGTGAGAAGCGCTGACTGCTGGGAAGGCCTCCCAGCCTGGTTCCTGGACTCCTACACCACGGCAGAGGCCATCTTCCCTCCCAGTGCAGAGTGATATCCAGATAGTAAGCTGGCTAGTAGCTGTCCACTCTCCAGCAATCCTGCCTTCTGGGGCATGGTTTTCTAAGGACCTTCCTGTTCCTAGATGATCAAAATTGGGACCAGCCACTCCCCTCTGAACCACCCCTGCTTCTGGGCCTGTGGCTATGCCCTCCAGTAACAACAGGACACCCCTTCAGAACACCCTGCAGGAAGCTGACATCTCTACACAGGCTCACACATGCACGGTGTGTGCACAGGACTTTGGTTCTAGTTCAGGAGGTATGGGGGGAGGCTCACTAGTCCAACAGAACTTGAGGCCTGTACCAGTGTCATATCCCAGGAGCCAAAGTTACAAGGGATACAAAGTGCCCAGACCTACCAGAGAAGGCAAACCCCTACAGCATGCAGGGCTAGACAGGGGCAAGAAACAAGGTCATTCTGGGCCAGCAAGAAGAGGGAAGGGGAAATCACAGGCATACCTTGGAGACACTGCAGATTTGTCTCCAGACCATGGCAACAAAGTGAGTGACACAAACTTTTTAGTTTCCTATTGTGCATAAAAGTTATGTTTGTACTATACTGTAGTCTGTTAAGTGTACAGTAGCATTGTGTCCAAAAAAATGTGTATACTTAACGGAGTCTCGCTCTGTCACCCAAGCTGGAGTACAGTGGCATGATCTTGGCTCACTGCAACCTCCGCCCCCTGGGTTTAAGCCATTTCCTGCTGAGCCGTCCAAGTAGCTGGGACTACAGGTGCCCATCACCATGCCCAGCTAATTTTTGTATATTTAGTACAGATGAGGTTTCACCATGTTGGCCAGGCTAATCTTGAACTCCTGACCTCAAGTTATCCACCCGCCTCAGCCTCCCAAAGTGCTGGGATTACAAGTGTGAGCCACGGTGCCTGGCCATATACTTTAATTTTAAAATATTTTATTGTTAAACAAATGCTAACCATCATCTGAGGCTTCAGCTAATCCTGATCTTTTTGCTGGGGGAGGGTCTTGCCTCCATGGATCAGGGGCATGGTTGCTGAAGGCTGCTTTGACAACTTCTTAAAATAAGACAATGACGTTTGCCTTTTGCCGCATGGATTATTCCTTTCAATATTATTGTGCCTCAGGGAATAGGGAGGCCCAGAAAGCAGAGTCGGGAGAATGGCCAGTTGGTGAAGCAGTCACAACACACACATTTTTCCATTAAGTTTGCTGTCTTATATGAGCATTGCTCATGGTGTCCCAAAACAATCACAATAGTTAGAGGTCACTGTAACAGGTATAATAATGAAAAAGCTTGAAACATTTTGAGAATTCCACAGTGTGACACGGAGACATGATGTCTGTCTGCTGTTGGAAAAATAGCATCAACAGACCTGCTTTTTTTTTTTTTTTTTGAGACGGAGTCTCGCTCTGTTGCCCAGGCTGGAGTGCAATGGCCGGATCTCAGCTCACTGCAAGCCCCGCCTCCCAGGTTCACGCCATTCTCCTGCCTCAGCCTCCTGAGTAGCTGGGAGTACAGGCGCCCGCCACCTCGCCCGGCTAATTTTTTTTTGTATTTTAGTAGAGACGGGGGTTTCACCGTGTTAGCCAGGATGGTCTCGATCTCCTGAACTCGTGATCCGCCCGTCTCGGCCTCCCAAAGTGCTGGGATTACAGGCTTGAGCCACCGCGCCCGGCCATCAACAGACCCGCTTGATGTGCTTGACACAGGGTTGCCACAAGCCTCCAATCCCTAAATAAAAAACAGCGTCTGCAAAGAGCAATAAAGGGAAGCACAATAAAAAAGGTACATCTGCAAAGGGGAATCAGCACTTAAGCAAGGTCAGGATGAGCTTTCAAGTCAGGTGGACCTGGACATGAACCCTCCAGGCCCTACTACCAACCAGCTGTGGACCCTCGAGCACATCCAGCCTAGAGCTGCCCCCAACAGACACTTCCCCAGTGAGTGCTGAATGAAACCATCTGAGCCAATTTCCTCAGGTGCAAACCAGTGATGTAATTCCTACCTTGTAGAGTGAAGTGAGAAAAGACAGTGTTAAGAAAAGAAAAAGACATGCCGGGTGCAGTGACTCACGCCTGTAATCCCAGCACTTTGGGAGACCGAGATGGGCGGATCACGAGGTCAGGAGATGGAGACCATCCTGGCTAACACGGTGAAACTCCATCTCCACTAAAAATACAAAAAATTAGCCAGGCATGGTGGTGGGCACCTGTAGTCCCAGCTGCTCGGCAGGCTGAGGCAGGAGAATGGCGTGAACTAAAGAGGCGGAGCTTGCAGTGAGCCCAGATTGTGCCACTGCACTCCAGCCTGGGCGACAGAGTGAGACTGTCTCAAAAGAAAAAAAAGGCCGGGCGCGGTGGCTCAAGCCTGTAATCCCAGCACTTTGGGAGGCCGAGACGGGCGGATCACGAGGTCAGGAGATCGAGACCATCCTGGCTAACGCAGTGAAACCCCGTCTTTACTAAAAAATACAAAAAATAGCCGGGCGAGGTGGCGGGCGCCTGTAGTCCCAGCTACTCGGGAGGCTGAGGCAGGAGAATGGCGTGAACCCGGGAGGCGGAGCTTGCAGTGAGCTGAGATCCGGCCACTGCACTCCAGCCCGGGCGACAGCGCGAGACACCCTCTCAAAAAAAAAAAAAAAAAAAAAAAAAAAAAGACGCAAGACCTGTGGTAGCCTTTCCTTTCTGTCTGGCAGCAGCCACTGGGTAAACCAAGATGGTGCATACAAGTACATCCAGGAGCTATGAAGAAGCAGTCTGATGTCATGAGCTTTCTTCTGAGGGTCCGTTGCTGGCAGTACCATCAGCTCTCTGCTCTCCACAGGGATCCCCTCCCGGCCCCACCCAGCCCAATAAAACACGCTACTGGGCTACAGCCAAGCAAGGTTGTGTTATATAGAAGCGCCGTGGTGGCCGAAAATCCAATTCCTAAGAATGCAACTTAACAGCAAGCCTATCATGGTGTTAACCAGCTAGTTAGCTCAGAAGAGCAAGCTGGATGCCACTGTGGGGCTCTGAGTCCTGAATTCTCATTGGGCTGGTTAAAGATTCCACATACAAAGTTTTTGAGTTTATCCTAGTTGATGCACTCCATAACACTATCAGAAGGAAACCTGACACCCAGTGGTCCACAACAAGCACAGGGAGATGCGTGGGCTGATATCTGCAGGCCAAGAGAGCCATAGCCTTGGAAAGGGCTGTAAGTTCTACCACACTACTGGTGGTTCTCGCCATGCAGCTTGGAAAAGGTGTAATACTCTCCAGCTCCACAGCTACCACTAATGTAAGTAATGTTTGTAAAATTCATACCTAATAAACACTAGATTTAAAAACAAAACAAAACAAAACAAATCACAGACCTGTGGTAGGCTGGGCGCCAGTGCTCTAAAGCAAGTTCTGCCTAAACTGGCAGGAACATTTTTCACATCAGGAACAGGAGTTGTTCCTGGACTCTGCCTGGGGCCAGGCTGGGAGAGAGGTGGGGGCAGAGTGGGACAGAGGCAGGGGCAGGGCTGGGGGCCGGGGCCTGGGCAGGGCCAGGCACTGAAGTGAGGCCGAGGCCTGGAGGGAACCAGTTCCTGGTGGCTGTTGTGCAGCTCACACAGCTCCCTGCCAGGTCCCCCGCCATGGTCCCCCCTCTGCCCTGGCTCTCTCGGTGCCATTTCCTTCGCCTCCTTCTGCCCTCTTGGTCCCTGGCACCCCAGGGCTCCCGTGGGTGCTGCTCCCAAAACCCCAAGGCAAGCATGGAAGAGCAGACCAGCTCCAGAGGCAATGGGAAGATGACATCCACTCCCAGGGTAAGTGGCACCACAGGTAGGAAAAAGAGGGTGTGAGAATTTGTACTGGGGTGTGGAAAAAAAACCCTCAATCCCACCCTGCACCACCCCACACCATGCCTACCCCTGCAGCTCTTTTCCTAAATTCAGCTACCAGCTCCTCTCCCAGTCCAGACCGCAGGGCTCCCTTCCCCCACCCCCACCCACAGCAGCACAGTCCACAAAGTCCTTGAACAGGATCTATTCCCCCTCACATAACAGTTAATTATTTCTTAGTGGGGAGGAGCTGCCGATCCTCTTTCCAGTGACCCCATATCCTTGTTCAAGGAAACCAGTTATGGCCCCTGGGCCAGGGAACTCTATCTGCACCCCCCCCACCAAAGGCCTATGCCCAAGACAGGGAGCTACCTGGGCTTCTCAATACAGGTGTCCTTAAAGGACTGGGTCAAAACCAGATAGGGAAGGTGGAATTTCTCACTTCCAGCCCAGAGCCTGCAACAGTTTCCCAGGGCCTCGGCCCCCTGCCCTGGCTGATGCTCCCTCCCCTAATTCCCTCACCAGGGCCCCGGGATCCACCGCACAGCTGAGCTGGCCCAAGCTGAAGAGTTGCTGGAACAGCAGCTGGAGCTATACCAGGCCCTCCTGGAAGGACAGGAGGGAGCCTGGGAGGCCCAAGCCCTGGTGCTCAAGATCCAGAAGCTGAAGGAACAGATGAGGAGGCACCGAGAGAGCCTGGGAGGAGGCGCCTAAGCTTCCCCTAGTGCCCACAGCACCCTCTGGCACTGAAAATCCATGTGCCACCCACCAGCGGCCTTGGGATCAGAGACACCCCAGCCGCTCCCAGACCAGAGAAAGTGGAAGAGACCCCCACAAATCGCGGGCAATTGGCAGGTAGTGGGGGAGCCAGGGCTCTGCAGTCTTAGTCCCATTCCCCTTTAATCTCACAGCAGGCAGGGCACCCAGGCCTTACAGGAATTTACGCTGGACCATGCCCTAAAATACCTCACCCCAAATACAATAAAGGGACGAAGCACTTATAGATACCACAGACACATGTGTTTCATTTTTAGTTTTGTTAAAAAAAATTCTGACAAATCAGAAATGGGGGTTCAGGAGTGGTGGTGATGCAAAAGATGGAAGCCATGGGGTGGGGGCTGTCAGGGGTGGGGGCAGTAGTGTCTCCTTCACCCCCACCCTGGTGTCCTCTCCTGAAGGACAGACGGTCACATTCCAGAATGGGCGAGTCTTCTACCGTGTCTGTTCAACTAAGGAGAAAACATAGCATGGTCAGAATAAGGCATGAAAAGGGGAAAGCAAGGCAGGAACACACAGCGCACATGCAGATGCTGGTGTACTATGTGGGTTCAGAGAACAGATGTGGGGGTGAGGGAAGGGATGTAATACGATGAGAGAAGACAGAGACCCCACATAAAGGTCAGGAAAGCATCCCAACACAGCATCAAAGATCAGGGGGCATGAACCAGCCAAGTGTCCATTATGCATCAGGTGCCAATGATCTAAGTGATGGGATTTAGGACAAACACACTAAGGAACAGGGAGGACCTAAAGGGTTTCATGAGATCAGTACTCACTGTAGGAGGAGATGTCTATCTCATCAGGCAGCTCACTAATATTGACCTCAAAGCGATCCTGCACATCATTGAGGATCTTGGCATCATTCTCATCGGACACAAATGTGATAGCCAAGCCCTTGGTGCCAAACCGGCCTGCTCTGGCCACCTGGAAGGAGACAGAGGGTAGCACTGGAAGATCAAAGAGGAAAGAGATCCAGAGGCAGGGATGAAGATGTACAAATAGAAAAGAAGGGAATGGGAGAGTGGGATTTCTTCAGCCTGTGGGGTTTACCCGATGTAGGTAGGTGTCAGAATCCTCAGGCATGTCATAATTAAAAGCAATGTTCACCCGCTCGATGTCCATGCCTCGGCCAAATAGGTTGGTAGCCACAAGAATTCGTCGTTGAAAATCTTTAAACTGCTGATACCGAGAAAGCCTTTGTGAGAAAGGAAATTTTAAAAATGTTGAGATGCCCTTCTCTCAACTGTCTTTCTCCCAAAGACACAAAATATCTTTCCCATCTTCAACTCACCTCTCCTCCTGGGGCATCCCACGGTGGATGGCAATGGCTGGAAAGTTCTGCTCCACCAGTAGCTGGGCCAAGGCAATGCACCGCTGCACAGACTTCACAAAGATCACCACCTGTTGTGGGGTGGGGTGGGAGGTGGGGGGGTCGCGAATTGGGGGAATAGGAGTCCATAGTGTGTGTGAGACATTACATGGGAGAGAGGAGTTTCTAGTAATTACGTTCTCAGGAATTCCTCTTCATCTCTCTTATTCCCCCATTATATATTTAGAGCAGAAGAGGAAATATAACTTTATTTTAGCACTGATTTTTCCCTAGGGAGGCTGGCCTCTGAGGTAGCACAAAGTTCAGAAACCAAAACTGCCAGACATGGTAGGAGACAAGGATGAGATCACCTCATGAAAAAGTGATAAAAAACTAGAATTAAGATCTGGGGGGGTAACTGATATTCCTGCTCACCAAAACATTAAACCTAAGGGAGCTATCCTAATTCTATAAAGTAGTTTTAAGTGCAAATAGGCCACTCACAAGTATATTAATGAAACACTTTTTTGACATGGGGTCACTGTCCCCCAGACTGGAGTGCAGTGGTGCAATCGTGGGTCACTGCAGCCTACACCTCCTGGGCTCAAGAGATCCTTCCACCTCAGCATCCCAAGTAGCTGGGACCACAGGTGCACACCACCACACCCAACTCCTTTCTTTTTTTTTTTACTATTTGTAGAGATGGGCCTCTCTCTGTTACCCATGCTGGTCTTGAAGTTCTGGGCTCAAGCGATGTTCCTGCCTCAGCCTCCCAAAGTACTGGGATTTATGGGCATGAGCCACTGCCCTGCACCCAGTCACAAATGCTTCTCTTGAATAAGCAGTTATTAGAGGAATTAAACATGTAAGAACCCTAACTTGCCCCCCAAAATCATTTCAAGCCTTTAACAACTTCCTAAAACCTTTCAAGGACTTTTGGAGACAAGGTCTCACTCCACTGCCCAAGCTGGAGCACAGTAGTGCAATCATAGTTCACTGCAGCCTCAATCTCCTGGGCTCAAGCTATCCTCCCACCTCAGCCACCAGAGTATCTGGGACTACAGGCATACACCACCACACCTGGCTAACTTTTTCTTCTTTGGTAGTGAAGTTTCGCCATGTTGCCCAGACTGGTCTCAAAGTCCTAGACTCAAGTGATCCACCTGCCTCAGTCTCCCAAAGTGCTGGGAGTACACACATAAGCCACCGTACCTGGCCAAGGATCTTAACTTTTGAAGTTTATTTTCCTTGAGGTTATTGAGGACATACATATCCATGCCAACCACAGAATAGAAAAGCAGCTTCCACCTTACTCATGCTCAGCCCCTAATGTTTACACCCTCATAATTCTCTCCCACATCACACATGTGATTTCCTCAATAAAAGTGTACTTAATATCCAGGTTTCTGCTACAGCTGGAGTGCTCCAATGCTCATCCCCCTACTGGACGTGTAACTGACCTGGTTGAACTCAAGGACATCCAGAAGGTCAAAGAGCTTCCGGTTCTTCTCGTTGTCCTTCAGTTTCACGTAGTACTGCTGCAACCCATGCAGCGTCAACTTCGTCTCATCATCCACGAAGATCTCCATTGGCTGGGGGGGAGGAAGGGGTGGGGAACGGGAGGAGGGCAGAGTGGGGGGGTTAAACCTGGGGGGGTGGAGGAAGCTGATCTCCAATACACCCCATGGGGGGATGGGGAGGAAAGAGAAGATTGAAAACCCCACCCCACTCCCAAAACTACCCATATTTTACTGTGGTCTCTCTCACATTACATCTAATTTCCTTCCTATCAGAGGGGTTTTAAGACTGCCCAACTAAAAACTATCATGGGAAAGAAACTGCAAATGAAGTAAAGGAGCAGTGAAACCACCCAATGGCACAGATGCCACTACCTCAAATAGAGGTGGGAGAAGAAAGAAAAAATGTGGAAGATGATTCTCAAAGGGAGAGCAAGGCCCAAACGTCTGGGAAATGATGGGAGGCAGTGACTCAAGGTCAGAATAACTCCATCACAGCTGCTTGTAAGAACATGGGGTGGGGGCAGGACAACTGCTCCATTTGATTCTCCTACTTCAACTAAGAGAATCTCATATACATTAGGAAAGTGGATGTCAATTTTAAGATCAGAACACTGCAATGGACAGTCAAAATGCCACTTAAGGAGAAACAAAAATTACTCAAGATAAGTAACTTGCCGTCAGACCACAACAGGATAATTTTAGATGAGACTGGTCTCTTCACTAAGAATTAAACCATCTACAGGTTTACAGGGAAGGTATCAGTAAGTGGTATTAAAAAACCAAATTCAGAGCAGGCAGATATGCTTTTAAGGGACAGGATCTCACCATGTTGCCCAGGCTGGAGTGCAGTGGCTATTCACTGGCACAATCATAGCACATTATAGCCTCAAATTCCTGGGCTCAAGTGATCCTCCTGCTTCAGTCTCCCGAATAGCTGGGACTACAGGCACACACCATTATACCTCACTGCATTCATCTTTAAAATTTAAAAACCCCCTGAAGGGGAGGAGAGTAACAAAGACAGAAATTACCACAACTCCAAAATACAACTTTCCTAACACTTTTGTACTTCTCTGGGGGAAGATAGTTAATATTAAGACCCAGAGGACAAAATAGGAAAGGATGGGTATGTCATGGGAAAAAACAGAAGCCCAATCCCAAAAGGCAGGTTTTGATACAGGGTCTTACTCTATCACCCAGGCTGGAGTACAGTGGCACAATTACAGCTTACTGCCGCCTCCGTGTCCCAAGCTCAAGCAAACCCTCCTGCCTTAGCCTCCCAAGTAGCTGGGACTACAGGCATGCGCCACCACGCCTGGTTTTTCTGGTAGAGACAAAGTCTTACTACACTGCCCAGGCTAGTCTCAAATTCTTGGGCTCAAGCAATCCTCCCATCTTGGCCTCCCAAAGCACTGGGATTAGAGGTGAGCCACCAGGCCCAGCCAAGGCAGGCTTTCTAAAGAGAAGTTCCATGGCCTTCTTCAAATCTCATTCTAGCCCCAAATAAAGCTAAAGAGTTATCATCCCACGGGAAGGAACACTGCAGGGAGAACACACTCCACTGCTTATGCAATTGGCCCCACCTAGCCCCAAACCCTAACACCCACCCGATTACATCCACTTTACCTTTCCTATGTCCCTCTCCTCTGAGTATTAAAAAAAACAAAAAAATTTTTTAAGGAAAAAAAAAAAAAATCTACCACCCCATTGAGGACACCCCTCCCCAACACATATGGGGGGAAACGGGGCACGGCACGCGTTGGGTTCAGGAAAAAAACCGGGAACGGAAAAAGAGGCTGGTTTGGTCCTCAGCTTCCTGGTCAGGTTTCCCCGCGGCCTCCGCTGCCGCCATCCACCGCTGGGTGCCGTCTGCATTCCCTCGCCGCGCCACGGTGCTTCTCTGTTGCCGGCTCACATCAACCGAGGTTCCAGATGGGTGCAAGGAGATGTGGGTGGGAAGGAGTAGGGTATCGGGGATTGAGGTGCCAAAGGCCCCCACCCCTGGAGGTGGGGAAGGGGAGGATTCATTTGTGCTGATGCTCTTCTTTTGGACATGCCCTGCCATCTGTCTGTCCCTCTCTTGCTCTCCTGCCACCGGAAAGTAGGAGTTTTGGTGAGCAGAAGGCTCCAGCTGTATGCTCGACGCCACCTTGACAGTGCGTGGCTGTAGGGGGCACGTAAGAGACGATGGGTGGGTGGTAGGGCAGAAAAATTCTGCCCTCCCCCAAAGGGAGAAGAGGTTCAAAAATGTTGTGATTTTTGAAAAAGTCGAACACTACCCGCTCTCACATTAACCCGACCAAGTCTTCCGGAGTTTCCCTGGCACCCGCGCAGACCCTAACACTAGCTGTCTCTGCTTCTGTATGTCTCTTCAAGGAGTCATTACTCCCAGTTGGGCACAAGCCGCCTTCTTGGCACTTGAATGACAAGGGAGTCTGAGGAAGAGGGCGAGGAAGGGGAGGAGGCAGCGGGCGGGGAGTGGAGGGAGAGAAGGTAGAAGGGTATTTACATCTTGCATGAACTTGCGGCAGACTGGACGGATCTCTTTGCTCAAGGTAGCACTGAACATCATGACCTGCTTCTCGTGGGGGGTCATGCGAAAAATTTCCTGGACATCCCGACGCATGTCTACAAGAACAAGGAAAAAAATTGTAGGAGAAAATAAGCAAGTATGATAAACAAAGATTAGAGGTAGACTTTCCAGTGAGGTGAAGATTGCTGGAAATAGTAATAACACAACGGAAAAAGCAATGGACTTGGAATCAAGAATTGGGATCAGATTCCAGCTGTTCGTTTTAACCAAGCAAGAAATAAGATAAAACCCCAAAGTTCCCAACTATAAAACGGGGACAAAGCCCAGTGCAGACGCTCTCAAGGCCTTCGAAACATGCTTTACAGGCCCTTCTCCCAATCCTTTCCTGTCCAAGCCCCAGCCAGCCCTCAGGAGACTACAAGTATCAACCATATATTACATTCCAGGTAGCAGAGTCCATCTATGACTCTCTGGATCACTTTTCTATCAACTCAGGCAAATATGACATTGCTACCTGGAGCCCACCTTTGTAACTCACCACACTGAATTGCCGAAGACCATTTGTAATGACTTATGGGGCCTATGTCCAACCCCACACTCATTCACCAAGATTCAAATCTTACAGAAAAAACTTCCATTAACCCCACTTGACACACTAGAATACCACACCACACGAACTGCTACACTCTCTACATTAATCCCAGACCTGAGTCTAGAAACTTATTCAGCTATAAATTCTGACTGTAAATGCTGTGCTGGAGATGCCAGAAGGGTACTGTCTTCTCTTTCAGTTTAGAATCTCCCCTATGACTTCCAGTATAGGAATCTATAATGAAAACGATGGTGGTGGTGATAACTTAGGCCTGAAATTACCGAAGTCCCCTATTCTCAAAGATTAAAAACAAAAATCATAGAAAGATGATAGATGACATCCTTTACTGTGCTTAAAAGCATAATAAAGCCCAACCAGGGAACCCAGAACCATCAGTCATGGGTGATAGATAAGAGTCGTCCTTGCACTGAGGCGCTCCTGTTTCAAATAAACATCATTTGGCTCCAAAGAACAACTCCCCAGCATTAGCCAAGTCCCAGCACTGCCACTCACCGAGCTGTTCAAGCATCTTATCACATTCATCCAAAATAAAGTGTTTAATGTGTTTGAGGTTGAGGCTCTTATTTCGAGCCAGGGCTAGGATACGGCCTGGAGTCCCCACGACGATATGCGGGCAGTTCTTCTTCAGCACCTCTTCATCCTTCTTGATAGACAGACCACCAAAAAAAACAGCAACCTGCCGAGAGCCAGGAGCAAAGAGTCTCAAAAAAGAGGAAGGAAAGAGTCCAATCCCCCCAGAGTTCCCACTGTTTGAGCTAAACCAATTTTTAGCATGTTTCAAAACTAAAACGAACTCTAGAGGTCACCTAATTTAGAAATGTTATGTCCCCCCACCAAACACTGAGGGTGACTGCCTAAAGTTACATAGCTAGTCGGAGCAGTCAGGACAATAATTCAGTTCTTCTGACTTAATCTAACCGTCTTCCTTCATTTATGAGGCCAAGCCTCATTTTAAAAATAAAGGAGTCAGGTGTGGTGGCGCACGCCTATAACTCCAGCTACTCGGGAGGCAGAGGTTGCGGTGAACCAAGATCTCACCATTGTACTCCAGCCTGGGCAACAAGAGTGATATTCCGTCTCTAAATAAATAAATAAATAAATAAAATAAAGCCAGGCCCGGTGGTTCACGCCTGTAATCCCAGCAGTTTGGGAAGTCGAGGCAGGTGGATCACTTGAAGCCAGGCGTTCAAGACCAGCCTGGCCAACATGGTGAAACCCCATCTCTTCTAAAATACAATATTTACAAATTTACTACTAAAATACAAAAACTACAAAACTTAGCCAGGAGGCTGAGGAAGGAGAATCGCTTGAATGCAGGAAGTGGAGATTGCAGTGAGGCGAGATTGAGCCATTGTACTCCAGGCTAGATGACAGAGCGAGACTCCATCTCAAAAAATAAAAAATAAATAAATAAAGGACGGCAAGAAATTACCAGGATTAGTATAAAGTACCACAAAAAAACACATGGAACATTAAGTTTTCCTAAATAAACCCAGAATCTCAAACTCCTTCATACAAACCCCATGAAATTACTGCTTTGGGTGAAATATTATCACTTCATGTTAAAACCATTAGGTGAATAGTTGGTTAGGGATCTGGGCCTTGGTACAGTGTCAAATAACACCAGAAACTCTAGTTTTAAGGGGGAAAAGAATGACCATGGAATCAGACTGTCACGATGCTAATCCTATGGTAAACCTAAAGTCACTAATGAGGCCAGGCACAGTGGCTCACACCTGTAATCCCAGCACTTTGGGAGGCCGAGGTGGGTGGATCACTTGAGGTCAGGAGTTCGAGACCAGCCTGGCCAACATGGCGAAACCCTGTCACTACCAAAAAAAAAAAAAAAAAATTAGCCGGGTATGATGGCACACTGTAGTCCCAGCCACTCAGCAGGTTGAAGCAGGAGAATCGCTTGAACCTGGGAGGTGCAGGCTGCAGTGAGCTGAGATCGCACCACTACACTCACAGCCCAGGGGACGCAGCAAGACTCCATCTCAAAACAAATAAATAAAAATAAAAATAACTAACATAAGTCAACCCGATTTCTGGCATAACAGGAGATACAGCATCACCTATGAAGGATAATTGCCAAAAATGCTTAACTTCAATCAGATTTTTTTTTTTTGAGATGGGAGTCTCACTCTGTCACCCAGGCTGGAGTGTAGTGGCACAATCTCAGCTCACTATAACCTCTGCTTCCTGGGTTCAAGCGATTCTCCTGCCTCAGCCTCCCAAGTAGGTAGGACTACAGGTGTGTGCCACCACGCCCGGCTAATTTTTGCATTTTTAGTAGAGACAGGGTTTCATCGCATTGGCCACACTGGTCTCGAACTCCTGACCTCAAATGATCCACATGCCTTGGCCTCCCAAAGTGCTGAGATTACAGGTGTAAGCCGCTGCGCACTTGGCCAGAATCCTCAATATTCACACACCCCTGAAGCTGTTTTAAAGTTTCTGGCTTTCTCTGCCACACACCCCAAAATTACCAAACTGATAGGATTCAAAGTCAGTATAAAGTAGTAAAAAAAGGGTGGTCTCGGTTAAGCATCATCCATAGCCCAATTACGAATCCTCCCGTTACATAGGATCTTAACACTGTTAAACCATGGCAAACTAAAACTTCTCCAAAATTAAAGAGACTACTGGCCTACAAGTTTCTTATCCCTCCAACTTGCCACACCCTCACTCTGAGGTCTCTTTACCTCGGCTTACCTTGACATTGGGCATGTATTTAGAGAAGCGCTCATATTCCTTGCTGATCTGAAAAGCCAACTCCCGAGTGTGACACATCACCAGCACAGACACCTTAGGCAGGAAGTAGACCGAGACATACCATGAGTGTAGCCCTTCATCGTTCCCTCTAGGGAAGTGACTGACAAAAACACACCTGGGCCGATAATAAATGACTTCAATTCTGTGATCTAAATCACGAACCCCATGCTTGGATAGAACATTCCCCACAGCTGTCAGGTTGTCAAGGGTAACCGAGGTCATCATGTAGCTAGGACAAAAACACCCTTCCCTTATAGTCCTAACCAAAACCCCTTCCCCAGCACTCTCCCCAAATATACCTGCCCAGTAACTGGCTCCAGCTGTTGCAGTGTGGCCAACACAAACACTGCTGTCTTTCCCATGCCCGACTTGGCCTGGCACAGGACATCCATTCCCAGAATGGCCTGAGGGATGCACTCATGCTGGACTAAAAGTAGGGAGGAAAGATAAATTAGACTTCAGTCTCCAGATAACTCTACAACCTTTTTCATCATGCCAAGCCCATTTCTTACCACTCAATTCTCAAAATCTAGTATTTACCTGGTTCTTGCCAACTTCCAGACCCCTTTTTCCTCTCTCTGCTCAATTATATTCACCTCAAAATCAGACTCTCCTAATTCATCCCAGCTTTGGCCTCCTCCAGATCTAGGCCTTCCCAGTCCTACTAACAGCCCCCTTGCATCTACCAACCGCTCACCTTCAATGCTCCTGGCTCTGTCCTTATTTTTCTTAATCTGTAACAATTCATGACATCTGAATACCTGCTAAAGACATTTCTCCTACTTAGGTTGCCATACTTCGGGTCACATAACAACAACCCGGGACAAAATGAAGGACTTGGTACCTGACCCAGAAGCCAGTCATCTCTAAACCAGTCATAGAGGTTTCCAGAGGCCACAGTTGGCCTGGCCCAACAGAGGGAGACTACAGGTCCAATCAGGACCTTTCTGGAAATTTAAAATTACAAGTCAAATGACAAAATTAAAAATAAGCAGACAAAAGAAGTCAGTCACAAGAATGAATGGCAGACCTAGAAGCTACTTTTGGATAATTAGCACTTTGGTGCTATCATGAAAGAAAGAACAAGTCTGTATAATCCTCCTCTATCCAAAATCGTTTTCGATACTTATCTCCTGATTTTTTTTTTCCTCACTGTCTCCCCGGCTGGTGTACAGTAGTGCAATCACGGCTCACTGAAGCCTCAACCTTCACCTGCTTCGTTTAGTAGAGACAGGAGTCTCCCTATCTTGCCCAGGCTTCTCTTGCACTCGAGCTCAAGTGACCACCCCTCCTGCCTTGCCCTCCCAAAGCGCTGGGATTACAGGCGTGAGCCCCTGCACCTGACCCTGATCTAGCCTTAAGTATAAACTTTTACCACCTGAGCAACAACAAACACATCTTTTTATTGTACCCTTAAAGAGCCCAATGAGCACTACATGCCCAAGAGAAAATTTACCTTCTGACGGATGCTCAAAGCCACAGTCGACAATGGCCCGGAGCAACTCTGGCTTGAGCAGGAAGTCACGAAAGCCAGAGCTGTGGATGGAGACATAGGAGCCCTTGACATCCTTCTTGGCAGGGGCCTCAGCCCCATCTCCCCCAGCTGCTGTCTCCACCTCATCATCTTCATAGTCCAAGAGCTCATTGTCCACATCGTTCTCTGCCATAACTGGGCCGGCAGGGGAAGACGGGAAGGGGAATCTGGATGGGTTCTCGCAAAACAGGTGAAAACAAGGGGTGAAGAGTAGGGGATTGAGGAACAGCAAAGGAAAATAAAGATACTATTTCTAACAGAAGAGCTGGGGAGGGGGAAAAAAAAAAAAGCAAGACTTAGTCACGAGCAGAGCCTTCACCACCTCTTTTCCATTCCCAGTTCCCACTTTCCCTAAACTAGGAAACTTTTACATGGAAAAAAAAACAGATACACAACATAAAAACGAAAAGCAAATACAACAGAACAGAAAAAGCAGCACCAGCGAAAGTGGTTAGGACACAGGTTCCCAACAAGATTAGCAATCACAGTAGCGGAAACCAGAAAAGTTGGAAGGGGAAGACCAACTTATAAATTCTTAATCTGAAAATAAGTGAGGAAATATAATAGATAATAAAAGATAAAATATGATTAATAACTTAGTAAAGTGGAAAATGGAGATGACAAGCAGAGTCCTGGAAAGTCCTCAAAGGAAGACTGTGCTTTCCCTATTATAATCCCACCGTTATGGATGCCTAACTCAGCAGCCATCAGTCAAGGGTGATAGATGAGGGTCATCACTGCGCAAAGCGCTCATCTTTCGAAAAGAAAACATCATATGGCCGCCGTCCACCTCCCATAGCTCTCAGCCTCCCACTTCTCAGTATCCTCTCTTCCGTTGTTTAAGAAAGCCTTGTGTAATTAGCATGGGGGGGAGGGGCGGTGCAAGACAAATGGCTCGGCCACCAAAAACAAAAAAAATCCATGTCTCCACCCTACAATAACAAAGTTAATAGTTGACAGAGAAAGGCAATCCCCGCCCAGGCTTTAACAGGATCTTTACCAAGTGGTCTGACATCACTGTTGCGCTACGAAGGTGAGACTCCTTTTGGAGAAACATACAATGACACCAATAGTAAACACTTGTAAGGCACTCCAAATTAACTTGGGCGAGTCAAGGTGAGAAAAATCCAACTGGGCCCAAAAACCGGCTCCTCCTCCCAGTCCCACCGTGGGCCAAGAAAGGGCTCAAGAAAGGACAAGTAAGGTGATAAGAGCCCCGCCCTCCGCAAATACCAAGACCAAGGGACGCCTAGCGCCGCCTCTCATTGATGCTGAGGCCTCCAATATGAAAAGAACCTACTGGAAGAAGGGAGCAAAACGAACACAATGGCGCCGAGGACACCATCTTGGATTGGGCCCCCCCTTAGCTTCCCTTCCTTCCCCCAAGAGCTCTTTGCTCTCGAAAGGGATGCAAGCTACGGAAATGGGGAACCAACTAGGCCCCAGAGACCAGACGATCGCCTGTGAAAAGGGTATCAGGAACCCATGTGACGGGATGGGTGCGAAGAAGCGCAGATGGCAACGGATTGTAGTGAACGCCAAAGCTTACCTAAGAAGGCAGAGCGCGTATGGCGGCAGCAACAGCGACGAAGGAGGGAAATCTGCCTTCACTTCCGGTTGCAGGCTTCTCTCTACTCCAGCCTCCCGCCTTCTTGGCTGCAAGAGCGCAGGCGCAAGGGACCGGAAACGGGGCCTTCCGCGGTTGTACAGATCCGTGCGCTCCAGGCTTGCCTTTGGAAAATGCCTGTCTGAAATTTGTTTTAAAACCGTTTCTAACTTCCCTGCTACCGCCAGTAACAAAACGTATAAAGGAAACTAACGTTTCCTCCCACTGTTATCTTTCTTCTGTTGTCGTACTCCTCTCCATGCCTCTCATCTCTTCGTTTAGGTTTTTGCCATGCAGGTCTTCTCTCTAGGCACTCCATGGATGCGCGAGGAACCGGTGTGGCGAGGGCTGCGAGTTCCCACGGGGTCCTTGGCCCGGTAGTGAAGGTGACCTGAGGGCGGCTGGGCAAGCACTAGGAAACGGCAGGCCCTAGCTGAGGGGGGGGGCGTTGCCCGACTCTTTCCCAGTCGTGGGGCTAGTGGGCGGTATTTTCCCAAAAGGATGCCGTCCGAGGTAGCTGCGGCCCTAGGGCCAGGGAGTCAGGAAGGTGTTCTGAATCCGAGCGGGAAGACGGGGTCTGGATTCGGCCCCAAGTGTCAATAGTAGGGCTTGAGGGTTATACTACATTCCATTAATACTGTTTTTTTTTTTTTTTGTTTTGAGACAGAGTTTCGCTCTGTCGCCCAGGCTGGAGTGCAATGGCGTGGTCTCGGCTCACTGCAACCTCTGCTTCCTGGGTTCAAGCGATTCTCCTGCCTCAGCCTCCCAAGTAGCTAGGATTACAGGCGCCCGCTACCACGCCCAGCAAATTTTTAGTTTTTTAGTAGAGACGGGTTTTCACCCATGTATGACCTCAGGTGATCCACCTGCCTCGGCCTCCCAAAGTGCTGGGATTACAGGCGTGAGCCACCTCACCCGGCCCATTAATACTGTTAATTCGAGCAGAATGTTCTTGGCCCTACCCCAACAGCCCCATTGTTCAACCTGGATTTTTTTTCCTGAATGAAACATTTGCCATCCCTGTCTTTGAGATGGGGAGCTACAAAAGTAAGACCTGATGTCCTGCTGTGTAATAAAACAACAAACGTTTGACCCTCTCCCTGTTAGCACACTTAATCTTTTAATACTAAGGAGTAGGTACCGTTCTTGTCATCTTATTGACAGAAGCAAAGCAACATATCCCAAGCAGTACAGCTAGTGAGGTTACAGCCAGGATGCAAACATCTCTAATTCTCTATTGTATTCTGCCTCCCTGCTCAAAGAATCTGGTTAGTAAATACACTACGGGTTACCTTATTGGTTCAAATTCTTGGTGAAGCAAGCTTGTCTTCAGTGACAAAATGAAGTAACTAATTCAAGAATAGTGTCATAGAAGGTATTTTCCCACGTATCATTCAATTTATGCAAAAGTATCAACTGCCTCCCTTGTGCCACATGCTGTCCTAGGTTCTGGGGACACAGCAGTCAACAGCCCTTTTCTCACAGTGTTTACATTACAGGGAAGAAAACACATAAAGACAAATATAATGTCAAGTATCGATAAGTGTTCGGGGTCCAGTGGCTCAGGCCTGTAACCTAACCCTTGAGGAAGCCGAGGCCGAAGGATTGCTTGAGCCCAGGAGTTTCAGACCAGCCTGGGCAACAGTGAATCTCTACAAAAAATTTTAAAATTAGCTAGGCATAGTGGCACTCGCCCGTAATCCCAGCTACTCAGGAGGCTGAAGTGGGAGGATCATTTGAGTCCAGGAGGTCAAGGCTGCAATGAGCTGGAACTCTAGCCTGGGCAACACAGTGGGACCTTGTCTCAAAAAACCAGTAGCAGTAAGTGCTATGAAGAAAATGCAAGGTAAAGGGGCAAAGAGCACTTGCTCCTACATTCCAGCTTTTCTCTATAGTTGCCATCTATAGTCGTCAGATTCCCAAATGAGGAACCATGTTTCTCCCTTTAGAGAAATAATAAAGTACTACTTGTTCTTGTTTCCCCAACATGTTTCAAAGGATAGCCATTTGGGCTGTTTAGGGAATATGTAAACAAAAAACAAGAAAGTGACTGAATGCCGGGCGCAGTGGCTCACACCTCTAATCCCAGCACTTTGGGAGGCCGAGGCAGGTGGATCACTTGAGGTCAGGAGTTTGAGACCAGCCTGACCAACATGGTGAAACCCCATCTCTACTAAAAATACAAAAAATAGCCACGTGTGGTGGCACACACCCATAATTCCAGCTGCTTGGGAGGCTGAGACAGGAGAATCGCTTGAACCCGGGGGCAGAGGTTGCAGTGAGCCAAGATCGCGCCATTGTATTCCAGCCTGGGCAACAAGAGCAAAACTCCATCTCAAAAAAAAAGTGGCTGAAAATGAGAAATGATGAGGCAAAAGGAGGCTGCTTCAACTCACCAATTTATTTGCCAATAGTTATTTTATTGATACTTTTTTTATTGTTACAATGGTAAAGTAAGGTGTCAAGGATGTAGAAAGGAAGGGCATGCATATGAGGGAACACAGTATCATTTTAGATCTTGGAAAACAATGAGCATCTGATAAGTCTCTGGGGAAATAGGAAAGGAGGAAAATCCAATAAAGAGAAAGATCAGCATAAGAAAAACAAAGACAGCCTACAAAATGCAGTTATCTACCTGGAATTGTAAGCGAGGGGCTAAATGTAGTCATCTCCTCTTTTTGGAGATCAGAAGGTCTCTGGGAAAAGAGAAAAACCAATTATTCAGAAAATAACTAGGGTCACAGAATGAACAAGTGGAATTAGAGAGCCACTGATGGAAGTGAGGAAACAGCAGTGTAGGTTTTGGCCGGTGAGCAGGTGGTGGTAATAGTATCATAGGGTTGCTAATTATTGAATCACTGCTACTACATGGGAGGAACTGTGCTAGACTTTACAGAATGATTCCAAATCATTGAAGCAACCCTCACAAGGTAGGCATTATTATCATCCCAGTTTCACAGAGGAGGACATCGAGGCTACCAAGTTAAGTAGCTTGTCCTGGTTCCACAGCCAGCAAGCAACAGGGTCAAGAGAGGGGACCCACATCTGCGAGACACTGAAGTCAGGATGTTTTCCACATTCCTACTTCCCCATATTACAAATTTCACAGAGGGTTTAGGTGAGAATGACTTGGGAGTTTACAAAGTCCCAGTGAGGGTTAAAGAACAACAAGGAGATTCAGATGTGAGCAGGATATTTATAAGTGTCACAAGAAAATTATTGGATCCTGCCTCCCAGGATTTTTAGGGGATGGAAAGAAGACAGGGATTATGGTGGGAGGTGATTTTGATTGGAGGATTTCTTTGAGGGAGGGAACTGGCAGAAGGAGTCAGGCCCTAGGCAGAAATCCGGTAGTTGGGGTGGACTTGGGGCCTGACGTCGCAGACCATGCCAAGAAGCTGGGCCAGGACACGCTCTCGGTTTCTCTGCTGGGAGCTCTGCATGCCCTGCACCTGGCGCCTTGTAGCCTGCTCCACCTCAGCGGACAGGTTCCCCTGGGAACCCATGGCCTGGGGGGTAGGGAGAGGGGTGGAAGAGAGAAAGGGAAAAGCAGAAACAGAGAGACAAGGGTCCAGGCATATGAGGGGAAAGATCCTGAAACAAAGCCTAGAAGAAAGGCCCTCTCAGAAACCACCCCCATCCCACAGAAATATCCCAACACCAAAGAGATCAACCCTTTCCCCTTAGACCTAACATGCAACTTCACCCTAAAACAGACTGTAATATCCCCACCACCTCACCGTCCATGACCATAAAACTCTACCCTCCACCACAAATGTTAATCATACTCCACATAGATGTTATACTTTACACAGACTGTGACATTCCACCCATAAGCTCTATGTGGCCTTCAAAAATCCCAGACTCTCTTACATATCATCACAAAGTTTCACCAATGTTGTGGTCCCTGCCAGGGTCCCCTCAGCCTCAGCCCTCTGCCACCATATTTTCTTGTTGAGTCACCCTTACACACCTCACAAGATGTACCCACCAGCTTGCACTGGGGTCTCATACCAACTCTGCCTCAACTCACCGCCTGCTGCTTGCTCTGGAATTCCTGCTCTCGCTCTCTGCGGTATTGCTCCACCTCCATCTGTGCCTCCTCCTTTGCCTGCTTCAGTCGCCGGGCCTTCCCTGGAGGCAGAAGAAAGGACAGTGGGTGGGGTGGGCCCACACACACACACACATGTAATAGCAGGGGTCAGTCCCTTCCAGAAAGTTATACAGCCTTCTCTCAGCCAACCAGGGGCCAGATTCTAATATCCATCCATTTCTTCCCTCCTAACCAGCCTCCAGACCCTAGCTGTCTTCCCACCAGCCTTGGGTTTTCCCAAAATGTTTGCGTCCCCCACCCCCAATTTTCTTTCCAGACTCCTAAGGGAGGAAAGAGGAGACTCACTCTTTCTGGCATCTGCCACCTTCTCAGCTGCCCGCTTCTCAGCTTGCAGAAGCTGCTGGATACCCTGGGACTGACTGGCCATTTCTGTTGTTATGGCCAATGCTGTTTTGAATGCTGTGAAGGTACCAGATGGCTCCCACCCCCCACCGCTCACTTCTCCTCCTCCAGCTCGTTGCTACAGTCCTCCACTACCCCTGGGTCTTAGTGCTCCCCTTCTCACTCAGCCTACTGCACCGGGTGTTTCCCCCAATCTCATCCTCCTATTGATGACTGGTCCTGCTCTCTAGCACTTCTTGCTCAGGCAGTACCCAAAGGGGCCGCCTGGGAGCAGCAGAGACCAGGCCCAAAGCTGTGGGTTTATAACAGATTAGTCATCCCAGTCGGAAAGGTCTAGGGATGAGGCAGGGGCGGAGACGGGGGAGTACTGGGGTGGGAGAAGGAGAACTTGATTGGTGGGAGAAGGAGAACTTGATTGGTGGTATCAGAGGAAGCATAAAGGGTTGTGAATGGGGTGAAAAGGTAAGGATGTCATCATGCAACCTGTGTTGGGAAAAGAGCATTCTGGGCTTAATTCTAAACTAACTCTCTCCCTTTCTCTCGCTCTCCACCACCCCGCCCCCTCCCCGCCTCCCGTTGTTAACATCTCCATCTTTTTCTACATAATTCTCAAGTACAAATTTCTGCATCTCACTTGCCCTATCCTACGATAGTCTTCTTCTGTCTTTTGTGTGTATTTTTTCTCTTTTTTGATCTGTCCCTGTAATTGGCCCACTGTGGTTTTTGTTTTTGTTTTCCATGTTTAATGTGATTTTTATCCTATCTTTATCTCCCGTTTTCTCTCTCTTCTCATCTTTTCGTCCATCACTGAACCATCTCCTCTCTCTGCCAAGTTAGAGGAGGCGGGAAAAAACCTCCAAATAACTCTCTTTTCTCTCTCCTCTCTCCTCCCCTCCCCTCCCCTCCCCTCTCCTCTCCTTTTCCTCGCCTCTAGTCCAGTCTTCTGGTTTCAGACGGACCCTTAACTTAAGTTCCCTAGTTTCCCCCGGGAGATGTGGCCAAGAACCACTCTGTCGGGGCGGAACGACATCCGGTAACACCCCTCACAGTTCACTTCCGCCCTCCACCTGCGACTCTGCTTGCGCCATTTCCTCCAGCCCGGAGTGTCTCCGCCCTTCCCGCCTCCAGTCTCCGAGCTTCTTAAACACAGGCCTTGGGCCTACAGCTCTGGGGGTACTTGGGGGGGCGGGGGCAGGTCTGATGAGTAACCCCTCCCCCCAGGTTCCAGAGGAAGAAGCCTCCACATCTGTCTGCCGGGTACATGATATTGAATTTCTAGATCATTATTGGAGATTATCTGTGACTTTTTAAAACTCAGATTTCTGCTGATAAAAATTTTCCCCATCCGGCCCTGTTGGGTTTTTTAAAAGTTCTTTGTTAAAAATTAAAAATTTACCTGGGCTCCTGAGCCTTAAACCAATTATTTACCCTTTTCTCGAATTTTACATTAAAAAAATTAAATCTCTGATCCATCACCCCCCTCAAAAAAAATTTTTTTATTCAAATCTATCATCTGATAAAGGATAAGGGTTAGGATAGGCCTCATCTCTTGTTGAAGATATTAGAAAAAAAGGGAACCAAAGGGAGAAACAACAGGGGATGTCAGAGATGGAGAGAGAAGGACCAGCCAAGGCTGAAGTCCTGACTGCTGCCTTTTTTCCTTCCTCAGCCCAAGAGTTCCATGGCCTCCACTTCCCGCCGCCAACGCCGAGAACGTCGCTTCCGTCGTTACTTGTCTGCAGGACGGCTGGTCCGGGCCCAGGCCCTCCTCCAGCGACACCCAGGCCTCGATGTAGATGCTGGGCAGCCCCCACCACTGCACCGGGCCTGTGCCCGCCATGATGCCCCAGCCCTGTGCCTGCTGCTTCGGCTCGGGGCTGACCCTGCCCACCAGGACCGCCATGGGGACACGGCACTGCATGCTGCTGCTCGCCAAGGCCCAGATGGTGAGTCTGCTCAGTGGGGAACAAGGTCATAAGCAGCTGACCAGACCTGAAATGAAAGCCAACCAATAGTTGAGAATTAAGCTACTTATTTTGTCATCAGGACCTAGGGAAGGATTTAACCAAGTTGGCATATGGCTGTCATTTGTGCCTTTACATTCCTGAGCTACCATTGTCTGAAGAACCCAACATTCCCCAAACAGCAACTGGTCTTCAAATTTCACATCTGTTTAGTAGCTACTTTGTTTCTTTTTTTTTCTTTCTTTCTTTTTTTTTTTTTTTGAGACGGAGTCTCGCCCTGTTGCCCAGGCCGGAGTGCAGTGGCGCAGTCTCGGCTCACTGCAAGCTCCGCCTTCCGGGTTCACGCCATTCTCCTGCCTCAGCCTCCCAAGTAGCTGGGACTACAGGCGCCCGCCGCCACACCCGGCTAATTTTTTGTATTTTTAGTAGAGACGGGGTTTCACCATGTTAGCGGGGATGGTCCCGATCTCCTGACCTTGTGATCCGCCCGCCTGGGCCTCCCAAAGTGCTGAGTTTACAAGCGGGAGCCACCATGCCCGGCCCCTACTTTGTTTCTTGACGGATTGTTTGCTTGTAGCCAAAAAGTAGCATAGAAGGTAGGTTCTGGAGTTAGACTGCCTGGATTCAAACCCCAGCTCCAAATCCCAGCTCCACACTTCATAGCTACCTATTCTTGGACAGGTTACTTGAGGCTTAGTTTGCCGATGTGTAAATATTAAAATAATAACAACCTTTGCTATGTGCCAGGCATTTCTCATAAAGTAACACATTTGATCCTCACAACAATCTTAGGAGGTGAGTACTGATATTATACCCCATTTCCCAGCTAAGGAAACAGGGCATAGATAAGTCATTTGCCAAAGTTACAGTTATTCACTGGTAGAGCAGAGATTATAACCCAGATGGACTAGATAGAGTGTCCATGCTTTTAACAGCTACATTGTCCTGTGTTAGACATTATAGCATTGTACCTTGATTGTGCCCATGTTCAAAGTACCCATGTTGTGCTATATATGTTTGGAGAAGCAATTGACATAGTACATAATTAGAGTACCTGGCACACACAATAAGCACTTGGTAGATGCTGGCGATTGTTGTTCCTGGTTTGTTTGTTTGTTTGTTTTTTATGGAGTTTCTGTCTTGCCCAGGCTAGAATGCAGTGGTGCGATCCTGGCTCACTGCAGTCTCTTCCTCCCTGATTCAAGTGATTCTCATGCCTCAGCCTCCCAAGTAGCTGGGATTACAGGCGTGTGCCACCACGTCCGGCTAATTTTTATATTTTTAGTAGAGATGGGTTTTCGCCACATTGGACAGGCCGGTCTCGAACGCCTGACCTCAGGTGATCCACCAACCTCAGCCTCTCAAAGTGCTGGGATTACAGGCTTGAGCCACCACGCCTAGCCTTGTTCCTGTTTTTGTTATCAGCAGGTCCATACTCCCTTACCCACAATTCTAAACTCAAAAACACTCTGAGAACCGAACATTTTTCATCAGGCTGCCACCAAAATTCATTTGGTGACAGAAAACTAATCTGAACTAAAGTAAGACTTATCTATGATTTATTTTTATCCTACTGATGTCAATATTCATACATTTCCCTGCAGAAACACTCATGTGTTTGGTTCTTGGGGCTACCCAGGCCCTCCTGGGCTACCTAATATACAGTGAGTATACTTTTAGGTCAGCCCTATCAAGTCCCAAAATCATTTGAATTCTGCAAAACTTTTGGCACTTGAAGGATTCACATGGGGAACCTGGTGATATTGTAATAGGGTGGAGGCTGGGCACAGTGGCTCACGCGTGTAATCCCAGCACTTTGGGAGGTCGAGGAAAGCAGATCACGAGGTCAGGAGTTCGAGACCAGCCTGGCCAACGTAGTGAAACGCCTGTCTGTACTAAAAATATAAAAATTAGCCAGGCATGGTGGTGCACATCTGTAGTCTCAGCTACTTGGGAGGCTGAGGCAGGAGAATTACTTGAACCCGGGAGGCAGAGTTGTGGTGAGCCGAGATCACACGACTGCATTCCAGCCTGGGTGACAGTGAGACTCTGTCTCAAAAAAAAAAGGAAAAAAATAGTGGTGGAAGCAGCTCTTTATAAGTAGAGCCCTGCTTATTAGAATAAAAGGTGAAACCTTCTTTCCCCATCTAGAGATTTCCTTCTGGAGTAAGACCATTAGAGGAAAACCTCTAGATCCGATGAACAACCCTAACATCCCCCAGCTCAAGTATAGACAGAAGGCCCCTCCCACAAAACCTCCCCCAAATGGTCAAAAACCCCCCTATTTAAAAATGTCCTTTAACGTACCTGAGATAGGCTAGCATATTCAGATTTGTTTCTTCTTGTTATTTTTACTTAAAACAGAGTAGATTTACCAAGTGTAGGCATCTAACTTGACAGCTCATATTGTAAGAGGCAGGACCCTGGAAGGCAAAAGAGCAGATTACCCCGAGGCAGACCTGCATCCAGACCCCAGCTCTGCCATCGACAGGGACATGCAGCTTACCTCTGTGAGCCCAATTTGCCTCACAAAAATGGGAGTTTTGCTTTGTTTTGTTTTGTTTTGTTTTGAGACGGAGTTTCATTCTTGTTGCCCAGGCTAGAGTGCAATGGCGTAATTTCAGCCCACCACAACCTCTGCTTCCTGGGTTCAAGAGATTCTCCTGCCTCAGCCTCCCGAGTAGCTGGGATTACAGGCATTTGCCATCACGCCCAGCTAATTTTGTATTTTTAGTAGAGATAGTGTTTCTTTTTTTTTTTTTTTTTTTTTTTTTTTTTGAGACGGAGTCTCGCTCTGTCACCCAGGCTGGAGTGCAGTGGCCGGATCTCAGCTTACTGCAAGCTCCGCCTCCCGGGTTTACGCCATTCTCCAGCCTCAGCCTCCCGAGTAGCTGGGACTACAGGCGCCCGCCACCTCGCCCGGCTAGTTTTTTGTATTTCTTAATAGAGACGGGGTTTCACCGTGTTAGCCAGGATGGTCTCGATCTCCTGACCTCGTGATCCGCCCGTCTCGGCCTCCCAAAGTGCTGGGATTACAGGCTTGAGCCACCGCGCCCGGCCGAGATAGTGTTTCTCTATGTTGGTCAGTCTGGTCTCAAACTCCCAACCTCAGGTGACCCGCCAGCCTCAGCCTCCCAAAGTGCTGGGATTACAGGCGTGAGCCACCACGCTCAGCCAAAATGCCCCTGATAGTATGGTAGGGATTTCCTTTATTGTTTGTTTGTTCGTTTTGAGGCAGGATCTCATTCTGTCTCCCAGGCTGGAGTGCAGTGGTGCAATCTTGGCTCACTGCAGCCTCTACCTCGTGAGCTCAAGCAGTCCTCCCACCTCAGCCTCCCTAGTAGCTGGAACTACAAGCACACACCACCATGCCCAGCTAATTTTTTGTATTTTTGGTAGAGACTGTTTTGCTATGTTATTCAGGCTGTTCTCCAACTCCTGAGTTCAAGCAGTCTGCCAACCTCAGCTTCCCAAAGTGCCGGGACTAGAGGCATGAGCCACCATGCCCAACTCTATTGTATTGAATTTTAAGAAGCTGGTAAGACTGATATCCCATTTACAGATGAGGAAAGCAGAGCCCAGAAGGTTCGGGAACTTGTCTGAAATCTCACATCTTTCAGGTCATTGTCTTCCAGAGGGGAACCCAAGCTCAGTGCCTTCACTCCCAAACCCTGGTGTCCTCTCTGGCCTTATTTACTCCTGGTCCCCTGCCAGCCCTGCCACCAGATGGCCTTCTAACTCCTTGGTTGAAAGACCCATCTCATTCGGCTTCCAGCTTCCTTTTTTTTTTGAGACAGAGTCTTGCTCTGTCACCCAGGCTGGAGTGCAGTGGCACGATCTCGGCTCACTACAGCCTCTGCTTCCTGGGTTCAAGCAATTCTCCTGCCTCAGCCTCCCAAGTAGCTGAGATTACAGGCACACACCACCATGCCCAGCTAATTTTTTTGTTTTTATTTATTAATTTTTTTATTTTTATTTATTTATTTTTGAGACGGAGTCTCCCTCTGTCCCCCAGGCTGGAGTGTAGTGGCAGTATCTTGACTCACTGCAGCCTCCACCTCCCGGGTTCAAGTGATTCTCCTTCCTCAGTCTCCTGAGTAGCCAGGACTACAGGAGCCTGCCACCACGCCTGGCTAATTTTTGTATTTTTAATAGAGACGAGGTTTCAACATGTTGGCCAGACTGGTCTCGAACTCCTGACCTCAGGTGATCCACCTGCCTCGGCCTCCCAAAGTGCTGGAATTACAGGTGTGAGCCACCATGCCCAACCCAATTTTTGTATTTTTAGTAGAGAAGGGGTTTCTTTTTTTTTTCTCGAGACAAAGTTTCGCTCTGTTGCCCAGGCTGGAGTGCAGTGGCGGCGCGATATTGGCTCATTGCAAGCTCCGCCTCCCAGGTTCACGCCATTCTGCCTCAGCCTCCCAAGTAGCTGGGACTACAGGCGCCCGCCACCACGCCCGGCTAATTTTTTGTATTTTTAGTAGAGACGGGGTTTCACCGTGTTAGCCAGGATGGTCTCGATCTCCTGACCTCGTGATCCGCCTGCCTCAGCCTCCCAAAGTGCTGGGATTACAGGCGTGAGCCACCACACCCGGCCAAGATGGGGGGGTTTCAACATATTGGCCAGGCTGGTCTCGAACTCCTGACCTCCAGCGATCTGCCCACCTCAGCTTACCAAAATGTTGAGATTATAGGCATGAGCCACCATTCTCATCCCACAGAAGGTTTTTTGGTTTTGTTTTTGTTTTTTGTTTTGTTTTGTTTGAAAAAGAGTCTTGGCCTGTTGCCCAGACTGGAGTGCAGTGGCACAATCTCAGCTCACTGCAACCTCTTCCTCCCAGGTTCAAGAGATTCTCCTGCCTCAGCTTCCCAAGTAGCTGGGACCTGCCACCACACCCAGCTAATTTTTGTATTTTTAGTAGACACGGGGTTTCACCGTGTTAGCCAGGATGGTCTTGATCTCTTGACCTTGTGATCCACCCACCTCAGCCTCCCAAAGTGTTGGGATTACAGGTGTAAGCGACCGTGCCTGGCCAAAATGTTTTTTATGTTTATTTTTCTTAGTATGAAACTCCAGCGTATTAAAGAGCATTGGGAGCGGTTGATCTGGTAAATCGCTATAAAGGGGGCATTTCTTTTTTTTGGGGGGGGGTGTGGGGGGATGGAGTCTCATTCTGTTGCCCAGACTGGAGTGCAGTAGTGTGATCTCGGCTCACTGCAACCTCCACCTCCTGGATTTAAGCCATTCTCCTGCCTCAGCCTCCCGAGTAGCTGGGATTACAGGCGCCTGCCACCACACCCGGCTAATTTTTTGTATTTTTAGTAGAAACAGGGTTTCACTATATTGGCCAGGCTAATCTCGAACTCCTGACCTCATGATCCGCCCACCTCGGGCTCCCAAAGTGCTGGGATTACAGGCGTGAGCCACCGCGCCCGGCCTAAAGGGGGCATTTTTAATACTGGAGAAGGGTGAACTATTTTTTTTTTTCTCCCCAAGACAGAGTCTTGCTATGTCACCCAGGCTGGAGTGCAATGGCACAATCTCAGCTTGCTACAACCTCCACCTCCTGGGTTCAAGTGATTCTCCTGCCTCAGCCTCCCGAGTAGCTGGGATTACAGGCATCTGCCACCATGTGAGGCTAATTTTTGTATTTTTAGTAGAGACGGGGTTTCACCATCTTGGCCACACTGGTCTTGAACTCCTGACCTCATGATCCACCCACCTCAGGCTCCCAAAGTGCTGGGATTACAGGCGTGAGCCACTGCGCCCGGCCAAGTTTTTTAATTTCTAAAAATAAAAATAAGTGTACATTTAAAGTAGTAGAAGAAAATGCAGAGAATGTTTTATAATCTTAAAATAGAGCCTTCCTAAGAGTGAAATGAAATAAAAAGTCAGAAAATAATATATTGATGCAGATTTAACTACATGAAAATTTTAGGCTGGGTGCGGGTCACTTGAGCCAGATCTAGGCAGATCACTTGAGCCAGAAGTTCAAGACCAGCCTGGACAACACAGTGAGACCTGGTCTCTACAAAAAATACAAAATTAGCCAGGCATGGTGGTACGTGGCTGTAGTCCTGTAGTCCCAGTTACTCAGGAGGCTGAGGCGGGAGGATTGCTTGAGCCCAGGTGGGGCAGAGTTTGCAGTGAGCAAGATCATGCCACTGCACTGCAGCCTGGGCAACAGGGCGAGACCTTGTCTCAAAAATATAAAGTTTTTTTAAAGACAGAAGAAAATGTTTGCAATATGTATAACACATACAGTGTACAGAACCCTCATATCAATATGTGTAATTTCCAAAGAAAAAGTAGATAAAGAATATGAGCAATTCATTCACAAAAAAAATACAGATAGCCAAAAGACATGAAAAAGAAACGAATATCATTAATAAAATATTTTTTTAATTTATCCAACTGGCAAAATTAAAAGGGTTGATGATACTCAATTTTGGTAAAGGAAGACACAGGCACCCTTGTATTCTGGCACAAACTTATTGAGAGCAGTTTGGCAAAATTGCACATGTCTTTGACTCAGAAATTCCACTTATGAAAATCTACCCACCCAGAAAGACTGTAACGAGTCAACAAAGATACTCATGAGGCTGAACATTTTTGGAAACAAGTCTATCGATATTGGGGTAAGGAGATTTGCTTTGTACACACAGTGGAACACTATACAGTCATCAAAAAGTATGAGGTAGACTGTATATATTCCTGTGGAAAAAATATAAATGAGATGTTAAAGAAGCAAGTTGCCAAGCAATATTTGTAGTATGGTTACATATGTGTCATATGTATGCTTTTATGTACACCAAGACAGGACTGGAAGGGATCACAGTATGCTGTTAATAGTCATCGAATGTGTTCTTCCTTCTTTAAAAAGAAAATTTCAACTTAATTATATCCCTTTCACATTAAAATGTCAAATAAAAATGGGGGATAAGCCACCTACAGCCCCACCACCCATAGGCTAGAATTTTTACATATTTTTTGCCAGTCTATTTTTTTTCTTTTTTTTCTTTTTTTTTTTTTTTGAGACGGAATCTCCCTCTGTTGCCCAGGTTGGAGTGCAATAGCACAATCTCAGCTCACTGCAACCTCTGCCTTCCAGGTTCAAGTGATTCTCCTGACTCAGCCTCCCAAGTAGCTGGGATTACAGGCACATGCTACCACGCCTGGTTAATTTTTGTATTTTTAGTAGAGACGGGGTTTCACCATGTTGGCCAGGCTGGTCTGGAATTCCTGACCTCAGGTGATCCACCCGCCTCGGCCTCCAAAGTGCTGGCATTACAGGCCATGAGCCACCACACCCAGCCTTTTTTTTTTCCCAACCATAGGATTTGGCCTCTTGTTTTAGACAGTTAGGATCTGATCCTCTCTGCTTCTTTTTTTTTTTTATTTATTTAATTAAATTAATTAATTTATTTTATTTTTTATTTTGTATTTATTTATTTTTTTTTTTCTGAGACAGAGTCTCACCCTGTCGCCCAGGCTGGAGTGCAGTGGCACAATCTCAGCTCACTGCAACCGCTGCCTCCCAGGTTCAAGCAATTCTCTGCCTCAGCCTCCCGAGTAGCTGGGATTACAGGCACTGGCCGCCACGCGTGGCTAATATATATATATATATCTGTGTGTGTGTGTGTGTGTGTGTATATATATATTTTTTTTTTTTTTAAGTAAAGATGGGGTTTCACCATCTTGGCCAGGCTGATCTTGAACTCCTGACCTTGTGATCCACCTCCCTCAGCCTCCCAAAGTGCTGGGATTACAGGTGTGAGCCACCATGCCCAGCCAGATCTGATCCTCTCTACGGTTTTGTAGCCAGCTGTTTTCAAACACATGCCTCAGTTGTAGTGGCTGTTTAATATTATGTTTTTATAGTTGGAGGTCCTACTCCTTGAAACCTATGAATGTAAACCTCCCATGCAAGCCTGAGCAGCCACTACACTCACACCTGCAGTGAGCTCAGGTGGGGAACATGTGAATGAAAGACAGAACCAGGTACTCCCTGGGTGGGATAAGTTGAGAGGGTCTGTGACAGGTCACAGCAGCACTAGGGAGAAGTGCCCCCACTCTCCCCTCACCCTGATGTGATTTGGGTAGGGATGGTGGGCCTTGACCAGCCACAGCTGGGCCGTTCTGTCTTCTTGCCTTCCTGGCCTTGCCTTCCCCTATTCCAGCTTTCTGCCAGGTAAACAGTACTTTCCAGCACTACCGAATAAAGATTTAAGGACTGCTAGTCCATTTCCTCTTACCCCGGGGAAAGAAAGTAGGTCCACAGGAAGGATGGCTGCCTCCCTCCCCTTCTTCTATCCCCCAGGTGAAAGAGTTGGTTGGCGGCCACAGTAGGTGGGCCTGGCCAGGGTGCCTGGGTTGGCAGTGAAGGAAGTAGCATGGCACTAAGCTAACCTTGGGCCAGATGCAACAAGGTTGGGACTGAAGAAAAGGGGAGTTCAGGAACGTCGATTCCTCTCCTGTTTTCTCTCAGCCCGTGGGTGAGACCCTCTGTCACACTCCACTCCTTTTCCCCGCCCTAGGTCAGCAGTCATTTGGAAAGAACTTGCTCTGCTGCGGCCACATTCTGTGGCTCATACTTGTTGCCGGTTCACCTCCCCACCCCTCTCCCATCATCCCCTGGTAAGGCTGACTGAGAGAAATTCCCCTGAAAACATTTATTTTACTCAGTTTATTGATAAGTGATAATAAAAGATAAGTATTACATATTTGTGTATTATTAATGGCCCAGAGTAGGACGTTCAGATATTTTCCCAGTCTCATATATATGGTTTCAGATGAGAAAATAAGGGATTTATATAGTGACAGTATTTTTAAGTGAAAAGTGGAATGCATAGTCAAAGAATTTTGGCACTGCCTTGGTGGCTGGAGGCAGGTCAGAAAATGTCAGTTGGCATGGTAGAACTTCTGGGACACTGAAATAGTTTGTAGAGACACAAGTGAGAATTTTTTTTTTTTTTTTTTTTTTGAGACAGAGTCTCGCTCTGTCCCCCAGGCTGGAGTGCAGTGGTGTGATCTCAGCTCACTGCAAGCTCCACCTCCCAGATTCACGCCATTCTCCTGCCTCAGCCTCCCGAGTAGCTGGGACTACAGGTGCCCACCACCACACCTGGCTAATTTTTTGTATTTTTTAGTAGAGATGGGATTCACTGTGTTAGCCAGGATAGTCTTGATATCCTGACCTCGTAATCTGCCCACCTCAGCCTCCCAAAGTGCTGGGATTACTGGCGTGAGCCACCGCGCCCAGCCAAGAATATTTTAAACTACTATACTTATCATGCATGTGGTAAACTATCAGTCTGTATTTATCAGTGATGGTTATTTCCTAATACCCAGGAGGCATACATGTGGGCCACCCTTCCATTGCTTTAAGACCAAGGGAGTGAGTGACCAGCAGGATTCAAGATGGCAGCTCTGCCGAGGATTGGGAGTCCCAGCTAACTTCTGCTCCCTGCTCTCCCACCAACAGCCTACACCGATTTCTTCCTCCCGCTGCTAAGCCGCTGTCCCTCTGCCATGGGAATAAAGAATAAGGATGGGGAAACCCCTGGCCAAATTTTGGGCTGGGGACCCCCCTGGGATTCTGCTGAAGAGGAGGAAGAAGATGATGCCTCCAAGGAACGGGAATGGAGGCAGAAGCTCCAGGGTGAGCTGGAGGACGAGTGGCAGGAAGTCATGGGGAGGTTTGAAGGTGAGAAGTCCACTGCTATCCACAGCTGCCCTTCCCTGCTGGCCGCTTTCCATCTGCATGAATGCATCACACTAGGCTCCTCTGCCTCCTTCTCTGTGTTTCCCTGCCTCTTGGGGTCCATCACCTTCTCACAGCCTCTCTCCAACTACCCCCATGCCACCCTCCCAAACAGGTGATGCCTCCCATGAGACCCAGGAACCTGAGTCCTTCTCAGCCTGGTCAGATCGCCTGGCCCGGGAACATGCCCAGAAGTGCCAGCAGCAGCAGCGAGAAGCAGAGGGATCCTGTCGACCCCCACGGGCTGAGGGCTCCAGTCAGAGCTGGCGACAGCAGGAGGAGGAGCAGCGGCTCTTCAGAGAGCGAGCCCGGGTCAAGGAGGAAGAACTGCGTGAGAGCCGAGCCAGGAGGGCGCAGGAGGCTCTAGGGGACCGAGAACCCAAGCCAGCCAGGGCTGGGCCCAGGGCAGAGCACCCCAGAGGAGCGGGGAGGGGCAGCCTCTGGCGATTTGGTGATGTGCCCTGGCCCTGCCCTGGGGGAGGGGACCCAGAGGCCATGGCTGCAGCCCTGGTGGCCAGGGGCCCCCCTTTGGAGGAACAGGGGGCTCTGAGGAGGTACTTGAGGGTCCAGCAGGTCCGCTGGCACCCTGACCGCTTCCTGCAGCGATTCCGAAGCCAGATTGAGACCTGGGAGCTGGGCCGTGTGATGGGAGCGGTGACAGCCCTTTCTCAGGCCCTGAATCGCCATGCAGAGGCCCTCAAGTGACCCTAGGGAAGAAGCAAGAAACTTCGGGGCTGCAGCCTCAGGATGAGGCAGAAGGAAGGGTAAGGGAAAGGATGGGGACCACAAGGAAGAGCCAGGTGCTGCTCAGCAGAGGATATGGGTGGGAGTGAAACTTGTAACAAGTGGGGGTGGGGAGTGCGGGCCGCCACCACTGCTCTTTGACTCTGCCGTTTCCTAATAAGACCTGGTTCCACATCTCACTCCCAGTGTCTCCTCTGTCTTTTTCCATTGCTGTGGTTTTCATCACCCATGACATCTCCTTTCCCGCCCCGCCTGCTGAAACCCACAGCTCCCACACACCTGCAACACACACACACGCTAACGCGGGCTCTCGGCTGGAGGCAAGAAGCCTCTGCATGCCCCCACAGTTCAGCCCTAAGAAGGCCCAGTTTGCCATGCAGCCTCACTGCGCTCCCCACACCGGAGTCTTGTCCACCCTGCAGTCTGTGGCTGGAGAAATAGATGCGAACAGAGGCAAAAAGGGGAACAAAACCAGTTTCCCTCCCCTCCCTGGCTCCCCAAGCTGAACCACATCCTCCTCCCCACTTAACACCCCCTTCCCCCAACACAGGGCTTTCCCTTTGCTGAGTCACTGAATGAGCGAGTTGGGGGCAGCCGGGGCTGGGGGGCCATGAGGAGGCTGGGGGAGGATGGGGAATACAAGCAGAATGGCTGGAGGAAGAGCCCTGTGGGGGAGTGGAATTTCAGTTGCTAAAATTAGGAGCAGAGGAAGGAGGTGGAAAGAGCAAAATTATGTAACCTGGGTTGTCTGTTCTTGGGCAACTGGAGCTCCACACCCAAGGCCAGCCATGCCGCTGGCTCCATCGTCTCTGCCCTCTAGCTTGTCAGTTGTATCTCTCTTCCTCCAGGGCCCCAATCTTCATCTCTGCCATTCAGCTTCTGCCCCATCCTAAACCTGAGTTCATCTCTGGGCAGCCCAGGCATGGCCTTCCCTATAAACATTTCCTTTTCCAAGAATCAGTAGTTGAAGTCCTGAGGGGTAGAGGGAGAGTCTGGGATTCCCACGGAGGAGAGAGGGGGGCTCCCTGGAAACCAAGATAGGAAATGACAGACCAGACCCCACTACCATCGCCCAGGACACAACTGGGAACTCGGCAAAAAGAAAGGACAGGGCTGCAAGGAGAGTACAGGCATGTGCTGGTGAGTGCACCATCTGCATAGTTACACCAGAGCATCTTATCCATCAGAAACTTATTTTTCAGGTTTATGAGCCCAGGTCTCTACAGGAGAATCCCAGGAGTGGAAGTGGAAGTCAGTAGAGGACAGGGAGGGCAAACCTCTGGGAACATGGGAACATGGGAACATGGGTGAGCACGAGATCCTTGAAGAAGACAGAGAGCCTGAAGTTCGGAAGAGACCCAAGGCCTCTGAAGGACCAGGCAGATGTTCAGGGTGCAGGAGGGGGAGGGGCTGGTGAGAAAGATCCTGTGAGAGGAAGCTGCTGTGATTCAGAGAAGAGACTTCAAGCTGTGTGTGACCCTGGCGTCCGGTTCCTCTCACAGGCTGGAGCTTTTCGGAAGTGGCATGCAAAGAGCCCAGGTTTGGCCTTGGGGGGAGTTGGGGTTATGGTCCCTAAGCTGGGGGTTGAGAGGTAAATTGCAGAAAACTGGTGACCAAATTTGCTCCTCCACCCAGGAGATTTCTTACTGGTTTTTAAGCACATCATTTCCCCTTCTGCATGAGTTACATAAAACCAAAGCAAAATAAGCCCTGAAACCTGGGCCCACCGGATCACAGTCTTTTCAACGACCCTACCTGGTGTCTGGCCCCCAGCCTTGGTGGGGGTTCCCCTGAGATAAGGGCTGTTCACTTTCTCTGACCACATGGTTTCCGCTTCTGTGTCTCTTGTTTCCTAGGCTGATAAAAATACTGAGCCCTAGAGGCCCTGGCTTCCTCTGACCCCTTGGGGCAGGCAGCAGGCATCCTGTCCAGCATGGGGGGCAGGGGCGGGGGGGCCCGGGATTCCCAAGGGGTGACTCAGTGCCTGCCATGAAACAGTGGGTAGGTGGAAGTGTATCTCTGCTCTCTCGAGCTGGCACCAGGAGTTGAGTCTCAGTGGAGGATGCACTGGGAATCAATTGGAGGAATAGGCCTAGAAAAGAATAATGGGATTGGAGAGGGTCAGTTTGAGGACTCAGGTTGGGACAGGTTTGGGTTAAGTTAGGAAAAGGAACTGGGAGAGACTCTGTTCCGTGTAGGTCACCTGAGCATTATGTAGCCCAAAGATCAATTTAAACCCTGCTTCAAGCTTACAATCTAGTGGGGAGGCAGACCCATACCTAATTAACTGATTCAAGGCATGGTGAGTAAAGTTTAAGATGTTTACAGAAAGGGGGAGATGAAGTCCATCTGAAAGCCTCCAGGGAGCCTCTGAGGAGACAGCATTGAACTTGCTCTAATGAACGGGTTCGCTAGGTGGAGGTGGATGGAAAGTTTCCATAGGCAAATAACATGTCTTGAACAGAGCCTGACAAGTCAGAAAATGCAGTATGTTCCGGGAAAGGAGCATCCTGAGGTAAAAGAAGCACAGGTGTGAGGGAACGTGTGATGAAGAAAGGACCACAGAAAGTCAAGGTCAGAGATTGGACTTCATCCCGTGGGCAGTGGTCCAGGTGATGAGAAAGAGGGAGAACAGGAGAGTGCTGCAGGAGTACAGACAAGTAAGAAAACGGTCATCATCTTGTGAATGAATACCTACTGTGTGTTAAGCAGCCCTTTTCCTAACACCACAAATCCTCTCAATGTCTGTCCAAAAGGTGGGTGGTGGTGGTCAGGCACCTCGCTTCTATAATCCCAGCACTTTGGGAGGCAAAGGTGGGAGCACTTCGGGAGGATCACTTAAAGCGAGGAGTTCAAGACCAGCCTGGCCAACATGGTGAAACCCCGTCTCTACTAAAAATATAAAAATTAACTGGGCCTGGTGGTGGGTGCCTGTAATCCCAGCTACTCAGGTGGCTGAGGCACAAGAATCTCTTGAACCCGGGAAGCGAGGTTGCAGTGAACTGAGATCACACCTCTGTTCTCCAGTTGGGGTGACAGAGCAAGACTGTATCCAAAAAAAAAAAAAAAATTTTAAGCACCTGTTAGGAGCAAGGCACTGCTTGACAATAGGTATAAATAATAAAGTCATTTCCTTCATAGAACTTGCAATCTAATGAGACAATATACAAATAACTATACATTATAGTTATAATGTATAGGTATGCCTGCTTAGGGTAATAAAGTGCTCAAAGAAGATTTGAGGTACCAGCATGACTCTCAGGTGGAGATTTCCAGAAAGCAGGTCTGGAGCCCAAGAGAAGTTGGGTCTGGAGGAATAGATTTGGGCATCATTCCCTTCCCAGTAGAGGCTGAGCCTTTGAGTGGACAGGATCTTCAAGGGAAGGGGCAGAGTGACCAGAAGAGCCCTGAGCATGATCGAAGGAAGAGAACCAATAAAGGAGAGGTTGGGAGCAGTCAGAAAAGTAGGGCGTGGGGGCGGGGGATGCCAAGCAGAGACAGGGCAGCCATGTCTGAGGCTTCAAAGAGGTCTAGTAAATGAGGGTTGAAAAAATTGTTGGGTTCGGGAACTAGACGATTACAAATTTTGAGAAAACCGTTTCCATTTAATAGAGGAGCAGAAATCACTTTACATAGGTTGAGGAATGAGTGGGAGGTGAGGAAAAGGAGGTGGTGGGCACAAAGTCAGAATGGTGAACACAAAATAACTGAGAATCATCTCTTAGTTCTACCCACAGATGAGGGAAATTTTACCAGTTCCTGAAAAAGTGGTTCGTTAAGGGGCTAGTCTTTTGAGACATCACACGAAAAGGGAAGGTGAGATGATGGACTGGACATTTGAGGGAGAAAGATTTCAAGGAAGGATCTTTTTTGTTGTTTATTTTCAAGAAATAAAATTGAATGTAAAATGAAGATGCTTAAAGAGACAAAGATAGGCCAGGTGCAGTGACTCACACCTGTAATCCCAGCACTGTGGGAGGCCAAGGTGGGCGGATCACTTGAGGCCAGGGGTTCAAGACTAGCCTGGCCAACATGGCAAAACCCCGTCTCTACAAAAGATACAAAAATTAGCCAGACGTGGTGGTACATGCCTGCGGTCCCAGCTATTCGCTGAGGTGGGAGAATCACTTGAACCCAGGAGGCAGAGGTTGCAGTGAGCTGAGATCACACCACTGCACTCCAGCCTGCGTGACAGAGTGAGACTCAGTCTCAAAAAAAAAAAAAAAAAAAAAAATCCAGGTGTGGTGGCTCACACTTGTAATCCCAGCACTTTGGGAGGCCAAGGTGGGCGGACCATAGATATCAGGAGTTCAAGACCAACCTAGCCAACATGGTGAAATGCTGTCTCTACTAAAAATACAAAAATTAGCTGCGCGTGGTGGCACACGCCTGTAACTCCAGCTACTCAGGAGGCTGAGGCAGGAGAATCACTTGAACTCAGGAGGTAGAGGTTGCAGTGAGCCAAGATCATGCCACTGCACTCCAGCTTGGGCAACAGAGCAAGACTATCCCAAAAACAAACAAACAAGAGAGAGAGTGAAAACCTAAGTAAAAAGTGGGGAGAGAATGTAGTAAAGATAGAGGAAGTGGAATAGAGTATAGATGAAAGGATCAGCCTTGGAAACAAGAAAAAGTACTGTGAGTCAATATGTAAGGAAAGATTAAATATAAATAACAAAATGAAGGGAAGAGAGGGAAGTGAGATCCACACTGGATGGCCTTAAGCTCAATGAAATGTTAATAGATGAGAGTGAAGGGCATCAGAGGCACGGAGATTTAGAACATCACGCACAGGAGTATGATGGGGAGTCAACAAAGAATGAGTAAAAGTTGTGTCCAGAAACACTGATGACTCTCAGATTAGCTGGCCAGGATTAGTTATAGGCCTCATGGTGACTCAGCTGTCTACTGCAGTGCTTGGCAGCCTAAGACAAAGCCCCAAGAATGAGACCACTTAGTTTACCCAAGTCAATTTTTGAGACGGAGTTTCACTCTTGTTGCCCAGGCTGAAGTGCAATGGCTCAACCTTGGTGCACTGCAACCTCCACCTCCCAGGTTCAAGCGATTCTCCTCCCTCAGCCTCCTGAGTAGCTGGGATTACAGTTGCCCACCACCACACCCAGCTAATTTTTGTATTTTTAGTAGAGATGGGGTTTCACCACATTGGCCAGGCTGGTCTCGAACTCCTGACCTCAGGTGATCCACCTGCCTTGGCCTCCCAAAGTGCTGGGATTACAGGCATGAGCTTCGGTGCCTAGTGGTAAGAGATTCTAAAATGCAGACAAAGTGGATTTGATATTGTTGACCATGCAGTATATGTTAAATCAACAAGCAAAACCAGGAAAGCAGAAGCAGCCGGAAGTCTTGGTAAGAATAAAGAACTGATACAAGGGGAGGCAGAGAATGGGAGATGTGAAAAGTGAGTGGTTGTGATGAGAAGGGTAATTCAGAGATCAAGATCTTGAAGGCATAATTCTTCCAAGTGTTGCTGGAGTTTAAGGTACAACCTTACTCCTGGGTGGCTAAAATGGAGGAGGGAAGAGACTGTAAAACCAGTAGATTTGACAAACTTGGAGAATTGAGAGGCCAGATTGTAAGACTCATCTGATCTGTGTAGCTTTTTTTATTTTTATTTTTTTTCCTCTGAGACGGAGTCTCGATCTGTCACCCAGTGCAGTGGTGCGATCTTGGCTTACTGCAAGCTCCGCCTCCCGGGTTCATGCCATTCTCTCACCTCAGCCTCCCAAGTAGCTGAGACTACAGGCACCTGCCACCACGCCCAGCTAATTTTGTTTTTGTATTTTTAGTAGAGACAGGGTTTCACCTTGTTAGTCAGGATGGTCTCGATCTCCTGACCTTGTGATCTGCTTGCCTCGGCCTCCCAAAATGCTGGAATTACAAGTGTGAGCCACCGTGCCCAGCCGATCTTTGTGACTTTTGAAGTCACTAAAGATGATGGTAGGAGGCCGGGTGTGGTGGGTCATGCCTGTAATCCCAGCACTTTGGGAGGCCAAGGGAGGTGGATCGCTTGAGCTCAGGAGTTAAAGACCAGCCTAGGCAACATAGCAAAACCCTGTCTCTGCAAAAAAAAAAAAAAAAAAAAAAAAAAAAGGCCAGGCCGGGCATGGTGGCGTGCGCCTGTAGTCCTAGCTACTCAGGAGGCTGACATGGGAGGATCACTTGAGCCCAGGAGGTCGAGGCTGCAGTGAGCCAAGAGCATGCCACTGAACTCCAGCCTGGGTGACAGAGCAACACCTTGTCTCAAAAAGCAAACAAACAAGGATGGTGGTAGGGATAAGATGTGGAGAAAGACTAAGCTAGTTATACAAGTTGTTAAGAGCATAACCAAGATTTTGATGGATAAGATTGTGCTGTGAAGACAGGAAGAGCATGGCCAATGCAAAAGGCACATGCTTTGGGAGAGGAGGAGGAGGTTGCCAATGGTCCAGGGGAGAGAAAATAATAACTCCTCTCTTCTACCTTCATTCCTCTAGTGATGGAGGTTGAAGAAAGAGCAACCTTCACCACAGAGAGGACTAGCATCATTAGGGGAAAGCCAGGTTTCAAAATGCCCAGAGGAAAACACTTTCAAACATAGAAGACAAGATTTGAAACTGTGAGGAGTTCCACCATATATTGTGAAGTGGATTGGTAGAAGGGTCCTTGTGGAGTCGGGAATTGAATCCAGGGAGGTGAAATCCCAGTGGGAATTCAGAAGACTAAGTCTGGAGAGTTTAGCTTCTGGGAGCAGGAGGTTGTTGCTTCTGGAATTCAGAAGGGAAGATGCACTGCATCCATTGTGAGGGGAAACAAGTGTCTCAAAGGGGTCTTATAGGGATGCCCAAGAGAAGTTCCATGGCTTTAAACACCATCTTCATGCTGACCATGCCTAGGTTTCTTTATCTAGCTTGGACCTTGCCCTGAAATCCAGATGTTTATCTGCCAAGTGACATCTCTACTTGCGTGTCTAATAGACTTACACTTAACCACACCCAAAATAGAAGTTTTTAGTTTTTCCATCCATCAGAATCCTGCTTCTCTCCCAGTCTCTACATCTCCCACCCATCAATCCATCATCTAGTCCTGTCGATTCTACCCTTGGAATGTATAATATATCCCAAATTTGTCTACTTCTCTCCATGTCCATGGCTGCCACTATTTTCTCTTCACCATTAATGCCACTGCCACCTGTCTCCTACCAGCCAGCCTAATCACAGGAGCCACAGCGATCTTTTAAAAACAAGTCCAGGCCGGGCACGTTGGCTATGCCTATAATCCCAGCACTTTGGGAGGCCGAGGCGGGTGGATCACAAGGTCAGGAGTTCGAGACCAGCCTGCCCAACATGATAAAACCCCATCTCTACTAAAAATACCAAAATTAGCTAGGCATGGTGGTGCATGCCTGTAATCCCAGCTACTCAGGGGGCCAAGGCAGGAGAATCACTTGAACCTGGGAGGTAGAAGTTGCAGTGAGCCAAGATCACGCCATAGCACTCCAGCTTGGGCAACCGAGCAAGACTCTATCTCAAAAAAAAAAAAAGTCCAGGCCAGGCTCAGTGGCACATGCCTGTAATCCCAACACTTTGGGAGGCTAAGGTACAAAGATTGCCTGAGGCCAAGAGTTCAAGGCTGCAGTGACCTATGATGGTGCCACTGTACTCCAACCTGGACAAAAAAAAGTGAGACTCCATCTCCAAAAAAAAAAAAAAAAAAAAAAAAAAAACAGGCTGGGTGCAGTGGCACATGTCTGTAATTCCAGCACTTTGGGAGGCTGAGGCAGGCGGATCACTTGAGGTCAGGAGTTCAAGACCAGCCTGGCCAAGATGGTGTACTTTCTCTACTAAAAGTACAAAAATTAGCCAGGCATGGTGGCATGCACCTATAATCCCACCTACTTGGGAGACTGAGATAGGCGGATCACTTGAACCTGGGAGGCAGAGGTTGCAGCGAGCCGAGATTGTGCTACTGCTCTCCAGCCTGGGCGACAGAGTGAGACTCTGTCTTTAAAAAAAAAAAAAAGGCTGGGCGTGGTGTCTCACGCCTGCAATCCCAGCACTTTGGGAGGCCGAGGCAGGTGGATCACCTGAGGTCAGCCTGGCCAAGATGGTGTACTTTCTCTACTAAAAGTACAAAAATTAGCCAGGCATGGTGGCATGCACCTATAATCCCAGCTACTCAGGAGGCTGAGACAGGAGAATCGTTTGAACCCAGGCAGTGGAGGTTGTGGTGAGCTGAGATTGCACCATTGTACTCCAGCCTGGGCAACAGAGTGAGACTCCATTTCCAAAAAAAAGAAAGAAAAAAATTCCAGGGCCGGTGTGGTGACTCATGCCTGTAATCTCAAAACTTTGGGAGACTGGCCCAGCATAGTGGCTCACAACTGTAATCCCAACACTTTGAGAGGCTGAGGCAGGTGGATTACCTGAGGTCAGGAGTTCGAGACCAGCCTGACTAACATGGTGAAAGCCCATCTCTACTAAATACAAAAAATTAGCCAGGCATGGTGGCGTGCACCTGTAATCCCAGCTGCTTGGGAGGCTGAAGCAGGAGAATCACTTGAACCTAGGAGGCAGAGGTTGCAGTGAGCTGAGATCAGCCATTGGACTCCAACCTGGGCAAAAAGAGCGAAACCCCCTCTCAAACAAACAAACAACAACAACAAAAAAACACTTTGGGAAGCTGAGATGGGCAGATCACTTGGAAACCAGGAGTTCGAGACCAGTCTAAACAGCATAGTGAGACCCTGTCTCTACAAAAATTTAAAAAAATTTTTTAAATCAGCCAGGCACAGTGGCACACACCTATAGTCCTAGATACTTGGGAAACTGAGGTGAAAGGATGACTTGAGCCCATGATAGGTTGCAGTGGGCTATGATGGTGCCACTGCACTCCGGCCTAGGCCATAGAGCAAGACACCATGTCAAAAAAAAAAAAAAAAAAAAAAATCCAATCACCTCTGCTCACCTCTCTCTTCTCTATCTCTCTCCCCTGCAACACACACACTGACAACCTTTAAAGGCTTCCTGTGGCTGGATGAAATCTAGAGGCTTTACCCTCCTTGCATGGCCCTGCATGACCTGGCCCCTGGCCTCCTCTCTGACCTCATCTCCCACCCCTCTCCCAGCCTCTCTGCTCCAGCCACACTGGCCGCCTGTTTGTCTCCAACACCCCCAGCTTGGTTCCGCCTTCCAGCATTTGCAGTAGCTGCTCCCTTTACCTGGAATGCTTTGCTCCCAAACTTTTACCTGGTCAATATTTTTTGTCATTTGGGTCTCAGCTCCAGTGCCACCCAATCACTTGAAGCGGATTTTGCTGACTGCTGTGTTTAAAAGTAGCTCCCTGCCACTCTAATGACGCCAGCCTGTCTTATTTTCTCATAGCACTATGTACCAATTTCTTCTTCAGTTTCTTTCTTTTCCGTCTGGCCTCACTGGAATACAAGCTCCGCAGGTGCCTTCTCTGATCCCTTTGCCTCTGTGTCCCTCCTGCCTTAGAACAATGCCCAGCATGTGGTAGGCACTCAGATACCACTAAATGGAGGAATGGATGAATAATTCATAAAGCAGGATAAAGTTCAACTTTAGGTTGTGGCTCAGATTGGATTTACATTTAGAGTCAGATTTAAGTTTAGTGTTAGGAGTGGTGGTAAACTGGTTTCAAGATCAGCCCTAGAAACAGGGTTGGGTTGGGGTAGAGGAGTTTTATTTAGGGGGTTATTAATTGGAATGTGTTTAGATTTGAGGTTAGGGTTACAGTTGGGGTTGAGTCTGAGTTGTGATTTGGGTTGAGGTTAAATTTGGGTTAGGGTTGATGTTGGTATTAAATCCCAATTTAGGTTTTGAGGCTAAGTTCAAGTTTGAAGCTAATGTCATTTCAGTCTCATTTGGAGGCTTCAGAGATTTCACTAGTTTCTCCACAAAGACCACTATAAAGACTGTATTTCCCTGAGTTTGGGGCACAAGACTCCAGTCATCAGCTCTCCCACCCAGGGAAAGTCCCAAACCAACTGCTGGCCTGCCCAAGAAAGAAACCAAATTTCATACAACCTCCGAAACTGAGATTGAAACCAAGATTGGCTCATCTCAAGGAGCATCCTTCAGCATATCTCACATGCACGTGACACAGCCTCAGCCCAGTCTTGCCCTTCCTTCCTCTCTGTCTCTCGTCTGCCCATCACTCCTTCTTGCCTTTAATTTAAATTTCTTCCTCTTTAATTTAAATTTCGCTCTGTGTCTCACTATTAATTGCAGTACCATTTTGGGTTTTTTTTTGTTTTTTGTTTTGTTTTGTTTTTTGGGTTGTTTGTTTGTTTGTTTGTTTGAAATGGAGTCTCACTTTGTTGCCCAGGCTGGAGTGCAGTGGTGCGATCTTGGTTCACTGCAATCTCTGCTTCCCGGGTTCAAGCAGTTCTCCTGCCTCAGCCTCCCTAGTAGCTAGGACTACAGGCACGTGCCACCACGCTCGGCTAATTTTTTGTATTTTTAGCAGTGATGGAGTTTCACCATGTTGGCTAGGATTGTCTCTATCTCTTGACCTCGTGATCCACTCTCACACTCTCCTTGGCCTCCCAAAGTGCTGGGATGACAGGCGTGTGCCACTGCACCCAGTCTTGCAATACCATTTTATATTTTAATATAGCTCAGTTGGGGTCTCAGTCTATCAGCTCATACCATTAGAGAAGCAGAAAGAGACAACAGGAAGCAAAAAGGACCCTGAAAGAAAGGGCAACACGGAGAAAAAGAAAGGAACAGGGGCTAAGAGGGAAACCAACACTGACGCAAGAGATAAGGTTAAAAGAATGAAAAGAAGGTTGGGCACAGTGGCTTACGCCCATAATCCCAGCACTTTGGGAGGTCAAGGCAGGCGGATCACCTGAGGTCCGGAGTTCGAGACGAACCTGGCCAACATGGTGAGACCCCCCCCCACCATCTCTACTAAAAATACAAAAATAAATTAGACGGGCTTGATGGAGTGCCTGTAATTCCAGCTACTAGGGAGGCTGAGGCAGGAGAATCGCTTGAACCCGGGAGGCAGAGGTTGCAGTGAGCAGAGATTGTGCCACTGCACTTCAGCCTGGGCAACAGAGTAAGAACCTGTCTCAAAAAAAAAAAAGGAAAAGAAGTTTTCTGACCTACCCCATCTGATAGTAGGTTATAAGACCTTCATTCCAGAAGAGGCTCTGCCTATCCCTGGGAGGAAGGAACGCTGTACAGAGAGACCGAGAAGAATATGGCCAGGCCTTACTGGGATCCCCCCAATTCCAGTCTATCACCATTAGATTATACTCCTTTTGTTCAGTTACATTTCTGCACAGCTGTTCATTCTTCGTCAAATCTAAGCATAAAAATAGATTTCCCTGGGTCCTTCGGTCCTCATTTCTGAAGGCTCCCATGTCCTCTAAAACTTTGATTAAATAAATGTATTACGCTTTTCTCTTGTTAATCTGTCTTTTGTTATAGGAGTATTGGCCATAACCCTTATGATGGGTCAGGAAGGGATCACCCCTTTCTGCCCCTACAGAAATAATAGCTAAGACTAGTAAAGCATAAAAGGCAAAGGTACACGGCCTCAAGTAGAGAAGGAGAACAGGAGAAATAACTCATACACACCCAGAATGTTAATTCCATGTCCCTCCATGTTACGCCAAGACCCCTCAGGGACCTTGTGCCTGGGGAGAGAAGTGGTCTGCCCCCATGGAACAGTGGGCTTGACCCCGGGTCGCCACCAGCCCCAGCTCCAACCCCTCTAACACTCTCCAAGTAAAATCACATCAGTAGCAGTAATAATATTTGAGGTGACCAGTTGGTATTATCTCAAACTTAGGAAAAGTGAATAAAGTCATCTTTAGAAACTTTGCTTTTTTTTTAAACCTTGTAACTTGTAAGCTAACTGAAAATGGGCTCATGTATGAGAATGTTCATATCAACATTTTTCGTGTTCGACAAAAACTAGAAACAAACCAAATGCCCATCAACAGAATATATTAGAGTATATTGATACAACAGAATATCACATCACAATTTTTTTTTTTTTTTTTTTTGAGATGGAGTCTCGCTCTGTCACCCAGGCTGGAGTGCAGTGGCCGGATCTCAGCTCACTGCAAGCTCTGCCTCCTGGGTTTACGCCATTCTCCTGCCTCAGCCTCCCAAGTAGCTGGGACTACAGGCGCCCGCCACCTCACCCGGCTAGTTTTTTGTATTTTTTAGTAGAGACAGGGTTTCACCGGGTTAACCAGGATGGTCTCGATCTCCTGACCTCGTGATCCGCCCGTCTCGGCCTCCCAAAGTGCTGGGATTACAGGCTTGAGCCACCGCGCCCGGCCCATGTCGCAATTTTTTAAAAAAATATTACTGATACATAAAACCACGTGGATGAATCTCACAAACATAATGCTGACTGAAAGAGGCCAAACAGAAATGAGTACATTCTGTGTGACTTCATGTATATGATGCCCCAAAGCAGGAGGAACTTATCTCTGATGACAAAGGAGAGAGAGTGGTTGGTTATCTTTGGAGGGTATCAGCAGGGAGGGGGCGTGAGGGAACCTGCTGGGAACCTGAAAATACGTGGAACTGGGTGATGGCTACATACAGATGGAAAAATTCATCAGTCGTACACTTAAGAGGTGTCCACCTCATACTTAAGTTACATATCAATAAAAAGGAAAACATTTTTGGAACTTTTTTTTTTTTTTTGAGACAGTCTTGCTCTGTCCCCCAGGGTGGAGTGCAATGGTGTGATCTTGACTCACTGCAGCCTCCATCTCCTGGGTTCAAATGGTTCTCCAGCCTCAGCCTCCCAAGTAGCTGGGACTACAGATGCGCACCACCACGCCTGGCTGATTTTTGTATTTTTTTTAGAGATGGGGTTTTACCATGTTGGCCAGCTGGTCTCGAACTCCTGACCTCAAGTAATCCACCTGCCTCAGACTCCCAAAGTGCTGGGATTACAGGCGTGAGCCACTGCACCAGGCCTGGAACAATTTTAAAATAATGTATTGGCTCTGCAAATGCAGCTTCAGGACAAGTCCCTTAGCTGTCCCCACCCCACCCTAAGTCACCACCCTTAAGCCTCACCCATGTGGAATTCTGAAACTTCCCTTGTAGAGAATGTTGGAAGGTGTCTGCCACATTGATCCTGGAGTGTGTGTTTATTTGTGGTTATATAAATCTGATCTGTGGAAGCCACCTGAGGTCAGGAAGAGATGGAGGGCATCCTTCAGGAGTGAGATGAGACATCATCATACTTGAGTGTCCAGCATCATCTCTGAGTAAGGGGACCAAAAAATATATCTTCCAAACTAGGACATTTTCAAGAGTGGAAGGGGGCTCCATTAATATTTTCACCTGCACGAGAGGCAAACGCTAGAATGTCCCCGATGAAGAGGATATATAATGAACCTTCTTGATGTGAAACCTGCCAGATGGGCTGGAAAGTCCATATACTGGAACAAGTATGACTTGAGTTGTTTGGGACAAGGGCAGGGGTACAAGAGAAGGAAATGGGCAAAGAGAGAAGCCTGTACTCAGCCAAGGGTGCAGAGATGTTATATATATGACTGCTCTTCAGGGAACCGGGCCTCCAGCCCACACCCCAGCTGCTCAACCTCCTCCTCTCCGAATTGACTGTCCCTTCTCTGGAACTCTAGGCCTGACCCCACTCCCTGGCCCTCCCAGCCCACGATTCCCCTGACCCAACTCCCTTTCCCAGAACTCAGTCGCCTGAACCCCCAGCCTGTGGTTCTCTCCTAGGCCTCAGCCTTTCCTGCCTTTGACTGAAACAGCAGCATCTTCTAAGCCCTGGGGGCTTCCCCGGGCCCCAGCCCCGACCTAGAACCCGCCCGCCGCCTGCCACGCTGCCGCTGCCGCTTCCTCTATAAAGGGACCTGAGCGTCCGGGCCCAGGGGCTCCGCACAGCAGGTGAGGCTCTCCTGCCCCATCTCCTTGGGCTGCCCGTGCTTCGTGCTTTGGACTACCACCCCACAGTGTCCTGCCCTCTGCCTGGGCCTCGGTCCCTCCTGCACCTGCTGCCTGGATCCCTGGCCTGCCTGGGCCTGGGCCTTGGTGGGTTTGGTTTTGGTTTCCTTCTCTGTCTCTGACTCTCCATCTGTCAGTCTCATTGTCTCTGCCACACATTCTCTGTTTCTGCCATGATCCCTCTCTCTTCCCTTCCCGTCTCTCTCTGCCTCCCTCTGCTCACCTTGGGGTTTCTCTGACTGCATCTTGTCCCCTTCTCTGTCGATCTCTCTCTCAGGGGTGGGGGGGTGCTGTCTCCCAGGGCAGGAGGTCCGTCTTCCGCAGCGTGCCCCGCCCCGCTTACTGTCTCTCTCTCTCTTTCTCTGCAGGTTCTCCCCATGACACCACCTGAACGTCTCTTCCTCTCAAGGGTGCGTGGCACCCCCCTACACCTCCTCCTTCTGGGGCTGCTGCTGGTCCTGCTGCCTGGGGCCCAGGTGAGGCAGCAGGAGAATGGGGGCTGCTGGGGTGGCTCAGCCAAACCTTGAGCCCTAGAGACCCCCTCAACTCTGTTCTCCCCTAGGGGCTCCCTGGTGTTGGCCTCACACCTTCAGCTGCCCAGACTGCCCGTCAGCACCCCAAGATGCATCTTGCCCACAGCACCCTCAAACCTGCTGCTCACCTCATTGGTAAACATCCACCTGACCTCCCAGACATGTCCCCCCCAGCTCTTCTCCTACCCCTGCCTCAGGAACCCAAGCATCCACTCCTCTCTGCCAACTTCCTCCATGCTAAAAAGACAGAGGCAGGCACTCCTATGCCTCCCCCTGCCACCCCCCAGGAACGCAGCTGTTCAGTGCCTGCTTCCTCAGGGATTGAGACCTCTGATTCAGACCCCTGATCTCCCATCCCCATCCTCTATGGCTCTTCCTAGGAGACCCCAGCAAGCAGAACTCACTGCTCTGGAGAGCGAACACGGACCGTGCCTTCCTCCAGGATGGTTTCTCCTTGAGCAACAATTCTCTCCTGGTCCCCACCAGTGGCATCTACTTCGTCTACTCCCAGGTGGTCTTCTCTGGGAAAGCCTACTCTCCTAAGGCCACCCCCACCCCACTCTACCTGGCCCATGAGGTCCAGCTCTTCTCCTCCCAGTACCCCTTCCACGTGCCTCTTCTCAGCTCCCAGAAGATGGTGTATCCAGGGCTGCAGGAACCCTGGCTGCACTCGATGTACCACGGGGCTGCGTTCCAGCTCACCCAGGGAGACCAGCTATCCACCCACACAGATGGCATCCCCCACCTAGTCCTCAGCCCTAGTACTGTCTTCTTTGGAGCCTTCGCTCTGTAGAACTTGGAAAACTCCAGAAAGAAAAAATAATTGATTTCAAGACCTTCTCCCCATTCTGCCTCCATTCTGACCATTTCAGGGGTCACCACCACCTCTTCTTTGGCCATTCCAACAGCTCAAGTCTTCCCTGATCAAGTCACCGGAGCTTTCAAAGAAGGAATTCTAGGCATCCCAGGGACCACACCTCCCTGAACCATCCTGGATGTCTGTCTGGCTGAGGATTTCAAGCCTGCCTAGGAATTTCCAGCCCAAAGCTGTTGGTCTGTCCCACCAGCTAGGTGGGGCCTAGATCCACACACGGAGGAAGAGCAGGCACATGGAGGAGCTTGGGGGATGACTGGAGGTAGGGAGGGGACTATTTATGAAGGCAAAAAATTTAAATTATTTATTTATGGAGGATGGAGAGAGGGGAATAATAGAAGAACATCCAAGGAGAGACAGAGACAGGCCCAAGAGATGAAGAGTGAGAGGGCATGGGCACCAGGCTGAGCGAGAGAGAAAGAAGTAGGCGTGAGGGATCACAGGGCCCCAGAAGGCAGTGAAAGGCTCTGAAAGCCAGCTGCTGACCAGAGTCCCACACGGAGGCATCTGCACCCTGGATGAAGCCCAATAAACCTCTTTTCTCTGAGACGCTGTCTGCTTGTGTGTGTCTGTCTGGGAGTGAGAATCTCCCAGTCTATCTAAGGAAAGGAGGGAGGGATAGAGGGCTCAAAGGGAGCAAGAGCTGTGGGGAGAACAAAAGGATAAGGGGCTCAGAGAGCTTCAGGGACATGTGATGGACTCACTAGGTGAGGCCGCCAGACTGCTGCAGGGGAAGCAAAGGAGAAGCTGAGAAGACAAAGGAAAAGTCAGGGTCTGAAGGGGCGGGGGTCAGGGAGCTCCTGGGAGATATGGCCACAAGTAGTGGCTCTGAGGAATGGGTTACAGGAGACCTCTGGGGAGATGTGACCACAGCAAAGGGTAGGAGAATGTCCAGGGCTATGGGGGTTGAGTATGGGGACCCCCCCTGCCAAGACAGGGCCATGTAGAGGGCCCTAGGGAGTGAAAGAGCCTCCAGGACCTCTAGGTATGGAATACAGGGGACGTTTAAGAAGATATGGCCACACATTGGGGCCCTGAGAAGTGAGAGTTTCATGAAAAAAATCAGGGACCCCAGAGTTCCTTGGAAGCCAAGACTGAAACCAGCATTGTGAGTCCCCGGGTCAGAGTGAAAGAAGAAGGCCTGCCCCAGTGGGGTCTGTGAATTCCCGGTGGTGATTTCACTCCCCGGGGGCTGTCCCAGGCTTGTCCCTGCTACCCCCATCCAGCCTTCCCTGAGGCCCTGAGCCTGCCCCCAAGCCCCCAGCTCCTTCTCCCCCAAGGAACCCAGACGCAGGCCTCAGGACTCAACACAGCTTTTCTCCCTCCAACCCCATTTTCTCTATCTCAAGGACTCAGCTTTCTGAAGCCCCTCCCAGTTCTAGTTCTATCTTTTTCCTGCATCCTGTCTGGAAATCAGAGGGAAACAGACCACAGACCTGGTCCCCAGAAGAAATGGAGGCAATAGGCTTTGAGGGGCAGGAGGACGGGATTCAACCTCCAGAGTCCCACACACAAATCAGTCAGAGGCCCAGAAGACCCCCCTCGGAATCGGAGCAGGGATGGTGGGGAGAGTGAGGAGTATCCTTGATGCTTGGGTGTCCCCAACTTTCCAAATCCCCGCCCCCGCGATGGAGAAGAAACCAAGACAGAAGGTGCAGGGCCCACTACCGCTTCCTCCAGATGAGCTCATGGGTTTCTCCACCAAGGAAGTTTTCCGCTGGTTGAATGATTCTATCCCCGCCCTCTCGCCCCAGGGACATATAAACGCAGTTGTTTGCACACCCAGCCAGCAGACGCTCCCTCAGCAAGGACAGCAGAGGACCAGCTAAGAGGGAGAGAAGCAACTCCAGACCCCAACTGAAAAAAAACCCTCAGACGCCACATCCCCAGACAAGCTGCCAAGCGGGTTCTCTCCCTCTCACATACTGACCCAGGGCTCCACCCTCTCTTCACTGGAAAGGACACCATGAGCACGGAAAGCATGATCCGGGACGTGGAGCTGGCCGAGGAGGCGCTCCCCAGGAAGACAGCGGGGCCCCAGGGCTCCAGGCGGTGCTGGTTCCTCAGCCTCTTCTCCTTCCTGCTCGTGGCAGGCGCCACCACGCTCTTCTGTCTGCTGCACTTTGGAGTGATCGGCCCCCAGAGGGAAGAGGTGAGTGCCTCGCCAGCCTTCATCCACTCTCCCACCCAAGAGGGGGAGAGAGATGGGATGGGCGAAAGATGTGTGCTGACAGGGAGGGATGGAGAGAAAAACAACGTGGAGGAAGACGAGGATGCAGAAAGACATGTGGCAAGAGATGGAGAACAGAGAGAGAAAGATGGAGAGGCAGGATGTCTGGCACATGGAAGGTGCTCACTAAGTGTGTATGGAGTGAATGAATGAATGAATGAACAATCAGATAGTAAATAAGATATGGAGACAGATGTGGGGTGTGAGCAGAGAGATGGGGGAAGAAACAAGTGATATGAATAAAGATGGTGAGACAGAGAGTGGGAAATATGGCAGCTAAGGAGAGAGATGAGGGAGATAAGGAGAGATGAGGGAGATAAGGAGAGATGAAGATAGGATGTCTGGCACACAGAAGACACTCAGTGAAAGAGTTGTTGAATGCATGGAGGGTGAATATACAGATGAATGGAGAGAGAAAACCGGACAACTCAGGGCTAAGAGCGCAGGTCAGACAGGCAGCCAGCTGTTCCTCCTTTAAGGGTGATTCCCTTGATGTTAACCATTCTCCTTCTCCCCAACAGTTCCCCAAGGACCCCTCTCTAATCAGCCCTCTGGCTCAGGCAGTCAGTAAGTGTCTCTAAACCTTTTTCCTAATTCTGGGTTTGGGTTGGGGTGTAGGGTTAGTACTGGTACGAAAGCAGTGGGGGAAATTTAAAGTTTTGGTCTTGGGGGAGGGCGGATGGGGTGAAAGTAAGGGGATGGGGGGTATTTTCTAGGAAGTTTAAGGGTCTCACCTTTTTCTTTTCTCTCTCCTCTTCAGGATCATCTTCTCGAACCCCAAGTGACAAGCCTGTAGCCCATGTTGTAGGTAAGAGCTCTGATGATGTGTCTTGGAACTTGGAGGGCTAGGATTTGGGGGTTGAAGCCCGGCTGAGGGTAGGCAGACCTTGGAGACAGTGTGAGAAGGACTGGCTGAGCTCAAGGGAAGGGTGGAGGAACTGCACAGCCCTTAGGGGGATACTCAGAACGTCATGGCCAGGTGGGATGTGGGATGACAGACAGAGGGAACAGGAACCGGATGTGGGGTGGGCAGAGCTCGAGGGCCAGGATGTGGAGAGTGAACCGACATGGCCACACTGACTCCCCTCTCTCTCTCTCCCTCCCTCCAGCAAACCCTCAAGCTGAGGGGCAGCTCCAGTGGCTGAACCGCCGGGCCAATGCCCTCCTGGCCAATGGCGTGGAGCTGACAGATAACCAGCTGGTGGTGCCATCAGAAGGCCTGTACCTCATCTACTCCCAGGTCCTCTTCAAGGGCCAAGGCTGCCCTTCCAACCATGTGCTCCTCACCCACACCATCAGCCGCATCGCCGTCTCCTACCAGACCAAGGTCAACCTCCTCTCTGCCATCAAGAGCCCCTGCCAGAGGGAGACTCCAGAGGGGGCTGAGGCCAAGCCCTGGTACGAGCCCATCTACCTAGGAGGGGTCTTTCAGCTGGAGAAGGGTGATCGACTCAGCGCTGAGATCAATCTGCCCGACTATCTCGACTTTGCCGAGTCTGGGCAGGTCTACTTTGGGATCATTGCCCTGTGAGGAGGACGAACATCCATCCTTCCCAAACCCCTCCCCCGCCCCAATCCCTTTATTATCCCCTCCTTCAGACACCCTCATCCTCTTCTGGCTCAAAAAGAGAATTGGGGACTTAGGGCCAGACCCCAAGCTTAGAACTTTAAGCAACGCCACCACCACTTCGAAGCCTGGGGTTCAGGAATGTGTGGCCTGCACAGTGAAGTGCTGGCAACCACTGAGAATTTAAACTGGGGCCTCCAGCACTCACTGGGGCCTACAGCTTCCATCCCTGAACTCAGTCTGTGACATCTGGAATCTGGAGACCAGGGAGCCTTTGGTTCTGGCCGGAACGCTGCAAGACTTGAGAAGACATCACCTAGAAGTTGACACAAGTGGACCTCGGGCCTTCCTCTCTCCAGATGTTTCCAGACTTCCTTGAGACATGGAGCCTGGCCCTCCCCATGGAGCCAGCCCCCTCTATTTATGTTTGTACTTGTGATTATTTATTATTTATTATTTATTTATTTATTTACCGATTAATGTATTTATTTGGGAGGTCGGGGGATCCCAGGGGACCCAATGTGGGAGCTGCCTTGGCTCAGACATGTTTTCTGTGAAAACGGAGCTGAACAATAGGCTGTTCCCACATAGCCTCCTGGCCTCTGTGCCTTCTTTTGATTATGTTTTTTAAAATATTTATCTGATTAAGTTGTCCGAACAATGCAGATTTGGTGACTGACTGTCACTCATTGCTGAGCCTCTGCTCCCCAGGGGAGTTGTGTCTGTAATCGCCCTACTATTCAGTGGCGAGAAATAAAGTTTGCTTAGAAAAGAAACATGGTCTCCTTCTTGGAATTAATTCTGCATCTGCTTCTTCTTGTGGGTGGGAAGAAGCTCCCTAAGTCTCTCTCCACAGGCTTTAAGATCCTTCAGACCCAGTCCCATCCTTCGACTCCTAGGGTCCTGGAGACCTGACATAAACAAAGCCCAACAGAATATTCCCCATCCCCCAGGAAACAAGAGCCTGAACCTAATTACCTCTCCCTGAGGGCATGGGAATTTCCAACTCTGGGAATTCCAATCCTTGCTGGGAAAATCCTGCAGCTTAGGTGAGATTTCCGGCTGTTGCAGCTGGCCAGCCGTCCGGAGAGAGCTGGGGAGGAGTCACATTCTCAGGTACCTGAATCACACAGCCAAGGGACTTCCAGAGATTCAGGTGTCTAGGCTTCAAATCACCCTGTCCTAACTCTGTAACTTGAACCAGCCACTTAACCTATCTATCCAATGGAGACAGGAATGTCCACCACACATAGGGCATGTGAGAGAAGGCCTGACCTCCATCAGAGGACCTCACTCAGCCCTTGGCACAGTGGGCACTCAATGAATTCTGGCTTACTTCCTTCAACCAGTTTCCAGCTGTTCTATCCTATTCCATTCTCTCAGTGGGTGAAATTGAAGAGACTGAGGACAATAAAGAACAAGGGACTGAACCGCTGGGCGTGGTGGCATGCACCTGTAATCCCACCACTTTTCGAGGCCAAGGTGAGAAGATAGATTGAACCCAGGAGTTCGAGAGCAATCTGGGCAATATAGTGAGATCCTGTCTCTATTTTTTTAAAAAGAATGAAATATGGGAATAAGATGTGGGTGAAGGACTCACATGCCGGCTTGGTCCCACCGGTCTTTGTGGTGAAGGAGGGGAGAGGTGAGAGGTGGGTGATCTGGAAGGAGAAAGGCACCCCTTCCCCCGATGAAGGCTCTTCTGGAGAGAGTCAAAGACAAATAAGGGCTTGGCGCAGTGGCTCATGCCTGTTATCCCAACACTTTGGGAGGTTGAGGTGGGAGGATCACTTGAGCCCACTAGTTCAAGACCAGCCTATGCAACATAGCAAGACTTTGTTTCTACAAAAAAAAATTAAAAATTAGGTGTAGTGGTGCATGCCTGTAGTTCTAGCTACTCAGCAGGCTGAGGCAAGAGGATCACTCGAGCCCAGGAGTTTGAGGTTACAGTAAGCTATGATCATGCCACTGTACCCCCATCTGGGTGACAGAACAAGACCCTGTCTCAAAAAACAATTCCAAAAACAAATATGGAGACTGAAATTGAGCCCCCCAAGACTGGGAGCCCCCACTGAGCTCAGAAATTAGGCTTTACCTCCAGCCCTGGGGTGCCAGGCAGGAGAAAACCGTGTGGTAGGCTAAGGGGGTGGTGTGACCCACTGGGGTGACCTAGATAGGGCCTTGGGTCACCCTCTGCCTCCTCCAGCCTGTGGCTGAAAGTCAGTCATGAAGTAAGGGGGGACTACTGTTACTCATCCCAGAAGCACCCACACTTACTCACTTTTGGGAAGGGGGACATAAAGTGTGAAAAAACGGTGAGGATTTTCCGCCTCACCCTAAATGGGACACCATAAGTGGGGCATTGGTTTTTCCTCCTCCCCAGAACTTCCTGGTGTTTTCAGGCACCACAGGCTCCTTCCTGCCGTCCCCATCTCTCTCTAATATTCTCCCCTTCTTTCTCCTTCAGCCTCCTCCCTTCAGACCCTATAAGCCTTGAATTAAGCTCCTTGGAGGAGAAGAGTGGACTGTGAGGTAGGAAACAGAGAGGCCTTCAGACAGCCCTAGGGGGAGAAGTGCGGGGCCCCTCCAGGCCTCATTCCTCTGTCGTGATAGGGGCTTACTCTGCTGCTGGGCCTTTCTGAGTGGTGCTTGCTGTGCTGTGTAACGACCCCTCTCACTGTTGGGGCGAACCCAAGAGAAAAGAGTGTGGTGCAGAGTCTGGTTGGGACCACGTGGCCCTGAAAATCAGGATGCCTGGAGAAGCTTCGGAGTTGGAGGAGTCCCCCTTCCTCCCACCCTCCAACTGGACTAATGATGGGGCCTGGCCATTCAGAGGCAGGGAGAGGGTGGGACAGGCCCACCAACATCCGTAGGAGCAAAGGCCATACGTTGTGTTGTGATGAATTGTTTCAAGCAACCAGAAGAGTACTGAGAATATTTAACCCACACCCGTGCACCCACCCTGAATTAAGACGTGTGTCGCAACTCGGCATCTTTATCGGCAGCACTGAAGCTTTCCATTCTTTATTTTCATCAGGCTCAAAATCAATTTCCAAACAGTCTCCTACATTTTTCCCACTGCCATGGGGTCCTGGGCGTCCGGGCCCCCAATATTTACACACTCGCACCACGCACTCATATTCCCTCACCCCACCATCACGGCCCCAAAGAAGGTCTTCCCTCTCGCGAAGTCCACCATATCGGGGTGACTGATGTTGACGTACACCCTCTCGCCCCTCCGGAGCTGCACCAGGCCGCCGAACCCCACGCTTGTGTACCAGAGAGGCCCGTACCCTTGCCTCCCGGCCGGGTCCAGCACGGGAGTCACGGTCTCAGCGCCCTCGAGCAGCAGCTCCGGAGTGCCCGGCCCGTAGGCGCCCCCCGCCCGGTACAGAGAGCTGCGCAGCGTGACCGAGCGGCCCCGGGGTTCCGCGCCGCCAGGGGGCGCCCGGCCCCGGTAGCCGACGAGACAGTAGAGGTAATAGAGGCCGTCCTGCGGGAGCGCCAGCCCATCGGCGTCCGAGAACTGCGTCCCGCTCGTCAGAAACGCCTGTTCCTTCGTCGCCTCCCAGCCTAGCCCCTGCCCCTTCAGCGGAGCGCCTGCGGAGACACGGGCCCACACGCTCTTGGGAATGCGATCCTAAAGGCTTGGGACTTCTGGGAGGGGGGCGGCTTTTAGTCCCTGCGGGAACCGACCGGGCCGGGGGAGAGGGGATGCTGCTGTCTCTGGGATGAGTGCGAGTTGGGGGCCGAGGGAACTTGGATGTGGGGTGCAGAGCGCTGTAGTGGGGACCCCCAGGCCGGCTTTTGCTTGCACCGGAGGGAAGAAGAAACTACACTGCGGGGACGAGCGGAAGGGTGGGCATGAGCGGCGAAAGGTGGTGAAGCGGATGGGAAACCGAGCCCTGGAATCATGGAGCCGAAAGACTCTGGGCGAGCAGAATTGGAACCTTCGGATTATTTACACTCTTATTCAGGTCTTTGAGGTCCTTACCTATGAGGTGGGCAGCTGGGAGCCCGGGGCTGAGATCTGCTTCTGGCTCCTCCTCCGGCAGCTTCTGAAACCCTGGAAGGGGCAAAGAGTCCACGATTGGGGCCAGGGCAGCCACCCATGCAGGCTACCCTTGAGAGGACAGGCAGCAGGGATGGGGAGCCTGGATTCCTAGAGGAAGAGGTATCTGGGAACGCAGCTGGGAGCTGGGAGCCCCTGAGGGGCTGAAGCGGGGAAGGAGAGACAGTCTGCTCTTACCCAGTCCTTGTTGGGCCTGTGCCCCGGGGTCAGCGGTGTCCGTTACCTGGTTGGGTGGGTCACAGTGCCCAGAGTTCAGATTCAGCTCATCTCACCCCTACCCCTCTGAAAGTGGACCCAAGCTGCAGGCCTGGGGTTTCTCCCACCAGCACCATCCCCAACACACACCTCCCTAGAAGGGAGAGCAAGCAAGGCATAGGTACTTGGGCAGAGAAACAGATGTGCCTCGGAAAGAGGAGAGGAGACACAAGGGGCTGTGTCAGGACACAAGCACAACATCACAGGAACATCGCAGGAACATCACAGGAACATCGCAGGAACATCGCAGGAACAGTGCTCTGCACCCCACATCCATGTTCCCTCTCCCCCACTGGCACTCATCCCAGAGACAGCATCATCCTCCCTCCCCCAGCCCGGTAGGTTCCCGCAGGGGCTAACTGCAGCGGCTCACTGCAACCTCTGCCTCCTGGACAGGAACATGGACACAGAGTCAGCAAAGAGACAGGACATCCCCACCAGGGACAGCCAAGCCAGCTGAGCCAGAGGGGGCAAAAGACCACAGGCACAACCAGAGGGAGCCAAGCATCTGCAAGATACAGCTCTCCACCAGGGCCTGTTGCAGCCACTCACCAGTCCTCCCTGATCCTGGGGCACTAAGGCCAGCACAGCCAGGACAGTGATAGGCACCGCCAGCAACAGGGTCACCAGAGAAGTGGCTCCTGCCACAGCTAGCAGGAGGGAGCCCCTCCCCTGGAGCCTCCCACCCCTGCCCTCCAGCCCCAGTGCCCCCATTGAGACTGAACCAGAGCCAGAGCAGGGGGCTTTCATACCTCAGGGACGGGGCCACCCCCTCTCTGTAGACCTACACACCTGGCTGGGACTTTCCACACACCCCTGCTCCCCTCACCCAGCTTCCTGTTTACCCAGAGCTGGGGTGGGGCAGCTGGATGCCTGGGTTCTCTGAACTGGGGAAGAAGTTGGGGTAGGGAGACAGACTCTCAGGGTGGAACCAAAGGGGTCCTTAGACATCTTCTGGCTCAGCAGAGAGGGAAACTGAGGCTCAGGGAGGAAAGGTAACTTGCAGGAAGCCAGTCAGCAGAGCTGAAATGAGAACACAGATCTCCAGGTTTCCAGTGTGGTTTGCATTCTTCTAAACCCTCAAGGTAGGTGCTGAAGGAAGAGCTGATCCTGTCTCTGAGGTCAAGGGCTGGAGTAGGACAAGGACTGGAGTCTTGAGGGATGGATGTCTGGGTCCTTGAGAAGAACTGATTCCCATACTGGGCTGACATCCTCCCATTCCCTTGCTCACCTCCAGCCCCCTGTGCTGAGTGAGAAAGGGAGAGGTAAGCCTTAGCTTCACCACTGACTACTGACTCACTGAGGAGGGATGGAAATGGAGCTTTACCTCTCGCTACAAAGAGTAAAGACAGATGAACGAGGCATACTCCCACCCTCAGAGAGCTTCGAAGTCGACAATGAGCCCTATCCATTAGTAGGTGCTTACTAAATGTTTATATATAAATGAATAAAAGGACAAATAAATGCAGGAATAACCAAAACAAAGCAGTAAGGACCACATGAATGGTAGACGTAGGCAGCATGAGTGGTTAAGAGTCAAGGGAGGAGCCGGGGCAGTGGCTCACACCTGTAATCCCAGCACTTTGGGAGGCTGAGGCAGGTGGATCACTTGAGGTCAGGAGTTCGAGGCCAGCCTGGCCAACATGGTAAAACCCCATCTCCACTAAAGATACAAAAAATTAGCTGGGTATGGTGGCACACGCCTGTCATTCCAGCTACACAGGAGGCTGAGGCAGCAGAATCACTTAAACCCAGGAGGCAGAGGTTGCGGTGAGCCAAGATTGCACCATTGCATTCCAGCCTGGGCGACAGTCTGAGATTCTGTCTTAAAAAAAAAAAAAAAAAGAGTCAAAGGAAGAAAGACCAGGTCCAAGGAAGCTGGAAGTGGCTCCAATCATCTCCCCTTCTTGGTAACATCTCTATGTGTTTCCATAATACTACTACTAATAATATAGCTGACCCACAAAATTCACTTAGCATGTGTATGCCACTGATTTACACACTTTAATAATTTGTTTGTTTGTTCATTTGTTTGAGGCAGGGTCTCACTATGTCATCCAGACTGGAGTGCAATGGCAGGATCATGGCTCACTGCAGCCTTGACCTCCCAGGCTCTATGGATTCACCCACCTCAGCCTCCTGAATAGCTGGGACTATAGGCACATGCCACCATGCCCAGCTAATTTTTGTATTTTTTGTAGAGATGGATTTTTGCCATATTGCCCAGGCTGGGCTCAAACTCCTGGACTCGCATGATCTGCCCGTGTTGGCCTCCTAAAATGCTGGGATTACAAGCATGAGCCGTCATACCCAGACAATAATTATAATCCTGACGAAAACCCCAAGAGGAAACTGAGGCACAGAGAGGTTAAGAAACTTATGGAGCTCACAGAGCCAGTGGCAGAACCAGGATTTGAACCCAGGCATCTGGCTCCAGAGCCTTGATGAAAAGGCAGTTTAAAAACCGAGTACTGCGGCCGGGCGCAGTGGCTCATGCCTGTAATACCAGCACTTTGGAAGGCCGAGGAAGATGGATCACCTGAGGTCAGGATTTCGATTTAGATCAGCCTGGCCAACATGGTGAAACCCCATCTCTACTAAAAATATAAAAATTAGCTGGGCATGGTGGCAGGTGCCTTTAATTCCAGCTACTTGGGAGGCTGAGGCAGGAGAGTCGCTTGAACCCAGGAGGCAGAGGTTGCAGTGAGCCAAAATCATGCCATTGCACTCCAGCCCGGGTGACAAGAACAAGACTCTGTCTTAAAAAACAAACAAACAAACAAAAACCAGTACTAGGCCAGGTGAGGTGGCTCACACCTATAATGCCAGCACTTTAGGGAGTCAAGGCAGGTGGATCACTTGAGGTCAAGAGTTCGAGACCAGCCTGGCCAACGTGGTGAAACCCTGTCTCCATTAAAAATACAAAAATTAGCTGGGCGTGGTGGCACAAACCTGTAGTCCCAGCTACTTAGGAGGCTGAGGCAGAAGAATCGCTTGTACCTGGAAGGCAGAGGTTGCAGTGAGCCAAGATCACACCACTGCACTCCAGCCTGGGTGACAGAGCAAGACTCCGTCTCAAAAAAAAAAAAAAAAAAAAAAAAGTACTGACTTGTGATTTGTATGTAAAATTTGCCTTCCTCAGGCCAGAAAAGAAATGGGGAAATAAATACTGAACTCCAGTCAATGTTAAGCTTCTGAAGGGTTTAGATGTAAAATGTACTGATATTTGCAATTTTAAAAGATATTTAAAAGTGAGATGGAGGGATACATATGTGATAAAGTAAACAGAAAATGTGAATAGAGCTGGGTGCAGTGTCCACTCCTGTAATGCCAGCACTTTGGGAGGCTAAGGTGGAAAGATTGCTTGAGACCAGGAGTTCAAGACCAGCCTGGGCAACACAGTAAGATCCCATCTCTACAAAGCCTTATGTGGTAGCTGGTGTCTGTAGTCCTGGCTACTCAGGAGGCTCAGATGGGAGGATCTCTGAGCCCAGGAATTCAAGGCTGCAGTGAGCTATGATTTCACCACTGCACTTCAGGCTGGGTGATAGAGACCCCATCTCAAAAACAAACAAACAAAATGTTAATAGTAGCATCTAGGTGGTAAGAATATGTTCACCATACAATTCATCTCATTTCACTCTTTGTTTGTACTTTTTAATAATAAAATTAAAAAAAAAACCTGAATATTATTCAGCATAGGGAACATGGAGAAGGGTCGGGGAGGAAGTAGAAGGTTCTTGAATTTGAAAGGGGAAACACAAATGAATATGGACCCACCCAGGCACCAAATCTCCTCCTCACCCCTTGCCTTACATGAGCTCCCCTGTCTTCACCCTCCTCAAGGAGTGGGTGTGCAATCCTCCAGCACCCATCTCCTTCTCCATCACAGTGCCACTAAGAAGCCTTCACCCAGGTCTCTCCAGAGGGCCTCAGGCTGCTGCCTTTACTTAGTTCTGTGTTCAATGCCAGAATACTGCCTCCTACAGAAAGTCTACCTGGATTGCCCACACCTCTTTTCCTGTCACCAACTTGTCAGCAACTTTCTGTCCTTGATCTATCCACAGGGCTCATGTAGATCTAGTATGGCTGCCTTTAACTCTCGTGTTTGTTAATCAGACAGCCAAGCAGCCTGTTGCATAGAGCTGCAGAACACCAAGTGGGTCACCAGAACACCAAATGTGCTAGAGCTCCCAGTCTGAACTGGAGTGGCGTATGTGTGTCCACAGACATACACCAAGATCAAGAGGTCTCAACAAATGAAGTGTAACAAGGTAATAGAGAAAAAATTAATCAAGGAAGACACATGAAGGAGGTGGGTGTTCACTGACTAGTGGCAGGATCAGTGAAATGACTGGAACTGAGGCAGATTACAGCCCTAGCTATAGGCCCTGGAGTTTGTAAAGAAAGATGTTGTGGCTGGGCGCGGTGGCTCAAGCCTGTAATCCCAGCGCTTTGGGAGGCCAAGACGGGCGGATCACGAGGTCAGGAGATCGAGACCAGCCTGGCTAACACGGTGAAACCCGGTCTCTACTAAAAAATACCAAAAAAACTAGCCGGGCGAGGTGGCGGGCGCCTGTAGTCCCAGCTACTCGGGAGGCTGAGGCAGGAGAATGGCGTAAACCCGGGAGGCGGAGCTTGCAGTGAGCCAAGATCCGGCCACTGCACTCCAGCCTGGGCAACAGAGCGAGACTAAGTCTCAAAAAAAAAAAAAAAAAAAAAAAGAAAGAAAGATGTTGTAACCCTGACCCTCAAGCCCAGCTTCCTTTCCTAACAATGTGGGGGAGGAACCCAGGCTGGAGGAGAAGTTAAAGCCAGAAGAGGGGCAGGAATGTCTGAGGTGGCAACCCTTCTCTCCAGCCAGACAGCACTGGCCAGTTTGAAGTCTGTCCATCCTGCAGGCCACAAGCTCTGGGTAAGCTGGGAATGGGCAGGGACCTTAGTGGAAGGATGGTCACACCCCAGAGTGGGGTGAAGCTAAGATGAGGGGAGGGAGAGTATGGGTTTGAGTTTCCCTGGGCCGTCGAGGAATCCTTTGAGTCTCTGCTGCCCAAAAAAATTAAAGACAATTCCTTTCTGTGCCCACGGCCCTTATGGCCTCCATCTGGGCTTCTGCTCCCCACCCCCGAGAATTCCTCCTAAACCCAGAAGGGTCCTAGTTTCCAGACCCTAGTCAGTATAGCTGGCTCTGGGGTGAAGACAGCGGCCCCCTCTTTGCCCTCAAACAGGAAGCAGTGGTTGGAGGGGAGGAAGTGCCTGAGGGGAAGTTATGGGGCCCCAGATACTCCTCCATGCCCCACTTCAGCCCCAGCAGCATCTGCCTGTGGGAAGCAGCTCTCCACACCAGCCAAAGGGGCCCCCACACTCCCGCACTGCTCTGGGGCTCAGGGAGCAGCCCACCTACTGGGTGTGCTGACATCACCCTCCCTACTTCCCACCAGTGCCCTCACCTATCCAGGCCCGGAGTCCTTCCCCTCCATCAGCCCCTTACCAGCACCTAGAACCATCCAGGGCTGGAAAGTCCCCTCCAAACCACCTGGTCAGCCCAGGGCAGAGGGAAGGGCTGGGCTCTGGAGCTGGACAGAGCTGGCCTTAAACCCCAGCACCACCCTTCTGGGATGGATGACCTAGTAAAGTCCAGGCTGGAATCTTGGGTCTTTACTTGGGCAATGGGCACCATGATACCCTATGTTCTGGGGATTAGCAGTGAGGAATGGAAAGTGCCCAGCTCAGGGTTGGCACATAAGTGAGGATCCCCAGCCTGGGAACAATTATAACAGAGGGCCCCTCACTTCACAGATGAGGAACTTGAGGCGCATCACTAGCCCCTGATCATTTCACCTAAAAGAACAAGGACGAGAGTTCCTGACCTCCAGGCCAGTCCCTGATCCCTGACCTAATGTATACTTGCAGTGATGATAAAATGAGTAAGTAAAGGGCCTCTCACATCTGGATAGGGAGGGTCCTGGGAGCTTAGGAAGTGATGGGGGACAGTGATGTATGTAGCTCATGACTAGGTGGAGAGGCCTCTGGGGCAGCTGGTGCAGGAGGGAAAGGGACCTCACTGGAGGCCCAGAAACAGCAGGGATTTTGGTGGGAAGCCTCTGAGGGGTGAGCCATCTCAGCTATGAGGCAAGGTAGGGCATGTACCCTGGTAGGAGGTAAGGTATTAAGGTTTGGGGTGAGGAAGCTCTGAGGGTATATTTTTCTGCCTCTAAAACTGTTGGAGAGGGAATCTGAGAAAGCCACAACCAACCAGGAGGCTGGGGTACGCTGGAAAGGGAATGGGCTTTCTAACCTTGAGCCCTCTTCCCTGTAGATACATGTATATACATCTACGGGGGCCTGGGGCTGGGCGGGCTCCTGCTGCTGGCTGTGGTCCTTCTGTCCACCTGCCTGTATCGGCTGCATCGAAGAGGTGAGCACTGCACTCCCTCCCTCCCCCCCGCAGCAGTGCCACCTGTGGCCCCACCCACACCCTTTCCCACGGCTTTCCCAGAACACTGCCTGGCCCTGGAGCCACTGGGAAGCCAACAAGGGAGTCCACGCCTGCTGGGGTGGGGAGCTGGGGAGGGCCCGGGAGAAGCACAAAGGGTGGGCTGTGCTGAGCTTCTTTTTTTCTTCCAGTGAAGAGGCTGGAGAGGAGCTGGGTGAGTCCAGGGACAGGGAGTGGGGAGGGTAAGAGAGATCCTGAGTGGGTGAATGGGGAGAAGCATGGCTGAGTGCTGAGAGGAGGGTTGGGAGTGGGAGACAAGGAGAGAGAAAGTAGGAGCATGAGAGAGGCAGAGACAATCGAGGCGAGAGAAAGAGAAAATGAGACAGAAACCAAAAGAAAAAGTGAGAGGGAGGATAGGAGTGAGAGATAGGGAGAAAATGAGAGTGAGAGAGACACAAAGAGAAAGAACAATGAAAGAGAGAGAGATAAAAAAAGAGAGAGAGAGGGAAGGAGAGAGAGAGAGAGAAAGAGAGAGAGAAAGAGAGAGAGAGGCTCCAGAACCAGGCACAGTGGCTCACACCTGTCATTCCAGCTATTGTGAGGCTGAGGCAGGAAGCTAGCTTGAGCTCAGGGGTTGAAGACCATCCTAGACAACATAGTGGAACTCTGCCTGCAAAGATGGCGGGGGCGGGTGGGAGAGAGAGAGAAGAGAGAGAGAAGAGAGGGAAGTAAGAAAGGCTGGAGGTGGGAGAAGAACTCACAGGGAAGGGTCTGAAGGCATCGCCTCCCATCAGCACCTTCTGTCCTGGCCCCAGGTCCAAGGGTCCTCAGAGCAGGAGATCCACTATGCATCTCTGCAGAGGCTGCCAGTGTCCAGCAGTGAAGGACCTGACCTCAGGGACAGAGACAAGAGAGGCACCAAGGAGGATCCCAGAGCTGACTATGCCTGCATTGCTGAGAACAAACCCACCTGAGCACCCCAGACACCTTCCTCAACCCAGGCGAGTGGACAGGGTCCCCCTGTGGTCCACCCAGTAAAGACCATGGTCCCCCCACTTCTGTGTCTCAGTCCTCTCAATCCATCTCGAGCCTCCATTCAAAATGATCATCATCAAAACTTATGTGGCTTTTTGACCTTTGAATAGGAATTTGTTTTTTTAAAATTAAAATTAAAAAAACACGTGGCTCACCCCTCCACCCACTCTGGGGTCAAGTAGTAATTTACTGGGTGAGAGAGAGTGTTCATGGACCCAAGCTCCCCTGACAGCCAGAGGAGGGTATGTGTGGGCCTGGCAGGAAAGGGCAGTTGCCAAGGAGGAGTCATATCTGATCCTTCCCATTTCTCAAGACTATCAGGCTCAGCCTCCTGGGACTGGGGGAAGCAGGTGTGCTGAGCTCCCACATGGTGGTGGGAGGGGCCCTGGGACTACAGCCGGAAGCTGCCTTCTTGGACCTTTCCAGGTCAGACCTGGTGGAAGGGAGTTCAGAGCTGGGGGAATCCGGAGAGAGTAGATTTGGCATCTGGAGAATGGAGAAGAAAACACTTGAGACTCATAAGGAGGAGTTAGTGGTGGGGCAGACAGTGATTTATTGGGGTCTTTTGAAGAGGACTAGGGACCTCTGGGCTCTGGAATCACTCCTCAGGGGCCATCTCAGGAGTGGCAGTGTGTTCCCATGTGACAGTGACCTGGTCAGAGAGAGGACAGGAGCCGCTCAGTGTCGCAGTCCCAAGGCTCTCCTCTTCCTTGTCTCTGGCCTCCCTCCTCCCACTCTCTTACTGCCCCTCCCATCCCATCCACTATTGCCCCTGGCTCCATTACTCACATTTTCCCTGGTAATAGAGGGTGCTGCCCACGGCCACAGAGAGAAAGCTGACAGCATAGAATCCAGCCCGAAGGAGGAGGACTGTACCAGCCCCTAGCTGAGGATATTCTGCATGGGGCAATGTAGAAGGGGGTTGGGGAAGAAGTGCACACAGGCTCAGGGAGGGTAGGGGCCTCAGAGGAGCATCCCTGACTCCCAAGGACATTGCCTCTTGGGGTCTCCAGCCAGGAGGAGACACCACCTCCCAGCATCTCACCTTTCTCCACCACCAGCCGAGTCCCATTCCCTGTCCCGACACCCAGGCCCAGCACCTCCACCCTGCACACGTAGATGCCGGCGTCATGGCCTCGCACGTCCCAGATATGCAGCTCAGCCTGGTGGTCACGGAGGAAACGGGAAGAAGAAAGTGGGGCCAGGCGGCCCCTGAACTCTGGGGTTCCATTCCTCACCTCCTTCCCTGGAGCCACCTCATCTCGGAACCATGTGACGGAGCCAATGGCCAGTCTCCCTTGGCTGGCATTGAAGGAGCAGGGCAGGAAGGCAGAGGATCCTTCTAGGGTACGAATCTCAGGGGGCTGGGACACCCAGAGAGCACAGGATCCTGGGGGCAGAAGGAAGACCCAGAGAAACACCTCCCCAGTTACTCCAAAGAGAAAAGACAACAGAGCTTGGAGTAGAACATCCCAGCTGTCTCTGGGCATAGGGTGCATGGAATAGATACTTTGGGTGCCTCATTAAACCCTTTCCTCTTAACCAATCTGATTTCTTAACATTGCTTATTAAATCATATTTCGGCTGGGTGTGGTGGCTCATGCCTATAATCCCAGCACTTTGGGAGGCTGAGGTGGGTGGATCACTAGGTCCGGAGTTCGAGACCATCCTGGCCAACATGGTGAAACCCCATCTCTACTAAAAAAATACAAAAATTAGCCAGGCATGGTGGCACGCACCTGTAATGCCAGCTACTCGGGAGGCTGAGGCAGGAGAATCGCTTGAACCTGGGAGGCAGAGGTTGCAGTGAGCCGAGATTGCACCATTGCACTCCAGCCTGGGCAACAAAGCAAGACTCCATCTCAAAAAATAAAAAATAAAAATCATTTTTCAAATTCTTCCTATACCAACTCTCACTCTCACCCTCTGCCATCATTCTCCAGCCAGTTCAGTAGTAACTTATCTGGCTGAAATGTAAACCATCATGGTGAAATTAAGCTCATTAATGAATGCAGCTGCCTAGTTAACGAATATCACTCATTATATTATTCCAGGTATTATTTTAGTACAAATGGCATTGTACAGTAAGTCATCCTTCCTCTTTCCTCTTTTTCTTTTTTCTTTTTTTTTTTTTTTTTTTGAGAGGGAGTCTTGCTCTGTTGCCCAAGCTGGAGTGCAGTGGTACAATCTTGGCTCACTGCAAACTCTGCCCCCTGGGTTCAAGCGATCCTGGTGCCTTAGCCTCCCAAGTAGCTGGGACTACAGGCGCCCATCACCATGCCTGACTAATTTTTGTATTTTTAGTGAGATGGGGTTTCACTACCTGGTCTCAAACTCCTGACCTCAAGTGATCCACCCGCCTCGGACCAGGCTAGTCTCAAACTCCTGATCTCAAGTGATCCACCTGCCTCAGCCTCCCAAAGTGCACCTGGACACTCTTTGTTTTTCGTTAAAGAACATTAACTAATTAAATCTCCAGGTGAAGACATGGCCTTAATTGGTTGAGATTCCTATTTAACCCATCCATATTGATGAATTAAACCAAATATTAAAATCCCTGATTAAATTATCTACTGAGGGAAATTTATGAGTCATTCTGTTTCAGTGGTTCTCAAACTTTAGTGTGTATGGAAATTACCCGGAGCATCTGCTAAAACAGATTCCTGGGGCCACCCCAGAGTTTTTTATTCAGTAGGTCTGGAGTGGGGCCTAAGAATTTGTTCTAGGTTCCCAGAAATCCACATTTTGAGAACTCCTGCATTTAGTTAATAATATGCTTGATAATTAAGGTCTCTCAGTTCATTAAAAACAGTTTCAGCCCGGAGCGGTGGCTCACGCCTGTAATCCCAAAACTTTGGGAGGCCAAGGCGAGTGGATCACCTGAGGTCAGGAGTTCAAGACCAGCCTGGCCAACATGGTGAAACCTCATCTCTACTAAAAATACGAAAGTTAGCCAGTGGTAATGACCTGTGATCCCACCTACTTGGGAGGCTGAGAGAGGAGAACTTGTACCCGGGAGGTGGAGGCTACAGTGAGTTGAGATACTGCCCCTGCACTCTAGTCTGGACAATAGAATGAAACTGTCTCAAACAAAAAAATAGTTTTACCACCAGGCGGGCGCAGTGGCTCATGCCTGTAATTCCAGTAATTTGGGAGACCAAGGCAGGCAGATCACTTGAGATCAGGAGTTTGAGACCAGACTGGTCAACGTAGCAAAACCCCAACTCTACTAAAAATACAAAAATGGCTGGGAGCAGTGGCTCAGGCCTGTGATCCCCACACTTTAGGAGGCCAAGGTGGGCAGATCACCTGAGGTCAGGAGTTTGAGACCAGCCCAGCCAACATGGTAAAATCCTGTCTCTACTAAAAATACAAAAATTAGCTGGGTGTGGTGGTGCACGCCTGTAATCCCAGCTACCCAGGAGGCTGAGGCAGGAGAATTGCTTGAACCTAGGAGGTGAAGGTTACACTGAGCCAAGATTGTGCCACTGCACTCCAGTCAAAGTGACAGAGCAAGACTCCGTCCCAAAAAAAAAAAAAAAAAAAATTAGCCAGGTGTGGTGGTGCATGTGTGTAGTCCCCGCTACTCGGGGAGGCTGAGGCAATTCACCTGAACACGGGAGGCAGAGGTTGCTGTGAGCCGAGATCGCACCACTGCACTCTAGCCTGGCGACAGAGCGAGACTCAGTCTCAAAAACAAAACAAAACAAAACAAACAAAACAAAAAACAGTTTCACCAAGAAATTTATCACAGATTTCCTTGGATCTCTCAAACTCCTAATTATATGTCTAGACCTTATCTAAAAAGCTTCACAGTGGATGACACAGAGAGACTGTGAATTGGGGGAGTCCACTGAGTGTCACCTTTGGAGCGGTCCCACTCCTCCCTCAGAGCCAGGTGTTTCAGCCCCCACTAAGCCTGTTCCCTGTAGCATCTAGTCCAGCCTCCTGGATCTCCCTCCTCCCACCCACACTCCTTGGGGTCCTGAGCACACGCCCTGTCACCTGGATAGACCATGATCAAGATGAGCAACAGCATCCAGGCCATGTCGGAAGATGTCCCAGTTGGCGAAGGGGATCTGAGCAGTGAGGTCTGGGTGGAGGAGGGAGGACTCACTACTTGTAGCCAGGCCTTTGGTCACCAGATGGGGATGGGGAGCTTCCTATGACACACGGGACTCACATATCACTTGCTAAGGATCACAACTGCCAGGGACCTCGAGCATCAAATGCATGCCTCCCTGAGGAGAGAGGATGGATGCTGCTGATGGAGATGTCTGGGTCTCTAGGAGGCCAAGGGGCCAGCTTGTGGCAGGCTAGCTAAGCATGTGAGGGGGAGGGTGGGGCTTAGATGGCTGCTAACCCAAGGGTGAGTGGGCGGTTGGGCGGGTGAGACCAGGATGTGGGTTCCCCTAACTTCTGAGGTTCAAGAAGACCAGCTTTTACCCAGAACAAGCCTCCAGGAGCCCTCCCTGGCCCAGAAGCTAACCTACTTCCCCTCCCCACTGCTCACCAGTACCCAGACCCATCCCATCCATTCCCTTCCTGGAATCTGGCCTCACTGCACCCCAGGGCTGCTCCAAGATTTCTATGAGGGGTTAGGAGAAGCAAGCTGATTGGTGAAGCTATATTTAATTTGCATAGCAATCACCCTGGGTGTGTGTGTGTGTGTGTGTGTGTGTGTGTGTGTGTGTGTGTGGTTGGGGGTTTCTTTTGTTTTTTTTTGAGATGGAGTCTCACTCTGTCACCCAGGCTGGAATGCAGTGGCATAATCTCGGCTCACTGCAACTTCTGCTTCCCGGGTTCAAGCAATTCTCTGGCCTCAGCCTCCCCAGTAGCTGGGATTACAGGCGCACACCACCAAGCCCGGCTAAATTTTGTATTCTTTGTAGAGAAGGGGTTTTACCATGTTGGCCAGGCTGGTCTCAAACTCCTGATCTCAAGTGATCTGCCAACCTCGTCCTCCCAAAGTGCTGGCATTCCTGTTTTGGTTTTTTGAGACAGGGTCTGGCTGTGTCTCATCCAGGCTGGGTTCAGTGGCGCCATTACAGCTCACTGTAGCCTCGACCTCCTCGACTCAATCAATCCTCCCACTTCAGTCTCTTGAGTAGCTGGGACTACAGGCGCACACCACCACACCAGGCTAATTTTTGTAGTTTTTGTAGAGATGGGGTCTCCTTGTGTTGCCCAGGCCAGTATCCGACTCCTGGGCTCAAACAATCCACCCACCTAGGCCTCCCAAAGTTCACGAACCACGATGCCTGGCGAAACGTATTTCTTAAACAATGAGATTTGGAAGTCAAAATTACTCCTTAAACCATGGACTACAGGATGGATGTTATGATAGCAGGCATGAAAACAATGTTCAGCCGGGTGCAGTGGCTCATGCCTGTAATCCCAGCACTTCGGGAGGCTGAGGTGGATGGATCACCTGAGGTCAGGAGTTTGAGACCAGCCAGGCCAACATGGCGAAATCCCGTCTCTACTAAAAATACAAAATTAGCTGGGTGTGGTGGGGCGTGCCTGTAGTCCCAGCTACTCGGGAGGCTGAGGCAGGAGAATCACTTGAACCCAGGAGGCGGAAGTTGTGGTGAGCCGAGATTGCACCATTGCACTCCAGCCTGGGCAACAAGAGCGAAACTCCGTCTCAAAAAAAAGAAGAAAACAACGTTCATCTCTTTGGACATCTCCATCAGAGCTTTTGGTTAACTATGTACATTTTCAATGAGCAGTAATCATTTTAAAGAAATCTTATATTTCAGAGCAGTAGACCTCAACAGTAGCCTTAAAATACTCAGTAAACCAGCTGGGCACAGTGGCTCACATTTGTAATCCCAGCACTTTGGGAGGCCAAGGTGAGAGGATGGCTTGAGGTCAGGGTTTGAGACCAGCCTGGGCAACATGGCAAGACTCTGTCTCTACAAAAAAATTTAAAATTAGCTGGACATGGTAGCACATGCCTATAGTACCAGTTACTCAGGAAGTTGAGGCAGGAGGATTCCTTGAGCCCAGGAGTTACAAGGATGCAGTGAGCTATGATTTTGCCACTGCATTCCAGCCTGAGTAATGGAGTGAGAACTTGTCTCTAAATAAAATACAATTTAAATTGGGAAGAGTAGTAAACGGAGTTTAAAAGAAAAAAAATGTGGCTAGGTATGGTGGGTCATACCTGTAATCCCAGTACTTTGGGAAGCCCAGGTGGACAGATCACTTGAGCTAAAGTGTTGGAGGCCAGGCCAGGCACGGTGGCTCATGCCTGTAATCCCAGCACTCTGGGAGGCTGAGGCCGGCCAATCACGAGTTCAGGAGATTGAGGCCATCCTGGCAAACACGGTGAAACCCCGTCTCTACTAAAAATACAAAAAATTAGTTGGGCGTGGTGGTACCTGCCTGTAGTCCCAGCTACTAGGGAGGCTGAGGCAGGAGAATCACTTGAACCCAAGAGGCAGAGGTTGCAGTTAGCTGAGATTGTGCCACTGAACTCCAGCCTGGGTGACAGAGCAAGACTCCGTCTCAAAAAAAAAAAAAAAAAAAAAAAAAAGAGTTAGAGATCAGCCTGGACAACATGACCAAACCCTATCTCTACAAAAAAAAAATGCAAAAATTAGCTGAGCATAGTGGCTCATGTCTGTGGTCCCAACTACTCAGGAGGCTGAGGTAGGAGGATCACTTGACCCTGGAAGGCAGAGGTTGCAATGAGCTGAGATCATGCTGCTGTACTACAGCCTGGGCAACAGATTGAGACCGTGTCTCAAAAATAAACAAAAAAAAAAAAAAAGAAAAATTTTTAAGTCAGTAAACTACGTTGTAACAGATGTACTATCATCTAGACTTTTTTTTTTTTTTTTTTTTGAGATGGAGCCTTGCTCTGTCACCCAGGCTGGAGTGCAGTGGTGGCGACTCAGCTCACTGCAGCCTCTGCCACCTGGGTTCAAGTGATTCTTCTGCCTCAGCCTCCCAGTATCTGGGATTACAGGTACCTGCCACCAGGCCCAGCTAATTTTTGTATTTTTAGTAGAGACAGGGTTTCACCATCTTGGCCAGGCTGATCTTGAACTCCTGACCTCAGGTGATCCGCCCACCTCAGCCTCCCAAAGTGCTGGGATTATAGGCGTGAGCCACCACGTCCAGCCATCTAGGCTTTATTGTTCCATTTATAGAGCATGGCAGAGTAAATTTAGCTAATTCTTGCTGAGTGCAGTGGTATGTGCCTGTGTCTCTGCTACTCAGAAGGCTGAGGTAGGAGGATCACTTGAGGATAGAAGTTCAAGGCTGCAGTATGCTATGATTTTGCTTGTGAAAGCCGTGGCTCCATGGCACTCCAGTCTGGGCAACAGAGCAAGACCCTCTCTCTCTCTCTCTCTCTCTCTCTCTCTCTCTCTCTCTCTCCTCTCTCTCTCTCTGAGACAAGGTCTCACTCTGTTGGCTAGGCTAGAGTGCAGTGGCACAATCATGGCTCACTGCAGCCTCAACCTCCTGGGCTCAAACCATCTTCCCACCTCAGCCTCCTGAGTAGCTGCCACACACCACCATGCCTAGATAATTTTTGTATTTTTCGTAGAGACAGGGTCTCACCATGTTGTCCAAGCTGGTCTCAAACTCATGGGCTCAAGTGATTTGCCCACTCAACCTCTCAAAGTACTGGGATTACAGGCATGAACCACTGCACTTGTCCAACCTCAGCTCTACAAAAAAGAAAAAAAAAAAAAAGTCCAGGCACAGTGACTCACTCCTGTAATCCCAGCACTTTGGGAGGCCGAGGCGGGTGGATCACCTGAGGTTGGTAGTTCGAGACCAACCTGACCAACATGGAGAAATCCCGTCTCTACTAAAAATACAAAATTAGCCGGGCATGGTGGTGCACGCCTGTAATCCCAGCTGCTTGGGAGACTGAGGCAGGAGAGTCACTGGGAGGCGGAGGTTGTGGTGAGCTGGGATCGTGCCATTGTACTCCAGCCTGGGCAACAAGAACAAAACTCTGCCTCAATAAATAAATAAATAGGCCAGGTGTGGTGGCTCACTCCTGTAATTCTAGTACTTTGGGAGGCCTAGGCGGGTGGATCACCTGAGGTTGGGAGTTTGAGACCAGCCTGACCAACATGGAGAAATGCCGTCTCTCTACTAAAAATACAAAATTAGCTGGGCGTGGTGGCGCATGCCTGTAATCCCAGCTACTCAGGAGGGTGAGGCAGGAGAATCGCTTGAACCTGGGAGGCGGAGGTTGCAGTGAGCCGAGATCACGCCATTGCACTCCAGCCTGGGCAACAAGAGCGAAACTCCATCTCAAAATAAATAAATAAATAAATAAAATAAGATAGGTGTGCTGGTGTGTTCCAGTAGTCTTAGCTACTTGGGAAGCTGAAGCAGGAGGATCACTTGAACCCAGGAGTTCGAGGCTGCAGTGAGCTATGATCTTGCCACTGCACTCTAGCCTTAATGACAGAGTGAGACCCTGTCTCAAAAAAAAAAAAAAAAAAAATCACTAATCACAGATCATAACAGATAAAATAATCATGAAAATTTTGAAATACTGCAAGAATTACCAAAATGTGCCACAGAGACACAAAGTGAGCACAGGCTATTGGAAAAGTGGCACCTGTAGACTTGCTCAACACAGGGTTGCCACAAACTTCAATATATAGAAAAATGTGGCTGGGTGCGGTGGCTCAAGCCTGTAATCCCAGCACTTTGGGAGGCCGAGACGGGCGGATCACGAGGTCAGGAGATCGAGACCATCCTGGCTAACACGGTGAAACTCCGTCTCTACTAAAAAATACAAAAAACTAGCCGGGCGAGGTGGCGGGCACCTGTAGTCCCAGCTACTCGGGAGGTTGAGGCAGAAGAATGGCATAAACCCAGGAGGTGGAGCTTGCAGTGAGCCGAGATCCGGCCACTGCACTCCAGCCTGGGCAACAGAGGGAGATTCCGTCTCAAAAAAAAAAAAAAAAAAATGCACATCTGTGGAACACAATAAAACAAGGTAATACCTCCACAGGGATTAGTACAAGAGTATGCCAGACACTCTTGTATGTGTATCACACAGCTACAGGAGATAATACAGCACATAGAAGGGAAGGATGACATGTGATACGCCACGTGCCCACCCCTTACCACATGCCCCCTTCTGGCTCCTTTTACTATTATATTTTTCAGAGACAAGGGGTCTCACTCTGTCACTCAGGCAGCAATACAGTGGTGTGATCATTGCTCACAGCAGCCTCGACCTTCTGGACTCAAGCAATCCTCCTGCCTTGGCTTCCTAAGTAGCTTGGAATACTGGTAAGTACCATCACACCTGACTTTTTACTTTTATTTATTTTTGAAAGACAGCATCCTGCTATGTTGTCCAGGTCTCGAACTCCTGGTCTGGCTCCTTTTATTTATTTTATTTATTTATTTATTTATTTTGAGATGGAGTCTTGCTCTTGTTGCCCAGGCTGGAGTGCAATGGCACAATCTCAGCTCACCGTAACCCCCGCCTCCCGGGTTGAAACGATTCTCCTGCCTCAGCCTCCCGAGTAGCTAGGATTACAGACGTGCGCCACCACACCCAGCTAATTTTTGTATTTTTAGTAGAGACTGAGTTTCACCATGTTGGCCAGACTAGTCTTGAACTCCTGACCTCATGATCCGCCCGCCTTGGCCTCCCAAAGTGCTGGGATTACAGGCGTGAGCCACCACGCCCGGCCTGGCTCATTTTATGTTAATACATGTTGTTGTTGCTGCTGTCGTCGTTGCGAGACAGAGTCTTGTTCAGTCGCCCAGGCTGGAGTGCAGTGGCACAATCTTGGTTCATTGCAACCTCTGCCTCCCAGGCTCAAGCAATTCACATGCCTCAGCCTCCCGAGTATCTTGGTTCACAGGCGTGTGCCACCACACTCAGCTAACTTTTGTGTTTTTAGTACTGATGGAGTTTCGCCATGTTGGCCAGACTGGTCTCAAACACTTGGCCTTAAGCGATCCACCCACCTTGGCCTCCCAAAGTGCTGGGATTACAGGTATGAGCCACCACGCCCGACCTAATACATGTTTTTTCTCTTTGTGTCTGTGTTTCTAGCTCTGTGTCATAGTCCTTTTGTAGATTGTCCAGTTCCCACCCATCACTGAAGTAATTCAGAGCTTTCTTTTGGAGAAGCAGTCATCTCATGGTTAAGAATGCTGGTTTGGAATGAGCCTGGGTTCAAATGCCAGTTCCCCTGCAATCCCCACAATTATGTTATACAATCTTTTTTTTTTTTTTTTTTTTGAAACAGGGTCTCACTCTGTCAACCAGTCTGGAGTGCAGTGGTGTGATCATAGCTCCCCGTAGCCTTGAACTTTGAACTCCTGAACTCAAGTGATCCTCCCACGTCAGCCTCCAGAGTATCTGGGACTACAGACACACATCATCACGTTTGGCACACTTACTTTTATTTTTTGTACAGACAGGGTCTCACTGTGTTGCCCAGGCTGATCTAAAACTCTTGGCCTAAAGCAATCCTCCCACTTCGGCCTCCCAAAGTGCTGGGATTACAGGTGTGAGCCACTGTGCCCAGTCTAATCTTGAACGAATTATTTGACCTCCCTCAGCTACCGGAACAACCACACATGCCACACAACCTGGGAAGGACCAACTCAGCCTTCTCCAGCAGTGATGTGGCCACCGCCCCAGGGATATCTAACTAGAGGATGTGGGACGGAGGCATCATGGCAAGGCCAGGGCTGCCCCCTGGTGGTCACAGAGCATGGGAGGCCCGAGCTACCAATGGTGGTTTTTCTCAACCGGGCCTTGATTCCAGCTTCTGCCGGATCCCCTACCTTGCTTGCCTCCTTCTATCAACACCTCATTCACACCACAAAGCATCAATCTGGGAAAAATTGTCTCTACTATCTCAGCTGTGAGAAGCCCATGGTTTGGGGAGGGAGAAGAGGTCACCACCAGTGGGGACGAGGAATAGGTAACTGGCCTGAGGATAAAACTCCATTCTTTCGGCAGGGAGCAGTGGCCCACACCTGTTTTCCCAGCACTTTGAGTGGCCGAGGTGGGCAGATCACCTGAGGTCAGCAGTTCGAGACCAGTCTGGCCAACATGGTGAATCCTCATCTCTACTAAAAATCCAAAACTTAGCCAGACATGGTGGTGCGTGCCTGTAATCCCAGCTACTCGGGTGGCTGAGGCACGAGAATCACTTGAACCCAGGAGGTGGAGGTTGCAGTGAGCCAACATTGTGCCACCGCACTCCAGCCTGGGCAATGAGCAAAACTCCGTCTCGGGAAAACAAAAAACAAAAAAAAAACTCCACTCTTCCACAGTGTACACTCAATCACAAGGTTCTACTCCATGTTCCAGGGCAATGTGGCTTAGAAGACAAATCCAGCCCAAGTTTGAGTCCTGGTGCCACTACTGTAAACTGGGGGTACCACCTGTAAACTTTCAAACTCCATTACCCTAGGTGTTCAATGTGTGGTTCTTCTCCAGTGCTTCGCTAGTCCTGTGCAAGGGTGACAGTGCCATTGCTACACCTGGACTCAAGGGCATCCTGCTCTCCCAGCTCTTTTCTACATCTAAGGCTTTTAAACATTTGTCATAGCTAAAAATGTTCCGGATTCCAAAGACAGTATGTGGTTTTTTTTGTTTGTTTGTTTTCAGTCCATCTAGAATAAATCCTGGTGTGTGTGTGCATTCAAGGGGCCCCTTTCAGAAACTCTGAGAACCTCTAGGGAAGGCTAACCTGCAAGACAGGAACTGCGCTAATCAGCACAGTGGGCACAAGGATGGAACCTTTTTTTTTTTCTTTTTTTTTTTTGAGACGGAGTCTTGTTCTGTTGCCCAGGCTGGAGTGCGGTGGTGTGATCTCAGCTCACTGCAACCTCCGCCTCTCGGGTTCAAGAGATTCTCCTGTCTCAGCCTCCTGAGTAGCTGAGATTACAGGTGCCCACTACCATGCCCAGCTAATTTTTGTATTTTTAGTACAGATGGGGTTTCACCATCTTGGCCAGGCTGGTCTTGAACTCCTGACCTCGTGATCCACCCACATCGGCCTCCCAAAGTGCTGGGATTACAGGCATGAGCCACTGCACCTGGCCAAGGATGGAACTTTTCTAAAGAAACTATTTCTAGGCACTCAAGAGGAAAGGCAACAAATAAAACAGTGTTGAAGTGGATGTGCACTGGTCTCATTTGTTTGTTTGTTTTTTTGTTCTTTTGAGAGAGAGTCTCACTCTGTCTCCTAGGCTGGAGTGCAGTGGCATGATCTCTGCTCACTGCAACCTCTGCCTCCCAGGTTCAAGCGATTCTCCTGCCTCAGCCTCCCGAGTAGCTGGGACTACAGGTGCCTGCTATCACGCCTGGTTAACTCTTTTGTATTTTTAGTAGAGACAGAGTTTCACCATGTTGGCCAGGCTGGTTTCAAACTCCTGACCTCGAGTGATCCGCCTGCTTCAGCCTCCCAAAGTGCTAGGATTACAGGTGTGAGCCACTGTGCCCAGTCTCTGGTCTGACTTCTTTAACAACAAGCTGTAGGCTGGCTGGTTGAGGCCAATAAACTCCCAACTCAGACCATGAAAATAAGTGAAAACACAAAATTCCACAATCCAGCACAGGTGATCTCATCCTTCCCCCACCCTCACCCCCACCCCCACCAGGGTTCCTCCTCTACGTGTTGGCAGGGGTAAGATCGAGTGACTTCTCTGGCCAAGTCTTATCAATAGTTTTCAATTAATGAATACTCCCAGGTGATGATACTTTCAGCTTCTGAGAACAGCTTCTCCTCTGAGGCTCACAGCATCTGACCCCACGACCTTCAATCTCTCCTTGGTGTTGTTGTCCACTCGCCCTCACATTCATCAAGAGCCCATCCCTGACTCTCCAGCCTCTTCTCTATTTTTTCTTTCTTTTTTTTTATTTTTTTGAGATGGAGTTTTGCTCTTGTTGCTGGAGTGCAATGGTGTGATCTTGGCTCACTGCAACCTCTGCCTCCCAGGTTCAAGCGATTCTCCTGCCCCAGCCTCCAGAGTAGCTGGGATTACAGGTGCCTACCACCATGCCAGGCTAATTTTTGTATATTAGTAGAGATGAGGTTTCACCATTTTGGCCAGGCTGGTCTCGAACTCCAGACCTTGTGATCCGTCCACCTCAGCCTCCCAAAGTGCTGGGATTACAGGCGTGAGCCATCATGCCCAGCCCCCCTCTCTATTTCAACCTTTGCCAACTCCTTAATGGACTTAATGTCCACATTAACTTTTTTTTTTTTTTCGAGACGGAGTCTCGCTCTGTCACCCAGACTGGAGTGCAGTGGCGAGATCTCAGCTCCCTGCAAGCTCCACCTCCCGGGTTCACACCATTCTCCTGCCTCAGCCTCCCGAGTAGCTGAGACTACAGGCGCCTGCCACCATGCCCAGCTAAATTTTTTTGTATTTTTTAGTAGAGACGGGATTTCACCATGTTAGCCAGGATGGTCTTGATCTCCTGACTTGTGATCTGCCTGCCTCGGCCTCCCAAAGTGCTGGGATTACAGGCGTGAGGCACAGTGCCCGGCCATAAATGACATTTTTAAACATTGAGATATAATTTCATACAGTAAAATGCACAGATCTTAATGTACAGTTTGATGATCTTTGGCCAATATGTACAGCCATGCAACCACACTGCAATTGAGCTATAGATAATTCCCATTATCCTGGAAAATTCCTCCAAGCCCCTTTTTGTAAATCCCTTTCCCCTCCTAGATGCAACCATTGATTTTTACCTCTGTAGACTTTTTTCTTGAGACAGAGTCTTGCTCTGTTGCCCAGGTTGGAGTGCAGTAGTGCAATTATAGCTCACTGCTGCCTTGACCTCCTGGGCTCAAGCCATCCTCCCACCTCAGTCTCCTAAGTAGCTAGGACTACAGGCATATGCCACCGCACCCAGCTAATTTTTTTAAAGTTTTTTTGTAGGCCGGGTGCAGTGGCTCACGTCTGTAATCCTAGCACTTTGAGAGGCTGAGGCAGGGGGATCACAAGGTCAGGAGCTCAAGACCATCCTGGCTAACATAGTGAAACCCTGTCTCTACTGAAAAAAAAAAAGAAAAAAAAAATTAGCCAGGCGTGGTGGCACGTGCCTATTGTCCCAGTTACTTGGGAGGCTGAGGCAGGAGAATCGCTTGAACCTGGGAGGCAGAGGTCACAGTGAGCCAAGATCGCGTCATTGCACTCCAGCCTAGGCGACAGAGCAAGACTCCATCTCGGAAAAAAAAAAAAAAAGTGTAGAGACGAGGTCATTCTATGCTGCCCAGACTGGATTCTAACTCCTGGGCTCAAGTGATCCTCCTGCCTTGAACTCTCTAAGAGTTGGGATTACAGGCATGAGCCACTGCGCTCGGCCTCTATAGATTAGTCTGTTCTTGAACATCATATTAATGGAGTACATACTCTTGTATCTGGCTCCTTGCATTCTGCTTAATGTCTGTGAGATTTGCCCACACTGTTGTATGTATCAGTGTTTCATTCCTTTTTTTGCTGAGTGCTAATCCTTTATATGATGTACCACAGCTTGTTGATCCATTCACCTGATGATGTACAATTGGGTTGTTTCTATTTTTTGTTTTTGTTATTATGACTCAATCCGCTATGAACCTTCTTCTACCCATCTCGCAAATGCCTTTTCAATATCCTAAGTGTGCAACTTCACAGTTATTTCACCTTGTCCACTCCAATCATCACCTTGACTCTCCATGACCTACATCTCAGATCCTATCACCATGGAAGCTGTTTCACTTTGAAATCTCACCTCCTCTTTCCCAAGGACATAAAAACCATCCAACCTGAGTCCCCCAGACTCCTGTACCCTAAACGTGTGCTTTTATACCACTGTCTTGTTGGAAGATTTTTGGGTTGTTTCTCCCACTTTTTTTTTTTTTTTCTTTTTGAGACAGAATTTTGCTCTTGTTGCCCAGGCTGGAGTCCAATGGCATGATCTCGGCTCATTGCAACCTCCGCCTCCCGAGTTCAAGCGATTCTTCTGCCTCAGCCCCCCAAGTAGCTGGGATTACAGGCACATGCTACCACACCCGGCTACTTTTGTATTTTTAGTAGAAATGGGGTTTCACCATGTTTATCAGGCTAGTCTCGAACTCCTGACCTCAAGTGATCTGCCTGCCTCAGCCTCCCAAAGTGCTGGGATTACAGGCGTGAGTCACTGCCCCCGGCCCCCTTTCTTTTTAAAAAGTGTTATTATATATTTTGTATTATATATATTTTTGAGATGAGATCTCACTATGTTGCCCAGGCTAGTCCCAAACTCCTGACTCCAGGCTTCAGGTGTTCCTCCGACCACAGCCTTTCACATAGCTGGGATTACAGGCAAGCGCCTGGCTTCCCACTTTCATTCAATAAATTTTGTGCATCTACCATGGCTATCCTAGGCCATCCTGTCATAGCCACAGTTGTTACTACTGCTTATTCTCTGTCAAGTCCCCAATCTACATCTCCCCCTCAGGTGTCTTTCTGGAAACCTAAGTCCACACTATCTAATTGCTCTCTAGGCGGCTTACCCTGAATACTCCACGGGCATTTCAAAGTCATCAGTGTCCACTCAGACTGGGTCAACCTCCTGTCATCCCTGTCCCAGTGAATGGAAACACAAAGCTCCAGTCACTTAAGGCAAACACCTGGGATTCATCCTATTCTGCCTTCTCCCTCAGTTCCCCCATCCAAAAGATCTCCAGTTCCCCCATCCAAAAGATGTCCACTCTGCTTCTGAAAGATCGCAGGTGTCTTTTCCCTGCTCTTCATTCCACTGCTCGTTAAATCCCTCGTCAACTCAAGGGGAAACAAGCACAGTTGCTTCTCTAATGGGTAGTGTGGTTTCTGCACAGCATTCCCTTCATACCACCACTGCTGGGCACTGAGGTTCATTCATCTATTCAGCATCGCTCTTCATGAGTGCCTTCCATGGGCCAGACACCCTATCTTCATCTCTCTTAATCGCTCTTTTCAGTATCTCTCTCCTTATCTCTCATATTTCCCACATCTCTGTCCACAACTCTTTCTGTCTCACCATGTTATTCACATTACTTGTTTCTTCCCCCATGTCCACTCACATGCCACATCTCTACACACCCCTACCCCTCTGTCTCTGTCACACGCACACACACATCTGCTTATTCACTCATTCAACAAATATTCAGTGAGCACCTTCCACGTGAGACATTCTGTCTCTCTCTCTCTTTTTTTTTTGGGCTCTCAGCTCACTGTAACCTCCACCTCCCAGGTTCAAGTGATTCTCGTGCCTCAGTCTCCCAAGTAGCTGGGATTACAGGCATATGCCACCACAGCTGGCTAATTTTTGTATTTGTAGTAGAGATAGGGTTTCGCCATGTTGGCCAGGCTGGTCTTGAACTCCTGGCCTCAAGTGATCCACCTGCCTCAGCCTCCCAAAGTGCTGGGATTACAGGTGTGAGTTGCCGTGTCTGGTCTGCCTCTCCGTTTCTCTCTCTCTCTCTCTCTCTCTCTCTTCCTCCATCTCTCTGCATCACTTTCTGCATCCCCATCATTCTCCATGTTTTCCCTTCCCATCCCTCCCCATCAGCATACCTCATTCCTTTACTCCATTTCTCTTCCTTCCCCATTTCTCTCTGGGTGAGAGAATGAAGGAAGGCTAGTGACTAGTCACCTCTTCCCTCCAGGGGCCAGAGTTGAGGCCTGCCTTAGCTCTGCCAGGCTGGTTGGCACTACTCTTGTTTGCCCTTGGAGTCTCTGCACAAGGATGCTTAAAAAGAAAAAAAAAGAAGAAGTTTAGGCCGGGCACAATGGCTACCACCTGTAATCCCAACACTTTAGGAGGCCGAGGAGGGTGGATCATGAGGTCAGGAGTTCGAGATCAGCCTGACCAACATGGTGAAAATACAAAATTACTAAATATACTAAAATATAAATATTATTATTATTATTATTATTTTTTTTTTTTTGAGACGGAGTCTCGCTCTGTCGCCCAGGCTGGAGTGCAGTGGCCAGATCTCAGCTCACTGCAAGCTCCGCCTCCCGGGTTCACGCCATTCTCCTGCCTCAGCCTCCCAAGTAGCTGGGACTACAGGCGCCCGCCACCTCGCCCGGCTAGTTTTTTGTACTTTTTAGTAGAGACGAGGTTTCACCGTATTAACCAGGATGGTCTCGATCTCCTGACCTCGTGATCCGCCCGTCTCGGCCTCCCAAAGTGCTGGGATTACAGGCTTGAGCCACCGCGCCCGGCCTTATAAATATTATTAAAAATACAAAAATTAGCCAGGCATGATGGCGTGCATCTGTAATCCCAGCTACTCAGGAGGAGAATCGCTTGAACCTGGGAGGCGGAAGTTGCAGTGGGCCGAAATCACGCCACTGCACTCCAGTCTGGGCGACAGAGTGAGACTCTATCTCAAAAAAAAATAATAACAATAAAAATGAAAATAAAGTTTGTGCAGCAGCGACAGAAAAGTAACGTACAATATTAGAGGAAGACTCACATCTCTCAGAAACTATATATTAAGCAGGCAAAAAAAATTATTAAAGATACCAGGTGCAGTAAGTCAAGCCTATAATCCCAGCACTTTGGGAAGCCGAGGTGGGTGATCAGAATTTCAAGACCAGCCTGGCCAACATGCTGAAACCTCGTCTCTACTAAAAATACAAAAATTAGCTGGGTGTGGTGGCAGGTGCCTGTAATCCCAGCTACTAGGGAGGCTGAGGCAGGAGAATTGCTTGAACCCTGGAGGCGGAGGTTGCAGTAAGGGGAGATCATGCTGCTGCACTCCAGGCTGGGCAACAGAGCAAGACTCTGTCTCAAAAAAATAGAATAGGCCAGGCGTGGTGGCTCACGCCTGTAATCCCAGCACTTTGGGAGGCTGAGACGGGCAGATCACGAGGTCAGAAGATTGAGACCATCCTGGCTAATACGGTGAAACCCCGTCTATACTAAAAATAAAAAAATTAGCCAGGCGTGGTGGTGGGCGCCTGTAGTCCCGGCTACTTGGGAGGCTGAGGCAGGAGAATGGCATGAACCCGGAAGGCAGAGCTTGCAGTGAGCCGAGATCACGCCACTGCTCTCCAGCCTCGGCAACAGAATGAGACTCTGTCTCAAAAAAAAAAGAATAAAATATTTTTCACTGACAAAGAGTGAAAACTATGTCTATGAAACTGTGAGCATAGCTAACACTCAGGAGTGATTGCACCACTGCACTCCAGCCTGGGCTATAGAGTGAGACCCTCGAGACCCTCTTTTTTTTTTTTTTTTTCTGTTTTGAGACGGAGTCTTGCTCTGTTGCCCAGGTGGGAGTGCAATGGTGCAATCTCGGCTCACTGCAACCTCTGCCTCCTTGGTTCAAGAGATTCTCCTGCCTCAGCCTCCTGAGTAGCTGGCATTACAGGCGTATACCACCACACCTAATTTTTGTATTTTGGTATACACAGGGTTTCACCATGTTGGTCAGGCTGGTCTCGAACTCCTGACCTCGTGATCCACCCACCTCAGCCTCCCAAAGTGCTGGGATTACAGGCGTGAGCCACTGAGACACTGTCTCTTTAGTTAAATTCTAATAATAATAATTTCACAAAAGTTGTTTATGATAAATAGCCATTCAGATTTTTTTTTTTTTCCCGAGACTGAGTTTCTCTCTTGTTGCCCAGGCTCGAGTACAATGGCGTGATCTTGGCTCACCGTAACCTCCACCTCCCAGGTTCAAGCGATTCTCCTCCCTCAGCCTCCCAAGTAGCTGGGATTACAGGCATGCGCCACCACACTCAGCTAATTTTGTATTTTTTGTAGAGATGGGATTTCTCCATGTTAGCCAGGCTGGTCTTGAACTGCCAACCTCAAGTGATCCGCCAGCCTTGGCCTCCCGAAGTGCTGGGATTACAGGCATGAGCCACCACGCCCAGCCTCAGGTTTTTAAAATAGCAAATATTTATAGAAGGAAAAATATATGCATATTACAAAAGTTTAAAAATCAGTGAGTTGAACAAACATGTCAAGAAATGAGAAAAAGATTCAGCCCAATCAGCTGGGGAAAGGAAAGAAAGAGAAAGAAAGAAAGAGAAAGAAAGAGAGAGATAGAGGAGAGAGAGAGAGAGACAGAGAGAGAGAGAGAGAGAGAGAGAGAGAGAGAGAGAGAGAGAGAGAGAGAGAGAGAGAGAGAGAGAGAGAGAGAGAGAGAGAGAGAGAGAGAGAGAGAGATCGAGGCCGGGCGCGGTGGCTCAAGCCTGTAATCCCAGCACTTTGGGAGGCCGAGACGGGTGGATCACGAGGTCAGGAGATCGAGACCATCCTGGCTAACACGGTGAAACCCCGTCTCTACTAAGAAATACAAAAAACTAGCCGGGCGAGGTGGCGGGCGCCTGTAGTCCCAGCTACTTGGGAGGCTGAGGCCGGAGAATGGCGTGAACCCGGGAGGCGGAGCTTGCAGTGAGCTGAGATCCGGCCACTGCACTCCAGCCTGGGCTACAGAGTGAGACTCCGTCTCAAAAAAAAAAAAAAAAAAGAAAGAAGGAAGGAAACAAGGAAAGAAGGAAGGAAGGAAGGAAAGAAGGAAGGAAGGAAGGAAGGAATAGAAGTACCCCCAAAATTAAGAAAGAACATAACAAAGATAATTTCAAAAATTAATGAAACAGAAAACAAAGGAACAATAGTCCAGAAAATATATATTTAGAGAGACTACTAATATTAATAAGCCTCTGACTAAACTGCTTAAGCAGAAAAAGGTGAGAGAGGGCACACACACAAAATGAGTAATTTAATGGAAATATAATCCCAGATGTAGTGGATATTTACATTGCAAAGTTTGATAAGATGAATAATTTTCTTTTCTGTTTTTTTGTTTTTGTTTTTGTTTTTGTTTTTTTAGAGACAGGGTCTCACTATGTTGTCCAGGCTGGACTCAAACTCTTAGCCTCAAGTGATCCTCCCACCTCAGCCTCCCAAATAGTTTGGACTGGGACTACAGGCATGGCCACCACACCCAGCTAAGATGAATAATTTTCTAGAAAACTATATGACCAGCTGGGCTCAGTGGCTCACGCCTGTAATGCCAGTACATTGGGAGGTTGAGGCAAGAGAATCACTTGAGCCCAGGAGTTTGAAACCAGCTTGGGAAACATGGCAAAACCTCATGTCTACAAAAAATAAAATAAAATAAAATAAAATTAGCCTGTGTGGCACACATCTGTAGTCTCAGCTATGTAGGAAGCTGGGGTGGGAGGATCACTTGAGCCCAGGAGGTCGAGGCTGCAATGAGCCATGTTCGCACTACTGCACCCCAGCTCGGACAACAGAGGGAGACACTGTCTCAAAAAAAAAAAAAAAAAAAAAAAAGAAGTAAGAAGAGAGAGAGAGAGAGAGAGAGAAGGAAAGCATATATGTGTGATCTCGGCTCACTGCAAGCTCCGCCTCCCGAGTTCACGCCATTCTCCTGCCTCAGCCTCCCAAATAGCTGGGACTACAGGGGCCCACCACCACACCCAGCTAATTTTTTGTATTTTTTAGTAGAGACGGGGTTTCACCGTATTAACCAGGATGATCTTGATCTCCTGACCTCGTGATCCGCCTGCCTCAGCCTCCCAAAGTGCTGGAATTACAGGCATTGAACCACCACTCCTGTTTTTTTTGTTTGTTTGCTTTTTTTTTTTTTTTTTGGCAGAGTCTTGCTCTGTTGCCCAAGCTGGACTGCAGTGGCACAATCTCAGCTAACTGCAACCTCCACCTCTGGGGTTCAAGTGATTCTCCTGCCTCAGCCTCCCAAGTAGCTAGGACTACAGGCATGTGCCAGCACGCCCACTAATTTTTTGTATTTGTAGTACAGATGGGGTTTCACCGTGTTAGCCAGGATGGTCTCGATCTTCTGACCTTTTGACCCGCCTGCCTCAGCCTCCCAAAGTGCGGGGATTATAGGCGTGAACCACTGCGGCGGCCAAGAAAACAAAATTTTAACCACCAAAAAAGTCACCAGATCCAGATAGCTATGAAACTTTCAAAACAGTTTTCATCATATGAAAATTATTCTAGAGATCAGAAAACAGGAAAAGTTTCTCAACTTGTTTCGTCAAATTAATGTAACCTTGGTGCAAAAGCCAGGCTTTTGAGAGAAAGGAAAATCATAAAGCAGTTTTGTTTGTGAACATAGATACAAAATGGAGAAGAGGAGAAAGAGAAAAAGAAGAAAAACAGGAAGAAGAAGAAAAGAAGAACATAATAAAAAATATTAGCACCAGGCACAGTGCCTCACACCTGTAATCCCTGAGGTCGGGAGTTTGAGACCAGCCTGGCCAACAGGGAGAAACCCTGTCTCTACTAAAAATACAAAAAATTAGCTGGGCATGGTGGCACATGCCTGTAATCCCAGCTACTCAGGAGGCTGAGGCAGGAGAATCGCTTGAAGCCAGGAGGCGGAGGTTATGGTGAGTCGAGATCACACCATTGCACTCCAGCCTGGGCAACAAGAGTGAAACTCCATCTCAAAAAAAAAAAAAAATTGGCAAGCTAGGCACAGTGGCTCACGCTGTAATCCCAGCTACTGGGAAGACCAAAGTGGGAGTATTACTTGAGGCCAGAAGTTTGAGACCAGCCTGGATAACCTAAAGAGATCTGGTCTCTGAAAAAAAAAATTACTTAAAAAATAAATAATAAATATTAGCAAACCTAAACCACTATTGACTAAATAATGTAAAATAACATAACCAAGTAGTCTTTATCCCGGGAAAGCAATTCACTATTCATGCAATTCTTAGCTCTATTGATACAATTTACTGCATTAAGAGATGAAGAGAAAAATCTGTATTACCATCTCAATCAACATAATGAAAACTTTTCACAGTCAGGCATGATGGCTCAACCCTGTAATTCCCAGCAGTTTGGGAAGCCGAGGCAGGAGGATCACTTGAGGCGAGGAGTTTGAGAGCAGCCTGGGTAACATAGTGAGCTGCCTTCTCTACAAAACAATTAAAAATTAGCCAAGCAGGGTGGCACATGCCTGCAGTCCCAGCAATTACAGAGGCTGAGGTGGGAGAATAACTTGAGCCCAGGAGTATATGGATGCGGTGATGCAGTGAGCTGTGATCACACCACTGCATTCCAGCCTGGGCAACAGAGTGAGACCCTGTCTCTTCCAAAAAAAAAAAAAAAAAAAAAAACACATTTCACACCTTTCTAAAAGCTATTTATGAAAAATAACCAATCAGAATTTTTTTTTTTTTTTTTTGAGATGTAGTTTCTCTCTTGTTGCCCAGGCTGGAGTGCAATGGCGCAATCTCGGCTCACCACAACCTCTGCCTCCTGGGTTCAAGTGATTCTCCTGCCTCAGCCTCTCAAGTAGCTGGGATTACAGGCATGCACCACCAATGTCCAGTTAATTTTTTTTTTTTTTTTTTTGAGACAGAGTCTTGCTCTGTCACCCAGGTTGGAGTGCAGTGGCGCGATCTCAGCTCACTGCAAGCTCCACCTATTAGTTCTCGCCATTCTCCTGCCTCAGCCTCCTGAGTAGCTGGGGACTACAGGCGCCCGCCACTACGCCTGGCTAATTTTTTGTATTTTTTAGTAGAGATGGGGTTTCACTGTTAGTCAGGATGGTCTCGATCTCCTGGCCTCGTGATCCACCCACCTCGGCCTCCCAAAGTGCTGGGATTACAGGCATGAGCCACCGTGCCCGGCCTAATTTTGTATTTTTTTAGTAGAGACGGGGTTTCTCCACGTTGGTCAGGCTGGTCTCAAACTCCTGACCTCAGGTGATCCACCCACCTCGGCCTCCCAAAGTGCTGGGATTACAGGCATGAGCCACCGCACCCATCCTCAGATTTTTTAAATAACAAAACATTTTACAACAGTTGTTTGTGATTTTTTTTTTTTTTTTTTTTTTTTTGAGATGGAGTCTTGCTCTGTCACCCAGGCTAGAGTGCAGTGGCACGATCTCAGCTCTCTGCAACCTCTGCCTCGTGGGTTCAAGTGATTCTCCTGCCTCAGCCTGCCAAATAGTTGGGATTACAGGTACCTGCCACCATACCCAGATAATGTTTTGTGTTTTTAGTAGAGATGGGGTTTCACCATGTTAGCCAGGCTGGTCTCAAACTTCTGACTTCAAGTGATCCACCCACCTCAGTCTCCCAAAGTGCTGGGATTATAGGCGTGAGCCACCACACCCAGTTGTGATTTTTAAAATTAGGAATATATATTATGCGTCTCTCTTCACTCATGAAATTTAGTATTCATTTTTGAACAGCTTTGTACTTTTCTGGTATACCTTTCCTCCTGTTATCTGCCATCTCTTCTCCGAGTACTTGTATTTCTGATGTCTGGTCTTCCTACGTTACCAAAATGCTAAGTTTTGTTGATTTTCAATTCATAATGAAAACCTAAGGCTGGGCGCTGTGGCTCACACCTGTAATCCTAGCACTTTCGGAGGCCAAGGCGGGTGGATTACTTGAAGCCAGGAGCTCAAGACCAGCCTGGCCAACATGGCAAAACCCCACCTCTACTAAAAATAACAAAAATTAGCTGGGAGTCGTGGCAGGCACCTGTAATCCCAGCTACTCGGGAGGCGGAGGCAGGAATCACTTAAACCCAGGGGACAGAGGTTGCAGTGAGCTGAGATAGTGCCACTGCACGCCAGCCTGGACGACAGAGTTCGTGCCATGGCACTCCAGCCTGGATGACAGAGTGAAACTCAGTCTCAAAAAAAACAAAGAAGCCAGGCGTGGTGGCTCACACCTGTAATCCCAACACTTTGGGAGGCCAAAGTGGGCGGATCACGAAGTCAGGAGTTTAAGACTAGCCTGACCAACATGGTAAAACCCTGTTTCTACTAAAAATACAAAACTTAGCCAGGGATGGTGGTGCGCACCTGTAATCCTAGCCACTCAGGAGGCTGAGGCAGAACTGCTTAAACCCGAAAGGTAGAGGTTGCAGTGAACCAAGATTGCACCACTGCACTCCAGCCTGGGTGACAGAATGAGACTCCATCTCAAAAAAAAAAAAAAAAAAAGAAAAGAAAAGAAAATTTGGGCAAAAATTGTCATCTGCTTTTGGCAATATATTTCTGGCATATCGTTTGTCGGTAAATTGTGTTGCTCTTTTTTACCTTTATTTTCCGTAGAAGTGGAGTCTTGCTCTATTGCCCAGGCTGGTCATGAACTCCTGGCCTCAAGTGATCCTCCCATCTCGGCCTCCCAAAGTGCTGGGATTACAGGCATGATCACTTCTCCCAGTCCCTTTGGGCAGTTTCTAAAACATTCTCCCTCCAGCTTTCCCAGTAGTACTTGCCTCTGCTCAGTCAGCTTGCTCACAGCTTTTCCCTCAGCATGACGCCTTTCCTCCAAGGAAGGAATATTTTCTGTGTGGTCCCTAGAACACCTCCTCCCTCCCTGCCCTTCCCTGAGGTACCACTGTGGACTATCTGCTCTTCTTGGAATTTGGTCACACATGAACGTAATTGGGAGTTTGTAGGTTTTCTGTCTCCTAACTTTACAGAAAATTTAATGTGTGCTTATGTGTTTCCATTCTCTTTATTGCACTCTATAGTTTCCAAGAGACAAGTGGGAAGATTTAGAAATAAGCTGCTGACAGCTGGGCGTGGTGGCTCATGCCTATAATCCCAGCACTTTGGGAGGCCGAGGACGGGTGGATCATGAGGTCAAGAGATCGAGACCATCCTGGCCAACATGGTGAAACGCTGTTTTTCCTAAAAATACAAAAATCAGCTGGGCATGGTGGCGCACACCTGTAGTCCCAGCTACTTGGGAGGCTGAGGCAGGAGAATTGCCTGAACCTGGGAGGCGGAGGTTGCAGTGAGCCGAGATAGCACCACTGCACTCCAGACTGGTGACAGAGTGAGACTCCATCTCAAAAAATAAAAATAAAAAAAAGGAAAGAAACAAAGAAAGCTGCCACATTCCTCTCAAAGCTCTACAGGGAGAATTTTTAGAAAAGAATTATGACAACGGCAACCTTGGTGAGCTGGTCATCATTGTACAGGGCTGCACCTTGCAGGCTCAAAATCCTGACTTGTTTTCTCGCCTCAGGAAGAGCCCTCTCATTAACCAAGCTTCAAAGTTTGGTGCATACACCAGGATGCCCTTTTGTTCATCTAGAATGAGAAATAGATGCTGGGCATGGTGGATCATGCCTATAATCCCAGAACTTTTGGAAGTTGAAGTGGGAGGATTGTTTGAGGCCAGGAGTTCCAGACCAACCTGGGCAACACAGCAAGACCCCTGTCTCTACAAAAAATAAAAAAATTATCTAGGCATGGTGGTGCACGCCTGTAGGAGGCTGAGGCTGCTGTGAGCTGTGATCACGAAAGAGTGAGACCCTGTCTCCAAAAAAATAAATAAATAAGAAAGAAAAGGAAAAGAAAGAAATAGAGCTGCAGAGATCCATTTCCTCCCAGCCTCTCCCACTCCTGCATTCCCTACATACACACACAAGCACACTATATCAGTCAGGGTCCCAACAGGAAACAGCACCCACACATTTTGATAATTTGAGGAAAACAGTTTCTTTATAAAGGTGGGGCCTGGCGCGGTGGCTCATGCCTGTAATCCCAGCACTTTGGGAGGCCAAGGCGGGCAGATCACGAGGTCAGGAGATCAAGGCCATTCTGGCTAACACAGTGAAGCCCCATCTCAAAACAAAACAAAACACACACATACACAAAGGTGGGAGTGTTACAATGCAAGGGAACTGCAGGGGATATTGCCACCCCCAGGCTCAAAGGGATGAGAGGAGAGAGAGGTTGCAGCAGTGGTTCTTAGTTATTTTGTGCCACAGATCCCTGTGGCATTCTAATAAAGCATAAAATTTTAAAAACATACATATAAAAACAAATCGGCCGGGCGCGGTGGCTGCACGAGAGGCTGAGGCAGGAGAATGGCGTGAATCTGGGGGGCGGAGCTTGCAGTGAGCAGAGATCGCGCCACTGCACTCCAGCCTGGGCGACAGAGTGAGACTCCGTCTCAAAAAAAAAAAAAAAAAAAAAAAACCACACACACACACACACAAATCGGCCAGGCGCAGTGGTTCACGCCTGTACTCCCAGCACTTTGGGAGGCCGAGGTGGGTGGATCATCCGAGGTCAGGAGTTCCAGAGCAGCCTGGCCAACATAGCGAAACCCTGTCTCTACTAAAAATACAAAAAATTAGCTGGGTATGGTGGCGGGCACCTGTAATCCTAACTGCTTGGGAGGCTGAGGCCGGAAAATTGCTTGAACCTGGGAGGCAGAGGTTGCAGTGAGCGGAGATCGTGCCATTATACTTCAGCCTGGGTGACAGAGCAAGACTCCATCTCAAAAAAAAAAAAATTGCATCGAATTCCAGTTATCAAAATATTAATAAAAACTTTCAATAGAGTAAATTGAAACTGTCCCAAGATTGACAAGAATTGCATGCGGAGGTCTGGGCGGAAATACAGTTATAATGAAGCATAAACCAGGCTGCAATTTGGCTCACTGCTCTATTCCTGCAATTCTCCAGATTCTGACCATCCGCATCCCCGTTGTGCTAACATTAGGGTCAGAATGTCTGTATATTATGACCCCTCATCTCTATATTTAAGGAAAAAAAAAAGCCAGGCACGGTGGCTTACGCCTGTAATCCTAACACTTTGGGAGGCCAAGGAGGGCGGATCACGAGGTCAAGAAATCCAGACCATCCTGGCCAACATGGCGAAACCCTGTCTCTACTAAAAACACAAAAAAATTAGCTGCGCTTGGTGGCGCGCGTCTGTAGTCCCAGCTACTCCGGAGGCTGAAGCGGGAGAATCTCTTGAACCCAGGAGGCGGAGGTTGCAGTGAGCCAAGATCACGCCACTGCACTCCAGCCTGGGGGACAAAGCGAGACTCCATCTCAAAAAAAAAAAAAAAAAAGGCTGTGGCGGTGGCTCACGCCTGTAATCCCGGCACTTTGGGAGGCTGAGGCGGGCAGATCACAAGGTCAAGAGTTTGAGACCAGCCTGGCTAACACGGTGAAACCCCATCTCTACTAAAAATACAAAAAATTAGCCAGGCGTCGTGGCGGGCGCCTGTAGTCCCAGCTATTCGGGAGGCGGAGCTTGCAGTGAGCGGAGATCGCTCCACTGCACTCCAGCCTGGGGGACACAGAGAGACTCCGTCTCAAAAAAAGAAAAAAAAAAAAATAGCTGGGCGTGGTGGTGGGCGCTTGTAATCCTAGTTACTCGGGAGGCTGAGGCAGGGGTATCACTTGAACCCGGAAGGTAGAGGTTGCAGTGAGCAGAGATGGCACTACTGCACACCAGCCTGGGCAACAGTGTGAGACTCTGTCTCAAAAATAATAATTAGTCACCATGGCTGGGTGCAGTGGCTCATGTCTGTAATCCCAGCACTTTGGGAGGCCAAGACAGGTGGATCACCTGAGGTCAGGAGTTCGAGATCAGCCATGGCCAACATGATGAAACTCCATCTCTACTAAAAAACACAAAAATTAGCTGGGTGTGGTGGCGGGCACCCAGCTACTTTGGAGGCTGAGGCAGGAGAATTGCTTGAACCCAGGAGGAGGAGGTTGCAGTGAGCCGAGATCATGTCACTGTACTCCAGCCTGGGCGACAGAGAGAGACTCCATCTCAAAAAGAAAAAAACCTAAGGCGTGGTGGCACATGCCTGTAGTCCCAGCTACTCAGGAGGCTAGGGTGGGAGGATCACTTGATCCTGGGAGGTTGAGGCTGCAGTGAGCCATGACCACACCACTGCACTCCAGGCTGGGCAACAGAACAAGACTCTGCCTCAAAAAGAATAAAAGAGAAGAAAAGTCTATCTGGGGATGATGATGACTCCCAATATCTTCTCTCTGGTAGTTGATCTGGTTATTTGACAAGATCTCTAGGCAGGAGGTCTTAAGACAATTGCATTTATTTTGCAAAGAAGTTTTTTCAGTCAGATAAGGAAATTCCAGAAACTGTAGTAGGACTTTGATTCTAAGGCAGCTTCTAAGGCCTCTCAGCATTTTAAAGCACCAGTCTTTGGGGTATCAATTTCTGAGCCCAGTATCTTCTTGCATATCTATTCTTTTTTATTTTTTATTTTTTATTTTTTATTTTTTTGAGACGGAGTCTCGCTCTGTTCCCCAGGCTGGAGTGCAGTGGCGCGATCTCGGCTCACTGCAATCTCCACCCCCCGGGTTCACGCCATTCTCCTGCCTCAGCCTACTGTGTAGCTTGGACCACAGGCGCCGGCCACCACGCCTGGCTAATTATTTTTTATTTTTTATTTTTAGTAGAGACGGGGTTTCACCGTGTTAGCCAGGATGGTCTCGATCTCCTGACCTCATGATCCACCCGTCTCAGCCTCCCAAAGTGCTGGGATTTCAGGCGTGAGCCACCGCGCCCAGCCTGCATGTCTATTCTTTTCCCCTCATCTGTGTTTAGGCCCTGAGTTTCCTTCTCCACCCGCTTGTCCTTCTATATACCCTTCAGTCTTCACTTTTTTTTTTTTTTTTCAGATGGAGTTTTGCTTATTGCCCAGGCTGTAGTGCAATGGCATGATCTTGGCTCACTGCAATCTCCGCCTCCCAGGTTCAAGTGATTCTCCTGCCTCAGCCTCCCAAGTAGCTGGGATTACAGGCATGCACCACCATGCCTGGATAATTTTGTATATTTAGTAGAAACGGGGTTTCTCCATGTTGGTCGGGCTGATTTCAAACTCCTGACCTCAGGTGATCCACCCGCCTCAGCCTCCCAAAGTGCTGGGATTACAGGCGTGAGCCACCGCGCCCGGTCTAGTCTTCATTTTTGTCCCACAGTCAGAGCAGCTGTCAGTTTCTCTATCCCAGGCAGTTTTTCTGAGCATCTAAGCACTGTCTCATCCTAGTAGTCTGTCAAGCCATTCTTAATGGAAAGACCAGTCTGGGAGGCAGTCTCACTCAGAATAAAAGCCAGAGTCTTCACAAGGCCCTACCCAAAGTGACCTCCTCCTCACCTGGCTTCGGCAGCACAGGCCTCCCTGCCACTCCATGAACACTCCAGATATCCACACTGCTCTCACGTCAGGGCCTTTGAACTTGCTGTTCCCTCCACCTGAAATACTCTTCTCCCATTGTGATACTGTTATAATAAAAAAATATATATTTTGGGCTGGGTGCGGTGGCTCACACCTGTAATCCCAGCACTTTGGGAGGCCGAGGTGGGTTAATCATGAGGTCAGGAGATCAAGACCATCCTGGCTAACACGGTGAAACCCTGTCTCTACTAAAAATACAAAAAAAAATTAGCCGGGCATGGTAGCAGGCACCTGTAGTCCCAGCTACTTGGGAGGCTGAGGCAGGAGAATGGCGTGAACCCAGGAGGTGGAGCTTGCAGTGAGCCGAGATTGCCACTGCACTCCAGCCTTGGTGACAGAGCGAGATTCCGTCTCAAAAAAAAAAAAAAGAAAGAAAAGGCCGGGTGCAGTGGCTCATGCCTGTAATCCCAACACTTTGGGAGGCCAAGGCGGGCAGATCACGAGGTCAGGAGATCGAGATCATCCTGGTTAACACGGTGAAACCCCATCTCTACTAAAAATACAAAAAATTACCCAGGCATAGTGGCGGGCACCTGTAGTCCCAGCTACTTCGGAGGCTGAGGCAGGAAGAGGGCGTGAACCCTGGAGGCGGAGCTTGTAGTGAGCTGAGATCGCACCACTACACTCCAGCATAGGCAACAGAGCCAGACTCCATCTCAAAAAAAAATAAATAAATAGCCTGGTGTGGTGGTGATCACCTGTAATCCCAGCTATTCAGGAGGCTGAGGCAGAAGAATCGGTTGAACCTAGGAAGCAGAGGTTGCAGTGACCTGAGATTGTGCCACTGCACTCCAGCCTGGGCAACAGAGCGAGATTCCATCTCACTTTGGGAGTCCAAGGTGGGTGGATCACCTGAGGTCAGGAGTTCAAGACCAGCCTGCTCAACATGGTGAAACCCCGCCTCTATAAAAATATGAAAATTAGCCAGGCATGATGGCAGGTGGCTGTAATCCCAGCTACTCGGAAGGCTGAGGCAGGAGAATCACTTGAACTTAGGAGGCTGAGTTTACAGTGAGCTGAGATTGCGCTATTGCACTCCAGCCTGGGCAACAGAGTGAGACTCCGTTTCAAAAACAAAAACAAAAAAACCGGAGACCATCGGCAATACTCCTATGTCCCCTCTTCCCTACTTTGTTTTCCTCCATAGGAACCTAGCACCTTTTTTTTTTTTGAGACCGACTCTCGCTCTGTTGCCCAGGCTGGAGTACAATGGCGCGATCTCAGCTCACTGCAACCTCCGCCTCCCGAGTTCAAGCGATTCTCCTGCATCAGCCTCCTGAGTAACTGGGATTAAAGGCACACACCACCAGGCCCTGCTAATTTTTTTATTTTTAGTAGAGATGGGGTTTCACCACGTTGGTCAGGCTGGTCTCCAACTCCTGACCTCATGATCCACCTGCCTCAGCCTCCCAAAGTGCTGTGATTACAGGCGTGAGCCACTGCACCTGGCCACCTAGCGCCTTTAATATACTTATTTATTTATATTGTCTGCCTTCCCCAATTAGATCAACCATGACGACAAGAGTTTTCGTTTGTTGGATTCTCTGGGCCTAGAGGAATGCCTGGCATATAGTAAGCATTCAGTAAATATCTGTTGAGTGAATGTATGAATGAAAAACTGAGATCCTCCCAGCAGGCACCGAGAACAGTGGGAGTACAGGGTTGCAGCTCTCTGCAGCAGGAGAATGCAGCTGCAATAAAGGGACGTCAAGAAGCCAGAGTCCGGCCGGGTGCAGTGGCTCACGCCTGTAATTCCAGCACTTTCGGAGGCTGAGGCGGGCGGATCACAAGGTCAAGAGATAAAGACCATCCTGGCCAACATGGTGAAACCCCGTCTCTACTAAAAATACAAAAATTAGCTGGGCGTGGTGGTGTGCGCCTGTAGTCCCAGCTACTCAGGAGACTGAGGCAGGAGAATCGCTTGAACCCAGGAGGCAGAGGTTGCAGTGAGCCGAGATTGCACCATGGCACTCCCGCCTGGGCGACAGAGCAAGACTCCATCTCAAAAAAAAAGAAGAAGAAGAGGCAGCCAGAGTCCACTCCAGCATCTCTCCTATCTGGCTTGGGTCAGGGAGAGGGCAGTGAGAAGTGAAAACTCCCAGCTACAGAAAAGGAAATATGTTGGGGGAAGGGAGAAGGAAAGGTGTCTTCATCAATGCCAGGGCAGGGTAGATGGAGCCCTGGGCAGGGAGTTTGGACAAGGAAATCTCAATGAGGGAAATGTGCTGTCCTCACCTCCCCAAGAAGTGACTGGCCAAACAGAGTGGCAGAGGGGATAAAGGTTATGCCTAGGGAGGCATGTGTCAGAGGCTATCATCCACTCTGTTGAACCCACAGTGACCAGCACCCCCATCACACAAACATGCCTGCATGCATGCATGCACATGCAGTGCGCAAACCTAATGTCAGCCTCACTCCCTGGCTCTTCTGTTCACAAACACTGTTTCTTTAAGTACTACTTTCAGTTCCTCCAAAGAATCTACTTAAACTGTCAAATTCCTGATCTCTGTAGATTTTACCAAAGATTTCAAAGGAGATGAGAGGGTTACATTGCACATACTAAAATAAACAAATTAAAATGCTTTGTTAGAGATTTCCATATTTTTAAGGGCCTCCTTGGAGCTGACAGGCTGGGAGCAAGGTTTCTCTCCCTTTCTAAACCCTGTACCCATCTTGTCGCCCTCCTGGAGCTGCCAGCAGACTTCAGATTCTTCTCTCACCTACAGAGCAGAAAAATTCAGCCAGCCCTTCCTTGTCTTCCTATCTACACCTGCCTGTCCAGACTCATGAAACCTGACAAAATGCAAGGTCTTACCATTACCCAAACCTTGGACCTGTTCAAAAAGAGCAGTTCCTGCGAATAAATGTCCCTGATGTCTTCCTGCCCTTCCTGCACACCTCCAGTGGCTTATCAAAATCTTTGTTTCATGCACACACCGGGCTCTCATTTAAGAGGAATTTGGGAGAATGTTATTTTCTAATCTGCATTTCATGCCGGGCTCCCCCTCCTTCCTGGGGCGCTAATGTCAGCAGAACCTGATGGGGAAGTGAGGTCTGGGAGGCAGAGGAGGAAGGAATGAGGGGAAAGGGGAAGTTTGGGAGGAAGGCTTCTGAGAAGACTGGTGGGAGAGAAGGAGAGCCTGCAGACAGAGGCCTCCAGTTTGGTCTGTCTCCCCACCTCTACCAGCATCTGCTGAGCTATGAGCCAAACCAGGGATTTACAGGGTAGGGAGAGTGGGATAGGCAGCGGCGTTAGATTGGAGGAAGGAGATGGACAGACCTGGGCTGTGGGCTAGGAGGGCTGGTCTAGGCAGGCCAACTGTGATGTCCCTGGGCTGTTGTCAGGGTAAAGAGAGGAAGGGAGGGATGAAGGCTGATTAATCTTTTTCCCCCGACAGGAGGAAAAGCTTTCGGACTGCTGAAGGCCCAGCAGGAAGAGAGGCTGGATGAGATCAACAAGGTAGAAGGAAGAACTAAGGGGGCAGAGCCTGGGGGATGGGGCATGCATGGGGAGGGCCTACCCTGGCTCTTATTTTCCCCTCCATAGCAATTTCTAGATGATCCCAAATACAGCAGTGATGAGGATCTGCTCTCCAAACTGGAAGGCTTCAAAGGTGAGGGGGAAACTATAGGAGGTGGAGGCGGAGCTGGGGGTAGGAGGGTTAGGATTTCCACAAGAACAGGGCAGGAACAGCAGAGACACAAAGTTTACTTTTGTGGTAGCTAGAGGGGAACCTGCCTTTATTGCCCTCCTGCCACACTGCGGTCCCTTTCCCGGGCCGGCCTCTCTCAGCATCCCCTCTAGCTCCTTACACCCTAGCAGGGCCCCTCAACTCCCCAACCCCACTTCCTCTGCCTGCCCCTTCTCCTTCCACGTTGAGTCCTCCACCTAGCAGTGGGTTGGCAACCCCTTCCTCAATCTCCTGCTGAAAACCCTCCAGGCAGCGCTGATCCCCTCTGCTCTCTCCCCTCACCCAGAGAAATACATGGAGTTTGACCTTAATGGAAACGGCGATATTGGTGAGAAACGGGTGATTTGGGGCGGGGGGGGGGTGGGGTGGGGTGTGCAGGCCTAAGAAGACAGAGGTCTCTCCTACTTGCTCCATTCCTCATGATTTGGGAGGGGGCCCACCTACCAGAGTGGGAGGAAGGAGAATGGGGATGTGGAAGCGGAAGAAGAGAGAGAGGATCTCCCTACCTTCTCCCCATCCCCATCCTCTGCCCCCAGATATCATGTCCCTGAAGCGAATGCTGGAGAAACTTGGGGTCCCCAAGACTCACCTAGAGCTAAAGAAATTAATTGGAGAGGTGTCCAGTGGCTCCGGGGAGACGTTCAGCTACCCTGACTTTCTCAGGATGATGTTGGGCAAGAGATCTGCCATTCTAAAAATGTGAGTGTCAAGTTCCAACCTCCCCTGTACTTACCTGTTTTCTCCTCCCCGATCCCTATCCTTGTCCCCAGTCTCAACTTTTCTACACGTTGCTCATCATCCGTTCTTCCATCCTTAGAGGGACCCTTCCAAGGTCCTGACCCCATCCCTTTCCATAGTCCTGGTCCCCAGAAACTCCAACCCCTGCTCTTCCTCCTCCCACTTCCACCCTCACATCCCCATCCCCTTCTAGCCTTTCCTAGCACCCTATGATTTATTCCCTTGAGAGGAGTGTTCCCTGATCCCTGTGCCTCTTTCCATCTCAACCAGGATCCTGATGTATGAGGAAAAAGCGAGAGAAAAGGAAAAGCCAACAGGCCCCCCAGCCAAGAAAGCTATTTCTGAGTTGCCCTGATTTGAAGGGAAAAGGGGTGATGGGATTGAAGGGGCTTCTAATGACCCAGATATGGAAACAAAAGACAAAATTGTAAGCCAGAGTCAACAAATTAAATAAATTACCCTCCTCCTCCAGATCAAGTCAGCTTAGTTTTTATTTGGGTGAATTTTTTCCTGGGTTTGGGAAGGAGAGACAGGTCTTGAGGGAAGGGCAGCAAGGATTTGGCCGTATGAACAATCCATCAACAACGCTATAGTGTGTCCACTACAGCAGATGGTTTCGTGCACCAAGTGGGAGTCCAACTGTATAAGACAGCCTTAACCTCAAGGAATGCAGGCAGGACAGAAACACATGTCCAAACAAGGTACCCAGGCCCATGACAGATTTTATGAAGAGCAAGGAATACCATGAACCAACATTCTCCACCACTATAAGCTTTGTCACTTTGACAAATCACTCAGCCTCTGTGAGGCTTTTCTCTAAAAATGGGAATAAAGTGACCCATGCTATTGTGCCTGACATATCACAAGCTCTCAATAATGTTTAAAACTTGAATGAGCTGGGGCCGGTGGCTCACACCTGTAATCCCAGCGCTTTGGGAGACCGGGGTGGGCGGATCACCTGAGGCCAGGAGTTCGAGACCAGCCTGAGGAACATGGAGAAACCCTGTCTCTATTAAAAATGCAAAATTAGCCTGGCATGGTGGTGCATGCCTGTAATCTCAGCTACTTGGGAAGCTGAGGCAGGAGAATCTCTTGAACCCAGGAGGTGGAGACTGTGGTGATCCGAGATCGTGTCATTGCACTGGGCAACTAAAAGTGAAACTCTGTCTAAAAAAAAAAAAAAAAAAAAAAAAAAACTTGAATGAATGGCTGGATGAATGAAAGAACTGGTGCTATTGAATAAAGTAAATAATTTACAGCTGGGCGCGGTGGCTCATGCCTGTAATCCCAAAACTTCAGGAGGCCGAAGTGGGCAGATTACCTGAGGTCAGGAGTTGGAGACCAGCCTGGCCAACATGGTGAAATCTCATCTCTACTAAAATACAAAAAATTAGCTGGGCGTGGTGGTGGGTGCCTGTAATCCCAGCTACTCGGGAGACTGAGGCAGGAGAATCGCTTGAACTCGGGAGGTGGAGGTAACAGTGAGCTGAGATCATGCCATGGCACTCCAGCCTCGGTGACAGGAGTGAGACTGTCTCAAAAAAAAAAAAAAAGAAAAGAGAGAGACTGGAAGGAGAAACTCATTGGAAACAATGACTGTGGACAGCCCTTACAAGAATTTTGCTGCAAAGGGTAACAAAATGGTATGTGTGGTAGCCAGCAGGGGAGAAGGGAGAAGAGAATCATTTTGGAAGTTTGAAAACAGAAGTCATCTTAAATCTTACTGAGCCTCTGACTAAAATTCTCATCTGATTTCTGCAAACTTTTCTGCCTTCACTTTCCAAAATGAACAAGCAGTCTCCTTTATTTAACCACATCAGGCTAGGCACAGGCCCCCAAACTCATGCCTTCACTAATCTGTTCCCTGTGCCTGAGATGTACACCCTCTTCTCAAACTTGGGTAAGTTCTAACTCGTTCTTCATATCTATTTATTTATATTTTTTGACAGATATCTACTCCAGTCGTTCTTCATATCTCATTTTTTTTTTTTTTTTTTTTTTTTTCTGAGATGGAGTCTCATGTTGCTCTCAAAGTGCTGGGATTACAGGCATGAGACACTGCTCCTGCTCCCAGCCCTTTATTTATTTATTTTCTTTTTCTTTTTCTTTTTTTTTTTTTTTTTGAGACATAGTCTCACTTTGTTGCCAGGCTGGAGTACAGTGGTGTGATCTCGGCTCACTGCAACCTCTGTCTCCCAGGTTCAAGCGATTCTCCTGCCTCAGCCTCCCAAGTAGCTGAGACTACAGGCACGCATCACCGGCCCAGCTAATTTTTGTATTTTTAGTAGAGACGGGGTTTTGCCATGTTGGCCAGGGTGGCCTCCATCTCTTGACCTCGTGATCTGCCCGCCTCAGCCTCCCAAAGTGCCGGGACTACAGGCATATGAGGCACCACGCCCGGACTCCTATCTCTTTTTTTTTTTTTTTTTTTTGAGACGGAGTCTGGCTCTATCGCCCAGGCTGGAGTGCAGTGGCTGGATCTCAGCTCACTGCAAGCTCCGCCTCCCGGGTTTGCACCATTCTCCTGCCTCAGCCTCCCGAGTAGCTGGGACTACAGGCGCCTGCCACCTCGCCCGGCTATTTTTTTGTATTTTTTAGTAGAGACGGGGTTTCACTGTGTTAGCCGGGATGGTCTCGATCTCCTGACCTCGTGATCCGCCCGTCTCGGCCTCCCAAAGTGCTGGGATTACAGGCTTGAGCCACCGCGCCCGGCCCCGGACTCCTATCTCTTAACAGTTTTTCTAGAAGCATGTCTCAAGCACCCCAGGCATAGTTATATTTTATTTCTCCACTTCTTTTTTCCTTTTTTTTTTTTTTAGAGTTTCGCTCTTGTTGCCCAGGCCAGAGCGCAATGGGATGATCTCGGCTCACAGCAACCTCCACCTCCCAGGTTCAAGCGATTCTTCCAACTCAGCCTCCCGAGTAGCTGGGATCATAGGCATGTGCCACCACTCCTGGGTAATTGTATTTTTAGTAGAGACGGGGTTTCTCCATGTTGGTCAGGCTGGTCTCGAACCCCAGACCTCAGGTGATCTGCCCGCCTGAGCCTCCCAAAGTGCTGGAATTACAGACTTGAGCCACCGCGCCCATCCTTCTGGGTTTTTTTTTGAGACGGAGTCTTGCTCTGTCGCCCAGGCTGGAGTGCACTGGCATGATCCTGGCTCACTGCAACCTCCGCCTCCCCGGTTCAAGCAATTCTCTGCCTCAGCCTCCCGAGTAGCTGGTATTACAGGAGCCTGCCACCACGTGAGGCTAATTTTTGTATTTTTAGTAGAAATGGGGTTTCACCATGTTGGCCAGGCTGGTCTTGAACTCCTGACCTCGTGATCCACCTGCCTCGGCCTCACAAAGTGCTGGGATTACAGGCGTGAGCCACCAGGCCCGGCGTTGTTTCTCGACTTCTGTAATGTCCTGTGCACATCTCCAGCGCCTTCAAATCATAGTCATTGAATGATCTGTTGAATGGGTATATTAGATCTGATGGGAGCAGAGAGCTCTAGAATCGGGTAGTAAGAGACAAAGGAGAGAAACAGTACTGCATTTGACAAAATGAAACCCATTAAGAAACTACAAATTCCCGATATCAAATATAAAAATTTATTCACGAAAGTTATAGGTTATAAAATTAAATGTCCGTCTTAGTCGATGGTTGCCCATATTTTGATGAACAAGTCATTCCTAGCCTATCTTTGTTCAAACGATTTGCATACATTATGCAAATAAATGGAACTGCCCGAAGAAGGCTTACGCTACATGGTGCGGGCGAAACGCCTCCCGGGACCTTTGGATTGGTCTGTCTATCCACCTTATTTGCATGACGTGATTTAACAACTGGAAGGCCCCGCCCCTCTGATGCATTTCCCCCCGCTCCAACCACCTCCCCAAATTCACGGCAAAGGGACGCTAGAGCTAGAACTCGTACCAAGTCTGCGGAAACTCCGCCCTCCGGCAGCTAATCCCGCCCGCCAGCCCGCGTCCTCTCTCCCCTCCCCAGCTGAAGGCGCCACGGGCCGTGAGTCGTTGCCTTCCACTTTTGGCGTCCCTACGTCTCTCCGCGCCCATCTGTCTACGAACGTCCGACGCACGCTCCGCCTCTTTCTCCCACATTCGTCGAGTAAATTCTGCGTCCCAACCGCCCAGCCGACCTGCACCGCATTCCCGCCCCTTCAACACGTCTCAACGGCCGACGCTGGGGGCCCGCCTCCTTAGCCAATCGACGTCCTAGTATCCTTAGGTCCCTCCTCTTTATGCAAATAACCTCCGCATGCTCCGCGCGCCCGGCGTTTTTTTTTTTTTAAAAACTAAGGACAGCCCTGGAAGTAAAGAGAGTTAGGGTAGAAAGCGCCCCGCCCTTTATGCAAATCAAGGGGCGTGTTTAGGCGCGGAGGGAGGTGGGAGGTAGGGGGGGTGCTCCCGGGGGCGGCGGTTGCCCGGATGGGCCGTTAGTCGGAGCTCAGCCGCGGAGTGAGCGAGGGAGACGGGAGGAGCCGAACCCGGCGCCATCCGCCGCCATCCTCCCCCGCCCCACCGCCATCCCGTCCCGGGGAACCCCTAGGCCCGGGTCCCGGATCCCCGCGCACCCGGCCAGGTGAGTCTGGGTGAACCGTGCGCTGACGCCCTTTTTCGGCGCGGGAGAGGTGGTGGCGGTGGCGGCGGCAGTGGCGGCGGCGGTGGTGGCGGCGGTGGTGGCGGCGGTGGCGGGCCGGGGGGGAGGAGAAGCTGCCATTAGTCGCCGCCATTTTGTCCTCCTGCTGCCGGGCCTGCCTGCCCCTCCCCCTCCGGTACCTCTACTCCGGGACCTGCACCTCTGGCCGTTCATTCAGGATCCATAGTGTGCCCTTACCCACCCACCGTCTTGGCTTCAGGGGGTGACCCCTGCGCCTGGGCCCGTAATTCCCTACCCTCCGCTGCGTTCTTGGCTTCTCACCCACATCTGTGGGCCCCCTCCCCGGCTGCCGCCCCGGGGTGGGCCGCGCCTGATGGTTCTCTGGGAAGGGCGCTTTTCCTCCATATTGGACCCCCTCCTATCACCCAGCGCTGTGTTCCCCCTCTCTGGATGCCCCCTTCGTGTCGAGCCACTCCCACTCTAGAATCCTGCTTTTTATCCAGCATCTTTGCTTTCTGTATTGCTCAGTCGCCCTATGTCTGCTTTTTCATTTTTCCTATTTCTCGTCTCCTTTCTCCCCCAACCCCGTTTTTCTTCTCGGGCTTCTGCCCCCTTACTTCGTTGTCTGCATCTTTTTTTGGCCTTATCTGTTTCCATATATTTTCCACCTGCTTTCATATGGTGGTGGAATTTTCTGTTATTTTCTGTTAGTTTTGGTCTGCTCACTCCATGATTCTTTTATTCCTTTTCTTTTCATATATTTATTTTCACAGGTTGGCCTCCTTAAACACCTACGAAGCAACATCCATGTCATCTCTAGCTTGTCATAAAGTTCTTTCTCCCCAGTTTTGGCTTTCATTCTGGGCCTGTCTGGATTTCCCTGCTTTCTTCCCCACTATTTCTCATTTCTTTACACTGTTCCCGTCCATAAACGAATGCCTGGTCACTCTGGAACGGACTGAGAGACCTGTCGTCTGGCTTGCTTAGGGAGCTGGAGGTATCGAGGAAAGAAACACTGGTGATGGACATTTTTAATGAGGATAGGAAAACGAAGATGGCTCTGGCCTTGGCCTTCTGTTTTCTGACCCATGGTTGCAGGGTGCTAGGTGGCTCTATAATGCTTTTTCTCTGTTCTTCATATGGTAAAACGGTATTTCATCTGGAGGCGATTTTTTTCCAGGAGCCAATACAGGAGCAAGTTTAGAAAAACATGGGATATTTCAAATACTTGGGGTTCCTATAGCCTGGGAATATGTAGAGCCCCAGTTGTTCTATGAGGATTTCTCTGGTACCAACCCCCATTCTGGCTGAGCAAGCTCATAAAATCCTTAAACTCCCAGCATACCTTCCTGCAAACCTTCCCAGATGTACACGAGGCTGCTGGGCAGGGAGCCTGGGGTACAGGGCCCTGGGGGCATGATTAGGGAGCTGGTGTCCAATAAATAGGGAATCTAAAGCGTTGTTTCTTCTTCTATGATGGAATTGTATGCTTCTTTTTTAGTTTCTCTTGCTTGAATTTGTTTGCCCTGGTGTAAGCCTCTGAAACGATTTTGGTGGAGAGAGAAAAGATTACTACTTGTAGGGAATGCAAGGCTGCTACCCTTTGTAGACAGGCACAAAGGGCAGAGTGTTTATAGTAGGAGGATACTGGATTTTTACTTAGATTTCCTTGACAAAGGTGTCTGGGGGAAAGGAGGGAACATGGCATTTGAGCTATGAGGGAGCTAAGTAGATCATGGTCGCTTGAAAAGAGTGGGCAGTTTACATAGACTGGAGGAAAAGACACCAGGGGGCCTCATATCTGAGTCCCTAATGACAATGCATGGGAGTTTTTAAGCTTCTGTTATGGTCTGACCAGGGAACAGAGACTGAGGCACTTGCTCTCTGGCCCACAGGCTCCGGCACGTTTTGGGGGAGGTGCCTGCAGGACCCAACATACTCAATGAGCTTCCAGCGCAATGTCCGATCGCTCGGGGCCGACTGCCAAGGGAAAGGATGGAAAGAAGTATTCCTCGCTCAACCTGTTTGATACGTATAAGGGCAAGTCCTTAGAGATCCAGAAACCCGCTGGTGAGGGTCCTGCAAAGATGCTTCTGATGGTTGGAAGCTAGGCATGCATGGGGCATATGTTTTAGAGCTCTTTAAAGGGAAGTGGCTGTAGTAGAAATGCCAAAAGACTAGAGGAGACTTCCCAACTTTACATTGGGTCCTTTAAAGGGGGTGTGGGCTCTGGGTGAACACCAGTTACCCTCCTACAAAGGCGTGTCTGTGGTTCCCTGTCTTTGGACACGTAAGAATTGGAGGCAAAGAAATGTGGATTTGGGAAACTTTAAGGCCAACTTGCTCCTTGCAGGCTTATGATCAACCAATCTCACATAAAAGCATTGAATGTTACATGTCTCAGCCCTCTTGATAGGGATTTCAGAGATTTTTTTTTTTTTTTTTTTTTTTTTTTTTTTTTGAGACCAAGTTTCGCTCTCGTTGCCCAGGCTGGAGTGCAATGGTGTGATCTTGACTTACCACAACCTCCGCCTCCTGGATTCAAGCGATTCTCCTGCCTCAGCCTCCCGAGTAGCTGGGATTACAGGCATGCGCCACCACACCCGGCTAATTTTGTATTTTCAGTAGAGGCAGGGTTTCTCCATTTTGGTCAGGCTGGTCTTGAACTCCCGAGCTCAGGTGATCTGCCTGCCTCGGCCTGCCAAAGTGCTGGGATTATAAGCGTGAGCCACCACAACTGGCCCGATTTCAGAGATTATTAAGGGTAGGGGAAGGAATCCCTTCTAAGAGAAGTTTGGAGGAAGTGGGTAATAAGATATTCAAGATGTATAAATGTGGCCCAGGATAGGAGGCCATCAGATCTCCCATATGAGGCATTTTTGACCCTCTCTCCATCTTTTTCTCCAGTTGCCCCTCGCCATGGCCTGCAGAGTCTCGGGAAAGTTGCCATTGCCCGGCGTATGCCACCTCCAGCCAACCTTCCAAGCCTGAAAGCTGAGAACAAAGGCAATGACCCCAATGTCTCACTAGTGCCGAAAGACGGAACAGGATGGGCAAGCAAACAGGAGCAGTCCGACCCCAAGAGGTAGACAGGCTTGGGGGACCTAGAGTGATGGATATTTTAACGTGAACTTCAGGGAGTGTTGGGGCTTGGTTTAGCCCAGCCATGTATGAGCCAGAGACAAAGGAAGAAGTCCCTTTCTTACCTATTCCAGGTTTCTTGTTAAGTGGCTAAGGAATGGTACCTTTAGCTTTTTGTCTTGGAGAGAAAGCATGAAGAAACAGACAACAGCCTACAAAGGATGACAAAATTATTTTGTCCTTATATTTGTAAATGGCAGCAATGGGCATGATTTCAGTCCTGAGTCTCCACCAGTTGGAGAAGTCGGGGAGGCATCTCAGGCCTGAATAACCTTCCCATTCTATCCCCTCAGTTCCGATGCCTCAACCGCTCAGCCGCCGGAATCGCAGCCACTGCCGGCTTCACAGACGCCTGCCTCCAACCAGCCGAAACGACCCCCAGCAGCCCCAGAGGTAACTGGAGAACTGGAGGGGTAAGGGGAAGAATGGCTCATAGCTGTCCCACCCACATCATTTATCATCTCTCTAAACACTTCCCCAGAACACTCCTTTGGTTCCAAGCGGGGTAAAGTCCTGGGCACAAGCCAGCGTCACCCATGGAGCACATGGAGATGGTGAGTGCAGCACTTAATTGGGGAGCTGTGTTTGGGCACTATGGGATGCATGAGCCCTGCACTGTATTTTCAGCCAAGTGATTTTGGTCTTCTTTGGCTAAATCAAGAACCACCCATAATTCAGTTTCATGGAGGCACATGAGCAAGTTTAAGTCTCAGTCTTATATGATGGAGTGTAGTGGTCCCAGAACTGTCCTTCTTGGAGAATAAGCAGTTATTTTCTAGGGGGGTGAGTTTGAAGGCAGGAAACCTGATAGTCTGGTACCTGTCAGAACCTTCCACTTTTTTGTTTGTTTGTTTTTTGAAATGGAGTCTAACTCTGTCACCCAGGCTGGGGTGCAGTGGCGCAATCTTGGCTCACTGCAACCTCCGCCTCCTGGGTTCAAGTGATTTTCCTGCCTCAACCTCCAGAGTAGCTGGGACTACAGGCACGCGCCAACACGCCCAACTAATTTTTTTGTATTTTTAGTAGAGATGTGGTTTCACCATGTTGGCCGGGATAGTCTCGATCTCTTGACCTCGTGATCCACCCGCCTCAGCCTCCCACAGTGCTGGGATTACAGGCGTGAGCCACCATGCCCGGTCAGAGCCTTCCACTTTTATAGCGTGTTCTCAGTAAATAAACTTCTGCCTCCTGTTCTGTATCACCATCCTAATAGGTGGAAGGGCATCAAGCCTACTGTCGCGATTCTCTCGAGAGGAATTTCCGACCCTGCAGGCGGCTGGCGACCAGGACAAGGCTGCCAAGGAAAGGGAGTCTGCCGAACAGTCGTCTGGGCCCGGACCAAGCCTCCGCCCCCAAAGTGAGTGGCTGCCTTTTGGCCAAGACATAATCTATTCCATCTCAGAGCTAAGTGCTAGCTTATTCACCTTCCTCCCCATCACTTTCAGCTATGTTCACTTGCCCTCCAATCATTGATACCCCTCTCTACGTTTTCCAAAATACAGATTCTACAACTTGGAGGGACGGAGGTGGGCGTGGCCCTGATGAGCTGGAGGGCCCGGACTCCAAACTTCATCATGGTCATGATCCCCGGGGGGCGCTGCAACCTTCAGGCCCACCCCAGTTCCCTCCCTACCGCGGAATGATGCCGCCCTTCGTGAGTCTTGGTGTCTTGTCTTAGAGCGATTACGTTGGAAGCTGGAGAGCTAGGAATCAGGACTTAGTCTTTGGCCTATGAGATAGAAGGGAGGGTGGGAGGATGATTGATAGCAGGCTTAAGAAGCTAGAAGGGTGTATGACTGTCCCTCTGAGCAGCTACTGTTGGACCGTTTTACAGATGTATCCCCCATATCTCCCGTTCCCTCCGCCCTATGGACCCCAGGGGCCTTACCGATACCCCACTCCTGATGGGCCCAGGTGAGCAATCCAGGTCTGGTTTTGTGGCTTGGGGGAGGGGAAGCTTATTGGGGGAGGAGATGGTTTTCTAGCCAGGAAGCTCAGTCTAGGATCAGTCTTGTATGTGGTTATACAATATGCCATCTTTCATTTTCTTTTCTGTGTACAGCCGTTTTCCCCGTGTGGCGGGCCCCCGAGGCTCGGGGCCACCAATGCGTCTAGTAGAGCCTGTGGGTCGTCCCTCTATTCTCAAAGAAGATAATCTCAAAGAGTTTGATCAGTTGGATCAGGAGAATGATGATGGTTGGGCAGGTAAGTGGATGTTAAGGGTCAAGAATTTGGATCTTGAGGAAAAAAAGAATACAGGGTTATGTGGGTGAAAGGCAGACATTGAAGTGTAGGGAAGGCTAGGGCCAGTGGCTCACATCTGTAATCTCAGTGCTTTGGGAGTGTTAGGTGAGAGGATCGCTTGAAGCCAGGAGTTGGGCAACATAGCAAGACCCCCACCTCTACAAAAATATCTTATTTTAATTAGTTGGTTGTGGACTATGCATTTGTGGTCCCAGCTACTGTGGAGGTTGAGGTGGGAGGATCAGTTGAGCCCAGGAGTTGGAGGTCACAGTGATCTATGATCATGCCATTGAACTCCAGCCTGGGCAACAGAGCGAGACTTTACTTCTTAAAGGAAAAAAGAAAAGGGTAGGGGAGGATGGATGGGGAATACCAAGTCCTGGCAAAGTGGAGAGAGGAATAAGAATAAGACTTCATTGGTGGATCTAGACTTCAGAGGGAAGGGTGCTGGCATTGGTAGTCCTTCTTGTTGTGTAGTTCCAGACTACCTTATGAGATTGGAGGGCAGAATGCTTGGGTTACTAATACTCATATTTCCCCTCAGGGGCCCATGAAGAGGTTGACTACACTGAAAAGCTCAAGTTCAGCGATGAGGAAGATGGGCGAGACTCTGATGAGGAGGGAGCTGAGGGCCAGTGAGTTAGGGCCGTCAGGGGAGAGGAGGAGGGGTCTTTGTTTGTGTTTTGGTAATATACTCTTAGAGGAGTATATTAGTTGCAGCTGATTTTAATTTCACTGTTGCTCTGCTCACAGCAAGGATTCCCAATCAGCATCTGGTGAGGAACGGCCCACTGAAGCAGATGGCAAAAAGGGCAACTCCCCCAACAGCGAACTGCCCCCTCCTAAGACGGCTTGGGCAGAAACCTCTCGGCCTCCAGAGACAGAGCCAGGACCTCCTGCCCCAAAGCCTCCCCTACCCCCACCTCACCGGGGCCCCGCCGGGAACTGGGGCCCACCTGGGGACTACCCAGTGAGTGTCTACAATAAGGGATTGAGAGGGTCAGCTGTGGGAAATCAGTGTCAGCTGAGTAATGGAAGCAGTTGTGATATAGAGGAAGAGGGTGCTAAAAATGGACTGTGTGAAGTGCCAGGCTGCAGAACATCCTGGAAAGCTTGGAAATATCTTTGGTGATAGCGGAGTCTGGGTAAGAAGTGAGAAACTGGGATGCTAATGAGGAAAGAAGAACAAGAAGGCCTGGGTATTTGGGTTTCTGAAGGAGAGAGAGAACAGACAAAAAGACTAGGGTGGCTAGATAGCTGGATCTGGTAGTGTGCATCTATAGTCCAAGCTACTCAGCAGGCTGAAGCAGAAGGATCACTTGAGCCCAGGAGTTCAAGATCAGCCGGGGCAACATAGCAAGACCTGGTCTCAGACAAGACCAGGGTAGTGAATTTGTCACCACCCAGAGAGATCAACACCAAAGCATGGGTCCTTGCATCCTGCAAGTAGCGACAGTTGATTGGTCTGTGAAAGAGATGGTAGAAAGCATAGTAACTGATACCCCTGGCCCTGCTGGGTCTTGCCAATTGACAGGATCGTGGGGGTCCTCCCTGCAAGCCTCCAGCACCTGAAGATGAGGATGAGGCATGGCGGCAGCGACGAAAGCAGTCATCATCTGAGATTTCCCTGGCAGTGGAGCGGGCCCGGCGACGGCGAGAAGAAGAGGAGCGGCGCATGCAGGAAGAGCGCCGGGCAGCCTGTGCTGAGAAGCTCAAGCGACTCGATGAAAAGTTTGGGGCACCTGACAAGCGGCTCAAAGCAGAGCCTGCTGCCCCACCTGCTGCCCCTTCTACCCCAGCTCCACCACCTGCAGTCCCTAAAGAACTCCCTGCACCTCTGGCGCCATCTCCGGCATCAGCCCCAACACCAGAGAAAGAACCTGAAGAGTCAGCACAGGCCCCTCCTGCCCAGTGTACTCCCACTCCAGGTGTGGCTGCAGCTCCCACTCTGGTGAGTGGTGGTGGCAGTACCAGTAGCACCAGCAGTGGCAGCTTCGAAGCCAGCCCAGGTATGGAGATGGGGATAGGTACTACCAGATGTCAGATCACTGCTTCAAGGTGCTTAAAGGTTCAGGGTGGTAAGGCTGGGGACAAATGAAGTAGAAGGCAGTTGTTTTGGTTTATTGGTTATCAGTGATAGTGTCCTATCTGTGTATCTGAAGGAGGGAAGATTTTGTCTGAAATCCTAGGTTGTAGTCTAATACCATTTCTTGGCAGAGTATTGTAGCTCACGCCTGTAAACCCAATATTTTGGGAGGCTTGGGGTGGAGGATCACTTGAGCCTAGGGAGTTTGAAACCAGCCTGGGCAACAAAGTAAGACCCTGTCGGCCAGGCATGGTGGTTCACGCCTGTAATCCCAGCACTTTGGGAGGCTGAGGCGGGCATATCACGAGGTCAGGAGTTCAAGACCAGCCTGGCCGACATAGTGAAATCTGTCTCTACTAAAAATACAAAAATTAGCCAAGTGTGGTGGCACGTGCCTGTAGTCCCAGCTACTTGGGAGGCTGAGGCAGGAGAATCGCTTGAACCCAGGAGGCAGAGGTTGCTGTGAGCCGAGACCATGCCATTGCACTCCAGGCTGGGTGACAGAGCAGGACTCTGTCTCAAAAAAAAAAAAAAAACTGTCTCACAAGAAATATATCAATAAAAACCCATTTCCTGTAGGCCGAGACCGAAGAAAGTACTGTTATTCTGATGATTGCATAGAAAGCTAATGCCATCACCATAGGCTCATGAGAGGTCATAAAGTGCTTTAATGGGTCTTAAATGGGAGGGACTTCAATAGAATAGATGTTGAATAGAGTACCTCAGTCTTAAGGGAGCTAGAGATGAGACCTGATACTCCTGGAGTGTTCATGGAGTGTCTGTTGTTGAACTAGATCACTCTGTTGTGTTTTTTTTTTCTTCGATGCAGTGGAACCACAATTGCCCTCAAAAGAGGGTCCTGAACCGCCAGAAGAGGTTCCTCCTCCTACCACACCCCCAGCTCCAAAGGTGGAACCCAAGGGTGATGGGATTGGTCCCACCCGCCAGCCCCCTAGTCAGGGCTTGGGCTACCCCAAATATCAGAAGTCGTTGCCTCCTCGTTTCCAGCGGCAGCAGCAGGTAAAATCAAGTTATTTACTCTCTGAGGGCTGCTTTTCTTCCTGGCTTCAGTACCTAATTCTCTTCATAAGTTATCTTCTGGGTCCCTTTGCTTCTTTGTCCAGTTGTCTCCGTTGTCACCACAATTTCCCCTAGTCCAAGTTTTTTCTTTGCTGATTCCCTTGTCTGTGTGTGCTTTGAGCCTCTCTCATCTTGTCTTTCCTAGGAGCAGCTCCTGAAGCAACAGCAGCAGCAGCAGTGGCAGCAGCATCAACAGGGCTCTGCCCCTCCTACCCCAGTGCCCCCATCACCACCACAACCTGTGACCCTGGGGGCTGTGCCAGCTCCACAGGCTCCGCCCCCACCCCCCAAGGCCCTCTACCCAGGTGCTCTGGGCCGGCCCCCACCCATGCCCCCAATGAACTTTGATCCCCGATGGATGATGATTCCTCCTTATGTGGACCCCCGGCTCCTCCAGGGTCGGCCCCCTCTAGACTTCTACCCTCCTGGCGTGCATCCCTCTGGTAAAGGGGCATGGGAGGAGGAGTGGGAAACAGGAAAATCCCCTCAGTCTTAGAAATTGGGTATCAGGGTCTTAACTGTCACACTGGTATGATGGGTTTTACCCGTCATAGTGAAGAGGGAAGGGCATATGCTTAGCACTGCTGAGATAGGTGTGTTGCAAAATGGACTTAGTTAAGAGATAAGCAGTGGTTGGCCAGGCATGGTGGTTCACGCCTGTAATCCCAGCACTTAGGGAGGCCAAGGCAGGCAGATCACCTGAGTTCAGGAGTTCGAGACCACCCTGGCTAATGTGAAACCCTGTTTCCACTAAAAATACAAAAAATATAGCCGGGCGTGGTGGCACTCGCCTGTAGCGGGAGACTGAGGCAGGAGAATCGCTTGAACCCAGGAGGCGGAGGTTGCAGTGAGCTAAGATTGTGCCATCACACTCCAGCTTAGGCAACAAGAGTGAAACTCCATCTCAAAGGAATGAATAGCAAAACTCCATCTCAAAAACGAAGGAATGAATGAAAGGAAAGAAGGAGTGGTCCTTCATTTGCTAGGATTTATTTGGGGTGGGTTGATTCTCTTGTAGCGAAGCTGAGTGGATAATCTTGTTATACAAGAGCAGGCAAGGCCCAGACCGACTGGGAACAAGAGATGGATGAGCTGACTTGACAGGGAGGACTAGATTGGAGAGATGCTTTTTGGGCTGGAGGGCCTGTGACATGAATAGGATTATTTTTCTTTTTCTTTGGTTTCTTCAGGCCTAGTTCCCCGAGAGCGCTCAGACAGTGGGGGCTCAAGCTCAGAGCCATTTGACCGTCATGCACCTGCTATGTTACGGGAACGGGGCACTCCACCGGTGGATCCAAAGTTGGCCTGGGTAGGAGATGTTTTCACCGCCACACCCACTGACCCCCGCCCACTTACCTCACCACTGCGCCAGGCTGCAGATGAGGATGACAAGGGGATGAGGTGAGTCTTGGTCATGAGAAATGGGTGAGTTCATAGTGAAAGGATCTAGGCCTGGGAGAAAGGTACTTTGGGTTAGTGGTAGGGATAGGGATGAACAGGAAAGGAGAGGCTAGATGCAGTAGCTCATCCCTGTAATCCCAGCATTTTGGGAGGCTGAGGCAAGAAGATTGCTTGAGCCCAGCAGTATGAGATCAGCCTGGGCAACTAGATGCCATCTCTGCCAAAACAGAAAAACAGTAAAAGAGAGTCTAGATCATAATAAAGTGTTCTTTTCCCACCTAGTTCTGGTTTTCCTGAGATACTTACTTTCATTCTTTCTGTCTGTCTCTTCAGGAGCGAGACTCCTCCAGTACCTCCCCCACCACCCTATCTGGCCAGTTATCCAGGCTTTCCTGAGAATGGAGCCCCTGGGCCCCCAGTCTCTCGCTTTCCTCTGGAGGAACCAGCTCCCCCAGGGCCCCGTCCTCTCCCCTGGCCCCCAGGCAGTGATGAAGGGGCCAAGATACAAACTCAGCCTCCCAAGAAGGAGCCCCCTAAGGAGGAGACTGCACAGCTGACAGGGCCAGAAGCAGGCCGAAAGCCTGCCCGCGGAGTTGGAAGTGGAGGCCAGGGTCCCCCGCCACCCCGCAGAGAGAGTCGCACAGAGACCCGCTGGGGCCCTCGTCCAGGCAGCAGTCGTCGTGGAATCCCTCCAGAGGAGCCAGGGGCCCCACCCCGCCGGGCTGGGCCTATAAAGAAACCACCACCACCTACAAAAGTTGAAGAGCTGCCTCCCAAGCCTCTCGAACAGGGGGATGAAACCCCCAAAGCCCCAAAGCCAGACCCACTCAAGATAGCCAAGGGGAAGCTAGGGGGCCCCAAGGAGACCCCACCCAATGGGAATCTTTCCCCTGCCCCAAGGCTTCGGAGGGACTATTCCTATGAAAGAGTGGGTCCTACCTCTTGCCGGGGTCGGGGCCGAGGCGAGTATTTTGCCAGAGGGAGGGGTTTTCGGGGGACCTATGGGGGACGGGGGCGGGGAGCCCGAAGCCGGGAATTCCGCAGTTACCGAGAGTTTCGAGGAGATGATGGGCGTGGAGGTGGGACGGGGGGACCAAACCACCCTCCTGCTCCCCGAGGCCGCACTGCCAGCGAGACCCGGAGCGAGGGTTCAGAGTATGAGGAAATCCCCAAGCGGCGCCGGCAGCGGGGCTCGGAAACAGGCAGTGAGACCCATGAGAGTGATCTGGCTCCCTCAGACAAGGAGGCCCCCCCACCCAAGGAGGGAACACTCACTCAGGTCCCTCTTGCTCCCCCACCACCAGGAGCCCCACCTTCACCAGCCCCAGCCCGCTTTACTGCCCGGGGTGGGCGAGTCTTCACTCCCAGAGGGGTGCCATCTCGCCGGGGCCGAGGAGGAGGGAGGCCCCCTCCTCAAGTCTGCCCCGGCTGGAGCCCTCCAGCCAAGTCTCTGGCTCCCAAGAAACCTCCCACAGGCCCTTTGCCACCAAGTAAGGAGCCTTTGAAAGAGAAGTTGATCCCAGGGCCTCTGTCCCCCGTGGCGCGCGGAGGCAGCAGTGGAGGCAGCAACGTGGGCATGGAAGACGGGGAGCGACCCCGAAGGAGGCGACATGGGAGGGCTCAGCAGCAGGATAAACCACCTCGTTTCCGGAGGCTGAAACAGGAACGGGAAAATGCTGCAAGGGGGTCTGAGGGCAAGCCCTCCTTAACCCTTCCAGCCTCCACTCCTGGACCTGAGGAGGCCCTCACAACAGTCACAGTGGCCCCACCACCTCGCCGGGCAGCTGCCAAGTCTCCTGATCTGTCAAACCAGAACTCAGACCAAGCCAATGAGGAATGGGAGACTGCATCAGAGAGCAGTGACTTCGCCAGTGAGCGCCGAGGGGACAAAGAGGCACCCCCACCAGCACTGCTAACACCCAAGGCTGTGGGAACTCCTGGGGGAGGTGGAGGTGGAGCTGTACCAGGTATTTCAGCCATGTCCCGCGGAGATCTGAGCCAGAGAGCCAAGGATTTGAGTAAACGGAGCTTCTCAAGTCAGCGGCCAGGCATGGAACGGCAGAACCGGCGCCCTGGCCCAGGGGGCAAGGCTGGCAGCAGTGGCAGCAGCAGTGGAGGAGGCGGTGCGGGTCCTGGAGGAAGGACCGGGCCAGGACGAGGAGACAAGAGGAGCTGGCCCTCTCCCAAGAACCGAAGGTGGGTAGGGACAAACTTAAATTTATTGTGGTTTAAAAATTGGAGGAGGGGGAAAAATCCTGAGGGAAAGGTAAGTTTGGGTGTAGTGGAGGTTGTGGCCATGGACTCTAGAATTAGTAAGATTTCCGCGTCTGGCTAAGGCAACTGGAAAGCAGTTGGTAGGGTGATGGAGTCAAGAACAGCCACGTATATATTTATTCCTGGTTCTTTGCTTTCCACTTTGTGTCCGTGTACACATAGGAACCCTTAGAAGGACTCAGAAACACCTGGACTTTAATAGGGAAGAGAATAGGTTGTAAGCAGAAGTTGGGAAACTTAACTTGTGGGAAAAAGTAACGATTTAGTGGATACTGGAGCTACTGCTCTTGTTTTCTCCAGTCGTCCTCCAGAGGAGCGTCCCCCGGGGCTTCCCCTGCCTCCCCCACCTCCCAGCAGTTCTGCTGTCTTCCGGCTGGACCAAGTTATCCACAGCAACCCTGCTGGCATCCAACAGGCTCTGGCCCAGCTTAGTAGCCGTCAAGGGAGTGTAACTGCACCAGGGGGGCACCCAAGGCACAAGCCTGGACCTCCCCAAACCCCTCAGGGCCCCTCTCCTAGGCCCCCAACCCGGTATGAGCCCCAGAGGGTCAACAACGGCCTCAGTTCTGGTAAGCTGGAGGGGTTATGGTGGGAATATCTCCATCCCCAGAGAAGGTCAAGTGCTGGAGGGAGTGGGTGGAGAACCTGGCCTAGGGGCCCTGCTGCTCGGTCGGTTTCTGCAGGGAGCAAGGGTAGAAGGATTGGGAGATGGAGTAGGGAAGAAGTTAGGGTCAGTGGCAGAGCCAGGCAGATGCTGACACTTTTTCTCTTCCCCAGACCCCCACTTTGAGGAGCCAGGTCCAATGGTGAGAGGGGTGGGTGGGACTCCTCGGGATTCTGCCCGGGTTAGTCCCTTTCCCGCTAAACGTCGGGAGCGGCCTCCCAGAAAACCAGAGCTGCTACAGGAGGTAAAGAATGGGTTTGAGATTGTGCTTCGCTGCACTCTTACTCGTGAAGATTCTTGTTGGTTATGTTTTCTCCGTTCTCTTTCCTGTTTTTCACTGTTTTTACTCCAGAATTCTCAGTATTAGTCTCCCACGTGTCTCCCTTGTTGCCTCACGCCACACACTGTGTCACCCCACTCTGTCCTGGCTTCCTATAATTCCAAGTTCCCACCCAATTCATGTTTTGCCTCTGGCCCTTCTCATCCGTAGGAATCTTTGCCACCTCCTCATAGCTCTGGATTCTTGGGCTCTAAGCCTGAGGGCCCAGGCCCTCAGGCAGAGTCCAGAGATACAGGCACAGAGGCCCTGACCCCTCACATCTGGAACCGTTTACATACTGGTGAGTAAAACTGAGTGAAAGGACTATGGTAGAAGGGTTAAGAATGAGATGGGCTTCTGAGCTATCATCTCTCACTTGTCTTCTGGTTGGTGCTCCCTTCTCCAGCCACTAGCCGAAAGAGTTATCGGCCCAGCTCCATGGAGCCTTGGATGGAGCCCCTGAGTCCTTTCGAGGATGTGGCTGGCACAGAGGTGAGTGAGGGTGGGAGGGTGTCTGAGCTGGGACTTCTTTGAGCACTGGCCATACTCCCCCACTTGCTCTGGGTTGAGTCTGGAGCTGTTCTCTCACTTGGTTGTCCCTTCTGCAGTTTATCTGTGTGCATCAGTCAGGTATTGGGGTGCTTTCTACCCTGACTTAACTAACTCCTTCTCCACTCCTCTCAGATGAGTCAGTCTGACAGTGGGGTGGACCTGAGTGGGGATTCTCAGGTGTCATCAGGTCCCTGCAGCCAGCGAAGTTCCCCTGATGGAGGACTCAAGGGGGCAGCAGAGGGACCCCCCAAGAGGCCTGGAGGCCCCTCACCCCTGAATGCTGTTCCTTGTGAGGGTCCACCTGGCTCTGAACCTCCTAGGAGACCACCACCTGCCCCCCACGATGGGGACAGAAAGGTAAAAGACTAAAAAAGGATAAGGGGAATGTTTCTAGGAATCTGACTTTGGCCCTACCTTTTTCTGCTTTTTCCCTCTGCGTGTGTGTTGTGGGCATTCCAATTTAGATTTCCCTTCCCCTCCCCCAACCCACTTTACTGTATGCCCAATCCAGGAGCTGCCCCGGGAGCAGCCTCTGCCCCCTGGCCCCATTGGCACAGAACGATCACAGCGTACAGACCGAGGCACAGAGCCTGGCCCCATTCGGCCATCCCATCTACCTGGTCCCCCAGTCCAGTTTGACACTAGTGACAAGGTCTGTGTGGGCTGGATATGGGTGTCCTGAGTTGGGTGGAGAGAAGGGAAGGACTAAAGGTGGGACATAGAGGACGCATGTCTGTCATGGGACAATGTCTCCTGCCTTGTTGTGATCACAGGACTCGGACTTACGCCTAGTGGTAGGAGACAGCTTGAAAGCAGAGAAGGAGCTAACAGCATCAGTCACTGAGGTAAGTGGGAGTAAGAATTTGGTGGAAAGGCCCAAGATTGCCGGAGAAGATTGCTGGGAGTGACCAGGGCATCCAGGATGCCAGACATCCCTCTCCACAAGGCCTTTCCTTCCCAGGCCATTCCTGTATCAAGAGACTGGGAGCTGCTTCCCAGTGCTGCTGCCTCTGCTGAGCCACAATCCAAGAACCTGGGTTCTGGGCACTGTGGCCCGGAGCCCCCCTCCTCAGGCCAGCGTCTGTATCCTGAGGTCTTCTATGGCAGTGCTGGGCCTTCCAGTTCTCAGGTAGCCCCACTTCCCATTGCATGAACCCTTCAGTAAATAATCATTTTTTTCTGCCTGGTACGTATTTATAATCAAGCCTTTCTATGTTGTAGAGTTGTGAAATACCACTTTGTGACATCATTTTTGTCCCTGCGTTCTGCTGCTATGGGTGGGATGGTGATCTTTTCTTGACCACAGATATTAAAGATGTTTCAACCCTACTCTTCTGCAGATCTCTGGGGGAGCCATGGACTCTCAATTACATCCAAACAGTGGAGGCTTCCGCCCTGGGACACCCTCACTGCACCCTTACAGGTAAGACCCGATACCTGTGGACCACAGAAGTACTTGGAGATGTGTTTCAGGGGAGAGAGAAGGGGAAGACACAGTTCTAGGGTACCAGAAGCTAGTGGACTTAAGGCATTGCTAGGACTCTGGCTTCCTAACAGCTTTTCTCCCCACAATTTCTTTCCAGATCACAGCCCCTATACCTACCCCCCGGCCCAGCCCCTCCCTCGGCACTGCTCTCTGGGGTAGCTCTCAAGGGCCAGTTTCTGGATTTCTCCACACTGCAAGCTGCAGAGCTGGGGAAGTTGCCGGCTGGAGGAGTTCTCTACCCTCCACCTTCCTTCCTCTACTCTCCGGCTTTCTGCCCCAGTCCTTTGCCCGACACATCGTTGCTTCAGGTAAGAGAGGGGCAGGTGTTAGATATTGGGGGATAGGGTGGGGAGAACGATTTTGTAGGGGTTGATGTATTTCTTCCCATTTCCCAACAGGTACGCCAGGATCTGCCGTCCCCTTCGGATTTTTATTCTACTCCTCTGCAGCCTGGTGGCCAAAGTGGCTTTCTCCCTTCAGGGGCTCCTGCCCAGCAGGTATATTGTATCTTCCCACTTCCCTTTCATTTGATTTCTCTGTCCAATCACTGGCTTTGATTTTCCCTGGTTTTCTGACATTCCTTCCTGCCCCCAACATGCACACCCAAATTTCTTGTTACAGATGCTTCTACCCATGGTAGACTCACAGCTGCCTGTGGTGAACTTTGGCTCCCTGCCGCCAGCACCACCTCCTGCTCCACCTCCCCTTTCTCTGTTACCTGTGGGCCCTGCTCTGCAGCCCCCAAGCCTGGCTGTGCGGCCCCCACCTGCTCCTGCTACTCGGGTGCTGCCTTCACCTGCCAGGCCCTTCCCTGCTAGCTTGGGGCGAGCAGAGGTAAGGTACAGCAACTGAGGGGCTAGGGAGTGCCAAGATTTAGGAGTAGGGATTCTGTATTTCAAGGCAGGGAGTTCATGATTTTTCTTCCCTCAGCTGCATCCAGTGGAACTAAAGCCGTTCCAGGATTATCAAAAACTGAGCAGCAATCTTGGGGGACCTGGGTCATCACGGACTCCCCCAACTGGAAGGTGAAAGGGAATAGGGATGTGGACTTTCCAAGTGCTTCCTTACTTTGGGACCAGGGTCTGGATCCTGGGCGTGCCTTAGATGTCCTTCTTCTCTTAGGTCCTTCTCTGGCCTCAATTCCCGTCTCAAGGCCCCGCCTTCCACCTACAGTGGAGTCTTCCGCACCCAGCGCATCGACCTTTACCAGCAGGTAAAGGAGAAACCCCTGTGGCCCCAGCTCTAAATTGGAGTTGCCACCTGATTTCCTGTCCTTCCATCCCATCCCTGACCTCCCACCATGACTCACTGTTTAACACATGCCTGTCCTCTAGGCCTCCCCACCAGATGCCCTGCGCTGGATACCTAAGCCTTGGGAGCGGACAGGGCCGCCTTCTCGAGAAGGGCCCTCTAGACGGGCAGAGGAGCCTGGGTCCCGAGGGGACAAGGAGCCTGGGTTGCCCCCACCCCGCTGAGGGAGTTCCTCTTGCCCCCTACCCCCGGGGCTTGTATATAGATTATAAATATATAAGGGGGAAAGGGGTGGGGGGGGGGGTTGTGGGGCTGGGGCCTCACTTCCCCTCCTTCCCCTTCCCCTGGTCCCTGTCCCTGGGGCTGTTTGTTAAAAAAGAGTAATAAAAGGATTTAAAAAAAAGTTCTACAGTGATTTGGGGGATGGGTTGTTGGCATTGTCTTAAAAGCATGGTGCTTAGTGATCTGTAGTTTCAGTCAGGGAAATATTCGTTCCATTCCAGAGAGCTGTTGAAACTAAAAACACAACCATCATACTGGATCTTTAAATTTTTGTGACTGAGGAATTTGGGCTGAGCTCAGCTGGATAAATCTTTTTTGTGCCAGTGAGGTCAACTGGTTATCAGTCTGCACCTGACACCTGGGCTGGTCCCAATATGGCTCCCTTTGCTATCTGGGGCCTTGGTGAGACATCTGTAACATTACTGGATTATCAACCAGCGTCTTCACATGGATTCTCCAGCAGACCTGTGAGCTCATGTTCCAAGAGGTCTAGGTGGAATCTGCTAAGCTTATGCGATGTTTAACTAGCCAGGGTAGGGGATGGGGGGTGAGAACGGACATCAACTGCATCTCAGAGAGACTAGCAAAGAATTTGCAGCCATGGGACTTTGGTCCTTTATGATGAACTAAGGGGAAATCTCTGTTAAGGCCTCAATGTTGGAGCACATTTAAGGGGCTCTTTGAATTGGATAGACCAATTGCAGCACTGTCAAACTAAGTGGGATTTCACATGGTAACATTGCATGCTAGTTATGCTAAGACTACACGTAGGTCTGCAGCTGCTCAGAAACTGATGACTGATTTGAGAGCTCTATCCTAGCATGCACCTGGAATATGCTCCCAACTCAAAATACGGGTCTTTTATTTACATATAAAGTGCTTTCGCACAAAAAAAAATCAAAACTGGTTTGTACAATTCAGCGTGCTGGGTGAACAAAAGTGTCCATATGCTCACGAGATACAAGATTTCTGGTACTCCAAGGAAGTATTAATTTAAAAAACAAGTTCACACAAGATTAAGGGACTCACACTACTTAATGGAGACAATGTAGAGAGAAAGCAGCCAGAAAAATCCGACTTTTATTTCTTAAATACTGTGAAGGGGGGAAACGGTCCCCTGATGAGGAAGGGCCATAGAGCAAAGAGCTAAGGATCATCAGCAAAGGCCCGGTGGGCATTGGGGAAGCGCTGGGGACTGTAGTTGGGGTCTTCCTGCAGTCGTTTTTGTATATCGGACCGGAGCTAAAGAGAAAAAGCAAGCAGGTTGGAGAAACACTGGCCAAGTCCCTATGATCCCAGCAAGCAAACAAGGCCATCCCTCAGAAGCTAACATTTCCCCCACCAAGCACACTGTCAAATAGCCCGGGGTGGCATTGTCAAGCCTTCCCAGATGCCAAAGGGGAAAACAAATGGTAGCACCAGGGTGACCAGTTCATCGTTGAAGGGATCCAGGGAAGAGGGACCCTAGCCCAACCCCTCCCACTAGACCATCCCTATTCTGCTTCAAGGTGGGGGCACCTGCTGCCTGTAGCTCTCCTGAACCTCTGGTGCCTCCAGGTCCCGGCTCAGGCTCTCGGGGCTCGTCAGGGGCCTAGCTCCGGCTGCCTTAGCTGCCCGGCTCACAGCCTCTGAGAGAAGCAGCTGGGGGCCCTCACCCTGCATCGTCTGGGGGACGGGGTTGGGAGGGAAAAGAGGATCAACGTCAGATCCAGTGCCACCATCCGGCTCACCCTTTCCATGAGTCAACCACTCCACTGAGTCTCCATGCTAGTGGAGAGAGGGGAAATAGAGTCCAGGATGTGGTTTTTACAGCAGAAATGCCTTCCTAATTCCCCTTGGCTCTAGCCAAAACCAAAGTGAATGTGCTTGAACGTGCTCTTCAAAATGAGAGGCAGAAGGGATCAAGCTATCTGGGATTCAGAGCTAGATAATTCACAAGAGGAAACCCAACTTAAAGGAAAATGGGATCTAAGCACATGGGGATTAGGCAGCTGAGGAACTAATACAGGACTGCTAGCAAACAGACTGTCAAGTCCTGTATGGTTATGCAACAACCAAGAGCAAGTCTGAATCCCAGAAAAGTTTCCTCATTAAAGGAGGGGAGGGGAGGGGAGACTGAATAACAAGAGCTCCTACCATCTCTAAATAGTTTTAATTCCAGGCATGACGGGGAAACCTGGATAGAGAGAGAGGCTTAGGGAAGAGGAAAACCAACCTTGCGTCTCTTGGCAGGCATACCACTGAGGTAGGCATCACTCAGAGGGGGCTGCGGTTTCACCTTCCGCTGGCTCTGAATGTCCTGCTGGATAATAGGGACCCATTCCTGGGGAGGAAAAGATGAGAAAGTAGTAATGCCCTTGACTTTCAGCTGCCTTGACCCACTGGATCACTGGATTACTTCCTGACACTTACTGGGGGGACTGCAGCTGCCCAAGGTTCTGTCTCAGCTGAAGCTCCATCCTGTTCATCCCGGGAGCCCCCCTCAGGAGCAGGTGGTGGACCTCGGGACATGGCCTCTTCTGCTGTTGTTCCAGGGGCTGGGGAAGCATTCTCCCGCTGGGTGTCAGATGGTGGGAAGAGCCAGGCTTCAGAATTTTTAGCCTCCAAACCTTTTTTTTTTTTTTTTTTGAGACAGAGTCTCGCTCTGTCGCCCAGGCTGGAGTGCAGTGGCCGAATCTCAGCTCACTGCAAGCTCCGCCTCCCGGGTTTACGCCATTCTCCTGCCTCAGCCTCCCGAGTAGCTGGGATTACAGGTGCCCACCACCTCGCCCGGCTAGTTTTTTTGTCTTTTTTTTAGTAGAGACGGGGTTTCACTGTGTTCGCCAGGATGGTCTTGATCTCCTGACCTCGTGATCTGCCCGTCTCGGCCTCCCAAAGTGCTGGGATTACAGGCTTGAGCCACCGCGCCGGCCACCTCCAAACCTTTCTCCCCCAGCCCTCCACTCCACATTATCTGGCCCCTCAACCTCCCCCTCTCCCGAGTACCTGAGGCTCAGGGGAAGCTCTTTCTGCTCCCTGAACTTCCATTGGCTCCTCAGGAAGAGGCTGTGAAATTAAAGAACAACATATTTTGGCTGGGCACGGTGGCTCACGCCTGTAATCCCAGCACTTTGGGAGGCCGAGGCGGGCGGATCACGAGGTCAGGAGATCGAGACCATCCTGGCTAACACGATGAAACCCCATCTCTACTAAAAATAAAAAAAAAAAAAATTAACCGGACGAGGTGGTGGACGCCTGTAGTCCCAGCTACTCGGGAGGCTGAGGCAGGAGAATGGCGTGAACCCGGGAGGTGGAGCTTGCAGTGAGCCGAGATCGTGCCACTGCACTCCAGCCTGGGCAACAGAGCTAGACTCTGTCTCAATAAAAAAAAACAACAACATATTTCCTCTCAGATCTCTCCAGTTCTCTCAAGTACCCTGACCCCACTGCCCAACAGGTCCCTTACCTGGGGGGGATCACCAACCCTGCGAACGTATCTGAGAATGGCATCAGGACCTACGGGCATGTGCTCCAGTACCACCTGAAGCCTCAGTCCCATCATAGTGGTCAGCCAGCTCACCAAGGAGGGATTCACCCCGCGAGACATACGACGCTGAGGGGCAGAAAGCAGATTTAGAACATAAAACCCTCAACCACCTTTCCTAATATATTAGATCTGGGGTATAGAACATCAGTTTAGAAAACAAAAATGAAAACTGCAGCGAATGGAAACCTCAGGAAACAAAAGGCTAAGGACCTGGGGCTAGGTGGTGCTTACAATTCGGCCATTGATAACAGCAGCAAGCTCCATCTGCTGTCCCCCCAAGCAATGCAGGTTCAGGGCCAGGCATTCAAACAGGCCTTGGTTACACAACTCCAGCAACCGGGCCCCAAATCCACTATCTGTGGGCAAAACACAATGAGGGAATGCTGGCACATGGCAGCCCTGCACATCCAACAGGCCCCACTTGCCCCAGCCTGGCCAGCCACTGACCTGTGCAATGCAGCACATGAGCAGCAATGCTATTAAACTGCTCTTGGAGAAATTCCAGGTTTGTCCGGATGATGTCCACACCTGGCTGAACCTGCACCAAGGACTGAGAGACAAGATACACAAAAACAGGAATCGTAAGACTGGGAACGGAGGAGGCAGCTGCCTTGACCAGACCCAGGAGAGGAGGGGAATAGAGAAGGGTTACTCACAAAACTCTCCCGCACATACTCTTCTAGACCCGTGATCAATGTGTGGGTTGCCATCTGCGGAGGAAACAGAACAGGTTTAGTTCAAAGCCTCGGTCCTCCCAAGACTTCCACCTTGACCCCAACAAGTCCAGGGCTTGTGTGGGGGCAATTGGAGCTTTACCTGGCAGAGAAGCAGTCAGAAACAAGGAATAAAATGTGCAAAGGAGGAGAGCTCTGGGGCCCCTGGCCTTCATTTACCCGGATGTTACTGGGGGTGGGCTCCTGACCACCCAGGTAGTGTTGGTGGAAGAAGGATCGCAGCTGGGGTTGCAGCCGTTGTAGTGGCTGAAAATGCCCATGGAGAAGCATCACTACGTCCACCATAGAGAAGTTCTGGCACAGAAGAGAGAGCAGGGCCCCAAAGAATCCTGGAGGACAGGGGCAGATGTTAGCAATCGCCTTTACCACCTGGCTTGCCCACCCACAACCAGGTGTCAACCTCATCCCACCTTGGCAACACCCCTAAACCAAGGCCATCTACCTTCCTCTGGCTGCCCCTTCCTGGAGCAAGCCAAAGCACCCCCTTTTGCTCACCAAGGGCCCCATCAGCTCCAGGCTCAAAGATGTTGCTGGATCCACTGAGGCGTTGTATGAAGGCAGCAATACTTTCACTGCTGCCAGCCCGAGCCCCCAAGGAGCCCAGCAGGGAGCTCAGCACACCCTGCACCACTGAGGTAAAAAACTCCGGTGATAGGCTCTCAAGGCCCAGGCCTCCAGGACTCCCTGCCCCACCAGAAGGGGAGCTTGGTGGGGGCATGGTCTGCTGCTCTGGGGCAGGTTGTGGGGGTGGAGGAGGTGGGGGTGGTGGAGGGGCTGTCTGTGTTGCCTGGCAAATAGAAAAGGAACAAAGAACAGAAGGTTGAGGTGAGAATGCAGATAGGGAAATAATACGGCATCAAGAGGGCACAAACATATGGGTCTGGGAAGATGGAGAGTTACATTCTGATCTTCACTGCTTAGAGCAGAAATATGGTAGGTATTTAACAGAGTCAGGCAGCACAACTACCTACCTCTTCCTCTGAACAGGTTGTCAGAAAGCAGTGACACTAATTACTACACTTTCTTTTTCTAAACCTCATTTTCTTCATCTTTAAAATGAAGGGTTCAGAGTCAATGAATTCCCAGGGCCCCTTCCCCCACGTGTCACTAGGGGCTTTTACCCAGTGGTTATATAATGGGAAGAAGGTACCACTGCCTGGCTGGGCCAGGAGACAGGAAGGGTGAGGTGAATGGCAAGCCAGCCACTCACCTGCAAGAAGTCAGTCATGCCCTGGAGAAAGGCAGGGACACCAGGCATCGCCACAGTGATAGTGGGAGAAGCCACACCAGGCCCTCCAGCCCCTGGTCCGGCAGGCCCTAGCAGGTTCCCCAGAAGCTGAGAGAACTGAAGATCAGCCGTGGAGGGTTGAGGGGTGGGTGGAGGCTGGGCAGGCCCCCCAGGGGCGGGGCCAGCTGTGGTAGCTGTGTTGGTGGTGCCAGCACTGGCAGAAGCAGTGGCAGGGGCTGGTGGTGGAGCCATTCCTGGAGTCCCCTGAGCTGTAAGAACCAAAAGAAAAAAGCTGGGCTGAGCATGGTGGCTCTCGGCTATAATCCTAGCAACTCTGGGAGGCCAAGGCAGGAGAACTGCTTGAGCCCAGGAATCTAGGCCACATAGCAAAACCCCATCTCTATCAAAAAACAAAAAAAGACAATTACTAGCCAGAAGCTAGTACTGCTAGCTACTCAGGAGGCTGAGGTGGGAGAACTATTTGAGCCCAGGAGTTCAAGGTTACAGTGAGCTATAACTCACTGGATTGCACCACTGCACTCCAGTCTGGGTGACAGAGCAGGACTCTGTCTCAAAAAAAAATAAAAAAGCTGGCCAGGCATGCTGGCTCAAGCCTGTAATCCCAGCACCTTGGGAGGCCGAGGCAGGTGGATCATGAGGTCAAGAGATCGGGACCGGCCGGGCGCGGTGGCTCAAGCCTGTAATCCCAGCACTTTGGGAGGCCGAGACGGGCGGATCACGAGGTCAGGAGATCGAAACCATCCTGGCTAACACGGTGAAACCCCGTCTCTATTAAGAAATACAAAAAACTAGCCGGGCGAGGTGGCGGGCGCCTGTAGTCCCAGCTACTCGGGAGGCTGAGGCCGGAGAATGGCGTGAACCCGGGAGGCGGAGCTTGCAGTGAGCTGAGATCCGGCCACTGCACTCCAGCCTGGGCGACAGAGCGAGACTCCGTCTCAAAAAAAAAAAGAGATCGGGACCATCCTGGCCAACATGGTGAAACCCCGTTTCTACTAAAAATATAAAAAATTAGCTGGGTGTGGTGGCACTCACCTGTAGTCCCAGCTACTCAGGAGGCTGAGGCAGGAGAATCACTTGAACCCAGGAGGCGGAGCTTGCAGTGAGCCAAGATTGCACCACTGCACTCCAGCCTGGTGGACAGAGCGAGACTCCATCCCCCCCCAAAAAAAGAAAAACATTGAAACCTAAAGACAAACAAGACACTATAGCAGCCCTATTCCAGGAAAGCAGGAACCAAGAAAATACAGAAAGAACTAGAAAGTGCCAATAAGCAGACTAGGAAAGGAATTTAAAGTCTGAGTGGGGAAGAATGAAAACTCACCCACAAGGACTGGCTGCATAAGAAGCTGCCCCACAAGGCCGCTCACCATCTGGGCCAACGAAGCATTGGTACCCAGCCCGGCGCCCTGCTGGATAGAGAGCAAGGAAGGACTTCAGACCTGCCCTTCCATGCACCACCACAGGAGTCTCTCCCTAGACTGTTACGCACTAGAACTCCCCAACCCTTGCTCACCAGTGTCCCAGAGACTGGGGGCCCTCCAGGATGAGAAGGCCGAGCCTGTGGAGGAGTGGGCCGGGCAATCACCACCCGGGTTGGAGCTGTTGGGAAGCCTGGTACCTGCTGTCCTGTGGGTGGCAGAAGAGAAGAGACCGAACAGGGCTGAGGGCCAGGCCCTTGCCAGCCAGCTGCCACCACGGACTGTGCCCCACCTCCCAAGCCTCCCCTTCCAGGTCATTACCTGCGGCCGCGGAGGCAACAGCTGCCACCATGGCCTGATGAGTGATCTGGTGGGCGACGGCGTGCATGAACTCAGGGGGCAGGGAGGGCAGCTGGATGAGGGTGGAGCCTGGGGGGCGGGTCTGATGTAACCTTGAACCTGGACCCCTTCAACCCACCCACTCAGCCCTTCCCCTTCACTACCCAGAGCTCAGCCTGCCCTGATGCCCTCACTCTTACCCAGGGTTTGGCCATGACCAGGGGGCCCCAGGGGGCCAGTGGGAGCACTCGGAACACCACCAGGCTGTGTGCCAGAATCTGGGCAGGGAGACAGAGAGAGTAGCCCTGAGGTAGGTAGGGCCAAGGCCTAACTATATCCTACTGAGATCAGGCATACTTCAGGCCCATAATCCCCCAATCAGAAAGCCTGCTTTTCCCTTCATCTAAACAGGGAGAAGGTGCTCCCTTCACCATGCAAACACATCTCCAAAAACAAAGCAACCCGTCCCCCACATCCATCTACTAAAGTTTCTGCTCTGGTCCCCAGGCTACCACCACCAGCATGGGCCTCTCCCTTCCCCACCCTGTTTCCTCATACCTCGACATGAACCTCCCTCAACATGCTGATTCTACTCTTCTCGCCAGCAACTGATTCTAACTCACCTTGAATGTTCATGTGCATCATGACCACGGGTTCCACGCTCTGGTGGGAAATCCGGATGACCCTCGGGTGGCTGGTGGCTGGCGGGGGAGCTGGACCTGGAGGGGGAGCCCCCTCAGCTGAGGACTCGACATTGGTAGAAGATGGAGCCGTGGACGAGGCCTGCCCAGGACCAGGGGGAGGTGCCTCCGCATTGGGAGTTGGGGGGGGCCGAGTCCCATTTCCTGTCATGGTCACAGTGGTTCCCACGTTGATCTGAAAAAGACAGATGGACAGGCAGAAGTGAGAAAAATACAGAAGCCTAACCAAGAAATCCTCACAATAAACCTCTGAAGTATCCCCAGCCTCCATCACCATGTTTCCAAAGTCTCCTCCTTTCCTAACCTCCTTCAGGCCCAGTAGCTACCCTGGGTCACTCTATCAACACTCCTCACTCTCCCTCAGGCCAGACTCCCCCTAACCCACCTGTATGGGAATGGCTGCCTGCTGGAGCACCATGGGGGTGGTGTAGTGAGACATAGGCCGGACTACATGCAGGTGTCGTGGGGGCGCACAGGCCAGATTGCAGCGCAGGTCAGACAGTGCAACAAAGGTGTTGCCCAGCAGTCGCAGGCTCTCCCCCACCAAGTTGATCAACCGCTGATCCTCCTCCCGGCCCTCGTGCTGCACACCCCAGCCAAACACAAAAGGGCAGAAAATATCAAGCTGGAGTCCATCTCACTAATGAAAGCAATAATGCCTTCTAAGAATACCACGTCCTCCAAAACTTTCAGTTATATCCTTATAAGTTTATATGCAGACCAAATCTTTGCAAATAAATTACATCTTATTCACATGAGAAACATCCTATTGAAACACTACAATGAATCAGTAAGTCAACATATACTGATTTCCTTTACTTTAAACCTTCTAAATTCATTCAAAGGCACAAAGGGTACAAGGACAGTGGTTACAGAAAAGATTATCACTTTCTCCGTAAGGGAGGAAAAAAATCACTTACAGGTTCAGAGGGAAATTGTTTTGTTGCAATGTGTGTGTGGTTTTGTTTGTTTTTTGAGACAGAGTCTCGCTCTGTCACCCAGGCTAGAGTGCAGTAATGAAATCTTGGCTCACTGCAACCTCCTCTTCCCGAGTTCAAGCAATTCTCCTGTCTCAGCCTCCTGAATAGCTGGGATTACAGGTGTGCACCACTACGTCCAGCTAATTTTTATACTTTCAGTAGAGATGGGGTTTCACCATGTTGGCCAAGCTGGTCTCAAACTCCCGACCTCAGGTGATCCGCCCACCTTGGCCCCCCAAAGTGCTGGAATTACAGGCATGAGCCACTGCACCCGGCCCTGTTGCAATGTTTTTCGAGGGAGGGAAAGAGTTATCTGTATTTCAGCCTGTTCTGTTTTAGGAGTACTGGGGCTAAGGAGAAAGGGCAGGGCCATCAAAGGGCTCACATTGTTATTATAGTCCGTGGTGGCAGCAGCACCCAGAACCTCGTAGTAGCGCTGCAAGAAGGGCTGGAGGCGACTCTCCAGCCGCTGGAGCTCTTGGAGCACCTCCACATACTCCGCAGGGGAAGGATGGCTGTGGACAAACCCAAGGGGCAGTGAGCCAAAACTTTCCTCAGATTCCCAACCTCACAGTCAACAGGGACCACATGTGCCCTCCTTCTCCCTGGTCTCCCAGAGCCCTGGCCCAATCCTTCTCTGGACCAGCAGAGCTTCTATTTTCAACCTCCGCCTCCTGGGTTCAAACGATTCTCCTGCCTCTGCCTCCCAAGTAGCTAGGATTAAGTCGCCTACCACCACACCCCGCTAATTTTTGTATTTTTTAGTAGAGATGGGGTTTCACCATGTTGGCCAGGCTGGTCTTGAACTCCTGACCTCAGGTGATCTACCCGCCTCGGTCTCCCAAAGTGCTGGGATTACAGGCATGAGCCACTGTGCCCGGCCAAAGCTTCTATTCTTTACTCCCACCCATGAGAGGATGGGGAGAAGAAAATGAACTTCTCCCACCCTCTCCACCACAATCCTGCACCTACAATGGTGAGAGACTAATTCTAAGAAACAGAGCAAGCCTACGTGAACTCAGAGAAGAGAATTCTCATCAGGCTCAGGAGATACTATTTGGATTTTCTTGCCGTAGGGAGAGCAGTTCTTCTCAGCTGCCTGTCCTAGCGTCATTTACCTATACCAAGAGAGCCCCTCCTCGCCCCTCAATGGTAACCTTCAACTAAGACCTCCAAGTAATCCTTTCCCTCCCTTGCCATGGTTCATTTTCTTCTCCCCATACTTCACTTAGGACTTCCCACCCCCTAAAGATTCCCTCCATCTCTCACTTGGGTGCGTTTGTTTCCGGGGCAGGTGTTGGGCCCGCTGGGGCTGGACCAGGAGTGAGCTCCGGGTTCTGGGCTGGGGCACGCTCCTCCACTTCTTCTGCCTCCATGGGCTCCCGAGGAGGTGCTTCACTTTCAACTGGTTCTGATGTTTGAGAGCTCAAGGCTACTGGCTCCTGGGTCACAGCTGGTGGCTGCGGGGGTGGCTGACTATGCTGCGGTTGGGGTCCTCCTCGACACTGAAGGTAGGGGAGAGTCAGAATACCAAAAGCAGGATAAGACTGCTGCAGAAGATTACTCTGCAGGAGACTGGACAGAGAAAGTATCCTAACTAGACTCCCTGAAGGCATGGCTCTGCAATTGTATCTCTAACTCTCTAGCAACTAGTATAAGACTGACACAAATTAGATGCGTAATAAGCATCTGTAATTTTTTTTTTTTTTGAGACAGTCTCTCACTCTGTTGCCCAGGCTGGAGTGTAGTAGCGCAATCTCAGCTCACTGCAACCTCCGCCTCCCAGGTTCAAGCGATTCTCTTGCCTCAGCCTTCCAAGTAGCCAGGACTACAGGTGTGTGCCACCACGCTCAGCTAATTTCTGTACTTTTAGTAGAGACAGGGTTTCACCATGTTGGCCAGGCTGGTCTCGAACTCCTGACCACAGGTTATCCCCCTGCCATGGCCACCCAAAGTGCTGGGATTACAGGGAGGAGCCACCATGCCTGGCCGCAGCATCTGTAATATTTGTAAATAACTTTCTAACAAAGAGTAGAGACTGTGGTTTCCTGTCCTCCATAAGTTGGTTTCCCAGCCTCCACAAGTTAAGAATGTGGAATCCTTTAACTGAAAAGAGATGCCATGAGACAAGTCGGAAACAAACTCCCCGGATACCAGGCAGGTATGGCAGAGGATTGGCAGAAATGAGCACGTCTCACAAAGATACTTCTTCTGCCCAGAATAATGAATACTGCAGAGAAGACTGCATTATGAAGGCCAAAGCCTGTGGATGTGGCCAGTCAAGCCCCAACCCCCAGGATGAGAGAAAACGGAGGAGGGAGGGTGGGGAGAGACTCTAGCCAACCTTGCCCACTTACCTCCATCCGGGATAGTAAGGTCTGTATATCCCTGATCATGTGTTGAGCCATCACCAGCCGTACCCGGGGCTCACTCTACAACGAGAGAAGGTTGATCAGGGTAGGTTACAGATGAAGCCATGAGTTCTACCACCTACTAAATCAGGTCCCAGCCATCTCTCAGTCAGGTCCAACCCACCTCCCAGCCTCCTTCTCCCAGATCCCCTTCCCTGACCCTCGGAGGCCCCTCAATACCTGAATCGGGGCCTGTTCCATGTTGATGTGAACATCCACAGCAGAGCCGTCACTCTGGGGAAAGGGTAAGGGAAGTTGTTCTGGGAGAAGCCAACACTAAGACCTCCACACCTCCAATTCATTCCCTGGAGCCCCGCCCTCTTTTCTCCTTAAAGACTGAGACCAATAGCACACCACAGCGCCCCCTGAACCCAATCTAAAGATGGAAGCATCTATCTTATTCCCTGTTGCTACCACAACCAAAGCTATCCACAAAACCCCTCCCCTGTGGAACATAAGCTTACAGGAAGATTGAAGGTTCCAACCATGACATAGCTGTTGGCATTCCGGTCATGAACAGAGGCCCCAGGCCCCCGAGTACCAGGCGAGGGTCCCCCACCATGAGTGGCTGAGGCAGACCCCGTCCCAGAAGATGCCCCAGAAGGGAGCTGAGTCTGAGGAGGAGCCCGTTCCACCAGGTGGATAACCTTTCCCCCAACATCTGCAGAAAAACAGACACACACCGAAACATAGTATGAACAGGTAAACCCATGGCCTCAGTTCATCCCTCCAGACAGCAGCCCCAACCTCTGAACTGCCTCCTCAGTCCCCTTACTGTATTCCTGGAGCTTCTTATCATCTTGCAGAACTCGTCCCTGGTAAATGAGCCGTTGTTTTTCAGACGGGATGCTGACAGAGGCAGCAATGTGCTCCTTAAACTCTTTTACATTCATCTGAAAGGAAGAGGAGGCATGCACAGGAATGGAAAGAATGGAAAAAAAAGGAAGAACACAGACAGACAACCAACTTGTGGAGGTGAGGTGTAAAAACTACCCCAGAATCACTACCCACTAGTCTTGACTGTGAGATAATTACTGTGCAAACCCTTAAACTAAAGTAACAGCTGTCAAAATACAGACAATAAACTTGGCTGGGCACGGTGGCTCACGCCTGTAATCCCAACACTTTGGGAGGCCAAGGCAGGCAGATCACGTGAGGTCAGGAGTGTGAGACCAGCCTGGCCAACACGGTGAAATCCCTTTTTTACTAAAAAATCCAAAAAAATTAGCCAGGCATGGTGGTGGGTGCCTGTAATCCCAGCTACTAGGGAGGCTGAGGCAAGAGAATCACTTGAACTCAGGAAGCGGAGGTTGCAGTAAGCCAAGATCGCATCACTGCACTCTAGCCTGGGGGACAGAGAGGGACTCCATCTCAAAAAATTAAATTAATAAACTAAATGAAGCTCAGGTTATAGATCCAGGAAAAATAACACGGATGAAAAACAAAAAACCACCTGGACATTATATTTTCTGTCTGGCTCCCATGGGAATTCCCAAGAGACTATGTGTCTAGAAACATCAGTGACCCCTTTCCAAACACAAAATGATACAAGTTTATTTACCAGACTCTCCTGTGATTTCGAAGATTAAAAAATGGCAAAGAAGATGGGGTCTGGAATCAGGTGAATGAAGAAAGACTAAGAAGATAAAAAAGTAGCAAAAAAGGTCCCGGCACAGTGGCTCACACCTGTAATCCCAGCACTTTGGGAGGCTGAGGCAGGTGAATCACCTGAGGTCAGGAGTTCGAGAACAGCCTAGCCAACATGGTAAAACCCTGTCTCTACCAAAAATACAAAAATTAGCCGGGCGCAGTGGTGGACATCTGTAATCCCAGATACTTGGAAGGCTGAGGCAGGAGAATCGCTTGAACCCAGGAAGCAGAGGTTGCAGGGAGCTGAGACTGCACCCCAGCCCTCCATCCTGGGCAACAAGAGCAAAATTCCACCCCAAAAAAAAAAAAAAAAAAAGTAGCAAAAAGAGAAATATTTTTCCTAACTAGAGACTGACTCTTGGGAAGTACCAGAGTGTTTATACACAACTAATCACAAGTCTATACATAGCTTTCTTATATCCAGGTAATATCATGTTTTAGAAAACCATGGACCACCCCACATGCAATTTGTCTCCAAGTATTACAGAAATAAAGACATAGATAGCTAGGGCCGGGTGCGGTGGCTCATGCCTATAATCCCAGCACTTTGGGAGGCCGAGGCAGGCAGATTACCTGAGGTCAGGAGTTTGAGACCAGTCTGACCAACTTGGAGAAACCCCATCTCCACTAAAAATACAAAATTAGCCGGACATGGTGGCACATGCCTGTAATCCCAGTTACTAGGGAGGCTGAGGCAGGAGAATCACTTGAACCTGGGAAGCGGAGGTTGCGGTGGGCCGAGATTGTGCTATTGCACTCCAGCCTGGGCAACAAGAGCGAAACTCCCTCTCAGGAAAAAAAAAAAAAAAAAAAAAGACATAGATAACTGTGTCCAAGGCTTTAAGCTCAAGAGACTCAAGATGTGACACCAAAATTAGTAATTTCACTCAACAGTCTATCAAGGACCTATCTCCAGTATGGGTTCTGATTTCTACCCTTTAAAAACACAGAATAAACCTGACTGCTTTCTATCAATAACACATACTTGCTTAGGGTCCCTGTGCTGTTTCCCTTCCCAAAGGCCAGAGCCATGTCTGTCCCTTTGGGCTGGGGTCCACCCGTGATGATGACACACATCTTCCTTCCTCTGTATTTCCCTCTGCATTAAGTTCTATCTATGTGAAGGACAGAACAAAATCAGCCTCACTCACAAAACATCAGAAAACGTTCGACTGGAATACGAAGGGATCAATAAAAAGAAAATCTGAGGCCAGGTATGGTGGCTCATGCCTGTAATCCCAGCACTCTGTGAGGCAGAGGAGGGCAGATCACCTGAGGTAAGGAGTTCGAGACCAGCCTGGCCAACATGGTGAAACCCCGTCTCTACTAAAAATACAAAAATTAGCTGGGTATAGTGGCACACACCTGTAATCCCAGCTACTCAGGAGGCTGAGGTAGGAGAATCGCTTGAACGTAAGAGGTGGAAGTTGCAGTGAGCCAAGATCGCGCCACTGCACTCCAGCCTGGAAGACAGAGTGAGACTCCATCTCAAAAAAAAAAAAAAAAGAAAAGAAAAGAAAGAAAATCTGATCACCAAAAATCAGGCTCATCTCTCAGGCTAAGGAGCCTAAACGAGGAAAAAAAGCTAAAGGTGTCTTCCAGAACTACTGAGTTGTCTCACCTGGGCCCCCACAATAAAGGTCCGAGTTTGAGAGTCCAGCGTCTTCACCAGCACCTCCAAGCTGTCAGGCTCCTCCACAGAGGTACTGGTACTATCATTAGGCTCCATGGCCGACAGGTCTCTAAAGAAGAACGAAGGAAAGGAGGCCCGCTGTTGCCCAGCAGAGTGTACCCGGAAGACTCCCTAGCGTTAATCCCTGCCCCAATACCTAAAAAGTTTCTCCTACACACACACACACATTCACACCTGTCCCCATCCCCCCCTCTGATTCTGGGGCGCAGGGAGAGAAACACAAAAGGGCAGGAGATCGACGGCATAGGGAGCTGGAGGACGAGAGGTGGGAGGGGCTCCATGATGCCAATCACAATAAGCGTGGAGCCAGTCAAGATTAGGAAGGAAGCACGAGACCAGAGACTAGTGTCATCACCGGTCACGGCAGGACAAGCACCCCAGAGGTCGGAAAATCCTGGGACTACGCGAAAGCGGTGGTCGCGCCACACTCTGCGGGGAAAGTGGTTTCGCGCACGCGCGCCACGCCCATCGAACCCTCCTAACTCTCTAGACCCGAAACGGCACTCACGGGGCCACCGACCTGCTAGCTGACTGCCCGCGTCTCCTGCCTTCCCACGGTGTTCCAGCAGAGCAGCACAACTAACCCACAGCCAAATACAAACACACAAACACACACACACCCCCACTACCCCGCGGCTCCGCCCCCGACTTCCCCACGGACCGTCACTTCCGGTCTCCCCCAAACCTGCCACCGACGGCCACTTCCGTTTCCCGATAGTATTTGGGGATCTCGAGGCGATACTTCCGGCTCCCCCCAGGTCCCCAAGCTTTACTTTTGTGGGGCACGACGAGAAAGTCCGCAGCCCCAAACAGTGAGTTTCTGAGGGCGAGTCGGGCCGGGGCCGGCCTAGGTGGGAGGGAGCCGAGCACCCAGAGGAGCCGCCGCCGCCGTCGCCCGGGGGACCGTACTACGCCTGCGTGTGTCTCACTACGCATGCGTAGACACTTAAGCATTGCCCCCCCCCCCCCCCCCGCACAACCCCCTCGGCGGCGTTCACGTCTGTGCGCGCGCTTGAGCTCTAGAAGATTGAGGTGGCTACCGTAAATGCCTGTAAAACAATCACCAACTGGGACTCTACCACTGCTTCGAGAGGGGCTATGGACGGTCGTATGGACCTTGGACTTTGGAGATGGGGGATTATGCCACATTAATCTATGTTTAAATCTTGGCAGGCTGAGAATTTCAGGCGGCACTGTCCTAGCTAGCTAAAACTCTTCTCCACCTTTTCGCCCTCGCTGCGCCCTTTCGTCTGTGCCTCCGGAAGTTACTGTTACAGTAGGCGTTTGGGGGCGGCACGGGGCGATTTTGTTCTTGGTTGGTTGGGCTAGATTTCAGTTCCGCCGGGTGGGCGTTTTGCGGGCTGTGGGCGTCACATTCGTCACCGGCGGTGTGTGGCCAAGGGGACATGACACGTTTTAGGAAAACTAAGCGTGCTACTACATTGCAAGATTTTTGTCAAGAAAAGAGGCGCCTCCGAGTTTGAGAATTGGGAGCAGATGGAGTTGGAGTGGACAGAAAGACAAGACCCTGATCGTGGAGAATTTAAAGGCCGGCCAGCGTGCTTCCGAAGGCCGGGGGTGGAGGCATTACCGCCTCTCCGTGCCCTCTTAACCTGCCCTGGGACAAGGGCCTCGGCCCTGCGAAGCTTCGAGTCCTCCCGAAAGACACATCGCTGCTGGGGTGCCCAACCTTTCTGAGATTCGTAGTTTATACCCAGGTCCTGGTTATGTTTTAGTTAAGAGTTCTAATAACCATCTGTTTAATGAGCACTTGTGCCAGCCGATATACTACGGGTTTTGTGGGGGTTTTTTGTTTGTTTTGTTTTGTTTTTTTTGAGACAGAGTCTCGCTCTGTCGCCCAGGCTGGATGCAGTGGCGCGATCTCGGCAACCTCCGCCTCCCGGGTTCACGCCATTCTCCTGCCTCAGCCTCCCGAGTAGCTGGGACTACAGGCGCCCGCCACCAAGCCCGGCTAATTTTTTGTATTTTTAGTAGAGACGGGATTTCACCGTGTTAGCCAGGATGGTTTCGATCTCCTGACCTCGTGATCCGCCCGCCTCGGCCTTCCAAAACGCTGGGATTACAGGGGCAGGCCTTGTGTATTATTTTAAAAAGCCTTTTAACATAAACCTTTAACATTTTTTAGGTGAGTACACTAAGACGAACATGAATGTCAGAATTGACAAATGGAGGCCAACAGGACTCCAGATCGAGCACTTGTACTTTACTGCCCCAATAAAAAAGTGTTACATTTTAGCTTTTTTATGTATTTTTTTGAGAGAGGGTTTGGCTTTGTCGCCCAGGCTGGAGTACACTAGCTCAATCACAACTCACTGCAGCCTCTGCCTCCCAAGCCCAACCGATCCTCCCACCTCAGCCTCCCAAGTAGTAGGGACCACAGATGTGCACCACCACACTTAGCTGATTTTATTTTTATAGAGATGAGGTCTCGCTATGTTGCCCAGCCTGGTCTTTAACACTTGGCCTCAAGCAATTCTGCCACCTTGGCCTCCCACAGTGCTGGGATTACAGGTGTGAGCTACTGTGCCTAACCACATTTTAGCTTTTTATTACAAAAATTTTCAGCCGGGTGTAGTGACTCACACTTGGGAGGCTGAGGCGGGTGGATCATGAGGTCAGAAGTTCAAGACCAGCCTGGCCAAGATGGTGAAACCCCATCTCTACTAAAAATACAAAAATTAGCCTGGTGTGGTGGCGAGCACCTGTAATCCCAGCTGCTCGGGAGGCTGAGGCAGAGAATTGCTTTGAACCTGGGAGGTGGAGGTTGCAGTGAGCCGAGATCACACCACTGCACTCCAGTCTGGGCAACAGAGCAAGACTCTGTCTCCAAAAAAAAAAAAAAAAATTCAAACATTACACCAAAATAAAATAGTATAATGAACTCTAATATACCAGTCACCCAAATTTTGTTTTTTTTTGTTTTGTTTTTTGTTTTTTTTTTGAGACGGAGTCTAGCTCTGTCGCCCAGGCTGGAGTGCAGTGGCCAGATCTCAGCTCACTGCAAGCTCCGCCTCCCGGGTTTACGCCATTCTCCTGCCTCAGCCTCCGGAGTAGCTGGGACTACAGGCGCCCGCCACCTCGCCCGGCTCGTTTTTCGTATTTTTTAGTAGAGACGGGGTTTCACTGTGTTAGCCAGGATGGTCTCGATCTCCTGACCTCGTGATCCGCCCGTCTCGGCCTCCCAAAGTGCTGGGATTACAGGCTTGAGCCACCGCGCCCAGCCATTTTTGTTTGTTTTTTAACTAAATCGCAAGCCTCACCCCTCGGCAAATTTTTTGTGGCAGTCCATGGGGTATAAATTTATCAAGCTAGGTGTGGTGGCTCATGTCTGTAATCCCAACACTTTAGGAGGCCGAGGCGGGCCTGAGCTCAGGAATTTAATACCAGCCTGAGCAACATGGTGAAACTCTGTCTCTACGAAAAATTAGCTAGGCGTGATGTCGTATGCCTGTAGCTCCTACTGGGGAATCATCTGAGCCCGGGAAGTCAAGGTCACGGTGAGCCGTGATCATGCCTGGGCGACAGAGTGAGACCCTGTCTTAAAAATAAATAAGTAAATAAATAATCTGTTGAGGAAGCCCCACCTCTCACAGCATTAACTGCTCCAGTCACTTGGTGCTATTCAATGACAGCCTATTTGGCAATTCTTACTGCCTATTATTTGAGAACTTATTACCCATCAGAAACTAAGAGTTTTGCAGGCCGGGCGCGGTGGCTCACGCCTGTAATCCTAGCACTTTGGGAGGCCGAGGCGGGCGGATCACAAGGTCAGGAGATCGAGACCACGGTGAAACCCCGTCTCTACTAAAAATACAAAAAATTAGCCGGGCGCGGTTGTGGGCGCCTGTAGTCCCAGCTACTCGGGAGGCTGAGGCAGGAGAATGGCGTGAACCCGGGAGGCGGAGCTTGCAGTGAGCCGAGATCGTGCCACTGCACTCCAGCCTGGGCAACAGAGCGAGACTCCGTCTCAAAAAAAAAAAAAAAAAAAAAAAGAGTTTTGCAAACATTACTATTAATTATAGCAAATACATACTTTGGACTTACCATGTGCAGGTCTTTGCTAAGGGCTTTATGTGCATTATTTCATTTAATCCTATAAGATTGATGATTTGCCAATTTTACAGACGAAAAAACATAGTAGTTAGGGGTTGGTGGTGTTTTGTTTGTTTGTTTGGAGACAGAGTCTCACTGTGTCGCCCAAGCTGGAGTGCAGTGGCACAATCAGGACTAACTGCAGCCTCAACATCCCAGGCTCAAGCAGTCCTCCCACCTCAGCCTCCCTAGTAGCTGGGACTACAGGCATGTACCACCACATGCTGTTAATTTTTGTATTTTTTGTAGAGACAGAGTTTTGCCACGTAGCCCAGGCTGGTGTTGAACTCCTGGGCTCAAGCCATCTGCACACCGTGGCCTCTGAAAGTGCTGAGATAACAGGCATGAGCTACCATGCCCCGCCTGTAGTTAGGGTTTGGACACATTCTGCCTGACACCAACATCTATCCTCTTTTAACAGATTACGTAGCTTCTTTGTAGTAATGAATGTTGAGTGAATGTGTCAGTGAACATTGCCAGGGTATACATATTTTTCGTTTTTTGTTTTTTTGTTTTTTTTTTTTTTTGAGACAGAGTCTCGCTCTGCCGCCCAGGCTGGAGTGCAGTGGCCGGATCTCAGCTCACTGCAAGCTCCGCCTCCCGGATTCACGCCATTCTCCTGCCTCAGCCTCCCGAGTAGCTGGGACTACAGGCGCCCGCCACCTCGCCCGGCTAGTTTTTTGTATTTTTTAGTAGAGACGGGGTTTCACCGGGTTAGCCAGGATGGTCTCGATCTCCTGACCTTGTGATCCGCCCGTCTCGGCCTCCCAAAGTGCTAGGATTACAGGCTTGAGCCACCGCGCCCAGCCTCATATTTTTCTAATTATAAACTGAAGAGAGCAATCCACCGTGCCCCAGCACCTGCATCATACACCTGCATCATACCTGCTCTAAAGCACTTACCAAGTTGTATTGCAATGGTTTGTCTACACAGTTAGTTTTCCCTAGAACGACTTATTCAAGGCCAGGGGCTATGTCTTACTCATTTTTTTAATGTCCCCAGGGATTAGCTAGTTCTTGGGAAACAACTGGGACTCAAAATAGTTTGCCAAGTGAATGATTGAGAGGTCCAATCAAGCTACTACTTCCCTTCAGTGCTGCACAGTGCAGCAAATAACCAGCTCAGATATGGGTTCAAAGACCACAGGTTTCTCCTTGGACAGCTCAGCTCTCCTCATAACTCCATAGTATGGAGTGGTTGCATCTGGAAGAGGGGGAGGAAGTTCCAAATACTAAGTAATCCAGGTTTGGGTTGGAAAACAAGGTTGAAGTTACTCATTAGCAGGTGAAAGGGTCAAGGGTCGAATGCAAGGGAGCTGAAAGCAGAGTGGACTGAGCAGCCAGTAGGGGAGAGCAGTTAAGGCACACACAGCACCAGCTCCCTCCTGCCTGAAGATGTTCCACCAAATTTGGGCAGCTCTGCTCTACCTCTATGGTGTTATCCTTAACTCCATCTACCAGTGCCCTGAGCACAGTCAACTGACAACTCTGGGCATGGATGGGAAGGAGGTATGGACTGAGATTGGGGAAGCCTATGGTGGAGGCTCTGAGGGACTTGGGTGGATGGCCTAGAATGACTGGAGACCGTCTTGGGAAAGGAAGGGAGGAATGGGGTGTGAGTGTTGTGATAATGAAAGCAAGAAGAAAAATATCAGTACTGTGGCCATCAATGCAAAGGCATGGCAGAATTAGGGGGTGGGGTGATTACCCAGGTTGATTGGAGAGGGACAAAGAGGAAAAGTCATTTAATGACTCTTTGTCATGGATCCAATCCCAAGTTGGAAAGAGGAAGGCAGCCAACACCTCTACCCCTAAGTCTTGCTGTCCTGACTGATGAAGAGGTTGGACCTATCCTGTGCTGGCATCCACCCTCTTTTGCTCCCTTCATTGTCTCTCCAGTTCCCAGAGGTCCACCTGGGCCAGTGGTACTTTATCGCAGGGGCAGCTCCCACCAAGGAGGAGTTGGCAACTTTTGACCCTGTGGACAACATTGTCTTCAACATGGCTGCTGGCTCTACCCCGATGCAGCTCAACCTTCGTGCCACCATCCGCACGTGAGTGGTGAGGAGGCAGAAGCATCACTAGGTTCAGTCTCTGCCCAAAGTGTAAGAATCCACCCACCAAGAGCTGGCCTCTTAGCTGATATATCTACTATGCTTGGCCCACAGAATTCAATGGCTGTATTAATTGCCCTCTGGAGAGAGATGTGCCTAACCAATGCTTGGTAGCTTGAAACCCAAGGAGAGCTGGGCTTCAATAAGGAGTACAATTGAGTAAATAGAAGTTGGGACAGGCTGGGCGTGGTGGTTCACACCTGTAATCCCAGCACTTTGGGAGGCCGAGACGGGCGGATCACGAGGTCAGGAGATTGAGACCATCCTGGCTAACACGGTGAAACCCCGTCTCTACTAAAAATACAAAAAATTAGTTGGGCATGGTGGCGGGCGCCTGTAGTCCCAGCTACTTGGGAGGCTGAGGCAGGAGAATGGTGTGAACCCGGGAGGCAGAGCTTGCAGTGAGCCAAGATCATGCCACTGCACTCCATCCTGGGCTACAGAGTGACACCCAGTCTCAAAAAAAAAAAAAAAAAAAAAAAAACCAGAGCTGGGTTACTGTGGTTGGGGTGATGCTCATTCTTTCCTCTTGCCACCACCACCTCTGCAGAAAAGATGGGCTCTGTGTGCCCCGGAAATGGATCTACCACCTGACTGAAGGGAGCACAGATCTCAGAACTGAAGGTTGGTTCTTCCCAGCCCTCACCCTCCCCAAGTCTCTTGAAGCTTGGTTCTGCATCTGTGTTCTCACACTTCTCCCACCTACCTTGACAGGCCGCCCTGACATGAAGACTGAGCTCTTTTCCAGCTCATGCCCAGGTGGAATCATGCTGAATGAGACAGGCCAGGGTTACCAGCGCTTTCTCCTCTACAGTGAGTAGGGATATAAGGCAGGAAGGGTTGGAGGGAAACAAGGGAGGGCAAGAGAACTCCTCACTCTGGATCCTATGACATCCTCCCAGGAAGAGCTAGGTGCTTCCAGGGGTTTTGACTGGCCTGGCCCCACCTTGCCCTTCCAGATCGCTCACCACATCCTCCCGAAAAGTGTGTGGAGGAATTCAAGTCCCTGACTTCCTGCCTGGATTCCAAAGCCTTCTTACCGACTCCTAGGAACCAAGGTAAGGTGTTAAAGTTTCACAAAACAGGATTAGGACTCACCAAGTCTTCTGGGGTTACAGGGTGAAAGAGGCTCGTGTGATGTCACCAGAGGGATGTGGCTAAGAGCTGTCATGTCACCTGAGGGAGGCAGGATGGGTTCTGGGCTACTCAAGAGAGGTTTCAGAGTTTGCACTGGATAAAGGGGGCAGAGGGTCATACGTGGAGGGAAAAGGCCCTTAGAGACTCCCCTTTGACACAGGGAATGAAAGAACACATTCTCCGCCACCCCATTACTATCAACTTTGCTTTTCTCCCTGGACTTCCTTTCTGTCCTCTTCTTTTTCCCTTCTCCCATCACAGAGGCCTGTGAGCTGCCCAGTAACTGACCTGTAACTTCGTCTAAGTCCCCAGATGGTACAATGGGAGCTGAGTTGTTGAAGGGAGAAGCTGGAGACTTCCAACTCCCATTCAAGATAATAAAGATGATTTTTCAATCCTCATCTCATTCTGGGGTTTGTCTCCAGACATCATTCCCACTCCTCCCATTTCAACACTCCCCCTGGATCCTCTACCACCTAAACCCCCAGGTGGACGGCGTCAGGAAGAACAGTGGCAGTAACTCTCACTTTGTAGTGGTATATTTAGGATTTGATGTGACACAGTTATTTATTGCTGAGTGAGCAAACCTCTAGTCCCCAAGTGGGGACTACAGGCTTCAGTGCTTCCCCCACACTGCCTGAACTACCAGCCCTTCTGCATTGGCCCTCCTGCCAATACTGCCTGCACTGTCCCCACTCCCTCTGGCTCCCATGATCACCAGATCCGCCCTGCAGGCTCCCTGTCACCTGTGGGGCCCTATCCAGACCCCCTAATCCACTTGCCTAGCAGTCCCTTGGTGGCTCAGATCCCAAGATCCAAGGAGTACCCTGGGTGTCCCAACCCCTCTCTTACTGCTATCCTGCTCTGGTCTCCTGCACCCCAGGAGAGTTTTGAAAGGCAGAGAGAACCCTTTGGTCTTTATTCTCCACCACCACACTTTTTTTCTTTTTTTCTTGCTTTTAAAAAGTGGAGGTGGAAAAAAAAAAACTGAAGGTGGGAGAAATTTAAAAGCAAAAATAACAGCTGGTGAATCCAAGGGCAGTGCCCTCACTGTCGATAAACACAAACACCCTAAATAGCTCTGTTCTTTCCTATGTATGAAGGGGGGCCCTGCACCCTCATACTCTGGGGTTTCTTCCCCATCCCTGAGGTCCCTATGCTTACAATTTGGGTCATGCCCCACACTTTTCTCCTAAAGCCCACACTCTCTTCACCCTTTGCCCCCACACCACCCCATGGTCACAGCCCCTTTCCTGGGTCTCCCCTCTGCTCCTCACCCTCCCTCTCCAACCCCTCACTCTCCCAATCAGTGGCCTCCTCATCCCCACTGGGCTCCCGGAGGCTGACAGCCAGCACCAAGGCCTGCAGGAGACCAAAGAGGCAGGCAAAGTGCAAAGGGTGGGCAGTAAGTAGGCTCAGAACAGCATGGAGCCCATGCAGGGCAGCCAGGAAGGACAGTAGGCCATGTAGCCAGAGGCCCAGCGGTCCACGGAGGCCCAGTGTGTCCAAGGCTGCCCGCAGTGGTCGTGAGCACAGGGCCAGCAGGGCAGAGGCCAACAGCTCCAGCAGATGCAGGGTCAGGTTGGTGGAGATCTGCAGACACTCCTCTGGTCCCCCCAAGTACCGGGAGGGAGCTCCTGGTTCCCCCCGCAGCCAGCCCAACAGCTTCTCACGCCTGCCAGGTTTCTCCACTGGGGCTCCTGGCCCAGGGACGCTCATTCCCCCTTCAGGCAACACCCCTGGTCTCCTGTTGCCACCTGAATCCACATGATCCCATCCGAGTTCGGGACTGGCCCCTCCAGCCTCCAGTCTCCCAGACTCTTGAGTGCTAGAGACAGGCTGGACCCACTTGAGGGAATCCATTCTTTTGCTCCCTAGTTGCTCAACTTGGGGCTCAGTGCTTGGTTCGGAAGCAGCCCTAGAAACCCTCAATGCCCCCGAGTCTTTGGTCTTGGGATGCCTCACATCTTCCATGGTTTCTGGGGCACTATCCCAGTCACTTCCTGAATTCTCCGAGGAGCTGTCCACCCATCGGGGTTCTGGGTCAGGTGGGTCAGGCCTCATTGGTTTCCGGCGGCCCCAAGGGCGAGGTAACCAGCCACCAAGCCGTCGCAGGAACATGGCTGGGGTGTGCAATGGGCCCCCAGATTCTGAGGCTGCTTCCTGGCACTACTCAGACTCTCAGGATCTCCTCAGAAACCAGAGTCTTTCTGGCTCAGAACAGCTATTTGCCTGGTGATGCAGTCCTACTCTGAATTCAGAAGTGGCTCCTCCCTTCTCTGAATGGTCATGCAGCCTCAAGTGTGGCAAGTGGTTTGCTTCCTCTTCAGTTTTGGGGTAAAGGGAGGCACACCCAAATTCATTCACCATCCACACCCCCACAAACAAGATTCCAAGAGTCTCAGATCTGACAAGGCCTGGGTCACCACCAGAGAGTCCTCTCTGTGTTTCCAGATTTCCTTCCCAGCAGGCATCACCCCAAGTTTCACTCACCAAGGCCACACCCCAAGGTGCCCCAGAAACTGGGGCGGCAGTGCTCCATCCAATAAAGCAGGCAGGAAGGTGGCCCCAGGTCCTAGGTGCTCCTGGATCGTGTAGTCTTTAACTGCTGCCCCAAGGGACCTCGAGGAATAGGAATTCTCTTTGTTACTAGGTGGAATGAAAGTGTCCAGCAAACTCCAGCCAGCAGCGTTCGTCCCTTGATTTAGAGGGGGATGATTTCTACAAAGTGGCCCGATTGGCCCGCGAACACGCAGCAGAGACGCGGCCTCTGCAAGGTCAGAACTAAGATGTCCTCGGAGATCCCCAGTCGCAAGGCAAAGTGCGGGCCTACTTCAGGACTCACGCGTCCGGGCGCTTTGCGCGAGGACCGCTCCCGAGCCCAGCGTCGGCGTTGCGGCCTCGGGGAGCCGCTGGGAGCCGCGGAGCCCGGAAGCAGCTGCACCGGGACGGGAAGGACCCGCGGGGGCGGTGCCGCAGCTCATGGGGCGGACCCTGCGAATCGACCGCCCCCGTATCCCCCGCGCTGTCCGTGCGCGCCAGACCACGGAGCGCCAAGCTGAGATTAGCAAGGGCCAGGACCTTTATTTAAACCCAACTCCTCATTTTCCCGAGCTTCTCATGCTCCCCTGAACTGGGTCGCCCCCCTACAGCCCCCTGCCCCTGGGTTCTTCTCCACATTCCCCACCACTCCTCCATTTCGCATCCAAACCTTCATGAAAGACTTTCCTAGAAAGGAAAAAATGAGGAGTCTTGCGACTGGAACAGCCCTCCCCTCCCCCTCTCTGCAAATTTTAATTCCTTTTCACAACAGTGAGCTCTTCTTGTGTCTGGCATGAGCAAGACAAGGGGATGGGTGGTGGGAGGGTTGGGAAGTGTGGGAAAGAGAAGTGTACACAAATAGGTGGAATGAAAAAGCTTGACTTAAAGTTTAGATTTGGAGACCAGAGTTCTGGTCCCAGTTCATCTAAGCGTAATAATCGTGGGCCTTCCTATCACACTGGCCTCTTCCAGCAAAACCCTAACCCATTCTCATCTCTAGGGGCCTTCTTTGACTTCCCTTATTACCCTGTATTTTTGATAACATGGGCTGGGAGTGGTGGCTCATGCCTGCAATCCCAGCACTTTGGGAGGCTGGGGCCGGCAGATCACCTGAGGTCGGGAGTTCCAGACCAGCCTGGCCAACATGGAGAAACCCCGTCTCTAATAAAAATACAAAATTAGCCGGGTGTGGTGGCGCATGCCTGTAGTCCCAGCTATTTGGGAGGCTGAGGCAGGAGAATCACTTTAACTTGGCGGGCGGAGGTTGTGGTGAGCCGAGATCACACCATTGCACTCCAGCCTAGATAAGAACTAAACTCCGTCTCAAAAAAAAAGAAAAAAAAAAAATTGATAACATGGCTGTTTCCCCCTTCAGCCATGAACTTTTTTGAGGGTTGGGAATGTCTTTACCTGTATTCTTGGCACATAGAATATGGACTTATGTTTGTGAAATCAGTGAATTGGCTGTAGTCAGGGAACTCCTCTTGGGGGAAGTGAGACTTGCATGGAGCTGGGCAATTCATGGTCCAGGAGGGTTGAAAGAATAGGTGGGGCACTCCCAGGAGGGGCTGGGACCTGAAAGTGAACCCAGATTGGCAGGGAGGTGACCTTATCATTGCCACCTGGAGAGGCTGCCCCTTCTGGCTCAGGTGGGACTTGCATGTGGCTCCCAGGCTTGTTTGGCTTCCTCAAAATAGCTTCCAGAAAAGTGAATAAACCACAAAAGGTTGATTTATTTATCACTCTCAGCCCGTCTCTTACAGAGTCCACTGACCAAAAACTGAGGATCTGCACCTGGGCAGATCCCAGGAAGGGGAAGTCAAAGGGCCCAGGTCAGAGGCCCAAGTTCAGACTTCAGCAGCAGACCGGGGTCAGATTTTACCAAAGTCAGAACTCAAGGTTCATGTAAGTCCTTAGATCCCGCTCCCAAGCCCTGTCTTTCTCCTCCCTCCTTCTCTCCTTCTTCCGGCTCAGCGTGGCCACCTGAGGGGCTCTCTCCCTCCCAGCCACAGCTCGGGTATCCCAAGCTGGGAAATGTGTTACTCGGGGCTGGGGTGCTGATCTGTAGCCTAGTCCCTCCTGGTCCCTCTTGAGGACAGTGGGGATGGGGTTGGCACGGCCCTCACCCCGGGGTCCCAGTCCCATTCCTGGCTCCCAGCCCCCCCTCAGTAGGAGTTTGAAGCCCGGGCTGGAGATGGGCACCCCAAGTGGAAGGCTGGAAGGCTGAGGACTCTGGGACAGTGACAGCAGGTGAGCAGTGGATGTGCGGTGGTTGGAATCTTGGAAGTGGGTGTCACAGGTCTCGCAGTACTGGAGGGAAGGAGTAGGAGACCTGCAGAAAAAGAAGAAAAAGCATTAACGGCAGGGGAAGGAAAAGGGGAAGAGTTGAGGCCTGAGAGAGGGCTGGCAGGGTAGGAGAGGATCCTTTCAGCTTTTCTGCTAAGGAACAAATTGCCGGCTAGGCATAGTGGCTCACACCTGTAATCCCAACACTTTGGGAGGCAGAGGTGGGCAGATCGCTTTGAGCTCAAGAGTTTGAGACCAGCCTGAGCAAAATGGCAAAGCCTACTTTTTTTTTTTTTTGAGATGGAGTCTCGCTCTGTCGCCCAGGCTGGCGTGCCGTGGCCGGATCTCAGCTCAGTGCAAGCTCCGCCTCCCGGGTTCACGCCATTCTCCTGCCTCAGCCTCCCGAGTAGCTGGGACTACAGGCGCCCGCCACCTCGCCCGGCTAGTTTTTTGTATTTTTTTTAGGAGAGACAGGGTTTCACTGTGTTAGCCAGGATGGTCTCGATCTCCTGACCTCGTGATCCGCCCGTCTCGGCCTCCCAAAGTGCTGGGATTACAGGCTTGAGCCACCGTGCCCAGCCTACTTTTTTTTTTTTTTGAGATGGAGTCTTGAATCTGCTGCCCAGGCTGGAGTGCAGTGACATGATCTTGGCTCACTCCAACCTCCACCTTAGCAATTATCCTGCCTCAGCCTCCCAAGTAGCCGGGATTACAGGCACATGCCACCATGCCAGCAAAACCTGCTTTCTACAAAAAATATGCTTGAGCCCGGGAAGTGGAAGTTGCAGTGAGCTGAAATCACGCCACTGCGCACCAGCCTGGTGACAGAGTAAAACCTTGTCTGGGGAAAAAAAAAAAGGGACAAATTGACTTCCTTCCTACTTAATAATGAGGGAATCCAGGCTGGTCCAAAGGTGGTGGTGTTATCTGAAATGACTGTTCACTCAGTTACAGATCAAACTCCTTACTCTACTTTTCCCCTCCTTCTCACTACTGGTCTTAAAAACAAATTTATTTAAACCATTGTGGGACCCAGAGCAGAAGAGTTGAAAAGAAAAAATTGTAACCAGGCCTAGCAAACTCTTGGGCAAGGGGAGGGATACTAGTGATAATGACTACAGCTAACATTCATATATTGCATACTATGCAGCATGCACTATTCTAGCATTTTACATATATTAACCCATTGAATCCTAACAACAATCCTTACTACCCCATTTCTAAGATGAGAAAACTGGAACATGTAGACATTAGGTTGTTTGCCCAAGTAAGTGAAATCAGGCTTTAAATCCAGGTAGCTCATATTCATAACCACTTGACTATACTACCTTGTCAACCTACACATGAGGATAAGGAAAGAACTCAGCACTGTGCTGGGGCCTCTGGTGTGGAGTGGCTGGGAGAGGCAGAACACAATGAGACAGGGGTCTGAGCTAAAGTTTCCCCTCACCGGTTCTCTGGGCTCCTTGTCTCTCCATGGCTTTCCCTGACCATGCGGGCCACCTCAGGAAAGCCAGCTTCTTCAGCGAGCTGAGCCGCATCCCTGCCACCCAGCTCACAGACCCCCACCCAGGCAGCCCCACGGCCCAGGAGATAGCTCACAGCTGCCCCCTGGCCCGCTCGAGCAGCGCACATCAGTGGGGTCCACCAGAAGGCATCCCGAGCATTGATATTCCCCCCAGCTCCTCCTGCCTCATGGGGCTCCAGCAGTCTCCTAAGTTCTGCCAGGTCCCCCTCCTGGGCTGCCCTCAGTATCCGGTGAGTCATCTTATCCTCAGCCTCAAGGGATCTCCCTTGTCCATATCTTCCTGATACTCCTTCTGCCACTGCTTCTGCTGCAGCTGCCCCCATGATTCTTCTTTTCTTTCTCTTTCTTTCTCTGGCAGGTTCAGTCTGAGATCTTTGGGAGTCAGGAACGCAGCTCTCATCCCCAATAAGGGCCTCATAGAAAGCTCGGGCTGCAGCTCCATCCAGGGTGGACTCTGGCTCCTCGGGCTGTGGCTGCTGCTGCCCATCCTTCCAGAGGTCGCTGGGGTCAGTGGCTGGGGTGAAGGTGATGAGGAAGGGCTGGGACATGGCTTTTGGGAGAACTGAGAAAATGATACCAGGCAAGGGAAGGATGCGACAAGCAAGCCAAGCTCCTGGTGACTCTGTAGCAACCAGAGCCTCAGGGACCTGCTGGGATGAGAAAAAGTAGTCAAAAACACTTTCCTGCCGCTAAAGTGACCCCACAACTTAAGACTCTGCAGGGTCTAAGGGAGAGAGTATATGCGTAAAAACACGAAACCCTACAATACCGACTTTGCTCCTTAGTAAAAATTAATCAAACTCCATGAGACAGTCGTCCAGAGGTCCTGCGTCCGGCCCCCACCCCCATCCTTACCAACAATAAATACCAGCCTCTTTCTGAAATCACTTTCTCACCCCGTAAAACAGACATACCAGTAGGAAAAAAAAAAATCAAACCTGGCCCTTTAAGTCTTCCGTGATCCCATTTCGGAGTTTCCTCTTCCCAAACAAAAATAGACGGGTCACTCCCTAGAAGATCTCGGGGAGAGGCTCCTATACGTGTTGCCGTGTAGCTTCCGTACCGCAAAATGGCGCTATTCTGATCAGCAGAGTTGACACAATCAAATAGCCACACGGCACGGAGACGCATGCGTGGCGACAACAACAACAAAAACCACCACCCACATTACTTGATGGCTCAGGCGTGCGCAAAGCTCCCGGTTCAGTTTCCCGCGCTGGAACTTTTCCAATAGTAAACGAGCAAAGCTCCGCGCGCCCAGGTGGCGCGAGCGCTAGGATCTGTCGGTTGGGGTCCTACTTTTACATAACGCCCCCACAATGCCCTTCGCCTTCCTCTACGTGGCCCCCGCTCCAAGCCCATTTTCTGGAGCTAGGAATCCACTCTCTGGGTTAGGAAAGGCCCTCAGGAGGCGGAGGGAAACCTGTGGAATGCCGAGAAGCCGTGTAATGAAATAACGTCACGCCTGCCCCTCACCATTACTCTGACCAGGGTTCGAAGGTCACACTTAGAGACTAAGGGGAAATGGAGAAGTGCAAGGGGACGAGCAGAATGGCTGGCACCACCTCAGGTTAGCGCACTGGGCCGTTCTGGTTCTCACACAGCCCAGCCCAGCCCAGCCCTCCCAACCCAAGTCCCTACGCACGGAGCCAAGCCGCACCTCTCGCCTCATGAGGCCGGAGCCCGGAGTAAAACAGAAGGCCCGTCAAGGGTCTCTGGCGGGACTGACTCGCACTAGGGGCCCAACAGGCAATAAGGACCCAGCGCATTGGCCAAGGATAGGCCAGTCCCCAGGGAAGCAGCACCGCGCCGGGACTAGAGGGCAACTGTGAGGAGAGCTGCGAGGAGGGGTCCAGCCTGGCTCCCTCCTTTCCCCGCCCTAAGTCAGCTTCTTCGCCCAGTGAGCACACAACTGTATTGCCCAGGCTCCCAGGCCCCGAACGCCATACCTGGTTTCCGCTTCCGGTGGCTTCTCGTTGCGCCCCGCCCGCAAGCGTCCTCCTCCGGGGATTCGTGACAGCCAGGTCGTGCGCGGGTCATCCTGGGATTGGTAGTTCGCTTTCCCTCACTTAGCCGGTTTCTCTCTCTACCGGGGACTCCGCGTCCCGGCATCCACCGCGGCACCTGACCCTTGGCGCTTGCGTGTTGCCCTCTTCCCCACCCTCCCCAATTTCCACTCCCCCCACCCCACTTCGCCTGCCGCGGTCGGGTCCGCGGCCTGCGCTGTAGCGGTCGCCGCCGTTCCTTCGAAGTAGCAACTTCCCTACCCCACCCCAGTCCTGGTCCCCGTCCAGCTGGTGAGTCTGAGGTCTTCGCTGCTCCTAGTCGCTTGTCGCTGGGAGCCGCACATGGGTCTCCGCACTTTGATATGGGGGCGGGGGGAGGAAGCAACCAGGTCCGGCAAGGAGGGAGAGGTGGCTTGAGGAGCGGAGGGGGGATGTGTGGAATCCGGTGAAAGGGACCTGACAGTCGCCCCCAACCCTTGAGAAAAGGAGGGGCCCGATTCTTGCTTGAGAGTGATAAACTTTGAAATCCTTGGGAAAGGCGCCGGGGTCGTGCAGAGACTTGCATTGGTACGGAGCCTGAGTCGAGGTCCCTGCCGGAGTTGACACAGAGAAGAGAGGGCCCTGGCTTTCGGGAGCTCCAGGGACGTGGGTCGGGCTGGTGGGTCAAAGTATCTGTTGGCTTCTTTCAAGTGGTGGGACCCCAAAGAATGTTTAACGTCAAAGAAAAGGGAACTGAGATGTAAATTGGAGGAGTTGGAGAGGAGTGCTTCAGAGTTTGGGATCCTTTAAGAAAGGGTGGTTCTAATGTGGGAGGAGGGAGGATACCCGAGGCAGGGAAGGAGAACTTGAGCTTTACTGACACTCTTTTTTTCAGCTGACGTGAAGATGAGCAGCTCAGAGGAGGTGTCCTGGATTTCCTGGTTCTGTGGGCTCCGTGGCAATGAATTCTTCTGTGAAGTGAGTTCTCTTCGACCTCCCTACTTGCTGGCTTCACATATCTTCCCACCAGATGTTCCTTCACGTATTCCACTTCTACACTGTTCTCTTACATACTACTTGAAAACTTCCCATCAACGAAGAGTCCCCTCAATAACCCCCGACGAACCTGTGCTAAAGTGGCAAAACTGGGGCCCAAGTTTTGACTCTGCCACCCTCCAGCAGGCAATTTGTGTCTTTTTCTTTATCTTTTTTTTGAGACTGGGTCTCACTGTGTCGCCCAGGCTGGAGTGTAGTGGTGCGATCTCGGCTCACTGCGACCTCTGCCTCCCAGGTTCAAGCGATTCTCCTGCTCCAGCCACCCAAGTAGCTGGGATTACAAGTACCCGCCACCACACCCGGCTAATTTTTGGATTTTTAGTAGAGACAGGGTTTCACCATGTTGGCCAGGCTGGTCTCAAACTCCAGACCTCAGGTGATCTGCCCGCCTCAGCCTCCCAAAGTGCTGGGATTACAGGCATAAGCCATTGCGCCCAGCCTGTATCTTTTATTACTAAAGTTGTACTGCTAGTACATGTCTCAGCTGGCTGTTAGGAAAATTGAAATGCTACGTATTGAAATGTTTTGTTCAGAAACCATGCCGTTCAGCTTCCATCCTCCTCAGCCAGCTGAGAGGACAAAACTGGTTCCTAGAGATGGAGTACAGGAGTAGGGACAGAGATCTTGAAAAGAATGTCTAAGAAAAAGATTGCTGTACCTGCTTATCCTTAGAAAAGAAAAGCCAAAGCTTTATGGGAGGGAGTATAGGTGAACTAGGGAGAGACGCAAGTACTTCTGCTGAGTTGGGAGTGAGAAACAAGCGGAACAGATGCAGTTGTGTTGATGATAAGGCATCAGTTAGAGCATTTTGCCCAGGTCAAAGATGGGGATTTTGATATGGGTTCCCTCTTGGCTTCCATGTCCCCACAGGTGGATGAAGACTACATTCAGGACAAATTTAATCTTACTGGACTCAATGAGCAGGTTCCTCACTATCGACAAGCTCTAGACATGATCTTGGACCTGGAGCCTGGTGAGGCACCCTCAGGGTTGTTTTGTGTGTGTGCATGCACTTTTTTTCTCTTCAAATCTATATTCACTTACTTGAATTTTGAAATTTCCTTTGGTTCTCTGATTTCTTTAACCCCAAATTCATGCTTTATTTTGATCCTCCACCTGACTGTGTCTAGTTTTGTGACGTATATCACTTGTTCCCATGTTTTCTAAATCCACAATTCAGATGTTTTCCAAAATATGTTTCCTCATGGGTCTGGTTTGCTATTTCTCCTGCTTTGCACCTTCCAGTCTAGAGTTTCATCTTTTGCATTGACATTGTTGCAGTTATGTATTGGGGAGGGAGCTGGGAGGGAGAGTGGGGAGCGGAGGCTAAAGAGGTGTGAAGAGAAGACAGAGCTGTCTTGGGTTGGCGCAAGGGTCAGAAGCCCAGGTTTCTGGGTCACATGCCCAGATGTTGGATGGGGTAAGGCCCAAAAGTAGGTGCCAGGCGAACTGAATAGTCCGCACCCCCTGGATATGGGCAGGGCACCTAGGAAAGCTGAAAAACAAGTGGTTGCATTTGGCCGGGCTGTGTTTCAGATGAAGAACTGGAAGACAACCCCAACCAGAGTGACCTGATTGAGCAGGCTGCCGAGATGCTTTATGGATTGATCCACGCCCGCTACATCCTTACCAACCGTGGCATTGCCCAGATGGTGAGGCCTCTCTGCTCCTAATTGCCTCCTTCTGAGCAGTAAGGGACACAGGTTCCTGCAGCAAGAAGTCATGTTTAAGCCTTGTTTAAGGAAACTGGCTGAGAAGAGGAGAAGAACCCCAGGCTTGGGCCTGGGAATTGAATTCTGATTGGGGGTCATCCTGAAGGGATAATTTTCAGGGAGGGAGACAGTCCTTGAACAGAGAGTTGTGATAGACTGCCTCTTCCTCAGGGAACAAACAACAAATGGCTCTGATGGTTTGTAGCCTGCCTAACTGGAAGAAAGGCAACATAGGAGTTTGAGAGCCCATCTGGGCCAGAGAAGGGGCCTCTGGACAGAGGTGGGAGGAGTGGGGGACAGAGTGATATGGGTTGAGCTGAGAAGGGAGTTGCCTCTTCTCTTCACACCTACCTGCCAACCCCTTCCATTTTATTCACCTCAGTTGGAAAAGTACCAGCAGGGAGACTTTGGTTACTGTCCTCGTGTGTACTGTGAGAACCAGCCAATGCTTCCCATCGGTGAGTGTTGAAGAAGGGAAAGGAAGGCACCTTGTGGCAGTCTTACGGGAAGGAGTTAGGGCTCAGCATGTTGGGGCCTGAGTCCTGAGGGGAGGTTAAGTAGGAACAGGGAGATACCTGGCCTCCTGAGTCTGGCTGTCTCCCAGGCCTTTCAGACATCCCAGGTGAAGCCATGGTGAAGCTCTACTGCCCCAAGTGCATGGATGTGTACACACCCAAGTCATCGAGACACCATCACACGGATGGCGCCTACTTTGGCACTGGTTTCCCTCACATGCTCTTCATGGTGCATCCCGAGTACCGGCCCAAGAGACCCGCCAACCAGTTTGTGCCCAGGTAGGGAGCAGGGAGAGTCATTAAGGGTAAAAGGAAAGGCCTAAGATCCCCCAGAGAGAGGGGAGGATGGGGCATGGCCCTTTTTTGAGGCCTGCTTCTCCCAGAATCGGCATCTCCCTGCGGAGTGACTGTGGGAAAGTTATTTGATTGTCTGTGCTTCAGTTACCTTATCATAGAATGTTCTTGAGCTGAGAAGTTGGGAACCACTAGGCTTAAGCTCTGAGCAGGTCCATGGAGGAGTTCAGGTGGGGAGGTGGGAATGCAGGTGACTAGCAGGGTCTGGATGGGGCTCATGCTACTGCCTCTCTGACCTCTGCCCTGGTCCAGGCTCTACGGTTTCAAGATTCATCCGATGGCCTACCAGCTGCAGCTCCAAGCCGCCAGCAACTTCAAGAGCCCAGTCAAGACGATTCGCTGATTCCCTACCCCACCTGTCCTGTACTTCCTTTCCTTTTTGCCACCCTTTCAGGAACCCTGTATGGTTTTTAGTTTAAATTAAAGGAGTCATTATTGTGGTGGGAATATGAAATAAAGTGGAAGAAAAGGCCATGAGCTAGTCTGCTGGTGCTTGCGGTTGGGGAAGGGAAGGTGATGGTGTGTTGGACTCCAGGGGCCCTCATGGCCCAGCCCACCCTCCCCAGATTGAAAACCAGGACAGATTTGTGCTCAGTGAATTGGGTGATGTTTTTAGTATAGAGCAGAACAGAATTCCTAGGACTGTGTGTGATGAAGTGCAAGGTCAAAAGGAAAAGACAGAAAAAGCATGTTTTAAAGATGAGAAGTATTTGGATACCTATAACTGTCTGTCTATACTGTAAGGTGCTTAATCAGCAACTCCATCTTTCAGTTTTAAAGGAAAAGTAGCCCTAAAGTCAGTATAACTAAGGGTGGAATGAGGTGGGACAAGGTCCAGAATTACTGCTCAGTGATGTGTGTGTGTGCTGCCTGCTGTTGGAGCTGGGACTGGCCATCTCAGAAGGATGGGGATGCTTGATTTCCAGGCCAGGTTGTCCCAGCACAGTGGGGACTGGCCCTGTTATATGAGGAAGACAGCACATGGTGGCAGAGATAGACACTAAGCCATGGACTTTCCAAGGGAGGGAGTAGGTCTTTGGAGGGTATGCAGGACAAAGGTAGACACTGGATAAAGAACCAGATAGTGCCCAGATATTACCCCGTCTGGGCCATTGCTCCCACACTCAGGAACCAGACGTTGTGGGTGAGGACATGCTGTCCCTCCTGCCAAGTTAATAACTTCCTTCCCAACCAGGATCCTGCCCCAAGCAGGAATATAGCTCTGCATTTACAGCAGCTCCTCAGACCTTGTCAAAACCACCCTGCAACTCAGGATTAAGGAGCGTGGTCACAGGAAGGTGGGGTTTCAGGGCATCCCTCAGGAACTGCCCGTCTCCCCAGAATTCCATAATGAAGGCCCATATACTTGTAGGTGTGCTGGTCATGGTGGGCTTCACAGTGGGAAAGGGTAAGTGGGGCCCAGGGGCAGGGAGGGAGGAAGGGGTAATTGAGTTCAGGAAGGGGGTGGAACGTGGCCATGGATACTCGGGCTTCCTACTGGCCCAGGGTATCTGAGAGTGACCCAGTGCCCCATCCCTCCTTCTGCCTTCCCAGTTCCTGTTCCCGACATCCGGACCTGCCACTTCTGCCTCTTAGAAGACCCTTCTGTAGGATGCATTTCAGGCTCAGAGAAGTGTACCATCAGCAGCTCATCCCCATGCATGGTGATCACCATCTATTATGGTAAATAAGGTCCCAGGAAGGGGCTGCTGGTGGGGCAGCCAATGGCTTGATCTTCTTTCCTCTCACAGATCAGGGCTGCTCCGGGCATGGGGTACAAGAAAGGAGGGGCTGAGTGCAATGGCTCATGCCTGTAACCCTAGCACTTCGGGAGGCTGAGGCAGGTGGATCACTTAAGCTCTAGAGTTCAAGACCAGTCTAGGCAACATAGTGAGACCCTGTCTCTACAAAAAAATAACCAGGCATGGTGGTGTGCACCTATAGTGCCAGCTACTCGGCAGGCTGAGGTGGGAGATCTCTTGAACTCAGGAGGTGGAGGTTGCAATGAGCCAAGATTGTGCCACCACACTCCAGCCTGAGTGACAGAGCCAGACCCTGTCTCAAAAAAAAAAAAAAAAAAAAAGTCTTGGAAGGAGGGGTTTAAGGTTCTAGGGGGCCAGCAGAGCTCACTTTTCTAGCCTCTTGAAGGAGTCTGGGTTAGAAGTCAGTCAGGTCTGGGTGAGGGATGGGAAAAGTCCGTAGCAGGGGTTCATGGACTATGGGAAGCTATTGGAAGGGGTTATCAGCTTTCCCCTCTCCCTCAGATGTCAAGGTTCGCTTCGTCATTCGAGGCTGTGGACAATACTATTCCTACCACTGCCAAGAAAAACGCAACACCTACTTCGTAGAGTACTGGTATCAGGCCCAGTGCTGCCAGTACGATTATTGCAACTCCTGGTCAAGCCCCCAACTCCAGAGCTTCCTGCCGGAGCCCCATGACAGGCCCCTGGCCCTGCCTCTGTCTGACTCCCAGATTCGGTGGTTCTACCAGGCCCTGAACCTCTCACTACCCGTCCCCAATTTCCATGCTGGGAAGGAGCCTGATGGCCTGGACCCCGTGGTCACATTGCCCCTGAACCTGGGCTTGTCTTTTGCTGAGCTGCGCCGCATGTACTTGTTCCTCAATAGTTCAGGACTTTTGCTTCTTCCCCAGCCTGGACTCTGACACCTCACCCTTCCTGAATTCCACTCTGTGCAAGTATCTTTCTGTAACACCCTCAGCATCCTGCACTGCCCTCTCTGAAAACACCCATATTCTTTGGTCACTGTGATTTCTTAGGCCTCCCTCTGTTGTACCACTAGCATCTATATGACTTTGGTGTAATTTTCTCTCTCGAACTTTGGTGCCGTTTTTTTGTTTGTTTGAGACGGGGTCTCGCTCTGTCACCCAGGCTGGAGTGCAGTGGCATGATCTCTGCTCACTGCAACCTCCACCTCCTGGGTTCCAGCGATTCTCCTGCCTCAACCTCCTGAGTAGCTGGGACTACAGGTGTGCACCACCACGCCCAGCTAATTTTATGTATTTTTAGTGGAGACAGGGTTTGACCATGTTGGTCAGGCTGGTCTCAAACTTCTGACCTCGTAATCTGTCCGCCTTGGCCTCCCAAAGTGCTGGAATTACAGGTGTGAGCCACCGTGCCTGGCCGAGCTCTGGTGCTGTTCTTCCCCCCAGAAAAGAATCTCTAGTGTGGATTCTGCCCAGACAGGCTGACCTGGGAAAGGCACAGTGGTTCCTCCATTCCTTCCTGGGTGTTCCAGTATCCCCCATCCCCCTCAATCCAGTCACCTGCCTATTTAGATCCAGCTCTGTTTCCCATCTCTAAGACTGAACTAGCAGCAAGAAAGATGAGGAGGCCGGGCACGGTGGCTAACGCCTGTAATCCCAGCACTTTGGGAGGCTGAGGTGGGCGGATCACTTGAGGTCAGGATTTTGAGACCAGCCTGGCCAACATGGTAAAACCCGCTGTCTGTTAAAAATACAAAAATTAGCCAGGTGTGGTGGCACACGCCTGTAATCCCAGCTACTCAGGAGGCTGAGGCAGGAGAATCACTTGAACCCGCTAGGCAGAGGTTGCAGTGAGCCAAGATTGCGCCACTGCACTCCAGCCTGGGTGACACAGCAAGACTCTGTCTCCAAAAAAAAAGGATGAGGAATAGAATTCTGTGCAGACGTCCTGACTTGGCAATCTTGTGTCCCTGCCTCACTGTCTCCACCAACCCCGCCTGTCCTGGTCTTGTTCTGCCTTCTGTCCTCTCTCGTCAGTCTCTGGCCTCCTCGGCCCCATTTCACCTCACTGAGTCCTGACACCCACCTCCCTAGGGGCCTGTGGGAGGAGAGGGAAGGGTTTGTTCTGCTCAGCTCCATGTCCGCTGTTTCCCTCCACAATAAACTGGGACCGGGCTAAGACGGTGTCGCATTGTTCGTGGGGTCAGGCTAAGGTGTGGGCAGGTCAACACAGATTAAAGAGGGCGCGGTGGCTCATGCCTACAATACCAGCACTTCGGGAGGCTGAGGCAGGCGGATCACCTGAGGTTGGGAGTTTTGAGACCAGCCTGACCAGCATGGAGAAACCCCATCGCTACTAAAAATACAAAATTAGGCGTGATGGCGCATGCCTGTAATCCCAGCTACTTGGGAGGCTGAGGCAGGAGAATTGCTGGAACCTGGGAGGTGGAGGTTGCGGTGAGCTGAAATCGCACCATTGCACTCCAGACTGGGCAACAAGAGTGAAACTCTTGTCTTAAAAAAAAGGCCCGGCACGGTGGCTTGCCTGTAATCCCAGCACTTAGGGAGGCCGATGCGGATGGATCATGAGGTCAGGAGGTCGACACCAGCCTGACCAACGTGGTGAAAGTCCGTCTCTACTAAAAACAACAAAAAAAAAACATTAGCTGGGCATAGTGGCGGGTGTCTAATTCCAGCTACTCAGGAGGCTGAGGCAGGAGAATCGCTTGAACCCAGGAGGCAGAGGCTGCAGTGAGCTGAGATCATGCCACTGTACTCCAGCCTGGGCGACAGACCAAGACTCTGTCTCAAAAAAAAAAAAAAAAGAAACTTTCTCTTTAAACCAGAAAGACTCAGGAACTTAGAGCCACATCCCAGAGTCACCTGCTGCTGGGGCCCTGGACTCTTGCCATTCCTTAGTTCTTTTCAAGGATTCTGGCATCCATGATGCCCTCTCGGGGGCCCAAGTTGAGGGGCAAAGTGTGAGAGCACTGATGTTGGGCTGCAGTGGTTGGATCTTCATGTTAATATTTTAATTTTGAAATAGTGCAAATGTATAGATAGCAATGATGGATACAACTCAGCTTTTTCCATACACTGGATAAACATGCTGGACATAACGCAGCTCTGAGTCAGGCTCAGTATTGAGCAGCAGGACTCCCAGATGAGTACAGCCAGGTGTCTGCCCTCCCAAGTCTTGCAGCCCAGTGCTTGGGTTATGAAACCTTTTGCTGAAAAGCAGTGCAGCTTTGTGGCTGGCAGGCCCAGTCCCAGCTCCTCTACCACTTGGGTACGTCAGTCTCTTCAGCCTCACCTTGGTCACCTGTCAGGTAGGGATAGTGCCTCAGATGATTGAGAAGGTGCATGTAAATGTGCATACGTAAGTGGAAGTTAGGGCCTTTTCCCCCTCAAAAAAAATATATTTGCTCTAGAGTCAAATGCATACACAATGTTCAGCTTTTTTTCCTAAGGTTCTTGCTATGTTGCCCAAGCTGGCCTTGAACTCCTGGGCTCCAGAGATTCTTCTGCCTCAGCCTCCAGGTAGCTGGGACTACAGATGCACACCACCGTGCTCACCTGGCTGATTTACTTATTTTCAAACCTTTTTGTTAAAACATTCAGAAGCTTGCACATATCACAAGATAGATTTTTGTAAACTACACATCTGTGTAACCAGCCACAAAATCAGCGTGAAGACATTTACCTGCAGCCAAGCCTGCCTCTGTTCCCCTCCCAGGAGCTCTTCCCAGCTCTCTGGGGGAGCTGCTGTCCTGACTGGTAGTAGTTTAGATGAGTTCTGTCTGTGCTTGATGGAAATGGTATCATAAAGCATCTACTTTTACCTACAGTGTTTTGCACACGTGTTAACAAATCTCTGTGGCCTGTACTCTGACGGAAGACACCAATGATAATTAGGTCATGAAGCAGTTGGAGTACAAAGAGAGGTACAAACCCTTAATGTGCCCCCCAACCCCCACCTTGCTAGGTCCACCCTTCTCCGTGACCTCTGACGTCGGTATAAGACACAGAAAGGCCCAGGTTTATAGCAGGTCAACTTGGAAGACACCCTCAGAGGCTGAAGAACTTGCCCCGGAATTGAAGAGACCAAGACTCCAATAGGTCTAACGTCTCTTTGAGAGTGGCCTTCTCGGCTCAAGGGGGTGACTCACGCCTGTAATCCCAGCCCTTTGGGAGGCCAAGGCAGGCAGATCACTTGAAGTCAGGAGTTGGAGACCAGCCTTGCCAACATGGTGAAAACCCGTCTCTACTAATAAAATACAAAAATTAGCTGGACGTGGTGGCATGTGCTTGTAATCCCAGCTACTCGGGAGGCAGAGGCAGAAGAATCGCTTGAACCTGGGAGGCAGAGGTTGCAATGAGCCAAGATCACACCACTGCACTCCAGCCTGGGCGACAGTGAGACTCTGTCTCAAAAAAAAGAGTGGCCTTCTCGCCCACCTCCTCCTACCTTAGCCTGGTCCTTTTGCAGCCCCCCTCCCACCAACATAGCCCTCTAAACCCCTCCAGCCCCTACACAGCTCCGGTCTGACAGCACTGCCGAGGATGCCCACTAACTTTCTGGCGTTCACCATAGGAGGGCTTTCATTTCCTTTTCCCCTTTTTGTGTCTAGAACGAATCACATACCAAGGCAGGACAGGAGCAGACCTCAGCAGAGCTGGGGGCCCCTTACCTGCCCCATGGTAGGGCAGTCAGGCAGGTGCACCTCCCTCAGCCTTTACCTCCACCAGAAGAAAGAGACATACTAAACAGTTTGCACACAAATTTATTTGGGAGAAACATCCAGGGACTAAGGACAAGAGAGGAAACCTGGTGGGCGGTGGGGCTGGGGGTGCAGAGTGGGAGTAAGGGTGCTGAAGGGTGCCAACCAAGAGGAAGAGCCAAGGCTGGGGTCCACTGACTGCAGGGAGCCAAGGAGGGCTGGTATGAGGGACTAGAAGTCCTGGCCAAGCCCAGAAAGAAGTCAGGAAGGTGGCTGGAAACTGGTAGAATTTTACACCAAAGGTTGTTGCAGTCACACTAAGAAATATAGTGCCCTCTGTGTTGAGGGTCATTGCAGAAATCCAGGAAGCAGCATTGAGAGAATATCCAGAAGCCAGACACCGGAGAAGTTTGGGTATGTGAACAATCACTCATCTGCTCCTTACTTCGGCAGTCACTCACCATGACGTCAGAATTGCTGCCTGGGGAGGGACCACAGGCACCAGTGATACGGAAGTCCCCAGGAGGAGCCCCAAATCCTCTCATCCCCTCACTCATAAGTCAAAAAAAGAAAAAGAAAAGATTCCTGTGGTTAGGCATGGGTGGACATGCCCAGTGTTCACCAGCCATGGAACTCCACTGAAGTTCCCATGCAAGGCTGGAGGAAAAGAAATGGTTGGAGGGGGAGTTGGGAGCTACTGAGCCAAGTGGGGAGAACTAGCACCATAGGACCATGTGAGAAAAAGCTGGGAAATGTTTTGGAGATTGGGTGGCAGGAAGGAGGTGTTCTGTCATTTATTTTTCAGATCAAAAGTAAGAGAATAAGATGATGTCTGCTGCTGTTATATGTAACAGGGAAAAATCTTTGTGCCTGCATCCCAAGAAGTCATGTACAGGGATGTTTGCTGCTGCCCTGCTTGAGAGAAATGACCGAAATGCCCATTAATAGTGGGATGGGGAAATCAGCTGTGATATGCCCATGCTATGGAGTAGTACACCGCAGGTCAATAAAACAAAGAAGCTGTTCACAAACTGATATTGGAACATTCAATTCCCCTAACTGTTAAGTGCAGAATAATGTTTACAGTGGGATGCTACTATCTTGCTGGGGGGGAGAAAAAGAGGTGAAAAAATAGTAAACAGCATACTTGTGCAGGGTGGAATGTGCATAAAAGATTGCAGGAGGGATCATCCACAAAGTAAAAAAAAGTCGTTACGTGTGCAGGGGAGCCAGGTGGGTTAGGGTAGCAGCGGGAGACTTTGGTTTGACAGTACTTTATACTCTGATATTTGACGCATGTCTGTGCATCGGCTATGTTAAAAGGGTAATGAGAGGATTTGAATACAGGCTGCTGCATGCAGTGGTTGTTGACAGCACCATCTCTGGAGCCATCACAAATTCTGGCTCAGCATCTGTGAGACTCAGGCAAGGTTATGACCTTTCTGCACCTCAGTTTCCTCATCTGTAAAATGCAGATAGTAGTAATACCTGCCTCAGCGGATTGCAAGTGTTTAGAATAGTGCCTAGCACATATTATGGTTACGTTTTTGCTAACTTATGGAAGGTGGGGGGTCAGTGGAAGAGCAGGCATCAGGAAGGAGTCAGTTTTCAGCGAGGGAGATGTCCAATGGCCAACGGGATATGAGGAGCGTAGTTTGACATAATATTCAGATTCAGAAGGAAGTGGTATGTGGCTGCTGGTTGAAGCCAGCAAAGCAGATAAAATCCTCTGAGTATATGAAGTGGGAACACAGCTAAGGACCAAACCTTGGTGAACATGAACCACTAAGGGTCAGAGAGAAAACACTCCATGAAGGAGACTGAAGAAGCAGTGGAGGATGCAGGAGAGCAACGCCAGCAGTAACGGCACACAGATGGGGAAGCAGGCAGCTTGAGGACAGGCAAGGGCACGTGGAGATCTGGAGGGTCCCCATCAAAGCCGCACACCTTGAAAGGGTGGAAGCTATTCAGCTACAGATTGAGGAGAGAAAGTAGTGGAAGTGGAGACAGAGTGTGGCTCTGAAGAAAAGGAAAGAGAGGCTGGGCGCGGTGGCTCATGCCTGTAATTCCAGCACTTTGGGAAGCCGAGGTCAGTGGATCACCTGAAGTCAGGAGTTCGAGACCAGCCTGGCCAACATGGTGAATCCCTATCTCTACTAAAAATACAAAAAATTAGCTGTGCGTGGTGGCGTGCACCTTTAATCCCAGCTGCTTGGGAGACTGAGGCACAAGAATTGCTTGAACTGGGGAGGTGGACATTGTAGTGAGCCAAGATTGCGACACTGCACTCCAGCCTGGGTGACAGAGCAGCAAAAATAATAATAATAATAATAAAAAGACAGGATTACAGCAGTGTCCTATGGGATTATGGGAAGAAGACTTGGGGTGCAGCTTAGGAGGCTGAGAGAGTTTCAGTTTGGGAGAGTGCTGGGCCCACGACAGGAGAAGGTCACTTACCGTTCTTTATGTGGAGAGTGATGCAGCTGCTGCCAGCCGGGGTGAGGCAGGTGTCAGATCCCAGAAGGCACCCTAACTCCTTGGTCTCCAAGAGGCATCGGTAGCAGCGCAGGTATTTGGGGACTGGAAGTGGTTGAGGGCGTTCCCAATTGACAGGAACAAACTTACCTAGAACACAGAGAAGTGCTGACCCCACTCACACCCCATTCTCCCTCACACCCCACCACTGTCTGATTGCAGGCCACTCAACCCCACTGCTCCCGCCCTTCCTATCTCAGAAAACCATCAAAGCCCCAATTCTCTGCTTCTTTCCCCAACTGCATACACATACATCCCCCTTTTCCTCTGGTCCTAAAGCCAGGCCACACGTTAACAAGTCCCCGGACCCAGCAGAGCATTTGGTGTGAGGCAGAGGAAAGTGCTAAACGAACACTTTGAATCCTGTGTCTCTGTGGCTGGTGCTTTGCAGCCAAGTGGGGAGCCCAGCAGGCTGGACTCAGTCTTGTTCTATCCTGTGGATTCTAGTTCTGTCATCCAGCACACTCCCTAAACCTCCCTATTCCATGTTGCCCTCAGATCTGGAGAAGATTCCTTCAGTATCTCTATTCAGGTCACTGCTGTGAAGTGAGACAGCCCTGGGGTGGTCACTAGAAATCTTCAGAGGCCGGGTGTGGTGGCTCATGCCTGTAACCCCAGCACTTTGGGAGGCTGAGGTGGGCAGATACCTGAGGTCAGGAGTTCAAGACCAGCCTGGCCAACATGGCAAAACCCTGTCTCTACTAAAAATACAAAAATTAGCTGGGCATGGTGGCTGGTGCCTGTAATCTCAGTTACTCGGGAGGCTGAGGCATGAGAATCGCTTGAACCCGGGAGGCGGAGGTTGCAGTAAGCCGAGATCTCACCACTGTACTCCAGCCTGGGAGACAGAGCAAGACTCCATCTCAATAAATAAATAAATAAATAAATAAATAAATAAATAAATCTTCAGATTGCGTATCAGTCCATGAGCAGGCATTCCCCACCAAACCCATCCATTCCATCTCTCCTCCTGCATGGGTTTACCTGAGCATCCTGGACAAATGTACCCAGACGCTTGGTGTCTGTGGGTTTCTCCATCCAGCAGGCCAGGAGACCCTTCTGAACCCTTGGAACCACTTACCAAACACCAAGCTCATCATGACCAGCACTATTAAGAGGACGGTGTACAGGGCTTGGAGGCTGCTGTGGAAGCACATGGGACCCGGATTCTGGCTCCCTGCAGGGCCTGCCATAAAACGCATGACTGCCTGCTGGCCTCCAGTTTGGGCTTATATTGGTGGAAGAGAGGTTGGCCAAGAGGAAGGAGAGAGGCAACACCAACTCAGGGTGGAAATCAGTGCCAGACCAGCCAGAGGGGCAGAATGTTCTCACCCACAGCCACTCTGGGGCATAACATCCTGCTTGAGGGCAGGGGTCCAGCAATAGGGGAATGAGAAAGGGAACTTTATTTCCTATTAATTGGACAGATGTTTATTGAATCACTGCATCAGGTCTTGGGGATACAACCGTGCACAAAGTCTCCACCCTCACAGGGCACAGTCTAGTAGGGGAGACAAGTCAATCGTCAATGATGTGGGGAGGGCAGAGTGCTGCCAGGAGCACCTCGACAGTTAAACCACTGACCTGAGGGATTTCGGCAGAGGAGTAACCTGATCCGATTTCTGTTTGTAAAAGATTGCCATGGCTGCACATTGCATTTGGGTCAAGAGTGGAGGCCGCCGGGAAGTAGCACGCTATTCCCAAGTCCGGTCACAAGATGGCGGACTGGTCCAGCAGAAGATGGGCAGGGACGAGGAGGCGGGGCTACTGAACCTGAGATACATTTAGAAGACTGGACAGATTTGCTGTTGGACTGAACGAGGGATGAGGGAACTGGGGTAGGCTTGCACAAAGAAGTGGTACCATTTTCCAAGATAGGAAACGTGGTCCGTCTCAAAAAAAAAAAAAGAAAAAAAGCAAACAAAAAAACACACCAGAAAATAGGGGGTGCCCAGTCCCACTTCTCATACCCTGGGGACACCTGCCAGACATCCCAAAACGAGGACACCTGGATCCCAAGCGATACGTACTCAGCTCAGTGTCCCCTTGGGGTTCCGGGAACCCAGCGCCTTCCCCCACCTCATCCTTTTTCCTGCCCCGCCTAAGTTCAGCTGCGGCTCAGTGGGCCTGATCTCCGGCGCCCACAGAATCTGGCGCTGCGCGTTCGCTCTCCGCGCCTGACAGCACCTCAGAGCTCCGGTAGGACGCGGGGGTGGCCCCCTGCTCAAGTTCTGTTCCCAGGGGAAGAAACCTGGTAAGTGCGAACCGCAGGTCGGGACCCAAACGTCTGGCCCCAGCGGACATCCAGAGCCTGAGGCGGCTCCCCAGAAAGGCGGCGCCGTAGCGCCACCCCACCTCCCAGGCGAATTCTGGAGACCGCGGCACGAGGCGTCTCACCCGTTTACTCCGCTGGGGACCCGCTGGGCTTCCCAACCTCGCCTATTCGGTCCCCACCCCGCCAGCTCAGTCTTGACTCAGAAACTCCGTGTTTTTACTTTTAGGATCGTTTGGCTGTGGGTTAGGGGCGGAGAGCGTCCTCAGCGTCCGGGAACGACACCACTTGCTCCAATTTCCCGTCTGGAGGTTCTGGTCGGTCGAGGCTCCGAACTCGGGTTCCCTGCTACCTCCCAGACTATCCAAGAACTATCCAGTCTCAGGATGATAACAGGGAAGATGGGAAGAAACAGACGGGAGAGGTCCTCCCAAAAAGACTGAGGGAAGAAAGAAATATGAGAGGCAACAGGGACGCCACTGAGCACTCCCCAAGAGCCTTCGAATGAATAAATTTAAAAACTATATTACAGCCGGACTGCGGTGGCTCACGCCTATAATCCCAGCACTTTAGGAGGCCGAGGTGGGTGGATCACCTGAGGTCAGGATTCCGCGACCAGCCTGGCTAACATGGTGAAACCCCGTTTCTACTACAAATACAAAAAATTAGCCGGGCGTGGTGGCGCGCACCGGCAGGAGAATCGCTTGAACACGGGAGGCGGAGGTTGCAGTGAGCCGAGATCACGTCATTGCACTCCAACTTGGGCAACAAGAATGAAACTCCGTCTCAAAAAAACAAAAATAACAACAACAACAAACTGTATTAGGCTGGGCGCAGTGGCTTACACTGGGCCCAGTGGCTCACAACTGTATCCCCATTACCTTGGGAGGCCAAGGAGGGAGGATCTCTTGAGCCCAAAAGTTGGAGACCAGTCTGGGCAACATAGCGAGAACCCATCCCTACAAGAAAAAGTAGAAAACAGGCCGGGCGCGGTGGCTCAAGCCTGTAATCCCAGCACTTTGGGAGGCCGAGATGGGCGGATCACGAGGTCAGGAGATCGAGACCATCCTGGCTAACACGGTGAAACCCCGTCTCTACTAAGAAATACAAAAAATAGCCGGGCGAGGTGGCAGCGCCTGTAGTCCCAGCTACTCGGGAGGCTGAGGCCGGAGAATGGCGTGAACCCGGGAGGCGGAGCTTGCAGTGAGCTGAGATCCGGCCACTGCACTCCAGCCTGGGCTACAGAGCGAGACTCCGTCTCAAAAAAAAAAAAAAAAAAAAAAAAAGTAGAAAACAATTAGCAGGGCGTGGCGGCGTGTGCCTTTAGTCCCAGCTACTCGGGAGGCTGAGGTTGAGGTGGGAGGATCGCTTGAACCCAGGAGGTCGAGGCTGCAGTGATCGCGCCACTGCTGTCTCAAATAACAACAATGATAATACTTTAAAAATAAAATAAATTGGCCTGGCCCGGTGGCTCATGCCTGTAATCCCAGCACTTTGGGAGGCCGAGGTGGGGGGATCATTCGAAGTCAGGAGTTTGCAACCAGCCTGAGCAACACGGTGAAACCCTGTCTCTACCAAAAATACAAAAACATTAGCCAGGTGTGGTGGCACCCTCCTGTAATCCCAGCTACTCGGGAGGCTGAGGCAGGAGAATCGCTTGAACCTGGGAGGCGGAGGTTGCAGTGAGCCGAGATGACATCACTGCACTCTAGCCTGGGCGACAGAGTGAGACTCCGTCCTAAATAAATAAAATAAAATAAAATAAAATAAATTGTATTAGAGAAAAGCCAGAGTAGTGGAGAACCGGGGAGGAACGCCGGGCACCTACATAAATGTCTTGAATGAATGAGTGCACATAGCGATAGACAAAAAGAATCAGAGGGCCGGGCGCGGTGGCTCACGCCTGCAATCCTAGCACTTTAGGAGGCCAAGGCGGGCGGATCACAAGGTCAAGAGATCCTGCCGGGCGCAGTGGCTCAGGCCTGTAATCCCAGCACTTTCGGAGGCTGAGGCGGGTGGATCGCCTGAGGTCAGGAGTTCAAGACCGGCCTGGCCCAACATGGTGAAACCCCGTCTCTACTAGAAAGACAAAAAATTAGCCGGGCATGGTGGCATGCGTCTGTAATCCCAGCTACTCAGGAGGCTGAGGCAGGAGAATTGCTTGAACCCGGGAGGTGGAGATTGCAGTGAGCTGAGATTGTACCATTGCACTCCAGCCTGGGCAACAAGAGAGAAACTCCATCTCAAAAAAAAAAAAAAAAAAAAAAAAAGAGAGAGAGAGAGATCGAGACCATCCTAGAAAATATGGTGAAACCCCGTCTCTACTAAACATATAAAAATTAGCCGGGAGTGGTGGCGCGCGCCTGTAGTCCCAGCTACTCAGGAGGCTGAGGCAGGAGAATCGCTTGAACCCGGGAGGAGGAGGTTGCAGTGAGCCGAGATCGCGCCATTGCACTCCAGCCTGGTTAGGGGAATGGAGCGAGGCAAATGAGGGGCGGGGCTGCAGATGACCCGGCCGGGAGAGGGCCTTGGTCTGTTCCGGGAGCGGATCGACACTGCGTCCTAGAGAGGAACCAGAGAGAGGGTCTTTAACCTAAATATAAAGACGGAGCAAGACTCCGCCTCAAAAAAAAAAAAAAACAAAATAAATAATAAAAAGAATCAGAGAGCCAAGGCTCCTCTTGAAGCGAAGAGGGCAAAGGGCAAAGGGGAAGCTCAGGGGAACCTCATGGCGCCCTCTGAAGCTCCCTCTCGAATATAATCGCAACGAAAAGGTCAACGACTAGAGGCTTTGCGAGGCTGAGGCTGGGCTTCCGGAGGGGATCACCCTGAGAGGTCCGGGAGGACTTCTGTGGAATCAAGCGACCGTGGGCCTTGAAGGAACAGGGGGGCAAGACACTCCCTCACTATTCGCGGAGTATTTCCTTGAATTAGTACTTCGAGGAGGGGTGAGACCGGGACAGGGTGGGGCCTTCTTAGGAGGGGGCGCGGCCTCTGAGGAATTAATCCCGTTTTGGTTGCGTTTTGCTCCTCCCCTGTCGACGGGGCAGGGCCAGCCCAATGCGTGCTAGGAGTCCGGAGAGTTCGTTTCCATGGTGACGGGTTCCGCTAAGGTTTTCCTGGGGTGAAGAGGCAGGGCGTTGAAATAGTCGCCATGGCAACAGCAGCAGAGGACAGTATCCTTGCTGAGTGCTCCTACCTAGAGTTAAGGTAAGCAACCGAGTGACGAAACAAAGAAGGCGGGGCCTGACGACAGAACGCCAAGGTTAGGGGAATGGAGCGAGGCAAATGAGGGGCGGGGCTGTAGATGACCCGGCCAGGAGACGGCCTTGGTCTGCTCCGGGAGCGGCTCGAGACTGCGTTCTAGAGAGGAACCAGAGAGAGGGTCTTTAACCTAAATATAAATGAATGACTGGATTCCTGAGGAATCCGGTATGGCTTGATTGGATGGATGGATGGATGGATGGATGGATGGATGGATGGACGGACGGACGGATGGGTGGACGGAAATCTGGCTATCGCTGACGCCTGAGCTCCCCACCCTCTCGGGCCCTCCACCTCCGGAGCCCTCACTCGCTTGTGACAGTCGTGCGAGAAACACATGCCTCTCCTAGGAGCAAACCCTCAACCCAAGCAGGCAGCCCAGAGCCAGTCCAGCACCTCATACTGGAGGCATTCAGGGTGGAGCTTAGGTCAATGAGACGGCATAGGATGAGGCTTTTTGTTCCAGCCGGGAGCCACTTCTTCACAGGTTGCCCGTCCAGGGTGTAACTTTCCTTTCTCCCAGCGCCATTTTCTCTCCTAGTTTGCCCAGCTCCTCAGGGTGCCTGGACTTTCAGGCCTCACCCTGTGTCCAGTATAGAAGGGTCCAGCGCCCCAGCAACTGTGGGCGTCTGCATCTCTGCTGATCATCCCCTGGAACTGCCGGAACTTTGCTGTATAGGGTGAAGAGCGGACAGGGGCCTGGTCCCACCTCTGGGTGGGGATTGGTTCTGAAAACAAACACAGCTGCTCTGAACCTTATTGCATAACGAGTAATCTGAAGTAGGCTGAGGCCCCTGGGTGGGGGGTTCAGAATTCACATGTTGAGCCTCCCTTTCCCTACCCAATTTCTGGTATCTAAGGGCCCCTCAGGGCATCCACTGTTCTCTACAATTACACGCAGGAAGATGGGGGAAAGTGGCAGTAGGGGCAGTTCAGCAGAGTCCCTAATGGACATGTCCAGAGAGGGGTGTCCTTTGTCCCCAGGGTAAGGGAGGTGAGACTGGGCACCCTTTTGGGTTTTTTTTTTTTTTTTTTTTTTGGAGACAGAGTCTCACTCTGTCACCTAAGCTGGAGTCCAGTGGCACTATCACAGGTCACTTCAGCCTCAACCTACTGTGATCTTCAACCAAGCGATCCTCTTACCTCAGCCTCCAGAGTATCTGGGACCACGGGTGCATGCCACCATGCCTGGCTAATTTTTTAATTTTTTGTAGCGATGGAGTCTCCCATGTTGCCCTGTCTAGTCTTGAACTTTTAGGCTCAAGTGATCCTCCTGCCCCAGCCTCCCAAAGTGCCGGGATTACAGATGTGAGCCACCATGCCCAGCTCCTGTTTGCATTTAAGGAGCTTCCCTTAGCTGAACAAAAATTTGGTTTCCAGGGGATTAACTGTTTTGTTGGATCTGGGAGGGCGGGATTCAGAACTGTGCAGCTGGCTCCAGAACTTCATGTTCCACACTTCCCATCATTTGCCCCCTGGAATGGGACAGAGGAGAGGGCACCAGTATCAGCTGTCCACCTGTTTGCTAATGGTGGAGCATTATGGAGCTGTGGTCACCTCCCTCTTCTAACTCCAAATTTCAGGCATCACATCACCTGATTAAGTCTCAGATCTCTACTTCCAGTGGAGACTCAGTATACTTTCCCTTAAGGAGTTGCAGTGCTAATGGGGGCACACACAGCCTCTGCCCTGGGGGTTACAGATGAGCTTCATGCACTGGGTTTGGAGAAGACACAGAAATTTAGCCAGAGACTCTATCTAGGACATCAGAACATTGTTGCCCATGTTAAGCATCTTGCTCAAAACAATGGACTTGGCTGAGGCAGGTGGATTGCCTGAGCTCAGGAGTTTGAGACCAGCCTGGGCAACATGGTGAAACCTCTACTAAAATACGAAAAATTAGCTGTGCGTGGTGGCGCACACCTGTAATCCCAGATGCTTAGGAGGCTGAGACAGGAGAATCGCTTGAACTTGGGAGACAGAGGTTGCAATGAGCCGAGATCGTGCCACTGCACTCCAGCCTGGGCGACAGAGAATCCATCTCAAAAAACAAACAAAAAACCACCCCCAACAAAACAAAACAAAACCACAATGGACTCAGGGTTATAAGCCTTGGGGTCTTTCATCTGGAAAAGAGAAGTTTCCAAATGAAAAAGTGGCCATCGGCCAGGCGCAGTGGCTCACGCCTGTAATCCCAGCACTTCGGGAGGCCGAGGTGGGCGGATCACCTGAGGTCAGGAGTTTGAGACCAGCCTGGCCAACATGGTGAAACCTCATCTTTACTAAATATACAAAAATTAGACAGGCATGGTGGCGCATGCCTGTAATCCCAGCTACTACTAGTGGGGCTGAGGCAGGAAGATCGCTTGAACCTGGGAGGCGGAGGTTGCAGTGAGCTGAGATTGTGCCACTGCACTCCAGCCTGGCCAACAGAGTGAGACTCCGTCTCAAAAAAAAAAAAAAAAAACAGGCAACAAACCAGTGGAAGAGGGACTCATTCATTGTGTTCCACAAGGTCCAAAGATTAGAGATAGATGAAAGTTATGGGGAGCCAATGTCCTCAGGTACAGCCTAAGCTGCTTTTTCTAACAGAGCTGTCCAAAAGGCAAAATATGGCTCTGAGAAGACACGAGTCCTTGGCACCTGGCCCTCAGGCCCTGGCAGGGCCTGTGTTTGCTGAACTGCAAAAAGGCTATGAGGACAGAGACTTGATGACATGGCAAGGTGGGTGTGCAGGGTTTGCTGCGTAAGACATGGGGAGCAGGCCCTTCCTTACTCCTCACGAGGAAAACAAGAGGTGAGCAAGGAAAATTAGGGGCACTGCTAGTAACATCATGCAGGTTGAACCTGGAAACCAATAGAAGCACTGGGTAGGTGAAATTGGATCCTAGAAAGCTCACGAGCCATAAGCAGGAGGGGGCAACCATAGGCTCCTGGGGTGGTTGTATGCAGGAAGAACTGAGGAAGGAGGTGGGATGGGCCAGGGAGGCTGCACAGTTGTGGTAACAGTAGGCACACCAGGGAAGGGGGAGGTTTGGGGACCCGCTGCCTGAAGATAGCTCAGGTTAGGGGCTGAAGGCCTGCGAGGACACAGAGATGGGAAGGGTTAGATGAGCTGTCTAGGGTTAGGGTTTCCCAAAGCCTCTTTGGGGCCTCTGCTCTCCTCATTACCTGCCTCTGGCTCCCCGGACACTTGAGAAGTTATATAATTAGCCAGATAGTAGAAAAAATACCTTTTTATTATTAGGAATAATTCATTCATGTAATGCAAGATGTATGTTGGAGAAGGTTAAGTATAGCCACATGAATGAGGGGAAACGAGCAAGAGGAACAGTGGTGAGAAGGGGGATGGTCCCCCACTTTCCACAAACTATAAACAGCAACATGAACACAGAGAATCACAAATAAGGGAGTCTTTCCTCATGTGTCCTCTCACCCCATTCTTCCATAATGAGTCCCAGTGTGGTCCCTAGAGGTGCCAGGGCATCTGGAAGTTCTGGGCTGGGAGTGGGGTACAGTGAGTGGCCTCAAAGTTGTGCAGATGCTTCCGAGCCTGAGGAAAGGAGGTGGGACAGGTGGGGTACAGAGCACTGTAGGGAGGGGCAACCACTGGACTCCTTCCCCACCCTTCGCCTCCGCACCCACCACCCACTCTACAAAAGCTGCCACTTCCAATGCTTATAGGGTATTCCCAGTCCCCCTATGTGAGCCCTGGCCATTCAAGAACCCTTCCCACTTCCCACTCAGCTCACCAGAAACAAAGCCAGCTGCCGCCGTCCATCTGCACTCATGTCCTCCCCTGCCGAGAGGAGGTGCTCAAAACAGGCCACACATGTGGGTATTCATCCCGTTCCTAGGCTCTTCCCACCCCCTTTCCTGCCCCAGGAGCTCCTTACCCACGCTCCAGGGGAAGTCAGGCCCGTGTTCTGCCTGGTAGGAGCGGAGGACAGACAGACACCAGTCCTCTTCCACCTCCCATCGGCTGTAAATTGAGGCTGGTCAGGAAGAGAGATGACAGCCAGTCAGCAACCTGACCTTGCCGGGCCCCCGCCCCAAGCCTCACTGGATCCCTTCTCACCTTCCTCCAGCTGTGAGGAGGCCTCCAACCACTGCCTCACCACTTGAAGACCCTCCTCTGCCATCACCCGGGGATACCTACAGAGGAAGCGCCGGGACAGGTCAGGGCTGATTTTTTTCATTCACCATTCCTGAGCCTTTCTCCCTCCTTCCCTATGCTGGTGTCGGTATCTGTGCGTGTACACTGCTCCCAGCACGCACACACCCTGGCTCTCACCGATGCTGCAGGAGCTTCAGCAGGAGGTCATTGCCTCGGTTGGACATGATGTCCTCAGGAACCCTAGGGGTGAGAAGAATGTACCCTGGAGGGGCTGGAGGTTAGGAGGAAAGGTCTAGATACCCGGGTTTCTGGTGAGCAGAGGTGGGAGGGGAAAATTCCTGGCCATCTCTGGGATTGGCGAGGGCCGACCTTCCGAAGCACTCACGTGGTAGTGATGATCTCATCCTTGGTTCTCCGGATCAGCAGTACAGGACCCAGGTATCTTCAGAGAACAGAGCAGTGGGAAGGGAGAGCTCAGAGGGAGACAGGTGACAACTGGCCCACCCCCATCCCCGCACTGGAAGCATTCTTATCCCCTGCTACAGCACAGTCTGTGACCAAGCCCTTCACTCAGGGATGAGAGGGAATATTTAAGAATGGGCATGGTTCAGTCTGGCCCTGCTGGGAGACCCCTGCTGTACCAGGCCTTAACCCTTTGGTTACCAGATCCTGAGGTGGTCCAGAGTCCCAGGGGACCTGGGAGGGCCAGTTGAGGCCAGTTGAGGTGGTGGCAGGGTCACTTGGGATGTGATCCAGTGGCCTTTTACCAACTTGCACTTTAGTACTGGTTTCAGCGTTTAAGTGCCCAGCAGACTGTTTAGGGGGCAGGTGTTCGATGCTGGATGCTGGCCGGCGCTCACCTGCACAGCTGCTCCGCATTGTTTAGATTGAGATGCTGCCTCACGGTCCTGGTCACCAGGCCCCCTAGAGTGGGATAAAGGTGAAGGGATGGCAGAGACAAAGCCTTTGCCCAACATAAAGGTCCTCACTGTTCATGGAGAAAGAAAACTGAGGCCCCCAGACAAAGGAGTCCTCCTGCTTCCAACAATGGGGTGACTTACACCACACCCAAGGAAAAGGGGGCCATCTCAGTTAGAACAGTTCCCAGTTCCAGACCACCCCTTCCCAGGAAGGGCAGGCCTGGGAGATGCACTCACTCCAGCTGTCTGGCATGACCTTCAAGGCCAAGGGCACCAGGTCATCAAAGGAGGCATCCAGGATCACGGCACTAACATCTGGGTAGGACATGGCGGCCCACGTGGCTGGTACCAGGGCAGGGAAGAAAAGTAAGAACTGAGAAAGGCTCCTTTCTCCTCACCACCCATGCTCTCATCCCACTTACCCTGTAGGCCAACCCCATTCCCCCTATGTTATTCCTTGTTTTTTTTCTTAACCTACTTCACTTGGTCAGGGAACTGTCTGGAGAGGATGGGGATAGAACACTGGAGACAGTGCACTAACAGGCAGGAAACATTCACTTTCCGTGATCTCCCCACCCAGGACCTGGGTCTGCTTTTCCTTTTAATGACTGGGCACAAGAGAGGAAGGAAAGGTGAAGTGTATACAAATACGATAGCTTCTTCCAGGCCCACTCAGAGATTCTACTTCCTCTCTCTTCTTCCTTGAGCCTCCACCCCACCCCAGGGCCACCAGTGCATTTCCCCACCTCTCCTGGGTGAGGCTGGGTGGTCATGAATGTGTCTAAAGTGGGGGGATGGGAGGGAGGCTGGTACCAGTGAAGCCACCGATGGACCAGGCGTAGATGATGATGTCCTGGGGTTGGAAGCCCAGGCGGTGGATGGCAAACTGGACCACCACATCCATGGCATTGGCCTCATTCTGCGGGAACGGCACTCCCTACAGGAAGAAGGGCAAAGTCAGGATTGTGTCAGCACCAAAGGCCAGCTCACCTGTCCCTCCCAATGTGGACCCCTCCTGCAGCCAACTAAGACAGAGAAGGTGTAGAAGGAAGGGATGGTAGGAGAGGTTGTTCTTTCCAGAAGACAGATGTGTACAATGAGATCCACTTCCACCTCTCCCGCCAGCCCCCCACTATGGGGATGGGGGCATGGCTCCCAATTCTGCCTTCACAACCTCCTAGCCCCCAGCTCTCAGGTGAGTGGGAGGCCCTTCAAGAAATCCACAGCCCCTCTCCTCCCTCCAATGGCTGACCAGAGGGAAACAGACATAATTCAGGAAAAGGAAGGGATTCCTGAGATGGTCTCACCGTGCTTCCAGCAAAGCCTGGATGATTCCAGCCCAGGACTGAATATCCAGCTGTAACAAAGAGGGAGGAGGAACTGAGACCTTATGGCCCACACCCCTTTCTCCATCCCTGGGGGAAGGAAGAGCAGAAGTACTCCCCAGCTTAGAGGCAAATAACTGCAAGCCTTCCCAGAATAGGAGATGACACCAAAGGTTCTGAGGCAGTACAGGGAGAGGCGTGTGACTGTGTGGGGTGTGTGGTAGGGGAATGGAACAGAATGAAAAGCGTAATTAGGGACACAGGCCAGGGGAGGGATGTAAGGTTATCAAAGCAAATGGCGAGTGGACCTTTCCCTAAAGCTGAGAGACTCAAAACCTCACCCAGAGAAAGTGGAAGCCAGGAGAGGTCAGATCAGTGTGGGAGGCAGGGACATTCCCTTCAAAGGGCAGAGACAAGGAGGCTGAGTCACCATCCTACCTTCCAGGGGTGTGGAGATGCAGCCCACCTCGTAAAACCCAGCATTCCCCTCACAGCAGATCACCTAGGAAGGAGGCAGGAAGGAAGGGCTGGGGGGCCAAGTTGGGACTGAAAAACTCCCTTTGGGCAAGGAGGGCAGCCCATGAAGAGCTTTGCAGGGAAGAGGAAAGGGCAGGTCTCTGTTTTCTCCAAGGGGAATGGAAGCTTCTCATTCCACAGGGTCCATAAGAGGAGAAGCAAAGGGATTACAAATACTCCTCAGAGGCTGAACTGCTTGACCACCCAGCCATGTCCACTTTTCCTTGGAAGATTACCAGCTGGGTCTCTCTCAGGAAAGGGACTATGGAGATGTTTTTCCTTTCTAGTTTTCGGGTCTGTTATCTTCTGTGACCATTGCTATTGTGTGGTATGCTGACTGCTCTCTCTGTCCCTCTCTGACTGCTCTCCCTATCCCTCTCTGAGCTCCAGTCTTATGGTCAGATAAACTGTAATGCCATGGCGCCCCAAGCTGAAGCCCACGGGTGGTGGGATTTGCATGAACTCTCATAGCAGATGGGCAGAGCCAGGACTAGAACCCAGCTTCCTAGACTCCTGGCTTAGTGCTCTTTCCACGGCTGCTTCATGGAGGCAGAAGACTTTGAAGCCAGGCTGTGTGGGTCCAAATACCAGCTCTACTACTTACTGTGAGGTCCAGGACAGGTTTTCTGTGCCTCAGTTTCATCTCCTATAAAATGGGCTAACATAAGCAGTAACTATCTCACAGATTGTTGTGAGAATTAAATATATATGCTTCATATATACATATGAGAAATATATGTAAGTGTGAAGTGCTGTCGAAGTGGTAACTATTAATATTAGTTTCTGGTTCTTGAATGTCTCTCCTACTTCATCTGTTTCTCTATCATAGGGTTTCACTACATCACAAGGTCTTTAGGGTGGAGCTAAGAGATGGGATTATCCCAGTAGTGGTTCCTCCAGGGAGATGCTATAGCATTGGGGTCCCCAGACCTCTACTGCCTTCCTCACAGTCACCCCACCTCTGGGATCCCTGCTCCCTCTTACCAGCTTCTGTCCCTGGGGCTGAGCTGTCCCCCGCCGGTCCACAAACATGGTGTCAATCTCATTGCCATCACAGGCCAGCAGCTTTGCCCGGCGCCCATTACACTGAATAGGGGAGATGCAATGGCCAGGTTGCCAAGGGGCAGAAGGCCACATGACAAGGGTGGGGCGGGCTAGGTGGGGGTGGGAGGGGAGGGCTATAGGGGATGGGCGGGCAGGGAAGCCTCACCTCTTCCACCAGTCGGGCCTGGCCCTGCAGCAGCACAGGCATGAGGGCCTTCTGGAGCAGGTACACAGAGCCTGGATACAGCATCCGGCGCCCCAGGGTGTGCGCCACCAGGTAGCTGTGGGGAACACAGGTTAACAAACCCCAACCCTGGTGAGGCGTGGGAACTGTGCTGGGGACACTGTGCTGGGGACACTCACAGACTGTAAGGCCTGCTTCACCTGACTTTCACAGCTTTACTTTCCTCTTTCAAGCCTTAATGAAATATGTAGTAGGCTGATGTTTTTCAAACTTTTCTTAGTGCAACCTTTGTAAGATAAATATTTTATATTGTGGCTCAGTACACATATATCCTGTATGTACAGAATTCTGAGAGTTTTATGATGTACTTTCTATACATAACAAATGCAAAGTTATCAGATTATGATTTCTTAAAATCTAAGTACAACATATTAAAGGTCCCCAAATAAATAATACTTTAAAAAATGATGGTTGTAATTCAAAACCTCAAATATGGCTTCACTTCCTGACCAATTAGCACACTGTCAACGACCAACCACTAAGTCCACCCTGTTCCCTGGTATTCTAGAAGCTGCCTCCTAACTCCCAGCAATAGAAAATTCCCAGTGTCTGTTCCACTGTAAGATATAGGTGGTTATTTCTGTTCCTTCTGACATCATCAGTACCCACGACTGAGCTTTATTTGGGATTTACCACGTGCTCTCAAGCACCCAGGCAAGGCAGGAGCCCTTCAGAACATGTTACCTTACTTAATCTCCTCAGCAACCTTGCAGGGCAGGTTCATCACAGGTGCAGACACAGAGGCGAACAGGGGCCCGGAGCCAAGGTGGAATAACAACGGGGCAGAGGGGCCACGATGGGTACACAGATGCCACCAGAGCCTGCCCTAGCTACAGGTGTCCTCCCCACCCCCACCCCACCCCCACTGCTCCTTCTCAGCCTCACTGAAGGAGCTTTTGTTCATATCCCAGTTCTTCACTTACTATCTTTGAGACTCCAGATCTCTCTGAGCCTCTTTTCTTCAAATATAAATGTGGATAAAAATGACTTTGCCATAAATGATTTACACAAACCATACGACACTAGGCCCAATGAGTGACAGCTATTTTACAATGGAGCATCCACTCCCAGAGCCCTCCTGAAATGGCCCCTCCACCCCAGCAGGCCTCTCCTCCCTGCCATTTCCCACCTGGTGATCTGACAAGGCAGCTTCTTAACCCGGTTGAGGAGGGTGTCTGCTGTTCCCCGGTGCAGGGGCTCTGGGCGAAGCAGGGCCACACCCCGGCGGGAAGGGCCCCCTCGAGACTCCTTCCTGAGGAAGGGAAAGATGCAGGGAAGGATGGGGTCAGGAGCAGCAAGCTGGACGTCTGAGATCTGGAGAACAGTGGGGGACTAGGAACGACATAATGGCACTGGAAGGCAGGCACTATGACCTGAGAGGGCATGGAGGTGGGGGGACAGGGCAGGGCAGGTATTATCTGGAATGGTTCCAAGGGGAGGAATAGAGCAAAAGAACTGGGGCCTCACCGGCTGCTGGGTTCTTCCCAGTGGAAGTCGACTGGCCAGCTCCGGAAGTCAAAGTTGTAGTTAGCAAGCTGCCTCTGCAGTGGACACGAGAGTAAAAGGGGAAGAAAAGGCGTGTTGAGAACTCAGGGGAGGCCCTCCTACCCACCCTCAACAACACCTTTGTTATCCAGGGGTCTGATCCCCATACATCATGGGGAAACCAAGCAGAGGTCAACACCCTCCCAATTCTCAGATGGAAAATTCTAATGGGACCAGAAAATCAGGCGAGATGGTATGCCCCATCAGGTATCAGGACTGGCCTGTCTGCCCTCTTCCAAGCTAGGAACCTAACACTCTGCTTTTCTAAAAAACTAAGCCTGACCCACCCCCAGGAGGAGTGGCTGAAGGTGCTGGTGCTTTTGAGTGATGGGGTAGAAGGGGGCCGCTGGCTGGTCACGGTCTATTCCCCACCTGGGTCCCTTATGGGGTACTATCTTAGAGGCTTAGAAATCTCCCAGCAGATCACACCGACAGATCCAAGGTTGAGTGAGACAGAGAGGAGGCTGCAGCCTCAAAATCCCAGGCCCAAATGATGCTCCTACTTAGCCCTCACTGCAGCCTCAAACTCCCAGGCCCAAGTGATCCCCCTACCTCAGCCTCTGGAGTAGCTGGGACTACAGACATGTGCTACTATGCCCAGCTAATTTTTAAAATTTTCTTTAGAGACAAGGTCTTACCATGTTGCCCAGGCTGGTCTCGAACTCCTGGGCTGAAGCGATCCTCCTGCCTCGGCTTCCAAAAGTGCTGGGATTGTAGGCATGAACCACCTCGCCAGCTCCACATGTTTTTTGAGGACAGTGGGAGCTGTGTCTTTTTTTTTTTTTTTTTTTTTTTTTTGAGACGGAGTCTCGCTCTGTCATCCAGGCTGGAGTGCAGTGGCGCCATCTTGGCTCACTGCAAGCTCTGCCTCCCGGGTTCACGCCATTCTCCTGCTTCAGCCTCCCAAGTAGCTGGGACTACAGGTGCCCACTGCCATGCCCGGCTAATTTTTGTATCTTTAGCAGAGATAGGGTTTCACTGTGTTAGCCAGGATGGTCTCGATCTCCTGACCTTGTGATCCACCCGCCTTGGCCTCCCAAAGTGCTGGGATTACAGGTGTGAGCCACCACGCCTGGTCTAGCTGTGTCTTAATACTTGACTATATTGTCCCCTGAGCTCCCAGCACTCTATTTTGAGGGTTTTCATTTTCTGCACAGAAATTTTTTGACACTTCAAAAATAATTTGAATAACAGAGAGCAATAGAAAAATTATACAAAAAGGTAAATGGCAAAACAAGATGAATAAAAGCAAATTTCAGGCAGGCTTTGCTCAGACCTGCTCTCAAATCTGGACTTAGCTACTTTCTTGCTCTATGACTCTGAATGGGTCACTTAACCTCTTTTTGCCTGTTTTCTCAAATTTACAAATAAGGGTAATAATGCCACCTCGCTCAGCTGTCGTGAGAATCAGAAAAGTGTGTGCCAAATGCCTCAGCCAGTAGCATAGTACGGGGCATCATTACACAGCTCCATAAATAGTGTGGAATAGCCAGGAATGCGATGACAGTGGTCATAGCTATTTGATCCCAGAAACCTCCCATAACAGAAAAGAGCTTTACGGGGCTCCAAAGCCCATCCTCAAAGATAATCACAGTTCAGCACCAGCTGGCCTGGCACAATTCCCAGGACACTGAGCCCCAGCTTTTCTCCCTCCTGGCACCATGCTGTACTCCCAGTCACAGGAGTGGACATACCTGTCCACCTTGTCCCATCCACAAACAAGGATAGCATGGTATTCAGTGTATACAACAAAAATAAACATTTATAGAACTGAGCTGCTGTGATACAGAGAAAACTACCTTCTAAGAAACATTGTGGGCTGGGTGCAGTGGCTCACGCCTCTAATCCCAGCACTTTGGGAGGCCAAGGCAGGTGGATCACCTGAGGTCAGGAGTTTGAGACCAGCCTCACCAACATGGCGAAACCCCATCTCTACTAAAAATACAAAATTAGCCGAGTGTGGTGGTGCATGCCTGTAATCCCAGCTACTTGGGAGGCTGAGGCAGGAGAATCGCTTGAACCCAGGAGGAGAGGTTGCAGTGAGCTGGAATCATGCCATTGCACTCCAGCCTGGGCAACAAGAGCAAAACTCCATCTCAAAAGAAAAAAAAAGAAACACTGTGGGCCAGGCACAGTGGCTCACACCTGTAATCCCAGCACTTTAGAAGGCCAAGGCGGGCAGATCATCTGAGGTCACGAATTCAAGACTAGCCTGGCCAACATGGTGAAACCCTGTCTCTACTAAAAATACAAAAATTAGCTGGGCATAGTGGTGTGCGCCTGTAATTCCAGCTACTCAGGAGGCTGATGCGTGAGAATCGTTTAAACCCGGGAGGTGGAGGTTGTAGTAAACTGAGATTGTACAACTGCACTTTGGCCTGAGTAACAGAGTGAGACTGTCTCAAAGGAAAAAAAAAAAAAAAGAGGCCAGGTGTGGTGGCTCACGCCTGTAATCCCAGCACTTTGGGAGGCCGGGCCGGCAGATCGCCTGAGGTCATGAGTTCGAGAGCAGCCTGGCCAGTATGGTGAAACCCCATCTCTACTAAAAATACAAAAATTAGTGGGCGTGGGCGCCGCGTGCCTGTAATCCTAACTACTCAGGAGGCTGAGACAGGAGAATCACTTGAACCCGGGAGGCGGAGGTTGCAGTGAGCTGAGATCGTGCCATTGCATTCCAGCCTAGGCAACAAGAGCGAAACTCCATCTCAAAAAAAAAAAAAGAAAAGAAAAAAGAAACACTGGGGCTGGGCGCGGTGGCTCACGCCTGTAATCCCAGCACTTTGGGAGGCCGAGGCGGGCGGATCACAAGGTCAGGAGATCGAGACCACAGTGAAACCCTGTCTCTACTAAAAATAGAAAAAATTAGCCGGGCGCAGTGGCGGGCACCTGTAGTCCCAGCTACTCAGGAGGCTGAGGCAGGAGAATGGCGTGAACCTGGGAGGCGGAGCTTGCATTGAGCCGAGATCGCGCCACTGCACTCCAGCTTGGGGGACAGAGCGAGACTCCGTCTCAAAAAAAAAAAAAAAGAAAAAAGAAACATTGTGGAATGTTTCTAGTTTAGCCAGTTCTTGCAGGTGAGGGAGAGGGAAGATTGTTCTAGCAGAATATTCCATTAGAAGTGGTAGGGAAGAAAAATTTCTCAGGTGGACAGTTCACTAATGAAGGGGAGACGAGATACAGCAATGTGCAAACAAACACCCAGTGTGGTAGGTGGTAAAACACACCTCCTCTTCCTGCAGAAGCCAGTGTCCGGTGCTCTGAGGGACAACTGAGGAAGCTGCTATTGGGCACCTGCGTGGCACTTTTCTTAGAGCCTCTCACCTTGTTTTCTGAAGACTGGTTCCGATGCGTTGCTTCCAAGATGGTGATGAACTGCCGGTACTGGGGGTTGGTCCAGCGGCCAATGCCTGGTAGAAAAAGGACAGGAAACAGTGCTAGGAAAACTGGAAAGCAGAATGCCTAGGTTTTAGGAAAACAATTGGAAACAGGCTAAGAGAAGGCCCTGAAAGAAGTGAAAGAAAAAGGAACTGAGGGCATAGGATGTGGAGAAATAGACCTGAGCCAACCCTCTTCCTCCAAATCCAGCAACTGGCTACAGGATGCTTCTTCTCCATAGCTTCTGCAGTTTGTGTCTCTACAGATGATCCTTAACCTACCATCTTTCAGAATGTTCATTTTCCTCAGTCTTTAAACACTGTCACATAACCTATTATATGACACTATTAAACACTGTCTTATAATACTATTCTCCCTTGTGAAAATCAAATTTCTCTATTTTTCACTGCCACTCTTCTCCAGTGCTTGCTTTCTGCCTCTTTTCTGTATATCCTAGCCCCTTGCCGTCTGGTTTCATAGTCTCCAGCTCCTGCCCATAATTACTTCCTCACTGAATCCCTGACTCTTCCATCCTCATTCTCTTCAACTGTACCACTCAGCATTCTTCCTGTCCCTCAAGATTCTCCCTGCCTCTGCTTCCTGGGCCCATCCTTGACTCCTTCTAATTCCTGAACAGTTCCTCTCCTGCCTCCTTTCTGCTTTCCTCTCTGAAGCAGAAGCAACTCTCAGTGCTGACTCTCTCTTCTCTCTTTTCACTTACACGCCCAGTGATTGCATCCACTCTCCTTTCACTGCTGAGGCACCTCAAACCCTAACTTCTCTCCTCACTGACCTGGCAGGTGTCGTGTGCCAGGCAGGCACCATTCTACACACAGGAGACTCAGCAGGAAATGAGATACGCAGCTCCTGGCTCTCAGAGAGCTGGCATTCTGGTTGGGGTGAGGTAGAGCCAGAAGACAATAAACAAGAACATTTCAGAGAGGGATAAGTGTTACAAAGAAAATACAACAGGAATGAACTAGAACTTTATGTGTCATCACTGGTAGTCCCCCAAAACGATATGATGAGAGAATGACGTGTGCTGCAGAATGATTTGTATGGAGTGATAACATTTATGCCAAAACTGTAAAATGTGCAAAATAATACATACTGCTTATAGATAGCATATTTCATAGATTCTAAGATGTATATTTTTTAACCCTTGAAAACTCTGAAATTAGTATTCATTTTACAATTGATGGCAGCTTAGATTTGAGGAAATGAGGTATATGTTTCATAAAGGTATGTGCCAGAAAAAAAAAAACAAACCCCACACCAAATGACAATTATTACTTCTGAGGAAAGAGGAAGATACGACTGAAAGGATTCCAATGGGAACTCCAACCCTAACTGTGGTGCTTTAGTATTTTATTGACAGAAAGCATTTAAAGCAAATATCACAAAACTATATATTAAAAAAAATCACGGCCGGGCGCGGTGGCTCAAGCCTGTAATCCCAGCACTTTGGGAGGCCGAGACGGGCGGATCACGAGGTCAGGAGATCGAGTCCATCCTGGCTAACACAATGAAACCCCGTCTCCACTAAAAATACAAAAAAATTAGCCGGGCGTGGTGGCGGCGCCTGTAGTCCCAGCTACTCGGGAGGCTGAGGCAGGAGAATGGCGGGAACCCGGGAGGTGGAGCTTGCAGTGAGCCGAGATCGCGCCACTGCACTCCAGCCTGGGCGACAGAGCGAGACTCCGCCTCAAAAAAAAAAAAAAAAAAAAAAAAAAAAAAATCACAAAACTATATATCAAAAAATTTAAAAAGCCTTTTATATTTTGTTCTGTGGACTTTTCTGTATTTTTCCTTTTTCCTTTTTTTTTTTTTTTTTTTGACACAGAGTTTCGCTCTTGTTGCCCAGGCTGGAGTGCAATGGTGTGATCTCGGCTCACCACAACCTCCGTCTCCCTGGTTCAAGTGATTCTCCTGCCACATCCTCCCAAGTAGCTGGGATTACAAGCGCCAGCCACCACGCACAGCTAATTTTTTCTGTATTTTTTCTAAATTAAAAATAAATAAAATAAAAAATTAAGACAAAACTGAGCAGTGGGAGCTACTTTTAGACAAGGTGGTCAGGGAAGGCCTCTCTGAGGAGAGCCCAGCCCTGCAGAGATCAGGGGGCAGAGCACCTCAGGCAGAAGGTCCGGGACCCAACTGCAACCATCCAGCCCTGACACCACCCCCCCCATGTTCAAGCATCGCCCATCACCTGGTTGTCATCTTATGTACCCACTAGGGGTAGGTGATCTGTTCTGCCTCTTTATTTTTTTAAACTGCGAGATATAACATAGGTACATAAAACATATATTCAGTTTAAAAAATACAAAGCAAACATTCATGTGACTATCACCTAGGTCAACAAAGAGAACACAGTCACCTTTCAGCAGGGGTCTCCCCTATTCTGTACTTCCCCACCCCAGGTAATCACTCTCCAAACTTTTAAGAAAACCATGCCCTTGTTGTCTTTGGTGTTCTACCTCAAACACGTGCATCCCTTTCGAATTTTATATAAATGAAATCATACTGCATACATTATTTTGTGGTTAGCTTCTTCTATTTAACACAACATTTCAGAAATTCATCTGCATTGCTTTTGTTTTTCTGGAGACAGAGTCTTGCTCTGTCACCCAGGCTGAAGTGTAGTGGTGCTATCTTGGCTCACTGCAACCTCTGCCTCCCAGGTTCAAGCAATTCTCATGCCTTAGCCTCCCAAGCCATTAAGACTACAGGCATGTGCCACCATGCCCAGTTAATTTTTTGTATTTAATTTTTTCTGAGATGGAGCCTTGATCTGTTGCCCAGGATGCAGTGCAGTAGCTCAATCTTGGCTCACTGCAACCTCTGCCTCTCAGGTTCAAGCAATTCTACTGCCTCAGCCTCCCGAATAGCTGGGATTAACAGGTGCTCACCACCATAGCTGGCTAATTTTTTTTTTTGTATGTTTAGCAGAGATGGGGTTCCACCATGTTGGACAGGCGGGTCTTGAACTCCTGACTTCTGGTGATCTGCCCGCCTCAGCCTACCAAACTGCTAGGATTACAGGCATGAGCCACCACACCTGGCTTCATCTGCGTTGATGAGTGTAGCTATAGTTTGTTCATTTGCATTGCTATATAGTGTTCTGTTGCATGGCTATTGCACAGAACTTTTTTTCTTTTTTTTTTTGAGACGGAGTCTTGCTCTGTCACCCAAGATGGAGTACAGTAGTGCAATCTCGTCTCACTGCAATCTGCAATCTTTGCCTCCCAGGTTCAAGCTATTCTCCTGCCTCAGCCTCCTGAGTAGCTGGGATTACAGGCACGTGCCACCACGCCCAGCTAATTTTTGTATTTTTAGTAGAGATGGGGTTTTACCATGTTGGTCAGGCTGGTCTCGAACTCCTGACCTCGTGATCCACCGGCCTCTGCCTCCCAAAGTACTAGGATTATAGGCGTGAGCCACCGCACCCAGCTGCACAGAACGTATTTTATCCATCCTACTATTTGGTAGCCACTGGAGTTGTTTCCAGCTTGGGATTATTACAAACAATGTTGTATGTTGTATTCTTGTACATATATATTGTTTATACATGTGGAGGAGTTTCCCTAGTGTGTATACATATATAGAATTGTTGTAGGGTATATGCATCTTTTCTAGATAATAGCAGCCAGGCATAGTGGCTCACATCTACAATCCCAGTACTTCAGGAGGCTGAGGTGGGAGGATCACTTTGAGTTCAGGAGTTTGAGACCAGCCTAAACAACATGGTGAGACCCTCTCTCTTAAAAAAAAAAAAAAAAAAAAGCAAACCTTGTTGTTTTCATATTTATAACCCAAGTCTTTTAAGGAAAAGATCATGCCTTAAACCATTCTCAATGATTCCCTCTCGGGGCCCATCACTAAACTGTATTTGCACAAGGTACTTAATATGTACCCAGTGACAGTGACAGATAAGATTCAAACCAGGTTTCATCTTGACCTACCTCGGAGGCAGGCCACGCCTGCCAGAAGTAGCAGCAATGTCCCAGCATAGTGAGAAAACGGCACCACTTTGGACAAACTCAAGTAACCTGGGAAGGGAGAGGGACAATGTGAGACCCTCTCCGCAGTGTTCCTCAGCTCCTCTTCCCAGTTCAGCCCCAACCTCCACCCCACACTCCCTGTTTGGAACAGCCATACCCTAAGAGGAAGAAGATGCCTGATGGAAGAGGGAAGCCAAGCCATCCTCACAGGTCCCCTCTCCTCTTTAGGGAGCTGGCTCCTCTGCCAACAACCTGCCCATTTGCTACCCCACCACGTTTGAAACCACACTGACCTTTCCTGTACAAGTAGAAGAAGGCGAAGGGAGAGGAGTAATAAGAGATGGACCAGAATACTGAAGCCTGCAGCAGAGAGACAGGGACAGGCAATCAATACACACACATACACACACACATACACACACACACGCCTGCCATTCCAGGCCTATACTCTGAGCAAGATGGACAACCTGAGGGATATCATATCATATTTGCTGTATGACACCATGAATACAGTAGATGCTCAATATTTGTTGAAAAGTAGTGTGTCAGTGTAATGGAGGCTGGGAAAACTAGGTACAGGTTCTATTTTCTTCCTCTGGAATTATGGAAGAATTATGTCTTCCATCTCCAGGCATAATTCCATCACATTTAAAGGCAGTCTCTCTGTCTACTCAAGTTAATCAAGCCTTTTCAATTGGCCCTGCTCAAGACAGCCCCTGACCTGGTCCCCAAGAGATGCGCAGACGTCACCACAGGAACTGTGCCAGAACAAACAGCTGTCCCTGCAGCCAAAGAGGTTAGTTGCCAGGGAGGACAGGTCACTGGGGAACTGCAGGACTTAGCACCTGCAGATGGTCCCAAGAGTAAACATGTTTTCCTTATGGCTCAGGCTGCCCCCAGAGAAAGCAGTGCTACATACCAAAGGGGAGTGCCAAGTATGCACACTTTGAGTGTGTCTGTGTGTCTGTGTTGGAGAGGTCTGCTGCAGAGCCCAGAGCATCCCCCAACCCCAGGGGTACTGTTGCTCCCAAGCTAGGGAAGGCTAAGTTCAAGAGGACAGGTGGGTCTGAAAGATGCAGAGAGTCCCAGATGCCAGGGTAGACATACCAGTGCCAGGATGCTGTCAGCATGTTTCTCCAGGGCACGGGGCTGATAGTACGTATCCTGCCAAAACAGATGGCCTCCTTAAGGACCCTGCCACTGGCAGGTCCTTTTCCTTCCCTTTCAGAAGCTCTGCTGTGTGTCCTCCGGTTCTACTCTCGTTGACTATCTCTCTTGAGACATCCCCGGCCCCCACAGAAAACCCTCTTCCTCACCCTCACCCTGAACCTAATTTCCCACCCCTGACCATGGGAACAAACACAGGGAGCTGGACTTGGAAGCAAAAGTGAAAGCAGCATTGGACGATTTTTGCTCCTTTTCCACAGTCTAGTTTAAAATGGATTGCAGGCGCGTGCATATGGGGAGAAGGGTTAGTTTCAGAAGAAAGACACCAAGACAATCTAAGAGGGAAAGAAAAGCATCAGAAATAAGAGTAGTTGACTAAGAAGAGAATGTGGGTAGGAGCGGGCAGTTTGTAGGAGACAGTAACACAATGTGAGACAACTGATAAAGAGGAAGATAATATTTAGAACAGCCTACCACCACCCGCCCGCTCTCCAGAATACAATGACTCGGGTCTCCAGGCTAGGTTGGGCGGGGGTTGAGGGGAGGACCTACGGATACAGGATCTGTAAAAGTCATTCTGAAATTCAAGGCGAGGGTAAAGGGAAGATAAAAACGGAGCCGAGGGAGGCACGAAGAGGCATTGCGAAAGAGGAAATTGGGAGTTCGACGGCAAAATTCAACGGCTCTCCAGTCCGCGCAGGGTCTCTTTCCCGGGACTTAAGACTCAACTAGGACTGGCACGAACCACGACAGACAGGGTGGGGGGACGCGGAGAGGAAAGAGCAAGGAGTGGCAGTCGAAATGAGATAGCGGTAAAGAGCGAAAAAGAAAGGAGGCGGCCAGTCCGTAGGCGTGACTTTAACTCAGGAAGCACACAGAGCGCAGACTTTGCGGACGACTGGTTTGACAAGCAGGCTCCCCTTATTTCCCATTATGGGCACTTCTGAGGAGCAAAGGCCGTAAAGGGTTTGGACTGTACCACGTTCCTCGGCGGGGAGGAACTCGACTCACCCAGGAGCTGGAATGGGGGGCAGTGACTGCCGTTGGCGTTTCAGGGACGCTGGCCGGGGCCCTTTCAGAGTCTCTCTCCCGGTAGATTTTGTACAGCCGGGGGCCTAGGACGCAGCTCAGCAGCTTCGCCATGGCCCTGGCTTGGGCCGCTGCTCTTCCAGCAGCAGGTCCCCCTGCCGGCCCCGCCCTCCCTGCCTCTGAGGTGTTGTGTGCCCTTGACGTCAGCCCGTACCGGCTCCGCCTCCGGGCGAGTTGCGACATTTTCAGTGCTTCCTGAGAAGAGTTTCGCGCAGTTGGGGCTACGGGTGCAGCAGTGGTCCGAAACTAGTGGAAGATTTAGGAACGCGGAGAATCAGAAAATTACCAGGCATAGCTCAGTAATTTTTTTCTGTCTCATTATTGGCAGACTCTAGAGCGACAGCGGAAACAAGGGGTGAGATTAGGAGTACTTGATAAGAGTAACAGAAAAGATAAGGTGTCTAGGAATATATCTAGTACAAGAAATGCAAGATGTTATGAAGAAGACTATAAAAAGTTACTGAAAAGGCAAACTGGCCCGGCCCAGCGCGGTGGCTCACGCCTGTAATCCCAGCACTTTGGGAGGCCGAGGCAGGCGGATCACTTGAGGCCAGGAGTTCAAGACCAGCCTGGCCAACATGGTGAAACCCCGTCTCTACTAAAAATACAAAAATTAGCCTGGCGTGGGTGGCGCGCACCTGTAATCCCAGCTACTCGGGAGCCCGAGGCACCAGAATTGCTTCAACCTGGGAGGCAGAGGTTGCAGTGAGCCAAGATCTTGCCCCTGCACTCCAGCCTTGGTGACAGAGCAAGACTGTGTCTCTAAATAAATAAATAAAGGTAAACTGGCCCAACGCAGTGGCTCACGCCTGTAATTCCAACACTTTGGGTGGCCAAGGGATGATTGCTTGTGTCCAGGAGTTCCAGACCATGGCTCACGCCTGTAATTCCAACATTTTGGGTGACTGAGAGAGGATTGCTTGCGACCAGGAGTTCCTGGCCAGCCCAGGCAACATAGTGAGACCCCATCTCTACACAAAATACCTAGGAAAAAAAAAAAAAAAAAAGACCTAGCAGGGTGTGTTGGTGCGCACCTGTAGTCCCAGCTACTTGGGAGGCCAAGGTGGGAGGGTCGCTTGAGCCCAGGAGTTCAAGATTGCTCCATGCACTCCAACCTGGATGACAGAGCCTGGCCTCAAAATAATAACAATAATAAGTGAAAAATAAAAAAAGAAAGAGGTAAACAAAAAGCTTTTCAATAAATGGAAAGCTACACCATGGTCCTGGATATGAAAATTCAGCACGGTGAGATATGGGGAATATTTGTAAAAAGAAAATAAGTGAATCATTACTCTTATGCATGAAATGAATCTTAAAACCGTGATGCTGAGTGAAAATAGAAAGCCGCAGCCGGGCGCGGTGGCTCAAGCCTGTAATCCCAGCACTTTGGGAGGCCGAGACGGGCGGATCACGAGGTCAGGAGATGGAGACCATCCTGGCGAACACGGTGAAACCCCGTCTCTACTAAAAAAAATACAAAAAAACTAGCCGGGCGAGGTGGTGGGCGCCTGTACTCCCAGCTACTCGGGAGGCTGAGGCAGGAGAATGGCGTAAACCCAGGAGGCAGAGCTTGCAGTGAGCTGAGATCCGGCCACTGCACTCCAGCCTGGGCGACAGAGCCAGACTCCATCTCAAAAAAAAAAAAAAGAAAATAGAAAGCCGCAGAAGAATGTATACATGATACCAGTAATACTAGATTCAAAAACACATAAAATTTAAGCAAGTGGAGAAGAAAGAAAATTCAGAATCGTGGTGGTTTTTTTTTGTTTGTTTTTTGTTTTTGTTTTTTTTTTTTGAGACGGAGTCTCTCTCTGTCGCCCGGGCTGGAGTGCAGTGGCCGGATCTCAGCTCACTGCAAGCTCCACCTCCCGGGTTTACGCCATTCTTCTGCCTCAGCCTCCCGAGTAGCTGGGACTACAGGCGCCCGCCACCTTGCCCGGCAATTTTTTTGTATTTTTAAGTAGAAACGGGGGGGTTTCACCGTGTTAGCCAAGATGGTCTCGATCTCCTGACCTCGTGATCCACCCATCTCGGCCTCCCAAAGTGCTGAGATTACAGGCTTGAGCCAACACGCCTGGCCAGAATCGTGGTTACACAGCATAGAGGATCTCTGACTGAAACAGAATATTCTTTTTTTCTCTTTCTTTTTTTCTTTTTTTTCTGAGACAGGGTCTAGCTCTTTCGCCCAGACTGGAGCACAGTGGCACAATCATGGCTCACTGCCCTGATCCTCCACCTGCTGGGCTCAAACATCCTTCCACCTCAACCTCCTGAGTAGCTGGGAATACAGGCCCACGCCACCACACTCGGCTAATTTTACGAGGTCTCACCATGTTGCCCAGGCTGATCTCAAACTCCTGGGCTCAAGCAATCCTTCTGCATTAGCCTCACAGAGTGCTGGGATTACAGGCGTGAGCCACTGTGCCTGGCCTGGAATATTCTATTTCTTTTCTTTTTTTTTTTTTTTTTTGAGACCAAGTTCCGCTCTTATTGCCCAGGCTGGAGTGCAATGGCCCGATCTTGGCTTACCAGTCTCCGCCTCTGGGGTTCAAGCGATTCTCCTGCCTCAGCCTCCCAAGTAGCTGGGATTACAGGCATGTGCCACCATGCCCTGCTAATTTTTTTATTTTTAGTAGAGAGGGGGTTTCTCCATGTTGGTCAGGCTAGTCTTGAACTCCCGACCTCAGGTGATCCGCCTGCCTCAGCCTCCTAAAGTGCTAGGATTACAGACGTGAGCCACCGAGTCCGGCCTGGAATATTCTATTTATTTCTGGGGTTTTTTTTTTTTTTTTGGAGACGAAGTCTCGCTCTGTCGCCAGGCTGGAGTATAGTGGCATAATCTCTGCTCACTGCAACCTCTGCCTCCTGAGTTCAATTGATTCTCCTGCCTCAGCCTCCTGAGTAGCTGGGACTACAGGCATCCGCCACCATGCCCAGCTAATTTTTGTATTTTTAGCAGAGATGGGGTTTCACCATGTTGGCCTGGATAGTCTCGATCTCTTGACCTCGTGATCGGCCTACCTCAGCCTCCCAAAGTGCTGGGATTACAGGCATGAGCCACCGTGTCTGGCCTTTAGTTTTAGAGTTGGGGTCTTGCTCTGTTGCCCAACCTCAAACTTCTGGCTTCAATCGACCCACCCACCTTGGCCTCCAAAAGTATTAGGATTATAGACATGAGCCACCATGCCTGGCCAGGCTTCTTTTCCTCTCATTATGTTGTGAGATTCAACCTTGTGGCAATCACTGAGTTTGTTCATTCTCATTGCTGTCCAGTGTTCTACTGTGTTAATATACCACCATTTATCCATAATATAGTTATACTTCATATAGTTTTTGGTATGTATGGAATATTTCATCAAAATAATTTTTTAAAATAAATAAATGACACATTAAAACTATAATAACTGCATGAAGATCTGCCTTAGGAGTTTTTGCCATTCAGAAGGATGAATCAGCCCGTTAGCCTTCTCCTTGAGTAATAATACACTCATCAGGGGTTCAGGAGAGGTCTGGGGTATGCCAGACAGCCACAGGGAAAGTCATTCCCAATCATTTACCGGACACTGACTGGATACACAGTCTTGTGCTGGGTTCTGTGGAGGACCAATGTGAAAACTCAGTTTCTTCACTCATAACTGACATTTCTTTTTTTCTTCTTTTTCTTTTTTTTTTTGAGATGAAGTCTCTCTGTCTCGCTCTGTCTCCCAGGCTGGAGTGCAGTAGCATGATCTCGGCTCACTGCAACCTCTGCCTCCTGGGTTCAAGCGATTCTAGTGCCTCTCAGCCTCCTGAGTAGCTGGAATTACAGGCATATGTCACCACGCCCGGCTAATTTTTGTATTTTTTGTAGAGACAGGGTTTCACCATGTTGGCCAGGCTGGTCTTGAACTCCTGACCTCAAGTGATCTACCCAACTCATGGCTGATATTTCTTAGGAGTGAAAGAGACCTCAGAATGTACTTCCAGACTGACAGGAGCTAGACAGGCAGGACCACTTCCCTGCATGGTTTTTTGCGTGGAAGTCTTTACTTGAGTCCCTTAGCTGATGTGGAATCAGAAGAGCAAAAAGGTCATCTTCAGAGTGGCCTGGGCTGGGTCCTTTTCTCTCCAGGACAGAAAAGTGGTGGTCACTTTTTCCCTAGTAGACATGCTGCTGGACTTTATCGCCCCAGCATTCCCATCCCCTCCAGAGGCCCTTGTCACCCCAGACCAGCGAGTGTGGGCCTTTATCTGGACTCTGCTTCCTCCTTGGGAACACCAGGTCTTGGAGCAAGAGAACTTGGCAGGCTTTCCCCATGGCAGTCTTATTCCTCCTCCTGTTCCTATATGGAACTCCCCAGGCTGCAGGTAAGGGGCAAGAGGTAGGTGATTCCTTAGCTGTTTCCAAGGTTGGGGAGGGACTGCTGCTCTTTCTCTTAGGAGCCTGGCAAAGGCATCTGACTCAAGAAGATAGAATTACCCCAACTGACCTCTTCCTGCCTCTGACACTAGGGAAGACCCAGGGGCAACGAAGATCCAGGTTATGCAGTTTCCTTTATAAAATAAGAAGAATGAGTAAATGCTTTCAGAAAAGTTGAAATGAGTAGAAGAGATGTGGGCATTTGCCAACTCTTTCAGCCCTTTCCCTCTTGCCCTCAGACCCCCTCACTGTCTGGGGGAGAGACAAGGAAAGCCCTTACCCTATTCTCTCCACCTGTCTTATTTTTGTAGCTGTCACTTGAGAAAAGTGGTCACCAGCCAGGCCTGTGCTGGGGGACCCCAGAAGGGGAGGAAGTCAGGGTTGAAGATCAAATGGGGGGTTGTTGATCTGATGGAGGTCTCTGGCCTCATACAACCTTCTTCCCACAGACAACATCCAGGCCATCTATGTGGCCTTGGGGGAGGCAATGGAACTGCCATGTCCCTCACCACCCACTCTACATGGGGACGAACACCTGTCATGGTTCCGCAGCCCTGCAGCAGGCTCCTTCACCACCCTGGTAGCCCAAGTCCGAGTGGGCAGGCCAGCCCCAGACCCTGGAAAACCAGGAAGGGAATCCAGGCTCCGACTGCTGGGGAATTATTCTTTGTGGCTGGAGGGATCCAAGGAGGAAGATGCCGGGCGGTACTGGTGCGCTGTGCTAGGTCAGCACCACAACTACCAGAACTGGAGGGTGTACGACGTCTTGGTGCTCAAAGGTGAGTGGGGGCATGCAGACCAGGGGCTACTGTGGGCCAGGAAGTCTAGATGAAGAACTGAGGGGTCCCTCTCTCCCCCACAGGATCCCAGTTATCTGCAAGGGCTGCAGATGGATCCCCCTGCAATGTCCTCCTGTGCTCTGTGGTCCCCAGCAGACGCATGGACTCTGTGACCTGGCAGGAAGGGAAGGGTCCCGTGAAGGGCCGTGTTCAGTCCTTCTGGGGCAGTGAGGCTGCCCTGCTCTTGGTGTGTCCTGGGGAGGGGCTTTCTGAGCCCAGGAGCCGAAGACCAAGAATCATCCGCTGCCTCATGACTCACAACAAAGGGGTCAGCTTTAGCCTGGCAGGTAAACCGAGGGAGGAGACGGAAAGGGATGTTCTTTCACCTCAGCCTCCCAAGTAGCTGGAATTACAGGCGCCCGCCACCATGCGCGGATAATTTTTTGAACTTTTAGTAGAGACGAGATTTCACCATTTTGGCCAGGCTAGTCTCAACCTCCTGACCTCTAGTGATCTGCCCACTTCGGTCTCCCAAAGTACTGAGATTATAGGTATGAGCCACTGCGCCTCCCCTAATTTTTAAACTTTTTTGTAGAGACAGGGTCTCACTATGTTGCCCAGTCTGGTCTCAAACTACTAGCCTCAAATGATCTTCCTATCTTGGTCTCCCAGAGTGCTGGGGTTACAGGCATGAACCACCGCATCTGGCTATTTTTTCTTGAAAGGGTGAATTACTATAAAGGGTGTGAGGGGAAAGTGTGGTTATGGCTGGTGGTCTGCTCTGTAGTTGGCTGCCCATGTGTGAGCAGGGGGCATTGCCATTCTCTATTTTTTATTTTGTTTTGTTTATTATTATTATTATTAGGCCAGGCGTGGTGGCTCAAGCCTGTAATCCCAGCACTTTGGGAGGCTGAAGCAGGCGGATCACTTGAGGTTGAGAGTTCAAGACCAGCCTGACCAAAATGGAGAAACTCCGTCTCTACTAAGAATACAAAATTAGCCGGGTATGGTGGCACATGCCTGTAACCCCAGCTACTCGGGAGGCTGAGGCAGGAGAATCACTTGAACCTGGGAGGTGGAGGGTGCAGTGAGCCAAGATCACGCCGTTGCACTCCAGCCTGGGCAACAAGAGCAAAAGTCTATCTTAAAAAAAAAAAATTGTATTTTTAGTAGAGACGGGGTTTCACCATGTTGGCCAGGATGGTCTTGATCTCTTGACTTCATGATCTGCCCGCCTTGGTCTCCCAAAGTGTTAGGATTATAGGTGTGAGCCACCATGCCTGGCCTTTTTTTTTTTTTTTTTTTTTTTTTTTGAGATGGAGTCTTGTTCTGTTGCCCAGGCTGGAATGCAGTGGCGCGATCTTGGCTCACTGCAACCTCTGCCTGCTGAGTTCAAGCTGTTCTCCCATCTCAGCCTCCTGAGTAGCTGGGAGTACAGGTGCCTGCCACCATGCCCAGCTAACTTTTGTGTGTGTGTGTGTGTGTGTGCGCGCGTGTGTATTTTGAGACTGAGTCTCTCTCTGTCGCCAGGCTGGAGTGGAATGGCACGATTCCAGCTCACTGCAACCTCTGACTCCCTGGTTCAAGTGATTCTCCTGCCTCAGCCTCCCAAGTAGCTAAGATTACAGGCATACGCCACCATGTCCAGCTAATTTTTGTATTCTTAGTAGAGCCAGGGTTTCACCATGTTGGCCAGGATGGTCTTGATCTGACATGTGATCCACCCGCCTCGGCCTCCCAAAGTGCTGGGATTACAGGCATGAGCCACAGCGCCTGGTCTCTTTTTTGTGTTTTTAGTAGAGATGGAGTTTCACCATGTTGGTCAGGCTAGTCTCGACCTCCTGACCTCAGGTGATCCACCCATCTCGGCCTCCCAAAGTGCTGGGATTACAGGTGTGAGCCACTGTGCGTGGCCCCAATTTTTATATTTTTAGTAGAGATGGGGTTTCATCATGTTGACCAGGCTGGTCTTGAACTCCTGACCTCAAGTGGTCTGCTTGCCTTGGCCTCCTAAAGTGCTGGGATTACAGGTGTGAGCCACTGTGACTGGCCGCCATTCTCTATTTATGGGTCAGGGTGAGAGGCCTGGAAAGGGGCAGAGTAGGGTGGAGGATATTGAGGGCAGGGAAACTTACAAAGTCTTCTGTTGGAAGAGCCCACCAGACTGTGGAGGGGAGGACTCTCTTTGGGGCACAGGGACAGGCCCCCTCACTGCCTCCTTCCCATCCCTCTGGTCTGGCTCTTACTACAGCCTCCATGGATGCTTCTCCTGCCTTCTGTGCCCCTTCCGTGGGCTGGGACATGTCTTGGATTCTGATGCTGCTGCTCACAATGGGCCAGGGAGTCATCATCCTGGCCCTCAGCATTGTGCTCTGGAGGCAGAGGGTCCGTGGGGCTCCAGTCAGAGGTGAGTCCCTCCCTCCCGGGGGGAAGAAGAGGGCACGTGGGTGGGAGGCAAAGGGCTAGGCTCGCACCCTGCCTTTGTACCCTACCTCCTCTAGGGGAGGGGGCAAGGAACACAGCTCTAAGTTGTCTGCTGACTTCTCTTCTGTATCCCTGATGGCTCCTTCTCCCCAGCTGCCTCGATTCCTCAGTTCAAACCCGAAATCCAGGTCTATGAGAACATCCATTTGGCCCGTCTCGGGTGAGGAACAGCTAGGGAACAGAGGCTTAAATCCCGGAGGGGACTGGGGATGGGAGAGGAAACACGGGTTGGGTTGGGGAGGAGCCCTTGTTCCTGAGGATGTGAAAAGTAGAGGTATCCTTAATCCGTCTCTCTGGAAAACCCCACAGCCCACCTGCCCACAAGACCAGGTGATTTTGGTGACATCTGCTGGGAAGTGTGACCTGCTGTTTCGCTGGCCATCTAGCACCTGGAGTATTCCTCGACAACCTTGGCAAGGGGGGCGGGACTGCGAGTTCGACTTCACCGTCCAGCTGGCGTCCAGCAGCCACCAAGCTGTGTATGGGGAGGGTGGGGGACTGAAGGAAAGGAGGAGCATTATTTTGTGATGTCACCTACAAAAAGGTTTGGTCTCCTGTCTTGTAGCAGCCAGTGGAAGGATGGCCCTGAGCCCATAGTACTGTGGGGTTGAGGGGAGCCTGAGGTTGCTGGTGGGGGCAAGGAGGATGGGTGTGAGCAGGGAGGAGACAGGAATCTGGAGACTTGAGCAATGGTGGGGAATCCATTGCAGCAGAGCTGAAGGACAAATGGGGAAAACTGGGGAAGAGAGAGAAGGGAAGAAACTCAAGTCAGAGAAAGTGGAAAGAGATAGACAGAGAAAGAAAAAAATAGAAGCACCAAGTGGGAGGACGGAGTGACAGAGAAAATGGAAAGACTCAACCCATCTCTAAATTAAGCCAGACCCCCACTACCCAGTGTGTCATCCTCACAAAGAGGAGAGGGAACAAGCACCTTTAATCAACCCCAGACTTCCTCACATGCAAGGGGAGGGAACTGAGTAGGATAGAGATGCCTGTGCTCAGCTCCCACCCGGGGCCCCTCTTTATCCTTCCTTATCCTAGGCACACACTCTTCCCTGTGGCGCTCTACCAGGGCATTCAGAGCATGTGAGCAGCTATCGCCACTCTGGCACTTCCTCCCTGCTGCCCTGGGGTCACACCCTATTTCCCGGGGGCAGAGGGAGTGTCTACTCGGGCTGGCAGGCCCAGTGGGGGTGTATTATTTATTGGGCTGGGGCCATGCTGGGATGTTTGTGAATCATGGGCGAGTCTGGGCTGGTGAAGCGACGGAGGGTATTGATGCTCCCAACTTGGCCATTCCTCAGTCTCAGGCAGAAATGAGCTGAGCTCCAGCCACACCCTCACAAGCAGCTCCACTGGGTGCCCTTTTGTGTCTCTGCTCAAGCTTGGGCCTTACTGGAGAAAAGCTTTCTCAGAAGTCTCACCTAACGCCTTCAGGCTGCAGGGGCTTAAACTAAGCCATTGGCAGGATAAAGGAAGCACATGACACAGATGGAGAATGAGGGGAGTGCTGTGGTCCAGGTTCCAGCTCCAGCCCAACCCACCAAGCAGCTATAGTTCGCTCTTAGAGCTCACACACACACACAGCAGTATCTGCAGTATTCCTGTACTCCTAGATAGACCTTTTATTAAAGCTACTCTTCATAGTCCCCCAAGCCCTCCATCCTGAGCTCCCGACCTACCACATTAGTCTTTCCTAGCAAGACTCTCCTCCTTACCATACCTGATGCCGCTTTGATCCCTTTGCCTGAGATCCACAGTGTCATCAAAATGCCTGCCTTGCCAGTGACTGGGGCTGACAGGGGGCATCAGCAATGGGCATCTAGAAAAGACAAAAGACACAGAATAGCTGTTCTTTATGAGGCTGGACTCTGGGCAGGTGCCTCCCCAGGCCTTGTGAGGGGCCTGTGAGGGGGTCTCCTGAGAGATCTGGGGTCTCTGTACAAAATTAGGTTGTCGGGCATGTCTCAAAGTGTCTGTGCAGGTGTTTCCAGGGCCGTGGTGATGGCGGCAGAATCCTAGGTTGGGGGCTGCAGATCCCGGCGAAGCTGGCCACAAGGAGGGGCAGGGAGGAAAGGAGGCTGGTGAGCTGCCATGGGGAAGCGGCCATGTTGCACAGGTCCTGCTAGCAGCAGTGGTGCCGCAGAATGTAGGAGTGCAGCCAGTAGGTGGCATGGCTCGGCAGAGGGCACTGGGCCCTTGGGAGGTAGCCTTTTCGCTCGATGATCTCACTCTGATCTGTGGGATGAAGGAGGCATGCTGAGGCGGGGGCCACAGGAAAGGCGGGATGGATGGAGGTAGGGAGCCGCCTGGAGAAGGGCCATTGGACCAGAGCCCTACCTGAGGTGCCGATACTGATGCTGCAAGATTCATCGTCCTGACACTTGGTGGGAACAGGGTAGCAGGATTTGGCCAAGCTGCAGGTGTAACAGCGGAGCCTTCCCCGGGCAGGGGACATGGTGAGACCTGTTGAGGCAGCAGAGATTAGGAGAGCAGGAGAGGCAAACCCTCCCTGTGGGGCAGGCAGAGGCTAGATCCGGAGAGGGATCTCAGAGAGAGGTGACACACGAAGCAGAGAGAGGAAAGCTGTGGAACAAGGGAGAAAAGCAGACAGAAGTAGAAAAAGTGACCGGGCGCAGTGGCTCACGCCTGTAATCCCAGCACTTTGGGAGGCCGACGCGGGCGGATCATGAGGTCAGAAGATCAAGACCATCCTGGCTAACATGGTGAAACCCCGTCTCTACTAAAAATACAAAAAATTAACCAGGCATGGTGGCACGTGCCTCTAGTCCCAGCTACTCGGTAGGCTGAGGCAGGATAATCTCTTGAACCCGGGTAGCTGAGGTTGCAGTGAGCCGAGATCATGCCACTGCACTCCAGCCTGGGTGACAGAACAAGACTCCGTCTCAAAAAAAAAAAAAAAAAAAAGAGACACAGAGAAGGGAGGGGAGACGATGCAGGAAAAGAAACAGAGATGGAGGTAAGAGCGGTACAGGGATTGAGAAATGAGCAGACATGAACAGAAGCCATGAGAATCAGAGTCCAACATAAGAAGAATGAGACAAAAAGCCAGACCCAGCAGCAGGGAAGTAGAGGCGGTCAGTGAAAAAGTTAAGTAAATGGCAGCAGAGACAGATAGGAAAATAGAAATTGACATTGACCAAAGGGCCCAGCACAGAAGCAAGAGGTGAAATAAGGGATAGGGGAGACAGGGGTGGGTCAAAGATGCAGCAAGGAGGAGACAGTTATTCTCAAATGCTTTTGAAAGGAAACTCTTCCTTTCCCACCTCATCAGGCTGGCCTTCCCAGTGGCTGGTCTCCCTGAAGTCCCCCACTCCCCCAGATCTCTTCTTGGCCTCTTCCAGCTCTCCCACCCCTCTCCTCCCCAGCCCTCAGGTTCCTCCACATGCCCTTGTCCCCGCCCCCAGCCCCCTGACCGCTGAAAGTTCCCCAGTCCACCCTTACCCAGTGCACCACAGAGGAACAGGACACAGAGGAAGATGTTGGAGGTGCCCATGGCCAAACGCAGGGTCAGGAATTGGGGAGAGGTGATCTGCATCCTGAGATCCCGGGATTTGTAAAGTTGGAACATTTGAACAAGACAGGGAGGAACCAGGAAACAAACACACCTAGGGAGTGAATCTGGGGGGCGGAACCGTGACCAGATTCACCAGCCTGACCCGCAGGCAGTGGAGGCCCCCAGCCTGCCCCTGCTAGGAGACTGCCCTTGCCTGGAGGGTCTCCTCTGCTCTCTCAGCGTGTTGTCTCTGTAACTTAGCTTCCTCTCCTGCTCCTGAGTTGTGTCTGTCGCCTTCCCTCCTACTCCTCTCCCTCCCTCTCCATGTCTCAAGCTGCTCCCTGGCTCTCTTAGCTTCTCTCTGTCTTTGTTTTCTCTGTCTTTCCCCCTCAGTGCTTTCATGTCCTTCAAGGTCACCCTCCTAAACAACCCTGGCGTGGATCTATTTGAGTGTAGAATCAACAATACCCCCCCACACCCACCCACCCACACGCACACACAAAGCCCAGCTGTATAAGGGTGGACCCCACCCAGCTTCAGATCCCTTTGATCCCCCCAAGCTTCAACATTCCTACCCCATAATTATCCCTGACAGCTTTACTACCTTGGGGGAAAGAAATAATCATGGTGGGGCTGGAGGGCCAGCCGGGTGTGCTTGCACTGGGGAGAAATCACTAGAAAGGAAGGCATGGGGCCGGGCGCGGTGGCTCAAGCCTGTAATCCCAGCACTTTGGGAGGCCGAGACGGGCGGATCACGAGGTCAGGAGATCGAGACCATCCTGGCTAACCCGGTGAAACCCCGTCTCTACTAAAAAGTACAAAAAACCAGCCGGGCGAGGTGGCGGGCGCCTGTAGTCCCAGCTACACGGGAGGCTGAGGCAGGAGAATGGCGTAAACCCGGGAGGCGGAGCTTGTAGTGAGCTGAGATCTGGCCACTGCACTCCAGCCTGGGCGACAGAGCGAGACTCCGTCTCAAAAAAAAAAAAAAAAGAAAGGAAGGCATGGATAGAATTTGGGGTAGGGGGTGGTGATAGAACCTGGAGGACTGGGGTTGAAGAAATTGGGAAGGAGGAAGGCCCATCTGGGGAATCAGAGCCAGCATGTACCAGGAGGAGTAAGACTAGGAACAGGGAGTGAAGATAGGGGAGACACAGGTGCCCAGGAGAGCAGCTTTTTTAAAAAACATTGATCTCAGGACCTCTTTACACTTTTCAAAGTTACTTAAGACTCTGAAGAGCTTTTCTTTATGAGGTTATATCAATATTTACTATATTAAAAATTAAAACAGATCATTTAAAGTAGGTATTATTTAAACAATAAAAATAATAAATTATTGCATGCTAACAAAATATGGTTTTGTGAAAAATAACTATTATTTCCCCACAGCACAGTGAGAAGCTGAGCATTGCTTTACATTTTTGTGAATCTAATGTCAGGCTTCGTGGGAGATGCCTGGGTTTTCCTATCTGCTTCTGCATTCAGTCTGTTGGGATATGTTGTTTTCATTGAAGTCCAGTATATGAAGAAAATCTGATCTTACACAGATAGTTGCAAAAGGAAGACCCTCAAGGACCCTGTGAAAGGGTATCAGGGATCCCCAGGGGTTCTTCTTGGTCCACAGTTTCAGGACTGCTGCTGGAGATAAAGGAGTTTGAGGACTCCAGAGGATGCTGAGGGCATGCCGTGGGGCCCCTCCCTGTCCCCACTGGGGCCCCTGGTGCCTGCTGGGGGAGACTCTTTCCTCCTTTTTTTATAGCCCTATAAAGCTCAAGGCAAGGGGGATATAAGGCAGGTAGAGTCGGGCTAGGGGAGGGGGGTGGGCGGGAGGTAGAGGCGGTCCTGACACGGGCAGACTGCGATGAAACCCCAGTTTGTTGGGATATTGCTCAGCTCCCTGCTAGGGGCTGCCTTGGGTAAGGAGGCGGCCAGCTAGCCTCTTACACAGGCCTTCTGCCAGCCAGCTCCACTGAGGGCCCAGGTCCAGCGCCTCTTTTCTCCTGCCAGGAAACCGAATGCGGTGCTACAACTGTGGTGGAAGCCCCAGCAGTTCTTGCAAAGAAGCCGTGACCACCTGTGGCGAGGGCAGACCCCAGCCAGGCCTGGAACAGATCAAGCTACCTGGAAACCGTGAGTCCTCCATTTCTCTCTCTTCCCACAGCCTTTCCCTGCCTCCAGCCCCACGTCAATCCTTCTGGCTTCCAGAACCCTCCAGGCTCAGTCTGGCTCTGGGCAGATGGTGCGGCTGTCAGAGGAGAGCAGTCTGTACCCCTTCTGGCTCCTGGCACAGAGCCCCTGAGAGGCCCACAGTCCTTGTGCCCCCACCTCTCCACCTCCTTACTCTCCCAAAGGAGTCTCATAGGCCCATTAGCTCACAGGTGAAGAGCTCTGGCCCTGAAAGGCCAAAGTTAAAACCAAACTTCAAAATTTCAGCATTAGTCAAGGACCAGGGAGGGGTATGTGTGTGTGTGTGTGTGTGTCTGTCTGTCTGTCTGTGTGTGTGTGTGTACATATTCTTAATATTTTATTTTAACGTAATTTTGGATTGACAGAAAAGTTGCAGAAATACTCAACTTTTCCTAATGCTGACATCTTACATAACCATGGTACAATTATCAAAATCACAAAATAACATTGATACAATACTACTAACTAATCTACAGACTTTATTTGATTTAGCAGGATCCTACATTGCATTTAGCTCTCGTGTCTTCTTTGTCTCCTCTGATCTGTGCCAGCTCTGTTTTTGTCTTTCATGACCCTGACATATTTGAAGAGCCCTGATAAATTATTTTATACCTAGAGTTTAAAAAAATCACTTTTAGGGCCGGTGCAGTGACTCACACCTGTAATCCCAGCACTTCAGGAGGCCGAGATGGGAGGACCACTTGAGCCCAGGAGTTGAGACCAGTCTGGGCAACATAGGGAGACCCTGTCTCTACAAAAAAAAAAAAAAAAAAAGATTAAAAAATTAGCTGGGCATGGTGGCACATGTTTGTAATCCTAGATACTCAGGGGGCTGAAGAAGGAAGATTGCTTGAGCCTGGGAGGTTGAAGCTACAGTGAGCCATGATCATGCCACTATACTCCAGCCTGGGGAACAAAATGAGACCCTGTCTCAAAAAAAAAAAAAAAAAAAAAATCATTTTTAGGCTGGGCTCAGTGGCTCACACTTGTAATCCCAGCACTTTGGGAGGCCAAGGCAGAAGAGTCACCTGAGGTCCGGAGTTTTCGGTAGAGATGGGGTTTCACTGTGTTAGCCAGTATGGTCTCGATCTCCTGACCTCGTGATCCACCCGCCTCGGCCTCCCAAAGTGCTGGGATTACAGATGTGAGCCACCACGCCTGGCCAAAAAATGTTTTTAAAAAATTAGCCAGCCATGGTGGCACACACCTGTAATCTCAGCTTCCTGGGAGGCTGAGGTAGGAGGATTACTTGAACCCAGGAGTTCGAGGCTATAGTGAGCTATGATTGCACCACCACACTCCAGCCTGAGTGACAGAGCAAGACCTTTTCTCTAAAAATAAATAAAATCATTTTTAGATTTAAAAAAAAAATTTACGTGCCAGATGCAGTGGCTCACGCCTGTAGTCCCAGCACTTTGGGAGGCCAAGGCAGGTGGATAACCTGAGGTCCGGAGTTTGAGACTAGCCTGACCAACATGGAGAAACCCTGTCTCTACTAAAAATACAAAATTAGCCAGGTGTGGTGGTGCATGCCTGTAATCCCAGCTACTTGGGAACCTGAGGCAGGATAATTGCTTGAACCCAAGAGGTGGAGGTTGCGGTGAGCTGAGATTGCACCATTGCACTCCAACTGGGCAACAAGAGTGAAACTCCATCTCAAAAAAAAAAAAAATTTACATATACTTGATATACTAAAAATTATTTTATAGAATGTCCCTCAGGCCGGGCACGGTGGCTCAAGCCTGTAATCCCAGCACTTTGGGAGGCTGAGACGGGCGGATCACGAGGTCAGGAGATCGAGACCATCCTGGCCTACATGGTGAAACCCCGTCTCTACTAAAAAATACAAAAAACTAGCCGGGCGAGGTGGCGGGCGCCTGTAGTCCCAGCTACTCAGGAGGCTGAGGCAGGAGAATGGCGTAAACCCGGGAGGTGGAGCTTGCAGTGAGCTGAGATCCTGTCACTGCACTCCAACCTGGGTGACAGAGCGAGACTCCGTCTCAAAAAAAAAAAAAAAAAAAGAAAAAAAAAAAGAATGTCCCTCAATTTATATTTATCTGATATTTGCCATGATGAGATTGAGGTCATGCATTTTAAGCAAGAATACTGCAGAAGTGACGTTGCGTCCTTCTCACTGCATCACATCAGGAGTTTACAGTGTCAATGCATTAACTTTGATCACTTGGTTTCAGGGAGGTGTTTTTTGAGGGGGCTGAAAATCCCTTTGGGCTCCTTGAAATCACATCTGCTCTGCCCCAGAAGGCAAGTCCTGAAGCCAGGAGTCCAACACCCCAGTTTCATTCTCTCTCTCAGCCCCAGTGACCTTGATTCACCAACATCCAGCCTGCGTCGCAGCCCGTCATTGCAATCAAGTGGAGACAGAGTCGGTGGGAGACGTGACTTATCCAGCCCACAGGGACTGCTACCTGGGAGACCTGTGCAACAGCGCCGTGGCAAGCCACGTGGCCCCTACATGCATTTTGGCTGCAGCAGCTACCGCCCTGACCTGTCTCTTACCAGGACTGTGGAGCGGGTAGTGGGAGTAGGAGTAGAGAAAGGAGCAAGGGAGCAAGGGAACAAGGGACATCCGAACATCTAATGTGAGAAGACAGGCATCCTTCTGTGAGTCATTAAAATCTATGCACCACTCTACAGCTGACTGGAAAATTGCATCTATCTTTGGTTGATGGGAGGACTTAAAGGGTAATATGGGGCATCCAGGTTCTAGTTTGGGGGTTACCAAGCAACAGCGGGCTTAATTACAGTGGTGCACTCCTTAACCAACTAAACCCCAAAGGACGATGGCTTCTCTGCCTTCTGTGGCTCCTGGATCCTGTTGCTAGGTTGAATCTTCCTTAGCAATGAGATTCACTGAGTGGGGTTGCCAGGGTTTTGCGAGCCTGAGTCTGGGTTTGCTCCCCTTTCTCCCATTTGCAACTTGGCTCCCAATAAGACTATTTTGAATTGAGAAAAGAAATGTAAAAAGTGTGATAAGTAAAAACTGCTTGGTGCCCTACTTACTAACCAGGCCAGGTGAGGCCTCTGACTCTAACCTGAGAGAAACTGAAGAAACAGGGTCTCGGGCCCCATCCCCATGTGCCTCTCCTATCCTGTCTGGAGAGCCCTCAAGCCAGGCTGCACCTTCTTCTTGGCAATACATCAGGGGTGTGGCCTAAATTTGGGATATGAGTTGTTGTGTGCCACCTGGAGACACTGGAAGGGAGGATGAAGACCTGAAAAACCTGTTTCTCCATTTGCCCCAGCCCAGCCTCCCAGGGAACCTCCCTGAAGGATTCCTGTGTAAGGGTGGGAGGTTGAGAGTATTATTTCCTGGGAGGTGACCTGACCCTTAGGTCTTCTGATAATAAATGTGCATTTTATCAGACTCAGACATTTATTACTCAAAACGGAAAGAGGTCAGTATGGGGGATGGGGTACGTATGGGAGCCTATACAGTGAGGTCATCAGGTCCTTGTGGGAGCCTTCACTGGGGACAAGACAGAAGCCCCATTTCAGGCCCAGATCCCAATCCCTTCTCAAGAAGGGGACAGTAGAGTGTAGGAAGCAAAGTGGGGAGCCCTTCTAGGAGCCAATGGAGGCCCTGGAAAGAAGTGGGAAGGGACCCGGAAAGAGCAGTGAAGGGTGTGAGGTGGGAAGGATGGATGAGGAGACCTCTCAGAACAGTGTTTAATGGGAGCTAGAGAGAGACCATTAAAGAAATGGGAGCTAGGGAGAGACTATTCTGTAAAACCAGGGGATATGGAGACACAGGGAGAGAGGCTCAGGCCAAGGCAGGTGGGAGGAGGGGCAGCCAATGGAATGAGTCTCAGTGCAGCAGCCAGAGGCCAAGGCCAGCCAAGGAGGTAAGGAAGACAAGGCCCAGGGCTGGAGTGGGCCGGGGGCCTGCACTGTTGCAGTTGTCCTTGTTGCAGCAGGTGGTGTTATATGTCAGGCCCAGCTTGCGGTTGGTTTGGTTGAAGGCCTCCTGACAGGGCTCTTCTGGTGTGCCACAGCGCAGATTGGAGAAAACCCACATCTTACCTAGGAGTGGGAATGGGCAGGGAATCAGCTAGGATGGGCACCTGGCATGCCTGTGTCCACCTCCCCACCCCATCCACCCACCTAGGCTTCCTTCCCTCCCAACTCTGTCCCTGGCCCTCCCCTTCTCTTTTCTCAGTCTGATCTTCCTCCTGCACGTCCTTACCCACCACTCCCCCAGTCCCGGTTCTATCACTTGCTGGCCATAAGGCCTTGGACCTGTTTCTCTCTCTCTCTCTCTCTTTTTTTTTTTTTTTCAAGACAGAGTCTTATTCTCACCCAGGCTGGAGTGCAGTGGTGCCATCTCAGCTCACTGCAACCTCTGCCTCCCAGGTTCAACCAATTCTCCTGCCTCAGCCTCCCGAGTAGCTGGGATTACAGGCACCCACCACCATGCCTGGCTAATTTTTGTATTTTTAGTAGAAATGGGGTTTCACCATGTTGGCCAGGCTGGTCTTGAACTCCTGATCTCAAGTGATCCACCTGCTTTGGCCTCCCAAAGTGCTGGAATTACAGGCATGAGCCACCATGCCCGGTTGTGTTACTGTCTCTTTTTGAGGCCGTTTTCTCAATATAATAATAGCAACCACATCACAGGGTTGTCATGAACACTAATTGAAAAAAAGACATGCAAAGACATAGAATGTTGCACACAATCATCTTTGGCCAAACAATATCATTGCTATAATCCTCTGCTTCTCTGTCTCAGTCTTAGCCCCATTTGGGCCTCAATCCTGGCCATAGAGTTTCCCACCTCCCTGCTCTCCCCACTAAGGAAGGGGATGTTACCAAGGTATGCATGTGTTGTCAGGCATTGCTGTCCTGGCTCCAGGCGGCAGGACTGCCGGTCCACACAGCCCAGCACAGGGACCTTGTAGCAGGAGTGACAGCGAATGTCAGCTGGGAAGACACAAGTCAGGCTGAGGTGGTCTCTGACTTACCTGGGGATAAGCTGAGCTGGGGGCGGGGGTGGAGGGTGGAGAAGAGCCCATCACATAGGTGCTCCAACCTGTTTGGCTGTTTGGTCTAGTAAGCACAGAGCAGATGAGTGATGCAGGGAAAATGGAAAGTAGGCGGCAGGTAAGGGTAGAGTTGTTGCTTTGTGAAAGACCCACACCCTACATATCTTCCTTCACTCCACCCCGTTTGGAGATGAGTCAAGAGGGACAGAGCTATGAACAAAAACATGGGGCTGGAGATAGATGGAATGTGAGGAAGATACCATGGGGAAAGAATGTGGGTGGTGAAGGAGGAGATGGAAACTTAAAAGAAGAAGAAATAATAAAAATGAAAATCATGACTGTTACAACACTGTCAGAAATGTCTTGGAACTTGAGGTTGGCGAGAAAGCCATTTGTGGCCAGCTTTAGCAATTTACAATTTACTCTTCATCTCCTGGAGCTGGCAAGAGTGTGGGAAGAGGAACCAGACCTGAATAGAATCCTCTCACCCCAGTAGCTCTTCAGCAGAAAGGAATGATACCTGAGAGACAGATCACCAGATTCCATCCTAGCACCTTATCAAAATGGAGAGGGTGGATACAGAAGGCGGTACCCCAAAGTTCCTGCTTCAGTTAATTCAAGGTTTGGGCAGGCAAGTTTGGTGACGCAGGGTCCAAGGGTGGAGGAGCCTGGTAAGTGCACCTCAGTGAAATCCACCTCACCCTGGAGGTGAGTGGCCCAGGTGTCCCTTCTTCAGAAGGTTCACGAAAATGCTCTATCTCCATGGAGGCTCTTAGATGTCACTGCAACCATCTAGAAAGCTTGTATCCCTGGTAGGGGAGTGGGTATGCAACCCAGGAGGGGAGTAGAGGGTATCTAGGAAAGGCCATGGCTGAGGGACTGAACATCTGAGTCCCTGATGGAGTAGATGGGGAGGGTGGGCTACAAAAGGAGCCTGGGACTGGATGCCTAGGTCTTTGAGAGGACAACTTACTGAGCACAGCAGATAGAGAAGAAGGCAGGTAAGCTAGATTCTGGAGAGCTGCATATTGAAGTGGGGCTGGTTGGGGAACTGGATACCTGAGTTTCCAAAGAGGGGACACCTTGGAGTGGGGAACAGGGGACCCAGAGCCCTGGCAGGTGAGAGAAATGGGTCTGTCTTGGAGGTGGGGAGGATGGATGGAGACCTGGCATTTTGAGAAACAGAGCAAGGAGGCTGTCATAGGGAAGCCTGGTCTTGGTGGCATAGGAGAGCTGAGCCAGTTGGGGCTGGGGGTGTTGGGATCCCGAGTGGTGGGTAGGGCAGGGAAGTGGGTAAAGCAGGGTGTAAAGGTCCTGACCAGGCAAACCAGGTCCTTGGGGCCCCCAGGTGCTCACCTGAGACCCAGCAGAGCAGAGCAGACAGGGTGAGCAGCAAAAGGGCTTTCATGGCGAGGATCCTGAGAATGGTGGCAACCACAGCAGCTGCTAAAGTAGAATCCAGCTCTGGGAGTTGAGTGGCCTTTTTGGAACTTATAAACCTAAAGGCTCCTCCCTTCACTGCCTCTGATAGCCCCTCCCTTCCCACTTACTACACAGCTGACCAGAGAAAAGACAAGGGGTGGGGAGGCACTGAGCAGGACAGAGTGGGAAGTAGGGATGGGAGAGAGGGATGGGGGAGGGCAGGTGCCACTAGTGGCCAATGCCATTGTGGTTCTTGGTTTCAGGCCAAGATGCCCTTCCTGGCCCCCTGCTAACAGTCCTGCTGCTGAGTCCTCTGAAGGAGCATCATCAAAGGCCTCTGTGATTTACAGTGTCCATGGTGGTAGCTTCTGCTGGTTCCTGGGAAATGGACAAAAGGATGAGGCCCAAATTAATTGCTGAATTTGGGTCCCTGGGTCCCTGCTGGACATTGATAGGGACATGCTGGTGGAAATTGGGGATGGAATGGGTCAAATTAATCTCCATTCAGGCCCCACTCGGTCTTTCCAATGCCTGCTCAGCCATCAGTGACTCACTGATGGCTTCTGTGATGCCATAGCAGCAGAGGCAGGGGCTGGGGCTACTCATCTAGGGGAGCCACCACAGGTCTGCTAAGTAGGGGCTGCCTCAGGCTCCCATGAAGTTTCTCAGGACGTCACCTCGGCTCCACTTGCACTTGGTGTGACCTTGTTGCTCCAGTCCAGCAGCAGCAATTGTCCTAGGTGTGGCTGTGTGCACCTGCTCCAAAGCACCTCCCCAATCAAAACCTGCCAACTTGGGCAGGGCACCAAGGCAGGAGGAACAGCATGGGCACAGAGAGGTAAGGTAGAAGCTAAAATAAGAATAGAAATAGTAGGCTGGGGGTGGTGGCTCATGCCAGCAGTCTCAGCACTTTGGGAGGCCGAGGTGGGTGGATCACAAGGTCAAGAGATCAAGACCATCCTGGCCAACATGGTGAAACCCCATCTCTACTAAAAATACAAAAATTAGTTGGGTGTGGTGGTGTGCGCCTGTAGTCCCAGCTACTCCGGAGGCTGAGGCAGGAGAATCACTTGAATCCAGGAGGCAGAGGTTGCAGTGAGTCGAGATTGCACTCCAGCCTGGCAACAGAGCAAGACTCTGTCTCAAAAAATAACCATAATAATAAAAATAATAGAAATAGTAATAATAATGGCAAGTACTTACATAGTGATCCTACGTATTCTAAGCAGTTTACATGCATTACTTTATTTCGTTATCACAATACCCTACAAAATAGGGATTTTTGTTGTTGTTGTTGTTGTTTTTGAGACAGGGTCTGGCTGGCTCTGTCGCCCAGGCTGGAGTGCAATGGCCTGATCACAGTTCACTGCAACCTGGACCTCCTGAGCTCAAGCGATCCACCCTCCTCAGCCTCGTAAGTAGCCTGGATTACAGGCGCGCCTGAAAAGTTAAGCAGGCAAAAGTGTTTGTGTAAATTGGCCCGAGCACACATTTTAAGTGAGCACCATCTGAAGACTCTGAGTTTGCCTGCGAGGATTCCCAAAGGGATCTGGGTAGTTGGTGGCCCCGCCCCCTCTCTTATCGGAGCCCCCCAGCCCCTCCGTTCTCCTCACCCCCAACTTCCCTCCGGTCCCCCCCCAACCCGCCCCACGCCGCTGATTCGCTCGCAGCTTCTCCTCACCACATCCCAACCATGGCTGTGTTTCTGCAGCTGCTACCGCTGCTGCTCTTGAGGGCCCAAGGGAACCAAGGGGGTAAGCGATCCCTGGGAGAGTTGTGATAGATGCAGAGGGGCTAAAGCAAGAAAGGGGCCGCCTAGTAGGGTGGGTTGTGTGTGGGAAGATCCAGGATGGCTGGAGTGCAGAAGAGAGAAGAGAAAGAGGAGACGGGATGGGGGGTCGTCTTGCCCTATGGACCTGCCCTAACCACAGCCTCCGGCCTCTCCTAGCTTCTCTGGACGGCCGCCCTGGGGACCGGGTGAATCTCTCTTGCGTAGGAGTCTCTCACCCCATCCGCTGGGTCTGGGCGCCCAGCTTTCCGGCCTGCAAGGGCCTCTCCAAAGGACGCCGACCGATCCTGTGGGCCTCTTCGAGCGGGACCCCTACCGTGCCTCCCCTCCAGCCTTTTGTAGGCCGCCTTCGCTCCCTGGACTCTGGTATCCGGCGGCTGGAGCTCCTCTTGAGCGCGGGGGACTCGGGCACCTTTTTCTGCAAGGGCCGCCACGAGGACGAGAGCCGTACAGTGCTTCACGTGCTGGGGGACAGGACCTATTGCAAGACTCCCGGGCCTACTCATGGTAGGTCCAGGCCTGTGCGCACAAGGGAACTTAACTCCGACACATACCCGGAGGAGGGAAGAGGATGGAAGAGGGCCTTGGCTGGGGGTTCTTGAGCGGGAGAGCTGGCTCTCTCTCGTCAAACCCCTGACCTCAGCATCCCTCCCTGCCATGCCTTTCCCCCAGGGTCCCTGTATCCCCAGCTCCTGATCCCGCTGCTGGGCGCTGGGCTGGTGCTGGGACTGGGAGCTTTGGGCCTGGTCTGGTGGCTGCACAGGTGAGCAGGAGGGACCTGGCCTGGTTAAATGGGAGTGACCAGAGGTGGAAAGGGCAGGACCAGAACCTTCGCAAAAGAAAGAGCTAGACCTAGAGCTCTGGTCCTGTCTTGGCGAAGAATGGGAGAGGTCAAAGGTGGGAGCGAGGCTGCTGGCTGGTGAGTAGAGCCCAGCCAGAGGAGATGAGCTGGAAGTGCAGCAGAGTCAGAGCCTGGGCTGGACTGTCGGTGGGGGTAGAGTCTAAGTTGTTTCTGGTCTGAGCCTTCAAGTTGCTGGACTGTCCTTGGCGCGGCCTGAGTCCCAGGAGAACCAGTGAGACAAGACTGGTGGCTCTCAAAGACTCAAATGTCCCTTACAGGCGCCTGCCCCCGCAACCGATTCGACCACTCCCTAGATTTGGTGAGACTAACTCCACCCCGTTTTCTTTCTCCTACACACCCACTCCCCACCCCTCAATTCCTAAGTCTGAGCCCTTGCTGGGAACAGACATGTTGGTCACCTTCTCTCCATCCTTCAGCTCTGTCCCCCCCACATAGCTCCACTTGTGAAAACCGAGCCCCAGAGGCCAGTAAAGGAGGAAGAGCCCAAGATTCCAGGGGACCTGGACCAGGAACCGGTAAGGGCATGGGGATGGGAAGGGGATGGCCAGAATCTCTGAGGAATATGGACCAAAAAAAAAAAAAGGCCTGAACCCCAAGGGAGACTGTGGAGACCATCTTGTCTTCCTGCCCTTCCTCCTCCAGAGCCTGCTCTATGCGGATCTGGACCATCTAGCCCTCAGCAGGCCCCGCCGGCTGTCCACAGTGGACCCTGCTGATGCCTCCACCATCTATGCGGTTGTAGTTTGAAGGGAAGCCCTTACTCCAAACCTCCCAAGCTAGGGGATCCCAGCTACCCATAATCCCTCTCCCCTCCTTGGTCCCTCACCTGGAAGAGGAAGGCACCATGGTATAGAAATAAGTGCTAGACTGGGAGTCGGGAGACCTGGGCTCTAGGCTGTCTCTGCCACTGATCTTACTCCTAAACTTACTCACATCTCTCCTATAACCTCCATGTCTCCCTCACCACCGGTGTCGTCTGCATATCCAATCAAGCCCTAGCTCCTATCTCATCAAAAGTCCCAGACAGTTGCCTTATCTCTTCCCTTCCCTTCACAGTCAAGCTTTGGAACCAGGGGCATACACCTGCCTCTTCCATTTTCTTCTCCTTCACTTTATCCCCACTGCTCATCTGTTGAAATTGCTTATCTGCTCTCCATAAGATTGCCAGTAACGTCCTAAGAGCCACACCCAGTAGACATTTTTAGCATTCATCTGGTTTGGTCTCCGATTACTCCATTCCTTTTTTTTTTTTTTTTGAGATAGAGTCTCGCTCTGTCGCCCAGGCTGGAGTGCAGAGGCATAATCTTGGCTCACTGCAAGCTCCGCTTCCCGGGTTCACGCCATTCTCCTGCCTCTGCCTCCTGAGTAGCTGGGACTACAGGCGGCTGCCAAGACACCCAGCTAATTTTTTGTATTTTTGGTAAAGACGGGGTTTCACTGTGTTAGCCAGGATGGTCTTGATCTCCTGATCTCGTGATCCACCCGCCTCGACCTCCCAAAGTGCTGGGATTATAGGTGTGAGCCACAGCGCCCGGCCTGATTACTCCATTCTTTAAACTCTATTTTACTTTGTTGCTGGTGTTTTCTTTTTGGACTCCTCTTCCTTGCTCCATATCCCTACAGTATTCCCCATCATTCTAGGTTTGTCCTTTTCTGTTCTTCTGGGACACTCTCATCCACAGTCAGTCCTCAGCCCCCACCTCTGCAAATGACACCGAGAACTCTGTCTGGCTCAGATCTCAGATTTGGGATTAACAAACTTCCCCTTAAACATTCTGCCTGACTGACCTCAGGCATTTTGCACTCCGAATGTCAAACCCAACTCATTGTCATCTCTGAAGCTGCTCACTTAATTCTCCTCTGCATTCTCTTTAACAACCCAGTTGCCCAACCCAGAAACTGGGAGTCACGCAGACCTCCTTCCTCTCTTACTCCCACACAGTGAGCCATAAAGTCCAGTCTTTCTATCTTAACATCACTGTCAAACCCACACTCTATTCCATGACCAGTGCTGCCAAGTGAATGTACTCTCCTCACTTCCTTCCTGGATTACCCATAGCCCCACCTCATCCTCCTACCCTTGCTTTCCTCCCTGAAGTCAGAGAGATGCTACTCAAGAGATAACTGCTTCTGACAGCCCTTATTACAGAACTGAAGTACTCTCCTTAGCTTCAGCTCTGTGCCCACATGCCTTGGCTTTGGATACAACATACTACAGCACTTTGTCCACTCTCCAGGCTTATCTCTGTCACTCCACATGCACATCTTAGAAAATGCCAGCCTTAAGAGAATTCTCCCTAGCCCCAAAACGTCTTTGCCCAGTGCAATTCCTTCTTTCTGTAGTACCGCTTTCCCTCCTCCACACTATCTGCCTGGCTAATTCTTATTTATCCTCAGTTCAAGTGTGGCCTTCTCTGGGAAGCTGATCCTCCTGGCCCACCCCTTGTATATACTTTGATGCCCTAGGGCACACCACCTTTATTTCCCTCATAGAAACAGCCTTCTGTAAATTGTTCCATCACATCACAACCTATATTTCAATTTGTAAGAAATTTGCATGTACTGTGAGCTCCCCACCATCAGGAGACCAACCCTTTTGATATCATTACTAAGCCTCAGTAAATGAATGAATGAAAAATGAATGTCCCTGGAAGTGTCATTTCTTTTTCTTTATCAAATAGGGGTGGACTGGTAATCTACCAGTCTCTGAATCATCTGACTTTTAGATAAATTCAGTGAGCAATCCATCCGTACACTCTTTTCTCTGCCCTGGACACACTTCCCACGATAGAAATTCTGTCTTGTCCATCTTTTGCGCAAGTTCCTATGACATGGTTGGGCAATGAGTTGGTAAGTATCTAACAAGTTTTTTGAATGAGAGGCCTTCTTCCCTGCACTGACCCCAACCCCAGGTTTCAGCCCTGCCTTATCCCTTTGACCCAGTAAGACACCAGTCACAGCCCAGTCTAAAAGGTCAATTCTATTTTATTGGTTCTGAGAGGGAGGACTCACCCAGTGGCCCCTATCCTTTTCCCTACACTCTGCCCTCCCCCCATATTGAGATTCTCTCCCAACTACTGCCTACTCAGCATTCTCTATCTAACCCTCCTTCCCCTTCTGCTCCCTATACTATCCTACCCCTGGCCAGCAGTACCCCAAGGCCAGGCCCTCAGCTGTGGGGGCGTGTGCTGAGCACCAAGCAGAGGGAGCTGAGCCCGGCGCCAGCCTTCTCCAGTTCTGAGCAGGACACAGGTACCAGGGTGACATCAGAGAGCTTCTGCAGTGCCTGCACAGGGAGGACATGGAGTGGGGAGAGGGTAGTGAGACCTCAGGCTGAGCCAGGCCACTCTTCCAGCCAGCTCAGAGTGGCCCCACCCAGGCTTCTAGAGAAGGCACCCTTCCTCCCACTAGGAAAGCCTGAAACTCTTTTCTCTGATGGTGCTTGGTGTTGGAGTTCCTGCCCTCCCTCACCTCCTGGCTGTTGGGCAGATCCCCACCTCCACGGTGCAGGAGGAAAGGGGGCACACCAGGCAACCCAGGACGAAGAAAGAGACAGTCAGCAGCTGCGTCATCTGGGAGGGTCAGGGAAGCATATGGGTGATCAGTCAGTACTGCCATTGCCTGGAGGAAAAAGGAAGTGTTGCAGTCTCAGAACCTCTCCACAGCTGAGTCCGCCTGCTCAACCACCACTAAGGGCTAGGGAAAGACTGACATTTGTGCATAATAATGACAGCAAGCACATAGAGCTTACTGTATGTCAGACACTAAGTACTTTAGTTACCTTTGCTAATTTCCACCTTGGAATCACATGCAGTTATTTTCAACCCCCTACCTTCCCCAGCCCCTCCCCTTATCTGTCCTATCCATCCTTAGAGTAACAGTTTAGGTGCCAACTTTGGGGTTTCCTGAAACTCCGGAATAGCAAATTAATCACCCCTGTTCCTAGTCCCGCTGTTGTAACTTCTTATTTACTCGTGTGTTCTTTCATATAAGATGGACAGCCCAATGAGGGCAGGGGTTGGGGCTAATTTCCTAAGCCTCCTAGCTCCCTGCCTCCCGGGCCCAGAACCGCGCCCACTTTCGTTGGCCCCGCCCCCTCCTCACCCGGACAGCCTTTTGGGCAGCTTCGCTGCTGCCTGCCACAACAGTGCGAGGTCCCCCCATGCCGCAGAGACCACGCAGGTGTGAGGGACCCGAGACCGGCACAGTGGAGACGGCGAAGTCCTAGGGAGAGCGAGGGGAGGTTTTCAGGGGCGCGGGAGGGGTGATGGGATATCCTCAAACATAGGCTGCTCTGTGCCTCTCATTTTCCCCAGCGGGCTCCCAGGCCTTTCCGACCCCCCACCTGCACCCCGCTCCCTCCCTAGGCGGGTCCCGCTCCGCACCCGGAACGTATCCGCCACGATCTCAGCTCCTCGGTGATTGGTCCATTTGGAGAGGCCTACGAAAAACTCCCGGCCTGAGTCCGGGAGGCCGCGGAGGTTTGAGGGCGGGAATGAGTTGGAAACAAGGCTCGAGACGGCCGAGTCTCCCAAACTCTACTTCCCTGTGCCAAGACCCAGCTGGTGCCGCCCACCAGACTCACCGGTGAAGAGAACGTCAGTGCCATCCAGCGTCGCGTTCTCGTCTCCTATTTCCACAATTCGGAGCCCCAGGTCTTGCAGGGCTTTGCGGACTCCATCGACCTTAGGATAGGAGAAGAGGGCACGGAGCTGTGACACCCCCGTCCCCAATTCTTCCCCAAAGCCCCGACATCCAGCTCCTCCTGTCCTTCCCTATACCACACACTCGCCGTGGCGCTCACCTCTGGCCTACGAGCGGGGCTCCAGGGTCGCGTGATTAGGGCCGTGTCCCCTTGGATCACGGCTGTGTCGCCAAGCAGCGGTCCCAGCGGCAACGACTCCTCAGGTGGCAGTTCTAGCAGCTGTAGCCCCAGTCGCTGCCTCAGTTTACCTCCCAGCACCCCGTGCTCCCTTTGGGCTTTGGCCAGATCCAGAGCCGGAAGGCCAGCCCCCGCATCTTCCCCCGACGCCAGGCTCTCTGGGACTCCCCGGATCAGGGCATGGGAGCAGCGGCCCAGCCCCTCCCCCGGCGTCCCCATCCCATCCACACAGAAGCCCCCTCCAACCGCTCGAATTTCTTAGTTTTCTTGTTTCTTCACCTGTCTGGGAGAAGAAACAGAAAAGGAGGAGACAGAGAAAGACACATGCAGACAAGGGCGTTGGGGGTGGTTAAGAGCGCCCAGGTCTTCCTCCTGCCATCTCTGGGCGTCCCTCCCACTCCGCCCCACCCCCTCCAGACCTTGTGCTCCTGTCGACCCCACTCTACCCAGCACCCTCAGGGGTCAGATTCTTTAAGAGGAGCCTGAGGAACAAGGCTAGGGTGTCTAATCTCCAAAACACCTGTTGCCCCTGCTCGGGGGCTTCGTGAGGTCCCTGTCGGGCGCCCCTCTTGGCAGCCACTAGGATGCGCTCACTCCCCAAAAATGCAGCAGCCCCGCCCCCTTAACCCTCAGCTGCTCGCTACGGTAGGGGCTTGAAGTCCGGCCCGGGACCCGCAGGGGTTATGGGACAGAAGGAGAAAGCTGGAGAGTCAAGGGCTGGGGGATGGAAGTCTTGAATACCCGAAAGAGAAGGGAAAAAAGGTGGGTAGGAAGGGAGGAGTTCCAGCCTAAGGAGTTAAGCATCCTCTCTCCGCCCTGGCCGGTCACGCTGCCCCTAGCAAGACCTAGTATAAACCGGACTGAGTCCCAAAGGACTGGGAGAGGTCTAAAACGAAATGCGAGGGGCGGGGAAACAGGGGGCGTGGTTCCGGGGCGCTGGCGCTACTCCCGGCTCCAGGGCCGGGTTCCCCGTCTGTGTCCCAAAGTCCACCCCGCCTAGCTCCGCGCCCAAATGCCGGCTCCCCATACTTTGTCCGGTGCAGGCATGGGCCCGGCACCCCCAAACTCCGGCCCCCATACGGTTCAGGGCCTCCCACCCAAGACTCACCTCCAGCGGCCACCCCCACTCCTGTCGCGCTGTGATCTCGGCTGGGGCCCCACCCCCCGAGGACAGAGTTGGTGGAGAAGGGAGTCCCCGTCTTCAAGCCTCAGGGACTAGGAGCTCTGGCTTTTAGGGGGTCCTTGGGTAGGCGAGCTCATATACTACGATGGGGCGGGGGCGCGACGGTCTGGCGGCTCCGGGGCATTGTCTAAGCGGGACGGGGCGGGGCTTCTTTGGGCCACGCCCATTCCGCCCTGCTAAGCCGCGCCCACTACATCCAGACTGCGTCCCCCTTGCCAGAAATCGGCGCCGCCCAGCGAGCGCTGCCCAGGCCCACCCAGATCTGGCCGGCCCTAGTGTCGGGGCTGCAAATGCTTCGTAGACCTCACAACAGCGCAACGGCGGACCGGCACGAAAAATAGCCCCCACCACAAACATTTCCCTTCTTAATTCCTGGCTTCTGCCCTGAGCTCAAGATCACTGACCCACCCCTCATTCCATATCACCCACACTTCAAACCCCCATTGCGTAAAAACACTTGATTTTTATTCTGTATTTTATTACTGAAATATGTTGTTCTACCCATCCCACCCCACAATAAAAATCTCACTCAGGCCCCCCATTTCTTTCCCTCATCCCCTCTTCCATCACACCATCCCGGAATAAGTGATCCAGGATTCCCTGACCACTGGCCATTTTGGAGTGTGTCCATTGGGTAGCAATGTGGAAACCACCAGGGCCTTTGTGAAGAAAACGGAGGGGGTTGAGGGAGTCCCAGGAGGGGCTTATTTGAGGGCCTTGGCCACTTGCTCATAGGCGAGCTCGATCTCCTCATCATCTGGACAGGTGGAAGCGAATTCTTCCCGCGCGTAGGCATTGCTCAAGTACCGATGCACTCCCCGGAAGACCTCGGGGATGGTGAATCCCCGGTACTTCTTACACACCACCTGAGGATGGGGAGAGGAGAGGGACCAACATGTTAGCCCCAGGGAAGCCACCTTGGCTGCTACGCTGGCCTTTCCCTTCTCCCCAGGCTGACATGATAAAACCAGCTCAACTCCTTACTGTCTTGTACCATCGTTAGCCCTCCTTTTCACTTACTGAAATCCTGGCTTTTAATAACCAGCCATTTTTCCTGAGTTTTTAAAACCTGAGATATAATTTACATATCATAAAATTCTCCTCTTGAATTTCCACAGTGACTTTTTTCCCCCATACCACTTCAGGCACTGACACAGTGACTTTTGTCCTTATTTTTCATCAGACTTTTTTTTTTTGAGACGAGGGAGTCTTGCTCTGTCACCCAGGCTGGAGTGCAATGGCATGATCCGGGCTCACTGCAACCTCCGCCTCTCAGGTTCAAGTAATTCTCCTGCCTCAGCCTCCCGAATAGCTGTGATTACAGGTGCCCACTGCGGATAATTTTTGTAATTTTAGTAGAGATGGGGTTTCACCATGTTGGCCAGGCCGGTCTCAAACTCCTAACCTCAGGTGATCCACCAGCCTTGGCCTCCCAAAGTGTTGGGATTATAGGTGTGAGCCACTGTGCCCAGCCCATCTGACTTCATCATATATTCTTAACTTTCTTTTTTTTTTTTTTTTTTTTTTTTTTGAGATGGAGTCTCGCTCTGTCGCCCAGGCTGGAGTGCAGTGGCGCGATCTCGGCTCACTGCAAGCTCCGCCTCCTGGGTTTACGCCATTCTCCTGCCTCAGCCTCCTGAGTAGCTGGGACTACAGGCGCCCGCCACCGCGCCTGGCTAATTTTTTGTATTTTTAGTAGAGACGGGGTTTCACTGTGGTCTCGATCTCCTGACCTTGTGATCCGCCCGCCTCGGCCTCCCAAAGTGCTGGGATTACAGGCGTGAGCCACCGCGCCCGGCCTTATTCTTAACTTTCATGTGAATATTTTATTGTCTCAGATTTCAACCCTTTGAGAGCAAGGCCCAGTCACCATACACTTGTGTATATTTCAATGCTTAGTACATGGATGTTCACTACATAGTTGTGTGGCAGACTGACGTCAGGCCCATGTTGCACAAACTAAACCATAGCTTTGAGGCTATGACAAAAACATGGGAACCAGCAGTTTTGATCTTCCACAAGAGGAAGTGAAGATTGAAGCTATAAAGAAAGTTAAAGCTTTGACTTTAGGAAAAGCCTGCTCTATCTAATCTGGGAATTTGGCAGTGATACCGAGACAGGAAGAGCATTCTTCAAAAGTAATACTGGGATGTATTCCTCTTTGGTAGTCTGTTTGCACCCACGACTTATATCATGGAATATAATTATCTCAAGCAGTGGTCTTGCCAGCAATGACTGCTGCAAAGGACTGGGGTGGGGTCTGCCATTGGTAGCAATTTATAAAAACCACAATAAGAAAGAAGCCATCTTCAGAGTGGTTGTCAGGGGAAGCCCATGTGGGAGCTCCTTAAAGGGCCATCCCAGTGGTCATCCTCTCCTCCCGCAATAACCACACACCTGTACTATGTGTAACTTTGGCAACAGGTTGCAGTCAGCCAGGGTGAGCTCGTTGCCATCCAGAAACTTCCTCTGAGAGACACCTTCATCTTCAGCACTGGTTTCATCCACTTCTTCTGGGAGGGGCGATGTTAAGTAATTGTCTAAAACCTTCAGGGCTTTCAGGAGTCCCTTCTCCAGATCTGTGCAAGAGAGGGAATTGATTAGAACTTCAGGAAAAGATTGACATAGTCTGAAAAGGCCCGTTGGGGGTAGATACTAATGGTGAGTCCAAAATAATAATAGCTAACACTCATTTACTTTTCTATGTGTTATTCTAAGCACTTTACATTTTATTTTATTTTACTTTATATTATTTTATTTTAGATGGAGTCTTGGTCCGTTGCCCAGGCTGGAGTGCAGTGGCATGATCCCGGCTCACTGCAGCCTCTGCCTCCCATATTCAAATGATTCTCCTGCCTTAGCCTCCTGAGTAGCTGGGATTACAGGTGCCTGCCACCACACCTGGCTAATTTTTGTATTTTTTTTTAGTAGAGCCCACTCATGTTGGCCAGGCTGGTCTCCAATTCCTAACCTCAGGTGATCCGCTCACCTCGGCATCCCAAACTGAGCACTTTACATTTTAAAAACTGATTTATATCGCCAGGTGCAGTTGCTCACGCCTGTAATCCCAGAACTTTGGGAGGCCGAGACAGATGGATCACCTGAGGTCAGGAGTTCAAGACCAGCCTGGCCAACATGGTGAAACCCCGTCTTTACTAAAAGTACAAAAATTAACTGGGCATGGTGACGCACGTCCGTAATCCCAGCTACTCAGGAGGCTGAGGTAGGAGAATAGCTTGAACCCGGCAGGTGTAGGTTGCAGTGAGGTGACTGAGACACTGCACTCCAGCCTGGACGACAGAGTGAGACTCTGTCTCCAAAAAAATAACAAAACAAAAAACTTATTTATATGAAATTGTTATCCTAATTTTGTGGATCTGGAAATGGACTTAGAGGTGAAATGATTGCTCAAAATTATACAGCTAGTTGGATTTGTACTCAGGCAATCTGGATCTAAAGTGATGATTGTTCTTAAGCATAATCCTATTCTGCCAGAAAACAGGCCAGCAGACAACTAATGTCCCCAGTGGAGCAAAAGAGGCTAGGGAACAAATGAGAAAGGCTTAAAAGTCCTGGCCAATAAAAATGCAGGGAAATACAGAGGTAAAGCAAAAATGGGAAGCTGGGGGAAATTTACCAACATCTGCTTCATCTCCCTGATATCGGAACTTCCAGGTGCCCCTAATGTCTCCTACCCGCTGGGTCCTCTCTATTCCTCCCAGGACCCAGGCCTCTGACCCACAGGACTCACTATCATTGAGTGCTGGGTTTGAATTCTTGATGTAGGCAGAAAATTTGGCAAATATGTCCAGCCCAGCAGTGTTGGACTCAGGGTTCAGAGCTGCCAGCTTGGGGTACCTGAAAGCCAATGGGAAAAATGAGGTAAGATGTCTTCCTGGGAGGAACCTCAGCTAGCTCCCCTGCCCCAGCCCCACCACCATCTCTGTTTTCCATTCTGCTACCTGTCTGTTTCCCAGAATCTCCCTGCTCCACCTCTCCACTTTCTGAGTGCCACTATACCTGGGAGGGCACAGCACTGCCTCCAGAAATTCCTCAATCTTGTTGGTGTCTGTGTGCACTTCAGTGCCATACAGCAGGAATGGGAGCTGCCCTCCTGGGCACAGCTTCTGCACTGTCTCGGTCCGCCTGGAGAAAGGATTAGGCATCAGGACTGGAAATGAGGGTCAGGGAGAACCAGAAAGGGGGAATGGAGGACGTGGGATAAGAAAGGGACTCCAGGAGGAGGGCAAAAATGTTCACGACAGAAGGACTCGGGTGCGTGAGTGTGTGTTTGCACACATGTGTACACAAGGGGTGTTTCAAGGAACAGAAGCAGGCCTACCTTTTGGTGTCAACGGTGGTAACATTGAAGGTGACTCCCTTGAGCCACAGTACCATGAACAGTCTCTGGGAGAACGGGCAGTTCCCAATCTTGGCCCCATCACTACCAGCCTGAAAAGCAACCCCAACCCAAGGTTATGCCTGGTGCACCCCACCAATCCCTAGGCCAGTCTCTGCATTCCCACTCCCAGACCAGCTGTTTTCTGCCTAGTCATGACACATACACTGTCCCCTCACTATGGGCTCTTCGCCCTTGGGCCTGGGTCAAACCTAAGGCAGATCAATGGGAAATATTTTTTGCAAAGGCAGGCTTCTGGTTCCCCAGTGACTGAGGACAGGTGGGAGGTAAGTAAAGGGAGGAGGTCCTGGAGAACTTGGGAGGATCTGAATCCTAGAGAGGGAAGGGTGTGGAACTTCAGTGAGGCCAGAGTTGTAGGCTAGAAGCCTGGATTTCTGGGTTCCTGAAGGCAGTAGAGTCTGAAGACAGGAGAGGTGGGGTGGGGTCTGGGAGCCAGAGCTTTGGTTCTCTAAACCTCCAACCCAAGCTGTCTTTGGCAGCTGGGTAGGGAGTCTAGTCAAGGGGCCCTGGGCCTTGCCCTAGAGATATGGAGGGCCCCACAGAGAGGGGCTGCCCTCTAATTAGCAAGTAGTGACCTCATTGGCCCAAGGGACACCTCCCCCTAAGCTGAGGGTGATTCATCTCTCTGTCTCCAGCTTCCTTCCTGTCAAGGATGTGGGGGAAGGGACCATGAGGATGAGGCCTGGGCAGCTAAGGCTACCCCCTAACCCGCTGCCAGGGTCTCCCAGCACAAGTCCTCTGACTGCAATAACTATCCTCTCACAGGACACAGGGCCGGAATCTCTGCGGCACAGCCTCACCCAGGAGTAAAAATAGCCCCAGAGGCGAATGTGAGGGTGAGGTGGGGACCACACCTAAGGGGGTGGACCCAAGCACACTCTGACTTCCCCCGGCCCAGGGAGAGGGAATGGCTGCCCGAGAAACCCAAGCACAAGGGAGAGGGAGACACAGGCAGAGACACACAAAGATGAGAGAAACAAAAGCGGGGAAGGGGAAAGAAAGGCGGCAGGAAAGTGGAGGGTGGGGAGACATGCATGCCAACAGAGAGACACAAACAGAGCAGAGAGGAGGACGCTGTTACAGAAGGGAGAGAGGGGCATAGACAGGAGGTCCCCAGACTGGGGAAAGAATGCAGCAGCGGTAGGGAGGGGACCGGCCGCTGGAATCAGAGGGGAGCTGGGCAACACCGAGAAGCCTGCTGCCTGCAGTTTTGCTACCCAAATGCCATAGGACCATCTCTCCTCACCCACACCCGCAGAGAGAGGAGAGAGTTGGGGCAAGTCTTCTACTTCTCCAACCCCCAAATCCCAAAATGCCCTAACTGAGCTCTCTTCCTCTATGTGATCTCTCTCCCACCCATCCTTGTGGTAGCTACTCACGTCTTCTTGCCACCTCCCCTTCTCTCCCTTTCCCCAGTCCTGCGGATATTCGATGCCACCCCATCACCTCTCCAGCTCTGCTTTTCGAACTCTGATCCCAGTCTCCTGTTTTGTTCCACCCCCTCAAAGCTTCCCAATTTACTTGCTCTCACTCTCAGGCCTCTCTCAACACACACTCTTCCCTGAAATGTCTCCAGCCACACACACACACACCCCCCTCCCCTGCTACACTACTCACCCTCAGATCTTGTAGGGACACATGTCCTAACTGAGGTTCCCCCTCTGTCCCTTCTAAACCCTGCTGGGCCCCCACTGTCCCTTCACCAGCTCGCTCCCTACCCCACCCCACTCTCACTTTTGGGAATTCTCCTTTTTCTCTACTTCCCTTCTTTTAGGCTGCTAGAAACTTGCACTTTTACAAACTTTTCAGGGTTGATCCTAGAACTCTCATTACTTGCTAACAAGTTAATGTCTTCCCCTCTCAAAACCACCCCTCAACCAAAGAGGGCATGTGGGATTGGGGGTGGGAGCCAAGGAGGGAAGGGATTAGGGAGTTAAGGCTGGACCGAGGGAAACGTGGGAGTTGGCTTCCAGGAATTTTGGGTGGCTGAGGAGAGAAGCGTTCTTACCTTCACGAACAATTCGACCTGCGGTTGTTCTTCAGCCATGGTTGCGTCGGGGACCAGGAAGTGGCCGTCGCTGGGGGAACTGGGAGGGGCTGGGGCCAGGGAAGGCGGGTCTCACACTCAGGGATTCTCTCCCCTAGACCCAGGGCTGTCCCTCCAGTGCAACACAAGCTCAATCAGACCCTATTTGCTCCCAAACTCGGCCTCCCCACCAGCCCAACGCACCCCACACCCAGCTCCTCCAGCTCGGTCCCCTCCCGGGCTGGATCAGAGAGCCGCTGACTCACCGACCGGCCCCGCCCTGAACCTGGGGAGGGGATTGGAGGGGGGCGGGACTCGACGATGTAGGGAGTGGGTCCGGAAGGGGAATCCTCGGATCTCCCACAGGATGGGGATGGGGGTGTTAAGGAGGAGTCCTGAAAACCTCCTTGTTTGTCCGACTTCTCCTGAACACAAGACTCTTTTCTGCCTCAGTTTCCCTGCTTCATTAACCTGAGTACAACCCAACTGACCCTCATATAAAAAACTTGACACTAGCAGCTTAGGCACACCCGTGAAGATCCAGGGATGCGGCCTTTGAATGGAAAGGTGGTCGTTTAATCCTTCTGCATTTCTTCCAGACTCCAATCCAAATTCTGGGTTGCTGGGACTGTGGTCTGAGAGAAGAACTCGGAAGTGGAAGGCTGGGACTGCAGATAGGAACCGTTAGCCATGCAGCCTGGGATTAGGGAAGGGGTGACGCCAGCACTTCCTGAGCTGCCCAGACTGGTGTCTCAGTAGGTCCTGTGCCCCCCACAGTCTACTGTCTGCAGGCCCAGCTCAGCACTAAGATTTGCAGTCCTTGTGGCCTAGACTTGGGATTGGGTATAGAAAGTAGAGTTAGCGGCCGGGCGAGGTGGCTCACACCTGTAATCCCAGCACTTTAGGAGGCCAAAGGGGGTGGATCACCTAATGTCAGGGAGTTCGAGACCAGCCTGGCCAACATGGTGAAACCCCATCTCTACTAAAAATACAAAAACTTGTCAGGCGTGGTGGTGAGTGCCTGTAATCCCAGCTACTCGAGAAGGCGGAGGCGGGAGAATCACTTGAACCCAGGAGGTGAAGGTTGCAGTGAGCCGAGGTGGTGCCATTGCACTCCAGCCTGGGCAATAAGAGCGAAACTGTCTAAAAAAAAAATAAATAAAATAAAATAAAAAGAAAATAGAGTTAGGGATAGGAAGGGAAATGACCAAGTCTTTTGCAAAGGAAACAAAAAGCTGAGGCAAGGGGCTTTGTCGCAGGGAGAGGTCTGTTCCTGTAGCTTGGTCAGCTTTGTGCTTCCACTTATGCTTCCTATTGGGGCCCCTTCCTGTGCCCTTTGTCCTCTTCTCACTGACAGGTTGCCTTGGAGATGGGGCAGAGGGGTGGGATTATCATGGCCCTGAGACAGAGCTGCCCCAATCCTGAAGTATGTGTATAGGGGGTGGGGCAGGGGTGTTGTTAGCTGGTCCTGTCATGGGCATAAAGAAAGATCAGACAGAATAGTGGGAGTGGAGTCCTTGGGGACACCTAAATAAATAAGTGGGGAGGACACAGGAGGAGCAGCTCTCTACCCAGTAACCTTGATTTCTATTAAACCTTTTATGACCTGCTGAAAAAATAAACCCGGAATTCCAGCCTCCATATCCTGAATTTCTCTCCTGTCCAACCATCCCTTTTTTATCCTGCTCTTCACCCTCTGTCCAACAAAAGACCTGGTTTTCAGTTCCAGAAAACCATGGTGGAGTGCAAGAACACAGAAGCAAAACAGGGCTTGAAACTTAAAGAAAGGGAGAGACTTGGGGGAGGAGTGGGGTGGAATGACGTGATGTGCTGCTGGAAACCAGCAGTTGGTGGTTTCCTCTTGTGCTTCCTCTTCTGTGGGTTTTATCTTGCCTGTGGGAGGGCCTTTTTCTCTCCTTCCGACAGAAAGGCTATCTTTGGTGTTTGTTCCCTTGAACTGTAACATCCTATAAGGATATGATTCCATGATTATATGTGTGTGAATTCCCTCTATGGTGACCCTCAAAATCTGCACACAGGACCCCTTCCCACTGAGGGGAGGGGATCAAAGCAACTCTACTTCTCAGGGTCCTCTCCTGTTCCAACTGGTCTGTGTCCAAGAGAAGCCTTAAGTAAATGGGGCCAGCTTGAAGATCAGACAGGTTTGGCAGCCTCTCCCCTGCCTCTCTTTTCTCTCCTACAGCTTTATAGCTACAGCTGCCTTGATATCAATAATGACTTTGGCTGGCTGGCATGACTACCCACCGGGTATCGTGCCTTAATTTACCAGGTGACAGGCAACACTGCCCTCTCCTGAAACCATTCAGCAGAGCCAGGGCTGTACCCCCAAATCCTGCATCAGAGGTTTCCCTCCATCTCACCTCCTTGCCCCTGCATTTCTCCTATCTCAGTAGCTCCTCTTTCCCTCTCCGGGCTTCTCTTTCCACTCCCTCCCCTTCCTGGGCTTGGTAAACCAGTTCCTAATCTCTTCACACCCCTGATTGGAAGGTGGGTCCCTCCCTGACACTCCCCAGAGCGGTCACCAACCTCCTCCAAGTTTCTATGGCTCCATTGCTCAACAAATTTGCCAGGGGTAACCATTAACCCAGCCCTTAACTCTGTTCCCCCACTTTTCTTGCTAGAGGAGATTTTCCAATTACTGGTTAGCACAGCTAGGTCATCTCACCCCCACCATCTTTCCTAACTTCTTGGGTTGGGGGGCTGGGGAGGAATCTCCCCATCTCAGGGTATTAGGAACAAAGCTGGAGAGGATGGTGCATTTAAAGGGAATATCCTTCCTTCCTTCCTTCCTTCCTTCCTTCCTTCCTTCCTTCCTTCCTTCCTTCCCTCCCTCCCTCCTTCCTTCCTCCCTACCTTCCCTCCCTCCCTCCTTCCCTCCCTCCCTCCCTTCCTTTCCTTCTTTCTCCCTCCTAACCTCCCCAGCAACACACACACACGCACAAATAAGCTTTATGGAGCAGGGACTTCGTTATGTTCACCGCTTTGAGTCTATCCCCTGGCCCAGAATAGGCACTAAATAAATAGTTGCCGAATGCATGAATGATACCTCTGTCTTCAGGGGTGTGTAGATGTGCGAAGAGGTATGGGTATGTCCCAATAGGGGTGTAGGTGTTCTTCTGATCAGATCTACTTCTCTCTGCCAGAATTTGATGTAATTCGAATGCTTCCACCTCCACTTGAGGGGTTTAAATAATAAACTAGGCCCCGTCGTGCCATTATGGGGGTGGTCATACCCTGCACCCAGAAACAGGCACGGTAGGAGGGCTGAGGCAGGAGTCCTGCTTGTTTCCGCTTATTTGAAACATCGCTCATTTAGGTCTTACTTTGTTTGCCAGGCACTGTTCTAAGCTCTGTATAAATATTAACTCAGAGGGTACAAATATTAACTTAGAGTTGTTGCAGGGGGGAAAAAAAAAAAGCGCCTCTGGCTCTTTAAGGTTGGCCTCCTCCTCAAACTCCCGCAACGCTCCCAAACCCCTTCCAGGGACAGAGACTACGGCCCCTCGTCCGACCTTCTCGCGGGCTTTCCACTGCGTCAATCAAAGCCCAGAAACAGTGAGGGCTAGAGGCCCGGCTGCTAAGCAACGGCAGAGGGCGGGAAGTTTGAACGTTCTGGACCCGCCCCGAAGGCGAATAGGCCAATCAGCGTCCAGATTCTTCAGCCACGGCAGTCTGCTTCTCCTCCTCGCCCTGTCGGATCTCTAGGCTGGATCCGGGCCTCTCCAATCAATAGCGGCTAGGAGGGCGGGGGGCGTGCGCGCGCACCTCGCCCACGCGCCGGCGCGCTCCTCCTGCAGGCTCCTGGCGGTTGGTCAGCGGGGCGCTCTCCCGCTTGTTGCGACTCAGGTTACTGAAAAGGCGGGAAAACGCTGCAATGGCGGCAGCTGGGGGAGGAGGAAGATAAGAGCGTGAGGCTGTGGTCCTGGCGCGTGGTTGGCAGAGGCAGAGAGATAAGACGTGCACGATCGCCCCACAGGGCCCTCAGACCACTTCCTTCCAAAGTGCAACCTCCGCGTGACAGGAATGAGGGTGGGGCGCGTGGAGTTTCCCACAATCTGTACTTTAGTTACAAACCTGAAAATTCACCCACTGTGCCCACAGCTCTCCACGCCCGTCAGCCCTGCCACGCAGCCCTGTCGCAGAAGTACTTAGTGCTTTGCATTCTGCGCACCAGCCTACCCCGGCCTTCTCCGTGAATCGTTGCTTCCGAACTGCTCTCTCTTTTTGCATCCGCAGAGCCTCCAAGCTCATGGCCTCCTTAGGAGTGAACCCAAGCAGGACACCGCAGGGGCCGGGACCTGGGGCGGCCTCTGGCTTCTCCAGCCCGGCCCCAGTGGCGGGCCCCAGGGAGGCCGAGGAGGAGGAAGTTGAGGAGGAGGAGGAGCTGGCTGAGGTCTCTGAGGGGAGTAGGAACTTGAATGGAGAATTGATGGGAAGTTACAATAAAAGAGGGTTGGGGGCCGGGTGCGGTGGCTCCCACCTGTAATCCCAGCACTTTGGGAGACTGAGGTGGGCGGATCACCTGAGCTCAGGAGTTCGAGACCAGCCTGGACAACATGGCGAAACCCCGTCTCTACTAAAAATACAAAAACTAGCCGAGCGTGGTGGCGCGTGCCTGTTATCCCAGCTACTGGGAAGGCTGAGGCAGGAGAATCACTCTAACCTGGGAGGCGGAGGTTGCAATGAGCTGAGATTGTGCCACTGCACTCCAGCCTGGGCGACAGAGCAAGACTCCATCTCAAAAAAAGAAAAAAGCAAAACAAAAACAGGGTTGGGAAGAGCTGGGCAAGTCTCTTACCTCCTGAATGGCTATTTCACATTCACTAAATGGGGGTGATGATACCTATCTCAGATATTTGATAAATGATTAAATTACATAAAGCATGGCAAACCCTACACTGGAGTGATTCCAATAGTAGTTTCCTTTCTTTCTTGCTGGACAGATCCATCTGTGTGTGCTGTGGAATTCAGGATACATGGGCATTGCCTACTATGATACTAGTGACTCCACTATCCACTTCATGCCAGATGCCCCAGACCACGAGAGCCTCAAGCTTCTCCAGAGAGGTGGGGACGGAACCAGGATTTCCTCTGCTCTCTGGGATTGCAAATGTGTTACACACACACACACACATTTTTTTTTTTTTAGAGACAGAGTCTTACTCTGTTGCCAAGGCTTGAGTGCAGTGGCGCAATCGGCTCACTGCAACCTCCGCCTCCTGGGTTCAAGCAGTTCTCCTGACTCAACCTCCCAAGTAGCTGGGATTACAGGCGTGTGCCGCCACACCCAGCTCATTTTTTTGTGTGTTTTTTAGTAGAGATGGGGTTTCACCAGGTTGGCCAGGGTAGTCTCAAACTCCTGACCTTGTGATCTGCCCAACTTGGCCTCCTAAAGTGCTAGGACTAGGGGCGTGAGCCATCACGCCCAGCCACGTTTCACTTACATTAACTCACCTCACTGTCTAGCATATTTTGTGTTGCTGTAAGGAAATACCTGAGTCTGGGTAATTTGTAAAAAAAAAAAAAAAAGTTTTTATTTGGCTCATCATTCTGGATGGTTGGAAAGCTCAAAATTGGGCATCTTCGTTTGGTGAGGGCCTCAGGTTGCTTCAACTCATGGAAGAAGGGAAGGCAGGGTGTGAAGAAGCAAGGGGGAGACAGATGCCAATCTTTTTTTGACAACCAGCTCTGTTAGGAACTAATAGAGTGAGAACCACGCACACATACCCACCAACACACTCCAGGAAGGGCACTAATCTGTTCATGAACGATCCACTCCCATCACCCACGCACCTCCTGCTAGGCCCTGCCTCACAACACTATCACACTGGGGATTAAATTTCAACACAAGATTTGGTGGGGACAAATCACATCCAAAGTATAGCAGTGACTCAATATATTTTACAGTTGCCTCACAGAGGCTCCATCTTTTGTTTTTACTAATTCATTTCATTATTTAACAAATATTTGTGAGGTTGTTTTTTGGTTTGTTGGTTGCTCTTTTTTGAGACGCTGTCTCGCTCTGTCACTTAGACTGGAAGTGTAGTGGTGCGATCTTGGCTAACTGCAACCTCCGCCTCCAGGATTCAAGCGATTCTCCTGCCTCAGCCTCCCGAGTAGCTGGGATTACAGGCATCTGCCACCATGCCTGGCTAACTTTTATATATATATATATATATATATATATATATATATATTTTTTTTTTTTTTTTTTTTTTTTTTTTTTGAGACAGAGTCTCGCTTAGTCGCCCAGGCTGGAGTGCAATGGCGCGATCTCGGCTCACTGCAAGCTCCGCCTCCCGGGTTCACGCCATTCTCCTGCCTCAGCCTCCCGAGTAGCTGGGACTACAGGCGCCCGCCGCCTCACCCGGCTAATTTTTTGCATGTTTAGTAGAGACGGGGTTTCACCGTGTTAGCCAGGATGGTCTCGATCTCCTGACCTCGTGATCCGCCCGCCTCGGCCTCCCAAAGTGCTGGGATTACAGGCGTGAGCCACCGCGCCCGGCCTAACTTTTATATTTTTAATAGAGATGGGGTTTCACCACATTGGCCAGGCTTGTCTTGAGCTCCTGGCCTCCAGTGATCTGCCTGCCTTGGCCTCCCAAAAGGCAGGAATTACAGGCATGAGCTACTGTGCCTGGCCACAAAGGTATATGACGTATTTACAGTGTTTCAGGTGCCTCAGATTCAGCCCTGGGCAAATCAGTCACATCTGTTCTCCAGGGGTTTACAGTTTAGTGACAATATCCAGAGCATCCCACTTCCCTCCCACCATCCCGCCACTCTTACTACTTTTCTAAATCTCATTCCTAACGTCTGCCTATGTTCCCGATGTGCAGATCACTTCCTACTCCTAGGGAGGAAATGTTTTTGAGAAGGAGAGGGGTAGGAAGAGGAGGGCCATGGGTTTTCTCTTAGTCAAAGACAGAGATCCTTTAACTCATTTGATCTCTGTTCTCCTTCCAAGTTCTGGATGAGATCAATCCCCAGTCTGTTGTTACGAGTGCCAAACAGGATGAGAATATGACTCGATTTCTGGGAAAGCTTGGTAAGGACTTGGTAAAAGATAGAGGGAAAATGGGGAAGGACTAATGTATGGAATGTTCCAGGGGGCTAGAATTGGGTGAGAGGGAGTGTCAGACAGAGGTAGAACGACTGAGATGTACAGAATGATAGCCTTTTCTTTGCCTCCCCAACAGCCTCCCAGGAGCACAGACAGCCTAAAAGACCTGAAATCGTATTTTTGCCAAGTGTGGATTTTGGTATCTCCTTCCTTTTGCTTTGCATAATTCCCTGTTCCGGTGTCCCATTCTTTCCCCCTAACTCTACCTTCATCATCACAGATCTCCCCTCTGCCTTATGTCATCTTAAACCTTTGTGCTTCTCACCCCTATGACCAGTCCCCGCAAGATCTCTCCTGCTCCCTACCCTTTAATAATATGCAGCTTATTGGGAAGCCTCTGCTCAAGTCATGTCTAGGGATGAGGGCCTCCCCTGAGGAGTGGTGACAATTTTTGGACAGATTTTATTGTTGGAATTTCTCCCATTAAGTTAAAGCCTTTTATCACAAAACCAAAAGGCACTGCCTCAGTGACCCTTATTATGATCCATAAGGCACTTCCATAACCTTCCTAGGTTTACAGTAAGAGCAGGAGTGTACTATCCTAATTACATATTAAGGGATTAGTGTTACTAGTTCTATTAATATTATCATTTTGACCAAAATCCTCAATTCCAGACAGATATCTTACTTTCCTCAGCCATTTATCTTTCTCAGGCTGTGCTTTCAGCCAAGTATCTTTATATTATATGTGGAATAAAAAGAGAATTAGACTAAGAATCTGAAAATTTGGTTCTTGCTTTAGCTTTCCATTAACTGCCTGTGTGAGCTTGGGCAAGTCAAATCATCTCTCTTGCTTCTATTGTCTCATTCTTAAAATGGGGTGAAAAAATTGAGCTACAAGACCTTTCACTTTGCTTACCTCCCTCAAATAGGTCTGGAGATAAGCAAACAACGCCTCCTTTCTGGAAACTACTCCTTCATCCCAGACTCCATGACTGCCTCTGAGAAAATCCTCTTCCTCTCTTCCATTATTCCCTTTGACTGCCTCCTCACAGTAAGATTGGTCCTGGGGGATAAGGTCTGGGAGGCGGCAGGTTGGAGAAAGGCACAAGAACCTCAGTGCTAGGGCTGAGTTCTGGGAGGTACTGGCCTAGCCCTGGAAAATAATAACTTTCCCTGGTGCTCTGCAGCCCCCAGGAGATTAAGATTTACCCCAATTCCACTGCTGATCCCCTCCCAGGTTCGAGCACTTGGAGGGCTGCTGAAGTTCCTGGGTCGAAGAAGAATCGGGGTTGAACTGGAAGACTATAATGTCAGCGTCCCCATCCTGGGCTTTAAGAAATTTATGTTGTAGGTGATTCGCCCCAACCCCAACCAAAGTAATGTGGGATTGGGAGGCCTGAAAAGTAAAATGGGGGTGGGGTGTGGGTGTGGCTGTGACCCAGTGGGTCAAGTGCTCTAGGACACCCGGGAGAACCTAAGGGCTTATGGGACTTTGGGAAGAAGACTGGGACAATATTCAGAAAGGAGGGCAAAGAAAGTGCAGTTGTGGAATGAACTCAGACCCCTCATACCCCAGCCCCCTTCCTGCTTGTTTTCTGTCCTCAGGACTCATCTTGTGAACATAGATCAAGACACTTACAGGTAAAGAGGTGGAGGCATGCTGCTGTCTCTGGGGAGGGAGAAGGATTAAATTTAATGCCCCAGTAATCCTAATGAGGCTCTAGTTTCCCTAATCCTGGGGCTATTAAGATCTCTCTCCTTGAAGGAAAGGGAAGGGGGGCTTTGAGGGAAAGAGAGGAAGAAAAGCATAAAGCTATTAACTTTCTTTCTATAGGGAGAAACTGAGACAAAGAAAAGTAAGGGACAAACCTTACATCAAGATGTGATCTCGGCTGGGCTCGGTGGCTCGTGCCTGTAATCCCCGCACTTTGGGAGGCCAAGGCGGGTGGATCGCCTGAGGTCAGGAGTTCGAGATCAGCCTGACCAATATGGTGAAACCCCGTCTCTACTAAAAATACAAAAATTAGCTGGGTGTGTTGTGCGCCTATAATCCCAGCTACTCAGGAGGCTAAGGCAGGAGGATTGCTTGAACCCAGGTGGCAGAGGTTGCAGTGAGCTGAAATTGCACCACTGCACTCCAGCCTGGGTGACAGAGCAAGACTCCGTCTCAAAAAAAAAAAAAAAAAAAAGAAAAAAAAAGATGTGAACTCAAGAGGATATCCCCTGTCCCCATTCCATTTCTCAGTCCTCAATTCTTATTCCCTTCAAAAGTCCAAATTACCCCAAACTCCTCCATTTCTCCTTGACAGTGTTCTACAGATTTTTAAGAGCGAGTCTCACCCCTCAGCATACAAAGTGGCCAGTGGACTGAAGGAGGGGCTCAGCCTCTTTGGTAGGTATGCCCCATCCCTCATCTCACATTACAAAGACCTACCAGAAAAGCAATTGGCTCCAAAGATGTGTTCCAGCCTCCCTTCCCACTTCACTCCCATTGTCAGATATCTCTTTCATGCCAATCCAACTTCTTACCTCTTAGTACCCGCCACCACCCAAGCTTGAGCATCTTCCCATACTTTGTGACTGTACAGTGTTGCATATTAGCCATTACCTTACCAATTCTGTGTTCCTTCCCTGGGTTTGTATGAATGTTTCTACTAGTTGGGTACCTGTTAGGGACTTTGGGAGGCCTTGTATATAGAGGAGAGCTTTGTAACTGCATAACTATTTGATTTGTATAGTCTTTATCAGTTGTCTCTGGCTTTAGGGTATATTAGGGACATCTCTGCAAATATCCATATGGTTTCATATCTCAGTAAGTTGTGTCCAGTTTTTGTGTGTGTGTGAGAGAGACAAAGTTTTGCTCTTGTCCCCCAGGCTGGAGTGCAATGGTGCAATCTTGGCTCAGTGCAACCTCTGCCTCCTGGGTTCAAGTGATTCTCCTGCCTCAGCTTCCCGAGTAGCTGGGATTATAGGCACCTGCTACCACGCCTGGCTAATTTTTGTATTTTTAGTAGAGACGGGGTTTCACCATGTTGGCCAGGCTGGTCTCGAACTCCTGACCTCAGGTGATCCACCTGCCTCGGACTCCCAAAGTGCTGGGATTACAGGCATGAGCCACCGCACCCGGCCGTCCAGTTTTTTACATATGTGTGTTGGGCTCTTTTTTGTTTTTGTTTTGTTTTTGTTTTGTTTTGTTTTGTTTTGTTTTTTTAGATGGAATTTTGCTCTGTCACCCAGGCTGGAGTGCAGTGGTACAATTTCGGCTCACTGCAACTTCCGCCTCTTGGGTTCAAGTGATTCTCCTGCCTCATCCTACCTCAGCCTCCTGAATAGCTGGAACTACAGGCCCACACCACCACACCCAGCTAATTTTTTTGTATTTTTAGTAGAGATGGTGTTTCACCATGTTGCCCAGGCTGGTCTCAAACTCCTGAGCTCAAGTGATCCTCCTGCCTTGGCCTCCCAAAGTGCTGGGATTATAGGCATGAGCCACCCTGCCTGGCCAGCTCTTGAGTTTTTGTATTTTTTGGTGGACGGCAGGGCTCTTGAGTTTTTTGTGTTTCATTTATTTTATTTATTTATTTATTTTTTTATTTTTGAGATGGAGTCTCGCTCTGTTGCCCAGGCTGGAGTGCAGTGGCGCGATCTCCACTCACTGCAAGCTCTGCCTCCCGGGTTCATGCCATTCTCCTGCTTCAGCCTCCCAAGTAGCTGGGACTACAGGTGCCCACCACCATGCCCTGCTATTTTTTTTTGTATTTTTAGTAGAGACGGGGTTTCACCATGTTAGCCAGGATGGTTTTGATCTCCTGACCTCATGATCCGTCTGCTTTGGCCTCCCAAAGTGCTGGGATTACAGGTGTTAGCCACTGCGCCCGGCCGGCTCTTGAGTTTTAACTAGGCCTGCTTTGTGTATTTTTCTGGCTAAGCGTCCCTGTGAGTGTCCATCCCTCCCCCCATCTCCATGTATGGTAATCCCAGCTCATATTTGTGTTCAGGCACCAGCTTTGGCTGCCTTTGTGTCCTCCCAGGCCACCTTCCTCAACAACCAGCACCTCTGACCTGGATGCCTCAGCTTAGACACATACACATATTCCATTCCCTGTCCCTGCCTTGTAACAAGTTCACTCCCTGCCTTATCCCTCACAGGAATCCTCAACAGATGCCGCTGTAAGTGGGGAGAGAAGCTGCTCAGGTGAGTGGGTCCCTCACGTACTACACACTAATGCATGAATTCCATATGCACACTCCATACTAAAGCCTACTAATGGCAGTATACAGATTCTCACATACACCACCCCACCTAGGAGTAGTAAAGCAACTGCCCTTTACTGAGCACTGGCTTAAATGCTTTTCATCCTTATGACAGCCTTGTGTAGTAGCTGATACTCATCTCATTTTTTGTTGTCAGCACAGGTACACATATACCCATTGATGATACATAGACTTGCACACATACAAGCAGCAGGAAAAAATGAAATGTAAGGCCGGGCACAGTGGCTCACGCCTATAATCCCAGCACTTTGGGAAGTCAAGGTGGGTGAATCACTTGAAGTCAGGAGTTCAAGACCAGCCTGGCCAACATGGGAAAACCCCATCTGTACTAAAATGCAAAAATTAGCCGGGTATATTGGTGGGTGCCTGTAATTCCAGCTACTCGGGAGACTAAGGCAGGAGAATTGCTTGAACCCAGGAGGCGGAGGTTGCAGTGAGCCGAGATTGCACCACTGCACTTCAGCCTGGGCAACAGAATGAGACTCTGTCTCAAAAAAAAAAAAAAAACCCAAAACAAAATGCTAATGTAACACATGGCTATGTTAGCATGGTTATCTTTAGTTATAGAAAACACACTTCAAATTTCTGTGATGACTTTCAAATTTGCGTCTCTAGTTTTGAACTCCTCCATATGTGAATGTTAATTGCGTATCACCACCTGCAGTCTTCACAGGCAGCTCAAACTCAGAGCATCCAAACTGATGCCCACCAGATCTCTTCCTTTTCCTGCATTCCCTTTGCTGGTTAATGGCATTGCTGGCAGTACACCTTCTCAAGCCATGAACCTCGGATTGATGCTTCTCCCTCATCTCCCATATTTAATTATTCGCTGAGTCCTATCGATTCTATCCTGAAATGTCTCTCCCAGGTATCCCTGTCTCTTTCCACTGCTCTAATTCTGGTCATCATCATTTCTAACCTGGAGCATTGCCTTTGCCTTCAAATTGGTCTCTCTGCCTCTAATCTCTTCTTTTTTTTTTTTTTTTTTTAGATGGAGTCTCGCTCTGTTGCCCAGGCTGGAGTGCAGTGGCACGGTCTCAGCTCACTGCACTCTGCCTCCTGGGTTCATGCTATTCTCCTGCCTCAGCGTACCGAGTAGCTGGGACTACAGGCACCCGCCACCACACCCGGCTAATTTTTGTATTTTCAGTAGAGAGGGGGTTTCACCATGTTAGCCAGGATGGTCTTGATCTCCTGAACTTGTGATCCACCCACCTCAGCCTCCCAAAGTGCTGGGATTACAGGTGTGAGCCACCGCACCTGGCCAATTAATCTCTTCTTTTTCTTTTTTTTTTTTTTTTGAGACGGAGTCTCGCTCTGTCGCCCACGCTGGAGTGCGGTGGCGCGATCTCAGCTCACTGCAAGCTCTGCCTCCCAGGTTCACGCCATTCTCCTGCCTCAGCCTCCCGAGTAGCTGGGACTACAGGCGCCTGCCACCACGCCCGGCTAGTTTTTTGTATTTTTAGTAGAGACAGGGTTTCACCGTGTTAGCCAGGATGGTCTCGATATCCTGACCTTGTGATCTGCCCACCTCGGCCTCCCAAAGTGCCGGGGTTACAGGCGTGAGCCACCGCGCCTGGCCATCTCTTCTTCTTTTTCTAATCCACTCTTCATTCTAAAATACCTATCATTCTGCCAGTTCAAGTGAGCTAGAAACAAAAAATCTGTCATTCCAAAACAGAGATCTAAGCATTAAGCATGTCCTCCTTTTTTTTTTTTTTTTTTTTTTTTGTCACTGAGTTTCGCTCTTGTTGCCCAGGCTGGAGTGCAATGGCGCAATCTCGGCTCACTGCAACCTCCACTTCCCAGGTTCAAGCAATTCTTCTGCCTCAGCCTCCTGAGTAGCTGGGATTACAGGCACCCACTACGCCTGGCTAATTTTTGTATTTTTAGTAGAGATGGGGTTTCACCATGTTAGGCTGGTCTCGAACTCCTGGTGATCCGCCCACCTTGGCCTCCCAAACTGCTGGGATTACTGGCATGAGCCACTGTGCCCGGCCGTCACTCCACTTTTTAAATAGCCTAAGTAGAAAGAAAATAACATAAACCTCAGGAGGTTTTCCCATTACCTTCAGGATGAAGATTATCATCTTTAGCAGTATAATGATGTTCAGGGTCCGTCACATTTACCCATTTTAATTTCCAGCTTTACCTTCCCAAGCCCCTGCTAAGTCCTTTCCTACTGGATCTAACTCATATTCTAGTCATTTAGGGCCACTTGCCATTATGGAAACATGTCATGCCTGTGTTTATGATGCTCCTTCTGGAAAGTCTTTTCCTTGTTCTGTACCTATCAAAATCTTACATCTAGGCCAAACACAGTGGCTCATGCCTGTAGTCTCAGCATTTTGGGAGGCTGAGGTGGGTGGATCATTTGAGGTCAGGAGTTTGAGACCAGCCTGGCCAACTTGGTGAAACTTCTTTACTGAAAATATAAAAATTAGCCCAGTGTCGTGGCACGTGCCTCTATTATCAGCTACTCAGGAGGTTGAGGCAGGAGACTCGCTTGAACCAGGGAGGTGGAGGTTGAAGTGAGCCCAGATTGCCCCACTGCACTCCAGCCTGGGCAACAGAGTGAGACTGTCTTAAAAAAAAAAAAAAAAAAAAAAAGTACATCCTTTTCAAGGTGCAACCCAACTGTTACCCTTTGGCTTTTACAGGTACCTGTAAGGAGTTGATGTGCACCTTCCTTGTGCTCACATAGTGCTTGTTTATGTTTTTCTAGTTGCACTGTCACATCAGGTTAGAATTAGCAGTCAGTGAATCTGCTTGCCTCCATAGCTATGAATTCTATCTAGTGACCATACCTGTTACCTCAGTGTCTGACACATGGTCTTGTACATAGTAGCACTCAACGTGTGAGCACAACACAAAGGCAAATACACTGGTAACACCATCTCTAAACACTCAGAGTGGAAACCTTTGCTAGCCTCAGGTGCACAGTCCTTCCCCTACCTCATCTCCTGCTGAAATGTATATCTTGTAGGGGTTAATTTAGGATAATCTCTGAGGTCATCTCCAGGTAATCAGCAGGGTAATCAGGTAATCAGCATCTCCAGGAATTTAATTACCCACACATTCTCCAGTGCTTCAGGTGCAGATCTTTAATCTCAGCCACAGATGGGAGGGAGAGAATTCTCAGTGGAGAAGAGAGCTGGATTTAAGGTGGGGGAGGAGTGCAAATTCCCCAGATGGAATCAGATAGGGCATGAGAGCATATAACTTGAAGAATCATCATATAATCTAATGAACTAAGGACAGGTGACACATTTATTAATATTTCTATGTACGAATTTATTTGAATTTATTAGGAAATACCTCTAATGCACAAAAAGATGTAAATAATAATATAGGGCCAGATGTGGTGGCTCACGCCTGTAATTCCAGCACTTTGGGAGGTTGAGGCAGAAGGATTGCTTGAGGCCAGGAGTTCAAGAACTAAAAGCTGGATAAGGCACCAAGAATATTACTGAATGTCACAGTATGCTTTAAAGAGCACTGTCCTAGGAGTCTGGAGACATGATTTTGAGACTTAGCTGTTCTCATTGGCAGTATGACTTTGGGCAAGTTGCTTATCTTTTAACGATTTCATTTTCTCAGTTGTTAAACTACGGAGTTTGGCTTAACTGAAGTCTTTGCCAGTACTAGCAGGACATGAATCAGAGATACCTAAGTGTTTAGTGCAGCGCAAGTGCTTTCTAAAGTGGGGATGGCTATTTACAGACTGGCCTACACTGTTCTGGTGGGAGCCCTCAGTGACCAAGGAGCAGAGGTACCTGCAACCCACCCTTGAAGCCATCTGGATGCTCTGCTTCATTCTAATCTGGGGTGTTCTAACCCAAAGTAACTGGCCACAGACTGCAAAGTAAGATACACAGCTTCAGGCCCTAGTGTGTACACATGTTGGCTCTTACATAAAATGGCATCCTTAGCTCTATGTAGAAAAGAATTTGTGGGCTCACAAGTCCCTACAGAGTCTCACACTCTTCATGGCCAATAAGGATACAGGGGTACCCAGAATTAGACAAACACAGATGAGACATTTATTTCTGTGTATGAATTTATTTTAATTTATTAGGAAATACCTCCAACACACAAAAAAGATATAATTAGCCAGGCGTGGTGGCTCATGCCTGTAATCCTAGCACATTGGGAGGCCAAGGCAGGTGGATCACCAGAGGCCCAGAGTTTGAGACCAGGCTGGCCAACATGGTGAAACCTCATCTCTACTAAAAATACAAAAATTAGCCGGGTGTGTTGGCGCACTCCTGTAATCCCACCTACTCGGGAGGCTGAGACACGAGAATCGCTTGAACCTGGGAGGCGGAGGTTGCAGTGAGCTGAGATCGCACCACTCTGCTCCAGCCTGGACAACAGAGCAAGATTCTGTCTCAAAAAAAAAAAAAAAAAGATGTAAATAATAATGCTATTGGGCCAGGTGCAGTGGCTGATGCTTATAATCCCAGCACTTTGGGAGGCCAAGGCAGGAGGACTGCTTGAGGCCAGGAGCTTGAGAACAGCCTGGGCAACATAGCAAGACCTTGTTTCTATAAAAACTAATAATAATAATACAAATGGCTGGGTGTGGTGGCTTACGCCTGTAATCCCAGCACTTTGGGAGACTGAGGCAGGCAGATCACCTGAGGTCAGGATTTCATGACCAGCCTGGCCAACACAGCAAAACCCCATCTCTATTAAAAATACAAAATTTAGCCGGGCGCGGTGGCTGAAGCCTGTAATCCCAGCACTTTGGGAGGCCGAGACGGGCGGATCACGAGGTCAGGAGATCAAGACCATCCGGGCTAACACGGTGAAACCCCGTCTCTACTAAAAATACAAAAAATTAGCCGGGTGTGGTGGCGGGCGCCTGTAGTCCCAGCTACTCGGGAGGCTGAGGCAGGAGAATGGCGTAAACCCAGGAGGCGGAGCTTGCAGTGAGCTGAGATCCAGCCACTGTACTCCAGCCTGGGTGACAGAGCGAGACTCCGTCTCAAAAAAAAAAAAAAAAAAAAAACAAAATTTAGCTGGGGATGGTGGCACACAGCTATAGTTCCAGCTACTAGGGAGGCTGAGGCAGAATCACTTAAGCCCATGATGCAGAGGTTGCAGTGACCTGAGATCACGCCACTGCATCCTAGCCTGGGTGACAGAGCAAGACTCCATCTCAAAAAAAATAATAATAATAATACAAATATCTATACATCCATCAGCCAATTTAAGAATAAGACATGCTGGGCGCGGTGGCTCACGCCTGTAATCCCAGCACTTTGGGAGGCCGAGGCGGGTGGATCATAAGGTCAGGAGTTTGAGACCAGCCTGGCCAAGATGGTGAAACCCCGTCTCTGCTGAAAACACAAAAATTAGCTGGGCACGGTGGTGGGTGCCTGTAATCCCAGAACCTAGGAGGCGGAAGTTTCAGTGAGCCGAGATTGTGCTACTGCACTCTAGCCTGGGTGACAGAGCAAGACTCTGTCTTAAAAAAAAAAAAAAAAAAAAGAATAAGACACTATTGGCCGGGTATGGTGGCTCATGCCTGTAATCCCAACACTTTGGGAGGCCGAGGCGGGCAGATCACGAGGTCAAGAGATCGAGATTATTCTGGCCAACATGGTGAAACACTGACTCTACTAAAAATACAAAAATTAGCCGGGCATGGTGGCATGTACCTGCAGTCCCAGCTACTCGGGAGGCTGAGGCAGGAGAATCACTTGAACCCGGGAGGTAGAGGTTGCAGTGAGCTGAGATTGCATCACTGCACTCCAGCCTGGCGACAGAGCGAGACTGTCTCAAAATAAATAAATAAATAAAAATAAATAAGATGATATTGTTGAAGCCCCTTAAATGTCCCTCCCCAATGCTTTTTTCTCTGCGGAGTTGACCATTATTATGAATTAAAGGCTTACCATCCCTAATGGGACAGTTGTGTTTTCACAGGAAGAACATGAAAAGACGAATGTCTGTTGCTATTACCCTGAGACACTTTCACAGCTAAATACAGACATACAAACTCATACTGACTCACCGTCTCTTACTCAGCCGCAGAGCGAACTGCAGTGTTGGCACACAAATACCTCAACACACTGCTGTCCTTCTAAAATATTGACAAGCTCCATTACTTATATACATGGAATGACACATGGTCTTATCCATTGAAACTGTGATACGTAGACACAATTATGCTCACATCTAGCAATTTTCTTTTTTTTTTAATTGACATGTTTTTATTGCTAGTGAAACTAATCAGTTTTGCAAATTCTTACTTTTTTTTTTTTTATTATACTTTAAGTTCTAGGGTACATATGCACAACGTGCAGGTTTGTTACATATGTATACTTGTGCCATGTTGGTGTGTTGCACCCATCAACTCCTCAGCACCCATCAACTCCTCATTTACATCAGGTATAACTCCCAATGCAATCTCTCCCCCCACATCTAGCAATTTTCAGTAGATACATGTAAACACACCTGAATGGGTAGGACACTGCACTTTGCCACTACATTCCCATAGTACATCGTGGATACATATTGCCACAATCCCCAGGGACTGCAGACACACTTTCTGGCAAACTGAGATCAAGATGATAATAGATGTAACTTCTAGTAACCCCACCCTAACCCTCACTTCCAGGCTATGGTTCACACGCCCGACGCATGACCTAGGGGAACTCAATTCTCGTCTGGACGTCATTCAGTTTTTTCTGCTGCCCCAGAATCTGGACATGGCTCAGATGCTGCATCGGCTCCTGGGTCACATCAAGAACGTGCCGGTGAGCCCAGGGTGGAGGGCAGGGAGGTGGGGAGGGAGGTTGAGGGCTGATACTGGGCATTGGGCTTCTTGAGGGGCATTACAATGAGGGAAGGGAAAACAGTGGCTGTAACCTTGTCTGACTGTAGCTGATTCTGAAACGCATGAAGTTGTCCCACACCAAGGTCAGCGACTGGCAGGTTCTCTACAAGGTAAGGCCTTCCTTCTTGAATCCCAGAAGTCCAGGTAAAAGACCTCAGCCTGTGTTCCCGACTGTCTGTGCCCTAGATATGCTGTCCAATTTTATTCTACCCTCTTTTTTTTTTTCTTTTTTTTTTTTTGAGACAGTCTCGCTCTGTTCCCCAGGCTGGAGTGCAGTGGCACTATCTTGGCTCACTGCAACCTCTGCCTCCCGGGTTCAAGCAGTTCTCCTGCCTCAGCCTCCCGAGAAGTTGGGATTACAGGCACCTGCCACCACGCCTGGCGAATTTTTGTATCTTTAGTAGAGACAGGATTTCACCATGTTGGCCAGGCTGGTCTTGAACTCCTGACTTCAGGTGATCCACCTGCCTCAGCCTCCCAAGGTGCTGGGATTACAGGTGTGAGCCACCTCGCCCGGCCTCCCTCTTTTTTTTTTTTTTTTTTTTTTAATTTTGTAGTCAGGAAAATGTAAAAAATATTTAGAGTAATATAATTAACCCCCATGTACCCACCATACAGTTTCAACACTTTAACTTATGCCAATATATTTATTTTTTCTCCCTTCCCTGCCCTGCCCTTCCCTGCCCTTTTTTGACAGAGTCTTGCTCTGTCGCCCAGGCTGGATTGCAGTGGTGCAATCTTAGCTCACTGCAACCTCTGCCTCCCGAGTTCAAGTGATTCTCCTACTTCAGTCTCCCACGTAGCTGGGATTACAGGAGCCCACCACCACACCCGAGTGATTTTTGTATTTTTAGTAGAGATGGGATTTCACCATGTTGGCCAGGCAGGTCTCAAATTCCTGGCCTCAAGTAATCCGCCCATCTTGGTCTCCCAAAATGCTAGGATTATAGGTGGGAGCCACAGTGCCCAGCACAGTATGTTTCATTTATATCGTCCCTCACTTTCCCCTGTTAGATTATTTTGTGGGTTTTGTTGTTGTTGTTTGTTTTTTGAAATAAGGTCCTGCTCTGTCACCCAGGCTAGAGTGGAGTGGTGTGATCATATTTCATTGCAGCCTCTAACTCCTGGGCTCAAGCAATCCTCCCACCTTAGCCTCCAGAGTAACTGGGACTATCGGCCTGAGATACTGCACCTGGCTTTCTTGGATTATTTTTAAGCAAAGCCCAGCCATTATATAATGTCATCCATAAATATTTCAGTGTAATTTTTTTTTTTTTTGAGACAGAGTCTTGCTCTGTCGCCCAGGCTGGAGTGCAGTGGTGCGATCTCAACCGCACTGCAACCTCCACCTCCTGGGTTCAAATGATTCTCCTGCCTCAGCCTCCCAAGTAGCTGGGATAACAGGCATACACCATCATGCCCAACTAATTTTTTTTTTTTTTTATTTTTAGTAGAGACAGGGTTTCACCATGTTGGCCGGGATGGTCTTGATCTCCTGACCTCATGATCCACCCACCTCAGCCTCCCAAAGTGCTGGGAAATATTGGCCACCCGGCCAATATTTCAGGGTAATTTCTAAAAGAAAATTATTTTTTAAAAAGAATAACAGGCCGGGCGCGGTGGCTCACGCCTGTAATCCCAGCACTTTGGGAGGCCGAGGCGGGTGGATCACAAGGTCAGGAGATCGAGACCATCCTGGCTAACAAGGTGAAACCCCGTCTCTACTAAAAATACAAAAAAAATTAGCTGGGCACGGTGGTGGGTGCCTGTGGTCCCAGCTACTCGGGAGGCTGAGGCAGGAGAATGGCGTGAACCCGGAAGGCGGAGCTTGCACTGAGCCGAGATCACACCACTGCACTCCAGCCTGGGCGACAGAGTGAGACTCCGTCTCAAAAAAAAAAAAAGAATAACAATATTGTTATCTTACTTTAAAAATTATATTATTTGATATCAAATATCTGAAATTTTTTTTTTTTTTGAGACAGGGTCTCACTCTGTCACCTGGGCTGGAGTGCAATGGCACAACTGTAGCTCACTGCAGCCTCAAACTCTTGGGCTCAAGTGATCCTCCCACCTCAGCCTCCTGAGTAGCAGGGACCACAGGTGATGGCCACCACACCCAACTAATTTTTTATTTTTTGCTTTTATTTATTTATTTATTTTTGAGATGGGGTTTTGCTCTTGTTGCCCAGGCTGGAGTGCAGTGGCACAATCTTGCTATAATAACCTCCACCTCCCGGGTTCAAGAGATTCTCCTGCCTCAGCCTCCCGAGTAGCTGGAATTACATGTGCATGCCACCATGCCCAGTTAATTTTTGTATTTTGAGTAGAGACAGGGTTTCACCATGTAGGTGAGGCCAATCTCGAACTCCTGACCTCAGGTGATCCACCTGCCTCAGCCTCCCGAAGTGCTGGGATTACAGGCGTGAGCCACCACGCCTGGCTGGGACCCTATCTTGATTGTCTTTGTAGCCTCAGTGTTTGGTGCAGTGCCTCCCACTGTTTCTTTTCGCCTTTGAGATCTTCCCTCTTTGTTACTGTGATCTTCCCTACTGGTCTTTGTTCTTCTGAGTCTGTCCCTATCCCCACCCCAGCCTGAGCTGGATGTGGGCTGTCCTACTTGTGTTTCTCTCATAGACTGTGTACGGTGCCCTGGGCCTGAGGGATGCCTGCCGCTCCCTGCCGCAGTCCATCCAGCTCTTTCGGGACATTGCCCAAGAGTTCTCTGATGACCTGCATCATATTGCCAGCCTCATTGGGAAAGTAGTGAGTGTGCACCCAGGGAGGTCAGGGAGAGAGAATGCAGTGTGCGAGATGGGGAAGCATGGAAGATATTGAGGTCAATTGGATAAAGAATGGGATGGTGACAGGAGGCGGCAGAACTTCAGGGAAGTATCTGGAGGATAAGAGTTAAAGCAGGACTGCAGGGAGAATTGGGGCCCAAGGAGAGCTGAGGAACAGGACAGAGAGAGGGTGCCGGGTGCTAAGAAACAGTACTTATCTCCTCAGGTGGACTTTGAGGGCAGCCTTGCTGAAAATCGCTTCACAGTCCTCCCCAACATAGATCCTGAAATTGATGAGAGTGAGTGTTGGGTGCGGATGGGCCTGTGAGCCCTGCGCAGTGATGGAGTACCATCCATGGCAGGTGGTTCCCACAGCTGGGGATCTTCATAGCAACCAGGGCAGGAGCCTCACTTTTGATAACTACATGTCTTCCACCCTCGTAGAAAAGCGAAGACTGATGGGACTTCCCAGTTTCCTTACTGAGGTTGCCCGCAAGGAGCTGGAGAATCTGGACTCACGTATTCCTTCATGCAGTGTCATCTACATCCCTCTGGTGAGGGCAAAAGAGTGGGTGTAGCCTTCAGAGGTCTTTTGGGGGAGATACTAGGCTGATGAAAGACATACTGGTAGATAAGAAAACTTGTGGGGCAGCCTGAAGAACATGAACACTTTTTTGTGGGGATACAGGGATCTCTTAAGCTCCTTCTAGGGAGGGGAGGTGTCCAGTAAGTCTCCAAGCAGGAGAGTAGAGTATCTCCTATTTACTCTCCCCAGATCGGCTTCCTTCTTTCTATTCCTCGCCTGCCTTTCATGGTAGAGGCCAGTGACTTTGAGATTAATGGACTGGACTTCATGGTAAGACCCTCAACCTCTGTAAGGTGAGTGATGAGGAAAATGAGTCAGCAGCTGAGGGAGGGCCTTACCCTACAGCAGCACTGCCCAATATGGGATCTTTCCTCTGCAGTTTTATTCTGAGCTTTACCAGCACTGAGACAAAGGAAAGAGAAGTCAGGGTTAGGGGCTGGAGGTGGGGTTAGAAAGATGGGGAAGGAGAGGAGGACCAAGAGATGCAAAGCCCACAGCTTTGAACCACTGTACCCAGTTTCTCTCAGAGGAGAAGCTGCACTATCGTAGTGCCCGAACCAAGGAGCTGGATGCATTGCTGGGGGACCTGCACTGTGAGATCCGGGGTGAGGAGAAGCCAGAGGTTATATGCATTGTAAGATGTTTTTTAAAAAAGCAGCCAGGGGAAGGAGGGGAGTGGGCAACTTGGGGATGCTTCCAACAGGCCCCTTCTCTTCCTGTTCTCTGTCTCACTCACTCTGACTCTATCTTTTCCTCTGAATGTCTTGAGGTCTCAGATTGTATCTGCAACCTGTTTCCAGATCCCTCTAGGGGCCTCTGCCTCTTCTTCACTTTCCCCTGGAGCTGACCTCTAGCTCCCTCCCTCACCCACTCCCAGACCAGGAGACACTGCTGATGTACCAGCTGCAGTGCCAGGTGCTGGCACGAGCAGCTGTCTTAACCCAAGTATTGGACCTTGCCTCCCGCCTGGACGTCCTGCTGGCTCTTGCCAGTGCTGCACGGGACTATGGCTACTCAAGGCCGCGTTACTCCCCTCAGGTCCTTGGGGTACGAATCCAGAATGGCAGGTAAGAATAGAGGTGGGTGGAGGAATAGACATGAGGGGCCCAAAGGCTACATCTTCTGGGGGTTCATCCATCTTGATCCACCAGCCATGTGAGGTGCCTCTCCACCCACTGCAGACATCCTCTGATGGAACTCTGTGCCCGAACTTTTGTGCCCAACTCCACAGAATGTGGTGGGGACAAAGGAAGGGTCAAAGTCATCACTGGACCCAACTCATCAGGGAAGAGCATATACCTCAAACAGGTGAGGAAAAGCCCTGCAGCCTGGGCCTCTGGCACCTCCTGCATCTACTCCACCCCTACTTGCCAACCAACCCAGTCTCCTGCAGCTCTTCTCCCATTTTCTGACCCCGCTCTTCATGAAAGGACCATCACCTACATCCCTGTGCTTCCTTCCACCTCACGTGTTCTCATTCTCCACTGGAGAGCCATGCTCTAATGGAACTTTCCATGGCTCAAATTCCTTCACCCGTCTCCGAGTAGGTACACACCACTCCCAAGTATGTCTCTGCCCACATCCCATGCCTCTTTACTGATTCTAAATTAGCCAACAGGGCTATGATTGGGACTGGGGGAGAAGAGACAGAGTCAGTGTATCTGTTTCTCCTGTTTCACCCTGTCCATCTCTCTTTGATCTGTCATTCATGCCTTGAGCCTCACTTTCACCTCAGCCCACAGCACTAAGCCTCAGGCCCTGTCTCCTTCCCTATTCAGGTAGGCTTGATCACATTCATGGCCCTGGTAGGCAGCTTTGTGCCAGCAGAGGAGGCCGAAATTGGGGCAGTAGACGCCATCTTCACACGAATTCATAGCTGTGAATCCATCTCCCTTGGCCTCTCCACCTTCATGATCGACCTCAACCAGGTCAAAGGGAACAAAGGGAGGTGGGATTGAGGAAGGGGATAGGATAATGGGAAAGGAACCCCTGAAAATGCTCATAACAGGAAAGCATGCCCTCTGCTGCATACCCTTTATACTAAAAGTGGGGAACACTAAGGTCAGAGATAGGAAGAATCAATACCACAAACATTTCTTGAACCCTTGCTTCATGTGAGTCACTGTTGGCAAAGAGGATGAACAAAGCATGCACCTCAGCATTCAAGAACTTGCAGTGCAGTAGGGAGGGCGCGTATATAGCTTTATTCACAGGCCAACTGTGGTCAGTGTGATACGGGCTTCCAATACTAACTTTCCCTTGTCCACCTTACACCCTGCAGGTGGCAAAAGCAGTGAACAATGCCACTGCACAGTCGCTGGTCCTCATTGATGAATTTGGAAAGGGAACCAACACGGTGAGGGGAGAAACTGATGAGGGGAGAAACTGATGAGGGGAGAAACTAAGGAGGGGAAAATGGAGGAGGATGAAGGAGCATGACAGTGAGGCTGGGCCTCTGGAATGGAATAGGGCTGTGTGGGCAGAAAAGAAATAGAACATGAGACAGGGAAAGGCCAGTGCAAGTGCAGAGGGGCACATGGAGGTCCCCATGGCTCCGAACCCTAATCTCTGCCCTCCTTGCAGGTGGATGGGCTCGCGCTTCTGGCCGCTGTGCTCCGACACTGGCTGGCACGTGGACCCACATGCCCCCACATCTTTGTGGCCACCAACTTTCTGAGCCTTGTCCAGTTACAGCTGCTGCCACAAGGGCCCCTGGTGCAGTATTTGGTGAGGAGACCAATCTAGCTCCTCAGAGGCCCCCAGGCTGGGCATTTCCCAGAGGTGGGGATTGGCTCCTGTATCAGAACAAAGCCTCCCTCAGCACAGAGACCACATCCCTTCCCTTTTCTCCCTCCCCACAGGATTGGCCAAGGGTTTCAGGACAGGAAGGAGGTGATTGATGATATACTTACTGTCTTTTATTCTCTTTTAAGACCATGGAGACCTGTGAGGATGGCAACGACCTTGTCTTCTTCTATCAGGTCTGCGAAGGTGTTGCAAAGGCCAGCCATGCTTCCCACACAGCTGCCCAGGCTGGGCTTCCTGACAAGTTTGTGGCTCGTGGCAAGGAGGTGATGAGATCCAAATGTGCAACCGCGTCCACATAAGAGCTCCCTTCCATTCCTAGTCCTATTGGGCCTGGGTCTAGGTCCACAGGATTTCTGACCCTTATTTTCCCTTCTCTTCCCCAACTCGCCGTACTCCTCCCACCATCTTGCTTGTCATTCCTAGGTCTCAGACTTGATCCGCAGTGGAAAACCCATCAAGCCTGTCAAGGATTTGCTAAAGAAGAACCAAATGGAAAAGTGAGTGTGTGGCCCCAGTGTCTTTGCCCTCTCTGCATCTTCTCCTGCAACTCTTCTCCCCTTTTCAGGGACTCAGCCTTCCTCCAGCACTTTGCCCTTCAGAAACCCACCATTGCTTTCTGAAATCCCTAAATCTTCAAGATCCCAGGTTTCCTGTGCCACAGCCTCTCCCCTCTGCCCAGGGACTTGGTTGTCCATTCTGCCATAAATCTTGCTATTTTCTCTCTTCTTCAGTTGCCAGACATTAGTGGATAAGTTTATGAAACTGGATTTGGAAGATCCTAACCTGGACTTGAACGTTTTCATGAGCCAGGAAGTGCTGCCTGCTGCCACCAGCATCCTCTGAGAGTCCTTCCTGTGTCCTCCCCAGCCTCCTGAGACCCCAGTGGGCTGCCATGCCCTCTTTGTTTCCTTATCGCCTTCAGACCCAGAGTTTTTAGTTTCTCTAGAAATTTTGTTTCATATTAGGAATAAAGTTTATTTTGAAGAAAGATACTGTTTCTTTAGGCCAGCCAGAACGAGAGACTAGGAAAGATGCGAAACACAGAGCAGGAGTCCACAGGGGAACCTGCCCTGCCTCAATAAAAATACAGTGTCCTTGCTGTAGGAAGACTCTCAGATTCTACCCAAGGATCGTTCATGAGAACGAACCACTTCAGAGAGGCCCTACAAAACAGATTAGAGGGAAGACAGAGGGGCCCAAGGGAGATGGTCTCTCTTCTCAAGTAGGAACACGCCAGCCTCAGACAGACACAGCAGGAAGGGGCCTGAGAGGCTGGCAGAGGCAGGATGGGTGCAAGGCAGGGGTGGAAGGGAGGGACCAGCCCGGGCTGCACCAGTGGGAGTGGCTCCACCCTTCCCACTTCAGAGCCATGGGGAGCCAGGGCTCTGGCGGGATGCCCTTGGTGCAGGTTCCCTACACAGTCCTGCTGCTGCCGCTGGGAACAAGCCGCCAAGACCCGGGGGCCCGGAGCTTCTTCCTTTGGGTGAGTATCAGTACAACAAGAGGTCCCAGGGGAAGTCTCTCCATAGACCTGCCCTTTATGTTTCCATTCAATTTGAGGGCCCACAGTGTTCCCACCTGCCTCCCCTTGCCCTCCAGGTCCTCAGTGGCCAGTCTGGGTTCACACTCAGTGACCACACAGTGAACCCAACCAGGGGTGGAGAGAAAGGGCCATAACCCAGAGCCCTGCTGTGGCACAAGAGTCAGCCTCTGTGCTTGCCTTTCCCAGCTGCAGAGGATGCAGGCTCTGGAGAGAGAACAGGATGCCCTGTGGCAGGGGCTGGAGCTGCTACAACATGGCCAGGCCTGGTTTGAAGACCGTCTGAAGGAGGCACAGCAACAGCAGCTGCATCTAGGGGCCCTTGGTGAGGTATGGGGGCTGCCCCTCTGTGTGAATGGGGGGAGGGCCAGGGAGGGAGGAACAAGGAATGTGTAGACACAGCCTGAGACCACTCTGGAGAGGGGAGGGTTAATGGTCAGGGATCATGAATTGGAGGCAGCACCGTAATGACAGGATGCCACCAAGTGTTAAGTTGGTGTTCATTGTTGGGGCTGGAGGAAGCTGGTCTGCATTCCATTCAGAGGGATTTGGATCACTCCATGGAGATGAGGGCGTGGCCGGATTATTCCAATGGGGCAGGGATGGACAGGGAGGCTCCATGAAGAGTAGGGAAAGGGGGTGTTATGCTATTTGAGGGGATGGAGGAACTGACCTGCTAAAGAGATGGAAGTGAAGAGTATTGGATTTTCCCACCTGCCTGGGAGGGTACTGGGATGAGGGAATCCGGATGAGAGGGATGGCCTGTGGTGACCAGAATAGAGTGGCAGATGGACCTCAGGTTTTCACCATGTTGTCAGCCTCCAACTCCTCCTCTAGAATTTTCTAACAGATTTACACTCAGAGCCTGGTGGCCCCCCGTTAGCCCAGATTCAAAAGGTGAACATCTGTTTGCAGAATCTGATTCATGAGAAGGTGAGTTTATTGTTTCAGTTTAGACTTTTGGGAAGCTGGACTAGTGAGGGGAGTTGTTGGGGTCAGTGCTGGCTTAACAGAAAACACAGTGAATTTCCCCTCCAGTTCTCCCCAAGTCCACTGAACAAGGCTAGTTCCTGCACCACCCAGGATTCAAAGGAAAGACGAAGGAAGCAGAACTTGTGGCGGAAACAGGTAAACTTCAAGAGAGAGGGCAGGAGCCCCACCCTACAGGGCTGGGAGGAGCCCAGAGGCCCCATCTGTTTCTCCTCTCCTCCAGGAGTTGTCAAGGCAGCAGAAAGGAGTCACCCAGCCAAAGGAGGAGATGGCTCAGCGGGGCTGCACCAATGGGCCAAGAGGCCCTACCCGTGTCTAAACCCTCCTCTCACTCCCCTAAGCCTGGTGAAACAGTCAGAAGCCCCAGGCTCCTTTTTCTGTTTCTTAACTCAACAGCTAAAAAATGGCTCCAGGTAGTGAGTCAATGAAGTTCAGACATCTTGGTGTAATGTTTCTCCTCTGCTCCTGAAAACTTCACATTCTTGGTGTCTCACGTCCTCATTCTCCCCTATATGACGTGCAAAAATGATCTTTGAAATCCCTCTGGGGAGAAGACATGTTTATTGAAACTGTCCTTCAGCCTTAAATACAAAAATAAAACCAAAGCTGCTCCAGAAAGCAACTTTCTCCAAAAATGTCTTTGGTTTGTTTCTCATAGGGTTAGGAAAAGTGCATTGTGGGAAAATCCATTGCCCTCTATCCCAGTCTTACGGGGTTTTTTGTTTTGTTTTGTTTTGTTTTGTTTCTGTGATACGTCTTACTGTCGCTCAGGCTGTAGTGCAGTGGTGCGACCACAGCTCACTGCAGCCTAAACCTCCTGGGCTCAAGTGATCCTCCTGCCTCAGCCTCGCAGAGTGCTGGGATTACAGGCATGAGCCACCGCGCCCAGCCCCAGTCTTGAAGTTTTTAAGAAAGGAAAGGGATGTGCTGGAGAAAGAAAACCTTCATTGGTGGGGCGCGGTGGCTCACGCCTGTAATCCCAGCACTTTGGGAGGCCGAGGCAGTTGGATCACCTGAGGTCAGGAGTTCGAGACCAGCCTTGCCAACATAGTGAAACCCTGTCTCTACTAAAAATACAAAAAATTAGCCGGGCATGGTGGTGGGCACCTGTGATCCCAGCTACTTGGGAGGCTGAGTCAGGAGAACTGCTTGAACCTGGGAGGCGGAGGTTGCAGTGAGCCGAGATGGCGCCACTGCACTCCAGCCTGGGCAACAAGAGCAAAACTCCGTCTCAAAAAAAAGAAAAAGAAAATCTTCATCCCAGCTAGGAGAGGCAAGGTCCTAAGGCCTATGTGACAAATGTGTCCCGGGTCTTCTTACCAATGGGGCAGGTTGAAAATAGTGCTGGAGACCCATCCCTCTACAGTCTATTGTGTCACCAGGAGGCCAGGCCTCGCAGAAGAAGCAACCCTCCAACTGTGCCCCACCAGGGGCTGCCCGCCAACCCTGCCCCAGCCCTGCCTTGAGTCACCAATGTGAAGGGGGAAAAGGCAGGGGTGGCCGTGGTGAGGGTTGGGTCAGATGAGCCGGTAGGGGTGGCGAGCTGGTCCTGCGGGGAAGAGGAAGAGAATGACAGGGTGTGCCAGAGTGTACTCAAATTAAACCTACACCACCCTCCCCCTGCCTTGCCTACCCTGTGATGGAAAGTAGCGGTGCCTCACCTGCGGGGCTGGGGCCAATACCAGGAGCCGGAGGAAAGCATGAGTCGGGGGCACTGGGCTGTCTTCTCGTCCCGCTGCAGTCACAGTCACCATCACCACGGAATCTGGGGCCGCTGAGTCTGGGACCTCCAGCCACAGGCGGCCCCAGACCGACTCATTCAGTTCCAGGTGAGCCCTGGAGAGACGATATAGGCGTCGCTAAAGCCCCTGGCTGTCCAGAGCCCAGAGTCAGGGGACGCCCGCAGGGGCACGTGAGCTGAGAGGAGGATTCTGAGAGCCAATCGGAAGGGGCCAGGGGCGGGGCTTGGGATAAGCACGGGCGAGACAAGATGCCAGAGGGAGCTGGAGGGTTCAGGGGCCTCACCTGGAGAGGTTGGAGGTGAGGGAGAAGCTGGGGTTGACAGAAGTCCTAAGGTCAAGATCCTGAGGGCCCGAGAAGCTGGCGATGCGCAGACTGAGCGGGACCTTGCTGCCCGGGGCCAAGAAACCCGAGAGCGCACTAAGCTGCAGAGAAGGGCTCGTCAGGGAAGGGGCCGCTCCAACTCTTTCCAGCCCCAGCTGCATTTTTCCCCTAGTGTCTCACCTCCAGAAGGACAGGGACTACAGTGCTAGGCTGAGGGGCAGCCCTGTGCAGGCGCCGCCCCGCTCCGTCCTGGCCAATCAGCTCCAGGGACAAGGGTCTAGGGGTGGACAGCAGTGTGGGCGGCAGCGAGGCTGCGAGGAGACCTCGCTCCGGAGGTCCCACGGGCTCCAAAGGCACCCGGCCTAGTTCGGCACCGTCTGGGACCCCTCGAAGGATGACGTGGGAGAAATGCGGCTGAGGATCCCCAGGATTCGCTTGGGAACCCAACCCTGTCACTTCTACCAGCAGCTGGGTCTGGAGACCTGGGACAGGGGCGAGGAGGGGAGAACATTGTGAGATTCGGAGACACAGGGAGAAAAGAATTAATGGCCTTCAAAATAAGGGTTCCCTCTGGGGAGTATGGATGGAAAAATAGGTTACCTTCAAGGGGTATCGATGGGGAGTATCAGGAGGGAGTTCTGGGGTGCTGGAAATGTCCTATATCCTGAACTGGGCGTATTATATGAAATCCATCAAACTGTACACTTTAGTGCACATTATGTAAATTATAACTCAATATAAAAGTTATGCATATGCATAGATGTATGTATACATATATACGTTATATATATATACACACACACATATATACACACACACACACATATATATATAAAAAACTGGGGGTTTGGCCGGGCGCGGTGGCTCACGCCTGTAATCCCAGCGCTTTGGGAGGCCGAGGTGGGCGGATCACGAAGTCAAGTGATGGAGACCATCCTGGCTAACACAGCGAAACCCCATCTCTACCAAAAATACAAAACATTAGCCGGGCGTGGTGGCGGGCGCCTGTAGTCCCAGCTACTCAGGAGGCTGAGGCAGGAGAATGGCGTGAACCTGGGAGGTGGAGCTTGCAGTGAGCCAAGATCGCACCACTGCACTCCAGCCTGGGTGGCGAGCGGAAAAAAATAAATAAATAAATAACTGGGGGTTAGGTGGGTGGGGGCTCAGGGAATAGAGGTACCTGCAACTGGCTGAGTCAGGGGGTAGAGGCCAGGGTGGGGTCCGTCCTCCATGGAGATCCCAAAGTGGAAGAGGAAGTCCAGGGAGGTCTGGGCTGGGAAAGGGCAAAGGCAGTCAGAGCCCTTCCTGAAAGGAATGTGACTGATGGTGTTCTCCGAGGCCTGCAGTCTCTCCTTTCCTTTCCCAGGAACACCTCCCTCCTTACCTTGCACTCTCACCCCGGGGGTGTCCTCAGCTGTGACCTGGATCTCCCAGGTTCCTGTCTGTGGAGGGTCATGCATGGTCACCATCCAGAACTGCCCAAAGCGGTGAGTGTGACCTAGAGGACCCGTGCCTTCCTTCTGGTCCTGGGAGACCCCTGGGGTCAGGGAAGAAATGAAACACTGGCTCTCCTTGAGTACATCCCCTCGACTGTCTATTCCCCAGTCGCCATTCTTCCCTCTGCCTTCAGACGCACCTGCAGGGTTCTTGATCCAGAAGCTGCTGATGTCCCCGTGGATCCGGACTGTGATCTTCTGGAGCAGCCCATCCACGCTGAACACAAGTGGCCGCCCAGGCACCGCAAAAGGAGGGTCCAGGGGAAGAGTCACCTTGAGGGATCAGCAGGACCAGAAAATGGGGGAGAAGATGAGGTATGGGATGAGGAACAAAGAAGATAGGGGAGATAGGAAGAAACCATGTCATTGGGCCGGGTGTGGTGGCTCACACTTGTAATCCCAGCACTTTGGGAGGCTGAGGCAGGCGAATCACAAGGTCAGGAGTTCGAGACCAGCCTGGCTAACATAGTGAAACTATGTCTCTACTAAAAAAAAAAAAAAAAAAATTAGCCAGGTGTGGTGGTGGGTGCCTATAATCTCAGCTACTTGGGAGGCTGGGGCAGGAGAATTGCTTGAACCCAGGAGGCGGAGGTTGCAGTGAGCCAAGATCGCACCATTGCACTCCAGCCCGGGTGACAGTGCAAGACTCTGTCTTAAAAAAAAAAAAAAGAAAAAAACCACGTCACACAGAGAGAAAGGGGTACAGTGAGAGAGGGGCACAGGGCCAGGGATGAAGTTATTATGGTCAGGGACAAAGTTGGAGGCAAGGGATTCAGGATGAGACAATCACATCTTGTGCCCCATTAAAAGATGATGGGCCAGGCATAGTGGCTCATGTCTGTAATCCCAGCACCTGGGCGACCAAGACAGGAGGATCACTTGAGGCCAGGGGTTCAAGACCAGCCTAGTCAATAAAGCAAGACTCTGCCTCTGCAAAATACAAGCCACCTCCCCAGAAAGACGGTAGGACTTCCTGTGGTAATGCTGAAGGCAGAATACTGGAAGCCAAGCGGGGAGGGGTTTACTGATATAAAAGGACAATACAGGCCAGGCGCAGTGCCTCGAGCCTATAATCCCAGCACTGTGGGAGGCGAAGGTGGGCGGATCACTTGAGGTCAGGAGTTCGAGACCAACCTGGCCAAAAAACTGGTGAAACCCTGGCTCTACTTAAAAAATACAAAAATTAGCCGGGCCTGGTGGTGGGTGCCTTAACTCCAGGTACTCGGGAGGCTGAGGCAGGAGAATCCCTTGAACCTGGGAGGCAGAGCTTGCAGTGAGCCAAGATCGCGCCACTGCACTCCAGCCTGGGTGACAGTGAGACTCCATCTCAAAAAAAAAGAAATGGCTAGCCATGGATCTCAGAGGGGGAGAAACTTCCTTTCCTGCCCCGTGACTGGAAGAACAACACAGCAGTGAGAGTGATTCCCCTTTCTCCTATAAAAAGAGAGGTGCAGCCTGACCACCCTTCAGTTCCTAAGTGAGGGCCCTGGCCCCCACTTGCTCACCAGGGCAGCCATGCTGTCCCCAACAATGGCTGCCACGTCTCCAATGTGCTGGTCTTTGGTGAAGATCACTTCTCCTCCTGAGGCCAGGGCCACTGCTTTGTATGGCTCAAAACGCAGAGGGGACAAGATCTCACGCCGAGCTCGGCCCTGAACCCTTGAGGTGTCTTCAGTCACCAGGAATGTTACCTGTGGCCAGAAGAGAGCTCGGTGGTTGGGGTGTCCAAGTGCCATCCACTATTATGAAGGAGAATCCCTGTGCTCAAGCTTTCTCCAGAGCTGATGGTTCGTGATAAGGTCTCTGCCTGCCTTCTGGCTGCTAGGATGGGGTCTCCCAATGACAACCCCCTGCCTTCAGTTAGTAGTTGGCCACCCCCTTGTCACAGTGGATTTTTGGCGACTAGATCCCCAGTTCTTCACATTGTTTACTGGGCAGGTTCAAATAAAAATTCTGCATTATTAAGGGTGGGGTCTCCTACGTGTATCATTAAAGGTATCAGGAAAGGTTTTGTTCATTGTCTGCTTCTCCCATGTGCCAAGGCTTGTCGGGCCACCATAGTGTGGTGCAACCCTCGTGATGAGATTGTCATCACAGGGTCTCTCTCATCCCTGGGAGGCTAACACTGGGTCTCTCACCAGCTCTGCTCACCCGGCAGCGCCGTTCCTGAGTCAGGGATTCCACCTGGTTGGTGAGAAAGGCATCCTTAGGGGAGGCATCCGTGAAGACAAAGATGTCTGAGAGTGGAGGTGTGTGCAGCAGGGCCAGCTGGCAGGGAAGACAACGACCAGTGTTAACAATGGCAGCAGGAGGGGAATGGGTAGAGCCAAGGAGGATGAAGCAGAAGGGAATATGGCCCGGTAATCCTGGAGTGAAGCTAGTGGATCTAGGTTCTGAAGGTAGCGGGGAGCCCCAGGAGGGATCTAGCTCCCCCTGGTGGCGGGGCCAGGAAACGCGGTGGGGATAAGAAGGGAAGAGCGGAGGGGCCAGACCTGCAGGGCTGACAGGCACATCTCAGGCTCGTCTCCACCCCCCAAGGCGTGGATCTCATTAAGCTGTTGCCAGAAGCTGTCAGGGTCACTGGCTGTAAAGACAGGGCCAAACCCTGGGAAGGGGAAAGGAAGTTAAGATAAGTGAGGAAAGAGCTCCCCTCATTCCTACCCAGAGCCACTTCCCCAGTTGAGGGTCCCTATGTGCTTCTGGAGTGGACAAGTAGTGAAATAACAATACTCCATTATAAGACTCATACTTGGCCAGGCGCAGTGGCTCACACCTGTAATCCTAGCACTTTGGGAAGCCGAGGCAGGTGGATCATGAGGTCAAGAGATCAAGACCATCCTGGCCAAATTGGTGAAACCCTGTCTCTACTAAAAAATATAAAAGTTAGCTGGGTGTGGTGGCACGTGCCCCAGCTACTGGGGAGGCTGAGGCAGGAGAATCACTTGAACCCAGGAGGTGGAGGTTGCAGTGAGCCAAGATCGTGCCACTGCACTCCAGTCTGGCGACAGAGTGAGACTTCGTCTCAAAAAAAAAAAGAGTCACACTTGTCAGGGCGGGGCAGGGCAGGGCAGACCTAGGTGTCCCTGGTGAGAAGGTGGGCCTCCACTCCCTTAAAAAAATGGTGGCATTTCCTGTAGGCCTTTATTGGGTACATGTACATATATTAAAAAAACAAAAACAAAAACAAAACAAAACAAAAAAAAACAAACCTGGTCACACCTATAATCCCAGCACTTTGAGAGGCTGAAGTGGGAGGATCACTTGAGCCCAGGAGCTCAAAATCAGCCTGGGTAACACAGTGAGACCCCATCTCTACCAAAAAAACACAAAAATTAGCCAGATATGGTGGTGCTTGTCTGTAGTCCCAGCTACTCATGAGGCTGAGGCAGGAGGATCACTTGAATCAAGGCTGCAGTGAGCCATGATCGTATCATTGCACTCCAGCCTGGGTGACAGAGTGAGACTCCAAAAAAAAAAAAAAAAAAAAAAAGGAAAAAACACTGGGTTTCCTCATAAGAAAAGAAACAGAATAGCACTTACCTCAGAGGCTTATTGGGAGGACTAAATGAGTTGATTTTGCAAATTTTAAGATAGTGCTTTGACACATAAGTGCTAAGTTCTTAATTATACCTTTATTTATATCTTCATCAAACATAATAATTCTCTATTATAAATAAATGCCGGCCACTGTAGGATGTATGCAGACAAATAAGACTCAAACTTAGGCAACTCTCAGCCCAGTAGGCATTTTATTTGATCATCATTTCAACTCTGGGAGTTAGGCAGGATGAGGGAGGTGTCAGGCCTCTGAGCCCAAGCTAAGCCATCATATCCCCTGTGACCTGCACTTATACATCCAGGTAGCCTGAAGCAACTGAAGATCCACAAAAGAAGTGAAAATAGCCTTAACTGACATCATTCCACCATTGTGATTTGTTCCTGCCCCACCCTAACCGATACATAACTGATACTGACCCACTTTATGGATGATGAAATCCAGGCAAAGAAAGTTTACATGACCAGCCTAAAGACACACAGTCAGACTCAAGCCAGAGAGTCTAACTTCCAGTCAATGGGAAAGGAATACAATGTAGCTAGCTATCTCAGAGGCTTCCCAGAAGCCTGGCCCCACCAACCCCATCTTCATCCCCATCTCTGTCTATAGGAAATGGAGAGAATTGAAAATGGCGGCCGGGCGCGGTGGCTCACGCCTGTAATCCCAGCACTTTGGGAGGCCAAAGCAGGCAGATTACGAGGTCAGGAGATTGAGACCATCCTGGCTAACACAGTGAAACCCCGTCTGTACTAAAAATACAAAAATTAGCCGGGCGAGGTGGCGGGCGCCTGTAGTCCCAGCTACTGGGGAGGCTGAGGCAGGAGAATGGCTGGAACCCGGGAGGCGGAGCTTGTAGTGAGCCCAGATCTTGCACTGCACTCCAGCCTGGGCGACAGAGCAAGACTCCGTCTCAAAAAAAAAAAAAAAAAAGAAAAAGAAAAAAAAGAAAATGGCTTGTTAGCATGAAAGGCTAAGAAAGCAGAGGCCACGTGCCAAAGTATGAATCATGCATTAAACTAATGGAAAGTGCTGTCATTTTAGAAACAGCGGGAGACAAGGCTGCTAGTTATCTTTTTTTGTTTTTGTTTTTGTTTTTTTGTTTTTTTTTAGAGACAGGGCCTCACGGCGTCACCCAGGCCACCCTGGAGTGCAGTAGTGCCATCACGGCTCACTGCACCCTCAATCTCCTGGGCTCAAGTGATCCTCCTGCCTCCGCTTCCCAAGTAGCTGGGACTATAGGCATGCGCCACCACTCCCACACATAATTTTTATTAATTTTTTTGTGGAGACCTGAATCTCTGTGTCGCCCAGGTTGGTCTTGAACTTCTGGGTTCAAACGATCTTCCCACCTCTGCCTCCCAAAGTGCTGGGATTACAGTTGTGAGCCACCCCACCCAGGTTGCTGCTAATTTTCTGTATGCACACCATAGAGGCTCACTCAGGACTACTACAGGAAGTGCCACCACGAGCCCACTTCCTCACCACAGGCCTTTATCCCTTACCTTTTTTTCTTTTCTTTCTTTTTTTTTTTTTTCTGAGACGGAGTTTTTTGCTCTTGTTGCCCAGGCTGGAGTGCAAAGTTGCGATCTCGGTTCACCGCAACCTCTGCCTCCCGGGTTCAAGCGATTCTCCTGCCTCAGCCTCCCGAGTAGCTGGGATTACAGGCATGCACCACTACGCCCGGCTAATTTTGTATTTTTAGTAGAGACGGGGTTTCTCCATGTTGGTCAGGCTGGTCTCAAACTCCCAACCTCAGGTGATCCACCTGCCTCAGCCTCCCAAAGTGCTGGGATTACAGGCGTGAGCCACCATGCCCAGTCTATCCCTTACCTTGAATTTTCCTCCCCTCTACTGTCCTAGCCAGACCACACTTACCTGGGTCATGAAAAGGCACCAGGACATAGTGGATAGGCTCCATGGGGCTGCCCCTCCGCTGCTCCACAATGTGGCGAGCCTGGATTTTGGCAGCGTTGATCTCCTCACCCATGCTGCCCGTGGTGTCCAGGACAAAGCTCAGGCTGGAGGCTGGGGTGATGTCCAGCAGCCTGGGGAGCAAGCCAGAGACACAGTGAAGGGTCTGCACGTTTGTCTCCAGTGTCTAGTTTCTCAGTTCCCACAGGAATGCCTACCTATGAGGGGGTCCATCCCTAGGAGGCCACTCACCTGGAGAAATCCCTGTCTCCCAGGCGGCTTCGCAGAAGGCCGAAGGCCTGGATGGAGGCTAGAAGGGCCAGTTTTGCAGCCTGGAGGTGCAGCATGTGGTGAGGGGAGAAGCCTGGGGATGTGCTGTCCTTGTTGATGCCTCCCCTCGGTGGCTGGGAGCTGCTCAGGTCAAAATGGCCCCCGTGGCTACATTTCCCTGGGTTGGGGAAAGGGATCTGGAGAGTGGAGGTCAAAAACCCACTGCCTCCTAAGAAAATGAGGCCCTTTCAGACCTGGCCTGACCCTCTCACCCCTCAGCAAGGGTTCAGCAAGAAATGATGATGGGGGTGGGCGCAGTGGCTCACGCCTGAAATCCTAGCACTTTGGGAGGTTGAGGCAGGCAGATCATCTGAGATCAGGAGCTCAAGACCAGCCTGGCCAACATGGTGAAACTCTGTCTCTACTAAAACTATAAAAATTAGACAAGTGTGGTGGCGCATGCTTGTAATCCCAGCTACTTAGGAGACTGAGGAAGGAGAATAGCTTGATCCCAAGAGGTGGAGGTTGCAGTGAACCGAACCGAGATCGTGCCACTGCACTCCAGCCTGGGCGGCAGAGCGAGACTCAGTCTCAAATAAATAAATAAATAAATGATGACTGGACAAGGTGGCTCACACCAGTAATCCCAGCACTTTGGGAGGCCAAGGCGGGCAGATCACCTGAAGTCAGGAGTTTGAGACCAGCCTGGCAAACATGATGAAACCCCGTCTCTACTAAAAATACAAAATTAGCCAGGCGTGGTGACTCATGCCTGTAATCCCAGCTACTCGGGAGGCTGAGGCAGGAGAATCACTTCAACCCGGGAGGCGGAGGTTGCGGTGAGCCGAGATCGCGCCACTGCACTCCAGCCTGGGCAACAAGAGCAAAACTCTGTCTCAAAAAAAAAAAAAAAAAGGATGATGCTTTATGGAGGGAAATTCTGGAGTAAATCTTAGGGCGCCATAGTCAATCAGCACAGCACATGGTGGATCCCCTGATCCCTCCAGCCAGTCCCCCAAAGCTGCCTATGACAAGGGAGAAATCCTATCAGTGGAGGAAGAAGTTGCTCCCCTACCTCAACCCCACCACAGCCTCCTCAGGGGACTTTCCTCCACCCACCCTGTTCCCAGCATCCTCTCCTCCTAGGAGGAGATGCCATAGCAAAGGCATACGGGCCTACAGGACAGAGATCCTGTAAGGGAGTGACTTTCTCCCCTTACTTCTGGGGAACTTTCTTGTCTGGTACCTGGAGGTTTCGGGGGATGAGTTCCAAAGTAGCCAGAGGTGAGGAGTGTGAAGCCCAGCCAATTCCCAGGGCAGCTCAACGCCTCGCAATCAGAGCAGGTAGGATCAGCCACTGGGAAGAGAGGGCAGGACTAGAACCCAAGATTCTGCCACCCCCAGCCTTTATCCCCACACACCCTAACCTCTTCACCTTTTCCTCCCAGCTGGGATGAAGTGAAAGCCCAGAAGTTCCCTAGCAAGGCTTTCTGAACTAAAACCTAGGATCATGGGCCCACAGTGAGCCTGAATGTTTGAAACTGGGGCCGTGCTAGAAAACACAGCACAGGCTGGGCGCGGTGGCTCACGCCTGTAATCCTAGCACTTTAGAAGGTAGAGGCGGGCAGATTGCTTGAGTCTAGGAGTTTGAGACCAGCCTGTGCCACATAGTGAGACCTCATCTCTAAAAAATAAATACATAAATAAATAATAAGAAAAAAACCCAAACAGTACGTGTAGGGACCAATCCTATGGGGACTGCACCCTCTGTGAGTTGTGGACAGGAGGCAGCTTCCAGGCGAGAGGATGAGGGAGCTGTGGGAGAAGGCCCCGTGTGAGTCAGTGCGGGGAAGAAGCCACACTTAAGACGGGACTGAGTTCTGGAGACCTGGTCCTAGCTGTTTTTCCCTGTGTGACGTTGGGGAAGCTGCTTAACCGAGCCAGGCATTGCTTGGACTGGGGGACTTCAGTCCTTGTGGAGATTAAGTAACATCACACCCTCTGGGACCTCAGAATGTGACACAGTGGCTGGGTGGACTGAGGTAGCCCTGTGGACTCCCGCCTCACCGCCAGGGTCACAGCCGTACCTTGTGCCAGGTTCTGGAGCTCCTGTCTTGGCCAGAGGAGGTGAGGGTGTGGCTGCTGCTCACCCAGCTCCACCCAGTTGCTATGACTGTAGAAATCCTGGTCCAGAGGACAGGAGAAGGGGAATGAGGCACTAGTCTGACCTTTCTCACCATCCCCAGCATTAATATGCCACTCCTTTGAGTTCCCCACCTGGAAAGTCCCCTCCTACTCCCACTACTCCCACCAGACACCCCAAGTCCCCTCCACCGCCCCCTCTCCATGCTCAGAGCAGAGCTTTGCCCGGGTGGAAACTGTCCCAGCATCTCTTCCCAGCTCAGAGTCTAACCCAAGGCCTCTCTGGGCCTGCAGGGTCCTGCAGCATGTGCTGCTCCCTCAGCTCTCTGACCTCACAGCCTTCCTCTCTCACCCTCACTTCCCTCCAGCCACAGTGCCCTCCTTGCTGTTCCTACAGGAAGCACTGCCAGCTTGGAGGTGGGGAACTGGGACACAACCTCGGGGCACCACGTGCCAGTGCCCACCCCTTCCAGAGTGGAGAAGGCATGATCAAGAAGGCACCATAGGATGCTCTCTATCCCGGACATGAAGACCCCTCTGACCATCAACCCAACCCTGTTCTCACCTGCAGGGCATGAAGTGCAGCCCCGAGGCGCTGGCGAGCCAGGGTGTGGTCAAGGGCTCTGGTTGCCACCAGGGTCTCCCGCAGAGCCCCTACCAGTTGCGCGCGTCCCTGACCCAGTCGCTCAGCATCAAAGTGCAGGTCGGGGTCATTTCTGGAAGTCGGCAGGAAGTCCTGGGCCGCATTGGCACGAGACACCTCACCTAAGGCTGCTCGGAACCGCCGAGAAGGAGAACCAGGTCCAAAGTAGGCGGCAAAGAGGTCATCGGCAAGGAGTGTTCGACCCTGGGGAGAATAGCGGAGGACGGGGCTCCAGGGAGGCCCTTTGGATTGACTGTTGCCCACCTTATCTCAGCAACTGACACTCAAGGCTGGGTATGAGGGTCCTGAGCCCCACAAAGGAGGGGGACTCCTAATTTCAGGACCAAGACTACTGGGGATTGTTGCTGCAGGGATGGGGCCATGGGTGTCTCTTCTCTTGGCAACCAGAGCCCTCACGGAGTAGAGGCCCCAGGAATTGGGGACTCTGGCAGGGGTGTGACAGGACCCTGGGATGCTCACCAGGAAGTCCTCAAGACGAAGAGGGGGGCGGCCTGGGGGTGGCCGCTCCAGGAAGAGCTGCAGGGTGACATTGAGTGCTGCCTCCTCAGTTAGGTCTTGGTGGGTGATGGAGCCAGGGGCAGCCAGCAGGCTCCAGATGTTGGGGAAGAAGGCAGATGTGGGGGGCAGCAGCAGCTGCAGCAGAAGCAACACTGAGGGGCCCGGGTGGGACTGGGGCACTTCCGTGGGGAGCATGGCTGAGACATGGACCTGGGAGACAGAAGGCTCTCAAGGGAGGAGGAAGCAGCTGCAATTCCAGGGCAGGCCAGCTCTGCGGGTCTCCATGGGCACCTGCTTTACCTCAAAAGTCGCGTCTGCTGCAGCCTGGCTTCCCCGCCCTCTCTGTCACCCAGACAACCTGAGGGCCTCATCTGACCATTAGGGACATACACAGCTGCCAGGAGAGGGGTCCAGGGTTCCTCCCCCAGGCCCCCCTCCCCAGTCCCTGGCTGAGTTCCCAGCCCTGCTGCAGAAACACTCCCCATGCACAGGAAGCCTGAGTCCTCTCAGGCCCTCCCCTACCTGGTTGCTGGGTCTCCTAGGAAGGGCTGGCCCGGGCACGACGTCACAGGGCACTTAGGTCAGAGTTATAATTAACCGAGGCCCAGTAGAGGGGGAGGAAGGCCCCCACAGGGTGGGGGAGGACAGGCAACTCCCCTGGCCCCTTTGCTCATGCCTGCCCAAGGCCACAGGCAGCAGCCCATGGCAGGGCGGGCCTCCCTTGGCCGCAGTGCGGAGGTGAATGAAAGCTGGGGAGGAGGAAGGGAGTGAGCAGCGTGACTCAGGCCTGGCACAGTGCCAGGGACAGACCCAGACAGACCCGCCCCTCTGCCCTCCAGAACCAGGGCCTCACTTTCACCCTGCAACCCCCAGGGATTCAGGCACCCAGCCCCTCTGCTCCCCTCTCTGCCCCCACCACAGATGACAAGAGGATTTTGTGGGAAAATATTTTATTGCTGCCATCCCCATGGTGAGCTGCTGGGGGTGAGCGAGGAAGCTAGGTGGTGGATCACAGCATCTTCTGGAATAGGGCGATGGCCTCATCCACCTTCCTGAGCTCTGCTTCCGTCTGTTGGAGCTGGAGTGGAACCAGGGGATGGGTGAGGACCCACGTCCAAGCGAAGAGACCCCCAGACACCCAGGACAACAAAGTTGGAAAGATGAGCGAGGACCATGGAAGGTCAGTAGCTCGGAGGAGGCGTGAACCTGGCTGGCGTGGCTCCCCACACATTTCCGCCAGCACCCCCACCCCCACCTCCACCAGCACCTCTTGGGTCTTGCCTTTTTCCACAGAGTGGTCAGTCCCCAAGAACAAAGGAACCTCAGAGCCTCCATGCTCCCCACACAGTGTCCCCACGTAAGCAGGAGAGCACAGGGTCCCAGGCCAATCACTTCATTTGTCAGATGACGATAATATTACCCCTCCCAGGGCTCTTGGGAGAACCAGGTGAGATGAACCAGGTCCACTCAAGGCTCTCTAGCTCTTGGCCTCCATGACTGATTTTCTCCATGTCTGTGCAGCTTACTATACTACTCCTCTCTGGCGGAACCCAGGAGGCAGGGGACAAACGAGACTGGCCTTCCAGGGTCAGCTCGGTAGGCTTGAAAGTAAGTGGTGGGAGGTCCAGGGCTCCCGACTACACGTGGACCCCAAGCCTAGCCTCAGGCATGCGGGTTTCCACATTTTAGGCAGCTGGGTGGGGTATGAAGGGTCTGATAGGGAGATAGGATGCCTGGTTCTAGGTCAGCCTCCATCTCCGACCTGTTGTGTGACCCTGGGCTGTGCCCAGCCCCCAGCTGCTCCCCATGTGTAAGGGAAGGGCATTCTTTGGTCCCTGCTCCAAGCTCCTGGGCTCCATGCTTCCCAGTGGATTCCCCAGGTTTGGGTACAGAGTCCAGCTTCCAGACCAGGAAGTTTTGGTTTAGATTTTGGGTTTTGTTTTGGATGCTTTTTTTTTTTTTTTTTTTTTTTTTGAGAGAGAGGGTCTTCTCTCTCTCTGTTGTCCAGGCTGGAGTGCAGTGGCATGATCTCGGCTCACTGCAGCCTTGACCTCCCAGGCTCAAGCAATCCGCCCACCTCAGCCCCCCGAGTAGCTGGGACCCCAGGTGTGTGCCACTGTGGCCAGCTGATTTTTCTATATTTGTTGTAGAGATGGGATTTCACCATGTTGGCTGCTCTCAAACCCCTGGGCTCAAGTGATCCACCCACCTCGGCCTCCCAAAGTTCTGGGATTACAGGTGTGAGGCACTGAACCAGGCTGTTTTGTTTTGTAAGGTTAGTGGGAATGGAGAAGGAACAAAGAAATCTGTAGCTGGTTACGATCAATTAATCGTCAACACCACTGTACTCGGACCAGCCCAGACCAGGGTTTTGACGGAGGAAGTGGATGGTGTGGGAAATGCCCACTCACGCCACACACCTTGGCTTCATCTGCCTCCTGGACTTCGAGGGGCACTTTGACAGGGTAGCCTGAGGCGGCACGGCGTTCCCGCAGACGCTGGGCCTGCCGCTGTGCCTCAACGCGCTTGGCTTGCAGCTTGCCCAGCTCCCGCACAGGGTCCACCAGCCCCTGCAGCTGCAGGTGGATGGAGCAGCGATCAGAGGCCAGAGCCACAGCGCAACCCTGCGGGGCGGGAGCCCCCAGGGCCAGAACAGCCACCACACCTGCGCTGGACAGCGCCTGCACGTAGCCCGACACAGCCGATGCCAGGGCGCCCGTGGCCTCATCCGCCACTTCCAGGAAGCCTGCCAGAGAGGGAGAAAGGTGAGGCCTAGCTCCATGGAGACAGGAAACCAAGCAGTCACTGCTGGACACTGGGTCGCAGAGTGGGCTGAGGGGACAGTGGGATGGGGTGGACATGGGGGCGTGAGGCTCACAGTCAGGCCGGATCCGGGTGAGGTTGTAGTCAGCCCGCAGGGAGCGCACAGCTCGCGTGATGCTTAGCGCCAGCTCAAGGGCAGCTTCTGCCTCAGGGTCCTTCCAGGAGCACTGTGGGGTGGAGGAGGGGGTGAGGGGGGCTGCAGCGCAGGTCAGACTCCCCTCTCCAGGCCATGCCATACCTCTGAGGGCTCTGGGTAGGGGGTGACACAGAGGCTAGGGGGAGCTTGCGGCATCCTCCGGGGCAGCCTCTGGAACAGCTCCTCCGTCACGAAGGGCATGAAGGGCGAGAGCAGCCGCAGGCCAACGTCCAGGCAGGTGTACAGGGTCTGGCGGGCACACTCGGCTGCCACCTGGTCTACCCCATTCAGTACAGGTTTTAGGCACTCCTAGGGGACGAGAGGTACAGGGCTCACGGCTAGCCTTGAGCCCTCACTGTGCATGTGAGGACTGGGAAGGGGATGGGTTGGCTTAGATCTCAAGGCCAACTCTGGCAAAACTGAGCCCAGGGCTCTGCTGCCCGCCCGCCCCCACCATCCCCTGCCCCGCTCTGCTCCTTCTCACCAAGTAGACATCACAGAGCTCATAGAGCCAGAAGCTGTACTGGGCAGTGGTGGCGGCCGGGAAGTCGTAGGCCTGGAAGCCTTGATTGCTGAGCCTCACAGCCTCTGTCAGGCGGCTGCGGATCCAGCGGTCCACCAGGCTTTCATGGCCTCCGGGCTTGGGGAGAGAGGGTGTATCAGCCCGCGGGCCAGGGGAGGGTGCCAGAACCCCATGGGGGCAGGAGTCATGGGCAAATCTTCATCCAGAGTCTGATGAGTCCAAAGCAACCACCTATGTGCCAGGATCTGGGAAGAAGTGACGGGCCCCAGCCCCCAGTGCCCTGGGCTTTCCCTTTAACTGTCCGTCTCTGTGTCTATCTGTCCCCCCGGCAACACGGAGGCCACTCTGGACAGGGGTGCAGCCTGTGTGGGCCCTGCTCAGTGATTCCTGTGCCCAGCCTTTGCTGCCCACCAGGCCCTTACCTGGGAGGTGGGTGAGGGCACAAAACCCTTCCCAAGGCCACGAAGGGCAAACTTGGTGGCATTCCAGAGCTTGTTGCAGAAGTGGCGGTAACCCAGTATCCGGTTCACATCCAGGTTGATGTCACGACCTGGGTCGGGGGTAAGACGTGAGTCCTCATCATCCTCTTCCCAGCCCATGCCCACCAGAGGCTCAGGGTGGAGAAGAGGGATGGGCCTCACAGGAGGAGGGAGTGGCTGGGAGGGCAGCTTTGGGGGCCATACCCTGGGACGTGTAGGCACATAATCCAAACCGGAGAGCATCGGTGCCACACTCGGGAATCCCCGCTGGGAAGTCAGCTTTCTACAGGGAAGAGGCAGAGGCACGAGTGTCCTCAGCCAGCCCCATCCACGCTGTGCCCCTGCTCAGCCCAGCCCAACCCTCCACACCTGCCCTTCTTTGGCCTTCTCCACCTCGCTGGGATCCAGGTTGCTGTTCAGTAGCTGGTCGTGGAGGCCCTGAGGGTGGAGTGGGAGCAGTCAGGTGGCTGTGGCCACAGCCCCACAGCCCTTCCTGGCTGGCCCAGCACCCAGCCCACCTGCAGGGAGACTCCATAGATGACGTCCAGGGGATCGATGACATTGCCTAGAGACTTGCTCATCTTCCGGCCATGAGCATCTCGCACGATGGCATGGAGGTAGACCTGAAGAGCAGGTGGGCAGGCCCGTGCGACTCAGTCCTCTCCTTCCGCGGTCTCAGTGCCCCGACCAGGACTGTGTCTGGTCTACCCCACTGTGAACCTCATGTCCCACTGAGTGTCCCCAAGTGTTCGTTCAGTGCCTTTATGTGAATCAGAAGCACTCCCTCCTCTGGGAAGACGAAGCCCTGGGCACAGGAATCACTGAGCAGGGCCCAGGCTGGATTTCAACCCCCCACCAGCCCCTGGGTCAGGCTTGCCTACAGCTAACTCCATGCCCCAGCCACGCGGGGCCTGTGCTGCAGAACAGGACAGCAGGAGAGGAGGCTGGGGGTGATGGGAGGGTCTCGGCTGTCTCCGCACCTCTCTAAAGGGCAGCCTGCCCGTGAGCTTCAGGCCCAGCATGACCATCCGGGCCACCCAGAAGAAGAGGATGTCGTGACCAGTCTCCAGCAGTGTCCCAGGGTAGAACACACTCAGGTCTTCTGACTGAGGGCAGACCAGGGTGTGAAGGGGAGCCAACACCCACCCTCCAGTCCCCTGTCCCGCCAAGCCCTGGCCCCAGGAACACACCTGGTTGGGCCAGCCAAAAATGGATAAGGGGAAGAGGCCGGAGGAGAACCAGGTATCCAATACATCCTCATCTGAGAGAGGCCAAAAGTCAGAGGTCAGAGGGAGTGGAGCTCTGCCCCCAACAACTCCCTCCAAACCCTCAAAGCCCCTCCTTGCCTTGCTGGAGACTGATCTTGTCAGGGGACACTCCGAACTCCTTGGCTGCCTTCTCCCGGGCCTCCGCCTCGTTGCGTCCACTCACCCAGTACCGCCCGTCAGGGTCCTGCCGCAGGTGCAGTGATTACCCAAGGGGGTGTGTTTGCTTCTGGCTCATCCTGCCCCTCCTCCCACCAAGGACCCAATAAACACACTGCTCCCCGAGGGTGTCCCAGCAGCTAGCTCTGGCCGTCTGCTCACCTCCCCAGGGGGCACCGCTGGGTCACTGACAGTGACAAAGTAGGCTGGGATGCGATGGCCCCACCACAGCTGCCTGGAAATGCACCACTCCCTGCAAATGTTGGGGAGGGGAAATCAGGGAGGGCCTGGTGGAGCCTGGCCCGAGCCCTGCTCAGCCCTTGGCAAGCCCCTCCCACATTGAGGGCCCTACACACCGGATGTTGTCCATCCAGGCATGCCATGTGCGCTGATGGGCCTCAGGCAGGATGCGGAGGTCGCCCCGAGTCACAGCGGCGCTGGCAGCCTGGGCCATCTCCCCGCAGCGAACGTACCACTGCGGCCGCAGCAGAGGCTCTACCACGTCCTTCGACCGGCTGTGGGTACGCATAGGTGAGAAGGCCAGGCGGTAAAACCCTAAGGAGCCCTCCACCTTCCTCCCCTCTCAGGCCCCCACCCTCACTTGCAAAGTGGCACCACCATGGGGTTGTCCTCAACGCCACGGAACAGTCCCCGCTCCTTCAGCGCCACCAGCACCGCTTTCCTGGCCTCAAACCTAGGCAGGCCCTGGGTGGGAACGAGGCCTCATCATGGCGATGCCCAGCCACCCCTCCATCTCCCTGACCCGGGCACTCATGCTCCAGGCAGCCTCACCAGGAAAGGCGGAGGCACGTTGATGAGGGCCCCCCGGGAGTCCATGATGCTGATGGCCTCCAGCCCGTGCCGCTGCCCAACTTCATAGTCGTTTTGGTCATGTGCGGGGGTGATCTTCACAGCACCTGGGTGTACATGGGGATGCCTGGGTCATGAGGGACTCCATGGAGTTCCTTCCTACACTCACCTCTTTTGCAGAAGGATGTAGCTCCAAGACCACTCCTGGCCCCCACTTGTCTAATGCAGTCCCTTGAGAACCACCCCAAGCTCTGCCTATTTGGCTGAAGCTTATTTTCTTTTTCTCTGAGAGAAGATGGACAGCTAGGGTGCAGCTCCAGTCTTTTCCTGTCCCCATAGGACCAGCCCCTTGCCTACCTGTGCCAAAATCCATGTCCACAAATTCATCGAAGACAATGGGAAGGCTCCGAGACAGGAATGGGTGGATCACGTTCTTCCCCTTCAGGTGCTGGGGGTGGAAAAAGATACCAAAAAAGCATGAAGTGGGGCCAGACGCCGTGATTCCCACCTGTAATCCCAGAAGTTTGGGACGCTGAGGCAGGCAGATCACTTGAGGCCGGGAGTTGGAGACCAGCCTGGCCAACATGGTGAAACCTTGTCTCTACTAAAAATACAAAAAAAAAACCAAAAAAAAATCCAGGTGTGGTGACGCATGCCTGTAATCTCAGCTACTCAAGAGGCTGAGGCATGAGTACTGCTTGAAACCCGGGAGGTGGAGGTTGCAATAAGCCAAGATGGCACCACTGCACTCTAGCCTAAGCGAGAGAGACCCTCTCTCAAAAAAAAAAAAAAAAAAAAAAAAAAAAATGCATGCAGGGGCCTGGTGCCATGGCTCACATCTGTAATCCCCACACTTTGGGAGGCTGGGGCAGGAGGCTTCCTTGAGGCCAGGAGTTCAAGATCAGCCTGGTTAACAGAGCGAGACCTTGTCTCTATTTAACTTTTGTTTTTTTTGAGACAGCGTCTCGCTGTGTCGCCAAGGCTGAAGTGCAGCGGAGTGATCTCAGCTCACTGCAACCTCCGCATCCCATGTTCAAGCGATTCTCCTGCCTTAGCCTCCTGAGTAGCTGGGATTACAGGCACCCGCCACCACAACCGGCTAATTTTTTGTATTTTTAATAGAGACGGGGTTTCACTACGTTGGCCAGGCTGGTCTCGAACTCCTGACCTTATGATTCGCCTGCCTCAGCCTCCCAAAGCACTGGGATTACAGGCAGGAGCCACCACGCCCGGTTATTTAACTTTTTAAAAACTTTTTAAAGGGCTGGGCCCAAGTCCTTCCTTTCCAGGGCCCTGACTATCCCAACACTTGAACTCCCCAAACAGCCCCCAGTAGCTATACCGTCAGAGCTGGGAAAGACGCTGAAGACCAGTTTCTAACCCAGTTTCCTCTCCTCAGCCAGGGTCCTAAGTCCAACCCCTCCACCCCATAAGGACGGGAGCCCTTTTTGGCCAGGATTCCTTCCCTAACTGTGGACAGTCCCCCACCTGGTATCTGGTATCTTTGGGGTGCACAGCTACAGCCACATCTCCCAGCATTGTCTCGATCCGAGTTGTTGCCACCACCACCTCCTCGTCGCTGTCTGGGGTGACAGAAGGCCTTGTGGTCTTGGCCCTGGCCCCTTCCTACCACTCCCAGCCCAGGATCCTGGTGCCCCTGGCTCCTACCTGAGCCTTGGACCTTATAGGCAAAGGACACGAGGACCCCGAACTCCACCTTCTCCTTGTAGCCAGGCACGGAGAGCAGGGTGCGACCTGTCAGCTCCTTCTTATCCACCTGTAAAATGGGTATTTAGAGGCGTGGCCCAGGGGCCAGGGCCAGGGTAGACTGGAGATGGAGACAGGCCAGGTTAGGGGGCGCACCTCAATGTCAGAGATGGCGGAGTTGAGAGTGCAGGACCAGTTAACAAGGCGGGTACTGCGATAGATGACACCTTCCTCGTGAAGCCGGACAAAGGCCTCTGTCACAGCTGCTGAGAGTTTCTGGGGTGGAGCAGGGAGAAGTCAGAGAGATGGGCCTTGTGCTGGAGGCCCAGGCAGACACCCGGGGCTCCAGTGAGGCCTGGCCCATACAGAGTCCCACTGGCCAGTACAAAGACCCCTCTGAGGGGAGTACTTTCCTTCTTTCCTTGAGGGGGAGAGGGGACTAAGGGAACACAAGAGCAGCCAACAAGTCTTGTGATGCTGCAGATGGCAACGAAGACACTCAGCTGGGGACAAGTACTGGTGCAGAGGACCCTGGGAGTTCAGGCTCCATGGGAGACGGGGTCCTGATCATGTGCCATCTGGAGGAATCTGGAGCTCCCAGAGCCAAGACAGGGAACACGAAGGGCCACGATATGGAAAGGGCCGTGGCGAGGGGTGGGAAGTGGCATTTGCAGCCGAGCCCTCCATAGTGTTTCACGTGGGCCAGCTCCTGAGAGAGGGCCGCAGCACCTGTGCTCTCTCCTGTGGGGGTCCCACCCTGGGGAGACTCCTACTCCTGCCCCAGCTTTGAGACCCCTCCCACGCACAGGGTCCATGGTGAAACAGGCTCGATCCCAGTCCAAGGAGCTGCCGAGCTTCTTCAACTGGTGGTAAATCCGGTCACCTTTCCTGGAAGTAGACAGACAGGCTGAGGTCAGCACTCATGCCTGGGCTGGAGGGAGACATCAGGTGGCTGACTGGGCAGTGTGGAGATCACCCATCCCCCTGAAATTTACCTGGTCCCTAGAGCCAACTGACTCTGCCTCTGTGAGAGGGTCTGACCCTGTGGCCAGGGGTTACAGGTGACAGAGGTCCTCTGGATAGGGAATAGGGAGGCAGGGCTGTAATGCCCACAGCGATGCTGCATACTCACTCCTCCTTCCACTTCCAGACCTCCTGTAGAAAGGCCTCGCGGCCCAGCTGGTGCCGGCTCAGCCCCTGCTCACGCCATAGCTTCTTCTCCACCACCACCTGGGTGGCAATACCTGCATGGTCACAGCCAGGGTTCCACAGGGTGGTCTCCCCACGCATACGGTGCCTGTTGGGGGGCATGGAGGACCAGAGGGTGAGTCAGGCCAGTGGGGCCTGGCACCAAAGAAAGGAGAGGCTCCAGGCAAGGAGTCAATGGACTCTAAATAAAGAAGCAGGGAGGCGGGGCGCAGTGGCTCATGCCTGTAATCCCAGAACTTTGGGAGGCTGAGGTGGGCGGATCACCTAAGGTGGGGAGTTCGAGATCAGCCTGGCCAACATGGTAAAACCCTTCTCTACTAAAAATACAAAATTAGCTGGGCATGGTGGCACGCGCCTGTAATCCCAGCACTTTGGGAGGCTGAGGTGGGTGGATCACCTGAGGTGGGGAGTTCAAGATAAGCCCCGGCCAACATGGTAAAACCCTGTCTCTGTTAAAAATACAAAGTTAGCTGGGCGTGGTGGCATATGCCTGTAACCTCAGCTACTTGGGAGGCTGAGGCAGGAGAATTGCTTGAACCCGGGAAGCAGAGGTTGCAGCAAGCCAGGATCATGCCATTGCACTCCAGCCTGGGTGACAGAGTGAGACTCCGTCTCCAAAAAACAAACAAAAAAAGAAAGAAGCAGGGGTAGAGCTGGAACCCTTGTGATTCTAAAGCTAGTCAAGGAGAAAAGATTTGCAGGAAGAGCCAAGGCAATATGGAAAAAGAACAAAGACAGGCCTGCATGGTGGCTCACACCTGTAACCCCAGGACTTTGGGAGGCCAAGGCGAGTGGATCACTTGAGGACAGGAGTTCAAGACCAGCCTGACCAACATGGCGAAACCCTGTCTCTACCAAAAATACAAAAATTAGCCAGGCATGGTGGTGCATGCCTGTAATCCCAGCTACTTGGGAGGCTGAAGCACGAGAATCGCTTGAACCCGGGAGGTGGAGGTTGCAGTGAGCTGAGATTGGGCCACTGCACTCCAGCCTGGATGACAGAGTGAGACTCTGTCTCAAAAAAAAAAAAAAAAAGAACAAAGAGGAGGCTCCTGCCAAACAGGATAGCAAAAGTTCTAATTGTTAAAATAAATTACTAAATAGAAACAAAATAGTGCCTGGAAACAGATACAAGCAAATTTAGTATTTGTGAAAGGTGGCACTTCCTATCAGTAAAGTAAGGATAAACTATTCAAAATATTTGTTTGGAACAACTAGCTAATTATTTGGAAAAAATCTTCCCCTTATCAATAGTCACAAAAAGAAACTTTAGATAGATTAAAGAATTCAAGCCAGGCACAGTGGCTCAAACCTATAACCCCAACACTTTGGGAGGCCAAGGTGGGAGGATTGCTTGAGCCCAGGAGTTGCAGACTAGCCTGGGCAACATAGTGAGACCTAGTCTCTGCAAAAAAAAAAAAAAAAAAAAGCCAGGCATGGTGGCGTGCACCTTTGTTCCCAGCTGAGAGCCTCTGTCTCAAAAATAAAGAAATAAATAAATAAGCCGGGCGCGGTGGCTCACGCCTGTAATCCCAGCACTTTGGGAGGCCGAGGCGGGCGGATCACGAGGTCAGGAGATCAAGATCACAGTGAAACCCCGTCTCTACTAAAAATACAAAAAATTAGCCGGGCGCGGTGGTGGGCGCCTGTAGTCCCAGCTACTCGGGAGGCTGAGCCAGGAGAATGGCGTGAACCCGGGAGGTGGAGCTTGCAGTGAGCCGAGATTGCGCCACTGCACTCCAGCCTGGGCGACAGAACTAGACTCTGTCTCAAAAAATAAATAAATAAATAAATAAATAAATAAAAATAAAAAGTTGATATAAGTCTATTCCATTAAAGTAATGGGAATATCTCACATTTTATTTAAACCATGTTCACTGGAAAAAAATGTGGCTACCTTAAGAGTTTTATAAGAAAAAAACGTTTTATAAGAAGTATGTGGCCAGGCGCGGTGGCTCACGCCTGTAATCCCAGCACTTTGGGAGGCCAAGACAGGCGGATCACTTCAAGTTAGGAGGTCGAGACCAGTTTGGCCAACATGGCAAAACTCTCTCTAATAAAAATGCAAAAAAATTAGCTGGGCGTGGTGGTGCACGCCTGTAGTGCCAGCTACTCAGGAGACTGAGACACGAGAATTGCTTGAACCCGAGTGGTGGAGGTTGCAGTGAGACAACATCGCGTCACTGCACTCCAGTCTGGGTGACAGAATGAGACTCTGTCTCATTTAAAAAACAAAAAAGTATTCATTCTGTTCTCATGTAAACAAACTTGGGGGCCAGGTATGGTGGTTCATGCCTGTAGTCCCAGCACTTTGGGAGACTGAGGGAGGAGGATTACTTGAGCCCAGAAGTTCAAGACTAGCTGGGGCAACATAGCGAGACCCTCTCTTGGTTTTGTTAAAAAATTGAAAAACAGGGCTGGGCGTGGTGGCTCATGCCTATAATCCCAGCACTTTGGGAGGCTGAGGTGGGCGGATCACGAGATCAGGAGATCAAGACCATCCTGGCTAACACGGTGAAACCCTGTCTCTACTAAAAATTTTTAAAAAAATTAGCCAGGTGTGGTGGCGGGCGCCTGTAGTCCCAGTTACTCAGGAGGCTGAGGCAGGAGAATGGTGTGAACCCGGGAGGCGGAGCTTGCAGTGAGCCAAGATCGCGCCACTGCACTCCAGCCTGGGTGACAGAGCGAGACTCCATTTCTAAAAAAAAAAAAAAAAATCGAAAAATTGAAAAACGAAACAAAAACGCAAACACAAACACAAACAACTTGGCCATTGTATGTTATGTGTATTTAACAGAACTGTTGGCTGGGCGAGGTGGCTCATGCCTATCATCCCAGCACTTTGGGAGGCCGAAGCAGGCGGATCACAAGGTCAGGAGTTCGAGACCAGCCTGACCAACATGGTGAAACTCTGTCTCTACTAAAAATAGAAAAATTGCCGGGTGTGGTGTCCGGTGCCTATAATCCCAGCTACTCAGAAGGCTGAGGCAGGAGAATCGCTCGAACCCAGGAGGCATAGGTTGCAGTAAGCATGCACCACTGCACTCCAGCCTGGGCAACAGAGCAAGACTCTGACTCAAAAAAAAAAAAAAAAAAAAAACCAGGCCAGGCGCCGTGGCTCACGCGTGTAATCCCAGCACTTTGTGAGGCCGAGATGGGCAGATCACGAGGTCAGGAGATTGAGACCATCCTGGCTAACACGGTGAAACCCTGTCTCTACTAAAAAAAAAAAAATACAAAAAATTAGCCAGGCATGGTGGCCGGCACTTGTAGTCCCAACTACTCTGGAGGCTGAGGCAGGAGAATGGCATGAACCCGGGAGGCGGAGCTTGCAGTGAGCCAAGATTGCGCCACTGCACTCCAGCCTGGGTGACTGCCTCAAAAAAATAATAATAATAAAAATAAAAAATAAAACAAATAACTGTTTTCCCAGCTCTCAGTTACTTGCAAAATGCATAAACATTACATCCCCAGTGCTCAGCGCAGGAGGGGCACATAGTTGGGCCCAGTAAATATCTTTTGACCACATTAATTTAGTACCTAAGACACCTGAAAAAATTCTCAAAATTTAAATATAATAAACCCTGGTTTCCAAAAATGGTAAAGTCATTTTAAAACACTTTTTAAAAAGATTTGTCACCTATAATATTACTTTGTATTTATTACTAATTAAAATATTAGCAGTGAAAACAAATAGTAACAGAAAACAGGAGAAACATTTACAGTAACAGGAAAACTACCACACAATAATAAAACACAAACATTTACAATATATAACAAAAAAATCAATACCCAGAACAGGTAAAGAATTCTCAAAAAAAATTAAAAAGAAAAACAACAAAGAATCAATAGAAAAACAAGCAAAAGATAGATACAGACAATTCACATACGGGTAAACCTGACTGGCCAAGAAATATGGAAATAGGTACAATTTCAATAGTAATCAGAAAAGTACAAAGTAAAGTAACAGAGGTATCATTTTTTTGTCCATCAGATTGGCAAAACTAATTAGGCAACCCTAATGCTCAGGCTTGGAAAGGGTGGGGAAATGAATCCTCTCACAGCAATTCCTGGAGGTATCAATCAGCAAAGCCATTCTGCAGGGCAACCTGGCAGCTTCTGTGCGTACTTAATATAGGTGTGCCCTGCCGACCTAGCAGTTTCACTTCTTGATAGCTATACCAGTGAAACCCTTCCACACATGCTTGAGCAAGCATGTACAGCAGGGGTATCCAATCTTTTGGCTTCCCTGGGCCACACGGAAGAACTGTCTTGGGCCACACATAAAATACACTAACACTGGCCGGGCGCGGTGGTTCACGCCTGTAATCCCAGAACTTTGGGAGGCCGAGGCGGGTAGATCACGAGGTCAGGAGATCGAGACCATCCTGGCTAACATGGGGAAACCCTGTCTCTAGCAAAAATAAAAATAAAAAAATTAGCTGAGTGTGGTGGCGGGCGCCTGTAGTCCCAGCTACTCAGGAGGATGAGGCAGGAGAATGGCGTTAACCTGGGAGGCGGAGCTTGGAGCTTGCAGTGAGCCCAGATTGTGCCACTGCACTCCAGCCTGGGCGACAGAGCGACACTCATCTCAAAAAAAATAAAAAATAAAAATAAATAAATAAAAATACACTAACACTAACGATAGCTGATGAGCTTAAAACACACACACACACACACACACACACACACACACACACACACACACACACAATCTTAAATGCTTAAAGAAAGTTTACAAATTTGTGTTAAGCTGCATTCAAAGCCTTCCTGGGCCACAAGTGGCCCACAGGCTGCAGGTTGGACAAGCTTGATATACAGGGATGTGCATTAGAGTAAGGTTTTCAACAACAACAACAACAACAAACCAGAAAGAACCATTAATTAAAAAGTGACTCCAGGCTGGGAGCAGTAGCTCACTCACGCCTGTAATCCCAGCACTTTGGGAGGTTGAGGCAGGCAGATCACCTGAGGTCAGGAGTTCGAGACCAGCCTGGTCAACATGGTGAAACCCCATCTCTACTAAAAATACAAAAATTAGCCGGGTGTGGTGGCAGGTGCCTGTAATGCCAGCTACTTGGGAGGCTGAGGCAAGAGAATCGCTTGAACCTAGGAGGTGGAGGTTGCAGTGAGCAGAGATTGCGCCACTGCACTCCAGCCTGAGCAAAAAAAGCGAAACTCTGTCTCAAAAAAAAAAAAAAAAAAAAGAGTGACTTCACTATGGTATAGCCACACTATGGGATATTATGGAACAATGAAAAAGAAGGAAGTCAGTATGTGTGGTATGTGTGTAAGGACAAGGAAAGATCTCCAAGAGAAAGTGTTAAGTGTAAGAAGAAAGCTAGCGCATAACATGTGTAATGTGAACCCTTTATGTTAAAATATAGAAAAGACTCACCCAAAAGGAGAACTATAAATTTCTATGGGTACATGTATATGTAAGTAAATAGGAAAGATCTGGAAAGATACACATCAAAGTGATAACAATGGCTAAATCTTGGGAGGAAGTAGGTGTGGGGGGGTGGTCAAGGGGATTTGAAAATTTAAATTTCTTATAAGAATATATTCATAGGCCGGGCATGGTGGCTCAAGCCTGTAACCCCAGCACTTTGGGAGGCCGAGACGGGCGGATCACGAGGTCAGGAGATCGAGACCATCCTGGCCTACACGGTGAAACCCCGTCTCTACTAAAAAATACAAAAAACTAGCCGGGCGAGGTGGCGGGCGCCTGTAGTCCCAGCTCCTCAGGAGGCTGAGGCAGGAGAATGGTGTAAACCCGGGAGGGGGAGCTTGCAGTGAGCTGAGATCCGGTCACTGCACTCCAACCTGGGCGACAGAGCGAGACTCTGTCTCAAAAAAAAAAAAAAAAAGAATATATTCATATATTTTGGTCAGTTGCGGTGGCAGATTCCTGTAATCCCAGCTACTTGGGAGGCTGAGGCAGGAGAATCACTTGAACCCAGGAGGCGGAGGTTGCCATGAGCCAAGATGGTGTCACTGCACTCCAGCCTGGGCAACAGAACAAGACTCTGTCTCCAAAAAAAAAATATATATATATATATATTTTTTTTTTTTAATTAAATTCAAAATAATGTTATTGTTACTAGAAAAAGAAGGGATAGGCTGGGTGTGGTGCCTCACACCTATAATTCCAGCACCCTGGGAGGCTGAGGCAGGAGAATCACTTGACCTGGAGACCAGACTGAGCAACAAAGTGAAAACCCATCTTCACAAAAATTTAAATTAACTTAAATTAAAATTAAATAAAGAAAGAAGGGAGAGAAGAGAGTCTGCAAGTGGCAGTGTTGCATGGGAGTACTGGACTAGGAGAGGAAGCTAAATGATCAGATGGGAATGAGAGAGAGAAGTGTAGCGCCTCTGGGGGCAGAGGTAAGCACCAACCCAGAAAGAGAGAGGCTGGGGGGCTGTCAGCCAAGAGGAGAGAGCCAGATGAGGCAGAGGGAACCAGAGGGAGGTGCGGATAGGAGCTCACCATCGAGTCAGGGAGTCCTGGATGGCGTTGGTGAGCGCATGGCCCAGGTGCAGGGAGCCTGTCACGTTGGGGGGTGGGATGCACATCATGAAGACACCTCGGGGATTTGCTGCTGACACATTAGGACGCTGATGGTGGAGAAGGATGGCACATGTTTAAGGCCTCAGGTCACCTCTCCCAGCCCCTCCCAGGCAACACGTCCTTCAGTCCTGCCCTTCCCCACCCCACCCACTCTGGGCCTGGGCAGCAGTGCCCACTCACCCCATACTCTGGCTTGAAGAAGCCCTGCTGCTCCCACCAAGGGTACCAGGCAGCCTCCACATACCGAGGGCTGTAGGAGTCGGGCATGGGGCCACTGACATCTGGGGGAGAGGAAGGGAGGGCTCAGTGCGTGGCTGAGAGCACCAGGAAGGAGACGGGCTAGCAGAGAGGGATCAGGATCTCCCTCTCTGAATGTCGCTTACATCGTAGGACAAGCATTTGAGGGGCCTAGGGGCAGGGGAGGGGGTCTGCAAATCCTCACCAAACAAAGTGGTGAGAGCAAGAACAGAGCAAAATAGGGTGAAAACTTGGAAGGGGCTGCTGAGAGGTGAGCCCCTTCCCACTCCTAGTACCTTTCTTTTCCCCGGGTGGGGTTGGGAGGTCATAGGTAATGACCCCAGGATCCCGTTTCTCCCTCTTCTCTGGTTTTGGTTTCTTCTGCTTGGGAGGGAGAAGACATAGGCCCAGGCATCAGCCACCCCATCACTGCACACAGCAACTTTCCTTCCAGCTCCACCCTCGCCTCTCACCTCCCCTGCAGGTGGCTGCTGCTGTTGGATCTTCTGCTTCTGTTGGAATTTCTCTAGCTTCTCCCGTTTCTTTGCCTCTTTCTTGAGCTGAGCAGCTGTCTTTGGGAGGGCAGGAGTCTCGGGGCCTAGAGAGAAGCACAGAAATTCAGACTCAGCCAGCTGGGGACCCTCTTGGATGGCACTACTAGGTTTCAGATGGGCTATTTCAGATGCCCGAGGTCTCGCCCATGCTGGCCTCCCCCCTCCCCCTCCTCTCCCGCAGGACCCTGCCCCAGTGATTCTGCCATTTCTATGAAAAAAAGAAAGTGAGTTGCATGGAAGGCCCCATGGAAGCCCCTATCCTCCAACTCCTCACCCTGCCTCACCTGGCTGATGAGAGAGAGGCCTGGCCCCTGAGTATAGAACTACTTCTCCCAGCACCGCTCGGAATTCTGGCTGCCGGACACACGTGACAAACCAGCGAGTCACATTATTCCAGATCCGGCGGGCAGGTGGGTCTAGGACCTGGAACACGAAATAAATGACTATTCTCAGTCACCCTATAGTAAGGTTTGAGGGGAACAGTCTTGTTCTTCCCCAGGCCTGGTGACTCACGTATCGGAAAGGCAGCAGCAAGGCTGTGACAGCCGCCAGGTCAGCCAGAGTAGGGGCCTCCCCGGCCAAGTAGGTGTGCAGCCGAAGCCACTCCTCCAAGGGGCTCAAGGCCCTGCCCAGGGCCCCCAGCACAGCCTGGCAGGAAGGGGAAGAGGTGTGAGACAAGGTTTGGCCCGCCTCCATCTCCCACCACAACCCTCCTTTTGGCCTCCCTCCACCCCACTCCAACAAATCACCACCTCTGAGTCCCATTTCTTCACTCAAGTAGTCATAATAAAAATACTTCTGACTCATCCAGCAAATGAAACTCAATACTTATGTGTTAGATGCAATATGTTAAGCATAGAAGTAAAGATTATATGAGGCAACTCAATAACTGCCAGGTTCAGGACATCAATAAATATTTAAGTACTTCTCCAGAGAATGAGAGGACAACACGAACAGATAGACAGAGCCCTGACCTGGTAGAGTTAACATTCTTGTAGGGGAACAACAAATGAGCGAATATAAAATGCAGTGCTCGGGCCGGGCCTGGTGGCTCACGCCTGTAATCCCAGCACTTTGGGAGGCTGAGGCGGGGGGATCATGAGGTCAGGAGATCGAGACCATCCTGGCTAACAGGGAGAAACCTTGCTTCTACTAAAAATGCAAAAAAATCGGCCAGGCATGGTGGCAGGCACCTGTAGTCCCAGCTACTAGGGAGGCTGAGGCAGGAGAATGGCGTGAACCCGGGAGATGGAGCTTGCATTGAGCTGAGATCATGCCACTGTACTCCAGCCTGGGCAACAGAGCGAGACTCCGTCTCAACAACAACAACAAAAAAAAACAAAAAAAACCCATGCCATATTTTTCTTAACTCCTATGAAGAAAAATAAAGCAGAATGAGGGGAACAGGGGCCGGGCGCCGTGGCTCACGCCTGTAATCTCAGCATTTTGGGAGGCCGAGGCGAGCAGACAATCTGAGGTTAGGAGTTCAAGACCCTGGTCAACATGACAAAACCCCATCTCCACTAAAAACACAAAAAATTAGCCAGGCGAGGTGGCAAGCGCCTGTAATCCCAGCTACTCAGAACGCTGAGGCAGGAGAATCACTTGAGCAGTGAGCTGAGATCGCACCACGGCATTCCAGCCTGGGCAACAGAAGGAGACTCAGTCTAAAAAAAAAAAAAAAGAAAAGAAAAGAAAAAAAAGAGGGGAACAGGGAATTCCAGGAGAGAGGAACTCTATTTTATTTGTTTGTTTGGACAGACATTCTGAATGTAAGGACTCTATAGGGTGATCACAACATGAGGGAGCAAGTCAGGGTCTGTCGCATTCATTCATCCATTCAATAAATACTAATTTCCTATCATGTGCTCAACACCATGCAAGGAGGTGGAGTTGAAAGTACACCAAGGCTCAGGTCTCCTTTGGAAGGACTGATAGTTACAATCTGGCAGGGTTATCTCTCCTCTCACTTCCCTTCCTCATTTCATTTCTCTTTTATCTCCTCCCAGCAATTGTCATCTCTCCCTCACCCAGTCTTTTCCTGCAATTCAAATAATTTCTATCCTCATCAATTTCAGACTCATCAAACTTTTACTAAGAGACTTTAAAAGTGCCCGGCACTAAACTATGTGCTCTGCGCACATCTTTTAATCCTATTAACTCAGTGAGGCAAGCATTACATCAACTTGCCTGTGTGTTCATAGACATAGGACGACCAAGACACAGCGGGTTTATGAAGCGTGCCCAGGGTTACCATACCGGTTGGCAATCTGGGATTTGATCACTCTTTTCCCACATCTGATGTGCTACCTTCTTGTCTCACTGTCCATTCCAGTCCTCGCTTCCCTCCTCTGAATTTCTCCCCTCCCCCTCTGTACAACCCCCTCACCTGGGGGTCCTGGGCCGAGCTTCGGAGGCCCAGGGCCGGCAGCGTTGCTCCACAGGCAGCTGGTATTAACTCCGTGTCGGCGTAACTGACCCACTGTTGGACGAGGACAGCAGCCCGGCTGCCCCCTGGGCCTCCCAGGCCTGCAGGCCACAGCAACTGGGACACAGCCGTGGCCCCCCACACCCAGAGTCCACCGGGCCCCTGCTCCAGGGCCGGCAGGCGGGGTGGGGGAAAGGGAGTCCTGCTAGTCGGGGGCGGCTGGAGACAGATGCGGGGGTGGGCTCCTCCCCATCCGGGACCCTCCCCAGCCTCCCCATAGCGAGCGGCTATGAGGGCTCGGAGGCTGGGGAAGGCATCTGGGTGAGGGGAGACGTAGAGGATGGACATAGTTATGAGAGGGTCCGAACGAAGTAGAAAAACCTAAGAAGAAAGAGAGACAGGGGATGACTGAGGGATCCAGGTGGGTCCTATATTTGAGTAGAGAGGGGACCCTCACAGGAGCTCCTCCGCCGCAGACACCCGAGTCCCCCAGGACTGAGGGTCTGACCAGGCAGGCTGTCAGGAGCCAAAGACCTGGCTCTCAGAGGAGCAGTGACAGTAGGGAGCTCCTGGGGAAGAGGGACTATCCATGATCGCGAGGCTTCGGGGAGTGTGGAAGACTCTCAGGAGCCGGTCGGCGTCTGGTTGGACGCGGGTTCGAGCCGCGTGTACGTACTGGAGGGAGATGGTAAGACTGGACCGGGAATCCACCTCACAGCCAGGCGCCGGCCGCGGCTGGACCGGCCGGGCGGCCGGGGCGGAGGAGTCGAGCGGGCAGAGATGGTGGGCGGCTCTCCAGGTGACCCTAGTTCCCTGAGATCGCCGCCCCGGCAGCCGGCGCCCACGTGTTCCCCCCTTTGTGACAGGGAGAGTTTCCGGGCCTGCGGGTCCTGGCGGGGGCGGCCTGGCCCCGCCTGCGTGTACGCACACCACCGTGTCCGACACTGCCCCGGGGGCCGCGCCGCCCGCCGCCAGCCGCCAGCCGCTCTCACGAGGAACAGCGCAGGGCGCGGGGCGCTGGGCGCGGACGCAGGACGAGAGGACGCCCCCGGGCACCGCGCTCCCGTCAGGCGCCGCCACGGGCACCTTGCGCGGGTCCTCGGGCCGGGTGGCGAGGGCGGCGCCCAGCGGGCAGCTAGGGAACTGGCCCAAGAGGGTCAGCTGGCCCTGCAGGTGGAGAGCGTTCCCCACCCGGTATCGGGGAAGAGCCCAGGAGGGAGCAGCCTGATGAGGACCGAAGGGGAGGTCCATTTGCCGAGGCCCTGGCGTCCAGCTTCCTCTTTGAGCCTCATCTCCTCATGTATGAGAAAAGGGTGACGGCCGGGCGCGGTGGCTCACGCCTATAATCAATCCCAGGACTTTGGGAGGCCAAGGCGGGCGGATCACCTGAGGTCAAAAGTTCCAGACCAGCCTGGCCAAGATGGTGAAAGCCCGTCTCATGCCTGTAATCCCAGCACTCTGGGAGGCCGAGGCGGGTGGATCACAAGGTCAGGAGTTCAAGACCAGCCAGGCCAAGGTGGTGAAACCCCATCTCTACTAAAAATACAAAAATTAGCCAGGCGTGGTGGCGGGCGCCTGTAATCCCAGCTACCCCGGAGCCTGAGGCAGGGAATTGCTTGAACCCTGGAGGTGGAGATTGCAATGAGCCAAGATGGTGCCACTGCACTCCAGCTTGGAGACAGAGCTGGAGTATTTGTAAAAATACAAAAATTAGCCAGGTGTGGTGGCACACACCTGTAATCCCAGCTACTTGGGAGGCTGAGGCAAGAAAATCACTTGAACCTGGAAGCGGAGATTGCAGTGAACTAAGATCATACCACTGCACTCCAGCCTGGGTGACAGAGTGAGACTCCATCTCAAAAAAAAAAAAAAAAAAAAAAAAATATTAGCCGGGCATGGTGGTGGGCATCTGTAATCCCAGCTACTCGGAGCTGAGGCAGGAGAATCACTTGAACCAGGAGGCGGAGGTTGCAGTGAGCCAGACCACACCAGTGCACTCCACCCTGGGCGACAGAGCAAGACTCCCATCTCAAAAACAAGAAAAGGAGGGTCATGCTAGATGGTCTCTAACGGTCCCTTAAGGCTGAGAAGTCTCATCTGTTATCATGAACTCTTTGCTGAATGAGTGAATGAAGTTTAGTAATTCCCAGTCACAACTTTTCTCCAAAATATAAATTACATCACTTGTATTTATCTTCTGTACATATTCAGAAAACATGTACTGATTTGGTTGGATTGGCAAAGTCCGGTAGCATGAAGTGCATCTTATAACACTGTCACATTAATGGAAGGACACCAAGCACTCCAGTTGCAGGTATGGTATAAGCAAAAGGCCAGAGGGAGAACATGCAGGTAGGGGCATGTTGGGGAAACATGGTGAACAGCAACTGTATTATATGCTTTATACCAAGGAGAGTAGTGGGAAGCTGAGTTGGATTCTTGGCTGGGTTAATGGAGAGTAACAGGGACTTGGATGAATTTGACATCCTTTTCCACATCCCAGCACCCTGCCCAACACACAGTAACAGAACCAAAACACGAATTTGCATCATAAATTTTATTCCCGATGCGGGACAGATTCCTTCCATCCCCAAATGAATCACATGCTGCCCTGGAAAGACCTAGGAAACTCTCCTACCATCTCCAGGGAAGTAGTGAGAAAGGCAGGTGCTGGGGACTGGGAAGGCTTTGAAGTTTCCCAGCCTACTTATCCTCCCCTTCTCAAGAGAGGATAGCTGTTCCCTATTATTCCTCTCATCCACTCATCCCTTAAAAAAAACCCACAAAACCATCATTAGTAAAAAAACAAAACCCCTTCAAGTATTCGGGGTTAGGGGTTCTGGGCTGGGACTTGGGGTTACAGGTCACCAATAAAAGAGGGAGGGGAAGAGGAGGAGGAGCCATCACTGTTTCTGCTGCAGGGCTTCTTTCCTTGCCGCATCCTGCAGCAACTGTGTGTCGACCTCGTCTGCTGGCAGCTGCACATATCGGACCACTGAGCCCCGAATGAAGCAGTTCTTCACTGATAACTAGACAAAGATGGACAAATGTGAAAACACCCTTAAAAATGTCCTCTAACCACCCAGAGGCCTCCTGCTTTATTTCCTCTTCTCCACAGACCCCAACTTACCATGTGAGGATATTTCTCAGGGTCTGTGACACTGATGTCAGTTAGTTTGATGTTGAGATACTAGGAAAGGAAGATGAACACCATTATTATTTATTTATTTATTTATTGAGACAGAGTTTTGCTCTTGTTGCCCAGGCTGGAGTGCAAGGGCACCATCTTGGCTCACTGCAACCTCCGCCTCCTGGGCTCAAGCGATTTTCCTGCCTCAGCCTCTCTGGAGTAGCTGGGATTATAGGGATGCACCACAATGCCCGGCTAATTTTTTGTATTTTTAGTAGAGACAGGGTTTCACCATGTTGGTCAGGCTTGTCTTTAACTCCTGACCTCAGGCCTCGGCCTCTCAACATGCTGGGACTATAGGCATGAGCCACCACACCTGGCCGAATAACACCATTATTAACCCTAGAGACATGATGTAAGAACCCAACCCTCTCCTTCCCCAGGAACCAATTCTGGGCCTTTACTATATCTCACCTGATCCACAGAATGGAGGGTTCCACAGATGCTGTCAAGGGCAGAGGGAGAGAAGAATCAAATTAGTTTATAACAAAGTCAACATAGAGGTGACTTCAGAGCTGGGATGAGAACATGACTGGGAGAAGTCAAGGACTTGAAGTCAGAAAAAGGTACAACCAAAAGGGGAAATTCCTAAGCCCTGGAGTAGGAAAGACGGCTAACAGAGTAGTTTATTTTCAACCCGACATCCCGACATCTCCTCTCCCTAAACCAATCCAATTTTCTTTTTTTTTTTTTTTTTTGAGACGGAGTCTCGCTCTGTCACCTAGGCTGGAGTACAGTGGCACGCACGATCTCAGCTCACTGCAAGCTCCACCTCCTGGGTTCACACCAGTCTCCTGCCTCAGCCTCCCGAGTAACTGGGACTACAGGCGTCCTGCTAATTTTTTGTGTTTGTAGCAGAGACGGGGTTTCACCGTGGTCTCGATCTCCTGACCTCGTGATCCACCCGCCTTGGCCTCCCAAAGTGCTGGGATTACAGGCATGAGCCACCGCGCCGTTTTTTTTTTTGAGACGGAGTCTTGCTCTGTCACCCAGGCTGGAGTCCACTGGCACGATCTCAGCTCACTGCAAGCTCCGCCTCCCGGGTTCATGCCATTCTCCTGCCTCAGCCTCTGGAGTAGCTAGGACTACAGGCCCTCACCACCACGCCCAGCTAATTTTTTTGCATTTTTAGTAGAGACAGGGTTTCAGCACGTTAGCCAGGATGGTCTCAATCTCCTGACCTCGTGATCTGCCCGCCTGGGCCTCCCAAAGTGCTGGGAGGGATTACAGGCGTGAGCCACCGTGCCCGGCCCCCCTTTTTTTTTTTTTGAAATGGAGTCTCACTGTCGCCCAGGCTGAAGTGCAGTGGTGTGATCTTGGCTCACTGCAACCTCAGCTTCCCAGGTTCAAGTGATTCTCCTGCCTCAGCCTCCTGAGTAGCTAGGACTTCAGGCGCACGCCATCATGCCCGGCTAATTTTTTATTTTTAGTAGAGATGGGGTTTCACCATGTTGGCCAGGCTGGTCTTTAACTCCTGACCTCAGGCAATTTGCCCACCTCAGCTTCCCAAAGTGCTGGGATTACAGGTGTGAACCACTATGCCCGGCCAAACCAACCTATTCTTCATAGCTACCATTAAACAACTGGTAAAGGCTAGACGTGTGTTCTATATAGTATTTGTAATCTTTACAGCATCTTTTGAAGTAGTTACTACCTTAGGGGCTAAGAGAGGTTGTTTTAAACTTTCTGAGTTTAGAACAAACAGGAACTTCAGTCCAAGTCTGTCTGACTCCCAAAACCATCAGCTTTTTTTTTTTTTTTGTGAGACAGGGTCTCACTCTGTGACCCAGGCTGGAGTGAAATGGCGTGATCATGGTTTATTGCGGCCACTTGAGTAGCTATGATTACAGGCGTGAGCCACCATGCCCAGCTGATTTTTTTTTTTTTGTAGAGAAAGGGTCTCACTGTGAATGTCGCCCAGGCTAGCTATTTTCAAACATTTACTGCTTTGGAACCAGAGCCCCATATGTAGATAAAGGTAGGCGGCATTACTTTTTTTTTTTTTTTTTTTTTTTTTGAGACGGAGTCTCGCTCTGTCGCCGAGGCTGGAGTGCAGTGGCCGGATCTCAGCTCACTGCAAGCTCCGCCTCCCGGGTTTACGCCATTCTCCTGCCTCAGCCTCCCGAGTAGCTGGGACTACAGGCGCCTGCCACCTTGCCCGGCTAGTTTTTTGTATTTTTTAGTAGAGACGGGGTTTCACCGTGTTAGCCAGGCTGGTCTCAAACTCCTGACCTGGTGATTCACCCGTCTCGGCCTCCCAAAGTGCTGGGATTACAGGCTTGAGCCACCGCGCCCGGCGGCAGCATTACTCTTGATGATCCAGGCACGAGTGATGTCCTCTCCATTCTCCAATCCTCGAGCCCCTTAAAATGCTATTTGAGGAATGCTATCAAAACACCAGCGCTCTTTGAGAGAATGGTGCAAAAATTTAAAAAAACACCCTTTGGCTGGGCACCGTTGCTCAAGCCTGTAATCCCAGCACTTTGGGAGGCTGAGGCAGGAGGATCGCTTGAAGCCAGCTGCAGAACAGTCCAGACAACACAGCAAGACTTCATCTCTAAAGTTATAAAAGAAAATAATTGTGTCCGGGCATGGTGGCTCACGCCTATAGTCGCAGCACTTTGGGAGGCTGAGGCGGGTGAATCACGAGGTCAGGTGTTCGAGACCAGCCTGGCCAACATCGTGAAACCCTATCTCTACTAAAAATACAAAAAATTAGCTGGGCATAGTGGCGGACGCCTGTAATCCCAGCTACTCGGGAGACTGAAGCAGGAGAATCACTTGAACCAGGTAGGCGGAGGTTGCAGTGAGCCGAGATCGAGCCACTGCACTCCAGCCCAGGTGACAGAGTGAGACTCCATCTCAAAATAAATAAATAAATAAAAATAATCATAATAAATAGCAGTTTTAAAAATGTCCTTATCTTGCCAAAAATAAAGTTAGCAGTTCTCTGTTGGGACTCCAATTTTTGTTAAAATTCTGAAAGTCTTTAAAACCCAGCGTCCAGGCCATGCACAGTGGCTCATGCCTATAATTCTAGCACTTTAAGAGGCCAGGGTGGGCGGATCACTTGAAGCCAGGACTTTCAGACCAGCCTGGCCAACACGGCAAATCCTCATCTCTACTAAAAATATAAAAATTGGCCGGGCGCGGTGGCTCAAGCCTGTAATCCCAGCACTTTGGGAGGCCGAGATGGGCGGATCACGAGGTCAGGAGATCGAGAGACGATCCCGGCTAACACGGTGAAACCCCGTCTCTACTAAAAAATACAAAAAAATAGCCGGGCGAGGTGGCGGGCGCCTGTAGTCCCAGCTACTCAGGAGGCTGAGGCAGGAGAATGGCGTAAACCCGGGAGGCGGAGCTTGCAGTGAGCTGAGATCCGGCCACTGCACTCCAGCCTGGGTGACAGAGCAAGACTCCGTCTCAAAAAAAAAAAAAAAATATATATATATATAAATTGTCCGGGTGCGGTGGCTCATGCCTGTAATCCCAGCACTTTGGGAGGCCGAGGCGGGCAGATCACAAGGTCAGGAGATCAAGACCATCCTGGCTAGCACTGTGAAACCCTGTCTCTACTAAAAATACAAAAAATTAGCCAGGCGTGGTGGCATGCACCTATAGTCCCAGCTACTCAGGAGGCTGATGCAGGAGAATCGCTTGAACCCGGGAGGCGGAGCTTGCAGTGAGCCGAGATCCTACCACTGCACTCCAGCCTGGGCGACAGAGCCAGACTCTGTCTCAAAAAAACAAAACAAAACAAAACAAAACAAATTAGCCGGGCATTGTGGTGTGTACCTATAATCCCAGCTACTCAGGAGGTGAGGCATGAGAATCACTCGAACCCAGAAGGAAAAGAAAAAAAAAATTTTAAACTAAATATAAAAATACAAAAATTAGCTGTGTGTGGTGCACGCCTGGTTGCAGTGAGCCAAGATCACGCCACTGCATTCCAGCCTGGGCGACAGAGTAAGGCTCTGTCTCAAAAAAAAAAAAAAAAAAGAAGCGGCCGGGCGCGGTGGCTCAAGCCTGTAATCCCAGCACTTTGGGAGGCCGAGATGGGCAGATCACGAGGTCAGGAGATCGAGACCATCCTAGCTACGGTGAAACCCCGTCTCTACTAAAAAATACAAAAAACTAGCCGGGCGAGGTGGCGGGCACCTGTAGTCCCAGCTACTCGGGAGGCTGAGGCAGGAGAAAGACGTAAACCCGGGGGGCAGAGCTTGCAGTGAGCTGAGATCCAGCCACTGCACTCCAGCCTGGGCGACAGAGAGAGACTCTGTCTCAAAAAAAAAAAAAAAAAGAATATAAAAGAAAGACCCACCTAAATATGCTATAGAAATTAATTTAAATGAACTAGTACAATACTGGGCAATCATTATTATTTTTTGAGATAGAGGGTGAGTCTGCCTAAAAACAAAAACAAACACCCAGTATCTCAAACCCACTGCCTCAGTCATGTTCTCACCATATTGCTGGCTGCTGAAAAACATGTGACAGCACCCCACCATCTCCATTAGTGAAATAACATTTAGGAATTGCACAAAGTGGTGTCTTTTTTTTTTTTTTTGAGACGGAGTCTCTCTCTGTCGCCCAGGCTGGAGTGCAGTGGCACGATCTTGGCTCACTGCAAGCTCCGCCTCCCAAGTTCCAGCAATTGTCCTGCCTCAGCCTCCCGAGTAGCTGGGACTGCAGGCACCCACCACCATGCCCAGCTAATTTTTTGTATTTTTAGTAGAGACGGGGTTTCACCGTGTTAGCCAGGATGGTCTCAATCTCCTGACCTCGTGATCCACCCGCCTCAGCCTCCCAAAGTGCTGGAATTACAGGCGTGAGCCACTGCGATCGGCCGTGGTGTCTTTTTATTAAGTCCCTTAAGGAGGAGGAAATACATAGCACAAAAGTGGTCTGACAGCAAGCATAAGAGAAAGAACTTTTGGCCAGGCGTGGTGGCTCACACCTGGTTTGGGAGGCCGAGGCGGGAGGATCACTTGAGGTCAGGAGTTTGAGACCAAGCTGGCCAACATGGTGAAACCCCATCTCCACTAAAAATACAAAAAAATTAGCTGGGAGTGGTGGTGTGCACCTGTAATCCCAGCTATTCAGGATGCTGAGGTGGAAGAATCATTTGAACCTGGGAGGCAGAGGTTGCAGTGAGCCAAGATCGCACCACTGCGCTCCAGCCTGGGCATTAGAGTGAGACCCTGTCTTAAGCAAAAAAAAGGAGAAAGATCTTCTTTCTCATCCCAACAGAAAAGTCACTTTAGAGCCACATACGTGTTGGCTCACACCTGCACTTTGGGAGGCTGAGGTGGGAGGATCACTTGAGTCCAAGAGTTCAAGACCAGCCTGGGCAACATGGCCAAGACCCTGTCTCTATGAAAATTTTTAAAATTAATATAAAAAGGCCAAGTGCAGTGGCTCACGTCTGTAATCCCAGCACTTTGGGAGGCTGCGGCGGGTGGATCATGAGGTCAGGAATTCAAGACCAGCCTGACGAAGATGGTGAAACCCCAAGTCTACTAAAAATACACAAATTGGGCTGGGCACGGTGGCTCAAGCCTGTAATCCCAGCACTTTGGGAGGCCGAAACGGGTGGATCACGAGGTCAGGAGATCGAGACCATCCTGGCTAACACGGTGAAACCCCGTCTCTACTAAAAAATACAAAAAACTAGCCGGGCGAGGTGGCGGGCGCCTGTAGTCCCAGCTACTCGGGAGGCTGAGGCAGGAGAACGGCGTGAACCTGGGAGGCGGAGCTTGCAGTGAGCTGAGATCCGGCCACTGCACTCCAGCCTGGCGACACAGCGAGACTCCGTCTCAAAAAAAAAAAAATACACAAATTAGCTAGGTATGGTGGCAGGCGCCTATGATCCCAGCTACTTGGGAGACTGAGGCAGGAGAATCACTTGAACCTGGACAGCAGAGGTTGCAGTGAGCCGAGATCGCGCCACTGCACTCCAACCTGGGCGACAAAGTGAGACCACGTCTCAAACAAAAATAGAAAAAAAAGAAGGCTGGGCACGGTGGCTCACTCCTGTAATTCCAGTACTTTGGGAGGCCAAGGTGGGTAGATCACAAGTCAGGAGATCAAGACCATCCTGGCCAACATAGTGAAACCCCCTTCTCTAATAAAAATACAAAGATTAGCTGGACGTGGTGGTGCATGCGTATAATGCCAGCTACTCGGGAGGCTGAGGCAGGATAATCACTTGAACCAGGGAGTCGGAGGTTACAGTGAGCTGAGATAGTGCCATTGCAGCCTGGCGACAGAGTGAGACTCGTCTCGGGGGAAAAAAAAAAAAAAAAAGGAAAAAAAGAAAAAGAAATGTTACTGGGGCCGGGCACGGTGGCTCATATCTGGGATTCCAGTACTTTGGGAGGCTGGGGCAGGCAGATCACGAGGTCAGGAGTTGGAGACTAGCCTGACTAACATGGTGAAACCCTGTCTCTACTAAAGATACAAAAAATTAACCAGGCGTGGTGGCGTGTGCCTGTAATCCCAGCTACCAGGGAGGCTGAGTCTGGAGAATTGCTTGAACCCAGTAGGCGGAGGTTGCAGTGAGCCGAGATCGCATCATTGCACTCCAGCCTGGGTGACAGGGCACGAATCTGTCTCAAAAAAAAAAAAAAAGGTATTTTAGGGCCTAGGGTTATAACACAACAGTCAGGCTTCCCAAATAAAAGGCCCAGTAAGGAGAAGAGAATCAAAAACAAGTCATCACACCAAATTGCCTAAGACTGCTAGTGATTTCCATACTTGTCTTGCTCTGTGTCCCCAATCTATACACATCGATACCACCTGCATGGCCAGTGCCACAAACGGAAACCTCTGTTCTAAAATGCAACGGCCCTTAAGTTCCTCTCCTCACCATTCCCTGCCATGTCAACGTGTAACCCACGAAGAAATTAAATCACATAGAAATGTGGAAGACAACCAGGCACATGGCACATGCCTGTAATTCCAGCACTTTGGGAGGCCAAGGTGGCAGGACTGCTTGAGCCCAAGAGTTTGAGACCAGCCTGGGCAACACAGTGAGACTCTGCCTCTCCAAATAATTAAAAAATTAGCTGGGCGTGGTGGCATGTAGCCCCACCTATTCAGGAGGCTGAATGAGCTATGACTGTGCCATTACACTCCAGCCTGGACAACACAGTGAGACCCCCATCTCAAAAAAATAAATGTGGAAGACACTTTTGGGAAGAGAATACAATTGACCCCATCTTTCTAAAGGATAACGAGATAATAGGTATCAATATTTTAAATGTACTTTTTTTTTTTTTTTTTGAGATGGAGTCTCAGTCTGTCGCCCAGGCTGGAGTGCAGTGGCCTGATCTCAGCTCACTACAACGTCCGCCTTCTGGGTTCAAGCAATTCTCCTGCATCAGCCTCCCGAACAGCTGGGATTACAGGCACACAACACCACGCCTGGCTGATTTTTGTATTTTTAGTAGAGATGGGGGTTTCACCATATTGGACAAGCTGGTCTCAAACTCCTGACCTCAGGCATCTGCCCGCCTTGACTTCCCAAAGTGCTGGGATTACAGGTGTGGGCCACTGCATCTGGCCTAAATGTACATATCATTTAAAGGACTGTACAGATAAGTACAGGGCCAGGCATGCTGGCTCATGCCTGTAACCCCAGCACTTCGGAAAGCTGAAGCAAGAGGATTGCTTGAACTCAAGAGTTTGAAACCAGCCTGAGTAACAAAGCGAGACACTGTCTCTAATTTTTAAATAAATAAATATTATTTTAAGAAAGAAAATAGGACTAGGTGCAGTGGCTCACACCTGTAATCCCATCACTTTGGGAGGCCAAGGCGGGTGGATCACAAGGTCAAGAGTTCAAGACCAGCCTAGCCTAGATGGTGAAACCCCTTCTCCACTAAAAATACAAGAATTAGCTAGGCATAGTGGTGGACGCCTGTAATCACAGCTACTCGGGAGGCTGAGGCAGAGAATTGCTTCAGCCCAGGAAGCGGAGGCTGCAGTGAGCCGAGATCGCGCCACTGCACTCCAGCGTAGGTGACAGAGACTCCATCTCAAAAAAAAAAAAAAAAAAAGCCAGGCGCAGTGGCTCACGCCTGTAATCCCAGCACTTTGGGAGGCCGAGGCAGGCGGATCACAAGGTCAGGAGATCAAGACCATCCTGGCTAACACGGTGAAACCCCGTCTCTACTAAAAATACAAAAATTAGCCAGGTGTGGTGGCAGGCGCCTATAGTTCCAGCTGCTGGGGAGGCTGAGGCAGGAGAATGGCATGAACCCGGGAGGCAGAGCTTACAGTGAGCAGAGATCACACCACTGCATTCCAGCCTGGGCGACAGAGCGAGACTATCTCAAAAAAAAAAAAGAAAAAAGAAAAAGAAAAAGAAAAAAGCTGGACATAATCATATTTCTGTTCTGTATCACTTACTAGTTTTGTAGACTTGAACAAGTGGTATAGCTGATCTAAGCCTCAGTTTCCTCATATGTATAACAGCAATAGTACATATTACTAAGGAGTGTTTGAGAAATCAATCAATAAATGTATTCAGAATAGTGCTTAGTCAATAGGTCTTCAGATATTATTTTTCTTTCCTTAAGCACCTATCATACAACTGGCCTATACTAGGTATTAGATACACAGTAGCATATCTAATACGTAGGTTTCACCATGTTGGCCAGGCTGGTCTCAATCTCTTGACCTTGTGATCCACCCACCTCAGCCTCCCAAAGTGCTGGGATTACAGGCATGAGCCACCATGCCCAGCCTATGGCCTGTTCTGTTTTTTTGTTTATTTTTTTGAGATGGAGTCTCGCTCTGGTCGCCCAGGCTGGAGTGCAGTGGTGCCATCTTGGCTCACTGCAAGCTCCACCTCCTGGGTTCATGCCATTCTCCTGCCTCAGCCTCCCAAGTAGCTGGAACTACAGGCGCCCGCCACCACACCAGGCTAATTTTTTGTATTTTTAGTAGAGATGGGGTTTCACCATGTTAGGCAGGATGGTCTCAATCTCCTGACCTCGTGATCCGCCCACCTCGGCCTCCGAAAGTGCTGGGATTACAGGCGTGAGCCACTGCGCCTGGCCTGGCCTGTTCTTTTTTGAGACAGTCTTCCTCTGTCACCCAGGCTGGAGTAAAGTGGTACAATCATGGCTCACTGCAGCCTCGACCTCCTGGGTTCAAGTGATCCTCCCACCTCAGTCTCCCGAATAGCTGGGACTACAGGCATGTAAACCACATCTGGCTAATCTTTTATAGAAATGGTTCTATGTTGCCCAGGCTAGTCTCGACATCCTGGACTCAAGTGATCCTCCTGCCTCAGCCTCCCAAAGTGCTGAGATTACAGGTGTGAGCCACCATGGCCAGCCTAGTACTTACTCTTTATTTATTTTTTTTGAGACAGAGTCTCACTCTGTCACCCAGGCTGGAGTGCAGTGGTGTAATCTCAGCTCACTGCAACCTCTGCCACCCAGGTTCAAGCGATTTTCCTGCCTCAGCCTCCCAAGTAGCTGGGATTACAGGCACCTGCCACCATGCCTGGCTAATTTTTGTATTTTTAGTAGAGACGGGGTTTCACCATCTTGGCCAGACTGGTCTTGAACTCCTGACCTCGTGATTCACCCACCTCGGCCTCCCAAAGTGCTGGGATTACAGGCATGAGCCACACGTCCAGCCCATGAGCCACCACACCTGACCAGTATTTACTCTTTAAACTGTATATTGCTTTGTATTGTTTTCCAATACACAATACAATCCCCAAGCTTATCTGTAAATTTAAGGCACAAGGCATTTATTTATTGTTAAATTTTAAAATTTGTCTTAGAGATGGGGTCTTGCTCTATTGCCCTGGCTAGAGTGCAATGGAGTAATCACTGCTCACTGCAGCCTCAAACTCCTGGGCTCAAGCAATCCTCCCTCCTCAGTCTCCCAAAGTGCTCGGATTACAGGCGTGAGCCACTGCACCCCACCCATTTATTTCTTTTGTTTGTTTGAGACAGAGCCTCGCTCTGTCACCCAGGCTGGAGTGCAGTGGCGTGATCTGGGCTCACTGCAAGCTCTGCCTCCCAGGTTCACGCCATTCTCCTGCCTCAGCCTCCAAAGTAGCTGGGACTACAGGGGCCTGCCACCATGCCTGGCTAATTTTTTGTATTTTTAGTAGAGACAGGGTTTCACCGTGTTAGCCAGGATGGTCTTGATCTCCTGACCTCGTGATCCGCCCACCTCAGCCTCCCAAAGTGCTGAGATTACAGGCGTGAGCCACCGCACCCGGCCATTTATTTCTTCTGTACATATTCCACCTCACCCAGCCCTCAAATATTTCTCAAATTAAAGAGGTTCCAGGGCCCTGGGCACACCCACCCCCAACAGACTTGTTGGAACAGGTACCTACCTCAGGTCATTCTTGAGTTCCACGACCACATCCTTGCCCACAAGGGACTTGAAAAAAGAATAGAAGAGCTATTGGGAGAGAGGGGGAAAACCATCATGTGGGAAGGAACATGGTAGGGAGGAGTGTCCCTTGACAGTATTACCAAATACCGGTATTGTGAACCCCATTGCATCCCTAACAGTTCTCAAAATTTCACAGGAAAGAATAATTGGTTGAGAGGTGAAAGGCTGGAGCCCAAATTATTCTGCACACTGCATTGAGCCCATCACTTAAAGTCCCAGAGAGGCTCTGCCCTGCATACCTCGGCCTCCCCAGTGTGCTCTCTCAATCGACCACCTTTCTCGGGTACCTGCCCACTCCTTTCAATGAATTACAGAAAACATCCCACCCGCACCCTGCCGAAGCTTGCCTGGCAGAGAAGTGCTCTAAGGTCTAACTTTTCCGTCTCCCGCTGTCCCCACTGAATCTCTCTCAGGGTTGGGGTTTTTTTCCTCATCATGGAAAAAAAAAATCCCATTTGCTCTCAGGTGTCTCCTCAACGAACTTGAGGAACAGGACTAACGATGAAGATAAAAACTCCGGACCTAACTCCAGCCTAGGGGGACAAAGGCCAGACCCCCCTGCCCCAACCGTCCGAGATCCCCGAGGGCGACCCCTTTTGACGTCACGGTACCCACCATGGTGCTGGCGCAGCGGGCAGCGGGCCGGAGCGAGAAAAGAGCCGGATGCTGAGACCAGGTCTGGGAGAACCGAAGCGCGAGCCCGCGCGTGGGGCGAGGCGGGACCGCGCAGGCGCAGCGGGAAGGGACGCAGAACCCTCCAAGCGCTGAAGGGTAAAGCGCGGCCGACTTGCGGCTGGGGAGCGCAAGCTGGGTAAAACCGAGGGGAGGAGGAAGCCGGGAAAGGGGCGGGGTTTCCTTCGTTCCGACTTCTTCCAGGGCCGGCCGGCTCCCATTGCGCAGGCGCGGACCCTAGCCTGGGCTGCTAGGCGGGTGGAGGCACTCGGCGTCTGAGCTCAAAAGGTTTTGTTTTCCATAACCCTGCCGTCCACAGCGTGATGTGTTCGTGCCCTCTACACACATCCTATCGAGAATTGTGGGGAGTTTGTGAAGATTATGAAGTGTGCACTTTTCTATATTTGTTAAAGTAAAAACATAAAATTCAAAAAATAAAATTAAAAAATGTTTTTAATCTTAAATTCAGCTGATAAAAAAAAAAAAGGCCGAGGGCGGTGGCTCACGCCTTCAATCCCAGCACTCTGAGAGGCCAAGGTGGATGGATTGTGTGAGGTCAGGAGTTCGAGACCAGGCTAGCCAACATGGTGAAGTCCCGTCTTCACTAAAAATACAAAAAAAATTAGCCAGGCGTGGTCGCGGGCGCCTGTAATCCCAGCTACTCGGGAGGCTGAGGAAGGAGAATTGCGTGAACCCGGGAGGTGGAGGTTGCAGGGAGCCAAGATCATGCCACTGCACTGCAGCCTGGGCGACAGAGCGAGACTCGTCTCAAAAAAAAAAAAAAAATTGGCCGGGCGCGGTGGCTCACGCCTGTAATCCCAGCACTTTGGGAGGCCGAGACGGGCGGATCACGAGGTCAGGAGATCGAGACCATCCTGGCTAACACGGTGAAACCCCGTCTCTACTAAAAAATACAAAAAACTAGCCGGGCGAGGTGGCGGGTGCCTGTAGTCCCAGCTACTCGGGAGGCTGAGGCAGGAGAATGGCGTGAACCCGGGAGGCGGAGCTTGCAGTGAGCTGAGATCCGGCCACCGCACTCCAGCCTGGGTGACAGAGAGAGACTCCGTCTTAAAAAAAAAAAAAAAAAAAAAAATTGACCGGGCGCAGTGGCTGACGCCTATAATCCCGCACTTTGGGAGGCCAAGGCAAATGGATCACCTGAGGTCAGGAGTTCTAGACCAGCCTGGCCAACATGGCGAAATCCTGTCTCTACTAAAAACCCAAAAATTAGCCAGGTGTGGTGGCACGCGCCTGTAAACCCGGGAGGTATAAGTTGCAGTGAGTGGAGATCGTGCCATTGTACTCCAGCCTGGGCAACAACAGTGAAACTCTTGTCTCAAAACAACAACAACAACAAAATGTTGAGGCTTGTAAATCCCAGCATTTTGGGAGGCTGAGGCAGGAGGATCATTTGAACCCAAGAGTTACAGTGAGCTACGATCTCCCCACTGCATTCCAGCCTGGGCAAGACTCTGTCTATAAAAAAGAAAATTATAAAAAACAAAAAAATGTTGAGGAGTCCCAGAGATAAGGAGCTGGAGCACAAATTTTGGTTTTATCAAAGGTTACCAATAAATATATTTCTCCAAAGGAGCCAACCTCAATCTCCATATTTCTTACACACTTTTGCCAAGACTGTCCTGTAAAGGACTGAGTAAAAAGAGACTGTGGCTTACAGATGCAAATAACCCAGTCTAACATTTCACTGCCAAATGTTTCAAACACAGACAGAAATGCACAGTTACATATCATTCTAACTCATGTCCCCCAGGTTTTTATAAATGTATATTAGGACACAGGTAAAAGAAAACAAATTTTTTTGAGATGCAGTCTTGCTCTGTCATCAGGCTGGAGTGCGGTGCCACGATCTCAGCTCACTGCAACCTCCACAACCCAGGTTCAAGCAATTCCTCTGCCTCACCCTCCCGAGTAGCTGGGACTACAGGCGTGCACCACCATGCTCAGCTAATTTTTGTATTTTTAGTAGTGACGAGGTTTCACCATGTTGGGCAGGATGGTCTCGATCTCTTGACCTCATGATCCACCCACCTCGGCCTCCCAAAGTGCTGGGATAACAGGTGTGAGCCACTGCACCCGGCCGGTAAAAATATTTTTTCATGGACTAAGACTTCATAAACTTATATTTGTCATCTTGCATAGAAGTACTTATTTGTCAAGAGTTTGTTATAGAAATATTTTCTGGGGCTAGGCATGGTGGCTCACGCCTATAATCCCAGCACTTTAGGAGGCTGAGGTGGGTGTATCACCTAGGTCAGGAGTTCAGAACAGCCTCGTCAACATGGTGAAACCCCATCTCTACTAAAAACACAAACATTAGCTGAGTGTAGTGGTGAGCGCCTGTAATCCCAGCTACTCAGGAGGCTGAGGCAGAAGAATTGCTTGAATCCGGGAGGCGAAGGTTGCAGTGAGCCAAGGTCGTGCCATTGCACTCCAGCCTGGGCGACAAGAGTGAAACTCTGTCTCCAAAAAAAAAAAAAAAGAAAGAAAGAAAAGAAATATTTTCTCCATATAATGAATGTAAACAATGAACTCTGTGAGTGCACAGATGCTGAACCTCCTGGACCTTACCTATACATCAGGACATCAAGCAGGATTTGTCCCTCCACCCCAAGCTGAGTCCTAAACACCAAAACCAGCCTGTAACTGATTAAAAGCAGTTATAGTTTACAATCTGTTCCATCTGTGCTAAAGGTATCTGAGGATCAAAAATTATGTGCTGATTGAAACAATGAGTTCATGGGCCGGGCGCGGTGGCTCACACCTGTAATCCCAGCACTTTGGGAGGCTGAGGTGGGCAGATTCTGAGGTCAGGAGATTGAGACCATCCTGGCTAACATGGTGAAACCCCATCTCTACTAAAACAATACAAAAAATTAGCCGGGCATGGTGGTGGACGCCTGCAGTCCCAGCTACTTGGGAGGCTGAGGCAGGAGAATGGCGTGAACCCGGGAAGCAGAGCTTGCAGTGAGCCGAGATTGTGCCACTGTACTCCAGCCTGGGCGACAGGGCAAGACTTCATCTCAAAAAAAAAAAAAAGAAAAGAAAAGAAAAAAAAACCCAATGAGTTCATGAAAATTCAAATACTTTACCCTTACTAATTTAATCATTCACAGTGAGCTCACAATCAGAGAACACATGCTCTCTCCATGAACTCTCCCCTTCGAGGTACATTCACAGCCTAAATACCAGAAGTAATTTCCTTTAGGAACAAATTTACTGATTGACAAATAAGCATCCACACAGGAAAAAGAATGTTAGGGTGGCTGGAAATAACAGACATTCAAATACATCACACGGTTTAAAGAGGGGCCTAGTTTTCCTGAGTCCATTCCAGAGTCAGAAACAGGATATGAGGGAGTGTGATAGGTGGTGCATGAGACGACTCCTCCAGAATTCCCAAGGGATGGTAACTTAGGTTCAGGTCTGGTCAAGAATAATAATGATGTTTGAAGATGAGGGGAATGAAATACACGTAGAGGCATCCTAGGATGCTTCAGTTCCAAAAAGAATTAATCTACTTCTTCAATTGTGGGGCCTGTGGCAGGCCTTCCAGGCGCATACCCTGTTCCACAGGCAGGCCCAGTGCATCCTCCCTGGTAGAGTTTTGTGATGATGGGGTTACACATCTGCTCCAATTCCTTTCTCTTATGATCAAACTCATCTTTCTCTGCCAGTTGATTGGCCTCCAGCCACGAAAGAAGTTCATTGCATTTATCCAGTATTTTCTTTTTATCAGACTCACTGATCTTGCCCTTCAAACCTTCATCACTCACAACACTCTTCATGTTAAAAGCATAGGATTCTAAGGCATTCTTTGCAGCAATTTTCTCCCTCTGGACCTCATCTTCAGCTTTATATTTCTCAGCATCCAGAACCATGCGCTCAATCTCCTCCTTGCTCAGGCGGCCCTTGTCATTGGTGATGGTGATCTTGTTGGCCTTCCCTGTGCTCTTGTCCATGGCTGTGACATTGAGAATACCATTGGCATCAATGTCAAACGTCACCTCGATCTGAGGAACTCCCCTGGGTGCTGGAGGGATTCCAGTCAGGTCAAAGCGCCCTAGCAGGTTGTTGTCCTTCGTCATGGCCCTCTCACCTTCGTATACCTGGATCAGCACCCCGGGTTGGTTGTCGGAGTAGGTGGTGAAGATCTGTGTCTGCTTGGTGGGGATGGTGGAGTTACGCTTGATCAGGGCAGTCATCACACCCCCGGCCGTCTCCAGCCCCAGCGACAGGGGAGCCACGTCCAGCAGCAGCAGGTCCTGCACCTTCTCAGACTTGTCCCCCATCAGGATGGCCGCCTGTACCGCAGCCCCATATGCTACTGCCTCATCAGGGTTGATGCTCTTGTTGAGATCACGTCCATTAAAGTAGTCCTGAAGCAGCCGCTGCACCTTGGGGATGCGGGTGGAGCCCCCTACTAAAACAATGTCATGGATTTTAGCCTTATCCATCTTGGCATCCCGAAGTGCTTTTTCTACAGGCTCCAGGGTACCCCTAAAAAGGTCTGCACACAACTCTTCAAATCGAGCTCTGGTGATGGATGTGTAGAAGTCAATGCCTTCATAAAGTGAATCAATTTCTAGGTTGGCCTGGGTGCTGGACGACAGGGTCCTCTTGGCCCTCTCGCAGGCTGTGCGCAGCCGCCTCACGGCTCGCTTGTTCTGGCTGATGTCCTTCTTGTGCTTCCGCTTGAACTCTTCCACGAAGTGGCTCACAAGCCTGTTGTCAAAGTCCTCCCCACCCAGGTGAGTGTCCCCAGCAGTGGCCTTTACCTCAAAAATCCCATCATCTATGGTCAGAATTGACACATCAAATGTGCCTCCACCCAGATCAAAAATCAGGACATGTCGTTCTCCTCGACCTCCTTTATCTAAACCATAGGCAATGGCAGCAGCTGTGGGCTCATTGATGATTCGTAGCACATTAAGTCCAGCAATCACACCTGCATCCTTAGTAGCCTGACGTTGAGAGTCATTGAAATAGGCTGGCACGGTAATCACTGCATTGGTGACAGGGTGGCCCAAAAACGCCTCAGCAGTCTCTTTCATCTTAGTCAGTACCATCGAAGAGATTTCCTCAGGGTAGAAAGCTTTATTCTCCCCTTTGTAGGACACAAGCACTTTGGGCTTGCCTCCTTCATTAATCACTTGAAAAGGCCAAAGTTTCATATCTGATTGCACAACAGGATCATTAAATTTCCTGCCGATCAGACGTTTGGCATCAAAAACAGTGTTCTGGGGATTCATGGCTACCTGGTTCTTGGCCGCATCCCCAATGAGCCGCTCGGTGTCTGTGAAGGCCACGTAGCTGGGGGTGGTGCGGTTGCCCTGGTCATTGGCGATGATCTCCACCTTGCCGTGCTGGAACACCCCCACACAGGAGTAGGTGGTGCCCAGGTCGATACCTATGGCAATTCCCTTGGCAGCAGCCATGGTTCTCTGAGGCCTATGGAGAAAGAATGAGATACTGTTTTGGCAGAATGCTTTTCAATGTTATTTATTTTTTTGAGACAGGGTCTTCCTCTGTCACCCAGGTTGGAGTGCAGAGGCGCAGTCATAGCTCACTGCAGCTTTGATCTCCTGGGCTCCAGCAGTCTTCCTGCCTCAGCCTCCAGAGTAACTGGAGACATCATGCCTGGCTAAATTTTTTTTTTTTTTTTTTTGAGATGGAGTCTCACTTTGTCATCCAGGCTGGACTGCAGTGGCATGATCTAGGCTCACTGCAACCTCCACCTCCTGAGTTCAAGCAATTCTCCTGTCTCAGCTTCCCGAGTGGCTGGGATTATGGGGGTGCCACCACGCCTGGCTAATTTTTGTATTTTTAGTAGATATGGGGTTTCATGGTTTCACTATGTTGGCCAGGCTGGTCTTGAACTCCTGACCTCAGGTGATCCGCCCGCCTCAGCCTCCCAAAGTGCTGGGATTATAGGTGTGAGCCACGGTGACCAGCCCTCTGCCTGGCTACTTTTTAAATTTTGTGTATAGATGGGGTCTCACTATGTTGCTTAGGCTGGTCTCAAACTCATGGGCTCAAACGATTCTTCAGCCTCAACCTCCCCAAGTACTGGGATTACAGGAGTGAACATCTTGTCCAGCCTATTTTTTATTTTTTATTGTGGTAAAATACACACAAATTGTACCATCTTAACCATTTTTAAGTGTAGAGTTTGGTAGTGAGTTCAATCACAGTGGTGACTGAAATCGGTCAACCGATTTCCAATATTCTGTTCATCTCGCAAAACTGAAACTGTATACTCATTAAGCAACTCTCGTTTTCCCCTCCCTTTAGCCCCTGGTAACTACCATTCTTTTTTCTCATTTTTTTTAGAGACAGGGTCTCATTTTGTCACACAGACTGCACTACAGTGGTGTGATCATGGTTCACTGCAGTCTTGACCTCCCAGACTCATGGGATCCTTTTGTCTTAGCCTCCCAAGTACCTGGGACCACAGGTGAATGCCACTACACCCAGTTAATTTTTAATTTTTTTTTTAGAGACAGGGTCTCCCTATGTTGCCCAAGCTAGTTTCTCACTCCTGGGCTCAAGGAAATCTCCTCCCACCTCTAAGTTACCAAGTGTTGGGATTATAGGCTCGAGCCAAGGCACCTGACCTCTTTTTTTCTATCTCTATGAATTTGACTACTCTTGTAACTTCATATAAGTGGAATTATACAGTATTTGTCCTTTTGTGACTTTGCTTATTTCACTTAGCTTATGTGCACAGGTTTCATCCATGTTGTAACATGTCAGAATTTCCTTCCTAAGGCTGAGTAATATTCACAATATTTATATACAACTTCATTTCTGTTTTTGTTTTGAGACAGAGTCTCACTCTGTTGCCCAGGCTGGAGTGCAGTGGCGCGATCTTGACTCACTGCAACCTCCACCTTCTGGGTTCAAGCTAATTCTCCTGCCTCAGCCTCCCGAGGAGCTGGGACTACAGGCGTGCACTGCCGCACCCTGATAATTTTTGTATTTTTAGTACAAACAGAGTTTCACCATGTTGGCCAGGCTGGTCTCAAACTCCTAACCTTAAATGATCCGCCCGCCTCGGTCTCCCAAAGTTCTGGGATGACAGGCATGAGCCACCGCACCCGGCCTATATACCACATTTTGCTTATGCATCTCTCGATGGACACAGTTTACACAATAATGTTGCTATGAACAAACCTATACAAATACATGGAGACGCTACTGTCATGGCAGAGTGCTTTTTGGACAGGGTAAAGTATTCTCAGCTACTCAAAGGAGTTTGGAAGCAAGTAGCTGTATATTGTTTTCAATTTCCCAAGTGACCTAATTCTACTGTCCTGTTCCTGTGTCTGTCATATATTTTATTGTGGGACTCTGTCTCTTTATGACCCAAGAGTAGTGTACATTCTGGTCTCTTCCAAGAGACATCAGCCTCCACACTTGAGTTCTGCTGCCTTCCGGGGATACTATTCTCTACTAGGGGTTCACAGGCAGTCAATTCCAGTCAGCCTGAAGATGACTGCTAGAAACCCACAAGCCCGCGAGTTTTCTCAAAAGACATGCGGTCCAGACAGTATCTCTATCCTTCTCCTAAAGAAAACCCGTTTTCTGGAGTCAATAACTAATCAATAAAGGGTTTAAGGGCCGGGCGCGGTGGCTTACGCCTGTTATCCCAGCACTTTGGGAGGCCGAGGCGGGCGGATTACGAGGTCAGCAGATCGAGACCATCCTGGCTAACACGGTGAAACCCCGTCTCTACTAAAAAAAGAAAAAATTAGCCGGGCGTGGTGGCGGGCGCCTGTAGTTCCAGCTACTCCGGAGGCTGAGGCAGGAGAATAGCTTGAACCCAGGAGGCGGAGCAATTAGCCGGGCGTGGTGGCGGGCGCCTGCAGTCCCAGCTACCGGGGAGGCTGAGGCAGGAGAATGGCGAGAACTCGGAAGGCGAAGCTTGCAGTGAGCCAAGATCGTGCCACTGCACTCCAGCCTGAGCGACAGAGCGGGACTCCCTCTCAAAAAAATAAAATAAAATAAAATAAACGGTTTAGGGTCTACCCCTCTCCACACCTCAGATTCCTAGGCCGAACTCTCTTTCCTCCACCTCCCCCTTACCCCGCCTCCCCTTCACCCCGCCTCCCCTTCACCCCGCCTCCCCTTCATCCCGCCTCCCTCTTACCCCGCCTCTCCCTTACCCCGCCTCCCCACTTCCCCACCTGGCCGCACTCCCTTCCCCCGCCTCCCAATTACTCCGCTTCCTTCCCCGCCTCCCCCTTTTCCCACCTCCCCCATTCTGGCTGCTCTGACCAATCAATCTGGAGCCATCTTAGCTTTCCCCAAGTGCTCCTCCTACCCGGATCAGCCAACGCCCATATACCTCAGGCTTAAACCAACTAGGGAACTTTCCACTACTTTCCCAAACAAGGACCTACTGGGCCTTGCAGGTTCACAATCAATCAGATCCCTAACTGGCTCACCTAGTCTCCCGACGCCTTCGCTTCAGTTTGGAAACGTTCAGATTATGGAGCCCCGGCGAGTAGGTGGGGGCTCCCTCAATATAAAACTGCACAACCGGGGTCCCCCCACCCCCCACCCCGTCCCTCCCTGCAAATTTGAGCGGGCTCCAACTCAGTCATCTTTCTCCAAACTGGCCCATGAGGTCAGAGACAGTGTCTCCATTGTAACGTGCCCGGGCAGTGTCAACACAAACGCCCCCACCCTCCCCTGGACGCGCGTCACCCGCTCCCCGCACCATCGGCCTGCCCATAACTGCACAAGCCCCCACAATTAAAAGCCCAGCGCCGACCCTTCCTGTCAATTAGGCGCTGAAGCGGAGGCGGCCAGCATCGCCATGGAGACCAACACCCTTCCCACCGCCACTCCCCCTTTCTCTCAGGGCCCCTGTCCCCTCCAGTGAATCCCAGAAGACTCTGGAGAGTTCTGAGCAGGGGGCGGCACCCTGGCCTCTGATTGGTCCAAGGAAGGCTGGGGGGCAGGACGGGAGGCGAAACCCCTGGAATATTCCCGACCTGGCAGCCTCATCGAGCTCGGTGATTGGCTCAGAAGGGAAAAGGCGGGTCTCCGCGACGGCTTATAAACGCCGAGGGGCCCTCGGTCCGGAAAACGGCCAGCCTCAGGAGCTGCTGCGAGAAATCGCTGCGTTTCCAGAGCGTGGCTCCCGTTGTCCCGAGGCTTCCCAGAGCGAACCTGTGCGGCTGCAGGCACCAGCGCCGTTGAGTTTCCGGCGTTCCGAAGGAGTGAGCTCTTGTCGCGGGTCCCGTCCGCCGTTTCCAGTCCCGAATCTCGGAGCGGAGCAGACAGCAGGGCACCGGCATGGCCAAAGCCGCGGCGATCGGCATCGACCTGGGCACCACCTACTCCTGTGTGGGGGTGTTCCAGCACGGCAAGGTGGAGATCATCGCCAACGACCAGGGCAACCGCACCACCCCCAGCTACGTGGCTTTCACAGACACCGAGCGGCTGATCGGGGATGCGGCCAAGAACCAGGTGGCGCTGAACCCGCAGAACACCGTGTTTGACGCGAAGCGGCTGATCGGCCGCAAGTTCGGCGACCCGGTGGTGCAGTCGGACATGAAGCACTGGCCTTTCCAGGTGATCAACGACGGAGACAAGCCCAAGGTGCAGGTGAGCTACAAGGGGGAGACCAAGGCATTCTACCCCGAGGAGATCTCGTCCATGGTGCTGACCAAGATGAAGGAGATCGCCGAGGCGTACCTGGGCTACCCGGTGACCAACGCGGTGATCACCGTGCCGGCCTACTTCAACGACTCGCAGCGCCAGGCCACCAAGGATGCCGGGGTGATCGCGGGGCTCAACGTGCTGCGGATCATCAACGAGCCCACGGCGGCGGCCATCGCCTACGGCCTGGACAGAACGGGCAAGGGGGAGCGCAACGTGCTCATCTTTGATCTGGGCGGGGGCACCTTCGACGTGTCCATCCTGACGATCGACGACGGCATCTTCGAGGTGAAAGCCACGGCCGGGGACACCCACCTGGGTGGGGAGGACTTTGACAACAGGCTGGTGAACCACTTCGTGGAGGAGTTCAAGAGAAAACACAAGAAGGACATCAGCCAGAACAAGCGAGCCGTGAGGCGGCTGCGCACCGCCTGCGAGAGGGCCAAGCGGACCCTGTCGTCCAGCACCCAGGCCAGCCTGGAGATCGACTCCCTGTTTGAGGGCATCGACTTCTACACGTCCATCACCAGGGCGAGGTTCGAGGAGCTGTGCTCGGACCTGTTCCGGAGCACCCTGGAGCCCGTGGAGAAGGCTCTGCGCGACGCCAAGCTGGACAAGGCCCAGATCCACGACCTGGTCCTGGTCGGGGGCTCTACCCGCATCCCCAAGGTGCAGAAGCTGCTGCAGGACTTCTTCAACGGGCGCGACCTGAACAAGAGCATCAACCCCGACGAGGCTGTGGCCTACGGGGCGGCGGTGCAGGCGGCCATCCTGATGGGGGACAAGTCCGAGAACGTGCAGGACCTGCTGCTGCTGGACGTGGCTCCGCTGTCGCTGGGGCTGGAGACGGCCGGAGGCGTGATGACTGCCCTGATCAAGCGCAACTCCACCATCCCCACCAAGCAGACACAGATCTTCACCACCTACTCGGACAACCAACCCGGGGTGCTGATCCAGGTGTACGAGGGCGAGAGGGCCATGACGAAGGACAACAATCTGTTGGGGCGCTTCGAGCTGAGCGGCATCCCTCCGGCCCCCAGGGGCGTGCCCCAGATCGAGGTGACCTTCGACATCGATGCCAACGGCATCCTGAACGTCACGGCCACGGACAAGAGCACCGGCAAGGCCAACAAGATCACCATCACCAACGACAAGGGCCGCCTGAGCAAGGAGGAGATCGAGCGCATGGTGCAGGAGGCAGAGAAGTACAAAGCGGAGGACGAGGTGCAGCGCGAGAGGGTGTCAGCCAAGAACGCCCTGGAGTCGTACGCCTTCAACATGAAGAGTGCCGTGGAGGATGAGGGGCTCAAGGGCAAGATCAGCGAGGCCGACAAGAAGAAGGTGCTGGACAAGTGTCAAGAGGTCATCTCGTGGCTGGATGCCAACACCCTGGCCGAGAAGGACGAGTTTGAGCACAAGAGGAAGGAGCTGGAGCAGGTGTGTAACCCCATCATCAGCGGACTGTACCAGGGTGCAGGTGGTCCTGGGCCTGGCGGCTTCGGGGCTCAGGGTCCCAAGGGAGGGTCTGGGTCAGGCCCCACCATTGAGGAGGTAGATTAGGAGCCTTCCCAAGATTACTGTTTTTGTTTTGGCGCTTCAAGACTTTGTATTTCCTAATATTTGTTTGTCATTTCTTAGTTTCCTGTGTTTGCAATGTTCAAGTTTTTTGGTGAAGTACTGAATGTAACTTTTTTGGTGAAATACTGAACTTGCTTTTTTTCCGGTCTCTACGTGTAGAAATGAATTTATACTGCCATCTTATGACCATTTCTTCTTTGTAATACACTGAACTCAGGCCATTTTTTAAGTTAGTTACTTCAAAGTAAATAAACTTTAAAATTCAAGTGATGCCTTTTTTTCCTTTATTTGGGGGTCAGTAGGGTCTGCATAGGTTGTCTTTCTCATAGCGTCTAAAATGGAATGGCATTTTTGTCTCCAGTAAGGGCAGATATTAGAGAAGTGTGGCTATTGTAATGTGATCCATTTGTGTTAGACAAATGGTATGCTCCAGTAAAGCTTCTTAATTCTGGCCGGGCGTGGTGGCTCAAGCCTGTAATCCCAGCACTTTGGGAGGCCGAGGTGGGTAGATCACTTGAGGTCAGGAGTTCCAGACCAACCTGGCCAATGTGGCGAAACCCTGTCTCTACTAAAAACACAAAAATTAGCCGGGCGTGGTGGTGCGTACCTGTTGTCCCAGGGAAGCTGAGGCAGGAGAATTGCTTGAACCCAGGAAGCAGTGGTAGCAGTGAGCTGAGATCACGCCATTGCACTCTAGCCTGGGCGTCACAGCGAGACTCTGTCTTACACACACACAAAAAAGAGAAAGTTAAAAAAAAATAGTAAAGCTTGTTGATGCTAATTGGGTGTTTAGCCTGAGGGTACAGAAAAAGTTTAACACCTGGGTGGGTAGCCTCAAATTGGTGTTTAAGATTGGTCTCAAAAGAGGTGGGGTGGGGTGGGGGATGTTTCTGCAAAAGTGGTCAGAGAGGATGCAGTTAGATGGGAGGCCAGTGCTCCTACGTCCTGTAGGTACACCTAATAAGCTTATGGACTTGATATTTAATCTAGATTCAACACGGAATGGAAGGAGTGTCCTACATTTCAAAGTGAAAAAATAGGGGTACATGCACTGGCTTGCTGAGTTATGCACATGTGCTTTAGTTGTCATCTTTTAAAATGGAAGGGTTTGGCTTGTTGCCTCTCTTATGACTGAAAGCATACTAAAATAGAAATGCCACATTCTTAGCAGTTATCACCTACAATTTAAGTACCCCAGTGAGCACCCAAGCCAGGAAGACCTACATACAGACTTCACTCCCATGCACTTTCCCTTGGAGATGCTTCATGCCCCAGCTGCTAGCATCCCAGAAGTAATTCCCTCCTTGTTGGAAAACGCCCACTACAATCTTTAAAGCTCCTGGAGTGAGCCCCTTTAAAAATAAATTGTATCTGGCCGGGTATGGTGGCTCACGCCTGTAATCCCATCACTTTGGGAGACCGAGGCAGGCAGATCACCTGAGGTCAGGAGTTCGAGACCAGCCTGGCCAACATGGTGAGGCTCCCCCCTCCCCCCGCTCCCTGCTCCTGCTCCACTAAAAGTAAAAAATTAGGCACGATGGTGGGCACCTGGAATCCCAACTATTTGGGAGGCTGAGGCAGGTGAATCGCTTGAACTCGGAAGGCAGAGGTTTCAGTGAGCCGAGATTGCGCCACTGCACTCCAGTCTGGATGACAGAGTGAAACTTCATGTCAAAAAATAAAAATAAATTGTGTCAGCCGGGCGCAGTGGCTCATGCCCGTAATCCCAGCACTTTGGGAGGCCGAGGCGGGTCGATCATCTCAGGTCAAGAGTTTGAGCCAGCCTGGCCAACAGGGTGAAACCCCGTTTCTACTAAAAATACAAAAAAGTAGCTGGGTGTGGTGGCGGGCACCTATAATCCCAGAAATTTGGGAGGCTGAGGCAGGAGAATCGCTTGAACCCAGGAGGCAGATGTTGCAGTGAGCCAAGATCGTGCTATTGCACTCCAGCCTGGACAATGAGTGAAACTCCGTCTCAATGAAAAAATAAATAGTATCTAAGGGCAATGAAAATGTTTTGGAACCAGATAGAGTTGACGGTAGCATAACATTGTAAAGGTCAAGGCTGCAATAAGCCATGACTGCACCACTGTACTCCAGCCTGAGCAACAGAGTGAGACCCTGTCTCTGGAAAAAAAAAGAAAAAGAAAAAGAAAAGAAAAAAATCAATTGTATCAATATTTACATTAAAGCACTTTATGAGCTTATGTGTACCTCAAAGCCCATCAAACCATTCACTAAATACTTGTTATGAAGAAAATCCAGTGTTATGGGAAATGACACATACAGGTAGACCTTGCTTTGGAAGTTTGAAAATAGAAAATAACTATGAAATGCTTAGGTTTCCAGGCCAGCCTATAGAGGAACACTTATCTCTTATGGTAGTTAAACTGTAGTACTGTGGACTTTGGCCACAATGTAAATCAATCTTTATGGGAATATGCTTTTGCTATAGGACCTCCTCTCCCCTTCAGAGCTGCAGTAGCATTTGTGACTCTGATCTGCAGACCCTATAGTGACTCTAAACCAGGAGCAACTACCACTACTGTGGCATGGGTGGGGAAAAGGGTAGTTGGAAAAGGGTGGAGATTGAGAAGGACCTACCAAATGCCTTTGTGGAAACAGTAGAGAAATCATCAGACATAACATTGAATGGAGGCAATAAGAGAGTTCCTATGGCCCTATCAATCAAGCTTATTAGTAGATGTTTTAACAAGAAATATATACAAATTATTGCTTGCCTGCATACCCTAGCACAGAGTACTGTACCTTGAAATATTCACTTTGTAACCTCAAGAAAAGAGGTTGAGGAAGCTGTGGAATTAGGAAAGAGAATGCAGCGCCATCCATAAACGAAGTGATGTTTTGAGTAGCAGAGGAACTTTGAAGGAGGAAAAGTGCAACAGGAAAAATAACTGCAGGTGTGGAAAAACTAATACAGATATCCCCTCGATTCCAATCACCTCCTGCCTTCCTATACCAGGCCTCAGAAGGCAGCAGGCTATGATAATAAATTTGATTTTATATGGCTTTTGAACCCAGGATTTTACTTTGTAACATATACACTTATTGTTACTCCTGGCCTTTAGAGTTCTTGTCATTAAGACGAAAAAGGTACCAAAACAAAAAATTAACTACAGTATTTTATAGATGTGAGAGAAGTGGGCAGAAATAATACGGCTTTAGGCTAAAAGAGGAAATGAGGTTATTTCGGGGGAGGGCAATATTGGCGATTTCTGAGGGGGCGATCCTTACGTGAATATAAAAAATTGTGACAGCTACCATTCCTCCCACTAATTGATCTAAATCCGTCCCCTTGGGAAACGTCCCTGAGGTATCTATCAGGTGCAGTTCAGCCAGAGGGAGTAAGCCCACCGGGCCCTTGTCCTTTCCTAGCACCACTATTTAAAGGGATGTTTGAGGGGTAGGGCAGCGGAGCATTCCAGACACCGGGTTAAACCCGCCCCACCCCGCTGGCCTGTGTCCAGCCCGATCAATAATTGGAGAAGAAAAAGGAGCAGGGCGTGGTGGTGCGGACCTAGAGAACAAGCTACCCAGGAGGCTGAGGAGGGAGGATCGCTTGAGCCCGGGAGATGGAGGCTGCAGTGAGCCGTGATTGCACCACTGCACTCCAGCCTGGGAGCCCCTGTCTCAAAAAAAAGTTGAAAAAAAATTAGAAGGGAGGGCACCGGAGAAGGGCTGGAGCAGGTTCACAGGTTCGGACTACGGAGGAGCCCAGCAACCGAGAATCACTCCTGAGGGTCTAATTTTCTTATTCTCTTGATGCCTCACGGGGCGAGGGACTAGAACGGGGCGCTGAGCTGGCGGTAGGCAAAAGCCAACGGACTCCGTCCCCCACTCCCTTCCCATCAGTCGCGCGTCCCCGCGCAGACGGGTGCGCGCTGGCCGCGGGCGGTGGGGACCTTCTCTTCTCGCCTCTGGCCACCCAATGCATCTGATTTAGTTGTATGAAAGTTACAAAACTCTCCAATATTTTCGTCTCGTAAGTTACCTAGTTGAGAGAAACTCGAAAGGTCCTTCTTTCTTTCCTCCTTTAATCCCTTTTTGGAAAAAAAACACATCGGAAAACGCAGGAGTCGGACAGGCAGCCCCGAAGCCAGCCCCGCCCTCAGGCCCCAGCGGCCCAGCCTTTTCTTCCTCCCCACCGCGCTCCCCCGCCTTTCCTCAGGTTTGGCTGAGGCTCTTTCCCCGGTGGTTGGCTCTGCCCGAAGTTTCTAGAGTTTTCTGACCTTCAAGGCGAGAACTGCTGTGTCATTCTTAGGGACACTGCCCAACAAACTGCGCCGCCCAAGTCTCTCTCTCTCTCCCCTCGCCAAGCGGTCCTAAAACATCAAGGTTAGTCAGGACTCTATATTTAACGTCCAGAAGATTCTGTGAACTGTATGCCAACTTTGCCATAGTAACAGGGCTCCCCCCTCCTTTCCCCTCTTTCTGCCTGAGCAATCTGTTCTATCAGAAAGGAGAAGCAGGGCTGGGAGGGCTGGAAGGTGGGGAAGGCAAGAGCTTGTAGGGGCCGTGGTCGTGAGTCGGAAGAGAGGAGCAGCAGCCAGGAAGGGAGTCCCTGGCTGATCACAAACCTGAGGTGCCCTTAATGCTCGCAGAGCCCAGCACTGTGTTCATTTGTTTTCCTTTTTAGATAATACAACAATTAGGTCTAACCACAAAATTAAAAGCAAACAAAACCCAGTTAGGTTGATAAGCCAGTGTGGGAAGAAGTACAAAATAAGTGTGAGAACGTGTGGGTCCAATCACCAGTTCTGTAACCTGTCGTCTGGGTAACCAGATCAAGCCACTGAACTTCTTTGATCCTTGGTGCTCTCTTTGAAAATGAAAAGGTTTGACTGAATGGCCTGTGCCTGCAGATCTTAGGACAGTTTTTACATTAAGCTGAAAGCAGCTGTAGTCCTACTAATGGTCCCCAACTTTTAAACACCTAAATAAGAATGACTAGGAGTCACATCTGAGAGTATGGGATCCCCAATAAAAGGAGGGAGAATATAATATTTTCTTTGATCATGTAGGGAATTTTTATTTTATTTTTTTAATTTCAGAGAGGATCTCTGTCTCCCAGGCTGGAGTGCAGTGGTGTGATCATAGCTCACTGCAGCCTTGACCTCTTGTGATCAAACGATCCTCCCACCTCAGCCTCCCAAGTAGCTGGGACTACAGGCACCTGCCACCACGCCCAGCTAACTTTTAAAGTTTTTGGTTAGACATGGTGTCCCACCCACTATGTTGCCCAGACTGATCTTGGACTTCTGAGTTCAAGTGCCTGCCTTGGCTTCCTAAAGCACTGGGATTACCGACGTGAGCCACCACACCCAGTCCAGATATTGTTAATGCTGTTTTAGAGATGAACACGTCAAAACTTGTGTTATTTAGTCAACTTATAAGTACTTCCTTGTTGAAAAGAAAAACAGCCTCACCAAAGAAGTAGAGCGCAGATGCAAATCCAGGATTTTCCCTTCCCAGATTTTTTCTTTTCGTGCTGCTGGAAATGGCCAGGGTTCTCTTTGTCATTGAAGCGTATGTCATTCATTCAGTTAAGAATGCCTACTGCTAGATTTCATATCAATTAACTCTTTTGCTTTTGTCTGGATGAACTTAAAATTATACCATCTTATTTTTTTTTTAAATTTATTATTTTTTTGAGACAGAGTCTTGCTCTGTCACCCAGACTGGAGTACAGTGATCTCAGCTCACTGCAACCTCCACCTCCTGGGTTCAAGTGATTATCCTGCCTCAGCTCCTGAGTAGCTGGGATTACAGGTGTGTGCCACCACGTCCGGCTAATTTTTGTGTTTTTTAATAGAGACGGGGTTTTGCCATGTTAGCCAGGCTGGTCTCGAACTCCTGACCTCAGGTGATCCACCCACCTCGGCCTCCCAAAGTGCTGCGTGAGCCATCGCTCCCGCTCTATACCATCTTTTAAAACGAACAAAATTAAGACAACTACTGTTTGAGGAACTATAAAAAGAAGAGAGAGAAGGAAGGAAAACACCCTGCAGAGTCAGCCTGAAGAAAGCTCTCTTACCCCACACTGCTGTAGCAGTTATGTTCTTGGCACTCCCTCTTCAGTTCTCTTTTCCTTTTGAAACCATCTGACCCAGCTTTCAGTTTGGGGAATCTGAGCTCTGATCCTTCCAAACACAGAATCCAGTAAAAACCTAATTCTGAAATTAATCACATTAAAGTTTTGAAAAATCTCCTGGGGTTCTTATATATTCACCTTAGACAGCAATTGTGACTGGATTTCTGCCTTGGGAAGCATCCAGTCTAAAAGGAAATAAGAGGCGGTGCGGTGCCTCACGCCTGTAATCCCAGCACTTTGGGCGGCCCAGACGGGCGAATAACCTGAGGTTAGGAGTTCGATACCAGCCTGGCCAACATGACAAAACCCCGTCTCTACTGAAAATACAAAAATTAGCCAGGCATGGTGGTGTGCACCTTTAATCCCAGCCACTCAGGAGACTGAGGCAGGAGAATCGCTTGAACCTGGGAGGTGGAGGTTGCAGTGAGCCAAGACTGTGCCATTGCACTCCAGCCTGGGCAACAGAGCAAGACTCTGTCTCAAAAAAAAAAAAAAAAAAAGAAAGAAAGAAAATTCAAGTGACCCTCTCCTTGTCAGGAAATGGACAAGGAATATGGATGTGTGGGTTTCCAGTCTAGTCCATACAGGCTTCACTTAAAAGCTAGGTCAACTATAGCACTGTAGAATCTGACTAGTGTGACTGATTCAAGAAAAACAGCATTTCTATTGGATTTTTCTGCTATCCGGAGAGCATCCAAGATTTGGGGCCCCAACACCACATCTACTTGCCAGGCACTTGAGACAGTGATGCCCTTTGCTTCATGCCAATAGAGAGGGTTTTTTTCTCCCCCTCTTACCACCCACCCCCCACTTTTTATGTTTCTCAACAGAATCAGATAAGTATTTTATTTTTGAGAAGGCGTTTCACTTTTGTTGCCCAGGGTAGAGTGCAATGGCGTGATCTCAGCTCACTGCAACCTTTGCCTCCTGGGTTCAAGTGATTCTCCTGCCTCAGCCTCCCAAGTAGCTGGGATTACAGGCATGCGCCAACCTGCCCAGCTAATTTTTTTTTTTTTTTTTTTTTTTTTTTTTTTGCCTTTTTAGTAGAGATGGGGTTTCTCTGTGTTGGTCAGGCTGGTCTCAAACTTCTGACCTCAGGTGATCTGCCCGCTTCGGCCTCCCAAAGTGCTAGGATTACAGGTATAAGCCACCGTGCCTGGCCTAAGAGAACTATTTTAAATTGTAGATTTGGCAGGAGGGAAGGAATGAATCCAGACCTGCCAGTAGTAGCAGTTGATAGTGAGGAAGCTTCCAGAGCGAGGGGTGAGGTTAAGGGTCTCTGGAAGTGTTGCTACACTGTGCAGCTAAGATGAAAGTTTGGGAGAATCTCCAGCCAGACATTTCATAGAGAAATGTTTGGGAAAATTCCTGAAGTTTGACTGGTTTGACTAGTTTAGAGAGGTGATTCATTAGGGAGCTAACGCTGAATGTGAAAGTTATCACCGACCTGCACATATAGACACACACAGATTGTTAAAGCAATTTATTTGCAACATCAGTTTAGATCAGTGAATTATAAACAAATGAATACCCTTGAATTCCAGGAAGAGGTGTTTTGATAGTGGACAGGTGTGTGTGTGTGTGTGGTGTGCATATGAAAAATGCCAATTGAGCAAAGTGTTTAAAAACAGTATTATTCCCTTCATCAATAACTTCTTCTTTCCATTTGTGCTCAAGGAACGTCGGCATGGCAATGAGACTATTTTTTTTTCTTTTCTTTTCCTTTTTTTTTTTTTTTTTTGTGATAGGTTGTAAACACAGTACTATTGTTTCAACCCCCTCACATTTTCCTTTCAGATGCCTAACAAAAGGGTCTTGCATTCACACTAAGAATGAAGGGGAAAAAAAAGGGAAAGTAAATTACTAAATGCAATTGTATTTCAAACAGGAGGAAGGAGAATCCGCAGGAAGTTGCAATCCAGGATAAAAACTTAAGACACATTCAGCCTGGCCAACACAGCGAAACCCCGTCTCTATTAAAAATACAAAAATTAGCCGGGAGTGGTGGCACATCCTGTAATTCCAGCTATTGGGGAGGCTGAGGCAGCAGAACTATTTGAACCCTGGGGCAGAGGGTGCAGTGAGCAGAGATCTCGCCACTGCACTCCAGCCTGGGCGATAGAGTGAGAGTCTCAAAACAAACAAAAACAACTGTCTGGGAATGATGGCTCATGCCTGTAATCCCAGCACTTTGGGAGGCCGAGGTGGGTGGATCAGGAGGTCAGGAGTTCGAGACCAGCCTAACCAACATGGTGAAACCCTGTCTCTACTAAAAATACAAAAATTAGCCGGGTGTGGTGGCGCCCACCTGTAATCCTAGCTACTCAAGAGGCTGAGGTAGGAGATTCGCTTGAACCCGGGAGGTGGAGGTTACAGTGAGCCAAGATCACGCCACTGCACCCCAGCTTGGGGGACAGAGCCAGACTGTCTCAAAACGGAAACAACAAACAACTTAAGACACATAACCTGAGGTTTTAGAGGAGCTAGAACCTGGGTCCCAACCCCTCCTGATTTCCAGCATCACTCCACAGTTTGCTTAGAGGGCCACCTGCCAAACAGCTGTAGTATGTGATGTTAAAGAGGGCTAAACACCCCCCCGGCACCTCCCTCCCAGGCTCACCATCTTGTTACATTTGACCTAAAAACGGTGGACAGCCTAGGGATTTCAGGGACAGACAGAAAATTTTATTTGGGACTGTGAGGTCCTAGTTCTACATACTGTCCTGGAGTGAAACAGGAATTGAGGAGAAAGTAGAAAGGAGGTGTCCGGACCCCAAGCTAGGAATGGGGAGGGAAATGGAGGAACCCAAAATGCCTTAAGGACGGCCTACATACTAAGGAAAATTTTTTCTAACTCCTGGTTGCAGCAGAGGGGAGCGGCTGAGGGTGGAGGCAGGGGTGCGGCCGACCCACCCCTCCCACTACCCGACCAGCGCCTCCCTTCCTCCTTGGATGGGTGCCCCTGTCTTGCTAAGAACTGCCTGTTTACACAACTGCTTTCCTTGTGAAAATATAAAGGCTCCTATTCCCAGATGTCCCATCCTTGTAGGTTAAAGATTATGTCAAAAACTATATTGTATTATCTCATTCCTTCTTCCCATTACGATGGAAAAAACATCCGGGAGAGTCGGGTCGTTTCTCAGGCCGACTAGGCCATTAGGTGCCTTGGAGAAAGGACCCAAAGCTGCCCCGTCCTTCACAGACACAGTCCAATCAGAGTCTCCTAGGCACAACCATGCACCGCCTCCTTCGAGAAGCAAGATAACTTTCGGGTTTTGGTGGTCTCCAAAGTCATCAATTTTGCACCACTTTGGTGGTCTCCAAAGTCACCAATTTTGCACCGCCCTAAAATTACAAGCCCCGAGCCGGCCCTTCCTGTCAACTACCTACTGAAGGGCAAGCGGCCAGCATCGCCATGGAGACCAATGCCCTTCCCACCGCCACTCCCCCTTCCTCTCAGGGCCCCTGTCACCTCCAGTGAATCCCAGAAGACTCTGGAGAGTTCTGAGCAGAGGGCGGCACCCTGGCCTCTGATTGGTCCAAGGAAGGCTGGGGGGCAGGACGGGAGGCGAAACTCCTGGAATATTCCCGACCTGGCAGCCTCATCGAGCTCAGTGATTGGCTCAGAAAGGAAAAGGCGGGTCTCCGCCACGACTTATAAACGCCGAGGGGCCAGGGGTCCGGAAAACGGCCAGCCTCAGGAGCTGCTGCGACAATCGGCTTTCTTTTCTGAGAGTGACTCCCTCGGTCCCAAGGCTTTCCCAGAGCGAACGTGTGCGGCTGCAGGCATCAGCGCGTTGAGTTTCCGGCGTTCCGGAGGAGTGAGCTCTTGTCGCGGGTCCCGTCCGCCGTTTCCAGTCCCGAATCTCGGAGCGGAGCAGACAGCAGGGCACCGGCATGGCCAAAGCCGCGGCGATCGGCATCGACCTGGGCACCACCTACTCCTGTGTGGGGGTGTTCCAGCACGGCAAGGTGGAGATCATCGCCAACGACCAGGGCAACCGCACCACCCCCAGCTACGTGGCTTTCACAGACACCGAGCGGCTGATCGGGGATGCGGCCAAGAACCAGGTGGCGCTGAACCCGCAGAACACCGTGTTTGACGCGAAGCGGCTGATCGGCCGCAAGTTCGGCGACCCGGTGGTGCAGTCGGACATGAAGCACTGGCCTTTCCAGGTGATCAACGACGGAGACAAGCCCAAGGTGCAGGTGAGCTACAAGGGGGAGACCAAGGCATTCTACCCCGAGGAGATCTCGTCCATGGTGCTGACCAAGATGAAGGAGATCGCCGAGGCGTACCTGGGCTACCCGGTGACCAACGCGGTGATCACCGTGCCGGCCTACTTCAACGACTCGCAGCGCCAGGCCACCAAGGATGCCGGGGTGATCGCGGGGCTCAACGTGCTGCGGATCATCAACGAGCCCACGGCGGCGGCCATCGCCTACGGCCTGGACAGAACGGGCAAGGGGGAGCGCAACGTGCTCATCTTTGATCTGGGCGGGGGCACCTTCGACGTGTCCATCCTGACGATCGACGACGGCATCTTCGAGGTGAAAGCCACGGCCGGGGACACCCACCTGGGTGGGGAGGACTTTGACAACAGGCTGGTGAACCACTTCGTGGAGGAGTTCAAGAGAAAACACAAGAAGGACATCAGCCAGAACAAGCGAGCCGTGAGGCGGCTGCGCACCGCCTGCGAGAGGGCCAAGCGGACCCTGTCGTCCAGCACCCAGGCCAGCCTGGAGATCGACTCCCTGTTTGAGGGCATCGACTTCTATACGTCCATCACCAGGGCGAGGTTCGAGGAGCTGTGCTCGGACCTGTTCCGAAGCACCCTGGAGCCCGTGGAGAAGGCTCTACGCGACGCCAAGCTGGACAAGGCCCAGATCCACGACCTGGTCCTGGTCGGGGGCTCCACCCGCATCCCCAAGGTGCAGAAGCTGCTGCAGGACTTCTTCAACGGGCGCGACCTGAACAAGAGCATCAACCCCGACGAGGCTGTGGCCTACGGGGCGGCGGTGCAGGCGGCCATCCTGATGGGGGACAAGTCCGAGAACGTGCAGGACCTGCTGCTGCTGGACGTGGCTCCGCTGTCGCTGGGGCTGGAGACGGCCGGAGGCGTGATGACTGCCCTGATCAAGCGCAACTCCACCATCCCCACCAAGCAGACACAGATCTTCACCACCTACTCGGACAACCAACCCGGGGTGCTGATCCAGGTGTACGAGGGCGAGAGGGCCATGACGAAGGACAACAATCTGTTGGGGCGCTTCGAGCTGAGCGGTATCCCTCCGGCCCCCAGGGGCGTGCCCCAGATCGAGGTGACCTTCGACATCGATGCCAACGGCATCCTGAACGTCACGGCCACGGACAAGAGCACCGGCAAGGCCAACAAGATCACCATCACCAACGACAAGGGCCGCCTGAGCAAGGAGGAGATCGAGCGCATGGTGCAGGAGGCAGAGAAGTACAAAGCGGAGGACGAGGTGCAGCGCGAGAGGGTGTCAGCCAAGAACGCCCTGGAGTCGTACGCCTTCAACATGAAGAGCGCCGTGGAGGATGAGGGGCTCAAGGGCAAGATCAGCGAGGCCGACAAGAAGAAGGTGCTGGACAAGTGTCAAGAGGTCATCTCGTGGCTGGATGCCAACACTCTGGCCGAGAAGGACGAGTTTGAGCACAAGAGGAAGGAGCTGGAGCAGGTGTGTAACCCCATCATCAGCGGACTGTACCAGGGTGCGGGTGGTCCTGGGCCTGGCGGCTTCGGGGCTCAGGGTCCCAAGGGAGGGTCTGGGTCAGGCCCCACCATTGAGGAGGTGGATTAGGGACCTTCGTTCCTTATTATGTTTGTCTTTGAGGTGGACTGTTTGGACTCAAGGACTTTGCTGCTGTTTTCCTATGTCATTTCTACTTCAGCTCTTTGCTGCTTCACTTCTTTGTAAAGTTGTATCCTGATGGTAATTAGCTGGCTTCATTATTTTTGTAGTACAACCAATATGTTCATTATAATTCTTTGCATTTAATGTTGATACTGTAAGGGTGTTTCGTTCCCTTTAAATGAATCAACACTGCCACCTTCTGTACGAGTTCTTTCTTTCTTTTTTTTTTTTTTGCTTTGGGAAAACACTACAAAGGCTGGGAATGTATGTTTTTATAATTTGTTTACTTAAATATGAAAAATAAAATGTTAAACTTGTTCTTATCTGTTTATATGTGAAGATAATGGATATTTGGGGAGGGATAGTGTCTGAATTCCATCTATATAGTCTGAAAAGGACAGTACTTCTGAAGAGTTACACGTGTAGGAGTTAGGGCTACACATATTTTTGTTAGGGCTTTATTGTGGGCCTTAAGAGGAATTGCAGGTGCCCGTCTTGATTAGAGTGGGGCTTGTTTCAGGGAAAAGTAGGGATGGCAGCTTCAAAAGGGTGTTGGAGGGGTGGTTGAGGTGGGTTAACTGGAGCAAGGAGGGAGGGGTGGTGCTGAGAGGAGATCATGGTTGTTTTCTCTCCCCATTGCACTTAGCGGAGTCCACAAAAAAAAAAGTCACTTTTTTGTTTTTTTGAGATGGAGTCTCACTCTCATTCTGTCGCCCAGGCGGGAGTGCAGTGGCACGATCTCGGCTCAGTGTAACTTCCGCCTCCCAGGTTCAAGCAATTCTTCTGCCTCAGCCTCCTGAGTAACTGGGACTACAGGCGTGTGTCACCATGCCTGGCTAATTTTTTTGTATTTTTGGTGGAGATGGGGTTTTACCCCAGGATGGGGTTAGGCAGGATGGTTTCAATCTCCTGACCTCGGCTCATATTCATTTATATGTGGAATCTAAACAGTAGAACTCAGAAGCAGAGAAGAAGTGGTGGTTAGCAAGGGCTGTGGGATGGGGGAATGGGGAGATGTGAAAGGGGAACAAAGCCTCAGGAAGAATGAGTTGTATTTTTTTTTTTTGAAACGGGATATTGCTCTGTCACCCAGGCTGGAGCACAGAAGAGCTCACTGTAGTCTCAAACTCCTGGGTTCAAGGAATCCTCCCACCTTAACCTCCTGAGTAGCTGGGTCTACAGGTATGTGCCACCATGCTCGGCCAATTTTTTGCATTTTGTAGAGACTAAGTCTTGCTGTGTTGCCCAGGTTGGTCTCAAACTCTTCAGCTCAAGCGATCCCCTTGTCTATTCCTCCCCAAGTGCTGGGATTACAGGCGTGAGCCACTGTGCCCTGCCTGTTTTTGTGTTTTTGTTTTTATTTTTTTGGGGGGTATATATTGCAGGGCATGGTGAAAATAGTTAATAGTGTATATTTCAGGCCGGGCACGGTGGCTCAAGCCTGTAATCCCAGCACTTTGGGAGGCCGAGACGGGCGGATCACGAGGTCAGGAGATCGAGACCATCTGGCTAACACGGTGAAACCCCATCTCTATTAAGAAATACAAAAAACTAGCCGGGCGAGGTGGCGGGCGCCTGTAGTCCCAGCTACTTGGGAGGCTGAGGCCGGAGAATGGCGTGAACCCGAGAGGCGGAGCTTGCAGTGAGCTGAGATCCGGCCACTGCACTCCAGCCTGGGCGACAGAGCGAGACTCCGTCTCAAAAAAAAAAAAAAAAAAAAAAAAAAAAAGTGTATATTTCAAAATTTCAAATGTTCTTATCACAAAAGTATTTGCGGTGATATGTTAATTAGCTTGATTTAATTACTCCATATTGTGTTAATAGTTAATGACTATTTTGTACCTAATATATACAACTGAAGTTTGTCAATTTACAAAAACAATTTAAAAATCAAATAAAATGGGCCAGGTGCGATGGCTCATGCATATAATCCCAGAATTTAGGGAGGCTGAGGCGGGCGGAGCACTTGAGGTCTGGAGTTCAAAACCAGCCTGGCCAACATGGTGAAACCCCATCTCCACAAAAAGCAATAGAATTAGCTGGCTGGGCGTTGTGGCTCACGCCTGTAATCCCAGCACTTTGGGAGGCCGAGGCCGGTGGATCACCTGAGGTCAGGAGTTCAAGACCAGCCTGGCCAACATGGCAAAACCCCGTCTCTACTTAAAAAAAAAAAAAAAAAAAAAGCCAGGTGTGGTGGCACGAGCCTATAGTCCCAGCTACTCGGTAGGCTGAGGCAGGAGAATCCCTTGAACCCAGGAGGCAGAGGTTGCAGCGAGCCAAGACTGCACCACTGCACTGAAACCTGGGCGACAGAGTGAGACTCTGTCTCAAAAAAAAAAAAAAAAAAAAAAAAAACACAATAGAATTAGCTGGGTATGGTGGTGGATGCCTACAATCCCAGCTACTGGGGAGGCTGAGGCAGGAAAATCGCTTGAACTCGGGAGATGGAGGTTGCAGTGAGCCAAGATCATGCCAGCGCACTCCAGCCTGGGCTAGAGTGAGACTGCATGTCAAAAAGAAAGAAAGAAAGAAAGAAATTAGCTGGGCTTGGTGGCGAATCCCTGTAATCCCAGCTACTACGGAGGCTGAGGCAGGAGAATTGCTTGAACCTGGGAAGTGGAGGTTGTGGTGAGCTGAGATCACACCACTGCGGTCCAGCCTGAGCAACAAGAGCAAAACTGCATCTCAAAAAAAAAAGATAAAATAAACAAAAAATAAAACTTGCGGGATGGGCAAAACAGCAACAATGAAGTGGAGGTTCAGACTATGGCTCTGCAAATCCCAACTTGGGTGACCAAGTCAAATTATTTAGACTAATTTAGCTTTCGTTGCCTCCTTTTAAAATAAAGTATTTTGTCTGAATAGCTTCACTTCAAAAGTTCTAAGATCGTTTTGAGCAGAAATGTGAGGTAGACTAACATTTTCAGCTATGGTCACCCTAGCTGCAATTATCCAAGTGAGGGTCTGGAGGAATGAGATTTTGGGGCTATGGCCATAAAGGAAAGATGAGTCAGGTTCTTTGTATCACCTCTGTAATCCTCATCCCATTCTCCTCTATATTAGGTATTCTAGAACCTTTTTGACAATTTAGCATATGGAAGTGGTCACTTGAGCTGCATCCAAGGTCAAATTAGAGAGCAACAAGTGATGGTTTAGGAGCCAAAGATTTTTTCCCCCACTGCCTGCCTGAATATCGTTGGCATTTAGTAGTTCGTGTCCGGTTCTAAATGATGGTTTTACCCTAGGTTTTACGAACAGTACCTTCTTTGTCCTTTTTCATGAATACTCTAAAAAATAGCAAATATATGAGGAAAGGAGAAAAAGGCTGCACAGCATAAAGCTGAGAAGATTACGGTAATGGGTTGTCCTCCCACACAAGCCTTTCCTGAAGGTGTTCTTCCTGACATATCAGCTAGGTGTCCCTAACACTTCCTCCCCAAAACTGAGCCTAGAGATATCTACTCTAAATCAGGCTGGGCTTGGTGGCTCACGCCTGTAATCCCAGCATTTTGTGGAGGCCTAGGCAGGCAGATAACCTGAGGTCAGGAGTTCGAGACCAGCCTAGCTTACATGGTGAAATCTTGACTCTACTAAAAACATAAAAATTAGCCAGGCATGGCGGTGTGCACCTGTAATCTCCGCTACTTGGGAGACTGAGGCAGGAAAATCGCTTGAACCGAGGAAGCGGAGGTTGCAGTGAGTCGAGATCGCGCCACTGCACTCCAGTCTGGGTGACACTCCGTCTCAAAAAAAAAAAAAAAAAAAAAAGAAGAAAAAGATACCAACACACACAACACACATCACCAAACATCATACACGTTTATAAATGAGGGAGATAGGAAAGGGTCCAGAAACGTGGGATTTGAAATGATTTATGAGTTTCAAAAATGCTGTTATTTATTTATTTATTTTTTAAATAGATACGGGGGTTGGGTGTCACTATTTGCCCAGGCTGGTCTCGAACTCCGGGCCTCAAGTGATCCTCTGTCTAGGCCTGTCCAAAGTGTTGAGATCACAGGAGTGACCTATTACGCCCCACCTGGCTTTTGTGATTTTGGTTTTTGTTTTGTTTTGGTTAATTGAAGCTTAAGGAGCCTGACAGTCTGCGGGATCGAGCTGGGAGACGAATTCAGATTTCGCTGGGGGAACGGCGTGCGGAGTGTCAGGGCAGCTGGACCCTAAACTGGGACAGCTGGACCCTAAACTGGCGCAGGTGCGAGCGCGCTCCAGCGAAGTCCCAAGGTCATTAAGCGACCTTGGGCTCCTGCGAAGCGGCTTATGAACAGCATCCGGCTGCCGCTGGCCTGCTGGCGCCAGGGACTTTCTTCCGCCTGGCCAGACAGGTCCCTGTTTTTTGTTTTTCAAAATTCAGAAAGCATCTCCGAATGTTTGCCCAGAAGGGGGTGAAACATACTTTCCTGGCCTTTCTTTCACTTTGTTGTAGTTCTATGTGGATGAACAATGGGGAAAATGCCGCGCGTTTAGCCAGGCAGATAAGAAAACAGCCATACCCATCAGGCCCCCGACCCGGCGCCGCTATAAATAGACCCGGCCTCACCATTTTAGTTCTCTCTGCGGAGTGGGCTCGTGGGTTCCTAGTAGAAGAGCTGTGATGTTCTCGTGCCGCGTGCTGCAGGCCCTGCTGTTGAGTGAGGGGGAGCAGGGGATCCCAATGGCCTGCCCTGCCTTTGCGCAGCAGCCAGCGGGCGGGTACGTCGTGGCCTGGCCGAGGGAGGAGAGCGCGGTCCCCAGTCGAGCTGCGTGAACTACCATTGCACACTGTAGAGTTTCTGGTGCCTCTCCTTGGAACTCGGCTAGCGGCGCCACAGCCCCTGCTAACTAATCGCGACATCACAACTGTGAGTGGGGTTGTGCGAGTGACTGTAAAATGGGGGTGACGGTTGCCCGGGGAGAGGAGGGGAGTGATGATGACCCCAGGTGACTCTGAGTGTGTCGCTGACGCCATCACCGCAGCGCTCTGACCGCCTCTCGGTCCAACATTCCTAGACCGGGCTCAACGAGGGGTTCATGGCCAAGATCTCTAATTCTTTGTTCCTGTGTTTCATTTCCCCGTTAGGAATTGTAAGATGTTCATCGCTGTGTTATCCTTGAGTAAAGGTGAGTATTAGGTGCGAGAGCCTTTTGAGTGCCTCTTGGGAAAGCTTTGTTCCCAAGCAGGCTTTCGTTCATGGGGCATTATGCGCCTCCCTGCCTTTTTTTTTTTTTTTTTTTTTTTTTGAGACAGTCTGCCTGTCACCCTGGCTGGAGTGCAGTGGCAAGAACACAGTACTGCAGCCTCCGCCTCCCGGGTTCAGTCGATTGTCCTGCCTCAGCTTCCCGACTAGCTGGGACTACAGGCCCGCCCCACCACACTCGGCTAATGTTTGTATTTTTAGTAGAAGGGGTTTCACCGTGTTGGTCAGGATGGTCTCCATCTCCTGACCTCGTGAGCCATTGCGCCCTGCCACTTTTTTCTTTTTTGAGCTATCCACGTACCACAGCTGGTGACCCTTGTATTTGTTATTGCTATTTTGTTTTTGAGACTGTTTGCTCCGTCGCCCAGGCTGGAGCGCAACACCAGGATCTCCCTGCAGCATCCGCCGTCAGGGCTCGAGTGGTCTTTCCACCTCAGCCTCCTGGGACTACAGGCACGTGCTACCACCACTCCTGGCTAACTTTTAGTTTTTTTACAGAAACGGGCTTTTACCATGTTGTCCAGGCTGGTATCGACTCCTGGGCTCAAACAGTCCTCCTGCCTCTGTCTCCCAAAGTGCTGGAATTACAGGGGTGAGTCGCTGCGCCTGGTGTTGGTAACTTTCTAGAGACTACTTTTTGGTTTACATCATTTTCCTTGTGACCGTTGTGTTTTTACTCTTTTGGGGGACCGGGGGAGAGTCTCACTCTGTTACCTAGGCTGGAGTACAGTGGCATGATCTACACTTACTGCAGCCTCTGCCTCCTGGGTTCAGGCGATTCTCCTGCCTCAGTCTCTAGAGTAGCTGGGATTACATGCTTGTGCCACTGTTCCCTGCTAATTTTGTATTTAGTAGAGACGGGGTTTCTCCATGTTGGTCAGGCTGGTCTCAAACTCAGGTCATCCACCTGCTTCGGCCTCCCAAAGTGCTGGAATTACAGGCGTGAGCCACCTTACCTGGCCTGTATTTTTACGTTTTAATAAATCCCCGTATTTTTGTTGAAGGCTGGGTAACCTGACTCCTCCACTCATTTCTACTGTAAACTAGGAGTACACTGAGACCTCCCAGAGGAGCTGTTCTCTGCAGTTTTAAATTACTTTCTACTACTCCCTTTCTAACGTCCGTTCTTGGACTCATTTGTTAGACCAATATGTATTAGGACTGTTGTGTTTTGTTTGAATGTACTAGATAGATCTCTTTCCAGAAGGGCTTCCCTTGATCCAGATCTCCCTAATTGGGAATGATGATTTCACAGACTAGAGTCTCTGATGCTGGTCATGATGTCAAAACTAAGTTCTGACTCATTTAGGGAACTGGATACTTGGGTTTCTAAGAGGGACCAATGGAAGAGCCGTAATTCTGCTTATTCTCAAATTGTCTTGTTTTCACCTTGTTAGAATGTGAGCTCTGGAAGCCCAGCCAGGGACAATGCTCCTTCACAGAGATTCTGCACTAACCTGAGTGAAGGCCTAAGGTTTGGAACCTCCCCCTCGTGGAAAGAAGCTTTGTATGGCTGTCATGCTTAGACAATGATTCCTGCGACTTGACCTTCAGGCTGGGAGAGGTGGAGAGCCATGCCTGTTCTCCTTCGTTGCTATGGTGACTATCCTTTGTTTTGGCTCAGTTGGAGTGGTAATGATGATCTGGTTGGACTAGAGTCTCTGAGCTTTTCTCTGAGGATCTTTGAACCCACCTGATCCACCCTCATGCTGCCTAGAATCTCCTGTAATTCACGTTTTTATGGCCAGTTATTTACATGATGAGGTTTGATTGGCTATGGTTCTGTAGGATGTACTTGAAGCATGGTGCTGGCATCTGCTCAGCCTCTGGGGAGGCCTCATGATACTTTATATTGCATAAGGTACAGAGAAAAGTAGGGATGTAGCATGGCCAGAGCAGCAGCAATGGCTGGGAGTTGCCTCACCTTTTTAATAAACTGATCTCTAGAGAACTGATTGTCATGAGCACAGCATCAACGGGATGGTACTTAAGCCATTCATGAAGAATCCATCCCAGTGATCCATTACAATTCAATATGAGATTTGGTGGGGAGACAGATCTAAACTATATTATAGGGTCTCACTTTGTGCACAGGCTGGTCTTCATCTCCTGCCTCAGTGAGCCACTGTGCCCCACCCCAACACGTTTTGTGTATTTTTTGAGACTCGCTCTGTCATCCAGGCTGGAGTGCAGTGGTACACTCTTTATCATGATATGATACGCCATATCAGCTTACTACAGCCTCTGTCTCCCAGGTTCAAGCAATTCTCCTGCCTCAGCCTCCCAAGTAGCTGGGATTACAGGCATGCGCCACCAGGCCCGGCTAATTGTTGTATTTTTAATAGAGACAGGATTTCACCATGGTGGCCAGGCTGGTCTTGAATTCCTGACCAAGAGATCCGCCTGACCTCCCAAAGTGCTGAGATTACAGGTGTTAGCCACCGCCCCCAGCCCACAACATGTATTTTATTTTTTGTTTGAGATGGAGTTTCGCTTTGTCGCCCAGGCTAGACTGCAGTGGCGCATTCTCAGCTCACTGCACCCTCTGCCTCCCGGGTTCAAGTGATTCTCCTGCCTCTCAGCCTCCCGAGTACTTGGGATTACAGGCATGCACTACCGTGCCCAGCTAATTTTGTATTTTTAGTAGAGATGGAGTTTCACCATGTTGGTCTCGAACTCCTGATCTCAGGTGATTTGCCCACCTTGGTCTCCCAAAGTGCTGGGATTACAGGTGTGAGCCATAATGTCTGACAATTTTATTCTGTTTTTTGAGACAATCTTGCTCTCACCCAGGTTGGAGTGCAGTGGTGCAATTACAGCTCACTGCAGCCTCAACCTCCTGGGTGGAAGCTCGCCTCTCACCTCACCCTTGGAGTAGCTAATGACTCAGGCATGCACCACTATCTCTGACTAATTTTTTTTTTTTGAGACGAGTCTCGCTCTGTCGCCCAGGCTGGAATGCAGTGGTGCGATCTCGGCTCACCGCAAGCCTCGCCTAGCCTATCCCTGGCTAATTTTTTTTAAAAAAATTTGAGGATGGGTGCGGTGCCTCATGCCTGTAATCGCCTCCTCTTTGGGAGGCTGAGGTGGGTGGATCACCTGAAGTCAGGAGTTGAAGACCAGCCTGGCCAACATGGTGAAAACCTGTCTCTACTAAAAATACAAAAATTAGCTGGGCGTGGTGGCAGGTGCCTGTCTGTAATCTACTTAGGAGGCTGAGGCAGGAGAGTAGCTTGAACCTGGGAGGTGGAGGTTGCAGTGAGCTGATGTGGCGCCATTGCGCTTCACCCTGGGTGGCAGAGCAAGACTCCATCTCAAAAAAAAAAAAAATCTGGCCGGGTGCGGTGGCTCAAGCCTGTAATCCCAGCGCTTTGGGAGGCCGAGACGGGCGGATCACGAGGTCAGGAGATCGAGACCATCCTGGCTAACACAGTGAAACCCTGTCTCTACTAAAAAATACAAAAAACTAGCCGGGCGAGGTGGCGGGCGCCTGTAGTCCCAACTACTTGGGAGGCTGAGGCAGGAGAATGGCGTGAACCCGGGAGGCGGAGCTTGCAGTGAGCTGAGATCCGGCCACTGCACTCCAGCCCGGGCGGCAGAGACTCCGTCTCAAAAAAAAAAAAAAAAAAAAAAAAAAATCTGTAGATATGGGGTCCTACTATGGTGCTCAAGCTGGGTCTCAAACTTCTGGGCTCAAGTGATTCTCCTGCCTTGGCCTCCCAAAGTGTTGGAACTGACAGACGTGAGCTACCATGCCCAGCCTCAGCTTTTGTTGTAGATTTAGGGGGTATTATGTGCAATTTCGTTACTTGGGTTCAGTGTATACTCAACATTTAGCTCCCACTTGCAAGTGAGAACATACGGTATCTGGTTTTCTGTTCTATATTGATTCACCTGAGGATCATGGCCTTTGGTTGCATCCATGTTTCTGCAAAGGACATGAAATCGTTCATTTGTATTGGTACATTCTATATGGTTCTAATGTTCTTTTTATGAATTTTCAGGAATTTGCTGACACAAAGAATATCTTCTGCCTGGTGCTGGGCATATCCTAAGAACTGACAACTTTCCTGTATTACCCTGTGTGAGCAGCTGTCACCTTATTGGGGGAAGAATGCCTGAAAATTAGGGGGCACTTCAAGTAGAGAGCTTCTATTTCCTGTATTTGTCTTATGTACAAGTATTTGCTTTTATCAAAATTCTAATAAAACATTTTAAAGTAAACAAGACATGGTTTGGTCTCAGTGAAAAGGTACAAAAAGATTGAGGGGGCTGGGCACAGTGGCTCATACCTGTAACCCCAGCACTTTGGGAGGCCAAGGTGGGTGGGTCACAAGGTCAGGAGATCGAGATTATCCTGGCGAACATGGTGAAACCCTATCTCTACTAAAAAAAAAAAAAATACAAAAATTAGCTGGGTGTGGTGATGCATGCCTTGTAATCCCAAGCTACTCTGGAGGCTGAGGTGGCAGAATGGCTTTGAACCAGGGAGTTGGAGGTTACAGTGAGCAGAGATCATGCCACTGCACTCCAGTCAGCCGTCTCAAAAAAGATTAAGGGAAGTGAAAGGTGAAGCCCTGTGAGTTAATGCTAAGAGTTAGGCTGTACCCCACCTTAACCCTAATATTAGAGATTCTTGGTTGGTTGACATAGTATTATGTATAATACACTAGACTTGACAATCATTTGAGGTTTTTTTTTTTTTTTTTTTTTTTTTTTTGGTGGAGGGGAGGTGGAGTTTCGCCCTTGTTGCCCAGGCTGGAGTGCAATGGTAAAATCTCGCCTCACTGTAACCTCTGCGTCTTGAGTTCAAGTGATTCTCCTGCCTCAGAGCCTCCTGAGTAGCTGGAATTACAGGCACCTGCCACCTCCCCCAACTATTTTTTGTATTTTTAGTAGAGGCAAGGTTTCACCATATTGGCCAGGCTGGTCTTAAACTCCTGATCTCAGGTGATCCACCCACCTTAAACCATCCGTCTGCCTCAGCCTCCCAAAGTGTTGGGATTATAGGTGTGAGCCACTGAGCCTGGCCAAATTTTAGCTTTTTTAATGATTGTAAAGTATCTACACGGCTACCTAATTAGCCACCTTTTTTTTTTTGGAGACAGTTACACCCTGTTAGCTGGGCTGGAATATAGTGGTGCAATTTCGGCTCACTGCAGCCTGTCCCTCCGGGGTTCAAGTGGTTTTCGTGCCTCAGCGTTCCCAGTAGCTGGGGCTACAGCTGCACACCTTATTTTAAAGAGATGGGGGTTTCACCATATTGACCAGGGTGGTTTTGAACTCCTGACCTCAAGTAATGTGCCCAGCCAGAACATTACCAATAACTTTGAAGCAAACCTGTGTGATTCAGTTTCACTTTTTCTTCTTCCTACTTGGAGAATTAACTGGGTATATCATCTTCTGGCTTTTCTTAGTTTTACTGAGTGCATTCCTAAACAATGTATCATTTTAATTTTGTGTATCTTTTGAACTTTATAAAAATTGAATGATCCACCAGACACAGGAGACAACATTTTTCTTTTTTGTTTTTTTGGGATGGTGTCTCGCTCTGTTGCCCAGGCTGGAGTGCAGTGGCGCGATCTCGACTCACTGCAACCTCTGCCTCCCAGGTTCATGCCATTCTTCTGCCTCAGCCTCCTGAGTAGCTGGGACTACAGGCACCCGCCACAGCGCCCAGCTAACTTTTTGTATTTTTAGTAGAGATGGGGGTTTCACCATGTTGGCCAGACTGGTCTCGAACTCCTTACCTTGTGATTTGTCCACCTCAGACTCCCAAAGTGCTGGCATTACAAGCATGAGCCACCGTGCCTGGCTCATTTTTTATTTTTCAAAAAGAATAGTTCTTCATGTGTTCTACCGTGACTTTTTTTTTTTTGGTGGAGGGGACAGAGTCTTGCTCTGTTGCCAGGCTGGAGTGCAGTGGCGTGATCTCAGCTCACTGCAACCTCCACCTCCCAGGTTCAAGCGATTATCCTGCCTCAGCTTCCCGAGTAGCTGGGAACACAGGTGTGCACGACCACACCCAGCTAATTTTTGTATTTTTACTAGAGATGCGGTTTCACCATGTTGGCCAGGATGGTCTCCATCTCCTGACCTCACCATCCGCCTGCCTTGGCCTTCCAAAATGCTGGGATTACAGGTGTGAGCCACCACGCTTGGCTTTATGTATTTATTTTTGAGACGTAGTTTTGTTCTTGTTGCCCAGGCTGGAGTGTGATGGCACGATCTCGGCTCACCGCAACCTCTGCCTCCTGGGTTCAAGCAATTCTCCTGCCTCAGCCTCCCGAGCAGCTGGGATTATGTGCCACCATGCCCAGCTAATTTTTAGTAGAGACAGGGTTTCTCCATGTTGGTTAGGCTGGTCTCCCGAACTCAGGTGATCCGCCAGCCTTGGTGTCTGAAAGTGAGTGCTAGGATTCTAGGCCAGAGCCACCATGCCTGGCCTGCAACTTTTTTTGTTGTTCATGTATTTTCCTATAGTTCATTTGGAGTCCACCCATCCAGACACATCTGTGGCCATTAAAAAACTTCAGGGTCTGGCATGGTGGCTCATGCCTGTAATCGCAGCTGAGGCAGACTGATCACCTGAGGTTAGGGGTTTGGGACCAACATGGCCAACATGGTGAAACCCCATCTCTATTAAAAAAAAAAAAATACAGGCCGGGCGCGGTGGCTCAAGCCTGTAATCCCAGCACTTTGGGAGGCCGAGACGGGCGGATCACGAGGTCAGGAGATCGAGACCATCCTGGCTAACACGGTGAAACCCCGTCTCTACAAAAAAAAAAAAATACAAAAAACTAGCCGGGCGCGGTGGCGGGCACCTGTAGTCCCAGCTACTCAGGAGGCTGAGGCAGGAGAATGGCGTGAACCCGGGAGGCGGAGCTTGCAGTGAGCTGAGATCCGGCCACTGCACTCCAGCCTGGGCGGCAGAGCGAGACTCCGTCTCAAAAAAAAAAAAAAAAAAAAAAACAAAAAAGGGGCCGGGCTCCCGCCTGTAATCCCAGCACTTTGGGAGGCCAAGGTGGGTGGATCACGAGGTCAGGAGTTGGAGACAATCCAGGCCAATATGGTGAAACCCCGTATCTAATAAAAATGTGAAAATTAGCCAGCCGTGGTGGCGTGTGTCTGTAGTCCCAGGTACTGGGGAGGCTGAGGCAGGAGAATTGCTTGAACCTGGGGGGTGGAGGTAGCAGTGACCCGATATCATGCCACTGCACTCCAGCCTGGGCAACAAGAGGGGGAGACTTCATCCTAAAAAAAAAAAAAAAAGACTTCCGGCTGGGTGAGATGGCTCATGCCTGTAATGCTAGCACTTTGGGAAGCTGAGGTGAGCAAATCACATGAGGTCAGGAGTTCAAGATCAGCCTGGCCAACATGGTGAAACTCCGTCTCCCCTAAAAATACAAAAATCTAGCAAAGCATGGTAGCATGTGTCTAATCTCAGCTGCTGAGCTACAGAGGCTGAGGCAGGAGAATTGCTTGAACCCAGGAGGCAGAGGTTGCAGTGAGCCAAGGTTGTGCCACTGCACTCCAGCCTGGGTGACAAGGCGAGACTCCGTCTCAAAAAGGAAAAAAAACCTTCGGAATGTATTTTTATAAGCTGATGGGTATGTCTGGGTAGTATATATCAGGAGTTCTATTTGTATGACACTTGACTGTTTAAAATGACAGTATCACAGAGGAAGTATAAGGGACTGGTCAAGATTCAGGAGCCTAGCCTGGCGTGGTGCCTCACACCTATATCCCAGCACTTTGGGAGGCTGAGGCAGGTGGATGACTTGAGGCCGGGAGTTTGAGACCAGCCTGGCCAACATGACGAAACCCTGCCTGTACAGAAAATACAACTAGGGCCGGGTGTGGTGGCTCACGCCTGTAATCCCAGCACTTTGGGAGGCCAAGGCGGGTGGATCACCTAAGGTCAGGAGTTCAAGACCAGCCTGGCCAACATGGTGAAACCCTGTCTCTACTAAAAATACAAAAAAAAAAAAAAAAAAAAAAAAAAAAAAAATTAGCCAGGTGTGGTGGCATGCGCCTGTAATCCCAACTACTCGGGAGGCTGATGGCAGGAGAATCACCTGAAGCTGGCAGGCAGAGGTTGCAGTGAGCTGAGATCGTGCCATTACACTCCAGCCTGGGCAACAAGAATGAAACTACATCTCAAAATATATACATACATACATACAGTTAACCAGGCATGGTGGCATGCACCTGTAATCCCAGCTACTCAGGAGGCTGAGGCGTGAGAATCGCTTGAACCTGAGAGGTGGAGGCTGCAGTGAACCAAGATGGTACCACTGCACTCTAGCCTGGGTGACAGAGTGAGATTGTTTCAAAAAGATTCAGGAGCCAGACTGAACACTTACTGCTAGGTTAACTTTGGCTAAGTTCCTCAGTCATTCCCATAACAATTTCCTCGTTTGTAAATAGATAACCTCTTTTTTATTTTTATTTATTTTTTGAGTAGTAGAGATAGGGTTTCACTATGTTGGCCAGGCTGGTTTCAAACTCCTGACTCCAAGTGATCCACCCACCTCCCAAAGTGTTGGGATTATAGATGTGAGCCACTGCACCCGGCGTACCCTCTCTTCTTTTTGAGACAGCGTGTCACTCTGTTGCTCAGGCTTGAGTACAGTGGCAAGATTACAGCTCACTGCAGCCTTGATCTCCTGGGCTCAAGTGATCCTCCCACCTCAGCCTCCCAAGTAGCTGGAACTCCAGGTGCTCCACCATGCCCAGCTAATTTTTTTTTTTTTTTTTTTTGAGACGGAGTCTTGCTCTGTCACCCAGGCTGGAGTGCACTGGCACAATCTCAGCTCGCTGCAAGCTCCACCTCTCAGGTTCACGCCATTCTTCTGCCTCAGCCTCCCGAGTAACTGGAACTACAGGCGCCAGCCACCATGCCCGGCTAATTTTTTTGTATTTTAAGTAGAGATGGGGTTTCACCATGTTAGCCAGGATGGTCTCAATCTCCTGACCTTGTGATCTGCCTGCCTCAGCCTCCCAAAGTGCTGGGATTACAGGTGAGTCACTGTGCCTGGCCATGCCCAGCTAATTTTTTTTTTTTTTTTTTTTTTTTTTGAGACGGAGTCCCGCTGTGTCGCCCAGGGTGGAGTGCAGTGGCCGGATCTCAGCTCACTGCAAGCTCCGCCTCCCGGGTTTTTACGCCATTCTCCTGCCTCAGCCTCCCGAGTAGCTGGAACTACAGGCGCCCGCCACCTCGCCCGGCTAGTTTTTTGTATTTTTTAGTAGAGACAGGGTTTCACCGTGTTAGCCAGGATGGTCTCGAACTCCTGACCTCGTGATCCGCCCGTCTCGGCCTCCCAAAGTGCTGGGATTACAGGCTTGAGCCACCGCGCCCGGCCAATTTTTAAATTTTTTTATACAATGAAGGTTTCACTATATTGCCTGACTGGTGTCTAACTCCTGAACTCAAATGATCTACCTGCTTTGGCCTCCCCAAATGCTGAGATTACAGGCTTGAGCCACCAAGCCCGGCCTATCCTGTCTGTAACAAAAAAGATGCCTAGTGCGGTGGCTCACGCCTGCAATCCCAGCACTTTGGGAGGCAGCGGTGGGCAGATCTCTTGAACCCAGGAGCTTGAGACCAGTCTGCCTGGGCAACACGGTGAAATCTAGTTCCTACAAAAAAATTTAAAAATTAGCCAGGTGTGCTGGCATGCCTGTGGTTCCACTACTTGGGAGACTGAGGTGGGAGAATTGCTTGAGCCCTGGAAGTTGAGGCTGCAGTGAGCCATGATTGTGCCACTGCACTGCCATCTGGGCAACAGAGTGAGCCTTGTCTCTAAATAAATGAAGAGATAGAGTCATGCTCTGATGCCCAGGCCTGACTTGAATTCCTGGGCTCAAGTGATCCTCCCACCTCAGCTTCCTCAGCAGCTGGGGCAACAGGCATATGCCACCACACTCAGCTTTGTTGGTTTCATTTCTTTTTTTTTTTTTTTTTTTTTTTTTGAGACGGAGTCTCGCTTTGTCGCCCAGGCTGGAGTACAGTGGCCGGATCTCAGCTCACTGCAAGCTCCGCCTCCCGGGTTTACGCCCTTCTCCTGCCTCAGCCTCCCGAGTAGCTGGGACTACAGGCGCCCACCACCTCGCCCGGCTAGTTTTTTGTATTTTTTTTAGTAGAGACGGGGTTTCACCATATTAGCCAGGATGGTCTCGATCTCCTGACCTCGTGATCCGCCCGTCTCGGCCTCCCAAAGTGCTGGGATTACAGGCTTGAGCCACCGCGCCCGGCCGTTGGTTTCATTTCTTGTCCCCAAGGGTCTCTTCTGCATTCCCCTGCTCTTTGTATGGTCCAAGTCCTCCCCTGTGTGGTGGGTGCCATTCCAGGTTTAGGGTGTAAGACTGAGCTACAGCCATGGTGAAGATGGTCATGTGAACTTCTTTTCCCTCGCAGTGGTGATACTGAAAGACCTCAACCCCATGGTCATGTGAACTTCTTTTCCCTCGCAGTGGTGATGCTGAAAGACCTCACCCCAAAATGCTATTTTCCTCATTTCTTTAGGCCCCATTTCCATACCAGGAGTGGGGCAACTTCAGTAATAAACAGTCCTCCTTCCCAGTCCCCCAGGCTGAACTCCGCAGCTTGCAGTTACTCTAATAGAGACTGGCCTGCTACTTCAGCTGCTGTAGGCAGTGAGCCTCCTAAGGCTTGGCCTCAGCCTGTCTCCCCACAGAAATGGGAGACAGGAATCCTTGGAATCCTTACCCACTGGCCAGTGTGCTGGCCCTCGAGGTGACACCTCTACCTGCCAGCTGCTTAGGCTAGACCCTGGGAATCTGCCTGACTCCTGTCCTGTTCTCACATGCTACATCTAATTTGTCAGTAAATCATACTGTCTCTACCTTAGAAATGATAGCAGGATCTGTGTCTCCCACCTTTACTGCTGCTCCATCCTGGTGGGAGCCACCATTGGCTTTTACCTAGACAACCGCAGCCGTCTCCTACCTGGTCTCCTGGCTTCCACTTTTGCCGTTACAGGCTCTCTCCGCACAGCAGCCGGAAGGTTCCTTCCAAATCAGGAGTCATGTCATGTCTCCCCTCTTCTGAAGATCCTGTAATAGCTGCCATTTCACTCAGAGTAAAAGACTCCATCTTACAAGGGCCACCCAACAAGGCCCTCCCAGTCTAGCTCCATCAACTTTCTGACCTCATCTTCTACACCCGAAGTCCGGTTCGGGACCAGCCTGGCCAACGTGGTGAAACCCCATCTCTACTCTGCTTCGGCCACACTACAGAAACCCAGGAGCTGCTTGGAGCTCTTTTGTCAGTGTTCAAGGAGTAAAATTTCTATCCATTGGCCAGAGTCAGAGCTGCGGGCTTTGTGGGGTACACCCAAACCTGCACCAGCAACTTATGGATGGAATTTGCATCATTTGGGTTGTGAGGAAATTCTAGAGCCCAGAAATAACCTTAAAAGCTTTTGGGGCCGGGTGCGGTGTCTCATGGCTGTAATTACAACACTTTGGGAGGCCGAAGCAGGTGGATCACTTGAGGCCAGGAGTTTGACACCAACCTGGCCAATATGGCGAAACCCCGTCTCTACTAAAAATACAAAAATTATCCAAGTGTGGTGGTGCACGCCTGTAATCTCAGCTACTCTGATGGCTGAGGCATGAAAATTGCTTGAACCCAGGAGGTGGAGGTTGCAGGGAGCTGAGATTGCACTCCAGCCTGAGGAACAGCGTGAGACTGTCTCAAAAAAAAACAAACCAACAACTAGTAATACGTAATGTTTACATATTAGTAGTATGTAAAATTAACATATGTTTACATACTGGTAGTATGTAAACATTACATACTAGTATGTATACATATGTAATGTGCCTGGCCTCTCGTTTCTTATTTTTGGACATCTGAAATATTTCTTAGTATCTTAAGAACGTAGCTTGGGGGCTGGGTGTGGTGACTCATGCCTGTAATCCCAGCACTTTGGGAGGCCAAGGTGGGAGGATCACCTGAACCCAGAAGTTCGAGACCCCCATCTCTAAAAAGAAATATTGCAAGACCCCATCTCTTTAAAAAAAAAAAAGATACACAATAAACAAGATAAACAGCAGACCAACTACAGAATTAGTGAGTTGGAGGGAGAAATAATCCATAATGTGGAGCAGAGAAATCAGAGATGACATGAAAAGGAAGTTTTGAAACATGAAGGATGGAATGAGATGCTCCAACTCCAGAGTTGCTTTTTTTGTTTGTTTGTTTGTTTTGTTTTTGAGACGGAGTCTTGCTCTGTTGCCCAGGCTGGAGTGCAGTAGCATGATACCAGCTCACTGCAACCTACGCCTCCCAGGTTCAAGCGATGCTCCTGACTCAGCCTCCTGAGTAGCTGGGATTACAGGTGTGCATGCGTCACCATGTCTGGCTGATTTTTGTATTTTTAGTAGAGATGAGGTTTCACCATGTTGATCAGGTTGGTCTTGAGCTTGTGATTTGCCTGCCTCAGCCTCCCAAAGTGCTGGGGTTACAGGCGTGAGCCACTGTGCCCGTCCTACTTTGTTACGTGGATTTGTTACCTGCAGTCAGAACAGCCACAGAGCCATCATGAGCTCTGCTGCCCAATGGCATACAGGGGTACCTGGCTTTTGGCATCTCAGGTCCATCTGTTAGTTTGTTTATTGTAGTACTTTCTTTTCATTAGCATTCTACTTTCCCATGATTTTGTTTTTGTGGGGGACGGGGTCTCGCTGTGTTGCCCAGGCTGGAGTGCACTGGCATCATCTTGGCTCACTGCAGCCTTTGCCTTCTGAGCCACCATGCCTGGCGGGTTTTTTTTTTTCTTTTTTCTTTTTCCTTTTTTCTTTTTTTTTAATTGTTGTGTCATTTTCCAAAGACTATATAAAGAAACAAATTATCCTAAGGGTTAAAGTACCTGCTGACTCTTGAAATGTTAAACTTTATTGCCCCCAGTCAGGTGAACCTCAGGTGGAAGTGGGTCACATTCTAGGCTGGCTGTTGCCTGTCTTAAACTCTAAAGAATGTAGTGAAGATAAAGATGTCAGCTGATAATCCCCAGTTATTTACTGATGGCAGATAATAAACTGGAAGGGGGAGCCTTCTTCAAAGGGCCTTGCAGCATTAGCTGGTACCACCTTGAAACAGGGAGCAAGTCCCATCTCCTGGTGCCACACAGGGAATACCTGTGCTCCACACTGGGTTGATTTCCTCTAAAAGAGGCAGAGGAACTGTCAGAAAACAAAAAAAACTTTTAAAAGTTTTGGTCAGGCGTGGTGGCTAATGTCTGTAATCCCAGCACTTTGGGAGGCCAAGGCAGAAGGAGTGCTTGAGTGCAGGAGTTTGAGGCCAGCCTGGGTGGAGACTGCTTCTCTACAAAGTTAAAAAATTAGCTGTAGTCCCAAGCACCTGTAGTCCCAGCTACTTGGGAGGCTGAGATGGAAGGATGGCTTGAGCCCAGAAGGTTGAGGCTACAGAGAGCCATGATTGTGCCACTCACTGCTCTCCAGCCTGTGCGACAGACCAAGACCCTGTCTCTAAAAGGAAGAAAAAAGAAAATTGGCAAACAATGATATTAGCATGTGTATGTACTTATATTTGGTAGGATCATTTCGAAGTATGTTAAAGAGATTATGACATTTTATCCCTTTGTATGTGAGCATGCATCTCCAAAAAATAGGATGTTTATCTGCATATTCACAATACCATTATACCTGAGAAAAGTAAATTTAATTCCCTAATATCACTTAATATTCAGACCAGATACCATGGCTCACACCTGTAGTCCCAGCACTTTGGAAGGCCGAGGTTGGTGGATTGCTTGAGCCCAGGAGTTCAAGACCAGCCTGGGCAACATGGCGAGACCTCATGTCTTCAAAAAAATACAAAAATTAGCAGGTGTGGTGGCACGCGCCTGTGGTTCCAAATACTCGCGAGGCTGAGGTGGGAGGTTTGCTTGAGCCTGGGAGGTCAAGGCTGAAGTGAGCCATGATTGCACCACTGCACTCCAGGCTGGGTGACAGAGTGAGACCCTGTCTTTACAAGAAGTGTGTTGTTTAGCACGGTGGCTCATGCCTGTAATCCCAGCACTTTGGGAGGCCAAGGCGGGTGAATCATGTGAGGTCAGGAGTTCGAGACCTGTCTGGCCAACATGGAGAAACTCCATCTCTACTAAAAATACAAAAATTAGGCGGGTGTGGTGGTGAACACCTGTAATCCCAGCTACTCTTGAGAGTCTGAGGTGGGACAATTACTTGAACCCGGGAGTCGGAGGTTGCAGTGAGCTGAGATCGTGCCACTGTACTCTAGCCTGGGTGACAGAGCAAGGCTCTGTCTCAAAAAAAAAAAAAAAAGTTTAGGCCGGGTACAGTGGCTCACACCTGTAATCCCAGCACTTTGGGAGGCCGAGGTAGGCAGATCACGAGGTCAGGAGTTTGAGACCAGCCTGACCAACATGGTGAAACTCCATCTCTACTAATAATACAAAAATTAGCCAGGTGTGGTGGCATGCACCTGTAGTACCAGCTACTCGGGAGGCTGAGGCAGGAGAATGGCGTGAACCTGGGAGGCAGAGCTTGCAGTGAGCCGAGATTGCGCCACTGCACTCCAGCCTGGGCGACAGAGCAAGACTCCGTCTTAAAAAAAAAAAAAGTGTGTGTGTGAATGGGGCTGAGGGGAGAGAGTGAGAGAGTAGAGGAAAAAGTTTAAAACAGTTTGGGGGTTTGGAGAGTTTTTTTGAAACACAGACTCATCAGTCTTTTTATTTTTTCACTCTAATTTTTTTTTAGACAGAGTCTTGCTCTCTTGCCCAGGCTGGAGTACAGTGGTACCATCTCGGCTCACTGCAAGGTCCGCCTCCCAGGTTCGCTCCATTCTCCTGCCTCAGCTTCCCGAGTAGCTGGGACTACAGGCACCCGCCACCACGTCCAGCTAATTTTTTGTATTTTTAGTAGAGACAGAGTTTCACTGTGTTAGCCAGGATGGTCTGGATCTCCTGACCTTGTGATCCACCCGCCTTGGCCTCCCAAAGTGCTGGGATTACAGGTGTGAGCCACTGTGCCAGGCCTAAAAAAATTTTTTATAAAAGTATCTGACCTAATGTGCTGTGGGTTTCTTGTTTGTTTGTTTTTGAGACAAGGTCTTGCTCTGTCACCCAGGTTTGAGGCTGGTGGTGTGGTCTTGGTTCACTACAGCCTCTACCTCCTGAGCTCAAGTGATCCTCCCACCTCAGTCTCCCATGTAGCTGAAACGACAGGTGTGGGCCACTGCCCCAGCTAATTTTTAAATTTTTTGTAGAGCTGAGGTCTTGCCATGTTGTTTCCAGGCTGGTCTCAAACTCCTGGGCTCAAGTGATCTGCCCATCTTGGCCTTCCAAAGTACTGGTACTGGGATTACAGGCATGAGCCACTGCCTCTAGCCACCTTTTTTTTGAGATGGAGTTTTGCTCTTGTCGCCCAGGCTGGAATGCAATGGTGCGATCTCGGCTCTCTGCAACCTCCACCTCCTGGATTCAAGTGATTCTCCTGCCTCAGCCTCCCAAGTAGATGGGATTACAGGTATGTGCCACCATGCCCAGCTAATTTTGTATTTTTAAACAGAATTTTTTTTTTTTTTGAGACAGAGTTTCTCTCCGTTGTCCAGGCTGGGGTGCAGTGGCGTGATCTCAGCTCACTTCAGCCTTCCCCTCTTGGGTTCAAGTGATTCTCCTACCTCAGCCTCCTGAGTAGCTGGGATTACAGGCACGTACCACCATGCCTGGCTAATTTTTGTATTTTTCGTAGAGACAGGGGTTTCACTGTGTTGGCTAGGCTGGTCTTGAACTCCTGACCTCAGGTGATCCACCCGCCTCGGCCTCCCAAAATGCTGGGATTACAGGCATGAGCCACCGTGGCTGGCCTCTTTTTTTTCTTTTTTTTCTTTTTGAGACAGAGTCTTGCTGTGTCACCAGGCTGGAGTGCAGTGGCGCGATCTTGGCTTACAGCAACCTCTGTCTCCTGGGTTCAAGCGATTCTCCTGCCTCAGCCTCCCGAGTAGTTGAGACTACAGGTGCGTGCCACCACACCCAGCTAATTTTTGTATTTTTAGTAGAGACCAGCCTGGTCAACATGGTGAAAACCCATCTCTACTAAAAACACAAAAAATTAGCCAGGTGTGGTGATGGGCACCTATAATTCCAAAGACTCAGGAGGCTGAGGCAGGAGAACCACTTTAACCCCGTGATGTGGAGGCTGCAGTGAGTCGAGATCATGCCACTGCACTCCAGCCTGCCTGGGCAACAGAGCAAGATTCTGTCTCAAAAAAAAAAAAAAAAAAAAAATCCTAAAATATTAGGAAAAGGAAGACCTATACTTCTTCTACTGTGATAATTTGAGTCTGTTGTGTTTTTTTTTTGTTGTTGTTGAAAAGATGTCCAAGCCTTTGCTTTGATCTTCCTTCCCAATCCTTTCTTGGGCAAAAATTATTAGATGGCTATGGGTGGGCAGGCCTCTAACTCTAGCACTTTGGGAGGCCGAGTGGGTGGGGTGGTTGAGGATCACTTGAGCCCAGGAGTTTAAGACCAGCCTGGGCAACATAGTGGGACCCTGTCTCTACAAAAATAAAAATATTAGCTGGGCTTGGTGGCACGTGCCTGTAGTCCCAGCTACTCAGGAGGCTGAGGTGGGAGGATTGCTTGAACCCAGATGGTCAAGGTTGCAGTGAGCTGTGATCATGCTACTGCACTCCAGCCTGGGTGCCAGAGTAAGACCCTGTCTCAAAAAAATAATAAAAAAAAGTCATTGATTTTTTCCTATTCCTTCCTTGTCATGACTTTTGGTTGGAAGGATTACATTAGCAAAAAGTATCCATGGTCCCTGGTCGCTGGTATTTGCTGTTCAGGTCAGTGTTCATTGTTACTGTCTCTTTCCCTTACTTAAGGGACAGCTGAGAAGACAGAAACAGCCTGAGCTAGTTTGATCTTAAGGAAAGGGGCTGGGAGTGGGGATGGATGTGTGAAGGGAAGGAGGGCCGTGCAAGGTGTAAGGGGATGTTGGGGAAGGGGTTTCATGCTAGATTTTGGCTGCTGATCCAGTGGGTACTCACCAGGCTATGATTTGCAAAGTCCACTGTAAAAAGAAAACAAAACTTCAGGTCTCTAAGTTTATGCCAAGGGGGAAGTTAAGCCTTGGAGCCTGAGTCATGTAGCATGTTTGCAATTCTGCTTCTTATAAACTCTCTTCCTCGGCCGGGCGCGGTGGCTCAAGCCTGTAATCCCAGCACTTTGGGAGGCCGAGACGGGTGGATCACGAGGTCAGGAGATCGAGACCATCCTGGCTGACACAGTGAAACCCCGTCTCTACTAAAAAATACAAAAAAACTAGCCGGGCGAGGTGGCGGGCGCCTGTAGTCCCAGCTACTCGGGAGGCTGAGGCAGGAGAATGGCGTGAACCCGGGAGGCAGAGCTTGCAGTGAGCCAAGATCACGCCACTGCACTCCAGCCTGGGCGGCAGAGCGAGACTCTGTCTCAAAAAATAAATAAATAAATAAATAAATAAATAAACTCTCTTCCTCATTGCTCTTGTTCTTTAATGAAACCTCCTTTCCAATCACTGAGCTTTGTTGTAGATTAACTACCTCCTTTATTGTCCCATAACTGACTCAGACCAGATGGCACCCAAGATCCCACGACTATTGCATCTTCAGTGTGGAATGCAAAAAACACCTTTCCCTCCCCCACCAAAAAAAGAAAAAAAATTTTGACTAATCAGATCATTGTAACTATGCAATAAACCTTACTATAAAATGATGTTGAAATTCTGCTAAGCTTCCATAAACTTTATGTCTATATAAATGATCTCAAACTTCTACACTTTCGAACATGGACTTCTATTCTTTGGAATCTGCGCCTCTAAGTGGACCACTTCCTCAACATTTGCACTTGGATAAACTCTTTAAACTAGATTCTAAGCCTGGCACAGTGGTACATGCCTGCAGCCCCAGCTACTCTAGGAGGCTGAGGCAGGAGGATTCCTTGAACCTCGGAGTCTGAATCTAACCTGGTGCAACATAGCAAGACTCCATCTCTAAAACAAAGACAACAACACTAGATTCTCACCTTTTTTGTTTGTTTGTTTGTTTAAGACAGAGTCTTGCTCTATCTCCCAGGTTGGAGTGCAGTGGTATGATCTCGGCTCACTGCAACCTCTGCCTCCCGGGTTCAAGCGATTCTCCTTCCTCAGTCTCCTGAATAGCTGGGACTACAGGTATGACCCACCACGCCCAGCTAATTTTTGTATTTTTAGTAGAGACGGGGTTTCATCATGTTGGCCAGGATAGTCCTGAACTCCTGACCTCAGGTGATCCGCCTGCCTTGGCCTCCCAAAGTGCTGGAATTACAGGTGTGAGACACTGTAAGCCACAGTGCCTGGCCTAGATTCTGACCTTTTTAATTATTATATTTTAGATTGATACCACTTACCCCGATTTTTTTTTTTTTTTTTTTTTTTTTGAGGCAGAGTCACACTCTGTAGCCCAGGCTAGAGTGCAGTGGCACGACCTCAGCTCACTGCAACCTCTGCCTCCCAGGTTCAAGCGATTCTCCTGCCTCAGCCTCCTGAGTAGCTGGGATTATAGGTGTCTGCCACCACACCTGGCTAATTTTTTGTATTTTTAGTAGAGACACTGTTTCACCATGTTGGCCAGACAGGTCTCGAACTCCTGACCTCAAGTGATCCCCTGCCTCAGCCTCCCAAAGTGCTAGGATTACAGGCGTGAGCCACCATGCCCAGTCGACTTGCCCCAGTTTTAAAATAACTTATTATTAAAAAAAGAAATTTCCTTGGCTGGGTGGGATGGCTCACTCCTGTAATCCCAGCACTTTGGGAGGGCAAGGCGGGCGGATTGCCTGAGGTCAGGAGTTCGAGACCAGTCTGGCCAACATGGTGAAACTCCATCTCTACTAAAAATACCAAAAAATTAGCTGGGCATGGTGGTAGGCAACTGTAATCCCAGCTACTTAGGAGGCTGAGGTAGGGGAATTGCTTGAACCAGAGAGGTGGAGGTTGCAGTGAGCCAAGATTGCACCACTGCACTCCAGCCTGGGCAACAGAGGGAGACTCCATCTCAAAAAATAAATAAATAAATAAATAAAAAATAAAAAAGTTTCCTCACAGAGTAGAGCTAACTCATAAGCAGTGTGCCCACAGTCGACCCACTTTGTCCCATTGGTACAAACAAGCTCTTTCCCCTTTCAGTCTTCTGCCACTTCTCCCAGTCTTTCCTGTGTATGTGTGTGTGTGTGTTTGTTTTTGAAATGTCTTGCTCTGTCGCCCAGGCTGGAGTGCAGTGGCACAATCTCGGCTCACTGCAACCTCCGCCTCCCACGTTCAAGTGATTCTCCTGCCTCAGGTTCCTGAGTAGCTGGGATTACAGGCACGTGCCACCACACCCGGCTAATATTTGTATTTTTAGTAGAGTTGGGGTTTTACCATGTTGGCCAGGCTGGTCTAGAACCCCTGACCTCATGATCCGCCCGCCTCGGCCTCCCAGAGTGCTGCGATTACAGGCGTGAGCCACTGTGCCTGGCCCTTCCCTGTGTTTTAAAAGAAAAAAATAAGCTGGAGAAAAAAAATTTCTTCAACTATTTCTGCAACCTTGACGTACATATAATTCATTTTAGCTGGAAACTTGTACTTGTTTAAAAGTTCTGACCCTGGTTTTCAAACTTGAACATATTAGAAATCACCCAGAAGGCTTGTTAATGCCAGGTGGCCCCAACGCCAGAGTTTCAGATTCCATGGGTCTGTGAAGGGTGAGGGAGGGAAGGTCAAGCTTTTTTTCTTTTTTGAAGGTTTTTTGTTTTGGTTTGGTTTTTTGGAGATGAGGTCTCACTCCGTCACCTAGGTTGGTGTGCAGTGGTGCAATCATAGCTCACTACTGCCTTGAACTCCTGGGGTCAAAGAGATCAAGCCATCCTCCCACGAAGGTAGGACTATAGGTGTGTGTTACCATGCCTGGCTAATTTTTAAGTTCTTTAGACATGGGGCATCACCACGTCGCCCAGGCTGCCCTTGAATTTGGTCATCCTGCCTTGGTCTCCCGAAGTGCTAGCATCACAGATCTGAGCCACCACACCTAGCCAGGAAGGTCGTGTCTCTCTCTCAAGCCTCCCAGCACTTCTGTTTCTATCAGGCAGTAGTTCATGGATCAGACACTCATAGTGTCCTTTCCTCTCTGTCTTCCACTATTTCCGATAAATAAAATTGTCAGCAAAACTTTGTAAAATGTGCTTGCTTTATTTATTTAGAGACAGAGTCCCACTCTGTTACCCAGACTGGGGCACAATCATTGTTTATGCAGCCTTGAACTCCTGGGCTCAAGTGGTCCTCCTGCCTCAGCCTCCTGAGTAGTTTGGACTACAGGCATGCACCACCATGCCCATTTAGTTTTATTTTTTGTGGAGATGGGGTCTCACTATGTTGCCCAGGCTGATCTCAAACTCCTGGCCTCAGGTGGTCCTCCCACCTCAGCCTCCCAAAGTACTGAGATTACAGGCATGAGCCACTGTGCCTGGTCGGTTTGTAGTGGTATTAGACATGCAGCTGACATCCCAATTGCTGCAGATGCTGCACTCCATTCTTCCTTGCTTCACCTCTGTTTAGTGATCTGCATTACAAAGGCGAACCCCACAACCACATTACCTATCTTGCTCTACCCCTGCTTCCGACAGGCCCTCTGTGTGTGTGTCCCATGAAGTAACAATGTGGTTTACTGACCAAAGTATTACATCAGTTTACTCTCAAAACCACTAATTAAAGGGGAAAATTAAGCATTTATCTTACCTTTCTTATATAAACCATGTTTCAGGGTAATCAGGGTAACCAAATAATCTTGATGAGCCTTTTTTTTTTTGAGACAAAGTCTTGCTCTGTCACAGCTGGAGTGCAGTGGTGTGATCTCAGCTCCCTGAAAACCTCCACCTTCCTGGCTCAAGTGATTCTTGTGCCTCAGCCTCCCGAGTAGCTGGAACTACAGGCATGTGCCACCATGCCTGGTTAATTTTTGTGTTTGTCTGTTTTTTGAGACTGAGTCTTGCTCTGTCTCCCAGGCTGGAGTGTAATGGCGCCATCTTGGCTCACTGCAACCTTCCGCCTCCTGGGTTCAAGCGGTTCTTCTGCCACAGCCTTCCTAGTAGCTGGGATTACAGGTGTCCACCACCACGCCTGGCTAATTTTTTGTATTTTTAGTAGAGACAGGGTTTCACCATGTTGGCCAGGCTGGTGTCAAACCCCTGACCTCAGGTGATCCACCCATTTCAGCCTTCCAAAGTGCCGGGATTACAGGCATGAGCCACTACACCCGGCCTAATTTTTGTATTTTTTAGTAGAGATGAGGTTTTGCTACGTTGGCCAGGCTGGTCTCGAACTCCTGAGCTCAGATGATCTGCCCACCTCGGCCTCCGAAAGTGCTAGGATTACAGGTATGAGCCACCGCGCCCAGCCAATGAACTTTTTACTGAGGAATTCCAACTAATAAATGAAGAAGAAATAAGAGAATTTTAAAATCACCTTTTTGCAACCCCTCATAGAATAACTGAATCAGACAAAACATCTGTGGATCAAACTGTCAGTTGAAAGGTTGATGGGGAAACTTACAAGAGAGAGGTCAGGCTATGGCTATCTGAACCCACTGCTCAATCACAGCTTGAGTCAGAGAGGGACAAGCAGACAGTGCAGGTACAATAGGAAGCACTTAGGAAGGACTCTTGCTCCTCCAAAATGGAATGTGAATCCAATCAAACCTTCAGAGGTTTGATAACTAAAATACAAGGGATGGAGGAAGAAATTAAATGACACTGACAAAGCAGAGTGACAAATCCAGAAAGTGGGACATTCTACAGGACAAATAACCCTGTTTCTGCATAGATGGCATTTAAAAAAAGAACAAAAAAGGGAAGAGGAGGTGGACTATTGTAGATTAAGCGATTTAAGAGACATCGAAATGCAATGTGAGTCAAATGTGGTGGCACATGCCTGTAATCCTAGCTACTTGGCTAAGGCAGGAGAGAATGCATGAGTCCAGGAGTTAGAGACCAGCCTGGACAACAGTGAGACCCTGTCTGCACAAAAAGAAAAAGTAAAGCCAATGTGTAGATTCTTTTTGGATCCTGATTCAAACAAATCATCTATAAATACTTTTGAGACATTTGATGTAATTTGGATAATGACGGTATTAGATGATGACACAGAGTTTTTTGGGTCTGCATTGGCATTATGGTTATATATCCAAACATTCATTTTATTATTTTTATTTATTTATTTATTTATTTTGAGATGGAGTCTCACTCTGCGTCCAGGCTAGAGTGCAGGGGCACCATCTCGGCTCACTGCAACCTCTGCCTCCTGGATTCATGCAATTCTCCTGCCTCATCCTCCTGAGTAGCTGGGAATACAGGTACCCGCCACCATGCCCAACTAATTTTTATATTTTTAGTAGAGACGGGGTTTCTGCAATTTTTTTTTAATTTTTATTTTTTAGTAGAGACAGGGTTTTGCCATGTTGGCTAGGCTGGTCTTGAACTCCTGACCTCAGGTGATCCACCTGCCTCGGCCTCCCAAAGTACTGGGATTACAGGCTTGAGTCAGGCGCCCGGTCAAAACTTCATTTTAAAGAATGAGATGCATACTTAATAATGTAAGGGAGAATGTCATGAGGTCTGGGATTTGCTTTAAAATACTTCAGCAAAAAAAAGGAAAAGAAAAAAGGAACAGAAGCCAATGTGGCAACATCTTGGTAACTGTTGGAACTGGACGTTGGGTACATGGGGTTCATTGAACTATTTTCTCTACTTTTGTGTGTTTTTACAAATGTCTCAACAAAAAAAATAAATATTATATTACTGATCACAAATTCTGGATAAAATATTACAAAATTATACCATGCCTTGACAGATACTGGGATTACTCTACTGCTTCCATCAGATAGAATAAATTATCCCAACATTTCTTAGAGAAACAGTTAAAAGTAAAACAAACCTCTAACTGCAAATGAATGTGGCCCTCAGCCTACAGTCTTTAACTGTCTTTTTTTTTTTTTTTTTGAGGCGGAGTCTTGCTTTGCACCCAGGCTGGAGTGCAGTGCTGGCTGGAGTGCAGTGGTGTGGTCTCAACTCACTGCAACCTCCATCTCTTGGGTTCAAGCGATTCTCCTGCCTCAGCCTCCCAAGTAGCTGGGATTACAGGCACCTGCCACCATGCCTGGCTAGTTTTTGTATTTTTAGTAGAGACGGGGTTTCACGATGATGGCCAGGCTGGTCTGGAACTCCTGACCTCATGATCCGCCCGCCTTGGCCTCCCAAACTGATGGGATTACAGGCGTGAGCCACCACGCCCAGCCTTTTAACTTTCTTAACATCTCATCTAGGCACTGCATTTTCCTTCCACATGGAGGAAAGCAAGGGCTCTCCCACTCACCTGCAGGCTACCCAGATTCTTTTCATAAGCATCTGCCTGGGGAACATTTTCTTACATAATTTGCCATAGGAAGTGCTCACTTCCCTGTCAGGCTAGCCGGGACTGGATTCCCATCTGTATTTCACACACTTGCACCCTATTTCATGGAGGATAGTATCCTACCCCATGTTAGAAATATAAAACAACATGGATTTTTTTTTTTTCTTTTCAGACGGAGTCTCACTCTGTCACCGAGGCTGGTGTGCAGTGGTGTCATCTCAGCTCACTGCAACCTCTGCCTCCTGGTTCAAGCGATTCTCCTGCCTCAGTCACCTGAGTAGCTGGGATGATAGGTGCATGCCAACACGCCCAGCAATTTTTGTATTTTTAGTAGAGATGGGATTTCACCATATTGGCCAGGCTGGTCTTGAACTCCTGTCCTTGTGATCCGCCCACCTCGGCCTCCCAAAGTGCTGGGATTATGGGTGTGAGCCACCGCGCTTGGCTGAGTGTGGATTATAAGACATCTTATAGGCTGAATGCGGTGGCTCAAGCCTGTAATCCCAGAACTTTGAGAGAACATGGCCGGCGGATTGCTTGAGCTCAGCAGTTTGAGACCAACCTAGGCAACATAGTGAGACTTTGTCTCTACTAAAAATTAAAAACATCAGCCGGCCGGCACCATGGCTCACACTTGTAATCCCAACACTTTGGGAGGTTGAGGCAGGCGGATCACCTGAGGCCAGGAGTTCAAGACCAGCCTGGCCATCATGGTGAAACCCCGTCTCTACTAAAAATACAAAAATTAGCCGGCCATGGTGGTGGGCACCTGTAATCCCAGCTACTTGGGTGGCTGAGGCAAGAGAATCGTTTGAACCTGGGGGGCAGAGGTTGCAGTGAGCTGAGATTGCGCCATTGTACTCCAGCCTGGGGGACAAGAATGAGTCTTGTCTCAAAAAAAAAATCAGCTGGGGCCGGGCGCGGTGGCTCAAGCCTGTAATCCTAGCACTTTGGGAGGCTGAGACGGGCAGATCACGAGGTCAGGAGATCGAGACCATCCTGGCTAACACGGTGAAACCCCGTCTCTACTAAAAAATACAAAAAACTAGCCAGGCGAGGTGGCGGGTGTCTGTAGTCCCAGCTACTCAGGAGGCTGAGGCAGGACAATGGCGTAAACCTGGGAGGCAGAGTTTGCAGTGAGCTGAGATCTGGCCACTGCACTCCAGCCTGGGCGACAGAGCGAGACTCCGTCTCAAAAAAAAAAAAAAAAAAAAAAAAAAATCAGCTGGGCATGGTGGCACATACCTGTAGTCCCTACTTCCTACTTGGTGGGCCGAGGTGGGAGGATCACTTGAGCCCAGGAGATCGAAGCTACAGTGAGCTCTGATAGTGCCACTGCACTCCAGCTGGGGTGACAGAGAGATCTTATCTCAAAAATAAAAAATATTGCCAGGCGCGGTGGCTCACGCCTGTAATCCCAACACTTTGGGAGGCTGAGGCGGGTGGATCACAAGGTCAGGAGTTCGAGACCAGCCTGACCAACATGGTGAAACCCTGTCTCTACCAAAAATACAAAAATTAGCTTGGCATGGTGGTAGGTGCCTGTAATCTCATCTACTCAGGAGGCTGAGGCAGGAGAATCGCTTTAACCCGGGAGGTGGAGGTTGCAGTGAGCCAAGATCGCGCCACTGCACTCCAGCCTGGGTGACAGAGTGAGACTCCATCTCAAAGAAAAAAAAAAAAAAAATATCTTATGGCGCTCCCTTCATACTCATTACACCTGTGAAGATCAACCTGTTTCTCAGTGATAAGAAGAAATGTAGGCTGGGTGCGGTGGCTCATAGCTGTAACCTCAGCACTTTGGGAAGCTGAGGCATGAGGATTGCTTAAGCACAGGAGTTCCATACCAGCCTGGGCAACATAGCACAACCTTGTCTCTACTAAAAGTAAACATAAAAAAAATTAACCAGGAATGATGTCACCCACCTGTAGTCCCAACTAATCCAGAGGCTGAGATGTGAGGATCACTTGAGCCCAGGAGGTCGAGGCTTCAGTGAGCCGTGATTGTGCAACTGCACTCCAGCCTGGGTGACGACGAGCCCTGTCTCAAAAAAAGCAACAACAAAAAAAGAGGGAATGTCAAAAGGAAAAGAGGATTTGATTTGCCAAAGTCAGATTTTCACAGGCAATATGCACGTCAGCTCTCTCCCCAGAACTCACCCAGGCTCACAAGGATACATGAGGAAAACAGACATGAAGATGTACATTGACAGAACCAGAGACTCTACAAATATTCATTATCCTTCATTAAAAATTTTAAGTTACAAACATTTTGATTGATAAATAATCAATGGGGGTGGTGCACCTAGTCCTTACTCTGAAACCAAATATCCTGCCATCTGGGGACTTTCACCAGCCCTCTTGAAAGCGGTTATCCTACCCCAACACCAAAGAGGAGGCTCAACCTTCCCCAGTTCCCTGAGTTCACATTGATTCAATTCTACAGCTCACTAGCCCTGTCCAAGACAGGACCAATCTATGTCCTGGGAGGGAGGGCAGAGAGGGTGGTGGGGCCACACTTGGCCACATGGGAAGGATGTGGGCAGGACTTTTTTGTGGGAGAGGACGCCTGGCTTTTAGTCCTAAAGGAAGTGATTTCCCTGGTAAAGGGAAGGTGATTTTGCCAAGACTGGAGTCTAAATGAAGATGGAACTGTCTTTCAGACATCTCCAGCAGACCTTCTACAGACCCGTGGTCCTGAAGGCAGAGTCCTGGGCCTAATACCCCTGTGGCAGTGGCACAGCTCAGAGCGTCCCATAGACACTGATTTTGGCCATGGAGATGCTCTCTGTGTAGTGGTTCCGGCCTTTCTCATACAGGACATAGAGCTGAGGGGCCTGCTCTTCTCCATCCATGGTGCCCTCCAGGGTTGCCAGGGATGAGTAGCCGCTGGGGCCTGGCCATAGCTGGACTGTCTCTTTCCGCCATGAGGTACCATTGCTGAAGCTCCAACGCAGGGTCAGGTTCACTCCTGGGGAGAGCAGGAGAGTCAGGGAGGGAGGGTCTCCACCCAGGCCTTATCTAGACACAGGGCTCTCCCTGCTGACCCCACCCATGAGGCACTCACGGAACTCTGGATGTGCTGGGTTGGAGAAGAAGACAATGCCGGAGCTGGTGACTACAGCTCCTGCAGCTACCACGGGGTCCACGAGCTCAGGGTCGAAGGTCACATCACGGGGCCTCAGTGTATCACACGCATCATAGCTACGGAGGACAATCCGGCAGTGGCAGTGGTAGTTGTTCTGGTTTCGGGCATTGATGACGACTGAGCCATCTGGGAGCTCATAGGGCTGAGGGGAGAGGACAGGACCTCAGGGAGGGAACAGGCAAAATGCCCTGTCCCTGAGGGGAGCAAGGGTGTGTGGCACTGAGCTGAGCAGTCAGACCCTGGGTCTGTGTGCGAAATGATGCTCTGGAGGGCAGGGAGGGTCAAGTGGGTAGGGAACATCTCATGGACTCCTGACCTGGCATTCATCAGGATTGAAATCATTTTCCCGCTTGGGCTGACCGTAGGGGATGCCGCTGACCCCACTCCCATAGCGCCAGGAGGCACCATGATCGTCGCTGAGGAGACAGAAGACTCCGTCCCGCTCCAGCGTCCCATGGCCACACACAATGAGGCGTCCCTTCCGTGGCTCCCGCTGTTTCTGTGGGAAAGGGAACTGGGTGTCACAGAAGGAGACTCTAGAGGCTCAGAGGCAGGAACAGGAAACCCCCCACTTCCCAAATGCAATCACATGTATGGTCCCCTTCAGTTTGGCCCTTGTTCACTGAGGGTTCCAGTTGGATCCCATAACACACACCCTGTTTGAATTAAGAAGCTCTCCCAGGGTGTACAGCTGGACATGTGCACCGGGGGCCCGGCCACAGGGTGCACGAGAGCTTAAGCCCAACCTGTGCTCACCTGCCAAGCTGTGCACCCCGGCACAGGCTTGTGTCTGTCCAAAGAGGCTGTGCCTTTTTCCACTTTGCATGAGGGTATTGCATGGACTAGCACAGTCCTGTTGACAATGCCAAATGGGAAGCCAATGGCAAAGTTCCCTCTACTCCTGATGGTGTGTTCCTTTCAGGCTGCCCTGTCTTTCAAGGAATCCCACCCAAGCCAGAAAATCTGACTTCAGAGAATCTTCCCCTTGGAAAGGAGTCCACTTGGGGGTATCCCTCAGACTCTCCACAAGGCAGCCCCCTCCACCTATCTCCTAGGACAGAGACCTGAATACCAGAGCCCGGTCCAGGGGCAAACACTTCAGTGCCAATATCCAGGGAGAGATTCCGGGGTGTGCTCCAGGAAACACCATCATCCTTGCTCCAAACCAACATGGTAGAGGCCACCTGGCAGCCGGCCTTGTGAGCACAAAGGGAGTAGAAAAGAAATACCACTCCTGTCTCAACATCGCTCACCACCGCCCCAAGGTTCAGCCCATCGGGGACATCCCCGTCATTGACAATGAACGCTGTAGGAGACCATGTGCTGCCTGAAAAAAGTGGAGGAAGAAACCCAGAGTGAGCACTCCACAGGTACCCTTTCTACCACTTCCCATTAATTTCCCACCTCCTGCTAGGGACCCCAGGCCTTCTGACAGCCCCAGGGTGCAATCCAACACTTGCACTATCTATAACTCTTATCCTGTTTTATTTTTCTCCATTGCATTTATCACCTTGCAACACACAAAAAAGTTTACTCGTTTATTATGCTTGTCTGTCTCCTTCCAACAGAATTTAAGTCCTGTGAGGGCAGAGGTTTTTGTTTTGTTGGTGGCTATATTCGTTAAACCTAAAATAGTGCCTGGTATAGGTATATAGTAGGTACCCAATAAATGTTTGCTGAGTGAATGTCCAACTCCTTGGTGATCCCAATTTCCAGATCACTGTCCTAGACACTTGCCCTTGTTAGTTTCTCCCTACCCCTCAGGGACCCAGGCAACCAACCCTCTAAGTTCCCCTATCCTCAGGGCCCTTGGGCCCATTGGGCTGCCTACTCATCCGACCTAGCACCGGCTCTTTCACCCAGGCATCTTTATACCCTGGTCCATGGACCTCCTCAGGGCGATGAACTTGGCCCCCTCATCGGATGAGGACATTTTCCTTGCCTCAGCAAAGGCGAGGAGAGTGCCCCGCGGAGTGGCTGTGATAAGTGGGATGCGGAAAGTGTCCACTGAGCCGATCTGTCTCCCGCTCACCCACAGCAGTTGCTCCATGGTCACCAGCGGCTGCACCTGTCATGGGAGAAGGAAGGGTCAACAAATACAACCTTGTCTTGGGGGTTTTAGGAACTCAGGTTCCGATGGGAGAGGGAGGATCTAATGGGGATCCCGAGTAGGGGCTGGGGTCCCAGAATAAGAAAGAGGAACACGAAGGAGAATTTGGAGCGAAGCTAGCGGTTCGGAGCAGGGGAGGGTATACGAGAGGAGAAGGAGCCTTCAGGGAGGGATGGGGACCCCAAAAGAGGAAGGGGCTCGAATGAGGAGGAAGACGGGGACCCGGAGAGGGAGCGGTTGGAGGAAACGGGGTCTGGGAGAAAGAAAAGGGTCCTGTCGCGGAAAGGCGGTTCAGCCGCCCGCGTCCCGGGGGACACTAGGTGTCGATCACCTGCGTGGTGATCGGGTCGGGGATACGGCTACGTGACGGGTGACTCACCAGACCGAAGTCGTTCTCAGCCCTGGACCAGGAGTCTGCCAGAGACAACAGCAGCAGGAAGATCTTGGCAAACACCCGAACCCTACAGCTTCCCCAGAAGCCCAGAATCCGCGGCCCCCAGCGTCTGCCCCGGAGCGCCGTGCCGGGTCGCTCCCCAGTCATCTCTCCCCGCAACTGCCGTGACTCCAGCAGCTAGACGCCACAGGGTCGAGAGTCAGCTGACCCGGACCCTTTAAAGCGCAGATGTCACCCTTAAGCCCGCCCCCGTCTGGAGGCCCCACCGCGCTTCCAGGACTCTAATTGGCCTTCAAGCAGCACATCTTCTCCCACGTGATCACGCAGCGCCTCGAAGCTTGCCCTTCCGATTGGCCCTCTTGGAGGCCCGGAGCGCGTGACTCGAACGGGAAGCGGACTGGCTGGGGCGAAGAAGGGACCTGCACCATCCGTATTGGGCTTTTTCATTGGCCGCGGCACCAGGACGCGTCACAGGGGCGGGCCGATTTTAAAGAGCCGGGCGCGGAAAAAAAAAGGCCGCCAGTACAGATTTACAGAGAAAACAAAATATCTTTAATAAAATTTTTTGTTTGTTTGTTTTGTTTTGGAGACGGAGTCTGTCACCCAGGTTGGAGTGCAGTGGCGCGATCTCGGCTCACTGCAACCTCTGCCTCCCGGGTTCAAGCGATTCTCCTGCCTCAACCTCCTGAGTAGCTGGGATGACAGGTGCATGCCGCCACGCTCGGCTAATTTTTGCATTTTTAGTAGAGACGGGGGTTTCAACATGTTGGCCAGGCTGGTCTCGAACTCCTGACTCAGGTGATCCGCCCGCCTCGGCATCCCAAAGTGTTGGATTACAGGCGTGAGCCACCGCGCCTGGCGTAAAACCTTTTTTTACTACAAAATGGAGACCTGTAAGGCAAAGTGAGGCTGCACTGCTGGACGGTGGGGGTGGGGTGCAGTCTTGGATCTGGGCCGGAACTCTCACTTCTTCCTCTTCTTGTTGTCCGGGGGAGCCTCGTTCTTCTTGCCCAGAATCTTTAGAAGGCTCTTGGACATGTAGTAGGGCCGGTCCAGGGAGCCGTCGTTCCGCTCCAGGTCTTCAACTAAGCCGCAACAGAGACGGGTTAGAGCGGACCCTGGGGCCGGGAAATCGGGGACTGGGAGGCAAGAGGCCTGCCGGGTTTGGAATCCAAGCTGCACTACCACCCCTACCCCCGGGCAGGTTATGTAATCTCAGTTTCCTCATGTGAACTGGGGTCGGGAATATTATATTGCATAGAGTGATGATAAGAATTAGCAGGAAAATGCGTGTCAGTCGCTAAGGAGGAGCCTGGCAAACCCTGAATGGATGCATGCTGTAGATTAAGAAAATCCCCTGCCGCTACAGCCACCTGCTGGGAAGTCTCTCTAATGGCTTTTTTTTTCTTTTTTTTAACCTTTTTTTTTTTTCTTTTTTCTTTCTTTTTTTTTTTTTTTTTTTTTTTTGAGATGGAGCCTTGCCCTGTCGCCCAGGCTGGAGTGCAGTGGCACAATCTCGGCTCGCTGCAACCGCCGCCTCCTGAGTTCAAGCGATTCTCCTGCTTCAGCCTCCCAGGTGGCTGGGATTACAGGCGCCCGCCACCACGCCCAGCTAATTTTTTGTATTTTTAGTAGAGAGGGGTTTCACCATGTTGGCCAGGCTGGTCTCGAACTCCTGACCTCAGAGTGATCTGCCCACCTCGGCCTCCCAAAGTGCTGGGATTACAGGAGTGAGCCACCGCGCCCGGCCTCTAATGGCTAACTTCTACCCGAGATTTCCTAGGGAAGACAGCAGAGACCTCTCCATCAGAATACTCCTTCTTTGGAGAGCCTACTGGCCTGGGGGCTCACTCTCTCCCTTCTTCCCTAAACTCCTGGCCTCAGGATGTCACAAGAAGCTCCCTCTGGTTCGTTTAGCTCACGAAGGAACTGTTTCTAGAAGCACCACATCTCCAAAAAAATGCTTGAATGGCTCAGTACTTTGAGGTTGGGGACAGGTGGCTGGGGGTGTCACTCACGGAAGCAGAGGAAGAGCGTATCCACACACATGCCGAAAACGCTGAAGAAGCCGCTGGCGATGACGTAGGCCCCCATGATGGAGGTCTGGAAGACACACGACCCGTTGGGGTTATAGGGTTCCTTTGGGGAGTTGGGGGTGGAGCGGCAGAGAGGGGAGTCACTCACCATGATGGGCAGCCAGTAATAGTTGAGATGGGGGCTCTTAAAGTCTCTACCCAGTCCCTGGATGCGACCGGAGAAAAAAAAGAAGGACAGGACCCCTGTGGAATAATTCTGGGGGTTAGTGCTGCTCCTCTGAGGCCACCTCTTCAGCTGCCCAGCACACCTACCCTCTGTCCCCACAGCTCCTGGTCCCTTACCAACGCCTCCGACCACCAGCAGCTTCCCAAAGAACAGCAGCAGGTCTGTGACTTTATCCAGGACGACCACCCTGTGCCAGAAGTTAGGGGAGGTTGAGGGTGAGAAGCCTGGCAATGCTGAGAGTAAAACTGGCTTCGTAATTTGTGGGGACTGGTGCAAAACGAAATTTGTTCACATTTCAAGATGGCAAGAGCAGAGCACTAAACCAAGTCTAGGGCCCGGATGAGCACAGCATGCCCATGAAGCCAGCCTTGCGTGGGAGATCAGACGAGGGAGCCACAAAGGGAGTGGGGAACAGCCTAACCTGACAATGTTTCGCATGAGTAGTGTGAAGGCATTTTTGGCTGAGACACAGAAATTCTTCCCGTAGATGGCGATCTGAGCGAGGTGGAAAGGTCAGAGTTACCAAGGTGAGCTGCCTGGACCAGGATAGGGGTGTCTAGACCAAAGGGCACCAGGACAAAGGGTTGCTTGCAGTGTGGCTCACCATGATGTATGCATTGCGGTTTAGGAACTTGATAAATTTTTCCAGACACCAGAGGCAGCACTTGAAACAGCACATGATGCAGCGGGCTACAGGGTTCTGCACTCCTGGGAGCGAGGAAAGCTCATGTTTGGTAACTGGCCTCTTATAGCCCCTCCCTAATGGCCTTCCCCAGCTCCTGACTCCTACTCTGACTCCAGGCTCACCTCTCAGCTTGTGGTCAATATACTCCAAGATGACCCGGGCTATCTGCACAAGGGTCAGGATGAGGGCTCCAAATGCCAACGACCCAGTGTGGTAACTGCAGAGGGTGTCATGCAGTCAGAGACGGCTCCAGGACCCCTGGGGCCCCCGTGCTTACAATGACCAGGCCCCTGCCCCATCCTTACCGGAGTGTGCGGATGAAGGCAGAGATTAGGGGGAAGGTAGGGATATCCTGGGGCTTGTGGAAGGCCCAGTAGAAAGAGGCAAAGGCTCCGGCCAGGACGCACTGGCCCAGGGCCAGTACCCAGTTAAGGGTCCAGAAGAGCCCCAGGACCCCATAGATTTGCAGGTTGAAGAGAGAACGTTGGACTAGGCCTTTGGATGAGTAGCCCTGGAAGACGCACATCAGCCCTGGGCACGAGGAGTTCACAGGCTGGTCCTGGGAGGGTAGACGGAGATAGAGTAGGCTCAGGCTTCGGGCACCTCAGTATGGAGCCTGGGCGTCCCATTCCCAGTAGCTTCTGTCCCTCCCAAAGTTGACAGGTGGGAAGTAGCAGCTTCTCTGAACTGCGGGAGTCAAGTTCTGTCTGAGGGTTCCATCTCTAGGCTCAAACTCAGTTTGGTCTGCCTATAGCATAAGCATAATCAGCTCCCTCAGTCTCAATCACAGGGGAAGGCACTCACTCAGCATTCCTCTTCCAGAGCAGCCTCTGCAACGTCTACCAAAACCCTTTCCAGCAGATAGAGCAGGCTGGGTATTTGATGATATTAAGGAATTATTGTTAATTTTGTGAGATGTGATAATGATATAGTGGCTATGCTTTTAAACAGTTCTTATCTGTTGAGATCCATCCCGATGTATGTACAGGTGAAATGGCATGATGTCCAGAATTTGCCTTAAAAGTCTCCAGAAAAAAAAATTAACAAGGTGGGCATGGTGGCTCAAGACTGTAATCTCAGCCCTTTGGGAGGCCGAAGCGGGCGTATCACCTGAGGTCAGGAGTTCAAGACTAGCTTCGCCAACATGGTGAAACCGCATCTCTACTGAAAATACAAAAAATTAGCCGGGCATGGTGGCAGACGCCTATAATCCCACCTATTCAGGAGGCTGAGGCAGGAGAATCGCTTGAACCTAGGTGGCAAAGGTTGCAGTGAGCCGAGATCACGCCACTGCATTCCAGCCTGGGAGACGAGAAAAACTCCGTCTCAAAAAAATATATATATATATCTATAATATATATATATGGGTGAGGATATAGATGAAATAAGAATAGTAGAAAGTTGAGGGTTGTGGAATCTGGGTACAGGGACTGACTCTGCTATCATCTCTACTTTTGCATATATTTCAAAATTCCCATAATAAAGAGTAAAAAGTCACAAATTAAAAAACAACCTTTTATAGCAAATATAACCAAGAAAAATTTTTTTTGAGACAGGGTCTCAGTCTGTTGCCCAGAATGGAGTGCAGTGGCTCAATCTCAGCTCACTGCAACCTCTGCCTCCCCCGTTCAAGCAATGCTCCTGCCTCAACCTCCCGAGTAGCTGGGACTGCAGGTGTGCGCCACCATGCCTGGCTAATCAAAAAATCTTTTTTTTTTCTTTTTTGAGATGGAGTCTCACTCTATCACCATATTGGCCAGGCTGGTCTCGAACTCCGGACCTCATGATCCACCTGCCTCAGCCTCCCAAAGTGCTGGGATTACAAGCGTGAGCCACCGTGCCCGGCCTTCTGTCAGTCTTTACTGCTAGATCACAAGCAAGTTGAAAACAACACTCATGTCATACCCAGCACAGTTGCGCACGCCTGTAATCCCAACACTTCTGGAGGCTGAAGCAGGCAAATTGCTTGAGCCCAGTTGTTCGAGACCAGCCTGGGCAACATAGTGAAACCCCATCTCTTAAAAAAAAAAAAATTAGCCGGGCATGGTGGCACTCGTTTGTAGTCCCGGCTACTTGGGAGACTGAGGTGAGAAGATCACTTGAGCCTGGGAGACAAGGCTGCAGTGAGCCATGATCGCATAACTGCACTTCAGCCTGGGTAACAGCCTTTTTTTTCGTTAAAAAAGAAAAAGAACCACATCATTTTGGGCTTTGTCTACCCAGTGGCCTGGCACATAGTGGGTCCTCTGTACATGTAAATAAACCTCCCCCTTTTTTTTTTTTTTTTTTTGAGATGGAGAGTCTCACTGCCCAGCCTGGAGTGCAATGGCGTGATCTCAGCTCACTGCAACCTCCGCTTCCCGGGTTCAAGCAATTCTTCTGCCTCAGCCTCCTAAGTAGCTGGGGTTACAGGTGCCTGCTACCACGCCCTTCTAATTTTTGTACTTTTAGTAGAGGCAGGGTTTCGCCATGTTGGCCAGACTGGTCTCAAGCTCCTGATCTCAGGCGATCCGCCTGCCTCGGCCTCCCAAAGTGCTGGGAATACAGGCGTGAGCCATCGCGCCCGGCCAAACCTCCCCTTTTTAATAGGAGTGAGGCTAATGCCTGCAGCACAGCTCATGTTTCCAGCTCAGACGAGGTGAAGACATGGCAGGTTTGAGAAGAGTAAATTCCCAGCAACCCAGCGCCACTCCCGGGAAACCTCGGAGAGAGTTTTGGAAGCAGCTTCTCTCCCGGGTTCCCCCCCAGGGAGTCCCACCTAGCTACTACCTAGGGCTCTGTGTTCCAAGGGAGGAAGACTTAACAATACAATACACTCCAACCTGTTATTGAGCTCTTATCAGGTGCCAGGCATAGTACTAAGCACTTTATGTGCCCAAAGTAATTTCATCTTCTCAGCCACCCCAGGGATGGCTATTATAATTGTCCCTATCTTACAGAGCAGTGGGGCATGTGGCGGCTCACTCTTATAATCCCAGTACTTTGGGAGGTTAAGCCAGAATATCGCTTGGGTACCTGACTACATCGGGGCAACCCCAGGAGATCAAGACCAGCCTGGGCAACACAGCAAGACCTTGCCTCTACAAAAAGCTTAAAATTAGCCTGGCGTGGCTGGGCACAGTGGTCACGCCTGTAATCCCAGCACTTTGGGAGGCCAAGGTGGGTGGATCATGAGGTCAGGAGATCGAGACCATCCTGGCTAATACGGTGAAACCCTGTCTCTACTAAAAAATTCAAAAATTAGCCAGGCGTGGTGGCGGGTACCTGCAGTCCCAGCTACTCGGGAGGCTGAGGCAGGAGAATGGCGGGAACCCGGGAGGCGGAGCTTGCAGTGAGCTGAGATTGCGCCACTGCACTCCAGCCTGGGCGACAGAGCGAGACTCCATCTCAAAAAAAAAAAAAAAAAAAATTAGCCTGGCGTGGTGTCACATGCTAGTAGTCCCAGCTACTCAGGAGACTGAGGTGGGAGGATTGCTTGAGCCTGGGGGATGGAGGTTGCAGTGAGCTGAGATTGCACTGCTGTACTCCAGCCTGGGCAACAGAGCGAGACCCTGTCTTAAAACAAACAAACAAACAGACAGGAGTAGGCTGAGACTCAGAGGGTGAAGTGGGTTGATGGTCCTTAAGTCAGAGGAATGTCCTGGGGAGGGGTGGAGTAAGTCCTGGTATCCAGGGCTGTCTCTCCCAGCCTCAGTTTCCCTCCCCACATGATGGACGGCTCAACAGGAATACAAGGTATTCTGGGAACTGGTTTCTTCTAGTGCTGCTGGGAGTTGGGTGTGTGACCTTGAATGAGTTTATTGCCCTCTGTGGTCTCAGTCTTCTCTGTACAATGAGGAATGTGGTCCCTACGGCCCCTCAGCCCTACCAGTCCTGCCTCCATGTCCCCCGCTTTCTCTTACCATGGGGTTGCATGATGTATTTATTGACACTTTCTCACAGCCGGGGGAGCTGATGTTGGATGCCCAGAGCACATACTGGGGTTGCCCTGATGTAGCCAGGTACCCAGAGGGGAGTCAAGGAAAGCCTGGTCACACGAGGTCTCCACAGACCACTCACTCCTTAGGGACCTGTTCCTAGGTGCTTGTGCAGATCTTTTGCTGCACAGAGAGGACTGAAATTCAGCCTGTGTGTACCCTTTCAACTCTGTTCAGGCACAGTGCTGCTGTGTCTGCCCAGAGAAAGGGGCACCTCTTCCAGTGACACCAAGGCACTGTAAGGGGCAAGTATTGCTTTGTTTTCCATCACCCCCCAGGACTCCAAGAGTGGCTGGCTGCGTGGGCAGAGGATACAGAGCAGTCATGGCCCAGTAGGCAATGCAGATGAGGAGGAGGACAAAGGTGACCAGCGGGTAGAACATGGTAGACATCATCTGTCCCACAGCCCTGCAGGGAAACAAGAGCTGTTCACTGTCACTGCCCCAGCTGTCCATCTTCTCAAGGGGCTGACCCCATCTCTGCCCTCGCTGGGGCCTGCCCCACTCCCCCAGGGTGGGACCAACAGGGGCAGTGACATTGTCTTTCATATCTGTGTCCTCAGGGCCTGGTGCAGGGCTAGGCACACTGTAGGTGCTCACTGGATAAACAGAACTGAATAAATCAGGCTCACAGGACCCTTAGAGGAAACTAGAGTCACAGAGAAACCATCTGGGGCAGCTTCAGGTGGAGTAAGGGAAGATCACCCCCAAGTGTGATCCCTTGGCAGGTATGTGTGGCAGTTCCTGCTCAGGAGCAAGCTGCTGCCTCTCCTGGCCTGGATTCCTGCCATTCCACTCAGCCACCACCACTCCCACCAACCCCTCTAGAAGGCCTATGTCATGTTCCAGGCACTCATTTAATCCTCACGACAACCCTGGAAGGCAGGAACTATTGTTACCCCCATTTTACAGATGGGGAAGCAGAGGCTTAGAGAGGCAAAGCCACAGCAGTGTTCACCACTGTGCTATTCCTCCCTTCTCCTCTGAGGCTCCCTGCCACCTCTCTAGCACCCCCCGTCCTGGGTCCATGCTGTCCTCAGCCCCATGTCCCTCCCAGGCAGGCCCTAACTTGCTGGCCTCCTTCAGGAGGGCGATGGCAATACGAATCCGCTGCCGCAGGAAGATGAGCACCAGCAGCAGGATGGCTTCAAGCACCGCCAGCACGATCACTGCAGGGGACGGGCAGACAGACCTAGGTCAGGGCCAGGGCTGGGGCCGGGCATGGCCCAGGGCAGTCCTTGGGCAGCTGGTGGCTTGGGGGTGGGCAGGACACTCACGGGCGGCCAGCCAGGTCTCCTGCACGCTCTGGTAGGCACTGAGGTTGGTGGTGAAACCCAGCTGGGAGATGGAGGCGCCCTTGTCCCGCAGCACTCGGTACTCCTCCCAGCAGTAGTAGATGCCGTATGCCAGCACGCCCAGGACCCCCAGGATCAGCACCAGCACCAGGGGCCCAGCCACCAGGCGCAGAAGCAAGATAAACAGTAGGCTCAAGAGCAGAGCCACTCCCAGGGCTCTGTAGGCAGGGTGAGGACAGTGAGGTTCGGCCCTAGTCCCTCAAATCTTTCCCCTTTCAGAGACTCCCCCTGCCTTTCCACACACCACCCAACATCCCCAGATTAGGCCTCTTTCCCTTATAAATCCTGTTGGTTTTGGAATCCATTCTGAGCTCTGGCTCCTCCTCCTCTGTCCAAAGCCTGTGTTTCAGACATTGGGCGAGGGGATAGAGGATCAGGGAGGGAGAAGGCAAGGACACGAGAGAAGGGGAATCTGGTGACTCACACAAGAATCCAATACCAGGAGTGGGCAAAATCTTCAAAGATCTTAACACTGATGTCTCGGGCATTGAGGCTGTCAATAAGACCACTGTTGGGGAGACAGAGTCAGACGGGGCTGTGGGTGGAAGGGGTGTGGCCAGGATGTGGGGGAGGGAGGTGCCTACCTGATCCCCTGCGCTATGGTGGTGTCATTGGTGATCCCTGGGAGCTCCGGTAGAGTGACATTGGTCCATGGGAAGCAGCGCCCCAGAGCTAGAAGGGAGAGCCGGGCTGCTGGGTGGGGGGCCAGGAGCTCTGCCTGGAAGGTCTCTGGCCCCCTCCCAGTCCACAGTGCCCTTAGGGGAGGGAAGGGTGATGGGCTTTTCGTCCCTCAGTGGGCTGCTTTTGATTTCACAAATGGGCTTCTGCCCTGTGGAGCCCAGTCCATCCCCTGCCTCCCCTCCCTGTCGCTGCCTTGGTTTGGACCCTCCTCTCCGCTGGCCTCAGCTCTTAGAACACCCTGTCAGCCTTCCATCCGCCCTCCACCCGAGTGGAGTGCCAGGGAGACCGTGGCACAGCCTGGACTTCGTCACTCCAGGGCTCTGGGTCCCTTTGTGACTCAGACATCTCCAGAGGCTCTGCCCCAGAGACAGCGTCCGCACTCCCTGGCCAGCCTTCCAGGCTCTGCTGTCCAAATCCAGCCCATGTTCCCTTCTACTCTATACCTTTGCTCTTACTGTGCCTCTCTCTCAGGGCTCTCTTTCCACCAGAAATCCCATCCATGACTCCCTGTTCAAATCCAGCTGCATCTCACCTCCTCCAGGAAGCCTTCTGACCTTATCCCTACCTCCTTTGGCACCTGTTATGTGCCTATGGAGCCACTTACTGCCATCCTTGCAAAGCAGGCTTGCTTTGTTATTTATTTATTTATTTGTCAGGGTCTGGCTTTGTCACCCAGGCTAGAGTGCAGGTGCATGATCATAGTTTACTGCAACATCAAACTCCTGGGCTCAAGCGATCCTCCCCACGTAGCCTCCCAAGCAACTGGGACTGCAGATGCACACCACCACACTTGGCTACTTTTAAAGTTTTTTCTACAGATGGGGTTTTGCTATGTTGCCCAGGCTGGCCTTGAACTCCTGGGCTCAAGCAATCCTCCCACCTCAGCCCCCCAAAGTGTTGGGATTACAGGTGTGAGTCACCTCATTTAGCCTATTTATTTTTTTAGAGACAGGGTCTCTGACTCTATTGCCCAGGCTGGAGTGCAGTGGCATAATCATAGCTCACTGTGACCTCAAACTCCAGGACTCAAGTGATCCTCCTGCCTTAGCCTCCTAAACAGTTGGGACTACAGGCGTGAGCCACCGCACCTCACTGTCATTTACATTCTAAAGATGAGGAAACAAGGTTCAGAGAGGTTGCCTAGTTGGGTCAAGACCATAGTGCTGGAAAGTGCTAGAATTTATATTCAGATCTACGTGACTTTGAAGCATTCACTTGAGATACTCCTTATTGTACTTAAATTGATAACTGGATATCTTATCTTATGCTATAAATTGTTTTAAAAAATGGTTTTTTTTTTTGAGATGGAGTCTCACTGTTGCCCAGGCTGGAGTTCAGTTGTACCATCTTGGCTCACTGTAACCTCCACCTCTGGGTTCAAACGATTCTCCTGCCTCAACCTCCCGAGTAGCTGGGATTTCAGGTGCCCACCATCATGCCTGGCTAATTTTTGTATTTTTAGTAGAGACAGGGTTTCATCATGTTGGCCAGGCTAGTCTCGAACTCCTGACCTTGTGATCTGCCTGCCTTGGCCTCCCAAAGTGCTGGGATTACAGGTGTGAGCCACCACTCCCGGCCTAAAAATTTTTTTTTTTTTGAAACGGAGTCTCACTCTGTCACCAAGGCTAGAGTGCAGTGGTGTAATCTCGGCTCACTGCAACCTCTGCTTCCTGGTTTCAAGCAATTCTCCTGCCTCAGCCTCCCAAGTAGCTGGGATAATAGGTGCATGCCACCATGCCTAGCCAATTTTTGTATTTTTGGTAGAGATGGGGTTTTGCCATGTTGGCCAGGCTGGTCTCGAACTCCTGACCTCAGGTGATCTGCCTGCCTCAGCCTCCCAAAGTGCTAGGATTACAGGCGTGAGCCACCATGCCTCGCCTAAAAAAATGTTTTATATTAAAAATGACATTTGCAACTGTGTGTCAGGGCTCATGTCTGTAATCCCAGCACTTTGGGAGGCTGAGGTGGGAGGATTGCTTGAGTCCAGGAGTTCAAGACCAGCCTGGGCAACATAGCAAGACCTCATCTCTTAAAAAAAGAAAAAAAGACATTTGCTATTGGAAGGAAGAGCATACTGTAAAAGAAAAAAAGTTCAACTGTGATCCTACCACCCAGCCACGTTCACTTATAACATTTGAACAAATATCCTTCTAGCCTTTTCCCTGTGCATATATAAAAATAATAATTGTGCAGGCCGGGCATGGTGGCTTGTGCCTGTAATCTTAGCACTTTGGGAGGCCAAGGTGGGTGGATCACCAGGTCAGGAGTTCAAGACCAGCTTAGCCAAGATAGTGAAACCTTGTCTCCACTAAAAATACAAATTTAATAAATAAATTTAATAAATAAAATAAAAATAAAAATAAAAATTAGCCGGCCGTGGTGGCAGGCACCTTGTGCTGTAATTCCAGCTAGTCGGGAGGCCGAGGCAGGAAAATTGCTTGAACCTGGGAGGCGGGGGTTGCAGTGAGCCGAGATCACACCACTGCACTCCAGCCTGGGCGACAGAGGAAGACTCTGTCTAAAAAAAAAAAGTGTGTAGATTCACCTATGTATGTTTTCATGAGATTTTCATACAGTCTCTTTGTGAATAACTCTGATCTCTTCACCTAGAATGTAGCTGAAGCAGGGACCAGTTGTTATCCCTGCCTCTGTCCCCAGCATCTGGCACATAGTAGTTCCCCAAAACACTGATGGTCTGACTGCAAGGCCACATAACAGATAAAAATGAAGACCTGATGCTAATTCCAATTTTACCACCAACAAGCTATGTGACTTCATTCTCTCTGGGCCTGGTTTCTTTATTCAAGCAATGAAAACATTGGGCTAGGCTGGGCGTGGTGGCTCACACCTGTAATCCCAGCACTTTGGGAGGCCGATGCAGGTGGATCATGAGGTCAGGAGATTGAGACCATCCTGGCTAACATGGTGAAACCCTGTCTCTACTAAAAATACAAAAAAATTAGCCGGGCGTGGTGGCGGGCGCCTGTAGTTCCAGCTACTCAGGAGGCTGAGGCAGGAGAATGGTGTGAACCCGGGAGGAAGAGCTTGCAGTGAGCCAGAGGTTGCAGTGAGCTGAGATCATGCCACTGCACTCCAGCCTGGGCGACAGACCAAGACTCCGTCTCAAAAAAAAAAAAAAAAAAAAAAAGAAAACTTTGGACTAGATGATGTCTGAGGAAGGAATTTGTGCTTCTCACCTGGAGCAGAGGGGAGGAGGAAACTGGGGCAGAGTTCCTGTTGCAGGCTTGTGATCACCATCTGTGTCAGGAGTGAAAGGACAGACACACAGACACAGAGCAGGATGAAGAAGTGGGTCCCCTCACCACCACCATGGGGCTCAGCTTGTCCCACACGCCCCAGGAGAGCCAACCTGGTGATCATCTACCCAACTCCCCCTCCCACTTGCACCCACCCTGAGCCCTCCTGGGCGACAGTGATGAGGTTAGGGGCAATATTCACCATATTCCAGGGTACCCCTGGCAGACAAAAGTTCCTGTTTTTTGTATAGAAGACTTCCCCAACAGTCTGCGAGAACTGGTTTTTTCCCACAGTCCATGGGGCCTCTGGGCAGGAGGACACACACACCTGGGCACAGAGAGAATGCTAAGGGGCTGGAACCTGAGACCCTGGGTGAGATCTGGGGCAGAGGCAGGTCCCAGGCTCTGACCTGGGGCGTGGGGCACTGTAAGCCATTCTCAGCCACTGAGATGATGTTGGTGGACAGGATGCAGCTGAAGATGTTGAAGTACAGGAGATACGGCTTATCTCTGTGGGAGGGGAGGGACCGTGTGCATCAGGGCCTGGTCAGGTGTTGGGGGAGGGGAGGGACCACTAGGGTGATTTCTAAAGAATACAGTGGGCCCAGTCCAGCGTGGCCCAGACCAGTCACCCCCCAGCTCCTGGCCCTAGCTCAGCTGGGGAGGTAGGGAGACGCCTAGAAGATCTCTCAGGGTAAGTCAGCATTGCAGCAGCTGACAATGGCTCAGAGCATGAACTTGGAGCTCCATGACTTCATATCATCTTTATGATCTTGAGCAAGTCACTTGTTCTCGGTCTTGGTTCTACTCCATCTAAAAGAATAGTGGGCCAGACACAGTGGCTCACGCTTGTAATCCCAGCACTTTGGGAGGCCGAGGTGGGCAGATCATGAGGTCAGGAGATCGAGACCATCCTGTCCTGGCTGACACGGTGAAACCCCGTCTCTACTAAAAATACAAAAAAATTAGCCAGGCATGGTGGTGGGCGCTGGTAGTCCCAGCTACTTGGGAGGCTGAGGCAGGAGAAGGGTGTGAACCCGTGAGGCAGAGCTTGCAGTGAGCCGAGATCATGCCACTGCACTCCAGCCTGAGCGACAGAGTGAGACTACGTCTCAAAAAAAAAAAAAAAGAAAGAAAGAAAAGAATAGTGCCTACCTCATGAGATTTCAATGAGCGTGTGTGTGTAAAGTTTACTGCCTTCCTGGAACATAGTAAATGCTATACACATATTAGAGGTTTTATTACTTATTGGACATCTGCAGGTGAGGACTCTTGGCATTGTTTATGGAATTCTCCTTGAATTTCAGATAAGGAAATCAAAGCTTGAGTAACTTGCCCAAGGCCACGCAACCAAAAGTTGGTCCAGTTGGGGATCCAGACACCAGTCTCTGAACGGTAAAACTCATACACTTAACACGACTCTCCACTGCCTCCCATTCTGGGGGGACTCAAGAAGCTAACTGTCCAGCAGTGGTTCTCAACGTGACCTGGAGTGGTCAGATTCAGGGAGACCGAGGTGGGGTGGGGACAGCAGGGAATGGCTGTGGAAGAGCACGGACAGGTCTGGAGCCTGAGTTGGGGGTGGGGGTGTCTCCTGCCCACTCCACCTGACCTCGCTCCTGCCCTCCTCTTCTCGCCTTTGTACTCACTTGTTTTCCCCCATGCCACAGTAGGCCCCGGTAGAGTTCCTGGGGTAGAGGACTTGCCGCGGGTCTCCATACAACCAGGCTGCAGACAGAGGCACAGATGAGTCATTGGAGGGCAGGGACTTAGTGGGGCAATTATAAGAGTGGTCCCTCCCTGGGTTACTGTCCCTTGCCCACTGCCCCGGCTCTGAGCAGCTGGAAACTCACCCACAATCCCCACCACGATGTAACCTAGAATGAAGAGCAGGAAGAGGACGCAGCAGATGACATCTGTACAGCTTCTGAGGGAGAAATGGGAGGCTGAGCTAAGGAGACTTGGGGAGGTAGGGCTTATGGTCTGGAGGGGTCAAGGGTTAGAGAGTTGGGGGATGCTGCAGCGTGGGCATCAGTAGACTTTATTTTTATTTTTTATTGCTTTTATTTTTTTATTTTGAGACAGGGTCTCACTCTGTTACACAGACTGGAGTGCAGTGGCACGATCTTGACTCACTGCAACCTCTGCCTCCTGGGTTCAAGCGATTCTCCTGCCTTAGCCTCCCAAGTAGCTGGGATTACAGGTATGTGCCACTACTGCCCAGCTAAGTTTTAAAAAATATATTATTTTATTTAGAAAACCTAGCCAGGCACATTGGCTCATGACTGTAATCCCAGCTACTTAGGAGGCTAAGGCAGGGGAATCACTTGAGGCCAGGAGTTTGAGACCAGCCTGGGCAACATAATGAGATTCCCATCTCAGAGAAATTAGCCTGGTGTGATGGTGCGTGCCTGTAGTCCCAGCTACTCAGAAGGCTAGGGCGGGAGGATCACTTGAGCACAGGAGTTTGAGGCTGCGGTGAACCCCCATCTCCAAAACACAAAAAGAAAGAAAACTTTTTTCTGGGTGGGTAAACTTTCTTCTGAAGCAAAAGACAGGAAAGTACACAGCTCTCAAGGGCTCAGCGGGGTGAGTCCTCCCACCTGTGAAGCCCGCACTTAAGAAACAGAACATCCCCCGGGACTGGGAAGCCCTGGATGCCTGCTCCAGACACAACGATCCCCCCAGGGCCTGCTCCAGACACAACGATCCCCCCAGGGCACCACCCGCCTGGGGCAGGAGTTCGTCTTTTTCACAAGTTTCTTACTAATATTTTAGCAAATACAAAGCAGATATTGGATTCCACACCGCACCCACCACCCCTGCCAGCCCCCAGAGCAGTACCCCGAGCTCACCTGTTCTTGATGGGGCCTCGAAAGGAGGGGTCGTATTTGACTGGCTTCCCTGAGGGACATGGGAAGAGGTGTGGAGAGTGAGTCTCTCTCTGCATATCTTGTCCTGCTGAGTCCTCCTAGCCCCAGGATCCTACCCAGGCCTCAGGTGTTTGGAGGGAGATGGGCTAGAGCAGGACTTGCAGGAGGGGAAAACTGGGGAGTAGGAAAGGTAGGATCCAGGCCTGGTCAGCAGCTCAGCAGCTCCCTGGGAACTCCACCCAGGCGGCCACGGGGAGGGGAAGGAAGGCCTTTATAGTTTCCGGCTCACATCTCAAGGCAGTCAGTCTGGGAAATGGCCTTGGTCCCCTGCCCTACCCTCGCATGGTTCTCCTGAGTCTCCCTTTAGCTGGGATGTGGGACTCCCAGTGGCTCTCACACCCTCATTCTCACCCCTCTCTCCTCCCTAATCCCTTCCCGGGGACCACACAGACCCACAGTCCCCTCAGGGAGGTCATAGTTTCTTCCCACATCTGTCCCAGGCCCTGCCTTACACTCTGGCTCAAGGCTATGGGGAAAGAAACTGGAGACAAAGGTGTCAACCCCAGCAGGGCCTGGGGAGGGAAGCAGCCTTGTACATCCTCACTCCAGTGGGACCTCAGTCCTCTGGCCACAGTATGCTCCGGGCTCTGGGCCAGCAGTCAGAGTGACACCTGAGCCCGGCTACAGAGATTGCAGGCACGTCGAGTTCCTGGTCCTCCCTGAGTACACACACACGGAGGAGGAGGGCCGGGCAGTCAGGGTTCCTTATGGGCACTGAGGAGGGAGGGCCGAGGGTTGGGCAGGAGTCTGGGAAGGGGCGGGTGGGGTCTGCTCTCCCCAGGTGCCCTGGACTCTGTCCCTCCATGACTTATGGACAATGATTGACCTGAAGCCGCTCCAGGAAGTCTACTCGGGAGTCCTCACTGCCCACTCCCCTATGGCCCTAAGGGATTCGAGCCTCTCCTTGAGAAGGTCCCTCCTGTGGGTTCCTTCCCCTTCAGAGCAGAAACTCTGCAGGTGAGTCCCCAGCCTCGCTGCCCATGGGGATCTGGACGCCGGCCCCTAGCTCCTTCTCTCCTCAGAACCCCAGCCCCTTTTCCTCGCAGATTCTGGAAACAGGCTCCCTGCCGTTTCTCCCCTCAGGCCTCACCCTTCACGGGAACCCCAGGGGCCCTGTCTCTATTCCTCAAAGTACTCCAAGACCAGCTCCTGCTCCTAGCTCCTCACAGAGACCCCTAGGCAGGACCCCAGCCCCCTTTCCACAAAGACCTTCACCCCAACTCCTCACAGGGACGCCCAGCAGAACCCACTCCCTCTGCCACTTCTCCCGGAGAGCCTGGCAGGTGGAGGCCAGCCCACTCAGGGTCCCCTGACTCCTTAAGGGAGCCGGCAGGCTACAAGCAGCTTTCCCCATCAGGGACCCAGACTCCAGGCTGAACCTCCTCCTCCTTACAGGGACCCTAGCCTCACCCAGGCTCTGCAGCACAGTACACTCCCAGCCTCCAGCCCCATTCTGCTCAGGGCCCCAACCTGCCACCTTTCATCTCGGCTTTGTTTCCTAAGGCCCTGCCCTTAGGGACCCAGAGTCCAAGCCTGAAATCTCTCCCTCCTCCCAAGGACCTCAGCCCCAACTCCTCAGAAGCACCTAGCTTCACTCCCCACGGGCTCTCCAGCAACAGCCCCAGCCCCCAAGCCCCATCCTCCTCCCAGGATCCTGACTCCCTCCCTCCATGGCTCCCGGTTCCCAGGCCCTCCCCTCAGGGACACAGGACTCTCCTTAGTTCCTCTACCTGGAGCCAGCCCTAGCCACCATTCCCGTAGCACCCGTCCTCCCCTCCCTCCACAGGGTCCTGGGCCTTGCCCGGGTCTCACCATAGGCTTCATCATCCTTGTCCCGCTGTTTTCCCCCCATGGTTCAGTCTCCAGAGTGATTGGAGCCCTGGAGACCTGGCGACTCACCTGCTGCCTGTCCCGCCCTCCTACACGTCACAGCCCCACCCCCGCCTGTGGTCCCCGACACACTCTAGTTCCTTCTTCTCAACTTTTGCCCAGTGGGTTGGGGAGCTGGAGCCTGGGACTGGGGCTCAGGGCTATTTCCCGGGGGCACTAGGACCACAGTGAACGACCTGGCATGCTCTGATAAGAAAACACTTTATAATCTCACAAGCTACCGTAACTGCCGTACACTCACAACACGCTCCCGCCAAAGATTAAAGTGTGGAAATTGGACCTGTATTTTTTTTTTTTTGAGATGGAGTTTCACTCTTGTTGCCCAGGCTGGAGTGCAGTGGCTTGATCTTGGCTCACCGCAACCTCTGCCTCCTGCATTCAGCGTTTCTGCCTCAGCCTCTCGAGTAGCTGGGATTACAGGTGCCCGTCACCACGCCCAGCAAGTTTTTTTGTATTTTGAGTATAGATGGGGTTTCACCATGTTGGCCAGGCTGGTCTTGAACTCCTGACCTCAGGTTTCTCCTGCCTCAGCCTCCCAAAGTGCTGGGATTATAGGCGTGCGCCACTGCGCCTGGGAAATGGGATCTTCATAGTGGGCCCCCACAACCCCCCACCTCCCCGCCCCACACTGGGCAGCCGTCACAGCAGCCACACCCATCCAGCCTGCTTCCCATCCTCTTCTGGCCCTTGGACCCACATTCCCTCCAGCAGAGTGTGCTTTCTCCCCACCCCAACACAAAAATAGTTTATTACCAAACCCAACATTTATTGAGAACAAAAGGAACCAGTTGGCATAGAGGCCCGACTTCAATTCATCAAACTTCAACTGAGGATGGGAACAGGGGGGTGGCCAGCCCTGAAGTTGCCCTCCCAGGGAGGAACCAGCTCTGGGAGGGAGGGGCTGTCAGACCTCCAGGGCCTGGCTGGGATCTCTGGTCAGGAATGTGTGAAGGGGTGGTAGGGAGAAAAGATGGCAGCACCCCCAGGCAAGGGCTGCGAGCAGCTGGTGGCAGAGGAGGCGGCTGAGCTGTGGCCGTCCATGCTGGGGAGGGAGGGTGTGGTCCGTTCTCATGTGTTGACAGGGGGCAAGGAGCCGAGCTCGGGCAGCAGCTCAGGGTGTGGGTCCAGGCGGGCCAGACGGCTCTGCTCCAGGGCAATGGCTTCGGCTGAGTGCTTGCACTTCTCAGAGCCACACTGGCAGGTGAAATACTTGCTTTTGATGTCCCAGAAGCGGTCGCCATAGTCAAACCTGTCAGAGGAAAACAGGAGCTTGTGGGAGCTGGACCCAGCCACCAAGAGCCCACCCGGAAGACCCTGTGGATCCTACTCCCTAAGAGGGACCCCGCATCCAACCTATCTTCCCCAGATGGGATCTGAGCCCTTGTCTGTTCTATGGACGTGCAGCATCAGTGCTGCCTGGGGACTTGTTAGAAAGGCAGAATGCTGGGTCCCATTCCAGGCCTCCTGATTCAGAATCTCGCTGGGAGGCGCAGGACTGTTTCACCAAGTCTCACCAGATACTTATGTACACTGAAGTCTGAGAAGCTCTGCACTGCTCCAAGCCTGGACACCAGGTACACGCCAGCCTTCAGGTCCCAGGTTTGCTGCATCTCCCACCCTCTGGCAGAGCCCCTAGAGACCCCTAGAGTCTCACCCTAGCTCCTCCCCAGTCCGGATGTCTCGGGAACTGAAGAAGGCGATGCGTGGAAATCGCAGGTCTTGGTGCAGCATGAAGACCCGGACGGGAATGATGTTGGGGTCACACAGGTGGTTGATGAAGCGGCTGATGTTGCCATAGTAACGGGCATCAATGCAATACACCTCTCCATCCTGGGGTGGGGGGACGGCACTCTTCACATCTCCCCCCGCCCTGCTTCCCTGATCGCCCTCCCCACCCACTGACTCCCCAGTCCCTCATCCCCAGGTTTCCATTTACTGACTTCCCAGGAGCTCCTGAAAGCCAGCCCTGGGGAGCAGCAGGATAAGGGGGGTCTCCTGCTCACCTTGTTGTCCAAGTCGAAGAGGTAAGAATCATCCTCTCTCACATCAGCCTCAGCATCAGAGATCAGCTCCCCGACATACCTGTGGGACAGGAATCCATGGTTCTGAAGGTGAGTGTGGGCTATTAGGAGGCAGCTTAGGCCCCATCTCTCCTCACAAGCCTGTGGAATCTGGAATAGGCAGGGCTGGCAGGTGTGGGGAAGGGAAGGCCTGGAGTAGCAGTGGTGGGCAAGTGAAAGGGCAGCATTCCAGCCTCAACAGAGGAAGCCTTCAGTCAGCACAGAGAGATCACAGGCTCTGTGGTTAAGGGGATTAGTGTGTAGGGGCAGTTGGCCTGGGTGGGGATGTTCAGGTTTGGATACAGAGAGGTTTGTATACTAGGAGCCACCCGGCAGGAATGGGCGATATGGGACAGAAGAGGGGCCAGGACTGCAGGAAGAGCCAGAGGTACAGGAGCGGCAAGGAACTCAAGGCATGAGTCAGGGCAAGAGCACCCATATCTGGACACCAGAGGGAGGAGAGGAGCCAGCTAGCTAAGGAGGGGCGAGCAGACACTGGGAGATTAAGACACATGGAGAGGACGTGGGGCGGGGAGTCACTGTCAAGAGACAGCTTCAGCAGAGCAGGAGGGCAAAGGCCGGTTTTGCCAGGGACAGGCAGTGAGTGGATGGTGGGGAAACTGAGGCCCAGCAGGAAAGGGCTGCTTGCTAGAGAAGTTGAGAGATGACATGATGGAGAGAAACTGGATGGTCTCTTGAACAGGCAAGTATGCTTAGAGGACTATCTTTTTTAAAGGCCAGAGGACAGTTGGGCGTGGTGGCTCAAGCCTGTAATTCCAGCATTTTGGGAGTCTGAGGCAGGCGGACCATCTGAGGTCAGGAGTTCGAGACCAGCCTGACTAACATGGTGAAACCCCGTTTCTACTAAAAATACAAAAAATTAGCCAGGTGTGGTGGCACGTGCCTGTAATCCCAGCTACTTGGGAGGCTGAGGCAGAAGAATCGCTGGAAACTGGGGAGGTGGAGACTGCAGTGAGTCAAGATTGTGCCACTGCACTCCAGCTTGGGCAACAAGAGTGAAACTCCGTCTCAAAAAATAAATAAAATAAAATAAAAAATAAAGGCCAAAGGAGACCAAGGTAAGACTGAGGGTCATGAGATGGGAGCCAAGAGAAAGGGGGGGATTACAGATGCTGGGCAGCTAACTGATGGAAAGGGACAGGCCCCTGAGGAGGTGGACAGAAAGGTAGCTGTTACCACCTCCACTCTACAGACAAGAAAAATAAGGCTCACAGAAGTTAAGAAACTTGGCCAAGGACATCCAGAAGCAGAAAGGGGCTCAAACCCAAGTCTGTTTGTCTCCCAAACTGGCACTTTCTCCAGCTAGGAAGGGCGAGGAGGGGGTAGAGGGGAAGGTAGAGGGTGGAGGTGGAGGGAGGGAAGACCTGTGGTCTGGGCAGAGTGGAGGCAGGTGCCATTCTCAGCTGCGGGGATGGGGGTCAGAGGAGGCTGGCTGCTCAACTGCAGGAATAGGGGTCAGAGGAGGCTGGCTAGAGAGTGGCCAGATGGAGACATGTGACTCCTCAGGGCAGGGGGATGAGAGGGAGGCCTAGCAGTCAGCAGTGGCCATGTATCTTCTTCCCACCAGGTGTCAAGGTGCTCCTGGTGACTTACTCGCAGATGAAGGTCCCCTGTGGGATGGTCTGCAGGGCGCGGACCCCCCAGCCCATTTTGGCTGTTCGGTAGAGCTGTAGTCGCACCCTGGGAGTAGGAGAGAGGGCGCTGTTGGGTGGAGGCCCTGGAAAAGCCCCAGGGGCAGGGAGGAAAGGGTGAGGTGGGGAGAGGGTGGGCTGTGGAGCAGGGCCTCACTTGATACCACTCTGTACGACCCGGTTCTTGCAGTTTCTCCAGCAGGAGCACGCCTGGTTACACTCGAAAATCAGCGGGGGCTCAATCTTGTTAAATTCCTGGAGCAATCGCCCATCCTAGGGTGCGGAGGGGAACACAGTGGTTTCACCTTGGGGGCCACCTCAGCTGCCCGCCCAGGAACCCCAAGACTCTACAGAAAAATCCACTGCTGAACCCAACCCAGAGACAGAGAAGATGGGGTTGGGGAGGTCACACAGGCTCTGAGATCCGAGAGCAGGAAATGCAGGAGCATCATCCCTGATTTGCATAGACCTGGGCACACAGCCATGTCCCAGGATTCCCAGGCCTTGCCCCGTCCTCTCAGTCACTTCCCCCACAGGGTAGGTGAAGAACAAGGTCCCAGGGAGCTGGCCTGTTGGAGGCTGGCTCCTCTGAAGGAGGGGCCGGGTGTCTGTGGCCAAGGCAAGGGGCACGCACCTTGTCATACCAGCACCGGATGCTGAGCTGGCCGCACAGGCAGTTGGAGCTGGAGCAGTCGTCCACACACGTGCAGTGCTGGGGCGAGGAGGCAGGGGTCAGCTCAACCCCACGATAGGTCTGGGTTCCTCTACTCTCGGTGCCCCGACCCCCTAACCACTGTCCTCTCTTTGGGGTCCATGTGTTACAACAGTGAGTGGCGATGGTCCGAGGGTGATGGGGAATCAGTATGTTGCTCATGGTGATGTCCCCACGGCTACTGGGAGTTCATATGACACCTTTCTGTGACCCAGGAAAAGGTTCCCTCCCCTGGGGTGGATGCGACCCCACACCAGGGCTCCCTTTCAGCCAACCCTTCCTAGGCCAGGTGCCTTTGTTGGTTTGAAGCTTGTCTAACTGTACTCGGCAGCTCTCGGTGTCCTTTTGGGGAGGCCCCGGCCCCGTACTCACCTGCAGGTGGGTGATGTTGCGGTCAATGTTCATGGTGGACGTCTCACAGTTCTCCGAGATATACTTGTAATCCTCGGGGCAGGACTCCCCGTCCACACCATTGACACAGGGAATGGGCACGTTCTCATAGCCCCGAGCCACGTCCCTGCAGAAGACGGGGAGAAGGTGATGGCAGGCTGGAACGGGGTGAGGAGCTACTCCAGGTACAGGGAGACAGTTGGGGAGGTTCCTGGGGCTGGGGGCAGGGGAGTAAGGTTGGCAGGTAAGATGCAGGACAGCCAGTTAACGTGGAATTTTTGATAAACAAGAAATAGCTTTTTAGTACACTATGTCCCAAAAATTACACAGGACATTCTCGCACTAAAAAAGTATGCATCTGTGCATCTGAAATTCCAGTTTAACGGGATATCTTCTATTTTTACTTGCTGTATCTGGCAACCCCAGTGGGGAGGGGGCCTGTGGGTGGTTCTGGGGATTCAGTGGTACATGGGGAGGGGTTGGGGAATGTTGTGATGATGCAACGGAGCCTGGGGAGGGTGGGTGGGGAGGTGGCCTTGGGTGCAGAGAGGGGCCCAGGGCTCACCGGCAGATGATCTTCTCCGTGCGGATGGCCCGATTTCCCACCCCGAGTCGGAGCTTGCGGTTGAGCTGAAGCGCAAACCACACGTCGGAGCGCTCGGGAGTCAGGTCCCATGCTGTGTCCCCCTCCTTGTTCCGCAGCTCAGGGTTGGCCCCACGTGACAGGAATAACCTGAAGAGGGGACAAGGTGCCCAATGTGGGGTCTGAGGCTGCAAGAAGTGGGGGCAGGGGCATCAAGGGTGGGGCAGGGGCTCACAGCACGCAGTCATGGTAGCTCTCCCGGGCTGCGATGTGCAGGGGGGTGTCCCCATGGTAGTTGACAGCATGGAGGTCGCAGCGCGCATTCAGAAGGACTTCGGCGATGGCGGCGCTGCCCGTGAAGGAGGCCCAGTGCAGGCAGATGTTCTCCTCCTGTGGAGATAGGAGGGGAACAGATGAGGTGCAGGCAGCTGGGCCCTTGAATCCAGCCTCCACCTTGCTCAGGGGCCTGGGGCTGCCCTACCTCAACCAAACTCTCACTCACGTTGTCAGTGAGGGTGACGTCGGCGCCCCGCGTCAGTAGCATGCGGATCACCTCGATGTGCTTGTGCTCTGCAGCCCAGATGATGGGCGTCCACCCCCCACTGTCCTGTGGGTGGGAAGGGAGTGAGGGTGGGGGCGGCTGGGCCTGCTCACCAAAGCTGCAAATGGTCAAGATTGGCTGTGTGTGTGAATCCCAGCTCCACCATTCACGAGCTGTGGGACCCGGGGTAAGTCACTTAACGTCTCTGGGTCATAGTTTCTTCATCTAAAAAATGGGACTAGTAGTGCCTACTGCCTGATGCCGGAGAGAAAGTAAAGTGAGTAATTGTTCTCTTTCCAAAAAATACAGCCAGGAGCTGGTCATGGAGGCGCGTGCCTGTAGTCCCAGCTACTCATGTGACTGAGATGGGAGTGTCGCTTGAGCCCAGGATTTCGAGAATGCAGTGAACTATGACTGTCTGTGAATTGCTACTGTACTTCAGCCTGGGTGACACAGCAAGACTCTGTCTCTTAAAACAAAAAACAAACAAAAATTTCCTCAGTCTGCCCATTCACAAGTCCTAGAAGCAGTGACCACCCAGTAATAATAAACACTCCGAGGTCCATAGACTATTCTCTAAAACATGTTTCTGGCCGGCGCAGTGGCCAGATCACGCCTGTAATCCCAGCACGCTGGGAGGCCGAGGTGGGTGGATCATGAGGTCAGGAGTTCAAGATCAGCCTGGCCAATATGGTGAAAACCCATCTCTACTAAAAATACAAAAATTAGCTGGGCACGGTGGCTGGTGCCTATAATCCCAGCTACTCAGGAGGCTGAGGCAAGAGAATCACTTGAACCCAGGAGGTGGAGGTTGCAGTGAGCCAAGATCACGCAATTGCACTCCAGCCTGGGCAACAGAGCAAGACTCCATCTCAAAAAAAAAAAAAAAAAAAAGAAAAAAAAAGTTTCCCATAAAGGAAGCAGAGTTTCTTAGAGAAATGGTGGATGCTGAGTCAGGGGCAGGAAATGTGCTGAAAGGTCAGGACGCTCTCAAAGGCCACTGGGCCACTGGGTCATGTCACGGCCACAGAGGCCTCTTGAAGGGGCTTCTCCTAGATAATGATGGAATAATTCAAAGACTGAGAAGAATCCCAATAAATGACGAAAACACATCCAATGTATGACAACCTGAGAGTTAAAAAAGCCTCACTGGACACTTTCAGAGATGAAGGCAGGAATTGATTATTCTGAAACTTGATCAAGAGAAAGAAGCAAGAAAAAGAAAAGAATGAAGAGAAATACAAATGAGGAAGAAAGCAAGGGGGACAGACACAAGCGGCCTGAGGCAGAGTGAAAGGGCCAGAGGTCAGATGTAGAAAGGGGGCCCAAAGTCTGAGGCCGAGCCAAGGAACCCAGGCACTAGGGAGCCGGAGGAGCTGCGCTGGGTGGGCCACTGACCTGGGCGTTGACGTCCACCTGTCCTGTGCTCAGCAGCAGACTGACCATCTCCAAGTTCCCGATTTTGGCTGCGTGGTGGAGGCAGGTGGAGCCGTCCTCCTCCTGAGGGAGACATGGGCAAATGAGTCTCCGGCTGGCACCCCAAACCTGGTCCCTGACTCCGGGGCCACGCCCTGCTGCCTGCATGCACACCTTGCTATAGACACAGCCACCACGCTGCACCATGTAACGGGCCACCTCCAGGTGGTTGTTCACCACGGCCTCCATCAGTGGCGTCCGCTGCTGTTTGTCCACTGCGTTTATGTTGGCTCCAGCCTGTGAGGGGGCAGGAGGGCTGGCACCAGGGAGGCATGGGGCAGGGGAGGGGCCTAAGGGCCTGGTGAATGAGGCATGGGGCCGGGCCCGTGCTGACCTGCAGCAGCACATGGCAGATCTCCACGGAGCCCTTCTGGGCGGCTGCATGCAGGGGCGTGCGCTTGCTCTGCTGGTCGCTCTGGAAGTTGGGGTCCAGGTTGTCCACTGCGGGGAGAGCCCGCCACACCGGGAGAGGGAGGGACAAGTGGTAAGCAAGCTAGGGGGCAGGTGGCACTTCTTTCAGGAAGGCTTCTCAGAGCCCCAGGTTGGGTCAGGGCCCCTCCTGGCATTCTCTGGGCTTGCCTCCACCACGGCATTTATCAGAATAAGGAGTCAAAGGCATCAGCTCTGCCTGAATTCAAACCCTGCCTTGCTTCTCAGTACCGCTGTGCACTGTGCAACGTCCCTAACCTCCCTGTGCAAGCCAAGGCTAACAAGTATAAGCACTCAGAACAGGACCCAGCACCTATGAGTCACCACCGTTCCCATCGTCACGGGTTATGTGTGTCTTTTCCCCACCACACTAAGTCCTTCAGGGCAAGGACTATATCCTTCATGACTACTCCTGGCCCTGTGCCCAGTGCCTGGTATATACATGGAACTTGGTCAAGGTCTGCTGAAGGAATAGGTGGCACTCACACAGCATCAGGATCACCTTCTGCAGCTCGCCCTGCTTCACGGACAGGTACAACTGCCGAGGGTGGAAACGGAGCTTCTTCCGCCTGCCAAGGGAGCACGGGAGTGGGGAGAGAAGGGGAGCTCCTCAGATTCCAGCATCAGTCTTGACACTGCTCCTCTGGCCTCAGCCCCAGTTACTGTGCCTGAACAACTCCCCACTCACCTCTCTGACTCCTGGATGACCAGGGCCTTTTCCAAGGCCTCCCGGCCTGGCCCCAGTGGCAGCCCCACGGCTGAAAGGCAGCCCCCATTGGGCAGGGTCAGGGAGGGCCCTGAGCTGTCGATGGTGTCAGCCAGGGGATCGCAGGGTGGGCGCCGGGGCTCCCCATGCCCTCGCATCCGGGCGCTGTGGAAGAAGGAGCTCATGTCCAGGAACAATAGTGATGGGGCAGGGAACAGACAGTAGAGAAGGGGGAGGCCAGTACCTGGGCTGAGAAGTGTCTGCTCTCCCGGGGGCATCCTGGGACAGGGGTGGGGGTGCAGGAGCTGCAGCACCAGCCGGTGGGGTCACCCCATCACCCCGGGGGATGGTCACTTCTTGAGCTTCAGAAGCATCCTCCCCACAGTGGGGACAGAAGACCATCCCATTCAGCTGAGACACACAGGCCTTGTGGAAGCGGTGGGCCACACGGAAGTCAGGGTGGCATTCCAGGAAGGTGCCCTGGGAGCAGGGAAACGACATGGTCAGGTTGCCGGGGCCCCGTCTGCCATGGGGCATTCTACCTGTCTGCCCCACTGGTCACTCACCGCCGTGCAGAAGTAGCCGCAGCCCGGGCAGCAGTGGTGTTTGACCATGCGGGCGCGGTGGGTCTCACAGAGCACCATCAGGGCCACGCGGCTGGATGGCCTCATGGTCTCCCGCTTGAGGATGGCGGCATTGCAGCCTGACAGCTGTGCGTGGTGAGGATGGGTGAGAAGAAAGGGTGAGGCTGGGGCCCGGGACTGGACGCCCTGGCACCTCTCCCACCAGCCCATGGCCCCACCTCTCCGTCCACACTCTCGGTGGCCATGCACTTGTGCCCCGCCCTCTCGCTGATACGGTCGATTTTGGGTGCCTCCATGCGGCAGCTGCACAGGGGCAACTCCTCAAACCCTCGCTCTGTCTCCAGCGAAGATGTGTCATTGGACACCCCTTGGACGGAGAAAAAGAGGAGCTGAGGGAGGCCCTGAACTTCACCCATTGGGACCCCTGGCGGGTCCTGTCACTCCCTCCCTACCTCACCCCCATGCCCCAGAACCCCTAAAGCCTGGCCATGGACACCCCGGCTCTGGCGTGGTTCCCCTCCTTCCCTTTCCCTCCTGCCCTGAGGTTGCCCCCTAGTGGCTCCCTGTCCCGGCAATTGGCAATTACCAGCGTGGTTGGGGGAGAGGGTCCCCTCGCTGGGCAGCTCCAGGGACCCCAGAGGGACCTCCATGTACTCACTGGGGCCTGAGGAGCCCACACCATTCACTCCTGACACAGAGACAGAGAGAGTGAGAGTGCGAGCTCACAGGTGCCTGGACGCGTGGGTACATGCAGGTGGACATGCGAGAGAGAGCGTGTGTGTGCGTGCACACACTCTGGGGGCTGGGCGGGGGCTGGAGGAGGGCACCCAAAAGCAGCAGAGCCTCCTTACCTCGTGGCTCCTTGGCCCGCGGAGGCTCCCGCTTGCGCCGTTTCCGAGATGGCTTCACCCATGGGCTGTCTTTTCGCCACTTCTTCTTGGCCTTGCGCCGGCCACTGGAACCACTCTGGGAAGGGGGAGGAGGAGGAGTTACGAACCCTCACCCCAAGGGGGCCCCCCAACAACTTCAGGACCAGACCACCAGCCCCACAGTCTCCCACTCCTCTGGAGATATCAGCCTCCGTCTCTTACCCTATCTGACTGATTCCCTGACTCCTCATCTTCCTCTTCTTCTTCCTCTTCCTCCTCCTCTTCCTCCTCTTCTTCTTCCTCCTCTTCTTCCTCCTCCTCTTCACTTAGTTGTTCAGTTAGAGCTTCAACTTCAGACTGGGAGAGAGGCAGAACAGGACATATCCAATCCCCAGGACTCAGACAATGAGATAGATTAAAAAAACCACCACCACCATTGCCCCCCGCCACTACCCACGGATGGCTGCTGGGGAAGATGAGTGTGGGTAGGAGAGGAGAAAAAGGGCCACATAAAGAGAGGGTGCATGGACTATTGCACAGTAGTGAAAAAGGTGCCACAGTTATAGACAGCAATGTACACAGATCTTGGTAATGTGACATTAAATTAAAAAACAAAAAACAAGTACCAGAAGATAAACATAGTTTGATCCCCCTTTTATGATGTTCATAAACAGGCAAGACCACCAATGGTTGCTAAAAACACTAGACATGAAGCTCATGAGAAATTTTATATGAAAGGTTCAGGCTGCCATCACCTGAACCCACTGGTCAATCTTATCACTAAGAAAAATGACCAGATGAGATGTTCCATGCATCCTGATGTGATGTGGCCAGAAGCACTTGCACCCACTGTCAAGTCTTCTTGGCACCTGAAGTCGATTACGCCTCTAGATCTACCAGTTTACAAGAAATATGGGCAGAGAGGATGTGTCAATCTCTACCCAAACAGCCAACGTCATACAGAATGTGAAAAATTCTATACAACTGACCTGGTTTCTTTGACAAATAAATGGCAAGAAAAAAATGTCTTTCTTATTTATTTATTGAGTTTCGCTCTTGTTGCCCAGGCTGCAGTGCAATAGTGTGATCTCAGCTCACTGCAACCTCCACCTCTGGGTTCAAGCAATTCTCCTGCCTCAGCCTCCCAAGTAGCTGGGATTACAGGTGCCTGCGACCACACCCAGCTAATTTTTGTATTTTTATTAGGGATGGGTTTTCACCATGTTGGCCAGGCTGGTCTCCTGACCTCAGGTGACCCACCTGCCTCCCAAAGTGCTGGGATTACAAGCGTGAGCCACCACGCCTGGCCAGAAATTTTTTTTTTAGAAGATGGGGAAACCAGGCAGGTGTGGTGGCTCATGCTTGTAATTCCAGTGCTTTGGGAGGCTGAGGTGGGCAGATCACAAGATCAGGAGTTTGAGACCAGCCTGGCCAACATAGTGAAATCCTGTCTCTACTAAAAATACGAAAAATGAGCTGGGTGTGGTGGCGGGTGCCTGTAATTCCAGCTACTTGGGAGACTGAGACAGGAGAATTGCTTGAACTCAGGAGGCGGAGCTTGCAGTGAGCCAAGATCGTGCCACTGCACTCCAGCCTGGGCCACAGTGTGAGACTCCATCTCAAAACACAAAAACAAACAAACAAACAAACAAAAAGAAGATGGGGAAACCTAAATACCAAGAGAGACCTAAGACAATTTTTTTTTTTTTTGAGATGGTATTTTGCTCTTGTTGTCCAGGCTGGAGTGCGATGGCACGATCTTGGCTCACTGCAACCTCCGCCTTCCAGGTTCAAGTGATTCTCCTGCCTCAGCCTCCTGAGTAGCTGGGATTACAGGCATGCACCACCACGCCCAGCTAATTTTGTATTTTTTTCAGTAGAGACGCGGTTTCTCCATGTTGGTCAGGCTGGTCTCGAACTCCTGACCTCATGTGATCCGCCCGCCTCGGCCTCCCAAAGTGCTGGGATTACAGGCGTGAGTCACCACGCCCGGCCGACCTAAGACAAAAGTTAATCAAATCAAGGTGCGGGCCTCATTTGGATCTTGACAAAAACCCATTTATGAGAGCTGAGGAAATGTGAAGACTGACAGGATGTTTGATGGTATTAAGAAATCAGTAGGCCGGGCGCGGTGGCTCAAGCCTGTAATCCCAGCGCTTTGGGAGGCCGAGACGGGCGGATCACGAGGTCAGGAGATGGAGACCATCCTGGCTAAAACGGTGAAACCCCGTCTCTACTAAAAAATACAAAAAACTAGCCGGGCGAGGTGGCGGGCGCCTGTAGTCCCAGCTACTCGGGAGGCTGAGGCAGGAGAATGGCTTGAACCCGGGAGGCGGAGCTTGCAGTGAGCTGAGATCCGGCCACTGCACTCCAGCCTGGGCAACAGAGCAAGACTCCGTCTCAAAAAAAAAAAAAAAAAAAAAAAGAAATCAGTAATTTTTTTTAGGTGTGAAAACAGTAGTGTAGTGATGTTGAACGACAAAAAGAGGCCTTATATTTATATATATATACACATATGGAAATACATTTAGGTAAAATGATACGAGGTCTGGGACTTGCTTTAAAATAACCTAGTACGTGTGTGTGTTGGGAGAAGTACAGATGGGTCAAGATGGGCTGTGTACTGATAATGGCTGGACCTGTGTGATGGGTACACGGGGATTTCCTATTCTACTCTTTTGATAATGCTTGCAAGTTTTCATGATAAAACGTTAAATAAAAGACAAAACTAGACAGACTAAACATTCTACTGTGTAGGCAAACATAAGATAAAACCAGACAAAGAGCAACGAATAAGCAAATAAATGACAATGGAATGCTTTTGAATTTCATATAAACAGTATAACGTATGTTTAAAAAAAGTGCTCTCTGGTCATTTCCTTTTTTGTTTTCTTTTTTTAAACAGTACATGTTTGTTTAATGATCATTTCATTAGCTGATAAAAAAAAATCGTAAATCCAACGTGCAGGGTGGTGGCCACCTTTGTGGATGAAATGGGCAGAGCGTACATTGAAAATGAGTTGCAGTTGGGTGCGGTGGCTCACGCCTGTAATCCCAACCTTTTGGGAGGCCGAGATGGGTGGATCAACTAAAGTCAGGAGTTAGAGACCAGCCTGGCCCACAAGGGGAAACCCCGTCTCTACTAAAAATACAAAAATTATCCGGGCGTGGTGGTGAGCGCCTGTAATCCCAGCGACTTGGGAGGCTGAGGCAGGAGAATTGCTTTAACCCTGGAGGCAGAGGTTGCAGTGAGCCCAGATTGTGATATTGCACTCCAGCCTGGGAGACAGAGCAAGACTCTGTCTCCCCCTCCCAAAAAAAGGAGTTACAGACAGCATGGGGCAATGACTTAGTGGATGTTCAGAGGTAAAAAGGACAGAAAGGAGAAAAACAGGGAACAAGGAAGACTGGACAGTAAACCCCAGCCCTGGGGGAGCACTGGCGGGGAGGGCGGACCAGCTCTGCCTCACCTTGCTGTCGGAGTCCACGCGCTCATCCACAGAGTAGGAATCATAGTAGAGACTGAAGTCATCACCCACCACCGTCTCCCACTCCTCCAGGGACCCGGAGTCCCCTTTCGCCAGGGTCACTTCTGAACGCCGGGCAGAACCTAACTCCTCCGACTAGAAAAAGATCAGAAAAATTGAGGCCACTGACACCCTGCCCATTTCTATTGAGGATGAGATGCAGACCCACTTCTGAGCCTCCCTCAGAGCAGCCCCCCGGGGTAGAGGCTCTGCCTCTGCTGCTCACCAGGCCACCTCCTGAGTTCAGCTTCCTCCTTTTGGCCACATCTGGAAGGAGAGAGAGAATGGTGTGGGGTCTATCACTGAAACCTTCAGAGCAGGCCACATCAAGCCACCGGGGGTGGGGTATAGGACTGACCTGAGGTCACCTTTCCCAGTGAGTGGACATCGTCACTCATGCGGAAATGCTGTACTTCAGGGGGCCGCTTCTCAGGGACCGGGGGCTGCGGGCCGAGAGGGAGCACACTGAGGGTCAGAGAGCACCTACAGTTTTGCCTGGGTTAGCCTGGAGCCCCAGGCGGGGGTGGGATAGTGAGCCACACCTCCAAATGCCATGTGAGGCTCCAGTAGCCACAAAGTGGCAACCATGGGTGCTATTTCCTCAGAGGAAGAGTGTCAAGCACACTAACACTCACTTATCTCTGCAACTATGCAGAGCAGGCCCTTTTCCATTTTACAGATGAGAAAACAAAGCTGAACAAAGTTAAAAGTCCTTTTATATGTGGCCATGTACACAGCAGGACCATTCACAACAGCTGAGTGCGAAGCAACGCAAGTGCCACTGACAGATGAATGGATAAGCAAAATGTGGCATTTATACGCAATGGAATGACATTCAGCCATTAAAAGGAAAGATATACTTTTTTTAAGAGATAAGGTCTCATTATGTTACACAGGCTGGAGTGCAGTGGCATGACCATGGCTCACTTCGGCCTCGAACTGGGCTTGAGCCATCCTCCTGCCTCTGCTTCCTGGGAAGCTGGGATTATAGGCACATGTCACAATGCCCAACTAATGTTTTCTTAATTTTTTTTTGGTAGAAAAGAGGTCTTGCCATTTTGCCCAGGCTGGTCTTGAACTCCTGGTGTCAAGCGATCCTCCCCAGAAAGTACAGGATTACAGGTGTGAGTCACTGGGCCTGGCCTCTGAAAAATTCTTTTAAACTGCTTTTAGAGATGGGGTCTTGGTATGCTGCCCAGGTGAAAGGAAAGAAATTCTGACATGCTACAACATAGATGAACCTTAAGGACATTATGCTAAGTGAAATAAGCCAGTCACAAAAGGATAAATACTGTATGATTATACTTAGATGAGGTACTTAGTCAAATTTATAGAGAAAGAAAGGACAATGGTCCTTGCCAAGGGCTAGGGGGTGGAGGGAATGGAGAACTACTTTTTAATGGATACAAAGTTTCAGTTTTACAAGATGAGTTATGGTGACTGATGACTGCACATGATGGAAGTATTTAATACCATTAAATTATACACTTAAAAATGTTTTTTATTTTATTTTTTAATTTTTAGATGGAGTCTTACTCTGTCGCCTATGCTGGAGTGCAGTGGCGCGATCTCAGCTCACTGCAGCCTCCACCTCCCAGGTTTAAGCATTTCTCTCACCTCTGCCTCCCAAGTAGCTGGAACTACAGGAACACGCCACCATGCCCTGCTAATTTTTGTATTTTTTTGTTGTTGTTGTTGTTTTTTTGAGACAGAGTCTCGCTCTGTCGCCCAGGCTGGAGTGCAGTGGCGCGATCTCGGCTCACTGCAAGCTCCGCCTCCTGGGTTTACGCCATTCTCCTGCCTCAGCCTCCTGAGTAGCTGGGACTACAGGTGCCCGCCACCGCGCCCGGCTAATTTTTTGTATTTTTAGTAGAGACGGGGTTTCACCGTGGTCTCGATCTCCTGACCTTGTGATCCGCCCGCCTCGGCCTCCCAAAGTGCTGGGATTACAGGCGTGAGCCACCGCGCCCGGCCTTGTATTTTTTTTTTAGACGGAGTTTTGCTCTTGTTGTCCAGGCTGGAGTGCAATGGCAGGATCTCGGCTAACTACAACCTCCGCCTCCTGGGTTCAACCCATTCTCCTGCCTCAGCCTCCCAAGTAGCGGGGGGTTATAGTCATGTACCACCATGCTCGGTTCATTTTGTTTTTTGTTTTTTGTTTTTTTTTTTTGAGATGGAGTCTCGCTCTGTCGCCCAGGCTGGAGTGCAGTGGCCGGATCTCAGCTGACTGCAAGCTCCGCCTCCCGGGTTCACGCCATTCTCCTGCCTCAGCCTCCCGAGTAGCTGGGACTACAGGCGCCTGCCACCTCGCTTGGCTAGTTTTTTTTTGTATTTTTTAGTAGAGATGGGGTTTCACCATGTTAGCCAGGATGGTCTCGATCTTCTGACCTCGTGATCCACCCGTCTCGGCCTCCCAAAGTGCTGGGATTACAGGCATGAGCCACCCCACCCGGCCATAATTTTGTATTTTTAATAGAGATGGGGTTTCACCATGTTTGTCAGGCTGGTCTCAAACTCCTGCCCTCAGGTGATACACCTGCCTCGGCCTCCCAAAGTGCTGGAATTACAGGCGTGAGCCACCCGGCCTGGCCTAATTTTTGTATTTTTAGTAGAGACAGGGCTTCACTATGTTGGCCAGGCTGATCTCGAACTCCTGACTTCAGGTAATCCTCCCACCTCGGCCTCCAAAGTGCTGGGATTACAGGCGTGAGCCACTGCGCACGGCCTAAAAATGTTTTTTAGATGGTAAATTTTATGTGACACTAGTCCCCTCTTATCCAGTTTATCAGCAGTGATGGTGGCATATTGTTAGAATTATGCTATTTTATTTTGAGTCTCACTCTGTTGCCCAGGTTGAACTGCAGTGGCACAATCTCGGCTCACTGCAAGTGATTCTCCTGCTTCAGCCTCTCGAGTAGCTGGGATTACAGGCACACGCCACCATGCCTGGCCAATTTATTATTATCATTATTATTTTAGTTAGAGACAGGGTTTGGCCATGTTGACCAGGCTGGTCTCGAACTCCTGACCTCAAGTGATTGCTGGCCTTGGCCTCTGAAAGTGTTGAGATTATAGGCAAGTCACGCCCAGCCTATTGTTATAATCATGCTATTATGTTATTGTTGTTAATCTCTCACTGTACCTAATTTATAAATTCAATTTTTCTTTTCTTCCCTATTTTTTACAAAATGAACTGCAACTATAAAAATTAACGTTTATCATAGTGAGAAAGGAAAAGTAGCTCATAGCAATCTGTGCTATGCGAAGCAGGCAAAATTTATCAGGCTCAGAGAGAAGTGAGTATGGAACCTAATTAGGGCCCATGCCTGGAGGCAACTGCTTAAAGGCATTTTGTATCTGACTAGGGTGCTGCTTTACCCATTATCTTCATGTGCATAGTATCTGTGAGACAAAGAACAATGTATAGCAGATCAATAGCTTGTTATTCTAATGTAAACTTCTGGTAAACAATTTAGGAACTGCCTCTTCTTTTCCTTTATGTTTTATTTTTTCAATATTTTAAAAAATTTTTATCTTTTTTTTTTTTTTCTTTTTGTGGCTCCTTCCAGAGCAGGGCTAACTCCTAGGCAGTGTGCCCAGAGTCAGCCTGTTTTTTTTCAATATCTTCATGTCATCCAATCTTCTTTTCCTTTAAAAACCTACTTGTGGGCTGGTTGTGGTGGCTTGCACCTGTAATCCCAGCACTTTGCGAGGCCAAAGCAGGAAGACTGCGGAAGCCCAGCAGTTTGAGACCAGCCCAGGCAACATAGTGAAACTGTCTTCAAAACCAAAACACAACAAACAAACAAACAAACAAACAAACAACCCTATTTGTAACCGCTGCTAATCAGAGTGTATTTTCAGGGCAACTTGAATCTTTGCTCCTGAAGGCTGTCCTCAAAACCTGCCCAAATATATTCTACTTAATGTTAAGTTTGCCTCAGTTTTTTTCTTTAGGTCAACAATTGGTATGACCCAGTAACCCTAGAGCTTGGTCATAAAGCTTCTGGGCCTCTGGGGCCCTTGCCACTTCCCTCCTCTATTATTTCTGTGGCCCTCATCTCCTTTCCCACTGGGATTCCCATGAAAAACTTTACAAATAGAGCAGTGACAGTTGAGTTCCCCAAGGGCTTGCTTTGAGGTAGAAAGGAAGAGTGGTTTGAAATTCCCTTACCTTGTCATTATCATAAGAGTAATTAAGACATTAACTATATAATTGACTCTTTAACATCAAACTCTCACCACCCAAGAATGTAAACTGCAGAAAGAGAAGAACCTGTCTGTTGGTTCACAGATTAAGCACAGCCTAATATTTGATACACAGTAGCCCCTCGTTTAAACATGTGAATGAGTAAATGGAGTAGAAGCCTTACATGAAACTGTAAAAGAGCTCTCACCAAAGGTTTATGGTTGATTATCCTATCTCTCCCATCCCACTCACCTGTCCATTTCCTGGTTTGGACATGGTTTTGCGGGCTCGGTGGACCTTGGGCTGTCCCTCTGGGCTAGTGGTGGCTGGAGGGGGTTCAGGCCCTGCTGCTGCAGCTCCCTGGGCTCCCGGCATACTCAGCAGCCTCATAGCCAAACTCTGGACAGATGGAGGTGATTTTCCCGCCCCTGTCATTGACATCTTGGCCCGGCTAGGACACGAACCCCCCTTGCTGGGGGAAGAGGGGAATGACTTTGTGGCATGGCCTAAAAAACAGGCAAGTAGAAGGCAAGATAAGAAGGAAAGCAGAGTCAGAAACTTCCCACCCACCCCCCAGGCTACCCAGCCTCTCACCCAGCAGGATCCGGCCCCCATGGAGGTCCCCATCTCCCTCAAGATTCTCGGATTCATCCCCAATGAGTGGTGTAGCCCCTACAGGGGTGTCAGCCCCCTCATCGCCAACAGTGACAGTGACAGAGGCTGGAGATGAGGGGCCAGCAGGCTCCAGGGAGTCGGGGGTGGCCTTGGGCAGGGTCTCTTCACTACGAGGGGTGTCCCCCAAAGAGCCATGAACTGTAGAGGAAGAGAAAAAGTTCAGAGCTAAGGGCTCCGGAGATCCTGTGTCTAGGGAAGGTGACGGTCCAATTGGGGCCCGTTTTAGCTGCACTCACCTCTCTCGGTGGCTCCTCTGGTTTCCTTCTCCAGCAGCAGCGCCCCCATCTCAGCGGGGGCCTCCCCCTGGGAGGGGAGACAAGGGACAGGAGGGCTGGTCAGCCCAGTAGAGAGTTGGGGGGTCCAGGATGCCTGGGCCCTGGGAAGAGAGAGTAGGCTCCGGGGCCTACCTCTTCCTCTATGGGGCCCCCCTCTTCCGCGGCCTCGGCTGCCCGGAGGGGCCGCACGACCCCTCCCCCGGGCCCGCATCAACCCCCTCCCTCTCGGTAGACCCCGCATCTCTGGGGCCGAGAGAAGAGGAGGGGGAGGGGGCGGGGCCTCCGTGCCCCGGCCCCGCCCCCTCCTCCCGGCTGCACGCGCCGCTCCCCCTTTGTCCCCCAGGCCGCGGGGACCCCGGGCACCAACCCCTCCAGCACCCGCTGCCCCCCAGCCCGGTGGACGGCCCCTCGTGCCCCTCACGCGTGCTCCTGGGGCCCCGGCGCCCGCCGCCCACTCAGGGGCAGCCGGCGGCTGCACGCGCGCCTCCGTGCCCACTCCCCCCACCTCCCACCCCCTGGTCCCCTCATCCGCCCCCGGTGCTGGCCCCCCGGATTGCTGGAAGTCCCGCCCGGGCCCCCCGGCCCCGTTGCACCCCCGGAGCATTGCACGGGCGCGCGCTTCCCCCGGGCGCGCGCGCGGGCATGCACCCGCCTCTCCCCCTCCCCTTCCGCACCTCGGCGGCCGCCGCCGCTGCAGCTCCCGCCGCCGCCGCCATCGCCGCTTGCGCGGGGGGCCGAGCCGGCGCGCGGCCGCCCCGGGTCACGTGGGCGAGGGAGGGAGGGCGAGGAGGAGCCTTAAAGGAGCCGCTACACGCTTTCTGGCCATTTTCCCCTGACAGCGGCTTCGGAGATGGCTGTGACTGTCCTAAGCTGGGAGCTGCAAGGGAGAATTCCTGTCATTCCTGGCCTCAGCTCTGCAGGGACCGAGGGCGAGGCACGCCTGGGCCTAGGTGTGGCGTCTCTGTCCCCATCTGGTTTTAGGTAACAAGCGGAGCTTCTGAACCTCCCGGCTCTCGGCAGCGGCTGTATTTCCTCTGGCCTGCTTGGGCTTTTCCCGCCTCTGGTTGCTTTTCTGCCTTTCTAGTTTTTGGGTTACCAGATAGAAGGCTCGGCCTCAGTTTTGGCCTCGCCTTTCTAACGAGCAAGAAGAGGGCGATAGGGACGCGGAGGACACCTTTGTTCTTGGCTGCTTCTAGCATATTGCTTCATGTCCCCTGGAGCAGCGTGCCCTTTTGAAAACCTGTGGCAAAATGTCTCTTCTGTTTATATCAGGCGTGTTACACCTCCACACGCATTAGGGATCCAGGTAAGCCCAGCGGCCCGAACGTCATTACTGACTGGTGACACTGCAGTAAGTAAACCTTTTTTGCCGAACACTTCATAAGCACAGTCAGGTACTCCGTGGGTCATAGCCCAGCGGACACTTTAAGTATAAATGATGTACACCAAGATAGACAACCTCGATAGCTGTATTTAGGGTACCATCCTTTTAGGTATTACGTTTTGGTCGAGTTAGAAAATATCTGTATGATTTCACACGCAGTATTTGACACAGGCAGGTGGGGCACCTGAGGCCAATTCAAGGCCTTCTGGGAACTGTAGTTCTCTTTGGTTAACTATTCCAGAGCTTTCTGGGAATTGTAGTTTTTCCCTGCACCTTAATCCAAACTTAGCTTTTTTTTTTTTTTTTTTTTTTTTTTTTTAGCTTTCCTGAAGACATGAACCATTTACCCCAGACAAAATATGACCAACACAGATTCCTGCTTACAATTTCCGTGGGCAGGTTGGCCACCTGTAGCTCATCCCTAGCACTGATCTAAGTCCCTCAAATAGAGTTCATGTGCATCCCCACGACTGCCATCACTTGTACCGTGAAGTACCTGGCTAAGTGTTGAGATAGCAGAACTGATGGAAGGCTGGGGGCGGGGACTTGGGGGAGTCCCTGACCAGAGGAGCTCACTTGTCACACTCCTCTCCTATGTTTAGGGCTGGGCTCCTTCAGGCAAGGGACATGCATGAGTTGTGACCTCCAGGTATTAATGCAGCATCACAGGGAGAGGCTGTCTAGGGCAGGATAGTCATGTACAGGCAGTTGCCAGAGTGTAAAGAAAAAAAAAGTTGTTTTTTTTTGTTTGTTTTTTTTATTTTGTGGAAAACAAAAGCAGAAAAACTAAAACCCCAAACTCCAGAAAAAATCCTAAAAAATATGTTTTTTCTTAAAAAATACTGTATGTCTCTACTCCTCTCCCTCCCTCCCAAGAGCCCTTCTTGTGTTCTTTCTTTTCTAAGTGCCCTACCCCCCCACCCCCATGACTATCCATTGTTCTTGCTATTGTACCCCCACTTCCCAATATCTACCCAGGATGCGCACCCCATGTTCTCTTACCTGGCGTCTTACTTTGTTCTCCCTCAAATTTCAGCAAGCCTCATACTCGCAGTCCCATTTCCCCAGCATGCAAGAACTGTCTCCCCCTTCCTTTTCTGGGACTCAATAATCTTTTCCCCTTACCACTCCCTCACCCCAGGTCTATTCTAAGCAGGAGCATGTCCTCCTGCCAAATTCCCTCCCTGTACCCACCCACCCACCCACCCTTCTTATCTGGAGAAATGTCAGAACCTTTCCCTGGGCAGCCTTAGCCAGGAATAAAACATTTTTGTCTTCCCTTGTTCTATAGGACCCTTTTCCCTCCCTCCACATACACATGCACCTCTAAGAGAAGGAAATCTTTCTCTGGGACCCCGTATTTCCCTGGCCTACTCCAAGAACCCTGTCCCCAGCTCCAGCTTCTTGCACTGTGAAGAGCAACAGTCTTCTCTCCAAGGAATCATCTTCCCTCTTTCAGGATGTGTGCATCTGCTCAGCCTCCTACTCTTACCTTTCTGCCCCAGACCCCCCCACCCCCCAATTCTCCTGGGCCAAAGAGCCCTTTTCCCACCCAGCCCAGGGACCCCAGCCTCCTGGCCTCCACGCCTGCGCGGCTAGCGGATGAGGACGTTGATCTCGGCCACACTGGCCTCCAGCACGTTCTCGGCCGTGGTCTTGCCGTGTTGCTCCTTGAGGTGCCGCCTAATGGCAGGCTTGTGGGCGAAGCGCACGTCGCAGTAGGAGCAGCGGTAGGGCCGCGCTCCCGAGTGCAGGTTGAGGTGGTCGTGCAGGGTGGACTTCTGTGTGAAGCACTTGCCGCAGATGCCGCACGAGTGTGACTTGACACCACGATGCACGTTCATGTGGCGGTTGAGGTTGCTGCTGTGGTTGAACTGCTTGCCACAGCGAGGGCACATGAAGATGAAGTGCTGCGCCCGCATGTGGAAGACCAGCTTCTCCACGCCCTGGAACACTTCCGGGCACTTGGTGCATTTGATGTTCTTTAAGGGGTTTCCACCCGAGAATCCCCCAGGCAGGGGTCCCCGGCTGCCCCCCGCCCCCAGGCTGCCCCCCGCCCCCCGGGCAGCCATGGCCACCGCTGCTGCTTCCACCAGGCCCGAGGTGGCCCCCACGCTGGCCCGGCCTCCAGGAATCAACAGCAGGCCCTCCCCTTCTGCGTCCTCAGACAGGCTATAGCAGGCCTTCACCACACCCTGTGGTGGGGCTACAGTGCTGGGGGGCACGCTGCTCTGGGCCAGCTCCCCAAGGTGGCCACCCACGGAGCCTCCAATGCCCAGACCCCCTCCCAGGCCTCCAGGGGGTTTGAGCCGGTGTGCCACCTCCAGGGCCGACTCCACCTTGACGATGCAGATGTCAGACACGTCCTCATCCTCATCCTCATCCTCTTCCTCCGCTTTCAGCTCCAAGTCCTCATCCAGTGGGAACTCCAGCTTCACTGGCCGCAGGAGTGGAGGGGGTAGAGGAGGTGGGGGTGGGGGCTTCGGGGCTGGCTTTGGGGTCCTGGCTGGAGGGAGGAGGGACTTGGTGGCGCTTACGCTGCTCACAAGGCTAGCCTCACTGACCCCATCCTCTTTGAGGCCTATTTTGGGCTCAATGAACTGGCTGAGAGCATTCCGGCATTTCTCCACCACGTGCTCCATCTGCAGGTAGGAGGCGGCTGTCAGGTAGTTGACGATGTCCCTAACAGCGAATTCCAGGGCGCCCGTGTAGCAGGAGAGGAGCAGGTCGGCCACGATGCGTGCACTGTGCATCAGGGAGACCTGCAGCTCTGAGCTGGGGTTCAGCAGGAACTGGTCCCGCAGGAACGGTGAGCAGGCGGCCAAGATGACCTTGTGGCCTCGAAACTTGAGGCTGTCAGCCACAATGGTCACGTCGCAGAACCGCTCCTCTGCTCGGAGCTGGTTCATGTTCCGTAGCGTAGCGGCCTCGTGGCCAGGCAGCTGGAAGCGCAGGACTTCCACCCCAGAGGCCATTGTGGCGGGGGTGGGCAACCCTGGTTGGGAAGGAAACCGGTCAGAGACAAAGGTCTCTGGCTCTCCGAAGCCAAGGCTCCAGGACCCTCGCCCCCATTCTTGCCCAGCCCCCCGGCATCCGATCTCCCGGTCTTCAGATCTCTTCCTCAGTTTCCCCAACCCTGGGGAGGCGCTGTCCCTCTGAGAGGAGGGAGGCGTGGTTCTCGGGGGCGGGGCAGTCCACACCCCCCAGCCCAGCAGCCCGCTAGGATGGGGCGAGCCCGCGCGCCCACGGTGGAAGGACGGAGAAAAGGGGGGGCAGAGGCCTGGGGCTCTGGACGCCGAGGTGGCCCCGGTTGCAGACTCTTCTCACCCCGCCCCCTTTACCGGCTGCCTCATTCCTCCGCCCCCCCTTACACGTTTGCACGCGCTTTTCACGTCCTCCCCCCGCCGCCTGCACGCACCGTGCACGCCCTGCCCCCACGCTCAGAGCTCCGTGGCACGCCCCCCCAGCCCCACGACCCTGAGTGCACGCTCCTCTCACCTGGCCCGGTTCCGCGCGCTGTTTTTTTTATCCCCTATTTTCCCCACCCCCCCGGGGCCTGCAGCGCCCCCCACACACGGGCAGGGCCTGGGCAGCGCGCAGGCGCGGGGGTGCACGGGGCGCGCGCGCGGGGCCGGCTCCGCGTGGGCGTAAGGGGGGAGGGGCGGGGGCGGCTCGCGCCGTGTGTTCCAGGCCCCGCGCGCGCGGCGGCGGCGTCGGCTAGGACTCGGGGAGGAGGAAGAGGGGAGGGAATTAAAGGAGCAGGATCCCCCCTTCCCGACCCCCCTTTCTTCACCAGCACCCCCACGCGGTTAAAGGGCCGGACGGCCTTGCCTCCTCTTTGGCCGGGATTATTTGTCCGCCAGAGCGGAAATACGTTCCACACCCCCCTCTTTCTCGCTCCCCCTCCTCTGTGCCTCCAGGCCCCGCGGCCAGTCTGCGCGTGCGTGCCAAGTGCCGCGCGGAGGCCCGCTCACTCGGGCCCGCCCCCCAATCCCGGCTGCCCGTGGCGCTACCCGCTCCGCGTCCCCGCGCGCCCCGCCTGCGCCGCATCCCGCAGCGCGCGCGCGCGCACCCGTTCTCTAGGCTGCCGGCGCTGTCACCTGCTCCCAGGGGTGGTGCCTCTCCGGTCCAGCTGTGCAGAGCGCTGCCCTGGGTGCATCAGCGGCACCTCTCAGGGGCCCAACCGACCTGTGGCTAACAGAGCTGTTGGTAGGTATTGCCCACGCCTGCCTCCGCTGCTGAGTGTGTTCACAGTGGCTCCAGCCGCATTTCCAGGCTTTTCAACTCTTGTAAAGCTAGTAACCGCCTCAGCCCTTCAGGCCTGAAATATGATTTCACTTGCCACAAAACCAGACGATCCAGTGCCCTCAGCTCTCCTCCACTCCATGTCAGTCCTTTAAAATCACACCCGCACTCCCCTCCATTCTCAGGATTAATCCTAACTTCTTGCCAAGACAGTCGCCCTCCACTTGTGCTATCTGTGACCTTGCCCATTTCACCTTTAGTATATAATTAACCCTAGGACTAATTTTAATGATGTGATTTATGTTAGTATGATTCTACTCTAATCTTCCACTGCACCATCCCCCTTATTCCTCACCTCTCCTCCAGACTGAAAATGTCCAGCTCTAAACAAAACTTCCCTTCAACACTGCGCCCGGGCCTTCTCTTTCTCTTGTCTCTTTCAGACTAAGTTACGGTCTCCACAGCTTCAGCGACAGCATTTAGGAGCATCTTGAAGGCTGTTCCCTTCTCTTTCCCTTCTTCTCACCTGATACTTACACTCACTTCCCCACCTATCCAAGTCTGTGTGAAGATGCCACTGTTTCCTGCCAATTGGATTTCTTTTTTACGTCCTTCAGGAGAATAGTGCGTTTTCCTTACGTTTCAATTCTGATGAAGTTTCTTATAATGTGTTCAATATCTGGTTTCCCCATGAGACTATAAACTTCTTGGTTGCAGGAATTATGTTGTGGGTTATGTTTTGCAAAACAACTACAACAACAAAAAAATCATGCAATAGGGCGGGTGTGGTGGCTCACGCCTGTAATCCCAGCACTGTGGGAGGCCAAGGCAGGTGGATCATTTGAGGTCGGGAGTTCGAGACCAGCCTGGCCAACATGGTGAAACCCTGTCTCTACTAAATATACAAAAATTAGCCGGACGCGGTGGCAGGTGCCTGTAATCCCAGCTACTGGGGAGACTGAGGCAGGAGAATCGCTTGAACCTGGGAGGTGGAGATTTCAGTGAGCCTAGATTGTGCCATTGCACTCCAGCCTGGGAGACAGAGCAAGACTCCTTGAAACAAAACAAAACAAAAAACCAAAAAAGGTCATGCAACAAATGATTGTTGAAGTAATTCCTCTTTGGCTCAGCCAGCATCCACCCATAAAAAGTTTGTGCTTGAGCTGAAACTGAATTCTTGAACTCAAGGGATGCTGTTTGGCAGGAGGGCGGAGGCAGCGTAGACAGCGTTTAGGTGGTACCTTGACTCTTTGCCTTTTTCTTTTAAATTATCTGATTTTTATGCTTGCACCCAGTTCCTTCTGTGGAATCTAAAAGTTTGTTCTAAACTGCTCTCTTTGTAGTTAGGCCATGTAGATTTGAGGAAGAACACATGATTTTGTGTCAGACGCACCTAGGCTTAAAGCCACATTCCTAGGAGTTTCTGAGCCTACTCTGGCTCAGAAGGCTGCCAGATTCACAAATCATTTTTAAAAAATAAAAGCCATATTCCTGTACTAACTGAGGCCCTTTGGGCAAGTTACTTAATTCTCTGAATCACAGTGTCCTTATCTCTGTCTCCCCCGCCCATCCTTAGTTCATCTGAAAGCATTTTTATCTTGAAGGCCCTGATCCCTCACAGGGCTAGTGTGAGGTTTAAATGAGCCTGGCATGCAGTAGATGCTGAGTAAACAATGGCTCTGTTTCCCTTTTCCTAATTTGGGAGATGTACTGTGAAATTTTCAAAAGAATTTTAATTAAGTATTTATTTAGCTGGAGTTTTGCTCTTGTCACCTAGGCTGGAGTGCAATGGCATGATCTTGGCTCACTGCAACCTCTGCCTCCCAGGTTCAAGCGATTCTCCTGCTTCAGCCTCCCAAGTAGCTGGGATTACAGGCGCCCACCACCATACCCAGCTAATTTTTGTATTTTTAGTAGAGATGGGGTTTCACCATGTTGGCCAGACTGGTCTCGAACTCCTGACCTCAGGTGATCTGCCTGGCTCAGCCTCCCAAAGTGTTGGGATTATAGGCATGAGCCACTGCGCCTGACCCAAAATAACTTTAAAACTTCTGTTTTTCTCTCTCATCTCTTCTTTTCCTCATTGCCAAACTTCTCAGAAGAACAGTTCACATTTCATTGAGAGCAGAAATACATAAAGCTGTCAAGTTAAGAATTAGAGTTGGTAAAATTTTGTTTCCTATCCCTTTCTTGCTACTTTTCCTTTCTGGGAATGTGGATGGGACAGGGGGCCTAATCTCAGTCCATGGCTTAAGACAGGTAGTCCTTGGTGGCAGGTGAAGTTGAGAGCCAATGAATCCTTCAAGTGTCCAGCCCACCCAGTTACAGCTCTGCATAAAGACAAGCAGAGGTGCACAAGCTGTCATTTAGATCCTTGTCCCTTCTTCACCAACTTCTGCCAGTATAAAACCAGGGGCTCTCCTGTCCTTAGCTTGCAGTACAAATGCCTTGGTGTGGTGTCAAGAACAGATACATTTAGGAGATACATGTAGGATTCTTGGGTCAGGCTCATTCCTATAATCCCAGCACTTTGGGAGGCCAAGGCAGGAGGATCCCTTGAGCCCAGGAGTTTGAGACCAGTCTGGGCAACATAGCAAGACCCCATCTCTACAAATAATAAGAAAATTAGGAGGGCATGATGGTGTGCATGTGCTTGTGATCCCAGCTACATGAGAGGCTGAGGTGGGAGGACTGCTTAAGCCCAGGCAGTTGAGGCTGCAGTGACCCATGATAGTGCCACTGTACTCCAGCCTGGGCAACAGAGTAAGACCCTGTCTTTTAAAAAAAAAAAATTAGGATTCTTAGTGAGCTTTAGAAATAAAATCTGGGCTGGGCACTGTGGCTCATGCCTGTAATCCCAGCACTTTGGGAGGCTGAGGTGGGAGGATCACTTGAGGCCAGGAGTTTGAGACCAGCCTGGGCAACAAAGCAAGACACCTGTCTCGAAAATAATAAAATAACAAATAAAAGTAAATATATTTTTAAAAGGAAACAAAATTTAACTAGGGATGCAAGGAACAACTAGGAGACAGAAGGTCCAGGTTGCAGTCCATCTTCAAGTCATCAAGGCTCCCCAGGTTTCAGTATTCTCTTTAACAAAATGGAGGGATTACTCTCTGAAGTATTTGCCAGTCCTATGAGTCCATAACAGCTTACTTTGAAAAGGGGTGTGTATGTTTGTCGGCGTGTCTGAGAGAAACTAGCTTACAGCTTAGAGCACTGCCCTTGGCTACTCATAGAGGTAAGGAGTGGCCTTGGTAATCCAAAACTGTAGCAAACATCAGACATTTCTCTGAGACATTCAAAGTATTTTAGGCTGTGGGCTTAGTTTTTACAACGATGCTTACACACACTAGAATAACCATATTCCCTGAGCAACCTATAGAAAAGGAAGAGGTAAGTCAGACTGGACTTTTAAATCCATAGGCTGATGAAACCGTCTTGCATTACAACAAAACCTCCAACTTCTTTCTCTTTCTCCTTTGATCTGCACTCAGCTCTGCCCTCAGTGCAGGAACCCTGGTGAAAACTGCAGGAAGTTTTGGCAATGTTGGAAGGGGCTCACTGCTTGGGGAAAGAAGCCATATGAAAACAAAGTGCCTGCACCACTCCCATCCATCTGCAAAACCACTTTTTCTGAACTCCCATCCATCCCCTTGACTGCTCCTCAATGCTGGCTCCTCCTTCCTCGGAGCTCATTATCCCTAGCTCTTCGGAGCCCTCTCCCAGCCTCAACCTGCCTCCAGACAAGCTCTTCCCTCCCTCTCCTACCTCAGAGGGAATTTACTCCCTGCAGCCCACCACCTTTGCCATCGTCCAAGTCCTCCACACACCCTTGCTGACTCTGCCCAGCTCCAGGTCTCTCTGGGGAAATGGAGGCAGATTCTCCCAGCACCTTGTGAATTCCAGACAGAAAAAGACTCTTCCACTTCTCGCCAAACATTGTATCCTCTGAGCCTCGCCAAGTCTGCTCTGCTACCCTCTGTCATCCTTGCTGCTTGAGCAACTGATTTTCGGGCCTGTGATACCTGGATCAGGTTGTCCTCCCCAGGCCTGCCTGTGTCCCTGCAAATGACCTAATCCGTATCCCAAGTTTCTAAAAAAATTGTTCATTTTATTTTTTTTTTTCATAGAGTCATTCGTGAGAGCAGAAATACAAAAAGCTGTCAAGTTAGGAATTAGAGTTTGTAGGACCGGGTGCAGTGGTTCACACCTGTAATCGCAGCACTTTGGGAGGCTGAGGTGGCCGGATCATTTGAGGTCAGAAGTTGGAGAACAGCCTGGCCAACATGGTGAAACCCGGTCTCTACTAAAAATACAAAACAAAACAAAACAAAACAAAAATTACCTGGGCGTGGTGGTGCATACTTGTAATCCCAGCTACTCAGGAGGCTGAGGCAGGAGAATCGCTTGAACCTGGGAGGCGGAGGTTGTAGTGAGTTGAGATCACGCCACTGCACTCCAGCCTGGGCAACAAGAGTGAAACTCCGTCTTAAAAAAAAAAAAAAAAAAGGAAAGAAATAGAGTTTGTAAAATTTTGTTTACAAACTCAAAATTCAAAGTTCAAAATTCAAAATGTAGTTTTGTTCAAAATTCAAAAAGTATAAGTACAATTCGAAATTCAAATTATAAAGTTTTGTTCAAAATTTAAAATGTATAAGAGGGTACAAGGGTGGGTATGGTGGCTCATGCCGGTAAACTCAGCACTTTTGGGAAGCCAAGGGAAGAGGATCACTTGAAACCAGCCTGGGCAACAAGGCAAAACCCAGTCTCAGCAAAAAAAAAAAAAAAAAAAAAAAAAAAGCTGCGGGAAGTGGTGCAGCCTGTGGTCACAGCTATTCACGAGGCTGAGGTGGGAGGACTGCTTCAGCCCGGGGAGGAGAAGGCTGCATTGAGCCTTGTTTGTACTGCTGCACTCTAGCTTGGGTGACAGTGCAAGACCCTGTTAAAAAAAAAATGTGGTTTCTATTGCTCAGGCTGGAGTACAGTGGTGCAAGCCAGGCTCACTGCAGCCTCGACTTCCCTGGGCTATTTTTTTTTTTTTTTTAGACGGAGTCTTGCTCTGTTGCCAGGCTGGGGTACGGTGGCACAATCTCGGCTCACTGCAACCTCCATCTCCGAGGTTCAACCGATTCTCCTGCCTCAGCCTCCGGAGTAGCTGGGACTACAGGCGCACGCTACCACTCCTGGCTAATTTTTTTTTTGCTCCTGTTGCCCAGGCTGGAGTGCAGTGGTGTGATCTCAGCTCACTGCAACCTTTGCCTTCCGGGTTCAAGCAATTTTCCTGCCTCAGCCTCCTGAGTAGCTAGGATTATAGGCGTCTGCCACCACGCCCAGCTAATTTTTTGTATTTTTAGTAGAGATGGGGTTTCATCATGTTGGCCAGGCTGGTCTCGAACTCCTGACCTCGTGATCCGCCCACCTCGGCCTCCCAAAGTGCTGGGATTACAGGCGTGAGCCAGCGCAACCAGACTTTTTTTTTTTTTTTTTTAATTAAAAGTGGCAAGACTGGGTCTTTCTATGTTGCCCAGGTTGATCTTGAATTCTTGGGTTTAAGTGATACTCCCGCCTTGGCCTCCAAAAGTGTTGAGACTACAGGTATGAGCCACCGTGCTTGGCCCAGATAAATCTTTTATAAAAGTTAGAGTCAATGGATACAGCAAATTTCATTGTTGTCTTATTTGTTGGCCGGGCGCAGTGACTCACTCCTGTAATCCCAGCACTTTGGGAGGCTGAGGTGGGCGGATCACCTGAGGTCAGGAGTTCAAGGCTAGCCTGGGCCAACATGGTGAAACCTGATCTCCACAAAAACACAAAAATTAGCTGGATGTGGTAGGGATGCCTGTAATCCCAGCTACTCGGGAGGCTGAGGCAGAAGAATCGCTTGAACCCGGGAGATGGAGGTTGTAATGAGCCGAGATTGCACCACTGCATTCCAGCCTGGGCGACAGAGTGAGATTTCATCTCAAAAAAAAAAAAAAAAAAAAAAAATTGTCACAGACATCCCAACCTTCAGCAACCACTACCCTAATCAGTCAGCAGCTATCGATATCAAAATAAAATCCTCCACGAGCAAAAATATTACAACTCACTGAAGACTCAGATGACTGTTAGCATTTTTTACCAATAAAGTATTTTAAAATTAAGATTACATACATTGTTTTTAGACATATGCTATTGCACACTGAATAGACTACAGTACAGTGTAAACATAACTTGTGTGCAAAAAGTCGTTGATATGACTGACTTTATTGAGGTGATCTGGAACCAAGCCCAAAATATCTCTGAGGTATGACCGTGTATACTTCACTTGCTTATTGTAATAGTTTCAGTATCTGTGCAGTTGTAGGTGTTCCCAGACAGTTTAGTTTTGTCTGTTTGACCATCACACAGATGCATCATACTGTACATGTTCTGGGGCTGGCCTTTTCACTCAACATTATGGTTTTATTGACTTGTGTAGCTGTAATTCATTCATTGTTTTTTAATTGATGCTTGTAATACTAGAATTTGTTTGTATACCTATTTTCAGTTCTTTTGGGTATATACCTAGGAGTGGAACTGCTGGATTATGTGGCAATTATATGTTAAATTTTAAATTTTTTTTATTATTATTTTTTAGACAGGGTCTCTGTTGACCAGACTGGAATGCGGTAGTGTGATCTTGGCTCACTGCAACCTCCGTCTCCCAGGCTCAAGCAATCCTTCAGCCTTAGCCTCCTGAGTAGCTAGGACTACAAGTGTGCACCGCCACGCCTGGCTAATTTTTGTATTTTTGTAGAAACAGGGTTTCACCATGTTGCCCAGGTTGGTTTGAAACTCCTGAGCTCAAGGGATCCGCCTCCCTTGGCTTCCCAAAGTGTTGAGATTATAGGCGTTAGCAACGGCACCTGCCCCCGACCTTTTTTTTTTTTCGTAGAGATGAAGTCTTGCTGTGTTTCCCAGGCTGGTCTCGAACTCCTAGGCTCAAGCGATCCTCCACCCTTAGCTTCCCAAATTCCTCTCAGCCTGGGATCACAGACATGAGCCACTGTGTCCACCCTATATGTTAAACCTTTCGAGGAACTGCCAAACTGTTGTCCACAGCAGCTGCACCATTTTATGTTCCCACCAGGACATTGTACATAAGCTTCAATTTCTCCATATCCTTGGCAACAGTTGTTATTTTCTGTTTTTTTTTTAAATAGACATTCTAGTTGATATGAAGTCGTACTCATTATAGTTTTATTTTCATTGACTTAATGACTAATGATGTTGAGCATTTTTTCATGTCCTTGTTGACCATTTGTGTGTCTTCTCTGAAGAAATATCTATTCAAGTTCTTTGCTCATTTTTTTTTTTTTTTGACAGGGTCTCACTCTGTTGCCCAGGCTGGAATGCACAATCATGACTCACTGCAGCCTTGACCTCCCCGGGCACAGGCAATCCTCCCACCTCTGCCTCTAGAGTAGCTAGGACTACAGGCACATGCCATCACGCCCAGCTAATTTTTGTTACTTTTTGTAGAGACAGGGTTTTGCCATGTTGCTCAGGCTTTAAAGCACAAAATTAATTACATTAGGATAATATCTTGGGGGTAGAAATAGAAGTGTGAAAATAAGAATTTAGAAGAAATAGAACAATGTGAAATTTCTGACTGTTAAAGAAGATTACAATAACATACTTTAAAAGTGAATCATGGGCCCAGCATGGTGGCTCACATCTATAATCCCAGCACTTTGGGAGGCCGAGGCAGGTGAATCATTTGAGGTCAGGAATTCAAGACCAGCCTGGCCAACATGGGGCAACCCTGTCTCTACTAAAAATACAAAAATTAGCGGGGCGTGGTGGCTTGTGCCTGTAATCCCAGCTACTCGGGAGGCTGAGGCAGGAGAATCTCTTGAACCTGGGAGGCAGAAGTTGCAGTGAGCCGAAATCGTGCCACTGCACTCCAGCCTGGGCGACAGAGCAAGACTCCGTCTCAAAAAAAAAAAAAAAAAAAAAAAAAAAAAAAAAAAAAAAAAAAAAATAAAAAATAAATAAATAAAATGAATTGGGCTGGGTGTGGTGGCTCATGCCTGCAATCCCAGCACTTTGGGAGGCTGAAGCGGGTGGATCACCTGAAGTCAGGAGTTCAAGACCAGCCTGAGCAACAAGGTGAAACCCTGTCTCTACTAAAAATACAAAAATTAGCCAGATGTGGTCGCGGGCGCCTGTAATGCCAGCTACTTGGGAGGCTGAGGCAGGAGAATCGCTTGAACCTGGGAGGCAGAGCTTGCAGTGAGCTAAGATGGCGTAACTGCATTCCAGCCTGGGAGACGGAGTGAGACTGGTGTCTCAAAAAATAAACAAATAAATAAAATAAAATAAAATGAATCATGAAGGGAATGGTTAAAAAGTGAAATAACACTTTTTAAAAAAGATCCATGTTTACAACGCACTGGAAATGGCATTCTTTTGCAACTAAACATTTGGGGAAGGTTTTAGATAGCAGCATAAAAACATGCAAAGGGTACATAATTTGCAAAATTCTTTTAATGTGAGCAAGAGGGTTTGAAGATTAAATGCTTCTCGAAATCAGCATGAACATGAGTCATCTGGAGTTTTAATTTGGAGTCTGAGTCAGTAGGTCTGGGTGGGGCCTGAGATTCTACGTTTCTTTCTTTCTTTCTTTTTTTTTTTGAGAGAGTCTCGCTCTGTTGCCCAGGCTGGAGTGCAGTGGCACACTGCAGCCTCCGCCTCCCCGGTTCAAGCAATTCTCTTGCCACAGTCTCCCAAGTAGCTGGGACTACAGGCACGTGCCACCATGCCTGGCTAATTTTTGTATTTTTAGTAGAGATGAGGTTTCACCATGTTACCCAGGCTGGTCTCGAACTCCTGACCTCAGGTGATCTGCCCACCTCAGCCTCCCAACGTGCTGAGATTACAGGCATGAGCCACCATGCCCGGCCCCTTTTTATTTTTTCAATTTGAGACCAGGTCTCGCTACGTTGCCGAGACTGGTCTTGAACTCCTGGGCTCAAGCGATCCACCCGCTGCAGTCTCTCAAAGTGCTGGGATTACAGGCGTGAGCCACTGTGCCCGGCCAGATTCTGCATTTCTACAAGCTCCTGCTGATGCTGATGCTGTCGGTCTGTGGACCACAGTCTGAGTAGCAAGTATCCACATATTCCTAAGAGTGGAGTTGCTGGATGTTGAGGTCTGCACCTGTTCAGCTTCCCTGATAATGCCAAACTATTTTCTGAAGCAGTTGTACACCAGCCATGAGACTGTTGCTTCTTGGGAAAAAAGATTTAACGGCTTCAAATCTAATGGATATTATTCAGTGCTCATCTCACTTGAGCTTTCTGCAGTCTGTGACATACTTGACCACACTGTTTGATCCACTACTTTTTCCTGGTTTCCATGACACTCCTGTATCCAGGCTCCCTTCCTTCTATAATTTCAGTCTGTTCTATAAACCCTCAGTCCTTTCCTGTCTTGACCTTTTCCTCTGTTGATGCCTTTGGCCTTCTTGGCCTTTATCTCATTCTCTCTGGGTGGTACCATGTGTTCTTTAGAGATTGGTTACCAGGCTGGGCGCAGTGGCTCATGCCTGTAATTCCGGCACTTTGGGAGGCTGAGGCAGGTGGATCGCCTTTGGGAGGGTTCGAGACCAGTGTGGCCAACATGGTGAAATCCTGTCTCTACTAAAAATACAAAAACTTAACCAGGTGTGATGGTGTGTGCCTGTAATCCCAGCTACTCAGGAGGCTGAGGCAGGAGAATCGCCTGAACCTGGGAGGCAGAGGCTGCAGTGAGCTGAGATAGTGTCACTACACTCCAACCTGAGTGATGGAGTGAGACTCCATTTCAAAAAAGAAAAAAAAAAAAAAGAGAGAGATTGGTTACCACATTGATGACTCTGTGATGGTTAATTTTTTTTTTTTTTTTGAGACGGAGTCTCGCTCTGTCGCCCAGGCTGGAGTGCAGTGGCGCAATCTGGGCTCACTGCTAGCTCCGCCTGCCGGGTTCATTCCGTTCTCCTGCCTCAGCCTGCCGAGTAGCTGGGACTGCAGGTGCTCACCACCACGCCCGGCTAATTTTTTGTATTTTTAGTAGAGACGGGGTTTCACTGTGTTAGCCAGGATGGTCTCGATCTCCTGACCTCGTGATCCACCCGCCTCGGCCTCCCAAAGTTCTGGGATTACAGGCATGAGCCACCGCGCCCGGCCTGATGGTTAATTTTATGTGTGAGGCCAAGGGCGGTGGCTCACACCTGTAATCCCAGCAGTTTAGGAGGGCAAGGTGGGAGGATTACTTGAGCCCAGGACTTCAAGACCACTCTGGGTAAGATGGTGAAACCCTATTTCTACAAAAAAAAAAAAAAAAAAAAAAAAAAGGTGTCATTTTTCAAGGCTATGGTGCCCTTGGGCACTATATATATTATCTTAATGAGATAGACGCTCACTATGTTCTCCAGGCTGGGCTCGAACTCTCAGGCTCAAGTGATCCTACTGCCTCAGCCTCCTGGGTATCTGGGACTACGAGCATGCCACCATGCCTGACTGAAGTCTGGCTACTTCGATGAAGGCATTTTGTAGGTAACATTAACATCTTGGCTGGGCACAGTGGCTCACGCCTGTAATTGCAGCACTTTGAGAGGCCAAGGTGGGCGGATCATCTGATGTCAGGAGTTTGCGACCAGCCTGGCCAACATGGTGAACCGCTATCTCTACTAAAAATACAAAAATTAGCCGGGCATGGTGGCGGGCGCCTGTAATCCCAGCTGCTTGGGAGGCTGAGGCACAAGAATCATTTGAACCTGAAAGGCAGAGGTTACAGTGAGCCGAGATTGCGCCATTGCACTCCCGTCTGGGCAAGTCAGGGCAACAAGAGCAAAACTCCGTCTCAAAAAAATAAAACAAAATGAAACAAAGGCATTGACATCTATACTCACTTGACGTTAAGTAAAGGAGGTTACTTTTTTTTTTTTTTTTTTGAGACAGAGTCTCATTCTATCACCCACGCTGGAGTGTAGTGGTGTGATCTTGGCTCACTGCAACCTCCGCCTCCTGGGTGTAAGTGATTCTCTTGCCTCAGGCTCCCGTGTAGCTGGGACTACAGGCACGTGTCACCGCACCCAGCTAATTTTTGTATTTTTAGTAGAGACAGGGTTTCACTATGTTGGCCAGGCTGGTCTTGAACTCGTGACCTCAGATGATCCACCCACCTTGGCCTCCCAAAGTGCTGGAATTACAGGCATGAGCCACTGTGCCTGGCCCTTTTTTTTTTTTTTTTTTTTTTTTGATGGAATCTCGCTTTGTCACCCAGGCTGGAGTGCAGTGGCACGATCTCGGCTCACTGCAACCTCCGATCCAACTCCCTGGTTCAAGTGATTCTCCTGCCTCAGCCTCCCAAGTAGCTGCAATTATACAGGCATGTGCCACCGCGCCCAGCTAAGTTTTGTATTCACTGTGTTTCACCATGTTGGCCAGGAAGGTCTTGATCTCCTGACCTTGTGATCTGCCCTCCTCAGCCTCTCAAAGTGCTGGGATTACAGACATGAGCCACTGTGCCCAGCCAGGATATTACTCTTAATAATGTGGCCTAAAGAGCAAAGACTAAGGTTTCCCAGAGAAGGAATTCTGCCTCAAGGCTGTCACATAGAAATCCTGCTGAGTTTCCAGCCTGCTGGCCTGCTGTTTGAATTTTGGACTAGGTTGGCTCCTGCCACGGCATGAGCCAATTCCTTAAAATGCATCTTGTTGTGTGTGTATATCCTGTTGGTTCTGTTTCTCTGGACAATCCTGACTGATGCAGACTCCCATATTCTATGCCCAGCCAGAGCTGTGCCCCTGTTTCCAGTCTGGAATTTCCATCTTCTCCAGGTGTGCTAAAGGTACTTAAGACGCAGTATGTCCTGGACGGAATTTGTTCTTTTTCTCCCCAAACTTGTTTCTCTTCCTACAGTCACAAGTAGTGGTGCCACCATCAATCCTATCACCTAAGCTAACACTTGAGATTCAACATAGGCTCCCTTCCCCCTTCATCCCTCCTATATACTTGGCCAGCAAATCCTTTGCCCATCAATTTAATAAACATATGAGTACCTATTATGTTCCAACAGCGAGCTAGTGCTGATGGCAAAAGGAGAGTAAGACACATTTCCTCCCCTCAAGAAGACTATAGTTCGCTGGTCACGGTGGCTCATGCCTGTAATCCCAGCACTTTGGGAGGCCGAGGCGGGTGGATCATGAGGTCAGGAGTTCGAGACCAGCCTGGCCAATATGGTGAAACCCCGTCTCTACTAAAAATACAAAAATTAGCTGGGCGTGGTGGCATATTCCTATAGTCCCAGCTACTCGGGAGGCTGAGGCAGAAGAATTGCTTGAACCTAGGAGGCAGAGGTTGCAGTGAGCTGAGATCGTGCCACTGCACTCCAGCCTGGGCAACAAAGCAAGACTCCGTCTCAAAAAGAAAAAAAAGAAGAAGAAGACTACAGTTAATGAACAAGCAATCGGCCAGGCGCAGTGGCTCATGCCTGTAATTCCAGCACTATGGGAGGCTGAGACGGGCGGATCACAAGTTCAGGAGATTGAGACCATCCTGGCTAACATGGTGCAACCCTGTCTCTACTAAAAATACAAAAAAATTAGCCGGGCATGGTGGCGGGCACCTGTAGTCCCAGTTACTTGAGAGGCTGAGGAAGAAGAATGGTGTGAACCCAGGAGGTAGAGCTTGCAATGAGCCGAGATCACGCCACTGCACTCCAGCCTGGGCAACTGAGTGAGCCTCTGTCTCAAAAAAAAAAAAAAAAAAATTAACAAGCAATCATGGTGCAATGTGATAAGACACCCGGGTGTTCTGAGAGTCCAGAGGAGGGCTCAGGGGCCCCGCAGTCTATGCCTCAACATTGGTGCTGGCTTTCCCTTCCCCATTTCTGTGCTTGCTTTTAGCCCCTGGTGTCTTGCCAGGACTCTAAATGTCTCTTAACTGGTCTTCCAGCCCCTACGTACTGATTCCAGAATAATATTTCTGAAATGCAAATCAAATCATATCACTTCCTTGTCCAAAATTCCATATAGCAAATCGCCATATACACTGTAAATGCTGTTTCCTCCATCGGGCATTCTCTCCTTCCTCCCTGGTCTAGTGTCATTGTGGCCTCCCTTCCCTCCCCAAGCCCTGAAAGGTCCTGAACTCCTCGCAGTTCCTTTAATGTGCTCTGGGGTTTCATTGCTCACCCGGATGCTTGCCTCTCTTCCTTGTCAGGTAAACACTCATCTTTTAAGGCTATCTCAAGTTCCTTGATGAAACTCTTCTGAGCCTCTAGAGAGACCTAATATTCCCCTGTTTGTGTCCCTGTGAACTTTATATGGACTCCTATCTCAGCTTGTATCAGTCAGGATGGCTACGTCATGCTGCAGTAACAACCCTGGAATCTCAGTAGCTTAACACAACAGTTTTATTTCTCACTATTGCTGTCTGGTGGGTCAGTAGGAGTGGTGGTGGAGTCTCTGATCATCATAGTCACTCAGGCATCCAGATCACAGGAAGCTCCATCAAAAGAGGCTGCTGGAGTGTCTTGTGTTACATTGGCAGTTAAATACTTGTGCCTGACAGTAACAACACATGTGACTTCTGCTCTTATTTCACTGGCCAAAGCAAGCCAGTTAGGCCTCTTGCAGTGGCCTAACTTCAAGAGGGCTGAGAAATTCCATCCTATCATGTGCCTGGAAGGCAGAAAATGGGAAAATTCGTGAAGAGCCTCAACGGCTGCCTCAACTCGGTGTAGCGCTGACTGGCTCACATCTCTCTCTCCCACTGGACAGTGGGGGAACCAAACGTGTCACAGGGTCCCTGCCCTTCGGCAGTTTGTGATCCAGGGATGTGGAGAGACCAGTATATCGATGGATTATAACTCTGTGTTAATGTTACAGTCTGGGTTTGCTGGCATGGAAGGAGTTTGTGGAAGAAGGGCAGTAGTTTATAGGGAGAGGAGGATGGAAAGGGATGATCTTAATTTTGGTGACCTTGAGAGCAGAGCTGGAGACAGGACTTGGGCATAAGTAGTTAATTTAGGTGATCCCAGAAAGCAGAAGCCAGGCTATAGGGAGTGTGAGATCCTGAAGAAGGAAAGGCCAGTTTAAGAGAATGATGTTGGCCAGGTGCGGTGGCTCATGCCTGTAATCCTAGCACTTTGGGAGGCTGAGTGGGCGGATCACCTGTGGTCAGGAGTTTGAGATGAGCCTGGTGAACATGATGAAACCCCGTCTCTACTAAAAATACAAAAATTAACCTGGCATGGTGGCGTGTGCCTGTAATCCCAGCTATTTGGGAGGGTGAGGCAGGAGAATTGCTTGAACCTGGGAGGCGGAGGTTGTAGTGAGCAGAGATTGCATCATTGCACTCCAGCCTGGGAAACAGAGCGAGACTCCATCTCAAAAAAAAGAGTGATGTCACTGTTGTGTGCAGTGTGGTTCGATTCCACCAGCCCTCCTGAGGAGAGAGCTGAATGTCTCCAGACGTTTTCCACTCGAAGGACAGAAGGCAGGAGCATCTGTCTACTGCTTCCCACTCTGTAATGTTGCAGGTTGACTCTGGGGCATTAGTTCCCTGCCTTTTTTTTTTTTTTTTCCTGAGATGGAGTTCTGCTCTTTTTGCCCAGGCTGGAGTGCAATGGCGCACGATCTCGGCTCACTGCAACCTCCACCTCCCAGGTTCAAGCGATTCTGGTGCCTCAGCCTCCTGAGTAGCAGGGATTACAGGTGCCTGCCACCATGCCCAGCTAATTTTTGTATTTTTAGTAGAGACAGGGTTTCAACATGTTGGCCAGGCTAGTCTTGAACTCCTGACCTCAGGTAATCCACCCACCTTGGCCTCCCAAAGTGCTGGGTTTACAGGCCATGAGCCACTGCACCCAGCCAAAAGAAGAATTTTAAAACAATATCACCATAATACCATGATCACATCTAACAAAATTAACCACATTCCATGATATCTGCAATGCTGTTTATGTTCATATTTCCCTGATTGTCTCAGAAATACCTTTTTTTGTTTGTTAGACTCAGGTAAGCAAGGGTCACACATTGCATTTGGTTAACATGACTCCAGAGTTGTTCATTACAATTCCTCTTCCATTTTTGCGTGACAATTATTTGTGGTAGAAGTCAGATCTTTTGTTTTTTTTTTTTTTTTTTTTTTTTTTTTTGAGACGGAGTCATGCTCTGTCGCCCGGGCTGGAGTGCAGTGGCCGGATCTCAGCTCACTGCAAGCTCCGCCTCCCAGGTTTACACCGTTCTCCTGCCTCAGCCTCCCGTGTAGCTGGGACTACAGGCGCCCGCCACCTCGCCCAGCTAGTTTTTTGTATTTTTTAGTAGAGACAGGGTTTCACCGTGTTAGCCAGAATGGTCTCGATCTCCTGACCTCGTGATCCGCCCGTCTCGGCCTCCCAAAGTGCTGGGATTACAGGCTTGAGCCACCGCGCCCGGCCTGAAGTCAGATCTTTTGTTATTCCACATACTTTAAAAATGGAAACAGGCTGGGTGCGGTGGCTTGTGCCTGTAATCCCAGCACTTTGGGAAGCCGAGGTGGGCAGATCACTTGAGGTCAGGAGTTTGAGACCACCCTGGCTAACATGGTGAAACCCTGTCTCTACTAAAAATACAAAAATTAGCCGGGCATGGTGGCGGGTGCCTGTAATCCCAGCTACTCAGGGGGCTGAGGCATGAGAATCGCTTGGACCCGGGCGGTGGAGGTTGTAGTGAGCCAAGATGGCGCCACTGTACTCCAGCCTGGGTGACAGGGCGATACTCCATCTCAAAAAGAAAAAAAAAAGAAAGTCTCGGTGCGGTGGCTCACGTCTGTAATTCCAGCACTTTGGGAGGCCAAGGCAGGTGCATTACCTAAGGTCATGAGTTCAAGACTAGCCTGGCAAACATGGTGAAACCTCGAAACCTCGTCTCTACTAAAAATACAAAAATCAGCCGGTGCACTGGTGGGTGCCTGTAATCCCAGCTACTTGGGAGGCTAAGGCAGGAGAATTGCTTGAACCCAGGAGGCGGAGGTTGCGGTGAGCCAAGATCGCACCACTGCACTCCAGCCTGGGTGACAGAGTGAGACTGTCTCAGAAAAAAAAAAAAAAGAAAAAAATTATGATACAGAGAACAATGAGATGTTTTATAAATGTGTAGTTCAAAAGAAACATTTTATTTTGGTAAAAGCCAAGAAGTGAAAGATAAATAGTTTTGCAGCCATAAAAAATTAAATCATGTCCTTTGCAGCAGCATGGATGGAGCAGGAGGACCAAATCCTAAATGAATTAACATAGGAACAGAAAACCAAATGCCTAATGTTCTCACTTTTAGGTGCGAGCTAAATATTGAGCACATATGGACATAAATACAGGAACAATAGACACTGAAGACTACTAGAAGGGGGAGAGAGGGAGGGAGTGTGGGTTAAAAAATTACCTAATGGGTTCTATGACTACCTAGGTGCAATATACCCGTGTAACAAACCTGCACCTGTACCCCCGTATCTAAACTAAAAGTTGAAATTTTTAAAAAAGAAAAAAAGGCCTGGTGCGGTGGTTCATGCTTCTAATCCCAGTACTTTGGGAGGCTGAGGTAGGCGGATCACCTGAGGCCAGGAGTTGGAGACCAGCCTGGCCAACGTGGTGAAACCCCATCTCTACTAAAATTGCAAAAATTAGCCGGGTGTGATGTCAGCCGTCTGTAATCCCAGGTACTTGGGAGGCTGAGGCAGGAGAATTGCTTGAGCCCGGGAGGCAGAGGTTGCAGTGAGCTGAGATGGTGCCATTGCACGCCAGCCTGCGTGACACAGAAAGACTCCATCTAAAAAAAAGGGAAAGAAAATGCACTCTTATGCAAGTGAGAAATGTTCTGAAAAAAGAAAAAAAGAGAAATATTTTAAATGAAAATTTGGGCTTTTCCGTAAAAAAATTTTTAATGAATTCCCAGCACTTTGGGAGGCCTAGGTTGGGGGGTTGCTTGAGGCTAGGAGTTCAAGACCAGCCTGGACAACATAGCAAGACCTCATCTCTAATTAAGCTAAACAATTAAAAAAAACTTAGCCTGGCATGGTGGCACATGCCTGTAATCTCAGCTACTCAGGAGGCTGAGGTGGGAGGACTGTGAAAGCCCAGGAGTTTGAGGCTGCCGTGAGCTATGATCAGGTCACTGCACTCCAGCCTGGGCAACAAAACAAGACCCCATCTCAGAAAAAAAAAATTCCTGGAGGCCGGGCACAGTGGCTCATACTTGTAATCCTAACACTTTGGGAGACTGAGGTAGGAGGAGCACTTGAAGCTAGGAGTTTGAGGCCAGCCTGGGCAACACACTGAGACCCTGTCTTTACAAAAATAAATGAATGAATAAATTAGCTGGGCATGGTGATGCATGCCTGTTGTCCCAGCTTCTTGGAAGGCTGAGGTGGGAGGATCATGTGAGCCCGGGAGTTTGTGGTTACAGTGAGCTGTGATTGCACCACTAAACTCCAGCCTGGGTGACAGAGTCAGACCCTGTCTTTAACTTAAAAAAAAAAAAAAAAAAAAAAAAAATTCCTGGCCGGGAGCAGTGGCTCATGCTTGTAATTCCAGCACTTTGGGAGGCCGAGGCGGGTGGAGCACGAGGTCAAGAGTTCAAGACCAGCCTGGCCAAGATGTTGAAACCCTGTGTCTACTAAAAATACAAAAAAAATTAGCTGGGCATGGTGGCAGGCGCCTGTAATGCCAGCTACTCTGGAGACTTGAACCCGGGAGGCAGAGGTTGCAGTGGGCCGAGATCACGCCACTGCCCTCCAGCCTGGGCGACAGAGCAAGATTTCATCTCAAAAAAAAAAAAAAAAAAAAAAAAAAAAAAAAAAAAAATCCTTAAAGGAATGGGTGGTATATAGACATTAACCTAGACCGTCTATGAACTGAAGCCAGATGATGGATACATACATGAAGGTTCATTTTACTATTCTCTCTACTTTACAATATGTTTGAAATTTTACAAAATAGCCGGGCACGGTGGCTCAAGCCTGTAATCCCAGCACTTTGGGAGGCCGAGACGGGCGGATCACGAGGTCAGGAGATCGAAACCATCCTGGCTAACACGGTGAAACCCCGTCTCTATTAAGAAATACAAAAAACTAGCCGGGCAAGGTGGCGGGCGCCTGTAGTCCCAGCTACTCGGGAGGCTGAGGCCGGAGAATGGCGTGAACCCGGGAGGCGGAGCTTGCAGTGAGCTGAGATCCGGCCACTGCACTCCAGCCTGGGCGACAGAGCGAGACTCCGTCTCAAAAAAAATAAAAAAATAAAAAAAAAACACAAAAAACTAGCCGGGCGAGGTGGCGGGCGCCTGTAGTCCCAGCTACTCGGGAGGCTGAGGCAGGAGAATGGCGTGAACCCGGGAGGCGGAGCTTGCAGTGAGCTGAGATCCGGCCACTGCACTCCAGCCTGGGCGACAGAGTGAGACTCCGTCTCAAAAAAAAAAAAAAAAAAAAAAGAAATTTTACAAAATAAAACCTAATCTGCAGAGAGATTGTATTAGGGTCTCTTATTAATAGTCCAGTAGGGTGTTTCTTTCTTTCTTTTTTTTTTTTTTGGAGACGGAGTTTTGCTCTTGTTGCTGAGGTTGGAGTGCAGTGGCGCAATCTTGGCTCACCGCAACCTCTGCCTCCCTGGTTCAAGCAATTCTTCTGCCTCAGCCTCCTGAGTAGCTGGGATTACAGGCACCTACCAACACGCCTGGCTAATTTTTGTATTTTTAGTAGAAACGGGGGTTTCACCATGTTGGTCAGGCTGGTCTCGAACTCCTGACCTCAGGTGATCCACCTGTCTCGGCCTCCCAAAGTGCTGGGATTACAGGTGTGAGCCACTGAGCCTGGCCTGGCCTTGAATAGGTATCATATATACCCAGTGAAAAGTACAAGCAGTAATAAAGGGGATTTGGTGAAAATTAAGTTGCCTTCTTTACCTCCCACCCCATTTTCCATCCCCCATTTCTCCCTAGAGGCAACTTTCCTATCCAGTTTTCTGTACACTTTTCCAGAGAAATTATATACACAGAGAGAGCATATGTGGCTACTATCCTCTTTTCCCCCTTTTTTTGCATAAATGGTGGCATCCCATCCATACAGTTCTGAATGTCTATCTAGTTTAAAAGTGTATATTATATTACATATATATCTGGAGACATTCAGCTCTGTACACACAGATAAGCCTTTAAGCTTGCAGAGCCTGCATAGTATTCAGTTGTCCCCATACCACAATGTGCTGTGTCTGTCCCCTATTAATGGACGTGGGTTGTTTCCAAACATTTGCTCTTGGTAACAGTGAATGCTAAAGCAAATATCCTGGCACCTTTTACACCTGTAGGGTAGCTGATCTTCTCCTTTCGATGGTCCTAATTCTCGGAGGTAACCTTAAGGGGAGTGTATTTTGCTGTTGGTTCTGTGGATGACAGGTGACAAAACAGGGTGAGTAAGGCTGTGAAATAGCTAGTGAATTTGCCAAGCCAAACCTGAGGTTCCAGGCTGTCTTAAGTGAAAGGCTGAATTCCTCATACCACACTGGGGCTGGGGCCAGAGATGAGGCAGGAGGAGCTCTTCTTGGGTATAACCTTTCATTTGTGTTGGGCAGGAAAGCAAGGCATGAACGTATGTCTTTCTACCTGGCAAGTTCCCTCTTCACCCCTTGGCAGCACTGGAGGAGTGAGGGCAGGAGGCTTCTCCCACGTGAGCCCCGGGCTATCCTTTTGGCAAGAGGGGACTGGTACCCAGAACTGGGAAGGGGATGAATATCTCCCCACTCCCCAGTATATAGGAAAACATTACAGAGGAATTTTCAATGAAAGGGCAGAGGAGGCTAGTGAGGTCCCCACTTCCGCCAATGCTAAGCTCAGAGCTGGGGTTGGGGTGGTGAGGACAGAAGCCAGGGCAGTTCAGCCATAGGCCACCCCTCCCCCCGGCCCATCCCCAGCTGAACCTTGAGCACCTGAGTTGTGTTTACCACACTCTCACCTGGGTTACCCAGGGCAGCCTCCCCAATGGGTAGCAAGAAATGGGTGATAACATGCACCACACCCCGCATCAGCCCAAGGATAGTGGAGACCTCAGAGGGATGAGGTAAGAGCTGTGGTGTGGGCAGACAGACACCCTGGTACACCCCAGGCCTGTGAGTCTTTAGAGGCTGAGTTTTTGTCTGAAAGAGATACGGCACCTACCGAAGGTCAGGGACAGGTCTTCTGTTTCTTGGGAGGCCCTACCCCACCCCTTAGTTCCTCGTTCCATTCTCATGAATTGTTTGTGCAATGGATGGACAAGGACAGGAGGTTCAGTGTCTCACCCAGTGTCTGGGCCTGCACGATGGCCTCTGAGGCCCAGGGCCCTGCAAGAGCCTGGGCATAAGGAGGAGCCCCATGGGGCAGGGCATAACCCTTTCTGAAGCTCTAAGGGTGATAAATGTGGAGATTCCTCAAGATCACAATTGGGCAACCACTTCAAAGTTAGTAGGCAGTGCCTGCTAGGATGGGGGATGGTGTGTGTACCGAGGAACCTAGCAGAGGCCTTTGTGTGGAAGTGGGTGGGGTCTGACCCAATGTAAATATTTTTATTAAAAAAGAAATGGATGAGAAACCAAAGCCAATTCTGTTGCTGACCTGAAAGATGCCATTTACTTGGAGTGGAAATAGGATGGGTGAGGGCGTTGGCTTTGACCTTACTTGTATAGCTCATTGTTTCAAAAAAAACCTCCTGGATCCTTCCTCTGGGGAGCTTGAGACAAAAGCACAAGTAACTAGAAGGTGGGAAGTGGCGTGGACAGGTCTTGTAGAAGTCTGGAAGATGAGGGATTTGAGAAGGATGGAGAAGAAGGTGTTGTGGGAGAGGGAGTGCCAAGAGGAAAAGAGCCTAGGGGAGAGAGGGCTTCAGGGATGCTCAAGGAGCTCCCAGCAGTCACTAAAGAGAAGATGTGAGGAAGAGGCACTACCACTTGGCTACGAGTGTGGACCCAGGAGCCATGCTGCCTGGGTTTGAATCCTGGCTCTGCTGCTTCGTACCTGTATGAACCTGGGACAGCTCACTCAACCTTTCTGTGCCTCAGTTCCCTCATCTGTAAAGTGGGAGTAACAACAGAACCTGTGTCATAAGCTTGTTGTGAGGATTAAGTGAGCACCTACATTTAAGACTTAAAAATAGTGTCTGGCACTATGTCCTGTTAATACGAAGTCTTCCTCCCCCAGAAGCAGACCTGGAAATGAGGGTTCCAGTGCACAGAGTGCATTCTGGAGGTGATCGCAGGAAACATGAGTAGTGGAGTGTGATAGAGAAGGAAGGCAGTCCATGAGGGTGTGTTATCGGGCAAATTTACCATTGTGGGTGAGTGGAGGCCAATCCCACTCAGGAACCCTGGAGTGGTGCAGAGTTATCCCATGGTCCAGGGTGAGGGAGCCTGGTATTTGTACCAGTCAGTCATTGGTCGAAGACTTTAATTCTCTGTCATTTCCAGCTTTCTGTGCACAGATGGTGCAGGACACCAAAAACAGTCCTTGGGCAGAGACAGAGATGCTGCAGCTGCAAGTCAGTGAAGCACCCCAGTGATAAGGCCCAAGGGATATGGGGGGTAAGGACAGATCCACTACAACCACCAAGAGGCTTGCAGAGCACTATTGAATCCTCAGCTAAAGTCACACGTTCAGGCTGTGAACCAGGCCAAGTCAGCCTAGTTTTCCAATCTGGGTGTTGACCTGCAGTTGCCATAGAAGGTTGAGGGGGTGGCAGATCCTAGGATGACAGTGAAGTCCATGTCCAAGTGGCCAGACTGGATAAGGAGTAGACTGGCCACTAGAGTGGGATCGGCCTGTGCTATCTGCCACGTTTCCTCAGAAATTTTCAGCTGCAAGGTGCTGAGCTCTCCAGGGGAGAAGAAGGCATCCTGAGAGGCCATCACAACATCATTTCTGATTTTTAAACTCTGATTAGGGGGCCTGGCACAGTGGCTCACACCTGTAATTCCAGCACTTTGGGAGGCCGAGGCAGGTGGATCACCTGAGGTCAGGAGTTTGAGACCAGCCTGGCCAACATGGTGAAACCCCATCTCTACTAAAAATGCAAAAATTAGCTGGGCATGGTAGCACATGCCTGTAATCCCAGCTACTCGGGAGGCTGAGGCAGGAGAATCCCTTGAACCCAGGAGGTGGAGGTTGCAGTGAGCCGAGATCGTACTGCTTCACTCCAGCCTGGGCAACAAAGCAAGACTCCGTCTCAAAACAAACAAACATAAAAACCCAACTCTGGCCGAGCGCGGTGGCTCAAGCCTGTAATCCCAGCACTTTGGGAGGCCGAGACGGGCGGATCACAAGGTCAGGAGATCGAGACCATCCTGGCTAATACGGTGAAACCCCGTCTCTACTAAAAAATGCAAAAAAACTAGCCGGGCGGGTTGGCGGGCGCCTGTAGTCCCAGCTACTCGGGAGGCTGAGGTAGGAGAATGGCGTAAACCTGGGAGGCGGAGCTTGCAGTGAGCTGAGATCCGGCCACTGCACCCCAGCCTGGGCGACAGAGCAAGACTCCGTCTCAAAAAAAAAAAAAAAAAAAAAAAACCCAACTCTGACTAGGGGATGAAGTACAGAATTGGGGTATTGGTTTTTTCTCTTTGGAATTGTACCCCAGGAAGCAGATATTAGAACCTAGAATTGATAAGAAGAAATTTGGACAAGATGGAAGAAGCTGGCAGGAGAGGCACGTCTGTTTTTTCAGATATTATTCGTCTCCTTCCCTCTACCTGGAGTGAAAACACGGTTACATTTGCTGGGCTTTTGAATGGTACAAGAAATAGAGAAGCCAAGATCGCCCTCATCTGGTGGGGTCTACTGAAAAGCTAATCGGGAGCGCCGAGGGGAATAAAGGTCTGTGTCTTTAGCCCTGCAGGTCAGGTCATGGTCCTTCCACATTCGACTGGGCCTCCTGGAGAGCTGACAGGGGACGGTAACTGAGTTTTTGCCAGTGGAATATGAGTGGAAGAGTGGGGTGGGAGGCAGACTTGATGGAGACCCTGTTTCAACCATGCAGCCAAGGACAGTTTCCAAAGGCATGAACCACAGATGGAAGGAACCTGGAGGCCTGAAGGAGGCTGATGAGCAGCTCTGCCAGCCAGGGTCACACACGCCATCTCAGCCTTGTCTGCTTACCCTGAGGCTCTTATTTGAAAGTGCTGCAAAATTCTATCTTATTTGAGTTACTGTATTTTAGGGTCTCTTTATTACAGAAGTTTAACTTGTATCCTAATAAACACACTTCTCTGAGTGTTGCCTGTGGCTCTCACATTTATTTCTCACTAGGTATATCAGTAAGACATGGTCTGGCTTTGTTATAACCAAGCTAGAATAACAGCAGCTTAAATGGTCTGAGCATAAGTGGTCCAGGTCAATCCTATTAGCTCTAGAGGATTGGAGAGCAGGGCCTCTTTAATTTGTTTCTTTATCATCATCCACATGTGACTTCCATTTTGTGATCTAGGTGGCTGTTCCAAAGTCCACCATTCCGTCCACATTCCAGCTGGTGGGAAGGGAGAAGACAGATTGAGGAGTAAACACTTCTCCTTAAGAACATACTCCGTGGGCCCAGAAAACTTGGGAGTTTTATTACTTAAGCAGGAAGAGAAAATGAATTCTGCTACACTGTGCCAAATTGATTTAACTCAACAAATACTGGGAGAAACTCTTGAAAGAAAGGACTTTTCTTTTGAAGGCAGCTGTTACATATTAGTTTGATGGCTCTAAAAGGCACCCAAAGTTTAGTGATTTGAATGTTCAGTCAGGTTAGGCTTCATTACGTTCTGGTAACCAACAACCTAGAAATATTTGTTGCCCTAGGAGGGCTTACGAAATATAGCCATCAATCTCTCCTATTCTGATGTGCCTGCCCCTTTGCAGTGTGACTTTGCCATTCCTCCTATCAAGAGGTAAATTCTAGGCTCCCAGCCTTAAATCTGGGCTGACTTTGTGATTTGCTTTGACAAATAGAATGTGGCAGAAGTGATGTTATGTGACTTTTGGGGCTAGGCCTCAAGAGACCTTGCAGTTTATGTTTTGGATTCCTCAGAAATTGCCCTGAGACTGCCATGCTATGATGGCTAGGGATAAAAGACCCTGAGGAGGAAGTGCCGGCTGTCCTGCTCTCCACTGAACTCAGCCGCTAGCTGACTGCCGCTGCATGGAAGACCAGCAGAAGAACCGTCTGGCCAAGATGAGAAAGAATAAATCATTTTTAAATTTCCTACACATTGGGTGGTACTTTTTTTCCTGCATTAGTAGAAATGCAATGAATTAAAATAACAAAGGTTTACTTTTTGGTCATATTACTTATCCACTGAGAGTCAGCTGGTTATTGCCTTTCTTTTTTTTTTTTTTTGAGACAGAGTCTCCGTGTGTCGCCCAGGCTGAAGTGCAGTGGCATGATCTCAGTTCATTGCAACCTCTGCCTCCTGGGTTCAAGCGATTCTCCTGCCTCAGCCTCCTGAGCAGCTGGGATTACAGGTGTATGCCACCACACCCAGCTAATTTTTGTATTTTTAGTAGAGATGGGGTTTTACCATGTTGGTCAGGCTGGTCTCCAACTCCTGAACTCAGGTGATCTGCCTGCCTTGGCCTCCCAAAGTGCTGGGATTACAGGTGTGAGCCACTGCGCCCGGCTGGTACTGTGCTTTTGATATCACCCAGGGATCTTGGCTGGTGGAGCAGCCACCATCTCAAACATTACTATACAGAGGGGAAGAGCAGGGTGAAGACTGCATTGAGCTTCCATCAGGAAGTGATACATATTACTTGTACTCACATCTTATTGGCTAAAACAAGTGGCTGGGGGAAATTCTATCCTACCATGTGACTGAAAGAAGACAAGGCCACAATATTTGTGAACATCCTTAAGTACCCCCCACCTTTAAGATAGTTTATTTCTCTCTTGTAACAATCTAAGTGGCTGTGCAGGGCTGGTATGACATCAACGCTGTGTCAGATACCCAGGCTCCTCTGTCTGTTTGCTCTGTCATCTCCAGCATGTTGCCCTCATCCTCCTGGTGGAAGACGGATCTCCACTAGGTTATATTCCATGAAAAGAAAAGGCACACTGCCTTTTTATTTTAGGGACATAACTTGGAAATTACATACATAAGTTCTACTAACATTCCATTGGCTGGAGCCAAGTCACCTGGTTACCTAGCTGCAAGGGAAGCTAGGAAATATGGTCTTTAGCTGGGTGACTGTGTGTCCCCCCTAACCATCTCTTCCTGTGGAAGGAGGGAGAAAAGATATTTAAGAGGCAGGGGAGGCACCAGCAGCTCTGCCACAGCAGCCCTGCCACAGCAGCCACTTTGGAGTCCCTAACACCAGGGGGTCCTGATCTTCATGCACTCAGCCCTGTCCAAGGGGAGTCCCACTTTGTATACATGTGTTTCTGAGGACTCTTTGTTTTTTTTTTTTGTTTTTGTTTTTGTTTTTTTTTTGAGAAGGAGTCTGGCTCTGTCGCCCGGGCTGGAGTGCAGTGGCCAGATCTCAGCTCACTGCAAGCTCTGCCTTCCGGGTTTACGCCATTCTCCTGCCTCAGCCTCCCTAGTAGCTGGGAACACAGACGCCCGCCACCTCGCCCGGCTAGTTTCTTTTTTTGTATTTTTTAGTAGAGACGGGGTTTCACTGTGTTAGCCAGGATGGTCTCGATCTCCTGACCTCGTGATCTGCCCGTCTCGGCCTCCCAAAGTGCTGGGATTACAGGCTTGAGCCACCGCGCCCGGCTGTTTTTGTTTTTTGATACAGAGTCTTGCTCTTGTCACCCAGACTGGAGTGCAGTGGCATGATCTCAGCTCACTGCAACCTCTGCCTCCCGGGTTCAAGTGATTCTCCTGCCTCAGCCTCCCAAGTAGCTGGGATTACAGGTGCCTGCCACCACACCCAGCTAATTTTTTTGTATTTTTAATAGAGACAGGGTTTTGCCATGTTGGCCATGCTGGTCTCAAACTCCTGACCTCATGATCCACCCACCTCAGCCTCCCAAAGTGCTGGGATTACAGGCGTGAGTCACCGTGCCTGGTCTTATTTATTTATTTATTTTTCTTTTTGAGATGTAGTCTTGCTCTGTTGCCCAGGCTGGAGTGCAGTGGCACAATCTTGGCTCACTGCAACCTCCACCTTCTGGGTTCAATCAGTTCTCTAAGGACTCACTTGTAAATCAAAAGGGTTTTTACGAACTTAATGATCACTTCAGAGAGGTTTCATCTTCATTTTTTAAATTGATCTTATTTATTTTTACCCTACATTGTTCAAAAGGTACTGAAAAGACTTCTGTGGGTCAGGGAGACTAACACACTAGCCTCAAGTTTCTTTGCTTCCTGCATTTCATACAAGTGTAGGTTATGATGTAAAGGCACATCCCAGCACCCCCAAAACTTTCATTCCTTTGAGTAACCAACCCCAAATGTATTTACTTTGCCAGTTGGGAATTTCATCTACTAGACTTTCCGTAACAATGTTGTAAACATTTTTCCTGTCTCCAAAACTAAGTGTTGATTTCATTCCCCCCGCCCCCAGGTTCTCTCTGGGGAAGGATTGTAGGGAATAAAAGTATTGTCAATCTTCCTATTTATCAAGAAGTTCTAAAAAAATTAGTTTCACCCCCCCCTTGGACATTTGTGTTCAAGAAGACAGAACTGTTCTAGGCTCTCAGAAAGTAAAACCCACTTGGTAAAACCCAAAATAACACTAAAACTTTACTTAAATAAAGTATTTTGCAACATTTTGGATGGTTTGTGGGATTGTGTGCTTTAGACTATTCACACAAGAGCAAGGTGCATGTGTGCACACACGAGCGCAAATATGTGTTTGCCTGCGTGTTTGTGAGCATGCGTGTCTGGTGCACATGTGCACACATGGGTGGGTGGAGCATGGGGGCAGTACACAAAGCCTGTGGGGGAGATCTATTGACTCTATAGATATATTAGCATCAGGGAGACAGGGCAAAGGTTCCACCCTTCAGCTCAGTCCCCAGTCCCTGCTTATTATTTCCCTAACAGAAGACCATCCCCCTTGCCACTCCCTGGGTTTTCTTCTCTGGCAGCAATGAAGCAGCTGCTGAGCCAGCTCTGGTTTTCGGGAAGTCAGATGACCTTTTCCCTCCCGCGGCTCTCTGCCTCTCGCTGTCCCTAGGGAGGACACCATGGACCCACTGATGGTTCTTTTTTGCCTGCTGTTCCTGTACCCAGGTAGGAGGCAGGGAAGGGGGAACCTCAGGGTCCTGTGTGTGAGGCTGGTGCTCCCAGCTTGAGTTCCCACGTGTGAAACAGAGTCTCTTTTGCTTTCCTTTTCTCATCTGTGTCTTCCTTCTTTCTCCATTGCTGTCTCCTTGTTCCCACGCCTCCAGGTCCGGCAGACTCGGCTACCTCCTGCCCTCAGAACGTGAATATCTCTGGTGGCACCTTCACCCTCAGCCATGGCTGGGCCCCTGGGAGCCTTCTCATCTACTCCTGTCCCCAGGGCCTGTACCCATCCCCAGCGTCACGGCTGTGCAAGAGCAGCGGACAGTGGCAGACCCCAAGAGCCACCCGGTCTCTGACTAAGGCGGTCTGCAAACGTGAGGCTCCCTGTGGGCTTTGCTCAGGGTGCTACACCAGGCGCCACCCCAGAACTTTTGTTTCGGAGTTGCTCAGGGTGGGACTTAACCTGACTAGATGGCAAAGTTGCTTTTGCAGAGGGCTTTTCAAAATATCCAGAAAACATCAATGGCCAGTAGCAAGGAATTGGGAACAGGTTTTGATGGAGACTGTGGGGTGCTAAAGCCAGGGATGACTTTTTATGTACAACTGACTGTCTAGTAGTGACCATTCTGAATGGAGGCTGAATGGTCCTGGAGTCCTCTAGACATCTGAGGATCCCAAGGGGAGTGTCTGGGGAGGCCATGGCCCTCAGGGGGCTGAGGGAAGTGGTTATTTATCAATCAATTCACTTAGACTCTGTGAAATTGGCAATATTCAATGAGTTGCCAAAAACAGTAATTTCACATGCTGCAACCTAATATATCAGTGTTTTGACAGCCAGTTGGCCATTCCCATGCATTCCGGTATAAAATCACCTGCTTAATCCCCAGCCCAGGTGTTATCCATCCAGCCCTATTTTCCCCACCCACTTCCTCTCTCTCCAGCTGTGCGCTGTCCAGCCCCTGTCTCCTTTGAGAATGGCATTTATACCCCACGGCTGGGGTCCTACCCCGTGGGTGGCAATGTGAGCTTCGAGTGTGAGGATGGCTTCATATTGCGGGGCTCGCCTGTGCGTCAGTGTCGCCCCAACGGCATGTGGGATGGAGAAACAGCTGTGTGTGATAATGGGGGTGAGTGCTCTGGCTGATGGGCTACACGGGGGCTGGGGTCTCCTGGGGAACCCTGGGGCCCAATGTGCATCCAGGAAGCCTCTATGGGGATAGGGGTCTGTTGTTCAGTGTGCCATAATAATATTCCTGGATTTTGGTAAATTGAGGTCTACAGGTCACACATCAGAAGTCTGCAAGGGCCAGGCCCCAGGCAGCTGGTGCTAAGCTTCAGATGTAGCATAAAACCTCCACACACTCTGCCCGGCTTTTCTAAATGCCTCAAAGCAACACTTCATATTCAGGCTCCACAAATTATTGTAGGAAAGATATGCTGGGAGAGAGTCAAGTACTGTGCTTTAATGCCTTGCCTTTAAAGCCAGGTTTGGGTTCCAAGCCCTGCTCTGACTTTGACAGACTTTGAGAAGGTTATTTAACTTTTCTAAGCCTCAGTTTTCCCATCTGTAAAATAAGGATAGTGAGTGCTGACCTCATGGGGTTGCCACCTGGATTAAATGAGTTAACATTAGTAAGCATATACAACAGCCCCTGGAGTGCGGTGGCTCACGCCTGTAATCCCAGCACTTTGGGAGGCCAAGGTGGGTGGATCACAAGGTCAGGAGTTCGAGACCAGCCTGGCCAACATTGTGAAACCCCATCTCTACTGAAAATACAAAAATTAGCCGGGTGTGGTGGCGCACGCCTGTAATGCTAGCTACTCAGGAGGCTGAGGCAGGAGAATCATTTGAACCAGGAGGTGGAGGTTGCAGTGAGCCGAGATCACATCATTGCACTCCAGCCTGGGTGTCAGAGTAAGACTCTGTTTCCAAAAAAAAAAAAAAAAAAAGTGCTGGGTGCGGAGCCTCATGTCTGTATGTCTGTAATCCCAGCACTTTGGGAGGCTGAGATGAGTGGATCACCTGAGGTCAGGAGTTTGAGACCAGCCTGGTCAACATGGTGAAACCACATCTATACTAAAAATACAAAAAATTAGCTGGGCGTGGTTATTCCCAGCTACTCGGGAAGCTGAGGCAGGAGAGTCACTTGAACTTGGGAGGCGGAGGTTGCAGTGAGCCTAGATCGTGCCACTGCACTCCAGCCTGGGTGACAGAGTGAGATTCTGTCTCAAAACAAACAAACAAGCAAGCAAACAAACAAAACCAAGAAAAACAGCCCTGGAATCTGATACACGCCATGTACACTTTTTTTTTTCTTTTTTTTTTTGAGATGGAGTCTCGCTCTTGTTGCCCAGGCTGGAGTGCAGTGGTGCAATCTCAGCTCACTGCAACATCTGCCTCCCAGGTTCAAGTGATTCTCCTGCCTCAGCCTCCCAAGTAGCTGGGATTATAGGCATGTGTCAACACGCCTCAGTAATTGTGTATTTTTAGTAGAGACAGGGTTTCTCCATGTTGGCCAGGCTGGTCTCAAACTCTTGACCTCAGGGGATTCCACCCACCTTGGCCTCCCAAAGTGCTGGGATTACAGGCGTGAGCCATGGCACCCGGCCTTATATGGATATATTTTATTTCTTTAAGAGACAGGATCTTGGCTGGGCGCGGTGGCTCACGCCTGTAATCCCAGCACTTTGGGAGGCTGAGGCGGGCGGATCACGAGGTCAGGAGATCGGGATCATCCTGGCTGACATGGTGAAACCCCGTCTCTACTAAAAATACAAAAAAATTGGCCGGGCGTGGTGGTGGGCGCCTGTACTCCCAGCTTCTTGGGAGGCTGAGGCAGGAGAATGGTGTGAACCCGGGAGGCGGAGCTTGCAGTGAGCAGAGATCGCGTCACTGCACTCCAGCCTGGGCGATAGAGTGAGACTTTGTCTCAAAAAAAAAAAAAAAAAAAAAAAAAAAAAAAAAGAGATTGGATCTTGCTGTATTGCCCAGGCTGGCTTCAAACTCTTGAGCTCAAGTGATCTTCCTACCTCAGCCTCCTGAGTAGCTGGGAATGCAGGCATGTGGCACCACACCTGGCCATAATCATTTTTTTCTTTTAGACAGAGTTTTGCTCCTATTGCTCAGACTGGAGTGCAAAGGCGCAATCTCGGCTCACTGCAAACTCTGCCTCTGGGTTCAAGCAATTCTCCTGCCTCAGCCTCTCCAGTAGCTGGGACTGCAGGCATGCGCCACCACGCCCAGCTAATTTTGTATTTTTAGTAGAGATGAGGTTTCTCCATGTTGGTCAGGCTAGTCTTGAACTCCCGACCTCAGGTGATCCTCCCACCTCAACCTCCCAAAGTGCTAGAATTATAGGCATGAGCCACTTCGCCTGGCCCATAAGCACTTTTATCATGGTTATTGCTGCCGCTGTGAATGGTGAGGGGCTCTGCTTGGCAGAAGTAGGGCTCCTAGGATTTCCTGGAGCCGCATTTGCCTGTGGGTTTGGGAGCTTCTTGGATCATGGTTCTCAGCACATCATACAGAAGACACGGAGTCCACAAGATGGCAGGACCACCTTCATCTAGTGGTCCAGACCATGGCTCCCCGCTCATGCCCTTGGCTCTTTGCCAAATGGCCATTTATTCAGACGTGACTCTAACTTATTTTAAAATGGAGGCATAATTTACTTATTGTAAAATGTACAAATCTTTTTTTTTTTTTTTTTTTGAGACGGAGTCTCGCGCTGTCGCCCAGGCTGGAGTGCAGTGGTCTGATCTCAGCTCACTGCAAGCTCCGCCTCCCGGATTTGCGCCATTCTCCTGCCTCAGCCTCCCGAGTAGCTGGGACTACAGGCGCCCGCCACCTCGCCCGGCTAATTTTTTGTATTTTTTAGTAGAGATGGGGTTTCATCGTGTTAGCCAGGATGGTCTCGATCTCCTGACCTCATGATCCGCCCGTCTCGGCCTCCCAAAGTGCTGGGATTACAGGCTTGAGCCACCGCGCCTGGCCAAAATGTACAAATCTTAAATATTAGGCTCAACGATTTGTTACACAAGCACCCACTCATCTAATCATCACCCAAGACAGAGAATGAGGTTCCCTCTTGTCCCCTCCCACAAGGTAATGGTTCTTCCGACCTCTGTCTCCATGGACTAGTTACCTTGTGCTCACATTTCCTGTAAATGGAATCATGCAGGATGTGGTCTGTTGCTTCTGGCATCCCTTGTTCTACATTCTGCCTGTGAGATTTATCCATGCTGTTGTGTGTATCAGTACTTTGTTCTTTTTTATTGCTGTGTAGTATTCCATTATATGGATATATTACAATTTATCCATTCCCCTCTTGGTGGACATTTGGGTTATTTTCAGTTTGGGGCCGTTAGAAGTAAAGCTCTAGGACCATTCTTGCATGTGATTTTGGTACATGTATGCACTTGCTTCTCTTGAGTAAATGATCTAAATGTGGAATTGTCACATCAGAGGCTGGCATATGTTTAGTTGTAGTAGAGGCTGAGAAAGTTTCTCCCACGTACATGCCAGCAAGGTAACAGAGTTCCAGTCGCTCCGCATCCTCGCCAACGCTTGGAATTACGGGTCGTTTCAGTGTTAGCCGTTTTGATGGGTGCGTAGGGACGCCTCACTATGGTTCATGAAATACAAATGTTCTCTGAGGGAGTGGAGGGACCATCAGCTGACGTCTTCCCTGGGTCTCTGGGGGCTCTGGGACAGACACGGGTGCATCCCTGGGTTGGAACTGGGAAGCTTCTGCTGGCAACTGAGGCGGCTGAGGAGGCAGAGCCTGATGGGAGGGGCTGCTCACCTCTGCCTTCCTTTGTTCACTCACAGCTGGCCACTGCCCCAACCCCGGCATTTCGCTGGGCGCGGTGCGGACAGGCTCCCGCTTTGGTCATGGGGACAAGGTCCGCTATCGCTGCTCCTCGAATCTTGTGCTCACGGGGTCTGCGGAGCGGGAGTGCCAGGGCAACGGGGTCTGGAGTGGAACGGAGCCCATCTGCCGCCGTGAGTAGCTGCCCTACCCTCCTGAGACTCCCCAGCACACCTGGCCGCTGCCCCAGCTGACCCCTGTGTGGCTCCCCCAACAGAGCCCTACTCTTATGACTTCCCTGAGGACGTGGCCCCTGCCCTGGGCACCTCCTTCTCCCACATGCTTGGGGCCACCAATCCCACCCAGAGGACAAAGGGTGAGTGTTTGAGGTGGGGTTTCTGGTTGAGCAGGGTGCTAGATCTGGGTTGGAGCAAGGGAGGGTGCGAGCTTCCTGGAGGCCAGGAGCCTTGGTGGGCTCAGCCACTGGAAGGGAGGGAGGCAGAGAAGCTGGACCTGCTTGGCAAGAGCGCAGGAAGGAGGTGGGGATCTCAATGCTCCCCTTCCACATTTCTCCAGAAAGCCTGGGCCGTAAAATCCAAATCCAGCGCTCTGGGCACCTGAACCTCTACCTGCTCCTGGACTCTTCGCAGAGTGTGTCGGAAAATGACTTTCTCATCTTCAAGGAGAGCGCCTCCCTCATGGTGGACCGGGTCAGGAATCAGGAGCCCGCCTGCAGCAGAGGCCTTCCTGCGCTCACTCTCTCTGTCTCTTTCTCCTCCTCAGAGCCCCACTCACAGCCCACCTCCTCCTAGAAATCTTCTCAGATTCTACTCATGCCATGTAGGAATCATGAATTCAATTTATACAACCATAATTTTTATTCCACAAGCACTGTTAGGACCCTGTGCTGGGGGCTGGGGAACAGCAAAGATGGAAAGCCTGAGGTCTTGCTTTCCAGGAATTCATCATCTAGAACAGTGGTCTCCACAGAAAGGTAGCGAGATAACACACAGGAGTGAAGAGAAAAATACTGATGCCCCTGTGGAATAATTTCAATCAGATTAATAATTTAACATTTAATAATTTCCTCTTAAAACTTCAGCATTATGGCCGGGCGCGGTGGCTCAAGCCTGTAATCCCAGCACTGTGGGAGGCCGAGACGGGCAGATCACGAGGTCAGGAGATCGAGACCATCCTGGCTAACACGGTGAAACCCCATCTCTACTAAAAAATACAAAAAACTAGCCGGGCGAGGTGGCGGGCGCCTGTAGTCCCAGCTACTCGGGAGGCTGAGGCAGGAGAATGGCGTAAACCCGGGAGGCGGAGCTTGCAGTGAGCTGAGATCCGGCCACTGCACTCCAGCCTGGGCGACAGAACGAGACTCTGTCTCAAAAAAAAAAAAAAAAAAAAAACTTCAACATTTTGTGCAGGCTTTAAAATGTGTGTGATAGACCAGGTGTGGTGGCTAGTGCCTGTAATCCCAACACTTTGGGAGGCCGAGGCAGGTGGATCACTTGAGGTCAGGAGTTTGAGATCAGCCTGACCAACATGGTGAAACCCCGTCTATACTAAAAATACAAAATTAGCCACATGTGATGGTGCACGCCTGTAACCCAGCTACTTGGGAGGCTGAGGCAGGAGAATCGCTTGGATCTGGGAGGTGGAGTTGCAGTGAACTGAAATTGTGCCATTGCACTCCAGCCTGGGCAACTAGAGCGAAACTCCGTCTCAAAAAAATAAAATAAAATAAAATATGTGTGATAGAAGTTTGGAAGCCACTGGTTTAAGTTCCTCACCAGAACTTTGTTTTGTAATTATGCTTTTCACAATACTTCATGTAATATTATAAATGGTTTTCCCTCCCACCTACATTTTAAAGAGGGCAGTTTCTGTGCTCTCTTGGGACTCAAAATTAAGTAACTTGTTGCACTGGGAGGCAGCAACACACACAAGTTCCAGCAGTGACTGAGAGTCATGTGACAGGTTCAGATCCCACTTCCACCTCCTCCTCATGATGTGATGGGGGGAGGGGGACGAGGCACCATGCTTCAATTTCCTTATCCATAAAATAGGGGCCATCATGCCCCCTCACAGGGTTGAGTGAAGATTAAATGAGGAGAGAGTCTGTCAAAGAGAAAGATGCTCAACAGAGGTTACTTTTTGTTTTTTTTTTTCCCTGAGATAGTTTTTCTCTGTCACCCAGGTTGGAGTACAGTGGCGTGATCTTGGCTCACTGCAACCTCTGCCTCCGAGTTCAAGTGATTCTCCTGCCTCAGCCTCCTGAGTAGCTGGGACTATAGGTGCCTGCCACCATACCAGGCTAATTTTTGTATTTTTAGTAGAGATGGGGTTTTGCCATGTTGGTCAGGCTGGTCTCGAACTCCTGACCTCAGGTGATCCACCTGCCTAAAGTGTTGGGATTCAGGCATGAGCTACCGCGCCTGGCCCACAGCTTCTTCCTAACAGCCATTTCCTAGTGTCTCCACTGGTCCTAGCCTCTGTCGGTCTCATTCCAGTTTCTCTGCTTCCTCCAGAGCTCTTTGCTTGCTCTCTTACCATCTCCCCTTTGACTTCAGGGCCCTTTACACTGCCTCTCACTTGCCCCACACAGATCTTCAGCTTTGAGATCAATGTGAGTGTTGCCATTATCACCTTTGCCTCAGAGCCCAAAGTCCTCATGTCTGTCCTGAACGTCAACTCCCGGGATATAACTGAGGTGATCAGCAGCCTGGAAAATGCCAAATACAAAGGTACTGGTGTCATCACATGATAGCGATGGGAGAGGAGAAGATGGACCCTTTCAGGGCCTGCAAACAAATTCTGGATGAGTTAGAGAGTGAGGCCTCTTGGTGGCACCTGAGTCCCACAAGTCTGGGGTAGTTTCAACGTCCAGGGTTATGATGGGGGAGCCCAGCTGTTCCCCGCTTATAGCTCATTCTAAGGTGCTGCAGGTCCAAAGACACTGTGCAGGTCTTCAGTTCCTTCCAGTTGCCAAAACCACACTGTCTGGTTTGCATGGCTGCACATTGCCATCTCCCCATGTCATTAGCCACCCATACGCCATGTAAAGCTGCCTGCTGGCACTTAGCAAATGGCTGAAGCCTCTCAAGATTTTGGAAACCTCATCTTTGAATCTTGGGACTTTAGTGTGGTCTTGAATTGGGGTTATGCAATGAACATTTCTTTTTTTTTTTTGAGATGGAGTCTCGCACTGTCACCCAGGCTTGAGTGCAGTGGCACGATCTCGGCTCACTGCAACCTCCGCCTCCCGGGTTCAAGTGATTCTCCTGCCTCAGCCTCCCAAGCAGCTGAGATTTCAGGCACCTGCCACCACGCCTGGCTAATATTTTGTATTTTTAGTAGAGACGGGGTTTCACTGTGTTGGTCAGGCTGGTCTCGTGATCCTGACTTCGTGATCCGCCCGCCTCAGCCTTCCAAAGTGCTGAGATTACAGGTGTGAGCCACCTTGCCCGGCCCTATGCAATGAACATCTCTAAGGTGGAAAGGCTTTTAATGTTTGAACAAGCAAAGATGCCAAATCTCTATCTGAATGGCAAATGTCTGAGTTTATCAAAGCAATTGATAAATTGCATTTCCAGGCCGGGTGTGGTGGCTCATGCCCATAATCCCAGCACTTTGGGAGGCTGAGATGGGCAGATCACTTGAGGTCAGGAAACCAGCTTGGCCAACATGGTGAAACCCCATCTCTACTAAAAATACAAACAATTAGCTGGGCATGGTGGCCAGTGCCTATAATCCCAGCTACTTGGGAGGCTGAGGCACGAATCGCTTGAACTGGGGAGGCAGAGGTTGCAGTGAGCCAAGATCACGCCACTACACTCCAGCCTGGGTGGCAGAGTGAGACTCTGTCTCAAAAAAAAACAAAAGAAAAAAATTGCATTTCCAATAATTGGGGGAATAGAATGATCCCCTATCCCTTAGTGGTAGGCAGGAAGTTTCTAAGAGAGTCCTTCCTTTTGGCATATTCCAGATCATGAAAATGGAACTGGGACTAACACCTATGCAGCCCTAAACAGTGTCTATCTCATGATGAACAATCAAATGCAACTCCTTGGCATGAAAACGATGGCCTGGCAGGAAATCCGACATGCCATCATCCTTCTGACAGATGGTGGGTATCATGGTCTCTGAGTGTGTCTGGAATAGTGGAAGGGGCAACAATATGGGGTCAGAAGCCCTGAGTTCTGATTCTCCCTCTGCCTGACACTTTGGGCCCTGGTTTTTTGTTTTTAGAGATGGGGCCTTGCTCTGTTGCCCAGCTGGTCTCAAACTCCTGGCTTCAAGCAATTCTCCTGCCTCAGCCTCCCAAAGTGCTGAGATTACAGGTATAAGCCACCACACCTGGCCTAGTTTCTTATTTATAAAATAGGGCCGAGTGTGGTCAGCACTTTGGGAGACCAAAGTGGGTGGATCACTTGAGGTCAGGAGTTTGAGATCAGAGGGGTCAACATGGTGAAACCCTGTCTGTACTAACAATACAAAACCATTAGCTGGGTGTGGTGGCACATGCCTGTAATCCCAGTTACTTGGGAGGCTGAGGCAGGAGAATCGCTTGAACCCAGGAGGCAGAGGTTGCAGTGAGCCAAGATCATGCCACTGCACTCCAGCCTGGACAACAGACCGAGACCCTCCATTGTCTCAAAATAAAATAAAATTAAATTAAAAAAATAGAATTAGTGTTGATGATGATGACTGTAACCACAACGACAGCAACGATGATCATGATAGCTGTCCTCCTTTCCTTACACAATTTTTATGGAAAGCTATTTAAGTTGCCTGTGTGAAAGTGCTTTGTGTTAGCTCTTGTTACCCTCTGGGAGATAACTTGGAGATAGGTGAGGAAACGTGGCTCTCGAGCAGGAATGTCGAGGGGCACAGATGCAAGGAACAGTCTGTAGTGGATCTGGCCTTGTCATTTGCCTCTTGATATTATCCAAATTACACAGTTCCTCCAGGACTTAGTTTATAAGATGAGGATACCGACTCTTCCTGGGGTTTCATGAGAATTAAATGAGATAAAGTATAGGAAGCACCTGGTCCAGTGCCTGGAATGTAGAAAATTTCAGTAAAAAAAAAAAAAAAAAATATATATATATATATATATATATATATACTTTTTTTTTTTTTTTTTTTTTTTTTTTTTTTGAGACAGGGTTTCACTCTGTTACCCAGGCTGGACTACAGTGGTGTGATCTTGGCTCACTGCAACCTCTGCCTCCCGGGCTCAAGCAATTATCATGCCTGAGCCTCCAGAGTAGCTGGGACTACAGGTGTTTGTCACACACCTGGCTAATTTTTTTTTTTTTTTTGAGACAGAGTTTCACTCTTGTTGCCCAGGCTGGAGTGCAATGGCGTGATCTTGGCTCACTGCAACCTCCACCTCCCGGTTTCAAGCGATTCTCCTGCCTCAGTCTCTGGAGTAGCTGGGGTTACAGGCATGTGCCACCACACCCGGCTAATTTTGTATTTTTAGTATAAGCACGGTTTCTCCATGTTGGTCAAGCTGGTCTCAAACTCCCGACCTCAGGTGACCGCCTGCCTCGGCCTCCCAAAGCGATGGGATTACACGAATGAGTCACCGTGCCCGGCCACACCTCGCTAATTTTTTGCAGTTTTAGTAGAGACAGGGTGTTGCCATGTTGCCCAGGCTGCTCTCGAACTCCTGAGCTCAGGCAATCCACCTGTTTCGGTCTCCCAAAGTGCTAGGATTACAGGCGTGAGTCACCATGCCCAGTCTAAAAGTATACTTTGAATCTCTTATAGGCAGTGTAAGTGTTGAGGTTCCCAGGCTAAATGTTTTCCTACTCTTCCAGGGCCCTGGGAAATCCTGATATTACCTAGAAGAAGTCTTTATTCTCTTTGTTCTAGGAAAGTCCAATATGGGTGGCTCTCCCAAAACAGCTGTTGACCAAATCAGAGAGATCCTGAATATCAACCAGAAGAGGAATGACTATCTGGGTGAGCCCCCGCCACTGCCACCACATTTGTGCTGCTCCTGCAGAGGTCACGATATCTTCAGCCAGGGATCCCAGCATCTTAGCTCTGGTCCAGAGCCACACGGTTTTATTTCTGCGTCGTTCTGTACAAAGGCAACTGAGTATCATGTTGAAGAGTCTGGAGTCAAACTACTGCCCATGGTCTCAACCTTTTCTTCTTCTTCTTCTTCTTTTTTTTTAGACAGTGTCTCACTGTCACTCAGGGTATATCCCTGGAAAGATGTCCACCCATGCTGGCCCAGAAGCTGGTCCAGAAAGTAAAGATGTCCACCCATGGAGTGCAGTGGTGCAATCATAGCTCACTGCAACCTCAAACTCCTGGGCTCAAGCGATCCTCTCAACTCAGCCTCCCAAAGTGCTAGGATTACAGGTATGAGCCACTATGCTCAGCCCATCTTTACGAATTGTTTAAAATTAATTTTTAATTTTTTGTTTTGAGACAGAATCTTGCTGTGTTGCCCAGGCTGGAGTGCAGTAACTGGATCTCAACTCACTGCAACCTCCACCTCCTGGCTTCAAGTGATTCTACTGCCTCAGCCTCTAGAGTAGCTGGGATTACAGGTGTGTGCCACCATGCCCGGCTCATTTTTGTATTTTTAGTAGAGGTGGAGTTTCACCATATTGGCCAGTCTGGTCTCAAACCCCTGGCCTCAAGTGATCTGCCTGCCTTGGCCTCCCAAGATGCTGGGATTATAGACAGACGTGAGCCACTGTGCCCAGCCAATTTTTAATTTTTAAATTATTATTATTTTTATTTATTTATTTATTTTGAGACGGAGTCTCGCTCTGTGGCCCAGGCTGGAGTGCAGTGGCGCAATCTTGGCTCACTGCAAGCTCTGCCTCCCGGGTTCACGCCATTCTCCTGCCTCAGCCTCCCGAGTAGCTGGGACTACAGGCGCCTGCCACCGTTCCCGGCTAATTTTTTTTTTGTATTTTTAGTAGAGATGGGGTTTCACCGTGTCAGCCAGGATGGTCTGGATCTCCTGACCTCGTGATCCGCCCGCTTCGGCCTCCCAAAGTGCTAGGATTACAGGTGTGAGCCACTGCGCCCGGCCTTTATTATTATTATTATTATTATTATTTGTTTTGTTTTTGTTTTTGTTTTTGTTTTTTGAGACGGAGTCTCGCTCTGTCACCCAGCCTGGAGTGCAGTGGCCAGATCTCGGCTCACTGCAAGCTCCGCCTCCCGGGTTTACGCCATTCTCCTGCCTCAGCCTCCCGAGTAGCTGGGACTACAGACGCTCGCCACCTCGCCCGGCTATTTTTTTGTATTTTTTTTTTACTAGAGACGGGGTTTCACTGGGTTAGCCAGGATGGTCTCGATCTCCTGACCTCGTGATCCGCCCGTCTCGGCCTCCCAAAGTGCTGGGATTACAGGCTTGAGCCACCGCGCCTGGCCTATTATTTTTAATCAACAGCTTTAGACAGAGAATCTTGGTTTCATCTTCAGTGGGCTGTGGCCATGGGCAGTTTCTTCATCTGCAAAAGGGGAATAGTACTAGGACCCAGCTCACAAGCTGACAGGGGAAGATGCTCAGAGAAACACTGCCTGCCTGGCACAGAAAAATGCCCAGCATATGTTAGCCATGACTACGACTGTCATCGTTATCATCATCATCATCATCATCATCAGTATCTCATGTTTCAGGAAACTTTCCAGGAAGAAGAGACCTCGATTCCCTCTAGGGAATGTCCCTGGTGGTTTCTCTTTCAGCAGCACAGCTGGCTAACTAAGGCTTTGGCAGTTGCAGCCTCTAAAGGAACAATTCTTCAGGTTCAGACTAAACACAAATTGCACTGACCTTTGATCAGAAAGTAATTTCAGAGAGAGATGCTCAGACAGGGAGGGCAACCGGTTTTGAGCCCCAACATTTCATCTTCCCCTTAGCTCCTCTCCTTTCCATTCACACTGCTCCCTCCCAGCTCACCTGGCCCTGGAGGTAAGCTGATTCCTCTTTAAAACTCCGGCCCAAGGAAGACAAAATTTAAAGCCCACTCCCTTCCTCCTTAGCATCACTGGGCCAAGGTTACGTCATTGGGCCAAATGCTACAAAAACATTTTATTGAAAATAAGTAGGAAACCAAATGAAAATAGTCAAAGAAAATGCACAAGGCATGATCATTGTCTAGCTCCAACTGTAACTGTTTCTCTCTGGGCCATTGCCAGATTGCCTCCTGGATGAAGCTCTCTTGGTCTACCTAAGCACCTTGCTTTTACACACAACGCAGGGCTCTCTGAGAGCAAAAATGCGCCACAAGGGTTGCAAAGGCTGAGAGAGGAGCAGACTCCGTGATCTGCCTGAGGGCAGCTCCGATTGGCACCGCAGTCAGAGAACAGGCGCGGCCTGCTGCGTGGGTCCAGGGCCTCCAGTGGGAGGACTTGGCTTTAGGCCCTTCTCCCAGATGCTACCTTTTACAGAGGAAGACCACATCTGAGGTTTTGTTTCCATGTTATGTTCTGAGTTCTTTCTATTCATTCAGTCATTTAAAAATACTTACCAAAGTACTACAAACCTGGGTGGCTTAGAACACAGAATTTCTTTTTCTTACAGTTCTGGAGGTTAGAAGTCTGAGATCGAGGTGTTGCAGGGCCGTGCTTCCTTGGAAGGCTCTTGGGAAGAATTCTTTCCTGTCTTTTCTGGCTGCCGTTGGCTCCAACCGTGCCTTGGCTTGTGGCAGCATAAACCCATTCTCTGCCTCTGTCTTCAACTCGCCTTCTTTTCTGTGTGCACCTCTGTGTCGTTACATGCTGTTCTCTTATATAGATAGGAGACCCACTGCCTGTGTCTTTGTGTCCAAATTCCCTTCTTCTTCTTTTGTTCATTTGTTTGAGACAGAGTCTCGCTCTGTCACCCAGGAGCCCAGGCTGCAGTGCAGTGGCGAGATCCCAGCTCACTGTAACCTCTGCATCCTGGGTTCAAGAGATTCTTTTTTTTTTTTTTTCAGATGGAGTCTGGCTCTGTCACCCAGGCTGGAGTGCAGTGGCCGGATCTCAGCTCACTGTAAGCTCCGCCTCCCGGGTTTACGCCATTCTCCTGCCTCAGCCTCCCGAGTAGCTGGGACTACAGGCGCCCGCCACCTCGCCCGGCTAGTTTTTTTGTATTTTTTAGTAGAGACGGGGTTTCACCGTGTTCGCCAGGATGGTCTCGATCTCCTGACCTCGTAATCTGCCTGTCTCGGCCTCCCAAAGTGCTGGGATTACAGGCTTGAGCCACCGCGCCCGGCCGGTTCAAGAGATTCTTATGCCTCAGTCTCCCGAGAAGCTGGGATTACAGGCATGTGCCACCATGCCCAGCTGATTTTTGTATTTTTAGTAGAGACATGGTCTCGCCATGTTGGCTAGACTGGTCTTGAACTCCTGGCCTCAAAGCGATCTGCCTGCCTTAGCCTCAAAAGCTGCTGGGATTACAGGCATGAGTCACCACCATGGCCAGCCAATTCACTTTTTTTTTTTTTTTTTTTGAGATGGTGTCTTGCTCTGTTGCCCAGCCTGGAGTGCAGTGGTGCAATCTCGGCTCACTGCAACCTCTGCCTCCCAGGTTCAAGCGATTCTCCTGCCTCAGCCTCCTGAGTAGCTGGGATTACAGGCATGTGCCAGCATGCCCAGCTAATCTTTGTATTTTTAGTAGAGACGGGATTTCACTATGTTGATCAGGCTGGTCTCGAACTCCTGACCTCGTGATCTGCCTGCCTCAGCCTCCCAAAGTGCTGGGATTACAGGTGTGAGCCACCGCGCCTGGCTCACTTCTTCTTCTTCTTCTTTTTTTGAAATGAAGTTTCGCTCTTGTTGCCCAGGCTGAAGTGCAATGGCACGATTGATCTCGGCTCACAGCAACCACCGCCTCCTGGTGACTGCAGGTGTGAGCCACCATGCCTGGCCCCGGCTTACTTCTTCTTGTTTTTATTATTATTATTTTTAGTGGAGATAGGGTTTCACCCAGTTATCCAGGATGGTCTCGATCTCCTGACCTCATGATCTGCCCACCTCAGCCTCCTAAAGTGCTGGGATTACAGGCATGAGCCACTGCGCCTGGCCTGGCTTACCTCTTCTTATAAGGACCCCAGTCATTGGACTAGAGCTCACCCTAATCCAGTATGACTCAATCTTAACTTGATTACATCTGCAAATACCCATTTTCCAAATAAGGTCACAGATACTAAGGGTTAGGATTTGAACACATCTTTCTGGGGGACACAATTCTACCATTATAGGCAATAAACAGGATAAGAAAACCATAGAACCCAGCAGGTGGTAGGTGACACAAGCTAAGAGGTCTTGTCATGTTGCCCAGGCTGGTCTCAAACTTCTGGCTTCAAGGGATCCTCCCACTTTACCTCCCAAAGTGGGGATGAAAGTGTCTGGGGCATTGCAGTTTTAGACAGGAAGACCAGGGAAGGCCTCACTGAGAAGGTGACATTTGAGCCAAGACTTAAAAAGGTACGAAAGTGAGCTATGTGGAAGTCTGGGGGAGGAGTGAACTAGGCAGAGGCATAGCGGGGGCCAAGGGCCTGAGGTGTGACTACGCCTAAGGATTTGATAAACTTCAGAGAGGCTGTGTGCTACAGGAGAGTGAAGGGCAGGCAATGGCAGGAAATGAGGGCAGACAGGTAGCAGTGGGGAGGACGCAGGGGTCCAGTTTATGTAGGTCTTGGTTGGACACAGTGAGTTTCAGATGACAGCCTCCTGTCTCATGGGGTAGCCCCAAAGCCACAGGAGTCTGGTGATTTCCTTCTTCCCCAACAGACATCTATGCCATCGGGGTGGGCAAGCTGGATGTGGACTGGAGAGAACTGAATGAGCTGGGGTCCAAGAAGGATGGCGAGAGGCATGCCTTCATTCTGCAGGACACAAAGGCTCTGCACCAGGTCTTTGAACATATGCTGGGTGAGTGAGCGTTGCCCTCCCTGGTGTAGGGAGGATGGTGAGGAGCCCGTCAGAAGCCCACGTTGGGAAGCTAGACACAGTGCCCTTCATTTGCTTCCTTCCCCATCTGATCCTCACACCCACAGATGTCTCCAAGCTCACAGACACCATCTGCGGGGTGGGGAACATGTCAGCAAACGCCTCTGACCAAGAGAGGACACCCTGGCATGTCACTATTAAGGTACCAGGAAGGAGGGGCGGGGCTTGGATTCCAGAGGTGAAAGTGGCCATGGGCCAGAGATACTGCAATCCCTGAAGATCACCTGTTCCCCCTGTAGCCCAAGAGCCAAGAGACCTGCCGGGGAGCCCTCATCTCCGACCAATGGGTCCTGACAGCGGCTCACTGCTTCCGCGATGGCAACGACCACTCCCTATGGAGGGTCAATGTGGGTAAGGCAGGGGATGCACCAGGCTCCCGATCCTGAAGCCACAGATCCCACCACCTGACCCAGCCTCTGGCCCCTGCAGGAGCCCTGGTCTAGCCTAATCTGGCATATCATTTCCAGGAGACCCCAAATCCCAGTGGGGCAAAGAATTCCTTATTGAGAAGGCAGTGATTTCCCCAGGATTTGATGTCTTTGCCAAAAAGAACCAGGGAATCCTGGAGTTCTATGGTGATGACATCGCCCTGCTGAAGCTGGCCCAGAAAGTAAAGATGTCCACCCATGCCAGGTGCCTGGAGTCTGGGATGGGAGGGTGCCCTCCAGGGGAGAGTGCTCTGGAGAGCCCTGGAAGAGATACTGGGGACAGGCTGGTGTGACTCTTGCTCTTCTCCCCAGGCCCATCTGCCTTCCCTGCACCATGGAGGCCAATCTGGCTCTGCGGAGACCTCAAGGCAGCACCTGTAGGGACCATGGTGAGTGCTGGGACTTATGGTGCTTGAGAGCTGGGGCCGGGGTTTAGGGGTGATAACAAGGACTAGGCTGCAGTCCCCAAGCCAGGAATCTGGATTCTGGGTAAAAGGACCAGCACCAATATCCTCTTCTCTTGACTATAGAGAATGAACTGCTGAACAAACAGAGTGTTCCTGCTCATTTTGTCGCCTTGAATGGGAGCAAACTGAACATTAACCTTAAGATGGGAGTGGAGGTGAGGGTCTCAGGTTGGGGATGCTGGGATCCCCCTGTGACAGCTCGCAGAATCTCTCTCTTCCTTCTCCAGCTCTGGCTGCTTTCTCTCTCTGACGTGGGTCACCTCTCCTCCCAAGTCTCACAAACCTGCTAGGTGTCCCTGAGTCTGCTTATTCTTTTGATGTTGTTGAGATGGAATCTTGCTCTGTCTCCCACACTGGAGTGCAGTGGCACGATCTTGGCTCACTGCGACTTCTGCCTCCCAGATTTAAGTGATTCTCCTACCTCGGCCTCCCAAGTAGCTGGGATTATAGGTGCTTGCCACCACATGCAGCTAATTTTTGTATTTTTAGTAGAGACAGGATTCCGCCATGTTGGCCAGGATGGTCTTGAACTCCTGACCTCAAGTGATTCGCCCACCTCAGCCTCCCAAACTGCTGGGATTACAGGCGTGAGCCATTGCACCCAGTCAGGTCTGCTTATTCTTCCCTTCTCTCTGGTTCCACCCCTACGGCAGTGGACAAGCTGTGCCGAGGTCGTCTCCCAAGAAAAAACCATGTTCCCCAACTTGACAGATGTCAGGGAGGTGGTGACAGACCAGTTTCTATGCAGTGGGACCCAGGAGGATGAGAGTCCCTGCAAGGGTGAGTCCCTCACCATGCCTGGATTCCCAAAGGGGAAGGCCACCTGTGTCTCTGTGGCCAGGGTGCATGCCAGAACACCAGTCCACTGCCCTGTATGACGCTGTCTCCTGTCACCCTTTGCTGGCAGGAGAATCTGGGGGAGCAGTTTTCCTTGAGCGGAGATTCAGGTTTTTTCAGGTGAGAAGGTGGAAGCTTGCAGGACCCAGGGGTTACAGGATGTCAGCCTTGTTGGGGGGATGAGGGAGGCCTTTGAGGGATCTAGGGAGGTTGGGGCTTACAGCTGGAGCTGTGGCAGCCTCCCAGCCAGTTCTCTCCTTTTCTCCAGGTGGGTCTGGTGAGCTGGGGTCTTTACAACCCCTGCCTTGGCTCTGCTGACAAAAACTCCCGCAAAAGGGCCCCTCGTAGCAAGGTCCCGCCGCCACGAGACTTTCACATCAATCTCTTCCGCATGCAGCCCTGGCTGAGGCAGCACCTGGGGGATGTCCTGAATTTTTTACCCCTTTAGTCATGGCCACTGAGCCCTCTGCTGTCCTGTTAGAATCCGCCCCCCCTCCATCTTCTACCTCTGAATGCCCACCCTTAGACTCTGTGACCCATGCCGTCTCCTAGTTGAGTAAATCTGGGTCTCTAGGATGCCAGGGGCAGCGCACACAAGCTGGGAAATCCTCAGGGCTCCTACCAGCGGGACTGCCTCGCTGCCCCACCTCCCGCTCCTTGGCCTGTCCCCAAATTCCTCCCCTGGTTGACTTGACTCATGCTCATTTCACTTTCATATGGAATTTCCCAGTTATGAAATTAATAAAAATCAGTGGTTTCCACATCTGTCTGTGACTCTATCTGGAGGCCAGGTAGGGCTGGCCTGGGGGGAAGGGGAGGCCAGAATGACTCCAAGAGCCACAGGAAGGCAGGTCAGAGACCCCACTGGACAAACAGTGGCTGGACTCTGTACCATAACACACAAGCAACAGGGGAGTGAGCTGGATCCTTATTTCTGGTCCCTAAGTGGGTGGTCTGGGCTTGCTGGGGAGGAGCTGAGGCCAGAAGGAGGTACTGAAGGGGAGAGTCCTGGACCTTGGGCAGCAAAGGGTGGGACTTCTGCAGTTTCTGCTTCCTTGACTGGCAGCTCAGCGGGGCCCTCCCGCTTGGATGTTCCGGGAAAGTGATGAGGGTAGGACAGGCGGGGCAAGCTGCAGGTGCCAGAACACAGATTGCATAAAAGGCCGGGAGCTGGTGGGGGGCAGGGGAAGGGAATGTGACCAGGTCTAGGTCTGGAGTTTCAGCTTGGACACTGAGCTAAGTAGACAAGCAAAACAAGCCAGGACACGCCATCCTGCCCCAGGCCCAGCTTCTCTCCTGCCTTCTAACGCCATGGGGAGCAGTCTCAGCCCCCAGCTCTACCTGATGCCCTTCATCTTGGGCCTCTTATCTGGAGGTAAGTGAGGGTAACCTTCCCTTCCTGCTGTCCCCAGCATCCCTCCTTGGCCTTTTGGGGCCAGGCTTCATCAGCCTTTCTCTTCAGGTGTGACCACCACTCCATTGTCTTCGGCCCAGCCTCAAGGATCCTGCTCTCTGGAGGGGGTAGAGATCAAAGGTGGCTCCTTCCGACTTCTCCAAGAGGGCCAGGCACTGGAATACGTGTGTCCTTCTGGCTTCTACCCGTACCCTGTGCAGACACGTACCTGCAGATCCACGGGGTCCTGGAGCACCCTGCAGACTCAAGATCGAAAAACTGTCAAGAAGGCAGAGTGCAGAGGTTTGAGGGCAATGAGTGTGGGCAGTGGCCTAAGGGAGAAACAGGGCAGATGGCAGCAAGGTCAGGACTAGGATGAGACTAGGCAGGGTGACAAGGTGGGCTGACCAGGAGTAGGAGCAGTTTTAGGGTTGTAGAGGGAAAGGAAGGGAAAAAAAAAAGGGGAGTTAACCTTTAGTAAGCATTTACCCTGGGCTTCCACGCAGCCCTGGAAGTCAAGAGAACACTCAGCAATGGGGAGGGAGGAGCAGCGGAAACCCCTATGGGTTGAAGGGTAGGTAAGATGCAGCTTCTGCAGGACTGGGAATGCTCTGTTTCTCAGTGACCTGGTCTCTGAGACCAGGAGGGAAACACCTAAGGCAGCCTTTCCCTCTTAATGACTTCTACTTCTCCCCTCTTCTCAAAGCAATCCGCTGTCCACGACCACAGGACTTCGAGAACGGGGAATACCGGCCCCGGTCTCCCTACTACAATGTGAGTGATGAGATCTCTTTCCACTGCTATGACGGTTACACTCTCCGGGGCTCTGCCAATCGCACCTGCCAAGTGAATGGCCGGTGGAGTGGGCAGACAGCGATCTGTGACAACGGAGGTGAGAAGCATCCTCTCCCCCCACATTGCTGTCTCCCTGACAGCGCCTAGCCTGAGGAGTGGGCATTTGCCCCCGGACACTGTAACTCTTGCTCTCTACCTTGCCCTCGGGGCCTCAGGCTTCAGCGCTTACCTCCATGTCTCATGCCTCTGCAGCGGGGTACTGCTCCAACCCAGGCATCCCCATTGGCACAAGGAAGGTGGGCAGCCGGTACCGCCTTGAAGACAGCGTCACCTACCACTGCAGCCGGGGGCTTACCCTGCGTGGCTCCCAGCGGCGAACATGTCAGGAAGGTGGCTCTTGGAGCGGGACGGAGCCTTCCTGCCAAGGTGACCCTTGACCTGTACCCCCAGGTCAGATCCTGATCTTGCATCCTACTGTCTTCTCTCCCCACCTCAACCCTGCTCTTTCCTCACTTCTTTTAAACCTTCCTCTAGAACTGTCTCACTTCTGAGCCTTTTCTACCCTGGAAACCCACAATCCCCTGTCTCTTTGGTCACTGTGTCCCTGACACTCCCAGACATTTGACCTCATTTCTGACTCTCCCAGACTCCTTCATGTACGACACCCCTCAAGAGGTGGCCGAAGCTTTCCTGTCTTCCCTGACGGAGACCATAGAAGGAGTCGATGCCGAGGATGGGCACAGCCCAGGTTTGAAGGCAGAGAGGGGAGGCAAGGCAGGGAACTGGGGGAAAATGGAGAAGGGACAAGATAATCGTTCATGCTGGAGCCTGAGTCACTCTCCTGGCACCCAGGGGAACAACAGAAGCGGAGGATCATCCTAGACCCTTCAGGCTCCATGAACATCTACCTGGTGCTAGATGGATCAGACAGCATTGGGGCCGGCAACTTCACAGGAGCCAAAAAGTGTCTAGTCAACTTAATTGAGAAGGTGGAGTCCTCCTATCCCTGAACTTGGGGGAATGGAATCTTGCTGATCTTCCAGGACTAGCTCCCTGATCATTCCAGCCCCTCTGAACCGCAGGGCCCCAGGAAAGTCTCCAGGTCCTATTCTGTCCTCCTTCCCTTGTACTTGATTCCTCCATGAACCTGTGCTTGAGCCTCTTCCTAAGAGCCTCCCTGTCCCAGCAACGTTGCTGAAGTCTCCCAATCACAGTATTCTACTTTCAATGCCATGGCGCCTTGTTCTCCTCACCCACAGGTGGCAAGTTATGGTGTGAAGCCAAGATATGCTCTAGTGACATATGCCACATACCCCAGAATTTGGGTCAAAGTGTCTGACCAAGAGAGCAGCAATGCAGACTGGGTCACGAAGAAGCTCAGTGAAATCAATTACGAAGGTCAGAGGTTAGGGAATGGTGGGAGGTTCACTTTGGGGTCAGGAGGTTCAGGAGTGTTGTGTGGAGGGGGTCATGAGACTACCTTGAGGGCAACAGGGGGACCACTTTGTAGTCAAAGGTTGAACAGCAGGGTCATTGGGCAATGGAGGTTAGTGGGAACCTGCTGAGGGCTGGAAGGGCCACTTTGTGGTCAAAGGGAAGTCCATATGATGATTAACTTAAAAAGTTGAAGATGTGAGATTTCAGTTGCAGATTGGTCTCTGGGGTTAAAAGATGGCTTGGAAGACCAGGTGAGGCGATGCTCTCTTCCCTCCCCACAGACCACAAGTTGAAGTCAGGGACTAACACCAAGAGGGCCCTCCAGGCAGTGTACAGCATGATGAGTTGGCCAGAGGACATCCCTCCTGAAGGCTGGAACCGCACCCGCCATGTCATCATCCTCATGACCGATGGTCAGAAGGGACCTCTCTCCTGTCCCAGCCTCCCCACCTTCTCAGACCAGCATGTGGCCCTTAAGTCCACTTGTAACACTATACCCATGGTTGGGGCCCTGAATGTGACTCGTAACTGGCTGTTCATCTCTCCTGTGACCCTTCATAAAGAATTATTCCTAAAGCCCTGTGATCAACTACCTCTAACCCTTCCTCAACTTACTCACCCTGCCACGTGTATCACTGCCTCTAGCCAATTTATCTTATCTCCTACCCTCATGGTCCCGTCTCTTCTGCAGGATTGCACAACATGGGCGGGGACCCAATTACTGTCATTGATGAGATCCGGGACTTGTTATACATCGGCAAGGATCGTAAAAACCCGAGGGAGGATTATCTGGGTGAGTAACCTGCCTAGGACCCAGCACCCTACTTCCTCAGGGCTTGGACCGTCATCCTTCCTTTTTCTCCCTCAGATGTCTATGTGTTTGGGGTTGGACCTTTGGTGGACCAAGTGAACATCAATGCTTTGGCTTCCAAGAAAGACAATGAGCAACATGTGTTCAAAGTCAAGGATATGGAAAACCTGGAAGACGTTTTCTTCCAAATGATTGGTAGGCAGACACAAGGGAATCAAGAACGCAACTCTCCTCAGCTTCCCCTGAAATAATTCATTCTTCCTCTACCCCTGAAGCTCTAGTTGCCTGGAAAGCCTTCTTCATTCCTCCTTCTCTACCTCAGTATCACTATTCTTGTTTCCTGGCACTGTTTGCTTCTTAACCTTAGAATCACAGAGCTCTAGGCACTTCAGAGATCTTTCTATTGTCCTACATTTGACACATGTGGAAACAAAGGCCAAAGGAGGTCAAGGGGCAGCAAGCTAGCAACAGGGCTGGGCTTGAAAACAGCCAGGCCTCTGATAGCTTGATCCCAAGTTCTTTCCCTTTTCACTCCACCACAGCAGTTTTCTCCTAACACGAGGAAACAAATACCTGTGGCCTTTCCCTTTCTCCTTTTGGGCCTCTGCCCCCCACAGACTTCTACCCAAAGGCTGCTGCCGTTTGGGAATGAAGTGTTCCAAGTTTTCAGCACATTCTCCTTCTCTGCCAGATGAAAGCCAGTCTCTGAGTCTCTGTGGCATGGTTTGGGAACACAGCGAGGGTACCGATTACCACAAGCAACCATGGCAGGCCAAGATCTCAGTCACTGTAAGCACAGAATCCCAGTAGTGAGGACTTGGGGGAGGTGAGGTCAAGGTGAAATGGGAGTAGGGGAAGGGCAAAATGGCCGTAAGAGATGGTGGTTTGTGAAAGTTGAGTTTTCCCTTTCTACTGTTCTGTTCCCAGCGCCCTTCGAAGGGACATGAGAGCTGTATGGGGGCTGTGGTGTCTGAGTACTTTGTGCTGACAGCAGCACATTGTTTTACTGTGGACGACAAGGAACACTCAATCAAGGTCAGCGTGGGTAAGGATGCAACTGAAGGTCCCGGGCTGCACCTACGCCCTCCAGGCAACACCTCCCACTTTCTACAGATCCCACACTCCACTCATCTGCAATGCAGCCCCATCCCTTGCACCCCAGACCAGTCAGGGATGGGGAAGACTTGAAGTTAGGAATGACATGGGGCCAGAGGCAAGAAGCTGCCCACAAAGAGGTGGTACCTATTCTCCTACTTCAAGGGAAGAAGCGGGACCTGGAGATAGAAAAAGTCCTATTTCACCCCGACTACAACATTAGCGGGAAAAAAGAAGCAGGAATTCCTGAATTTTATGACTATGACGTTGCCCTGATCAAGCTCAAGAATAAGTTGAATTATGACCCGACTATCAGGTGAGAGCATCCAGATCCCTGAGGAAAGGCTGGGAAAGGCTGGAGGACTGGGGTGAGGAGCAGGCCTAGTTTGCTGTTCTTTCTCCATCCTTTATAGGCCCATTTGTCTCCCCTGCACCGAGGGAACAACTCGAGCTTTGAGGCTTCCTCCAACTACCACTTGCCAGCAACAGAGTAAGACATACTAGGGGGGAGGATAAGGATGAGATCCCGAGACAAGTGAGGCATGAGAGGGAGATGCAATAGGAAGAGACGATGCCTGGCCCAGAACCTAGCACTAGGAAGGGCTTAGGGGACATCTGCTGAGTGACAAAGTCAATAGGGAGATGACAGTGGTGGGAGCAGCTGAAGTGATGCAGTCTATTTGTCCAGAGGAAGAGCTGCTCCCTGCACAGGATATCAAAGCTCTGTTTGTGTCTGAGGAGGAGAAGAAGCTGACTCGGAAGGAGGTCTACATCAAGAATGGGGATAAGGTGAGAAATGGGCATCCTAAGGAGGCACTCTAGGCCCTAATCCTTCCTAAGCCACCTCTGTTCATTACCTTTCTCCATGCTTCCCACCTCCCCTACAGAAAGGCAGCTGTGAGAGAGATGCTCAATATGCCCCAGGCTATGACAAAGTCAAGGACATCTCGGAGGTGGTCACCCCTCGGTTCCTTTGTACTGGAGGAGTGAGTCCCTATGCTGACCCCAATACTTGCAGAGGTGAGAGAACGCTCTCTGGTTGTGCTCCAAGTGCCCGAGGGCCAAGAGTCCTTTTCCCTACAGCTTCTCCTCTCCTTGCAGGTGATTCTGGCGGCCCCTTGATAGTTCACAAGAGAAGTCGTTTTATTCAAGTGAGTCCTCCCTTTCCTATCTGGGGAGATGCCAAGTGGTCAGCATGGGCCCCAAAGCAGGAAAGCACAATGCATGTGGCTAGTAATTCGAGGTGGGCAGAGCCTGCCTCACTTTAGGACTGCATGTCTGGCCTGTGTGTGTCAAGAATGAGGCTGAGCTGGGTCCCTAGCCTGATTCCTTTAGGTCAGCTAAGACACAATCAGGAACAGTCATGCTTCCAGGATTAGGAATTCTATGAATGATCCATGGCACCCCACTGCCTCTGCAGGTTGGTGTCATCAGCTGGGGAGTAGTGGATGTCTGCAAAAACCAGAAGCGGCAAAAGCAGGTACCTGCTCACGCCCGAGACTTTCACGTCAACCTCTTCCAAGTGCTGCCCTGGCTGAAGGAGAAACTCCAAGATGAGGATTTGGGTTTTCTCTAAGGGGTTTCCTGCTGGACAGGGGCGCGGGATTGAATTAAAACAGCTGCGACAACACTTGTGTTCCAGATCCTTTTGGGGCAAGGGAGTGGGGAACGGGCACTGGCCATGTTGTTACACTGAGATCAAACCTGACACCCATTTTTAAAGGCTTAACCCCAATCCCAAGTGCTGAAAAACCAGAGGCTGAGGGAGATATGTAAGCTTCCACCTCAGTGTTTTACTGAGACCAGCATTGGGGCATTTGAGGCACAAGGAATCCAGCTCTGTTCCCTAGAAGCCATCCACAAGGTTTTCCTTGTAGACGTCATCACTGTAGACAATCTGGGTCCTCTTGTCCCGGTGGCAACCCTTAGGGCTGTTCTGGACAGCTAGGGAGGGAGAAGAGGAACAGTTAAGGTCTAAAGGAGATCATAGATCAGACCCTGAGGCTGACTCCTGACCACCTCAGTCCTGGCTGCTGGCCCCTGGAAACCCAGTTTCCACGCTGCCCTCTGGTGGCCAGGATGGCCTGTCTTCCTTAGCTCCTTTGTGCCAACCCATGGCCAAGGAGAGTGTAAGTGGACATTTTGATGAATGTTTTGTTCTTAGAAAAATCCCAAATGTCATTGTTGAGATATATGAATGATATTAACCCACTACTTATAGTCAGTATGTCAGAAGCTAAAAACTAGAAAACCTCTGTAGCCCTTTATTGACATGCTGGTCAACTCTAGTTCCTTTCTTTTGCCTGAAAGGCCACTGTTGCTCTGAGTCCTTCTTTCTGCTCACTCCCTTCCCAGGAAAATCTACTTTCAGGTAAATGGGTTACTCATACTAAGGAATGCTACTAGCTCCACCAGAACTCATCCAGCATGTAGCTTTGGCCCTCACCATTCTCTCTCAAGCCTCTAGCTGTTTCTTCCCCTTCCTCTTTTCCTCCCTCCACCAGACATGTTACTCTCTTCACCCCATCCAAAGATTCCATCCCCACCACCCTTGACCTAGAGAGAATCTCTCCCACCCACTTCTCATCCTGTGATCTCTGTACCTTGACACTGCTGGCTACTCCCTCTTTCTCAAAGCATGTGTCCTTTCGCTTCAGTGGCCCAGGCCCCTCTGGTGCTGCTCCCAGCCCTCTGACCCCTCCTCCTGTCTCCTTTGCTAACGTTAGGCTCAACGTTAGCCTAACGTGTCAGGAGAGCTGGAGACACGTGGGGCGTAAGGTGGACAGTCCTGTTTCCTAACATAGTCCCTGAGTATTCCTCAAGTCTAGTCCTGGGTCGTTTTTTTTCTCCGAAATCAGTCTCCCTCATGATCGGGGAGCCACCCTGTGATGCAGATGACTTAATCTATGTTTTCATTCCTTACCTCACACCTGAGTTCCAGACCCCTAATTTCAAATACTTACGAAATTCACTCTACTCCATCTCAAAATGAACAAGCCCCATGAGACACTCATCTTTCTCACCAATCTCACTCCAGCTCCCATTTTCTTCCCTGTTCCAGTCGCTGCTTTGGAAGCTGTTCTCAATCCTTTTCTCTCCTTTCTTTACCTCTAACTAACAGATGATCTGAAATTTTCCTTCCCATTCCCACAGCCTCTGCACACACTCTGACCTCGATAATCTCTAGGAAACCCAAGGATGTGTGGGGGAACCAAAAGGAGTGTGCTGTAGGGGAGAGGACGGGAAAGAAAATCCCATTCTTACCGAGGGAGCCCCAGACAGACTTGCCAGTAGCGGCATCCAGCATGGGCTGTTTCCGGGCTATGTTGACTTTGAGCTGTACAGACTCCACCTGGGTCCCGTTGAGCTAAAGCAGAAGAGGGGAGGCAGAGGATGGGGAGGAAAACATTACAGATACACCAAAGAAGCTATTCCAGGAGTTGCTATCCTAGGAGTAGACTGAATAAGGAATCTGAGAATGTAAGTTTTTCTGTGTGAATAGGGAGAGACTTTATCAAGAGGAACCAACTTCTTCCTGGCATCTAGTATTTTGATGAGAACACATGAGAACAGCAGAGGCGATGGGAAGAACAGATTTGCGAAGTTCCAACCTCAGCAACGGCCTGATCTGCTGACTCCATCTTTTCATAGGTGACGAAGGCACAGCTGGGATAAGAAAAAACAGGGTCAGTGGAGAGCCAAGGGGCTCTTCTGGACCCAACCAAACCCAGCGATCACAGGCGGCTGCCGGGAGGGCAGCTTCCTCCCTCAAGTCTCACACCCCAGGATTCGCCCAGGACTTCTCATCATGCCCTGTCGTCATCCTTACTTTCTGGGTGGGTCCATGGAGAGGTCAATGATGTTTCCAAAAGGAGAGAAGGCCCCACGGAGAAGGGTAGGCGTCATGTCTTCTCCGTATACATAGAGAGTATTCCCTTTCCTAGGGGCTCGCCGTTCAGGGAAGGAGTCCGACCCTTTGGGAGCAGGAATCACAGTCACAAGACATGGTCCATCCCACACTTCACTTAGTAGGACCCACATAAACCTCAGTTAAGGTCACCTTGACCTCCAGCCAAGATCACTCACTGCGGAAAGGACCCTCTCGGTCTCGGTCTCGATCCCGCTCCCGATCCCTGTCCCGTTCCCGGTCTCGATCTCGATCTCGATCTCGATCCCGATCCCGATCCCGATCCCTGTCCCGCTCTCGGTCTCTGTCTCGATCCCGCTCCCGATCTCGGTCTCTGTCCCGGTTCCTCTCATGGCTGCGGTCCCGGCTGCGGCTTCGGGGAGGGGAGGCTGAGGAGTGGGCACCACTGCGTTCTTCATAGCCCCAGTCAAAGCTTCGAGGGGGACCATCACCAGCCCCTGGGCCCTCTGCCTCTTCTCCATCTGGCCCTAGTTCTCGAAGTCGATCACTAGAAGACACAAAGCTGGGGAGATGCAGACTGAAGATCAAAGGGGGGTTTTACCTTCTCCCCTTGGACCCTGTGGAGACTCAATATTCCCTCAATAGCACAGCTTCTACAGCCCAAACCTCCCAAGGACTCAGGCAATCAACCCCGCCAAGTGGGCCCAGTCTTATCTCTACTCTCTAACCTCTCATACAGAGATTTCCTCTGGGGACGTCTAGATGACTGTAAAAGAGACCAAGAACAGTTAAGATGATTCCCAGTTGCTAACATGTAGTCCAAAATAAGTTAGTTTCTCATGTTCCTCCATCCCCAACCCCTCAGGGACAGAAATTAGAAGCCTTTACCTCTTGCAGGTCATCATCAGCAGATATGCTCCTCTGGAACGGCTGGAAAGTGGGGACTGGTCCCTTCTCGGGGTCCTGGAGAGGGGAGAGACCTACCTCAGTGTGGAGCAGGAGGCTGCCCAACCATGGAACAGAGATGTTCCTCTTCCCTCACCCTCTTCTAGATCTCCTCTGATCTCTTCTTTCCTTTTAACACTATATACATTTCTTATTTGACTATGTGGTTTTATTTATTTGTTTTTATTTTTTGAGACAGGGTCTTGCTCTGTTGTCCAGGTTGGAGTGCAATGGTGCAATCATAGCTTGCTGCAGCCTTGACCTCCCAGGCTCAAGCAATCCTCCTACCTTAGCCTCCCTAGTAGCTGAGACTAGAGATGCGCTCTACCATGCTTGGCTAATTTCTGTTTTGTTTTTGTTTTTTTTTTTTTGTAGAGATAGGGTTTCACTATGTTGCCAGGGCTGGTCTCAAATTCCTGGGCTCAAGCAATCCTCCTACCTTGGCCTCCTAAAGTGCTCTAATTATAGGAATGAGCCACTGCCACACCTGCCATTGCAGCTTTTTGGTTTTGTTTTGAGATAGAGTCTTGCTCTGTCGCCCAGGGTGGAGTACAGTGGTGCGATCTCCACTCACTGCAACCTGTGCCTCCTGGGTTCAAGCAATTCTCTGGCCTCAGACTCCTCAGTAACTGGGACTATAGGCGTGCATCACCATGCCCTGCGAATTTTTGTTATGTTTAGTAGAGACGGGTTTCACCATGTTGGCCAGGTTGGTCTCAAACTCCTAACCTCAAGTGATCTGCCCACCTTGGCCTCCCAAAGTGCTGGGATTATAGGCATGAGCCACCACGCCTGGCTGATACTTTTTATAAGTGACTTGATATGTTATATGTTCAGTTTATTTCAACCTCTCTTGAATCTGATAACATTTTCTGCCCTTTCCATCCCTTAGAGCGACATATTCCAAGAGCTCCAATCCAAAGTGGATTAGAACTACAAAATTTGTAAAATGGAGAATTCAGGAGTCATCTAGTTTTTTCATTTAATATTTGAGAGGCAAAACTCAGAATGGTACAGCAATTTGCCAGTGCTCGAGTATGCATATTTTTCCCCAAACCCATCTACATTCCAACTTGGAGGGATGCCCTCTAAACAATCCTTCTGTTTGTGCTCACCTTTAACTTCCCCTCAAGGGTTCGAGAACGCTTGAAGCCTGAGTTCTTGGTCTCAGCCTTGATGGCACTGATGGCTCCTGATTTCACCAGCTGCTTTGCCTGCTCTGTTGCTGTGGCTGTGTCCACGACAGGCTGCTCTGATAGTGCTGGAGTGATAAGGGGAAGAGGCATTATGTTGACCAGGCCATGATGAAGGTCAGCCCCATGCTGCCCACTTCCAGTCCATCCCCATTTCCCCTGTCACTCACAGCGTTTGACACCGCCTTGGCTGGTTGTGCTGCTGCTACTTTGCTTCTTCAGAGCCAGCAATGCCTTTTTCTGGGAACAAGGGTGAGAGGAGAGAGGTCAGTGAGGGCCAGCCCCTAGCCGGTTCCTCTCCCAAGACCCCTGGGCACATCACTCCAGGGACCATCTTTCTTGATGTCTTTAGAGTGGTGCATTGATGTGCTCTGCCTCTTGCCTCTGGTCCCCTAGATCATGAATGATGCCGGAAATTCCTAATCTAACCAAACCACGGAACCCAGAGGTTTTCCAGAGTGTTACATTTTTGAGGTTGAAGACAAAGAATTTGATCATGGACTAGAATCCTAGGATATAAGCTGCAAGTAAGTATAAGTCTATGTGCCTTTCCTGGAGGCTTCATCCATCTATTTCCTGCATATTGAATAAGGCCCAGACATGACTTTGTAACAGGGATATCCAGGAGGATAAAGCATTGTTTCTACCCTCAAGAAGCTTATAGTCTGAGAAATAAAAATAAACTGAGTGAGTTAGCAACGCGGTAAGAGGTGCAGATTATTCATAGCTGAAAGCTAGTAAGATTTTCTGATGTTTAATGGCTATTAAACTAGGCCCTCCCCCGTATCTCTGCACGACACAGAGAGAAGAAGGGTATTTTAGAAAAAGAAGACAGGATGGCAAACATGCAGCGGTAAGAACGCTTTGGGAATGCATGTTTTGGGAGTAGTGAATAGTTCTACTTTACTAGACAAGGCTGCCAAACTAAGGTTTTGGGGCTTTGTTATATAGACAATGTGAAGCCATTTATGGTTTTTGAGAAACAGAGGGAGCAGAATTTTGTGTTTTCAATGGATCGTTTGACCAAGAGTGAAGAAGTCTGTTAAAAAAAAAAAAAAAGACTGAGAAATTTGTTGAGAGACCATTACAATCGCTCATGTAAATGTCAATAAAGCCCTGCTCGGGGGAATACACAATGAAGAATAAACAGGAAAAATTGCTTCAAAAGAAAAAACAAGAAGACTTGGCAAACGCTTGACTATGCAAATAGCGGAGAAGTCAGAGATGAGATTTTGAGTCCAAACGCGTGGCAGAATTGGTGTAGTCAATCTTACTTGGAAGATCAAGAATAGAAAGATGATAGCTCCAACTTTGGGTATCTGAAGTTTATCAGTATGACACTGGATAGAACTGGAAAAACAAACTTGGGGATCATCAGCCCTTAGGTGGTACTAAAAGCCATTGGAAAGGAAGACAATCCCATGGCCGATTGCATAGAAAAGACAGAAGGTCCACACCAGGGCTTGGGAAAGCCCACCTCTCGAAGCTACACTGTGAGGTGGGTGATATATCTCTAGATACGGGCCAGAAAAACTTTCCCATTCGCTCACACTCACCCCAGATCTTCTCAGAGTGCACAGTCTGTGAAAGGTTAGGCCATGTCCACACACAGTCCCTCACCTTTTTCTTGAGTTTGTTGAATTTCTTCTGCAGAGCCTCCTCTTCCTCGCTCAGTCCGGGGGGTATCACCAACATGGTGGCTCCTGGTTCAGGGGCAGGGCCCAAGACATCTTTCTCCCCTGTTACCACCCGGGGTTCACACGCCGTCCACACTGTACCCAACTCCACCCCTTCAGGTCTGCCTACTCTTGCCTTTGGCTTTCCCTACTCCTTGCTTAAACCAGGATGCTGTCCAAGCTCCCGCTGGTCGGGATCATCCAGCATTCCCTCCTGTCTCCAGGGATCACAGACACCAGCACCTCGAGGAACCCTGTGGCTCAGGGAGGGACAAACACCCACTCCGTCGGCAAGACGATGGCACCCGACCCCCCTACCCTCGCTGGGGTAAGGACAGCCGCGGGGTTCGAACGGCAGAGAAGGCGGTGGAGCCAGCGTAGCGCCCTCAGAGCAACTCAAAGAGGAAGAAGAGAGAAAGCGCTATGAAAAAAGGGGCCGAAGAGTGAGAAGCAGAGGGCCTTACCTGAGGGGGCGGCAACCGCGGGCCCCACGGTCTCCGGCCGCGCCCGCGCTGGCCGCTGATAGCGGGCTCACAACGATGACGTAGCGAAGGGCGGAAAACGCGGTAACCAAGGCGGCCCCAGGCACGCACTTCCGCCCGGCCTTCCACCGGTCCAGGTCTGCCCCTCCGCAGCGATAGTTCACGCTCTCGGCGGGGCCGTGCCGGAAGTTGTCTCTACTTCCGCCCGTTGCGGGGCGGGGCTTACCTCGCAGGGACTGCTTGCAGCATTTCCGGGCTGCTCGGCAGCCGCTGTGGCTCCAGAATGATGGAGACAGAGCGACTCGGTGAGGGGGAGGGGAGTGAAATGGCACGGAGTAGCAGACATGGAATGACCTTTGACCCCTTACTTTTGACTTTACCCCGTAGTGCTACCTCCTCCAGATCCCCTGGACCTACCCCTTCGGGCCGTGGAGCTCGGATGCACAGGTCGCTGGGAGCTGCTTAACTTGCCTGGAGCTCCGGAGAGCAGCGTGAGTGACTTTTGACCCTAACCTTTGACCCTCATTGAGTCCAAACCTCCTTCACCCTCCTCACAGTAGGATCTAGCTTAACCTTGTTCATCTGTGCTTGTACTGCTGTCCATCCCAGCCTGAACGGGTGTTGGACAGCTTCCAGCCCAGTGTACCTGCAGTCCATGTGAAGACAGCAGAGAGTCCTGGGGATATTTTTGCTTTCAGAGCTGCGCTTTCTCCATGGAGCTCCCTTCTGTCTCCAAGCACCAGGGCACTTGGTGACTGAGATGCTAGGCTTTGAGCCTCCAACTCTTCATCCTTAGGTCTGTGACCCCTTTTTCTAAAATCAGTGAGTCTCAAATTTCATGTGCTTCATGACTAGCAAGGGAGCTTTTTAAAAATGCAGATTCCTAGGTCCAGCCTCCATGTTTCTGAAATCCAAAATCTGCCCCAGGTAATTCAGTAGCGGGTAGTTTTTGGCCAAGCCTGATTGTCCTAGTCTGTTTGACACATCTACCATTTCTGATCTGAACACAAATCCCATCACCTCTTTTGTCTGCATTTTACTCTTTTTCCTTACCTAATGCCTCTCATCTTGCCCTTGTTTCAGCTTCCCCATGGCCTCCCTCCCTGTGCCCCAGATCTGCAGCAAGAAGCAGAACAGTTGTTTCTGTCATCCCCAGCCTGGCTGCCTCTGCATGGTGTGGAGCACTCAGCCCGGTGAGGAGTCTGGAGGGGCTTAGACTAGGGTGATGGGTTCCTGAAGGAAGCTGGGGCAGAGGAAGAAAAAAGACTCAAAAGTTACTTTTTTTTCTCTCCAGAAAATGGCAAAGGAAGATGGATCCCTGGTCTCTTTTGGCTGTCCTGGGAGCTCCAGTCCCATCTGACCTACAGGCCCAAAGACACCCAACCACAGGCCAGATACTGGGTTACAAAGAGGTAGGAGGTCAGGGGTCATAAGAAACAGAGTTGGGGAGAAGGGGAGGTGATCAGAGACAAGCTCAGCCTCATTGGGGCTCTGATCTCTTGCTTTAGGTCTTGCTGGAGAACACAAATCTCTCGGCCACAACCTCCTTGTCTCTTCGCCGGCCTCCAGGGCCAGCCTCCCAGTCCTTATGGGGAAATCCAACTCAGTATCCCTTCTGGCCAGGTGACTCTTGTGGAGATGGGATGGTAGAAGAGGGTGTCCTTAATCTCCAGGAAGGGTTCCCCACCTATCTCATATTATCCTAATCCCATGAATCCCTGTCTGTCCTGTCTCTTCCCAGGGGGGATGGATGAACCCACCATAACAGATCTGAACACATGGGAGGAGGCTGAGGAGGAGATAGACTTTGAGAAAGGTAAGGTAGGGCTCTGAGTCTGAGCCCTGAGGAGGAAGAGCCCACGCTATCACTGGGCTACTACTAGCCCTCCCATGCCTCTGAGAAAATTAGAAAAAGATATCCTGTCCATAACAACCTTTACTGTCATCTGTTGGGAAAGTGTCATAGCAAACATCCCCATCTACAGCATCTGTCCTGTAAATGATATCTTTTAGGTTTATATAATGTACACAATTTGTTCACCAGTGTGCAGTGACCCTGATTCCATGTCCCTGTCCTACAGATCTTCTTACTGTTCCACCTGGTTTCAAGAAAGGCATGGACTTTGCACCAAAAGGTTCGTTTTGGTTTTTGAGTGGGGTGTAGGAGAAATCATGTCTTTCTCCTAAGGAACAGAGATGTCAGCATGACGAGGTTGACCTTGTTGCGTTGCTTCTCAGATCGTCCAACTCCAGCTCCTGGACTACTAAGCCTTAGCTATCTGTTGGAGCCTCTGGATTTGGGTGGGGGTGACGAGGATGAGAATGAGGCAGTGGGACAGCCAGGAGGTTCCAGAAGGGACGCTGTTTCAGCCTCTCCCTGCAGTACTCCCCTGGCCCGAGCAAGCAGTTTGGAGGACCTAGTGTTGAAGGTTGGTGGTTCTGCATAGTGGAGGCAAGAAAGAGCCTTGCCACCAGGATGTGGGCTGGCTAGGATGGGTCTGAGGGGAAGAAAGGGACATCTTTTGGGAGGAGTGGTAATCGAGAGCCCTCTGGTTGTATCTTTGTCACCCCTACCCCTGACTCTTCCAGGAAGCGTCCATAGCTGTATCCGCCCCAGAAGCCCCAGAGCCTCCACCTCAGGAGCAGTGGGCCATACCTGTGGATGCCACCTCCCCCGTTGGTGATTTCTATCGCCTCATTCCCCAGCCAGCCTTCCAGGTACTTTGGCCCCATCTTCACATGCTCCTCTACCTCTTGCTGGGTCACACTCCCAGCTGACCCCTTGTCTCCTCTGTCCGCCAGAGGTCATATCCATCCCAGGCCAGTCTTGGTCCTTAGTCCTAGCCTCGGCTGGCTCTGGCCTTCATCCCCCTGCCCTGTGTGCTCCATGAGCAGGAGGCAGGAAGGCCCTGCTCCTTTCTTCAGCTCCTATCTATTTCTCTCTCCCATAGTGGGCATTTGAGCCAGATGTGTTTCAGAAACAGGCCATCCTGCACTTGGAGCGGCATGACTCTGTCTTTGTTGCAGCTCACACATCTGCAGGAAAAACAGTTGTGGCTGAATATGCCATTGCCCTGGCCCAGAAACACATGACACGGTACGAGTTGCTTCGCCAACCTCCCCCTTCACCAGCCAGCCCCATTTTCTCCTGCAGCCTTTGAAAATCCCATCTCTTCCCCCACCTCTCTAGCTCATCCTTTAAGTGAGAGGTTCAGGCGTGAGACTGAGACAAGAGCTCAGAGAGAAACAAAAAGGCATGGTGGGGAGAAAGGTTAGAAGAATGACCTGGGTTAGTTTAGGAAGGGGTTGGGGACAGAATTTTTCTGAAGTTATATCATGAAAGAGAATGTAGGGCAGTTTGGGTGAAGAAGTAGAGCAACTAAGCTTCTGGGGCATGCTTCTGCGAGAGCTCCATGTGGGAGAGGAGGCGTGGGCCATGAGTCTGCAGAGGGACTGGCTAACTTCATGTTCTTTCCCCAGCACCATCTACACTTCGCCCATCAAGGCCCTGAGCAACCAGAAGTTCCGGGACTTCCGAAACACGTTTGGGGATGTGGGGTTGCTCACTGGGGATGTGCAGCTGCACCCGGAGGCCTCCTGCCTCATCATGACCACAGAGATCCTTCGGTGAGAGATGGACACTCAATACAGGGGAGTTTTGGCTGGGAAGATGTGGCTGTTGTGGAGAGTGTGCTGTCTGAAGAGGCGATGGAGACGAGCCACTGGGGAGTCAATCCTTGGCCTCTTCTCCCCAGCTCCATGCTGTACAGTGGCTCAGATGTTATTCGGGACCTGGAGTGGGTCATCTTTGATGAGGTTCACTATATCAACGATGCCGAGGTAAGGGCCTTGGGCTCCGCAGATGCCGGCAGTCCTTTCCTTTGGGACCAGTTGAACGGCTCCCTTATTCTACACACTCAGGGCACCTTCCTGCTTTCTTTACCCCCATACGGAATCCCGTGCCTCTTTAGGGGCAGAAGGGCAGCCCCTGCCCTCCTGTGACCTCTCTTCCCTCTCTGTGCCCAGCGTGGGGTCGTGTGGGAGGAGGTGCTCATCATGCTCCCTGACCACGTTTCTATCATCCTTCTGAGTGCCACCGTCCCCAACGCCCTTGAGTTTGCTGACTGGATTGGGTGAGACGTGTGTCCTGGGTTGCCTGGTTGATGGGGGCTACAGTACTCCTTGATTGGAGTGGGGGGACTAAGTCTACCACAGCAAGGAGAGTGGTCAGGCCTTAGGGGTGATGCTGGGGAACATGTCCCACCTGGTGGCTGTGGGATCCCCTTTGGGTCCAGATTACTTTGCATGTTGAAATGGAATGGGATGTTGGGGGATAGCCTTCCATTTTGGGTCTCAGGAAAGACTGGGTAAAGTTGGAGGGGTAGGGAAGGGGGTGGGGATGTGGGTTCCTTCCCACACTCCCATCCCTGACTTGCTACCCTCTCCTTCCTTCAGGCGACTGAAGCGTCGTCAGATCTATGTGATTAGCACTGTAACCCGCCCCGTGCCCCTGGAGCACTATCTTTTCACAGGGAACAGCTCCAAGACCCAGGGGGAGCTCTTTTTGTTGCTGGACTCTCGAGGAGCCTTCCATACAAAAGGGTGAGCCCCGAGATGGGGGAAAGAGTTAGGGCTGGGCCCCTAGCTGGACATGACGGCTACCCCTCCCTGTGCCCCAGGTACTATGCAGCTGTGGAGGCCAAGAAGGAGAGAATGAGCAAACATGCCCAGACCTTTGGGGCCAAGCAGCCCACACATCAGGGGGGCCCTGCACAGGTGAGAACTGGGAGGGTTTTGTACCTGCCAGCACCCATTTTTCCTCCCATCTTTTTTTTTCGTTGTTCCCCAGGGGTTTTGACTTGAACTTTGAGCACTGCCCCAGTTAACACTAGCTCACCTCTCGTTGGTTCAGGAACTCAACCTCTGCCCCTTCCCCTTCCTTCTCCAGGACCGCGGAGTGTACCTGTCCCTCCTGGCCTCCCTCCGCACACGGGCCCAGTTGCCTGTGGTGGTGTTCACCTTCTCCCGGGGCCGCTGTGATGAGCAGGCCTCAGGCCTCACCTCCCTTGACCTCACCACCAGTTCAGAGAAGAGTGAGATCCACCTCTTCCTGCAGCGCTGCCTTGCTCGCCTCCGTGGCTCTGACCGCCAGCTGCCCCAGGTGCATCTATGTGTGTATGTGTGTATGCATGTACCCATTTAGCAGACTGGTAAGGATAGGGTGTTCTGAGACTCCATCCCTGACCATGGGCCTCCTCCCACCAAAGGTCCTGCACATGTCAGAGCTCCTGAATCGTGGCCTGGGTGTGCACCATAGCGGCATCCTGCCCATCCTCAAGGAGATCGTGGAGATGCTCTTCAGCCGTGGCCTGGTCAAGGTGCATGTGGTGGTGGGAAAGGGACTCCTCGGTGTTTGCTACCTGCTTAGGGGCTGCCCAGAGGGCAGAGGGGCAGAGGTTTAGGCAGGCCAGTGCTGTGGTTAAGAACCTGGGCTCTGGATCCAGACTACCTGGGTTTGAATCCCAGGTCCACCGTGTATTCATAGTATCATCCTGGACAAATTACTTAACCTTCCTGAATTTCAGGTTTCTCATCTTAAAATGGGGATGCATAAGATATGAACACGTAGGTCTCAGAAAAGAAACCCAGGAAGCTAGCAAGCTAGCTAATAATTTGAAAAGTTATTAATAATCAGAAATATACAAATGGAAGTACTCACAAGATACGACTTTATAGCTATTAGACTGGTAAAATTTAGGAAACTAGTTAATGCCGAGTGTTGCCAGAGTTGTAGGAAGTTGCAGGGTTCTGGGAATCCTTGTACAGGATGCCTAGCCAGTTTGGAATGCACCCTGGCACTATTTAGACAAAATAACTATATTGGCCAGGCATGGTGGCTCACACCTGTAATCCCAGCACTTTGGGAGGCTGAGGTGGGTGGATCACAAGGTCAAGAGATTGAGACCATCCTGGCCACCGTGGTGAAACCCTGTCTCTACTAAAAATACAAAAATTAGCTGGGCACGGTGACGCGTGCCTGTAGTCCCAGCTACTCGGGAGGCTGAGGCAGGAGAATTGCTTGAACCCAGGAGGTGGAGGTTGCAGTGAGCCAAGATCATGCCGTTGCACTCCAGCCTGGTGACAGAGTGAGACTCCATCTTAAAACAAAAACAAAGAAACAAACAAAAGGTATATCGTACTCTGAGTCTATATTTCATTCCTGGGTATGTATCACCAAGAAATTCTCACCGTGGTCTGAGAGAGAACATTTCCACCCTTCCTTTGTTTGTGGTGGCAGGGTGTTGGTAGTACCAGGGTGCCCTTCCCTGGGAGAGAGGGAAAGTTAGTGTGGGGGGTGCACTCAGAGTGTTCTGCAGCAGTTGGAAGCAGTGACCACAGGAACATGGACAGATGTTGAAACACTAGGGTGGAGAAAAAGAAGAAACAAAAAATCAGATATATAACCACTTTTTATATGAATTATAAACTACAAGCTCACAAAAGAAGACATGTTCTGTAAGATATTTATATAAAAATATTTGTTGGATATATTGGAATGATTGCAGTCAGGGATGGGAATGGGATATGGGGGTAAAAGGAAAGAAATAGAAATAAGTAGCTACATAAGTAAAATGAGGAAAACAATAGTACCAATCCCATAGATTTGCCTGGAGAGTTCGATGAGATCCCATAAGTAACAACTGGGATGGTGCCTTGTGCCTACAAAGTAAGGTGGGCTTGGCCAGGGCTGGGGGCGTGAATATGTAGAGCCTTTGCTGATCCTTTCCGTTCTCCTCTGTCCCAGGTCTTGTTTGCCACAGAGACCTTTGCCATGGGAGTAAACATGCCGGCTCGTACAGTAGTGTTTGACTCCATGCGCAAGCACGATGGCTCCACCTTCCGGGACCTGCTCCCTGGGGAGTATGTGCAGATGGCAGGCCGGGCAGGGCGGAGGGGCCTGGACCCCACAGGCACCGTTATCCTGCTCTGCAAGGGCCGAGTGCCCGAGATGGCAGACCTGCACCGCATGATGATGGTGAGTGACCCAGCATCCTGGGCAGGGCCCCAGCTCCAGGACCTTGCTGGATTCTTCCATTCTCCTCTCTTCTGACTTGTTCTTTTTCTTCTTCTTTTTTTTTTTTTTTTTTTTTTTTGGAGGCAGAGTCACCTAGGCTGTAGTGCAGTGGCACAATCTTGGATCACCGCAACCTCTGCCTCCCAGGCTCAAGTGATCCTCCCATCTCAGCCTCCCAAGTAGCTGGGATTCCAGGCATATGCACCATGCCTGGCTAACTTTTTTTTTTTCTATTTTTTGTAGAGATGAGGTTTTGCTATGTTGCCCAGGTTGGTCTTGAACTCCTGGGCTCAAGCAATCTGTCTGCCTCAGCTTCCCAAAGTGCTGGGACTGTAGGTGTGAGCCACAGCGCCCAGCTTCCTCTGACTTTTTTGTTTTGTCTGGGAGAAGCCGAGGTAGGAGTGAGCGAATCCAAGGATGAGATTGAAGCCTATCTCTTCCAGTTTTCTCTCCCATGAATACGGAGCTAGATGGGGCCTTTGAGTCTATTTATTTCAGTTTGCTCCCTTATGTTACAGAAGAGGTGAGCAAGTGGTTTGTCAAAGGCCCCATGGTTGCAGAGCTGGGACCAGGTCTGATGGGAGTAGGCCCAGTCCAGAAGACTGGCTGGGGTGCAGTAGGTCCCACCGTGATCTCACTGACTTCTCTGACCTGATTCCAGGGGAAGCCATCCCAGCTGCAGTCCCAGTTCCGCCTCACGTACACTATGATCCTCAACTTGCTGCGGGTGGATGCCCTCAGGGTGGAGGACATGATGAAGAGGAGCTTCTCTGAGTTTCCCTCCCGCAAGGACAGCAAGGTGAGGAGCCTGGGTAACCAGTATGTGGAGCAGGAGGTTGTACAAAGCCAGGCTGGGAATAGGTAGGCATCCAGAGGCCAGTGTGTTGAGGGTCGGGGGTGTGGCAGACTGGGCTTGGAGACTCCCCTTTCACAGCTTCCCCCTGCTTCCACCCAAGGCCCATGAACAAGCCCTGGCCGAACTGACCAAGAGGCTGGGGGCTTTGGAGGAGCCTGACGTGACTGGCCAACTGGTCGACCTGCCTGAATATTACGGCTGGGGGGAGGAACTGACAGAGACCCAGCACATGATTCAGGTGAGCAAGTGTGAGTGCTGAGGGGGTGACAGGAGAAGGGAGGAGGAGATCGTGTCACTCTAGGTGCTATTAAACTTAGTCCAAGTGTCTGTCCCTGTGATGCCTCCTCCCATCTGTGCTTTGTGTGCGTCCCTGCTCTTCAGCGACGCATCATGGAGTCTGTGAACGGGTTGAAGTCTCTCTCAGCAGGAAGGGTGGTGGTTGTGAAGAATCAGGAGCATCACAACGCACTGGGAGTGATCCTACAGGTGAGGGCGATGGGAATTTGGACTCCAGAGGGTGGGAGGGAGCAAGCCCTCTCTCCATTTTCCCCACTTGGCCAGGGCAGGTTGCATTACCACAGGGTCCTCATTTTCCCCTCTTGCCCTCCTTTTCACCCTCTCCCTTCCCATCACCACATCATGCTCACTCCTTCCTCCCACCACCCCAAGAAGTCTGCTCTGATCGCTTGACTTGGTCGCCCCTCTCTACTGGTGAGCTCTGCATGGTTGCTTCCTGATTCCTGCCCAAGGGTAGGTATCTGGTTCCTACCTTTGATGTCTACTCCTCACACCCCGCTCTCCTGGCCTCTCTGACCACCCCCAGGTCTCCTCGAACTCCACCAGCAGAGTATTCACAACCCTGGTCTTGTGTGATAAGCCCTTGTCCCAGGACCCACAGGACAGGGGGCCGGCCACTCCAGAGGTACCCTATCCAGATGACCTCGTGGGATTCAAGCTGTTCCTGCCTGAAGGTGAGAGTGCGGCAGATGCCTGTTTTCTGCCAGCAGTATGAGCAGGATGCCTGGGTCCACGGCAAGGTCTGCCCTGCTCTCCCTTTTTCACAGGGCCTTGTGAGCACACCGTAGTCAAGCTCCAGCCAGCAGATATGGCTGCCATCACCACCAAAGTGCTCCGGGTGAATGGGGAGAAGATCTTGGAGGACTTCAGCAAGAGGCAGCAGCCAAAATTCAAGTCAGAGATGCTAGGGAGGCCCTTTTCCTCCAGAGGGGCATGTAGAAGCGGGGAGGGGCAGTGGTCTGGGAGTTTTCCCCAGCCTGAGGGAGACTATGAAGTGGTGGGGTTGTAGTGAGGGGGCTCCTCCAGCCTAAGGGAGACTGTGAAGTGGGGGTTGTAGTAAGAGGGCTCCCACAGCCTGAGGGGGGCTTCTGTGGGAGAGAAGATCTCACCCCAGATCTTAAGATCTCCTCCCTCTTCAGGAAGGATCCTCCCCTTGCAGCCGTGACCACTGCTGTTCAGGAACTACTGCGTCTGGCTCAGGCTCACCCAGCCGGACCCCCCACCCTCGACCCTGTCAATGACCTGCAGCTCAAAGACGTGTCGGTTGTAGAGGGTGGGCTCCGGGCCCGGAAGCTGGAGGAGCTGATCCGGGGGGCTCAGTGTGTACACAGCCCCCGTTTTCCTGCCCAGGTAGGACCCTGGGTGCTAACTCCCGAGCTGGGAGTAGGGGCTTTTCCTCTGTGGTTCCCTGTAGACCGACCACCCCCATCTCAGCCCTTGTCTTCAGTCCACCCCTGCTAAGGGGCAAGGAGAAGGCTGATGGGTGGCTCTCTGCAGTACCTGAAGCTGCGGGAGCGAATGCAGATACAGAAGGAGATGGAGCGGCTGCGCTTCCTACTGTCAGATCAGTCACTGCTGCTGCTTCCTGAGTACCACCAGCGAGTAGAGGTGGGCGGGGCAGTGGTTGGGGCGGGGGGGCTAGGGGATAGCAGGGTGTCCAATGCCCACTCTTTTTCTTACAGGTGCTCCGAACCCTGGGTTACGTGGACGAGGCAGGCACTGTGAAGCTGGCAGGGCGGGTGGCTTGTGCCATGAGCAGCCATGAGTTGCTCCTCACTGAGCTCATGTTTGACAATGCACTCAGCACCCTGCGGCCTGAGGAGATTGCTGCCTTGCTCTCTGGCCTGGTCTGCCAGAGCCCTGGGGACGCTGGAGATCAGCTCCCAAACACCCTCAAGCAGGTAGGGGATATCACTCCTTTCTCCCTGCCAGGGCTGTGGCATTCCTGACCTCCACCCTCAGGTAGTCCCCCAGGTGACCCCCTGCTGCCCTGTAAGTGCCCCGAGGATGGGAATGGCTGCCATCTTGATCTAGTCCTTCCCTCTCCTGGAGCAGGAAGGCAGGCCTTAATCTCTCCTTCTTCCCTGCAGGGAATAGAACGTGTTCGGGCTGTGGCCAAGCGGATTGGTGAGGTCCAGGTGGCTTGTGGCCTGAACCAGACGGTGGAGGAATTTGTGGGCGAGCTGAATTTTGGGCTGGTCGAGGTTGTGTATGAGTGGGCCCGGGGCATGGTGAGTACCTGAGGTTTGGGATTTTGCAGACGGCTGGCTGAGGGTGAGCCTGCCCAGGGTGAGCCTGCCCAGGGTGAGCATATCCAGTTCTCACCCTACTTTCCCCACAGCCCTTCTCTGAGTTGGCAGGGCTCTCAGGGACCCCTGAGGGCCTGGTGGTCCGCTGCATTCAGCGCCTGGCTGAGATGTGTCGCTCACTGCGGGGGGCAGCCCGCCTAGTAGGAGAGCCTGTGCTGGGCGCGAAGATGGAGACAGCGGCTACCTTGCTACGGCGGGACATCGTATTTGCGGCCAGCCTCTACACCCAGTGAATGCCCCATGTAAAAATGTGATGATAAAACAGCAAACCACTGTGTGTGCTTGAGTTGTTGGGCAGGGATGACTCAGCTAAGAAGAGAGCAGAACCTCTTAGAAATATGCTTTTATTATCTGCACACAGAGATATGACTGCCCCCCTCTAAACATCACTATTTGGGGGAGGGAGTCTTGGGGGGTGATGGGAAGTCCTGAGTCATGGCTTCCACGTACCATATAGGCAGGAAGGCATAGGGTGCATCTCGGTGTACAGACACGGTGACTGGGCCGCCAGGCTCCCAAGAGAAGAGGTGAACAAGCCTGGGGGGCAGATGGAGGAATCAGCTGAGGACCAGAGGCTGGATCCTGGGATCCAGAGAGGATGGACAGAGCCGAATGCCTCACCTGGGGTCATCCTGGACAACCGTGCTCTGGGCAAAGCTAAGGAAGGCGGCACAGAAGTTCATGCACACAGAGGGATTCCAGCCGTCACGGTCATTCTGGAGCAGGCAGAGGAGGCAGAAGATTGGCAGTGGGGGTGGTGGGACGAGGGGAAGGCAGGCTGCTGCCCTGGACGCTAGACCTGTGGTCTTGGTGTTTGGGGATGCGGGTGGGAGCTGCAGCAGCATTCCCTTACCCTGACATAGTCAAACATCTTCATGGTAGGAAAGGTCTTGAGGGAAGAGACAAAACCCTCTGGGTTACGGAAGCCAGCAACAACATTCGGGACACCTGGGAGGAATGACTGAGCCCACCATTTCAAGAGCTTGTGTCTGTCAGGAAAAGCAAGGGGTCAGTGGGACCCCTCGTCCACCCTCCATTCTGCCTTCACCCTCCTCCCCAAGTCCCTTTCCCAGCCTTCAAGTCTAAGCTCTCGCCCTGCCCACCCCTGTCCTGAACCTGTAGAAGCTCCTCCATTGGCCAGGGCTGTGCATCTCCTTGGAGGTCTTGAGCTCCACATAGCAGGTGGGGGGCTGTGTGGATGGGGTCTGGGGGTCTGTGCAGTCTACCTCCCCTGAGAAGAGCAGAGGGTGGCTTCCCAGGCGGCTGCGTAGCACAGAGCAGAAGGCCACGTTGGTGTTAACCTCCCCAGAGGGGTCTGGGGAGCTTCCAGGTTTGTCTGCACAAGGAGAGAAGCAGCAGCAGGGGTGGGGGACTCTCAATCTCTGGGAAGGGGAAGGGGGCTATGAAGCAGGGGCAACTCACCTGCACACATATACTGCTCAAATTTGTATCCCATGTACATAAGCTCCCGGAGGAGCGGTGGCCGAGCAAGCCTCTGGGCCCGGGCTTTCGGCGTCTCCACCTCACTCAGGTATAGTGTTCCCTGGAACCGAGAGGCTGCCAGCTGCCAACCCTCCTGCCGCTCATACGGTGTCGTCAGCAATTTTGTCAGGTGCCCCCGCCATGTCACTATGGCCTCTGCCAGCCAGCCTGGACCCCTGAGAGGCAGGAGTTACAGGCTGAAGGTCTGACACAAGCATTAGTGAGATGCTCCCCTCGAAGAATAGTCTGTTTCTTTTAAGGACTGATTCTCACCCCAGCTGTGGCTCTCCTAATTTTAGAGGGTAGTACGGGTCTCCAGATATACTGCCTGCCACGCTTTGCTCACCCCTCCAACCGGCCTCGGTGTTCCAGGAGCCAGCACAGCAGGTGGTTCAGCCTTTCTTGGACCTCCTCGTCCCGGGGCTGGTATCGATCCGGGTATCCGTCTCTGAGGTCAAAGTTGGGGCCTGGACCGTTAGTGGGGGGTGGGCTATAGTAGCGCAGGGCTCGGGCATCTCCATGGTACTGGCGTTGAGCATCCAGGGAGAAGCAGCCCAGTTCCGAAGGGCGCCGGTAGAAAGGAAAGGGCCCAGAGTAGAGGGCAGGGTTTGTGGGCAGAGAAGGTGCTGGACGGGGTAGTTTGTTCCGAGGCTCAGCTACCTCTGTCTTCTCAGCTCCTCTCTTGGTCCCCCTGGGATCCATGAGGTCCTAAGGGAAGCAGGGGGACAGAGTTTCCATTTTACAGAGGAGGCCTGGAGAAGGATGACTGGTTTAGGACTAAGCGAGCCACCTGATCGCCAGGTTCTGGCCTTGAAACATTCAGGCCCCTCAGACGCCACCGCGGCCAACCTCTCATCCTGCCTCTTTCCTTGCCCTTCACCCACCCTCCCTCCAGGTCCTCCAAATGCAGTGAGGTTAGGAAGGACGCCTGCGCTCAGATCAAGAATCCAGTTACCTCAAATCCACTTCCCCAACTTCCACCTCCGCAGGGCTATGACGTCATGGCAGGCACACGAGAGGCCGAAGGATGCAAAAGTGGTTTTTCTGCTTTCGATGATGCAATCATTCAGCGACAGTGGCGGGCAAACCCCTCCCGGGGCCGGGGAGGTGTGAGCTTTACGAAGGAGGCTGATCCCAACGTGGCCACCGGCGCCCCTCCACGCCGCCCACGAGTCCCCAGGCGTGCGTGCCCTTGGAGGGAGCCAATCCGCGGTCGGCGTGAGGCCCGGCCCGGCGGACGTGGTGCGGGTATCTGCGTCGCCACCGCCCCTCCCAACACTGACTGGCCTGAGGGAAGACAAGTTGACGCCCTTTTCGTCACCACCTGGTCTAGGAGGGACGCCCGGGGAGACCGTACGTCACTGTTCTGCGCCGGAAGACCCTATTTTCAGGTTCTCTTCCCTCCATTCCTACCTCTTCCCCGGTACCATAAAATCCCGGGATATGAGCCGAAAAAGGCATCACCTGGTCCCGGAGACCTTTGGAGTTAAGAGGCGGCGGAAGCGAGGGCTTGTGGAGTCGGATCCTCTTCGTGGCGAGCCAGGTAACCATGGCAACCCCGGGGCGGGGCTAAAGACCCCAGCTGGGTGGGGCCTCGCTTCCGGTAGCCGAGAGTTTTGTTGGAACCGCGTCCCCGCCCCAGTTCCCTGTCTCTGACCCGGTTTCTCGGTCCAGGGTCGGCGCGTGCGGCTGTCTCAGAGCTCATGCAGCTGTTCCCGCGAGGTCTGTTTGAGGACGCTCTGCCGCCCATCGTGCTGAGGAGCCAGGTGTACAGCCTCGTGCCTGACAGGACCGTGGCCGACCGGCAGCTGGTGAGGGGCGTCGGTGCGACCGCCGGAGGCCCCTTTCCTGACTCCTAAAATTTCCTGTCCCTCAGTCACTCCGCCAGCTGTTCAGCAAGCATTAGGCCTTTCAGGGGAGGGCACTGTTCCGGGCACTGGGGTGCCACAGAGACCCTGTTAAATGGGTCGCAGGCAGTACAGGGCATTTCAACCATGGAGGGAGAAGAACGAGGCTTTTGGGGAAACCGAGTCATGGGGCATGGTTCGAACATAGAGCACTGGGAGTGCAGACAGACGTCAGATCATGACAGGCCTTGTACATCAGTGTTGTTTCCATCTTACACTGAGGCGATGGGCTGGTAGAGAATGTCATAGAGAGAGGGAATGGTGTATTGGAGGTAGTGGATGAGGCAGGGAGGTCAGCTAAGAAGACACTGCATCTGAGAAGTGGTGAAGGCCTAAATTAGGTCAGTGCAGTACGGAGGGAGAGGAGAGTGAGAAAGGGAGGAGTCCAGGAAAACTCAGACTTTCCGGATGACTGCGTGGCTGGTGGTATTAGGAGCACATTTAGTTGTTGGACTACGGATAATGTGTTTAATTTTGTACAAGTTGAGTTGATGGTGCATGTGGAGCATCCAAAGACAAACGTATTAGACAAGTGGCTATTAGAGTTGGAGAGAATTCTGGCCAGTGATAATAGAATTACAAGTCATGGAGGTGTGAATAGCAAGTGGTTAATTCTGTGAATGTGGTGAGATCCAGTAGGAAGAGTGGGTAGAGGAGTGATTTCTAACCTTTTTATAATCTTTAGAAGGTGATAAAAGTTATGGCTATTTCTCTCCAGAAAAATGTACGTATGCCACATATACATAGGATGTATGTACAGTTGGGGGGAAATACTTCACTAATCTTCTGAGGTCCATGGTTAAGGACTCCAGGTTTAGAGTGGAAGTTGATAGGGTCAAATCCACAATGCTGGGAAACACTGTCATTTAAGGCAGTGTTACTGAATGTATGAGCTGAGTTATGCCTGTGTCAAAATTACATGGGCTGTTTATTTAAAAAATACAGGTTCCTGGGACTCATCCAAAGTTAATGAGTTACAATCTCTTGGGGTGGGATTTGGGACTCTACACTTTTGAACTGCCTCAAGTCCTTTTTAAGTGTGCCTTAAAATTTGAGATCCACTGACATAAAGGGAAAGCAGAAGAAGAGGAATCTGTGGCAGAGGCAGAGAAGGAATTGCCTGAGTTAAGAGGAACCCAGAGGCCGGGGCGGTGGCTCACGCCTGTAATCCCAGCACTTTGGGAGGCCGAGGTGAGTGGATCTCTTGAGCTCATGAGTTTGAGACCAGCATAGGCAACATGACAAAACCCCATCTCTACAAAAAAAATACAAAAATTAGCCAGGCATGGTGGTACGCACCTGGGGAGGCTGAGGTGGGAGGATTGCTTCAGCTGGGGAGGTGAGCTGAGATAGCACCACTGCACCCCAGCCTGGGTGATAGAGCTAGACCTTGTCTCAAAAAAAAAAAAAAAAAAAAAAGGTAACCCAGGAAGAGGCCTATTGTAAAAGTAAAGAGATTTTTGAGAAAGTGAAGTAGTTGGCAGTATTAGAACCTGTGATTCAAGACAGTGGTCTAAGAAGAGGGAGGAGGTAAAGTAAAATATAAACAAATCTAGGCTGAGTGTGGTGGCTCATGCCTGTAATCCCACCACTTTGGGAGACTGAGGCAGGAGTATAGCTTGAAACCAAAAGTTTGAGACCAGTCTGGGCAACAAAGTGAGACCCCGTCTTTACTAAATAACTGAGACCCCATCTCTACTAAATAAATAAAATAAATTGAAACACAAAAATTCTTAGCTGGGCATGGTGGTATGCACCTGTTCTAGCTGTTTAGAAAGTTGAGGCAGAAGGATTGCTTGAGCCCAAGAATTTGAGGCTGCAGTGAGCTATGATTGCACGACTGCACTTTAGCCTGGGTGACAGAGTGAGACCCTGTCTCTAAAAAAAAATGAAAACACAACAAAAAAAAACCCAGAACTGAAATCTGTTCATTGGATTTAGCAGGTAGAAGGTTAATAGTGATCTTTCAAGAAAAGAGGGAAGAAAAGGAAGGCAGTCTGGCTGTCCCTTGAGGTGAGCTAGTCTCCCTCACTACGTCTCCTGTGAGGAAGCATGCCAGATGGAACCACTCCTTAAGAAGTATTTGTTGTCTTTAATATATTAGTGTTAGCTTTTATTTTAAAAACCTTTAAAAGTTGCCGAATGAAAATATAAACATATATAATTTAAATGATGTTTATAAAGCAGATACCCATCTAGCTACTCCCTAGGTCAAACTATAGAACATGGCCAGTATCCCACATATATTCCTCTCTGATCAAAATGTCTCTGATCAGAGTGTCCCTGGGAGGTGACTGCTATGGTCATTGTTCCCTTGGTTTTCCTTTTTTTTTTTTTGAGGTGGAGTCTCATTCTGTTGCCCAGGCTGAAGTGCAGTGGCACGATCTCAACTCACTGCAACCTCTGCCTTCCAGGTTCAAGCAATTCTCCTGCCTCACCCTCCCGAGTAGCTGGGACTACAGGCACATGTCACCACGCCCAGCTAATTTTGGTATTTTTAGTAGAGACAGGGTTTCATCATGATGGCCATGATGGTCTCGATCTCCTGACCTCTTGATCTGCCCCCCTTGGCCTCCCAAAGTGCTGGGATTACAAGCATAAGCCACTGCGCCCGGCCACATTTTGTATTTTTAATAGGTATGGGATTTCACCATGTTGGCCAGGCTGGTCTCAAACTCCTGACCTCAAATGATCTGCCTGCCTCGGCCTCCCAAAATGCCATTTTTTTTTGTTTGTTTGTTTTGTTTTTTTTGTCTTTTCGATAAATCCACTATTATTTGTCTTTTGGGGTTTGTTTTTATTGTCTCTGCGTTTTGTTTCCTTATGCACCCAGTTACTTTTGAAAATGTTCTGGGCAGATTTGCCTAGATTAATAAATGCACTCCATGTTCCAATTACTTTTTTTTTTTGAGACAGTGTCTCACCCTGGCACCCAAGTTGGAGTGCAGTGGCACGATCTTGGCTCACTGCAACCTCCGCCTCCTGAGTGCAAGTGATTCTCCTGCCTCAGCCTCCCAAGTAGCTGGCGTTACAGGCACCTGACACCACACCCAGCTAAGTTTTGTATTTTTCATGGAGACTGGGTTTCGTCATGTTGGCCAGGCTGGTCTTGAACTTCTGACCTCAAGTGATCACCCTTAGCCTCCCAAAGTGCTGGGATTACAGGCATGAGCTACTGTGCCCGGCCCCAGTTATTTTTATTTTTATTTTTTGAGATGGAGTCTCATTCTGTCATCCAGGCTGGAGTGCAGTGGCATGATCTTGGCTCACAGCAACTTTCTGGGTTCAAGCAATTCTCCTGTCTCAGCCTCCCGAGTAGCTGGGACTACATGTGCACACCACCACGCCCAGCTAATTTTTGTATTTTTAGTAGGGTTTTACCATATTGGTCAGGCTGATACTGAACTCCTGACCTCAGGTGATCCACCCCCCCTCAGCCTCCCAAAGTGCTGGGATTACAGGTGTGAGCCATCTCACCCGGCCTACTTAGATGTTATATTAGTGGTAATTCCTGTTATCTTGTGAGGTCTTTAGTGTCTAAACAATTTTTTTTAAGAGACGGAGTCTCACTGTGTTGCCCAGTTGCAATCCTAGCTTACTGCAGCCTCAAACTCCTGGGTTAGGTGATCCTCTTGCCTCAATCTGCCAAGTAGCTAGGACTACAGGTCTCTGCCACCACGCCTGGCTAAGTTTTTACATTTTTTGTAGAGATGGGGGTCTCACTGTGTTGCCCAGACTGATCTTGAACTCCTGTCCTCAATTGATCCTGCTACCTCAGCCTCCCAAAATGCTGGATTACAGGCATGAGCCACTGTACCTGGTCTTAAACAATTTTTAAATAACATTTTATCCAGCATTTTAGTTAATTTTCAACAGGTGTATTAGTTCTTGCTGTATTCTCATAAACAGAAGTCCTGGTTCATTTTTGTTTGTTTTAAACATTGAATCCCATACTCCTCCCCACCTTACCCCACCCAGAATTTTCCTGTTAATGTTTTGAAGCCAGAGCCTGCATCTTAATCATTGTTTTATCTTAGTGCTTGGTCTTAGAAAATTATATTGACTGTTTGACAGACCATAGATAAGGCAGGTGGATGAGATAGTGGGTAGCTAGTTGGAAAAGGCCGCTTGGTCATTTACCTGATTATCTCCTCACACAGTTTTTTCTTTACTAAGAGAAATTTGCCCCAATATTGGCAAAATCTCCCTGCCTGAGAGTGCCCAGAGTATAGCAGAGCATCTTACCCTGATACCCCTCTTTTCACTCTCTTCTCTGTGGAGACAGAAGGAGCTTCAAGAGCAGGGGGAGATCAGAATCGTCCAGCTGGGCTTCGACTTGGATGCCCATGGAATTATCTTCACTGAGGACTACAGGACCAGAGTATGTGACTGTGTGTGTCAGGGGTGCCAGGGGCAGAGAACAGGTTGGGGGAGATAGGGAAGTTGGGAAACAGAAATAAAAACAAAAGAAAGAATTTCTCTGCCCCCACATCCCATGGAGAGGGCACAGGCCCTGGTAAGTAGTAATATGAGGGAGAGAGACAGGAGGGAAAGAGGGAGGAGCGAGAGGGTAAAGAGTGGGGAGAGGAGGGAGAGGAGGAGGAGGAGGGGGAGGAGGAGGAAGGGTATGAGAGGTGGAAGGATCTGAGCAAGAGGTAAGACAGGAAGAGAAATGCTGTCCTAGGGGTGGAGAGGTTGGTGGAGAGTGAGGGTGGGGACGGACCATGCTTCTCATCTCTGCTTCTAGGTCCTCAAGGCCTGTGATGGCCGACCGTATGCTGGGGCAGTGCAGAAATTTCTAGCTTCAGTACTTCCAGCCTGTGGGGACCTTAGTTTCCAGCAGGAACAAATGACACAGACCTTTGGCTTCAGGGACTCAGAAATCACGTGAGACTTGTGGAACCAACAAAGTCAGGCATCTGACGCCTCCCTGGCTCCCTCCAGTTCCATGCAGCCTGTCCTTTTGCTTTTTTGGTGAACCTGCCAGAAAAGCTGCCAAAAGGCTGACTCTTCTTTTTAATAAAATGACCCAAGTTTTTATTCCTCCCCACAAGAGAGGAGACCTATCTTACCTGGGGCCTTAGAAAGAGCCCTGGAATAGAATTCAGTCCTTGGTGGCTTATCAAAAGTATGCAGGGGCCTGGCAGGAACCGTAAAAGCTTGATGTTAATTATACTAGGACTAAGAGGATAGAGAATGATAGGAGTTGGGATACCCCTAAACATTCACATTAAAACAAAAAAACCCCAAAGCTAAAAAACAACTGGGCAGGCGCTAAAGAAAAATATAATTTTGAGAGGCTCTATCTGGCTCAGGCCTCCTCCTTTGTAACGCATGGAATATGTGAAAGTATTTGAAGAGCTGTAGCACCGGTCTCACATGGGCAGACACACTCTCAGAGAGATGTGATGGGAGCCTTGGCGAGGTCTGCCTAGGTGGTGACAGGAGCGCAGAAGACCCTGATTCCTCTCCTCGCTCCTGAGACTGAATGTGTGTCAGGACGTGTGGTCAGGGAAGAGAAACTATTTAAATGAATGAGTAATAGTAGCAGGAAAAGAGAGTGGAGGGAGGGCAGTCCACTTAGGGGTCCTGGAACAAGCAACTGCACCAACAGAGGCAGTTGGTGCAAGCACACAACCACCCCAGGTTGGGGTGTTGTTACCACTTTCTCTTGCGTGGTTGCCCATGTTTCTCGAGACTTGTGTAAATATTAATGGATGAGGAGGAGAGGTTGTTCTCAGAGCCCAGACCTCATCTCTGCTGGCTTCCCACTGCCCTCAGGCATCTGGTGAACGCCGGAGTCCTCACCGTCCGAGATGCTGGGAGCTGGTGGCTAGCTGTGCCTGGAGCTGGGAGATTCATCAAGTACTTTGTTAAAGGTATCCCATCTGCAGCTCAGGCCTGCAGCCCCTCACCTTTTGGTGACTCCTCAGGCCTCTACGCCTTATTCACCTTTCCCCTCTCCTTTGCCACTTCTCCAGGGCGCCAGGCTGTCCTTGGCATGGTCCGGAAGTCCAAGTATCGGGAGCTGCTCCTATCAGAGCTCCTGGGCCGGCGGGCTCCTGCTGTTGTACGGCTTGGTCTCACCTACCATGTGCACGACCTCATTGGGGCCCAGCTAGTGGACTGGTGAGTCTTGCCCGGGCCTCTGGCAGATGACGGAGCAATGACCCAAGGTCGGATTTCCTCCCAGCTCATGCTTAGTTCCCTAGTGAAGGCCAGTGGATCTCATTCTTCTCTGGAACCCGGGAACACCCCTTCCCAAGTTCTAAGCTCTCCTCACAACTTGAGCCTAGGCGTCTGGCTCCAGCCTTGTCTTTCTCCTGCACAGCATCTCTACCACTTCTGGAACCCTCCTCCGCCTGCCAGAGACATGAAGATTCTGCTCATCATTGCTCAGCTCCCCAGAGTGGGCCTGGAGGGGACTGGAATTGCTGCATGATGGTGGCTGAAACAGGGTCACCTTGGGAAGGCTTGGGAGCCAGGAAGAGTGTTGGGCTCTCGTGTATGCAAAGGGTCAGATGTGGCTGCTGCTGTTTGCCTGGGCTCTGACCCGGTGGTGGGGTTTGAGCAGTGCTTCTCTGCCCTTCCACGGAAAGTGGAACCAGAAATGGTGCCAAGGCTGTGGCTGTTCCCTTTCGTGTAAAATGGTGCTGTTATTACTCTGTCTTGAAATAGGAAGGTGGGATTTCTGGGGAGGCTGGTGAAGGAGGGCAGGGTTCTTTTCCCTACGTGTCATGTTAAAATTGCCAAATAAAGTACTTCTGCCTGTGGTATTTTCTGGACGTCCTTTATTTACTGAGACGTGCGCTTGGGTGCCTTGTTTAGGGGTAGAGGTGAAGTCTGAGCTTTGCCTCGTTCAGAGAGGAAAGGGGTTAGGGGTTCACCAGACCACTCTCCCTGTGGAGTGTTACGGGTGTACCTCATCTCCTAAACCATGGAATTTCTGTTAGGGCCTGAAAAAGCAAAAGCCTAGTATTGTTCAATTTGTGTTGGAATGAAAGTAAGAGACAAGTGTCTTAGAAACCTGTCGCTGTTTTGTGAGGGCCTTTAAATATCCTGCACTCGTGGGCCATGTTGGGCCTTTGGACGCCCATGTACACAGGAGCTTGTGTGCACCTATACCCTGATACAGATATACCTGGTAGGGGGAGGTGCTCAGGCACTGGAATGAGGGGTTAACAGGGAAGGACAAGGTTATTTCTGGGCCAAGATTCAGAGATTCCCCTGGAGACCCAGGTGTCCGGGGCGCCCCCACAACACTGGGCCTGAGGCCAGTTGCAGTTCTTGGCTGTCACGTGGTTTCCCAGCTTAGCTGGGCTGGGGGAGGAGCAAGGTCCAGAGTCAACTCTGCCCCAAGCCCTAGCTTGGCCAGAAGGTAGCAGACAGACAGACGGATCTAACCCCTCTTGCATCCTCCAGCCATGAGGCTCCTCTGGGGGCTGATCTGGGCATCCAGCTTCTTCACCTTGTCTCTGCAGAAGCCCAGGTCCTGGAGGCGGGATGCTGGGTGCTTGGATTGGGGCAGGGCTGGCAACAGGACCCGATTCAGGAGTGAGGGAGAGCAGGGTTGGAGGGTCAGAGCCAAGTCTGACTGCTGATCCTGTCTGTTCTCCCCAGGTTGCTCTTGTTCTCTCCTTCTGTGGTTCATCTGGGGGTCCCCCTATCGGTGGGGGTGCAGCTCCAGGATGTGCCCCGAGGACAGGTAGTGAAAGGATCAGTGTTCCTGCGAAACCCATCTCATAATAATGTCCCCTGCTCCCCAAAGGTGGACTTCACCCTTAGCTCAGACAGAGACTTCGCACTCCTCAGTCTCCAGGTAACTAGACCCCACGCCCTCCTGCTGCTTGTGGGGCTCCCGCCCTGTTCCCCTCTGTCCTGTAAGTGTCTTCATCTTCCCACCGGCCTCCTCTCCTCCTGTCTTCCCAGCCTCGCATTCTCCTTCTGTGTTTCTCCCTTGGTCTCTGTCCTTTTTGGCCAGCTCTCTCTTGCTCTGTGACCCGCTCCGTCTCCCTCTCCTGACAGGTGCCCTTAAAAGATGTGAAGAGCTGTGGCCTCCATCAACTCCTCAGAGGCCCTGAGGTCCAGCTGGTGGCCCAGTCGCCATGGCTAAAGGACTCTCTGTCCAGAAAGACGAACATCCAGGGCGTCAACCTGCTCTTCTCCTCTCGCCGGGGGCACCTCTTTTTGCAGACGGACCAGCCCATTTACAACCCTGGCCAGCGGGGTGAGTCTCAGCCCCAGGTCCTCAACATTGAACCCCCTCCAAGCCCTGTCAGGATGAGTTTGGTGCCCCCTAAGTGAGATAACCGGAAAGAAAGTGCCACATGGGAGGGCTGCTTAGGAAATATTTGTCCCCCACTCCCTCTGTGGAGTTGGACCCACTCTCCCCTTGCACATGGATCCCTGCTCACCTCTCTCCCCCTCCTCTCCCAGTTCGGTACCGGGTCTTTGCTCTGGATCAAAAGATGCGCCCGAGCACTGACACCATCACAGTCACGGTGGAGGTGAGTCCCCGACCTCTGGCCTTCCTGATCCTGGCCACTGATGTGACCTCCTGCCTGTGACCACTTCTCCCCTTGCAGAACTCTCACGGCCTCCGCGTGCGGAAGAAGGACGTGTACCTGCCCTCGTCCATCTTCCAGGATGACTTTGTGATCCCAGACATCTCAGAGTGAGCTCTCCCAATGTGGGGGCTGTCCCCAAGCTACACCACCCCAATTCCTGTTAGGCTCTCCACCTCCCACACAGAGGCACGTCCCGGGATGCCCTGGCCCTCAGCCTCCTGAGCCTCTGGTTAACCCCCACAGTCCTCTGCCCAGGGAAGCAGGCCTCTGGCTCTCCGTGCCCCACTGCACAGATGGGCTGAGTCCCTTCCTTGTCCATTCTCAGGCCAGGGACCTGGAAGATCTCAGCCCGATTCTCAGATGGCCTGGAATCCAATAGCAGCACCCAGTTTGAGGTGAAGAAATATGGTGAGAGCTGGAAACTGGAGGGACAGGCAACTGCTTTCCTGAAGGAAATAAGGGTGGGAGGAAACATAGTGGGTGCAGCTCAGGGCAGGGAGAGATGGGTGCCACAGCCCTGGGTGGAGGGGATTCTTTGAACTAGAGTCTGACCTGCCTATCCCTTCACCCTGGGTCAGTCCTTCCCAACTTTGAGGTGAAGATCACCCCTGGAAAGCCCTACATCCTGATGGTGCCAGGCCATCTTGATGAAATCCAGTTAGACATCCAGGCCAGGTAATACCTCCCTCCCCACCTCTGCCCGCCAGCACTGTGTCCTGCTCCCTACTCAATATGAATGGGCTCCTGCTTCCCTGCCCTCAGGCCATTATTCCCCCCAGCCCTTGGCCCACCCTCTTCTCTCTGTCACGACAGGTACATCTATGGGAAGCCAGTGCAGGGGGTGGCATATGTGCGCTTTGGGCTCCTAGATGAGGATAGTAAGAAGACTTTCCTTCGGGGGCTGGAGAGTCAGACCAAGGTAGGAAGGAGAATAGGGGCTGGGGAGGGGAAGGGGCAAGGGAGGTGAGACTCAGTCACCATCATATGTCCTGTTTCTTTCTATGCCCCAGCTGGTGAATGGACAGAGCCACATTTCCTTCTCAAAGGCAGAGTTCCAGGATGCCCTGGGGAAGCTGAATATGGGCATGACTGACCTCCTGGGGCTACGCCTCTACGTTGCTGCAGCCATCATTGAGTCTCCAGGTGGGTGACTTTCCCTTATTGTAACCCCAGACCTCGCCTCTGACCTCTGAGCTAACCCTCTGTCCTCCAGCACCAACACCATGCCACTTCTCCCACCTCGTCTCAGACTCAAAACCAGGAAACACCCAGGAGACCTGGTCTCTCTCCCACTCTGTCTCTGTGACTCGGCCCTTTTCCCTGGCTCAGTTTGTGTATTTATTTCCTTGTTCTGCTATTCATTCACTCCTCCAGTGGACATGTGTTGTTCAATGTCCTGTGCTGGGCCCCAGCATGCACAGACAGGTTGGAGATGAGCCTCAACACCACCTGTAGGGTACCTGAGGTCTGGTGGTGACAAAGGAATGAGAAGATACAGGTTAAGAGTTCACAAAGAGTGGGGGCCAGGGGGCCAGTTGCAAAATGGAGGCTGCAAAAGGCCCAGAGCTCTGGTCTCCACACTATTTATTGAGTACAATCACTTAGATCTAAGAAGCAGATGTTCAGGGCGAAACAGTGAAAGGGTGGCAGTGCATGTATAGCAATAGAGGTTTAAATGAATCTCTTTTGTGCTCAAACAGCATGTCTTTAACTTATTGGAGAGTAGCTAGTGGACGTGGGCTTAACTAGGAGCCTGCACTTCTGTCCACATTCCAATGCTTCAAAGGAGGGTCTTTCTTCTTGAACACAGTGTTTACAGATAAGAGAGCGTGTCTCACTCAGAGCATGGGAACATGATGGCAATTAGGAGACTTTTCTCCTGAGAGGCCTCTTGTGGCTTTCCACAACTTATTGTCCTATATTTTTATGGCCAGTTTATACAGGCACCTCACAAGTCCTTTTCCCAAATGCACCCCCCCTTTTTATTTTTTAAACTGCTATTGCTATTATGGCTTATTTGTGGTATTTGGTCTGTTTTCAGAAGCATCTTTTGCATCTGTAGACTAAAAGTAAACAGTATAAACAGATACACATTGAAGTAAAATTTGCAGTAGTTGATCCTTTAATGGTCTTAATCCATTTAAGAGGATTTCCGTTTGAAAGTCTATCAGTAGGTCCAGTGAGAATGTCAGTTTCAGGCAGGAGAGTTACATGAGCCTGAGATGCTTTAAAAACCTGCTTTTTGAAAATTTGGTTATATTTAATGTTGAAGTTTTATTTCTTTCTTTTAGATTATGTCTAACTATTTTTAAATGATGTTTAGTAGTAGTATACAAATGAGGAGTTATGTAGAAATTAGAAGTATTTCAATTACATTGTATTTGTAATTGATGTTTCAAGTTTATTGTACAATCTTCCATTTAAATAACAGTCTGGGCCGGGCGCGGTGGCTCAAGCCTGTAATCCCAGCACTTTGGGAGGCCGAGACGGGCGGATCACGAGGTCAGGAGATCGAGACTATCCTGGCTAACACAGTGAAACCCCGTATCTACTAAAAAAATACAAAAAACAAGCCAGGCGAGGTGGCGGGCGCCTGTAGTCCCAGCTACTCGGGAGGCTGAGGCAGGAGAATGGCGTAAACCTGGGAGGCGGAGCTTGCAGTGAGCTGAGATCCGGCCACTGCACTCCAGCCTGGGCAACAGAGCCAGACTCCATCTGAAAAAACAAAAACAAAAACAAAAAAACTGTCTGAGATCATTTATTTGATTTGTAAGTTGTTGGTCTGTTTGGGTCTGAGAATTCCACAATTTTGAGGAATTTTTTTGTTAACTATTTACATATTTTGTAGTTTGAACAGAGGAGTGTAAAGCAATTCCAGCAGCCACAGCAGTAGCTGTGACTGCAAGAAGGCCCATAATGACTGTTATAAGGGTAAAAATAAATCTCTTTGTTTTGGTAAATACTTTTTTTTAAAAAAACATATTTGTGACGATATGAATGGAAGGAGAGGCTTTCTAAGGTCTATTGAGGGAAACCGGTATCAAAACTCCTTTTTTAGTTTTTATCAGTAACACAGATGTTTTTACACTGAATGTGGAACTAATACAGGTGAAAAGGTGACAGTTTTGACAAGTCATAGTTTGCGAATTAGGTCGAATATCAATATTTTTGACCATTAACAGAAAAGGAGGGTTGATACAACTCCAAATGGTCACCGTTTGGTTGGAAGAAAACTGATACACAAATTGAAGTTTTTAACCTTTTTTTAAAGATAATATAGTTTTTTCTAAACTTAAATATGAAATTGGGCCATTATTAACTTTCATAATTTGGAGTGTTTAGGGCCTATTATTGGATTAATTATTTTAGGATGTGGGCTGGCCGTACTAAAATTGATCCAAATTATGGGAAAATGAGCATATTTTTCAGTGTAAGTAGTGTTATCTTTTTGATAGTATAGTTTCTGTTTTAGTTTTGTCTTGTATTTATTATTTTGATTGGTACAATTAACTGTAAAGGTCCCCTTAGGGGACCAAATAATGATAATTTCATAGGAATTATTTTGTAGTACCATAGTGTGATCAGATATGTAATTTTTAAAAATTAATATTTTAAAATTCCTTGTCCATTGTTGAGGTTGTCAGCACCTCTTTTTTGGGGGCTTAAACTGTTTTAATTGAATTGAACTCTGTGAATGATCCAGGCTCCATCCAGAAAATAAATGATAGGATACTGGTCTTTGATTATGACCTGGAATTTTAACTAGTCAATGTTGTCGGTAGCCTTTTAGGCAACCGATAGTTGGCCTTATGTAAAGAGGGGGAAACTAATAACCTATGGACACATTTATTAACATTTTTTTTCTTTGGGTGAGAGGGCCTATGAGTATTTGTAGGCTTAGGCATCCAAACACTATTATTAACATAAACCTCAACTGGGGGTTTTAACCATGTGACAGGCCTAATTAAAGGGAGGAATGAGACATATGCCCAATAGGTATAATTTTGGGCAGTTGTAGCCACAGGTTTGTTAGGTGAGGAGGTCACTGTTTTTATTTTGGCTTGGTGTTCTAGGATTAGTAAATAACAGAAGACAAACATGAGTATAATTAGTAACATTTTTTTTTAGTTAAAGAGTGACCTGTAGTGTTACTTGGCATCTTAGTTTACTATATGTTATTAATGAGGAATGCCACTGGGGTATGTTAATTTATTTCAGCTAAGCAGTTCTTAGAAACTGAGAAGGGGGTGTTCGTTAAAGTAGCAGGGCAGAAGAAAGGTGGATTTAAGGTATGAACTTAATAGAGTGTAGCAGGTATAGGTAGTAGGCAAAGTGAGAGAATTAAAAATGAATAAATTATTTGGCTTAGACTTTCTTTATTTTAGTATAATGTCTGGGGCCTGTGTTGTTTGTGGAAGTCGTATTGTTGAGGCTGTAGTTCCTGTAGGGTCTTTTTTAGGCTGGCTCGAATTTTTTTTAATTTTAAACTTTTTTATCCTTTGATGAGGACGTAGTCTTTAGGCTGGTACTGGAAATTTTAGGGGTGGTGTCTGTGTTAAGAGACTCTTTACAATTTTTAAAGAGCAGGTTACTATTTTAAGAAAAACTTGTGTTTTTGTTAATGTTTAGTTTATAGAAAAACTGGATACCTTTCTAACTTTAGTAAACATGTTAACACCAGAATTTTTTACAATTATCATTTTAAAACTTGTTTAGACCTTTAAAATATAAATTATACAACCGTTTTTGTATAAATTTTTATAAAATTTTTTATGACTTTTACAGACAATTTTTAACATGTCTTTTTATGGTTTTTTTTTGGGGGGAGGGGGGACGGAGTCTCGCTCTGTCACCCAGGCCGGAGTGCAGTGACACGATCTCGCTCACTGCAAGCTCCGCCTCCTGAGTTCTCGCAATTCTCCTGCCTCAGCCTCCCGAGTAACTAGGACTACAGGTGCCTGCCACCACGCCTGGATAATTTTTGGTGTTTTTAGTAGAGACGGGGTTTCACCGTGTTAGCCAGGATGGTCTCGGTCTCCTGACCTTGTAATCTGCCTGCCTCGGCCTCCCAAAGTGCTAGGATTACAGGCGTGAGCCACTGCGCCCGGCTTGTCTTTTCATGTTTTATAATTTTTTTACTAAAGATACATTTTTATAACTTTTAAAAATTTTTTACTTTTATTTATTTATTTATTTTTTGATTTTTGTCTTTTTTAGTTTTTTTTAACTTTATTATTATTTTTTAAAATGTGTAATAATTAGATGAGTGTTGGTAACAATTGATATATGTACGTATTTTAGTTTTTAAAATTTAGGGATGTGTTTAACATCTGTTTGCCACAACTGATTAGGTTCAAATTCTTTAGTGTTAATACCTGTTGGAGGAGGGGATGTGACTGTGAGCTGGTAATCTGGGCATTGTAGGATAATTTGTTTAGCCAGCCTCTGTGTAAGTTGAAATTATTTAGATAAGTTTCTCCAATTTTGCTGAAAAATTGATGTGATTGGGTGGCTTGGTCAATCAGTGATGTCATAACCTGAAGGTCTGCTTGATTATTGCCATAAGCCAATGGGCCAGGCAGAGAAGTGTGGACTCGAATGTGTGTAATAAAAATAGGATGTGTACCTTGGTCTAGTAATTGCTGAAGTTGAAGAAAAAGAGCGCACACAGTGGGCTCCAGAGCAAACTTAAGGCTGTAAAAGTTTTTAAATAAATAAACAGAATAACCTTAGTTCTCTGAATGTTAGTAAATTCAGATCAAGTGATTGGATTATGTGGTCTCCACCAGACTGTTGCTTTTTCATGTCTACCAGACCCACCAGTAAAAACAGCTATGGCTCCTTCCAAAGGGGCATCACAAGTAATTTTTGGAAGAATCCATGTAGTTAATTTTAAGAACTGGAAAGTGTTATTTTTGTGATAATGATTATTAATACATCCAACAAATTTTGTTAAATTGTCATGTAACTGAGTTAATAAATGCCTGTTTAACCTGATTTTTATTTATTGGAACTATAATTTTATTGGGCTCAGTGCCACAAAGTTTAATAATTCGTATATGAGCCTGTCCAATTAGAATTGCCATCTGATTTAAGTATACTGTAAGTGCTTTTATGGTATTATGTGGCAAAAAGGACCATTTAACTAAATCATCATTTTGAACAATAACCCCCATTGGGGAGTGTGAAGTAGGGAACACAATGAATTGTAAAGGCAAGTCTGAGACAATCCTACAGACCTGGGCTTGCTGAATTTTTTTTTCAATTACTCATAACTCTTTCATGGCCTTGGGTGTTAGTTCTCTTTTACTGTGTAAGTTGGAATCTCCCCTCAATATTGAGAAAAGATTAGACATAGCATAAGTAGGAATTGTTAAAGTGGGCCAAATCCAATTAATATCTTCTAATAATTTTTGAAAATTATTTAAGGTTTTGAAAGGATCCCTTCTAATTTGAACCTTTTGAGGCTTCATAGCTCTATCCTGTACTTGTATTTTCAAATACTGAAAAGGAGTGGTTATTTGAATTTTGTCAGGTGCTGTAAGTAATTCAGCATTTGTAATTTTTTACAAACATGAATAACATTGAATAAGTTGGTCTCTATTTTTTGCTGCACAAATCTGGAAATTGATCTCTAACAGGCTGGATAGTTCTGCCTACAAAAGTTTGACAAATTTTGGGACTGTTTAACATACCCTGGGGCAAAACTTTCCAACGATATTTGGATGCAGGTTTTTTGTTATTAATGGCAGAGATGGTAAAGGCAAATTTTTTGAAATCTGCCTCTGCTAAAGGAATTGTTAAGAAGCAGTCTTTTAAATCTATAATAACAAGTGGCCAGTCTTTAGGGAGCATAGTGGGGGATGGGAGCCAGGGTTGTAAAGCTCCCATCGGTTCAATTACAGCGTTGACTGCTGGCAAGTCGGTCAGCATGGGCCATCTACCGGACTTTTTCTTAATTACAAATACTAGGGAATTCCAAGGAGAGAAAGTGGGTGAAATATATCCTTTTTAAAAGTAGTTTAACTATTTTATAAAGCACCCCCAACTTTTCCTTAGGAAGAGGCCACTGTTCGACCCAAACGGGCGCTGGGTCATCCATTTTAAGGGAAATTGCTCCTTCACCGTAATGAACTGCAGGGCAGACCTGAATTGCCCTGTCTCCATAATGAACTGTGGGGTCGGGCAATAAAGGGAGAGGTGAGCTGAGTCTTGGTGAGCTGAGTCTCGGGCTCCCTCCCCGTGCACTCACTTGGCTGAGGAGGAGGTGGCCATTCTGGACATTCCTTTAGAGGAACCATGGGCTGAACAATTTTTTGAGCAGGTTTAGGGAGACTGGGGAAATTGGCATAAATCACCTTCAGACTCTCCTTTTTGTTAGTACTAGGTAGAGGTGGTTCAGAGTTCTGATTATCAAACTCCTCTCTCTCCTCCTCTGACTCAGCCTAATTTTCTTTCTGAAAAGGCTACAGTGCTGCACACACCAATGACCAAACTGACTAAACAGACAAAGGAATTTCCTTTCCTTCACTATATGCTCTTTTAAGGTCCTTTCCAATTCTTTTTTACTTTTTTAATTTCAAAATTTTCTGTTTCGGGAACCAAGGGCAAAATTGTTCCATAGCATGAAACAAATCCATAAGATTTTCTGTATCAACTTTTACCCCACCACGCTTCAAGAGCTGCCGTAGCAAGCTCAAATACGTGATGTACTTACTTGCAGTTTTTCGCATTGTGTCCCTAGCTTTCTCTGGTTGTCCTGCTTACCTGTAGAGGTTAAAACTTTTATGTCCTTAGGAGTCCTTTGTTCGTTGGTCCTCTGTTTTATACGCTTGAGCGTTTCTTCACTGAATTCTTTTGGACCCCACGTTGGGCGCCACAATGTTGGGGACCAGCCTCAACACCACCCATAGGGTACCGGAAGTCCAGTGGTGACAAAGGAATGAGAAGAGACAGGTTAAGAGTTCATAAAGAGTAGGGGCCAGGGGGCCAATTGCAAAATGGAGACTGCAAAAGGCTCAGAGCTCTGGTCTCCACACTATTTATTGAGTACAATCATTTAGATCTAAGAAGAAGATGTTCAGGGCACAACAGTGAAAAGATAGCAGTGCCTCACAGGCATAATCTATGGCAATAGCAGTTTAAATGAATCTCCTTTGTGCTCAAACAGCATATCTTTAACTCATCAGAGAGTAGCTAGTGGCAGCAGGCCTAATTAGGAGCCTGCACATCTGTCCATATTCCAATGCTTCAAAGGAGGGTCTTTCTCCTTGAACACAGTATTTACAGATAAGAGAGCAGGTCTTGCTCTGAGCATGGCAATTAGGAAACTTTTCTCCTCAGAGGCCTCTTGTGGCTTTCCACAACTTATTCTCCCATATTCTTATGGCCAGTTTATACAGATACCCGACAAGTCCTTTTCCCAACACAGACAGGAATATGGTGGCTTGCGCCCTGGGAGCTCATTGTTTTGTGGGAGGGAACCATTCAAGCCACTCACCATTTATCCTCCTGTCCCTCTCTTCTTGGGCTCTGTCCCCCACCTCTCTCTGTCCTTTGTTTTGCAGGTGGGGAGATGGAGGAGGCAGAGCTCACATCCTGGTCTTTTGTGTCATCTCCCTTCTCCTTGGATCTTAGCAAGACCAAGCGACACCTTGTGCCTGGGGCCCCTTTCCTGCTGCAGGTTTCTTCCAGAGGGGAAGGATGAGTAGGGAGGGGGTGGTACTTAGGAGGGCTCAGGGTCTGACAACTCTCTTTTGCCTGCCCTCTTTTACCTGCCTAGGCCTTGGTCCGTGAGATGTCAGGCTCCCCAGCTTCTGGCATTCCTGTCAAAGTTTCTGCCACAGTGTCTTCTCCAGGGTCTGTTCCTGAAGTCCAGAACATTCAACAAAACACAGATGGCAGCGGCCAAGTCAGCATTCCAATCATTATCCCTCAGACCATCTCAGAGCTGCAGCTCTCGGTAGGACTCCTCGGACCCCTGGGAGATGGTGGGGGAAGGGGAGGAGGGTGAGCTGGGGTCCCGAGGATCCATGGCTTGATTTGGGGGGAAAGTGGGGTACCTGGCTCTGAGCTACTACCCTATCTGCACCTGCCCCTCTCTCCAGGTATCTGCAGGCTCCCCCTATCCAGCCATAGCCAGGCTCACTGTGGCAGCCCCACCTTCAGGAGGCCCCGGGTTTCTGTCTATTGAGCGGCCGGATTCTCGACCTCCTCGTGTTGGGGACACTCTGAACCTGAACTTGCGAGCCGTGGGCAGTGGGGCCACCTTTTCTCATTACTACTACATGGTGTGCATGAGCTGGGGAGTGGAGGAGGACTGGGGTGCAGGGAAGAGCCCTCTGTGTGGGGCTGGGGGGTTCAAGGCTGGGGCTGTCCCATGAAGAGGCAACCACTCTTGTCCCTCCCCTTCCTGCCCCAGATCCTATCCCGAGGGCAGATCGTGTTCATGAATCGAGAGCCCAAGAGGACCGTGACCTCGGTCTCCGTGTTTGTGGACCATCACCTGGCACCCTCCTTCTACTTTGTGGCCTTCTACTACCATGGAGACCGCCCAGTGGCCAACTCCCTGCGAGTGGATGTCCAGGCTGGGGCCTGCGAGGGCAAGGTGACTGGGATCAGGCGAGATGGCACTTGTGCTGAGGGGATTGAGGACAGGGTGATTGCCAACAGGGCATGGATTTAGCTTGGGGGGCAGTGACGATACTGGGACTGAAGGAAGCTCTCTCTCTCTGACCACGCCCACCTTCGGCCCCTGCCAGCTGGAGCTCAGTGTGGATGGTGCCAAGGAATACCGGAACGGGGAGTCCGTGAAGCTCCACTTAGAAACTGACTCCCCAGCCCTGGTGGCGCTGGGAGCCTTGGACACAGCTCTGTATGCTGCAGGCAGCAAGTCCCACAAGCCCCTCAATATGGGCAAGGTTTGTCCAGATCCTCTCCCCAGCCCTCCCACCCCTCCGTGGCTCATCCCCCTGCTGCCCTGAGCCCTGGGCGCAGCCCCTGGATCCCACTGGGGCTCCCCCAGGCTCTTCCCCACTTGTCCCTGTGGTCTCCATCTTCTCGCTCTGTATCCTTTCCTATCCCTCCATGCGCTGCCCTCTCACCTGTGCCAAGTGCTCGGTCCTGCCCCATCAGCCATGCTTGGCTCCTAGCATTCCTGCCTCTTCTTGCAGGTCTTTGAAGTTATGAACAGCTATGATCTCGGCTGTGGTCCTGGGGGTGGGGACAGTGCCCTTCAGGTGTTCCAGGCAGCGGGCCTGGCCTTTTCTGATGGAGAACAATGGACCTTCTCCAGAAAGAGTGAGAACAGAGAAGGAAGGGGAGTGGGTGGCAGGAAGATAAGGAAGGAGGAAGGGCCCGAGGGAGCCAGGTAGGAAGAGTCGGGCAGGAAGGGCTGGGCAGGGGAAGGCGGGGAGGGGAGGAGGCCGAGTGCCTGACGGCTGGACTGCAGCCTTGCCCTCTACCAGGACTGGGCTGTCCCAAGGAGAAGACAACCCGGAGAAAGAGAAACGTAAACTTCCAAAAGGCGATTAATGAGAAATGTGAGTTGTGGGTGCCTAGGCAGCAGCTTGGGCTCTCCACGTGGGATCAAGGTTGGGTGTCTGCCTCTCTGCCCCTCGCCTCCTTGCTGAACCAATGTGTGGTATTTGGGGCCAGAGATCCGAATTCCGGGATTACAAGTGGAAAGGTGGGCAGCTCTCTCCACCAGCCTCTCTTATGTTGCTGGTCTCAAGGGGTCTGGGCGGGGGCTGAGGTGTATGTCCCTTTTGTCCCCTCGTGCTCACCCCCACCTGGCCCTGCAGTGGGTCAGTATACTTCCCCAACAGCCAAGCGCTGCTGCCAGGATGGGGTGACACGTCTGCCCATGAGGCGTTCCTGCGAGCAGCGGGCAGCCCGAGTGCAGCAGCCGGACTGCCGGGAGCCCTTCCTGTCCTGCTGCCAATTTGCTGAGAGTCTGCGCAAGAAGAACAGGACCAGGGGCCAGGTGGGCCTCCAACGAGGTGAGGGGCTGGGTGGGGCTAGGGCACAGGTGGCGCTGCTTGGAAAGGCAGAACGGCCCCCTCCTCACTCCCATCCACTGTGGTTCCCCAGCCCTGGAGATCCTGCAGGAGGAGGACCTGATTGATGAGGATGACATTCCCGTGCGCAGCTTCTTCCCAGAGAACTGGCTCTGGAGAGTGGAAACAGTGGACCGCTTTCAAATGTGAGAGTGTTTGCGGGCCCAGCCTTGTCTCTGCGCTGTGTGTGGGGGCCAGCCCAGGGTGTGACGGAGCTTCTCTGCCTTTCCCTACACAGATTGACATTGTGGCTCCCCGATTCTCTGACCACGTGGGAGATCCACGGCCTGAGCCTGTCCAAAACCAAAGGTGAGGTGACACTGTCTGGGCCTCAGGTGACCCCGCTTCCATTTCCCTCTACCCCAGCTCCCTGTTCCCTTTGCTCTTAGTGTAGGAAGAGAGTCCGGTGCAGCTGGCGTGGGCCAGAGGGCAGAGGCAGACTGAGACAGAGCTGGGTCACCCCTTCCCTCCCTTCTGTGGCCCTGAAGCTTTGATGGCCCCTCTGATCTCTGCCCTTCCACCCACACTTCCCTTCCCTCAGGCCTATGTGTGGCCGCCCCAGTCCAGCTGCGGGTGTTCCGCGAGTTCCACCTGCACCTCCGCCTGCCCATGTCTGTCCGCCGCTTTGAGCAGCTGGAGCTGCGGCCTGTCCTCTATAACTACCTGGCTAGAAACCTGACTGTGAGGTCCCGAGGGAGCCTGAGCATACCGGGGTTGGGGGAGCCAGGGTCCAGTGAGGGGTGGGGAGCCTAACCGGGCCGGGACTCTGGCCGTCCTCGTTTTCCTGCCCTCAGGTGAGCGTCCACGTGTCCCCAGTGGAGGGGCTGTGCCTGGCTGGGGGCGGAGGGCTGGCCCAGCAGGTGTTGGTGCCTGCGGGCTCTGCCCGGCCTGTCGCCTTCTCTGTGGTGCCCACAGCAGCCGCCGCTGTGTCCCTGAAGGTGGTGGCTCGAGGGTCCTTCGACTTCCCTGTGGGAGATGCCGTGTCTAAGGTTCTGCAGATTGAGGTGAATGGAGCACCCCTGAATACAAGTCCCCGGCCCCCCAGCTTTGTCCTCCACCCTCAGCACTGTCTCTGCTGGCCAGGCCAGGGGCCCAACACCCAAATCAATGCCTTGGTCTACTCACGTCTTCTACAATTCTGATCCAACTCTGTCCCTGGAGTTGAAACTCAAAGTCCTGGGGGAGTCTGCACTGGCAGGGCAGGCTGTAGTCCTGTGTGACCCCACAACCATGTTTTCCCTGAGACAGAAGGAAGGGGCCATCCATACAGAGGAGCTGGTCTATGAACTCAACCCCCTGGGTGAGTGGCCCTCTACCTCCAGCCATCGGTTTCCTAAGTGGGTACAGGTGGTGGGGGATGTGGACAGCAGGACAGGCTGCCAACTTCCCCCATTTCCCCAGACCACCGAGGCCGGACCTTGGAAATTCCTGGCAACTCTGATCCCAATATGATCCCTGATGGGGACTTTAACAGCTACGTGAGGGTTACAGGTGGGAGTGCCCTTTAGACCCTTCCCAGTGGCCACCTTCAGATTCATGTGAGACGTGTGGATCCCTGCTTGGTCCCACTCCCCGTGAGCCTCTGACGCAGAGCCTCAGACGTCCACCCTCTCCCTCCCATGTAGCCTCAGATCCATTGGACACTTTGGGCTCTGAGGGGGCCTTGTCCCCAGGAGGCGTGGCCTCCCTCTTGAAGCTTCCTCAAGGCTGTGGGGAGCAAACCATGATCTACTTGGCTCCGACACTGGCTGCTTCCCGCTACCTGGACAAGACAGAGCAGTGGAGTGCACTGCCCCCCGAGACCAAGGACCACGCTGTGGATCTGATCCAGAAAGGTTCTGGGTGTGGGGGCAAGCAGGAGGGGGGCCAGGAAAGGACAGTTACTGGAAGATGGACAGCCCAGGAGGCTACAGAGGGAAAGAAAGGGAACCCTTATGGGGATGGGGAGCATGGCCTTGGGTTCAAACAGCAGAAGGGTGAGTGTCACCTGAGCGGCCACCTCTCCTCTCCCAGGCTACATGCGGATCCAGCAGTTTCGGAAGGCGGATGGTTCCTATGCGGCTTGGTTGTCACGGGACAGCAGCACCTGGTGAGGTTTGGGGAGGGGTTGCCGGGCTCTGAGGGCGTCAGGTCCTGGGCAGGGGCGGGACAGAGCTGGTACAATGGGAGGGGGAATAACCAGGCACCTGGGGCGTGGCCGTAGCCATAGCAAGTCCTTATCCCCAACCCTCCTTCCTCCCCTCCAGGCTCACAGCCTTTGTGCTGAAGGTCCTGAGTTTGGCCCAGGAGCAGGTAGGAGGCTCGCCTGAGAAACTGCAGGAGACGTCTAAATGGCTTCTGTCCCAGCAACAGGCTGATGGCTCGTTCCAAGACCCCTGTCCAGTGTTAGACAGGAACATGCAGGTGCGGGCATGCTGGGGTGGCCCGAGGGGCACCTGTAGGAGGAGTCAGTCTCTTTGCCTCTTCCCCCTCCTGTTTGACATCTTCTTTTCTCCCCTCACTAGGGGGGTTTGGTGGGCAGTGATGAGACTGTGGCACTCACAGCCTTTGTGACCATCGCCCTTCATCATGGGCTGGCCGTCTTCCAGGACGAGGGTGCAGAGGAATTGAAGCAGAGAGTGGTAAGGACAGTGGCGTTTCTGCCCTCCGCTGGCCCCCAGTTCTCCCCCTTTTTCCGCAGGAACCCAGGAGTCCAGGCCCCAGACCTTCATCCTGTTTTCTTCCAGGAAGCCTCCATCTCAAAGGCAAACTCATTTTTGGGGGAGAAAGCGAGTGCCGGGCTCCTGGGTGCCCACGCAGCTGCCATCACGGCCTATGCCCTGACACTGACCAAGGCTTCCGGGGACCTGCGGGGTGTTGCCCACAACAACCTCATGGCAATGGCCCAGGAGACTGGAGGTGAGGGACGAGGGGCTCCTGGCAGTGAATCTGAGGCCCAGGGGACCTTAGGATCCCTGAGTGTGTCCAGAGGGAGAGGCTGGATGAAGACTCAGAGGACGAATGAAGGTGTGAGCAGGGGTGTGTTGGGGGAGAATCAGGAGAACCCAGCAGGGAGTGACTAAGGGCCAAGTGACCAGGCTCTTCTCCCTGCCCTCCTGTTTACTTGTGGTTTCCCTTCACTTCCAGATAACCTGTACTGGGGCTCAGTCACTAGTTCTCAGAGCAATGCCGTGTCGCCCACGCCAGCCCCTCGCAACCCAGCCGACCCCATGCCCCAGGCTCCAGCCCTGTGGATTGAAACCACAGCCTACGCCCTGCTGCACCTCCTGCTTCACGAGGGCAAAGCGGAGATGGCAGACCAGACTGCAGCCTGGCTCACCCGTCAGGGCAGCTTCCAAGGGGGATTCCGCAGTACCCAAGTAGGGGCCGCCCCCGGGCTCTGGGGGTGGGTAGTCCTGAGAACAAGCGCTTGAGTCCTGACCCAACCTCCCTAGGACACGGTGATTGCCTTGGATGCCCTGTCTGCCTACTGGATTGCCTCCCACACCACCGAGGAGAGGAGACTCAATGTGACTCTCAGCTCCACAGGCCGCAGTGGGTTCACGTCCCACGCGCTACAGCTGAACAACCGCCAGATTCGCGGCCTGGAGGAGGAGCTGCAGGTGAACCACTCCCCGGTGAACCTCTCCCTCGCGGGGTAGCCAGGACACCTGGGCCTCGTGGCCAGGTCAGAAGCCGTCCCCACCCTCCCATCCGGGGAATCCCCGCAGCACTTCTTCTTGGGGTCCCTGGGGGAAGACTGACTTCCTGCCTGTGTGACCTGGAGCTCTGAGCTTCAGTTTGCTCACTTGGAGAGTAACATATGCAGAGTTTACCCTACAGGGTTGTTAGAAGGCTGAAGTGAGATAATTCACGTGCTGGTGTAGACTTTGTGGAAATGTGAGGCGGGGAGAGGAGGTGGGGCTGTTTTGAGGAAGGAGACAAGTTATTGGAGCCGCAAAAATAGGTTTGCTTATGCCCTTCTAACATCGCCTTCCCTTTCCTGTTGCTGAAAGTTTTCCTTGGGCAGCAAGATCAATGTGAAGGTGGGAGGAAACAGCAAAGGAACCCTGAAGGTGAGGGCCCGGGAAGGGGCAGGGCCGGGCACTGGCGGAGGAGACGGGTGTGAAGTGAGAGGCCTGTGGGCAGAGGCGCATGGTCCGGGGAAGGAGGCAGACACCTCAAGGTTGGCGTCCCGTGCTTCCGTCCTGGGTGTTTTTCCCCCTGCTTCCTCTCCCCGTCTCTGGGTACCTGTTGTTTCCTTTACCTGCCTCAGTGCTGATGGCCCCGGATCCCACTCCTCAGCCCAGGCCTCTTCCCTCGACCACGGGCCCCACTCGTCCCACTCCCACAGCATCTCAGACGAGGCGTGTCCCAAAGCCCTTCTTCATTGTGTGTCTCTTGTCTGGCTGATGGGAACCCCTGCCAGCCAGGAGCCCGGCTCCTACTCCAGAGGCCGTGTTAGTGGCCCCTCTCCCAAGCCTGTCCTTATGTCCCTAGTGACCCCTCCTCTGCTCCCCTGCTGCCTGTGGCCCTTGCTGCTTGCATCCGAGATTCTGTGCTAAGACGACCTTCTCCCTACCTGGAACTTCTCTTTAACTCCCCTGTCTGATCCACTGTCCACACGGCAGTGACACTGACCTTCCACAAGCCCCAGCCAGATCAGCCTTGGGGAAAAGTCACACCCCCTCCCCATGGCTCACATGGCTGGGCCTCTGCTCACCTCTCGGGCCAGACAGATCCTGCCTACACAGATCCCCGTGCCTTTCCCGTCCTTCCCTGCTTCTTGGCCCACAGGACAAACTCTTTCTCCTCCTTCAAGCCTTGGCCAGAAGCCTTTCCTGAGCTTTTCAGTCCAGCCTCTTCCCAGCACAGTCTGGAGTGTTGGCCTCTGGGGGCAGGGGCCTGCTTCTTTACCTTTCTGTCTCACCCGGCACCTGTGGCAAATCTGGTGCCACTCATGAGTGTGGCCTGTGCAGTGATGGGAATGAAAAGGGGCTGAAGGCCTCAAATCCCGTAGCCCGGGGAGACGCCCTTAGGTATGGCACCAGAGAGGTCTGTGGCCTCAAATGTCCTGCGTCCTCTCCCTGCCCCTTGCTGAGCCAGGTCCTTCGTATCTACAATGTCCTGGACATGAAGAACACGACCTGCCAGGACCTGCAGATAGAAGTGACAGTCAAAGGCCACGTCGAGTACACGAGTGAGTGTGGGGGTTGGGAGGCCTCGGGGCCTGGCAGGGGCTGGTGCAGGGAGCCAGGTGGCCATCCCAGCCCTCCTCACAATGCTTCCCTGTGCAGTGGAAGCAAACGAGGACTATGAGGACTATGAGTACGATGAGCTTCCAGCCAGGGACGACCCAGGTGTCCCTCTGCAGCCCGTGACACCCCTGCAGCTGTTTGAGGGTCGGAGGAACCGCCGCAGGAGGGAGGCGCCCAAGGTGGTGGAGGAGCAGGAGTCCAGGGTGCACTACACCGTGTGCATCTGGTGGGCGCCGGGAGCTGTCCTGGGCCAGGGGAGGGAGGGCAGGACCCAGGCTGGGGCTGGGCTTCTGGAGCCCACGCAGGCAGAACCTGGACGACAGGTCACGTCTCTCCACAGGCGGAACGGCAAGGTGGGGCTGTCTGGCATGGCCATCGCGGACATCACCCTCCTGAGTGGATTCCACGCCCTGCGTGCTGACCTAGAGAAGGTGTGGTCAGACCCCAGGGCAACCCCCTCTGCCCCGGTGCTGAGCCCTGTCATGTGCAGGGCCTGTGACCTGTGACCACCTCCCCTTTTCCACAGCTGACCTCCCTCTCTGACCGTTACGTGAGTCACTTTGAGACCGAGGGGCCCCACGTCCTGCTGTATTTTGACTCGGTGAGTGGGGAGAGGTGACGCAGGAAGGGACTCGATGGCACTGGGTGTACTGAGTGTGCGTTAGGAGGTTTCTCAGGAGACAGCTGTGTCAGCCGCCGGTGCTCTTGGGGACTTGATGTCATCAGCGAGAAGGACGAGGATGTGAGCCTGTGAGACACAGCAGAGTAAGGGGCAGACCTGCAGGTGGCAGGGGCCGGTGCCAGTCAGCGGGGACCCTCGGGGCTTGAGAGGGATGCTTCGTAAAGCCGGTTTTATTCAGCTTGAGGGGCTGCCTTTGTTTTTTTGTTGAACTTCCTATTTTTTTTTTTTAATATTAAAGTATATTTTCTTTTACAACGTGATGGTGGCCATAGATGACAGTTGTATTTGTCTTTTCACGGCCTTATTTGGCTAAAATAGTTATCAGCCCTCTTATAGCCTTCAAAACATTTTTATTTAGTTAGTTATTAAAGACAGGGTCTCGCTCTGTTGCCCAGGCTGGACTTGAACTCCTGGCCACAAGCGATCCTCTGGCGTAGGCCTTTCAAAGTACTGGGTTTACAGGCCAGAGCCACCATGCCTGACCTTCAAAATGTTTTTTGAACATTTACTGTAACCTCTGGGAGAAAATGTGAGAAAGGTGTGGTGGCTTTCATTAGCCAGCTGTTTGTCGGTCAGGGAGACCCCTACCCAGTGTGTGCAGAGGGGCCAGCCCCCATCAGCTGGGGAAGCCTGGCTGACACATCTGGGTTGAACACAATGGAAAACACAGCCAGCAAGATTCCCGGAGAGGGAGCTGACGGCGCGGCAGCCCAGCTCAGGAGAGACACTGGCACGGCACCGTGTGGACTGGGCGCCCGTGGGCGTGAGGAGGGGTCAGGCCTGGGACCTGAGTCGGGGGGTCAGGCAGGATGACAGAACCTGCAGTTAGGTTATGGCAAATAAAGGAGGACCCAGTTGTATCCATGACAAAGTTGAGGCTGTCAGGAGGGTGAGTGGGTTTGGGGGCAGGCAGAGTGCCTTGGAGAACTCACAGGTCCTGCCAAAACCCTAATGCAGAGATGGAGCTGCAAGTGCAGTTTGAGAATCATCAGCCTGGAGCGGTTTAGTGGAAGGCAGGGAGTGGTTGAGGCCCCCACAGGGGAGCACTGAGGAAGCAAGTTCCGAAGGAGGGAACGTAAGAAATGACCAGCTCAGAACCAAGGGTGTTCCAGAAGCTAACCCTTAGCTTAGGGACAGTGTCACAGAGAACATGTCCATGATGCAAGACTCTGCTGAGGGCCTGGGGCAGTGAAGACTGGCGCAAGGTCACCCTCTGGGAAGTGAAGTCACCAGAGACCTTGCGGAGCAGCTTGGAGAGTTCTCTGAGTAGGAAGGTAACAGAATGTGAAGGACACTGGAGAGAAGGCCAACAGGAACCAAACAAAACCAGGCCAAGGAAATCCAGTATAGGGGGCTGCAGGGCCCAGGGAGTGGGTCCCTCATCTCTCCTCCCCACGCTGGGCCAGGTTCCCACCTCCCGGGAGTGCGTGGGCTTTGAGGCTGTGCAGGAAGTTCCCGTGGGGCTGGTGCAGCCGGCCAGCGCAGCCCTGTACGACTACTACAACCCGGGTGAGCACTGCGGGGCACCCTGGAGTTTGGGAGAGCTGTGGCATAGGTGCCCTCCTGTGGGACAGTGGACACTGGGGTAGTGTGGGGGGCAGAAAGTGCTGGGGCTCCCTGGGACTGAGGAGGCAGAACAGAGGGACCCGTGCCCTGACTCCTCTGTGTTCTCCAGAGCGCAGATGTTCTGTGTTTTACGGGGCACCAAGTAAGAGCAGACTCCTGGCCACCTTGTGTTCTGCTGAAGTCTGCCAGTGTGCTGAGGGTGAGACTGAGGGCCTGGGGCGGGGCAGTGGAGGCGAGATGGCCGGGGACCCCCCACACTGTCTGATGGGGCCCCCGACTTCAGGGAAGTGCCCTCGCCAGCGTCGCGCCCTGGAGCGGGGTCTGCAGGACGAGGATGGCTACAGGATGAAGTTTGCCTGCTACTACCCCCGTGTGGAGTACGGTCAGTCTTCCCACCGAGGCCCTGGCCTGACCCTCCCTCGGGGACTGGCTGTTTTGGCCTCTCTGGGTGTAGCCTGCCCCTCTTACAGGTCAAGCATGCAGCCTCTTTGCTCTGACACCAACTTCCTGCCCTCTTAGCTGAAAGTAACTCACCTTTATTCCTTCTCCTAACCCCCTCTTAGGCTTCCAGGTGAAGGTTCTCCGAGAAGACAGCAGAGCGGCTTTCCGCCTCTTTGAGACCAAGATCACCCAAGTCCTGCACTTCAGTATGAAGCGAATCGAGAGGCGGGCAGGGCTGTGGGGAGACAGGGAGGCTGAGGTCTGGCTGAGGACCTGACCATCTGGAAGTGTGAAAATCCCCTCAGCGTGTCAGAAGCCCTGGGCTTGGCCATAAATAGGGAGGCAGTGGCACCTCTCCGTGGGGGCGGCGAAGGTGGAATGAGAGGAGCTACACAGAGCTGCTGGCCTGGGCTCACCCTGCACCTTCTCTTCCCCTCTGACCACTTTTGTGCACGTCATCCCCGCAGCCAAGGATGTCAAGGCCACTGTTAATCAGACACGCAACTTCCTGGTTCGAGCCTCTTGCCGCCTTCGCTTGGAACCTGGGAGAGAATATTTGATCATGGGTCTGGATGGGGCCACCTATGACCTCGAGGGACAGTGAGTCGTCTGATCCCCTCAGTCTCTTATGCTCCCCATGCCTCGCCACCTAGGCCTTGCCCTTCAGAAGCCAGATGCCTGTGCTCTCCGTTCCCAACTGCCATCCTCCCGAGCCCTGCTGATTGTCCCTTTCCCCTCTGCAGCCCCCAGTACCTGCTGGACTCGAATAGCTGGATCGAGGAGATGCCTTCTGAACGCCAGTGCCGGAGCACCCGCCAGCGGGCAGCCTGCGCACAGCTCCACGACTTCCTCCAGGAGTATGGCACTCAGGGGTGCCAGGTGTGAGGGCTGCCCTCCCGCCTCCCCCGGGAGGAACCTGAGCCTGGGAACCATGAAGCTGGAAGCACTGCTGTCTCAGCTTTCCTGAACACAGCCTGGGACCAGGGCATATTAAAGGTTTTTGGCAGCAAAGCGTCAGTGTGTGTTGCTAGGGCCGAGAGCAGTGCCCCTCCGCATTGCAGTTCTGGGGCAGGCCAGCTTGACATAACCTCAGACCCTCTGAGCCCTGATGACCCTTGGGCTGTCCAGCTCCGTCAGACCCTCCCTGATGACCACCCGCTAGGAGTCTAGTGCTTCACAGGACCACCCCGAGCAGAACTGGGACCCAAGAGCCTGCCCCCCAAGGACCAGAGTCCATGCCAAGGCCACCCTTCAGCTTCCAAGGCCCTCCACTGCCTGGCTGTCGCCAGTCACCACGGCCTCAGACAGGGCTTGTGCTCAGCTGACACCTCTGATATAGCTCTTCTGCCTCATGAGCTGTTGTCCAGCCACACCTCCCCGACTCTGTCCTCATGCTGCTGGTGGTTCAGAGGTCTGTGAATTTTGGCTGAGTTCCGGGCCATTGAAAGCCTCGTGACGCTTGGTTGTTATCAGTGGCGTGAGGTGACTTTCCCAGAGTTGTGCGATCTTCAGGTCCGGTAGTGTCTTCTTCCAGTTACTGGTTTCAAACAAGCCAAAAGTCTGACTGTGCTGTTTGTGAATCCTCTGAGGAAGCTGCTGTTCTCTCTCGGGACAACCCGCTCCCGATGGTTAATGTATGTTCTTTTCTATTTCCTAGGTGTCTCAGCTGGTTTGAGAAATAAAGGGAAAGAGTACAAGAGAGAGAAATTTAAAGCTGGGTGTCCAGGGAAGACATCACATGTCGGCAGGATCCGTGATGTTCCCTGAGCCGTAAAACCAGCAAGTTTTTATTAGCAATTTCAAAAGGGGCAGGAGTGCACGAACAGCGTGTGGGTCACAGAGATCACATGCTTCACAAGGTAGTAAAATATCACAAAGCAAGTAGAGTCAGGGCGAGATCACAGGACCACAGGATGTGGCAAAATTAAAATTGCTAATGAAGTTTCCACAGGCATTGTCATTGATAACATCTTATCAGGAGGCAGGGTTTGAGAGCGGACAACCTGTCTGACCAAAATTTATTAGGCGGGAATTTCCTTGTCCTAAATAAGTCTGGGATTGCTACAGGAGACTGAGGCTTATTTCATCCCTTCAGCTTCGACCATAAAAGGTGGTCACCTTAGGGGGGCCATCTATAGACCTACTCTCAGGGTGCATTCTCTTTCTCAGGGATGTTCCTTGCTGAGAAAAAGAATTCAGCGATATATCTCCTATGTGCATTTGAAAGAAGAGAAATATGGCTCTGTTCCGTCCTGCTCACCGGCAGTCAGTTTAAGGTTACCTCCCTTGTTCCCTGAACGTCAGTGTCATCCTGTTCTTTTTTCAAGGTGCCCAGATTTCATATTGTTCAAACACACATGCTCTACAAACAGTTTGTGCAGTTAACACAATCATCACAGGGTCCTGAGGCGGCATATATCCTCCTCAGCTTACGAAGAAGATGACGGCATTAAGAGATTAAAGTAAATACAGGCATAGAAAATCACAAGAGTATTGATTGGGGAAGTGGTAAGTGTCCATGAAATCTTCACAATTTATGTTTAGAGACTGCAGTAAAGACAGGTGTAAGAAATTATAAAAGTATTAATTTGGGGAACCAATAAATGTCCATGAAATCTTCACAATTTATGTTCTTCTGCCATGGCTTCAGCCGGTCCCTCTGTTCGGGGTCCCTGACTTCCTCTAACAGTTCTCCTGGGGTCTGCCTTCCCCATGCTGCCTGCCTAGCTTTCCCCCATTTAGTGGCACACTTGGGGTCTTCAGAGATGGCTCCGAAATGTGTCCAAAGAAGATGCTGAGTCAGTTTCCGTAGAGGTCACAACAGTTGAGCAGCCTGCCATCAGGTCATTCAACAGAAATTTGGGAAACTTTCACTTCACGCCCTGTGCCAGGTGCCACAGAGACAGCTACTTACTCACTGCAGGGCTCGTCGCTGGGGAGACAGATAAGAGGACGGGCAGTCCCCAACCTCTGTGAAAGATGTGATGTCAGGGAGCAGTGCGGGCCTGTGCGGCATCTAACCAAGTCAGGGGCATTGCCGGGCAGGGACAGGGAAGGCTTCCTGGAGCAGGTGGCCTCCAAATGGGGCTCTGAAGACTGAGAAGGAGCCAGGCAAAGAGCAGGGGTAGGTGAGGGCATGTGGCGCAGAAGGAGAATATACAAAGGCCCGGAGGCCGGGGGCAGAACAGGGTACCTTTGGGGACATTGCATGTAATTGACCACATTTGGAGTTTGGATTTGAAAGTGGTGGAAGAGATGGAGATGGTGAGACAAGTAGTAAGCACGCCAGCCTTCCAGGTGAGCTCCTTTCCGATGAGCGCTCTCTTATCCCATGGAACGTTGAGAATTTTGGACCTTTCCCACTGTGGCAGACGTTTCCTGAGGCTCTCGCATACGTGGCCCTATGGTTGCCCATTGAATCTTTCTGCCAATAGCTGGTCAGCATGGTGGTGGCATAAGCGCATTTTCCAGAACCAGGGATTCACTTGCAGCAAGACATGGCCCTGTCTGGGAGGTCAACATGAAGAAGGCAGTGGCTGTCATTGTCCAACCCCAGAAATCCCAATCCTGTTTCCTCTGTCTCCGTCCTGATTGTGGATTCAGCAGCAGTGAGCTCACCAATGTAGTGGGTGGCACAGCCAGGATCTTGACTCCGGCTCTGCAGCAGCACAGTCTGGAAAACTCTGAGGGGAGAGAGATCCCCACTGTTCCCTGGGTCTGGCTACAGAGCCAGAAATGGGGGGGAAGGCATGGGCCTGGGTCGCCTCTGACTGCTCACGTACCATCCAGGAGGCCCTGGCCTCTCGCTGAACCCTGCCACTCCTCTTTGGCATGGCCTCTTCCCAAACCCCCAAACTGCCTCCTTACCCACAAAAGTGGTCTCTGAGTGTCACAGTTCAGTGTGACCCCCACCCCTTATGGCTTCAGTTCCCCAAATAGGGCTGGACCCCTGATCCTGATCCAGCTGTGGCTATCCAGCCCCTTCCTGGGGACTTTGGACTTTGAGGGGGGCATGCCCAGGTGTGCTGGGAATCCACACTCTCCCTGGCTGGACCTAGAACCTGTGGACTCTAGTCCCGAGGGCAGTCGTGTTCTGCCTGTGCCTGGAAACACAAGAAACTTGACTGCAGAGAGAAGAAAGAGGAGAGAGAAACAGCGCGAGGAAACTGCCCGTCTCCGGGGCTTTTTCTGTTCCTTGGCTTTCTAAGGCCAGTGGGGTCCCCTCCCCTGCTTTCTTATTCCCGAGTTCTGTGAAATTCCCCAATCCGGCCGGGCGTGGTGGCTCACGCCTGTAATCCCAGCACTTTGGGAGGCCGAGGCGGGCGGATCACGAGGTCAGGAGATCGAGACCATCCTGGCTAACACGGTGAAACCCCGTCTCTACTAAAAAATGCAAAAAATTAGCCGGGTGTGGCGGCGGGCTCCTGTAGTCCCAGCTACTCGGGAGGCTGAGGCAGGAGAATGGCGTGAACCCGGGAGGTGGAGCTTGCAGTGAGCCGAGATCGCGCCACTGCACTCCAGCCTGGGCGACAGAGCGAGACTCCGTCTCAAAAAAAAAAAAAAAAGAAAAAGAAATTCCCCAATCCTTACTTTTTATCTCAAACCAGCTCAAGGTGGTCTGTTTTCCTTTCAACCAAAGAAAGGTGCTCCTTGTGGCTAAAGGTACATATTCTACAGCTAGATTTCCAGGCCGGAATCCTGCCCTCCACAACATGCGAACGACACCCGTGTTGCATATAGAGCATGTCTGTGAAGAATTGAGTTAGTGCCTGCAAAGTGCTTAGAGCAGCGTCTGGTACATGCGAGTACCCCGCAGCGGGAAACCACCTCCTTCTTGGTCTTCTGGGCACTTTTGAGAGTGAAAGGAGGCACTAATAGCGAACATACTGTGTACACTGGAATGCCGCAGGCAAACCAGGCTTTAGCGGTATTCCTCTATCTGTAGGTTAAACTAACAAAAAACCCACACAAATCACATTTCGTTCTTCAGGAAGGCATATTAGGCAGGGACTGCCATTTTCTCGCTGAGATAAACATCATGCCAGTAAACTGGCCCACGGTGGGGCGGCAGAGGGAGAGGGCCCAGGTGGGGGCGGACACCGTTGCCTGCACAGTTGATGTGGAGCCTGAAAGCTGACTCTGGCTGCAGGAGAAAGCTCAGGGTTGCATTTCCCTTCCTTGCTTCTTGATAGATGATCCATTTTTTGAAATACGGATGTCCCAAGGCCAATGAGACTGGTGCCATTCCAGTAAAAGGCCACTCTGTGGGCGGGACGGTGGGAAGGGACCCGAAGGTGGGGTCAAGGGAGGCCCCAAAACAGCCTACACAGCAGGAGGGATGGCCGGGGCTCTAGAGCTATAAGTGGCCCCTCGGGGCCCTGACGGGCGTCTCGCCATGCTGTTCCTGGGGCTGCTGCTGCTGCTGCCCCTGCTGGCTGGCGCCCGCCTGCTGTGGAACCGCTGGAAGCTCAGGAGCCTCCACCTCCCGCCTCTTGTCCCGGGCTTCCTGCACGTGCTGCAGCCCGACCTCCCCATCTATCTGCTTGGCCTGACTCAGAAATTCGGGCCCATCTATAGGCTCCACCTTGGGCTGCAAGGTGAGAGCCTGTTCTCGCTCTGGCCCTCACCATAGGAGGGGGCGGAGGGGGCGGGGAGGGTCCTCTCCCTCCGCTGACGCTGCTTTGGCTGTCCCCCAGATGTGGTGGTGCTGAACTCCAAGAGGACCATTGAGGAAGCCATGGTCAAAAAGTGGGCAGACTTTGCTGGCAGACCTGAGCCACTTACCTGTAAGGGCTGGGGGAATTTTTCTTTCTTAATTTTTTTTTTTTTTAGAAATGGGGTCTTGCTATGTTGCCCAGGCTGGTCTTGAATTCCTGGTCTCAAGTGATCCTCCTACCTCAGCCTCAAGTGGCAGCCACCTTTGGGGGCTCCCCCAATCCAGGTCCCTGGAGGCTGTTGGGGGGCATATCTTGGGGGGAGGAAGCAGGGGTTGGGGAGGCAGAAGAAGGTCAGGCCCTTGGCCTCCTTGGCCAGTTCCCATCCTCCAGCCCCCAACTCCTCCTGCAGACAAGCTGGTGTCTAAGAACTACCCGGGTCTGTCCTTGGGAGACTACTCTCTGCTCTGGAAAGCCCACAAGAAGCTCACCCGCTCAGCCCTGCTGCTGGGCATGCGTGACTCCATGGAGCCCCTGGTGGAGCAGCTGACCCAGGAGTTCTGCAAGGTAAGGCTGGGCTCCCGAGGCCACCTCGGGTCAGCCTCGCCTCTCGAAGTAGCTCCCGCCCTGCCCGCTGCACACCGGCCTGCTGAACTCCCATTCCTTCTCCACAGCGCATGAGAGCCCAGGCCGGCACCCCTGTGGCCATTGAGGAGGAATTCTCTCTCCTCACCTGCAGCATCATCTGTCACCTCACCTTCGGAGACAAGATCAAGGTGGCTCACAGCCCCTCCGGCCACCCCCAGCCCCTCCCTGAGCCTCTCCTTGTCCTGAACTGAAAGCACGCCCTCCTTTTCTGGCAGGAGGACAACTTAGTGCCTGCCTATTACAAATGTATCCAGGCCCAGCAGGTGACTCCCGAGGGTTGGGATGAGTGAGGAAAGCCCGATCCCAGTGAGGTCCTGGCCAGCCGCTAACTCCAGCCCCCTTCAGCATCTCCGGCTATGACATCCCTGAGGGCACAGTCATCATCCCGAACCTCCAGGGCGCCCACCTGAATGAGATGGTCTGGGAGAGGCCACATGAGTTCTGGCCTGGTATGTGGGGGGCCAGGGGCCTGCTGTGAAAAGGTGGTGGAGGCTGGTCCCCGCAGCCGCTGAGCGCCTCCCCACCCACCTGTCCACCCGCCCGCAGATCGCTTCCTGGAGCCAGGCAAGAACTCCAGAGCGCTGGCCTTCGGCTGCGGGGCGCGTGTGTGCCTGGGAGAGCCCTTGGCACGACTGGAGCTCTTCGTGGTGCTGACCCGACTGCTGCAGGCCTTCACGCTGCTGCCCCCGGGGGACGCCCTGCCCTCCCTGCAGCCCCTGCCCCACTGCAGTGTCATCCTCAAGATGCAGCCTTTCCAAGTGTGGCTGCAGCCCCGGGGGTTGGGGGCCCACAGCCTGGGCCAGAGCCAGTGACGGAGCAGGACGGACGCCAGCTGCATGCCTCAGTTTCTCCTTTATTGCTCCTGTACGAACCCCTCCCCCCACTGTAAACATAGTGCTGCGAGATCGCTGGCGGAGAAGGCTTCCTCCAGCAGCCGGGTGGTGAAGGCCCTGGCTCTTCTCTCGGGGCGACCCCTCAGTGCTCGGCAGTCATACTGGGGTGCAAGAGAGGTGGGCAGCAGCTCAGCCTCCCCCGGCTGGGGAGCGAAAGTTTCTTGGTCTCAGCTTCATTTCCGTGAAGGGCACCGAGAACTCGAAGCCCTTCCAGTAGTACCAGCTCACTCCCTGGGAAAGGGGTTGTCAAGAGAGTCAAAGCGGGATGTCCCATCTGCTCCTCCCATTTCCCTTAAGGAGGCGGCTCCGAGCACTCAACCAGCCTCCCCACATAGCTCCCCTCCTGACCCTCCGCCACAGAGGATTGAGGCTTAATCCTGAGCTGGCCCTTTCCACCCAATAAATCACCTCCAGCTCCCTCTGTGAGGCTGGCACGATTGTTCCGTTTCACCCAGCCGCTCAGTCCCTTGCCTGTTACACTGTCGGGCTGAAACCTAGGCAGGCCGAGCCCCAGCCACCCCGGCTCTGTGCCCCCTCCACACCCCTCACCTGATGGTCCACTGTGCTCCCGTAGAGCCCGTTGAGGTTGGCGTAGTGGCAGTTCCTGTACCACCAGGCCCCTCGGTAGGAGACGGCGCAGGAGATGAGCAAGTTGTTGGGGTCCCGATCACGGGCAGAGAAGACACTGCCGCTGTGGTAGCTCATGGAGTCCCCTGGGCAGGGTGGAGGAAGGAGCCATGAGGGCCTCCCCTCCCAGCCTCACCCTCCCAGCCTCGCAGCCTGTGCTTACCTGCAGTGCCGTGGTAGCCCTCCAGGTGGAGGCGGTAGTACTCCGCAGCCGAGTCTACGCGGAAGGAGTCGTACTGGGCGAACACAGCCTCGTCCCCAGCCCGCAGGTCCACGCGCATGGAGTAGTCACCTGCCTGCGTCAGGCTGTGCAGGGCCTCGTTGCCTGGGGGTGGGAGACATGACCTCATCAGGGTCCTGGTGTCCACAGGGCCCCCATCCCATCCGTAGTTCCCCAACCCCTGTGAGGCACTGACCCAGCCAGAGATGTTCCCAAAACCATGGGCATAGTCCTCCCAGTCCCTCCAGAAGTCTGTCTGTCCATCCATGCGGCGCTGGAACACCTGGGAAGCAAGTGGGGGCACCATCAGCCTCTGGCTCTCGGGGCAACAGCCCCTGCCCTGCACAGACCCCTGGGTTTCCCAATGCCACCCACCAGCCAGCCGCCCCCGTCAGTCTCCATGTCACAAAACACGTTCAGGGGCCGCTCGCGGTTGCCGTTGAGGAAGATGGTGGTGGTCCTGGAGGCACCGGCTCCGTTCTGCATCTCCTCCCCTCAGTCCCTGGGGAAGGGGATCCGCAGCCCACCTGGGGAGAGGAGAGCAGGGGCCAGTCCTTTTCCAAGCCTTGGACCGTGGCTGCCCACCCAGTCCCTGGCCCCGGCCCGTGCGTCCAGGTACCGGTGGTGAAAGAGGTGGACACGGGCGGCAGGAGGCTCTCGCCCCACATGGCCTGGATCCGTGCATTGTAGTGGGTGGAGGGAAAGAGGCCGAGGAGCTGGTGAGATGTGACCCCTCCCGGGAGCAGGATCTCCTGTGGAACAGACAAGGGGAGGTCAGGGGAGAGGGATGTGGAGTCCCTCAGGGAGGGACAGAGGCAGCACCTCCTGGAGTCACCCAGGGAGGGGAGTTGGTCAGTGGGGCCGGGGCACCTGGGTCCGGCCACCAGGGGTGTCGAAGCTGAGCAGGTAGCCTGTGGGCCGGACTTGGGGCTCAGTCCAAGTGAGCAGGGCCGTGCGGGGGGTCACTTCCTTGGCCTCCAAGTCCCGAGGGGCCTCTAGCCCTAGGAGGGAAAGCAGGAAGAGGAGATGGGGATGAGGCCCATCCTGGCTCCCTCTACCTCCTCTCCCCCATCCCACACACCCCACAGACCCTACCTGTGGTGAAGGTGATGCTGGCTGGGGAAGTGAGGTTGGGGCCCCGCAGGCCGCGCATGGTGGCGGTGTAGTTGGTGTGCAGGACGAGGTCATGCAGGGGGTAGTCCACCGCGCTGCCTGGGGCCTCGGCCTGCAGAGGCGGGGCTGGGAGTGCGAAGAGGGGCGTCAACGCCTCCCCCTCCATCCCCGGCCAGAGTCCAGTCTCCCCCCTGCAATCCCCACCCGGAACAAGTCCCCTCCAGAGGCCTCAGCCCTGCTCACCCCCAGGGGCTGTGACCTGGACGTCATAGGTGTCCACGGGATTCTGGGGGGGCTTCCAGTGCAGCACGGCGAACCCCTTGGTCAAGTTCAGTGCACGCAACTGGGTGTGGCCGTCAGGAACTGGGGGAAGGGGAGGGGCTCAGAGGGGTCCCCGCTGGTCTCTCTAGTCCCTGACTCCCCAGACTCCACCGGCCTCCTGTCCGCAATCGGAGCCTCCACCACCTCCCTTTCACCCTCCTCCTCTCTCAACTCCCACCCACGCCATTTTCTTGGCTCCCGCCTCTTGCCCCAGGTCCCAGTCCATCTCACCCGTGGTGAGGAAGCCTGTGAGAGGTTCACTCTCCTCAAAGCCTCGGACGGAGACCACGGTCACCTCGTAGCGAGCGCCTGGGATCAGCCCCTGGAGTTTCTGGGTCCGGGCCCGGCCGTCCACCTGCACGCTCTGTGGCTCCCCTGAAAACATTGGGGATCGAGGGTTACCCAGGGAACCCCAGGACGGCTGGAGGGTGGGCAAAGTGCAGGGGGGGGGGGAAACGTGAGGCAATGAGCCCATGGCAAAGGCACCACCTCCGTCCGCCAGCTGGTAGGAGACTTTGAAGCTGTCCGCCCGGGACGGCGGGGGCATCCAGTTGACCTTGGCTGAGGTCTCCCTGATTTCACTGAATTGGAGGTCACGGGGGCTCTCCAGAACTGCAGAGGGGGCAAGGAACAATGATGCAGGGGCAAGGAGGCTCCTCCCTACGAGTCCCACCCCTCGCCTCTGCTCCAGCACAGGCTCAGCACCCCTTTTCCTCTAGTCTCCAGGAATGGAAGTCGCTCTGCAGATTCCTCCAGGCCCACCATCAACTTGTCCACTCCACTGCTGGCTGAGGCACCAGGTCCTCCCCGTTAGTACAAAGACCCCCACTTTGGGGCAGATGTGGATCCTTACCTGAGCTGAGGGTGTGAGCAGTGCCCTGGATGCTATCGGCCTTGTGGGGTCCTCGCAGCCCATACAGTGTCAGGCTGTACAGCGTCCCCGGACGCAGGTCCCGAAGCACGGCTGAGTGCCGTGTCCCCGGCACCATCAGCTCGCGCTGCAGCAGAGGACGGGGATGCGGCTCCAGAGTGCTTGGTGATGGAACCCCAAAGCGGAGCAGGAAGGAGTCGAAGGCCCCAGGTGGGGCCTCCCAGTTGAGCCTCAGTGAACTGGTGGTCACATCAGTCACAGACAGCTGGGACAGGCGGGGTCCTGGCTCCCCTGAGGTCTGACCAGCAGGGGCCGGCCCTGCATGGAGTGGGTGGGAGAGAAGGGATTGGAGACAGAAGCACACCAGCTTGGTGACCCAGAGCACATCCCTTCCACCCCCCTCCCTGCTCCTGTTTCTCTATCTGTAACCAGGGACTTGCAGCCACAGGGGGGCCCTATGGGGCAGAGCTAAAGGCCACTCACGTCCAGCCCACCCGTCCTCTCTCCCTGGTACCTGCTTCACGCTCTTTCCCTGCGACCACCACTTCTGAGCCCCCCTTTCCCCCTTCCGAGTCCCAGACTAGAGGTCAGAGATGCCTGGTGGTACCTGTGGTGCCCTCAGCTGAGAGGGGCCCCAGGCGCTTCCCTTCATGGAGGCCATAGAGGAGGAACCTGTAGGGGGTGCTGGGCTCCAGGCCTGAGATGAGGATCTTGCTCTGGTCACCGTCCACGAGCAAGGCCTGGGGCTGCCCATTCGTGTCCTCATACTGGACCACGAAGGAATCAAAGGGGCCCTGGGCCACGCTCCACGAGAGGCGCATGGAGTCTGGGGCTGTGTCGGTCACGGCCAGCACCCCTAGGCGGGGCTCTTCAGGAGGCTCAGGGGCCTCTGGGGCTAACTCTGGGGCTGGCGTGTCCTCTTCTGGGGCTGTGTGGGAAAAGCCCAGGGCAGAATCTGAGTGAGGGGTGCCGTGGGGCCCTCCGTTTTTATCTTTCAGGCTTGGCCCAAGGCTGCGGTGGGAAGTTTAGAGGTCCAGGCCCAGTCAGACCATGAAGTCGCTGTGGCCTCGTGACTCCCGCGAGCTCCCTGGCTGTAGGAGTCAGGTGCTCGCTTCCCCCTTCCACACCCCAGTGTCCTCCCGAGCCCACCCTGAGCTATCACAGGCTCCGCCCCCGCCCACGCCGGGACACATTCACTGAGCTTGGGGAGTGTGGTGCTCCCTTCTGAGAGAAGCTGAGGGTGGATCTGGCTGGTAAAGGTGACTGGCAAATCCCGCCAGCCGTGCCTTGGTCAGGCCTGTCTGAGGTGGGCATCAGTGAGCACTGGAAGCGGAGCCTGTAGCACAAATGCAGCCACTTCTGTTGGTTTCTGTGTCCCCGCTCATTTTGTTTTCCAGTGATTTTCCTCTTAAGAAAATGCTCCTGACTCATCCATGGCAGGGAGGTTTGCCGCTCTCTGGACAAGGCCACCTTCGGGGAGGCGACAGCTGCCCCAGTGAGTAATGAGGAGCAGCGGCAGTGATGGGGCAGAGTTGGGGCTGGGAGATGAGGGAGCCCCTGCCAGGGCCTTTCCCTCCCACCTGGCCTGGCTCCTGCTCTGGACTCCTTGATGGATGTTGAAGCCCACAAGCCTGCAGACTCCTCCTCCTTCCTGGGGACAGGCCAGGGTGCCCCACTCCCACCTGCCCACTCCTGCAGTCATCTTTGTCTTCGGACCAAATGCACAAGTACTTTGTTAAAAGTATCCCATCTGCAGCTCAGGCCTGCAGCCCCTTACCTTTTGGTGGCTCCTCAGGCGTCTACGCCTTATTCACCTTTCCCCTCTCCTATGCCACTTCTCCTCCAGGGCGCGAGGCTGTCCTTGGTATGGTCCGGAAGGCCAAATACCAGGAGCTGCTCCTTTCAGAGCTCCTGGGCCGGCGGGCTCCTGCCGTTGTACGGCTTGGTCTCACCTACCATGTGCACGACCTCATTGGGGCCCAGCTAATGGACTGGTGAGTCTTGCCCGGGGCTCTGGCAGATGACGGAGCAATGACCCAAGGTCGGATTTCCTCCCAGCTCATGCTTAGTTCCCTAGTGAAGGCCAGTGGATCTCATTCTTCTCTGGAACCCGGGAACACCCCTTCCCAAGTTCTAAGCTCTCCTCACAACTTGAGCCTAGGCGTCTGGCTCCAGCCTTGTCTTTCTCCTGCACAGCATCTCTACCACTTCTGGAACCCTCCTCCGCCTGCCAGAGACATGAAGATTCTGCTCATCATTGCTCAGCTCCCCAGAGTGGGCCTGGAGGGGACTGGAATTGCTGCATGATGGTGGCTGAAACAGGGTCACCTTGGGAAGGCTTGGGAGCCAGGAAGAGTGTTGGGCTCTCGTGTATGCAAAGGGTCAGATGTGGCTGCTGCTATTTGCCTGGGCTCTGACCCGGTGGTGGGGTTTGAGCAGTGCTTCTCTGCCCTTCCACGGAAAGTGGAACCAGAAATGGCGCCAAGGCTGTGGCTGTTCCCTTTCGTGTAAAATGGTGCTGTTATTACTCTGTCTTGAAATAGGAAGGTGGGATTTCTGGGGAGGCTGGTGAAGGAGGGCAGGGTTCTTTTCCCTACGTGTCATGTTAAAATTGCCAAATAAAGTACTTCTGCCTGTGGTATTTTCTGGATGTCCTTTATTTACTGAGACGTGCGCTTGGGTGCCTTGTTTAGGGGTAGAGGTGAAGTCTGAGCTTTGCCTCGTTCAGAGAGGAAAGGGGTTAGGGGTTCACCAGACCACTCTCCCTGTGGAGTGTTACGGGTGTACCTCATCTCCTAAACCATGGAATTTCTGTTAGGGCTTAAAAAAGTAAAAGCCTAGTATTGTTCAATTTGTGTTGGAATGAAAGTAAGAGACAAGTGTCTTAGAAACCTGTCGCTGTTTTGTGAGGGCCTTTAAATATCCTGCACTCGTGGGCCATGTTGGGCCTTTGGACGCCCATGTACACAGGAGCTTGTGTGCACCTATACCCTGATACAGATATACCCGGTAGGGGGAGGTGCTCAGGCACTGGAATGAGGGGTTAACAGGGAAGGACAAGGTTATTTCTGGGCCAAGATTCAGAGATTCCCCTGGAGACCCAGGTGTCCGGGGCGCCCCCACAACACTGGGCCTGAGGCCAGTTGCAGTTCTTGGCTGTCACGTGGTTTCCCAGCTTAGCTGGGCTGGGGGAGGAGCAAGGTCCAGAGTCAACTCTGCCCCAAGCCCTAGCTTGGCCAGAAGGTAGCAGACAGACAGACGGATCTAACCCCTCTTGCATCCTCCAGCCATGAGGCTCCTCTGGGGGCTGATCTGGGCATCCAGCTTCTTCACCTTGTCTCTGCAGAAGCCCAGGTCCTGGAGGCGGGATGCTGGGTGCTTGGATTGGGGCAGGGCTGGCAACAGGACCCGATTCAGGAGTGAGGGAGAGCAGGGTTGGAGGGTCAGAGCCAAGTCTGACTGCTGATCCTGTCTGTTCTCCCCAGGTTGCTCTTGTTCTCTCCTTCTGTGGTTCATCTGGGGGTCCCCCTATCAGTGGGGGTGCAGCTCCAGGATGTGCCCCGAGGACAGGTAGTGAAAGGATCAGTGTTCCTGCGAAACCCATCTCATAATAATGTCCCCTGCTCCCCAAAGGTGGACTTCACCCTTAGCTCAGACAGAGACTTCGCACTCCTCAGTCTCCAGGTAACTAGACCCCACGCCCTCCTGCTGCTTGTGGGGCTCCCGCCCTGTTCCCCTCTGTCCTGTAAGTGTCTTCATCTTCCCACCGGCCTCCTCTCCTCCTGTCTTCCCAGCCTCGCATTATCCTTCTGTGTTTCTCCCTTGGTCTCTGTCCTTTTTGGCCAGCTCTCTCTTGCTCTGTGACCCGCTCCGTCTCCCTCTCCTGACAGGTGCCCTTAAAAGATGTGAAGAGCTGTGGCCTCCATCAACTCCTCAGAGGCCCTGAGGTCCAGCTGGTGGCCCAGTCGCCATGGCTAAAGGACTCTCTGTCCAGAAAGACAAACATCCAGGGCGTCAACCTGCTCTTCTCCTCTCGCCGGGGGCACCTCTTTTTGCAGACGGACCAGCCCATTTACAACCCTGGCCAGCGGGGTGAGTCTCAGCCCCAGGGCCTCAACATTGAACCCCCTCCAAGCCCTGTCAGGATGAGTTTGGTGCCCCCTAAGTGAGATAACCGGAAAGAAAGTGCCACATGGGAGGGCTGCTTAGGAAATATTTGTCCCCCACTCCCTCTGTGGAGTTGGACCCACTCTCCCCTTGCACATGGATCCCTGCTCACCTCTCTCCCCCTCCTCTCCCAGTTCGGTACCGGGTCTTTGCTCTGGATCAAAAGATGCGCCCGAGCACTGACACCATCACAGTCACGGTGGAGGTGAGTCCCCGACCTCTGGCCTTCCTGATCCTGGCCACTGATGTGACCTCCTGCCTGTGACCACTTCTCCCCTTGCAGAACTCTCACGGCCTCCGCGTGCGGAAGAAGGACGTGTACCTGCCCTCGTCCATCTTCCAGGATGACTTTGTGATCCCAGACATCTCAGAGTGAGCTCTCCCAATGTGGGGGCTGTCCCCAAGCTACACCACCCCAATTCCTGTTAGGCTCTCCACCTCCCACACAGAGGCACGTCCCGGGATGCCCTGGCCCTCAGCCTCCTGAGCCTCTGGTTAACCCCCACAGTCCTCTGCCCAGGGAAGCAGGCCTCTGGCTCTCCGTGCCCCACTGCACAGATGGGCTGAGTCCCTTCCTTGTCCATTCTCAGGCCAGGGACCTGGAAGATCTCAGCCCGATTCTCAGATGGCCTGGAATCCAATAGCAGCACCCAGTTTGAGGTGAAGAAATATGGTGAGAGCTGGAAACTGGAGGGACAGGCAACTGCTTTCCTGAAGGAAATAAGGGTGGGAGGAAACATAGTGGGTGCAGCTCAGGGCAGGGAGAGATGGGTGCCACAGCCCTGGGTGGAGGGGATTCTTTGAGTTAGAGTCTGACCTGCCTATCCCTTCACCCTGGGTCAGTCCTTCCCAACTTTGAGGTGAAGATCACCCCTGGAAAGCCCTACATCCTGACGGTGCCAGGCCATCTTGATGAAATCCAGTTAGACATCCAGGCCAGGTAATACCTCCCTCCCCACCTCTGCCCGCCAGCACTGTGTCCTGCTCCCTACTCAATATGAATGGGCTCCTGCTTCCCCGCCCTCAGGCCATTATTCCCCCCAGCCCTTGGCCCACCCTCTTCTCTCTGTCACGACAGGTACATCTATGGGAAGCCAGTGCAGGGGGTGGCATATGTGCGCTTTGGGCTTCTAGATGAGGATGGTAAGAAGACTTTCCTTCGGGGGCTGGAGAGTCAGACCAAGGTAGGAAGGAGAATAGGGACTGGGGAGGGGAAGGGGCAAGGGAGGTGAGACTCAGTCACCATCATATGTCCTGTTTCTTTCTATGCCCCAGCTGGTGAATGGACAGAGCCACATTTCCCTCTCAAAGGCAGAGTTCCAGGATGCCCTGGGGAAGCTGAATATGGGCATGACTGACCTCCTGGGGCTGCGCCTCTACGTTGCTGCAGCCATCATTGAGTCTCCAGGTGGGTGACTTTCCCTTATTGTAACCCCAGACCTTGCCTCTGACCTCTGAGCTAACCCTCTGTCCTCCAGCACCAACAGCACGCCACTTCTCCCACCTCGTCTCAGACTCAAAACCAGGAAACACCCAGGAGACCTCGTCTCTCTCCAACCCTGTCTCTGTGACTCGGCCCTTTTCTCTGGCTCAGTTTATTTATTTATTTGCTTGTTCTGCTCATTCATTCACTCCTCCAGTGGACATGTGTTGTTCAATGTCCTGTGCTGGGCCTCAGCATGCACAGACAGGAATACGGCGGCCTGTGCCCTGGGAGCTCACTGTTTTGTGGGAGGGAACCACTCAAGCCACTCACCATTTATCCTCCTGTCCCTCTCTTCTTGGATTCTGTCCTGCACCTCTCTCTGTCCTTTGTTTTGCAGGTGGGGAGATGGAGGAGGCAGAGCTCACATCCTGGTCTTTTGTGTCATCTCCCTTCTCCTTGGATCTTAGCAAGACCAAGCGACACCTTGTGCCTGGGGCCCCCTTCCTGCTGCAGGTTTCTTCCAGAGGGGAAGGATGAGTAGGGAGGGGGTGGTAGTTAGGAGGGCTCAGGGTCTGACAACTCTCTTTTGCCTGCCCTCCTTTACCTGCCTAGGCCTTGGTCCGTGAGATGTCAGGCTCCCCAGCTTCTGGCATTCCTGTCAAAGTTTCTGCCACAGTGTCTTCTCCTGGGTCTGTTCCTGAAGTCCGTGACATTCAACAGAACACAGATGGGAGCGGCCAAGTCAGCATTCCAATCATTATCCCTCAGACCATCTCAGAGCTGCAGCTCTCGGTAGGACTCCTCAGACCCCTGGGAGATGGTGGGGGAAGGGGAGGAGGGTGAGCTGGGGTCCCGAGGATCCATGGCTTGATTTGGGGGGAAAGTGGGGTGCCTGGCTCTGAGCTACTACCCTATCTGTACCTGCCCCTCTCTCCAGGTATCTGCAGGCTCCCCCTATCCAGCCATAGCCAGGCTCACTGTGGCAGCCCCACCTTCAGGAGGCCCCGGGTTTCTGTCTATTGAGCGGCCGGATTCTCGACCTCCTCGTGTTGGGGACACTCTGAACCTGAACTTGCGAGCCGTGGGCAGTGGGGCCACCTTTTCTCATTACTACTACATGGTGTGCATGAGCTGGGGAGTGGAGGAGGACTGGGGTGCAGGGAAGAGCCCTCTGTGTGGGGCTGGGGGGTTCAAGGCTGGGGCTGTCCCATGAAGAGGCAACCACTCTTGTCCCTCCCCTTCCTGCCCCAGATCCTATCCCGAGGGCAGATCGTGTTCATGAATCGAGAGCCCAAGAGGACCGTGACCTCGGTCTCCGTGTTTGTGGACCATCACCTGGCACCCTCCTTCTACTTTGTGGCCTTCTACTACCATGGAGACCGCCCAGTGGCCAACTCCCTGCGAGTGGATGTCCAGGCTGGGGCCTGCGAGGGCAAGGTGACTGGGATCAGGCGAGATGGCACTGGTGCTGAGGGGATTGAGGACAGGGTGATTGCCAACAGGGCATGGATTTAGCTTGGGGGGCAGTGACGATACTGGGACTGAAGGAAGCTCTCTCTCTCTGACCACGCCCACCTTCGGCCCCTGCCAGCTGGAGCTCAGCGTGGACGGTGCCAAGGAATACCGGAACGGGGAGTCCGTGAAGCTCCACTTAGAAACTGACTCCCCAGCCCTGGTGGCGCTGGGAGCCTTGGACACAGCTCTGTATGCTGCAGGCAGCAAGTCCCACAAGCCCCTCAACATGGGCAAGGTTTGTCCAGACCCTCTCCCCAGCCCTCCCACCCCTCCACGGCTCATCCCCCTGCTGTCCTGAGCCCTGGGCGCAGCCCCTGGATCCCACTGGGGCTCCCCACAGACTCTTCTCCACTTGTCCCTGTGGTCTCCATCTCCTCACTCTGTATCCTTTCCTATCCCTCCATGCGCTGCCCTCTCACCTGTGCCAAGTGCTCGGTCCTGCCCCATCAGCCATGCTTGGCTCCTAGCATTCCTGCCTCTTCTTGCAGGTCTTTGAAGTTATGAACAGCTATGATCTCGGCTGTGGTCCTGGGGGTGGGGACAGTGCCCTTCAGGTGTTCCAGGCAGCGGGCCTGGCCTTTTCTGATGGAGAACAATGGACCTTCTCCAGAAAGAGTGAGAACAGAGAAGGAAGGGGAGTGGGTGGCAGGAAGATAAGGAAGGAGGAAGGGCCTGAGGGAGCCAGGTAGGAAGAGTCGGGCGGGAAGGGCTAGGCAGGGGAAGGCGGGGAGGGGAGGAGGCCGAGTGCCTGGCGGCTGGACTGCAGCCTTGCTCTCTACCAGGACTGGGCTGTCCCAAGGAGAAGACAACCCGGAGAAAGAGAAACGTAAACTTCCAAAAGGCGATTAATGAGAAATGTGAGTTGTGGGTGCCTAGGCAGCAGCTTGGGCTCTCCACGTGGGATCAAGGTTGGGGGTCTGCCTCTCTGCCCCTCGCCTCCTTGCTGAACCAATGTGTGGTATTTGAAGAGTTTGGGGCCAGAGATCCGAATTCCGGGATTACAAGTGGAAAGGTGGGCAGCTCTCTCCACCAGCCTCTCTTATGTTGCTGGTCTCAAGGGGTCTGGGCGGGGGCTGAGGTGTATGTCCTTTTTGTCCTCTCGTGCTCACCCCCACCTGGCCCTGCAGTGGGTCAGTATGCTTCCCCAACAGCCAAGCGCTGCTGCCAGGATGGGGTGACACGTCTGCCCATGAGGCGTTCCTGCGAGCAGCGGGCAGCCCGAGTGCAGCAGCCGGACTGCCGGGAGCCCTTCCTGTCCTGCTGCCAATTTGCTGAGAGTCTGCGCAAGAAGAACAGGACCAGGGGCCAGGTGGGCCTCCAACGAGGTGAGGGGCTGGGTGGGGCTAGGGCACAGGTGGCGCTGCTTGGAAAGGCAGAACGGCCCCCTCCTCACTCCCATCCACCGTGGTCCCCCAGCCCTGGAGATCCTGCAGGAGGAGGACCTGATTGATGAGGATGACATTCCCGTGCGCAGCTTCTTCCCAGAGAACTGGCTCTGGAGAGTGGAAACAGTGGACCGCTTTCAAATGTGAGAGTGTTTGCCGGCCCAGCCTTGTCTCTGGCTGTGTCTGGGGACCAGCCCAGGGTGTGACGGAGCTTCTCTGCCTTTCCCTACACAGATTGACACTGTGGCTCCCCGACTCTCTGACCACATGGGAGATCCACGGCCTGAGCCTGTCCAAAACCAAAGGTGAGGTGACCCTGTCTGGGCCTCAGGTGACCCCCTTTCCATTTCCCTCTACGCCAGCTCCCTGTTCCCTTTGCTCTTAGTGTAGGAAGAGGGTCCGGTGCAGCTGGCGTGGGCCAGAGGGCAGAGGCAGACTGAGACAGAGCTGGGTCACCCCTTCCCTCCCTTCTGTGGCCCTGAAGCTTTGATGGCCCCTCTGATCTCTGCCCTTCCACCCACACTTCCCTTCCCTCAGGCCTATGTGTGGCCGCCCCAGTCCAGCTGCGGGTGTTCCGCGAGTTCCACCTGCACCTCCGCCTGCCCATGTCTGTCCGCCGCTTTGAGCAGCTGGAGCTGCGGCCTGTCCTCTATAACTACCTGGCTAGAAACCTGACTGTGAGGTCCCGAGGGAGCCTGAGCATACCGGGGTTGGGGGAGCCAGGGTCCAGTGAGGGGTGGGGAGCCTAACCGGGCCGGGACTCTGGCCGTCCTCGTTTTCCTGCCCTCAGGTGAGCGTCCACGTGTCCCCAGTGGAGGGGCTGTGCCTGGCTGGGGGCGGAGGGCTGGCCCAGCAGGTGTTGGTGCCTGCGGGCTCTGCCCGGCCTGTCGCCTTCTCTGTGGTGCCCACAGCAGCCGCCGCTGTGTCCCTGAAGGTGGTGGCTCGAGGGTCCTTCGACTTCCCTGTGGGAGATGCCGTGTCTAAGGTTCTGCAGATTGAGGTGAATGGAGCACCCCTGAATACAAGTCCCCGGCCCCCCAGCTTTGTCCTCCACCCTCAGCACTGTCTCTGCTGGCCAGGCCAGGGGCCCAACACCCAAATCAATGCCTTGGTCTACTCACGTCTTCTACAATTCTGATCCAACTCTGTCCCTGGAGTTGAAACTCAAAGTCCTGGGGGAGTCTGCACTGGCAGGGCAGGCTGTAGTCCTGTGTGACCCCACAACCATGTTTTCCCTGAGACAGAAGGAAGGGGCCATCCATACAGAGGAGCTGGTCTATGAACTCAACCCCCTGGGTGAGTGGCCCTCTACCTCCAGCCATCGGTTTCCTAAGTGGGTACAGGTGGTGGGGGATGTGGACAGCAGGACAGGCTGCCAACTTCCCCCATTTCCCCAGACCACCGAGGCCGGACCTTGGAAATTCCTGGCAACTCTGATCCCAATATGATCCCTGATGGGGACTTTAACAGCTACGTGAGGGTTACAGGTGGGAGTGCCCTTTAGACCCTTCCCAGTGGCCACCTTCAGATTCATGTGAGACCTGTGGATCCCTGCTTGGTCCCACTCCCCGTGAGCCTCTGACGCAGAGCCTCAGACGTCCACCCTCTCCCTCCCATGTAGCCTCAGATCCATTGGACACTTTGGGCTCTGAGGGGGCCTTGTCCCCAGGAGGCGTGGCCTCCCTCTTGAGGCTTCCTCAAGGCTGTGGGGAGCAAACCATGATCTACTTGGCTCCGACACTGGCTGCTTCCCGCTACCTGGACAAGACAGAGCAGTGGAGCGCACTGCCCCCCGAGACCAAGGACCACGCTGTGGATCTGATCCAGAAAGGTTCTGGGTGTGGGGGCAAGCAGGAGGGGGGCCAGGAAAGGACAGTTACTGGAAGATGCACAGCCCAGGAGGCTACAGGGGGAAAGAAAAGGGGCCCCTGATGGGGATGGGGAGCATGGCCTTGGGTTCAAACAGCAGAAGGGTGAGTGTCACCTGAGCGGCCACCTCTCCTCTCCAAGGCTACATGCGGATCCAGCAGTTTCGGAAGGCGGATGGTTCCTATGCGGCTTGGTTGTCACGGGGCAGCAGCACCTGGTGAGGTTGGGAGAGGGGTTCCAGGGCTATGAGGGGTCAGGTCCTGGGCAGGGGCGGGACAGAGCTGGTACAATGGGAGGGTGAATGACCAGGCACCTGGGGCGTGGGCGTAGCCATAAGCAAGTCCTTACCCCCAACCCTCCTTCCTCCCCTCCAGGCTCACAGCCTTTGTGCTGAAGGTCCTGAGTTTGGCCCAGGAGCAGGTAGGAGGCTCTCCTGAGAAACTGCAGGAGACGTCTAAGTGGCTTCTGTCCCAGCAGCAGGCTGATGGCTCGTTCCAAGACCCCTGTCCAGTGATACACAGGAACATGCAGGTGCGGGCATGCTGGGGTGGCCCGAGGGGCACCTGTAGGAGGAGTCTCTTTGCTTCTTCCCCCTCCTGTTTGACATCTTCTTTTCTCCCCTCACTAGGGGGGTTTGGTGGGCAGTGATGAGACTGTGGCACTCACAGCCTTTGTGACCATCGCCCTTCATCATGGGCTGGCTGTCTTCCAGGACGAGGGTGCAGAGGAATTGAAGCAGAGAGTGGTAAGGACAGTGGTGTTTCTGCTGTCCGCTGGCCCCCAGCTCTCCCCCTTTTTCTGCAGGAACCCAGGAGTCCAGGCCCCAGACCTTCATCCTGTTTTCTTCCAGGAAGCCTCCATCTCAAAGGCAAACTCATTTTTGGGGGAGAAAGCGAGTGCCGGGCTCCTGGGTGCCCACGCAGCTGCCATCACGGCCTATGCCCTGACACTGACCAAGGCTTCCGGGGACCTGCGGAGTGTTGCCCACAACAACCTCATGGCAATGGCCCAGGAGACTGGAGGTGAGGGACGAGGGGCTCCTGGCAGTGAATCTGAGGCCCAGGGGACCTTAGGATCCCTGAGTGTGCCCAGAGGGAGAGGCTGGATGAAGACTCAGAGGACGAATGAAGGTGTAAGCAGGGGTGTGTTGGGGGAGAATCAGGAGAACCCAGCAGGGAGTGACTAAGGGCCAAGGGACCAGGCTCTTCTCCCTGCCCTCCTGTTTACTTGTGGTTTCCCTTCACTTCCAGATAACCTGTACTGGGGCTCAGTCACTAGTTCTCAGAGCAATGCCGTGTCGCCCACGCCAGCCCCTCGCAACCCAGCCGACCCCATGCCCCAGGCTCCAGCCCTGTGGATTGAAACCACAGCCTACGCCCTGCTGCACCTCCTGCTTCACGAGGGCAAAGCGGAGATGGCAGACCAGACTGCAGCCTGGCTCACCCGTCAGGGCAGCTTCCAAGGGGGATTCCGCAGTACCCAAGTAGGGGCCGCCCCCGGGCTCTGGGGGTGGGTAGTCCTGAGAACAAGCGCTTGAGTCCTGACCCAACCTCCCTAGGACACGGTGATTGCCCTGGATGCCCTGTCTGCCTACTGGATTGCCTCCCACACCACCGAGGAGAGGAGACTCAATGTGACTCTCAGCTCCACAGGCCGCAGTGGGTTCAGGTCCCATGCGCTACAGCTGAACAACCGCCAGATTCGCGGCCTGGAGGAGGAGCTGCAGGTGAACCACTCCCCGGTGAACCTCTCCCTCGCAGGGTAGCCAGGACACCTGGGCCTCGTGGCCAGGTCAGAAGCCGTCCCCACCCTCCCATCCGTGGAATCCCCGCAGCACTTCTTCCTGGGGTCCCTGGGGGAAGACTGACTTCCTGCCTGTGTGACCTGGAGCTCTGAGCTTCAGTTTTCTCACTTGGAGAGTAACATATGCAGAGTTTACCCTACAGGGTTGTTAGAAGGCTGAAGTGAGATAATTCACGTGCTGGTGTAGACTTTGTGGAAATGTGAGGTGGGGAGAGGAGGTGGGGCTGTTTTGAGGAAGGAGACAAGTTATTGGAGCCGCAAAAATAGGTTTGCTTATGCCCTTCTAACATCGCCTTCCCTTTCCTGTTGCTGAAAGTTTTCCTTGGGCAGCAAGATCAATGTGAAGGTGGGAGGAAACAGCAAAGGAACCCTGAAGGTGAGGGCCCGGGAAGGGGCAGGGCCGGGCACTGGCGGAGGAGACGGGTGTGAAGTGAGAGGCCTGTGGGCAGAGGCGCATGGTCCGGGGAAGGAGGCAGACACCTCAGGGTTGGCGTCCCGTGCTTCCGTCCTGGGTGTTTTTCCCCCTGCTTGCTCTCCCCGTCTCTGGGTACCTGTTGTTTCCTTTACCTGCCTCAGTGCTGATGGCCCCGGATCCCACTCCTCAGCCCAGGCCTCTTCCCTCGACCACAGGCCCCACTCGTCCCACTCCCGCAGCACCTCAGACGAGGCCTGTCCCAAAGCCCTTCTTCACTGTGTGTCTCTTGTCTGGCTGATGGGAACCCCTGCCAGCCAGGAGCCCGGCTCCTACTCCAGAGGCTGTGTTAGTGGCCCCTCTCCCAAGCCTGTCCTTATGTCCCTAGTGACTCCTCCTCTGCTCCCCTGCTGCCTGTGGCCCTTGCTGCTTGCATCCGAGATTCTGTGCTAAGACGACCTTCTCCCTACCTGGAACTTCTCTTTAACTCCCCTGTCTGATCCACTGTCCACACGGCAGTGACACTGACCTTCCACAAGCCCCAGCCAGATCAGCCTTGGGGAAAAGTCACACCCCCTGCCCATGGCTCACATGGCTGGGCCTCTGCCCACCTCTCGGGCCAGACAGATCCTGCCTACACAGATCCCCGTGCCTTTCCCGTCCTTCCCTGCTTCTTGGCCCACAGGACAAACTCTTTCTCCTCCTTCAAGCCTTGGCCAGAAGCCTTTCCTGAGCTTTTCAGTCCAGCCTCTTCCCAGCACAGTCTGGAGTGTTGGCCTCTGGGGGCAGGGGCCTGCTTCTTTACCTTTCTGTCTCACCCGGCACCTGTGGCAAATCTGGTTCCACTCGTGAGTGTGGGCTGTGCAGTGATGGGAATGAAAAGGGGCTGAAGGCCTCAAATCCCGTAGCCCGGGGAGACGCCCTTAGTATGGCACCAGAGAGGTCTGTGGCCTCAAATGTCCTGCGTCCTCTCCCTGCCCCTTGCTGAGCCAGGTCCTTCGTATCTACAATGTCCTGGACATGAAGAACACGACCTGCCAGGACCTGCAGATAGAAGTGACAGTCAAAGGCCACGTCGAGTACACGAGTGAGTGTGGGGGTTGGGAGGCCTCGGGGCCTGGCAGGGGCTGGTGCAGGGAGCCAGGTGGCCATCCCAGCCCTCCTCACAATGCTTCCCTGTGCAGTGGAAGCAAACGAGGACTATGAGGACTATGAGTACGATGAGCTTCCAGCCAGGGACGACCCAGGTGTCCCTCTGCAGCCCGTGACACCCCTGCAGCTGTTTGAGGGTCGGAGGAACCGCCGCAGGAGGGAGGCGCCCAAGGTGGTGGAGGAGCAGGAGTCCAGGGTGCACTACACCGTGTGCATCTGGTGGGCGCCGGGAGCTGTCCTGGGCCAGGGGAGGGAGGGCAGGACCCAGGCTGGGGCTGGGCTTCTGGAGCCCGCGCAGGCAGAACCTGGACGACAGGTCACGTCTCTCCACAGGCGGAACGGCAAGGTGGGGCTGTCTGGCATGGCCATCGCGGACATCACCCTCCTGAGTGGATTCCACGCCCTGCGTGCTGACCTAGAGAAGGTGTGGTCAGACCCCAGGGCAACCCCCTCTGCCCCGGTGCTGAGCCCTGTCATGTGCAGGGCCTGTGACCTGTGACCACCTCCCCTTTTCCACAGCTGACCTCCCTCTCTGACCGTTACGTGAGTCACTTTGAGACCGAGGGGCCCCACGTCCTGCTGTATTTTGACTCGGTGAGTGGGGAGAGGTGACGCAGGAAGGGACTCGATGGCACTGGGTGTACTGAGTGTGCGTTAGGAGGTTTCTCAGGAGACAGCTGTGTCAGCCGCCGGTGCTCTTGGGGACTTGATGTCATCAGCGAGAAGGACGAGGATGTGAGCCTGTGAGACACAGCAGAGTAAGGGGCAGACCTGCAGGTGGCAGGGGCCGGTGCCAGTCAGCGGGGACCCTCGGGGCTTGAGAGGGATGCTTCGTAAAGCCGGTTTTATTCAGCTTGAGGGGCTGCCTTTGTTTTTTTGTTGAACTTCCTATTTTTTTTTTTTAATATTAAAGTATATTTTCTTTTACAACGTGATGGTGGCCATAGATGACAGTTGTATTTGTCTTTTCACGGCCTTATTTGGCTAAAATAGTTATCAGCCCTCTTATAGCCTTCAAAACATTTTTATTTAGTTAGTTATTAAAGACAGGGTCTCGCTCTGTTGCCCAGGCTGGACTTGAACTCCTGGCCACAAGCGATCCTCTGGCGTAGGCCTTTCAAAGTACTGGGTTTACAGGCCAGAGCCACCATGCCTGACCTTCAAAATGTTTTTTGAACATTTACTGTAACCTCTGGGAGAAAATGTGAGAAAGGTGTGGTGGCTTTCATTAGCCAGCTGTTTGTCGGTCAGGGAGACCCCTACCCAGTGTGTGCAGAGGGGCCAGCCCCCATCAGCTGGGGAAGCCTGGCTGACACATCTGGGCTGAACACAATGGAAAACACAGCCAGCAAGATTCCCGGAGAGGGAGCTGACGGCGCGGCAGCCCAGCTCAGGAGAGACACTGGCATGGCACCGTGTGGACTGGGCGCGCGTGGGCGTGAGGAGGGGTCAGGCCTGGGACCTGAGTCGGGGGGGTCAGGCAGGATGACAGAACCTGCAGCTAGGTTATGGCCAATAAAGGAGGACCCAGTTGTATCCATGACAAAGTTGAGGCTGTCAGGAGGGTGAGTGGGTTTGGGGGCAGGCAGAGTGCCTTGGAGAACTCACAGGTCCTGCCAAAACCCTAATGCAGAGATGGAGCTGCAAGTGCAGTTTGAGAATCATCAGCCTGGAGCGGTTTAGTGGAAGGCAGGGAGTGGTTGAGGCCCCCACAGGGGAGCACTGAGGAAGCAAGTTCGAAGGAGGGAACGTAAGAAATGACCAGCTCAGAACCAAGGGTGTTCCAGAAGCTAAGCCTTAGCTTAGGGACAGTGTCACAGAGAACATGTCCATGATGCAAGACTCTGCTGAGGGCCTGGGGCAGTGAAGACTGGCGCAAGGTCACCCTCTGGGAAGTGAAGTCACCAGAGACCTTGCGGAGCAGCTTGGAGAGTTCTCTGAGTAGGAGGGTGACAGAATGTGAAGGACACTGGAGAGAAGGCCAACAGGAACCAAACAAAACCAGGCCAAGGAAATCCAGTATAGGGGGCTGCAGGGCCCAGGGAGTGGGTCCCTCATCTCTCCTCCCCACGCTGGGCCAGGTTCCCACCTCCCGGGAGTGCGTGGGCTTTGAGGCTGTGCAGGAAGTTCCCGTGGGGCTGGTGCAGCCGGCCAGCGCAGCCCTGTACGACTACTACAACCCGGGTGAGCACTGCGGGACACCCTGGAGTTCGGGAGAGCTGTGGCATAGGTGCCCTCTTGTGGGACAGTGGACACTGGGGTAGTGTGGGGGGCAGAAAGTGCTGGGGCTCCCTGGGACTGAGGCGGCAGAACAGAGGGACCCGTGCCCTGACTCCTCTGTGTTCTCCAGAGCGCAGATGTTCTGTGTTTTACGGGGCACCAAGTAAGAGCAGACTCCTGGCCACCTTGTGTTCTGCTGAAGTCTGCCAGTGTGCTGAGGGTGAGACTGAGGGCCTGGGGCGGGGCAGTGGAGGCGAGATGGCCGGGGACCCCCCACACTGTCTGATGGGGCCCCTGACTTCAGGGAAGTGCCCTCGCCAGCGTCGCGCCCTGGAGCGGGGTCTGCAGGACGAGGATGGCTACAGGATGAAGTTTGCCTGCTACTACCCCCGTGTGGAGTACGGTCAGTCTTCCCACCGAGGCCCTGGCCTGACCCTCCCTCGGGGACTGGCTGTTTTGGTCTCTCTGGGTGTAGCCTGCCCCTCTTACAGGTCATGCATGCAGCCTCTTTGCTCTGACACCAACTTCCTGCCCTCTCAGCCTGAAAGTAACTCACCTTTCTCCCTTCTCCTAACCCCCTCTTAGGCTTCCAGGTGAAGGTTCTCCGAGAAGACAGCAGAGCGGCTTTCCGCCTCTTTGAGACCAAGATCACCCAAGTCCTGCACTTCAGTATGAAGCGAATCGAGAGGCGGGCAGGGCTGTGGGGAGACAGGGAGGCTGAGGTCTGGCTGAGGACCTGACCATCTGGAAGTGTGAAAATCCCCTCAGCGTGTCAGAAGCCCTGGGCTTGGCCATGAATAGGGAGGCAGTGGCACCTCTCCGTGGGGGTGGCGAAGGTGGAATGAGAGGAGCTACACAGAGCTGCTGGCCTGGGCTCGCCCTGCACCTTCTCTTCCTCTCTGACCACTTTTGTGCACGTCATCCCCGCAGCCAAGGATGTCAAGGCCACTGTTAATCAGACGCGCAACTTCCTGGTTCGAGCGTCTTGCCGCCTTCGCTTGGAACCTGGGAGAGAATATTTGATCATGGGTCTGGATGGGGCCACCTATGACCTCGAGGGACAGTGAGTCATCTGATCCCCTCAGTCTCTTGTGCTCCCCATGCCTCGCCACCTAGGCCTTGCCCTTCAGAAGCCAGATGCCTGTGCTCTCTGTTCCCAACTGCCATCCTCCCGAGCCCTGCTGACTGCCCCTTTGCCCCCTGCAGCCCCCAGTACCTGCTGGACTCGAATAGCTGGATCGAGGAGATGCCTTCTGAACGCCTGTGCCGGAGCACCCGCCAGCGGGCAGCCTGCACACAGCTCCACGACTTCCTCCAGGAGTATGGCACTCAGGGGTGCCAGGTGTGAGGGCTGCCCTCCCGCCTCCCCTGGGAGGAACCTGAGCCTGGGAACCATGAAACTGGAAGCACTGCTGTCTCAGCTTTCCTGAACACAGCCTGGGACCAGGGCATATTAAAGGTTTTTGGCAGCAAAGCGTCAGTGTGTGTCGCTAGGGCCGAGAGCAGTGCCCCTCCGCATTGCAGTTCTGGGGCAGGCCAGCTTGACATAACCTCAGACCCTCTGAGCCCTGATGACCCTTGGGCTGTCTAGCTCCGTCAGACCCTCCCTGATGACCACCCGCTAGGAGTCTAGTGCTTCACAGGACCACCCCAAGCAGAACTGGGACCCAAGAGCCTGCCCCCCAAGGACCAGAGTCCATGCCAAGGCCACCCTTCAGCTTCCAAGGCCCTCCACTGCCTGGCTGTCGCCAGTCACCACGGCCTCAGACAGGGCTTGTGCTCAGCTGACACCTCTGACACAGCTCTTCTGCCTCATGAGCTGTTGTCCAGCCACACCTCCCTGACTCTGTCCTCATGCTGCTGGTGGTTCAGAGGTCTGTGGATTTTTGCTGAGTTCTGGGCTGTTGAAAGCCTCGTGACGCTTCGTTCTATTATCAGTGGCGTGAGGTGACGTTCCCGGAGTTGTGCAATCCTCAGGTCCGGTAGTGTCTTCTTCCAGTTACTGGTTTCAAACAAGCCAAAAGTCTGACTGTGCTGTTTGTGAATCCTCTGAGGAAGCGGCTGTTCTCCTGGGGTCTCCCTTCCCACGCTGCCTGCCTAGCTTTCCCCCATTTAGTGGCACACCTGGGGTCTTCAGAGATGGCTCCGAAATGTGTCCAAAGAAGATTGCTGAGTCAGTTTCCGTAGAGGTCACAACAGTTCAGCAGCCTGCCATCCAGTCATTCAACAGAAATTTGGGAAACTTTCACTTCACGCCCTGTGCCAGGTGCCACAGAGACAGCTACTTACTCACTGCAGGGCTCGTCGCTGGGGAGACAGATAAGAGGACGGGCAGTCCCCAACCTCTGTGAAAGATGTGATGTCAGGGAGCAGTGCGGGCCTGTGCGGCATCTAACCAAGTCAGGGGCATTGCCGGGCAGGGACAGGGAAGGCTTCCTGGAGCAGGTGGCCTCCAAATGGGGCTCTGAAGACTGAGAAGGAGCCAGGCAAAGAGCAGGGGTAGGTGAGGGCATGTGGCGCAGAAGGAGAATGTACAAAGGCCCGGAGGCCGGGGGCAGAACAGGGTACCTTTGGGGACATTGCATGTAATTGACCACATTTGGAGTTTGGATTTGAAAGTGGTGGAAGAGATGGAGATGGTGAGACAAGTAGTAAGCACGCCAGCCTTCCAGGTGAGCTCCTTTCCGATGAGCGCTCTCTTATCCCATGGAACGTTGAGAATTTTGGACCCTTCCCACTGTGGCAGAGGTTTCCTGAGGCTCTCGCATACGTGGCCCTATGGTTGCCCATTGAATCTTTCTGCCAATAGCTGGTCAGCATGGTGGTGGCATAAGCGCATTTTCCAGAGCCAGGGATTCAGTTGCAGCAAGACATGGCCCTGTCTGGGAGGTCAACATGAAGAAGGCAGTGGCTGTCATTGTCCAACCCCAGAAATCCCAATCCTGTTTCCTCCGTCTCCGTCCTGATTGTGGATTCAGCAGCAGTGAGCTCACCAATGTAGTGGGTGGCACAGCCAGGATCTTGACTCCGGCTCTGCAGCAGCACAGTCTGGAAAACTCTGAGGGGAGAGAGATCCCCACTGTTCCCTGGGTCTGGCTACAGAGCCAGAAATGGGGGGGAAGGCATGGGCCTGGGTCGCCTCTGACCACTCACGTACCATCCAGGAGGCCCTGGCCTCTCGCTGAACCCTGCCACTCCTCTTTGGCATGGCCTCTTCCCAAACCCCCAAACTGCCTCCTTACCCACAAAAGTGGTCTCTGAGTGTCACAGTTCAGTGTGACCCCCACCCCTTATGGCTTCAGTTCCCCAAATAGGGCTGGACCCCTGATCCTGATCCAGCTGTGGCTATCCAGCCCCTTCCTGGGGACTTTGGACTTTGAGGGGGGCATGCCCAGGTGTGCTGGGAATCCACACTCTCCCTGGCTGGACCTAGAACCTGTGGACTCTAGTCCCGAGGGCAGTCGTGTTCTGCCTGTGCCTGGAAACACAAGAAACTTGACTGCAGAGAGAAGAAAGAGGAGAGAGAAACAGCGTGAGGAAACTGCCCGTCTCCGGGGCTTTTTCTGTTCCTTGGCTTTCTAAGGCCAGTGGGGTCCCCTCCCCTGCTTTCTTATTCCCGAGTTCTGTGAAATTCCCCAATCCTTACTTTTGATCTCAAACCAGCTCAAGGTGGTCTGTTTTCCTTTCAACCAAAGAAAGGTGCTCCTTGTGGCTAAAGGTACATATTCTACAGCTAGATTTCCAGGCCGGAATCCTGCCCTCCACAACATGCGAACGACACCCGTGTTGCATATAGAGCATGTCTGTGAGAATTGAGTTAGTGCCCGCAAAGTGCTTAGAGCAGTGTCTGGTACATGCGAGTACCCCACAGCGGGAAACCACCTCCTTCTTGGTCTTCTGGGCACTTTTGAGAGTGAAACGAGGCACTAATAGCAATCACACTGTATACACTGGAATGCCCCAGGCAAACCGGGTTTTAGCGGTATTCCTCTATCTGTAGGTTAAACTAACAAAAAACCCACACAAATCACATTTCGTTCTTCAGGAAGGCATATTAGGCAGGGATTGCCATTTTCTCGCTGAGAGAAACATCATGCCAGTAAACTGGCCCACAGTGGGGAGGCAGAGGGAGAGGGCCCAGGTGGGGGTGGACACCCACAGTTGATGTGGAGCCAGAAAGCTGACTCTGGCTGCAGGAGAAAGGTCAGGGTTGCATTTCCCTTCCTTGCTTCTTGATGGATGATCCATTTTTTGAAATACGGATGTCCCAAGGCCAATGAGACTGGTGCCATTCCAGTAAAGGGCCACTCTGTGGGCGGGACGGTGGGAAGGGACCCGAAGGTGGGGTCAAGGGAAGCCCCAAAACAGTCTACACAGCAGGAGGGATGGCCGGGGCTCTAGAGCTATAAGTGGCCCCTCGGGGCCCTGACGGGCGTCTCGCCATGCTGTTCCTGGGGCTGCTGCTGCTGCTGCCCCTGCTGGCTGGCGCCCGCCTGCTGTGGAACCACTGGAAGCTCAGGAGCCTCCACCTCCCGCCTCTTGTCCCGGGCTTCCTGCACCTGCTGCAGCCCGACCTCCCCATCTATCTGCTTGGTCTGACTCAGAAATTCGGGCCCATCTATAGGCTCCACCTTGGGCTGCAAGGTGAGAGCCTGTTCTCGCTCTGGCCCTCACCATAGGAGGGCGGAGGGGGCGGGGAGGGTCCTCTCCCTCCGCTGACGCTGCTTTGGCTGTCCCGCAGATGTGGTGGTGCTGAACTCCAAGAGGACCATTGAGGAAGCCATGGTCAAAAAGTGGGCAGACTTTGCTGGCAGACCTGAGCCACTTACCTGTAAGGGCTGGGGGAATTTATCTTTCTTAATTTTTTTTTTTTTTAGAAATGGGGTCTTGCTATGTTGCCCAGGCTGGTCTTGAATTCCTGGTCTCAAGTGATCCTCCTACCTCAGCCTCAAGTGGGAGCCACCTTTGGGGGCTCCCCCAATCCAGGTCCCTGGAGGCTGTTGGGGGGCATATCTTGGGGGGAGGAAGCAGGCGTTGCGGAGGCAGAAGAAGGTCAGGCCCTTGGCCTCCTTGGCCGGTTCCCACCCTCCAGCCCCCAACTCCTCCTGCAGACAAGCTGGTGTCTAAGAACTACCCGGATCTGTCCTTGGGAGACTACTCTCTGCTCTGGAAAGCCCACAAGAAGCTCACCCGCTCAGCCCTGCTGCTGGGCATGCGTGACTCCATGGAGCCCGTGGTGGAGCAGCTGACCCAGGAGTTCTGCGAGGTAAGGCTGGGCTCCCGAGGCCACCTCAGGTCAGCCTCACCTCTCGAAGTAGCTCCCGCCCTGCCCGCTGCACACCGGCCTGCTGAACTCCCATTCCTTCTCCACAGCGCATGAGAGCCCAGGCCGGCACCCCTGTGGCCATTGAGGAGGAATTCTCTCTCCTCACCTGCAGCATCATCTGTCACCTCACCTTCGGAGACAAGATCAAGGTGCCTCACAGCCCCTCCGGCCACCCCCAGCCCCTCCCTGAGCCTCTCCTTGTCCTGAACTGAAAGCACGCCCTCCTTTTCTGGCAGGAGGACAACTTAGTGCCTGCCTATTACAAATGTATCCAGGAGGTGTTAAAAACCTGGAGCCACTGGTCCATCCAAATTGTGGACGTGATTCCCTTTCTCAGGGTAAGGACCTGGAGCCTAGACACCCCTGGGTCGTTGGGAGAGGCTGGGGTGGAGGGAGAAGCTTCTTCCCATAGCTGCATTCTCATGCTTCCCGCCACAGTTCTTCCCCAATCCAGGTCTCCGGAGACTGAAGCAGGCCATTGAGAAGAGGGACCACATCGTGGAGAAGCAGCTGAGGCAGCACAAGGTGGGGACTGTGCGTGGACGGCCTCCCCTCAGCCCACAGCCAGTGATGCTACCGGACTCAGCATTGCTACTAGGAGGGTTCTTTTGCATGCCCCAGTTATGGGCCTGTTGCCACTCTGTACTCCTCTCCCCAGGCCAGCCGCTCAGCCTGCTCCTTTCACCCTCTGCAGGAGAGCTTGGTGGCAGGCCAGTGGAGGGACATGATGGACTACATGCTCCAGGTGGTGGCACAGCCGAGCATGGAAGAGGGCTCTGGACAGCTCCTGGAAGGGCACGTGCACATGGCTGCAGTGGACCTCCTCATCGGTGGCACTGAGACCACCGCAAACACTCTCTCCTGGGCCGTGGTTTTTTTACTTCACCACCCTGAGGTGCGCCCTGGTGACAAGAAAAGGCTCCTTCCCAGCAGCCTGGCCAGGGTGGTGGGCACCCTCACTCAGCTCTGAGAACTGTGCGGCTGGGGCTGTGCTTGCCCAGAGGGGCCGCGGTCTCCTCACTCAGGCTCACTGGGTCGCTGAGGAAATGGCTGGAGGCTGGGCAGCTGTGGGCTGCTGTGACAGGACTCCACCCGATCATTCCCCAGATTCAGCAGCGACTGCAGGAGGAGCTAGACCACGAACTAGGCCCCAGTGCCTCCAGCTCCCGGGTCCCCTACAAGGACCGTGCACGGCTGCCCTTGCTCAATGCCACCATCGCCGAGGTGCTGCGCCTGCGGCCCGTTGTGCCCCTGGCCCTGCCCCACCGCACCACACGGCCCAGCAGGTGACTCCCAAGGGTTGGGATAAGTGAGGAAAGCCCGATCCCAGCCAGGTCCTGGCCAGCCGCTAACTCCAGCCCCCTTCAGCATCTCCGGCTATGACATCCCTGAGGGCACAGTCATCATCCCGAACCTCCAAGGCGCCCACCTGGATGAGATGGTCTGGGAGAGGCCACATGAGTTCTGGCCTGGTATGTGGGGGGCCAGGGGCCTGCTGTGAAAAGGTGGCAGGGGTTGGTCCCCGCAGCCGCTGAGCGCCTCCCCACCCACCTGTCCACCCGCCCGCAGATCGCTTCCTGGAGCCAGGCAAGAACTCCAGAGCGCTGGCCTTCGGCTGCGGGGCGCGTGTGTGCCTGGGAGAGCCCTTGGCGCGCCTGGAGCTCTTCGTGGTGCTGACCCGACTGCTGCAGGCCTTCACGCTGCTGCCCCCGGGGGACGCCCTGCCCTCCCTGCAGCCCCTGCCCCACTGCAGTGTCATCCTCAAGATGCAGCCTTTCCAAGTGTGGCTGCAGCCCCGGGGGTTGGGGGTCCACAGCCTGGGCCAGAGCCAGTGACGGGGCAGGACGGATGCCAGCCGGGTGCCTCAGTTTCTCCTTTATTGCTCCCGTACGATCCCCTCCCCCCACTGTAAACATAGTGCTGCGAGATCGCTGGCGGAGAAGGCTTCCTCCAGTGGCTGGGTGGTGAGGGGCCCTGGCTCTTCTCTCGGGGCGACCCCTCAGTGCTCGGCAGTCATACTGGGGTGCAAGAGAGGTGGGCAGCAGCTCAGCCTCCCCCGGCTGGGGAGCGAAAGTTTCTTGGTCTCAGCTTCATTTCCGTGAAGGGCACCGAGAACTCGAAGCCCTTCCAGTAGTACCAGCTCACTCCCTGGGAAAGGGGTTGTCAAGATAGAGTCAAAGCCGGATGTCCCATCTGCTCCTCCCATTTCCCTTAAGGAGGTGGCTCCGAGCACTCAACCAACCTCCCCACACAGCTCCCCTCCTGACCCTCCACCACAGAGGACTGAGAATTAATCCTGAGCTGGCCCTTTCCACCCAATAAATCACCTCCAGCTCCCTCTGTGAGGCTGGCACGATTGTTCCGTTTCACCCAGCCGCTCAGTCCCTTGCTGTTACACTGTGGGGCTGAAACCTAGGCAGGCCGAGCCCCAGCCACCCCGGCTCTGTGCCCCCTCCACACCCCTCACCTGATGGTCCACTGTGCTCCCGTAGAGCCCGTTGAGGTTGGCGTAGTGGCAGTTCCTGTACCACCAGGCCCCTCGGTAGGAGACGGCGCAGGAGATGAGCAAGTTGTTGGGGTCCCGATCACGGGCAGAGAAGACACTGCCGCTGTGGTAGCTCATGGAGTCCCCTGGGCAGGGTGGAGGAAGGAGCCATGAGGGCCTCCCCTCCCAGCCTCACCCTCCCAGCCTCGCAGCCTGTGCTTACCTGCGGTGCCGTGGTAGCCCTCCAGGTGGAGGCGGTAGTACTCCGCAGCCGAGTCTACGCGGAAGGAGTCGTACTGGGCGAACACAGCCTCGTCCCCAGCCCGCAGGTCCACGCGCATGGAGTAGTCACCTGCCTGCGTCAGGCTGTGCAGGGCCTCGTTGCCTGGGGGTGGGAGACATGACCTCATCAGGGTCCTGGTGTCCACAGGGCCCCCATCCCATCCGTAGTTCCCCAACCCCTGTGAGGTACTGACCCAGCCAGAACTCCCCAGAGATGTTCCCAAAACCATGGGCATAGTCCTCCCAGTCCCTCCAGAAGTCTGTCTGTCCATCCATGCGGCGCTGGAACACCTGGGAAGCAAGTGGGGGCACCATCAGCCTCTGGCTCCTGGGGCAACAGCCCCTGCCCTGCACGGACCCCTGGGTTTCCCAATGCCACCCACCAGCCAGCCGCCCCCGTCAGTCTCCATGTCACAAAACACGTTCAGGGGCCGCTCGCGGTTGCCGTTGAGGAAGATGGTGGTGGTCCTGGAGGCACCGGCTCCGTTCTGCATCTCCTCCCCGCAGTCCCTGGGGAAGGGGATCCGCAGCCCACCTGGGGAGAGGAGAGCAGGGGCCAGTCCTTTTCCAAGCCTTGGACCGTGGCTGCCCACCCAGTCCCCCACCCCGGCCCGTGTGTCCAGGTACCGGTGGTGAAAGAGGTGGACACGGGCGGCAGGAGGCTCTCGCCCCACATGGCCTGGAGCCGTGCATTGTAGAGGGTGGAGGGAAAGAGGCCGAGGAGCTGGTGAGATGTGACCCCTCCCGGGAGCAGGATCTCCTGTGGAACAGACAAGGGGAGGTCAGGGGAGAGGGAGGTGGAGTCCCTCAGGGAGGGACAGAGGCAGCACCTCCTGGAATCACCCAGGGAGGGGAGTTGGTCAGTGGGGCCGGGGCACCTGGGTCCGGCCACCAGGGGTGTCGAAGCTGAGCAGGTAGCCTGTGGGCCGGACTTGGGGCTCAGTCCAAGTGAGCAGGGCCGTGCGGGGGGTCACTTCCTTGGCCTCCAAGTCCCGAGGGGCCTCTAGCCCTAGGAGGGAAAGCAGGAAGAGGAGATGGGGATGAGGCCCATCCTGGCTCCCTCTACCTCCTCTCCTCCATCCCACACACCCTACAGACCCTACCTGTGGTGAAGGTGATGCTGGCTGGGGAAGTGAGGTTGGGGCCCCGCAGGCCGCGCACGGTGGCGGTGTAGTTGGTGTGCAGGACGAGGTCATGCAGGGGGTAGTCCACCGCGCTGCCCGGGGCCTCGGCCTGCAGAGGCGGGGCTGGGAGTGCGAAGAGGGGCGTCAACGCCTCCCCCTCCATCCCCGGCCAGAGTCCAGTCTCCCCCCTGCAATCCCCACCCGGAACAAGTCCCCTCCAGAGGCCTCAGCCCTGCTCACCCCCAGGGGCTGTGACCTGGACGTCATAGGTGTCCACGGGATTCTGGGGGGGCTTCCAGTGCAGCACGGCGAACCCCTCGGTCAAGTTCAGTGCACGCAACTGGGTGGGGCCGTCAGGAACTGGGGGAAGGGGAGGGGCTCAGAGGGGTCCCCGCTGGTCTCTCTAGTCCCTGACTCCCCAGACTCCACCGGCCTCCTGTCCGCAATCGGAGCCTCCACCACCTCCCTTTCACCCTCCTCCTTCTCTCTCAACTCCCACCCACGCCATTTTCTTGGCTCCCGCCTCTTGCCCCAGGTCCCAGTCCATCTCACCCGTGGTGAGGAAGCCTGTGAGAGGCTCACTCTCCTCAAAGCCTCGGACGGAGACCACGGTCACCTCGTAGCGAGCGCCTGGGATCAGCCCCTGGAGTTTCTGGGTCCGGGCCCGGCCGTCCACCTGCACGCTCTGTGGCTCCCCTGAAAACATTGGGGATCGAGGGTTACCCAGCGAACCCCAGGAGGGCTGGAGGGTGGGCAGAGTGCAGGGGGGAGGGGAAACGCGAGGCAATGAGCCCATGGCAAAGGCACCACCTCCGTCCGCCAGCTGGTAGGAGACTTTGAAGCTGTCCGCCCGGGACGGCGGGGGCATCCAGTTGACCTTGGCTGAGGTCTCCCTGATTTCACTGAATTGGAGGTCACGGGGGCTCTCCAGAACTGCAGAGGGGGCAAGGAACAATGATGCGGGCAGGGGCAGGGACGCTCCTCCCTACGAGTCCCACCCCTCGCCTCTGCTCCAGCACAGGCTCAGCACCCCTTTTCCTCTAGTCCCCGGAATGGAAGTCGCTCTGCAGATTCCTCCAGGCTCACCACCAACTCGCCCACCCCACTGCTGACTGAGGCACCAGGTCCCCCCCGTTAGTACAAAGACCCCCACTTTGGGGCAGAGTGCATGTGGATCCTTACCTGGGCTGAGGGTGCGAGCAGTGCCCTGGATGCTATCGGCCTTGTGGGGTCCTCGCAGCCCATACAGTGTCAGGCTGTACAGCGTCCCCGGACGCAGGTCCCGAAGCACGGCTGAGTGCCGCGTCCCCGGCACCATCAGCTCGCGCTGCAGCAGAGGACGGGGATGCGGCTCCAGAGTGCTTGGTGATGGAACCCCAAAGCGGAGCAGGAAGGAGTCGAAGGCCCCAGGTGGGGCCTCCCAGTTGAGCCTCAGTGAACTGGTGGTCACATCAGTCACAGACAGCTGGGACAGGCGGGGTCCTGGCTCCCCTGAGGTCTGACCAGCAGGGGCCGGCCCTGCATGGAGTGGGTGGGAGAGAAGGGATTGGAGACAGAAGCACACCAGCTTAGTGACCCAGAGCACATCCCTTCCACCCCCTTCCCTGCCCCTGTTTCTCTATCTGTAACCAGGGACTTGCAGCCACAGGGGGGCCCTATGGGGCAGAGCTAAAGGCCACTCACGTCCAGCCCACCCGTCCTCTCTCCCTGGTACCCGCTTCACGCTCTTTCCCTGCGACCACCACTTCTGAGCCCCCCTTTCCCCCTTCCGAGTCCCAGACTAGAGGTCAGAGATGCCTGGTGGTACCTGTGGTGCCCTCAGCTGAGAGGGGCCCCAGGCGCTTCCCTTCATGGAGGCCATAGAGGAGGAACCTGTAGGGGGTGCTGGGCTCCAGGCCTGAGATGAGGATCTTGCTCTGGTCACCGTCCACGAGCAAGGCCTGGGGCTGCCCGTTCGTGTCCTCATACTGGACCACGAAGGAATCAAAGGGGCCCTGGGCCACGCTCCACGAGAGGCGCATGGAGTCTGGGGCTGTGTCGGTCACGGCCAGCACCCCTAGGCGGGGCTCTTCAGGAGGCTCAGGGGCCTCTGGGGCTAACTCTGGGGCTGGCGTGTCCTCTTCTGGGGCTGCGTGGGAAAAGCCCAGGGCAGAATCTGAGTGAGGGGTGCCGTGGGGCCCTCCGTTTTTATCTTTCAGGCTTGGCCCAAGGCTGCGGTGGGAAGTTTAGAGGTCCAGGCCCAGTCAGACCATGAAGTCGCTGTGGCCTCGTGACTCCCGCGAGCTCCCTGGCTGTAGGAGTCAGGTGCTCGCTTCCCCCTTCCACACCCCAGTGTCCTCCCGAGCCCACCCTGAGCTATCACAGGCTCCGCCCCCACCCACGCCGGGACACATTCACTGAGCTTGGGGAGTGTGGTGCTCCCTTCTGAGAGAAGCTGAGGGTGGATCTGGCTGGTAAAGGTGACTGGCAAATCCCGCCAGCCGTGCCTTGGTCAGGCCTGTCTGAGGTGGGCATCAGTGAGCACTGGAAGCGGAGCCTGTAGCACAAATGCAGCCACTTCTGTTGGTTTCTGTGTCCCCGCTCATTTTGTTTTCCAGTGATTTTCCTCTTGAGAAAATGCTCCTGACTCATCCATGGCAGGGAGGTTTGCCGCTCTCTGGACAAGGCCACCTTCGGGGAGGTGACAGCTGCCCCAGTGAGTAACGAGGACCAGTGGCAGTGATGGGGCAGAGTTGGAGCTGGGAGATGAGGGAGCCCCTGCCAGGGCCTTTCCCTCTCACCTGGCCTGGCTCCTGCTCTGGACTCCTTGATGGATATTGAAGCCCACAAGCCTGCAGACTCCTCCTCCTTCCTGGGGACAGGCCAGGGTGCCCCACTCCCACCTGCCCACTCCTGCAGTCATCTTTGTCTTCCGCCCAAATGCACAAGGAAACCCACACAAGGTGGCTTGCTATAGCCAAGCACAGCAGCCTCACCTGTCATTCCCAGGGCGGAGACCGGGCCCAGGCGCTTTCCCCCAACGAGCCCGTAGAGCAGAAACTTGTACTTCTTGCCAGGCTCCAGGTCCTCTATGGTGACCGTGTGCTGGTCTGCGGCCACAGGCACTGCCCTGGGCTGCCCATCCATGTCCCTGTACTGGACCACGAAGGATTCAAAGGGGCCCTGGGCTACCGTCCAGGACAGGTGCAGGGAGCTGGAGGTCTCCTCGGTCACGGTCAGTTCCCCCAGGCGGGGAGGTGGCTCCTTCTCCAGGGAAGCTGTGCAGAGGGAGGAGGGAAAGCTCTTAGTCACATGCTGCCTGTGCCTAAGCCCTGGCAGCTTCCTGCAGGTGTGAGGTTCTGGGACAGCGTCCCTCCAGTGTAGCCCCAGGGACAGCTCCTTGAGGAGACACACAGGCTTGCTCCTGCCATGCCCCACAGCAATGAGGGAGAACAGCCCCCTCCTCCTCTGGAGGCCGCTGCCCAAACTCCATCCTGCCCTGCTCCTTCCCTACTGTGATGGAGGGTGCGGTAAATACATTAAAGATCATCTCCCGAGGGAGGGGTGGCTGGGGGTGCAGAGAGGGCCTGTGTTTACCGTGACCCCCGCCCCTGAGCAGGAATGAGGCCAGAGCTGAGAGAGACTCCCGGGAGGTCATGGGTTGTCAGGGAAACATCCCAAACATCGAGAGCTGGTCTGGGCAGCTGGCCAACGCATGGCTCCCATCAGTGCCAGGCTGTGACCTCTCCCTTGTCCCCTTGTGGCCATCAGCCTGAACATCCGTGCCTCCTGCTTCCCCAGCCCCACACTGACCCCCCCATGGGGCCGAACAGAGGGTGGAGCAGAGGCTTGCCCGGGGCGGGGCTGGCGCCGATGGGTGGGGGTGGAGAGAGTCTGTACCCCGTCCCCGCAGTGAGAGTTTGGGAAGAGAATTCTGGAGTCCCAGGGACCAGGCCCCGACTGGCCGGCTGCTCTGTCCTCCTCTGGGCATAGTGACTCATGGTCCTGGGAGTAGGGCGAGGGTCAATGACCCACCACACCCCTTCCTCGGGGGGCTGAGTCACGGGCACAGTGACACCAGGTTTTTCCATTGTCTTTCCGTAGCCAAGCTCTCCCTTTTTTCCACCGCTCGCCTCCGAGTTAGGGAGGAGGGAGGAGGATGGGAACCACTACTGAGTCCAGCGCCATTCCCGGCCATTATGCAGGTGAGGACACCGAGGTTCTGGGGATGAAGCAGATTGTCCATGGTCACCCTGGCAAGGGATGGGACTGGAACTGGAACACAGATCTGCTGGTCCCAAAGCCCGTGTCCCTTTTATTTCCTCGGCAGTCAGCGAATGAAGGAAGTAATGCATCTTCTTCAGAACTGTGCCTGACACACACAGAGACTCACTTTCGGAGTTAAGATGGTTGTGTCAGGGCTGATAGAGGGGATCTCACGGGAAGGCCGTAGGGCCAGCTCTGAGGGCCTGAATGAGAGGCAGCTCTGGAAAAGCTGGAGGCTGGACTGGGACTCACCTGTGGTGCCGTCAGCAGAGATGGGGCCCATTCGCTTCCTGCCTGCCAGACCATACAGCAGGAACTTGTATTTCCTACTGGGCTCCAGGCCTGGGACTGTGACCTCCCGCTGGTCGGCTGCCACTGGCACAACCTGGAGCCGACCATCCTTATCTTTGTACTGGACCACGAAGGAGTCGAATTCCCCCTCAGGGACCGTCCACGAGAGGCCCACGGAGTCAGGGGTCGCATCTGTCACAGTCAGCTCCCCCAGGCGGGGAGACAGTTTCGTGTCTGGGGCTGGAAAAGACAGTGAGGTGCATGGAGAGTGGGATGGAGGCAAAGGGGCCACGGAGCTTCCTGGGCTGTTATGGATCTGTGAGCCGGTCCCAGGAACGGGAGGGTGACTGGGCCAGGAGTAGGGATAAAAGAGGAGCCAGACAAGAAAGCAAGTGTCCCCTGGGGTGCAGGGAAAGTAGGGAGAAGGATGAGGGTCGGAGGGAGAGGAGAGCTCAGGGCCTGGGTTTTCCTGGACCCAATAAATAATTGGGTGCTGAGGACTGGAGTGTGGGGCACAGAAACGTGAAATTCCAACTGGTGCCACAAGGGGGCGAACGCTCTGGCCACGGGAGGCCTCCAGCCCTCACTCACCGGTCCTGGCCTCCACAGGGACTGGGCCGTGGCGTTTCCCATTCTGGAGTCCAAAGAGCAGGAACTTGTACTTGCGGGCCGGGTCCAGCCCTGAGACGGTGACTGCTCGGAGGTCTCCGCTCACAGGCACTGCCTGGGGCTGCCCCTGCGTGTCCCTGTACTGCACCAGGAAGGAGTCAAAGGGCCCCTGGGCTACGGTCCACGAGAGGCCCACTGAGTCCGAGGTCACGGCTGCCACCGTCAACTCCCCCAGGCGGGGCTCCACGGGCGGCGGTGTGGGCAGGGGCACTGAAAAGAGCAGAGCAGGCCCATGGGTGAGAAGGCAGGACCCTGCCCGAGGGAGGCAGTGCTCTCCCGGGACTGGAGTGAGCACAGCGGCCTTCTCTAAAGCGCGCTTGCTTTAGAATCTGTGCCCTGCATTGCTGTAAGCAGCTCACAAACAGCGGTGCACTTAACCCTTTGCAAAACATATGAAGTAGATGCCATTATTATCATCACCCCAACTCTGCAGGGATCTGAAGGTTAGGAAACGCCTGCAAAGTCACACAATCACTACATTCGAAGGCACATGCAGATCTGGGCAACTGAATCTGAAGCACTTTCTGAGCCACTAAAATACTCCTTAAGGGAGCCTGAAGACTAACAAATGAGCACGAGCAACCTGGAGGTTCCAGATCACGATGGGAGGAAGGAAGCTACAACAAAGAGGGCATGGACTACCTGCCCATCTGACTCCACACAGTCTCCATGAATCCAAGGATGAGGCAGGATCATTAGCAACATGGGAGAAAAGACAGAAACCTAGAGGCCCAGTCATAAGAGGTGCCAAGATCCAAAGGAGAAACACAAGGGGGCTACAGAGGTAAACCTGGGGACGAGGGCCTGTCCCCCAACTCACCCGTGACGCCCACAGCGGACACCGGGCCCACGCGCCTCCCCTCATAGAGGCCGTACAGGTGCATCTTGTACTTGCGCCCAGGCTCCAGGCCCCTCACAGTGACCTCGCTTTCCTCGCCCCCGACACGCACCGCCTGGGGTTGCCCGTCCCTGTCCTTGTACTGCACGGTGAAGGAGTCGAAGCGGCCCTGGGGGACGGTCCAGGAGAGGCTCAGCGAGTCAGGGGAGGATCCTGTCACTGTCAGCTCCCCCAGGAGCGGCTCCTCGGGGGGCTCCGGGGCCTCCGTGCTGGGTTCTGTGGGGCTGGGGGTCTCTTCCTCTGCAACTGAAAAGGGGAGAGAGAGAGTGAGGGGGATGTCCTTGGGTCCTGGGGAAAATGAGGGAGACGCCAAGGCTATGACTGGGGAACCTGAGGTCAGTTCAGAGAGGCCCATTCTTGGGGCTGGGGGTTCCTGCTCAGCTGACAGCTAACACCATGACAAGTTCCAGGGTCAGCTGTGGGGGACCTGGGACAGCCACCAGCACAGCAAAGCTCCCGACGGCGCCTCTCCGCTCAGGAGGAGCCAGGGGTCAACCTCACAGGAAGGCCCAAGGGGAGCCCCAGCCCCAGCCACAAGCAGGTCTGTGGTGCTGACCAGACCCCTGTCACATTCCCCACCAGTCATCACCAAAGAGCAAGAGGGTGGCCCTCCCACAGCACCCACCCTGTGGCTCCCACCGTCCACTCACCCGTCACCCCGATGACAGACATGGGACCCACGCGCTGGCCACCGTGGAAGCCGTACAGGTTCATCTTGTACTTGTGGTCTGGCTCCAGGCCTGAGATGGTGACCCCGTCCTCGTGCCCCGGCACCCTCACCGCCTTGGGTTGCCCGTCCCCATTCCTGTACTGGACCAGGAAGTGGTCAAACTGGCCCTCGGGGACCGTCCAGGACAGGCTGAGGGAATCGGGGGTGGCGTCAGTCACGGTCAGCTCCCCCAGGCGAGGCTTGATGGGGGGCTCAGGGGTCGTGGTGGGTGCTGCTTGGGTGGTCTCGGCTTCATCCTCTGGAGCTGGACAGACAGGTATGGGGACAGTGAGGTCCCTGGGTCCTCAGTTCAGCATAGAAAGGATGTGTCACAAAACACAAAGTGCCCGAGAGCAGGACAATGCTGCCCACAGTGCCTCTAGCAAAGCTCTTCTTGCTCTCCTCTCCTGTGGCCTTTCCTATCCCTCACCCTGAACCCCTGCCCTCAGCCCCCACCTCACCCCCACCTCCCAACACCCAGGCCACCTCTCCCTGTCCCTCCAGCACCGCCTCTCTTCTGAGCACAGCCCCACTCGGCCTCTGCACCCTCGGCCTCCCTGCACTGGGGTCTCCTCGCCATCTTTTGTTCACTGGGCTTCTGTCTTTGCTCCCCAACAAACTCAGTACACCCCTCCTGAGGCCAGAGCTTGGGGCGTGTTCCTTGACCTGGCCCCTCACCAGCTGCCAGCAGCCTCAGAGCATCTTTACCCTGAATTCCCCTGGATACCTTCCTCCCCCACCTCCAGTCCCCGGTCCTGGTTTGGGCCACTGTCACCTCTCACCAAGGCCACCAACTGCCTACTGGCCTCCCTGCCTCCAGGCTCCCTGTCACCTCATCCCCATCTTCAGCCCCCATGGATGAGCTTCACACAGGCACAGCTGCTGGGGCCATCTCAGCACAGACCTGAGCAACCTCATCCCTGAGAGACCCCAAGCCTGGTGAGCTGCCCTCTCCTCTGCTCCCACACTTCAGGATGATCTACTCACCGCAAAGGACACCCCACTCAATCCTCAGTGCTTCTCACACACCATGCTCTTTCTAGCCTCCCGGCCTTTGCACCAGCTGTGATGATCTGGCACACTTCACCTCCTCTCTAAAGCTGTCACCAGGCTAAGGCCTGCCTGGCCTCAGGTCCTGGCTGTCCCCTGAGTATCCACAGGCAGGGTGGCTTAGATATTCCTGCCTGACCCTGGGTTTCCTGTCACATGCTCACACACGTTTGCTTTCTTACTGGTCCACAGCCTGTCCCCCACGACGTCAGTCCCATTAGGACAGGAACTTATCCCATTAGGATATGAACCCTAATTCTGAGCCTAACCTCTGTGAGGATTCATGAATGCAAGAAAAATTTGCTTCAACAAATTCTAGGAGAGTTTCCAAATCTGTTATTGGGAGGAGCTTTACTACAAAGGTGTTCTGTGATTTGCACATAAATATTCATGGCAGCATTATTCATGATAGCTAAGAGGTGGAGGCAACCCAGATGTCCATCAATGGATAAAAGGATGAGTATGTATAAAATGAAACATTATTCAACCTGAAAAGGAAGGAAGTTCTGGCCAGGTGCAGTGGCGCTTGCCTGTAATCCCAGCACTTTGGGAGGTCGAGGTGGGAGAATCGCTTGAGGCCAGGAGTTTGAGACTAGCCTGGGCAACGTAACAGGACCCCATCACCACAAAAAATAAAAATGAAAATAAAATATAAAAGAAATTCTGATGGATGCTACGACATAGATGAACCTTAAAGACATTGTATTTAACAAAATGAACCATTCGAAAAAGACAAATATTTTATGATTGCACTTATATGAGGTATCTGAAGTCAAATTGATAGAGACAGGGAATAGAATGGTGTTGCCAGGGGCTGGGGCAAGGGGAGAATGGGGTTCGTGTCTAGTGGGCAGGAAGTTCTAGTGTGGGAAGAGGAGCTCTGGAAGTGGAGGGTGGTGGTCCATAGCAATGTGAGTGGACTTCATGCTGGACTGTATACTGGAAAGTGATTAGAATGGCGAATTATATCATGAGTACTTTACTACAATAAAAAAACAACAAAAAAAGTGTGTTCCTTGGACCAGTGGCATCAAGATCAAGGAAAATCTTATTAAAAATGGATGGCCGGCCGGGCACAGTGGCTCACGCCTGTAATCCCAGCACTTTGGGAGGCCGAGGTGGACAGATCACGAGGTCAGGAGATCGAGACCATCCTGGCCAACCTGCTGAAACCCATCTCTACTAAAAATACAAAAAATTAGCTGGGCGTGGTGGCGCACGCCGGTAGTCCCAGTTACTCAGGAGGCTGAGGCAGGAGAATCACTTGAGCCTGGGAGGTGGAGGTTGCAGTGAACCAAGATTGAGACACTGTACTCCAGCCTGGGTGACAAAGTGAGACTCCAAAAAAAAAAAAAAAAAAGGGAAAGAAAAGAAGAGAAAAGGAGAGTCTCTGACCCTACGCCAAACCTGCTGAATCCAAATCTGCCTTTTAACAAAAATCAGCAGGCATTTGGATACTCAAAGGAAGGAATACTCTTGAGAGTATGTTTTCACGAAGACTGGAGAAACAGCAGTGTCTTCCAGGGCCATCTTCCCCAGCCTGCCTCACTCACACTCACTCACCTGTCACGCCCACGGCAGACACCGGGCCCACGCGCCGCCCCTCGTGGAGGCCGTACAGGTGCATCTTGTACTTGCGTCCGGGCTCCAGACCCCCCACGGTGACCTCGCTCTCCTCGCCCCCAACGCGCACCACCTGGGGCCGCCCGTCCCTGTCCTTGTACTGCACGGTGAAGGAGTCGAAGCGGCCCTGGGGGACGGTCCAGGAGAGGCTCAGCGAGTCAGGGGAGGATCCTGTCACCGTCAGCTCCCCCAGGAGCGGCTCCTCAGGGGGCTCTGGGGCCTCCGTGCTGGGTTCTGTGGGGGCGGGAGTTTCTTCCTCTGCAGCTGAGAAGAGGGGACAGAGAAAGTGAGCCAGCTTCCCTGGGGGATGTCCTTGAGGCTTGCGGGGAAGGAGAGCGAAGTCGTGGCCATGAGTGGGGGTCCGGAGGTCAGCTTGGAGAGGCCCATCTTTGGAGCTGGGCGGTCTTGCTCAGCTTGCAGTCAACACACATGACAAGCTCTGAGGTCAGTGCTGGGGAACTTGGGACAGCCACCAACAGAGCTCACAGGGCCCTTCTCCACCCAGGAAGACCTGTCAGTCCTCAGGGAAGTGGGGAAAAGCACAAAGGTACCAAGGCTCAGCCAAGAGCAGAGGGGCTTCCTGGGCTAGTTCACCCATCACCAGAGAAAGGGGGACCCTCCCACAGGCCCCACCGTGGGTTCCCACCGTCCACTCACCCGTCACCCCAATGACAGACATGGGACCCACGCGCTGGCCACCGTGAAAGCCGTACAGGTTCATCTTGTACTTGTGGTCTGGCTCCAGGCCTGAGATGGTGACCCCGTCCTCGTGCCCCGGCACCCTCACCGCCTTGGGTTGCCCGTCCCCATTCCTGTACTGGACCAGGAAGTGGTCAAACTGGCCCTCGGGGACCGTCCAGGACAGGCTGAGGGAATCAGGGGTGGCGTCAGTCACGGTCAGCTCCCCCAGGCGAGGCTTGATGGGGGGCTCAGGGGTCGTGGTGGGTGCTGCTTGGGTGGCCTCGGCTTCATCCTCTGGAGCTGGACAGACAGGTATGGGGACAGTGAGGTCCCTGGGTCCTCAGTTCAGCATAGAAAGGATGTGTCACAAAACACAAAGTGCCCGAGAGCAGGACGATGCTGCCCACAGTGCCTCTAGCAAAGCTCTTCTTGCTCTCCTCTCCTGTGGCCTTTCCTATCCCTCACCCTGAACCCCTGCCCTCAGCCCCCACCTCACCCCCACCTCCCAACACCCAGGCCACCTCTCCCTGTCCCTCCAGCACCGCCTCTCTTCTGAGCACAGCCCCACTCGGCCTCTGCACCCTCGGCCTCCCTGCACTGGGGTCTCCTTGCCATCTTTTGTTCACTGGGCTTCTGTCTTTGCTCCTCAACAAGCTCAGCACACCCCTCCCAAGGCCAGAGCTTGGGGCGTGTTCCTGGACCTGGCCCCTCACCAGCTTCCAGCAGCCTCAGAGCATCTTTACCCTGAATTCCCCTGGATACCTTCCTCCCCCACCTCCAGTCCCCGGTCCTGGTTTGGGCCACTGTCACCTCTCACCAAGGCCACCAACTGCCTACTGGCCTCCCTGCCTCCAGGCTCCCTGTCACCTCATCCCCATCTTCAGACCCCATGGATGAGCTTCACACAGGCACAGCTGCTGGGGCCATCTCAGCACAGACCTGAGCAACCACCTCCTCATCCCTGAGAGACCCCAGGCGTGGTGAGCGGTCCCCTCCTCTGCTCCCACACTTCAGGACGATCCACCCACTGCAAAGGACACCCCACTCAATCCTCAGTGCCTCTCACGTGCCGTGCTTTCTAGCCTCCCGGCCTTTGCACCAGCTGTGATGATCCGACACAGTTCACCTCCTCTCTAAAGCTGTCACCAAGCTAAGGCCTGCCTGGCCTCAGGTCCTAGCTGTCCCCCGGGTACTTGTGGTCAGGGTGACCTCATTGTCCCTTCCCAATCCTGGCTTGGCCCCTGGGCTCCACATGCTCATCCTTCTTTGCTTACTTTCTGGTTTTCCGCTTGTGCCCACAACTGTGAGGCCCATGAAAACATGAACTTGTGTGTGTCACTTTCCAGCTTCTGCCTATGAAAGAAAAAAGCAGCCCTGACACCCGTGAGCTGCCCTTTCCCTCAGCCAGGCCGCGATTGCTTGGGACTGGCCTGGCACAGTCTGATCTTGGCGTGGTCCAGTTGAACACAGACAATTTCATGGAACATCAACATCAGACTAGGCCATTAGTCAGTAGGATGGATCAAGGCAAGAACAAGGCCAGTCTGTGATCATGTCTCAATATAGACAAACTCTAACACTTTCCAAAGCACAAAAATAACCAAACATCACCCATCCAGCTAATCTGAGTGACAGTTGCTTCTTTACCAATGGCAGCTTTGGCCTTGCTCTAGGTTGACCCCCGCAAAGATAAGACTTAGTGAGACGCCTGGTAACAGGGCTATCCCTTCTTCCTGACAGCGTCTAATACAGAGCAAAACCTTGCTTCCTTAAACGCTTTCCCAAAATACCACCACAAGCCCAGTTCCTTAACAATCTCTTTCTAAAGCCTCTTCCTGAGTCACCCCACAGTCGTCCTGCACTGCACGGAGCATAACTCCATCCGTTCAATTTTTGGTGAGTTTCTGGAGGTCGTTGGCCAGAGGACATTGATACCCTAAAATTACAGTGCCTGGATCAGGGCATGGAATTCTTTGTTGAATGAACAAATTGGCCCATTGGAGGGAAAGGTCTGTTCCTATTCCTCTTCCAATGGTGGGCTTTCAGAGTGCACAGTCAACACGCTGCCCCTCACTGCCTTCTGTCTTCCTTCACGGCCCCCAGTCAACTCCACAGAGAAAGCACCCTACCAGGAATCAGGGACGCAGAAAAATTCTCTTCAACAGATTTCAAAAGAGGGTCCAATTCCTTGGTCGTGAGGAACTTTGCTACTCAAGGGGCGTGATCACGGGCCAGCAGCATCTGCATCATTTCTTGTTGGAAATGCAGAATCTCTGGCCCTAGCCTAAACCTGTTGAATCCCAATCTGCCTCTTAGCAAGATCCCCAAGCATAGAAACGTGCAAAAGAAGCCCGACTGGTGAGAATATTTTTGTTTTCATGAAGTTGCAGAGAAAGCAACATCTTCTAAGGCCATATTCCCCACCCTGCCTCACTCACAAACACTCACCTGTCACACCCACAGCAGACACCGGGCCCACGCGCCGCCCCTCGTGGAGGCCGTACAGGTGCATCTTGTACTTGCGCCCGGGCTCCAGGCCCCCCACGGTGACCTCGCTCTCCTCGCCCCCGACACGCACCACCTGGGGCCGCCCATCCCTGTCCTTGTACTGCACGGTGAAGGAGTCGAAGTGGCCCTGGGGGACGGTCCAGGAGAGGCTCAGCGAGTCAGGGGAGGATCCTGTCACTGTCAGCTCCCCCAGGAGCGGCTCCTCGGGGGGCTCTGGGGCCTCTGTGCTGGGTTCTGTGGGGCTGGGGGTCTCTTCCTCTGCAGCTGAGAAAAGGAGATATAGAGAGGATGCCAGGTCCTTGGGTGATATGCTCAGGTCTTCAGGGGAAGGAGGGAGAAACCACGGCCACAACTGGGTACGTGAGGTCATTTCAGAACAGGCCATTCTTGGGGCTGGGGGGTCCTGCTCAGCTGACAGCTAACACACATGACAAGTTCCAGGGTCAGCTGTGGGGGACCTGGGACAGCCACCAGCACAGCAAAACTCCCGATGGCTCCTCCCTGCTCAGGAGGAGCCAGGGGTCAACCTCACAGGAAGGTCCAAGGGGAGCCCCAGCCCCAGCCACAAGCAGGTCTGTGGTGCTGACCAGACCCCTATCACATTCCCCACCAGTCATCACCAAAGAGCAAGAGGGTGGCCCTCCCACAGCACCCACCCTGTGGCTCCCACCGTTCACTCACCCGTCACCCCGATGACAGACATGGGACCCACGCGCTGGCCACCGTGGAAGCCGTACAGGTTCATCTTGTACTTGTGGTCTGGCTCCAGGCCTGAGATGGTGACCCCGTCCTCGTGCCCCGGCACCCTCACCGCCTTGGGCTGCCCGTCCCCATTCCTGTACTGGACCAGGAAGTGGTCAAACTGGCCCTCGGGGACCGTCCAGGACAGGCTGAGGGAATCGGGGGTGGCGTCAGTCACGGTCAGCTCCCCCAGGCGAGGCTTGATGGGGGGCTCAGGGGTCGTGGTGGGCACTGCTTGGGTGGCCTCGGCTTCATCCTCTGGAGCTGGACAGACAGGTATGGGGACAGTGAGGTCCCTGGGTCCTCAGTTCAGCATAGAAAGGATGTGTCACAAAACACAAAGTGCCCGAGAGCAGGACGATGCTGCCCACAGTGCCTCTAGCAAAGCTCTTCTTGCTCTCCTCTCCTGTGGCCTTTCCTATCCCTCACCCTGAACCCCTGCCCTCAGCCCCCACCTCACCCCCACCTCCCAACACCCAGGCCACCTCTCCCTGTCCCTCCAGCACCGCCTCTCTTCTGAGCACAGCCCCACTCGGCCTCTGCACCCTCGGCCTCCCTGCACTGGGGTCTCCTCGCCATCTTTTGTTCACTGGGCTTCTGTCTTTGCTCCTCAACAAGCTCAGCACACCCCTCCCGAGGCCAGAGCTCGGGGCGTGTTCCTGGACCTGGCCCCTCACCAGCTGCCAGCAGCCTCAGAGCATCTTTACCCTGAATTCCCCTGGATACCTTCTTCCCCCACCTCCAGTCCCCGGTCCTGGTTTGGACCACTGTCACCTCTCACCAAGGCCACCAACTGCCTACTGGCCTCCCTGCCTCCAGGCTCCCTGTCACCTCATCCCCATCTTCAGCCCCCATGGATGAGCTTCACACAGGCACAGCTGCTGGGGCCATCTCAGCACAGACCTGAGCAACCTCATCCCTGAGAGACCCCAGGCGTGGTGAGCTGCCCTCTCCTCTGCTCCCACACTTCAGGATGATCTACTCACCGCAAAGGACACCCCACTCAATCCTCAGTGCTTCTCACACACCATGCTCTTTCTAGCCTCCCGGCCTTTGCACCAGCTGTGATGATCTGGCACACTTCACCTCCTCTCTAAAGCTGTCACCATGCCGGGCACGGTGGCTCAAGCCTGTAATCCCAGCACTTTGGGAGGCTGAGATGGGCGGATCACAAGGTCAGGAGATCGAGACCATCCTGGCTAACACGGTGAAACCCCGTCTCTACTAAAAAATACAAAAAACTAGCCGGGCGAGGTGGCGGGCGCCTGTGGTCCCAGCTACTCCGGAGGCTGAGGCAGGAGAATGGCGTAAACCCGGGAGGCAGAGCTTGCAGTGAGCTGAGATCCGGCCACTGCACTCCAGCCTGGGCGACAGAGCCAGACTCAGTCTCAAAAAAAAAAAAAAAAAAAAAAAAAGCTGTCACCAAGCTAAGGCCTGCCTGGCCTCAGGTCATGGCTGTCCCCTGGGTACCCATGGACAGGGTGGCTTAGGCGTCCCTCTCTGGTCCTGACCTGAGCCCTGGGCCTCCCTATCACATGCTCACCGGCCTTTGCTCATTTGCTGGATCGCAGCCTCTCTCTCCATGGCATGCCTTTCCATAATGTTGATATATTCCTTTCAATGTGAGCCCCATCAAGACAGAAATATGTATAGGAAAATAGTAGAGAAGGGCACATTTTCTAGGGCTGTCTTCCGACCCTGCCCCACCCACACTCACTCACCTGTGACGCCCACGGCAGACACCGGGCCCAGGCGCTGCCCCTCGTGGAGGCCGTACAGGTGCATCTTGTACTTGCGTCCAGGCTCCAGGCCCCCCACGGTGACCTCACTCTCCTCGCCCCCAACACGCACCACCTGGGGCCGCCCGTCCCTGTCCTTGTACTGCACGGTGAAGGAGTCGAAGCGGCCCTGGGGAACGGTCCAGGAGAGGCTCAGCGAGTCAGGGGAGGATCCTGTCACTGTCAGCTCCCCCAGGAGCGGCTCCTCGGGGGGCTCTGGGGCCTCTGTGCCTGGTTCTGTGGGGCTGGAGGTCTCATCCACATCCTCTCGTGGGGCTGAAAGATAATATAGGGGGATACACGGTTTAAGGGTTTAAGGGCTTAAGGGCGACTTGCTTTGCCAGTGCTGTCAACAGAGGTCATACATCAAATGCACCCCTCCAGAGCAGGCTGAGGGCTGGGGCAGCTTTGTGTTGGTCATTTAGCAACTCTTGGAACAAGAGCCGGTGAGGTATCCCCGAGCCCCGGGCCTGTACTGCTGGCAGAGCTGCACTGTTACAAACCTCCAGAAGGCAACTGAGACATAGTGTCAGGAGCCAAAGTAATTCTCATTTCCTTTGACCCAATAATCCCAGTTCTGGGCATCTATCCTAAGAAAATTATTAAAGCAGGAAAAAGTTATAGCATGGAAGAATTCATGATGGGATTATTCATGACCGCAAATGTGTCAGGAACACAAATGACCCATAGAAGAGGATTAATTCTGTTAGAGTTTTCACCACCACACATCAAACAACCATTGAAACGATGATTAATGCTGGTTGTGTCGCCGCAAGGTGAATGATTACAATGTACTTGTGTACAAAAAAGGAAGAGCCAAGAGTTTTATGAACACTGATGGCAACTTTAAAACACGCTCTGCATGCAAAATGCAGAAAGGAAATGTGCACTACACACATTGTTATTAATGCCGCCAGCTGGGGGAGAAAGCAGGACTATGAGATTCTGTTTTTCTGTTTTTCAGGCTTTCCACATAGTGTTGCTATATTATTTTCACTAGAAAAATGTGGGCCAAAAAAGAAATTCTGGGCCAGGAGCGGTGGTTCATGCTTGTAATCCTAGCATTTTGGGAGGCCGAGGCGGGTGGATCACCTGAGGTCGGGAATTCGAGCCCAGCCTGGCCAACGTCATGAAACCCTGTCTCTACTAAACATACAAAAATTAGCCAGGCGTGGTGGCATGCACCTGTAGTCCCAGCTACTCAGGAGGCTGAGGCAGGAGAATCGCTTGAACCCGGGAGGCAGAGGTTGCAGTGAGCTGAGATCACACCACTGCACTCCAGCCTGGGCAATACAGTGAGACTTGGTCTTAAAAAAGAAAGAAAGAAAGAAAGAAAGAAAGAAAGAAAGAAAGAAAGAAAGAGAGAGAGAGAGAGAGAGAGAGAGAGAGAGAGAGAGAAAGAAAGAAAGAAAGAAAGAAAGAAAGAAAGAAAAGAAAGAAAGAAAGAAATTCTGGGCTACAACAATTAATAATCGAGTGTGGGGTGGGAGTGGGGTAGCAATACAGATGGAGCAGGAGGGGCAGGGGTGGGTCCCTCAGCCTGTCCTCGGTCAGTTCTGTGGTTCCCCACGGTGGGGGTAGGAACATAAAACTGAACGTGGACCAGAACGGCTTACCCCTAGAGTGTGAATTTTTCTAACGTTCATTTTCCAATAATTTCCCTATTCCCCGTTTCCCAAAACTCAGATGGTCCTCTGAACATGCATATGGAAATGAGGCTTCTCCCCCGGGAATCGGGGATGCTGAGTGAGGCTGCTTCCTTTGTCTGGATGGTCTTTGGGAGATGAGCTCGCTCCTCACTTGGTATCACAGAGGTGGCGACCTGCCCTGCAAGAGACCGCTTCTCAGCAGGGCTGATTCCTCCCCATCAGTAGGAATTCTCGAAAAATATTCTAAACCAGGCGTAACATCCTGGCTGAGGATGACTTAGACAAGGCAGCCTGACTGCACCTTTGGAATTCAATTCACTTCATGATCCCCACCCCTCCAATTTCTTATGGACTAAACATTTTGAACTTTCTCAGAATTAGAAATGAAATAAGTCTGGCCAGGTGTGGTGGCTCACGCCTGTAATCCCAGCACTTTGGGAGACCAAGGCGGGCAGATCACCTGAGGTTGGGAGTTTGAGACCAGCCTGAACAACATGGAGAAACGCCGTCTCTACTGAAAATCCAAAATTAGACGGACGTGGGGGCACGTGCCTGTAATCCCAGCTACTCGGGAGGCTGAGACAGGAGAATCGCTTGAACCCAGGAGGCAGAGGTTGCAGTGAGCCGAGATCGAGCCATTGCACTCCAGCCTGGGTGACAAGAGCGAAACTTCATCTCAAAGAAAAAAAACGAAGGAAAGAAATGAAATAAGCCGCGAGAGTGATAGGGGAGTAGGACAGATGGAGTGTAAAGAAGAAGACATTATATACTTTCTCTTTTCCCTTCCCCTGATTATACAAGAAATGTTTGCCATTTAAGAAAAGTTGGACTATGCAGAATAGAATAATACAGGAAAAAAATGTGCTGGAACATTCTATTCTAACAAATCATGCAACCGGTGGGATGTATTTCTTTCCAGTCTTCTTGCCACACCTGTTACTTTCAAATGGTTGTGATCAGCATCTTACAAACATTTGGGCTCCTTTTTCTTCTTTTTTGAGACTGAGTTTGGCTCTATCAGCCAGGCTGGAGTGCAGTGGTGATCTCGGCTCACTACAACCTCTGCCTCCCAAGTTCAAATGATTCTCGTGCCTCCAACTCCCAAGCAACTGGGATTACAGGCATGTGCCACCATGCTTGGCTGATTTTTGTAGTTTTAGTAGAGATGGGGTTTCACCATGTTGGCTAGGCTGGTCTGGAACTCCTGACAGCAGGCGATCAGCCCGCCTCAGCCTCCCAAAGTGCTGGGATAACAGGCGTGAGCCACCGTGCCCAGCCTAGGCTCTCTTTTTTCAATGTAACATTATAAAGTAAGGGTCTTATGTTAAAACATTTCAGTGGTGGCATAATAACTCTTTTTATAGATGTTGCCTAAATTATTTAGTCATCCCAACGTGGTTTGACATTGGATTGTTTCTCTTGTGTGCATTTGTGTATGTGGTTATAAGAATGCTGTGATTAAGATGGAAAGAAAGGAAAATTCTTGTAAGTCAGGCTTGGTGTGCGCCTGACATATTTCACCTTTGGAGGTTATCAGTGTTTGACCATTAGAGGGAGGCCACGCCAAAGTGAACAAGCAAACCACTAGCATGGGCCACAGCCACGGGGCACAGAGCGAGGGCAGGACACAGCCACGGGGCACAGAGCGAGGGCAGGACACAGGAGACAAGGCCTGGACCCCCAGGGCTTGGTGAAAGGGCACAGCAGTAAATGAGGTACCTATCAGGGAAAGGTAGTTCTCCCCTGAGACCCCAAGCACTACTCACCAGTCACGCCGACGGCGGACACTGGGCCCATGCGCCGCCCCTCGTGGAGGCCGTACAGGTGCATCTTGTACTTGTGCCCGGGCTCCAGGCTCCCCACGGTGACCTCGCTCTCCTCGCCCCCAACACGCACCACCTGGGGCCGCCCGTCCCTGTCCTTGTACTGCACGGTGAAGGAGTCGAAGCGGCCCTGGGGGACGGTCCAGGAGAGGCTCAGCGAGTCAGGGGAGGATCCTGTCACCGTCAGCTCCCCCAGGAGCGGCTCCTCGGGGGGCTCCGGGGCCTCCGTGCTGGGTTCTGTGGGGCTGGGGGTCTCTTCTTCTGCAGCTGAGAAAAAGGGACACAGAGAGGATGGCAAGGTCTCTGGGGGATGTGCTCACATCGTGGGGAAAAGGAGGGAGAAGCCAGGGCTATGACTGGGGGGCATGAGGTCAGTTCAGGGAGGCCCATTCTTGGGGCTGGTGGTCCTGCTCAGCTGACAGCTAACACACATGACAAATTCCAGGGTCAGCTGTGAGGGACCTGGCACAGCCACCAGCACAGCAAAACTCCCGACGGCTCCTCCCTGCTCAGGAGCCCGGGGTCAACCTCACAAAAAGGTACAACGGGAGCCCCAGCCCCAGCGACAAGCAGGTCTGTGGTACTGACCAGACCCCTGCCACCATTCCCCACCAGTCGTCACCAAAGAGCAAGAGGGTGACCCTCCCACGGCTCCCACCCTGGGGCTCCCATTGTTCACTCACCCGTCACCCCGATGGCAGACACGGGGCCCACACGCTGGCCACCGTGGAACCCATACAGGTTCATTTTGTATTTATGGTATGGCTCCAGGCCGGAGATGGTGACCCTGTCCTCATGTCCTGGCACCCGCGTTGTCTTGGGCTGCCCGTCCCCATTCTTGTACTGGACCAGGAAGTGGTCAAACTGTCCCTCAGGAACCGTCCAGGAGAGGCTGAGGGAGTCAGGGGTGGCATCTGTCATGGTCAGCTCCCCCAGGCGAGGCTTGATGGGGGGTTCGGGGGCGGGAGGTTCTGTCGGGGCTGGGGCCATTTCTTCATCCTTTCCTGGGGCTGCATCAGAAAATAGAGAGAATGGGTGGACATGCCTGGTGGGCCTCCTTTTAGCCAAGAGACTCTGGGATTCTCTTAGACACACCAGGGGCCCACAGCCTGGATGCTGGTGCCCCCAGCTTAGGATATCATTCTTCTGCTTTGAATGCTCAGTTAACACCACACCTCTGGTGAAGTCATGATGCTCAGGTGGCATCCCCGTGACGCTCAGTGTGGATGCCTGGAACCCTCAGGAGCTGCCAAGCAAATTTGTTTTGCAGGACAGAATTGATGTTTTATAAGAATACCAACCAGGGCTGGGCGCGGTAGCTCAGGCCTGTAATCCCAGCATTTTGGGAGGCCAAGACGGGCGGATCACGAGGTCAGGAGATCGAGACCGTTCTGGCTAACACGGTGAAACCCCGTCTCTACTAAAAATACAAAAAATTAGCCAGGCGTGGTGGCGGGCACCTGTAGTCTCAGCTACTTGAGAGGCTGAGGCGGGAGAATGGTGTGAACCTGGGAGGCGGAGCTTACAGTGAGCCGAGATCGCTCCACTGCACTCCAGCCTGGAGATAGCAAGACTCCGTCTCAAAAAATAATAATTAAAAAAAAAAAAAGAAAACATAACAGCAACCAGGGCTGGGCGAGGTGGCTCAGGCCCATAATCCCAGCACTTTGGGAGGCCGAGGCGGGCGGATCACCTGAGGTCAGGAGCTAGAGACCAGCCTGGCCAACATGGCGAAATCCTGTCTCTACTAAAAATACAAAAATTAGTCAGGTGTGCTGGCACATGCCTGTAATCCCAGCTACTCGGAAGGCTGAGGCAGGAGAATTGCTTGGATCCGGGAGGCAGAGATTGCAATGAGCTGAGATCACACCACTGCACTCCAGCCTGAGAGCCTGGGTGAGAGTGAGACTCCATCTCAAAAAAAAAGAAAAAGAAAGAAAGAAAGAAAACAAAGAACACCAACCAAGCATAACAGGCAAGTTGTATCAGGAGGTTCATCCACTTGGGCTTGGATATTCCACCTAATTCTGAGCATTTTTAGAAACCAACTTAGATTTTATAGCTGAGGGTAGAGAGATGAGACCACATGAGGGCATCTTTGCAGCTGAGTTGTCTCTGGACCTGGCAGTAGCTCTGCTAACTTATGGCAGAGAGTGCACCTCCAGTTTTGCCAGCTCTTTTGGCCCGTATGAAATCAATTGCTTTGTTTTCATTGATTTCTTTAATCTTTTCTGCTCTTCATAGGGTTTTATTCTGCCTTCATAGTGGAATTACAAAATCATCACATTTCATTGGTCTGTTCTTTTTGAGAACTGAATCTTTTTTTTTTTTTTTTTTTGAGACGGAGTCTCGCTGTGTCTCCCAGGCTGGAGTGCAGTGGCGTGATCTCGGCTCACTGCAAGCTCCGCCTCCCGGGTTCACGCCATTCTCCCGCCTCAGCCTCCCAAGTAGCTGAGACTACAGGCGCCCGCCACCACGCCCGGCTAGTTTTTTGTATTTTTAGTAGAGACGGGGTTTCACCATGTTAGCCAGGATAGTCTCGATCTCCTGACCTCGTGATCCACCCGCCTCGGCCTCCCAAAGTGCTGGGATTACAGGCTTCAGCCACCGCGCCCGGCCGAGAACTGAAAAGCATCTAGGGGGTAACAGCTATAAAAGAGCTTCCAAAAGCATCAAAGAGCCGAGTTACAGGGTAATGAAGGGAAAATGCCTTGTTAAGTTGTGCACACGGCCAATATTTGTAATTAAAGTAATAGTATCCATGTTAACAGGATTCAGTGTTGTTTTAAAAGTAAATGGGTATTAATCTGGGGGCTTAGAGAACACATACAATTTTTCCCACGGAAATCAGTGATAATTATGAGAATTTGCCCTAAGGGATTTTCAGGAACTTCCTACTTTCCTCAGAAGGGAAAGACTGCAGTTATCTCTCGTTGAGTGTGAGAGCCAAACCACACTCCCACCCATCCTTCAGGACAGGTATGGTTATTCCTTCTTTACAGATGAGGAAAAGGAGGTACAGAGAGGTTGTGTGTGTGTTTTTTGTTTGTTTGTTTGTTTTGTTTTTTTTTGAGATAGAGTCTCGCTCTGTCACCCAGGCTGGAGTGCAGTGGCTCGATCTCAGCTCACTGCAACCTCTGCCTCCTGGGTTCAAGCCATTCTCCTGCCTTAGCCTCCCAAGTAGATGGGACTACAGGCATGTGTCACCACACCCAGCTAATTTTTGTATTTTCAGTAGAGATGGGGGTTTCACGATGTTGGCCAGGCTGGTCTCAAACTCCCGACCTCAGGTGATCTGCCCCCTTCAGCCTCCCAAAGTGCTGGGATTACAGGCGTGAGTCACCGTGCCCAGACAGGTTATGTGATTCTCTTGAGGTCACACAGCTCAAATGGGCTGAGGCTATGGTCAACCCCAGGTGTACCTCAGTCTGTGTTATTTTCCTGGTCCCCCACCTCTTTGAGAACCCAAAAAGCCCATGTGTAAAGGGTAGAAGACCTGGGGCAATACCAAAGGCTTGGAGTGAAGGCACTAGCAGAACCATTCCCAGGAGCTTGGGAGGCTCAGGGAAAGTAAAATAAAGCCACCAGATACTGACAATAAAGGGGAAACTGAGTCTAGTTCAGGGCAGGGCCCAGTGCCCTACTGCACACTCACCAGTTAAACCAACAGCAGACACAGGGCCCACGCGCTGGCCACCATGGAAGCCGTACAGGTTCATCTTATACTTGTGGTCTGGCTCCAGGCCCGAGATGGTGACCCCGTCCTCGTGTCCCGGCACCCGCACCGCCTTGGGCTGCCCGTCCCCATTCTTGTACTGGACCAAGAAATGGTCAAACTGGCCCTCGGGGACTGTCCAGGACAGGCTGAGGGAGTCGGGGGTGGCGTCTCTCACCGTCATCTCCCCTAGGCGCGGCTTCACAAGAGGAGCATCAGGGGACTCCTCTTTGGGGGCTGGGAAGAGATAGAAACAGAACCTTTTCTGTTGCTGGAAGGAGCTGTTGAGGCCCCAGCTGCTCGAACTCAGGTCAGAAGGTGGGCCCAGTCTGGGCCTAACTGAAGATCGATTTCTGATTATAATCGTTACAGTCTTTTGTGGCTTCCTTATGGTCCCTCAAACATGCCAGGCGGCCTCCTACCTCAGCACTTTTGCAGTGACTGTTCCCTCCACCTAAATGTTCTTTCCCCAGATATCTTCATGGCTCATCCCCACCCTTCCTTTAAGTCTTTGTTCAAAAGCCACCTTCTTCTGGGCCTTCCTTGACTGCTCTACTTAACATTTCAGTTTTCTCAACTGCAATGTATCCTCCTTCTATAGACCTAATTTCAGCAACGACTGGAAAACAATAGTTATGAGACACTCGGGAGACTGTAGCACTACCTGGATACATGATATCAAGGCATGATTGTTCATTTATCAAGGTATGCCAATTGTATTGTGGAATTTTATTATTTATTTATTTATTGACAAAGAGTCTCGCTCTGTCACCCAGGCCGGAGTGCAGTGGCACGATCTTGGCTCACTGCAACCTCCACCTCCTGGGTTCAAGCAATTTCTTGTGCCTCAACCCCCCCAAGTAGCTGGGACTATAGGCATATGCCACCACGCTCTCCTTTTTTTTTTTTTCTTTTTTAGTAGAGATGGGGTTTCACCATGTTGGTCAGGCTGGTCTCAAACTCTTTACCTCAAGTGATCCACCTGCCTTGGCCGCCCAAAGTGCTGGGATCAGGTGTGAACCACCTCACCTGGCTGTATTGTGGGTTTTTTAAAAATAATTTTTCAAAAAAGAGATATACCTTTAAATATTTAGTGATGAAAGGATAGGGTGTCTGTAGTTCGTTTTAAAATATTGCAGTAGTATAACCATACAATGCAATACTGTTTGGCAATAAAAAGCAATGTAGTGACTGAGAGCAGGTGGTTCATGCCTGTTATCCCAGCACTTTGTAAGGCCCAGGCAGGAGGATTCCTTGAAGCCAGGAGTTTGGTATCAGCCTGGGTAACACTGTGAGACCTCATCTCTACAAAATTTTTAAAAATTAGCTGAGTGTGGTGGCAAGCACCTGTGGTCCCAGCTACTTGGGGGGCTGAGATGGCTTGAGCCCAGGATTTTGGGGCTGCAGTGAGCTATGATCATGCCACTGCACTGTAGCTTTGGCAATAGAGTGAGAATTTGTCTAAAAAAAAAAAATCAATCAATCAATCAATCAATAGCAATGTAGTAAATGTAGTACTTCTACATACTACATCGATGAACCTCAAAAACATTATGCTCAGTGAAAGAAGCCAGACACAAAAGGATACATATTGTGTGATTCCATTTATACGAAATGTCCTGAAAAAGCAATCTACAGAGAAAAAATTAGATTGGTTATAAACTAGGGCTGAGATAGGAATGGGTCTGGACCCAAGATTTCTTTTGGGGGTGATGGAAAAGTTCTAAAATTAGATTGTGGTGATGGCTGCACAAGTAGGTAAAGATACTAAAATCAGTAAGCCGTACACTTAAAACAAGTGTATTTTATGCCACATGAATTATATCTCAATGAAGGTGTTAATAAAGAAAACATTCAGGCCGGGTGTGGCGGCTCACGCCTGGAATCCCATCACTTTGGCTGAGGTGGGAGGATCACTTGAGCCCAGGAGTTCAAGACTGGCCTGGGCAACATGGCTAAACCCTGTCTCTACAAAAAACACAAAAAATTAGCTGGGCATGATGGAGTGCGCTTGTAGTCTCAGCTATTTGGGAGGCTGAAGTGGGAGGATCCCTTAAGCCCAGGAGGTTGAGGCTGCAGTGCAGTGAATTGTCATTGTGCCAGTAGACTCCAGCCTGGGTGACAGAGTGAGACCTTGTCAAAAGAAAGGAAGAAAGAAAGAAAGAAGGAGAGGGAGAGAGGGAGAGAGAGGGAGAGGGAGAGGGGGAGAGAGAGAGAGAGAGAGAGAGAGAGAGAAAGAAAGAAAAACATTCTAGTGATTCTAGTGGAGGACATGAGTGGGGCAGAGATGAGTCAGATTGGCCAGAAGTTGATATTTGATTGAAGGAGGGTGGCAGGGTGATGGGTACCTGAGGTCTTTGTACTATTCTTTCTATTTACACATTTGAAATTTTATTTAACAAATACTTTTAATTTAATTAATTTGTATTTCAAAAATGTGTTCCAATCCCACAAAAAGAGTTCTCTATAGAGCTCCAAGGAAAAGCAGAGCCACAAACCAGCCAGTGAATCACCTCCTGAGAGGCCTCAGTCCCCGGGAGCCTCTCCCACATGGCTGGCACTTCTCCTGGATTTGCTCTCTTAGTCCCCAGATCACACCCATCCTGAGGCTTTAGCGAACAGGGCGCATTATAGGTTTGAGGTCTTGGGATCCTGGATCCCTAGTGGAAGAGATGCTGGAGGCTGCACTTTCCTAAGACCCAACCCAGAGGGCTCTGCAGCGCACACTCACCCGTGACGCCCACAGCGGACACCGGGCCCACACGCCGCCCCTCGTGGAGGCCGTACAGGTGCATCTTGTACTTGTTCCCGGGCTCCAGGCCCCCTACAGTGACCTCGCTCTCCTCGCCCCCGACACGCACCACCTGGGGCCGCCCGTCCCTGTCCTTGTACTGCACGGTGAAGGAGTCGAAGCGGCCCTGGGGGACGGTCCAGGAGAGGCTCAGCGAGTCAGGGGAGGATCCTGTCACTGTCAGCTCCCCCAGGAGCGGCTCCTCGGGGGGCTCCGGGGCCTCCGTGCTGGGTTCTGTGGGGCTGGGGGTCTCTTCCTCTGCAGCTGAGAAAAATAGGACACAGAGAGAGTGAGGCAGGGTCCCTGGGGGATGTCCTTGGGACTTGGGGAAAAGGAGGGAGAACCCAAGGTTATGACTGGGGGACCTGAGGTCATTTCAGAGAAGCCCATTCTTGGGGCTGGGTGGTCCTGATCAGCTAACACATGACAAGTTCCAGGGTCAACTGTGGGGGACCTGGGACAGCCACCAGCACAGCAAAACTCCCGATGGCCCCTCCCTGCTCAGGAGGAGCCAGGGGTCAACCTCACAGGAAGGTCCAAGGGGAGCCCCAGCCCCAGCCACAAGCAGGTCTGTGGTGCTGACCAGACCCCTGTCACATTCCCCACCAGTCATCACCAAAGAACAAGAGGGTGGCCCTCCCACAGCACCCACCCTGTGGCTCCCACTGTTCACTCACCCGTCACCCCGATTGCAGACACAGGGCCCACGCGCTGGCCACCGTGGAAGCCGTACAGGTTCATCTTGTATTTGTGGTCTGGCTCCAGGCCCGAGATGGTGACCCCGTCCTCATGCCCTGGCACCCGCACAGCCTTGGGCCGCCCGTCTCCGTTCCTGTACTGGACCAGGAAGTGGTCAAACTGGCCCTCAGGAACTGTCCAGGACAGGCTGAGGGAGTCAGGGGTGGCGTCTGTCACGGTCAGCTCCCCCAGGTGAGGCGTGATGGGGGGCTCGGGGGTTGCGGTGGGAGGTTCCGAAGGCTCCTCCTCCTCCGGGACTGGACAGAGACATGGAAAGAGAGGACTGAGGTGGGCAGGGTATCTGCGGGACTCTGCTCTCCTCTGGACTCTCCCACCATCTGAAAGGAGGCACAGTGGGCAGAGTTCTCACCTGTCAGGGCCTCGACATGGACAGGACCCACATGCTTCCCATCGTGGAAACCATACAGGGTCACCAGGTATCTGTGGTCGGATTCCAGGCCAGAGAGGGTGATGTCATTCCGGTCACCTCCTGTACGGACCGTTTGGAGTTGCCCTTCTCTATCTGTGTGCTGGATTTCGAAGGAGTCAAATTCTCCCTCAGTCACCATCCAGGAGAGATGCAGGGTGTGCGGCGTGGCCTCCTCCACTGTCAGCTCCCCGAGGCGGGGCTCAGGCGCTGGAGGGGTCGGGGCCGTGGTCTCAGTTTCCGTGTCTTCCCTGCGGGCTGGTTCACAGAGACAGGTAGAGACAGATGGCCGGTCTGTTGCTGCACCCAGACTCTCAGGAGAAGTGAGGGAGGAGAGGGAGCGAGGGCAAGCATCAACAATCGAAAGACCAGCTTTTGCTGCACGTGGGTGAATTTCAAAAGCATTGTGCTACGTGCAATAAACGAAACACAAGAGACTGCGTATTGTGATTCCATTACACAGAAAGCCAAAATGCTGTCTCCAGAATGACTGAAAGCAGACAGTGGTTGCTGGAGGCTGGGGCTGGGGCAGTGGACTCTAAAGCGGCACAAGGAAACTTTCTGGATCAATGGAAATGATATAAAATGGGAAGTTCAGAGATCTTATGGCTCAGTCAGACTTGGAGAGCCAGGCGGGAAGGAGGCACAGGTGTTCCAGCTGCCGCACACTCACCAGTTATGACGACGGCTGAGATGGGGCCCACACGCTTGCCGCTGTGCAGGCCGTAGAGCAGCAGCTTGTACCTGTGGGCGGGGTCCAGGCCCGGCACGCTGACCTCCCTGAGGCTGCCCTCCACGGGCACCACCTGGGGCTGCCCGTCCCTGTCCTTGTACTGGACCACAAAGGAGTCAAATTGGCCCTCAGGGACTGTCCAGGAGAGGCCCACGGAGTTCTGGGTCACGCTGGTCACCTGCAGCTCCTCCCCCAGACGGGGTTTTGGGGGACGCTTTGTTCCAGTATCGTCCATAGCACTCCGGGCCTCTGAGATGGAGACACGGAGAGGAAACGGCTGAGCTGTTTCTGGAAGCCTGGGTGACCTCGAAGGGCAGGATCGAGAGGTCTGGAGACAGGGCTTTGCGTGGTTGAGTCCTGCTGGGCTGTGCTAGGGGCTTGTGCAGGGACGTGGGGAGCTGGATCTGAGCCGAGTGGCTGGGGCCAAATAATGGTAATGGCAGCCACCACAAGTGATCATCTGCTGCTTGGCCTGAGGGGAGCAGAGCAGGGACCTGCAGGGAATGCCCCTCACCCGTGGTGCCGTCGGCAGTGAGGGGGCCATGGCGCTTCTTGCCCAGGAGGCCATAGAGGAGGAATCTGTACTTGCGGCCGGCGTCCAGAGGGGCGATGGTGACAGAGCGCTCGTGGCCCTCCACGGGCACCACCTGGGGCCCGTCTTTGTCTTTGAACTGGACCACAAAAGAGTCGAACTGGCCCTCAGGGACCGTCCAGGAGAGGTGCAGTGAGTCTGGGGTGGGGTCTGTCACCCACAGCTCCCCAAGGCGAGGTGGAGCCCCTGGGCTGGCGTCACCTCGGGCAGCTGATGGAGAGGAAAGGTTCTTGTGTTTATTTTTTCCAGAACGACTCCGTGACTGCCTCCCTCTGGGGCTGGAAAAACCCAGAACTGCCCAAATGCTCAGTGCTTCCCCAAAATATTTCCATCACCTCCCATCCTCACCACCATCTCCATCTGGTCCACGCCTCTTTCCCCTTGACCCAAGTTGGGAGGGTCACCTGTCCTGAGTCACCTCCGGGAAAAGAGATTCCCTAGCTCCCTGCCTCGTCTTACTCCCCTTTCTGTCCAGCCTCTTTCCACCTCTCACAGACTGCTTCCCCAGCACCCAGCAGGGTGCAGCTGCTTGCAGACTGGGTCTCTATCTCCTCTTACCCAGGAGCACATGACTTGGCTGGCCCTTGAGGAAAGGAGTGATTTGGCCAGCCCCGAGGAGCACAGGATCCCTGATGGGGGCAGACAGCAGGTGGGGGAGGCAGGATGATATGACACAGGTAGCTCTCACTCCTTCTCCTTTCCCTTTCTTATTCTCACTGGCTGGCCCGGGAGAACTAAGGCTCCCATGGGACCTGGTGAAGAAGCGTGGGCTGCCTGTGAGAATGTTGAGGGGGATGAAGCTGGGGAGCTCAGGCAGGGAAGGGATCTAGTGTCTGCCCGAGGAGCCATCCCAGGGCTTGAGAAGGAGCTGGCCTGCTGCCTTCCTGGACGGTGAGGATGCTGACGACATTGTTATTGCAAGTTTTCTGGCAACAGGGAGCCCCCAGGGGCAGGGGAGGGCCTGGACTGAACCCTCGGAAAGGGGCACAACTGGGCTGGGCTCCTCTGGTTCCCAATTTCTGAGGCTCCAGAAGGAGGGCAGAGAAGGAAGGACAGCCTCTGTAGGAGGCACATATGGGCCCAGACAGGCCTGAACTAGGAGGTTGAGAACCTGGGTGAGAGTCGTAGGGGAGACAGCAAAGACTCTCAGGAGGTGATGGATTTGCAAGGCAGGAAGGGCTCCTGGCTCTCCTTGCCCCTTCTCCCAGCACCCCCAGGCTCCCACATCCACCCTGCAGGAAGAGGCCTGCAGGGGCTTCCCTCATCCAACAACAGTGGAAAATACAAGAAGAGAGGCAGAGTCAGCAGCGGAGAGCAGACCCAGGAACTGGACCCAGTCTCCTGGTCCTCATCTGCTTTGTGGCTTTTCTTTCTTTTTTTTTTTTTTTTTTTTTCTTGGTCTTTTTGGAGACAGAGTCTCGCTCTATCACCTAGGCTGGAGTGCAGTGGCACGATCTTGGTTCACTGTAGCCTCCATCTCCCGGGTTCAAGTGATTCTTGTGTCTCAGACTCCCGAGTAGCTGGAATTACTAGCACCCGTCACCACACCCAGCTAATTTTTGTCTTTTTAGTAGAGACAGGGTTTTGCCATGTTGGCCAGGCTGGTCTCGAACTCCTGACCTCAAGTGATCCACCTGCCTCGACCTCCCAAAGTGCTGGGATTACAGGCGTGAGTCACCATACTAGCACCATGTGGCTTTTCAAATGAGACAGAGCAGGTGGACAAAGGCAAGACTCAGTAGAGGGAGGGAAGAGAAGGGTGGGAAGGCTGTGGCCTCAGGCTCAGCTGTGTGGGGGCCCCTCTCACCCGTCTTTGCCTCCACAGAGACTGGGCTGCGTCGTTTCCCGTCCTGGATCCCAAAGAGCAGGAACTTGTACTTGCGGGAGGGTTCCAAGCCAGGGATGGTGACCTCCCGCTGGTCTGCAGCCACAGGCACCACCTGCGGCTGCCCGTCCCTGTCCTTGTACTGAACCACAAAGGAGTCGAATTCACCCTCAGGGACTGTCCACGAGAGGCCCACAGAGTCAGGGGTTACATCCGTCACTGTCAGCTCCCCTAGGCGTGGCTCCAGGGGAGGTTCGGGGGCCTCCGTGGCTGGGGCTGGTGGGAGGGGAGCTGGGATTTGGGAAGACAAAGAACATGGTTGAGATCTCTGAGGGGAGAACCCATGGGTTTTGAGGGCCTCAAGGGGGCTGTGAACTGAGATGGGGAATAGTTACACATTTATTTCCAGACCTCTAACTGAAATGCAGCATTTCTTTCAAAAACTAATATAGAAAACCAACCAGAGTAGAATTATTGTGACTTTGTTACCAATAGAAACCACGGATGTTTTCACGTCACCTTAGAGTTATTGCAGAAACTTTAAAATACCTTTTATATCCATCACTGCTTCTAAATTTTGTAGTTTAGTAAACACATCACCAAGTCCTGTTATTTAATGAGCTAGTCAATAAGTTCAAGTATTACTAAATCATAAATTTGGATTTTTAGGAAATATTTTGGGCCAGGTGCAGTGGCTCACGCCTGGCACTTTTGGATGCCGAGGTGGGCGGATCACCTGAGGTCAGGAATTTGAGACCAGCCTGGCCGACATGGTGAAATCCTGTCTCTACTAAAAATACAAAAAATTAGCTGGGTGTGGTGGTGCGTGCCTGTAATCCCAGTTACTCTGGAGGCTGAGGCAGGAGAATTGCTTGAACCCGGGAAGTGGAGGTTGCAATGAGTTGAGATCACGCCATTGCACTCCAGCCTGGGTGACAAGAGCGAAACTCCGTCTCAAAAATAAAAAAGAAATATTTTGATAACTGTCTATGAATATAATTTGTTTCCTTTGTAATCCTATACATTTTATTTTACAGATTTAAAAACATTGCCTTGAGGCGGGGTAGGGGTTTCACCAGATGCCACAGCACAAAAGTTGTGGAGAACCTGTGCCCAGGAAACCATGAGGGGCAGGAAGGAGCCTAGAGCAAGAGCAAGGGCGGCCTCCTGGAGAGACGAAAACTCGCGTGGGCCAGGATGGAACGCAGTGCAGGCAGGTGGCAGAGGACTCCTGAGAAGGGACTCAGGATATGCAGCACTTCGCCTCAACAAAAAAGGCCAGAAGCGGGAGGTGGCAGCTGTGTCCAAGTCACAGCAAGGTTGTAAAGAGAAGGGGTGGAAACAGCTATGGGCAGTTGGAGAGGGGGAGAGAAAGTCTGTGGCTGGATTTAGGCCAAATGGGAAGAAGACATTCCCCTAGGCGGGGGGCAGAGTGGAGATGGGGAAGGAGCTGGAGGGCTGAGAAGGTTCCAGCCCTGGGAGGAGTAAAGGGGTCAGGGAACAGAAAGACTGGCAGGGTCACTGAGTCAGGGCCTGAGGGGATCCAGCCCCTCAGTGAGGGTGCGGTGGTACCAAGGCAGGGCTGGGAGAAGGGCCATGGAGTGGGGAGCTCTGGATAACCAGAGATGGGGACTGAGTCCCCCCATTACTCACCCGTCATGATGACCACAGACAGGGGGCCCACGCGTTGCCCATCATGTAGTCCATACATGTTCATCTTGTATTTTCTCTCAGGCTCCAGGTTGTAGATTGTGACCTCCTGCTGGTCTGCAGCCACCGGCACCGCCTGAGGCTGCCCGTCCTTGTCTTTGTACTGGACCATGAAGGAGTCAAACTGGCCCTCAGGGACTGTCCAGGAGAGGCCCACAGAGTTGGGGGTCACATCTGTCACTGTCAGCTCTCCTAGGCGTGGCTCCAGAGGGGGCTTGGTGGCTGGAGGGGTCTCTTCTTGTTGTGGGGCTGGGACAGAGATGGTAGGGGGCTGTTAGTAAAGAACCCCCCTTTTCTTATAGTAATGATGTCTAGTTATTTTTTGCTATTTTTTTTGAGATGGAGTCTTACTGTCACCCAGAGCAGTGGGAAACCTCAGCTCACTGCAGCCTCTGCCTCCCCGGTTCAAGCGATCCTCCTGCCTCAGCCTCCCAAGTAGCTGGGACTACAGGTGTGCGCCACCCTGCCTGGTTAATTTTGTGTGTGTGTGTGTATTTTTAGTGGAGACAGGGTTTTGCCATGTTGGTCAGGCTGGTCTCAAACTCCTGACCTCAGGTGATCCACCTGCCTCAGCCCCTAAAGTGCCGGGATTACAGGTGTGAGTCACCACACCCAGCGATGTCTGTTGCATTTGTGGAAACTGCAAGATGGTTTTGATGTAAAAGTGTATTGATCTGAACACCTGTCTGGTCAACAATCCTTCACTAGGTCCCTGCCTGGTGTCTGAGGCTGCACTTGTTGGGGGAGAAGAGTGTCAGCTGTCATTGACACCCTAGGAAAGTGCTGAAATTCCATCTATATGCCAGTGACTCCAGATTTATACTCTCTGTCCAGACCTCCCCTGAATCCCAGACTAGTGTTTGTGCAGTGTCTTCCTTGGAGGCCTACTTGTGTGTCAAACTCAACAAGTGCAAAACTGAGCCTCCAAGCTTCCCGACACCTGCTCCAGCCACAGCCTCCCCACCTCAGTAAGATTACAACCTTTTTTTTTTTTTTTTTTGAGACGGAGTTTCACTCTTGTTGCTCAGGCTGGAGTGCAATGGCGTGCTTGTAGGTCACCATAACCTCCGCCTCCCAGACTCAAGTGATTCTCCTGCCTCAGCCTCCCGAGTAGCTGGGATTACAGGCATGCGCCACCATGTCCAGCTAGTTTTATATTTTCAGTAGAGATGGGGTTTCTCCATGTTGGTCAGGTTGGTCTCGAACTCCCGACCTCAGATGATCCGCCCGCCTCGGCCTCCCAAAGTGCTGGGATTACAGGCGTGAGCCTCCACACCCAGCCAAGATTACAACTTCATTCTTCCAGCTGCTCAGATCAAAACCCCCGGAGTCATCCCCGAATCCTCTTACACTCCATATCTGCCCTGTGGGTACGTCCTGTTGTCACTACCTTCAGAGTCTGACCCCTCCTTGCCACCTCCAAGCACCACCGTCTCCTCCTGGATTATCACAACATTCTCCCAGGTCACCGCCTTCTGCCCTCACCCCCCTTTGGTCTGTTGGGTCTGCAGCCAGAAGAATCCTGTTAACACATTAGCCAGAGCTGGTTCCTGCAGTGGCTTCTATCTCACTCAGGGTGAAATCCAAGTCCTGCAGTGGCCTCTAAGGTCCCGTATTCATCTCTTAGATCATTCTTATTGCCTGCCCTCCTCCAACTCCACCCCAAAACACACTGCATTCCTCACTGTCTGCAGACATTTGGGGCTGCTTTCCACCTGCCAGTCTCTGCATTTGCTCTTCCTTCTGTCTGGGACGCTTTTTCCCCAAATACCTAGTGGCCGTCCTCTCACCTCCTTCAGGGCTTTCCTCACACACTGCCCTCTCTGCGAGGCCCTCGTTGTCCCCCTACTAGGTTCTGCTTTTCTCCACTACTGATCACTGTCACATCCGGTGCCACCGACATATTTGTGCAATTTGTTGCCTGTCCCCCTCCACTAGAATGTGAGCCCCTCAGGCAGGAGCTTTGCTTAATTCACTGCTGTGTCCCAGTGCCTGGCACACAGTAGGTACTCCACAAATGTCTGTAAAATAATGAGTGGTCTGCAGGTCTGGGCTCAGGACCTGCGGATCCCCACCACTCCCGCATGAGGAAGCACTCATTAGCCAGTGAACTAGAGGGTAGTCCCAAGAGGCAAAATGGCAGAGAAGGTGACTGGATGGGTGGGGCTCCTAAGAACTTGTTTCTCTGGCTTCCTTGGGAGGACAAGACAAGGCTCCAGGCAAGTGACACCTGCTTGAAACAGGCTGGTGACCAGGCCTCAGGAAGACAGAAAAGAGTCAGGCAGGGGAGGGCCGGTGTGGAGGCAGCTGAGGTGGTGGGAGGGAGCAGAGTGACCACCATGTATTGAACATCTGCTATTTACAGGTACCAGGCTGGGTATTTTCTCTCATTTCATTTGCCTTCTAACCTTACTTGTTCCCGCAGCACCCATTCCCTGCTCCTTTTTGCCCTCTTTGCACTTCTTTCCATGAGGGAATGAAAATGTCCTTCACCATCAAGTTTTATTGCTGGTGGTTTGGACTAATTGGAAAGGTGCAATTAGAACGATTCATGACTCTGGCAGTCCCCATGCTGCATGTGGGACAGTCCTTTTCCAATTTAGAAGTGTGTCTAATGAGCTCCACACACCTCTCCCCCTGACAACTGCATTGTGTGTGCTGCCAGGCACAGCCTCCAGCTTGGCGGACTTCAGCTGCTTCGTCCCTTTGCTGCTCTGATAATGTGCATTGACGCCCATTTCTTTCCTAAAGGGCCTCATCTATTTTATCCAGGATGTGTAAAATACACGTTTCAAAATATCCAGCATTAGAACATGGATATACAGGGATTCCCTCGCGGGAAGGTCTGAGCAAAAGACGAATGAGCTGAGAAGATGCCAGACATGTTACATCACCACCTCTAACCGTGACAACAAGCTGGGCGGTGCTTACTCCCTCCTGAACATGAGGAAGCTGAGGTTCCAGGAGAGGAGGTAAGTTTTTCAAGATCACACAGCTGGCCGGGCACGGTGCCTCACACCTGTAATCCCAGCACTTTGGGAGGCCGAGGTGGGTGGATCACCTGAGGTCAGAAGTTCGAGACCAGCCTGGCTAACACGGTGAAACCCTGTCTCTACTAAAAATACAAAAATTAGCCGGGTGTGGTGGCGCATGCCTGTAAGCCCAGCTACTCGGGGGGCTGAGGCAGGAGGACTGCTTGAATCTGGGAACCAGCGGTTGCAGTGAGCCGAGATCACACCACTGCACGCCAGCCTGGGTGATAAAGCAAGACTCTGTCTTAAAAAAAAAAAAAAAAATCATTCAGCTGAGAACAGAGGAAGACAGGAAGGACTCAGTTTGTCAGATTCCCAAACTCCATTTATCTCCACTGCACCGCCTTAGTAGTCAGTGCCTGGCGGAGCCCATCCTTACTCCAGGGACCAGGTACAGGGCCTCACAGAGCCCAGTGTGGGTCCCTGGGACAGAGGGGCAGAGGGAGGGTCACTCCAGGAGCAGCCGTGGCAGCATGTCTGGGTCTGGCACCAGCCTCCACCCTACAACCTCAGGCCCCAAGGAGAGTCACTCAGGGTGGTTTTGCCCTCTCCCTCTTCTCAGGGCTGACTGAGGCAAAGAAAATAAATTGAGGGTGGAAGGTTCTGGAAATGAAATCAACCAAGTCATGATGAGGCTGAGCTTGGTGGAATTACAGAAACCATGTTCTGGAAAACTATCTATTTCTCTGCTTTTAATTTTTTAATCATTCCCCTTATAGTAAAAGTTATTTTTGAGAAAGGTGTGTCTTTGTTTCTGTGAGCAAAGGGAAAAAAAAAGAGATTCCCCTCACTGTTACCAAACCGGGCAGGTCAGCCCGAGGGTCCCAGAGGCACTGCTGCCCACTCAGCCTCTTGGGCTGAGGCCCTGGAGAGGAGGTGCCCAGGCTGGTCCCGCGTGGCGGTGGCTGTGGCCCTGTAACCAGGCCTGAGAGAGAGGGTGGAAGGGATGTTCTTCTCTGCTGTAAAGTCACTCACTGGATGAGTAGTAAAGAAAGACTTGTGGCCGGGTGCGGTGGCTCACGCCTATAATCCCAACACTTCGGGAGGCCAAGGCGGGTGGATCACTTGAGGTCAGGAGTTTGAGACGAGCCCGGCTGACATGGTAAAACCCCATCTCTATTAAAAATACAAAAATTAACCAGGCATGGTGGTGCGTGCCTGTAATCCCAGCTACTCGGGAGGCTGAGGCAGGAGAATCACTCGAACCTGGGAGGCAGAGGTTGCAGTGAGCCAAGACTGCATCACTGCATTCCAACCTGGGCAACAGAGCAAGACTCAGTCTCAAAAAAAAAAAAAAAAAAGAAAAGAAAGAAAGAAGAAAGAGAAAGCTTTGTGGTCAGGTGTGGTGGCTCACCCCTGTAATACCAGAACTTTAGGAGGCTGAGGTGGGTGGATCACTTGAGGATCTGGAGTTTGAGACCAGTCTGGTCAACATGGTGAACCCCGTCTCTACTAAAAATACAAAAAAGTAATGGGGTGTGGTGGCACGCATCTGTAGTCCCAGCTACTTGGGAGGCCGAGGCAGGAGAAACGCTTGAACCTGGGATGCAGAGGTTGCAGTGGGCTGAGATCATGCCACTGCATTCCAGGCTGGGCAACAGAGTGAGACTCTGTCTCAAAAAAAAAAAAAAAAAAAGGAAAAGACTAGAAAGAAGAGAAAGCTTGCTTCAAGCTGCACTGATGAAGAGGCCAATGTCTCATGCACATTCTCCCATCTAAGTACTAACCAGACCTGATCCTGCTTAGCTTCTGAGATCAGAGGAGATGACGGGCTACCTTCAGGGTGGTATGGCCTTACAGTCATGTGCATTCTGACCGAGTAACTGAACCAGCCAAAGGGGACAAAGCAGACCCCAGAGTAAGAATATTTATAACAATTCTCACAGCAGACACTGGCAGCATATTTACTTTTGCCAGGTCCATTCTTGATGCTTTACATCTGTTAACTCACTTAACCCTCACAATAGCTCTGTGAAGTAGATGTCTCCATTTTACGGACAAGAAAACAGGGGCGCAGAAAATTTTTTTTTTTTTTGAGACGGAGTCTCGCTCTGTCACCCAGGCTGGAGTGCAGTGGCCGGATCTCAGCTCACTGCAAGCTCCGCCGCCTGAGTTTACGCCATTCTCCTGCCTCAGCCTCCCGAGTAGCTGGGACTACAGGCGCCTGCCACCTCGCCCGGCTAGTTTTTTGTATTTTTTAGTAGAGACGGGGTTTCACCGTGTTAGCCAGGATGGTCTTGATCTCTTGACCTCGTGATCCGCCCGTCTCGGCCTCCCAAAGTGCTGGGATTACAGGCTTGAGCCACCGCGCCTGGCCCGCAGAAAATTTAAAACTTGCTCAGGGCCATGAAAGCTGGTGGTACCCCAGTCCCCAGTGATATACTCTTTCTAGGTCTTCCCCTGGCAGGTGGCCTCAAGGTTCCACTGGAGCAAGGAGAGCAACTGGGTATAGGGAAGCTGGAAGCCAGCAGTGGGAGGGAACCAAAGCAGGCCCCTGCCCCTTACTCACCTGTCACGCCCACGGCAGACACCGGGCCCACGCGCTGTCCCTCGTGGAGGCCGTACAGGTGCATCTTGTACTTGTGCCCGGGCTCCAGGCCCCCCACGGTGACCTCACTCTCCTCACCCCCAACACGCACCGCCTGGGGCCGCCCATCCCTGTCTTTGTACTGCACGGTGAAGGAGTCGAAGCGGCCCTGGGGGACGGTCCAGGAGAGGCTCAGCGAGTCAGGGGAGGATCCTGTCACTGTCAGCTCCCCCAGGAGCGGCTCCTCAGAGGACTCTGGGGCCTCCGTGCCCAGTTCTGTGGGGCTGGGGGTCTCGTCCACATCCTCCTGAGGAGCTGAGAGAAGAGGCAGAGGCATGAAGAGCTGCTGGCTTTGCAGCTGCCCACAGAGGACAGCCATGGAAACGCCCTCACGCTGTGGGCTCAGGGGCTCTGTAGCCTTTGTATTCGCCATTGGGTCACTCACAGATGGAAAGGGCTGAGGCAGCCCTTGCCCCATCCTGCTCTGGTGGGTTCTGTGGGGGTGAGGGGTCTCCCTTCGTGTCTGAGAAAGGAGCTGAGATGGGAAGAGAGGAAGCCGCTGAGGGTTCTTCCAAACCACGTTCACTGACAGTGCTGACCTCAGACAGTGAGGAGGGCAGTGAGGCCTCTTCCTACCTGCACCCTCCCCAGGGCGCTGTGGCTGCCCCACCCCTCATATGAGGATCTGACTATGGAATGTGCTCCTGCTGTGGCCTCCCCAGGCAGCCCTGCCCCTCCCTCCCCTTTAACCCCAAGGAATGAATTGCTAAGGCAGGGCTCCAGGCATGAGTGGGAGAAAAATTCTGGGTGAGTGGGATCCAGGGAGGGCCGTGCCCTTCCCTGGCTGGCTCTGGAATCACAGCCCTGTGGGCACCTACCCGCCCCCTGCAGTTAGGTCTCTGCTGAGGCTCCATGGCGTGGGGAGACTGTGGCACAAGGGAAGCCAGCCCTTCTGTGACCCGCTACATGGGGGACTACTTTGGGATAGCAGATTGAGGAAAGAATTGGCAAGAATGACAACCCAGAGGAAGGGAGGGAAGTGGGGAGGAAAAAAGATGACTGGGAAGTGAGAGAGTCAGGGAGAAATTGCAGCTCGCTCTGAAAATGCTTTGCTGCTCCAAGCACTATTCTAAGTGTGTGAGGGTGGTTTGTTTTTGTTTTTGTTTTTTGAGATGAAGTCGCTCTGTTGCCCAGGCTGGAGTGCAGTGGTGCCATCTCGGCTCACTGCAAGCTCCGCCTCCCGGGTTCACGCCATTCTCCTGCCTCATCCTCCTGAGTAGCTGGGACTACAGGTGCCCGCCACCATGCTTGGCTAATTTTTTATATTTTTAGTGGAGACAGGGTTTCACCATGTTAGCCAGGATGGTCTCGATCTCCTGATCTCGTGATCCACCTGCCTCGGCCTCCCAAAGTGCTGGGATTACAGGCATGAGCCACCGTGCCCCGTGCCTAGCCTAAGTGTTATATGTATATTAACTCATGTAATTCCAACAGCTCTGTGCAGTGGTAACCATTATCCCCACCTGACAGAAGGGAAAGCTGAGGCACAGAGAGGTTAAGCAATTTGCACAAGGTCCTCCAGGAAGCAAGTTGCAAGGCTGGTAGTGAGACTCAGGCAGTTGGCTCTGGAGTCTTTGCTCCTAACCACTATCCACACTATCTCTCATCAAATAATTCACAGGCCAGGGGAATGGCACCAGACAGGGAAAGACTGGGGACATGGAGGAACAGGCTGGGATGCTGGGCTGAATGCAATCCCTTTGCCCTGTTCCAAGCGGGTTGGGAGTCAAGGAGTCGGGAGCTGGGAGGAGTCCTCTTCATGCTGAGAAAGGCTAGAGAAATGTGGTGCTCTTGTCACTTGGATCTGCCACCTCTGAATACAGCAGAAATGGCAGGAGGGTGTGGGCAGCAGGTGACAGAAGCCCAGAAGTGACCATGGCCCAAACCAGACCATGAAGGAGCCCAGTAAAAACTGAGGGGTGAGAACACAGTGACCGAATGGTGAGGACATCTGTGGGGAGGACAACCCCAGGTGGAAGGATGAGTCCAGGTGCTTGGAACGGGGGAAAATAGGACCTGCCCTTGGAGATGAAGAAGTGAGGCTGAGAAAGAGATGAGGATCTGGAGGCTGGATGACAGGGACCTGGCATGCAGAGGACAGGAGAGCAGTGGGGGAGGAAGTGGGTGGAGGCTTTGGCAAAATGAGCTGAGAAGGCGAAGGTGGAGGGAGGCTGGAAGGAGCCCCAGCCAAGTCCTGCTCACAGGATGGGGCTAGCAGGGGAGGGAGGCCTGGCAGCCATGACTCACCAGTCTTGGCCACCACAGACTCGGGCCCCACACGCTGCCTGCCACGAAGCCCGTAGAGGTTCATCTTATACTTCCGGTCGGGATCCAGGCCGGGGACGGTAACCTCATTCTCATCCCCCGCAACAGGCACTGCCTGGGGCTGCCCCTGTGCATCTTTGTACTGGACCATGAACGAGTCGAAGGGGCCCTGGGCCACCGTCCATGAGAGGCGCAAAGAGTCTGGGGTCACACCGGTCACTGTCAGTTCCCCCAGGAGGGGCTGCTCCAGGGACTCGGGGCGGGGGGGCTCCTCTTTCCTCTCTGGAGCTGTAAACAAGAAGATCCAGCCAGGTGCTGAACTGGCAGCCTGGGAGACTGGGGCTTGGGGTTTGGACGGGCTGTCACACCTACGGGGGGTGGAGGGTCACTAGTCCATTAATTTGAGTGCTAAACTTCTGGGAAGCCTGACACAGCCAGGGTATGACACACCTTCTGGGCCTCGGGGAGCTGCTGCTTGGGATGGAAGGGGCCCAGCAGTGCGGGGGAGTCTGGCTGCCCCTCAGGCCAGGAGTGGGGCCAGGAAGCTGGAGTCAGCCGTCTTCCTGGGGGACCCCAGCTGGTTTCGGGCTGAAGGCAAGTGTGCAGAGGGCTAAAAAGGGGTCACATGGGGGCTGAGGTGGCTGTTACTCACCAGTGGTGCCATCGGCCGTGAGGGGGCCATACCGCTTCTTATTCGCGATTCCAAACAGAGTGAATCTGTACTTGTGGTCAGGGTCCAGTGAGGAGACAACAAATGAACGCTCAGGCCCTTCCACAGGTACCACCTGGGGCCGTCCATCCTTGTCCCTGTACTGGACCATGAAGGTGTCGAACTGGCCCTCAGGGACAGTCCAGGAGAGGTGCAGTGAGTCTGGGGTAGGGTCTGTCACCCACAGGTTTCCCAGACGAGGTGGAGTCCCTGGACGTGGGTCACTCTGAGGCACTAGGAACAGCGGGTAGAGAGAAGGGAGGGGCTTAGGTCCAAGGAGAACGAGGAAGCCAAATCCCACATGGGAATGCTGTGTGAGGCTGTGCAGGTTGTTCACTGTACAAAAGTGCATTTGCTGAGGGAGTACAAAGGGACTGAAATCCAGCCAGCACTCTGCTTGCTGAGCTGTGTGCCCTGGTGAGGAGTGGTGTCCACTTAAAGGAACGGGTGCCTTCTTCCAAACGGCATGGAAGCACTGCATGGACTAGTGTGGCTCTGCCTCCAACCACAAACTGGAGCAGCAGGGACCTTCAGAAAGAGGGGAGCCCAGCCAGGCCCTTTCACATCTCCATAGCCAGGGAAATCTTCCCAGTACAACCTCCACTGCTTCCAAGCCTAACTACTAGCTGGCTTCTTCTCCAAGAGAGGAGAGCACAATCCTTGAAGTATTTTAATGTGGGACAGCCTCCCTCATCTATGCTGCAGGCCTCTCCTCTTCCTCCTTTGGAACTTTGATCCATGGATGGACTCCCTCACCTGCAGCACTGACCCTTCACTCCCCAGCAGCTGTGCCATCAGCATTTCAACAAGCTACTGTCACACCCCTCCCCACCCCCATTCTGTGTGCATCTCTCTCCAGCCTCCATCTTCCCTCTTTGCTCTCATTCCCAGCCCAGATTCCAGAAAGTGATGTCTACACTGATTGTAGCCACGTCCTCACCTCCACCACCCTCACGATCCAGCTTCACCCCTCCACCAGGCAGTAGCTCTCACAGAGGCCAGTGGTGGCCTTGCCAATGCTAAATCCTGTGGACACTCCGTAGCCCTTGATTCACTGTTCTGGAATCTGACAAGTCCAACCACGCCCTCCTTCCTGGAGCCCAGGACAGCACCCTCCCTGGTTCTGCGCCTCCCTGCAAGTCACTCCTCAAGCTACCCTGTGGGCCCTTCTTCCTCCGCCTCCGCTGTGAGTATAGGCTGTCCCCGGGGTTCCAGTGGCCCTGTCTCTTCCCCAACCCCACACTGCTACTCTGGCGCCTCAATTCTCCTGACCTATAAAGTAGGTATGCCTCCCAGGTGTGCTTTATGGAGTGCGATGATCCACTTTGAACATCTTGATCACAATCGACTCTCAACAAATGCACAAAAGGTATTTATGTAAGTGTCCCTTAGATGTTGATCTAAGTTTATCTAAGGCATTATTCCCCACCTCTGCTGCTCCCTGCCTCAGGGAATGGGACTGTCTCATCCAGAACCCTGGGGGCTGCCTGGTACGCCTTGCTTTCTGCCTCCCACATCCAGCCCCAGTGACACCATCCCAACTGACCCATCGTCTTTTTTGTTGTTGTTGTTGTTGAGACAGGGTGTTGCTCTGTGCAGAGTGTGGATAGCACCCAGGCTGGAGTACAGTAGCACAATCATGGCTCACTGCAGCCTCGGTCTCCTGGGCTCAAGCGATCCTCCCACCTCAGTCTCTCAAGGAGCTGGGACTACAGGCACGCACCACCACACCTGGCTAATATATTTTGTCGTAGTAGAGATGGGGGGTCTCACTATGTTGCCAGGTTGGTCTCAAACTCCTAGCCTCAAGCTATCCTCCTGCCTTGGCCTCCCAAGGTGCTGGGATTATAGGCAGGATCAACCCTGCCAGCCCTTACCAGCTCTTAACTCACTTCTCCAGCTAGTCTCAGCAGCCACCGTGCTATTTGCAAGATAAATATCTAGTCATGTCACTCTCCCACTTTACCCTCAGAGGCCCTCTAGGGGCCTTCAAATGAGGCCCAAGCCCCTTAGTACAGCATAGGAAGCCCTGAGACCAGGCCCTTTGGCACCCCCACATGCCCTGTTCTCCAGCCAGAGGAAACTGTGACAGTGATTCTCTTACTGGCCATGCTCTCCCCACCTCGATCATCATGACTCCCTCAGGCTGCACTGAGCTTCTCAAACTCTGTGCCTGCCCCACCACTACTTTCCCTTCAGAATTCAGCTCATGCACCACTGCCTCCAGGAAGCCTTCCTGGAGCTCCCTCCCAAAGCAGGTTCCCAAAGCACTGAGGAAACCTCCTTCAGGGCAGTACAGAGGGCAGGGTGTTGCTGCTGTCACTCACAGATCTTGGCTTCAGTCACCAGGGGACCATGCCTCTTCTTGCCAACGAACCCATACAGGACAAATTTGTACTTGCGGCCAGGATCCAGGGAGGTGATAACGGCTGAGCGCTGGGGCCCCTCCACGGGCACCACCTGGGGCTGCCCGTCCCTGTCTTTGTACTGGATCACGAAGGAGTCAAACTCGCCCTCGGGGACTGTCCAGCGCAAGAGCAAGGAGTCGGAGGTCCTGTCTGTCACCGTCAGCTCACCCAGGCGTGGTGGGCCTGAGGACTTCCCAGGCTTCTCCTCATCCTTGTCTGGAGTTTGGGAGGCAAAAGCAAAGCATAGTGGACTCAACTGCTCTCTTTTCTGTGTCTCCTTCCCTCTCCCCTGCCCACCTCACTCCATCCTTGATAGCTCCCTCCCTGGAAGACGCTATCTCCCCACTCAGTGACCAGCTCTCCTGGCAGACAGGCACTTCCCTCTCAATCTCTGCTCCTTCCCTTGTGACAGTTTATCCATTCCTCACAGGGTCTTGGTCCCTCTGCACCCCAGGATCTTTGGGGGGGTTTCAGGTCCCCTCTGGGTTCTGTAGGAGAGTTTCAAGCCTCCCCACTGCAGCTTCAGAGCATTCTGAAGGCTCCTCTGCCCACCTGCGCTGCTTTCTCTCTTACCACCCTCTCTGAGCTTGACCTGGAGCTGGGGGATGAGTCAGCCACCCTGGTCCCACAGAGAGGAACAAAGAGGGGGTGTGAAAGCCAGGTACTCCAGGACCTGTCTTCGCTGGTCCTGCAAACCTCATCCATGTCTGAAGTCCTGATGGCTGTGGAGCCCCCTGCCCCAAGGAGCCTTCACCCCCAGCAGAAACTGGCTGATGGGACCACGGACTGCTGTCCACTGCAAACCAGGCTCTCAGGGATGAGGTGTTGGGAGCTAAGAGTCAGTGTCCAGAGGCCTTACCATGCCCACCCTGAAAGATCTACAGGGCAGGGCAGGGCAGGGCAGAGGAGCAACCGAAGAGTAGGGGCAGGGGAAAGGGCAAGGAAAGCTGCAGGTGGAGGGCCAGGGACCTTCAGCCTCTCTTCTGGAATCTCTGTCCCACTCTTGGCCTTTTTACCTCTGCCTCTTTCCCCTCTCCCCACCTATCCTCATCATTGTTCTGAGATCCTCCTCGATCCATCTTCCCGCTGAACCTGCAATTCCTTTTCTCTCCTTTTCTCCTCTATCCAGCCCCAAACACCAGCTCTGCCCTTCACTGGCCCCTCAATATCCATCCTACCTCTGAAGTCCCAATAGCCCCAGTTCCTCCCCCAATCTCAGGATATTGATCTGAGCAGAGTCAAATATGTACCCATAATGCCTTGGTAGATGACAGGGTCAGAGGGCTTGCCCCCAGGAGGGACCCCACGAAGTGACAGCTCGTACGGGGCTCCAGGAGCGGGTGGAGGCACCAGAGCCTGGCGGACGTCCCCTGGCAGCACTTCCTCATGTGCCCCTGGCCCCTTGGGCACCCGCAGGCGCAGTTGGAAGTGGGCAAAGGTGTCGGGCTGGGCGGTCCAGACCACACGGAGGCGCCCTGTCTCATCTCTGCCCAGCACCCTCAACTCTCCCAGCTCCTGGGGGCGCTGCTGCAAGAGAGGAGCCTGGGCCCCTTGGGTCGTTGAGGGGCCTGAGGGAGGAGGCTCATCGGTAGTCCCCAAGAGGCCCGAGGGTGAGGACCCTGGGAAGGGGCAGGGTGAGAAAAAGAGGAGAGTCCAGTATGAGAATTAGAAAGGAATCCCCAGTCCCCAGGTTCTGCCCTCTAGCCTTTAAGAGCCGTGGGGCCCTACCCTCTTCTACTTCTGGTTCCATCACCTGGGCCTCTCCCTCCTCCCAAAGGTCAGCCAGTCCTCCAAACACCCCCATCTACCACATTCCTGAGCAGCTGGGCCTGCGCTTCAGGCAGGTGATAAATAAAATAAAGCCTGCTGTCCCTCACCCCACAAGGCTTCCATGACCTCCAGCCCCTGGAGACTTCCATGTCCCTCCCCACATACATCCCCCCCACTGGGTGGTGGTCAGGTGGCTTCCATTAGTGCTGCAGTGAGAAGCCTGGAAGAAAGACAGTGGTGTTAGAGAGGGAGGATGCAAGAGGAGAGTGGGCAGTGGGAAGAGAAAGAGGGCGTGGGGGTGGACATCCAGGTCAGGTGGCATCTGGGCCCTATGGGAGAAGAAGAGGTCCACCACCCACCCCACAGCAGCCACAGGGTGCCCTTTCCCCAAGCCCAGACATCGTTCCTGTGGAAGAGACCAGCATAAAGTCAGCCAGAGGGTCTGAAAAGCCAGATCAAGAAGCAGTGGTTTCACCTCCCCGACATACAGTTGCTGCCTGATGGCACCCAGGCCACCCCCACGCAGTTCTGATGTTTCCCTTCAAGGTCAAGGCCCAATTGTGGAAAACAGTAACCACTGACCACAGTCTTGAGCCACTCTCACCACAGTGAGTCAGAACGGGAATCACTGTTTTCAATTCCCAGCCTACTCAAACTGCTCCAGTGAACCTTTGCAGGCGCCCCAACCACATCCCCCTCTATTGCCTAAAATAGCAATCCTGGAAGTGTCCCAGGAACCCCAAAGAAGGGGCTGCCTTGACCTTAGGCATCCACAGGATGGATGCCAGGACCCTGGGGGTGGGGACGTCTTCTAGGGACACTGGACTCGTGCTTTGTCCTGGGGCCCCCTGGAGCCTCGGCCAGGTAGCGCCCGAAGGTAGAAGGGTGCCAGTGGCAGCAGGAGGAACTCATGAATGCAGGCTCCAACGGCAGGCGAGGCTGGACAAGGCATGGATGTCCCGTGGCCCCAGCCCACGCTACCTGTGGTGGTGATGAAGGCGTAGGACTTGGAGGTCTGCCCCGCCCGCACCCCGTGGACCTCCACGTGGTAGGTGGTGCCGGGCCTGAGGTCGGGCAGGCTGACGGTGCGCGTGGTGCCCGGCACGGTCAGCTCACCGCCGGGGCCCTCTGCAGGCGGTTGAGGCCGCCAGCGCAGCACCACGCGCTCGAACTGGCCGCGGAGCCCGTCGAGAGACACGAGAAGCGCGCCATCGGCGGAACTGCCCAGCACCTCTGGCTTGGGGTGGCGGGGCGCAGCCACCCGGTCGACACCTTCAGGCGAGAGGCCGTAGATTCCCTGGTTGGAGTCCCGTTTCCTGGTGCCGGGGTCAGGGCTGGCGGTGGGGCGGGGGTGGCGGGTCAGGGGTGCGGGGGAGCCGGCGGGGGCGGCGGCCAACAGACGCCGCTGCAAGTATTCATGGATGTGGCGCGCCACCGACGTGTAAGTCTGGTTGGCCCGCAGTGGGTAGCCGTGAACCCGCAGGTGGCGCTCCAGGTCCTGCACCGTGCCGCGGAAACGGCTCAGCTCGGCCGTCAGGTTGCCCCAAGGCCGCCGTGGGGGCTGGGACAGGCTTGGCCTGGGCGAGGACTCCTCCTCCCCTTCCTCTGCGGGCCTCGAGGGCCGAGGGGGCCGTGGGGGCCGCGGGGCTGGGGCTGGCCGGGGCCGGGGCTTGGGGGGCGGGGCTGGGGGGCGCACCTCCGGGTAACTGTAGTGGCCTGGTGCTGCCAGGGGCGAAAAAGGGGAGGAGAACAGGTCAGTGGCAGCTCCCTCCGGCACTCCTCCCCGGCAGCCCCTCCCTCGATCCCTCCCACCAGAGCCAGAGGCCTCTTCCCTGTGCCCCAGCCCCACCTGGAAAGAGAACGGAGGGAAATCGGTCAGTGTCCCGGAGCCCCCCCCATTCCCCTCCAAGCCCACTACTGTTGGTGCCCTAGAAAGAAGAGAGAAGCCCGTGGGTGGGGCCCTGTAGCTGAAGGAGAGAAAGGGGAGTCCGGGAAGAGAACGTGAGCTACAGCGAGGTGGGTGTCCCCCTGTCACAGGAAAAGAAAAATATCCAGGTATCTGTTAAGAAACCTCGAGGTTTAGTGGAAAATCACTGCTGTGAGACCCACCTCCCAGCAATTCCAATCCTAAAGTCAACAGGACTGATGATCTCTAATCTGCCTAATTCCAGTCCCACAAGATCTATCAGCAAAAGGCCTGTCCCTGTAACTAAATTTAAATAAGAACCTCCCTTAACTGACTGGATCAGGCAGCATCTCCTATTCACTTCTCTCCCTGGGGCGGTTCCTTTCACAGGCTAACCTGCAACCTTCTTACAGGACTCCAGGCATCTGAGGGCTCTGTCTCTCCAGTGGCCTCAGGACAGAGCAAGGCCCCCAGCAGGTGCCTCGAGACTGCCACACACCTGCCAGATGCATTCAGAGGAGCCTGTGAGCCCTGAGCCTGGGCTCCTGAGGAGGAGGATCCAAGGCTGGGAAACCAGGGCCCTTCCCTAATCTCTGGCCAGCCATACCTGTGTTGGCCCTGACGGAAGCTGGGTAGCTGACTGCCCGGCCCCGCTCCGCTGTGACAGTCACCACATATTCCACGCCTGGCATCAGGTCAGTCAGCAGCGTCCCGTCTGCTTCAGGGGGCACTTCCAGCCGCACCCTCTGGTTGCCGGCACTGACGTAGGACACCACAAATCGGTCTACCTCGGCCTGGGGACGCAGCCAGCCAAGCTCCAGTGTTGTCGGCGTCACAGCCACCACTCGGAGGTCCTGGGGCCCATCGATCACTAGCCAGGTTAAAGAGAAGGAGGGCTCAGGCGGGTGTCTGGTTCTTCAGTCATCATCTTTCCTTCCAAGAGCCTAGCCCCCATCCAGTCCCTTCCCTCTGCCCTCCCAGGGGGCAGATTCCCTCTCCAGTCAAGATCTCCACTCAGGACACCCCTCCCCACAGCCCCAGCGCTCACTGGTGGTGATGGTCTTGGAGGCAGGAGGGCCCCAGCTGGTCCCTCGAAGGGCTCGGACAGTGACCTGGTACTCCTGTCCAGGGGCCAGTCCTCTCTGGTCATAGGCTGAGGCAGAGCTTGGAACCCGTGCTGTGAATGGGGGGCTCGCCCCCTCTGTCTGTGAGAGACAGCACCAGGTGGCTTAGGGGCTGGCACTCTCGCCTCTGCTGCTCAATCCCCCTTATCTCTTCTTTCTCCAGGTCTCAGTGTCAACATGGGACTGTGTGGAACTTGACCCTGTACAAGCTGGGGAGCAAACATGCCGAGTGCGCTAACTCCTTGTGAGCCACTGTTCTAGGTGATGTACATACATGAACTCACTTACAACCCTACAAAACAGGTCCTATTAGTCCCATTTTACAGATAAGGAAACTGAGACACAGAAGGACAAGTATCTTGCCAAGGTCACCAACACCAAGAAAACAGCAAGGATTTAGGCCCTGGCAGTGTGATCCCAGAGACCCCTCTCGTGGGCACCCCCTGCTCATCTGCCAGAGTCCCCTCTCATGGGCACCACGTGTTCATCTGCCAGAATTCCACCCAACATGCACTAGGACTCTCCCTCCGGCTTTGCCCTGGCAACTCTGACTACCTGGGCATGAGAGGCTTCTCCTAAGCTCAGTCTTGTCAGAACAAATGCAGTCGATCAAGGATGCCCTTCAAGCTGCACTTTCTCCTTAAGGGGGCTGCCTCACCCTCTGAACCTGCCGGCAGACGCCTGCTCATGGCTATGTAATAGGAGTGGGACTCACATCACCACCTTTCCCTTGAGGGACTTTTTTTGTCTCTTCACCCGGGTTGTAGGCTCCTCAAAACAAGACCCACCCGCTCAAAGTTCCACAAATATGTTTCCTGATTGTTGATTTTGTACCTGGCATCATGCTGGGCATTGGAGACACAAAAATAAAATATATGGTCCCTGTCCTCAGGTAGCTCAGACTCTAGTAGCTAAACGTATGGCCACATCTTGACTATATGAAATACTAAAACAATCTCTATGCTTAGGAAATGCTTGTGAGAAAACAACACTCCTACAAGGGTACATTTAAGGAATTATGATTATGTGTGGTGGCCCCAAAGGAAATCTACTGGACCCTGCTCCAGGCAGGGTCTCCTGGAGTGCCCACCGCTGGGAAACAGGAGGAACTGGACATCTGTGAGCATTCTAACAGCCCCACATTTCGCCGTGCTGTCCAGCTAGGACAGCCGCTAAGGACGCTCTGTTCTCCCTAGCTATGTTGGCCGTGATGGGGACACCTCCATTCAGCCAAGTAGGATTGGAAATTTCAAAAGGTACTCTCCTAAACCAAGAGAGCTGTGGGGAAATCAACATAGTAAATACCAAAGTATAAAACCAGATGAGAAGGCCACATAGAGATTTCTGGGTTGAGGATGAAGTAAAGCTTTGTCAGTTTTCTGGGCTGAAAAGGTTTCCTGGGCACACAGGACCTCCAGCCCTCTCCTATTCATCCTGCCCTAGAATACCCCAGCTAGGAAGCCTTGGGTTGGCCTCAACTCAAGACCCATGAAATCCTTACCGTTCCCAGAATTTATTTGTTCATTTTCTCTCTGTGTGTGTGTCTCTTTCTCTTTATCCACACCCACCCCATCCCTGCCGCTGCAACACACACACACCTTTGATGCTCCCTGATGATATCTGGTTCTTTCAGTGAGGCAAGCCTATCCCCAGAGTTCTTCTCTCACAAGAGCAACATATATATATATCTCCTTTAGATACTTCTTGGTTCCTCCTGAGATCCATCTGGGAACAGTCCCCTAAAAGCCCATCAACCTAACCCATGTCTCCCACATCTCCTAGCACCATCTTGCTGGTCTGAAGCAGGCTTTCTTTTTTCTTTTCTTTTTTCTTTCTTTTTTTTTTTGACAGGGAGTTTCACTCCTGTTGCCCAGGCTGGAGTGCAATGGTGTGATCTCAGCTCATTGCGAGTTCTGCCTCCCGGGTTCAAGCGATTCTCTTGCCTCAGCCTCCCGAGTAGTGGGATTACAGGCATGCACCACCACATCTAGCTAATTTTGTATTTTTAGTAGAGATGGGGTTTCTCCATGTTGGTCAGGCTGGTCTCGAACTCCTGACCTCAGGTGATCCACCCACCTTGGCCTCCCAAAGTGCTGGGATTATAGGCATGAGTCACCACACCTGGCCCTGAAGCAGCATCAAACAGATGCTGGCAGCTGGCTCTGCCCCTTGGTGAAGCTTGGATGCCTCACTGATTTTTTTTTTTTTTTTTTTTTTTTTTGAGATGGAGTTTCGCTCTTGTTGCCCAGACTGGAGTGCAATGGCGCGAGCTCAGCTCACTGCAACCTCTGCCTCCCAGATTCAAGGGATTCTCTTGCCTCAGCCTCCCAAGTAGCTGGATTACAGGCATGTACCACCATGCCCGGCTAATTTTGTATTTTTAGTAGAGATGGGGTTTCATTGTGTTGGTCAGGCTGTTCTCAAACTCTTGACCTCAGGTGATCCACCCACCTTGGCATCCCAAAGTGCTGGGATTGATTACAGGCATGAGCCACTGCACCTGGCCTGCTTCACTGATTTTGTTCTTGGGATGTCTTAGACCTTATCCCAATATTAACCTCGTGGCTCCAGATGAAGAACTCTACCTTGGCTGGTCCTTGGAGCTTATCTCACCCTCATCGCTGTTTTTAGACTAGACCCAAGCAAAAACTTCTCTGAGGCTGCAAGGTTTTGAGTCCCAGTGAACACTCAGCCTAGCCTTGGTTTCCAGGCTGCAGGACACACCCAGACAAGGAATATCTGAACCTTTCTCTCATTCAGGAACTCATCTCTCTCGGTTTCCCCATGCTTTCTCTCACATTCATAGTGGGGCTAGCACTTTGCGAAATAGCAACATTCCTTCACTTAGTGGGCCTCAGGCTGGAGGGGCATCAGAATCACCTGGAGGGCTTGTTGCAATACAGGTTACTGGGCTCTGTGCCCAGACTTTTTGACTCAGTAGATCTGGGGAGGGGAGTCTGACAATCTGCCTGCCTAACATACTCCCAGGTGATGCTGATGCTGCAGGTCCAGGGAACCCACTTTGAGAACCACTGAGTCACAGTAACAATGCCACATATGCAGGGAGAGGAGAAACCTCCTCCTTCTGCATTCTGAAAAATAATTTCAATAACTAGGTGTGTCCCTTGATCTGGAATAGCAGAGTTTGGGCTTTGAGAGAGAAGTACTTCTGGGAAGAGGGAAGGGAAGAGGTAGAGATAGACTTCTAGGATGACAGCAGCAGCCAGAGGACAGACAACTACTGAATATACTCTGTGCCCACAGAAATGGACAGAGGGTAGCTGGGCGTTGTGGCAGGTGTCTGTAATCCCAGCTACTCAGGAGGCTGAGGCAGGAGAATCGTTTGAACCTGGGAAGCGGAGGCTGCAGTGAGCCGAGATTGCTCCACAGCACTCCAGCCTGAGCAATAAGAGCGAAACTCCGTCTCAAAAAAAGAAAAAAGAAAAGAAATAGACAGACGGCACTTGCCAAGGCAGAAGGTACGATACCAGGGGCCAGCTACAGAAAGCAGAAAGCATGGTCTGAGGGCCGGTAGCCCAGGCCCAAGAGGAGTGTCTGGGGACCAATTTTACAGGAGTGCCTTCCACACCCAGGCTCAGAGAAGACCCAGAATGTGACAGACGCCCATACCGAGAGCAGAATGGATGAACTAAGAACATGGCCGAGCCTGGCACAGGCCAACTTGGCACTGCCACCCTGGCTCTGAGTGAGGGAGAAAGCCTAGGGCTTCAACTGGAAAGCGGCACCCTTGACAACATCAAGGATGGGTTTGTGTTTATTTACTCAGAGCAGGAGACAACTGCTGCCCTAAAAGCTCCTCTTATCTCAAGTGTTTATTTTAATTCTTCTTTCCCTGAAGTTTCTTAGGAAACTTCCTTTTCAAAGTCCCACCCTTTCAAGATTAGAGCTATGTAAATAATATACACAGAGAAGAAGAGAGTGGGAGAAACACTTGAACATGTTAGCAGTGCTTGTTTTAGTGAGGAGCAGCCAGGAATTGTTTTTCTTTTCTCTAGTTGCCAAATTCTTGTCTCGTGATTAAAGTATTTTTATAATAACAACAAAAAAAAAAGATGTTTAAACAGAAGAAAAAATTCAAGCTATCTTGGTTGCACCACAAACTTGAGATTTCTGCTTCCGCTTTGGCTGGAGAGTGAGGACAGGCAGAACGTGGTAGGGGGCTGGCCCGAGGAGCATAATGACAAGACAAAGCAAAGTGGAGTGAGGATGACAGTTCCTCTGAGCTGTCCCCTTCTGTCCTAGTGCCTTCTGAGGCCTTAGGCCCCGGGAGTTGTTTATTTTTACAGAGTCCTGGCTAAGCTGATGAAGATGAGGGTGACATGGCCCACACCCCATGGCATTTGTGGGATGATGCAGGAAAACATGAGTTGGATGGTAGAAATGTCAGAAGATTTGGAGCTAGGGAAATGACCATATCTTAAAAGCCCAATCTGCATAAACAGAGGTCCCAAATGAGTGACTACAAGGCTTTGTCCTTAGGGTATTCCCTCTAATGTTTTAAGAGCAAGATGGATGGCTGGGTGTGGTGGCTCATGCCTGTAATCCCAGCACTTTGGGAGGCTGAGGCGGGCAGATCACTTGAGCTCAGGAGTTCAGGACCAGCCTGGGCATGCAACATGGAGAAACCCCGCCTCTACTAAAAATACAAACATTAGTAAGCTAAGGTGGTGCACACGTGTAGTCCCAGCTACTTGGGAGGCTGAGGTAAGAGGATGACCTAAGCCTGGGATGCAGAGGTTGCAGTGAGCTGAGATGGCACCACTGCACTCGAGCCTGGGCCACAGAGCGAGACTCTGTCTCAAGGAAAAAAAAAAAAAAAAAAAAAAAAAGAGCAAGTTGGAGGGAGACAGAGAAAAAACTGGTTTGCATGTGCTGATGACAAGGAGGTGGGAGATGAAGTTCACAGACTCAAAATTGTTGCAACAGCCTAGACAGCTTGGCCCAAACCAAAAAAGATAACATTGAACAGGGCCAAATGCAAAGGCCTATATTTAGGTGAAAAAAAAGAAGTGTATATAGTTGAATGTTGTCTTCTTTCCTTCCATCTTTTTTCCCTGCTTTTTCTAAGTTTTTTCTAAGTTTTCTGCACTGGGCCTGTATTACTTTTATAATTAAAAGTTACTTTAAAAACCATATATGACCAAAACAGCTACCCGCTTGTGTGACTACAAGTTAATATATGCCAACTCTGAGAAAAGTGTCCGTAAATCCAGAGTAAGCCAGTGGGCCCCTCTCTGCCCCCACATTTTGGGGGCACATGAAAAAAGCAAGAGTCACAGGAAGGTAAAGTATTCAGAGAACAAAGACTTAGGGAAAAGGGGTGAAGAAACTGGGAGGTTTTGCCTGAGGAATGGAGACACCAGGCTGGTGTCTGCAAATACCTGAAGGCCTGTGGTGTAGGACACAGGGAAAGCAAAAAACATTCCAGCTGCTGATGACTACCCAGCTAGGGCCAACGGACAGGTGCTAGAATGGGGGCAGACGGATTCCGCAACAACCACAACAACTAACAGTGATGACCAACAATGGACTGGGCAGCCTCAGGAAGTATTGAGCTCTCTGTTACCAAGTGTTCCAACTGTGTGGAACCAATGCTTGCTGGAGATGCTGCAGAGGCCTCAGTGCCCAGTGTCAAGCAGGCTGAGAAAGCCTTTACAGCAGCTTCAGGAACCCAGCCATCTGGACTCAACCAATGATTACCTGGAACTTCCTCCAGGAGGTGAGCCCTGCCCGCCCCCCACCCCGCCCATCCTGCTCACTCAGTCCCCTCCTGGAGCTTGGCATCTTTCTCACCGTGGGGATGAATTGAATTTCATAGGCATCCACAGGGCCAGGAGCCGGGGTCCACTCTGTCCGAACTGTTGTCTCCTCCAAGAGATGCATCCTCATGCCCTCAATGGCTGGCACCTCTGCCCAAGAGAATGGGGTAGGAAAAGCTGGTTAGCACAAGGCAACCACCCCCACCCACAGCCCCTTTTACTCAGGGACATCCAAGAGGCCCATCCCAACTCCCACTCCTCTCTGCTAGTGGAGAATAGCTGACAGAGGGCTGAACGGGGCTTGGCCGTCTTCACCTTCTCTTCATCAGGAGCACAGAATCTCCCTAAATCCAACTAAATGGGCCCCAACCTGCTCCTCAGAGATCTGAAGGCCAGTCCTGCCCACTGGTGACCCCCGCCCCTGTGGTTCTGCTGCCCCTGGTGGACACTGGCTCCTCGGAATGACATGCCCTCCCTCCACTCTTCCTCAGGCTCAGATCTTCCCCATGGCTTCTGTTCACAGAATCACAGTCCCAGAGCACACTGGGGAAGGCTCACCTTCCCCGCAGTCTTCGCCAGCATACCCATCTTTGCAGATACAGCTGCCATCGTGACACTCTCCTCGGCCACGGCAGTCCCCTGGGCATGTCTGGATGGCACAGTCAGGGCCTCGGAAGCCCTCTACACACACACACTGGCCTGCCTGGCACAGTTCCCGGGGCCCGCAGCCTCCAGGGCAGGCGCTGGCTGGAGGCTCTTCCTGCCCGCAGTCCTCACCGCCATAGCCCACGTGGCACATGCACACTCCCTGCACACAGCGCCCACGTCCCCGGCAGTCAGCTGGGCACATGCGGGTGGCACAGGTGGGGCCAGTGTAGCCTGGGTCGCACAGGCAGCGCCCCTCCTCACAGCGGCCCCGCCCATGGCAGTTGGAGGGGCAGGTGCGGATGCTGCAGTCCTCACCCACGTAGGCTTCCCAACAGATGCACACACCGTCCTGGCACACGCCGTGCTGGCTGCAGTCATTCGGGCACCGCCTCACACTGCAATCCTCACCAGAATAGCCGTCCTCGCACACACAGCGCCCATCTATGCACTGGCCGCGGCCTCGGCAGCCCCCGGGGCAGCTGCGCGTGCTGCAGTCTTCCCCTGAGTAGCCTGCGTCACACACGCACACGCCATCCTCGCAACTGCCGTGCCCACGGCAGTCCCCGGGACAGCGACGGCTCCCACAGTCCTCACCGGTGAAGCCCGGGTTACACACGCAGCGGCCATCCACGCAGCGCCCGCGCCCGCGACAGTCGCCAGGACAGGCGCGCGTGCCACAGTCCCGGCCTGTGTAGCCTGGCCAACACACGCAGCGGCCACTCTCACAGCGGCCCCGGCCACGACAGTCTCCAGGACAGCTGCGCACACCGCAGTCCTCGCCGCTGTAGCCCGCGTTGCAAACACATACGCCGTTCTCGCAGTGCCCGCGACCTCTACAGTCGCGTGGGCAGGCGCGCGAGCCGCAGTCGAGTCCAGTGTACCCTGGCCAGCACACGCAGCGGCCGTCCTCACAGCGGCCCCTTTGGTTGCAGTCGCCAGGGCAGCTGCGCACGCCGCAATCGTCCCCGCTGTAGCCCGTGTCGCAAATGCATTCGCCGTCCTCGCAGCGCCCGCGGCCCCGGCAGTCCCTCGGACATGTCCGCGTGCTGCAGTCCTCGCCTGTGTACCCGGGCCAGCACACGCAGCGGCCGTCCACGCAGCGCCCGCCCTCACCACAGTCCCAGCGGCAGCTCCGCGTACCACAGTCCTCGCCAGTGTAGCCGGGGTCACACACGCAGCGCCCGTCCTCGCAGCGTCCCCTCTGGCTGCAGCCCCGAGGGCAGCTCCTCACCCCACAGTCCTCGCCAGTGTAGCCAGGGTTGCACACGCAGCGCCCATTCTCACAGCGCCCCCTCTGACTGCAACCGCGAGGGCAGCTCCTCATGCCACAGTCCTCACCAGCGTAGCCTGGATCACACACGCAGCGCCCATCCTCACATCGTCCCCTCTGGCTGCAACCCCGAGGGCAGGAGCGCTGGCTGCAGTCGGGCCCTGAGAAACCTGCCCGGCACACGCACACGCCCTGCACGCAGCGCCCACGGCCTTGGCAGTCCCCGGGACAGGATGGCCAGCCACAGCTGGGGCCAGTGTAGCCGGGAAAGCACACGCAACGACCGCGGACACAGCGACCCTGATCATTGCAGTCATCTGGGCAGGACCCCGAGGTTGAGGGTGGGGAGGAGGGAGGAATCTCAGCATCTGTGGGGTCTGAGCAGGTGGGCCCACCCCAGCCTGGCTCACAGGAACAGGTGCAGCGGCTCAGATCAAACACACCATGGAGACTGCAGAGGGTCCGCACATCTGTCTGACCTGGAGTATGAGGGAGAGGCAGGTCTCAGTCTCTCTCCTGGGAGAGAGGCTGAACCTATATAGTTCTCCTATGTGCAGGTCCCCTAGCCAGGCCAGCCTCATCTCATGAGGCCATGTCTGCTTCCAGTTGCTAATACGTGTAATGTATGCAGCCTCTCAGGGCCCTCGCATATGCTTTAGTTGACATGTAGTCCAGCTCTGCTCTCCAAGTAGTGTTCTGGGCTGCATCCACACCCCTAAGGGTGAGGCAGGAGTGCCTTCTTCTAACTCATACGGACCTTTATGGACTAGCAATGCCCACCCCACCCTAACACACCTCTCCACCCTCTTCTGTGATGACCTGCTCACCTGTGCCAGCCTGGGCAGCAGTAGGACAACATCCCCCAGTGCACTGTTCCTTGAGCCCCTTCACCAACTCCTCCAGAATCTCTAGCCGGACCCTCAGGGCCTGCACCTCTGAAGCAGGGACTGGGGGCTCAGTGCCTGGGGGACAACCACAGCCAGTGGAAGGGGGCAGGTTAATGCGGTGGGTGAATACCACCTGCTTCTCCCCTCCTTCCACTGTGTGCTCATAAAGCTGAGAAGAGGGCCTTCCCCCTCCTGCCCCCACCGTGCGGCCCCCTGGCTGGGGAGGGGGCCGGGGGGCTGGCAGTGTCACATTGGACCGTGAAGAGAAGGGGCCTGCTCTGGCTGTGCCCAGTAGCACCAGGAGAGCCAGGCTGGAGGTTAGAGCATACTGGGCTGGCATCATTCAGGAGGCTGCAGGGAGAAAGGGCAGGTATGAGAGCAGCTTCAAAAAGAAGGAGACAAAATGAATCCTCCAGCACATACCCACAGTCCCACCACCCACAAGTAATCTACCCAACTCACATGCATGTAAAAATTCACATTCAGCCCAACCCTAAAGGATACCCTCCCTGGGCAAGTCTGTTCTCTACCTCTCTGATATCATTTAGTTACCCTGCTCCTCACCCCCTTTTCTACTGTGTTCCCCTACACTGGTTTTTTGTTGTTGTTGTTTGTTGTTTTTTTGTTTGTTTTGTTTTGTTTTTGAGATGGAGTTTCACTCTTGTGCCCAGGCTGGAGTGCAATGGTGCAATCTCAGCTCACCGCAACCTCCGCCTCCCAGGTCTGAGTGATTCTCCTGCCTCAGCCTCCTGAGTAGCTGGGATTACAGAGATGCCCCACCATGTCCGGCTAATTTTGTACTTTTAGTAGAGACGGGGTTTCTTCATGTTGGTCAGGTTGGTCTCGAACTCCTAACCTCAGGTGATCTGCTCACCTCAGCCTCCCAAAGTGCTGGGATTACAGGCGTGAGCCACCGTGCCTGGCCCTACACTGGTCTTTTGTTTATCCCACAAGCACTACAAGCTCTCACCACTCCAAGGGCCTTTGCATCGTGTGTTCCCTATGTCTGGGATGCTCTTCACTCTGCTCTTAAAGTCTGGCTCCATCTTCAAATCTTAACTCCCAATTAGGACATTCTTCCATTACTCTCTATCACAATATCCTGTTCCTGCTCTTCATGGCATTTACTGCTGCCTGAGTTATCTGTTTACTTATTTATTACCTTTCTCTCAATACTAGAATGGGAGCTCCATGAGAACAAGGACCTCATCTATCCCAGAACTGCTGTATACTTGTGTCTGGCACATAAATGTTCTGACACATTAATGTTGAATGAATTAGCGGATGAGTACCTAGGGCCAATCCTTCCCCAAACACCTGGATCCCAGCTCCTACTGTCTTCTAAGAAACCTTAAAATGTAGATTATCTTCTCTCTCACTTTTTTTTTTTTTTTTTTTTTTTTTTTAGACAGAATCTTACTCTGTTGCCTAGGCTGGAATGCAGTGGTGTGATCTTGGCTCACTGCAACCTCTGCCTCCTAGCTCAAGTGATTTTCCTGCCTCGGCCTCCCAAGTAGCTGGGATTATAGGTGCCTGCCACCATGCCCCACTAATTTTTGTATTTTTAGTAGAAATGAGGTTTCATTATGTGGGCAGGCTGGTCTCAAACTCCCGACCACAAGTGATCTGCCCGCCTTGACATCCCAAAGTGCTGGGATTACAGGCATAAGCCGCCACGTGACCTCGTTCTCTTTTTAATATTGAGACAGGATCTTGCTCAACCCCCCTGGTTAAGGCTGGACTTGAACTCCTGGGCTCAAGCATCCTCCCACCTCAGCCTCCCAGGTAGCTGGGATTAAAAGCATGAGCCACCACGCCTGACTTCTCTCTCTTTTTTATTCAACTCCTCACTCTCAACTGGATCCTTGCTCAAATATCTCTGATTGAAAACAAAACAAACAAACCAAAAAATCCCTCTTCCTCAGGACTTACATGATCAAATATCAAGACTTATTTTAAAGGTGCGAGGATAGACAGATGAAACAGAAGAGGGCCCAGAAACAGGCCCACACATATGTGGTCACCTAATTAATGGCAAAAGTGCCCCTGCAGTTAAGAGGAGAAAGGATGGTCTTTTTAGTTACTGGTGCTGGATCAATCCAATACCCCTAAGTAAAAAAAAAAAAACAAAAACAAAAAACAGTCATTCTCCACCTTATGTCTGATATACCGAAATAATTTGAGATGAACCCAGGACCTAAATATGAAAAGTAAGGCAATATCTTTCATAGCAATATCTTACAGAAGAAAGAATTTCTGACCTTGGAGTAAGCAAGATTTCTTTCTTTTTTTTTTTTTAAGACTGAGTCTCGCTCTGTTGCCCAGAGTAGAGTGCACTGGTGCTATCTCAGCTCGCTGCAACCTCTGTCTCCCAGGTTTAAGTGATTCTCCTACCTCAGACTCCTTAGTAGCGGGGATTACAGGCATCTGCCCCCACACCCGGCTATTTTTTGTATTTTTAGTAGAGACGGGGTTTCACCATGCTGGCCCAGCTGGTCTCAAACTCCTGAACTCAGGCAATCTGCCTGCCTCGGCTTCCCAAGTGCTAGGATTACAGGCTTGAGTCACTGCACCCAGCCGCAAGATTTCTTAAGTAAAACACACACAAAACTAACCATAGGCCAGGTGCAGTGGCTCATATCTGTAATCCCAGCACTTTGGGAGGCTTAAGTGGGAGGATTGCATGACCCCAGGAGTTGGAAGACCAGGCTAGGCAAGACAGTGAGACTCTGTCTCTACAAAAAACAAAAAGAATTCGCTGGGTGTGGTGGTACATCTGTAGTCCCAGCTACTCAGGGGCTGAGGAGGGAGGATCACTTGAGTCTGGGAGGTCGAGGCTATGGTGAGCTGTGAGCATGCCACTGCACTCCAGTCTGGGCAACAGAGCTGACACCCTGTTTCAAAAAATAAAAAACAAAAAGAAGAAAACAAAACAAAACAAAATTTCAGGTCATCAAATTACATCATTAAGAGACTAAGAAAGCGGCTGAGTGCGGTGGTTCACACCTGTAATCCCAGCACTTTGGGAGGCCAAAGCAGGTGGATCACGAGGTCAAGAGTTCGAGACCAGCCTGGCCAACATGGTGAAACTCCATCTCCACTAAAAATCCAAAAATTAGCCAGGTGTGGTAGTGGGCGCCTATAATCCCAGCTACTCAGGAGGCTGAGGAGGAGAATCGCTTGAAACCGGAGGCAGAGGTTGCAGTGAGCCGAGATCATCACACTGCACTCCAGCCTGAGCAGAAGAGTGAAACTCCGTCTCAAAAAACAAACTCTGAAAAACAAAACAACAAGCCAAAATCAGGAAACCCAGTTTTTTGTTTTGTTTTGTTTTTTTGTTTTTTGAGACGGAGTCTCGCTCTGTCGCCCAGGCTGGAGTGCAGTAGCCGGATCTCAGCTCACTGCAAGCTCCGCCTCCCGGGTTTACGCCATTCTCCTGCCTCAGCCTCTCGAGTAGCTGGGACTACAGGCGCCCGCCACCTCGCCCGGCTAGTTTTTTGTATTTTTAGTAGAGACGGGGTTTCACCGTGTTAGCCAGATGGTCTCGATCTCCTGACCTCGTGATCCGCCCGTCTCGGCCTCCCAAAGTGCTGGGATTATAGGCTTGAGCCATCGCGCCCGGCCAAAAACCCAGTTTTTTAAATTGGCAAAAGACAATGGGTACTCCAGAAAAGAATACACCCAAAGTGTCAATAAACATTTTATTTGTTTTACCTGGGCTCAAGTGAGTCTCCTGCCTCAGCCACTGGAGTAGCTAGGATTACAGGCATGCACCACCATGCCCAGCTCATTTTTGTGGAGATGGAGTCTTGCTCTTTCACCCAGGCTGCAGTGCAGTGGCGCAATCTCGGCTCACTGTAAGCTCCACCTGCCAGGTTCAAGCCATTCTCCTGCCTCAGCCTCCTGAGTAGCTGGGACTACAGGCGCCCGCCACCACACCTGGCTCACTTTTTTGTATTTTTAGTAGAGATGAGGTTTCACCATGTTGGCCAGGATGGTCTCTATCTCCTGACCTTGTGATCCACCCACCTGGGCCTCCCAAAGTTACTGGGATTACAGGAGTGGGCCACCACACCCAGTCTATTTCATTTTATTTTAAGATAAACTCTACCTCAGTCACCCAGGCTGGCACACAGTGGCACAATCACAGCTCACTGCAGCCTCAAACTCCTGGGCTCAAGTGATCCTCCTGCCTCAGCCTCCAGAGTAGCTGGAACTACAGATGGGCATCACCATGCGTGGCTCATTTTTAAATTTTTTGTAGAGATGGGATCTTGCTATGTTGCCAAGCCTGGCCTTGAACTCTTGGCCTCAAGCAATCCTCCTGCCTCACCCTCCAGAGTAGCTGGGCTTACAGGTGTGCACCACTGCACCCAGCTCCAAGAAGCATTTTAAAAGATGCACAAAAATCAGTAGTCATCGGGTAAATGTACATTAAAACCACAATGAGATGCCACTAAATATCCTCCAGAATGCTTGTCCCTCTTCAAAGAGGCTGTCGTTGCTCAATATTGGCAAGAATGTGAAGCAACTGGAATTCTCATCTGTTGCAAGTGGGAGCATATATTAGTGCAAACACTGGAAAGTTGTTTAGTAGTATCTGCTAAAACATATAGTCTATAACCCAGATATCTATAACTAAATATCCAATGGGAATGACTGCATAGTTCTTCCAAAAGATGTAGACAATAATGTTCATGAGTTTTATTCCTATATTAGCCAAAACTGAAAGCAACTCAAGTGTCCATTCATAAAGTGGATAAATAAATTGTGCCAGAGTCATACAATGGAATACTATACAGAAAAAAAACAAAAAAAACAAAAAAAACACCCTATTGCTACATGCAACACGGGTGAATTTCACATACATAGTGCTGAGCAAAAAATACCACACACAGAAACGGAACACTCTTTTATATACCATTCCTGAGCTACAAAAAAAAAAAAAAAAAAAAAAAAAAACAAAGAAAAGAAAAAGAAAGAAAGAAAAGAAAAGAAAAAAGAAAACATTCTGAATGACGTCATTTATATGAGGTTCAAAAACAGGCAGAGGCTGGGTGCGGTGGCTCAAGCCTGTAATCCCAGCACTTTGGGAGGCCGAGGCAGGTGGATCACAAAGTCAAGAGATGGAGACCATCCTGGCCAACATGGTGAAACCGTGTCTCTACTGAAAATACAAAAATTAGCTGGGCATGGTGGCATGCACCTGTAGTCCCAGCTACTTGGGAGGCTGAGGCAGAAGAATTGCTTGAATCCCAGAGGCGGAGGTTGCAGTGAACCAAGATCATGCCACTGCACTCCAGCCTGGCAACAAAGCGAGACTCTATCTCAAAAAACAAACAAACAAACGAACAAAAACAGGCAGTTAATCTTTACTTTTAGAAGATAGGATAGCATTACTTGTAGGGATTATTGACCGGAAGGAGTCATATTTCTGGAAATATTTTGTATCTTAATCTGGGTGGTTACATAGATGTATACATATTCAGAAATTCATTGAGCTGCACACTTAAGACTTTTGAATTTTGCTGTATAAAAATTGAACCATGGCTGGGTGTGGTGGCTCATGCCTGTAATCCCAGCACTTTGGGAGGCCAAGGTGGGCGGATCACTTGAGGTCAGGGGTTCAAAACCAGCCTGGCAAACATGGTGAAATCCCATCTCTACTAAAAATACAAAAAAAATTAGCTGGGCATGGTGGCAGGTGCCTGTAATCCCAGCTACTTGGGAGGCTGAGGCAGGAGAATCTCTTGAACCTGGGAGGCAAAGGTTGCAGTGGACTGAGATCGTGCCGCTGCACTCCAGCCTGGGCAACAAGAGCGAGACTCCATTTCAAAAAAAAATTAAACCTTAAAAAACCTTTCCCCAATCTCACACTCCCTCCAGCCACCACATATTTCTCTCCTCTACTTCATGGCCACAATTGTCAAGATTTATCTGTATTTGGTGTTTCCATTTCCCTATAGCCCATGCATGCCTCAATCCACTCTACTCCCTCCAACCCACCAAACAGCTCCCTCTAAGGCTTCCCAATGACTTTGGTGCTACAAAATCTAAGGGACATTTGTCTTCATCTTGCTTGACCTTTGACTTCTCTCAAAATCACTGGACACAGTTCACCGCATCTTCTTCTTCTTCTTCTTTTTTTTTTTTTTTGAGATGGAGTCTCACTTTGTCGCCCAGGCTAGAGTGCGGTTACACGATCTCTGCTCACTGCCACCTCTGCCTCCGAGTTCAAGCGATTCTCCTGCCTCAGCCTCCCGAGTAGCTGGGACTACAGGCGCCCACCACCATGCCTGGCTAATTTTTTATTTTTAGTAGAGATGGGGTTTCACCATGTTGGCCAGGCTGGTCTTGAACTCCTGACTTCAGATGATCTGCCCGCCTCGGTCTCCCAAAGTGCTGGGGTTACAGGCATGAGCCACTGCGCCTGGGCCTTCTCTTTTAAAACATTCTGTATCCATGCTGACCAATATGGTAGCCAGGAGGGATATGAGGCTCTGCAACACTTGAGATGTGACTAGAATGACCAAGTAACTGAATTTTATTCAGTATTTTTAAAAGCTCCCCAGATGATTGTAATGTGCAACAAATTTCTACTAAATTAATAGACCTGCTGCTCTAGTCATCCACGTGGTACCTTCATCCAGATTCATGACTTCAGTTTCCAAACTATACACCAACTTATAAAACACTCCCGTCATCTTCCTCTCACTCCACAGCAATATATCCACCTGCCTACTTGGCATCTCCACTTGGGCACCTCAAATTCACCATGCCTGTAACTGAATTCATGGTCACTTTCCTGTATCCCATTCCCTCCCAGAATTCCCCATTGAAACTCAGGGCCCCGCCATTCATCCAGCTTTACAAGCCAGAAACCTAACAGCCCATTCAGTGCCACCATATTTCCTTGTATCTACCTGTATTTTCTCATAAACATCTCTTTAATTCATTTCCTTCTCTCTCACTTACCTTCGTTCTAATCCAAACTTCCATCCGCCTCTTGCCTGACAACTGCAACTGCTTCCTGGCTGCATCTTTTTTTTTTTTTTTTTTTTTTTGAGGCAGGGTCTCACTCTGTCACCTAGGCTGGAGTGCAGTGGCGCAATCATAGCTCACTGCAGCATTGACCTATGCTCAAGCAATCCTCCCACCTCAGCCTCCTGAGTAGTTGGGACTACAGGTGTGTGCCATCACACTCAGCTAATTTTTAATTTTTTTTTTTTTTTGGTAGAGACAGGATCTTTCTATGTTGCCCGGGCTGGCCTTGAACTCTTGGGCTCAAGCAATCCTCCCACCCCAGCCTCCCAATGTGCTGGGATTAGAGGTGTGAGCCACTGTGTCCAGCCCTGACTCTTCCCTTTGCTTCCACCTTTGTCCTCTACAGTCTCACAAACGCAATCAGGATGTCCCTCTCCTCAAAATGCTTCAGTGCCTCCCTTCCAAATTCTCTTAGAACACTGACAAACAGCCCTACCATCATGTGTCCCCTGCCCCCACTTCACCTCCCATAACATTTCCCTCCCTCCCTCCATTCCAGCCCCACTGACCTTCAAGTCCCTCACATTCTCTGTGCCCATCCCCAACCCCAGACCTTTGTATACGCTGTTCCATCCGTGTGGAACACTGTTCCCTTCTCTCTTGGCCTTCTCATCCTTCAGGTCTCAGCCCGCCATTTTTTTCACAGGGAAGTTTTCCTGACTAGGTCAGGTCCTCCTACCATGTGGTATCACAGCATCACACCATTCTCACTTGTAGCATTTATAACAATTTGTAATCATATATAAATAAATATTTTTTATTTTTGAAGTCCAAAATAATATATAAATATACTGTGAGATTATTTTATTACTTTCTTGCCCACTAGACTATAAAGTCCATGAGGGCAGGCATGGCACCTATTTTTCTTTCTTGGCTGCCGTATCCTTGCATCTGGCACATAAGTGGTGCTCCATAAATGTTTACCAACTATATGAATGAATGAAAAGTTCAATATAAACGCAGGACTAGCATTAAGGCTGGAACCAAGGGCAGGACCAAGGTCAGGGCTAGGACCACGGACAGTGTCTGGGACTGGAAGTTGGTTAGACACAGTCACCAGGGCAGAGGCAGAATCAGAGGCCAGGCCAGGGGAGATCCTGGCAGGACCAGATGGTACAAGCACTTTGGAAAACTCTTTGACAGAATCTACTGAATGTACTAAAGCTGAACACATGCAAACCCTATGACCCGGCAATTCCACTCCTAGGAATATACCCAACATAGCAGGACCGCTCATAATAGTCCCAAACTGGGACTATTTCACATTAGTAGAATAGATTAAGCCATTTCACATTAGTAGAATAGATTGAATAAATTGTGGTTGATTCACACCGTGGAATAAAATAAAGCAGGAATGAACTATAGTTATATGTAGTAGTGTGATGGATCTTACTGAGGTTGAACAAAAGCCAGACACAGGAAAGAGCATGCTGCATAGTGCTATTTATGTGAAGTTTGAGGAGAGGCAACATTAATCTGTAGTGCTCCAAGTCAGAAGTGTGATACTCTTGAGGGGGCAGTGACTAGTAGCGGCATGGTGGGGGGCTTCTGGGGGGCTAAAGGTGTCTTATTTCTTGATCTACATGATGGTTACCCAGTTGTGTGTGTTTGTGGAGTTTACTGAGGCAGGGATTGGGGAGCACACAGAGACAAGAGGTGGGAGGAAAGGTAGTAGGGGGGTCCCAGGATGAGACAGGAGAGAGGGCTATGGCGAACAGCAGTGTGAGGGGCCAGGCAGGATTCAGCTCAGGTGAAGAGTTGAGATGCTGAAAGGTGCCCAGTTCTTCCAGACCAGCGGCTGGGGAAAGGAGGAGGGTAGGGTGGGTGTGGAAATGCTGACCAGTGAGGAGTGGGGGATATGTCACTGGTAGGCGGAGGTGACTGTGACACACACACACCTCCGCCCAACACGCACACATCTTCTGGCTTTCAACTCTTAGACTTTTCTCCTGGATCAGAGAAAAAGGAGTTTTCAGGGCTACCAGCCATCACATTCTACTACCAGCCAGCAAGAGTCGGAAAGGGAGCTGAACAGGGACAGAGTGTTTCCACACCAAGAGGTTCCCCACCCAAGAAAGCCCAGGCCAAGAGGCCTGGCATACAGAGAGCTGCCCTTTCCTCTCCCCCCAGCCCTTCTCTCAGCCTGGAGTGTACCCTTGGGTAAGAGATGGGTTCTGGCTGACCCTCAAATCCTGTCACTTTGTGTCTAAGGCCATGCAAATCACTCCCACACCATGGGAGCGCTTGCACAAATATGTGTACACATGTACACTTACAAATATGTTAATGTGTGCTCATCCACAAATACAAATACAAACATACCTGCACAGACACACAAATCCACCCACAAAACCTGCATCCTTGCAGGTACACATATGGGTGCCCAGGCACACGTGCACACACACCCAATCTCCCCTTCAGGTTTCCTCCACACCTAGTCATTGGCTGATGCCTAAGAAGGCTGATTTCTTGTTGGCTCCGAGGGCAGCTCTGTGAGTGAAAGAACCTGGATGGTGTGAGAGGAACCGAATAGGAGGCCCTTCCCCAGTGGGGAGCAGTGGACACATGGCCTCCACCATCCTTCCCTGTACCCCTGGAGGCCTCTGTGAGATGTCCAGTGCCCCTCCCCAAATAACTAGATTCCTCACCTTTCCCTGCACAGTGGGGAAAGCAGAGAGGGTCTTTGCAGCAGGAAGGAGTGAAGAGAGCTCAGCAGCTTTTCCAGAAAGCTGGTGAGATTGGTCTAGAAGAGCACAGCAGCCTCCATTGACCACACACCCAGAGGCTCCTTCCCGATCTCCCTCCCTGCCCTGTTGCCACCACCCACCCCTCCAGCTCCCCATTCCAGCTCCTGCAAGAATTCTGCTCTTCTCTCAGTACTGGGCAAGCAAAGAATTGGGTGTCTCTTGTGTCTCCCCTTCACCACTCCCCCTGCCACTATGTCTGGAGTGGTTCTCTGCAGTGCGTGTTTGAGGGGAGATATGGCCTCACCCTCTTGGCACCCTCCCCACAGTTGGAGGGCTGGCAGGGATGGGGGCATCATCCCAAACTGTGACTCAGCTTCCTGGGTATTCAGTGTTGTAGCCAACTTTGACACTTTGCTCATTAGGGACTGCACAGGTCCCAAGGGGTGGCGAGAGGGGCTGGCTTCCATAAGAGATGTTCCAGAGATGGGCGTTATGGTCCCACCCCCATGTCTCCCTCTGACCCTCCTGCTACACCCCCAGTTGAATCTGGCAATGAGAGGTGAAGACAGAAGGATTCCAGGAGTGAGACTTAAAAGGGAATGTGGGGGTCCCAGACATTGGGCTGGAACCAGGTGGGAAGGAGGTGTCAGGGAGGGGTGGGTTGGGGAACCCAGATGCCCCTTATTCTGGGGAGCTAATGGGCCTAGGAATGGAAAAATTAAGAGAGAGGATTTCCAGACTCCAGTTGAAAATGGTTAGGGGTGCAATGAGAGACAGGAAGGCAGTTTCTGGTCCTGCACCTAGTGGCCAGGTCTGGAGTGAGCAGAAGGAAGTTTGAAGAATTGAGGTGCTGGGTCCCCAGGGACTTGGAGGCAGGATCAGGGAAAAGAGGAGGGGCTGGAGATGCGGGAAGCAGGGGCGGGGCAGGCAGCAGCTGTGGTGTTTCCGAGTTCCTTCCCAGTAGTTCCTCTCAGTTCCACTTCCAGTTGTTTCTATGCCATTAAATTCTTTCCAGGCGAGATAAGGGGCCCGCCCGCCCCACCCGGGGCGTGTCACATGTACTGGTGGGGAGGGCGGGGTGAGGGAGAGCTCGGGTTCAGACAGACAGAGGCAAGGGGAGCTTGGAAGGGGCACAGAGTGAAGACGGAGCCCCTGTGCCCCCAGAGGCATCTCTCAGTCATCCCAGCCCTGCTGAACCGTGAGTCATGAGTGCAGAGCTCTGGCCAAGAACAAGTTTTAGGATCCTCTCTGCAGGCTCTGTGCACTTCCCAGACCCGAGAGTCCTGACTGTCCCATTTCCGTATTTCCTCAAGAGATCTCCCAGACCTCCCTCCCTGCAACTCTCACGCTGCCACCTAGGGAGTCCCTATTTGGATGCCCAAAGCAGCACCCTCTGGCACCTCCTGGAGCCTGGAGCCCAGAGCCTGGGCTCAGTTGCTCCAGCCCGACACTTGGGATTCCGCAAGCACTTTCCTTCCGAGGTTCAGCTGGTCACCAGCTCAGCCTAGTCCTATCTTTCCGCTAGCCCCAGCACCTCCAGGGCCCAGGGGCTCACCTCACCAATAACCACCTCTACCCTGCTTCCACCATCTGACTCTCGGAATCCCTCGGTTTGTTCCCAGCCCCTCTCAGTTGTCTGCATCCCATCCAAACCCTGACATACACCGCCCACCCCAACACACACATACAACCCTCTCCTCCCAGACACTCCTTCACAGGGAGCCTGGTTCCAGTGAATGCTCCTATGTCCTCTGTCCTGAACAGAAGTCCTTGCTCTGGAAGCACCGCTGAGAGCTCACCGGCCACACCTTCACCTGGGGTGTGGGGATAGGCGAGAAATCCTTTGCCTCTCCTTCTGGGTCTCCCCAGAACTCTGTTCCTTACCTGGGCAACCGGGCAGCTGCAGTGCCTCTGCACCTGCTCTGTCCCCAACCCCGGGAGGGCGGCGTCTCAGGGCAGGACAGGGGAGTCGCCCTCACTTGTCCCCTGCAACAGGGGCTGAGCCACAACCGCCTGTGGATCTCGGCAGCGACAGTGAGAAGGAGAGAGTCTGCAGCGAGCAGGGGAGGAGAAGGGGAGGACCAGGATGAGGTCAGGGAGGGGAGCGGAGATAGGGCAGGTCCTCCCACCCCTCCCAGGCCCTCCCACATGCCACCCCTCCTCTTGTCCTGCCCCACCCCAGCCCCCACTCCCTGTCTAGCATCACTGTCTCACTATACCCTCATCTCAACCCCCAGCCCTGGTCTTACCTCCCATGTCCTTTCCCTATCCCATTTTTAACGCTCACCCTAATTTTTGCCCAACTTGACATCCCCCACCCTTCCTGCCATTTCTTTTTTCCCCACCATTTCCCCACCTGCTGACCCCCCCTCTGACCCCAGTGGTTTCCTCTCAGCCTATATCCTTCCTCGTGGCCAGCCCCCTTCCCCTCCCTCCCCCATGCTCCCCTCCCATCTCTTCCCAGCTACTGCTCTAGCTTAGATCTCTGGATCGCACCCCAAGTCTATCAGCCAGTGCTGGCGCCCTCATCCTCTCACCAGTTCTCCCTTGGCAGTCCGGAGCAGGGAGCAGGGGCAGGGGGCCGGAGGCAGGAGGCAACCTCTTTCTCCAACTGGGACCGTCTCTGGGACCCCAAGTCCCCGCCCTGACCTAGTCCCATTTCTTTCTATCTTCTCTGCTTATCCTGTCCCTGAGCCACCCCTGTCTGCTCTGCTCAGTCCCTCTCCTGTCATTGCCTCCTTTGCATTCTCCTACCTCAGCAAGTCCCTAGAGAAAGAGCAGGTGGGGCTTAAGCACTGGCAGGGCAAGGGCCTGGGTGAACACTGGGACAAAGAAGCCTTGGGGAGGAAGCTGGGGTTGAGGGGAGACAAGGAAGGAAAGCCTGAAGGTTAGGTAGAAGGTTTAGGGTTGAAGAAAGGGCTAGAGGCAGGAGGCAAATATTAGGTTGGGTCACCTGAATAGAGGGTGAAGTGGTGGAAAGCAGGGTGGGGGGCTGGTGCCTGGGTGTTGCAGGGGAGCAGCAGCAGAGGCGGGGAGAGGTAGGGGCTGGAGGAAACGGGCACTCTGTCTCCGGTCCCAGGCAGAAAACTGACAGCCAGAGGACATGGGGAACAGGGAGACAGACATACCCAATATAAGTCTGTTGGGTGTTTCCCTGGCTTCACCTCCCCATGTGCTGCCCTGACAAGGAGCTGAAAAAGAGACTTTTGCTACAGAGGAGAAATATCCCAGCTGAGTGGGAACCCACTACCCCCAGCTTCACGGTGAGGACTGAGTCTCTCCATCCCGCTGCAAACCTCACCACTGAGGTGTAACTTGGCCAAGTCACAGGTGATAGTGAAAGGGACGTGAAGGAACCTATATGTGCTTGATTCTGCCACATGGGTGGCAGCCCAGGTGTCTGCACACCAGGTCAGATCCCCACGGTGGCAGGTGTGTGGTGTTCCTGGGTCAGGGCGTGCCTGCATTGCATGTGGCTGTGGCCAGATGCCTGGTAAGCTCCATGTGGCCAAGGGCAAAGGCACACATGGGCTTTCGCGTGGGTGTCCCCGTGTGTGTCCGTGTGTCTGGGTGTGTGTGGCTGTTTTTTTCCTGGCTTTGATGGGGAGGATGAAGTCAGCATCTTGGACAGAGCCAGGCTCAGCTTCCTTCCTCTGCCTTGGCCTGAAGCCCCCAGAGCCAGGAGTAGGTAGCAGCTTCCCAAGGATCTCCTGGCAGGAGGTGGGGAGCACAGCAGTGAAAGGATGAGGAAGGGTCTGGAGACAGCATCGCACACACAGGGCAGAACAGAGTATGAATTTCCTCTGACCCCTTCAGATTTCTGCTTCATGGTCGTATCTTTTTTTTTTTTTTTTTTTTTTTTTTGTGCCTATGCCCTATATCCTGGCTTTATTATTTAGGAAGAATGGTCAACATAAGTACATTTGGCACAGAGGGTGGCCAGGGACCCCAGAGACAACAGCCAGAAGGATGGGGCTGGGATGTTCTGGAAGCCCACTGTTGGGGTCTCAGAGAGAAATGTGGGATTCCAGATGTACACAAGCTTATAAGGCATCTGGGGAAGCCCCTGGACGCTTAGCAGATATAGCTTCAGGTTCTGGAATTATCATTGTTTACCATTTGGTTCACCCTTTGGTTTCCAGGCTCATGGAGAAGCTCACATCTTACATGTTCACATTTTGTAAGAAAAGCACCAAGCCTTGCATAGTGTAGGTGACCAATAAATGCAAGTCAACACTGAAATATGAAAGGACTGGGAGAGAGGAGGGGGAAAGAGTAATGAGCCCAGGCGTGAAGGCAGGGAAGCCCAGTGGTCAGAGCTGGGGTTGGCTTCACTGAGGTGTTCTGGGTGGTGGGTAGAAAGGTCAGTGTTGTTGAGAACCGTCCACAAGCTCCGGTTGTTCTCTGTAGCCTCAGTCCCTGTGTCTTCAGCTCTGAGCCTCCTTCCTTGAATGATCCTCCAAGTTTCTGTCCTGACCTCAGGAGGAAAAGAGATGAAAGACAGAGAAAAGGAAAGGAAAGATAGAGAGGAGAGAAGGCAGACACAGAAGAGTAAGGGCAATTGAGGGCAAGGACCTGAAGGATGAAGACAGGGGAACAAGAGATGCCAGGGGCGGTAGTCCAAGAAAGCAGTCCCAGAGAGGGGAAAGATAGAAAACACTTGTGCCGGGCTTCCGTTTACAAAACAGTTTCCTACACAGTGCGGGCATTAATCCCACTTTGTGGCTGAGGAAACAGAGGCTCATAGACATTAAGGGTCTTGTTCAAGGGACTAAGTTAGTAGTGGTGAAGGTGGGCCTCACCCAGGTGTTCTGATTCCTAAGCCTGTATTCCCTCTCCTCCCCAAACAACTCCAGGAAAGGAAAGGATTGAAGACTTAGGGAACAAACAAACAAAGTGGCTTCTTTGAAGCACTTGTACAAAGAAGGGTGGAGAATCCAGATTTCTGAAACTTCTTTCTGCATCCAGGTATTGTGTAGATTCAGTTAGAAGAAATGGCATCAGATGGGGAAGGGGGTGGTCAACACTCCATTATTGAGAACTGGGGGTGGGGTGAGGATGGGGAACACAGAATGAAAAGACAGAGCCCAGGATGAAAGATGGGAGAGAACTAAGAGGCTACAGCTGAAAAGGGGGCAAGGGAGTCTCAGAAAGAAGGGTTTGGACCCTTAAAATTTCCTTTGCCTGGAGACATGGGTGTGGGGAGAAGGGAGGAGGAAGGACATTTCTATCTCGTGACAAAAGAAAGTCACACAATTGTTTTGTTCTCTGCTCTGAGGCGGGTGGGCGCCTGTATTTACCACAGGGACCCAGGTCGCTGTGGCAACCACACATCTGGGCCCCGGAATCCAGATGTGCTGTATCCAGAAGCCATAGCAGAACGATGAGACAAACATCAGGCTCCCCAGTGCTGGCCCCCACAGCTGGGAAGAGGACGGAGAACTGGTGTGGGAAGTGAAGGGAGTGGGGGAAGGAAGGAGGAGGAGAGGACCAAAGTGGGGGAAAAGAGAGGAAATAATGGAAAGGGGCAAGAAATGTGGACAAGGGAGCAGAATGGGAAATAGAAAGGGGGCGGTATGAAAAAGGGAGGTGACAAGCACAGGGTCAGCGGCAGCAGCAGATGAAAAGACCAAGAAGAACAAAGGAAAAAGACAGTGAATTAAAAAAAAATTTTTTTTAAATAAGGCCGGCACGGTGACTCATGCCTGCAATCCTAGCACTTTGGGAGGCCGAGATGGGAGGATTGCTTGAGGCCAGGAGTTCAAGACCAGTCTGGGCAACATAGTGAGATCCCACCTCTATTTTTAAATTAAAAAAAAAAAATTAAGACAGTGAAGCAGTGGATGGGGTGGGGAAGATACACAAGAAGAAAAAAACAACGATGAATAATGGGTCAAAAAGAGGTCGTGATAACTGCTAATGAGGTAGAGAGCAAAGAAAGGCAGGAAAGAAGTCTAGAAAGAGGAAAGGAGGGATGATGAGGTCAGGGATGAGAGAGAACAAAAGGCGGGATCCTGAGGAAGAAAAGCAGGAGATGGTGGCATAAGGAAAGCAGAACAGAAAGACAAAGCAGGCATAGGGCAGGAGGGGCCAAAGAGGTGCAGGAGTGACAGCAGCCTGGCATGCTGAGTGGCCAGAGGAATAGAGATCCACATGGGCCTAGAGGGCAGCAGCCCAGAGCCTGCCCAGCTTTCACCCCACATCAGGTACCCACCCACCATCCTTCTCAATCCCTCCCACCACCGCACTCCCTCAGCCAAGAGAGGTCTGATGTCTCATCCACACCAAAGTGCCAGCTGTCCCTTGCCACTTAGCAGAGGAGCAGGATGCCCTACCCCAGGGTCCCCCACTGAGATGCCAGCACTTCAAGTACTTTCCCGAACTGGGGGCAAGAAGGAGGAAGAGCAATTGGACAATGAAACAGTGGAACACAGATTGGATAAAAGTGGAAGAGAGAAGCACAACAGAGATGGAGACAGAAAGGGGCAAGGGATGAGGAAAAGGTGTCTCTATTGTGGACCAGGCACTGAGGATGCCATCTTTCATCCTGTCATCAACCCTGATTAGGAGGTAGGAACATCCCATCTTACAGAAAAGGAAACTAAGGCTCAGAATGTTTAAGGACACCTACTAATGAAAGACAGGGCAGGGAATCCAGCTCAGGTGATGTGCTTCCAAAATCCTTGTTCTCACTGCACGCCCTCCAGAGATAGGGTGGATAAGGCTCAAGGACTCTGGGATAGAAAGCACAGCTGAGAAGCTGGGCTGCCCTCTGGAGGGAGGAAAGGTCTAGTTCCTGGGAGCCCTGGTTCCAGGTTGCCATAGTTACTTGGTCTGTTTTCACCCCAAACACAGTAATGGGTGACGGCAGCGGGAGGGGTGTGAGGGTTGCCTGGCTGGACACATGAGGTTCTTCCTCCCTCCTTCAGGCCTGGGCTATGGGCCAGGCAGCCCCTGTCCAGTCATCTGGGCATTGAGCCCAGTCCCAGCTCACACCCTCCAGCTGACCCAGGACACTCCTGCAGGGTCAGGCCTGAGGCACTGCTGGACAGGAGCAGCTGGAGGGGGATTCTCCCAGGTTGGCCTCAGACTCAACCCCTCACTTTGTCCTGCTCCCCTTCTTCCTAATTAGAATGCACAGCCTAGCCGGGCACTTTGCGATGCCGAAGCAGGCAGATCATGAGGTCAGCCTGGCCAATATGGTGAAACCCCATCTCTACTAAAAATACGAAAATTAGCTGGGCGTGGTGGTGGGCGCCTGTAATCCCAGCTACTTGAGAGGCTGGGGCAGAAGAATTGCTTGAACCCGGGAGGCGGAGGTTGCAGTGAGCCAAGATCATGCCACTGCACTCCAGCCTGGGCGAGAGAGTGAGACTCCATCTCAAAAAACAAAAACAAACAAACAAACAAACATACAAAAATTTAAAAAATAAGAATGCACAGCTTTTTCTGCCTGCCCCACTCTTTTCAGTCTTTCATCTGGACTCTCAAGTCTCAGTCCCCTCCAGTTTAGGGCTTAGAGGATATCCTGCCACATCCCCCTTCCCTTCCAAATATCACCCCTTCTTCACCAAGGCCCCCGCTTTCTGGGCTCTGAGCCTCTGGCCCCAGCTCCCATTGTTTGTTTGAGCTGCTCATCCTGGACAGCAAGAGGAGGGGGAGAACCTGCTTGAGAGCAGGAGACCCAGAGGCTGCTCACCCTGAAGGGTGTGGGGGCCCATCTTTCCTGTTGACTCTCATTCCAGGGATGCGTATCCTCTAGTCTGTCCCACCATAGGACATCATTGCTAGACACAGATATACCCCAGACTTGCGGGGGTGGGGCAAGGGGATGACATGCGGTCTGTGATCCTGCACCCACCCCACCTCAGAGCCAGCTATGTCTTCAGTGCTTGATCCTTTGATGCTGGCTCTGGAGAAGCCACTTTTCCCCAGACTCCCCATCACGAGCCAGGAAGGCAGCCACCACTCCTTCAACTCCCTCCAAGTTGTTTATTTAATAATAATAAAAAAGAAATGCACACACATAAACCTGTACTCCCCCCGCCACCCTCCCTTACTCCCAGTAACTAGCTCCAAAATGCAAAAACTTCCCTTGTCCCACCTGGGGACTAAATTCCCACCTCCACTGCCATAACAGAGAAACAAAGAATATGCAGCAGCCCACCACCCACCCCACAACTGAACCTCACGCAATCCCCTCAAAGAAAGAAGCCGGGACTGGGGGTTCATAGGAATGAGAGGAGCTCTATATTCTGAAAAGGGATGAGAAGAGAGGTGAACACCCCCACCTCAAATAAGTGCTTAACCCCCACACCTGGTCTTTCCTTTACCGATTGCCCCAAGCCTGGGGATCAGAGAAATTTGAAACAGTCCCACCTGGCCACCCGGTACCCCCTCCTCCCGTTCTAAGTCCGTGTATTCACAGAGGTCAGGGATGATTGAGGTAGAGGGGCCGGTGGGAGGCCTGATGGGCCTGGCTGGCTGCAGAAGCTGGCAAGGGGCCACCTGTGGCATTGCCTGGGGTTGGGGATGGCTGTTTTCGGAGCGAGGGGGGCACCGTGGAGGTCTTGATGTGAATCACCCTGGTGTCCATGACCTCACACTCGATCTGCATCATCTCCTCATAGTCCCCCGGGGCCCCACGGCCTGACAGGGTCTCTGTGAGAAGGGGAGAGTTAAGGAAGAGGAGACGGGGAGGCAAACAGGGATTGGAGGGAGGAGGGGAGGAGGTCGGAAAAGTAGAGGTGTGCAGAGAGGAAAGGAAAGGGCAATAGTGAGGAGGCAGATCCATAGTGGGAGTTAAACAGGATGGCAGGGACACAGTTTGGTGCAGGGACAAGGAGAGGGGTAGGAAAAGAAAAGGGCATTGATGAGTGTGGGGTTACACAGGAGAGGACATCAAGAGAAAAAAGGAAGTGAGAGTCTAGCAGGTTTCCCGCCCACCTGCCTCTGCCCAGTCATCTACCCAAGCACCTTCACCAGGGAAGGACCCTCACCCTCATCTCCCTCCTAAAGTCTCCTGCATGGTGCTCTTCCCTCCACCCACTTCCTGCTGCTTCTCACCTGTGGATCCACGGCTCTCTGGATGCCCTGCTCCTCTCCCCCTTCCCCCTCAGCTCCCAGGCGGGATCTCCCTGTTGGAACCGCCCCCATACCCAGCAGGGAAAGAGTTACCATTGGGGGCCATGGCCGGCATCACCAGGGACATCTTGGGCCGGGAGGTCTTGTTGTGGCTGATGGCTGGGAGCAGCAGGTGGTCCTGGAGAACAGAGGGGCCAGGCCGGAAGGGTGGAGGCAAAGATGCCAACAGGCTCCTCAGCTCTACTCTACATCCCCCCACTGAAGAGAGACTGCTGGGAACCTGGGGTGACAGAGATGTGAGGGCAAGAGAAACTCACTCTTCGGAAAGAGACAACATAAAACGTGTCTTCCCGTCGGTCAATTGCATCCAAGAACGCTGGCTGCGAACGGTCTGGGTGGCGATATAGCTGCAGCTGGCCCACAGAATCCCTAGGCAGGTGGGGAAATAGGATTTGAGGGGAACTAAGCCCAATGCTCAGTTTCTACCAGGGAAGGGGGCAGGATGAGAGAAAAAGACAGGAGACCCTGAGTGGAGGAGGGAGGTATAATTCCACTGGTGACAGTAATGACAGGCACAGGACAGCTACTGGGGGTACAGTTCTTGAGAGTGGAATTTCACTTAATAAGTAAGCACCCCACCCCACACTCACCTTTCCGGGGGTCCAGGGGGTTGGATGGGGACTGCCTTAACTGGAAGTGACTTCTTCCGTGGCTGAGACTTCTGGAAGGAGAAGTATCTAAGGATTTGGAGAGGGTAAAGGGAAAAGGGAAAGAGACAAACGGCCCCTGGAAGCTAATGCCACCTCCCACTCAATCCTCCACTTCCTTCAAATGATCCCTCAAACTTCCACAGCGAGATGCCCACTAGGAATCCCCAGACGAGGCCTTCAGCCCTTGTCTTCAAGCGGCCTTCCTTGAACCAGCCACCTGCCCTACCTGTCTCTCCTGGGCCCTCTGAGGGATCTTCCGCCGGCCTCTCTGGTGGCGCTGGACCCAGCCACTCAGCTCGTCAGCAAGCCTGGGCAAATGGAGGAGGCTCAGGACCTCCATGCCAGGCCAAGATTCCCACCCTCCTTGCCCACCCACAGGAGTGAGGAGAGGGCAGGGAGCGCTGGCGCTTTAGTACACAGGCCAGTCAGGCTGATTGCACAGGGCCTTGGGAGGCCGGGGGAGGATGCCCCAGCAATGAATCCCACACCTCAGGGATTCGGTGCGGTTGAAGTGCCGGCAATCAGAGGAGAGGAAGAGCTGGTCTAGGTCTCTTAGTAGTAGCTCCTTGGCGCCCCCAGGGAAGGTTGTCAGGTTCCTGGAGTGAAGTAGGAAGGAGACCACACTTGGAGACTGCCCAGCATTCCCACAACAAAGAAGGCGATGATGGCAAGAGAAAGTTTTGGGTTCCCCTCACTGAAAGCGGGGAGAAGACCAACTCATACCCTCAAAGGAGAGGGGGGTTCTCTCGCTCTCTTCTCACCTGAAACTGGGCTGGTCTGTGGGGCTGGGCTGGGGCTCTTCAGGGCCCTGGGAGGACCCCTGGAGAGGTTCAACTCCATGAACTGGCTCTTGCTCTGAGAACCCCAGCAAGTGTCTCCGGGGTCGAGGCTCCCCCTTGTTCATCCGAGGAGAGACAGGAGCTGAAGGAGGCTCACTGATGCTGTGGATAAAGAGGGATGGAGCACAATGAAGAATTTCAGCTGTATCAAGTGTCTAGTTAAGAATAAGGGCTCCGCAGATGGACTGCTTGAGTTGCAATCTGTTACACAGGCCTCAGTCTGCCTCTGTAAGATGGGAATAAGGATGGTCCCTACATACGAAAAAGAAAGTGCATCACCTAGAGCCTAGAACTCAGTAAGCATTTAATAGTCACTATTTCTACCAACATTATCACCATCATCTACTCTCCACTGGAAAAATAATGGAGCAGGAGGCTGGGCAAGGTGGCTCACGCCTATAATCCTAGCACTTTGGGAGGCCAAGGCGGGTGGATTGCCTGAGCTCAGAAGTTCGAGACCAGCCTAGGTAACAACGGTGAAACCCTGTCTCTACTAAAAAGATACAAAAAATTAGCTGGGCATGGTGGTGTGCATCTGTAGTCCCAGCTACTCGGGAGGCTGAGGCAGGAGAATCGCTAGAACCCAGGAAGCGGAGGTTGCAGTGAGCCGAGATCGCACCACTGCTCTCCAGCCTGGGCAACAGAGCGAGGCTCCGTCTCCAAAAAAAAAAAAAAGAAAAGTAATGGAGCAGGAAGGGGCTGACCAGACACATCATCGGTGCCAAGGACACCAGAACCATTTGTGTATAAGCATAAGGAAATGGCCTGGGCCAAAGCAGGCAGCTAGGAGGCTGTAAGGTGGGCTCCACATGGAAGGTCCTAGTGAAGCAAGGAAGGTCTTACCTGACGGGTCCAAAGTTGAAGGCAATGAAGAGAAGGAAGACCATGATGCAGACCACCTTCCTGTTTCCAGACCCTAACTTGAGCTCGCTGTTCTAAGGCACAAAGAAAGAGACAACAAAAAGGGGACTCATTCCAAGGAGGCTGTATTCCTGTTGGTCTCCCAGGGACAGACTGGTCTTACTTCAGCCAGCAGGGCCTCCAGCCGCCGCCGGAGGGCAGCATTCTCCCGGCGGAGCTGCTGGTTGTCAGCCAGCACTGCCTGCAGCCGAGCCTCCAGCCCCTGCAGATACTCTTTTTTCTTTCTCCGGGACTGGCAGGCTGACTCCCGGTTCTTGATCATTCGCTGCTGCCGCTTCAGCAGCTTTGCCTAGGCACCCGAAAGGTCAAAAAAGAATGACAGATGAGTTGGCAGAGGGGGACTATGCTCCCAAACCCCAGGGAATGATTTACCCAAAGCTCACACGGCCACTCCCCTGCCTTCCTGACCCACCTACACAGCCAGAGAGGTTTTTCCTCTCTACTCAAACATTCTAGGGAAGGGGCCCTTCTCTCAAACATGCCCTGCTACTGCTTCTTAGAGGTGGGAAAGGTTACAGTGCAGGAAGAACTTTCTCCATGCTGGTGGAAACTCTTTCCTTGGTAAGTCTTTCTTCCTGTCAACCCACATTTGTAGGGTTCAAAGTTTAACCTTGTTATACCACTTATACAGTCCACCTCATTTTCCCCCAGGAGGCAGCCTCCCTCCCCAACTATGGCCACGACCGTAGTCGTATAGTACAGTATGACTTCCTTGCCTTTAATTTATGGAGACCAACCCCATTTCTCCATCTGCAGTGACAGCAAACCTAAAGGACCCTAAAACTACCTGGAGTTGATATTCATATAGAAACAGGAGTCCACTCGGACCCCCAGAATGATCTAATGGGTCTGCTTCCTCACTTTTTGCTCCTAGGTCTCAACTCCCTCCTCATCCCACAGTTCTCTCCATGACAGACTTCCCTCTTCCCTTCCCATCACTCGCCCTACTCCTCTCCTCCCCAACACTTACATCCACTTCAGGCGGGCAGGAGTTTCCAGGCATAGGAGCAGGAACGATGCTCTTCCTCTCAGGCCGTGGTAGAGCGGCAGCCGGCCCTTCAGGCTGGACTCGAATAGCACCCTGGATGAGGACAACTGGGGATACTGGGGCAAGTGAGCAGAGGAGGTCAGAGGGTTGTGCGCTAGGTGGGGTCCTTGTGTCCACACCTACACCAGAGCACCCAAGGATTGGGAGCCTCAATGGTTGCAAGCTCCCTGACAAGGTCAATGCAGCCTGCCTCCTTTTCTCCTTCTTTAATTATTTTATTTTCTTTTATCTTTTTTTTTTTTTTTTTTTTTTTTTGAGATGAAGTCTCGCTTTGTCTCCCAGGCTGGAGTGCAGTGGCATGATCTTGGCTCACTGCAACCTCCACCTCCTGGGTTCAAGTGATTCTCCTGCCTCAATCTCCTGAGTAGCTGAGATTACAGGCGACTGCTACCACTCCCCACTAATTTTTGTATTTTTAGTAGAGGCAAGGTTTCACCATGTTGGCCAGGCTGGTCTTAAACTTCTGACCTCAGGTGATCCGCCTGCCTCAGCCTCCCAAAGTGCTGGGATTACCGGCGTGAGCTACCGCGCCCAGCCCTTTTCTTCTTTTTCAGTACCTGGGGGTGGCTGGACAAGGGGCTGCAGAAGGACGGTGGTGCTGGGAGGCACAGCTCTGGGTGGCATTGGGACAGTGGTTAGCACCACAGGTTTGGGCTGCAGTGGTGGCTTCCGGATGGGCAGGGCTTTCCCTGAAGGAAGGTGAGAGAAAAAAACAAGAAATGTCAGGACCACAGGCCTCTCACTAGGGATTCCAAGTGTCAGGAGACCCCATTACCTGAGGAGCCATCAGGGGATGGGCCCATGCTGATCTGGACAGCTCCAAGTGAGGGGGCTGGGACATCCCATAGGAGGCACCCTGAAGGGGATAGGGACTCTGTCTTCACTTCCAGGACCTCCTCTCCTATAAAAGCCTATGTGGGGCATTCCAGAGATACATTAGTCAGAAGGAGCTGAAGAAGAGAAAGCTCTCATACCTCTAGGTCAGGAGGAACTCACTGGAGCACCTGGAGGGAGGAAGGAAGTTGGTGCTCACCTGGCTGGAGGAGTCGGCTGAGAGCAGGGAGGCCTCAGAGTTGATGGAAGAACATGGAGAGACAGGTTCTATCTTGGTCTGGACATCTGTGGGAGGCAGGATGAGGCAAAAGCTGGATATCATGTAAACACTGAAGGGTTAAGAGGGTTAAGATGAGAAGCTGGGCGCAGTGGCTCACACCTGTAATCCCAGCACTTTGGGAGGCCAAGGCGGGCAGATCACCTGAGGTCGGGAGTTCGAGACCAGCCTGACCAACATGGAGAAACCCCGTCTCTACTAAAAAATACAAAATTAGTCAGGCATGGTGGCGCATCCCTGTCATCCCAGATAGGAGACTGAGGCAGGAGAATCGCTTGAACCTGGGAGGTAGAGGTTGTGGTGGGCTGAGATCGCGCCATTGCACTCCAGCCTGGGCAAGAAGAGCAAAACTCCGTCTCAAAAAAATAAAAAAGAAGGTTAAGATGAGGAAATGGGTCCTTTCTCTTTGAACCTGAAAATAAAACTCTTCTGGCCCTAGACTGCAGGCAATCCAGGAGGGGAAGTCACAGAGCTGCTCACCCGCTGGTTCTCCACACCACTTCGCCTAGTGCTTCCCTTTCTCCTTCGGGGGCTCCTCTAATTCTTCTCATCCTGGCTCCGTGTTCCTCAAGGCTGTTCTTGCCCTTCTGCTTTTCCCTCTTTCTTGTTCACAGAACTTGTCTATTCACATAGAATAGGCCTGAGCAGGGGAAGGTGCAGGGGGTCTCCAGCATTTACATGGCCCAAATTCTGATCTTGGTGGATTTCCACCTTATCCTGGCCCAATGCATCTCCATGCTGACAACTGCCAAGTCTGCATCTCCCCCTGGCTACTCACCTGCACCAGATTCTGACTTCCAAGCTGCCTGCTGGTCCCTTCTATTCTCATGCCTCAACAGTCAACCAAATCTAACCGGCCATAAACGAGGCTTCCTGATTGCCCTGTCACACAAGTTTTCCTCCTAGGCACCAAACAGCAAAGCCTCAGTCATCTCTGAGCCTTCATGGCCTCCATTAAATCTGCCTTTACGACTTGTTGATCACTCCATGAAAGAAAATGCTGGGCCCCATGTTGGTGAAATAAAATCCTTCTGAGGGCCAGATTCAGCCCACAGGTCAACAGTCCACCACTACCTCTGGTCCATACTGTTCACTTTGGTACTTAATTATATAACCACTAAGATTGCTTTTTAAAACTTCAATGTACATTTTTGAATAGATAATATGGTCATGATACAAATCCAAAGGAATAAAGGAAAATTAAGTGGAAAAAAAAAATCTTCCCTTCCATGTCCTCCAGCCACTCAGATTCCCTGCACAGAAGTAACCATTATCAGAACTATCTAACCAAGGTTGGGCAAGGTGGCTCACGCCTGTAATCCCAGCACTTTGGGAGGCTGACAGCCAACGCAAGTGGATCGCTTGAAGCCAGGAATTTGACACCAGCCTGAACAACACGGCAAAACCGTCTCTACCAAAAATACAAAAAAAAATAGCCAGGCCTGGTGGCGCGTGCCTGTAGTCCTAGCTACTAGGGGAGCTGAGGCAGGAAAATCACTTAAACCCAGAAAATGGAGGTTGCAGTGAGTGGAGATCATACCACTACACTCCGGCCTGGGTGACAGGGCAAGACTCTGTCTCAAGAAAAAAAAAAAAAGGGTAACTATTTAACCATGATGTATTATAACCCTTACAAAACTCCCCAAAAGTAAGAACTATATCTCATGTCCATTGAGGGTAAAGTACAGGCCCTCAAAAAATACCTAAGTATGGAGGAGAATCTGACTCTAATAACACTATGTGATGCAAAGCCACCAATAATCTTTTTGCTGCTAACGGCAGTGGGTGATCTCGGCTCACTGCAAGCTCTGTCTCCCAGGTTTACGCCATTCTCCTGCCTCACCCTCCCAAGTAGCTGAGACTACAGGTGCCCGCCACCACGCCCGGCTAATTTTTTATATTTTTAGTAGAGACGGGGCTTCACTGTGTTAGCCAGGATGATCTCAATATCCTGATCTCGTGATCCACCCACCTCGGCCTCCCAAAGTGCTGGGATTACAGGCATAAGCCACTGCACCCGGCCTGCTAACAGTATTTCTTTTTTTTTTTTTTTTGAGACGGAGTCTCGCTCTGTCGCCCAGGCTGGAGTGCAGTGGCCAGATCTCAGCTCACTGCAAGCTCCGCCTCCCGGGTTCCCGCCATTCTCCTGCCTCAGCCTCCCGAGTAGCTGGGACCACAGGCGCCGCCACCTCGCCCGGCTAATTTTTTGTGTTTTTAGTAGAGACGGGGTTTCGCCGTGTTAGCCAGGATGGTCTCGATCTCCTGACCTTGTGATCCGCCCGTCTTGGCCTCCCAAAGTGCTGGGATTACAGGCTTGAGCCACCGCGCCCGGCCACAGTATTTCAATCCTTATTTTGTGTGTCTTCTTTATGACATTTATTAATCTGCTGGATATAATCTGCTTGTCCTTCCAAATCCACTCTCCATCTCTCCCTGCTGTGCTCTGAGATCCAGGAAGAACCTGAATGGACTGCATAAGTGGGCTCCCTGGTTGGAGTTCAGCCGGTGAGAGATGGTGCCAGGAGATCCAGAAGGTACTTTGAAATCAACAATCGACATGTCTACTGGGCATGGTGGCTTATGCCTGTAATCCCAGCAGTTTGGGAGGCCAAGGTGGGCGGATCACTTGAAGTCGGGAATTCAAGACCAGTCTAACATGGAGAAACCCTGTCTCTACTAAAAATACAAAATTAGCTGGGCATAGTAGAGTATGCCTGTAATCCCAGCTACTCAGGAGGCTAAGGCAGGAGAATCACTTGAACCTGGGAGGCAGAGGTTATGGTGAGCCGAGATCACACTATTGCACTCCAGCCTGGGCAACAAGAGTGAAGCTCCGTATCAAAAAAAAAAAAAAAAAAAATCAACATGTCCAACGCTGAATTCATCATCTTCCCTGACCAGAAAGCCCCTGCTTTTGCAGTCTTCATCCAGTGAACAGTAACATCACCCACCCACAGCCATCCTAGCTACAAATCTCTTTGACTCCTCTCCCCAATGTCCAGGGGGTCACCACAACTCATCTGTTCCACTTCATTCTTTCTCAAGTCTGCTTTCTTCACGACATCCGAATATCTTACTTGATTAACTGCATAAGCCTCTTCCTTGGTTCTCTTGCCTCCGGCCCTGCCTCTCTGCAACCCATTCTGTACTTTGCCACTAGAATCATCTTCCTAATCATATTGCTTCCCTGCTTAATTCTTCAAAGGCCCCCACGTATCCACAGGATAAAAGCTAAGAGCCCCTTAGCAGGGGCCCCACCTGGCCCTGTAGCCTCTGCAGTTCCACATCACTCCCCAAATCCTTCTTACGCCCACTCTGAAGAAATGTAGGCTCCTCACACACAAGTCAACCTCCACACTGTCCTCCTGGCTAATTTCCATGTGTCCTTCAAAACTCTCAAGAAACCCTTCTTCCAGGAGCATGCCCCAGATTCAGCCCCAATGTGGATGAAATGTCCCCTTATGAGCTTTCATGGTACCCTCTAATGATTTCTTTTTTTCTTTTTTTGAGACGGAGTCTTGCTCTTTTGCCCAGGCTGGAGTGCAGTGGTGCGATCTCAGCTCACTGCAAGCTCCGCCTCCCATGTTCACGCCATTCTCCTGCCTCAGCCTCCCGAGTAGCTGGGACTACAGGTGTCCACCACCACACCCGGCTAATTTTTTGTATTTTTAGTAGAGATGGGGTTTCACCGTGTTAGCCAGGATAGTCTCGATCTCCTGACCTCACGATCCGCCCGCCTCGGCCTCCCAAAGTGCTGGGATCACAGGCGTGAGCTACTGCGCCGGCCCCACCTCTACTGATTTCTATCCTAGAATGACCACACCTATATTGACTGGTACTTGTCTTTCTCCCATTACTAAATCACAGGGTTTGAAAGTCAGCATGGTGGTCAGGTCTTGTTCATCTTTGCATGCCCAGGACTCTGCTCAGTATCTGGCATGGAGTAGGTACTTAATAAATATTTCTTTTTTAAAATGATTATACCTCAGATATGATCACATCAATAAACATTTACTAAAGAAACAGCTATGAGTAAATAAACTTGAGAACACTTTAAAAACAGAACAAATAATGTTAATTGTAGAATCTAGTTTAGTATATGGTGTTCTAGCCTTTCTGTATGTTTAAAAATGTTTATGGGCTGGGCGCGATGGCTCATGCCTGTAATGCCAGAACTTTGGGAGGCTGAGGTGGGCGAATCGTGAGTTCAGGAGTTCAAGACCAGCCTGGCCAACATGGTGAAACCCCATCTCTACTAAAAATACAAAAAATTAGCGGGCGCCTATAATCCCAGGTACTTGGGAGGCTGAGACAGGAGAATCACTTGAACCTGGGAGGTGGAGGTTGCAGTGAGCCTAGATCACGCCACTGTACTTTAGCCTAGGCGACAGTGTGAGACCCTGTCTCAACAACAACAAAAATGTTTATAATAAAATGTTGGGTGGAGGGGAATCACACAGATAGATATGCCCTAAACTGCTCACGTTTTTTAAAAAGCAAGTTGAATGGCATGACAGAATACTAGAACAAGAAAAAGAGAGAAAAATGATCTCCATCTCCTCAGCACTGCCCTTGCTGCGGTTCCCTGAAATGTTTCCTTTCCTTCCTGCCTTCCCTCCTGGTTTTCTGCCATTTCCCCTCCCGACCTTTTTCTCCCTGTCCTGCTGCCTGCACTTCCCCTCTATCTACACACACACACACACACACACACACACATACACACACACACACACACAACACATTCTCCTGTAGTAAAGCCGAGGATTTGGGCCAGGCTGTTATTACCTGAGCAATCATCAGAAGTGGGGACTACGTTGATCTGGACAGTTTCAAATGAGGATGTTGGGTCATCTCCCAGGAGACACAGTGGGGGTGCCAAGGACTCTGTCTTCACATGGAGCACCTCCCCTACCCCAAGAGCCTGGGTGAGAGTTGGTGTGGGGCAGGAGGCAGAAAGAAGGGCAAAAAACACGGGAGATGTTGACAGTAAGAGCAAGAACAAAAAGCTTTAGAAGTTTAGGGCTTACAAGCCATCAATTATTTGACATTCTGGTCTGAATGGTACTGAGCATCTTTCTATCCTGTTCATTCTTTCTACTTTATTTCTGGGAGAATTGATGAAGTCTCATGATTTCAAATATGGCCTTAGAGTGGACAACTTGGGCAAGAACAGTTCCAGAATTCTCAGCAGTTAATAACTCTCTTCTTCCCAGCCCCACATAACTCTTTATATTAAAAAGACCCCAGATCAGGCGTGGTGGCTTATACCTGTAATCCAAGCACTTTGGGATGCCAAGGTGGGAGGATCACTTGAGCCTAGGAGTTTAAGACCACTCTGGGCAACATAGGAAGACCCCATTTTTACAAACAATAATAAAAAAAATTAGCCAGGCATGGTGGCATGTGTCTATGGTCCCAGCTACTCAAGAGGCTGAGGCAGGAGGATCATCTGAGCTCAGGAGGTCAAGGCTACAGTAAGCCGTGACCATGTCACTACACTGTAGTTTGGGTGACAGAGGGAGGCCCTATCTCAAAAAAAAAAAGAAAAGACAAAAAACATCTTCACTGCTAGATAACCAAAAGGGATGTGGAAAATGAGGATATTAAGGAAATGGCAAAGTTAGTGGAGAAGGCCCCCCACACCTCACACACCTCATGACTCACAGTACACAAATCATTTAAATCACTTCTTTGTCACCCACGGGTGAAGGGAATGAAATAGAGTCCCTGCCACAGAGAGTAGGTGGGATATGGCTCTCACCTCGCTGGAGGGCTCTGTGGAGAGATGTGATGACTCGGAGCTGCGGGAGGAGGAAGAGCAGGGGGAAGACGGCTCAGACTTCACCTGAAGATCTGGAGGAAAGGGAGTTAGAAATTATCAGGAAGCAGAGTTTGAGAAGAGTCCAAAAAGTACCCAAGGACATGTCTGTGGGGATTCCCGCACCACAGCGAGGGAGAAGAAACAAAAATTGGGGATTGAAGGAGAGAGGATAGGCACTTACGTAGAGGTGTGAGAATATAGGAAGCTACGTAGTTTCTGGGAAACAGTGGGAAATGAGGGTTTCTGGAAAGCTGAGGGAACCACAAAGTCTACCTTACCTGGCAAGATCGGCAGGAGTTCCCATGGGGGCTCAGGGGGGCTGACATCCATCCCCACGTCCAGGGAGCTGCCGTCAAACTAAATAACGGAGGATATAAGAGGACAGGAGTGTGAGAAAGGGTGAGAAAGTAGGGGTGACTCCAGATGAGCTCTGGCCTGTGAATGAGTCCAGGTTCTGGGCTCACTTTCCACCCACTAAGGGTTAGAGAAAGGCTGGGGACACAATACCGGGACATCCTGCTCGGGGCAACGGAAGAGCTGCGTCTGCTCCTCGGCCACTTCATCTAGGCCAGAATACAAGGTGCTGTCTGCAAAGAATACCGAGTGTCAGGGGGGTCGTTTAGTGGGCCCAGCCTACCGATCGCACACAAGCCCCCGCCCCATCCCTCATTGGCTCCGCTCGGCCAGACCCACCGCCCGCCCACTTGAAAAGTGATACAACCAGAGGACTTCAGCCCCTCCTTCTCCGACCCCGGAACAACTCGACGTTCCAGCAGGGAGCAGTTCTTCCCCGACTTTTGTATCCCCTTAATGCACAACGATCCCCCTGTTCCGCCCTCCTTCAGATGGCGGATTCCGTATTTGCCCAGACTTCCTCTTTAGGCCTCTGCTTCTTTCCCGCGTGCCTCAGGGACACAGTTTGCCATAGCCCCCTCCCCTCCCCGGGGCCTCACTCTGCAGACCCCAGTCCTCCGGGCTCAGCAGGTTGTCGGCGAAGAAACGCGTCGGGTCGGCAATCTCGCTGAGGAGCATCAGCTCCGCCATCTTTCCCCCCCACCCCCCAACCATGAGACGGCTCCCAAGGCCCGCCTCTCCCCATTACCAACTAATCAGTTGACTCTTTTAAAAAAGGGGGCGTCCCGGAAGCCCTACCGACCAGTAAGAGACCTGGATGCTGAGCACGTGAATCAACAGACGCGGATGGCTGTGTAGGCGGGCCCAATGGGAGCACTGCAGCAGGAAGTAACTTCCAGACAGTGCCAGACCGCCAAGCGCATGCGCCAAACAGGCTCCAGTGATAAAGAGCCTGGGAGATGTAGTACCCAGTATTAAGGTCCACCATCTCCCCCAGCCACTAAGTTTAGTTTAGACAGCTTTTGTGTGTCTTCGGAGATAGCTAAGTCCCTCAAAAGGGGCGCAGTGGGACCACTGCTACCTCCTCTAGGAAGCCAAAAGCTGAGAATGGGATATGGGCTGAAACCTTCCCTCTGGCCCCCTAACCCCAAATCTCACAGCACAGACGACAATTCACAAGTTCCTGTCTCTTTTAAGGTTTAACTTTTAATCAGCCAAACATCTTGCGCAGACCCTGAGCCAGCCCAGCATCCTGCTTCTTCCCCTGAATGACCACCTTCCCCAGTTCCTCTTGGGCTGCCCGGTTTTTGGGATCTATCGCCAGCACCTTCTTGAGGTCAGCAGTTGCTTTTTCCAGGTTCCCAAGGGCAGCCTGGGCAACCCCCCTTCGGTATAAGGCCTTTAAATGGCCAGGCTCTCGCTCCAACACCCGGTCACAGCTCTGGGCTGCCAACTGAGGCTGCCCTAGCAACAACTGACAGGCAGCCAGATTGGCATGAAGGACAGTTCGTTCTGGAGGGCCAGGTGGGGGTAAAGTCAGCAGCAGCCGAAGAGCCCGTCCATAGCATCGGGCAGCTCCTTCAGCGTTCCCAGCTCGAAATAGTTCTGTGCCCCTTGCACGTTCTTCCCTGGCCAGCGCTTCCTTCTCGCTAGTCTCCAGCTCCCAGGAGTCCCGGCCTTGAGTGAAGGACGCCAGTGTGAGCCTGACAGGAGGTCCAGAGTGCCCAGGCAGCTGAAGCTCTGCTTCTTCACCTTGACACATGGACTCCAAGCATTTCTCTATGAGCTCCCCCCAAGTTTCCTCTCTCCATGGCCCTACGCCCATTGTTAGCTCTGTCCAGCCCTCTGGCGGCCCTGATCCGAAAGGAAACCCCAAAGCCAGTACCCGGCAGCAGGAGCCTAGTTTGGGTTTGTCCAAGCCATGGCCACGGATTATGATCTTCTTGACAAAGCTCCCGTCGGGACAGTACCAGAGATCAGAAGCTTGAAGGGCCTCTGACATCTGACTGGTTGATCCATGAGACTTATGAGAGTCTCCTTCAAGTTCAGCAACCAGTTTTTCAGTTCCTTGAGTATTCTCTAGAATTTGGCTGGCTGGATCTGGGCTTACTCCCAGCTCAAGTGTTTCGGTAGGAGGGTCTCGGGGCTGCTGCCTAATCTGAGTAACTGAATCAAAGTTCTCCCGAAAGTTCTTTTCCCACTGTTGTTGCGGCTGAGAGGTGTCCTTTTCTCCAGTTGTACTGACTGCTGGCGTCTCCATTTGAATGCTTGGTCCCTTCCACCATGAGTGAACAGTTTTGGTCAGAAAGGGATGAATCAGGTTCAGGTCAGCACCTGTAAAGAAAACCAAACAATGCTAATAGCAGGGTTCTTATTTAGACTCCTTTCTCGTTCTTTCCTATTCTTCTGAGACCCAGGCCCCCAGTCCTCAAAGTCCCCAATATTACTTTCCTCCAAAAATCTGCTCGAGCTTCCCCGTTCCACCCATATATAACTTAGAACTATATATTCCACAATTCCCTGCGGTTAAGGTAGCCGCGCCAACTACGGACACCCGGTCGGGTCAATAAGTACCTCCGCGGCCAAAGTGGCTAGCATGGTGGCAGGAGGAGCCGGGCCACGGGAATCACCTCTCCTTCCAAAGCTAAATGGTTACTGAATACTGCCCTCGGAGCCTTGCCCCACGCGGAGAGGGCAGCCGGAGAGGGGAGGGGGGCGGAACAACTGGGAAAGATACTGACGACTAACCCTGGAGTTCGCGAGACTCCGAATCTAGTCAAATTCCTGGCAGCCAATCGGGAGGAGGGAGGAACTGGTTAGCCCGCCTATTGAACGTGACATCATTTCCTCCGCAACCATGAAGCTCTAGGCCTTAGCAACTGAGCAACTGAACTAGGCCAGAGCAACAGAACTAGGCAGAATCGAACAGAATTTGGCGAGGTCGGGCTGGCCAGGCCAGAATCAAAGTGAGCCAACATGGTGAGACCCTGTCTCTACTAAAAATACAAAAATTAGTAGGTCATGGTGGCGCGCGCCTGTAATCCCAACTACTCAGGAGGCTGAGACAGGAGCATAGCTTGAACTCGGGAGGCAGAAGTTGCAGTGAGCCGAGATCACACCGTTGCACTCCAGCCTGGGCGACAGAGGGAGACTCCAGACTGCGTCTCAAAAAAAAAAAAAAAAAAAAAAGTGGGCCGGGCGTGGTGGCTCACGCCTGTAATCCCAGCAGTTTGGGAGGCCGAGGCGGGCGGATCACTTGAGGTCAGGAGTTCAAGAACAGCCTGGACAAAATGGTGAAACCCCGTCTCTACTAAAAATACAAAAATTAGCCGGGCATGGTGGCGGGCGCCTGTATGCGAGCTACCCGGGTGACTGAGGCAGGAGAATGGCTTACCTGGGAGGCAGAGGTTGCAGTGAGCTGAGATCGCGCCATTGCACTCCAGCCTGGGCGACTGAGACTCTGGGAGGCCGAGGTGGGCGGATTACTAGGTCAGGAGATCGAGACCATCCTGGCCAACATGGTGAAATCTTGTCTCAACTAAAAACACAAAAAATTACCTGGGCGTGGTGACTTTCACTTGCGTCCGTGTGAAGAGACCACCAAACAGGCTTCGTGGGACCAATAAAGCTTTTTAATCACCTGGGTGCAGGCGGACTGAGTCCGAAAAGAGAGTCAGCGAAGGGAGATGGGGTGGGGCCGTTTTATAGGATTTGAGTAGGTAAAGGAAAATTACCGTCAAAGGGGGTTGTTCTCTGGCGGGCAGGGGTGGGGGTCACAAGGTGCTCAGTGGGGGAGCTTTTGAGCCAGGATGAGCCAGGAGAAGGAATTTCACAAGGTAATGTCATCAGTTAAGGCAGAAACAGGCCATTTTCACTTCTTTTGTGATTTTCCAGTTACTTCAGGCCATCTGGGTATACGTGTAGTCACAGGGGGTATGATGGCTTAGCTTGGGCTCAGAGGCCTGACAGTCAAGTGTGCCTGTAACCTCAGCTATGCTGGGGTGGGAGAATTGCTTGACCAGGGAGTGAGAGGTTGCAGTGAGCCAAGATCCTGCCACTGCAATCCAGCCTGGCGACAGAGCAAGACTCCCTCTCAAAAAAAAAAAAAAAAAAAAAAAAAAAAAAAAAAAAAAAGAGCCGGGCATTGTGGCGCACGACGGTAATCCCAGGCGGCGCGGGGTGGGGAGGGGATCACTTGAGGTCAGGAGTTGGAGACCAGCCTGGACAACATGGTGAAATCCAGCCTCTACTAAAATTACAAAAAAAAAAAAAAAAAAAAAAAAAAAAAAAAAAATTTGCCTGGCGTAAGGCACATCTGTAATCTCAGCTACTCGGAGGCTGAGGCAGGAGAATCGCATGAACCCAGGAAGCGGAGGTTGCGGTGAGCCCAGATCGCGCCAGGGCAACTCCAGCCTGGGCGACAGAGTGAGATTCCGTCTCAAAAAAAAAAAAAAAAAAAAAAAAAAAAAAGGCCAGGCGCGGTGGCTCACGCCTGTAATCCCAGCACTTTGGGAGGCCTAGGCGGGCGGATCACGAGGTCAGGATATCGACACCATCCTGGCTAACACGGTGAAAACCCGTCTCTATTAAAAATACAAAAAATTAGCGGGGCGTGGTGGCAGGCGCCTATAGTCCCAGCTACTCGGGAGGCTGAGGCAGGAGAATGGCGGGAACCCAGAAGGCGGAGCTTGCAGTGAGCCAAGATCATGCCACTGCACTCCAGCCTGGGCAACAGCGCGAGACTCCGTCTCAAAAAAAAAAAAAGTCAAAGTGTAGAGAAGTCCTGGAATGGAGACTGGGGCAGATGATGATAGAGTGGAGAATGGCAGAGGTGGTGGTAAGTGATAGTGGCAGCAGCCTTTTATCTGGAGACTTCAGGCCCTCCTATGTTAACTATCTTTATGTTTCGGAGCTCATTCAGTACAGGGTATTCAAAGATAAACCCTCGGGACTGTCTCTCCAACCGACCTTGTTCCTTGACTGCCTGAGGCTTCTCTTCACCTTTCCTTTCACATCCATCATTGCCTTTCAAGCCCTCCTTCATCAAGAAATCTTAGTGCTTTTCAAACATAAGTGTGCATACGTATCACCTAGGAAACTTGTTAAATTGCAGATTATGATTTAGGAAGTCTGGCGTGGGGCATGTGATTCTGCATTTCAATAAGTTGGTTAATGCAGATGCTGCTGGTTCATGAACCACACTTTTTTAATTTTTATTTTTAGAGAGATGGGGTCTCCCTGTGTTTACCAGGCTGGTCTCAAACTCCTGGCCTCAGGCTATCCTCCCATCTCAGCCTCCCAAAGTGCTGGGATTATAGGTGTGAGCTACCACACCCAGCAATGAACCAATGGCATGAGATTCTAGAATGGTCTCATCCCATTGTTTCTCCCCTGGCTCTGTGCCCTTTTAGTTTATCCTACATTTTGCATATATAACTGGTGTAACCTGCTCCACTGGGTGTAGCAGCTCCTCCTCCTAATAGAAGATCTAGAGACCTATTGTGATTCAGTCTTGCTTGTCCAGCTACCTACACAGCCTGGGCTACCACAGTTCTCCAGGAAAGAAGGATCCTACTCTGAGTACCTCACTTTGGCTCCCTCTTCAGTTTGCTCTCACCATTGTGCCTCAGACTATAACGACCATGCCAGGACAGCCAGGAAGGGAGACAGTTTCATCATTAGCCAAAGACTGGTGTCAAAACAATTCCCTCCCTGTTTTTTTTGTTTTTGTTTTTGTTTTTGTTTTGTTTTGAGACGGAGTACCACTCTGTCGCCCAGGCTGGAGTGTAATGGCAAGATCTCAGCCCACTACAACCTCTTCCCCCCCGGGTTCAAGCGATTCTCCTGCCTCAGCTTCCCAAGTAGCTGGGATGACAGGCACCTACCACCATGCCTGGCTAATTTTTGTATTTTTAGTGAAGATAGGGTTTTACCGTGTCGACCAGGCTGGTCTCAAACTCCCAACCAGAAGTGATCCGCCCACCTCAGCTTCCCAAAGTGTTGAGATTACAGGCATGAGCCACGGCACCAAGACAGGCAGATCACTTTAGGTCAGGAGTTTGAGACCAGCCTGGCCAACATGGTGAAACCCCATCTCTACTAAAAATACAAAAATTATCTGGGCATGGTGGCGGGCACCTGTAGTCCCAGCTACTCGGGAGGCCGAGGCAGGAGAATCGCTTGAACCCAGGAGGCGGAGGTTACCGTGAGCTGAGATGGTGCCACTGCACTCCAACCTGGCGCCAGAGCGAGACTCCTCAAAACAAACAAACAAACAAACAAACAAACCAGAAAAATAAAAAGAAAAAAGAAAAATAAATGGAAGAGATTAATTGCAGGTGGAGGAAGCAGCACAAGGTGGGAGAAGTAAGGAAAGCCACTTAACACCCAGGATTATTCCTCTCCAGTTTGTGAGTCTGTTTTCCCAGGCTACTCCAATACTCCTTTGTGCTGCCCTGTCACCAGGCATTGAGCTGGTTGGAAGTTTTTACACTCTCACATTCCCCTGCATTCCATACTCACCACATGGAACCATATGCTGTACTTACTCTCTTCCATTTATTATCTGCACGAGAGACAAAAATTCTAGCTTTCCAAAAGCTAAATAAATTTCCCCTTCTGTTTAGCTTTGGTGGTTTCTGTGGCTTCTAGTTTTGTTGGGATTTGTGTCAAAATCGTTCCTCCCTCCTTTTTGGTCCCAAAGCATTTACTGTGCTTCCCTTATAGGCAGGGTTTTCAAGCAGGAGGGAGGCAGCCTTTTCGGCAGTGAAGTGTTTAATGATAACAGCTTCACTTTACCAAACGCTGGCCATGCATTATGATCATAATACCCAGCATTGTTCTAAATGTCTTGTATATATTAGCTTATTTTCCTCTCACACAACTCTATGAACTGCTTATCCATTCAGTCATTCAAGGAATTTGTTTGTTTGGTTGGTTTTTGTTCTTGTTGTTGTTTTGAGATGGCATCTTGCTTTGTCACCCAGGCTGGAGTACAGTAGCGCGATCTCAGCTCACTGCAACCTCCACCTCCCGGGTTCAAGCGATTCTCCTGCCTCAGTCTCCTGAGTATCTGGGACTACAGGTGCGCACCACCATGCCTGGCTAACTTTTGTATTTTTTTTTTTTTTTAGTAGAGACAGGGTTTCACCATGTTGGTCAGGCTGGTCTCGAATTTGTGACCTCGTTATCCGCCCACCTCGGCCTCCCAAAGTGCTGGGATTACAGGCGTAAACCACTGCGCCCAGCCAAGGAATCTTTACTGAGGACCTCCTTTGTACCAAGCACGGAGCTACATGCTGGGAATAAGGCAGTGGAAAAAGTCTTGGATCTGTGGTAACTTACATTGAATTGAAGATGACAGACAAAAAAATCAATAAAATATAATACAATGTCAGGCACTAATAAGTGCTATGAACACCATGAAGCAGGGTAAGGGGTAAGGGAATGGGATAGAAAGTGCTCCCAGGGGTGCATGATGCTGTATTAATTTATTATTATTATTATTATTTATAGAGTCTTGCTCTGTTGCCCAGGCTGGAGTGCAGTAGTGTGATCATGGCTCACTGCAGCCTTGACCTCCTGGGCTTAAGTGATCCTCCCACCGCAGCCTCATGAGTAGCTGGGACTGCAGGTTCATGCCACCATGTCTGGCTAATTTTTTTTTTTTTTTGTAGAGACGAGGTTTCACTGTGTTATCTGGGCTGGTCTCAATCTCCAGGCCTCAAGCAATCCTCCTGCCTCTGCCTCCCAAAGTGCTGGGATTATAGGCAAGAGCCACTGTGCCTGGCTGTGGTACTATATTTAATCCAGTGATGAGGAAAAGCCTCCTTGTGGCGGTGATGTTTGTGCAGATATAAATGATGTAAAGGAGCAGTCATACAAATATCAGGAGGGAGAGTGTCCAGGAAAAGAAAAGAGAGTGCAAAGGCCCTGAGGTAGAAAGGAATTGGGTTTTTATATCAAATTCAGAAAGGAGGTCAGAGTGGGTGGAGCAGAGTGAGCAAGGGAAGGAGTGGTAAGGGATGAAGACAGAGAGGCGGGGAGAAACAAGGCCAGGTAGGCTTCATAGGCCGTGGGAAGGTCTTTGTATTTTGTTCCACATGTGATCAGGAGCCATCAGAGGGTTTTGAGCAGGTAAATGATATCATCTGGTAATTTTAAAGATCACTCTGGTTTCTGCATAGAGGGCAGACCACATCAGTAAAAAATAGAAGCAGAAAATTCAATTAAGGGACAAACGAAGGGACAATGGAATCGTGGGAGCTTGGATTAGGGTAGAGGAGAGGGCCAAGAATAGAGTCCAGAGGCTCTCTAATATTTAAGGGTCTGGAAAAGGAATAGGAGCTGTCAGTGAAGACTGAGAAGGAGCAGCAATTAAGGAACTAGGGAATGCTTTCTTTCTTTTCTTTTTTGTTTTTGAGACAGGGTCTCCCTCTGTTGCCTAGGCTGGAGTGCAGCGGGGTTATCACGGCTCACTGCAGCCTCGACTTTCCAGGTTCAAGTGATCCTCCTACCTCATCCTCCCAAATAGCTGGGACCACAGGTGAGTGCCATTATGCCCGGATAATTTTTCAATTTTTTGTAGAGACGGGGACTCCTTATGTTGCCCAGGCTGATCTCAAACTCTTGGACTCAAGTGATCCTTCTGCCTCAGCCTCCCAAAGTGCTGGGATTACAGATGTGAACCACTGCACCTGGCAGGATAATTTTTTTTCTTCTCTTTTCTTTTTTTTTCCCGACAATTTTAAATCCAAGCAGTACACCTGGTTGGTTGTTACGTGATTACATTGCATACTGGTGGGGATTGGGCTTCTAGTGGTGTACCTATTACCTAAATAGTGAACATGGTACCCAATAGGTAATTTATTATTATTATTTTTTGAGACGGAGCCTTGCTCTATTGCCCAGGCTGGAGTGCAGTGGCTCTATCTCTGCTCACCGCAACCTCCTCCTCACCCCAGGTTAAAGTGATTCTCCTGCCTCAGCCTCCTGAGTAGCTGCAACTACAGGTGCACGCCACCACGTCAGGCTAATTTTCGTGTTTTTAGTAGAGACGGGGGTTTTGCCATGTTGGCCAGGCTGGTCTCGAACTCCTGACCTCAGGTGATCTGCCCGCCTCTGCCTCCCAAAGTGCTGGGATTACAGGCATGAGTCACTGTGCCAGGCCTTTTTTTTTTTTTTTTTTTTTTTTTTCCATGACGGGGTCTCACTCTGTAACCCGGGCTGGAGTGCAGTGGTGTGACCCCAGCTCACTGCAACCTCTGCCTCCCTGGTTCAAGTGATCCTTCCACTTCAGATTCTCAAGTAGCTGGAACCACAGGTACATAACACCATGCCCAGCTAATTTTTTGTATCTTTGGTAGAGACCAGGCTTGTCTCGAACTGCTGAGCTCTAGTGATCCGCCTGCCTCGGCCTCCCAAAATGCTGGGATGGCATGAGCCATCACACCCAGCCAAGTATTTGGTTTTCTGTGTTTGAGTTAGTTTACTTAGGATAATGACCTCCAGCTTCATCCACGTTGGTGCAAGGGACATGATTTCTTTTTTTTTTTTTTTTTTGAGATGAAGTTTTGCTCTTGTGGCTCAGGCTGGAGTGCAATGGCACGATCTTGGCTCACTGCAACCTCCGCCTCCTGGGTTCAAGTGATTCTCCTGCCTCAGCCTCCCGAGTAGTTGGGATTACAGGCATGTGCCACCACGCCTGGCTAATTTTTGTGTTTTTAGTAGAGATGGGGTTTCACCACATTGGCCAGACTGGTCTCAAACTCCTAACCTCAGGTGATCTGCCCACCTCGGCCTCCCAAAGTGGTGGGATAACAGGCGTGAGCTACCGCGACTGGCCAATTTCATTCTTTTCTATGACTGTGAAATAATTCTTTCTTGTGTCCTCCAATTGCAAGGAGTTTAACAGCACGTCTGACCGCTACTCACTAGACACTAGGAGCACCTCCTCAGTCTTGTTGATCAAAACAACTCTAGACATTGCCAGATGTTCCTGGGAGTGGGATGGGAGGATCACCCACTCTTGAAAACCACTGGTCAAGATGTCCCACGGGAGATACTTGGCAAGACAATGCACAGGTCAGACCCCCATGACAGAGAACTATCTGACCCAAAATGTCAATAATCCCCGAAACTGAGAAACCCTAGTTTAGACTCTAGTTGAGAACTTGTTCCTGGAACCAAGCCAGGTTCAGCTGCATTTTCTCGTGGCCCAATAATGAGAAGCAGACAAACTAGAAGAGAAGGGAATTTATTGCTGGGAGAAGATACAGAGAAGGTCGGAGATAATTCCACCAGACCAATTAAAAGTGTTAGAATTTTCTTTTTTCCTTCTTTTTTTTTTTTTTTTTTGAGATGGAGTCTTGCTCTGTCGCCAGGCTAGAGGGTAGTGGCACGATCTCAGCTCACCACAACCTCCGCCTCCCAGGTTTAAATGATTCTCCTGCCTCAGGCTCCCGAGTAGCTGGGACTACAGGCACCCGCCACCATACCCAGCTAATTTTTGTATTTTTATTAGAGACAGGGTTTCACCATGTTGGCCAGGATGGTCTCGATCTCTTGACTTTGTGATCCACCCGCCTCGGACTCCCAAAGTACTGGAATTACAGGTGTGAGCCACTGCACCCGGCCAGTGTTACTATTTTCTTAGTGCTTATATAGGTTTAGGTTATGTGCCTACATGCAGTATGGCATTCACCTAAGTCTAATGGTAACTAATTGTGTTTCAACTAGAAGGTCAGAGGCAAAAAAGTTCTTGCTAAGTCTGATTAACGTGTGAGGGTCCCAATACCTTCAAGGCCTGTCTACTGTGGTACTGGAGTGATTATTTCTATCTTATCTCCTTTACAGCTTGGTGCGGAGAGCTGCCTTAGATTCTCCAATGAATCTATTCAAACAGCTGCCTCTGTTACCTTGACTTGTCTCAGATATCATCGACCCGAGACAGGTCCTGGCACTAGGAATGTAAGACTGTCTCTACTATTTTGACTTGCTCTAACAAGGGAAAAGCCCATAGCAAGCCTCCTACTGACCATGTGTTTCATTTCTAGCTTTGATGTTTGGGCACCGATTTCCCTAGGTTTAACTATTTGCTCAATGTTAAGGCAATGCTGTGGAAATTTATCTGTGTAACTGGGGTGCTATGCAGGCCTGTCTGTGTGACTGTCAGGGAGAATTGTGCCTGCCACAAACTGACCCTCAACCATTGGGTTTAGAAACTTGGAGGTCATTTGTGACTCTGACATGTGGTTTAAGTAGAGTGGTGGGGATGAGAGCCTGATTGAGGGAAATTCAAGAGTGAATGAGATGTGAGAAAGTGGAGGCAGTGAGAAGTTTTGTTAAGTGGAGAGAGAAGCGGAACACTGAGGGAGTGAGCTGGGTCAGGGGAGAGTTTTTAAATTTAAAAATGAATGCATTATTTTATACATGTAAAATTATAATTTATATGCACAAATATATATGTATTACAAAGCATAATTATGTGAACAGCAGGCAGCTTAAGAAGTAAAATCTTCCCAGCAGGGCGAGGTGGCTCACACCTGTAATCCCAGCACTTTGGGAGGCCCAGTTGGGTGGATCACCTAAGGTCAGGAGTTGGAGACCAGCCTGTCTAACATGGCGAAATCCTGTCTCTACTAAAACATTAGCCAGGTGTGGTGGTGCATGCCTATAATCCCAGCTACTTGGGAGGCTGAGGCAGGAGAATTGCTTGAACTTGGAGGTTGCAGTGAGCTGAGACTGTGCCACTACACTCCAGCCTGGGCGACAAAGCGAGACTCTATCTCAAAAAAAAAAAAAAAAAAAAAGCAAAAAACAAGAAGTAAAATCTTCCCCAGTATAGTTGAGGCTCCCTGAATTTCCCTTTCCAGATTTCTTTTCTGCCAAAGGGTAAGCACTATTCTCTGAATATTGTGCTTTTACTACATAGGTGAGTAGCGAAAGAGTTTTTTTCTTTCTTTTCAGAGATGAAGTATATTATAGCATGTTTGTATAATGATGGGAGTGTTGCAGTAAAGAGGGGTAAACTGATTAAGCGAGAGAGAGAGATAGGGGATAATTTCAGAGTAACATCTCTGAGCAGGTGAGAGGGAACAGGATCCTGGGGTACAGATGAGGTGGCAGGTGGGAGCACAGCTTCTCTGCAGTAGAGTTGCATGTAGACTGGTGAATTTGGGATGGGACCGTGAGGAAGTTCCTTTCTGAAAGTTTCTGTTTTCTCACTGAAATAGGAAGAAAGGTCATCATCTTGTGAAGTTGTGGTCTCAGATTTGGGGAATGTGAACCGAGTAGGGAAAGGCGAGCTGATATGCCACACTGAGGGCCCGCAGGAAGCAAGACCAGTCAGTATAACAGTGTGTTTCTCCCCAGCTGCTGAATGCAGGTGTGGAGCAGGCAGAGTGGGATTTGACCAGGGATAAAATGTGTCAGAGGAAGGGAGGCCAAGAGTGCAGGGTGAGGGCTGAGAGGCGATTACCGTGTTGAACCTTGGAATCTAAACTGGGTAATGAGGAAGTGAAAAATTGAGATCAAACAACAATAAAAAGTAATAGAGTCAGTGGATGGGAGGCCCAGAGCGGGTTGAAGAATTTTTGGGATAGGGGTACGGGGGAGCAACATGAAAAGACTGGGGATGAGATTTTAGAAGGGCAGCAGGTATTGGTGGCAACCAAGTTGAAGGTATGGCATGGGGAGAGAGGGAAGCAGGGAGAAATAAATCACTGCAAGAGAAGGGCAGGGTACTAGAGAATCTGCATGAACATTGAAAACATAAAAATAATAAAACGGGGCCAGGCACTGTAGCTCACGCCTATAATCCCAGCACTTTACGAGGCTGAAGCAGGTCGATTGTGTGAATTCAGGAGTTTGAGACCGGCCTGGGCAACATAGTGGGACCTCGTCTCTATTAAAAATCAAAGGCCAGAGGCCAGGCCCAGTGGCTCATGCCTGTAATTCCAGCACTTTGGGAGGCCGAGGCAGGTGGATCATGAGGTCAGGAGTTCGAGACCAGCCTGGCCAACGTGGTGAAACCCAATTTCTACTAAAAATACAAAAAATTAGCCGGGCATGGTGGCACACGCCTGTAATCCCAGCTACTAAGGAGGCTGAGGCAGGAGAATTGCTTGAACCTGGGAGGTTCAAGGTTGAACCTAGGTTGCAGTGAGCTGAGATGGCACCATTGCACTCCAGCTTGGGCAACAAGAGCAAAATTCCGTCTCAAAAAAAAAACAAAAACAAATAAACAAAAAAAACAGGCCAGGGCGGTGGCTCACACCTATAATCCCAGCACTTTGGGAGGCTGAGGCAGGCGGATCACCAGGTCAGGATATTGAGACCATCCTGGCTAACACGGTGAAACCCCGTCTCTACTAAAAATACAAAAACAAAATTAGCTGGGCGTGGTGGCGGGAGCTTGTAGTCCTAGCTACTTGGGAGGCTGAGGCTGGAGGTGGGAGAATGGCATGAACCCAGGAGGCAGAGCTTGCAGTCAGCCGAGATCGCACCACTGCACTCCAGCCTAGGCGACAGAGCAACGCTCTGTCTCAAAAAAAAAAAATTTATCTGGGCATGGTGGCAGGCACCTGTAATCCCAGCTGCTTGGAGGCTGAGGCAGAGAATTGCTTGAATCCAGGAGGCAGAGGTTGCAGTGAGCTGAGATTGTGCCACTGCACTCCAGTCTGGGTGACAGAGAGAAACACCGTCTCAAAAAAATACAAAATAAAAATCAAAAAAATTAGCCGGGAGGATCACTTGAGCCTGGGAGATCGAAGCTCAGTGAGCTATGATCTTGCCGCTGCACTCCAGCCTGGGTGACAGAGCGAGACCCTGCCTCAGAAGAAAAAAGAAAAAAAGAAAAAGAGGCTGGGCTCGATGGCTCACGCGTGTAATCCCAGCACTTTGGGAGGCCAAAGATCAGGAGTTCATAACCCGCCTGGCCAACGTGGTGAAACCATGTCTCTCCTCAAAATACAAAAATGAGCTGGGTGTGGTGGCGGGCGCCTGTAATCCTAGCTACTAAGGCTGAGGCAGGAGAATCAATTGAACCCAGGAGGCGGAGCTTGCAGTGAGCCGAGATTGCGCCACTGCACTCCAGCCTGGGCAACAAGAACAAAAATTCTGTCTCAAAAATAAATAAATAAATAAATAATAAAAATAAGAAAATGAAATGAGGTGGAAGTAGAGTGATCAGGTGCTGAATCTTCCATTGTTGAGGGGAATGATGACCCAGAATCTAATCATGGGGGAATGAGAGCACCCATACAGATGTTATAGGAAGGCAGAGCCTCTCCTAGAGGATGGAGTCTCTGTCAATAGAGCTGCCAGAGCCAAGGGTATCACCTGCAGAGGGAGGTGAGTCAGTAGGAAGAGGATCACACTGTAACATTTTATTTCCTCTTGAGGGAAGAGTTGGGTGAGGTTGAGAGATCTGAGATTAAGAAACAAACATTCCTAAGGAAAAGCAAAAGAAAGCTAAGTCATTTTTTATTCATCTCTCTCTCTGCCTAATTCCTTTCAATTCAATTGAGTTCAAAGATTGGTAGAAGAGGTTTTATCTGATGAGGATGGGAAAAACAGAGATAAGCCAGATTTGACTCCTGCCTTCAAGTAGCTCACAAGGTAAACTGTATAGGTCCAGATATCAGGTGGGAAGAGATGAGAAAATATGCAGATAACATGAATCTTAGATCTAGATACTTTTCTCCTAAAGAAAATTGCTTGGATTGAAGTCATTTTTTGGCCTTTCCACTCTCCCTGGGTGGTCCTTAAAGTGCCTGTAAACCTGTGATTCCCAACCTTGGCTGCCCTTTGGAATCACCTGGTCATGTCTTAAATACTGATGCCTGAGTTCCACCCCCAGAGATTCTTTTTTGTTTGTTTTTGAGATAGGATCTCACTCTGTTGCCGGGCTAGACACAGTGGTGTGATCACTGCAGCCTCTGCCCCGCAGGCCCAAGCAATCCTCCTGCCTCACCCTCCCAAGTAGCTAAGACTACAGGCGAGCCATGGGACTTGGATAATTTTTTTTTTTTTTTTTTTGAGATCGAGTGCCTCTCTGTCACGCAGGCTGGAGTGCAGTGGTGCGATCTGGGCTCACTGCAACCTCTGCCTCATAGGTTCAAGTGATTCTCCTGCCTCAGCCTCCTGAATAGCTGGGATTACAGGCACATGCCACCACACCTGGCTGATTTTTGTAGTTTTAGTGGAGACGGGGTTTCACCATGTTGGCCAGGCTGGTCTTGAACGCCTGACCTCAGTTGATCCACTCACCTCAGCCTCCCAAAGTGCTGAGATTATACGTGTGAGCCACCGCGCCCGGCCTAGGCTAATTTTTAAACTTTTTTGTAGAGATGGGGTCTCACCATATTGTCCAGGCTAGTCTCGAACTCCTGGGCTCAAACGATCCTCCTGCCTCGACTTCCCAGAGTGCTGAGATTACAGGTGTGAGCCACTTGCACTGGGCCCAGAGATTCTGATTTAATTGTTTTAGGATGCGACATGGGCTTTCAGATATTTCAGTGCTGCCCAGTGGATTCTAATGTGTAACCTGGGGTAAGAACCATTGCTCCAAGGAATGCATGAAGCTCTGTTTGGAAACCCACTACTTTAATCTAGCCAAGAGGAAAGAGAGACGCCTTTTTGCTACAGTGAGGGATGAATTGATCCGGGCCTTGAAATATATTATAGATAAAATTTGACCAAGTAGACAGGCAGATGTGAGGAGGTGGAGAACATCATGAGCAAGAGCCTAGATGTGGTCTAAAGCCTCTGAAACTTGTGACAAGCTGCAAACAATTTGGTTTATAATAGGCAGAGTTTTGGGAAGGAGGTCTAAGATTTGGGAACAGCTGGGCAAATACCTGGAGGTGGGAATGATGAGTAATTCAGTATGGTTAGAAATTAGAATGAGCAGAGAAGCTGGACAATTTTAAATTATGGAAGCTGTTAAAGGCCAGATTAAAATTTTGTAAATAATTGAGTAGGCAATAGGGAACCCTGAAGGGCTTTTGAGCAGTGGAGTTACATAAGTGTGTTTAGGGAGGCTGATCTGACAATAGTGTGGAGGGAGACTTGAGGTAGGGAGAGGTAGGAAGTAGAGAGACCTGTTGGGAAAGCTGATGCAATAATCCTAACGAGGTAATTTTTCCAGCAAGGGCTGGGGAAAAATTACAGATTCAAAAGACATTGTGGTGGCATAACTGACTGGGCTTGAGAGCACACCAAAAATAAGGCAGGAGGGAGAGGGAGGAGGCAGCAAATTTCCAGATAAGGAAGAGTGATTGGGAAAACGGTCTACTAAGAGAGACAGGGAAGCAGGTTTTCTGTGGCATTTCATCAGTTCGTTTTGGAATGTGTTGATTTTAGAGGACCAACAAGCATCGTCCATGTAGCTATGATCTGCAGGCACTGGAAAGAACGTCTGCATGTAAAATACAGGTTGGAAAAGCATTTGATCAGCTGAGTCGAGTGAATGAGCTTTTCAAAGGAAAGTCTCAGAGAAGGGAAAAAAATCAGAGATGGACACTTAGCTGAAGGGAGGAGAAAAAGCAGGGAGGGAAGGTAGAGGCGGAATGGTTAGAGGTCTGTGTGGAGGTGGGGTGAAGGGAGGTCATATGTTTCTGAACCTGGGTGTGTGGGGAATTCAGGGTAAAGGGACAAACGGGAGGGTTTAGAGAGGCAGAGTACTGTGAAAATGCCATTGATTTGGGATCTGGGTAATTGGTTGCCATTTGAGAGAGAGATTTCAAGAGAATAGGGTGTGGATGCATATTTCAGTAAGTCAAGAAATAGTGGATATGAAAAAGAGACATATACAGACATATCTCTGATAGCAATATTCCTGGCCCCCCCCGCCCCCAGCTTTTTGGGATGGAATTTCACTCTTGTTGCCCAGACTGGAGTGCAATGGCGTAATCTCGGCTCACTGCAACCTCTGCCTCCCGAATTCAAACGATTCTCCTGCCTCAGCCTTCCAAGTAGCTGGGACTGCAGGTGCCCGTCACCACGCCCGGCTAATTTTTTATTTTTAGTAGAGACAGGGTTTCACCATGTTGGCCAGGCTGGTCTCGAACTCCTGACCTCAAGTGATCCACCTGCCTCGGCCTCCCAAAGTGCTGGGATTACAGGTGTTAGCCACCGCACCCAGCCACGAATTCTGTTTTTCAAGAAGTTTGGTAAGGTACACACATTAAATCCAAAACATCCAAGGGAGAACCCATGATATTCATGCCTCACCCTACCCTCCTCCCACATCTCCTATCACGTCTCCTATCTCAGTGCATAGCTAACCTTCTAGATTGTAAGCTCCATGAGGTCAGGGGTCACACCTGCTGTCTGGATGGACATCTCAATCAGCATCCAGCATGGAGTCTGCATGTTGCATACATGCATAAATTCAGGATAGGACCCTGTCCTGTGGGTGTACAACCAAAGACCCAAGCCCACTGCTGGCGCCATACCTTAATCACCACTCCCCTCACAAAAGAGGCCTCTTGGTTGATCTCAGGGTAGGAGAAGGCAACTAGTCCCAGGGAGACTTGAGAGGCCATTGACCTCCTCCCTGTGCTCCCACAGCAATCTGCTCTCTTTGCCTTTCCTATACCCCCTACAGTCCAGCATGTGGGGCTCTAATCCAAGTTGTCTGCCACCCTCCAGCCCACAGTCAGGAACAGCTATGGGCAGCTGGCATCTTTTCCTGGCCCCCATCACTCTATCCTTGACCATCTTCTTCACCATGGTCTGCCCTCTCTGTCATCTTGCCTTCCTGGAGTTCTGGGGATAGCAGGGAATGGAAAAGGGGTACTGGGGAAATAAAGCCTCACTGAGAAAATAAAGCCTTACTGAGAATGGACCCTAAGGTCTTCCCTGGTGGGTTCCCAGGGAGCTCCCCTCCATCCCCCATATTCATATGTCTCTCTGGCGATCTGGGAATCTGTCTCCCTCACGTTAGTCTCTGTCGGGTTTTCTTTTTTTTTCCCCTGGAAGAGGAGAGGAAGGGAAGTGAAAGGGGGAACCAAAAGCGGGGAGGGTCTTTGCGGGGCCGCAGTCTTTGGAATTGCGGGCAATAAATCAACTAAGTCTCTTTAATATTGTCTTTCAGAAGTTCACACACACTCACACACAGATCAGAACAAGGCGGGGGCCGCCGAGGGGAGCAGGGAGCGGGGACTTGGGAGGTCCCATAGCCTGGATTCCCTTCTGCCCGGCTGCCCAGGGGCTGGGATGGGTGGAAGAGAGTATTTACAGAGCGTTTACAGGCAGGTTTCTTATCCCAGGGAGAAGGATCCTACACCAGGAACTTCCCAAATGTCCTTAAAAAAAAAACAAAAGGAAAGGTTCTGGGATTAGCAAGAAAATAGGCAGAGACCTGGGTGGAGGGACGAAAATGTACTTGGAAAAAACCGCAGTGTGGGGGCGCTACTACCCCAGGGCTCGGTCCTTTTGCAGTAAGAAAGGGAGGAGTCTGTCCGTCTGTGAGCGAGGCCTGGAGCCACAAACCCAATCACTGGACTGAATCACCCCGCGGAGAAGAAAAGAAGGCGGAGCCTGCCGACCTGGAGGCGGGGTTTTGTCTGAGTTGGGGCGGAGCTTATAGAGGAGGCTGGGTTTTAGGGACAAAACCGAGGTTGCTCGGCTGGGGGCGCTACACTTTGAGGGTGAGGGGACCTGGAGCGACTGAGGGTCCGGCGTTTGGCCGGAATCCCGGAAAGCGGCGTCCCTGGGACTGTGGGTTTTGGAGGGGTTCCTGAGGAACTGGATTCGGAGCTTGCTCGCAAGGCGAGACGTTCCGTGGAGGCGGAGTTTACGATGTATCCAAGTCTGACGGCCCCAGAAGCAGGTGTGCAGGGCGCCCATTGGGTCCGCGGTATGACTGCAGAAAGAGCCTGGGAGGTCGAGGGGCGCAGAGTGGGGCCGGACCGGGGGCGTTTTTAGGGATCCCAGTAGTTCTCGTGGTGCTGCGCGGCGATGATGATGACTACGGTGAGGATGGTACAGAGCACCATAGCCGCGATGCCCACGGCCAGGGAGATGAAGGAGAAGTTCCGGGCCTCGCGTGAAGCGATCTCGGCCGACACCATGTCTCCGCGGGCCAAGGCCGTGCGCACCTACGGGGGAGGGGTGGGGGAAGGAGGTCAAAGAGCTGCAGCCTCGTTCGAACGTCTCAGCCTTTCTCTGAGATGGCCCCAGAACGCCCAGAACTCCCTGCCCCCGTCCCCAAACCGAGTATACCCCTGCCCCTTACCTGCACTGCCTTGAAGATGGCAATGATGCCAGTAGGCCAGAAGCAACAGATGGTGGTCAGCACCGCGATGGGCATGTAGTCGTGTGGCGGGCGCCTCGGCTCCAGCAGGGCCAGCCCTGGGCCCTGGGGCGGCGGGGGGAGAGTGGAGGTCACGCCTGTCCCCCCTGGGGTCCCGCCTGCATATGGCTGTGGAAGGAAAGTTGGGGGTAAGGGGCATCACTCCGACCCTCTCCCAGCCTACCAGCGTTGGGCGGCTGGCAAAGTGGCTTTAAAAGCACAATTTTTCCTATGGCTTCTCAAAGCACCCACTACCCTTCCAGAACACCCATAAATTCCACCTAAGCCCCTCTCCTCCCTTCCTTGCTTCATTAATCACCATATTCTTGGGCTTTCTACATTCTCTCCCGCAAGGTATGGTCCCACTGGGGCTGTCCTGGCCTCACATCAGACCTTGTTTCTTCCCTCCAGACACCTACCAGGCGTCCCCTACCCACTTAGTCCCACGCTTCTCCCACATCCCTCTTGGTTCCCAGCTTCCATTTTACCCCCGCCAGGCGGTTTCCTACTTTCAGACCTCCTCTGAACCTCTAGGCTCCGATCCCCCTCCCAGGCCCTGACTTTGGGCCCCAGTAGACTCCTACTCCCGGATGTCTCCCTAGTCCCTCCTGTCTCAGGCTCCCTTCTTTTTAGGGCTTGTGCCGGGAACATTACCTATTTCCTGCCCTTGTTCCTCTATCCTACCAGCCCCCTGCGTACCCCCAATTTCAAGTCCTGCGCGCCCCCCTCTTTCCCATGTCCCTGTCTGCCCGGCACTCACCGTGCCCACCGGGTAGACCGGCACGTAAGCAGTGCAGGGCTGCAGCTGCAGGGGGTATCCGGGTGCTACGTAGCCCCCCAGCGGCAGCGTGCCCACAGTTCCCGCGTGCGTGGGCACCACGAAGCCAGGGGCCTGGGCAGTCTGGGCTGGCGCCGGCGGGGGCGGGGCGGCGGCAGCGGGCGGCGGCGGGGGAAGTGGGCCCTCGAAGCGAGTCTCCTGCAGGTAAGGGTCGGGTGGCATGCGGGGCAAGGTAGCGCAGCCGGGTGGGGGTGCCCCGGCAGCAGGGCCGGGAGGGGCGTGGTGGGGGGGTCTCGGCAGCGTGGCGGAGGAGGAGGGACCGCGCTGAGCGGTGGCCGCGGAAGATGCCAGGCCCCCTGCCCCTAAGCGCGGGAGGGTGGCGGTGCCAGACTGATGGTAGTGGTGGTGGTGGTGATGGTGCGAGGAAGGGGCTGCCTGTGGCGGTGGGGCTGGGGGTTCGGCTGGAGGCTGAGGGGCATTGTAGGGCGGTGGAGAAGTGTGAGGGACTGAGTCTGGGAGTCCTGGGGGAGGTGAGTGGAGGAGAGGATAAGGGGAAAGATGACACAGTGATGAGTTGAGAAGGGGTAAGGGGAAACACAGCCGGTCAGGGATGGAGAAAGATAATGGGAGATACACATAGAGAGAGACAGGTGAGAAACCATCTCTAATTTGAGGGGCAAGAGAGGGGCTGTATCTAGGCCATCTGCCCCCGCTCCTTCTTCCTTCCAATCTAGTTTTGAGGTCACAACTCTCGTCTGCTTCTTTTGTGTCTTTTTCATCACCATGCACCCAGCTCTCACCTGCGAGACCCAATCCCCTCTCCTTTGCTATAGCTGCCTTTGGGCTGGCCTATCCGAGCTAGTTCTGTGTGTGCGTATGTGTAGACATGCAACCCTGTGTTAATATGTGCTCAATTCAACAGTTGTATAAACACATGTGGGATGACATGTGTTCCCCTCTGCTATTCCTTCAGTGGGGGGAGGAGTGCCCCAACCTCTATGAGAATCTCAGGACCTCTTTTAGGAAGGATTAAGAAAAGCCCTCTGGATTTTGCTCCCTTGACAACCCCCATCTGGTCATGTCTCCATATTTCTTCACAGGATGTCTCCATGCCAGCCAGTGACTGTCCATCTGTCACTCCCAACGATGCCATCCCTGCAGAACCTGGCTGTACCTTCTTCACCCTCTCAACCTACCCCCCTGCCCATGTTGTTGGCAAGGGTCAGAGGCTGCGACTGGAAAGAGGAAAGGAAGAGAAAGGGGGAGACAGAAAGAGGAGGGGGACTGGGGGAGTGTTGAGAGCTGGAGAGAAGGGAAATGAAATAGAACTACAGCTAAGGAGGGTAAGGGAGGGGGTTGGGGCAAGGGGGAAGGAGAGTCTGGAGACAGTGGAGGGGGTGGGAGGTTTTGTTATTGTTTTTACCTGACTTTTCGGATGACATGCCTGCGGTCTCGCTGGGACAGGGTCCCTGCAGCCGGAGTGGGGGTCCCTGGCCGGTGCTGGAGTCTGGGTGCTGGATGGCGCAGCCGGCAGCAGCGCAGAGATGGAGAGATGAAGGCAGCGGCGGGGGGGCGGGGGGGGGCGGGCGGAGGGAGAGCGGGGAGGGGGGGAGCTTAAAGGGACCGAGGCGAGGGAGGGGGAGCGCTTCAGACGTTTCCCACTTGGTCTCTCTGCTCTCGGACCACCTCTCTTCTCCTCTCACCCTGGCATTCAAGCCCCCAGTTTGGGCTCCTTTGGAGTTGTCATGGAAACACGGAGGCTAGACCAGGCGAGGCGGGTGGGACTAAGGAAAGGAAGGAGGGAGAGAGAACTCTCTGGAGTCTCCCCCTCCAAGACTCACTTAGTGATTATTTTGTGGGAGGAAGTGAACAGGTTCTCAGTGGAGTTAATGACCCAGGTGCCTCCAGGGGCACGTTGTCTCCCCGTCTTAGCTCCCTGCAAGGTGCCAGGGTCTTCTCTCAAATCCTTGGCCCCAGTTTCCCCCTATTTAGAAGAGATAAATACTTGTGTGTGAGAGAGAATTGTGCAGAGTTCAGAACTGCGATGGTCTGAAAAGTTCCCAGGATATGGTGAACTTGCCAACCTAGCAGTAAAGAGGGAGGCCCAGGTCTGTAATTCGGGGGGAGCTGGGCCTTGGGGGGAAAAGGGAGAGAGAGTTTGGGCGGTGTGCATACATACCTTCTTCATCCAGGACTAAGGAGCTGAAGCTCTTTTGGAGGGGGTAGGGAGTATGACTTAACTGCTCATTTCTGGCAGCTCTGTTGGTAATGTGTGCTGGTTTCCCCACTTTCCCTTTGCTTTTAAAGAGGCTGCTTAGAGTCTCTGGGCCGGTCAATGTTCAGATCCATTCCCTAAACCCCCCTACTCCCACCAACCACCTCCCACCAAGACGCATCTCCACCTCCTGAGTCGACCTGCGGTACAGCGTTATTAGTCTTTTTATTTGCTTATTGCATCTTGGGAACGCGTGGGTGGGTGAAGGGAGCAAGGATAGGAAGTCTATGGAGATTTACACCAGTTTTTTTTTTTCTTTTTTTTTTTTAAACAAAAACACAGCCAGATAATCATTATTCTTCCTTTACACCCCCTCAGCCCCCACCTGGGGCAGTCGCTCTCCCAGCTGCGTCCCTTTTCGTCCGTGTCCTAGCGGAGACTACAGAGCAGTACAGAGGCTCTCGCTGAAACCAGTCTCAGGCTCCAGAGAGTCAGATCACGGCTTCACACCAGTCGTTCTGGTCACTAGGCGTTCGCGTGAGCCCTCAACCCCTTACCGCCACCCCATCGTCACTCTACACCACTCCGAGAGCAAAATGGTTTGACTGAGACAAATTTAGACCAAGCAATGACCTTGTCAACAGAGAGAGGGGTTCAGACATGCTGAGAAATCCTTCTCTCTAGAGAAACGTCTTTAAATGCTAAGTAAAAACCCTAACAAGTAAAAGCCCTGAGGCACTAGGGTGTCGGGTAGGGATTATAGGCGGAGAGGTGGGACGCCTGAGGGTCTCGGTAGGGAGCCACCCAGAGATAACTCAGAGAACCACATTGTGGGGGTCGCTCAGGTTGAAAGACTGGTCGAAATTACAAGGGCATGAGTCAGCGCATCCCTATGCGCCCTCCGCCCCTTGGGGGTGGGTCGCTTATAGGGAGGGGAGTAGAGTAGGGCAGGAGAAATTGGGCCAGGCTGCACTTAGCTCAAGGGGCCTCGAGGACTCTCCGCGTCTCTGGAGACAAGGGCACTACACGCACTTCAGAATGAAGAGTTGTAAGTCGCTGACCTGGGGCGGACTGGAGGGTGGGGTGGGGGTGGGTATTGAGGGGCAAGCCCGGGCTGGCATCAGCCCTCCAGGCCACCCTGCCACTCACCCAGCACACGGCAAAATGCAGAGGACTACCTTTCCCTGGTCCACCCCCCGGCCGCCCCTTGGGGAATGAAAACTTCGTGTTCCGCTGCGAGCCAGACGCCTGTATTGGGAAGTGGGGAGAATCAAGGCGGGGGAAATCGGACCTTTGGGTCGCTGGGGGCAACGAAGCCTGGAGAGGCCTTCTTTCCATTCCCAGAATATGTTTGCTGCTTTTTCCTCTCCCCACCAGCCTAAATGGATCGCTCCGCCTAGTTCCTCCCCAGCACCAAGAGCGCAATGGAATATTCCATTGCCCCTCCGGTACTGGGTCTGTGTAGCCGGGAACGCTCGCGCGGTTGCCAGAGAAAGCCCCGGACGTGACGGATTTGCGCGACCCCAAGCAGCCCGTCCTTCCCCCTCCCATCCGTCATTCCCCTGCGCTGTCTTTCCTCACCCTTCCCCCTCCCCCGTGGGTTCCAGTCCTGGGAGAAGTAAACAGCGGGTGGAGCGAGGCCTACGGACCCAGGCCAGGTGGGAGTTTGCACGCTTCAAGGGGCCTGGGCTGCTGCTCGGGTATTACAGAACTCCGCGTTGTTCATGGCTGGGAAGATGCTTTCATCCCTGAACCTAGGGAACAAGTCCCCCGAACGCTGAGTTGGGGGCGGGACTTCGGGTGCGCGTTGGTGCGTCAACGTGGTAGGGGGGTGTGTTTGTAGGGAGAGGGCTGGAGTAAGTTAAAAGTAGGCTATTTTGTGACAGGGACCTGGTGAGGGACCTGGTGTGGGACCGAGAGGAGGTGGCTTGATTGCCAGGCGTCTGTTCCGAGGGAGGAGGGTGTTGCCATCTCCCTCACAGGCCTTTATCACCCTTTTCTCAGGCGGGAGCATGCTGGGGCTCTGGGGGCAGCGGCTCCCCGCGGCGTGGGTCCTACTCCTGTTACCTTTCCTGCCGCCGCTGCTGCTGCTTGCAGTCCCCGCGCCCCACCGCGCGTCCTACAAGCCGGTCATCGTGGTGCATGGGCTCTTCGACAGCTCGTACAGCTTCCGCCACCTGCTGGAATACATCAATGAGGTCTGGCAGGGGACACCTGGGTGCAGGGCGTTAGAGGCGTCTACTGTGGCAGGGGAGGGAGAGCGGGGAACTGAAAGCCACCCCTCTGGGCCTGCCCAGTTCCTCAGGGAGCTGGTGCTGGCGTGGGGGAGAGTTGGGGGACGGGATCCCTGGTTCTAGCAGGGTACAATAGACCTGTGGATGCGGGCCAGGGGTGGCGTGTGGGAGCTTCTTAGCCTATCCCCGGTGGCTGCATTGCCCCCTTCCCACAGACACACCCCGGGACTGTGGTGACAGTGCTCGATCTCTTCGATGGGAGAGAGAGCTTGCGACCCCTGTGGGAACAGGTGCAAGGGTTCCGAGAGGCTGTGGTCCCCATCATGGCAAAGGCCCCTCAAGGGGTGCATCTCATCTGCTACTCGCAGGGTAGGCGACTCCCCTGCCCCTAACTCCTAAGCCCTATCTGAGGCTTGATCCTTATCTGAGGGACACTTCCTAGTGTCCCTTTTTCTGAACCACATTGCTCCAGGCACAACCCTGGTACCTGAGCCCTTCCTTTCTGACTTCCCTCAGCACCTGGGTCTCATCTCTGTCTTGAATGGGAGGGAGGCTCCCTACACTGCTACCCCTTTGTTTCCTATTACCCATGGTTCTTGGACATAAGGGCAAATGGGGCAGGTAAAAACATCTTAGAATGAGAGGCAGGAGGCCCAGCATCTAATTCGGGCTCAGTCACTTATATGATGTGTGACATTTTGGCACAGGGTGTGCCTGCCTTCCGTAAGCCTCAGTCTCCTTTATGTACAGTATGTGTGTGTGTGTGTGTGTGGCAGTGGGGGTGGGGGGTGCTGCTGGCTTTGCTGTCCTTAAGTGTCTGCCCAATGTGGTGTTCTGCCTACAGGGGGCCTTGTGTGCCGGGCTCTGCTTTCTGTCATGGATGATCACAATGTGGATTCTTTCATCTCCCTCTCCTCTCCACAGATGGGACAGTATGGAGGTGAGTGGGCACTAGACCCCACAGAATGCCCTGAGTTTTGGGGGAACAGAGGTTTATGGTCACTTAACTGCCATTCTCTTGCCAGACACGGACTACTTGAAGTGGCTGTTCCCCACCTCCATGCGGTCTAACCTCTATCGGATCTGCTATAGCCCCTGGGGCCAGGAATTCTCCATCTGCAACTACTGGCATGGTGAGTGGGGATGCTGAACTGGGGCTTCCATGGATCAGGTCAGTTGCTTCCACCTCTGCTACAACCAATAGCAGTGATAACAATAAAGATAACATTTATTGAGCTATTTGAACAGGATCTGTTCAGAATTTCTTTTTTCTTTTTTTTTTTTTGAGAAGGAGTCTTGCTGTGTTGCCCAGGCTGAAGTGCAGTGCCGATCTTGGCGCACTGCAACCTCCGCCTCCCAGGTTCAAGCGATCCTCCTGCCTCAGTTCCCCTAGTAGCAACTTGCTATTGCTGGGATTACAGGCAGGCGCCACCACGCCCGGCTAAGTTTTGTATTTTAAGTAGAGATGGGGTTTTGCCATATTGGCCAGGCTGGTCTCAAACTCCTGACCTCAGGTGATCCACTCGCCTCGGCCTCCCAGAGTGCTGGGATTACAGGTGTGAACCATCGCACCCGGCCCAGAATGTTTTAAGTGTGTCACCTTATTGCCTTAGAAGGTTTAGTCTGTTGTGGGAGTCAGCAAACCTTGTCTATAAAGGGCCAGAGAGTAAATATTTTTGACTTTGTAGGACATAGAGTCTGTTTCACAACTCCTCAATTCTGCTGTTGTAGTGTGAAAGCAGCCATGTACCATATGTGAATGAATGTTCCTGTGTTCCAATAAAACTTCATTTACAAAAACAAGTAGCGGGCTGGATTTGGCCCATTGGTCACAGTTTGCCAACCTCTAGACCAGACCATGGGACCAGAATACTTGGGTTTGAATCTTGACCCTATTGGGTGACTTTGGGCAAGTTACTTAACCATTCTGTTACTTACTCAATTTTCCTTATCTGTAAAATATTATAGCATGTACTTCACCAGGTGGTTGTAAGGATTAAATCAATAAATGAATGCAATGTACTTTGAATAGCACCTGGCTCATATAGTAGATGCTAGATAAAAGTACTTGCTATTGCCAGGTGTGGTGGCTCACACCTGTAATCCCAGCACCTTGGGAGGCGGAGGTGGGCAGATCACCTGAGGTCAGGAGCTCAAGACTAGCCTGGCCAACACGGTGAAACCCCATCTCTACTAAAAATACAAAAAAATTAGCTGGGTGAGGGCACACGCTTGTAATCCCAGCTACTTGGGATGCTGAGTTAGGAGAATTGCTTGAACCTGGAAGGCAGAGGTTGCAGTGAGCGGAGATTGTGCCACTGCACTTCAGCCTGGGTGACAGAGATTTCGTCTCAAAAAAAGAAAAGTGAGACCGGGCGCGGTGGCTCACGCCTGTAATCCCAGCACTTCGGGAGGCCAAGGCGGGCAGATCACGAGGTCAGGAGATCGAGACCATCCTGGCTAACAAAATACAAAAAATTAGCTGGGCGTGGTGGTGGGCGCCTGTAGTCCCAGCTACCTGGGTGGCTGAGGCAGGAGAATGGCATGAACCCAGGAGGCAGAGCTTGTAGTGAGCTGAGACCGTGCCACTACACTCCAGCCTGGGCGACAGAGCAAGACTCTGTCTCAAAAAAAAAAAAAAAAAAAGTACTTGTTACTATGTTTAGAGTTATTATCACTACTGTTATTATTATTTTGAGACGGAGTCTCACTGTGTTGCCCAGGATGGAGTGCAGTGGTGCAATCTCAGCTCATTGTAACCTCCACCTCCTGGGTTCAAGTGATTCTTGTGCCTCAGCCTCCTGAGTAGCTTGGATTACAGGCATGGACCACCATGCCTGGCTAACTTTTGTATTTTTAGTAGAGACAGGGTTTTGCCATGTTGGGCAGGCTGGTCTCGAACTCCTGACTTCAAGAAGTGATCCACCTGCCTCGACCTCCCAAAGTGCTGGGATTATAGGCGTGAGCCACTGCACCTGGCCCATATTATCACTACTATTTTATTACTATCCACCTTGACTATTGCTGCAGCTTCCTTATTGGGCTTTTCACCACCAGTCTTGCTTCCTTTTTGTACTTCTTTTTCTAACTGCCCTTTGTACCCAGATCCCCACCACGATGACTTGTACCTCAATGCCAGCAGCTTCCTGGCCCTGATCAATGGGGAAAGAGACCATCCCAATGCCACAGGTGAGAATTCGGGCTCCTACCTGTGTTGCTTTTTCTGCTTCTTTGACTCCCTATGTCTCCCTCTCCAACCTATCCTGACCCCTGTGGCTGATTCAGCCTCTCTTCTTCCCATCCTACAGTATGGCGGAAGAACTTTCTTCGTGTGGGCCACCTGGTGCTGATTGGGGGCCCTGATGATGGTGTTATTACTCCCTGGCAGTCCAGGTAATAAGGGATTGTGTGGCCTGAAGATTGGCTAAAGACATCCCCCAACCCCAGTCAGTCTTTATCTCATGCCTAAAACTGGCCTGCTCCTTCCACCGTTCAGTTAGTGCGCCTCCCCCCATTTCATCATGTCACCCAAGACCAAAACCTGGGAGTCATATCCCAACCCCTTGTATCAAACCAGTCACTAAGTCCTGCTGACACTTCTCCTCTCCATCCCTATCACCCCCTTCCTCATTTTATAAAAGCTTTTAATTTTGAAATTCTTATAGATTCATAGGAAATTGCAAAGATAGTATAGAGAGGCCCTTCACCCAGCTTCCCCCAGTGGTTGCATCCTATGTAATTATAGCACAATATCAAAACCAGGAAATTCACATTGGTTCAATGTGTGTGTATAGTTCTATGCCATTTTATCACATTTCCTACCACCTCTTTATTTACCTGGACTATTATTATAACAGCCTCCAGCTTTGTCCCCTCCATCCTATTCCTTAGAAAAAAACCCATGACTCCATGGTACTTTGTGCTTTCCTGTGTTATAGGTCACCATGAGTGATCTGTAATGTCACCTGAGCTACTTGAATCACTCAAGAAATATTTATTCAACATTATGGGCTCAGGCTTGTTCTGGGCCCTGGGGATGCAGTGGTAAATAAAAGAGAAGTCCCTAATGTTACCTAGCTTATATTCTAGTTTGTAAGACAGCTGATACATATATACAAATATATATGTCAGGTAATAAGGCAGGGGAAAGGATTAGAGGATGACTGGGGCCTAGTTTCAATAGTGGTCGAAGTCCTCCTGGAAGAGTTGCCATTCAATTAGAGACTGAAGGAAGTGAAGGAGAGAGTTGTGCTCTGGGTGGAAGAACCCCCCAGGGAGAAAGTATGGCCCCCATGCCCGGCCTTGCCCGGCCAATATTTTTTTTTTTTTTTTTTTTGAGACGGAGTCTCGCTGTGTCCCCCAGGCTGGAGTGCAGTGGCACCATCTCGGCTCACTGCAAGCTCCGCCTCCCGGATTCACGCCATTCTCCTGCCTCAGCCTCCTGAGTAGCTGGGACTACAGGCGCCCACTACCGCGCCCGGCTAATTTTTTGTATTTTTAGTAGAGACGGTGTTTCACCGTGGTCTCGATCTCCTGACCTTGTGATCCGCCCGCCTCGGCCTCCCAAAGTGCTAGGATTACAGGCGTGAGCCACCGCGCCCGGCCAATATTTTTTAATTAAAAGATTTTAACTCCATCTGGCTGGGCGCGGTGGCTCACGCCTGTAATCCCAGCACTTTGGGAAGCCGAGGCGGGTGGATCACCTGAGGTCAGGAGTTTGAGAACAGCTGGGCAATGTGGAGAAGCCCCGTCTCTACTAAAAATACAAAAAGTAGCTGGGCATGGTGGCGCATGCCCGTAGTTCCAGCTACTCAGGAGGCTGAGGCAGGAGAATTGCTTGAAACTGGGAGGTGAAGGTTACAATGAGCCGAAAGGGTGCCACTGCACTCCAGCCTGGGGGACAAAGCAAGACTCCATCTCAAAAAAAAAAAAAAGAGAGATTTTAAGACCTTTTTGTTTTGAAATAATTTCATACTTGAGAAGTTTGCACCTGTAATCCTAGCACTTTGGGAGGCCAAGGTGTGAGCCCAGGGGTTTGAGACCAGCCTGGGCAACATGGCAAAACCCTGTCTTTACCTAAAATACAAAAATTAGCTGGGCGTGGTGGTGTGCCTTTGTAGTCCCAGCTACTCAGGAGCCTGAGGTGCGAGAATCGCTTGAGCCTGGGAGGTCAAGGCTGCAGTGAGCCGAGATCTTGCCATTGCACTCCAGCCTGGGTGACAAGAATAAGACCCTGTCTCAAAAAAAAAAAAAAAGTTACCAAAATAGCAAAAAGCAGACATGTATACTCCTCACCTACATTTCTCAAATGTTAACATTTTGTCATGTTTACATTAGTATCTTTTTTTCTCAATATATATACATTTATATATTTAAATGTTGTGTTTAAAAATAAACATAGATTCAAATTGCCTGAATATGCGCTCACAGATTATTCAAAATTTTCCAACTGTCCTTATAGAAAAAAAAAATATCCAGTGGAAGATCCTAATCAGGATCTTGAGTTGCATGATCCTGTCATGTCTCTTTAGTATCTTTTTTTTTTTTATTGAGTCTGAGTTTTGCTCTTGTTGCCCAGGCTGGAGTGCAATGGCACAATCTCGGGCCACTGCAACCTCCACCTCCCAGGTTCAAGTGATTCTCCTGCCTGAGCCTCCCGAGTAGCTGGGATTACAGGTGCCCGCCACCATGCCCAACTAATTTTATATTTTTAGTAGAGACAGGATTTCTCCATGTTGGCCAGGCTGGTCTCAAACTCCTGACCTCAGGTGATCCACCCTCCTCGGCCTCCCAAAGTGCTGGGATTACAGGCATGAGCCACCACACCCGGCCTTTTTTTTTTTTGTCTTGAGACAAAGTCTCACTCTGTCTCCCAGGCTGGAGTGCAGTGGCGCGATCTCAGCTCACTGCAACCTCTGTCTCCCAAGTTCAAGTGTGCCTCAGCCTCCCGAGTAGCTGGGATCACAGGCATACGCCACCACACCCAGCTAATTTTTGTATTTTTAGTAGAGATGGGGTTTTACCATGTTGGCCAGGCTGGTCTCGAACTGCTGACCTCAGGTGATCTGCCCACCTCGGTCTCCCAAAGTGCTGGGATTATAGGCATGAGCCACTGTACCAGGCCTCTTTAGTATCTTTTAATCTGGAATGGTTTTTAGTCTTTGTCCATGACATTAATATGACATTGATATTTTTGAAGCATACTGATCAGCTGTTGTGTAGAATTTCCCTCAGTGTGGGTTGGATATTTCCTCATGCTTAGGTAATCTTTTTTTTTTTTTTTTTGAGATGGAGTCTCACTCTGTCATCCAGGCAGGAGTGCAGTGGCGCGATCCCGGCTCACTGCAACCTCTGCCTCCCAGAATCAAGCAATTCTCCTGCCTCTGCCTCCCGAGTGACTGGGATTACAGGCGCCCGCCACCAGGCTCAGCTAATTCTGTATTTTTAGTAGAGACAGGGTTTCTCCACGTTGGCCAGGCTGGTCTCGAATTCCTGACCTCAGGTGATCCACCCTCCTCGGCCTCCCTAAGTGATGGGATTACAGGCTTGAACCACCACACCCAACTAATTTTGTATTTTTAGTAGAGATGGGGTTTCGCCATGTTGGCCAGGCTGGTCTTGAACTCCCGACCTCAGGTGATCCGCCGGCCTTGACCTCCCAAAGTGCTAGGATTACAGGTGTGAGCCATCTCGCCTGGCCAGTAATGCATTTTTGATGGGGTTTCTACAGAAGTGAGGTCATATCTTCAGTGTATCACCTCATGAGGTACCTATATCCAGTGAGATATTTTTGAGTGTCCTCCCTTGCTGCCTGTCTCCCCAGTAGGCCTTGGGTTCCTTTGGGACCTTGGCCCACCTTGATTTCTTCCTTTTTTTTTTCCTTTTTCCTTTCCTTTTTCTTTTCCTTTTTCCTTTCCTTTCCTTTTTGAGACGGGGGTCCCACTCTGTCACCCAGGCTGGAGTGCAGTGGCTTGATCTCAACTTACTGAGATCTCCACCTCCTGGGTTCAAGTAATTATCCTGCCTCAGCCTCTTGGGTAGCTGGGACTACAGGCACCTGCCACCATGCCCAGCTAATTTTTGTATTTTTAGTAGAGATGGGGTTTCACCATGTTGGACAGGCTGGTCTCGAACTCCTGGCCTCAGGTGATTTGCCTGCCTTGGCCTCCCAAAGTACTGCAATTACAGGCATGTGCCACTGCGCCTAGCCAGATTTTCTCCAGCTCTTCTTATAACTTCCCCACAAATCTCTTTGTAGCTTCTTTGGTTTCTATGATGCAAATGAGACGGTCCTGGAGATGGAGGAGCAACTGGTGAGCCCCCTGGGATTACTTCCCTTCCATCCACTGTCCCACCTTATTCCAGAGCCCTCTGTGTGACTCCCAAGCTGAAGGGTTCACCCTGTGGGGAGGAGGTCCAGGATCCCAGCAGTAACTCACTTTGTCTCTCCTTATGTCTCTCTTCCATGCTTCCATGCCCCTTCGACCACTTTGAAGGTTTATCTGCGGGATTCTTTTGGGTTGAAGACTCTATTGGCCCGGGGGGCCATAGTGAGGTGTCCGATGGCCGGGATCTCCCACACAGCCTGGCACTCCAACCGTACCCTTTATGAGACCTGCATTGAACCTTGGCTCTCCTGAGGATATATTCAGGGGTCCCCAGGAACTCCTCAGTCCAGAGACCAAGTGGTGGCCTTGGAAAGCAGATGTCAGGCTTTGGTGTGCCTGTGACCACCTCATTGCTCCCATATTATCCCCCACCAACCTGGCCTCCCAGAACCCCCTTCCTCTGCTCCTCCGTGAATGACAAGTCCAGGCCTCCCCTACCTCATGTCTTCTCATTTGGGGGATTGCTCCGTGCTCTCCCTTTCTCTCAAGGCCGAAGTTGGGAATTGAGAAACCATGTTTTTAACTTGTGGCTGCTTTTGCTGCTGCTGCTCCTCCGTATCTGGCTGTATGGGAGGAGAACCCACGCCTGCCCACCACAGGGGTCTCCTTCCAGGCCACTCAGGACATTTTTAGCTTCTCTTCTCCCCATGTTCCCTTTTTTCTCTGAAGTCCCCTGTCATCAGCCCTCCTGACCCCTAAGAGAGATGACCCATGAGAGTGGGGTTCTGAGGCTCCCCTATGGGGACAGTTCCATTTTTGAAGTGTCAGTGTTGGGGAATATCTGTGGCCTATGAGGCCCATCTCAGGTTTGGGGATCCCCCAGTCCCTATGATCAGTGTTGGAGTACCCCCCTGGGAGAGCCCAGTTTCTTTGAGGCCCCAGGCCCTCTTTTAACTACCCTTGAATGGGTGTAACCCCTGTATTTATGGAAATAAAGTTCCATTTCCTCAGTGTGATGTGGCTCATTTCCAGGTGGAGGGGACCTGGCTCCGCAAGGAGGGTGGGGACGGAGCCTGAGGCCTGGGTGCCCAGATGCCTGGTCTAGGGTGGGGACCCCCTTGGTGTTTCCGCTCTCTCTCAATGCCCATTCTTTGTGGGTTCCTGATTCTCTGTGGGTTCTTTCCTGCTGAAGACAATTATTTTCCTCTCCCAGTCCCCAAGACTGGGGGGTTAAGCTCAGGGCTCCAGTGGTTTGGGCCTCAGCCTCATGGGTGGAATGCGCCTGCCACCCCCAGGCTAGACGAGGGGGCAGAGGGTCAGTGTGGGCATTTTTTGTGCCCCTTTTGAGCTTTGTGGGCCAGAGCTGGGTGTAGGGCTGGACAATGAGCCTCCTCTTCCTTGAAAGAAGGAATTTTGGCTGAGACAATAGGGCCCTGTCTGCTCTGGCATGGGAGGTGGTGGCTGACTCAATTCTGCTCCCCCTAAGCCCTAACAAATGTCCTCAAGAGAGGGGGGCAGTTTTCCCCTTGGTGCCCTGGGCTGCCCCCCTGCCCCTTTGTGACGACTTGCCCTTCTAGCTTTCCTCAGCTGATCTTGCTTTTTCTCCCATAACCTGACCTGCTTTGTTCCCTGCAGCTGTTTCTCTGCCCCCTAACTCTCCCCTAGTCTGTGTCGGGTTGAAGGGGGTACTGGTGGTGTTACAGAGCTCGTAGCTTCTGATCTGGGGAGTCCAGAAATAGGGGCCTCAGAGGGTTGGAAAGATACTTCTAGGGAGCCCTTTGCTGGGGCGGGGATGAGGGTGGTGGGACTTGACCCTACTGAGCTGACCCTGCTGGAGCTAAGGAGGAGGCTTGTGGGAGGGGGCAGGAATGGGAGGACTCTCTGGCCCAGCCCCTCCTCTCCTTCTTAGCCTGCCAGGCCCACCCACCAGTCTGAGCTGCTTCTGCTGAGGCTGGTCTGCCTGAAGCCTCCCAGGAGAAAGGAGAAGCCAGGTGGGAATGGAGAGAGCGAGGAAGGCAGGTGGGGAGAGAATTTCAATGGGGAGAGTGGGGTTTACTCAGAGACTTAGGGTGGGCGTGAGTTGAGGGGTGTTTTGTTGGAGCAAGGGATGTGCATTTAGGGCATACGTGATGGTGTGGGTGTGTGAGGGGAGTAGCAGTGTGTGAAAGGTGTGGAGTTTCCAGGTGCTTGGTTTATGTGTATGGTGTGAGGGTATATAGGTAGGGTTTTTTGTTTTTTTGTTTTTTTTTTTTGAGACAGAGTTTTGCTCTGTCACCCAGGCTAGAGTGCAGTGGCACGATCTTGGTTCACTGCAACCTCTGCCTCCCCGGTTCAAGTGATTCTCCTGCCTCAGCCTCCCAAGTAGCTGGGATTACAGGCACCCAACACCACGCCCAGCTAATTTTTTGTATTTTTAGTAGAGATGGGGTTTCACCATTTTGGCCAGGCTGATCTCGAACTCCTGACCTTGTGATCCACCCGTCTCTGCCTCCCAAAGTGCTGGGATTACAGGCATGAGCCACCATGCCCGGTCAGCGAGGGTTTTGAAGGTATGAAGTTATAAGAGGGCATGTTAAAGACAGAAGGGTCGGCTGTGCATGGTGGCTCACACCTGTAATCCCAGCACTTTGGGAGGCTGAGGCGGGCAGATCACCTGAGGTCGGGAGTTCAAGACCAGCATGACCAACATGGAGAAACCCTGTCTCTACTAAAGAAAACAACAACAACAAAAAAAAAAACAAAATAAAACAGGCCGGGCATGGTGGCTCACGCCTGTAATCCCAGCACTTTGGGAGGCTGAAGTGGGCGGATCACAAGGTCAGGAGATTGAAACCATCCTGGCTAACATGGTGAAACCCTGTCTCTACTAAAAATAATAATAATAAAAAAAGCCGGGCGCGGTGGCAGGCACCTGTAGTCCCAGCTACTCGGGAGGCTGAGGCAGGAGAGTGGCATAAACGCAGGAGGTGGAGCTTGCAGTGAGCCTAGATCATGCCACTGCCCTCCAGCCTGGGCGACAGAGCAAGACCTGTCTCAAAAAACAAAACAAAACAAAACAAAACAAAAAATTAGCCAGGCGTGGTGGTGCATGCCTGTAAACCCAGATACTTGGGAGGCTGAGGCAGGTGAATCACTTGAACCTGGGAGGCAGAGGTTGCGGTGAGCTGAGATCGTGCCATTGCACTCCAGCCTGGGCACTAAGAGTGAAACTCCTTAAAAAAAAAAAAAAAAAAAGGAGGGTCATAAGGGGAGGGTTGACTGTGTGTCCCTCCAGGTTGTGCAGAGGGGATGAGAAGTAGGTTAGAGGGGAGGTGGAGGGAGTGTGCTGGGATGTGAGCTTTTATGATGCTGAATGGATCATGATATGCTAAGGATAGGATAGCACTGGGTTGTACACACAGGTGTAAGCAATTCTGGTGGCTAATATGTAACAGTGAATGTCCTGACTCCCTTAGAGGGCACCTGCAGAGTGCCCTTGGAGGGACTAGTGCTGGAGAAATTAATAGGAGAGAGGACGGACATCCATTAACCTTTTCTTGCCTGCAGCCTGTAGGGTCCAGCGTCAAAGAGAATCATGGGGTCCAGGGCTGAGCTGTGGACTCTCTTAGGCGGATTCTCCTTCCTCCTGCTACTGATATCAGGCGAGGGGGCCAAGGGTGGATTCCTCAGAGAGAGGTGACAACAGAGGGGGTGGGACCCGGGTGAGCTCTTCTCGGGAGCCTTCTGTTGGGGATGGGGCTTGACAGGAGGCAAAACTTAACTGGAAGTTTAGAATGGGGGTGAGAGGCTGTCATCTGGAGGGGGAGCGGGGCCTCAGTAGCCTCTTGAGGGAAGTGGGACTCCTGGCTCCCCAGGGCCTGGCCTACTCAATCTCTCCCACCTCATCCTCTGGCATGGACGCAGTCAGGGAGTCTGCTCCAAGCAGACACTGGTGGTCCCGCTCCGCTATAACGAGTCCTACAGCCAACCAGTGTACAAGCCCTACCTGACCTTGTGCGCTGGGAGGCGCATCTGCAGCACTTACAGGTGAGGGATGGGGAGATGGGACCCCAAGAACCCCGACCAGGACCCGTACTCAGGGTCCTGAGCCAGGCGCTGTGTTCCAGGACCACGTACCGCGTTACGTGGCGGGAGGTGAGGCGGGAGGTGCAGCAGACCCATGCAGTGTGCTGCCAGGGCTGGAAGAAGCGGCACCCGGGGGCACTCACCTGTGAAGGTGAGGCTGAGTCTTCCAGGCCTTGCGGGGAGGCGCGCCCCACGGAGCTGGGGAGCTGGGTCATCGGTTAGAGACTGAACCCCACTTCTCTGTCTGCAGCCATCTGCGCCAAGCCGTGCCAGAATGGAGGCGTCTGCGTTAGGCCTGACCAGTGCGAGTGCGCCCCCGGCTGGGGAGGGAAGCACTGTCATGTGGGTGAGTCAGCTTGTCCTCCCCACCTACCCTGGCGCTTTCCCCCGCCCCCTCTCTCAGCCCCTTCCTCTTTTCGGTAACTAGACGTGGATGAATGTAGGACCGGCATCACCCTCTGCTCGCACCGTTGTCTTAACACCGCAGGCAGCTTCACCTGCGGCTGCCCGCACGACCTAGTGCTAGGCCTGGACGGGCGCACCTGCACGGAGGGGTCCCCAGAACCCCCAACCAGTGCCAGCATACTCAGCGTGGCCGGTGAGCGGGCAGGAATACAGGCCACCGGGGGAACCCGGGACAGGCGTCCAGGCTTGGCAGTGGTTATGTTCTTGGTCTTCTTTGTCCCTAGTTCGGGAGGCGGAAAAAGACGAGCGCGCTCTGAAGCGGGAGATTCGTGAGCTGCGAGGGCGCCTGGAGCGGCTGGAGCAGGTAAGCTAAGCCTGCTGGGTGGGGCGAGGCCAGACGTCACTATCCATACCCTGAGGCATCTCTTCCTTTGTAGTGGGCCAGTCAGGCTGGGGCCTGGGTCCGAGCGGTGCTGCCCATGCCGCCTGAAGAGCTGCAGCCAGAACAGGTGGCTGAGCTGTGGGGCCGGGGTGACCGGATCGAATCTCTCAGCGACCAGGTGCTGCTGCTGGAGGAGAGGCTAGGTGCCTGTGAGTCCTCACGCTCCTCCCGCCTTGACTTCTATTCCCCAACCTTCCCCAAGACCCCTCCCCATTCAAGCACGCCCTCTTTTCTCCAAGCCCCCTCTCCAACATTCACTGTCCTCATGCTTCTCCACTTCACCATCGTTCTCTTCTGAAATCCTGTCCCCAGCCCAATAGTTTCACTTACTGTTTGGTGAGAGTGGCAGTGTAGTCCACTCCAGGCTGACCACAGCCACTGTGTCTGCCATGTCATTAACCAGGCTCCTGTGAGGACAACAGCCTGGGCCCTGGCCTCAGTCATCGATAAGAAGCCTCTACAGCACCCCTAATTTATACAGAAGCCAGACCCACTAATCCTCTGGGATTGGCCGACTGTGAGCTGCAGATAAGGCTATCAACCACCAAAGAGCAATGAACAATGGAAACTTCAGAGAGCTGAAGAAAGGGGGAGGCCTGTGTTCTGGGCCCACCCCTGAGTCTTCTGGCTGGGGGCAGGTTGCCTGGGCAAGAACTGCTTCTTCGATTCCTTAACAAATGCAACCACCAAGCACCCAGATCTTTCTCTCTCTCTCTTTATTTTCAGTTTTTTGCTGTTATCCAGATAATTAATAAAAACCAACCACGCAAAACTGGGTCCCACCCTCTCCTTTTGCTCCCAGCCTACCTCCCCAGTTGTGGGAACAGGTCTGGAGCGAGAGGCAGGGAATGGCTAATGCCACCGGGAAGAAATGAAAACTGGCTCAGAGAGGGGGAAGCCTCAACAGAAAAAGAAATAAATTAAAAGCCCTCCTATCCCCTCCAGCCAGGGTTTGTTCCTTTCCCCAACTCCCCAGGGGGCAGAAGTGAGCGCAGCACCCGATGTCTGCTTCTTCCCCTTGTGTCTGGTGAAATGGTGCAGCAGGGCTGCAGGGGGCTGAGTGGGGTCAGGTCCACTGAAGAACTGTACCATGGGGACAAAGAAAACCAGAAATGTGGAGACTGAACTGGTATCCCAGAGAGTACACAACCCTGGGCATCTGGGCAAGGGCAGGCATGAGACCTCTGAATTAGAAGGGTCCAGCCCCCACTGACGGGAGGCTACACTGGGAGGGAAGGTGAAGGTGCTGAGGAAAGCTCCCAGGATGAGCCTGGGAGGACTGCTCCAGGTATCAGCTTCCAGCCACAGGGCGAGAAGTCCTCCTCACATGGATGAGTCCATTGAATCCATGGACTTTGGGGTGGGGGAGAATTGTTCCACAGAATGGATGAGTCCACTGGCCAATGTGGAGTAGAGGGGGAGAGAAGACCACACAGGAAGAGACTCCACTGGGGATGGAATGTTCCCCACCCTTGTGTAGGCTGAGTCACTGGAGATGAGGGGGAGGCAACTGTCCCACAGACAAAACAGTAGGAGGTGGGAGTCAAGAGTGGAGACTGCACGGAGGCAGGAGTCCATGGATGGGGCCAAGAGGGGGCAGGAGTGGCGCTGTATCCACATTCACTTCAGAAGTTGAAGATTCCAAAGAGGAGAATAAGTGGGGAGAGGGGAGACAAGGAAGAAGGTTTGGCCCTGCTTCAGGGCCCACTGGGTGGGTAGGTGTGGGGAAGAAGATGGGGACAGATGGGAGGAGAGCTCAGAGCCAGGGTTCACCCACCCCCGCCAGGCTTCTTCAGATAGTCACCACCACCCCGGCCATCGGTGGAGATTTCCCGGAAAACAGTGAGCATGGAGTGCCGGACTCTGTCAGCCAGAGCTGGGACGTCATCTGGTGTCAGCCCTTCTGTGGGCACTGGGGGCAGCACCCGCACCTGACATTGTCCTGGGGCAAGGGGAGCACCATCATGGCCTGTCCACCCAGGTCTTTGCCCACAGGTGGGGCCCAGCTTCTGAGGGATACTCTTCCTCAACCTTTCAGTTCTCTTCCCCCAACCCTGGACAACCATCCCTGGGCTTGCCAGCTGCCACTTCTGAGGCCCTTCTAAACAAAGCCTTCTCCAATTCCCAGTCCAGACATCTCCTCAGCACTCCTCCAGCCCCCCTCCTCTGGGTTTGGCATTTACTGCTGAATGAGTGTTATTCATTACAGCTTTGTGCACACAGGCCTTATCTTTCCTGCTAGATTAGTAACAGCCTCTCTTGGTGGGACCAAGTGCTACCCACCTGGCAGGGTATGGTGGTGCTTGGTAAAGACTTATTGGCTGCTGTGGGTTAAACTAGATGACCGTGTGGACATCTCATGGCTCTGACACTGAATGATCCCCCTGCCTCACAGGGATGTCCTCCCAGCCTCTCTGGACACACCCGACCCCAGAACTGCTCAAAGCCCTCACCCGAGGTGAAGCGGCGCTCCTTCTTGCAGTAGAAGTCTTGGTAGGAGGACATGACTATGGGGACAATGGGAACCTGGGGAAGGGGTAAAGCAGGTCAGTCCACAGCTCTCTTCTGAGACTCCTACAATAAGCCCCTGCCCAGAGATGAGGGAATGGTGGGGGTGGGCAGCTGAGTAGCAGAACAGGGAGCAGTAGTCACCTGGGCCTGCACTGCAAGATGGAAGGCGCCACGTTTGAAGGGCAGCATGGAGCCGTTGTGGTTTCTCGTTCCCTCAGGAAACACCCAGACCCTCACCTGGGGGAGAAAGAAAGTCAAGGAAGACAAACACATATGGAGGAGTCAGAGTAGGCGTGATGTTATAATGGGACCTCTGAGGCCCATTGGCCCTGCATATCAGTTTATTTACAACTATTCTACTTTCTATCCCTCCAATCCCCCATTTCCCCAGGATGACTCACGTCCTGGGTGAGCAGGGTCTGGGCGACCTCAGACATGACACTGATGGCATCCCCCGTGCGCTTCCGGTCGATGAAGATGACTCCTGCCAGCCAGCAGGCCAGCCCGGCAGAGCCAGCCCACAGTAGCTCACGCTTGGCAATGGGCACACAGCGGCCTGGCAGCACTTCCATCATCCCTTGGGCAGGGTGGGGGTGGGTGAGGATTGGGGTGGAGGCAGTGTCACAGAAAGCAACCCACCTCACCCAGATCATCACCCACTCTGGTAGGGACTGGAGGTGAAGGAGGAGACTAGGCAGGGGGAGCCCCAAGTGAAGGAAAGGGTGACCAAAGGTGTATGTACCCAGCTTATGAGGGCAGTTCTACCCAGGGAATGAAGGCCTGAGCGGGAGACAAGGGGGCAATGTCCCAGAGGAAGGAGAATTAAGGATCTCAAGGAGAAGATATTCTAGGGAAGGTTCCAGGAGGGGAGGCATGACTGGGGGAGGTGTGCCCTGTGGTGGGGTCTCACCAAGCAGATCGAGGGAGCTCTGGTGGTTGGAGACAACAACATAGGGCTGTGAGGGAGGGAAGTGGTGAGCCCCTCGCACCTCCACTCGGATCCCGTACAGGTATTTGATGTGGAGCAGCATTAGACGCAAGATCCTGTGGGGTCACGGCAAGGGGTCCCAGTGGGATCCATTGATGTCCATCTGCATGCCTCAGCTCCCCCCAACCCTATTGTCTTTCTGACCACCTTTGCAGTCCTCTCCCCATTCCCTGTCTCTGGTCTCTCTCAGTCTTTTCTACACACACCATGCCCCCTTCCCCCAATCCACTACTCGCTTTGTACCCTTAGGTTCCCTCATTGCCCAAGACCCCTTGCCCCTCACTTCATGTTCTCAACGTTGCGTCCTCGCACGGCACACACAGGGATGGCGAGCACAGCCAGGAAGAGGATCCAGCCATTGTAGAAGGCCATCTTGAAGAAGTACTTGGCACTGGGGCTGCAGAACCACAGGGTGGGCAGCAGGAAGAGCAGCAGCAGGAAGAGCAGCAGCAGCAGCATCCATGCCCCTGGCCACAACTCCATTCTGGCCACCTGCAGGGGATGGGGCAAGAGACAATCAGCCTGGTTTCTGGAGGCCAGTGGGGTAGGCAAGGCACAGAAGGCAGGGTTGGGGACTGGTGCTATGAGGACAAGGGCCAGAGAAACAAGCTGGGGCAGGGTTCCCATTGAAACCTTCCCAGGAAGCCTCTCTAGGATGAGGGTGGTGGAGATAGAGCTCAAGACTGCTCTCCCATTCCTCTTCCTGAAGGCTCCAGATATATTCAGACAAGAGACACAAGACATGGACATCTACACCTCACAGATACCTGACAATAAATGACAATAAGAATGATAGTAACACTTGTAGCTGGTAAGGGTCTTATAATGGTCTATACTTGTGCCGTCCAAGAAAGTAGCCACCACCTACATGTGGCTACTGAGCACTTGAAATGCAGCTAGTCTGAACTGAGGTGTGCTGGAAATGTAAAATACACATCATATTTCAAAGACTGAATAAAAAACAAAATGTAACATATCCCATTATTAATCTTTTATACTGACTACATTTTGAAATTATAATCTTGGGCCAGGCGCAGTGGCTCACGCCTGTAATCCCAGCACTTTGGGAGGCCGAGGCGGGTGGATCACAAGGTCAGGAGTTCAGGACCAGCCTGAACAACATGGTGAAACCCCGTCTCTACTAAAAATACAAAAATTAGCCGGGCCTGTTGGCACATGCCTGTAATCCCAGCTACTTGGGAGGCTGAGGCAGGAGAATTGCTTGAACCCAGGAGGTGGAGGTTGCAGTGAGCCCAGATCACACCACTGCACTCCAGCCTGGACAACAGAGTAAGACTCTGTCCTAAAAAAAAAAAAAAAAAAAAAGAGAGAGAGAGAAAAGAAATTATAATCTTTTAGATGTATCAGATTCAAGAAAATATATTACTAAAATTAATTTCACTTTTTGCCTTGTAAAAATGTGGCTACCATAAAAAAATTACGTATGTGGCTTGCATTATATTTCTGTAGAACAGCACTGGTCTATATATTAAGTTAAACTCTTAAAATGACCCATACAATAGTCTAGAAAGTACTATTATTATTTACATTTTATAGGAAATAGGCCCAGAAAGGCTAAATAACTTACCTGAGATCATACAGCTCCTGAGTTAAATCTAAGCCGCCTGTGTTCCTAACCACTCGGTTATGCTGACACTGGTATGTACTGCATATACATATACGAACACAGCACACAGCATATATGGTGACTGTGACAGAACACCCACAGCCATATACCCAGGGGCCAAATGGCAAGATTAAAAGTTCATGTCACTAATGCCAACACACAGTCATACAAAGACTAACATGTTCACACACAGACACAAATTTATAATTACACCCAGTGACAGATAAAATAATGTGAATGCGTAACTAGTAACTAGAAAAATCCCTCTCCACCCAGGCAGCTCCCCCATTCCTAGGTAGACTTATGGACATACCTGGAATAGTTACAAAGACCAATCCTACCTCCACACAGGCAAATGAATCCAACCACCCTTTCCCTTCCTTCTAGTGACACTGCGTGGGCAGGTACAGTGTGTAAGGCCTCACCAAGTGAAAAATGGAGGGCAGGGAGTAAAGGGGACATAACAGCACTTGCCCTGGGAGAGGAAAGGGCTCAAGAGGAAGAGGGGCAGGACACAGAACCTGTGTTCTAGGTTCTTCCTCCTTCCTCCACTCTGCCCCACTGTTGGGGGCAGGGTAACAATTCACAAAAAGGGTGTACAGGCAAATACCTGTCATTCCTACTGAGGCCACAGGCACTGTCTTCCCATGACGGGAAGGGCTATGCTCAAAGGTAAGCCTATTGCCAAGCAAGAAGGTAACAGGCAATAGAGGAAACAGGAGACCCTGTCAGTTGGAATACTGTAGGCTTTCTGAGCTGCTCCATCCCACTGCCCCTACAAGTTCAGAACAGCATCATTTCTCCCCTGAACTATGTGGAGTAGGCTCCTAACCCCCTCCAATCCATCTTCCACGTAGCAACCACAGAGATTTTTCTGTTAATACAAATTTTTCTGAAACGCAGAGCATTTCCCTGTCTTGCCTAAAGGTTCTTCTTGACAAGTTGACTTCTGCTTACATCTTCGACCACATCCTCACAAAACTCTTTTTGTTCCAGTCAAACTGATTCACTTCAGTTCCTCAGACACCATGATCTTTCACGCTTCTGCACCTTGAACATGCTGTTCCCTTTGACTGGAATGCCCGGATCTTTTCCTGCCTCACACAGCTCAGTGTCACCTTTCGGAGGGCTGCCTGAACCCCTCCAGGCCTGTGCTTTCATTACACTTTTATCTTGACCAGTGGGTCTTGAAGTGTAGAAATGCAAATTATTAGACTTCACCCCAGATCTACTGAATCAGAAATTCTGGGCATTAGGTCCAGCAATCTATTTTTCTTTTTCTCACTCAGACTGGTTTTGAACTTCTGGGCTCAGGTGATCCTCCTGCCTCAGCCTTCCAAACTGTTGGGATTACAGGTGTGAGCCATCATGGCTGGTTAGCAATCTGTATTTTAACAAGCCCTCTGGTGAGTCTGATGTGCGCTTGAATTTAAGAACCACTGATCTTGACAACACACTATGTGTTGACTGGCATTTTTGTTTCCCTCCTTAGGCTGTAAGCAGCTTAAGGACAGGGACTCTGTCTTATCTCCAATACCAGGACAATAGGAGATGGAGTAGGTGCTCAACAAACACTTGCTGAACAGATTCTAAGGCTATATACACACCCACAGAGCCACAACTAATGACAGAGATGGCAGTTCTGATCACAAATTAGATAGTTACCCTCTTGAGTAGTACTGACTACTAAAAGAAAAGTCACTGAGAAAGTAACGAACACATGAAGCCTAATGGTAACCGACTCTGAATAGATACATGCAATACATGGCCATAATGAAGGCAGAGTAACAATAATCAAGAAGAGGTCATGTCACAAGAGAAATGCACAGAATGGGATTAACATGCCACAGGGAAAGATGCTGCTCTCATCAAATGTGTGCCAACAGTGAAAAGAATGGAAGATAATGTCCATAAATACCAACGATGGGGTTCACAGCAGGATTGACCCTGTGACATGCATTGATCTCATGGACACAGACTGTACACAGTCACTGGAAAGATAATGTTTGTGTAGAGAGGTATGGGCCAGGGAGGTCACCAAGGTAAGGCATGCAGGGATGGTTCTTTGCAGACCTGGAGACCCAGTTACCTTCTTCTCTAACACTTGATATTAAGTGACCCTCTTCAGAGAACAAAAGTCCAAGGATTTAGAAATGCAATGGAGGGCCAAATTTAATGAGCGTACGGTTCATAAAATACACTGATGATAAATTTATAACACACATTCTATGGTCCTGTTACATCAGTGTATTGTGCAAAGGGGCATACACATGTGTTCTGTGAACTGTGACTGGGAAAACACAGCAAACGGGCCAACTGAGTCAGACATGAGTGTGTAGGCTATTCAGCCAAGCCATGGGATCCCACACATGAAGACTACTGCAAATGGTAGGACCACAGACATGTCAGCCAAAGTAAAATAAGGTATATAACCTTCACATGCTGAAATAAACATGCCAAAACATAAAACGTGCGAGTAACAGGAAACTATAAAACAGGTGCAATATAAGAAAACTCACACACATGCGGTACTTGAACATGTCAAAACTGGATGTGAGACGTGGACACAAGAACGGAGAATGGGCAATTCTGATGGAAAATAACACACCATTTCTACACAGCCTATGGAGAGCATTGGGACAACCTAGTTGCACACAAGCCATTAAACATGTCAAAGGCACACAGACTCAATGTAGAAAACATGGCTCCCATAAGGCATTTGTGTGTAAGGGTCCAGCAGTGTGGAAGGCCACTGAGAAACAAGAGGTCCTGTGCCTAGATGGAAACAGAGGGGCCTAAGGGTATATTCCTAAGAGGCAAATTCTGCTGGCCGCCTCCCCTCATGACCCCCGCAAGAGTCATGTGGGGTCAAAGGGCAAGAAAAGGAATTGGGGAAGGTGTAGGGAATTCCCTCTCCAGGATTCCCTGTGCACACTCCCAGTCCCAAATTCACAAGGGTTTCCATTTCTCCCCCTCCCGTGTCTCTTCCATCCTTCCTCCCTCTCAGGTCCCCTCTCCTATCCCCAGCAACCCTCTTCCCAGTCAGCCCCTCTCCTTTCCCCAGCAACCATCTCCCCCAGTCGGCCCTCCCAGACCCAATCTCTCCCCTTCCCCTCATCCTAGTCGCTTTCAGCACCCTCTTCCCTCCTCCTCCCATCCCTTTCCCGCCCACACCTCAGTGGGGTGGGGGGCCTGGGGGGCTGGCCCCCTCCCCAGCCAGGCTGCGGCAGCGGTGGTGGCGGATGGCTGTGTCTCTGCCTCTGTCGGGGTGTCGGTGCCAAGGGGGCGACGGGATTTGGGGGTGTCCTAGCCCCGGCCGATGGAGGGGAGGTGGGAGTGGGAGGTTGGGCCCATAGCGGTAGGAATGGTGGGGGGTTGTCCCCCCAGCACCCTCCCTCCCTCCCTCCCTTTCTGCTGTCTTTCTGAGGGCTGGGGCTTCTGCTGCCGCTATTCCCCCCCTACCCCTCCCCAACGCCTGCTGGTTTCCGGGGCCGGCCAGGAAGTGGAGGGCGGTGATGGGCAGCCTGTTTTGCCAATCGTCTCCCAGAAACTCAGGCATCTCCTCCCCACGTCTACCAGTGTACTCTTGGGAGCCCCGCCCCAGGAGGGCTCAGGCGGGCCCTCCCTCTGCCTTTGCTCCCATCTCTGGCTCCAGCTGCATCTTTTTATTCTCTAACTCCCTTTGAGTTCTGGATCCCCTGGTGCTATATTTCTCCTTCGGCACATTCCTTCCTTTATTCTCCATCAGCTCTCTTTTAACTGCCACTTTTACTTGGTCTCTTTTTTTCTCAACTCCGGTTATCTGCTGCTTATTCCCCGCAACTATTCTTAAGGACCCCTCTTCCCGTTCCCCTTTCAATTCTAAGCATTTATCAAACACCTACCTACCATATGACAAGCATTAAGTTCACCTCTCTTATTTTTCTCTCCAGGACTCCATCTCACCCCATCTCACTCTCCAGTCCTCTGGTCTGGTTTCCTTTGCCCTTTGTCCCTCACTATCTCCCAGCTGTCCAGCTCCCCCCTCCACCTGCCTTCTCTGACCTTTAAAGAGATCTCTTTGGCCTCATCCCTGAACCTTTCCTTTTCCATGCTCTTTTCCTTCTGTACTTTTTCTTTCCTACTTCCTTCCTATCAGTCTCCTTACTTCCCCAAGCTGAGACAACCCCTTCTCACAACATACAATATGGGTACATCTTTTCTTCCAATGGAAATTGGGCGTCAGGAGTGCTTTCTAGAAAAAGACAAAGTGAGGAAGAATGCCGATTCCTCTGGATGAGGATGCCTCCTTAATTTGGTAGCCATGTATCTAGTTTTCCACCCCCTCTTCTCTTCCTCCACTCCCATTATCACTTTACTAGGATCATTCCATCACTTCACTCTCCTTCATTTCCACCTTTCCCTCTCAATATCTTAAACCTCCAGTTTCCTGAATCCTCATCTGCCCCAGTCCTTCTTTACGCAACTGCTAACTTCTCATCTTTCCTTACTTTTGAGTCACATGGGATCTTTTATCAAGGTCCCGCCTCTAGCCACACCTTTACCCTGCATGAGTTTACATGCCCTCGGGAAGAGGATTGGTAGTGGGAAGACTGTTACCTAGTTCTGCTCCTTTGGACACAGTGAGGGTCAATGATTGTAGGAAAGGCCCAAACTCTCCGGGGTCCAACCCTGGAGGAAGACCCTATTTCTGATGGGCAAATTATAAGGAGGAAAGGGCGGGTCTTAAGGAGACCCCCCGTGGGTCTCCTTAAAAGGGGCGGGCCGTGCCTCTTCTGCACCAGTCACAAAGAGGGTGAGCCCAGAGCTTTTCTGCTCTGAAGGTTTAAAACGGAGTTTAAGTCAATCCTGTTCTACTCTGTGTACAACATTAAGAAAGGAGTGGGCCTTTAGTTCAGTTTTGCTCTGTAAATCACCTAAAGTGGGGAGGGCTGAGTCGTCCAGCCGAATGAGTTAACACCAGCTCCGCAGATCGATGTTCGTACTATCCAAACGTCGGGCTAATCCCAGTTCTGCTCCCTTAACTAAAAGCGAGGGGCAGACCCAAGTTCTGCTCTCTACGTCACCACAGGAGGTTGGAGCCATTTTGAACCCTGCGACCCTAGTGTTTTCCCTCTTTCCCTAGCTCTTCGCCGTCTTTCCCGATGTCGGCCAATCAGGGGAAAAGGAAAAGGCCCAATCAGCAGAAAGTCCACAGCTGAAGGACCCGGATGAAGCGAGCCGAGGACTTTGAACTGCAAGCCTCGCCAATTGTAGAGCAGTCACCATAGCGACAAGATAGGGGTGAAGAGGTGGAACAAGATAAGGTTCAACCCTCACGCGATTGGCCCACCCCCGTCCCGCCGCGTGCTGCGCAGGCGCGTTTTACCTAACCACCATTTTCCGTCAAGTTCTAGCCAATGAGTTGCTTTGGAACCATACGCTCCAAAGTCCAATAGCAATCCGGACATTCTCAGAAAGAGGAAGCGAAGGAAAGAAAGGGGCTTATAGTGGGCGAGGTCTATAGGTAGTCCCGAGCAAATTGCTTCTGGCTTTGGTTATGACTGACAACTACTCAGACGAATAAAGCCCTCCGCGGCCAGGCGACAGGGTGTAGCGAGTTATTACCAATCCCTTGGCATTGCACATTGACTTAGGCCGTATCAGCCAATAGCCATTGTGCGAAGGCAGGACCACACGAACCTTTTCCCGCCCCTACTCTTTGGGCCAATCCTTTCTTTTGAATTCTTTGTGATTGGCAGGCATTCAGACCAATAGTGATTAGGAAACCTTCACGCCTGCCCAACGATCCTGGGCAGGAGGTGGTTTCTGGTTTGTTGGGGCGTGTGTATGTGTATTTGGGGGGACTGAAGGGTACGTGGGGCGAAACAAAACCGGCCATGGCAGCAGCGGAGGAGGAGGACGGGGGCCCCGAAGGGCCAAATCGCGAGCGGGGCGGGGCGGGCGCGACCTTCGAATGTAATATATGTTTGGAGACTGCTCGGGAAGCTGTGGTCAGTGTGTGTGGCCACCTGTACTGGTGAGAATCGAGGAGAGGGGCGGAAGGCGGTGGGTCTCGCTTATATACTGGGGAGGCTAGGAGCGAATAATCATACAGTCATACAGATAATCGGAGGGCACGTTCCCATAGGTGAGGCCCGACAGGAGACATACGACTTTGCTGGTATGTGTGGGTGGGAGTATAATGTCTCTACGGTCGAGATCTGTGGAAAGAAAGGTCTTAGGAACCAGGAGCGGGGGCATGTGATGTGCTGAGAAGAGGAGGTGGGGCGGGGAGTGGCGGGACAATGTGAGACCCGAGCCACCTTACCCCAGAGAAGCGACGGGTCTTAGCTGTGCAGGTGGAAACAGATGAGACACAGAGGTTAAGGGGAGGCACGCATCAGTTGAGTCGGGGAGAACCAGGAAATATGGATCACATTCAGATGAGATCTGGGAGGGGGCTGGTACGAAGGCACTGTGGAGAGGCAGACTTGAAAGGTTAAAGGGTCGTAAAGACAGGGACATTATTGAGCTTGAAAGTGAGGAAAAGGAGTAATGGGAGAATGTGCTAGTAAAGGGGTTTGGTTTGGAGTGATGGGGTTGGGGTTGAAAAGCGGAAACCCGGAAAGAGGTGGCTAAAGGGAATTAGAAATTAACTTGAAAGGCAGAAAAGAGAGGGCACGAAAATTTGTACGTGTTTGTTGGGGAGAGGAGAAAGGAGAGGGTTGAGTGTGTTGAGGATGGACAGAGCTTTAGATGTTGGAAGATCAGACAAGCAGGAAGGCCAAGTTGGCTGGCATGGTAGAGGTTGCAGAAAATCTGAAAAGCAACAGCAGGTTGCCTGGAAAGAGGAGTGAGATGGGATTCTGTGAAGTCTGGGGGTCTGTGTCTCTCTTTTCTGTAGCTAGTTTGACTTTTTTTTTCCTCCCCCATCCAGTTGGCCATGTCTTCATCAGGTGCGTACTCGGGAGATGAAGAGGGAAATGGGGAGGTCTGAGGAGCTGGAAGACCCTCTTGTATACTGGAAACCACTTTTTTTCTCCCCAGTGGCTGGAGACAAGGCCAGAGCGGCAAGAGTGTCCAGTATGTAAAGCTGGGATCAGCAGAGAGAAGGTTGTCCCGCTTTATGGGCGAGGGAGCCAAAAGCCCCAGGATCCCAGGTGAGAGACTGGAGGTGTTGCTCAGGGAAGATTGAAGGCTTCTGCCCTTGGAAAACGGTGTGGAAGATGACAGGAGAAAATTCTCTGTTAACTTTCTCTCTCCTCTTCCTCAGATTAAAAACTCCACCCCGCCCCCAGGGCCAGAGACCAGCTCCAGAGAGCAGAGGGGTGAGTCTTCCTGTCCAGTTGTGTCCCTTCCTTGACAGGTTTTCCGGCTTCCCATCTGACTTTTTCTACCTCCCTAGGCATTCCAGCCATTTGGTGATACTGGGGGCTTCCACTTCTCATTTGGTGTTGGTGCTTTTCCCTTTGGCTTTTTCACCACCGTCTTCAATGCCCATGAGCCTTTCCGCCGGGGTACAGGTAAGAGTCACATTCAGCTCCCATCAGGGAGCCCTGTGAATCCCCTCAGGCCCCCTCCCAGCCTAGAAGCATACGCTTCCACAGCTTTCCTCTCTCCCACAGGTGTGGATCTGGGACAGGGTCACCCGGCCTCCAGCTGGCAGGATTCCCTCTTCCTGTTTCTCGCCATCTTCTTCTTTTTTTGGCTGCTCAGTATTTGAGCTATGTCTCCTTCCTGCCCACCTCCAGCCAGAGGAGAATCAGTATTGGGGGTCCCTGCTGACCCTTCCTTACTCATGGATCCCCTTGACCTCTCTATTTCTGTTGGCTAAGGCCAGCCCTGGACATTCTCCAGGAAAGCTTGGGGAGGAGGAGTGAAGTCTGTGCATAGATGGGAGAGCCTTCTGCTCAGAAGCTCACTCAGTAACATTATAATTCTCTGCCCTGGGGAAGGAGGATGGATTGAGAGAATGTCTTTCTTCTCTTCTAAGTCTTTGCTTTCCCTGATTTCTTGATTTGATCTTGAAAGGGGGGCAAAGCTCCCTCTGACTCTTCCCCCACTCCCATCTTATTGATTTAATTTAATTTTTCACTCCCCAGAGTCTAATATGGGTTCTGATTCTTAAGTGCTTCCTCCCCCTTACTACCTCCTTTAATACAAATTCAATAAAAAAGGTGAAATGTGTTGATGGGATCTCTTCCCAAGTTTGCCCCCCACCTTCCTCCCTCCCTCTCTTGACAGAAGCATCTTCTCCCCAACTTGAGTAGATGTTTGGTGCAGTGTGGGGGAAGTGTGGGGGTGAGTCCCTTTCCTTCAGGGCCCTCAAGGGTGTAGGGGTGAGGTTGTGTCTCACACACATATACACAGACACACGAGAGCAAGATGTGTCAGGTGTTTACTCATCATTGTGGGGGGCTCTGGTTGTAGAAGAAAGTTTGGCAAGGTGGGGTTATACAGGAGAGAGTTGGTCTGGGGCCAGAACAGTTTAAGGGAAAAAGAAAAGGGAGCTGGTGGATGGGATCTCTCTGTGGGCCCCTCAAGGCCCTCCAGTACCACTCTCGCCTGCCTCAGGTTCCTCCGACTGATTCAGCTCTGCACGCTCCTCCTCTTCCTCCTGGTTTTCTGAGGCCTTCCTGAGGAGGAAGATTGTGGAGAATGCTGCACGTTGTCGTTCCACCCCCCACCCCTCTTCACTTGCTGCCTGGAAGCCCTAGGTCTGAGGAGTCTGGCTTTCTCCACTCACCTCTCCTCTCCTTGGCGTCGCCGCCTTTGCCACAAGATGACCCCAATGAGCAGAGCGGCTGTCCCCAGGCCTCCCAGGATCCCCAGGGCCAGGGCTAGAGTTCCTGGCCCTGATCCTCCCACAGAGCCTGTAGGGAGACAGGGAAAATTGAGAGCACAGCCCCCACCACTCACCATTCCTTTCTTTTTTTTTTTTTTTTTTTTTGAGATGGAGTCTGGCTCTGTTGCCCAGGCTGGAGTGCAGTGGCCGGATCTCAGCTCACTGCAAGCTCCGCCTCCCGGGTTTACACCATTCTCCTGCCTCAGCCTCCCGAGTAGCTGGGACTACAGGCGCCCGCCACGTCGCCCAGCTAGTTTTTTGTATTTTTTTTTGGTAGAGATGGGGTTTCACTGTGTTAGCCAGGATGGTCTCGATCTCCTGACCTCGTGATCCACCCATCTCGGCCTCCCAAAGTGCTGGGATTACAGGCTTGAGCCACCGCGCCCGGCCACCATTCCTTTCTTGTTGACCATCCCCGCAGTCACATGTGTTGGGGGCTATCTTCTGCTTCCCTGACTTTATCGAACCCCTCACCTGCAGTTGGCCCCTCCTCGCCTGGTTCTGGAAGACAAAGTTGGATCCAGTCAGAAAGGAAGACTTCGGGTTGAGAGAGGGTTATTTAGTGGGAGCTCCAGTGGAGTCTTTCCCTTTCTTTTTTTTTTTTTTGAGATGGAGTTTCGCTCTTGTTGCCCAGGCTGGCATGCAATGGCAGGATCTTGGCTCACCGCAACTTAACGCCTCCCGGGTTCAAGTGATTTTCCTGTCTCAGCCTCCCGAGTAGCTGGGATTACAGGCGCGTGCCACCACAACTGGCTAATTTTGTATTTTTAGTAGAAATGGGGTTTCTCCATGTTGGTCAGACTGGTCTCGAACTCCCAACCTCAGGTGATCCACCGGCCTCAGCCTCCCAAAGTGTTGGGATTACAGGCGTGAGCCACTGTGCCCAGCCGTCTTTCCCTTTTTTTAGTTCAGAGGGAAGAAGGGAGAGGCTTGGCTGCTCTCTTGGCAGAATTTGGGTGGGGCAGGGGAGGTTTGGGTGTGGGTGCACGGAGGGAGAGGTGGGCTGGTTCTTGGGGGTAAGGCCAGAATGGGGCAGGAAATTAGAGCCTGTGCTATCCTGCACCCTAGCCCCAGGGTCTGTAGGGCTTGGAGAGAGGTCTCACCGATGATGCTGATGCTGACAGCACGGCTTTCCTGGGGCCCGTGGCTGGGATGGGTGGCCACACACCTGTAGGTTCCCTGGTCCTGAAGCCCTATCTCAGGGAGGATCAGCACAGGGCTGGGGGAAAGGGGTAAGGGCACACCCTGGTGGGGGAAGGGGAGAGGAGACTATTTCAAAACTCTTGTCTTTTTGTCTCCACATCTTCAAATACCCTCTCTTCCTCCTCAGCTCCTAGCCTGCCTTTCCCTCGTTAGCCCTCTGCCCTCCCTGTTGCTAGTTATGGTTCACACTACCTCCCAGCCCCTCTCTCCAGGTCACTCACATCCTTCATCCAGTGGATTTGAGGAGAGGGCTGGGCAGGGACTTCACAGGTCAGGGTTACGGTTCCACCAGGAGCTACTGCTCCACCTTCTGGCTCTACCACCAATTGGACCTCCTCCAGAGGCACAGGCTCTGGGAGTTGGAAGGGTTATGAGGTGGAGAGTTACACTTGTGAGTGATCCCAGTGGCCATGGGCTTGACTCCCTCTTTCCCTAAGGGTCCGACTTTCAGAATGCACTCACATGAGCTTGGAGCCCTCCCCACCTCTGCTCACCCCAGACACGGGGCTGGATAGGGGCTGTGTGCAAGGCCCGGCGTCGGGGAAGGCCTGGGCTGAAGCTACAGGAGAAGGTGGGATGGGGATTTCCTCCCCGGGCTGGGGTCACCATTAGCTCCGACTGCAGTGTGAAGAGCCCCGTCTCAGGGTGTCTCCTGGTCTCTTCCTTCATAGATACTCCTATGGTAGGAGGATAAGACAAATTATCCCAGGGTGGGTGTGGGAGTGAGATCAGGGAGAAGGCAGCTTGGGGGGCACCTTTGGACTCACCCTTCTCATTAGGCACCAGGGGCTTCCCATCCAAGTGCCAGCTAAGAGTCCCTGCAGGGTAGCTTCCCTCTGACACACATGTCCCCACCTGGGGAAAGAGTGGTGACCTCAGAATCCTTTGAAAATGAGAGATGCCACACACCCACACACACTCGCCTCCTGTTCACAGGACCATTTTCTACTTCTCCTTTCTTTCACTACCTTATTGGGAACACCAGCCGTGAGTTCAGAGGCAGAATCTATAATTTCCGGCTTCCCAGGAATCTCTGAAGGAGGAAAAATCCAATCAGAGGCTGTAATTGTGAAGGTTCTCAAACTGTGTGTGTGGAAATGGGGCCAGTAGAAGTCAGAGGCCCTCATGGGCCAAGGCTAGGGTTGAAGGCTTTTTCTGAGATAAGAGAGGGGGCCTTGGAGAAGGCCCTGGAATTCTTACGGTAGACACGGACTCGGTAGTTGGACTTGGTCTCCTTTCCATTCCTGTTCATTGCCTGGCACCGGAAAATCCCCTCATCCTGGATCCCGACAGCCGGAAGGAAGAGGGAGCCGTTGGGAAGGACACGAGCCACACTATCCCAGGGGCCTCCCTGGGGAGATAGGACCTTCCAAGCTTCTGTCCGGCCTGTATTCTAGAAGCAGAGAAGCAGGGCCTAAACAGTGCAAGGCCTTTGGGAAAGTACTGTGAGGCAGAGTGACAGGGATCCGAATCATTGCTGGTCTCCCTGGAAGTTGGGAAGCTGCAACAGGATCCCCACTTACCAGTTTCCATTCCAGCTGCTGGGGTGGTTTCTTGGGGGCCCCCTTACACTTCAGCACCAGTGGCTCACCGATCCGGGCTGTGATGTTTTGAGCACCTACTACTGCCCCTGGGAGACAGCACCGTGGTAGAGGGGCAGGAAGGTAATGAGGGCTAACAAAATTTGAACAGGGTGCGTGAGGGACCTTGAAAAGCAGTTCCCTGGGTTCTGGGAAAAGTTCTAGGGCAATTGGGGTATGGGGTTCAAGTGCTTTCTGCAGGAAGGGTCAGTGGGGTGGGGGGAGTGGCTCACCCCACAGACTGAGGACCAGCACCCAGGCTCCAACTGCTGCTCCGGCTGCCATCCTGCTTCCTTCCAGGCTCATAGCTCTGTCTGCCCCTCTCCGCGCTGTGGCCTCCGCCCTAGGTGGGGCCTGTACCCTCTCTCCAGCCCCCATCTTTCAGTCATCTTGTCACAGGGAATGCTAGGAATTCATGCTTTTGGGACAAGAGTCCTTCAGGTACTAGAGAAATAATTATCACCCCACCCCTGGGCACTACCAGCCTCTGGGCACAGTCATTTCCCTGGGGGATGGGGAGTGTACCCTCTAGGGTCTCATTCCCTCAGAGCCCCCTATCCTATTTATTCCATCAGTCCATCAGGGCTGCCTGGTGACCCACTGGAGCCCCATGTTGACTGGGCAAGGTTGCATCAATAGGGTTCAGGCCAGACTGTTGTTTGCAAGGGTGCAATTGGGACTGCATCGTGAAGGCAAGGCTGGGGGACAGGAGAGAAACCTGTTTGGAGCTTCGTGAAAGAAAACATATTTTTTTTTTCTGGGGTTTCTCATGTTTTTTGAAAAAAATTCTCAACTAAACCCAGGAAAAAAAGAAACTTCTTTATTTAAAACTGCATTTTGTTTTTTTTCTGTGAAACTACACAAGTTTACAAGTGAGGAGAGAACTGCCCCCAGCCCATGCCTCCCACCCCCCCACCCATCACACTTCCAACCTGTCCCCAGTCCTGCCCAGATCTTTAATGGGAGGGGTTCCCCACTCTGACAGTCTTGCAAAATCCTGAGAATGTCTGAGGGGATCAGATGGTAGGGTTTAGGGCTGAGGATGGGACAGTGTTGATTTTACTTTTCCCCCACACCTGGCTTTTTGCAACCTCCTCCCTCTCCCTACCACTTGATTTTGGTGTGACAAAAAGATACCTCATTTCTGGGGAAATTGAGGAAGATACATATACAAGCACCCCAACCCATATTTAACATATTTGGCAATAACTCCCTTCCCATTCTTCCCCCTCCAATTTTCAAATAGTAGTTTTTTTTAAAAAAATTAAAGACATGTCACTCACAGGGGAAGATGGCATCTTCGATTTCCTCAAAATTACTGAGTCCAGCCCTGCCCAAGGTTTGTGGGAAGAAGGGGGATGAGAGGCCAGCAGGGCAAGCCCTTCACTGCCTCCACACCAAATGCGGCAGAAACTGCCTGCATGAGCAAAGAACACGTAAGTGATTTTAGGGGGCAAAGCTTGGTGCCCTGTAAAATTTACTTCCTGATGGACAGGCCTGGACCAGGGGGGCCTCTTCACCAGTTCTGTTTGTCCCCCCTTTCTCTTACCAGGACCCCTTTGGCTATCACCCCTAATATGGGAAAGTAAGAAATTAAAAAAAAAAAAGACAAGAAATCAACATATTTATAAAAAAAAAGCTACTTCCCCAAACTAAATTAAAAATTAAGAACCACCACCACCACCAAAAACAACAACAACAAAAAAAACAGATGGATTCCAGGGTTTCTTTTTCTTTCTTTAAAAAAAAAAAAAAAAAAAGTTCAACCCCAAAGCCCAGTCAATAATTCCCTAAAGTAGCAGAAACTCCCTCCGAGGTAGATATCTGAGTCAGACACTCTCGTCCACCGAGCGATTCTATTGGTTTAAGATGAGCTGCGTATGAGGTAAGTAAGCCGTCTGGAGGGGCGGGGGTGGGGATGCATGGGGGCGTGGCCCATGTCCTCTGTCCAGAAGTCATGTCCCCATTTTTGGCATCTCTGGTTGGGCAGGGCTGGCGTCTCCACAGATTCCAGAACATATAAGTGGGGTGGGGAAGGGAAAGTGGGGGAGCCCAGAGACAGAAACAGAATAGTTGCAAGTGGGAGTATGTGTGTGAGGTGTGGGAGAGGGAGAGAGGGGAAGACAGGAGAAAAAGGGGTCTGAGAGATAGGTTTCTGGGTATATGTATGTTTCTGTGTAAGAAAGAAAGCGAGAGAGGAAAAAGATGGAAAAAAGGGGGAGACAGACCCCACATTCCCCTTAGAGGCCCCATTCTTCCTGCCATGTAATTAGCACCCCCAGCACAGAGAGTCTAGTTAGGGAGGGGATGACCCCATTGGCCCTTCTCTGTCTTGTGCTTCTCCTGTATTTGGGGTTTGTCCTCTGGAAGCCTGTGTCCTCTTCAAGAGTCGCCTTGTGAGAGCCCCCACCCCTGTGACCCTGAGGGGCAAGATCAGTTGGAGGTGTCAGAGTGAACGCTCCCTGGTCCCTCCGTTGGGGATGTCACTGAAGAGGGGGTCACAGCCTCCTGCCAGCTGCCATTTGCCTGGAAGAAGAGAAAGACAGAGTATAGAAAACAGACAAGGCCCCGGGAGTCCTGTGTGGGCACAACATTACTAGGGAGAATGCCCCTCTGTCCTGCGAGAACTGGACGGAGAGGGGCTTCAGGATCCACTCACCCTCATTTCCCGTGGGCTGTACATCTGGCCTCCCCCGAGGTTCTCCCCATAGCCCCCTGGCCCCATCGAGTGTCGGAGTGACTCCACCTGCAGGCAGCGGAGGAAGGTGTGACAGTGAAGAGAACTCAGAGGAAAGAGGTCTTGGATCCTCAAGTAGGGGAAATGGAGTTGGGGAAAGCCCTACTGGAGAGGAGATGGGCATCTGACCTGGGAAGCAGAATAGGAATCTCCGTTGAGCCCAGGCATCCCCAGAAACATGTCTCCAGATCCTGAGAGATTGAAAGAGCCGCCAGAGCCTTGTGGGGGGCAGAGAGGGAAGAGTGTAATAGAGCCCGTGATGGTAGAAAGGGGATGAACCACAACTCTCAGCTCTTGTGGGGACGTGCTACTATACTCCAATTATCCACAAAACAACACTGCAACACGCAGAAAGAGCAGGCTGTTCCTTAGCCTCCCATGGCCACCCGTGGGAAGAAAGGCAGAACTAAGTTCACTGGAGTGGCCTCTGTCCCTTGACATCTCCAGCCTATCTCAGCTTGGTCCCTGTCACCCCAAAAGGCCCCCTCTCTGCTATGATCTTGCCTAGGTAGGAAGTGGGAACAAAAGCAGGAAGTGTGCAAAACAGTCAGCCGGGGTGACAGTAGGATCCACCTGCAGAGGAAGGGGGTGTCGGGGAGCTGGTGCGGCTGTGGCCCCCCTGGGTGACTGACACGGCGGTCTTGACAGCATAGATGTTTGCCTCCTCTTGGAACTTTCCGATGTTTTTCTTATAGCGAATCCTCTTGTTGCCAAACCAGTTGGAGACCTGTGGGGCAGAAAGGAGGGTCGGGTAGAAACATTTGCCTCCGAAGCCCTTCACTGAATAAGATGTGAGTGACAGCATTTTTTTTTCTTCTGGTCTCACTATGCTGTTGCCCAGGCTGGTCTCCAACTCAAGTGATCCTCCCACTTCAGCTTCCCTAGTAGCTGGGATTACAGGAACACACCACTGCACCTAGCTGAGATGCGTGCATTTTGCCTGACAACTCCTCCCGAAACCTCCATAATACCTGAGACACGGTGATGCCACACTTCTTGGCAAGCTCCTCCTTGGCCTCCTCACTGGGATATGGGTTACTCAGGTGGGAGTAGAAATACTCATTGAGGACCTCAGTGGCCTGTTTGCTGAAGTTACGGCGCTTTCGTCTACAGAGAAGGGAGAAGAGCGGTGAGGAGGGTGTTGGTGTCCTGGCAGGGCTGTTACATGGCATGACCCCAGAGTCACCATTGTCATGGAGTACCACGTTGTGCAGCATGGCAGCTAAGGGTCTTGGAGAGGAATGGGAAGGAGCCCAGTGCTGGGGGCCAGCTCGGGTCCCTGGGCCCACCTGGCGTCCAGGAAACGGGAACGCAGGATCATGACAGCCTCACAGGTGCTCTGCTTGAGCTGCATCTGGATGGCGCTGAACTTTCGATGGATGATGCTCACCATGCGTTCCATCTCTTTGGGGGCCACGGGCCTGGTGCGGCTCTGCTCCCTCAGCAGGTTCATGACATGGGTTGTGAACTCATTACATGCCTGTAGTGGGGGCCAGTGGGCTGCTGAGAAGGAGCCCTTTGGCCATGGGATTCCCCTGCAAGAGCCCTTCCCTCCACCCTCCTCTCCTTACCTGCTCATACTTCTCCAGCTCCGAGTGGTATATGTGACGGATCTGGGCAAGTTTGCTGCGATAGTCCGAGTGTTCGATGGAGTTGTCAGGGGACACGCCGCCCCCAGAGGCTGCAGCGGCTGCAGCTGCTGCTGCTGAGCCGCCCCCTTTCTCGGGCCCAGCCACACCCTCTGCCAGAAGCATGTTGTCCAAGCGCATCAGCTGTGGGTCCACCGGCTCCTCCTCCTGGGAGCTCCGAATGCTGAGGCCTAGCATGCAGGCGAGTGGACTTAAGGACCCAGGGACCCCATACCCAGTGCTCAGTCCTCCTGGTGCTTCCTGGAGAGCCAAGTTCCCAGGCTTTGGTTCCTTCCCCAGTGCCCCTGACTCCTCACTTTCCTCAGGCCCCCAAGCTGTCACACTCTAGCCCTATAATGAACAGATTTGTGTCCCCAGAGTTGAGCAACCAGAGGAGGGCCCACATACCGGTTTTCTCCTTGATTTCACACAGGACGCTAAAGAGAGCAGGCTTCATTCGGTGGCAGTTTAGGGCGTGTTTCCTTGGGAGGAGTGGGAGTGGGGAAAGAGAAAAGTTGAGGAGCTAGAGAAACAGAGCAGGGGGCCTGAGAACAAGGAGGGAGGAGGGTCAATCTGCAGAGGGAGGAAGCGGATTGGGGGTGGAATGGAGTTGGGGAGGGGAGTTCTTGGGAAAAGATCAGCTCCCAGAGCATGGGGAAGCTGCTCGGCTTCAGGGTGACACAGGGAAGATGCAGGCAGCAGGCTAAAGGCCGGGGGCTTTGGGAGATGGTCTAGAAAAGTATGAGGAGGAATTTGGGAGTGGATGGAGAAAGGAAAGTGACTTGGTAGGTTTCAGAGGTAGAGAGACTGAGGCTGGGGTTGAGAAGAGTCGGAGTTTGAGGTGGCAGAGCGGGACTGGGGGTGCCGAGCTAACTGGGGACATCAGTGTTGTGTGTGTGAAGGGGTCCTGGGGCTGAGCAGGTGGGAGGCTTTGATGCACCTAGTGTCTGGCTGAGCCGTGGAGAGGAGCTTTAGGGGCTCTGGAGAGGGTGTGGAGGTCTCCACATCTGGACAGAATGAAGGGGCTGGGTGGAGAGTTAGGGAAGAAGATAACATAGCCCAAGAACAGTTTCTGAGTCTGGGAGCCAGAGGGGGCTCCCGGAGATGGGGCTGTTCCAGGGGAGTGTGGGGGTCAGCAAAAGGTTAGGAGTGGGGAGCGGGGCCACCTGGGGTTCCCTCTGTGAAGGTTTCAAGGCCTGGGGGTGAAGGGAGGTTTGAGAGGGATCACTTTTCTAGGGGCTCCCAGGAATGAGAGAAGAGAGCTGTTGGATCCTGGAAGAGGGCCCTGGAGTTGGGGGGCTCCCAGTAGATTCAAAGCATGTGAACGGGGTTTGCTGGGTCTGTGTGGGGTCCCGGGGTGGGGGCACTCACTTGGCCTGGGCCTCGTCCAGGCTCTGGTCGGTGATGGTCATTATCTGCTGCAGAATGTCCCCGATGTCTTGCTTCCCTCGGCCTCCCGGGACCCCCCCGCTACCCCCACCGGGGTCTCCGCCACCGGGAGGCTCGCCAGGGCCCCCAGGCTCCCCACCCACCAATCCCAGGCCCCCCCGGCCCCCGCCTGGAGGGGGCGGCCCCAGTAGCCGCTCGTCCATAGCTGGGGGGGGGCCCTGAGGCCCCCTCCCTGCTCCGCCCCTCCCCCCCGCCTGGTTACTTCTCCCCCCAAACTCGCTGGGGCCGCTGCTCCCTCCGCCCCAACCCCCGCCCGTCTGCCCCCGGCTCCCGGCTCCCCCGGGGGTTCACCCCGGCACTGAAGGGAGACCTGGGGTACCGGCTGGGCCCCCCACAGGAGACCCCGGCCCCCGGCGGCGGAGAAAATGGAGCCGGAGAGAGAGAGGAGGCCCAAGCGGGGGTGTGTGTGAGAGAGAGGGAGGAGGGAGGAGGGAGAAGGGGGGGAGCGAGGGAGGGAGGCTGGGGGAGGGGAGCCGGGGAGGAAGAGGAGGGGAGAAGAGAGGAGGAACAGGGAGGAGCTGGGGGCGGAGAGAGAGACACAGAAACAGAGGAACTGAGACCGAGTGGAGGAGGGGAGAGGGAAGAGGGGCTGAGGGGAGGAGACGGGCCATCTGAAAAATATGGGAAAGCCCCCTGGCTGGACTTCCGCGGCCTGGGAGTGGGGGCGTGTTGGCGGCTGCGGGGATCTGCCACCTGGGTCCTGAATCAGGGATCTAGGCGATGTGGACTCACGCCGCTGGAATGCCTGGGTTCACCGACAGCTCAGTTCATATTTCTTGTTCTAATGACTCCCCTCCCTGTTCTACTTAATTAAAACCAGGAGAGGGGGGCTGGGGGAGATAATTAGGGAGGTCTCCAGCCGCTGCTTAATGAGCCAGTAATTAACCAGCCAGGGAGGGGAGCTGGCCTCTGGCCAGACTGGGGAGAGAGGCGGCCTCTGGCCTCACCTTCCTACCCTTCACCCCGCCCTGGTCCCCCAGACACCAGTCTTCAGTCCAGAGGGGTATTACATTTATTCACACAACCAAAACATTGGACAGACTCAGCAGCAGTGGGGAGGGAGGGTGGGCAGGGCTGAAGGTCCATTCACAGCCTCTAAACCCCTCAGTCTCAGGGATGGGGGGTGCTGGTAGTGGGACTGGGAGAATAGTCTTAATCTCTCAGGTGCCCACCCACCTTCCCTTCTTACTGGGAGGAAGGGTAGAGCTGTCTCTCAGGTTATAACCTCTCAGGAGGAGGCCTGAGCCCTCAGACCCTAGTGCCTAGTAGCTCGACAATTGGTGGTGTCCCCACAAGTTAGGGAAAAGACTCCCAGCCACTCATTGAGATGGGTGCTTGGGATCCCCCTTACTGCCTCAAGCTCCCATGGACCTGTGCAGGGGGGAGTTAAATCCACGTTCCACCTCGCCTGTTCCCAGAGTTTGAGGCCTTTCACCCCGTCCAGTTCCCAAGGAAGGTGATGTGGGCGATGAATATTGAGATTTGCGCTGCGTCTTTCAGTCTCTGTTACCCCCGCCAAGCAAGAGTTGAGGGCATGCAATAGGCTGCCCAGCTTTCAGACCAGGGGCGAGGAAGGGCTGGCTGGGGGCTCAAGTCTCAGCAGGTGTGTGTGGGGGGCCGGGACCTTTGCTCCTCCATTCGACCCCCACCCTGAACTCTCAGCAGCAACTCCAGGAGCTCCTGCCCCCCTGGAGGGAGGGGAGGCTCTGACCGCTGGGCTTCCATCCGCTGGCACTGGAGGAGTGGAGGCAGAGGAAGAGCTTTGGTGAGGGTCGGAGGGGAGGAGGTTCTTGAGAGGATCAAGGGTTGGTATGGGGAGGCATATAGGAAACCTGTGAAGGTGATGGGGTGCCTAGGGAGAAGCAGGAGTAGAACCCAAAAGAGAACAGGGCCAAGAGACCAGGAGGCCTGGGTTTGCCTCCTGGGGGGATGTCTTACCTGGTGACTGAGGATGGTGCTGTAAAGCTGTTCTCTGTCCTCAAGAGGACGGAGTGGGGCAGGGGCTTGGCTTGGGGGGTTTTGTGGGGTGAAGAAGGTGGCCCTCTGCTCCTCTAGGCGGCGGGACTGGGCTTCAGCCACCAGGTCCAGAAGGAGCTCAGTCTGCAGGGAGAGCAGGGAGGCCGAGCGGGGTCCTAGTGCTGGGGAGAGGGGTGTGGAGGGCTCAGAGACCCAGAGAGGTTGGCAGACAGGAGCCGTGGGGGAGTGTGGATAGGGTGATGTGATTAGGGACTTTGGGTCAGAGGAGAGGCGGTGCAATGGGTAATCCCAAGGGGAGTCTGGAGGAGGTGGGGAGAGGGCCCACAATGGACTGGGCCTTGGTAATGGGATCAGGATGTGGGCACCAGGGTCAGGGCTCTCCCTGGGTGGGTAGGGGTACCTGTGTGGCGGGTCCCTGGAGGAGGAGGGGACGGAGGAGCAGATCGCCAAGGCCGAGTGGTGGAGTTTGGAGGGGGCCAGCCTTGCTCATCCTGAGGGGGGCCCTGATGCCAAAATATGTCCATTCCAGTCAAGCAGTGGTGGTTGAAGTGGGTGGAGTGGACAGGGGCTAGGTCAGTGGCCCGTTTCCTCTCTGTGTGTCTCTGTTCCTGCCTCAGTTTGCCCAAGCCTTTCAAGGCCCCTGTGTCCCTACATTTCTGCCCCAGATCCTCTCACCTCCCTTCTTTCCCAGTGTCAGCCTCCCCAACCCCGTGCCCAGCTCACCTGCTCACCATCCTCTTCTTCCTGGGGTCTCTCAGCCTCCATCCCCTGGAGGGGAGAAACTGGTGGGGGAGGGGTGGCTGGGATTTGGGAGGAGGGCCGGAACCTTGGGTTCCTGAGGGGAGTGGGGGCTGGAAGGGGTGGGGGTGAGCTGGGGGCTGGATGCCTGGGTACTGAGCAGGAAGCTGAGTTCCTGGTCAGCCCCCCCACGGGCCCCGCCCATCCCTGTCAACTTCCTCCATTCTCTTTTCCTACCCAAACATCTTGTTCAGTCTCTGTCACCCCAGGGGAGCACAGAGACTGGGAAAAACTCCTCCAGCTGCAGGAGTGGAGGGGGCTGATGGTGGGGAAGGACTCCTGGCAGTCTCATCTCCAGAGCCTCAGTAGCCCCCTAATCCCTGACTCCGCTCCCTCCACCCCACCTCCTCTTCTGCTCTTTCTGTCAACACAGGAACTAGCTACACAGGAAGTGGTTTCACTCCTCAGAATCCCCCTCCCCCCAACCAGGTCCCTTCCCTCCCTGAGATAGACCCTGCTGTAGGATTTGGCCCTCCCGATCTTCCCTCTTACTTACTGGGTCTGGGAGGGGGCATGGTTCCAGTGGGAAGTAGAGGATTCAGACCTAGGGATGTGGAGCTCTCAAATATATACATAAAACCCTAGCAATGGGTCCAACACGTATTAAGTATTCAATATATATGTATTGAATAATCCCTGACCTTCAGGTATTTATAGTCTATTCAGGAGATGGCTGGCAGCTGTGGCTCACACCTGTAATCCTAGCACTTTGGGAGGCCGAGGAGGGTGGATTGCCTGAGCTCAGAAGTTCGAGACCAGCTGGGCAACATGGTGAAAACCCGTCTCTACTAAAATACAAAAAATTAGCCGGGCGTGGCCACATGCGCCTGTAGTCCCAGCTACTCAGGAGGTTGAGGCAGGAGAATTGCTGGAACCCGGGAGGCAGAGGTTGCAGTAAGCCAAGATTGTGCCACTGCACTCCAGCCTGGGTGACAGAGCGAGACTCCGTCTCCAAAAATAAAATAAAATAAAATAAAATATACACTCTATTCAGGAGACAAGATGTGTACCAAATGTGAGAGTACAGGAAGGCTTCATTTTGGAAACTTATAGTTTAGTGCAGATGAGGGGCAAGGGAAAACCTATTTTGGGTATAAGAGATGTAGATATGGAAAAATGAGAGGCTGAGGTGGGAAGACTGCTTGAGCCCAGGAGGTTGTGGCTGCAGTGAGCCATTTGTGCCACTGCACTCCAGCCTGGGCAACAGAGCAAGACCCTGTTTCAGAAAAAGAAAGAAATGAAATGAAATCGAAAAGGGAGAGGACTACCTCTCTGGCTTGGTCTTTGATCAATGCTAATCAGGTTGGTTGGCATCAAGGAAGGAGCAGGGCAGACAACCATTTGGTACCTCTAAATGGCAGCCTGTCATGTTAGGGAGTTTATAGCTGAGTGATTTGGAATGTGAAATGTGATGAAGAAGAGATCTGGTCCTGCCACTTATTCCTTTGCAATCTTGGGCAGATCTCTGTGCCTCAATTTCTGAAAGAGTGAAATAGGGTTTTAATAGCACCTACTTCATAGAGTTGATGTATTAAATGTAATAAAGCACTTGATGCATAGTGGATACTCAACAAACTGTAGATATTATTGGCTTTCAAAATGCCTCATGACTCCATGTTTCAAACCTAGCAACTTGTTGCTGCAAGGTGGACAGTTTCTTTAAGACACTCTCTCCATCTACTTGACTTGTGGCCTTAGGAATCTCTTAAGTGGCCATAACTAAAAGCCCTAGGATGAGGGACAAAGTGTGTGCATCATCTAGTGCAGTGGTCTCCTATCTTTTTGGCACCAGGGAAGAGTTTAATGGAAGACAATTATTCCATGGTCAGTGGGGATGGGGGGCTGGTTTCAGTATGAAACTGTTCCACCCCAGATCACTAGGCATTAGATTCTCATAAGAAGCAAGAAACTTAGATCCCTTGCATGCGCAGTTCACAATAGGGTTCGAGCTCCTATGAGAATCTAATGCTTATGCTTATCTGACAGGAGGTGGAGCTTGGGCAGTAATGCTTGCTCACCTCCTGCTGTGTGGCCCAGCTCCTAAGAGGCCATGGACCAGTACCAGTCTGCGGCCCAGGGGTTGGGGACCCCTGACCTAGTGTGTGTGTGGGTTCTCCCTTGGCTACTAGACTCTTGCTTTCAGATAATACCCTAAATTATCATAGGGCCCCTAAATATACTTATTCTTGCTTTTAAACTATACTTACATCCTCCATTCAATGCAAATGCTGAGCTGAAAGCACAAAATGCTGACACTATGCAGTCACTCCCATCTTTTTTCCCATTCGTCTCCCCAACTCCTCCAAAAAAAGGTAACACTTCAAATCAGCTTTATTATGGGTGACAGATTTAGGGTTCTTAAATAGTGATAGCAGTGGCTAGAAGAAGCGCTTCATCCCCGCAGTGGAGTTTCTTTGTTGTGAGGGGAGGGAATGCAAGGAGTCATCAGCTGGGGCGGCCCTTGGCCACTTTTCAGCATCTACACAGTGCCTGGCACATAGTTGGTGTCCAATAAATATTTGTTAGCCATTTGTGGGCAGTGGGGACAATGGATGAAGGGAGCTCCCTTTGGAAACCATATATAGGAAAGAACATCTTACATCCCATATGCCTGTAGTTCTTGGTTCCAATTTAGGGGTATTTCCACTCCACTCTGCCCTCCTGTGGCCTGTCTTATTTTCTGGAGGAGGACTGGGCCTGCCTCATCCTAACATCGTAAACCCTCTTTCCAGAGCTGCAGCTTCTCCATGTGGAAGATGCCTGCTCTGGTGGGCATACATTCATTTTAGGAGAGAAACTAAACTCACAGCCCTTCACTTTTGGGGCTCCATCTTAAAACCAGGAAGGCCTTCCAGCCTGCCTTTTAATGGGTAATCATTTTGGAATTCCTCCCTACCATGTATTCTCCTATTTTTTGCCCTCTCCTCCTTGGTTTATGGGCATTTCTTGGTGGGCTGGGGGACCCCAGTCAAGTTGAGGGGATCCCCGCTCGGGGGACGGAGTAAGACAAGAAGGCGGGTTTGGAATGTTAGAGGCAGGACCGCAAGCTCCCAGGGCCACCCAATCACAGGGCCAGTCATCCGTTGGGCCCCTGCCTCCGCGCCCGGCAGCCACTCCGTAGCTTCCTCGCATTATCGCAGGGTTGGGCCGAGGCCCGCGCATGCCTGCAGAAAACCTACGGCCGCGAGGGGGCGGGCCTCCTCCTGCTCCTCCTCCCGAGAAGCTCCGGCAATGAGAATAGGCCCTGCCCCCTCGCACAGCCAAGTCTACGGACCAAGTCCGAGCCTGCCGACAAGCTCCGCCCCCACGAGGGCCTGCTCCGGCTGACAGCGTCCGGCAGCGCGGCAGAGCCCCGCCCCCATGCGGGGGCACGCTTACAGACGTCGTGCGTGCGCGCGGGAAGGGCCCGGACTCGCGGCCCGGCGTGGCTTTGTGACGGGCTTCTAGTGGCCCCGCCCCTTCCAGCAGCGTCAGCAGATCCCAGTGGTTTCGTTGGCGAGCGACGTCCGCGGGCGCTAGCCCAGCTTGGTCCCGCAGCTCTCGGGCTGCCCCCAGCCCCAGCAGCAGCTGGGCTACTTCCACCGCTCCTTCCCGTGCCGCCAGGAACAGCGGCGTCTGCTCCTGCACAGGAGGAAAGAGCCAGGGGCGATATCAGGGCAGGCCACGCCCACAGGACTGGGCCTTTCTACCTTCGCTTACGGGACCACTGGCCCCTCTCCCTTCAGGCTTTGCGAGTTACCGCACTTTCCATCTCTCCTGCGCCCGACTGTTTTGTGGGAAGCCCTCTGTCCCATCTAACCCTGCTGTCCTGGGCGTCTTTATCGGCTCCGGCCTGGAGAAGCGAGCGGGCGGCTCGGGCGTTGTTCACCGCAGCAGCCCAGTGCAGCGCAGTTTTCCCTAGGGGACGACGTGGGAGGTTGTTACCGCTGTTGGGGGCCAGACGCCTGGGTTCCGGTTTCCCACGGGTTCTGTCCTTGGGGGAAGGGCTATTTGGGCCGGTTGGTCCCTCAAAGGCGGGAAGCGTTGCCCAGGAGACTACCGGCCTGCAGGAAGTGTTGCCCTGGTGACGTCACCAGTGCGCGGGAGGGACAATGGGGCATTGTTCTGGGGTCGGTGAGACTGGGAAACCGTCTCCCCCGACGAGATCCCGCCCACTTTCCACAGACACTCTCTTCCATGCCAGTTCCCCAGTAAGCTGGAGCAGAGGGCCAGTGTGGTGTTGACGGTAGAAGTTGGGGGGCGGGGGGGGAACTCACACGGCCCGTATTTCCACCACATCGCAGATTGACAGCCTTAACAGCAGGATGAGAGGGAATGCCCCTCCACTGCACCTATATTTTGCACTCCATCTCCCACCCCATCTGCTCAACTTCTCTACAGCACACATCACCCCTTCCTCTACATACCCCATTTATCTCTGGCCCCCACGTCTGCTTGGGCTGCAATCAGTTCTTCAACCAGGTCTTCCACTGCCAGTCTGGCAGCCAGCATCAAGGGTGTCGTCCCGTCCTCTGTGCGAGCGTCCACTGCAGTTTGTCTGCTACGGAGCAGAAGCTGGGGAGACAGAGGGCCAGTGACCCCTGGGGTACCCTGGACTGCCAACTCAAGTTCCTTACAGTTTTAACCCCACTCGCAATCCATATTCAGCCATCCTCCGCAGTTTCCCTGTCAGGTTCCCAATCACACCAGTTTCCTCTTTGTCAAACTCTAGGGGATGCTTCTGTCCAGCTTTACTTGTAAGCTCGCCCCATTCCCTGTAGGGACCTCAGTGTGTGCCAACCTGGCAGACCTCGCGAGCATCAGCAGCCACAGCAGCATGAAGGGGTGTGCGCCCTGCGCGGTCTGGCTGGTTGGGGTTGGCTCCAGCCTCAAGGAGGCGGCGGGCAGCGGCTGGCCGGGAGAATCGGGCAGCCAGGTGCAGGGGGGTCTCCCCAGTGCCCACGGTGTGAGCCTGGGGACAGGCCCCTCCATCCAGCAGAGGTTCCCAGGGCCCAGGACATCCCAACCATGCCCCTTGGAAGGTCCTGGACTCTGCTTCCCCACAGCAAACCGCGGACATCAGGGGTGTCACCCCATCTGTTGGTAAGACATGAGTAATGGGTCAATCTAAATGACACAACAAGGGGGAAGGGACAACATGTAAGCTCAGAGAGAATCAAAACATAAGGTGTTGGGAAGCTAAGTTCCGGTTCTGTGTGGCTTTAGTCAAGTGACTTTTCTACTTTTCTCTGACTTCAGTTTCTTCCTCTGTAAAAGGAACCTGCAGCTTAATTCTCTGACATTCCAGGGCAGTGGTTTTCTCAAACGAGTCTGGATCAGATTCACCTGAAGGGCTTATTAAAACAGATTGCCTAACATCTTCAATTCCTGAGTCAGTAGCTCTGTAGTGGAGCCCAATAATTTGCATTTCTAACAAATTCCCAGGTGATGCTGATTCTGCTGTCTGAGGACCACACTTTGAGAATCATTTTTCTAAGGCACTAGTCTAAAATTAGTTCCTCTAGTTCTGATATTAAAGGACTCTCTGATTCTAATAGGGTCTAAAGACTTTTTTTTTTTTTTTTCTTGGTCTGGGTTGACTCACATACCAGGTCCACGGGTGTCCAGGTCAGGGGCTTCCATCTCGGATTCCTGGGGAGGAGTTAGCATGGCAGCCTGAGGGAGCTCCCCACAGCCACCACTCAGAGACCAGAACTGGCACTTGGAGGGTGGGCCTGTTTCTTCAGCCTTTGGGTAAAAGCAAGGATCAGTGAAGGTTGATTTGCTCTTTCAACCCTTCCGTCACTTCCAGATCATACTTGCCCCAGCCCGTTCACCTGGCCCACCTCCTCTCCCTCCTCAGGGCCTGAGCACATCACAACTCCATCCTCATCAACTTCTGCCTCTGGCTTCAGTGCCCTGGAAGGAAATGGGTGGGTAGAGGTTACACGGAATTATGACCATCAGGGTCTCCAAGATTTCCAGTAGGGTTCCCCTCCCCCTCTCCTTCCCCTATCTTTGACTTCTGCAATAGTATTTCTTATCTTTTCTAATTGTAAATATCACCATAGGAGAGACTTCCCTTCCTGAGCCTGGGTTTCTCCTCATTCTCACTTGAGGCCAATGCTGTCCTCGCCCAGTGGGGGCCGGCGTCGGTGGGGAGCTGACTGAGTCCTAGGCCGTCGAGTGAAACCAGGGGGCAGCCAGAGAGCTCCATGCTCTCGGCGTCGACGCCGGATGAGCTGGAGGACGAGAAGAGCCCCTAGGGCCAGGAGAATCACCCCAGCCACTGGGGAGCACAGCACAGGCCAGGGAAGCTGGTTGGCAGGGGGTGCTGGTGGGAGAGACAGAGTCACAAAGAGAGGCCACTCCTGGTGAGACTGATTACTATTGGGAGACCTTTGGACAAGTTTAATAGCCTGTCTTTGCCTTGGTTTCTTTATCTGCGAAATGGGGATGATAATATAGGTTGAGGTTGGGCACAGTGGCTCATGCCTGTAATCCCAGCACTTTGGGAGGCTGAGGCAGGTGGATCATATGAGACCAGGAGTTTGAGACCAGCCTGGCCAACATGGCAAAATCCCCTCTCTACTGAAAATACAAAAATTAGCGGCCAAGTGCAGTGGCTCACGCCTGTAATCTCAGCACTTTGGGAGGCTGAGGCGGGCGGATCGCGAGGTCAGGAGATCGAGACCATCCTGTTTAACGTGGTGAAACCCCGTCTCTACTAAAAATACAAAAAATTAGCTGGGTGTGGTGGCGGGTGCCTATAGTCCCAGCTACTTGGGAGGCTGAGGCAGGAGAATGGTGTGAACCTGGGAGGTGGAGCTTGCAGTTAGCTGAGATCGCGCCACTGCACACCAGCCTGGGTGACAAGGCGAGACTCTGTCTCAAAACAAAACAAAACACAAAACCCAAAAACCAAAAAAAATTAGCAGGGCGTGGTGGCATGCCATTGTAATTCCAGCTACTCGGGAGTCTGAGGCAAGAGAATTGCTTAAACCCGAGAGGCAGAGGTTGCAGTGAGCCAAGATGGTGTCACTGTACTCCAGTCTGGGTGACAGAGTGAGATTCTGTCTCAGAAAACAAACGCATAAAAAAACAGGTCGAGTATCCATGATCCCAATCCCAAATCTGAAATGTTCCAAAGTCTGAAACTTTCAGAGTACCAACATGACGCTTAAAGGAAATGCTCATTGTAGCATTTGGACATTGTATTAGGAATGCTGAACCGGTATAATGCAAATATTCCAAAATAAAAAAATCCGAAATCTGAAACACTTTTGTTCCCAAGCATTTCAGATGAGGGATACTCAACCAGCAGTATGTGCCTCATGGGGTTGTGGGGGAGGATTAAATGAGGTAACAATGTAAAATGCTTGGAGTAAGGCACAGAGTGAGTATGATATAGCAGTTCTTTTTTTTTTTTTGAGATGGACTCTCACTCTGTCGCCCAGGCTGGATGGAGTGCAGTGGCACGATCTCGGCTCACTGCAAGCTCCATCTCCCGGGTTCATGCCATTCTCCTGCCTCAGCCTCCCGACTAGCTGGGACTACAGGCGCCCGCCACCACACCCAGCTAATTTTTTTTAGTTTTAGTAGAGACGGGGTTTCACCGCGTTAGCCAGGATGATCTCGATCTCCTGACCTCGTGATCCGCCTGCCTTGGTCTCCCAAAGTGCTTGGATTACAGGCGTGAGCCACTGCGCCCGGCCTATTATTCTTTCATGTACTGAGTTGTCTGATACGAAGACAATTAGATATTCTCAGTCTGGTAGAGAAGATAAACCATCCCTTTGTTGGAGGGCTATGACAGAGGTTAGGATAATGTGCTTAGGGAAATAAGGAAGGAGACTGTAGAACAAATGGGCCAGTGGGAGATTCAATTAGAGAAAGCAGGGTTAGGGAAAGTAAGTCCCCACAAAGAACATTTTCATTTTATTTTATTTTTTTGTTTTGTTTTGTTTTGTTTTTGAGACGGAGTCTCGCTCTGTCGCCCAGGCTGGAGTGCAGTGGCGCAGTCTCGGCTCACTGCAAGCTCCGCCTCCCGGGTTCACGCCATTCTCCTGCCTCAGCCTCCCGAGTAGCTGGGACTACAGGCGCCCACAACCGCGCCCGGCTAATTTTTTGTATTTTTAGTAGAGACGGGGTTTCACCGTGGTCTCAATCTCCTGACCTTGTGATCCGCCCGCCTCGGCCTCCCAAAGTGCTGGGATTACAGGCGTGAGCCACCGCGCCCAGCCACAAAGAACATTTTCAGTCTCGGTTGTCCTGTTTGATGCAGCCTCCATTGCCTGTTGCTAGCATGAGAGCTGGCCTGGGAACAAAGGTCAGAGAAAGTGGCAAGGGGTCACCTACCAGTGCCTGCATGAGGGTGGACAGCCAGCAGTGGTCCAGGCAGCAGGGGCTCCAGGGCTCCCACTGCAGCCATCGCAGCAAGGAAGCGGAGTAGAAGCCCAGGGTCCCAGGGACAGCGGGATGCCGGGTGGTCAGGGCCACAGCGGGACAAATCCACACCCATTACCACCACAAACCTGTAGGGGAGGCACCTCAGAGACCTCTGTGTTGGTCCTTGGCTCCCTTCCCTCCCTCTGCCCTCTTAAAAAAACTGGTGTCTGGCCCTTCCCTCCACCTAACTTCTTACCCAGCACTGAGGGAGTCGGTCTCCTTGCCCAGGGGCTGCGTTTGAGGGGCTGATCTCTCCTGATAGGAGGGGTCCCGAGTTCCTCCTAGCTTTTCTTCAGCCCGGGCCCCAGGATAGGGGTACACCATGTCCCTGCCGTCACGATCCTTCCTTACCCAGAGTCCCACCCTCAGAGTCAGGGACAACACCCGGGCCAGGGCAAACAGCTGCTGGTCTAGGGCTGGGGGGCTCAGTACCACCAGCAGGGCCAGGGAGGGCCCCCACTCTGGGTCCCCATCTTCAGGCCTGCAGTCACCTCCATCCCAGCCACACTCTGCAGTGTTGCAGCCTTTCTCACAGTGCCCGTTGTGGAAGTGATCATGGCAGTACTGGTCATAGGCTGGACTGTGGGGTGAGGAGAGGGGGACTCAGGACCTCCCTAAAACCTGACTCTTCTCTTCACCCTAGAGAGAATTCCCCATATTTTGTGCCCTCCAGGGCTTTGGTTGCTAAGTGAGGGCAGCTGTGGAGCAATGAGCTTAGTCAAGTCCTGGATGGTAGTCCAGACACCCCAATGTTTGCTAACACCCCTGTCTCCCTAGACTGTCCCCTCTCTGTACCCTCCCAAGCTGTCCTCTGTTTCTGAAGGAGAGTCCAAGGCCCTTTTCCCTCTGTGAGGTGCTGACTGCTAGGGGAGATACTCCATGGCAGCAAGGCTTAGGGAGGGAGGCTTGAGGCCTGAGTTCCCACAACTCTCAGAGAGGAGCCCAAAGGCCACGCCCCACATTAAGTATTGATGCCACCCCATTACCCTAGGTTGGAGTCCAGAGTCTTCGACCCTTATTTAGTGATAGTTATTAGGGTGGAAACTCCCTGGAGCCCGCGGCTGTGGCCACGCTGTAACTCAGAGCCATCTACATCCTTCCTCCTCCTCTCACCCACCCCTCTCCTTCCCTGGTTCCAGGGGGTTTCAGGCTCACGTGCAGGCTGGAGGGGTCTCACAGTCGTAGCCATCAAACAGACACTCTTCAGAGTCACACTGTGGGTGGCACTGCCCGTCCCGGAAGAGAAGCCAGCACCGAGAGTGGGAGGGGCAGCCCTTCCAGGGGTCTGGGACTCCCAGAGAGCAGTCCCCTCCATCCCAATTTCCTCCTGGGCCACTGCAGCCAGCATCGCACGCCCCATCTCCACTTCTGCCCTCACACCCCTTGGCTCCGGGCTTCTGACACCGGGGCCCTGGAGAGCTGTGAGGGCAGGAGCATCGAAAGCCTGGGCCCCCCAAGCCCGTGGTCTCTGAGCAGCTGCCATTGTATAGGCATGGGGAGGGAGGGCCACAGCCTTTAGGAGCTGGTGGGGTCAGGCAGTCAGGACCCCCATAGCCATTGAGGCAGGCACAGCGTGGTGGGAAGCCTGGCTTAGGGGAGGGCAGACACAAGCCTCCGTGGTGGCAGTGATGGAGGCCGCAGGAAGGGGCCCTGTGGCTGCAGGTGGGGCCTTCAAAACCCTGTGGAGGGGAGGGGAGATATTGGAGATGGAACTTGCATTATTCTTCCCACTCCCCATCAAGCAAACTGTTGGGTTAAGATGGTGCAGAGGGTCCTAGAGTCTCATATCTAAAAGGTGCCTCAGAGAGCATCAAGTTAATCATTTTGTGGATGTTGAAACCATGTCCCATGGTAATTTCACACAATGACATATTACATTATTTTGAAAATGGATGAAGCACAGTTGAGTGCAACAACCTGATGGACTGTGGCATTATAGTGTAAGTTCTAGAAGACTAAACAGTTAATAGAATGCTATTATTATTATTATTATTTTTTTTTTTGAGACAGAGTTTCACTCTTGTTGTCCAGGCTGGAGTGCAAAATAGTGCGATCTCGGCTCACTACAACCTCTGCCTCCCAGGTTCAAGCGATTCTCCTGCCTCAGCCTCCCCAATAGCTGGGATTACAGGCATGCACCACCACGCCCAGCTAATTTTATGTTTTTGTAGAGACAGGGTTTCACCATGTTTGTCAGGCTGGTCTTGAACTCCTGACCTCAGGTGATCCGCCTGCCTCGGCCTCCCAAAGTACTGGGATTACAGGTGTGAGCCACCATGCCCGGCCGGTTATTATATTATTATCTTACTCCTTAGAAATAGGATCATATGTCTTCCTCTTCCTCTAGAGAGGGAACAGGATACAGGAGGAGGACATAAGTAGATGTAAGTTATTATTAATATTGAAATTATTGGGTTAGGTTTATGGGTGTTACATTGTTAGAATAATAAAATAAAAGAAGACCAGGCATAAACCAATGTCAGTATATCAGGAACCAAAGCTTAAGATTAGTCTAATTCCATGCATCTGAGACCCATAAATACATACACATACACACACAGTTAAAATAACCTGTCTGAGGCCACCCACCACGCAGCTTGAACTTGGGGAACTCCTGACCTTCCCTTAGGCAATGCCTGTGATTTCTGAAAATTCCATTCATGCTATCAGCTGCCTGCTTTTCCTTTGCTTCTGAGAGACACTTGCCACTGTGAACTTGGCATGGCTTTTTCCAATAATTTCCACATCTGTGCTCCCCGACAGTCCCTTCTGGGATTCCAACTGAGGTATTCTTGACTTTTGTCAGTATAGGGGGCAACAGAGAAGGCAGATTTGTGGTCACTTGCCTTGGGGCAGTGGCAGATGAAACCCAGGGGTGATCCTGCTGTGGCCTCACAGGTCCCTCCATGAAAGCAGGGTTGGCTGTGGCAGGGGTCTATCTCCACCTCACACCATTGGCCTGTAATTGTGGGGGAGATTAGACGTCACACACTGCATCAGTCACTGCCTCCGTCTTAGCCCATTCCTGGATGTTGGCCCAGTGCTAGATGTGCAGGTGAAGGGCTCCTGGGGCATCTTTTCTGGGTGGGGGTGGGCGTGGTCGCAGGGGATGGACCAGGTGATGGCTGCCACATGGGTGGAGACTATCTGGCTCTCCATGGTCTGCTCGGCTGTGCTCCAGACATGCTTGTGCCCCTTGTCCTGGGGCCTCACCTGTGTGTCCAGGAAGACACTGGCAGTAGAAGGCATTGGCCAGAGAGTGGCAGGCTGCAGTGCCTGTGGGGTGGCAGGGCTGGTCCAGACACTCGTCCACGTCTCCCTCACAGCGTAGCCCCACAAAGCCTGGAGGGCAGGCACAGTGGAAGCCTCCAGGTTTGGGGGTGCAGGTTCCATGGTTGTGACAGGGTTGGGACTGACAAGCATCAAGTTCCTTTGAGCAGTTCTGTCCATTGTAGCCTGGGGCGCACTGCAGACAAAGAGGGTTAGACAGGGAACCAGTGGATGAGCCCAACCTAATACTACAAGGGACCCAGCTCAAGACAGTTTGTCCAGTCCCCTACCTTCCAGCTCAACAGCATCACTCAACTCACCATCCATCATGGCCATGCGTCACAACCCTTCTACCTCAACTGCCCATGAGACACAGTTGTACGGTGACACACAACTCAACCTTCCCCAGTCCCAAACAATCTCTATGACACACTGCCACCAAACACAGCACCATTTTTGGTAAAACCTTCCTCTCCTACTAAATACCCACCAGGCTCTCTCATACTTTATTAATTCATAAGCATCTACTGAATGCCTACTTTGTGTCAGGCACCGTTTTAGGCACTAGGAATACGAAGAAAGTTAGAACTCATTCCTATTTCCTGGGAGCTCTCAGTCAACCAGAGGAAAGAAATGGCTAGCATTTATTGCATAATTTATATACGTAACCTAAAAATCCCCCGAATGACATTTTATTTGGGTTATCTCATTCGATTTTTACTTTGCAAGTAAGGAAGCTGAGTCTCTGAAAGGTTAAGTGACTTGTGCAAGTCAAAAAGCTATAGGTGGCAGAGCTGGGAATCAATGAAGGTCTGTGACTCCATAACCAATGCTCTCAACCATTTTCTGCTTCTTCATGCCACTCAGCTAGTGAAAGAAGGGTCATTGGCAAGATCTGCACCACATGCTGGCTTCCTTGCAAGAGGAAGGAGAGTGTGCAAGAGTAGAGTACCAGGAAGGCAGGCTTCAAAGAAGGAGAAGGGAATTCACAAAGAATCCAAGGAGTGGTCAGAGAGCTGGAAGGAACAGGTGATGGGGGTGTTTTGGAGGAGGGAACTTCATAAAAGAAGTAAAACTGAGTAATGGGTGCCCAGAGGTTTACTACTGATCAGTATACTGCTTTTGTTTATGTTTGAAAATGTTCATAATAAAAGGTTAAAAAATAAAATAAAAAAGTGAGAAAAGAGGGTAGGTTAGGGGATCTGTCTTAAGCCTTCTCTCAAAAGTTATGGTTCTGGCCGGGCATGGTGGCTCACGCCTGTAATCCCAGCAGTTTGGGAGGTCAAGGCGAGTGGATCACTTGAGGTCAGGAGTTTGAGACCAACATGGTGAAATCCCATCTCTACTAAAAATACAAAGAAAAAAAATTAGCTAGGTATGGTGGCAGATACCTGTAATCCCAGCTACTGGGGAAGCTGAGGCAGGAGAATTGCTTGAACCAGGGAGGTAGAGGTTGCAGTGACCCGAGATTGTACCATTACACTCCAGCCTGAGCGACAGAACAAGACTCTGTCTCAAAAAAAAAAAAAAAAAAAAAAGTTGTGGTTCTATATCTCAAAATAATAAAGGCCATATATGACAAACCCACAGGTAACATCATATTGAATGGGGAAAAGTTGAAAGCCTTTCCTCTAAGATCTGGAACAAGACAAGGATGCTCACTTTCACTATTTTTATTCAAGGTAATACTGGAAGTCCCAGCCAGAGCAATTAGGCAGGAGAAAGAAAGAAAGGGCATCAAAATTGCAAAGGAAGAAATCAAATTATCCATGTTCACAGGTGACATAATCCTATATTTAGAAAAACCTAAAGAAAACAGTTTAGAAACAAATTCAGTAAAGCTGTAAGATACAAAATCAATGTAGAAAAAGTAGTAGCATTTCTATACACTAACAGCAAACAATCTGAAAAAGAAATCAAGAAAGCAATCCCATTTATAATAGTTACAAAAAATAAAAACAAACAAATACATTTAACCAAAGAAGTGAAAGAGTACTGCAATGACAGCTATAAAACACTGATGAAATAAATTGAAGGGGACACAAAAAAATGGAAAGATATCCTGTGTTCATGGATTGGAAGAATGAATACTGTTAAAATGTCTGTGCTTACCAAAGTGATCTACAGAGTCATGCAACCCCTATGAAAATACCAATGATATTCTTTACAGAAATAGAAAAAACAACCCTAAAATTTATCTGAGCTGTAAAAGACCCAAATAGCCAAAGCAGTCTTGAGCAAAAAGAACAAAGCTAGAGGCACCACACTTCCTGTCTTCAAAATATACTATAAAGCGATAGTAACCAAAACAGCATGGTGCTGGCATAAAAAACAGACACATAGATCAATGGAATGGAATAGAGAGCCCAGAAAAACAAGTCCAAACATTTACAGCCAACTTACTTTCTTTTTTCTTTTCTTTTTTTTTTTTTGAGATGGGAGTCTCGTTCTGTTGCCCAGGCTGGAGTGCAATGGCATGATCTCAGATCACTGCAACCTCCACCTCCTTGGTTCAAGCGATTCTCCTGCCTCAGCCTCCTGAGAAGCTGGGATTACAGGTGCACGCCACCACGCCCAGCTAATTTTTGTATTTTTAGTAGAAACGAGGGTTTCACCATGTTGGTCAGGCTGGTCTTGAACTCATGACCTTGTGATCTGCCCGTCTCACCTTCCCAAAGTGCTGGGATTATAGGCATAAGCCACCGCTCCTGGCCAGCCAACTTACTTTCAACAAAGGCACCAAGTACACACATTGGGGAAAGGACACTCTCTTCAATAAATGGTGCTGGGAAAACTGGATATCCATATGCAGAAGAAACTAAACCTAGGCCGGGTGTGGTGGCTCATGCCTGTAATCCCAGCACTTTGGGAGGCAGAGGTGGGTGGGTCACCTGAGGTCAGGAGTTTGAGACCAGCCTGACCAATATGGTGAAACCCCATCTCTACTAAAATTACAAAAATTAGCTGGGCGTAGTAGCATGCGCCTGTAGTCCCAGCTACTCAGCAGGCTGAGGCAGGAGAATCGCTTGAACCTGGGAGGCGGAGGTTGCAGTGAGCTGAGATCATACCACTGCACTCCAGACTGGGCAACAGAGTGAGACTCCATCTCAAAAAAAAAAAAAAAATCACAAAAAACGAAACCTCTATCTGTCATCATATACAAAATAGATTAAAGCCGTACATGTACAACTGGAAACTATGAAGCCACTAAAAAAAGAAAATTCGGCCGGGCATGGTGGGTCACACCTGTAATCCCAGTACTTTGGGAGGCTGAAGCGGGCAGATTACAAGGTCAGGAGTTTGAGACCAGCCTGGCCAACATGGTGAAACCCTGTCTCTACTAAAAATACAAAAAAAAAAAAAAAAAAAAAAGCTGGGCGTGGTGGTGGGCGCCTGTAATTTCAACTACTTGGGAGGCTGAGGCAGGAGAATCGCTGGAATCCGGGAGGCAGAGGTTGCAGTGAGCCCAGTTCGCGCCACTGCACTCCAGCCCAGGCAAAGGTGCGAGACTTGGTCTCAAAAAAAAAAAAAAAAAAGTCATTTGGAAAATGCTTCAAGACATTGGTCTGGGCAAAAGTTTTTTGGGTAAGACCTCAACCCTCAACAGCACAGACAACAAAAGCAAAAATAGACAAATGTGATTACATCAAGCTAAAAAGTGTCTGTGCAGCAGAGGAAACAATCAACAGAGTGAAGGGGAACCTACAGAATAGAAGAAAATATTTGCAAACTACCTATCTGACAAGGGATTAATAATCAGAATATATAAGGAACTCAACAGCAAACACCACCATTACCACCACTGACAAATAATATGGTTTAAAAAATGGGCAATTGATCTGAACAGACATTTCTCAAAAGAAGAGATACAAATGGCCAACAGGTATATGGATGGAAATCAGGGAAATGTAAATCAAAACCACAATGAGATATCATCTCACACCAGTTAAAGTGGCTATTATTGAAAAGACAAGGGCCAAGTGCGGTGGCTCACGCCTGTAATCCCAGCACTTTCAGAGGTTGAGGCGGGAGGATCACTTGAGGTCAGGAGTTCGAGACCATCCTGGCCAACATGGTGAAATCCCATCTCTACTAAAAATATAAAAAATTAGCCAAGCGTGGTGGTCCACACCTGTGATCCCAGCTACTCGGGAGGCTGAGGCACAAGAATTGCTTGAATCTGGGAGGCAGAGGTTGCAGTGAGCTGAGATCAAGTCACTGTGCTCCAGCCTGGGCAACAGAGCAAGACTCTGTCGAAAAACAGGAAAAAAAAAAAAAAAAAAACAAACCCAAAAAATAGCAGATGCTGGCAAGGATGCAGAGAAAGGGCAACTCTCATATGCTGTTGGTGGGAATGTAAACTAACATAGCCAGTATGGAGAAAAGCATGGAAGTTTCCCAAAAATTAAAAAAAGATCTACCATATGATCAATCTACTGTTGATTACATATCCAAAGGAAATCGGTATCTTGAAGAGATATCTGCACCCCCATGTTTATTGCAGCACTGTTCCCAATAGCTAACATATGGAATTAACCTAAGGACCATCAACAAATGAATGGAAAAAAGAAACTGTGGCATATATACACAATGGAATATTATGCAACCAGAAAAAGAATGAAATCCTATCATTTTCAGCCACATGGATGAGACTGAAGGACATTATGTTAAGTGAAATAAGCCAAGCATGGAAAGACAAATACTGCACGTCTCTCACTTTCACCTTTGTGCCACTGCCTTAGTTAGTCCTGACCTTTCTTGCATTCCAGATAGAAACTTGCATCAGCCTCCTATTGCATGTCTAATATTGCTCCTCGCTCACATGTGGGAGCTAAAAAAGTTAGTCTCATGGAAGTAGAGTAGAATTATGGCTACCAGAGGTTAGAAAGGGTGGCAGGGAGGGGGAGATGAAGAGAGGTTGGTTAACGGATACAAAATTATGGTCATATAGAAGGAATAAGTTCTAATGTTAGATAGCAGAGAAGGATGATGATAGTTAACAATTTGTATTTCAAAATAACTAGAAGAGAGGATTTGGAATGTTCTCGACACAAAGAAATGATAAATGTTTGAGATGATAGATATCCCAATTACCCTGATCTGATCCTGACACATTGTATGCATGTATCAAAATATCACATGTGGCCAGGTGTGGTGGCTCATGCCTGTAATCCTATCACTTTGGCAGGCTGAGCGGGTGGATTGCCTGAGGTCAGGAGTTCTGAGACCAGCCTGCCCAACATGATGAAAACCCCATCTCTACTAAAAATACAAAAATTAGCCTGGCGTGGTGGTGCGCGCCTGTAATCCCAGCTACTCGGGAGGTTGAGACATGAGAATTGCTTGAACCTGGAAGGCAGGGGTTGCAGTGAGCCAAGATCGTGTCACTGCACTTCAGCCTGGGGGATAGAGCGACTCTGTCTCCAAAAACAAAAAGACAAAACAAAACAAAAAAACCTCACATGTACCCCATAGATATGTACGACTATTGTGTGTCAATAACAAAAGAAAATAAAATGGCAACCACACACACAAAAAAGGTTGTGGTTCTAAGCATATGAATCAGGCTGCTTAGACTTGAATGCCAGTTTTGCCTCTCCCAGCTGAGTGACCTGGACCACGAAGAAGAGACTCTAATCAGCCTGGGGGAGAAGTTAGGGACATCTTCCTGAGGAAGGTGCCCCTGAACACCAGCCCGTGGAAGAGGGGTTGGGAAGGCCATTCCAGGTAGTGTCAATAGCAGGGATAAAGGCTGAGAGGCAAGAATCAGTATGGGGTATGTGGGAAAGTCAGCAGCAGTTTTGTGTTGCTGGAGCAGAGAGTAGGAGGGTGAGATGGGGAGAGCTGAGGCCTGAGAGGCAGGCAGGGCTGGGTCATGCAGGCCTTGGACTTTATTCTGAATGAGGCGGGCAGCCACTGAAGGTTCAGCAGGGGACAGACAGGTCAGCTGGACATTTTCAGTAGAGTACCCTGGTCATGGGGTAAAAGCTGAACCTGTAGAAGGACAAGTGTGGAGGCAGGGACCATAGTTAGGAGACTGATGCAAGTATCTACCTGGAATGCAACAAAGGTCAGGACTCAGGCAGTGGGACAAAGGGCGAAAGTGAAAGCACAGACTTGAGAAAACTTCAGGAGATAAAGTGGCATGACTTTGTGGTTAGTTGGGTGTGTGGGGTTTAAAAAAAAGGGAGGAGAAATGGATACACTGGGTCTTCCCTCAGTCACTACTGTCTCTCCCATCCAGACCACCCTTGTCTTTCCTCCCCCTTCTCCTGCAGACCCTCTCACCTGGCAGAGATACCCACTGGGCTGGGCCATGCAGGTGGCCCCGTGCTGGCAAGGCCTGGACTCACATGGGTTCACATGATCCTGGCACAGGCTGCCTTGGAATCCAGGGGGGCAGTGGCAGAAATAGGAGGGGCCACTGTCGACACAGAGGCCTCCATTCTGGCAAAGGGAAGAGACGTCTATGCCTAGGGAGAGAGACAAACAGGGATATATAAAGACCATTGGGGGGCCGGGCGCGGTGGCTCACGCCTGTAATCCCAGCACTTTGGGAGGCTGAGGCGGGTGGATCACGAGGTCAGGAGTTTCAGACCAGCCTGGCAAACATGGTGAAACCCCATCTCTACTAAAAATACAAAAAATTAGTTGGGCATTGTGGCGGGCGCCTGTAATCCCAGCTACTTGGGAGGCTGAGGCAAGAGAATCACTTGAACCTGGGAGATGGAGTTTGTAATAAGCCGAAATGGTGCCATTGCACTCCAGCCTGGGCTATAGAGCAAGACTCCATCTCAAAAAAAAAAAAAAAAAAAAAAAAAAAAAGGTAAGTGGGGATGTGGCCAGGTGCTGTGGCTCACACCTGTAATCTCAGCACTTTGGGAGGCTGAGACAGGTGTATCACTGAGGTCAGGAGTTTGAGACCAGTCTGGCCAACATGATGAAACCCCGTCTCTTTTAAAAATACAAAAAAATAAAAATAAAAAAATTAGCTGGGCATGGTGGCACATGAATCCCGGCTACTTGGGAAGCTGAGGCAGGAGAATCACTTGAACCTAGGAGGCGGAGGTTGCAGTGAGCCGAGAACGTGCCACTGCACTCCAGCCTGGGTGACAGAGTGGGACTCCATTTCAAAAAGAAAAAGATAAATTGGGAGGATGAAGGGTATATTCAGGGCCCAAACTCTGGGTGTAGAGGCCTTTACCTTGGGGACCATCTAACATTCCTGGGTGGAGGCCACTCTGGGCCCAAGGAGTTAATAACTCCTGGCACTGAAGAAATTAGAACATCGAGTTTTACCTCTCTCCTCACCCTTTCTGCCAGAATGTTGGAGACATACCTCTAAAGCTGATCGTAGTGTTAAAGTAACTGTGTTCTTGGCTTAAAATAAGGCTTGAGCAAGAAAGAATTCAAGGGATGCCTCAGGTGAGGACATGTGGCTTAAGTCTGTCCCCTGAGTTCTGCATTCCTTTGATGTTCTCTCCCTGTGATTCCCATCAGCTCTCCCTTAACTCCATCATAGTCTCTTTCCCGAGGTCTTCTCATATCAAACCTTATTCTCAGTATTATAGTTGCCTATAGGGCAGGTGCAGTTGTAGCCAGAGGGCTGGGGGTAGCAGGTCCCCCCATGGGCACAGGGTGCAGAGACGCAGCCTCCTAGCTCTGCCTCACACTCTGGCCCTGTCCAACCCATGTCACACACACATGAGGATCTGGTTGTAAAGAGAAAGGGGAGGGTTTTTCTCTTCTCCTACTGCATCTGCTCCCCTCCCTGCTGCCTAGACCCCATGACTTCCTCCTCTTCTTATTTTAGTGTTCTTTGTCAAAGAGATTGGCGTGACATTGAAGTGAATGGGGTGGGGTGAAATGCGTTGAGTGTAGCTGGATTAAGTGTGGTCCACTCTGCCTGGGTTATGATGATCAGGACAGAGTTGAGTTGTTCTACGCTGAGTCATGTCCCTCATGGTTGGGCTAAACTGGAATCCTGTGGAATGGGCTCGTTGGTGTTGCTTGAATTGTGTTAAATGAGGTAACAGGAATTGCGTTAGGCTTCTCTGATTGCACAGTTCAACACCTGTGCAATCAAGAACTGATTTGTGTGTGTGGTTTTGATTCTCAGGTGGTTGTTTTGGCCAAAGGCTGTGTGGATGCCCGCAGGAATGGGGCAGGTGAGAACACCCATGTTTTCTTCATCTGCTCTCCAGTCAGTGCTGGGGTTGGTTGGTTGGTTACCTTGGTTCAGTGCAGCCTTCTGGCAGGAGGACAGTGGAAGGTTGCAGAGAGGCCCGGTCCATCCCTGGAGGCACAAGCAGTGGAAGGAGGGCCCAGTCTGGAGGCAGTGGGAATTGCGTGGACAGGGCTTCTGGGCACATAAGTCCATCAGAGTCTGAGGGGTGGGAGGGAGTGTGAGGCAGGACACAGCATTAGATTCCCAGCCCAGAGATGGTCCTCTGCTCACTCCAGCTCCTCGAAATCCCTTCCTTCAAAAACTCTCTCCTGAATGGCCTGGGACCAGGTGACCCTCCCTGGTTTCCCTCCCAGCCACTTCCCTCCTCAGCACACCTGGCTTCAATGGCCCTCACCTGGCAGCTACCTCCGGTGTAGCCAGTGGGGCAGAGGCAGCGGGGACCCTGAGGGCTGTCCTGGCAGGTTGCCCTATTCCTACAGGGGCTGAACAACACAGAGACAGGGCATGATAGGAAGAAGTTCGGGAAACAAGGGGAAGGTAGTGTGTGATGTTGTTGGGAGGCAACCACTGGGAGGTGGCAAGCCAGGAGGGAAGGCGGAACGAGGGGTGTGGGGTGGGAGGCAGCCTGGAGCCCAAGGGGAGATGAGAGGAGGGGTGGGAAGGATGAGGGGCTTTCTCCCTTCTAGGGGTCTTTGTGCCTTGCTCACCTGTCTGCACAACTGGGGCGGATCTTTCCCTCACAGCGCCGGCCCTGGAAGCCCATGGCACAGAGGCAGGAGAAGGTGCTGGGTCTGTTCACGCAGGTACCCCCATTGAAGCACGGGGCTGGAGAGAGGAGGCTGTGAGGGTTTGGGTTCCTTGCCTGTAACCTGACCTGTGACCTCAGTCACACTGTACATAGGACATACACCCCCCCCCCAAAATGACAGCTCACTGCCATCCAATTAATTTTTTTTTTTTTTTTTTTTTTTTTTTTTTGAGACGGAGTCTCGATCTGTCGCCCAGGCTGGAGTGCAGTGGCACGATCTCGGCTCACTGCAAGCTCCGCCTCCCGGGCCGACGCCATTCTCCTGCCTCAGCCTCCCGAGTAGCTGGGACCACAGGCGCCCGCCTCCGCGCCCGGCTAATTTTTTGTATTTTTAGTAGAGACGGGGTTTCACCGTTTTAGCCAGGATGGTCTCGATCTCCTGACCTTGTGATCCACCCGCCTCAGCCTCCCAAAGTGCTGGGATTACAGACGTGAGCCACTGCGCCCGGCCATCCAATTAATTTTTATTTATTTATATAATACTTTATTTTTTTTTAGATAGGGTCTTGCTCTGTTACCCAGGCAGTGGTGCCATCACAGCTCACTGTAGCCTCAACCTCTTGGGCTCAAGTCATTCTCCCACCTCAGCTTCCCGAGTATCTGGGACTACAGGCCTCAGCCACTGTGTGCCCAGCTAATTTAGAGATGGAGTTTCATTATGTTTCTCAGGTTGGTCTGTCCAATTAAATTTAAAAAAATGTGACACAAGCATACCCTCCCCAGTTCCTCCATTCTCCTGTGGCCCCCAGCCCCATGACACAGTGGGCACTCACCAGACACACAGTAGTCAGTGATGGTTTGGCACTGGGGACCTGTGTGGCTTGGAGGGCAAGTGCAGTAGTAGCCTCCAGGGCTAGGGTTGCAGGAGCCACCATTGAGACATGGCCCTGAGTGACAAGCTGTCATCTCCTCACTACAGGTAGGCCCTGAAGGAAACAGGTGGGGGCTGAGAAAAGGTGTCCTCCTTCCCTCCCTCCACTCTCCTCCTCTTTCCTTTTCCTTCCCTTCCTCATCCCAAACCCTATTATTCTCTCCCATCAACCTCCTTTCTCACCACCTCCCACACATCACCTGTGTCCCCTGCAGCCCAGTTCTCCTTAGTGGTGACTGAGACACAGGGCCCATGGTCACCTGCCTTACCCTTGACTTAGGAGGTGACCAGCACAGGGTGTATATGGTTTAGGGAGGGTCTCACCTGTGTAGCCTATAGGGCAGGTGCAGTTGTAGCCAGAGGGCTGGGGGTAGCAGGTCCCCCCATGGGCACAGGGTGCAGAGACGCAGCCCCCTAGCTCTGCCTCACACTCTGGTCCCGTCCAACCCACGTCACACACACATGAGGATCTGGTTGTAAAGAGAAAGGGGAGGGTTTTTCTCTTCTCCTACTGCATCTGCTCCCCTCCCTGCTGCCTGGACCCCTATGACTTCCTCTTCTTTTGGCCCTGAGATTCTGGCCTCTTTCTTCAGTGACTTTGCTCTCAGCACCGCCCCTGTCCTCCCCAACACCTGCTCATTTTCTCCAACTAGATATGTGCATATATACATTTATACATATGTGTATGTATATATATATATTCTTTCTGTAACTTGCTTATTTTCTGTCTGTTTTCATTAGAATGAAAGCTGCACGAGAGCAGTGGCTTTGTCTCTTTTGCTTTGTGCTGTTCCCCCAAGGCCTGGAACAGTAGCCACACAAAGTAGGTGCTCAGCAGATTTTTTTTTTTTTTTTTTAAGACAGAGTCTTGCGCTGTCGCCCAGGCTGGAGTGCAGTGGCATGATCTTGGCTCACTGCAACCTCTGCCTCTTGGGTTCAAGCAATCCTTCCGCTTCAGCCTCCCAAGTGGCTGGGATTACAGGTGCGCCACCATGCCCAGCTAATTTTTGTATTTTTAGTAGCTACGGGGTTTCACCATGTTGGCCAGGCTGGTGTTGAACTGCTGATCTCAGTTGATCCGCCCACCTCGGCCTCCCAAAGTGCTAGGATTACTGGCGTGAGACCGTAATCAGCACTGTGCCAGATATTTTTCTAATGAATGATTAATTTGCCCTGGGATTTAATGCTCTTCTTTCTGCTCTGATCCCCTGGTCCTCTGTTTCCACCAGTTTTTGGGGACTGTCTTCTCCTTGGATGACACTTACCAGTTGAGCCCTCCCACTGCCTCACCCTAAGAACTTTGCCATCTCCTTCCTTTTCCCCATTGGTCATTTCTCACAGACCTACACCTCACTGGCTGTCTTCTCCCGTCCTAGTGAAGGGAGCCCAAAGGAGGGGGCAGATGGGGAGGGCCTGGAAGATGTTACCTCTGGCAGTGCCCATGGTGGCAGGTGCAGTTGTCCTCAGGTGGGGCACAGCCAGGGCTTCCATCAGGACACAGACAGTTGGCCTTGTCTTTCTGGTCCTTACATATCTGCTTGGGCTGGCACAGGTTGGGAGCACACAGGGGAACCTCACAGAGCTGGCCTGGGGTGGGAAGATGGGTCAAAAAGAAAACAGCTCCTCCACATCCTTCATTGGGCCAAAGGCTACTTCTTATGCGTGCCTTAATCCCCATGAACCCATGAACCTGTCCTTCAATGGCTCCCTATTGCCTTTAAGATATTAACTTTCTCAGAATGATACACAGAGTCCTGCAGGACATGACATTTGTGCAACAGCTGCATTTCTCATCTTTGCCTTGCTGCACCCTTAACTCTGGCTTTCTTACAGTTCCTTAAATGGGGTGTGCTTTTCTTCCATCTGTGTCTTTGCACATGCAGTTATCTCCAGCTAAAACACGCTATCTGGCACTCTATTTAGACAAACTCCTTTCTTTCTTTCTTTCTTTCCTTCTTTTCTTTTCTTTTCTTTTTTCTTTTCTTTTCTTTTCTTTTCTTTTCTTTCTTTCTTTCTTTCTTTTTTTTTTTCTTTCTTTCTTTCTTTCTTTCTTTCTTTCTTTGCCTCCCTCCCTCCCTCCCTTCCCTTCCCTTCCCCTTCCTTCCTTCCCTTCCTTCCTTCCTTCCTTCCTTCCTTCCTTCCTTCCTTCCTTCCTTCCTTCTTTCTCTTTCTCCCTTTCTTTCCCTCCCCTTCCATCCCCTCCCCTCCTCCCCTCCCTCCCTGCCTGCCTTCCGTTCTTCCTTCCTTCCTTCCTTCCTTCTTTCCTTCCTTCCTTCCTTTCCTTCCTTCCTTCGTTTCTTTTTTTTTTTTGAGACGGAATCTTCCTCTGTCGCCCAGGCTAGAGTGTAGTGGTTCGATCTCAGCTCACTGCAACCCCTGCCTCCTGGGTTCAAGTGATTCTCCTGCCTCAGCCTCCCCAGTAGCTGGGATTACAGGCGCCTGCCACCACGCCTGGCTAATTTTTGTATTTTTAATAGAGGTGAGGTTTCACCATGTTGGCCAGGCTGGTCTTGAACTCCTGATCTCAGGTGATCCACCTGCCTTGGCCTCTCAAAGTGCTGAGACTACAGGCGTGAGCCACCACACCTAGTCTCTGCTTATCTTTCAAGACTCAGCTCAGCCATCACCTCCTCCATTTTTAGTCTGGGTTGGCTGGTCCTCTGTGCTCCTGTAGCATCCTGCACATTTTTCTCTTAGAGCACTTCTGTGGGCTATAATCAACAGGAGACTTGTTGGTCTCTCTGTATTAGACTTAAAGTCACGTGAGGATGGCAACTGTCTTACTCAGATTTGCCTCGTGTCTGGCATAGTAGGCACTTAGTAAGTGCTTACTAAATAAGCAAGTGAATGCCTTTTCTTTGAGCCCAGTCCTCTTCTCCCGAGCCCCAATCACACCATTTACATTGGGCCCATGTGGGCCCTACGGTAACCCCTGCCCTTGTCCCCATGGTTGTATGGTTGTACAATTGTGCAGGTTTTACACTAAATACTTTTAAAGGATACCATTCTCATTCTATTCTCACATCCCAACCATCAAACACCCGCCAATGAACTCTGCCCCAACCCAAATGGAATAAGATACTCTGCCAGTTCTTTCCAATGCCTCCCCCGCTAACCTGTGAAACCAGAGGGGCAGAGGCAAAAGAAGGCTCCTGGAAGATCAAGGCAGCTGGCTCCAACGGGACATGGGTCACTCAGGCACTCATCCACCTCTGTTTGACAGCGTGGCCCTTCAAAGCCTGTGGCACAGCAGGAAGGTCAGGGACCTGCACGGACATCTGCCTCCTGCCCCGCTGTCCCCCACAGTGTGTGCCCCAGTTTACCTGGGAGACACTTGCAGTGGAAGGCTCCAGGCTGGTCCTGGCACTGCCCACCATTGGCACAGGGAGAGCTGCTGCACTCATCAATATCCTCCTCACATCGGGTGCCGGCGAATCCTAGTGGGGTGGAATTGGGTGGGGAGAGGAGGCCAAGGTCATCGAGGGAGGCACAGCATGGAAAGGTGAACTTGCAGAGCTTCCCAGAGAAGACACCTGGGGCAGGTGGGTGTGGGGTAACAGGAGAGTGATGCGGAAAAGGTGAAGCTCAGCCTCCTGCCAGCTGTGTGACTTTGGGAAAGCTGGTCCACCCTCTCGGCCCCAGTTTCCTGTTCTGTGTAAAAGGGGAATAATAATGGAACCTACGTCATGGTATTGTTAAAAAGATTAAATGACATAACGCCTGAAAAGTACACAGCCAAATGGCTAGTCTGGAGTAAGTGGTGAATGAATGTAGTTATTATAGTAGCAGGGGACAGAAGGGCGTCAGGTGAGGCTGGAGAAGAAAGGCTTGGGGCAGCTTTCCCTGGGGTTATGATGAGAGTGCCAAGACCAGCCTGGGACCTCAACATGCATACACAGAGCCTGTGCGGGACGGCTGGAAAGGAGGGATCATTGGGTGATTTGGCAGGGCAGAGATGAGAATGGGCAAGTAAGCAAGGGAAGATTTGGGGATGTAACAGTAGAGATTTTGGGGAGCAAAGACAGATTTGGAGGACTCTTTGGCTAGTCTAGAGAGAGCTTCAAGGGGCCTTGGGTGATTGCTGGGCCTGAACTCTGCAGGTTCAGAGGCCTGGGGTCTGAGGGTGGCCAGAGTGGCATCTGTACTCACCAGGCAGGCAGATGCACTGGAAGCCATTGAGCAGGTCATGGCAATCCGCATGGTTCAGGCAGGGATCTGAGGCACACTCATTGGTTTCCACCTCACAGAGCTGCCCCTCTAAGCCTGGGGACATGGGGATCATGAGGGCTGTGGCTCAGCCAGGTCTGCCTGGGAGACCTGTACTCTAGAATCAGCCCTGCTCCCGACGCCCTCAGGCGGTCCTCCCCTGAGGTGCTGTCTGCATGGGGTTGAACAAGATGAACCCTGAGGCCCTGCTGCTCCTCAGTGTGTGGCCCTGCTCCTTGAGGTGTGAAAGGCTAAGAAACAGGGTGCTTGCTGGGGACCTGGGGGAGGACTGCAAGGCTTTTTTGTGGTCATTCCTGTGTATACAGAGGACGGGGCTCACCAGGGCAGGCTGATCAGCCTGGAGGACCTCGAGGTACAAATAGGACAAATTGGCTTGGAGAACGAGTCCCGCCTCTTTTTCTGCCTGGGCGGGCCTCCATGCCAGGGAGAACGGAGATCCCAAAGTGGAGGAATTTGAAGTGCATCTGGGAAGCTTGTTGCTCCCATATTTGTCCCGTTGCTTTGAGTGCATCCTAGTCTCCACTGTCTCATCCTGAATTGAGGCAGGATCAACCTCCGGACCTTGTCTTCCTGTCTTTTCTGGCCTGAGGAGTCTGCTTCTGAAGCTCCTTGATATCTACAACGTTGTCCCTTGGGTTACCGACCTGTTTTCTCTTATTTTTCTATGATTGTCTGTGGGATGACCTGAGCCAGTATCTTTGGGTGCCGCTCAGTTTAGAAAGGCGATATGGGGTAGTGGTTATAATTGTTGAAGCCCTTGGTTTGAATCTCAGCTCTGCCAGTTGGTAGCTGGGTGACCTTGGACAAGTCACTTAACCTCTCTGTGCCTCAGTTTCTTCAGTTATAAAATGGGCATTGTAGCAGTGCTGACCTCACAGGGTTATTGTAATAAGTAGATGAGACAATGCCTGTAAGATGCTCAGACAGTACCTGGCATAAAGTCGGCTGTTATTTTTCTGATTTCATTCAACTCCTTGATGTTGCTCTCTCCCGGGGGTGACTTTTCCCCATTAAAACTAACCTGGAGGTGGGTGCAGTCTTGCAGCAATTTTTTTCTTGTTGTACCACATTTTCCTGTTGTATCACAGGGCTTTTGGGATTTTAAGGGATTACCTTTCATCTCTACATGGGAGAGTTTCTATGATTAGAGGGAGCATTCTGGGGTGACCTGAGTAAAGGCTGCAGCACGGAAAGTTTATGAACTGCTTTTCTACCCTCCCTTGCTGGGCTGCTCTGTACAGTGGACCAGGTTTTGCAGCCTCTATGATGACTATGAAATGAATGGCAGCTCCCTCCAGAGTTGAGGAATGCATAACCTTGCTACCATCTGTGGTAACCTTTCTCCTAGGGGTCATGGGTGTCCGTGAGTTTTTATCTGGGGGTAGAGAGAGAAGCATCTGTGGTAACTTACCCAACTGGCCTGAGGCTGTCCTTACTTTGGAGGGGACATTCCTAGTGGGTTCAGGACTATTTCCCTGTTTTCCCCACCCAAGGTTCCATCCAGCTGGTACCTGGTGGGCAGAGGCAGTGGAAGGTGGCAAGTAGGTCCAGACAGGTGCTCCCTGGGTGGCAGGGCTGGGAGAGGCACTCATTGTGATCAGCCTCACAACGGGAGCCCGTGTAGCCAGGTGGACAGAGGCAATTGAAGGAGCCAGGAGTGTTGAGGCAGGAACCGCCATGTTCACAGGGACTTGGGCCTTGCTGGGCTGGGAGGAGAGAAAAGCTGGGAGTCCACAGGGGTCAGGGCGGGAAGGGCAAGGAGGTCAGACTCTCAGGGAAGGTGTGGGGGCCTGCATGTGGCAGAAGAGACCAAATTGGTGAAGGGGCTTGTGTCTTTAAGATGGAGAGGAAATAAGGGACCAAATTTATGGGAACTGAGGGGCTGAGCATTGGAGAGAGGGTCATGCAGGCAAGAGATGCCAAATCTGGGCAAATTCAAGGAAAAAGATGTTTGGTTTTTTTTTTTTTTTTTTTTTTTGAGACGGAGTCCGCTCTGTCGCCCAGGCTGGAGTACATTGGCGCAATCTCGGCTCACTGCAATCTCCGTCTCCCGGGTTCATGCCATTCTCCTGCCTCAGCCTCCTGAGTAGCTGGGACTACAGGCACCCACCACAGCGCCCAGCTAATTTTTTGTATTTTTTTAATAGAGACGGGGTTTCAATGTGGTCTCGATCTCCTGACCTTGTGATCCGCCTGCCTCGGCCTCCCAAAGTGCTGGGATTACAGGCGTGAGCCACCGCGCCCAGCTGATGTTTGGTTTTTTAATTGGAAAAGCAATCTGCCCTTTTCTGTCTTCAGTGCAGAGGCCTGTCTGAGGCTCAGAGAGGCTCTGAAGTGGGAGTGGCCTCACCCATTAGACACTCATCCAGGTCCTGGTGGCAGGTGGGCCCTGAATAGCCGGGCTGACACAGGCAGAGTGTGGAGCCTGTGAGGGGGTTGGTGCTGCACTGGGCATCCCCATGGCACGGCTGGCTCAGACACATGTCTTCCAAGTGGCACAGGAGCCCTAGAGGGATAAGAGCAGGTGAGGCTCTCAGAGGCCACTTGAGGCTCCTAGCAGCCATCCTGGTGCTTCTCTCGCCCTCCTTCTCTACCTCCCACCTCCTGATACCCTCTACCCCCATACCTGTGCGTCCAGGTGGGCAGAGGCAGGAGAAAGAGCCCACCCGGTCAATGCAGGTGGATCCTGGGGCACAGGTGGCAGCAATACAGTCATCCAGGTTCTCCTCACAGCTTGTGCCCCCCCAGCCACTCACACACACGCAGTGAAAGCTGCCCGCAGAGTTCTGGCAGGTGCCACCGTTTCTGCAGCGAGGGGGACCCTGGGCCTCACACTCATCCACATCTTCGGAGCAGTCCCAGCCTGCAGGGGGTTGGGGAGGGGACAGGGGCTGAAGCTGGGAGCCCTATGAGTAGGGGAGGCCAGGGGCCAACTCTCTGGGCTACGCGTGCCATGAATGTGGCTTAAACAACTCACCTGTCCAGGTTTCTGGGCAGAGGCAGGTGTAGGTGTCCAGCCCATCCTGGCAAGTGCCCCCATTCTGACATTGGTGGTTGACACAGTTGTCTGGATTCACCTCACAGTCTGGGCCTATGAAACCTGACAGGGTCGTGGAATCAACTGGGGGAGGAGGCTCCAAGGGAGACATCCTGCCCTGCCCAGAGAGAGGGGCTGCAGGAGAGCCCCTGTGAGGACACACCTGGGGGACAGAGGCAGAGGTGAAAGGTGGAGTCTTTCCCTGGCATCAGCTGGCAGGTGCCCCCATTCGAACAGCCCCTAGGAGGGCAGGGTCCTGCCCGGAGCTCACAACGTGGGCCCTCCCGCCCCACAGGGCAGAGGCACTGGAAGGAGCCCAGGGTGTTATGGCAGGAGGTGCCTTTGGGGCAGGGTCCTGGGTCCTGGAAGCACTCGTTGACATCACGTTCACAGGCATGGCCCTCGAAGCCCGGTGGGCAGCGGCACTGGATCTGGGGGTACGTGGCCAGACACACGCCTCCATTAACACATGGGTTGGCTGAGCAGAAGTCCCGAAGCTGGCACTGCTCACCTGAGGCAGAGGACAGAGGGAGCCGTTTCTAGCACTGTGTGAATTCTAGCCCATCTGAGGTTACCCAGTGCTCACTCTGGATTATCTCTGGGTCTCATTTTCATATTTCCTTCGCTTTATTACCATACTCTCTTTGCTCTGTTCCATCACCCCTGATCTCAGTGTTGCCATGGTTTGGGAGGGTTTATCTGGAGCGACCATATCTTCTAAAGTGATGATGAGAGTATTGGAAATTGTCCTTGCCTGAGAAAATCTGGCACATGGGTGATCTGGGGGGAGGTGAAAAGCACCCCACGTCTGCAGACAGGAGACTCAGGTGGCACCTTGCTGTGCCACAACTGGTTGTATACCCTTGGGTGAGCCACTGTGCCTTTCTGATCCTGGTTTCCTCATCTTTAAGTGGGTTTAGGCACCTGGAGACTCACTTCACAGTCCATGCGCACCAGTGGTAATGGCGGCCGCCGTGGAGGTGCCAGGTACTGAGCTGAGCAAGCACTTCCTGAGCATCGGCCCCTTGTGTCCTCTCAGCAACCTTATGAAGTGTGACCATTACTCTCCCTGTTTGTCAGCTGACAACTGAACACCAGAAAGCTAAAATATCTTATACGAGGTCATGTAGCTGGTCAGTGGCAGAGCTGGCATTTGGATCCAGGGGCTGTCGCAGAGCCCCTAGTCTGAAGCACTAAACTTGCCCCAGGGTTACACTCCTCCTCCTGGGGTGGCCCCACTCCTCTCTCTGGGTCACATCCCTCCCTTCCCGGTGCCTCTCCCACCACTGCAGTCTTCCCAGGTGATATTATGGCTCCCTCCACTCAGAATGGGAGCCATTCAGATGCTCAGAATGCAAAAGCCTGGAAGACCCCTGTATGCCGAGCAATGAGCCTCTAGCTGCTAGGCAGCAGGGAGATTAAGGGTGCTAGGATAGGCATCAGGATGGTGCACAAAGGGGGCTCATGGCACCCTTAATTTGGAAATATTTTAACATTTTAGCTATCAGTACAACCCTGCTGGTGAATGTGGGTCGTGGAGAATTGGCATGTTGATTCTCATGGCTTGTCTTCAAAGGGCTTGCAGTTTCTCAGGCTCCAGTTCCATCTTCCCCACCCACAGCCTAGCCCATTGCTCCTGCCTGTCCCCTCCTGGCTGCCCCCAGCAGCGCTTACCTGTCCATCCAGGCATGCAGGAGCACTGTGGGCGGCCTGAGGCCTGGATGTGGCAGTGGCCCCTTTTGGAACAGAAGGAGGGAGGACAAGGATCTTCAAGCTGGGCCTGGCATCTCTCGCCAGTGAAGCCAGGGAGGCAAGTGCACGAGAAGCTGGGTGCCAGTGGAGAGGGAGAGCTGGGGGGCCCTAGGGGAGCGGGAAGCAGGGCTTGGCAGCTGCCTCCATTCTGGCAGAGCTGGGCATTCTGGCAGGGGTCAGGAAACTGGCACGTCTCACCCAGGAAGCCAGGGGCACACCTGGGCAGGGGAGGAGAGGAAAACTCACATCACTGGTCCCTCTTCCCATTCTTGCCCACCTCCCTCCTCTGCCTTCATTTGTTTCCCTTCATCTCCTTCACTTCCTCCCTTTCTTCTTTGGTCTCACTTCCTCACCTCTCCCCCCGCGCTCTCCCTCCCCCTTTCTCTCCAGTCTCCCACCCCTGCAAGGCACACTCACTGGCAGGTCCCTTGTCCCAGAGACAGGCTCAGGCAGGTGCCTCCATTGGCACAGGGTTCTGGGAAAGTCCCACACAGCAGCCCTGAGGGTGGAGAGGCAGGCGCGATGGAAGCCCTGGGTGCCGTGCCTCCACCTTTCCTCTTCCGGGTGCTCCTGAGAGACCTGCCCGCAGCAGCTCCCACAGGTGCTCTAAACCACCTCTTCTTCACACCTGTCCCCACTCTCCACATGGTACCCAGCCCCAGCCCCAGTGCCCTCCATCCCAGTTACTAATCCCCACCCCCCTTTCCTGTTTATTCTCTGGCCTCCTGAGTCCAGCCTCGGACTCCATCTCTCGGAAGCAAGACAACAGGGGTCAGAAGGGGGGCGGAGGTGGCTCCCGGGAGGTGAATGGCTGAGACTTCGAAGAGATTTCCTCCCGGAAAGGCCCAGCATTGAGCCATCCGGGGGGTGGGGACAGCTGGACTCAGAAAGGGACTTAGTAGGCCTGACCTTTCATGTCCTCATCTGCTTCCCTCTCATCTCTTCCCCAAGCAGGTGGTCAGTGTGTTCCCTCTTCCCCTCTTCCCTATGGCTGCAAGAGTCTTCCAGTGCTAGTGCTGATGAGGTTCTTCCTGGAGGTGGGCACCCTCTCACCCATCCCCCGGCAGTCACTACCCCTGGCACCAGGCCCAAAGCAGGTCCACGGGAACAGCCGTTTTTCCCTGCAGGCCGTTTCTATTTGGGCAGTGAGAATCTCTTCCACCCAGTGTCCCTCACACAACCTGGGGCTTGGCCCTCTTCCCCCACCCCACTGGACATCCTCCTATGGGAAATGGGTCCCCCACCTCACCCACACCATGCCTCACCTCTGGTTATGACCACTGAGACACATAACAGCAGCAGCAGCAGCAGCAGTGAAGGGGGCTGCATTCCAGAGCCCCTTCTCCAAGCCCAGGTCCCTGTCCCTCTTCAGGCGGGGACCCTCAGAGCCCTCACTGAGGTAGGAGCCACCTCCTCTGCTCCCACTGCCCCTCTTCCTCCTCCTCGGCCTGCTGCAAGCCTCACGTCTGAGCTGTTTCCTGAGTCACACAATGTCCTGGACACCCTAGTAATGGGGGGCGGGGGAAGAGTGGAGGAACACTAGGGGGGATGAAGGAGGGGCCTTCTGTCCCTGACAACCCCTGGGGAAGTAGGGGGAAGTAGGACAGTGTGCCTGGAGGGCAGGTGATAGGAGGGGAGAAGGACTCTCGGAACCCCCGGGGCAGTCCCAGCCCTGCTGTTTGTTGATCTGGTCTCTCCTTTCTAGGGATGAGAATTGCAAGGTGGCTGCCCCTGTGCCCCAGGAGGGGCAGGATCTGGAAACAGGTATTGGGTGGTTAGAGAGTTCTGTATTCCCCTTCCCAGGAGAGGATGCTTAATTTGTCAGGTTATTACAGATGCTTATCAGAGAACCTGCAACTTGTCATAGTTTGAAACCACTCACCTTGGCAAAAGGAACCCAGGGGGCTTCTGGGCCTTATCTTGGCTCTTGCCAGGACTTTTTTTTCTCCTTCTGGGGAACAGGCAAGATGCTGGCTGGTTTGGGGAAATCTTGGTCTTCCTGTATAGGGGAATGTTAAGACTGTCGTTATCAGTGATAAATGAACATAGTGCACCCTAAATTTTGCAGTCTGGATTATCTGTAACTTATCACTGAATTTGGGTAGTTTTCACTTCCTCCATCTCTGCCTCCCTCCACTGCAGAAGTCGTTGGGATGTAGGGAATGTCAGTCAGAATGCAAAACTGGAGTAAATAAAATCACAAAAGCGAATTCTTTGCCTCCAAATGCTCATCCTATCTTCTTGAGTCAACCCAGGACAACTTTGGGGTCAACCACACACTGAGTTCCTCTAGTAGCACAGGGAACTGAGAGTCCAGGGTGGCAGAAGGTGTCACTGGCAGCTGTGCTCTCCCTGGTGTTGAGGCACTCACGGTTGCTGCTGGTGTACCTGAGAACTTTCCCCTACCGGGGAACATACTTCACCAGCACCGCTTTCTTCCTTTTTTTTAAGTTTTTTATTTTGAAATACTTTAAATCTCATGGGAAATGGGCAAGAATACTAAAAAGAATTCCAGGATACCCTTCACTCAGATTCATCCACTAACATCATTTGACCACATTTACTTTATCATTATTTCTCTATAAATACACATTTGTATTTTTTTCTGAACCATTTGAGAGTAAGTTGCATACAAGATACCCCTTTACCCTTAAATCCATCAGTGCGAATTTTCTAAGAACAAAACATTCTTTTACATAATACAGTACAATTATCCAAATCAGGAAACTTAGACTGATGTGATACTAATTGACGGTCCAAATTCAGGTCTTGCCAATTGCCCCATAATGTCCTTCATGACAATTTTTTTCCTTTGGTCCAGGATCTCATTTGGCATCCTGCATTGCATTTAGTTGTCAAGTCCTTTCAGTTTCCTTTAATATGAGTACAGTAACTTAAATATACTTTGCCTTTCATTACATTGACTTTTTTTTTTTTTTTGAGACAGTTTTGCTTTGTCCTCCAGGCTGGACTGCAGTGGCATGATCTCAGCTCACTGCAACCTCCACTTCCCCGGTTCAAGCAATTCTCATGCCTCAACCTCTGGAGTAGCTGGGATTACAGGTGCCCACCACCACACCCGGCTGACTTTTTGTATTTTAGTGGAGACGGGGTTTCATCATGGTACCCAGGCTGGTCTCAAACTCCTGAGCTCAGGCAATCCACCCATCTTGGCCTCCCAAAGTGCTGGATTATAGGCGTGAGCCACCGCACCTGGCCGATATTGGCATTTTTAAGCATACGGGTCAGTTGTTTTGTAGACTGTTCCTAAATTTGAGTATGTCTGGTGTTTATGCATTTTTGGGCACGAGTACTGTACCAGTGCCTCACTCATGGAAGCCCATGAGCCAGCATCATTTATAATGGTCGCCCAGTATTCTACTAGTTCATTTAAACCAATTTCTTATTATAGCATGTTTAGGTAGGTCTCAATTTGCTTTTTGTTTCTTTAGAGACAGGGTCTTGCTCTGTCACTCAGCCTGGAGTGCAGTGGCACGCACATAGCTCACTATAACCTTGAACTCCTGGGCTCACAGTATCCTGCTGCCTCGGCCTCCCAAAGCTCTGAGATTACAGGTGTGCACCACCACACCCAGCCTTCAACTTTTAAACATATAATAAACTGAGCTGCGGTAAATATTCTTTTCTTTTTTTTTTTTTTTTTGAGATGGAGTCTCCCTCTGTTGCCCAGGATGGAATGCAGTGGTGTGATCTCGGTTCACGGCAACCTCTGCCTCCCAGGTTCAAGCTAATCCTGCCTCAGCCTCCTGAGTAACTGGGATTACAGGCATGTGCCTGGCTGATTTTTGTATTTTTAGTAGAGACGGGGTTTCACCATGTTATCCAGGCTGGTCTTGAACTCCTGACCTCAGGTAATCTGCCCACCTCTTTCGGCCTCCCAAAGTGCTGGGATTACAGGTGTGAGCCACTGTGCCTGGACCTTTGGTAAATATCCTTGAACTTACATATTTGCATGGCTGTCTAATTATTTCCTTAGGATAAATTCTAGAAGTGAAACCACTGAGTGAAAGAGTGAAGGCATAGACTTGTTTTAAAGCTCTTGGTCTCTAAGTGTTGCCAAGCCATTCTCCAGAAAGCAGTGCAGGCCTTTCTCCTCCAGTTAGTAGTGTCTGCCTGTGTCCTTACGCTCACCAACCCTCCGCATTAGAATCCTCACCACTTTGATAGATGAAATGGTCTCTTACTGCTGCTTTAAATTGCACATTTGTTGTTAAGTGTCAACATTCTTTTTAACTGTTTAATGGCTATTCGTGTTTCCTGTCCACGCTTTTGTGAGTTTCCTGTCCATGCTTTTGTCCCATTGTGCTATTGGTGTCATTGTCATTTTCCCATCACCTTCCTTAGTTGAGGAGGCAACTGTGGGTGTGGGGAAGAGTAATCCTAGCGTAAAAGTCCCTGCTTTTGTACTCTCTGGTTTGCTGACTGGGGATTTGGTGTTGGTGAGTAGTAAAAGGAAAATAGGAAGAGACAACAGGTTTCTCGTGGAACCATGAAGACCTTGGTGGAAAGAACTGAACTCACCATTTCTGCAATGTTGACAATCTAACCCCACTTGTGGAAAAGGAGGCTGGGGCACTAGGCTGGAGCTTGAGAAAAAGAAGAAATTGCAACGGAGACAGATAAGAAGTGGTTGGTGGAAGGGGAACCAGAAGTGTGGTGGGGCAGAAGCTGAGTTTAAAGACAGTGTCAGGAAGCTGCCTTCCCACTTCTTGCTTTATCCTGCTTAAGTAAGGCAGTGTGCACCTGCTCAGGCATTATGAGCTATGCTTGGGTCCCAGATACCTTTCCTGGCCCCTAAGACCTCATAGCCCAAAGCAGTATTGATGCTCCCCCAAGAGCTTGTTTCTCCTTCCCAATGGCTTCCCAAGGGTTGATACTGACCAGGGTGAACTGCAGCATGCCAGGGACACAGATAGTTCCCTCTGGGAAATGACCCTTTTTCCTACAGTATTTCATCAAGTAGAGATTCTTTTTGTTAAAGGGATTTTCTTTCATTGTATACCCCCTGAGAAGGATAAACCTGTCAGTCATTCACACTTCAGTCATAGGGACTTGTGACCTTAAAAGGTTAAATCCGAGGTTGGCCCTGATAATGTGTCCAAACACAAAGAAGGCAACAGGTCACTGTAGCCATAGAGATAAGCAAGAGTGTCGGGTGCAGCGGTGGCTCATGCCTGTACTCCCAGCACTTTGGGAGACCAAGGTAGGAGAATTACTTGATCTCAGGAGTTCAAGACCAGCCTGGGAAACATAGGGAAACCCCATCCCTGTGAAAAAAATACAAAAATTAGCAGGCTGTGGTGATGCACACCTGTTGCCCCAGCTACTCAGGAGGCTGACGTGGGAGGATCACTTGAGCCCAGGAGGTTGAGGCTGCAACGAGCCATAATCATGCCACTGCACTCCAGCCAGAGTGACAGGGTGAGACCAGAGTGAGAGGAAAAAAAAAAAAAAAAAAAGAGAGAAATCGGCAAGAGTAATCCACTCTTGGAGATTATTTGTAAATATATGGTTCAGGAGATGTGGAGCCCCTCGTTGCCCCAGGCCCCTCCCTCTCTGCCTCCCTGTTAGTTACTCTTCATCTCCCCAACCTCTTACCATTGTAGTGTCCATGGTTATTCCCTGGGCCTCTTCTATTTTTCTGTCTCCCTAGGTGATCTCATCCAGTCTCCTGGCTCCCTACCAGATTCAGATACCATCTATGAAGACCACCTTTGTGCTGATGACTCTCAAGATCATACACTTCCTGGAACTCCAGACTTGTACTTCCAATACAAGTACCACGAACTTAATATGTCCAGAGCTGACCTGATCTTCTCCCTGAACCTTCTCTTCCTTCCTGATACAATTGAGTTTTGCAGTTCTATTATTTCCATTGTTTAGGCCCAAATCCTTGAAGATATTGCTGACTCCTCTCTTTTTCTCATACTCCACATCCAAACTGTCTTAAATCCTATGGACTCTACCTTCAAAATATGTATATCTGGAATCTGAGCACTTCTCATCTCTTCTCATCTCCACTGCCAATACCCTAGTCCAAGCCAGTGTCATCTCTTGCATCTCCTAACTTGTCTTCCTGCTGCTGTCCTTGCTCTCCTTGTCCATATCTCTACACAGCAGCCAAAGTGAGTAAGTTGAAATACAAGTTAGACCACCTCATTCCTCTGCTCAAAACTCTCCAATCACTTCTCCACTCACTCAGAGTAAAGCGAACTTCCTTACAGGGCCTGCAAGGCTCTACACAAGGCCCTTCCCTCTCTCTCTCTCTCTCTCTCTCTCTCTCTCTCTCTCTCTCTCTCTCTTTTTTTTTTTTTTGTTGTTGAGATGGAGTCTTGCTCTGTGGCCCAGGCTGGAGTGCAGTGGTGCAATCTCGGCTCACTGTAACCTTCACCTCCCGGGTTCAAGCGATTCTCCTGCCTCAGCCTCCTGAGTAGCTGGGACTACAGGTGCGTGCCACCACGCCAGGCTAATTTTTTGTATTTTTAGTAGACACGGGGTTTCACTATGTTAGCCAGGATGGTCTCAATCTCCTGACCTGCCTGCCTCGGCCTCCCAAAGCGCTGGGATTATAGGTGTGAGCCACCGCCCCTGGCCAAGGCCCTTCCCTGTCTAACCTCATCTTTGATTACTTCTTCTCACCATCCAGCCCCATTGGCTTCCTGCTGTTCTTGAAACAGGCACATTCACACCTTAGGGCCTTGTACTTGCCCTTCTCCCTGCCTGAACTGCTTCCTTCCCCAGCTATCTTTGTGGCTCTGTCCCTCATCTCAAAAGGCACCTAATCAAGGCCTTCCTTGGCTACCCCATTTCAAAATTGGAAGCCTTCTCCCATGTTCCCCATCCCCATTGGCTTTTCTCCTCATTATTTCTCAACATCTAACACACACATATTTCATTCATATTTCTTATTTACCGACTGCCAATTCCACAAAGGCAAGGATTTTTGTCTTTTTCATTTACTTGTTTTTGGACTTGATCATGCCTCAGTTTGTGGAGCAGGACCTCAACTCAGCATGCACTGTCTCATTTAAAATACCCCCAGGAGGAGGATACCATTACCTCCACCCACAGTGAGATGTGGAGCTCAGAGAAGTTGAGTCACTCGTGCAAGGTCATATAGCTACCAAGTGTGTTTCAGATGTGAGTTATTCACATCCAAACCCATGTTCTTTCTACCCTGAGGCTCCATCTGTCTTAGTAGGGTTTATTTTTTGTCATTTTAAAAAATAATGTGGGCATAGCTGGGCAACAAGTTTCTGCTTCAATTACATCAGAAACTACAGATCCAGACATTCTCTTATGCCTTTGCTGACATTCAGTGCAGCATTCAGTAAGTACTGATACATGTCATTTGCTTATTTACTTATCAATTCATTTACACAGTATTTATTGAACACAGTGTTTATACCCCGCAATGTTTTAGGCCCTGAATTTATGGTCTTGAACAAAATAGATACCAAGTAAATATGAAATATAATATCAGATAGTGATAAGGAGTATGAGATGATATAAGGCAGGGTGAGGAGAGAGAGGAGAACTTGGGAGCTATTTTAGATTGGGAGGTTGGCAGGGTGCGGTGGCTCACGCCTGTAATCCCAGCACTTTGGGAGGTGGAGGCGGGATCATCTGAGGTCAGGAGTTCGAGACTAGCCTAGCCGATATAGTGAAACTCTGTCTCTACCAAAAATGCAAAAATCAGCCAGGCATAGTGGCACACGCCTGCAGTCCCAGCTACTCCGGAGGCTGAGGCAGGAGAATCACTTGAACCTGGGAGGTAGAGGTTGCAGTGAGCTGAGATTGTACCATTGCACTCCAGCCTGGGTGACAGAGCAAGACTCCACCTCAGGCCAGGTGTGGTGGCTCACACTTGTAATCCCAGCACTTTGGAAGACCGAGGTGGGTGGATCACCTGAGGTCAGGAGTTTGAGACCAGCCTGACCAATATGGTGAAACCCCGTCTCTACTAAAAATACAAAAATTAGCTGGGCATAGTGGCACACACCTGTAGTCCCAGCTACTCGGGAGATTGAGACAGGAGAATCGCTTGAACCCGGGAAGTGGAGGTTGCAGTGAGCCGAGATCATGCCACTGCACTCCAACCTGGGCGACAGAGTGAGACTCTGTCTCAAAAAAAAACCAAAAAAACAAAACAAAACAAAAAACAAACAAACAAAAAAGACTGAGAGGTCAATAAGAGATGGCAACTGTAGTTTCAAAATAAGTACCAAATTAAACTGCTCATCACAAACCCCCACCATCTCTAATTAGGAATATTGCAATAGCATCCTACCTGGCTCCCTTGCTTCCAACTTGCCCCCAACTCCTGGCCCAGGCCATTCTCGATGTGGTGACCAGTGAGAGATGATTGGGGCATGGTGAGTCTGATTTGGAATATATTTTAAAACTAGAGTGGCTATAGTTTGATTGAATAAGAGGTACACAGGTTGGGTCTCCAGGAAGCAGACTTTGAGATTTAACATGGAGCTGGGATGGCCCTTCAGAGCCATCCCTAACTGGGGCAAGGGGGCTGGGTTTTTGCCCCCCACATTAATCAGTCATGGAAGGTGGGTTGCCCCTAGAAAGAGTGTGACCTTGGGGAAGCAGTTATCTTCAGTCTACAAAGAGGGCTGACAGGTGAGGGCTGTCCTTGAGCAGAAGACTTGGGTAACACTGTCAACTAACTAAATCTAACGGACATCTATAAAACACTCTGCTAAACAGTAGCAGGATATACCATTTTTCTCAAGTGTACATGGAACATTCTCCAGGACAGGCCATATGCTAGGCCATAAAACACGTCTCAATAATTTTAAAAGGACTGAAATCATACAAAGATGTTCTCTGATCACAATAGAATTAAATTAGAAATCAACAACAACAGGAAATTTGAGGAAATTACAAGTGTGTGAAAATTAAACAGCATGCTTCTGAACAGCCAGTGGGTGGAAGAAGAAATCACTAGGAAAATTAGAAAATATTTCAAGCTGAATGAAAATTGAAACAGAACATAACAGAATTTTTGACATGTAGCTAAAGCTATGCTTAGAGGGGATTTGTAGCTTGTAATTTCTATATTACCTCACACATACACAAAAAACCAACTCAAAATTGATCATAGACCTAAATGGAAGTGCAAAACTATAAAACTATTAGAAAAAGGCCTAAAAGTAGATATTCATGATGTTGGGTTAGTCAATGATTTCTTATATATGACACTTTCTTACATATACACAAGCAATAAAATAGTATTTTCTTTTTGGAGACAGGGTCCTGGTATGTTACCTAGTCTGGAGTGCAATCATGGTACAATCATAGCTCACTGCAGCCTCAACTCCCGGGCTCAAGTGATCCTCCTGCCTCAGCCTCCTGGATAGCTGGGACTACAGGTGCACACAACCACACTTGGTTCATTGTTAATTTTTTTATTTTTATTTTTTGGTGTGGAGACAGGGTCTCACTAAATTGCCCGTGCTTCAGATAAAATATTGTTAATTGGATTTCATCAAAATTGAAAACTTTTAATACTCCAAAAGGCACCATTAGAAAGTGAAGGTTGGGTGTGGTGGCTCACACCTGTAATCCTAGCACTTCGAGAGGCCAAGGCAGGTGGATCATTTGGGTCCAAGAGTTTGAGACCAGCCTGGCCAACATGGTGAAACCCCGTCTCTAAAAAATACAAAAGTTAGCCGGGCATGGTGGTGCATGCATGTAGTCCCAGCTACTTGGGAGGCTGAGGCAGGAGAATTTCTTAAACCTGGGAGTTGGAGGTTGTGGTGAGCCGAGATTTTGCCACTGCATTCCCGCCTGGGTGATAGAGCAAGACTCTCTTAAAAAAAAAAAAAAAAAAGTGAAAAGATCTGGAAATTGCCTTCATTAAGGAAAAAATAAACATAAAAACAACAGCAACCATAAGAAAGTGAAAAGATAAACAAAAGCCATAGGACAAGATCAAATATTTGCAAATCATTTATCAGATAAGGGACTTGTATCTAGAATATAAAAAGAACTCTTATAACTCAATAATAATAATAAAAAATGGGCAGGAGATTTGAATAGACATTTCACCAAAGAAGATATATAAATGGCCATCAAATACATGAAAACATACTGTTTGGGATTCACTTAACTTCTTGCATCAACAAGTTAATATCTTTTGCCAAATTTGGGAGTTTTTCAGGCATTATTTCTTTGAGTACATTTTCCTGCTCCATTCTCTCTCTCTTCCTCTTAAACACTGATGACATGAATGGTAGTTAGCTCTTTTGTTACAGTCCCATAAATGAACTTCTGTTCATTTTTTTCAGTCTATTTTTCTCCATTGTCCAGATTGAGTAATTTCTCTTCTACCTTTAAGTTTGCTGAATCTTTCATCTGTCCTCTCCAATCTGCTAAACCAATCTATTGAGTTTTCAATTTTCATGATTGTATTTCTAAGTTCTAAAATTTCTATTTGATTCTTCTTTTTTTTTTTTTTTTTGGAGATGGAGTTTCTCTCTTTTTGCCCAAGCTGGAGTGCAATCGTACGATCTCAGCTCACTGCAACCTCTGCCTCCAGGGTTCAAGTGATTCTCCTGCCTCAGCCTCCCAAGTACCTGGGATTACAGGCACCTGCCACCATGCTTGGCAAATTTTTTTGTATTTTTAGTAGAGACAGGGTTTCACCATGTTGGCCAGGATGGTCTTGATCTCATGACCTTGTGATCCACCCGCCTCGGCCTCCCAAAGTGCTGGGATTACAGGTGTGAGCCACCGCGCCCAGCCTGATTCTTCTTTATATCTTCCATTTCTTTGCCAAAATATCTGGTTTTCATTTGTTTCAAGAGAGTTTGTAATTGCTTGTTAAACCTTTTTTTTTTTCCTTTTCTTTTTGAGACAAGGTCTCGCTCTGTTGCCCAGGCTGAAGTGTAGTGGGGCAATCATGGCTCACTGCAGCCTCGACTTCCCAGGCTCAAGTGATCCTCCCACCTCAGCCTTCAAGTAGCTGGGACCACAAGTACACACCACCATGTCTGGCTAATCAAAAACATTTTTTTTTTTCCAAGGAGCTGGGACCACAAGTACACATACCATGCCTGGGTAATTATTATTATTATTATTATTATTATTATTTTGTCATTGTTGTTGTTGTTTTTAATAGAGACAGCATTTCCCTATGTTGCTGGTCATGTACTCCTGGGCTCAAGTGATCCTCCCACCTTGGCTGCTGAAATGCTGAGATTACAGGCATGAGCCACTGCACTTGGCTGTAAAGCAAGTTTTTTTTTTTTTCGGTTGCCCAGGCTGGAGTGAGTGCAGTATTGCATTCTTGGCTCACTGCAACCTCTGCCTCCAGGTTCAAGTGATTCTTCTGCCTCAGCGTCCTGAGTAGCTGGGATTACAGGCATGCCACCACTCCCAGCTAAGTTTTGTATGTTTAGTAGAGACAGGGTTTCGCCATGTTGGTCAGGCTGGTCTCGAACTCCTGACCTTGAGTGATCCACCCGCCTTGGCCTCCCAAAGTGCTGGGATTACAGATGTGAGCCAACGCGCCCGGCCTGTAAAGCATTTTTAATACTTGTTTTAAAATACTTGCTTGCTTTAAATATGCATCAGGTGTTTTAACATTTAAGTCATCTTGGGTGTTGATGTCTGTTAATTGTCTTTTCTTATTCAAGATTTTCCTGATTCTTGGTATGACAAGTGATTTTCACTTGCATCCTGCACATTTTGGATAGTGTGTTATGAGGCTCTGGACCTTATTTAAGTCTGTTTTAGTGATCATCCTTTGACACCGCACTAGTTGAGCAAAGAAGATGCTGCCTCTCTGCTGTCAGGTTGCAGGAGAGGCCCAGGTTCCTCAGTTGGCCTCTGAACACTTGAGGGAGCCGTGCTCCTTGTGATTACTAGGTGCGGATGGGGTTTCAGGCTTCCCACTAGGTCTCTGCTGACACACACTGGCTGAGAGAGTAAGAAGCACCTCATTCCTGTTCCCCATGTGGTCTCCAGGGATATAGGTTGTGATGGAGGGGATTTCATACCACCAGGCGCCGCCGAAAGTCCCAGCTTCCTACTTGCCGGGGAGGGGTACCTCAGCTGGGTGCGAGTTGATGGCTAAACTCCCCACACAGCCTTTGTTGGCAGATACGGGGGTGAGAGTGTTTTTTATTTTTTATTTTTTTTCCCCTGAAATAGAGTAGTCATTGTCTAGAAGTTTTGTCTTTCCAGGATGTTCCTTTCTTGGTCCGTTGGCCAGAGACTTTCCGGGATTTTTTTCATCTTCCTGTTGGAGTTTCCTGGTTGCTGGCTTTTCCAGCACCCAGTCTTATATAAATGAGGCAAAAGCCAAACCCAGGGAACTCACCACTATATTGTTTTTTTGGGTCTTGAGATTCCTAGCCAGTCTGCCTTCTCTCCATCTTTCAGGATCTTCTTATGTTTGTTTTATATATACCATCCAGGATTGTAGCTGTATTTAGCAGGAAGAATCAGAAGTGCATCTACGTCATGTTGTCTTGGAGCTTGAAGGCAGCTGGATAAGTCCTTAAAACATTCAACATAGATTTTCCATATGACTCAGCAATTCCATTCCTAGGTATCTACCTAAGAAAAATGAAAGCAGGCCGAGTGTGATGGCTCACGCCTGTAATCCCAGGACTTTGGGAGGCTGAGGTGGGTGGATCACCTGAGGTCAGGAGTTCAAGACCAGCCTGACCAACACGGAGAAACCCTGTCTCTACTAAAAATACAAAAATTAGCTGGGCGTGGTGGCGCATGCCTGTAATCCCAGCTACTTGGGAGGCTGAGGCAGGAGAATCATTTGAACCCAGGAGGCTCAGGTTTCGGTGAGCAGAGATGGCGCCATTGCACTCCAGCCTAGGTGACAAGAGCAAAACTCCATCTCAAAAAAAAAAAAAAAAAGAAAAATGAAAGTGTGTGTCCACACAAATACTTGTATAAGAATTCATAGCAGTGTTATTCACAATAGCTATGAAGTAAAAACAACCAAATATCCACTGATCAGTGAATTGATGAACAAAATATGGTGTGTCCCTTTGGGAGGCTGAGGCGGGTGGATCACTGGAGGTCAGGAGTTTGAAACCAGGCTGGCCAACATGGTGAAACTCCGTCTCTACTAAAAATACAAAAAAATTAGCCGGGCATGGTGACACACGCCTGTAATCCCAGCTACTTAGGAGGCTGAGGCAGGACAATTGCTGGAACCCGGGAGGCAGAGGTTGCAGTGAGCCAAGATAACATCACTGCACTCCAGTCTGGGCGACAGAATGAGACTTTATCTCAAAAAAAAAAAAAAAGATGTGTCCATATAATGGAATACTATTCAGCAATAAAAAGGAATGAAATATGGATACATGCTGCAAAATGAATGAACCTCAAAAACATTATGCTAAGTGAAAGAAGCTAGACTCAAAAGGCTGTAGGAATCCATTCACATGAAATGTCCGTAATAGACAAATCTAGAGACGGAAAGATTAGTGATTGCCTAGGGCTCAGGTTTGGAATGGGGGCTAAGTGCAAAGAAAAATGAAGTTTCTTTTCGGTGTGATGGAAACATTCTAAAATTAGATTGTGGTGATAGTTTTACAACTCTATAAATACACTAAAATCACTGAATTGTGTGCTTAAAATGGGTGAATTTTTTTTTTTTTTTTTTTTTGAGATGGAGTCTTGATCTGTTGCCCAGGCTAGAGTGTAGTAATGCCATCTTGGCTCACTGCAATCTCCATCTCCCAGGTTCAAGCAATTCTCTTGCCTCAGCCTCTCGAGTAGCTGGGATTACAGGGGGCCACCACCACACCTGGCTAATTTTTGTAGTTGTAGTTGAGACGGGGTTTCACCATGTTGGCCGGGCTGGTCTTGAACTCCTGACCTCAAGTGATCCGTCCACCTCGGCCTCCCAAAGTCCTGGGATTACAGCTGTGAGCCACTGCGCCCTGCCAAAGTGAGTGAATTTTATGGTATGTAAATTATGCCTCAATAAATCTGTGAGAGGAGAGGAGGTAGAGACATTTTCTGTTGTAGAATTTCTTAAGGAGTTTTGCTGTTAAGAGTTGCAGAGAAAATATGTCTAACAAGACAGCATATGAGGTCATGAGAAATTTTTAAAAACTCATTATTCCAGAAAATTCATACACATAAACAGAGATAATGAAAAAGAACTCCCATATACCTGTGACCCAGATGCAATCATCATTAATTCAGGACCACTGATGCCTGTAATCCCAGCACTTTGGGAAGCTGAGGCAGGTGAATCACCTGAGGTCAGGAGTTTAAGATCAGCCTGTCCAACATGGTGAAACCCCGTCTCTACTAAAAAATACAAAAATTAGCCGGACATGGTGGTGCATGCCTGTAATTCCAGCTACTAGGGTGGCCGAGGCAGGAGAATTGCTTGAACCCAAAAGGCGGAGGGTGCAGTGAGTCAAAATGGCGTCATTGCACTCTGGCCTGGGCAACAGAGCGAGACACTGTCTCAAGAAAAAAAAAATTCAGGACCACTCTAGTTCCATCTCTACTCCCAACCTCCACACCAGATTATTTTAGAACAAACCCTTCTATCGTAAATATTTCAGTATCCTAAAACATAAGGACTCTTAAATAACATAACCATTATGTCAGTATTGTTTCTGAAAAGTTTACACAATTTCTCAATATTATCAAATATGCAATGTTTAGTTTCCCCAAATTTCCGTTAAATATATATACAGTTTGAATCAATATCAAAACAATATCCGTGCATTGCATTCAGCTGATATGTGTCTTAAGTCTCTTTCTCTTCTTTGAAGTGGAATTCACATTTTAGAACAGTTTTAGATTTATAGAGAAACTGACAGGATAGTACAGAGTATTGCCATGTGCCCTCCCTGGATTCAGTGTCCTTATTAATAACATCTTACATGAGTGTGGTATATGTGTCATACTTAATGAATCAATATTGATAAATTGGTTGGGCGCGGTAGCTCACGCCTGTAATCCCAGCTCTTCGGGAAGCTGAGGCGGGCGGATCACCTGAGGCCAGGAGTTTGAGACCAGCCTGGCCAACATGGCGAAGCCCTGTCTCTACTAAAAATATAAAAATTAGCCGGGTGTGGTGGAGCGTGGTGTAATCCCAGCTACTTGGAAGGCTGAGGCAGGAGACTCACTTGAACCCGAGAAGTGGAGGCTGCAGAAAGCCGAGATCATGCCACTGCATTCCAGCCTGGGCAACAGAGCGAGACTTCATCTCAAAAAAAAAAAAAAAAAAAAAAAAGATAAATTATTATTAAAGACCATACTTTATTCATTCAGATTGTCTTAGTTTTCACCTGATGTCTTTTTGTCTGTTACAAGATTCCATATTTCTTTTCTTTCTTTTTTTTTTTGAGACAAAATTTCACTCTTGTTGCCCAGGCTGGATTGCAATGGCGTGATCTCGGCTCACTGCAAACTCCGCCTCCTGGTTTCATGCGATTTTTCTGCTTCAGCCTCCTGAGTACCTGGGATTACAGGTGCCCGCCACCATGCCCGGCTGATTTTTTAATATTTTGAGTAGAGACGGAGTTTCCCCATGTTGGCCAGGCTGGTCTCGAACTCCTGGCCTCAAGTGATCCACCGGCCTCGGCCTCCCAAAGTGCTGGGATTACAAGCATGAACCACCTCGCCTGGCCTTCCAGGATACCATATTTCATGTATTTGTCACGTCTTTTTGTGCTCCTCTTGGTTGTGACAGTTTTGCCAGTGTTCCTTGTTTTTGGTGACCTTGATAGTTTTGAGGTGTACTAGTCAGGTGTTATGCAGGCTGCCCCTCTTTTGGAATTTGTTTGGTGATTTTCTCATGGTTAGACTTGGAGCTTAAGTCTGTTTAAATCTTTTTTTACCCCTTGACATTTATTTGTTGAAGAAATGGCTTGTTTCCTATAGAACTTTCCACATTCTGAATTTTGCTAATTGAATCACTGTACCATTTACCATATTGCTCTGCCTCCCCCATTTTTTTCTTAAACTGGTAGTTAGATTTAAAGACTTGATATGATTCATGATCTATTTTCTGGCAAGGCTACGTCATAGGTGGTATCGTGCTGTGTTTCTATCAGGAGGCATAGAATTCTAGTTGGCAACCATGATGAGCATTGCTAGATCCATTGTTTTCTTAGGGATTGTAAAATGCAAATATTCTAATTCTATTATTCTGTCTAAACTGATTTCATTTATACAGATTATGTCCCATCTACTGTTTTGACACGATTTATTTAGGAAAGGCAGATTGATGCCATTCTTTCCCCTTTATTTAGCAGCTTTCAGAATGAGTTTGTTCTCTAGCATCTGCCAAAGGTAACCAATGACTCTTTATTTAGTATCACTATGAGTCAATTGATTTCCATGTGTTTTAATCCCTTGCCATTATTATTTTTACTGAGGCTCCATTTATGCCATATTTAGGCTGTGTGAGCCTCAAGTTGATACAATACTAATATCTTTGATGCCTTTCTTGTTTTCTGGTGATAAGATGTTCATGCTCATCTTGTACATAGGCTGCTATATGTTTCTTTTTAGAGGAAATGGTACTAGGAGACCTCAGTTTGGGTGCTGAGGAAGGTTTGTATTTATTCATTTTTTATTTTCTTAGATAGGAGGAATAACATGTTTGCTTGCTGATAGGAGTGACCCACTGCAGAGGGAAAGGGGGTGTGCAGGAGAGGGGGTATTGCTGGAGGAGTGTCCTTGAGTAGGTGAGAGGCAGTGGGGTCTAGTGCCCAAGTGGAGGGGTTGGTTGTTAGTTCAAAGCGAGGAAGATGGGCTGAGCACATTGGCTCACGCCTGTAATTCCAACGTTTTGGGAGGCTGAGGAGGGTGGATCACCTGAGATCGGGAGTTCAAGACCAGCCTGGGCAACATGGTGAAACCCCGTCTCTACTAAAAATACAAAATTAGACAGGCATGGTGGTGCATGCCTGTAATCCCAGCTAATTGGGAGGCTGAAGCAGGAGACTCACTTGAACCCAGGAGGCAGAGGTTGCCGTGAGCCGAGATTGCGCCACTGCACTCCACCCTGGGCCATAGAGTGAGACTGTCTCCAAAAAAAAAAAAAAAAAAAAAAAAAGTGACGAGGATGGAGGCTGTGTAATGAAATACAAGAAAGTGTGAAATAGTTGCTTTGAAATTCTGTGAGTGAGTGGCCAGGAAAATGCTGTATACTTCTTTTTCTTTTCTTTAATTCCATGACAGGTTAACTGCTGGGTTCTTCTAATGGCCAACTTGAAGTTTGTAAATGTGTGATGAGCATGGTTGAGTATTTTTTTTTTTTTTTTGAGTCGGAATCTTGCTCTGTCACCCAGGCTGGAGTGCAGTGGCGCGATCTCGGCTCACTGCAAGCTCCACCTCCCGGGTTCACGCCATTCTCCTGCCTCAGCCTCCCGAGTAGCTGGGACTACAGGCACCCACCACCACGCCTGGCTAATTTTTTGTATTTTTAGTAGAGACCGGGTTTCACTGTAGCCAGGATGGTCTCGATCTCCCGACCTCGTGATCCGCCCGCCTTGGCCTCCCAAAGTTCTGGGATTACAGGTGTGAGCCACCACACCCGGCCATGGTTGAGTATTTTTATCCAACCACTTCAGCTGCTTGGATGCAGGCATGGAGTAGGTGGGAAGTTAGATGTAGCCAGAGCTAGACTTTTAACAGGTAGGTATGATGGAGGGAATGAAGGAAATAGGAGTTGAGACGCAAGATAGCTCTTACAACAATGGGTCATGAAACCTAAGCGGGATAAGGTTGGAAGGGCACAGGATCTCATAATGTCAGGCTCAAAGGGGTTGGAGGTCTGGAGAGTAAAAACATTGATCTCTGGAGCTGGACACTAGAGGGAGTGATCTGCAAGGACAGTAAGGGGGATACTTAAACCTGAGATTATGCAGAGGTTGCATGTACAGGTACAGGTAATGACAAGGTCTAGGTATCACTGTGGAGTGAGTGGCTGCAGTAGGGGGAGGACAAGATCATTGGAGGTGAGAAGGTCAAAAGGTCAAGGTGAGAGGCCAGGGTGTTGGGTGGAGTGGCTTGGTTGATAGAGAAGCCACAAAGAGTGGTAGCAGGAGTGGGATGAAGAGAAAGACAGTGACCCGGGGACTGAAAATGGTAATGAATTGTGAAGAGTGAGGAGTGACTGGAAGGCTGTTAAATGCTGGCAGCAGGAGCAGCTAAGGGTGACGTCGGAGGCCACATGTACTGCATGCCAGCTAAGGCCCTGCATTACTCTCGACCACCAGAGAAAAAGTTCATGTATTCATTCATTTATTCAAGCAGTAAGTCAACCAAACTTGACTGTCTACCCTGTGCTTAGCAAAACCCTCCCTCCCCTCACAGAATGGACATGTATTCATTAGAAAATCGTCCTTATGAAGTCAGGACATCTTCAGGACGCTTCCAGTTAATCAGATACCCATCAATCCTTCTAGTTAACTGACTTTTTGTTTGTTTGTTTGTTTAGCAGTGAATTTTAATGAATAAAACCTCTGGGATTAAAACTCTTTTTTTTTTTTTTTTTTTTTTTTCCATTTTTTGAGACAGAGTCTTGCTGTGTTGCCCGGGCTGGAGTGCAGTGGTGCGATCTTGGCTCACTGCAACCTCTACCTCCCAGGTTCAAGCGATTCTCTTGCCCTAGCCTCCTAAGTAGCTGGGACTATAGGTGCACACCACCACATCTGACTAATTTTTGTATTTTTAGTAGAGACAGGGTTTTGCTATGACAGTCAGGCTAGTCTCGAACTCCTGACCTCAAGTGATCCACCCGCCTCGGCCTCCCAAAGTGCTGGGATTACAGGCATGAGCCACTGCGCCCAGCCAGATTAAAACTCTTGTGTAATAAATTAGCAGATATGGAAATCCTTCATTTTCCACAAAAAATCCCCATCCTGAGTGGATACCAGTGACCTCATCACAAGAGGTCAACATGAAAGTGCTGTCAGCGTGGTGAGAGAGGTGGTGATGTCAGATCACCTGTGGAAGTGGAAGGACCTTGGAGTTGAAAGGAATCTTCGGGATGGTCTTGCCTCTAGCTTTCAAACTTTTTCTTTTCATCACATCAAATGTAGAGGAATTTTGTCCATCAAACTCACACCTAGAATCCCAAAAGAGAGAAGAGGTATAGGATCAGTGCTCTGACTGAGTCTTTCCCCTCCTGAGACCCCACCCCTACCCAGAGTGCCCCTGCAAGGTTGCCATGGGATGTAGGATGCTGGGGAACACAGCCTGGAACCATTCACTCGGTCCCATTTCTTCTTTTACGAGGCCCAGAGGGGAGAAGCCACCTGCCTAAGGTGACACGGGTCTGGGGCCCATGCCCAGTGTCGTGCCTGTTGGTCAGGAGCGGCTGAGGAAAGCAGAGCAGGGGTGAGGGGGAGGAAAGGGCAGGGCCGCGCTGCCTCGGGTCTGGAGCCCTCGCTGACAGGGTGGGGCCTTTTTCACTTGTTCTAACTTTGGGGACAAAAGGTTTTCTTTCTTTCTCTCTTTCTCTTTCTCTCTCTCTCTCTCTCTCTTTCTTTCTTTCTTTCTTTCTTTCTTTCTTTCTTTCTTTCTTTCCTTCTTTCTCAACAAAGGCATGATAAGAAATTTTTTGGTGGGCAGAGAAGAAGAGTATATAATAGTGGAAAAAACACTTAGCTTAGAAGTTTGACACAGTGTGATGTTGGTCAGGCTAGCTGACCTCTCTGAGCCTCACTCAGTTCCTTCATCTGTAGAGAAAGAGGTTGGGGCCGGCGTGGGTGAGTGAGTGGGTGCTGGATGAAGAGGGAAGGAGATGGACAGGAGGCACCTGGCGGACTTGGCCAGTGTCAGCCGCTGTCCTAGGAGACTCTGGGCTGGGGCGGCATTACCGGTTATCCCTTTCCTGGGGAGATTGACAATTAACCCTGGAAGCAGTCTTTAAAATTTTTACTGGACACATATAATCATGGATTGACAATCTTCCATTTTAAATTTAGAAACTACAGGCGAAAGTTAAAGATACACAACAAATGAGTTTTTTATTTTCTTTTTTTCCTGACAAGGAAAGCAGTTGTGTGCTGGGGTCTAGTATGCGGAAGAAATCTATTAAAATATATTTAAAAAGGTAAATCCAAAAATTTATAATTACAAGAGTGAATGACAAGATGATTGTCAATAAAATTAAATAAGCAAAACAACTGCTTGCCCTTTAGAAAATATCTCCAAGCCCCAGGGATCCAAAGTGTTTGTGAATCTGTGGATGTGTGTGTGTCTGTGTGTGTGTGTATTTTTTTTGTTGTTGTTTCTCTGCCTTTCTTGCCAAACTATATGGAGCCCCGTCTAAGGACAGAGGACTGTCGGATGTGTTTTCAGTGGAATCGCTGTTTTCTTCACATCAGGGGGACGTTCTTAGGCAGCTGAAAGCGGGGGCTCAGGTGGGCATGGGGTTGGGAGGGCTGAGGTTTAGGATGGGAGGGTGGGTGACAGCTAGTAAGGCTGGGTGTGGCACTGGGGGCGGGCAGCAGGTACTTGGCTGGGGCTTCAGGACCTTCTAGGGGCTGCTGTCCAGGGGGGTGGATGAAGGGGTAGTGAAGGGGTCAGAGCACTCAAGACGTGCAGTGTGGGCAGGGGACAGGCTGCGGTGTGTGACGAGGGTAGCCTGAGGTGGTGAGACTTGCTGATCACCCGGCTGGGCTGCCCTGGTCTACTCACAACTGGTCTTCCCTGTGTGTCTGGTAAACACCAAAGGAGGTGAAATCTCCAATCCCTGGCCTGTGCTGACGGTGAGGCGGGAGAAGGCTTCCCTGGGTCCCAGGTCCCCAACCTGGCACAGTCATGGGTCAGGGGCTGCCTGTTCCTCACCTACCTTCCTCACGGGGCTTCTGAGCCTGGCATTAGAAGAGTCTGTCTGCCCGCAAGGCTCTCTGGCCCCCAGTGCCCTGCCCTCCAAAGCTCCCAGTCTAGGTGGGAGAGACATACAGAACAAACAGCACCATGAGGGTGGTGGGAAGTGGTGTGAACATGTCTCCTGGAAGCTCTGGGAAGAAGCTGTGGCCACACAATGGATGTCTCCAGCCTTGACCTCTCCTTGGAACTCAGACCTTTCTGCCTCTCACGCCAAACTATATGGAGCACCTGGTAAGGACAGAGGACTGTCTGATGTGTTTTCAGCGGAATCACTGTTTTCTTCACATCAGCCACCTCCTCCACTCCCCACCAGGATGTCAACTGAAACGTGTCTCAGTCCAAATTCTTTATTCCCTGCTTCTGCAGCTACTCCCTCCCTCCCCGCAATCCTGGCACAATGCATTGCTTAGGCTGGACTATGGTGTGAATGTGTCTGCCAAAATTCATGTGTTGGAAATTTAATTCCCATGCAACTGTTGGGAGGTGGGGCCTTTTGGCAGAGCCTGCATGAATGGATTAATGTCATAAAAGGACTTGATGGAAAGAGTTCATCCCTTTTGCCCTTCCACCCCCTGCTATGTGAGGACACCGTGTTCCTCCCCTCCAGAGGATGAAGCAACAGATGCCATCTTGGAAGCAGAGAACAGCCCTCACCAGACAGCAGTGCCTTGATCTCAGGTTTCTTGGCCTCTAGAACTGTGAGAAAAGAAATTTCTTTTCTTTTTTCTTTTCTTCTTCTTTTTTTTTTAGACAGAGTCTTGCTCTGTTGCCCAGGCTGGAGTGCAGTGGCATGATCTCGGCTCACTGCAACCTCCGCCTCCTAGGTTCAAGCGATTTCCAGCTAATTTTTGTATTTTTAGTAGAGACGGGGTTTCATCATGTTGGCCAGGCTGGTCTCGAACTCGTGATCTCAAGTGATCCACCCGCTTCAGCCCCCCAAAGTGCTAGGATCACAGGCGTGAGGCACCGCGCCAGGCCTCGTTTTGCTATTCTTCAACTTCGCATGTTTGGAATGCTACAGCGTGAGGTCTTTCGTGTCTGGTTTCCTTCGCTCCCTTCCACCGTTCTAAGATTGTTTTCTGCATCCTCCGTACCCCTCCCTCGGCATCTTCCTGCTGGGAACTGCTCTTTCTGTCTGCCACCTCGTGGCCACAAGGGGGCAGCAGAGGCTGAGGAAAATCTGGTGAGATCAGCTTGGGGGTCTTTTCCCGGGCCCACGAGTTACTCCCCCTGCCCACGGAGCACCCTCTGTCTGGGCGCCTCCCATGCAGCTGCTGCTTCTCGGTCCTGCTTCTTTCTCTGAGACCCGCTGCTTTCGAGAAGATTTCTGGAACAGAGATTTGGAGCAAGGATCTCCAAACTCTTTTGATCACACGCTCCATTCAGTAATATATTTTGAACGTGCAGCTAACAAACATGTGCAAACATTATGCAGGTTGAAAGAACAAACGCAAATCACATTAAAAGGGGATGAGATTAAAGATTTTATAATAGTTGTAATATGTTCTCTACCTTCTTTCCTATCTCCCCACATCCCTGGAGGGCCCTTAGGGCTGGTGCACGTAATCTGGTGGCCGCCTGTTTAGAGCTCGACTGAGCTTTGATGTAGACCTAGTCCCAGTCAGGGTTTGGCCACACGACCTGTGACCCTGGGCAGGTTTCCTCGATCGTCGAGCCTCTGCCTCTCAGCTGTGAAGTGAGGACAGTAAGGACCATATCACGGTATTACGCTAAAACATTCACGGAAATAAACATGTAATGTTCGGAGTAAGATGCCGCCTACTGAACAGTCGGCCTGAGTATTTGGCGGTGGTCATTAGAGAGCAGAGGCGCCGGCCTCAGGGTTAAGCCCACAGCTCTGCCTGTGGAGAGGAGACTCAGTGACAAGAGAGAAGAAAGTGTCCGGCATCCTGGGGACTGAGAATCTGCCTCTCAGGGCTGGACAGGGCAGGGCCTCTTCTGCCTCCAGCACCCCAGGCCTCTCTCCTCTGATTCTGTCAGGGACAGAGGCCAAGGTTGGAGACCTCTAGGCCTTTTTCCATAACTTGGTTCCCAAATTCCTCCCACTAGGACTTGCGTGTTTCAGCCTTAACCATGGATGGACCTGACCTGCATGGGATTGAGAGGGTCAGTAAATTCGTCCCCACCACTGACCGGGTCACCTACCTGGGCAGTACATGTGCTGCTCTCGGCAACTCAGCCACTGACACTGCAGTGCTGGGGAATGTGCTTGAGACACCCTGGGAGACATGTCCACTCCGGCGGCCCACACCCAGCTAGATCAGGGGGACCTGATCAGTTATTTTTTTCCTTCTCTCTCCCTCCCCTATACTCCTCCTCCCTTCCTTCCTCCCTGTCTCTCTGCCTCTCTCTTTCCTTCCTTTTTGCTCTTTCCTTTCTTATGACATCTTTCTCTCCTATGCTTTTGTTCCTTTTAATTTATTTTTGCTTATTTATTAGTCTAATAAAATTTATTAAAATTTTTATCATAACGTCTTTTTTTCCCTCTGGCCTCACTCCTTTATCTTTGTATATCTCAGGGGATGGGTGGCAGGGATGCTCCCTCCCCTCCCCAGGAATCTCGGGTTTGGAAGCAGGGTGGGTTGCCCATTCAGAGGGTGGTAGGAATGGTGCTGTAGGCTGGGAAGGCTGGGGCAGACCCTGACTCTTCAGAGAGGGCGGGCGGCAGAAGGACATCTCGGAGCCATCTTTGGGTGGATATTTCTATTATGGAGAGACATCCTCTCCTGGGATGGGCTCTCCCTGCCAGAGGGGCAGATGGGCAGGCCCAGGGGAAGGGGATGGCACAGCCAGGCCACCGGAGCCCTGCTCAACAGGCAATCAGCTAAGAGTTCAGCCCACCAGTCACGTTATGGTGATTAGTGATTGGAGGGAAAGATTTTAAAGTTGAAACAAAAACACCACTCTGTGTGTGTGTGTGTGTGTGTGTGTGTGTGTGTGTGTGTGTGTTTCTTTTTCTTTTCCAGAGAAGTCAGAATATTCTTCTTTAAACTTTTTTCTGCAATAGAAGATAACCCAGTAAACTGCTCATCTTAAGAGTGTGAAGGCAAATGAAGTTTACCAGATTGTACCCAGAAGAAAAGGGGTTGAATCCTTTTTACTGTCATATTTTCAATTCACAATATATTTAATGTAGTTTACATTCACTGCTCTTTTATGACTGCGGCATTTATCTGAAACTATTTTGAAAGCACTTGAAAAAACTAAAAGATAAGAGTTATTACATGTCTGTTAAAAAGGAAAGTATTAACTTTAGCACAGGATAATTTATATTTTGAGCATGAAAGATCATTCTTAGCCTAGTGAATGGTGTTTATGGTTAAAGCAGCTGGAATGTGATCTTGAGGAGCTGGGGAGGGAGTGAGGTGTGCTCTTTGAGCTCCTTCTGCCGTGCTCACCAAGTGCTCTGCCCCTGTTCTTGAAGAAAATCCGACCTCCCGATAGGGGGCTGGGATTCAGGGTGGGAGAAGCGTCCTGGCCATGTCATCGTCGGAGCATCTGAGAATCCAAGGTCCCTTCTCGCTCCTTTCTCACTTTGAGTCTTCTGGAGCTGGGCGCCAGGCCGGTTTGAGGGCTGGGGGCATGTGTGTGTGTTGGGGGGACAGTCTCCTCTCCAGGCAGCTGTAGCTGCTCCCTCACCTAGGAGGTTACCGGATTAGTATTACTAAACAGCAGGACTCACAGCTCTATCTGTTTGCAGTCGTGACAACGAACTGGCACACATATAATCTGCGTAGTCCAGTTCCTTACACTTAATACATGTTCAATAATATTTTATTTTCTTCTTTCTGCCCCTTCATAACATTTCCTGAATGACTCTAGGCCTTGGGAAGGCTCCCCGTGGGGCAGCGGTTGGCGGTGGCAGTGGGGCGGTGTGGGCCGCTCAGCTGTCAGTGGGGTTTCTCCACAGGGTGTTTTGGAGTGACTGGGGATACCCTCTTTTGGCTGCTCTTTTTGTTTCCTTTCTGATAACAGGGATCCAGAGGGCAGGGCAGACCCTGCCAGGCTGCTTTGTGCAATCTTTCACTTTCAGACGGTGGAAGGAGTCATTGATTCTTCTGGGCTGGGAGTGCTTAGTGGCGGCCCCAGGGCTGGGGTCTATGTGACCTGTGCTGCACTCGACTTCTTCTCTGCTTTCCTGGGAACGCTCTGCCCCTCAGAGATCAGGAATCCTGGGTCCCCAGCATTGGACCCAGAAGCAAGGCTTGGGGCTCTGAGAGCAGCTAGGAGCCTGTGCAGACTCTGAGGGAAGATTCGGGGTCTGCTGAAGCCTTGTGGCTCTGAACTTTCTCAAGTGCTGAGTTTAGAGACACTTCAGGAAGTCACGGCCATTCAACCTGGGAACAAAGCAAAGCAAGTAAGTTGCCTTTGAAGACACCTGTGGGCCAAGAAGAGAAAGCCAGGGAGCAGCTGGCTATACGAGGAGGCTGAGAAGGTGGGGTTTGGAGTGAGGGGAAGGCAGCAGCTGGATGGCAGTCTTGTTCTAAGAAGACTCAGACAACCTTAGTGAGGGCTACACCTTTATTCATTGATTTTAATGATATTTCTGTAGGATTTACTAGGACTAAGTCCTGTTCTAACTCTATTCATTACAACTTTGGGAGGGAGATGCCATTCCTATCCCCATTTTGTAGGTGATGAAACTGAGGCAGAGAAGGTCAAGAAACTTGCCCATGGTGGCCACAGAGTGGCCACGCCTGGAGGGGACCCCGGCAGGCAGCCCTGGGGGTCTGTCCTTTCCAGGACCACAGGCTGCCTCCTCCCACTTCTCCCAAACAGGAGGTGGTTCTGGCATCTTCACTCTGACCGGGGCTCACTTCGTCTCCTCTGCTGCTCTGTCTCTCACTGATCCTTTACCTCTCGGGTAGAATCTTCCTCGAAGATAGAGAAGGCGAAGATTAAACTGTCAGTGTGGAGTTGTCTGGGCACCTGCTGAATGCAAGCCCGTGTCCTGGGCCCACAGCAGGAGGCGGCTAGGGTAGGATTCAAATTTAGGTGAAATAAATAAGCAAAAAAAGCAGGACAGGGTGCTGGACCCCTGGGATGGGCACTGCGGCCTCTTTGAGGATGGAGCCTATCTCTGCTTTGTCTTGGGTGATGCCCTGGTCACGAGGAGGGGGCAGCAGAACCACAAGCAGGAGCTGGCGCGTCCTTCATGGCTTGGGGCCCTGAGTCTGGGCGCTGTTGGGAGGGGTGTGGGGGAAGTGACCACCGGGTGTGTGAATGATAAAGAGATGAAGGAATGGTTTCCACCATGGAGCCCCAGGTGCTGAGAGAGAAGGGCCTGGTTTTCTAAGAGCAGGCTTTGCCGTGGTTGCAGCTGGGGCGGGAAGGGAAGAAGTGGTTCTTCTTAGGCAGACCTACTGGTTCCCTGACACCTCAGAGTCTCCCAAGAAAGGCTGGGAGGAGCCCGGGTCAGCTGTTTGTTGGTATCAGAGATGTGTGGGACCCACCACGCCCTTGGTATGATGAACCAGGAGGAGATGCTTTGCTCTCAGGACACCAGCTCTGAGCCACTTTCCCCCCCGTGAAGCTGCAGGGCTCCCTGTTGGTCTGTCTCCCTGACTCTCTGAGATAGATAGTTCTCCCTGTCTCTGGTCCTAGAAAGAACAGGTCTCCCTGTCTGTCTCCCCGGCTCTGAAGAAATGGATACTTGCTTTGACCACCCTTGGCTCTGCCGTCTCACCTCCCTGCTTCTCCTTGTCCAGCTGCACACCTGGGTGTCTGTGGGTGAGTGTGTCCCACCCTCACTCCCCATCCTGTGTTCCCACCGCGTGCACGGGACTCACCATGCGCTCTGCTCATTCTCTGTCTGGACTGGATGGGGATTTTTGGAGGCCCCAACTCTAGAAAGATTCTGGTGGTTCCCCGACCACTAATTGTAATTTAAAATTCAAGAAGCATCACTAAACCATAAAATACATTTAAAAAAATTTTAATTTCTTTTTCTTGAAAGCTCAGATAGAGAGGGAAAATAAGGAATCTTGACAATTCCACAATGATGACTTTTTTGATTTTTTTTTTTTTTTTTTTTGAGGTGGAGTCTCACTCTGTCACCCAGGCTGGAGTGTGGTGGTGCAATCTTGGCTCACTGCAACCTCCACCTCCTGGGTTCAAGTGATTCTTCTGCTTCAACCTCCTGAGTAACTGGGATTATAGGCACCCGCCACCACGCCCGGCTAATTTTTGTATTTTTAGTAGAGACAGGTTTTGCCATTTGGCCAGGCTGGTCCCAAACTTCTGACCTCTGGTGATCTGCCCGCTTTGGCCTCCCAAAGTGCTGAGATTACATACACAAGCCACCATGCCTGGCCGACTTTTTTTGATGTTTTAAAGTCAAATGTCAAAACTTTGAAAATACCCTTTCCTTTCAGTCTTAGTTTTTTTGCTTTACTGGTATCCTAAGCAATCATTCATTTACTCATTTTATTCCCCCAACAATTATGGGGTGGCAACTACATGTTAGGTGCTGTTCTAATAACAAAACAGACAGAGACTCCCTGTCTTCACAGAGCTTACGTTCTAGCAGGAGACAGTGAGCAACAAATGTGATAAACTAGTAAGGCTGTGTCTGTCATAGGTGATGAGTGTGATGGGACAGTGAAGTCGGGTGGGGCACAGCAGTCAGGGGTGCGGGAGGTGGGGTGAGGGCAGGCAGAGTGCGCAGTGAGGTGGTCAGTTTAGATGGTAAGATGGCAACAAAGACTTGGAGGAGTGGGGCTGAGCTGTGAGGATCTCGAGAAAGATGGTTTAGCGGGAGCAGCCGGTGCAAAGCTGGCTCTGTGTCTGGGGTGTTTGGGAACAGCGGAGGCAAGCATCGGCTGGAGCAGAGCAAGTCAGGGGGAGAGAAGCGGGAGTTGGGGTCAGAGAGTTACTGGTGGGGTCAACCCTGTCAGGCTTGTGGATCACTGGGGACTAAGGGGAGCCATGGAAGGGCTTTGAGCAGAGTGGGGATATGGTTTAGCTCACGAGGTAACAGGATCAAGACATGGGCGTGGGGAGAGGGCAGACAGGAGAGGCTAGCCCCCCACTGTCCTAAAAGGTAGAGACGGTAGCTTGGGCCAGGGTTGAGCAGCACAGGAGGTGAGAATTTGCCCTTCGGAGGCCCACTGCTGCCGCCATCCTGCAGAAGAGTCACGTTGTGGTCCATCTGCCAGGCCTCACCTCAGAGGGCCAGGGCGTGGAGTGGGTAAAGGGTGAGGTGAACTTTCCTCCTTTTTTTTGAGATGGAGTCTTGCTCTGTCGCCAGGCTGGAGCACAGAGGCGTGATCTCGGCTCACTGCAACCTCCGCCTCCCAGCTTCAAGCGATTCCCCTGCCTCAGCCTCCCGAGTAGCTGGGACTACAGGCGGGCGCCACCACGCCCAGCTAATTTTTTGTATTTTAGTAGAGACGGGGTTTCACCATGTTGGCCAGGATAGTCTCGATCTCCCGACCTCGTGATCCGCCCGCCTTGGCCTCCCAAAGTGCTGGGATTGCAGGCATGAGCCACCGCGCCTGGCCAAACTTTCCTCTTTAATGTGTTGTGATTGGACCAGCTTTGTGCAGTGGCAGTGTCATAGCCAACGAGGTTGATCTGAGGTACAATTATTGCTAATTGAAAATTTTTCCCAATATCTACCATCAAGACTTGAAATATAGTTGCATTGACAATTTTTGCTGGTATCTGTGGAGACTGAAAACAAACAAACAAAAAACCAACAACCCTGCCATGACTGGGGGCTCCTATGAGTGATGAGGGCAGGTTTTTTAAATGAAGAAGCATTTGGCTCTAGGTTTTAAGTGCACATGTAATTCAGTGGAGGAGAAAAATATGGTATAAAAACTAATAAACTTAGGAGTGGGAGTGGGAGATTTCCTGGAAGTGGTTGAATGATTAGAGTTCTGATTCAGGCCACATATTGGTTTTCTCTTTGGTCAGTTTTCAGGCTTGTCCCGAGACAGGCCAGGTTAGAGCTGTGGTTCTCAATGTGTGGTCCCTGGGCCAACAGCATCAGCATCCTTGGGAGCACCTTAGAAGTTGCTGAGCCAGAAGCTCTGGGGTGGGGCCCAGCAATTTGTTTTACAAGCCCTCCTGGTGTCTCAGGCGCATGCTGGAGACTGAGAATCACAGAAGTGGAGAGTCTTTCATAGAAGGGCCTGGGGCCAGGAACACAGGCCAGTGAGGGAGTCTCTTTGACATCATTTCTGGGTCACATCATGTGGTCAGAAGATCTCACCCAGATTCAGAGTTGTTACTGCTCAACTCATCAGGCTGCGGAGGCCATCTGACTGGACACCTGAGCCGGCACATGAGCTCACCAGATGAGGTTCTGAGAGTCCTTTAGCTGGATGGACTAGAACACGAAAGGGCAGGGAGAGCACACAGCCTGGTGATTGGGGCTGTTAGCAGTTACCCAGATAGTCCTTGGGGTGGAAGTGTGGGCCCTGAAGGGCACAGATGGTGGAGTTGGTGGGGTGGGGCAGGTAGAGAGAGACGGGTTGGAGAGGAGGGCGGTCTCTGGATCAGTGGAGGCTTTATGTACTGTGGAATGGAGTTTGGATGCAGGGCTGAGGAACTTGCAAAGAGAGCAGTGCTGGGAACACTCTCTTGGCAGCTATGAGAAAGATGAATGCAAGGCCAATGAGACTGGAAGCATGGGGTGCAGTTCTGAGGTGGAGAGGATAACTGCCTGACCTCAGGCAGCGGCTAGGGGCAGTGGGCTGGGAGAGGAGGGTCAGATATCAGAGAGGTTACAAACTAGACTTAACCTAGTAAATAGATCTAGGGACACAGAGAGCTTGGAGGAGCAAGAGGGGATTGCAGAGACTCCTAGGGGTTTGCTTTGGCTTCTTGTTTAGTGTAGGAGGATTGCTAATTGTGCATCCATTACCTGTTGCTGTAATGATGCTGTGTAATGAACAGTCATAAAATCTCAGTGGCATATGGCAATAAATATGTATTTAATTTGGGCATTTAAGGGAGTTCAACTAATCTGGACTAGATTTGGCTAATTTCTTTCTTTCTTTCTTTCTTTCTTTCTTTCTTTCTTTCTTTCTTTCTTTCTTTCTTTCTTTCTTTTTTTTTTTGAGACAGAGTCTTGCTCTGTCACCCAGGCTGGAGTGCAGTGGGGCAATCTTGGCTCACTGCAACCTCCGCCTCCCAGGTTCAAGCCATACTCATGCCTCAGCCTCCCGAGTAACTGGGATTACAGGTGTGTACCACCACATTTGCCTAATTTTTGTATTTTTAGTAGAGGCAGGGTTTCACCATGTTGGCCAGGCTGGTCTCAAACTCCTGACCTCAGGTGATCTACCCGCCTTGGCCTCCCAAAGTGCTGGGATTACAGGTATGAGCCACTGCGCTCAGCCGACTTGGCTAATTTCAACTGGGTTCACTTATACATCTTCGGTCAGCTGAAAAGATCCCACGTGGACTTTGGCTGGGTTTATTCACACTTCTGGTGATCAACTGGCTGTTGGCTGACCTAGGACAGCTTCAGCTGGAAAGGCTGGGGTGACCAGTGATGCTTCTTGGGCTTCACGCTCCAGTGGCTCGCCCAGGAACAGGCTTCCCGTGGACTCGACAGAGGGTAAAAGCAATGCCGCACGTGCCTTTCAAACCTCTGCTCAGTCACATTCACTTTCATCTGCCAAATCAAGTCACATGACTGAGCCTGGAGGCAGAGTGTGAAGTCACAAAAACATATGCAGCAAAGGGTGAGCTAGACATAAAGAATAGTGAAGAACTGGGGATATTATTATAATCAATTTACCACAGCTGGAGAAAAATTATGACTTCAGGTCTATTTTGGGTTGGAAGCGTATGTGAGAAATCGTGGTGGAGAGATAGCTCACAGAGACGTGGTTGTAAGGAAGGGAAGTTTGGGAGACAGGGATGTCAATCAATATAATTTTGGAAGTGGTTTACTAAGACAGGCAGAGGGCATGAGAAAAGATGCCCAGGAGGGTGTGTGAGGCAAGAAGGGTGGAGGTGCTAGGTGGAAGGCTGGGACAAAATTCCTCCTGTTTCTTCTGGGCCTCAGATTTTCGTGTTAGTGGTTGGGGAGAAGAGCCCCGACCTCTGTGCCCCTCTATGGGTCCCTGTGCTTCTTTATTCTGTGCCCGTGGCAGGGCTACTACCTTGCCCCCTCCAGGGGCCGGCCTTCCCATAGGACCCCCAGAATGCATGTGAATGGCTCCCCTGGGAGTTGCGCAACACGCAGGCACTGCTGGGGTCCCAGGGCCCAAGGGGGCCTTCCTGGGCTCCACAGCTTCCCTCCTGCAGAGATGGGCTCTGTGTCTCAAGTGCGCATTGAAGGGCCAGAGAATGGGATCCATGTGGTGTGTACGGCCTTGAGGTGGTTCCCGGAGCCCCAGGTGCGGTGGAGCAATGTCAGTGGAGACACAGCAGGGGAGGGAAGTTCCTGGCATTCTCTGAGGCCCAGGCCCAAGATGCTGAAGGGCTGTTCAGTGTGGCGGCCGCTCTGTTGGTGAGAGACAGCTCTGTGAGGAAAGTCACCTGCTCCATCCTCAACCCTATCCTGGGCCAGGAGAAGGAAATGGCCATTTTCGTCCCAGGTCAGCACTGCTCCTCCCTCCCAGCAGGGCCAGAGGGAGGGGCTGGTATCCCTGGGGGTGCTGGGCTGGCTGTCCTGGGGTGTTCCCCTCCCCGCTGACTGGGTGTCTGCCTGGGCCACAGAGCTGTGCTGCCCTCAGGCCTCTCCCTGGAAGCCAGCTTTCACTGCGAATCTGATCATACTGGGGCTCCTCCTCTTTGGGGCTGGCTATTTTATCATGAGAGAACGTTCCACAAAGGAGCAGCAGGAACAGGAGACTCTGCACCGGACTAAGGAGGAGGAGCGATGGACAAAGGAGGGGGCTCTGAAGGCTGGCGGCAAGGCAGGGCCAAGGCTGGCAAGTACAGCAGCTGGGACTGAGAGTCTGTGGGGCCAGCTGGCTGGGGAGACCCAGGGCCCGGGGCCCAGAGCAGGTGACTGAGGGGATCCGGAGAGGACTGCTGGAGCCGTGGAGGCTCTGCTGGGTCTGGGATTAGAAATTCCTCTTAGATACAGAAAAGTACTTTTTTGTGGATTTTCTAGGCACAGTCTTTCCTTTTCTTAGGGATGGGAGTTCATGCCTTTTTCACTCTCTTTCAGATGAACTCAAGGCAGATCTTGTAAGTTCTGCTTTCCCTGTTGGGCTCTCCGTGTCCCCTTTGTAGGAGATGTTCCGGTTCTTAGCTCACCTGTTTCCTGTGTGTTGCCTTTCAGACTGGAGGAAGGCAGCTCACCTGGCTAGTGAGTAACTCTCCAGATGTCCCTTGGTCTCTTGTCCCACCTATGCCCAGATGTCTGTCTAGGTTCAGACATGTGGACCCCCTTCTCTGGGGACAGAAATGGAAGCTGGTGGGAGGTAGACCCTGCTCCGTGGGCTTTCCCACATCTGGGCAGCTGTTTCCCACCCAGTGCCTGGGACCTGGGTGTGACGGTGACCCCTGCAGCCTGTTATGCATCATGGGTCTTGGTCCAACCCTGGCCTGCCCACCATATTGTTCATTTTTTAGCTTTCAATGCATCTGATTCTTGGTCTGCTTCTGGTAGCTATAAGCCAGATGCTCTGATGTTTTATTAAATGAGCCATATAAATAAATAAATTGAGCTATATATAAATAAATGAGTTATATAAACACATAAGTTCTGGAGTGTGACCTCCCCTCCCGACCCCACAACGCTATCCAGGGAGTCTTTTTTCTCCCGCTCCTGAAGGTGCTGAACAGAAAGTGATGGGGAAAGGACTGGACTGCTGACCTCACATGGGAATGCGGTGGGATGAGCTGATGCTCCCCAGGATAGCGGTGCTTATCTTTAGAAAGGTTTCATCTGGGCCGGGTGCAGTGGCCCACGCCTGTAATCCCAGGACTTTGGGAGGCCCAGATGGGCAGCTCACCTGAGGTCAGGAGTTCAAGACCAGCCTGGCCAACATGGTGAAACCCTGTCTCTACTAAAAATATAAAAAAATTAGCCAGGTGTGGTGGTGGGCGCCTGTAATCCCAGCTACTCGGGAGGCTGAGGCGGGAGAATTGCTTGAACCCAGGAGACGGAGCTTGCAGTGAGCCGATACGGTGCCACCGCACTCCAGCCTGGGCGACGAGTGAGACTCTATCTCAAAAAAAAAGAAAAAGAAAAAAAAAAAGTTTTATCTGCTAAAGGCTGGCCATGTTCACCCCAGAACTCACCTCGCATCCATGTCCTTAAATCACTCCTCCTTTCCAGGAATTTCCCAAATATATCTTTGCTAGAAAAAGCCATAATAATGCTTTCTTACAATTGTGGAATAATTATAATTTTATTCCCTAAAATATTTTCACATATAGTATAAGTTTAATTCTTAGAAGCAAAACTGAATGAAGATAGATTATGAAGTTTTGAGGTTTCTGAGGCACAGACAGCCATTCGACAGTCAAAGGTCATTGAGTAGCCGGACAGTGGTGGAACTCAGCCCCTAATGCAGGCTTCCTGCCCTGTGTCAGGGAATTTCCCACAGCGGCCTGCTGCCCAGCCCTCTCCTCCTACGGACAGTCTCACCATTCAAACAGAGAGGAGGCAAGGGCCGGTAGAACCACGCTCAGCAGGCTCGCTCTGGCTGAGGTCTCACCAGGCCGTGTTCCCTTTCAGCCTGGAGGAAGGCCCAGCTGTACGTGGGTAAGTGACTGATGTTTCCTTTGGTCTTACGTCCCCCAGCCTCTGTCCTGTCCTCTTCTCTGTCAGTGATCCCCACCCTAGAATGGGGTTGGTGTCCCTGCTCTCTTTGTCAGTCTTGTAGCCTCTGTTGGAAGACTGCAGGGACTCCTCCTTGGGAACACAGGTCAGCCACAATTTTTGGCCCTTCCTCTACTGCAGGTCACTTACGGTTACCGAAACCCTCTGAAAACACCTGTTCTGCTGATGCTTCTCGCTGGTGTAGTGACAATGGAGAGTTCAGCTGTGAGGAAATCAGGAGCAGTGTAATGACTGGGTAGATCAGGAATTAATGGTCTCAAGATTTTAGAAATTATGCTTGCACTTTCAGGGATCAGATTTTCCTTTGGGAGTCCTTGATTCTTTACCTCTCTTGCCCCAGAGTTGCGACACTTTCTGGTCCAGTTTTGGTTTCCTGTTTTCCCCTGTCTTCTGCCTCTAGGATACTGGTTTTCTCTCTGCTTCCTCATGCTCTAACTCACGGTCCAAGCTGGGTTTCTTCCTCTAAACTTCCTTGGTTGCTGACAAATTAGTTGCTTTAGAACAAATGTTCTGAATCTGGGGTCTAGAACCTAAAGGATGTTTACGGTCCTGGGGTGGGGTCTGTGAACCACCTGACATTACATGCGAAATTCTGTGTATATGTTTGTATTATAGAAATAAAAATGCAACTTATAATTATTAACAACTGTTTGGGCGCAGTGCTCATGCCTGTAATCCCAGCACTGTGGGAGGCTGAGGCAGGCAGATCACTTGAGGTCAGAAGTTCAAGACCAGCCTGGTCAACATGGCAAAATCCTGTCTCTACCAAAAATTCAAAGATTAGCTGGGCATGGTGGCACGCACCTGTAATCCCAGCTACTTGGGAGGCTGAGGCAGGAGAATCACTTGAACCCGGGTGGTGGACTTTGCAGTGAGCTGAGATGGAGCCATAGCACTCCAGCCTGGGTGACAGAGTGAGACTCCGTCGCAAAAAAAAAAAAAAAAAGAAAAAAAAGAAAAAAAAATTATTCACAACCATTGTCTCTGCTTATAAGAGAATTCTGTTTCGCCCAGTAGGCTTGGTGCTTGGTTGGGATTTTTAGTAGTAATGTGTGAAGACTGTAAAAGGAGAAACCTAGAGTGGTTAAAAACTATTTACCTGAGAAAGGGTGGGGAGCAAATCAGGGAGGAGAAGATTAGGTGGGGAAGAGAGAGGAGACATGCAGGACACCTGTAGAGATTCTGGATGGCCTGGGGTGGGGGAAGAGTGGCTGAAAATCATAGCCAAGGTGCTTTGAGCTGGGAAGTGTGAAGAGAATTTGCAGGTTATCTGGGTGCATGAAATGTAACTACCTCCATGATACCTCTTTAAGAGATTTCAGTAAAGACATATGTATTTTTAAGTAATTTTGAAGTAAACATTTAATTGAGTTTGTCTTGATAATGAGACCATCTCACCCTTCCAGCAGCGGTCAGAGCAGGGGTATTGGAGGAGGGGTCCTAATGCAATGAAGGGTTACCTGGAGGACTCTTTAACACAGGGTGAGTTTAGGATCTGTGCCTGGGAGCCTGTGTGACATGACCTTCCCCTGCCCTGGATGATTCTGCCTATGGTCAGGGACAGAGACTGAGAGACAGAGAGGGGTGAGCCATGGGATGAAGGAGGCTGGGGCCCAGATGCACGAGGAACACACCTAAGGAGTTTGACTGGTTCTCTCATAAAAAAATGAGGATCAGATAGTTTCCTTTTACCATCTCCCCTTCATGCTGAATAAAAGTCTATGTGTTTTAATGTATATATTGCATATGTTTATTATTATATCTTATTTTTTTTGAGACAGAGTCTCACTCTGTCACCCAGGCTGGAGTGCAGTAGTGCGGTCTCAGCTCACTGCAACCTGCACCTCCTGGGTTCAAACAATTCTCCTGCCTCAGCCTCCCAAGTAGCTGGAATTACAGGTGCCCACCACTACACCTGGCTAGTTTTTTGTTTTTAATAGAAATGGGGTTTCGCCATGTTGGCCAGCCTGATCTCAAACTCCTGAGCGCAGGCAATCCACCCGCCTCTGCCTCTCAAAGTGCTTGGATTACAGGCGTGAGCCATAGCCTGTAGATTGCATCACCATCTAGATTGCATATATATATGTATATACGTGTGTGTGTGTGTGTGTGTGTATATATATATACACATATATATATATTTTTTTGAGATCGAGTCTTGCCCTGTCGCCCAGGCTGGAGTGCATGCATATGTTTTAATTTTACTATGTTTACCATTACACTGGAGTCAACATTTTCGTACTGACAGATTCACAGTGTGAGGTAGATAAATGTCTGATCTCACCTTATTCATTAAATTAGAAAAATAATTTGTAGCCTAAAGATGTGCTGTGGAAATTAGGAGAAGAATGCATTAGAGTGTGCAGCATAGCACTTTATACACTGGAGTCTCAAAATTAAATCCCAGTTCTCTTTTCTCCTCTCCTCCTTCTCTTTTTCGTCTTCTACCTCCTTCTCCTCCTCCTTCTTCTTCTTCTTTGGTAATCTCTAAAGTTATGCTATATAAATTTACAGTTCAGTATCAACTTATGTCTTGGTGAGAAACAAGTAAATTAAAGTTCACTTTTCTCAAAGGGTCACCTGGGTCATGCAACCATTTTATGTGATTCTGTTTCCAACAAGCAAATAAGCGAAGATATAAATGCCGATTGATCTGACTGAACCTGTGTAAGTGGCAATGGTAGTCACAAACACACCCAAATGTGCAAGATAAATGTTGTTTACTTATTTCTTTAATTGTTCTAATCTTGTTCCTGAGGCTTCACCCTGTTGGAGGCAAAAACTCTCCAACTAAAGACATTTTGGGGTCTTGTGACATACATAGGCTTTGCTTTGGTCAGTGATCTTCCTTTCTTCTTTCCAAAAGGGAGTATAGAGGTTGGAGGAGATTATATGTGCTTAGGACAGTCACGGAGAAGCGACCCTGTGCTTCCCTCTTAGTCATTGTAGATCTTCACCCTGGGGAGGCTGGTATGATCTGATCCTTAAGGTCCTTGGTTTGGTGTCTGCTGAGAATGGGCAGGTCCCATCTGGCTGTTTGGGGATATTGTTAGTTCTTCCTCCCTTGACCCAAAGTTCCTGGTCTGAGCAACTTTTCCCTGGATGCAGAATTGATATGGCTTCTTCCACCGACCCCAGGCCTTCCCTGGTCCACCGGCTCTCGGGGCACCCCTCTGCCTCTCCACTTTCCAGCAGAACATGTGAGATTTTCTGGGTCCTCAGCTTTCCATGTGCAGATGATGGGGAACTTCCTCCTCTCTCCTGACACCTTCCTCTGTCGGTGCCTTGTTCCTTGTTGGAGATGGCACCTGCCCTATGTGGGTTTATTTGTTTTCTATTTGCTGCCATGACAAATTACCACAAACTTAGTGGCTTAAACCATCAGATTTATTATCTTACAGCTCTGTAGGTCAGAAGTCCGATAAGATGTAGACAAGGCTGAGTTCCTTTCGGGAGCCTCGGGTCTTTCCCAGCTTCCAGAGGCCATCTGCTTTCTTTGATTTGTGGGTCTCTTTCAAAACTGGCAACACAGCATGTCTGCAGCCCTGCTTCTGTGAATACATCTATTTCTCCGACCACAGCCTAGAAAAGTCTTTACTTTCTAGGGTTCATGTGATTAGGCTGGACCCACCTGGATAATCCAGGATAATCTCTCCATCTCAGGGTTCATAACCTTTATCACATTTATGAAGTTCCCATTGCCATGTATGTAACATATTCACACATTCTGGGGCTGGGACCTGGACATTTTTGGAGGCCTATCACAGTGAGATTTCTTCTGGAAGCTTTCTACCTCTTTGAGCAATTCTTGGAGGGGGAGGTGACTATATCTAATGTTTTTGAGTTCTCCTGTATCTGTAGGAATGTTTTTGCTCCCACCAGTCTGTGAAAAGGGAGAGAAATATCACTACCATATGACCTCTCACTGGATGAGTTCTCTGCTTTGAACTTCTCTCTCTCCCATCATAGAAACCTCTCCATTGCTTTCTAATCGGGCAAGATTTCTCTTATTCTGTATCCTGTGTTCTCTCCATTCATGGTTTACAGTCATGCTCCAAGTTCAGCTCAGCCAGATGTAATTCTCTCTCTGCCCATGGCTTAGAGGCCACCTACAAGTTCAAGTTCACCTCAGTCACTTCTTCATAAGTAAATGAAGGTCTTAGAAATTTCAATCTCCCCACTTCTTTCAAAAAAAAAAAAAAAAATAAAACAAAACCCAAACAACTTAGCTTTCAGGATGATTGCATGGCTAGGGATTTGAAAAGCATAATTTTACAGTTGACTCTGGACAGTGAATTTTCTGTCCAGGTCGGTATCCAGACTCTTAATCACTGAGTGTTAAGCTTTATGGCTTAGCCATCATGGGAAGGCCGCAGCACAATCGATTTGTGTGTGTGTGTGTGTGTGTGCAAGTGTGTGTGAGAAAGAAAAAAATACATCACTGGAATATTTTCAAACACATTTTCCCCTATAACTCCTGCATCACTGCTTCAAAAGATTAGGTGTTGACTGTAGTGTGTACGGTCTCTGCAAATCCCTGATATGAAATGCGTGGTTCTCTTGTAGACTGGCGGAAAGAACAGTTCCAGGCCTGTGAGTGACTTTGTGTTCTTTCTGGGTGCTCCTCCTGCTGCCCCCTTGGCTTCCGGCTCCTCCTTCAGTTCTCTGTGATGACGCAGATGCTGGCACTATCAGTAATGATTGGGTGGGTGGTGGAGGTGACAGTCATAAAACTGGGGCTGGTCTTCAAGGAGCCTGTGACATATCTAATCCCCAAATCAGCCTTTTGGTTGCTTCTTCTGCGTGGAAAGCATGGGCTTGAGTCACAAAGCTCTTATCTCAGGGGGTTATACCTCCCCCAGGCAGCTAAGTGGCTTGGCAGTGGGGTGGTGGGGGGTGAGGGGGGAGGTGTTGCGCACCCTTGTTATGGGGCAGGGGAGGGCCTCGTGTGATTGGTAACTCTCTGCAGGGTCTGTCACTCTGGATCCAGGCTCTGCCCATCCCAGCCTTGCCACCTCTCATGAAAAGAAGAGTGTGACCTGGAAGGACACCCATAGGGGCTCAGATGGCACCTATAGCATGTTGGGCCTTGAGGGCATCACATCAGGGTGATGTTACTAGGAGGTGGAGGTCAAGCATGGAGACAGCAGTGAGTGGACTCTGGGGATCTGTAGGGAAGATGTGAAAAGGACAGATTGGTACAAAGAGTCCCCAGATAAGGGGTTCTGGGTTGTGGGGTGATATGACAATGGATATTGTGCCAGAACTGAACCTGATACTTTGCTATACCGTAGGCAGATTTCCTATAAGGTGGGAGTTTTCCTGGGTTCCAGTGAAGGGGATGTCTCCTTCCATAACATGATTGATGGGTCCCACATTTTCTCCTTCTCTCCGACTTCCTTCTCTGAAACCCTCTTTCCATACTTCATGTTAAGGTCAGGAAATGTATCCCTGACCATCTGCTCTGTGGTAAGTGGGCCTGAGGGGCTCCCTGTGCCCCCTAACAATTCTTCTTTGGAGGAGCCAGAGAGGTCCCCAGGGGAGGGGATCAGCTCAAGCTCAGGTGTTGATGGTGCTCCCCCAGGGGTCAAATGTCCATTACTCCTCTGGAAACCTGAGGCTGTGCCCCCACAGGGCCTTATCACTGCCCCGACTCTTCACTGTGGCTCTTCTAGGAGCTACAGACTTCTTGTGGCAAAAGCCTCTGAGGTAAGTCTTAGCTGGCCGTAGGAGCCTTGTCCTCCTGTTCAGGATACAGACTCCCGGGGTGTGTGGTTATGAGAATAGTCAGCTCATGCCTTGTGTTCAGAAAGCAGAAGACAAAAGTTGAATGTTGTTCGAATTGATCTGGGGTAGGCTGAAGTTAACTACGAAACTCATTTTTCTTTTGGTATTAAAAAATATTTAATAGGGCTGGGTGTGGTGGCTGGTGCCTATAATCCCAGCACTTTGGGAGGCCAAGGTGGGTGGATCACTTGAGGCCAGGAGTTTGAGACCAGCCTGGCCAACATGGTGAAACCCCATCTCTACTAAAATTAAAAAAAAAAATTAGCCAGATATGGTGCTGCACATTCTGCCGAGATTGCCTCACTGCACACCACCCTTGGCGACAGAGACACTGTCTCAAAAAAAATTTCATGAGATTTTTATAGTGTTTGGATAGGAAAAGGGCCTGAGGGCTGAATTATTCTTCAGAACAAAGAGGAGTTTGCTTTATCCAATTTGAGTTTGCTCAGGGGGATCCAGAGATTGAGGATGGTCTCCAGCTCTATTCTGTGGGGTCTGGACTATCTGACCAGAAAAGTTGGTCATCCAAAAATATCTGGGGAAATGGTGGCTTATGGACTTGTAAGATGAGAGGAATCTAAATCTAATATTGCACTTTTTTTTTTTTTTGCTTTTTCTTTGTTTTGGAGACAAGGTCTCACTTTGTCACTTAGGCCAGAGTGCAGTGGTGGAATGCAGGGCTCAAACAATCCTCCTGCCTCAACTTCCCAACTAGCTGGGACTACAGGCACATGTCACCATGCCTGGCTATTTTTTAAAAAAAATTTTTAGTAGAGAGAAGGTATCACTATGTTGCCCTGGCTGGTCTTGAACCCCTGGGCTCATGTGATCCTCCCATCTTGGCTTCCCACAGTCCTGGGATTACGGGTGTGAGCCACCGTGCCCAGCCTAATATTGTACTTTATACGTTTCTTCTTCTGGGACGAAGTAAACACATCTTCTTTCCAAGCCTCAGTAAGTTTCTGCTACCTGTGATAAAGCTAAGGTGCGTTAACTCAGGGAATTAAGGATAAGGGACTGAGTTCCCTTTTTATGTCATCACTACAACCGTGAAAAGAAGAGAACTGCTGCCAGAGTAAGACATAAATGAAGTAGAGACTTTTCATAAACAGGTGAATTGCAGAAAGCTTTGACCACAAGCATGCTTTCTGTTAATCAATGTACTAGTACTTCCAAGTCCAATGGTAAGGGTTAATGGAAACCACAGCAAACGAAAAGAGGCAGGACTATTGAGGACCTGGACCCTTCAGAAATGAAGGAGTGTTCACTCTAACAGGTAAGGAACTCTGACCAGCTGTGGTTCTGGCTGAACTGAAGGTGAGAAGGGATGGAATGGGAACTGCAAGAAGGAAGGCATAAATATCAATTCTAGTCTTGTGACCAACTGCAGAAAAAAGGATGTAATAGCTTTCCATATTTTCTCTTTGCTTCTCGTGTGTATGTGTTTATTTGTATGTATTAACAATTTTCTTTCTCTTCTCCTTACACTTAAGATTTTATATACAAATTGTTGGAAGTTATGTTGTAATATAGTCCTTTTGGTAAGAGTATATATAGTCAAGGATACTGTGACTGAATTTGAAGAGTAAATAATATAGTTCTATATTGAACTATATAATGACTAGGGCTCTGTCATTATTTTGGGGACAGAGTGAGAACTTCTTCACTTATAAGGTAGCTTTGTCTTGATTGGTGAAAATAGAGAATTATTTCATTGTTGTATGAAAGTTCAGGCTGGGCATGGTGGCTTATGCCTGTAATCCCAGAACCTTGGGAGGCCGAGGCGGGCAGATCACCTGAGGTCAGGAGTTCCAGACCAGCCTGGCCAACATGGCAAAACCCCATTTCTACTAAAAATACAAAAAATTAGCTGGGGTGATGGTGGGCGCCTGTAATCCCAGCTACTTGGGAGGCTGAGGCAGGAGAATCGCTTGAACCTGGGAGGCAGAGGTTGCAGTGAGCCGAGATCCTGCCACTCTGACCTGAGTGACAGGGCAAGACTCTGTCTGAAAAAAAAAAAAAAAATTTCAAATATGTGTAATATGAAAACTGTGCAGCCAAAGGTGTGAATGGTACCCAATATTATTGTATTGCATCTTTGTTCCAAATGCACTCCATCTTTCTCCTGCCTTGTGGTTCTGGAGCTGGACCCTATAAACATTTCTTCTTTGCCATTGGGCACAATGTTAGACTTTGACAGTAAATTACACTGGAAGGAACACGGTAAGACATAGCAGAGAAAACAGCTTCATTCTAGTTCTGGCACTTTTTTTGCGGGGGAATGGAGTCTCACTCTATCACCCAGGCTGGAGTGTAGTGGCGCGATCTCGGCTCACTGCAACCTCTGCCTCCCAGGTTCAAACGATTCTCCTGCCTCAGCCCCCTGAGTAGCTGGGATTACAGGCGCATGCCACCACATCTGGCTAATTTTGTATTTTTAGTAGAGACAGAGTTTCACCATGTTGGCCAGGCTGGTTTTGAACTCCTGACCTCAGGTGATCTGCCCACCTCAGCCTCCCGAAGTGCTAGGATTACAGGCGTGAGCCACTGCACATGGCCTGCCAGGCTTTCTTAATATGCCCTACCACCATGAATCTTATATTCGAGAGGAGACTCAGATAGGGGCCAATGGGGGCAAGTTTGAGCCTTGCCAGGTTGATACTTGGGCACTGAGCAGTGACTAGTGTCTGTGTTTTGACATGTGTGTATAACTCCGGTTGGAATGGGGAATGTTAATTTAGCTCCCCCATACAACCTGTTGGGCTGCCTCTTGCAAAACTGGGAGCCTTTTGCCTGTGGTTCCATGAAAAGAAAAGGAATGATTTTTCTTTTGTAATGTGGCTTGGCCCCCACAGCTGTGGTGCAGCAAGCAGGGTCATCAAAAGCCGCTCTGCTCTTCTGGAAGCAGCTGAGAAAGGGAAGCCAGAAACCTGACAAGCTGGTAAAAATCTAATTTCTTACCAGTTAGCCTCTGGCCTTTCTCTCTCTGTGCAAATAAGTTGAGTAAATAATAAAACTCACGGTTTGTCTCCTCTGCAAAGTTTTGATTAATAGGGAAGAAGATTTGTGTGACTAGTCTTAGGTTGTAGTGAGTCTTGTGTACTTTTGGTACTTTGAACTATAAATATTCGTATTGTTGGCCCCTTCTCAGAAATCACCTTTTTTGCCATCTTCCTTTGTCTTTGCCTTTTTGTGTCGTTCTGTCATGGAGAAGGATCCATAGGATAGAACACAGGTCTAGGATCCCTGTAAGCCTGCTGTTCAAGCCAGCCCTGCAGACTGGTCGGTTACAAACTTTGCTACAGGTCCTTGAAACAACTGGATGAGATTTCCCTCATGTTTTATGTGGTTGAGAGCTTGACTTTGTAACCATGTAGGGGTACTTCTCTCTCTTGATCTCTGCCATCTAGAGGGTGGGAATTCTTGGGTTCAAGTCAGGTGGCTGGTCTGAGAGGCCTGGGAGTCTCAGACACATTAGTACACTCTTCGTCCTGAATGTGTCCAGCCCTTAGGTGAGTTTTGTCTTAAAAGGTCCCATCTCTGCTGGTTGGATTTATTAGGACAAAAAAATAGTCCTATCTCTACAGGACTTTTGTTGTATTTTGCTATCTTAAACCCATTGCTGAGAAGGAATACTTGGGGAATGCCTCCTCTAGGAATACCTCTTGCTTATACGGCAAAAACCTGGAAAATTACCATCTGCAATTTAACAAAGGTGTTTGAGTCTCTACTGGAACTAAGTACACCATTGAAAGAAAAAGGATTTTAGAGATCTCTTATCTAAAACAATTGAAGGAAGGTTAAATAATAGTGTCATGGGTAGCCTTAAAAATTCTCTTGAGCAGTTAAAATTATTTGCAAGCTTGGAAATGACTGCTCTAGATTCTTTCTGGGAAGAGCACTGGCAACCACCCTATGCTGTAGCTCAGTAGCTAAGTCTCTGCCCTTTTACCGTGGTGGCCTGGGATCACTTCCCAGCTTAGGGAATGAGTCCTTTCTGGTTCTGTATTTGTGGGACTTTTTTTTGCCATTAATTGATGGACAGCTTCTGGTTTCCTGTCTTGAATTTTCCTTTCTCTGAGATACTTTGGGGTGATTCTAGATCTTGTAAAAACTGCTTGGCACCTCTTTGGAGATACCTTGTGCATCCGTGGTTAAGTCATAACCCTAGTGAAGGCTCATTGGTTTCAGGTGGGAGGTTATGCTTGGTAGAGTTCAAAAGCCAGAAATATTGGCTGTTTCTCCCAGCTAAAAACTGGTAATAAGAGATCTGAAAGAATTTTCTTCAAGAGCTCTATAGTTAAAAGTCAACTTAATTAAAATTGATTTAGGATGGATGTGTACATACATTGTTTTAAAGCCTCTGCTCTCTCTCTGTAAAAACTTCTTAATCAACTGAATTCTGTCTGCTTAAATTTTAACCTTGGTATGTAAAAGCTAGGAAAGAAATATATTTTTAGAGATGGCTATTGGCAGTTGTTTACAGTGAGTAGTTATTACTACAGGGTGGTACTGCTTTTTTTTGCACATTTAGATAAGAAAAGCATGCTTTGGGGCACCTAGAAGGTATGGAATGAGGCCTAAGACTCCCATGGAGCATTAGGTGATTACAGAATAGGTTGATTGCTATTGGGTTGCCCACCAGCCTCAGGGGGATGTCCTTACGGTGAAGTACACTGTAAAAGCATTGCACTGTCTTGTTCTGTGGTGTTCTCCTCTTTTCAGGACCCAGGATTCAGTGTAAAAGTTGGATCCTTAACTTCGGAGATCTGTTTTGCCTTCCAGCTGTGCCTGCTTATTAGGCCCTAGAAACTGCATACTTTCCTGGCCCTGTTCCTTAAAGGGCTCCACCCTAAAGCTAGTAATTCAATTAAGAAACTAACATCTTTAAAAAATTTCAGTGGGCAAGTGTGTCTGTTTTCCTAACCATCTTTTTTCTTTTTCTTTTTTTGAGATAGGGTCTTGCTCTGTCACCCAGGCTGGAATGCAGTGGCAAGAACATAGCTTACTGCAGCCTTGACCTCCTGGGCTCAAGCGATCCTCCCATCTCAGCCTCCCAAGCAGCTGAGACCACAGGCTATGCCACTATGTCCAGCTAATTTTTGTATGTTTTTGTAGAGATAGGGTCTTGCCATGTTGCCCAGGCTGGTCTTGAGCTCTCGGGCTCAAGTAATCCTCCTGCCTTGACCTCTCTAAGTGCTGGGATTACAGGCATGAGCCACCATGCACAGCTTCCTGGCCATCTTAACTGAACTTTTACTCATAACATTTTTCCTTGGTTTAAGTAAAGTATGAACTTTCTATTTCATTTCACCTAAAAATTGTTCCTTCAGAAATACAGATTTGGAATGGCATAGCTGACAGTTATTTAGGGCAGGGAACAGGTAGTCAAGAGAATGTCCAAAATGAGGATGAGAAACTTTAAAAACTGGCACATGAAGACTCTTACAAATCTAGAATATCTGCTTCTGTGTGTGTGTATGTCTGTGTGTTTATACTAGGTGTCATGTGTTTGTGATATTTTACTTCCAAAATATATGAAAAAGCTGTAATTAATGACTTTTAGAAAAATAAGCACTTAAACATTTTATCAGAGAAATAGTTTTGTTTTTTTTTTAAATACAGAGTCTCGCTCTGTCATCAGGCTGGAGTGCAGTGGCATGATCTCAACTCACCGCAACTTCCACCTCCTGGGTTCAAACGATTCTCCTGCCTCAGCCTCCTGAGTAGCTGAGACTACGGAGGCACACCACCATGCCCAGCTAATTTTTGTATTTTTAGTAGAGCCGGGGTTTCACCACGTTGGCCAGGATGGTCTTGATCTCTTGACCTTGTGATCCGCCTACCTCGGCCTCCCAAAGTGCTGGGATTATAGGTGTAAGGCACTGTGCCAGGCTGATAAATTGAAATTTTAAGGCCTTTTAGTTCATGTGACTTCAGTGATCTTTGGTAAATAAAGATGGTTTTAAAGATTATTAATAAAATCACATAACATCTTCAAAATGTATGCATTTGGTCTAAATTAGTCAAAGGTTTTGCAAGGCTAGACATCAAGGATGCAGTTATATTATTGGGCCTAAGCCATGGGGTGAAATATATGGCCCAGGTAGAGGGTGAGAGTGGAAAGACGATGGGTCAGAACCTTGGGGACGTCATCACTTAAGGAAGAGGAGGTTCCCAGGGACAATGAGGACCACTACACAGAGAGGCAGGAGGCTTCAAGACACACAATAGTTTGAATCATAAAAGGCTTCTTACCTCTGGGAAAAGGCAAGAGCAGTGTAGTTAATATTTAGATTTACTTTGCACTGCATTTAATGGAAAATAAAGGAATCTTTATTTTCCTTTATTTTCCATGTAATGGAAAAGATACAAAATTGTATCTTGTTAGTCCTGTATCATCTGTGTTGTGGTTAGAAAGATTAAAATAAAAATGTCTTTTCAAGAAGTGGGGGGATAGTCCTAATTTTGGCAGGCCATAAGACATGTAGCGTCTTCTAGAACCAGGGAAAGAATTAAGGCCAACCAGAATCAAGAAAAATAAGCACCTTGTTTACTGGGTTTAGTACCCAAGTCATTTTGATGTTTTAGTTGGAATAGAAATCAAATTGCAAAATGCAATGGATGGTGAGGAAGTAAAGAGTATGGACATGATTCCTCTGAAAAGCTTGGTTATAAAGAAAAGGTACAGGCTGGGTGTGGTGGCTCACGTCTGTAATCCCAGCACTTTGGGAGGCTGAGGCGGATGGATTAATGAGGTCAGGAGTTCGAGACCAGCCTGACCAACATGGCGAAATCCTGTATCTACTAAAAATACAAAAAATTAGCCAGGCGTGGTAGCGTGTGCCTATAATCCCAGCTACTCAGTAGGCTGAGGCAGGAGAATTGCTTGAATCCAAGAGGTGGAGGTTGCAGTGAGCTGAGCTGAGATCGTGCCACTGCACTCTAGCCTGGGTGACAGAGTGAGACTGTCTCAAACAAAAAAAAGGTGGGAATAATATATTCTGGAAGGGGTTTTTTTTTCTTTTTCTTTTTTTAAGATTGGAGAGTCTTGACTGCGTTCATATGTGTTTGAGGAGTAAGGTATGGGCATGGGAGATAGGAAAGAGGTTGAAGATGAAGCAAGGGCTTCTGGGAGACAGGAGACGATGGAATCTAGAGCAGGATACTCAAAGGATGGTCCACAAATGGATGGCACTGTCATTACCTGAAAGCTTGTCAGTAATACAAAATTGTTAGACTTCATCCCAGATACAGTGAATGAAAATCTGTGGGAGTGGGGCTTTAGCAATCACCAGGTGATTTGCATGCATGCTCAAGTTTGAAAAAAACTTGGCCAGAGCACAGGTGAAGGGAGAAACTTTGTATGGAAGCAGGAATGCCACTTCCACTGAGATATGAGAGAAGGATGTGAGGATAGATCTCTGGGGCAACTAATAGAGTTGTGAGTTGATTAGTTTAATTTTCTGTGTGCGTGTGAGAAATATTCAAAATAATAATGTCTTTTCAAGAGGTGGGGGGATGGCCCTAATTTCAGCAGGTCATAAGACATGTAGTGTCTTCTAGAACTAGGGAAAGAATTAAGGCCAACAGCATCAAGAAAAATAAGCACCTTGTTTGCTGGGTTTAGCACTTGAGTCATAATACAAAATTGTTAGACTTTATCCCAGAGACAGTGAATCAGTATCTGTGAGAGTGGGGCTTTAGGAATGTACCGGGTGATTTTGATGCATGCTCAAGTTTAGAATCGCTTGGCTACAGCACAGGTGAAGAGAGAAAATTTGTATGGAAAATTTGTATGGAAGCAGGACTGCCACTTACACTGAGATATGAGATAAGGATGTAAGGCATGATCCTCTGCTGAAGGTCTGCAAAAGCTGCCTTGGTCAACAGAAGAAGGACATGCTTAAGTAAGCATGTTAGAGGCTCAGAGGAACATGGAGACGAAGAATTGGGAGTCCAACATGAAGACATTTTAATCTTCTGACAACTGAGAGGGCAGAGTTAATTTGATCCAGTAAGGGGATGTTTGACTTGTGGGTACAACTGAATTGACTGATCATGGTTTAGGCCAGAAAGTTTCAGGTAATGAAGTCAGTAAGGGAAGGAAGCTGACTGACTGGAAACAAAAGGGTGAAGTGCCCGAAGGTACTAGGGAGGTCAAAGAAGAAAGGCAGTGGGAACTCTAGAGCACTACAGCTGCAAAGATGTTGGGTTTTGGTTGGAGAGTGAGATGCTGGTGTGTAAGGTTTCAGAAGGGACCTCTGAGTCTGATTAAAACACAAAGAAAGTATCCAATAACAAAGGCAGAGTTCAAAACAAGGAAGAACTTGGAAGAACAGAGACAATTCAGAAAAGACTTTAAAATACAACTATAATCAATGTCTTCAAAGAAATAAAAGCAGGTATCACATCTATGAAAGAACAAGATACTTAAATAAGGGAAGGATTAAAAAATAAGTAAACAGCTCCTGAAAACTTAAAATATGAGAACTCAGAATAAATACTTAATAAAGGTTTGGGAAGGTAAAGGAGAAGAAACATCCCAGCAAGTATAACAAAAAGATAAAAACATAGGCAATAGGAAAAGAAAAGATGTGAAAATAGAGGACTGAGTTTATATCAGTTACTTCATTAAACTGTCGTATTATTTATAGTAATTTGTCTTTAGATTCATTTGTCTTTAGATTCTATGGTGTAATCATGTCCTCTGTAAATGTTGACAGTTTTATGTCTTCCTTTCCAATCTTTTGGTTTCTTCTTCTTATCTCATTATGCTGGTAATGACCAAAATACAATGTTGAACAAAAGTGATGACAGTAGTCTCCTTGTCTTCATAATTTTAATGAGAATGCATCCCAACTTTCTCTTTTTGGAAGATGTGTTTTCGAATAAAAAAAAGTAGATACCCTTTATCAGGTTAAAGAAGTTCCATTCTATTCCTGGTTTGTTTGTTTGTTTATTTATTTATTTATTTTTTGAGATGGAGTTTTTGCCCAGGCTGGAGTGCAATGGCACGATCTCGGCTCACTGCAACCTCCGCCTCCCAGGTTCAAGAGAACCTGGCGTCGCAAATAGCTGGGATTACAGGTGGGCATCACCACACCCAGCTAATTTTGTATTTTTAGTAGAGATGGGGTTTCACCATGTCAGGCTAATCTGGAACTCCTGACCTCAGGTGATCTGCCCACCCCAGCCTCTCCAAGTGCTGGGATTGCAGGTGTGAGCCACCACGCCCAGCCTTATTCCTGGTTTATTAATTGTTTTTTTCTTTAAGCCAGGGATGGGCAAACTACCACCCAATGAGCCAAATCCAGTCTGCCACTTTTTTTTTTTCTATGGCTCATGATCTAAGAATGATTTTTACATTTCATGTAAAACGTCACACAATATTTTGTGACATGTGAAAATTATATGAAATTCAAATTTAAGTGTCCATAAATCAAGCTTTATTGGGACATAGCCATGTTCTTCATTCCTTTATGTGTTGTCTCTGACTGCTTTTGTGCTATAAAGGCAGAGCTGAGTAGTTGTGATGGAGCCCATAGGGACCTACAAAGTCAAAGTAAATATTTGGCCCTTTATAGAAAAAGTTTACTGATTCTTTTTTTTTTTTTATGGATTCTTTGTTTTCTTTTTTATTATTATTATTATTATACTTTAAGTTCTAGGGTACATGTGCATAACGACTGATTCTTGTTTTAATTCAAGAATGGTATTGGGGGGAAGTTAGGTTCATTGATGTGCAGACCAAGAATAAGGGAAAGATCTCAGCCCTAACTCCTTCTTTCTTTCTTTTTTTTTTTTAAGATGGAGTTTTGCTCTTGTTGCCCAGGCTGGAGTGCAATGGCGCGATCTCTGCTCACCACAACCTCTGCCTCCTGGGTTCAAGCCGTTCTCCTGCCTCAGCCTCCTGAGTAGCTGGGATTACAGGCATGCGCCACTATGCCCGGCTAATGTTGTATTTTTTAGTAGAGACAGGATTTCTCCATGTTGGTCAGGCTAGTCTCGAACTCCCCCCTCAGGTGATCTGCCTGTTTCGGCCTCCCAAAGTGCTGGGATTACAGGCGTGAGCCACCGCGCCTGGCCACCTAACTCCTTCTTATACAGATTTTCAATAGGTCCACCTTTTTCAGGTTTAACCTCTTACCCTAGACTTTCTTAGTTTTTAGCTTTCCGTTTCTAGAGATTTAGGGCTCTGTCTCAACAGTGGTTTTCCTTCTCTGGGTGCACAATAGGTTCCACTTTCATCAGCTCTGCTTTTCACCAATTTGCCAGAAAAGCATTACAGTCTATTGCTGTTCCCTGTTCCCCTTGTCTGGCTGATTATTTCTTTTTAGAGTCATTTTAGCAGTGTTTGGGGCGGGGGTTATACCTTTTATTCCTCGGGTATAACCACTCTTCTCCCAGAGCACAGTGAAAGGGAGGAGACCGAGGGCAGGGAGGGGGGGGGGGTGTGACGGGGTGGGGAAGTCAGGAAGAAGAGGGGGAAGAGCTACTGGGGAGGTGGAAGATGGGGGAGGAAGAGGACGATGGGGTGGGGTGGTTCAGGGAGTGAATAGGCCGGGATGGGTGAGATGAGGCTGGGTTGTACGTGCTTGAGAAGTCGGGGAGTGCAGAGGGGCAGAAAGGTAGACGGTGCGTGCGGGAAGAGGGGATGAGGGGTCGGGGCGCGGGGCGGTCAGTGGGTTGAGGGGAGTGGGGAGGATTTAGGGTGAGAGAGGTGCCATCGTGCTGGGGAAGGCGGGACTAGGAGAGGTAGAAGAATGGAGAGAGAAATGGGAGGGAGAGAAGGAACCTGGGGCAGATCTGAGGGGAGAAGGCGCTTGAGGGGGAACGAGGAGGGTAGAAGGCGTGTGAGAGGGAAGTGTGAGAGGAGAAGGGGCGCGAGGGGGAACGACGAGGGGAGAAGTGGCGCGAGGGGGAACCGCGAGGAGAGAAGAGGTCCCGCCTCCCGGCCGCGCTGCCCTCGGTGTCGCCGCCTGGCGGTTACAAGGAGGCCGCCTCCCGGTTGCCGGCCTGGCGGTCCTACTCGCCACCGAAAGATTTTTTTTTTTTTTTTTTGAGACGAAGTCTCGCTGTGTCTCCCAGGCTGGAGTGCAGTGGCGTGATCTCGGCTCACTGCAAGCTCCGCCTCCCGGGTTCACGCCATTCTCCCGCCTCAGCCTCCCAAGTAGCTGAGACTACAGGCGCCCGCCACCACGCCCGGCTAGTTTTTTGTATTTTTAGTAGAGACGGGGTTTCACCATGTTAGCCAGGATAGTCTCGATCTCCTGACCTCGTGATCCACCCGCCTCGGCCTCCCAAAGTGCTGGGATTACAGGCTTGAGCCACCGCGCCCGGCCAAAAAGATTTCAAAAGGGAAATTAAATTCCTCCAGGGCTGAGTCACAAGGAAGAAAGCGATTTCCTCCGCCTCTTCCAAAAAGGTAGGTTTCCTTTCTCCGCCCGCGTCTTAAATAACGTGGTATCTCGCAGTTTGGCTGAAACCTGAACTAAATGCAATGCTGTTTTGACTTTACTTTCTCCCAGAGCAACAGGTGTGATATAATCTGTTTTGAGGCCCTTCCTGTGCTCCTCCCTGGGCCAGAGTATGGAAAGCTCGTGGGTCTCTGTGTGTGCCGGAGCAGCTGCTCTGCTTGGGTCTGTGTGTCGGACCCAAGGCCTTAGTGGCATGGGCTCATGAGGGAATCTCCTGATCCACCAGTCGCCAAGATCCATGGGAGAAGCATGGTGTCCTGAAGTCGCACAGTCACTCACTGCTTCCCTTGGCTGGAACTCTGTGTCGCTCCTGCGGGGCTATCGCCCCATCCTGCTTTTCTTTGTTCTCTGTGGGTCGAGTTGTTTTCCTGATCAGTCCCAATGCAAGTACTTGGATATTTCAGTTGAAGGTGCTGTATTCACTTGCCTCTTTTCTGCGAGCGCTGTGGACTACAGCTGTTTCTAATCAGCCATCTTGGCCTGGCAATCTACAGTAGTAAATCTTATCATTGGGTAGTGTGATTCTTCCTACTTTACTATTCTTTTTTAATATTGTTTTAGCAATGTTTGTTCTTTTGACTTTCCATATAGATTTTAGGACCAGCTTGTCTATATCTACAAAAGGAAGCTTTTGATAGGAAATATGTTAAACCTATAGACCGATTTGAAGAGAATTGACATCTTTGTTGTCTTCCAGTTAACTGACACTGCATGTCTCTCCGTCTGTTTAGATCTATTTTTATTTTTTCATCAGCATTTTGTAGTTTTCAGCCTGCTGATTCTGTACATATTTTGTTAGATTTATACTTAAGTATTTAATTTTCTTTGGAGTGGTTGTAAATAGTATTGTGCTTCAATTTTGGCTTCCTATTTTTTATTTCTAGCATAGAGGAATACAATTGATTACTATTCTGTAATATTGCTAAAAATGTTTTTGAAGATTCCTTCGATTATTAGCTCTGGATATAAGCTTCTGGGCTGATAGGTCTTATCTTTTAGCACTTGAAAAATGTTGTGCTACTTTCTTCCCGTTTTGTGTTTTTTGGTGAGAAATCCACTGTAATTCTAATTGTTGTTCTCCTATAAATAATGCTTTTTCTTTCTGAATGTTTCCAAGATTTTTTTAAGTTTTCAGAAATTTGATTATGATGTATCTGAGCATGGATTTCTTTGGGTTTATTATATTAGAAGTTGTTTTAGCTTTTTGAATTACACATTTATGTCTTTCATTAAGTTTGAGAAGTCTTCAATCATTATTTTGTTAAGAAGTTTTTTCAGACTAGCCTGGGCAACATGACAAAACACTGCCTCTATAAAAAAATTAAAAAAGTTAGCTGGATATGGTGGCACGTGTCAGTGGTCCCAGCTACTCGGGAGGCTAAGGCAGGAGGATCGCCTAAGCCTGGGAGTTTGAGGCTGCAGTGAGCTGTGATCATTCCACCACACTCCAGCCTGTGTAACAGAGTGAGAGTCTGTCTCTTTTTTTTTGTTTTTTTAGCATCCTATGCCCTCTCCTTCTGTAATTCCAGTCATAGGAATGTTAGAGACTTTGTTATTGTCCCACAGATATTTGTTGCTCTGTTCATTTTTTCTTTTCTTTCTTTCTTTCTTTCTTTTTTTTTTTTAAGTATACTTTAAGTTCTGGGTTACATGTGCTGAACGTGCAGTTTTGTTACATAGGTATACATGTGCCCTGGTGGTTATCAACCTGTCACCTATATTAGGTATTTCTCCTAATGTTATCCCTCCCCTAACCCCCCACCCTCTGACAGGCCCCATGTTCCCCTCCCTGTGTCCATGTGTTCTTATTGTTCAACTCTCACTTATGAGCAAGAACATGCGGTGTTTGGTTTTCTGAACTTGTGATAGTTTGCTGAGAATGATGGTTTCCAGGTTTATCCATGTCCCTGTGAAGGACATGAACTCATCCTTTTTTATGGCTGCATAGTATTCCATGATATATATGTGCCACATTTTCTTAATCCAGTCTATCATTGATGGACATTTGGGTTGGTTCCAAGACTTTGCTACTGTAAATAGTGCTGCAATAAACATATGTGTGCCTGTGTCTTTATCATAGCATGATTTATAATCCTTTGGGTATATGCCCAGTAATGGGATTCCTGGGCCAAATGGTATTTCCAGTTCTAGATCCTTGAGGAATCACCACACTGTCTTCCACAATGGTTGAACTAATTTACACTCCCACCAACAGTGTAAAAGCATTCCTATTTTCCCACAACCTCTCCAGCATCTGTTGTTTCCTGACTTTTTAATGATTGCCATTGTAACTGGTGTGAGATGGAATTTCATTGTGGTTTTGATTTGCATTTCTCTAATCACCAGTGATGATGAGCATTTTTTCATATGTCTGTTGGCTGCATAAATGTCTTCTTTTGAGAAGTATCTGTTCATATCCTTTGCCCACTTTTTGATGGAGTTGTTTTCTTCTTGTAAATTTGTTTAAGTTCTTTGTAGATTCTGGATATTAGCCCTTTGTCAGATGGATAGATTGCAAAAATTTTCTCCCATTCTGTAGGTTGCCTGTTAACTCTGATGATAGTTTCTTTTGCTATGCAGAAGCTCTTTAATTAGATTCCGTTTGTCAATTTTGGCTTTTGTTGCCATTCCTTTTGGTGTTTTCGACATGAAGTCTTTGCCCATGCCTCTGTCCTGAATGGTCTTGCCCAGGTTTTCTTCTAGGAGTTTTATGGTCTGAAGTCTTACGTTTAAGTTTTTGATCCATTAGGAGTTGATTTTTTGTAAAAGGTGTAAGGAAGGGGTCCAGTTTCAGTTTTCTGCATGTGGCTAGCTAGTTTTCCCAACACCATTTACTAAATCTGGAATCTTTTCCCCATTGCTTCTGTGTGTCATGTTTGTCAAAGATCAGATGGTTGTAGCTGTGTGGTGTTATTTCTGATGCCTCTGTTCTGTTCCATTGGTCTATATATCTTTTTTGGTACCAGTACCATGCTGTTTTGGGTACTGTAGCCTTGTAGTATAGTTTGAAATCAGGTAGCATGATACCTCCAGCTTTGTTCTTCTTGCCCAGGATTGTCTTGGCTATGCAGGCTCTTTTTTGGTTCCATATGAAGTTTAAAGTAGTTTTTTTCTAATTCTGTGAAGAAAGTCAGTGGTAGTTTCATGGGAATAGCATTGTATGTATAAATTACTTTGGGCCCTATGGCCATTTTCATGATATTGATTCTTCCTATCCATGAGCATGGAATGTTTTTCTATTTGTTTGTGTCCTCTCTGATTTCCTTGAGCAGTGGTTTGTAGTTCTCCTTGAGCAGGTCCTTCACATCCCTTGTAAGTTGTATTCCTAGGTATTTTATTATCTTAGTAGCAATTGTGAATGGGAGTTCACTCATGATTTGGCTCTCTATTATTGGTGTATAGGAATGCTTGTGATTTTTGCACATTGATTTTGTATCCTGAGACTTTGCTGAAGTTGCTTACCAGCTTAAGGAGGTTTTGGGTTGAGATGATGGGGTTTTCTAAATATACAATCATGTCATCTGCAAACAGACAATTTGATTTTCTCTCTTCCTATTCGAATACTCTTTATTGCTTTCTCTTGCCTGATTGCCCTGGCCAAAACTTCCAATACTATGTTGAATAGGAGTGGTGATAGAGGGTGTCTTTGTCTTGTGCTGGTTTTCAAAGGGAATGCTTCCAGTTTTTTTGCCCATTCATTATGATACTGGCTGTGGTTTTGCCATAAATAGCTCTTATTGTTTTGAGATACATTCCATCAATACCTAGTTTATTGAGAGTTTTTAGGGGTGTTGAATTTTATCAAAGGCCTTTTCTGTATCTATTGAGATAATCATATGGTTTTTGTCATTGGTTCTGTTTATGGGATGGATTATGTTTATTAATTTGCATATATTGATTCAGCCTTGCATCCCAAGGATGAAGCCAACTTGATCATGGTGGTTAAGCTTTTTTATGTGCTGCTGGATTCGGTTTGCCAGTATTTTATTGAGGATTTTCGCATTGATATTCATCAGGGATATTGGCCTGAAATTTTTTTGTGTATGTCTCTGCCAGATTTTGGTATCAGGATGATGCTTGCCTCATAAAATGAGTTAGGGAGGAGTCCCTATTTTTCTATTGTTTGGAATAATTTTAGAAGGAATGGTACCAGCTCCTCTTTGTACTTCTGGTAGAATTCGGCTGTGAATCCGTCTGGTCCTGAACTTTTTTGGTTGGTAGGCTATTAATTCCTGCCTCAATTTCAGAAATTGTTATTGGTCTATTCAGGGATTCAACTTCTTCCTGGCTTAGACTTGGGAGGGTGTATGTGTCCACAAATTTATCCATTTCTTCAAGATTTTCTCTTTTATTTGTGTAGAGGTGTTTATAGTATTCTCTGATGGTGGTTTGTATTTCTGGGGATCAGTGGTGATATCCCCTGTATTATTTTTTATTGCATCTATTTGATTCTTCTCTCTTTTCTTCTTTATTAGTCTGGCTAGTGGTCTATCTATTTTGTTGATTTTTTTCAAAAAACTAGCTCCTGGATTCATTGATTTTTTGAAGAGTTTTTTGTGTCTCTATCTCCTCCAGTTCTTCTCTTTAGTTATTTCATGTCTTCTGCTAGCTTTTGAATTTGTTTGCTGTTGCTTCTCTAGTTCTTTTAATTTTGATGTTAAGGTGTCAATTTTAGAACTTTCCTGCTTTCTCTTGTGGGCATTTAATGCTATAAATTTCCCTCTAAACACTGCTTTAAATGTGTCCCAGAGATTCTGGTACGTTGTGTCTTCATTCTCATTGATTTCAAAGAACATCTTTATTTCTGCCTTCATTTCATTATTTACCTAGTAGTCACAAGCAGGTTGTTCAGTTTCCATTTATTTGTGTGGTTTTGAGTGAGTTTGTTAATCCTGAATTCTAATTTGGTTGCACTATGTTCTGAGAGACTGTTTGTTATGATTTCCATTCTTTTGCATTTGCTGAGAAGTGTTTTACTTCCAATTATGTGATCAATTTTAGAATAAGTGCAATGAGGTGCTGAGAAGAATGTATATTCTGTTGATTTGGGGTGGAGAGTTCTGTAGATGTCTATTAGGTCTGCCTGGTCCAGAGCTGAGTTCAAGTCCTGAATATCTTTGTTTATTTTCTGTCTCATTGATCTGTCTAACATTGACAGTGGGGTGTTGAAGTCTCCCACTATTATTGTTTGGGAGTCTAGGTCTCTAAGAACTTGCTTTATGAATCTGGGTGCTCCTGTATTGGGTGCATATATATTTAGGATAGTTAGCTCTTCCTGCTGCATTGTTCCCTTTACCATTATGTAAAGCCCTTCTTTGTCTCTTTTGATCTTTATTGATTTAAAGTCTGTTTTATCAGAAATTAGGATTGCAACTCCTGCTTTTTTTTTTTTTTTGCTAAATATTCCTCCATCCCTTTATTTTGAGCCTATGTGTGTCTTTGCACATGAGATGGCTCTCCTGAATACAGCACACTGATGGGTCTTGATTCTTTATCCAATTTGCCAGTCTGTGTCTTTTAATTGGGGCATTTAGCCTGTTTACATTTAAGGTTAATATTGTTATGTGTGAATTTGATCTTGTCATTATGATGCTAGCTGGTTGTTTTGCCCATTAGTTAATGCAGTTTCTTCATAGTGTCAAGGTTCTTTACAATTTCATATGTTTTTGCAGTGGCTGGTACTAGTTGTTCCTTTCCAGATTTAGTGCTTCCATCAGGAGCTCTTGTAAGGCAGGTCTGGTGGTGAAAAAATCCCTCAGCATTTGCTTGTCTGTAAAGGATTTTATTTCTTCTTCCCTTATGAAGCTTAGTGTGGCTGGATATGAAATTCTGGGTTTAAAATTCTTTTATTTCAGAACGTTGAATATTGGCCCCCACTCTCTTCTGGCTTGTAGGGTTTCTGCAGAGATCCCTTGTTAGTCTGATGGGCTTCCCTTTGTGAGTAACTCGACCTTTCTCTCTGGCTGCCCTTAACATTTTCTCCTTCATTTCAACCTTGGTGAATCTGACAATTATGTGTCTTGGGGTTGCTCTTCTTGAGGATTATCTTTGTGGCATTCTCTGTATTTCCTGAATTTGAATGTTGGCCTGTGTTGCTAGGTTAGAGAAGTTTTCCTGGATAATATCCTGAAGAGTGTTTTCCAACTTGGTTCCATTCTCCCCATCACTGGTTTCAGGTACACCAATCAAACGTAGATTTGGTCTTTTCACATAGTCCCATAGTTCTTGGAGGCTTTGTTTGTTTCTTTTTATTCTTTTTTCTCTAATCTTGTCTTCTCTCTTTATTTCATTAAGCTGATCTTCAATAATTGATATCCTTTCTTCTGCTTCATCAATTTGGCTATTGATACTTGTGTATTCTTCATGAAGTTCTCGTGCTGTGTTTTTCAGCTCCATCAGGTCATTTGTGTTCTTCTCTACATTGGTTATTCTAGTTAACAATTTGACTAACCTTTTTTTTTTTTTTTTTTTTTTTTGAGACGGAGTCTTGCTGTGTCACCCAGGCTGGAGTGCAGTGGCGCGATCTCGGCTCACTGCAAGCTCCGCCTCCCGGGTTTACGCCATTCTCCTGCCTCAGCCTCCGAGTAGCTGGGACTACAGGCGCCCGCCACCACGCCCGGCTAGTTTTTTGTATTTTTAGTAGAGACGGGGTTTCACCATGTTAGCCAGGATGGTCTCGATCTCCTGACTTCGTGATCCACCCGCCTCGGCCTCCCAAAGTACTGGGATTACAGGCTTGAGCCACCGCGCCCGGCCAACCTTTTTTTTTTAATTTAATTTTATTTATTTATTATTATTATTATTATACTTTAAGTTCTAGGGTACATGTGCATAACGTGCAGGTTTGTTACATATGTATACTTGTGCCATGTTGCTGTGCTGCACCCATCAACTCGTCAGCACCCATCAACTTGTCATTTACATCAGGTATAACTCCCAATGCAATCCCTCCCCCCACCCCCCTCCCCATGATAGGCCCCGGTGTGTGATGTCCCCCTTCCCGAGTCCAAGTGATCTCATTGTTCAGTTCCCACCTATGAGTGAGAACATGCGGTGTTTGGTTTTCTGTTCTTGTGATAGTTTGCTAAGAATGATGGTTTCCAGCTGCATCCATGTCCCTACAAAGGACACAAACTCACCTTTTTTAAAGGTTTTTAGCTTCCTTGCATTGGGTTAGAACATGCTTCTTGAGCTTGGAGTTGTTTGTTATTACCCACCTTCTGAAGCCTACTTCTGTCAGTTTGTCAAACTCATTCTCTGTCCAGTTTTGTTCCCTTGCTGGCAAGGAGTTGTGAACCTTTGGAGGAGGAGAGACGTTCTGGTTTTTGGAATTTTCAGCCTTTTCGTACTAGTTTTTCCCCCATCTTTGTGAATTTATTTACCTTTGGTCTTTGATGTTGGTGACCTTCGGATGGGGTCTTTGAATGGATGTGCTAATCCTTTCTGTTTGTTTCTTTTCCTTCTAACAGGTTCCTTTGGTGCTAGTCTGCTGGAGTTTGCTGGAGGTCCACTACCAACCCTATTTGCCTGGGTATCACCAGGGGAGGCTGCAGAGCAGCAAAGATTGCTGCCTGTTCTTTCCTCTGGAAGCTTGACCCAGTGGAGCACCTGCCAGATGCCAGCCGGAGCTCTCCTGTATCAGGTGTCTGTCAGTCCCTACTAGGAGGTGTCTCCCAGTCAGTATACACAGGAGCCAGGGACCCATTTGAGGAGGCAGACTGATCCTTATCAGGGCTCGAATGCTGTGCTGGGAGGTCCACTGCTCTCTTCAGAGCTGTCAGGCAGGGACGTTTAAGTCTGCTATAAGCCCCTGACTGGGGCTGCTGTTTTTTTTGCAGAGATGCCCTGTCCAGAGAGGAGCAATCTGGCAGTCTGGCCACAGCAGCCTTGCTGAGCTGCAGTGGGTTCTTCCCAGTTTGAACTTCCCAGCAAATTTATTTATACTGTGGCCATAAAACCGCCTACTCAAGCCTCAGCAATGGCAGACGCCTCTTCCACCACCAAGCTCAACCATCCCAGGCGGATCTCAGATTGCTGCTGTGCCGGCAGCGAGAATCTCAAGTCAGTGGATCTTAGTTTCCTGGGCTCCGTGGGGGTGGGACAGGCCAAGCCAGAACACTTGGCTCCCTGGCTTCAGCCCCACTTTCCAAGGGAGTGAACAGTTCTGTCGCGCTGGCATTCCAGGCACCACTGGGGTATGGAAAAATGAAGAAAAAAGTTCCTATAATGTAAATCTTAAACTATGAACTTTGGGTGATAATAACACATACACATAGATGAGACTATGAACAAATATTAGGAGAAGAAAATCGAACTTTTAGAAAGAATAAATATTAGTAATTGACTAAAACTCAATAGGCTAATCAGGACATTAGACACTGAAGAGAAAATCAGTGAATTGGAAGGTAGACCTGAGGAAGTTGTCTATACTGCATTGCAGAGAGACTTAAAAATACATAAAAACAAGGTTAACAGAAATAGAGACTAGAATGAGAAGATCCAAAATGCATTTGAATTCCAGAAAGAGAATATAGAAAGCATGGAGGAAAAGTAAAGTTCAAAGAAAGAATGCTTAAGAATTTTTCAAAATTAATGAAAGACATTACTCTAAAGATTTAAGATGCACATTCCTAAAGCAGGAATAATGAAAATGTACTGGACACGTAGTAGTGAAACTGTGCAACACTATGACAAAACAAAATTCTCAATGTTACCAGACAGAAAAAGACAAAATAACCTGCAAACTAGGTATTAAGCAGACTTCTTAAGAGCAAAAACAAAGGCCAAAAGGCAATGGATAACATCTTTAATTAGCTGAGAAAATACATTGAGTTCCTTATTCAGCAAAACTATTATTTTATAATTAAGGTGAAGCTAATTTTTCTGGCAAAAGTCCAAGAGTTTATTATTCACAGATCCTCATTTAAAAATGAAACCACAGGTGGGGTGCGGTGGCTCGTGCTGGTAATCTCAGCACTTTGGGAGGCCAAGGCAGGCAGATCACTTGAGGTCAGGAATTTGAGACCAGCCTGGCCAACACAGTGAAACGCTGTTTCTATTAAAAATACAAAAATTAGCTGGGCGTGGTGGCACATATCTGTAGTGCCAGATACTTGGGAGGCTGAGGTAGGAGAATTGCTTGAACTCGGGAGGTGGAGGTTGCAGTAAGTCGAGATCGCACTACTGCACTCTTATCTTGGGTGACAGAATGAGACCCTATCTCACACAAAAAAACTAAAAAACAAAAAACAAAAATCAAACCACAAAGCAAGGATTAAGACACAAAGAGAAATAGCAAGCAATATTGGTAAATATATGAATATATCTGAAAATCACAGACTGTAAAAATAATTTTATCATGACTAATTTTGGGGTGCATAAATGTAGCAGAATGAAAATATCAGACAACAATAGCAAAGACAGTGGAATAGTACTGTAAAAATTATGCACTATGGAAAGCACTAGGTAAGGTGTCATGAACAAAACTGAATAAATCAGTAATCGTCATAAATATAAATGGTTTAAACGTGCCACTTAAAAGACCTATACTCTAAGACAGGGAAAAAGGATCCAGTTATTTTCTATTCACAAGACATATTGGAATCTGAAAAGTAAAACAATAGAGAAAGACAAAGCAGAGGAAACTATTAACCAATGAAAGCTATTATTTAAAATAGAATTTAAATCAGAAATTATTATTTGAAATAAAGAATATCAGAGGTTCCTGGGAAATATGGCTGAATAGGAACAGCTCTGGTCTGCAGCTCCCAGTGAGACCAACGCAGAAGGCGGGTGATTTCTGCATTTCCAACTGAGGTACTGGGTTCATCTCATTGCGACTGGTTAGAAAGTAGGTGCAGCTAGGCCGGGCGCGGTGGCTCAAGCCTGTAATCCCAGCACTTTGGGAGGCCAAGACAGACGGATCACGAGGTCAGGAGATCGAGACCATCCTGGCTAACACGGTGAAACCCCGTCTGTACTAAAAAATACAAAAAACTAGCCGGGCGAGGTGGCGGGCGCCTGTAGTCCCAGCTACTCGGGAGGCTGAGGCAGGAGAATGGCATGAACCTGGGAGGCGGAGCTTGCAGTGAGCTGAGATCTGGCCACTGCACTCCAGCCTGGGTGACAGAGCGAGACTCCGTCTCAAAAAAAAAAAAAAAAAAAAAATAAAGAAAGTAGGTGCAGCTCATGGAGGGTGAGCAGAAGCAGGGTGGGGTGTTGCTTCACCTGGGAAGTGCGAGGGACCGGGGACTTCCCTTGCCTAGGCAAGGGAAGCTGTGAGGGACTGTGCTATCCGGACCAGGAACTATGCTATCTCGACCAGATACTATGCTTTTCCTGTGGTTTTTGCAACCTACAGACCAGGAGATTCCCTTGTGTGCCTACGCCACCAGGGCACTGGGTTTCAAGCACAAAACTGGGCAGCTGTTTGGGCAGACACCGAGCTAGCTGCAGGAGTTTTTGTTTGTTCATTTTGTTTTTTCATACGCCAGTGGCACCTGGAACCCCAGCAAGAACAATTCACTCTCCTGGAAAGGGGGCTGAAGCTAGGGAGCCAAGTGGTCTCTCTCAGCGGGTCCCACTCCCATGGCACCCAGCAAGCTAATAACCACTGACTTGAAATTCTCGCTGCCAGCACAGCAGTCTGAAGTTGACCTGGGACGATCCAGCTTGGTGGGGGGAGGGGCACCCACCATTACTGAGGCTTGTGTAGGCAGTTTTCCCCTCACGGTGTTAAGGAAGCCACTGGGAAGTTCAGACTGTGTGGAATTCACTGTGGTGCGGCAAAGCAGCTGTGGCCAGACTGCCTCTCTAGATTCCTCCTCACTGGGCAGGGCATCTCTGAAAGAAAGGCAGCCCCAGTCAGGGGCTTGTAGATAAAACTCCCATCTTCCTGGGACAGAACACCTGGGGGAAGGGGCAACTGTGGGAGCAGCTTCAGCAGACTTAAATATTCCTGTCTGCCAGCTCTGAAGAGAGCAGCAGATCTCCTAGCACAGTTCTCAAGCTCTGCTAAGGGATAGACTGCCTCCTCAGGTGGGTCCCTAACTCCCATGCCACCTGACTTAGAGACACCTCCCAGCAGTGGTCAACAGACACCTCATACAGGAGAGCTTTGGCTGGCATTAGACTGGTGCCCTCTGGGATGAAGCTTCCAGAGGAAGGAGCAGGCAGCAATCTTTGCTGTTCTGCAGCCTCCACTAGTGATATCCTGGCAAATAGGGTGTGTAGTGGACCTCCAGCAAACTCCAGCAGATCTGCAGAAGAGGGGCCCAACTGTTAGAAGGAAAACCAACAAACAGAAAGCAATAACATTGGCTGGGCATGGTGGTTCATGCCTGTAATCCCAGAATTTTGGGAGGCTGAGGCGGGCAAATCACAAGGTCAGGAGTTTGAGACCAGCCTGGCTAATATGGTGAAACCCCGTTTCTACTAAAAATATGAAAAGTAGCTGGACATGGTGGTGTGCACCTGTAGTCCCAGCTACTTGGGAGGCTGAGGTGGGAAAATCACTTGAACCTGGAAGGTGGAGGTTGCAGTGAGCTGAGATCATGTGCCACTGCACTCCAGCCTGGGCAACAGAGCAAGACTGTCTCAAAAAAAAAAAAAAAAAAAAAAAGAAAACAATAACATCAACATCAACAAAAAGGACGCCCACACAAAAACCACATCCAAGGTCATCAACATCAAAGATCAAAGGTAGATAAATTTACAAAGATGAGGAAAAACCAACATAAAAATGCGGAAAATTCCAAAAACCAGAATGCCTCTGCTCCTCCAAATGATTGCAACTCCTCTCCAGCAAGGGCACAAAACTGGACAGAGAATGAGTTTGATGAATTGACAGAAGTAGACTTCAGAAAGTGGGTAATAGCAAACTGCTCTGAGCTAATGCAAGGAAACTAAGAACTTTTGATAAAAGGTTACAGGAACTGCTAACTAGAATAACCAGTTCAGAGAAGAATATAAATGACCTGATGGAGCTGAAAAACACAGCACAAGAACTTTGTGAAGCGTACACAAGTATCAATAGCAAGATCAATCAAGCAGAAGAAAGGGTATCAGAAATTGAAGATCAATTTAATGAAATAAAGTGTGAAGACAAGATTAGAGAAAAAAGAATGAAAAGGATTGAACAAAGCCTCCAAGAAGTATGGGACTATGTGAAAAGACCAAACCTACGAGTGATCGGTGTACCTAAAAGTGACAGGAAGAATGGAACCAAGTTGGAAAACAAGCTTCAGGATATTATCCAGGAGAACTTCCCCAGCCTAGCAAGACAGGCCAGCATTCAAATTCAGGAAATATAGAGAACACCACAAAGATATTCCCTGAGAAGTGCAACCCCAAGACACATAATCATCAGATTCTCCAAGGCTGAAATGAAGGAGAAAATGTTAAGGGCAACCAGAGAGAAAGGTCAGGTTACCTACAAAGGGAAGCCCATCAGACTTAACAGTGGCTCTCTCTGCAGAAACCCTACAAGCCAGAAGAGAGTAGGGGCCAATACTTAACATTCTTAAAGAAAAGAATTTTCCACCCAGAATTTCATATCCAGCTACACTAAGCTTCATAAAGGAAGAAGAAATAAAATCCTTTACAGACAAGCAAATGCTGAGGGATTTTGTCACCACCAGACCTATCTTAAAAGAGCTCCTGAAGGAAGCACTACATATGGAAAGGAAAAACCAGTACCAGCCACTGCAAAAACACACCAAAATATAAAGACCAATGACACTATGAAGAAACTGCATCAACTAATGTGCAAAATAACTAGCATCATGGGGACAGGATCAAATTCACACATAACAATATATTATTATTATTATTTTTATTATACTTTAAGTTCTTGGGTACATGTGCACAACATGCAGGTTTGTTACATATGTATACATACGCCATGTTGGTGTGCTGCACCCATTAATTCATCATTTACTTTAGGTATTCCTCCTAAGGCTATCCCTCCTCCCTGCCCCCCCCCCACGACAGGCCCCAGTGTGTGATGTTCCCCACCCTGTGTCCAAGTGCACACATAACAATATTAACCTTAAATGTAAATGGGCTAAATGCCCCAATTAAAAGACACAGACTGGCAAATTGGATAAAGAGTCAAGACCCATCAGTGTGCTGTATTCAGGAGGCCCATCTCACTTGCAAAGATATGCATAGGCTCAAAATAAAGGGATGGAAGAATATTTACCAAGCAAATGGAAAGAAAAAAAATGCATGGGTTGCAATCCTAGTCTCTGATAAAACAGATTTTAAACCAACAAAGATCAAAAGAGACAAAGAAGGGCATCACATAATGGTAAGGGGATCAATGCAACAAGAAGAGCTAACTATCCTAAATACATGTGCATCCAATACAAGAGCACCCAGATTCATAAAGCAAATTCTTAGAGACCTATAAAGAGACTTAGACTCCACACAATACTAGTGGGAGATTTTAATACCCCACTGTCAATATTAGACAGATCAATGAGACAGAAAATTAACAATGATATTCAAGACTTGAACTCAGCTCTGGACCAAGCAGACCTAGCAGACATCTACAGAACTCTCCACCCCAAATCAGCAAAATATACATTCTCCTCAGCACCACATAGCACTTATTCTAAACTACGTAATTGGAAGTTAAACACTCCTCAGCAAATGCAAAAGAATGAAAATCATAACAAACAGTATCTCAGACCACAGTGCAATCAAATTAGAACTCAGGATTAAGAACTCCCTCAAAACCACACAGCTACATGGAAACTGAACAATCTGCTCCTGAATGACTACTGGGTAAATAATGAAATTAAGGCAGAAATAAGTTCTTTGAAACCAATCGGAACAAAGATCCAATGCACCAGAATCTCTGAGACACCACTAAAGCAGTGTTTAGAGGGAAACTTATAGCACTAAATGCCCACATCAGAAAATGGGAAAGATCTAAAATAGACACCCTATCATCACAATGAAAAGAACTAGACAAGCAAGAGCAAACACATTCAAAAGCCAGCAGAAGATGAGGAATAACTAAGATCAGAGCAGAACTGAAAGAGATACAGACACAAAAATCTCTTCAAAAGATCAAGGAATACAGGAGCTGGATTTTTGAAAAGATTAATAGATAGACCTCTAGTCAGGCTAATGAAGAAAAGAGAGAAGAATCAAATAGACGCAATAAAAAATGATATAGGGGATATCACCACTGATCCCACAGAAATACAAAATAACTAAGATCAGAGCAGAACTGAAATAGATACAGACACAAAAAACCCTTCAAAAGATCAATGAATCCAGGAGCTGGATTTTTGAAAAGATTAATAGATAGACCTCTAGCCAGGCTAATGAAGAAAAGAGAGAAGAATCAAATAGATGCAATAAAAAATGATATAGGGGATATCACCACTGATCCCACAGAAATACAGACTACCATCAGAGAATACTATAAACACCTCTATGCAAATAAACTAGAAAATATAGAAGAAATGGATAAATTCCTGGACACATACACCCTCTCAAGACTAAATCAGGAAGTTGAGTCCCTGAATAGACCAGTAACAAGTTCTGAAATTGAGGCAGTAATTAATAGCCTACCACCCCCGCATCCCCCCCCCAAAAAAAGTCCAGGACCAGATGGATTCACAGCCGAATTCTACCAGAGGTACAAAGAGAAGCTGCTGCCATTCCTTCTGAAACTATTCCAAACAATAAAAAAAGAGGGACTCCTCCGTAACTCATTTTATGAGGCCAGCATCATCCTGATATCAAAACCTGGCAGAGACACAACAAAAAAGAAAATTTCAGGCCAATATCTCTGATGAAGATTGATGCAAAAATCCTCAGTAAAATACATGCAAACTGAATCCAGCAGCACATCAGAAAGCTTATCCACCATGATCAAGTCGACTTCATCCCTGGGATGCAAGGCTGGTTCAACATATGCAACTCAATAAACGTAATCCATCACATGAACAGAACCAATGGCAAAAACCACATTTATTATCTCAATAGATGCAGAAAAGGCCTTTGATACAATTTGATACCCCTTCATGCTAAAAACACTCAATAAACTAGGTATTGTTGAAACATATCTCAAACTAATAAGAGCTATTTATGACAAACCCACAGCCAATTTCATACTGACTGGGCAAAAGCTGGAAGCATTCCCTTTGAAAACTGGCACAAGACAAGGATGCTCTCTCTCACCACTCCTGTTCAACATAGTATTGGAAATTCTGGCCAGGGCAGTCAGGCAAGAGAAAGCAATAAAGCATATTCAAATAGGAAGAGAGGAAGTCAAATTGTCTCTGTTTGCAGATGACATGATTGTATATTTAGAAAACCCCATTGTCTCAGCCCAAAAACTTCTTAAGCTGATAGGCAACTTCAGCAAAGTCTCCGGATACAAAATCAATGTGCAAAAATCACAAGCATTCTATACACCAATAATAGACAAACAGAGAGCCAAATCATGAATGAACTCCCAGTTGCTACAAAGAGAATAAAATACCTAGAAATACAACTTATAAGGGACATGAAGGACCTGTTCAAGGAGAACTACACACCACTGTTCAAGGAAATAAGACAGGACACAAACAAATGGAAAAACATTCCATGCTTATGGATCGGAAGAATCAATACTGTGAAAATGGCCATACGGCCCAAAGTAATTTGTAGATTCAGTGTTATTCCCATCAGGCTACCATTGACTTTCTTCACAGAATTAGAAAAAACTACTTCAGATTTCATATAGAACAGAAAAGGGCCCGTATAGCCGAGACAATCCAAAGCAAAAAGAACAAAGGTGGAGGCATCATGCTACCTGACTTCAAACTATACTACAAGGCTACAGTAACTAAAAGAGCATGGTACTGGTACCAAAAACTATATATAGACCAAGAGAACAGAACAGAGGCTTCAGAAATATCACCACACATCTACAACCATCTGATCTTTGACAAACCTGACAAAAACAAGCAATGGGGAAGGGATTTCCTATTTAATAAATGGTTTTGGGAAAACTGGCTAGCCATATGCAGAAAACTGAAACTAGACCCCTTCCTTACACCTTATACAAAAATTACCTCATTAAACAATTAAACAGAAAATCTAAAACCATCAAAACCCTAGAAAAAAACCTAGGCAATACCATTCAGGAAATAGGCATGGGCAAAAAAGACTTTATGACTAAAACACCAAAAGCAATGGCAACAAAAGCCAAAATTGATAAATGGGATCTAATTAAACTAAAGAGCTTCTGCTCAGCGAAATAAGCTATCATCAGAGTGAACAGGCAACCTACAGAATGGGAGAAAATTTTTGCAATCTATCCATCTGACAAAGGTCTAATATCCAGAACCTACAAGGAACTTAAACAAATGTATAAGAAAACAAAACAACTTCATCAAAACGTGGGCGAAGGATATGAACAGACAGACACTTCTCAAAAGAAGACATTTATGTGGCCAAGAAACATATGAAAAAAGCTCATCATCACTGGTCATTAGAGAAATGCAAATCAAAACCACAGTGAGATTCCATCTCATGCCAGTTACAATGGCAATCATTAAAAAGTCAGGAAGCAACAGATGTGGAGAGGCTGTGGAGAAACAGGAACACTTTTACACTGTTGGTGGGAGTGTAAATTAGTTCAACCATTGTGGAAAACAGTGTGGTGATTCCTCAAGGATCTAGAACCAACAATCCCATTACTGGGTGTATCCCCAAAAGGATTATAAATCATTTTACCATAAAGACACATGCACATGTATGTTTATTGCAGCACTATTTACAATAGAAAAGACTTGGAACCAGCCCAAATGCCCATCAATGATAGACTGGATAAAGAAAATGTGGCACGTATATACCATGGAATACTATGCAGTCATAAAAAAGAATGAGTTCATATTCTTTGCAGGGACATGGTTGAAGCTGTAAACCATCATTCTTAGCAAACTAACACAGGAAGAGAAAACTAAACACTGCATGTTCTTGCTCATAAGAGTGAGTTGAACAATGATAACACCTGGACACAGGAAGGGAGATACCACACACCGGAGCCTGTCAAGAGGAGAGAGAGCATTAGGACAAATACCTAATGCATGTGGGGCTTAAAACCTACATGACAGATTGATAGGTGCAGCAAACCACCACGGCACATGAATACCTATGTAACAAACCTGCACGTTCTGCACATGTATCCCAGAACTTAAAGTATAATAATAAAAGAAAGAATATCATTAAAATTGATAAAAAATTATTCTCCTGGAAAAATCTGGATTCTATATACACAGAACACATACTAAGAATGTGTAAATGTAAATTGTATAAAGCAAAATTGTATCTCTTTCCACAGTATACTAAAAAGTCCAAGAAATGGCCAGAAAACTATTAGTAATAATATGAGAGTCTGAAAATATAAAAAATGAATTACTTTTCTCTATACTTGTTAAAAGTAATTTAAAAAATGTAAAAATCCCACTTACAATGACAACAAAACATTATAGGTATGTAGGAGTAAATATAACAAGAACTAATATGAAGAAATCTAAACTTTTGAGAAAGCACCAACTGTAAAGTCTTGTGAAAGCACCAATATGAAGACCTAAACCAATGAAGACTCATACAACATTTCTGCGTGGAGTGACTTCAATAATAACAATAATGTCAAATAGCTCCAAATAGATAACTCATTTTCAGTCAGAATGCTATTTTTTTTTTTGAGGGGAGTCAGGTAAAATTAAAGTTCATATGGCAGAACATATTCCAAAAGAGCCAAGAAAACAATGAAAAAAGAGTAGAATAAGACCTGTTTAATAGATACTCAAACTTTTCATATACTCTGTATAATCAAAACAGTATATGACATTTTTATCCTAATTGCCTCACTTTACAAAACTGTAATATTACCAATATACTGTGTGTCTACTTGTGTATTTTATTGTCTATATATGTGTTTATGTACTTTATACATAAGCTGATAAGCAACTTCAGCAAAGTCTCAGGATACTGAACATCTGTGATTTATACCTGAGAAGAATAAATCACAATAAATCATTGGATTTCTTGATCCACCTGGAACTCGTTTTTGACCCTTGGAGGGCAATGTTGCCCCTGTTGAGAATGCACAATTTAGTGGAAAAAGAATAGTTGATTCTACAAATGTTGCTGATATAATTTGGTATCTGTCAGGGAGGAAAAAAAGTGAAACCTCTGTTCATAACAAAATGGATTAAATATTTAATTGTAAAAAAGAAATAGAAAATAAAAATTGTAAAATAGAAAAAATTAAATGAATATAAATATGTGTACCACAGTAGTCAAGAAGACTATTTATTTATTTATTTATTCAACTTTTTTTAAGATTCAGCAAATACATGTGCAGGTTTGTTACCTGTGTATATTGTGTAATGCTGAGGTTTGGAATATGAATGATCCTGTCACCCAGGTAGTGAGCACAGTAGCCAATACGTAGATTTTTCAGCCCTTGTCCTCCTCCCTTCTTCCCCTCTCTTCTTGTCTCCAGTATCTATTGTTCCCATCTTTATGTTCATGTGTACCCAATGTTTAGCTCCCACTGGTGAGAACATGCCATATTTGGTTTTGTTTCTGTGTTAATTAGCATAGGATAATGGCCTCCAGCTGCATCCGTGTGACTGTAAAGGACATTTCATTCTATTTAATGGCTGAGTAGTATTCCATGGTATATATGTACCACATTTCTTTATCCAGTCCACTACTGATGGGCACCTAAGTTGATTCCATGTCTTTGCTATAGTGAATAGCACTGCGATGAACATATGAATGCATGTGTCTTTTTGGTAGAATAATTTTTGAGTATACACGCATATGGTAATGGGATTCCTGGGCCAAATGGTAGTTCTACCTTTAGTTCTTTGAGAAATATCCAAACTGCTTTCCACAGTGGCTGGACTAACTTACATTCTCACTAATTGTGTATATGCATTCCAAAGAGACCCTTTAGAAAGCCCAGAAGTTACCGAGGATAAGGCAGACACATTTGACTAGATGAAATACATTTTTGTATAGTAAAATGTACCTTCATTTAATTTACTTCATTTCAGTTAACAAATCTTTAATGAGCATCTACTATGTGTGACGTACTTTTCTAAGCACTGGAGATTCTGCAGTGAACAGAGTCCCTTAGAGTTTACATTCGTGTGGGGGAGAAAGTCAGTAAACAAAAATAAATATATGATGTCAGGTGATAAATGCTAGGAATAAAGATACACCAGGGCAAAGAGATAGAGAATGGGTGGTACTGTTTTAGTTAGGGTAGTCAAATTTAAGCATATTTCTTAAAATAATCAAGTAGTGCATATGTTTGAGGGGGAGTGTTCAGGCTGATTCTGAAGCAAGAACATGCTTGGCAGGCATGAGGAGAAATGAGGAGGCCAGTGTGGCTGCAGCAATGGAAGGGAGATGGAGAGTGGGTGATGAGGCTAGAGGAGAAGTGAGAAGCTAGATATTGTAAGGCCTTGAAGGCCATGATAAGAACTTTCATGAAGCTGGACGTGGTGACTCAGCCTAATCCCAGCACTTTGGGAGGCTGAGGCGAGAGGGTTGCTTGAGCCCAGGAGTTTGAGACCAGCCTGGGCAACATAAGACCTCATCTCTACCAAACCTAAAAAATAAAAATTAGTCGGGCATGGTGGCATGCATTTGTAGTCCCAACTACTCAGGAGGCCAAATGGAAGGATTGCTTGAGCCTGGGAGGTTGAGGTTGCAGTGAGCTGTGATCTTGCCAGTGCACTTGAGCCTGGGCAACAGCTCGAGACCCTGTCTCAAACAAACAAACAAAAAACAATTTTCAACTTTTACACTGATGGGGCTTGGTCTTTGGAGAGTTTTGAGTAGAGAAGTCACCTCATCTGATTTACATTTTGAAAGCACGATTCTGTTGGGAGTGGGGAGTGAGATTGAGAAGCTCAGTTTGGAAGCAGGCACAGCGATGCAGGTGAGATATGACAATGGTTTGGACTTCTTGATGAAGGAAATGAGTAGTAGTCAGATTCAAGATATAATTTTAGGGCCGGGCGCGGTGGCTCAAGCCTGTAATCCCAGCACTTTGGGAGGCCGAGACGGGCGGATCACGAGGTCAGGAGATCGAGACCATCCTGGCTAACACGGTGAAACCCCATCTCTACTAAAAAAATTACAAAAAACTAGCCGGGCGAGGTGGCGGGTGCCTGTAGTCCCAGCTACTCGGGAGGCTGAGGCAGGAGAATGGCGTGAACCCGGGAGGCGGAGCTTGCAGTGAGCTAAGATCCGGCCACTGCACTCCAGCCTGGGCGACAGAGCGAGACTCCGTCTCAAAAAAAAAAAAAAAAAAAAAAAAGATATAATTTTAGGGTACAGGTTGATGAATTGGATGTAGAGAAAGAATGAGTACATTGGGAAAACATATTTTCAGCACAAATGGCAGATAACAACTTAATATGCAAAATGCATAAAACTGAGTAAGACAAAGGGCAAACCACCAGTCTGAAAAGCAATTAAATCACAGGAGAGAAAATTCAAAATACCGTTAAACTTATGAAAAAATGTTCAGTCTCACTAGTAGTCAGGAAAATATAATTAAAGGAACAGTTAGATATCACTTTTCTCAATAGACAAAGATTAAAAATAGCTACCGCTTGCAGCACCAGTGCAAGTATGGGGAAGATAGGATTCTCATATATTCCTGTAGGAATGTGAATTATTACAAATTTTGGGAAAAGTAATTAGGTAATATCCATTAACGTTAAAATACACATTTCTTTTGATCTGGCAGTTCTACTTCTGGAAATCTATCCTAGAGAGATAAAATTCTGATCATATATAGAGATGTTTATTGCAGTATCATCTGGCAATGGCAGAATCATTTAGCCAAAGGCAAAAGGCTGGAAACAAGCTAAATGTCTATCTTTAAGGAAATCGTTGAATAAGCAGCAATTCATACACACTACTGGATGCTATGCTATTAAAATGTTAGATTGATGTGTTGTTGTCCATGATGTATTGTTAGTTGAAGAAAACAAGTTGCAGAATTATGTATATAGTTTGACCCCATTTTTAGAAAAAAATTCCTACATATACTCATATTTGCATACATTTTTATATAAACATGGATTAAGATGTGGAGAGATTTATAGAAAGTGAATACTGTGAGTTTTTAATTTTTGAAGAGAGAAACTTAATAAAGATTTAAATAGAAAATTTATTGAGACCTAGCTTACAATGTGTATAATCTGTAGTATGGCATCTCAAGTTTGACTTCCCTGTCTTGGCAAGTGCTCAAGCTTCTGGATGACGATGGATAAGAGTGTCTTTATTCCTGAAACACTAGGATTACAGGCTTGGATTTCTTCAAAACCACAACTGGAACTTCTCAAGTAGAGTGTAGGAACACTAGTTGTTTTTTTTCTATTCCTGATTGTTTTTAAGGAGGAAAGTAAAGGAATCTCATCAAATATAAAACTGAATATTTTGATCAATTTTTCAGCTTATTCTTTTGTTCCTTTGGATCCTGTTTTTCCTTTTATATCTTGTCCCCTTTCCCAGTTCCCTGTATTCACTTCCTTGATATGTCAGTTATAACCTAGGGTGAGAGATATTTAGGGGAAAATGAGAAATTGCATTTTTTTATTTTTATTTTTTGAGATGGAGTCTCACTCTGTTGCCCAGGCTGGAGTGCAGTGGCACGATCTCAGCTCACTGTAACCTCCGCCTCCCGGGTTCAAGCAATTCTCCTGCCTCAGCCTCCTGAGCAGCTGGGACTACAGGTGTGCGCCACCACGCCTGGCTAATTTTTGTATTTTTAGTAGAGACAGGGTTTCTCCATGTTGGCCAGGCTGGTCTTGAACTCCTGACCTCATGATCCACCTGCTTTGGCCTCTCAAAGTGCTGGGATTACAGGCATGAGCCACCACACCTGGTCAGGAAATTGCATTTTTAATGCAATACTAACTCAGGGAGTCTTTAATTGGGATAGGAGCTGCATTAACTGATTTTATATAAATTGTTTGTTTCCTAATATTTTGTGTTTCTCTTTCAGTTTCATTATCTCTAAACTCACCTTTCTGCTTTTCTTTCCTATGTTCTGCTCCTAAATGAAAAACGACTAATTGAATTGACTTCCATTCCATTCTTGTGAACAGGACATTTGACATTTGTATTAGTTTATTTGCAAAACAAAATTTATTATTGATTTCTTAAGGTAAGTTTCACATTCCTACTTTTATATTGCCACTATCTTAGAAGTACATATTTATGTATTTTCTTAAAATTTTCATCATTTTGTTAAACGGTGTCATTTTGATAGCTTGTCCTTTTTCCTTTCTTTTTTTTGGGGTCCTTTAAGATTTGCACATCTGTATCTTTACAGGAGGGCTAACAATTGCTTTAAATTTGTCAGTTTTTCAGTGGCCTTTAGAAAATGGTCCACAAATTTTTTTTTTTTTTTGAGACGGAGTCTCGTTCTGTCGCCCAGGCTGGAGTGCAGTGGCCGGATCTCGGCTCACTGCAAGCTCCGCCTCCCGAGTTTACACCATTCTCCTGCCTCAGCCTCCCGAGTAGCTGGGACTACAGGCGCCCGCCACTTTGCCCGGCTAGTTTTTTTTGTATTTTTTAGTAGAGACGGGGTTTCACTGTGTTAGCCAGGATGGTCTCGATCTCCTGACCTCGTGATCCACCCGTCTCGGCCTCCCAAAGTGCTGGGATTACAGGCTTGAGCCACTGCGCCCGGCCACAAAATTTTTATAGTTGGAGTATTCTATTGTATGATTTACTTGCCTTCAAAGACCTAGTGGGAGCGCAAATGTTTTGACCCTAAGTTAGAAGTTATGGAGAAGATACAGGAAGGTTTCTTTTCTTTTTTTGAGACGGAGTCTTGCTCTGTCGCCCAGGCTAGAGTGCAGTGGCCGGATCTCAGCTCACTGCAAGCTCTGCCTCCCGGGTTCATGCCATTCTCCTGCCTCAGCCTCCCGAGTAGCTGGGACTACAGGCACCCGCCACCTTGCCCGGCTAATTTTTTGTATTTTTTAGTAGAGACGGGGTTTCACCCGGTTAGCCAGGATGGTCTCGATCTCCTGACCTCGTGATCCGCCCGTCTCGGCCTCCCAAAGTGCTGGGATTACAGGCTTGAGCCACTGTGCCCAGCCAGGAAGGTTTCTATAGATCTATCTCTTCTGAATTCTTGCTTCAGTGGGACATACACACAGATAAGGAGTCAGCTGAGCTGGGTTGCTGAAGCCTATCTATTGTTTTTTAGTAATTGCCTTGACAGGGTCCCTGCTTCTTACCAGAAATCTGAGAGAAGTCGCATTAGTCATACCCTTCTAAAACCTAGTAGTGGCGGGGCACAGTGGCTCACGCCTGTAATCCCAGCACTTTGGGAGGCTGAGGCGGTGGATCACCTGAGGTCAGGAGTTTGAGACCAGCCTGGCCAACATGGTGAAACCCCGTCTCTACTAAAAATACACAAATTAGCTGGACTTGGTGATGCACCCCTGTAATCCCAGGTACTCAGGAGGCTGAGGCATGAGAATCGCTTGAACGCAGGAGGAGGAAGTTGCAGTGAGCCAAGATCATGGCACTGCACTCCAGCCTGGGTAGAGTGAGGAAAAACAAACAAACAAACAAACAAAACAACCTACTAGTTAGCTGTCAGATGGACCACAGAGGCTGAAGAAAATGACATGAGTATGATGAAAATCTAATACTTTTAACTGTGAAAATCTTTCTGGTCAAAAATTTTCACTGATAACAGCATAATGTGTGTAAAAGATATGCCAGCTAAGACTGGTAAAATCTCTAAATGTGTATTTTCCGCAGATGACAAAAGCAATTTACAATATTAAAATCCATGTTCAATATCTGTCTTCCATCCTCTTCTCTCTCACTCCCTGTCTCTGGCAACTTGGTTTTGCTAAACCTATGCAGCTCATCAAAGACCTGAGGATTCTGTGACTTTTAAAATTAACATAGGCTTCCATACCTGTGGCAGGGCTGTGAGAACACAGTAGACAGCCATACAGTGGATTAGATTGTGCTAGAAATTGTGGAGATACTCTTTTAAGGTTGTGGTTGGGTAGCCTGAAATATTTATGAAACATTTTACACTTTGGGCAGAGACTAATGTCTGGTTTCTCTCCTTTTTTCATCAAACATCTCTAAAGAATAGCATATCAGTATGGAAAGATTCCTTGGAAGACATTTTGTTAGTCCAAAGAATTCGATAACTAGAATTATAGACTCTCAGGAAGTCTATTTGGAAGGGACCATAAAGATAATTTATTCCAATTACTCAGCTGTTTCCTGAGTCTCCTCTGTGGCATTCTCACTGAATGAGCCTTAAACTCTTGCTTAAACTCTTTGGGCCTCTGCTTCTCCTTATTACAGAGATAAAATTTGTTACTTCGTACCTTCAATTCACTGATCTCATTTCTTTGGGGCTATACAAAATATTCTAATCCCTTATGAACTTTCACCTATTTGAACGTAATTCTCTTTGTTTCCTCATATTTGACTTCCCAGGGGAATTCTGCAACTTCCTGCTCACTTGAGTCTTTCTCTCCTGAAGGCATTTAGTTTATCCACATCCCATGATTGAGCTGAATGTAATATTCAGGGTGTGGGCTAACCAGCACAGAATTGAACAGTAAAAAGTAAAATTTCTAAAAATGATTATTTTAAAATAGACTAAAATAAATTAACTCTTCTGGTTGTTTGAAAGGCACATCTCACAGCTATTTACTTGTATCTCTGTATTCTTCCTGCTTACCTTCCTTCTCCTAGCTACCTTCTTTGGAAAGTACTCTTGAGAAGTTCATTAGTCATCTCCAAATACCAACTACAGTGTTCTTTCAGTCCTTATTTTCCTTGAAGTTTCAGCTATCCTTTAATCATTCATTTTTTCTCAAAACTCTAATCTTCCTTAATTATTGGAACATTCCACTATACAGGTTTTCCTTATATCTTCCTATCCCTTAGTTAAATTTCTTCAATATGTTACATATAACAAACTCAGTCCTTGGACTTCTGCTTTTGTTAGTCCTGTACTTTCTGCTTTGAAGAACTCACTCTTATTGCTTGTACTCATCTAATTCCAGATATCTCTTGAATGACAAATGTTATTGCTTTTCCCCTTAAAACAACAATTTGTTATTCCCTCCCTGTCCCCCAAACTATTTCCTAGTTTGTTACCTAGTTTCAAAAGTTTTGAAACTATCATTTTTTTTTTTTTTTTTACTTTTCCTTACTCCTATGCAGGCATCAGAAGTAGTGATTCTTTGAATTTTCTTCTATTTATTCTCTTTCCATTACTTACTCCAAGTACTTCTTAATTAGATTTACTACCTATGATGTTTCTTTTTTTAATCTTATTTTTCACAATCACAAGAGTAACTATTTTTAAAATGATACCATCTTATTCATTTCACTCTGTGTCTCAAACTTTGTGGAAAGCTTCCAGCTGCCTGAAGAGGAAAATATAAATTCCTGGCTTGTTTTTCTTTTTTTTTTCTTTTTTTCTTTTTTTTTTTTTGAGACGGAGTCTTGCTCTGCCGCCCAGGCTGGAGTGCAGTGGCCGGATCTGGGCTCACTGCAAGCTCCACCTCCCGGGTTCACGCCATTCTCCTGCCTCAGCCTCCCGAGTAGCTGGGACTACAGGCGCCCGCCACTGCGCCCGGGTAGTTTTTTGTATTTTTTAGTAGAGACGGGGTTTCACCGTGTTAGCCAGGATGGTCTTGATCTCCTGACCTCGTGATCCGCCCGTCTCAGCCTCCCAAAGTGCTGGGATTACAGGCTTGAGCCACCGCGCCCGGCCCCTGGCTTGTTTTTCAAATCCATTTATATTCTCCTTTTCAAACTGCCGTAACAGCAAAATTGCCTACTGCACCTGGAGCATGGCATGACAGCCTTTAACCCTTTGCCTTTCTTTTACTTGTAATTCACTCAGCATATCAACATCTTATCCATCTGCTGTGACATATCATATACCACTACTCCCTTCCCCATGAAGTTATCACCTCTACTTTCTCATCCCACGATGGATTATGCTGTCCATCTAAACTATTTTTTGTAACTTAGATTTTACTTAAAAAATTGCCATGTATACACATATCACTATATATATTGTAAGCTACTTGATTGCAGGAGCTCTGACTTGTGTTTTTCTGTACACCCCTTATTGCTAGACCAGCGCCTTGCAAACATTAGGCCTGCCATGAGGAGTTACTGTTTGATTGGTTGGAGAGGCTATCATAGACATACTTGTCAAAGGATATTACTACATATTTCTTTAATTAAAATGTTTTACTTCAGAAAGTATCCAGTCTTTCTTGACGGAATCATATACATATTAACTTATAAAACAAATATTTGGAAACTGAGGTTTGTGACTGAGAGATTAAAAAGGGTAACACTTCTGAAGAGCAGAATCTGGGATATGAAGATGAAAGGGATTTTATAATTATAATCTGTTTAGGCAATGGCTGGGATATGTTTTGTATCTGGAGGATGGGAATCATAATAATAACTTGTCTTATGGGCCTTTAAAAAACATATCCTTACTCTTCCGCTTTTTTGTTGTACTTCTTTCCTTTACTTGCCTTCGCCCTTTTTGAGGCTTTTGGTTTTTCACCACTGATTTCTGATTCTCGCTTTCCTTTAACTTTGTCCTTTCCTTTGTCACCTTTTGTGTTTTTATCACCTTTTTCTTCTTTACCTGGATCTTTCTCTGCATCTCTCTCCTTTTCTTTATCATTATTTCCTTTATCCTCAGAACTCTCCTTCTTTTCTTGGGCTTCCTGTCCTTTTAGTATGCCTGACTCACTCTTCTTTAGTTGGGATTCTGGTGTTTCTGGTACGCTCACTTCAGTGTTCTTTACTTGGGATTCTGGTCCTTTCAGTACACCTGCCTCACTCTTCTTTTCTTGGACCTCCTGTTCCTTTGGCACATCTGCCTCACTGTTCTCTATTTGGCCTTCTTGTCCTTTTGGTACCTTCAACTCACTCTTCTCTACCTGGGCTTCCTGTCCTTTCAGTACAACTGACTCACTCTTCTTTACCTGGGCTTCTTGTCCCTTTGGGACACCCGACTCACTCTTCTTTACTTGGGATTCCTGTCTTCTTGGCACACCCATCTCATTCTTCTCTACCTGCGCTCCCTGTCCTTTCAGTACAACCAACCCACTCTTCTCTACCTGGGCTTCCTGTCCTTTCAGTACAACCAACCCACTCTTCGTTACCTGGGCTTCTTGTCCTTTTGGTACACTCGACTCACTCTTTACTTGAGATTCCTGTCTTCTTGGCACGCCCATCTCACTCTTCTCTACCTGGGCTTCTTGTCCTTTCAGTACAACCAACTCACTCTTCTCTACCTGGGCTTCCTGTCCTTTCAGTACAACCAACCCACCCTTAGTTACCTGGGCTTCTTGTCCTTTTGGTACACCTGACTCACTCTTCTTTACTTGGGACTCCTGTCCTCTTGGAACACCTGACAGACTCTTCTTTATTTGGGCTCCCTGTCCTTTTGGTACACTCATCTCACTGATTTTTAGTTGGGTTTCCTGTCTTTTTGGTATTCTAGCGTCACTGTCTATCTTGATCTCCATTCCTATCTTGTCTTTCTCTAAATCAGTGCCTTTTCCTTCTCTTTCTGGCTCCTTTATGTGTGTTGATTTCAAGGATTCAACAGAATTTGTAAATATGATGTCATTCTTTAGTGCTTCCTTGTTTTCTTCTCGGCTATTCTGAGACCTTGCAGTGCCTCCACTTTTTAGAATCTGGATTTTGGAACAAGATTTTTTTGCAAGTTCTTCATCCATGTAACCTGTTAATATAACTGAGCATACAACAAAAGGGCATGATTTAGATAGCAAGTATTTTCTCTTTATTTCTATTTTTTCCCCCTTGATACTGGTTCCTTTTTTTGTCTTAAAACTGACAAACTGAAATTTTTCTGAATCTCAAGTTATCTAAAATGATGGCTCTCTATACATAAAATAATAAAAGTATCTATACAATTCTGGATTCTTTTCTTTTCTTTTTTTTTTTTTTGAGACGGAGTCTTGCTCCGTTGCCCAGGCGGGAGTGCAGTGGTGCATCTGCGCTCACTGCAAGCTCCTCCTCCTGGGTTCACGCCATTCTCCTGCCTCAGCCTCCTGAGTAGCTGGGACTACAGGCGCCCGCCACCAAGCCCGGCTAATTTTTTTTTTTTCTATTTTTAGTAGAGACGGGGTTTCACCATGTTTGCCAGGATGGTCTCGATCTCCTGACCTGGTGATCTGCCCACCTCGGCCTCCCAAAGTGCTGGGATTACAGGCGTGAGCCACTGTGCCCAGCCAAATTCTGGACTATTTTCAATAATTTGGAAGACTAATGAGAGAAAAGGAAACGTATTGTAAATGAACTGACATTTGTTCAGTGGATTATGGCTAATGAATGCTTAGTGGCTAACAGAGGATGTATTCTGAAAAGAAATAGAATTTATTTTAAGGAAAAATTGTGGGAGGAAGCAATAATTATATTTCTCAAGATAGAAAAAGGAAACTCAAATATGCTTTCCATATTGAATAAAAGCATATCTTATTATGCAGTACTAGCTGATAATTACTAAGTGCTTATCACACACCAAGTACTCACTGTTCTAAGCACTTTATGTATTAAATCATTTGATACTCACAACAACCAGGTAGGGTATTATTAACCTCATTTTACAGATGAAGAAACTGAGGCACAGAATGCTTAAAGGAATGTGAATAAGGTTATGTAATCAGTAGGTGGTGGAGCTGGGATTTGAACCTGAGTAGTCAGACTCCAGAGTTCGGTTTTGATCATTACCATAGACTGCTTCTTGCAATATCTGCAAACTCTGCAAAAATTTCAGGTCCTTTGATCGTGTTCGGGTAAATTAGCTGTTATGTCTCAATTCCTGAGTGATTTAACAAACTTGAATTTATTAGCTTCTGCTAGGTATTTTTTATTTGCTTTTTTTTTTTTTTTTTAAGTAATATGGTTCCTTAAATTAGGTAAAAGAAATATCTGAGCCACCAAGGAGTTGTGTGAGTTCTTGCCATGGAGCAGAGGTATGTCTTGCTTTGAGGAAATCTAATATTTAATATTTAGTATGGTAGAAATAATACTTATTATAAAAGCTGAATCAGAAGACTTAGGCTGGGAGCGGTGGCTCACACCTGTAATCCCAGTACCTCGGAAGGCCGAAGTGGGTGGATCATTTGAGGTCAGGAGTTGGAGACCAGCCAGGCCAACATGGTGAAACCCTATCTCTACTAAAAATACAAAAATTAGCCAGGCATGGTGGTGCACACCTGTAACCCCAGCTACTTGGGAGGCTGAGGCAGGAGAATCACTTGAACCCGGAAGGCGCAGATTGCAGTGAGCTGGGATCGCACCACTGCACTCCAGTCTGGGTGACAGAGCGAGACTCCATCTCAAAAAAAAAAAAAAAAAAAAGAAAAGAAGAAGACCTAGGTTTACTATTTCTGCTATCTGGGTTTAATGGGTTTATTAAGGTAAATCGGTTAATCCTCAAAGACTCACTCTTTTTATATTTAGTTTGATCTGCTCACTTTGTAGAGTTTTTAAATATTATAGACAAATGTTAAAGGAACATAGCCTTTGGAGACAGACTGGTTCAAATCCTGCCTCCCACACCTGCCTAGCTGGGTGACCTTTGGCAAACTTTACTTTCTGTCTGTAAAATGGGGGCAATAGTAGTAGCTACCTCAAAGAGGTGTTATGAGATTAAATAATGTTATCTAAATAAAAGCACTCAGTACAGTGCATGGGACATAATAAGCAGTCAATAAATATTGGCCATTACTACTTCCCAATGAGATAGTACAGGAAAAAACTCTCTAATTCAGTTTTTTTTTTGTTTGTTTTTTGAGACGGAGTCTCGTTCTGTCGCCCAGGCTGGAGTGCAGTGGTGCGATCTCGACTCACTGCAAGCTCCGCCTCCTGGGTTCACGCCATTCTCCTGCCTCAGCCTCCTGAGTAGCTGGGACTACAGGCGCCCACCACCGCGCCCGGCTAATTTTTTGTATTTTTAGTAGAGACGGGGTTTCACCGTGGTCTCGATCTCCTGACCTTGTGATCCGCCCGCCTCGGCCTCCCAAAGTGCTGGGATTACAGGCGTGAGCCACCGCGCCCGGCCAAAACTCTCTAATTCAATCAAGACAAGGCATTCTTAGTTTCCAACAAATAATTTACATGAGTGGTTGATTGTATTACAGGAACATTTCTTTTTTTTTTTTTTCTTTCTTTTTTTGTTTTGAGACGGAGTTTCGCTCTTATTGCCCACACTGGAGTGCAATGGCACGATCTTGGCTCACTGCAACCTCCGCCTCCCGAATTCAAGCGATTCTCCTGCCTCAGCCTCCCCAGTAGCTGGGATTACAGGCATGCACCACCACACCCGGCTAATTTTGTATTTTTAGTAGAGATGGGGTTTCTCCATGTTGGTCAGGCTGGTCTTGAACTCCTGACCTCAGGTGATCCACCTGCCTTGGCCTCCCAAAGTGCTGGGATTACAGGCGTGACCCACCACCCCCGGCCAATTACAGGAAAATTTTCTTGCTTAAAAATGAATTATGGGACTTTTTTGTTTTTTACATTTAGGGTTTGACATTTGAAAAATTGGCATACACATAACTTCAGAATTTTATCAATTATAAAAATGAGGCACACCTGTATTAGGTAAGAAACTATAAATCAAAAGGGTTGTTGTAGTTCAGTGTTTTATTATTTTCAGCTGTTGACATCTAAATAAAAATAACATTAGGAAAATTGCTGTAATGTTTTCTGAACCTTTTTGTATATTTCCCCCCTTAACAGTTCTTCATTAAAATATGGTACTGACATTTTATTCTAGACAATCAATTTTCAATTTCCTAATGAAAATCAGTGGTAATATATTTCAAGCATTGCTAAATTGAGAAAAATAGTTCAGAATATTTTGATCTTCGACAGTGCTACCAGTGGACACTGTTTTGTTTTGTTTAGGGGTATGGTGGTGTGGAATGGTAAGATCATGCTTTTCCAGGGAAGCTTCTAACCTTAAGAATTTCATGGAATGTAATCCTCACATAAGCTGATTTTTCTTAAGTTATGAATATTTTTAGTTTTACTATCTCTTGGGGGTGATTATTTGCTATTGTGTGTAATACTTCATGACTCATTTTAACCTAAATTTACCTTCTAAATTATATAGGTTTTGTAAACCAAAATTAAGTATTATAGGATTTCCTGAAGCACCCAGTGTTTATTCTAGCTGCACCTTTCCTAATTTCACAGAATTAAAAAAAAATTGTTCTTTCTCCCACTACACTGAAAAATATCTCTAGTTACTTCTAATAGAATCTTCATACCCTTATTTTAATATATTTGCTGTCATCTTTTAAATCTTGTATTTAATTAACATAGATTAGATTTACAGGATTTATTTTTGAGGAATCCAGCTATCCCATAAAGTGAGGTTCACTTTTATTTCAAGTTTGCATTGCAAAAGTAAGCCACAAATCATTATTCCACCACATTCTAAGTTCTTTTCTTCCTTCTCCCAGATTTCAAGATAGTTCATACATGTTTTCCTTCTCTTGGACCTCATAATCATCCTACACTTACAGTGTAAATCTTCATGATATAAAGACTTGGAAGCCCTGGCTGCAAGTACATTTATTGCAGGCAGTAGCCCATACTACAAAATTTTAATACAATCAAAAGATTTAAGCAAGACTTTGGGGATCATCATAATACATTCAAGCTGATTAAAAAGTAATTATTACAATTTTTAAATTGGATTAATTTTTGTTAAAGCTAAAAGATATCATGAAATAGCTATCACATTAACAATTCTATCTAAATGATACTTAATGTAGAAAATAGAATGTGGGCTTTATTAGGAAACTGATCTTAGGTTTTTAATCCAGTGGTTGGCAGGGAGAGCATAATTGGATCTAGACCGTAAAAGATCTCTTCAGTATCAGAGGGATGAATCATTATAGTTCTCAGGCTATGAATTACATTTTAAAATATCATATACTTATTAGTTGAATGAGGAAGTGAGAAATAAGAGACTCAGTTTGCTGAGATGATGATGTTTGTTGGTTTAATCTGTCTTAAACCTTTCTTTGAACACTGAATTAAACCTTAACCTCTTTTTTTCTAAAAATATCAATTGGGGCCAGATGCAGTGGCTCACACCTGTAATCCCAGCACTTTGGGAGGCTGAAATGGGAGGATCACTTGAGGCCGGGAGTTCGAGGCCAGCCTGGGCAACACAGTGAGACCCCCATCTCTATTTTTTAAAAGAAATAGAAAAAAAAAATCAATTGGGAAGCATGTGTTTGAAAGATTATATCAATAAGAATATATCTTTTACAAAAATTTTTTTAAAAAGATTAAATGGATTTTTCTCTGGCAACTTAAAAAATTAGTATTCATTAAAAATTTATTACCTCTGGGAAGAGACTTGGCCTGTGATCCCTTCTCAGAGCCCTTGTATTAGTCAGGGTTCTTCTGAGTCAAGTTGACATATAACATCAATCGTCAGAGCCCACCTTTTCCTTTTTTTTTTTTCTTTTTTTTGGTAAGAGAAACTCACAAGATCATAGTCCTATCACTTTTTCTATGTGCGGAGAGCATTTGAGGGATGTTGACACATTATGATTATTCTGAATGCCTACTGTTTCTTGTACCATGAGTCAAAAGAAATTAATTTCCCTGGCTGGGCACGGTGGCTTGCGCCTGTAATCCCAGCACTTTGGGAGGCCGAGGCAGGTGGATCACCTGAGGTCAGGAGTTCGAGACGAGCCTGACCAACACGGTGAAACCCTGTCTCTATTAAAAATACAAAATTAGCCAGGCATAGTGGCACACGCCTGTAACCCCAGCTACTTGGGAGACTGAGGCAGTGGAATCACTTGAACCCATGAGGCGGAGGTTGCAGTGAGCCAAGATCGTGCCATTGCACTCCAGCCTGGCGACAAGAATGAAATTTGTAAAAAAAAAAAAAAAAAAAGACATTAATTGCCCCTTTCAACTTCATCTCTCTGCCTTCCTCTCCCTCCAAACCCACTCTCTTTCTAGTGTGAACTGAGAAAGAAGAATGAGGCTTAAATATGATTAAATATAAGGACGTATTTTGTGTTCGTGTCAGTGTTTGGAATGTTTGAAATGCTTGAAACGTGTCTCACTAGGTTTAAGTCTTATTTGCTTCTTTTGATCATATATTTACAGAATTAAAAGTTGTTATTCTGCTTTGTTTTGTATGGTTTCCTTGCTTGAAGAGCTGAGCCATATATTAAATAATCCCAATAGAGAGAAATCTGAATCCAGAAAACAGTTAAAAAAGTCAAACATTGATTTAAATGTGGTCTTCTATTTTTAAAAGGATCCTTTTGTATACATTTAATTATCCAGCTTTTCTGTAGATGTATATTTGTATTTACAAACATTCCATCAAGTTTCCTGACTAATCACAAAAAATGCATTTATGATTCAGTGTAGGAGGCAATGTGTTAGTATGGGAAGGGTGTGTATTTTGGAGATAGGACATCCTGGGTTTAAATCCTGACACCAATGTTTACCAAGTCTTTAACCTTGGGTAAATATCTGAGTTAGTTTCCTAATCTGTAAAATGGGGAATAATAATAGCTACCAGGCAGGGATATGGTAAGAATAAGAGATGCTACTTTTGTAAGTGCCTAGCACAGTGTACAATACATAGTCAATACTCAATACCTACTGTCTTTCAAAGGTAAAGTTATTTAGAAGGCAACAGAAAGTAGATGGGATTTTGTTTTTAACTAGTTTTTTTTCCCCTATTAATATGATTCAGAGGGACTTCACCTATAACTAAAAAAGAGTTCAAAATTCCCAGCAAAGAACTAATGGAATTCAGAAACCAATCTTCCTTTCATTATGTTTTGCTGAGAATCAGGGAGGAGATTCTTTTTCACAGCCTAGAAGATGGACAGAAATTGTGGCACCCTTTCATATGAACTTCATCTCTTCTACAGCAATCTCTTAAAAAGTAGTTCTTTAAAAACTTGGGGCCTGGCACAGTTGCTCACACCTGCAATCCCAGCACTTTGGGAGGCCGAGGCAGGAGGATCACTTGAGCTCAGGAGTTCAAGATCAACATGGGCAACACAGAGAGATCCTGTCTCAAAAAGAAAGTGGGGGGAAAAAACCTTGGAAGTTTCTGGAAGATAGGAACATTCAAATTAGCCTTAGAAGCACAGGTCTCTATTTTGGGAGTAGAAACAGACAGGTCACAAAAGAATTATAATAAGCAATGTAAAATATCAGAGTTGAGAAGAGATATGGAACTTACCCACAGGAGTCAGTGCTAAAAACAAAACACAAAAGAAAGATCAGTGGGGATTTTCTAACTCAAGAAGAACCCACCTTCCAATAGTATCCTTCCTAGGTGAATTTAGAAACAGGACTTGGAGGGAGCATAAAACTCTCTGTTTCATCCTCAGGAGTGTTGCTGGCCAATGCTCCACATCCCACTCCACACAGAGGATTGTCTTTAGGATGCCATTTAGTTAATATAGGGATTTGAAATCTTGGGTAGGTAATATCAATTCTACTGAAATTCAAACTATTGCATTTCCTTCCTTTCTTTGTTCTTTCATAAGTCTTTCACATGTCTTCTGCAAAACAGTTTTTTGCTCACTGTTCTGGTCAGTTTGAAAAATGTGTATTGTTGGTCAATTACCAAAATCACCTCTCATCCTGACACATATTCTTTTTGTCAATCTTAGAGGATTTTATTTTTTATTAAAAATTATTTGTTGCCAGATTATAGTACAGAGGAACTAGGCTCTGTTGTGATAGATTATCTGGGAATATATGCTACCAAAAATCTTTGGTAGTAAATAACTAGAATTAAACACAAGGCCATTATATTTTGTTACAAAAGGAAAATAGATAAGAAGAATTAAAACTGAAATATGAGGAAATGACTCATTGAAGAAATTTTGACTGCTCTAAGGTAGAAGAATTTGTAATACAAGAACATTTGGGAAAAAGAATGTAAAGGTCCTAGGCATAGAAATAGGTAAGGCAAGGAAATGATCCAAACTTACTGATTTTTCCAGAACTGTCCACTGAAAGAGACAAAGGCAAACACATCAGTAGGTACTGGGCTTTCCTGTTTTCCCAGTCCCTAAACTTCTGCATTGAGTGGGATCATCTGCGTCATTAACAACTAAATTTCATTTATTTAAATGTAAAGAAACTTCATTTCCCCTCCCCCTTCTCTTTGCCTAGTGTAGTTTACAAAGACCTTGTGATAAGCTACTTTAAATCACCTTTACTTATTATTGACCATTAGCAATTTTGTCTAGAATGTCAAGATTACAATTTATAAAATATAGGACATATAATGGTCTTGCTTAGAAGATGTGTGCTAACATTATTTTTTGACATTGTTTGATACTAGTTTTTTTTAAAATATATTTTTTTGAGACAGGGTCTCAGTCTTCCAGGCTACAGTGCAGTGGCACGAACATGGCTCACTGCAGCTTCCACTTCCGGGGCTCAAGCGATCCTCCAGTTTCAGCCTCCTGAGTAGCTGGGACTACAGGTGAATGCTACCACACCCGGCTAATTTTTAAATATTTTTTTTGTAGAGACAGAGTTTCACCATGTTGCCCAGGCTGGTCTGGAACCCTGCGCTCAAGTGATCCACCTGCCTTGGCTTCCCAAAGTACTGGGATTACAGGTGTAAGCCACCATGCCTGGCCTGGTGTGAAATATTTAAGGTAGAGTTTTACCAAGTACTGAAATATAGGTATATATTTTTTGTTGATGTTATTTGATAAACCTACATAGAAAGCACAAAATAGGCTGGCACAGTGGCTCATGCCTGTAATCCCAGCACTTTGGAAGGCTGTGAGGCAAGCGGACGGCTTGAGCCTAGGAGTTCAAGACCAGCCTGGGCAACATAGTGAGACCCCCGTCTCTGCAAAAAAATAGAAAATAATTAGCTAGGTATGGTGGCATGTGCCTGTAGTCCCAGCTGCTCAGAAAGCTGAGGTGGGAGGATTGCTTAGGAAGTCAAGGCTGCAGTGGGCCATGATCATACCAGGGCACTCTAACCTGGGTGAGTGAAACTCTGTCTTTAAAAAAAAAAGCACAAAATAGTAAGAAAGCATGACATTGTAAGAAGCATAATACCAGGATTGTTTACCAGAGGTAAATATGTGGAGTTAGGGTATTTAAACCATAGAGTGGGAGTTGGCAAAATATAGCCCATGGAATAAATCTAGTATGTTGGCTATTTTTGCAAGTCCTGTGAGGTAAGAATGGATTTTACATATTTAAATAGTTGAAATAATAATAATATTTTGTGGCACATGAAAATTGTATGAAATTCAAATCTCAGTGTCTAAAATAGTATTTTATTGGGACATATCCATGCTCATTCTTTTATATATTGTCTATGACTGTTTTTGTGCTACAACAGCAGAGTTGAGTAGTTGTGACAGAGACTTTATGGCTTATAAAATTTAAAATATTTGGCTGGGCATGGTGGCTTATGCCTGTAATCCCAGCACTTTAGAAGGCTAAGGCAGGAGGATTGTTTGAGGCCAGGACTTTGAGACCAGCCTAGGAACACAGCAAGACTCAGTTTCTACAAAAAGTAAAAAAAAGTTAGCCAAGCATGGTGGTACACATCTGTAGTCCCAGCTACTCAGGAGGCTGAGGCAGGACAATTGCTTGAGCCCAGGAGAGGAGGTTGTAGTGAGCTATGATCACACTACCGCACTCCAGGGTAGGTGACAGAGCAAGACCCTGTCTCAAAACAAAACAAAGCCAAAAACAACAAACAAACCAAAAAACCACAAAAACCCAACAAACAAAAACAAACACAAAACATTAAAAATATTTATAGAAAAGATTTGCTCACCCCAGCCCTACAAGAAACTAATGTACTAAAAATACATTAGAAACTTACTAGTGTGAACTTGAGGTATTCCTGAAAATCAAAACAAGAAAATAGGTTAATGGTAACACTTTTGAACAGAAATACAGTTCTTTCCCACTCCCAATTTCCTAGTTCTTTTTTCTAGAGTACCATAACGACTTCTAGCAGAATACAAATATGATGAGACAACAGATCCCTTAGTGTGTTAGAAGAACCTGACACTTTTTACCACCTTTATGACTCTCACTGTGGTCCAACTTATTGTTGTCTCTCTAATTGAGCTCTCTGCTTTCACCCTTGCCTCCCAGTCAATTCCTAGTAGAGCAGTTAGCGGGACCCTTTTAAAGTGTCAGCAAGACTCTGGCTTAAGATCCACCAATGGTTCTCCATCTTGATTTAACAAAAGTCAAAATCACAACACTGGCTTTCAAAGGTGGCCCTGGAAGATCTGTCCCTCCAAATATCTCTTATAGCTTCTTTTATGTCACTTTTCATTCTGTTCCAGCTATATGGTTCTTGCTTTCTTGCTTTTCCTCATATAGTCTGGAAATGTTCCTACCCTAGGGTGGTTTACTTTTTGTCTTCTCTGAAATAGTACCCCCTCAGATATTGCCTGGCTAATTCTCTCACCTATTTCATGTTCCATCTAGTAGTTCTAGCAATTGCTGAGAATGAGGCATTAAACTTTCCAACTGTAGTTGTGGGGTTTTCTGTTTCTCTTCAGTTCTAGTAGGTGTTTTTTTTTTTCCAGTGTGTTTCGAAGCACTGTTGTTTGGTGCATACATATATAGGATTTCTATGTCTTCTTGATGCATTGATATTTTTATCATGATATAATGTCCCTCTTTCATCCCTGGTAAATTTCTTTGCATTCAGGTCCACTTTACCTGATATTAATGTAGCCACTTCTGCCATTTTTCTTTGAAAAAATTAATGTTTCATGGCATTTATTTTTCATTTTTTAAAACTTTTATTGTTAAATTTGAAGTGACTTTCTTGTAGATAGGATATAGTTAGGTCATGTTTTTAATGTACTTTGGTAATCTTTAAAAAAAATTGGTGTATTTAGACCTACACAAAATAAATTCATGTGATTTGCCTGATTGTTATGAGAGGCAAGTCCCAATTCTTTCAAGGAAGGGAAGTCAAAAAAGGCTTAATCTCTGCAGCAGTAGTGGTCCAAGTTTAGATATAATAAACTTTATGGAGGAAAAGACGAAGATCAATCTTTCCTTTTTATCTTGAATTCTATTTTAGTGTTTTCTTTGTTTGCATTTTGCAGTCTGTCCCTTCTTCGGCTCCCATTTGCTACGTCTTCTCATTTTTATTATTTCTACCTTTTATCTTTTGGAGTTTTGTTTTGTGACCCCTGTGACTTCAGATTGTGATATAAACTTCTTAGTGTATTTTTCCCGTGGTCTTCCCAGCATATTTTGCCAGCATTATTTCTTCTTGCTTCTCTTTTGCAACTTAACTCTCTAACCAGAAGAACAACTTGTTTTCGGTCCTTTCTATGTGGTTTCTTGTTTCTGTGGGCCTTTTATTTATTTAAAAGACAGAAAGACAGAAAGAAAGGAAGAAGAAAGAACAAGCGAACGAACAAAAGAAAGAAAGAAAGACCCAAACTAAACCAAAATAGAAACCAAAAACAAAAAAGTGTCAGTACAAATAAAGGAATCGAGATGCTACCAGAGACCAGAGGAGACTGAGAAAGACAGTAGGAGCTTACTGGTTGCTATTGGACCATTTGCTAAAAATAAAATAAATTACTTTTAAAAAAATTATGTACTGAGTTCCTATTGAAAATCCACTTGGAACACCAGAAAATAGACCTTTGGGAAACATTAAATCTTCTAGGAATATGCTATCTCTTATTAAGTCAATTTTAACTCCACTTTAATAACTTAAATATCCAGGCCATTTTGAATGGCCCGTATGATGGGTTATGTGAGTGAAGGCCACTTTTTCCTAATGAAATAAAATATTTTTTTAAACATTCTTAATCTAGGTCACATTCTTTCAGGAGACTGGTTAATAGTTAAAGGTTACTAATTTACGTTATCTCTTCATCGTCTTTTTTTTAAAAAATATTTTATCTTCCTTTCAAATCTCTACCATTATACCAGCTCTCACTGTATTTTTTTTTTTACAGTACAGAAAGTTTATTTGTAATTATGTTTTAAAATGTTTGTAATGATAATTTTTCTGTGTTTTTTCTTTCTGATAATCTCAAATTTAATCAGAATTTTAAAGCTGGCTTGGGAAATAACATATGTTAGAAGAAACCCTTCAGATATTTTAGGATACTGAAGAGCAGTAGAATTAAAAGAAAAGGAATTTATATGTTAGGCTTACATCTTGCTATGACTGAATGTTTATGTCCCCCTTAAATCTGTATGTTGAAGCCCTAATCTCTAATGTGATGGCATTTGAGGTGGCGCCTTTGGGAGGTAATTAGGTTATGAAGGTAGCGTCCTCATGATTGGGAGTAGCGCCCTTTTAAGAAGAGACATGAGAGAGGTTGTTTCTGACATGTGAGGACACAACAAGGCAACGTCTGTAGGCCAGGAAAACCTCCCTCACCAGGAACAAAATCAGCTAGCACTTCGATCTCAGAATTCCCGGCCTCTAGACAGTGAGAAATAAATGTTTGTTGTTTATCAGTTTATTGTATTCTGTTATAGCAGCCTGAATGGACTAAGACACACCCTTTGCTAAAATACCAACAAAAAATAATGTGATTTTCTTTGGACATGGAGACAAAGGTTCTTACTAGCACATTTCCCAGAGGTATTAGAATAGGGCAGAGCAAGGATATTATAACGACAAACAAGAAATCCTAAGAGCTTACATTATCCGATCCTCTTCTATAGTCCTACATCTTTCATGGTGAATATCTTTAGAGTGCGAAAAATATAGTTGAGTTTAGCACCTTTTCTTTTTCTTTTCAGTTTTTATGAGAATTTAAAACTCTTCAAGAGTTAGTAATACTTATTTTAAGTTTTGCCTCTTTTACTTTTTTTCCTATTTCAGTCTCTAGTTTCAAAATATCTGTTCTATTCTTCACGGTTCATTATATTCTTCTTCTAGATTTCTATTACTAAGTTTACTTATTCCTTGCCTTACTGTGGCAGGGCAGGTCTCACTAACACAGGCCTCCATAACAACAGTTTCAGCACTGACTGAGGGGTTAAGTTAAATATTAAAAGCTGATAGAGCCAGGCTGGAATGTAACAAGCCCACCAAGAGTTTGCCTAGGCCTTTCCTGGGCCTTGAAGCATGACAAGATTACGAAGGAATTCTTAACAGGACCCGTTTAGGATTAAAACAAGTTTATTGGGGGGTCTGAAGAAAATCCCCAGGCCTCCACAAACAAGTTTATTGGTGGTCTGAAGGAACTCCATAAACCTCCATGATTTAGCAGGAGACAAGATAAGGGTAATCACCCCAGCACCTGGACCCATTTAGATTAAGTAAATTTACTGAAGCTCCAGAGGAAGGTCTTCAGGACTCACTTCTTAGTCATAGATTAGAAGAAGTTAATCACTTATGTCTTTAGACGAATGCACACTTACATGTAGACATGTAGCTTAGAAGGTATATTGGCTCTAGAAAACTTTGTAATTTTGAGTTGGTCTGGCAAACATTTCTAGGCCTTCTCTCTGTACCCAGTTACATAAATAAAAACTGTCTTCTTTCCCAGTTCATCTGCATCTCGTTATTGGGCCATGAAGAAAAGCAGTCCGATTCTCCTACCTCAGCCTCCCAAGTAGTTGGGATTACAGGTGTGTGCCATCCAGCTAATTTTTGTATTTTTAGTAGAGACGGGATTTTGCCATGTTGGCCAGGCTGGTCTCAAACTCCTGACCTCAGGTGATCTGCCTGCCTCGGCCTCCCAAAGCGCTGGGTAAATTACAGGCATGAGCCACGGCGCCTGGCCAGGTCATATGTTTTTTTAAAGATCTGTATTGTCAATAAAAACTGGAGGCAAATTGGAACTGAGAAACATTTTTTTCTTTTTTAAGTGGCAGTGCTTGCAAGCAAGTCCTGTCTTCAGAAGAACTGGCTCACTTAATCAGAGACATAGCAGGAGTTTAAGGGGCATAATCTATAAAGTTAGTTAGTTTGCTGATTATTCTCATTGGTGGAAAAATAATTCTCCATCATGATTATATATTGGCAAGGGTCACAACACATTTTTATGACAGTGAAACAGCAAAATAACTAACATGAACTCTTTTTTTGTTTAAGGGACCTTTACCCATTCCTGCATGTAGGCTGGGACAATTTTAGAACACTGAGATAAAATGCAGAAACAGCAGTCATGTAATTTTTGAAACTAACTGTGCGACTAAGGGGGAATTATGTAAACACTAATTATGTTTTGTTAAAGATTTATGGGAGCATTGTGACCTGACCAAGGACAAAGACATTCCCAGCCTCCTCTGACTCTTGCTGGCACCCAGATCTCTGTGTTCCTCAGTCATCTCTTGATTCTAACTCCTGCGCATAGTTTCCCCATATCCTGCCTCCCATAGAAACCCTCCAGCCAGCCTGAAAGACATTAGATGGATGGTACTTTAGAATGCTGGTTCTCCATCTTCTCTGTTTGCTGACTTTCCAATTCAATCTGCTTTTCATCCCAACAACCCTTGTCTCTCATGTCTGGCTTTTCAGCTGCAAGCAGTCAAAACTGGGTTTGGTTACTTAGATTTATATGTATCAATATTGTAAAAATCGGCACTAAAATTGTTTCCATTAGGAAGCCAGCAATGTAAAGCATATGAACTTAAGCCTTTATTTTAGGTTCCAGTGCTAAATGAAGCTATTATTAAATTTAAGAACATATAAGGCTTGTTGTCTGTCCCTCCCTCCTTCTCTCTCTGGCTTCCTTCTGGTTTTCTTTCCTTCTTTTTTCACCTGCTGCCATTCTCAGTTTATCTCATGATACAAGGTTTTTCTGACTGTCATGAGTAGTGTCAAATGCTCAGGCAAAATGGATGATTTGGCTAGGCTAACAAAGTGTTCATTTTGTAGTATTTGCATTTTTTTAGTGCTTTTTCTTATGATTTTGAGGAAATTTTGCTGTCTCCCTACATTTCTATTTGTTCCTTGTGTTGTTAGTGCTTTTCCTTTTCTTTATTTAATTTTGTTTAAAAAAATCAAAATTGTTTTGTTGATTATTTTTAAATACTTTTAATTTCATTAATTTTTGCCTAATAAAAGTAGGATATTTTTATTATTATTTCCTACTTTTGAGATTTTTCCTTTTTTAAATCATCTTGAGCTCATGTTTAGTTCATCTGTCTTTATTAATGAATACTTTCTATTAAAACCATTTACCCTAATAATTTCTCTCTAAATGATATTTTGGCTATATCCTAAGTGCTTTAAGTAATGATTTTATACTCATTTATTTCTATATGTTTGGTAATTTCTCTCACAATGTTGTTTGTAACCTGTGGATTACTTGGATGTATGCTTTTTTGTTTCTAAATATGTATATGTTAATATTTTTTGTTATTTCTCTTTTGTTGCCTTGCGCTCAGAAAATGTGATTTCTGTTATGTAGAAGTGTACTTTGAAATTAGTTGAGGCTTGCTCTAGTTGAAGGAATTGGTGGTCAAATTAATAACTTTTCCATCTATGCTTGCTTGGTGGAATGTTCAGTGTACATCACTAGATAAAGCTTTCTAAAATATGTCAAAGCCTCTCTAGCCTTACTAATTTTTGTCTGTTTTATTTATTTTATGAGAGAAATATTGAAATATCTTTATTTAGTTATAGATATCTTTGTTATTTTGTCAGTTTTTGTTTTATGTATTTAGAAAGCTATGCTATAAGCTCACAGCTTTCACTTATATTTTATCTGATATTTGCACAATTATATCAAGTTTTGTTTTGTTGTTAATTGCCTTTTTTTTTTTTTGAGACAGAATTTCGCTCTTGTCACTCAGGCTGGAGTGCAATGGTGCAATCTCGGCTCACCGCAACCTCTGCCTCCTAGGTTCAAGTGACTCTCCGGCTTCAGCCTCCCAAGTAGCTGGGATGACAGACATGTGCCATCACGCCTGGCTAATTTTGTATTTTTAGTAGAGAGGGGTTTCACCATGTTGGCCAGGCTGGTCTTGAACTTCTGACCTCAAGTGATCTACCTGCATTGGTCTCCCAAAGTGCTGGAATTACAGGTGTGAGCCACTGCACCCGGCCAATTGCCTGGTATGTTTTAAAATTCCTTCATTAAATTTTTCTGTGTGTCACCTTGTTTTAGGTATATTTCTTAATAGAGTTTAGTTATTTTTCTTATTTTTTTTTACAGGAAAATAAAAACATTTAAAAAGTTTAACTCTTTTAATTACATGTGAGCGTTTCTAGCTTTTAATCTGTGAGTTTAATCTACTATTGTATAATATTGTGTTAAGTGACATATTTACTTTTTTGACCCTTATTTTAAAAAAATTTGCTTTTTATTTGCTTTCTCTTTTTCTTTTTTCTTGCTTTCTTGTGGATTAATATAGTGTTCTTTCTTATTTTTATTTTCCCTATGGGTTCAGAAAGTGTATGTCACATTTCTATTATATTAATAGTTGTCTTTTATTTTTGCCCTAAATATTCAAATGTATATATTTAATAAGATGAAAAGTTAATCAGTACATCTGACCTTTTGTCAAATAACCTTAGTTCATAATCATTAGCCTTGTCTCTAAGGTTTTTCTTCTAATGCTTTAGGTCTACTCATTTTAAAGTACACTAATATATTTCTCCTTCACTCTCTCCTTCCCCTTCTTTTCTTCCTGCATTTTTTTTTTTTTTTCAGACAGGGTCTTGCACCTAGACTGGAGTGCAGTGGCATGATCACGGCTCACTGCTGCTTTGACCTCCCAGGCTCGAGCAATCCTCCCACCTCAGCCTACTGAGTAGCTGGGACTACAGGCATACACCACCACACTCAGCTGATGTTTGTATTTTTTGTAGAGACAGGATTTCGCCATGGTGCCCAGCTTGGTCTCCAACTCCCGTGCTCAAGCAATCCACCTGCCTTGGCCTCCCAAAGTGCAGGGCTTGTAGGCGTGAGCCACTGTGCTCAGCCTCTTTCTGCTTCTTTTCCTTCTCCTTCTCTTCCTTCTCTTTTTCTTCTTTATAGTCAACATTTTAGATTTACTATCAGGTTTTGTTGATTTGTTTTCTTACATATGTTTCTTGGTTCTAACTTCTTTTTGAGTTTTTACTCAAAAGTAAACTCCCTGAAGTATGTCCCTTTGATAATTCTTTCACTGGGGACCTGTGTTTAATGAGTTTCTATGCTCTTGAATATATGAAAATGACTTCATTTCATTCTTACTCATAAATGATAATTTGGCTGATTGTTATCATATGGGTTTATAGTAATTTTCCTTCGGTCTTCTGATGATATTGTTCTGTTGTATTATTTAAAATTTTTTTTTATTTTTAATTTTTATGGGTACATAGTAGGTGCAAGTGGGCACATGAAATATTTTGGTACACTCATACAATGTGTAATAATTTGTAGTAATCACATCAGGGTTAATTGAATATCGCCTTAAGCATTTATCATTTCTTTGTGTTACAAACATTGCAATTATATTCTTTTAGTTGTTTTAAAATGTACAATAAATTTCTTTTGACTATAATCACCCTGTTGTGCTATCAAATATTAGATCTTATCCATTCTATCTAACTATTTTTGTATCTATTAACCATTCTCAATTTTCCTCTCTCTTGACTACCCTCCCTAGGCTCTGGTAACCATCATTCTACTGTCTATCTCCATGAGTTCAATGTTTTAATTTTTAGTTCCCACAGATGAGTATGGACATGCGAAGTTTGTCTTTCTATGCCTGTCTTATTTCACTTAACATAATGACCTTCATTTCCATCCAGGTTGTTGCAAACGATAGGATCTCATTCTTGTTTGGATCTCATTCTTGTTCTGTTGTATTCTGGCACATATTACTAATGAGATGTCTAGTGTTAACATGATTTTTTGCAGGTGATCTGCTTCTCTGGTTGTCTTTATGATTTGCTTTTTAATGTCTGTTTGTCAGTTTACTACATTGGGTTTTGGCACATGTAAGTGTGTGTGTGTGTGTGTGTGTGTGTGTGTGTGTGTATCTGTCTGTGTGTTTTAAAGTTATCTAATTTCAGCTTTGAGTAGACCATTTTGATCTGAGGACTTATGTCTCTTTTCTTCTGGAATATTATTAATTATTATGTTTAAAAATATTACTTGACATTTATTCTTTTAATTCTCTCTTATCAAATTCCTATTACACTTTACCTTATTCTATTTACGCCTCTTCTTTTTCATATTTTTAATATCTTCTGTGTACTATTTTGAACTGAGATTTTCAATATCTTCCATGTACTATTTTGAACTGAGATTTCTTTAGTTCTGTTTTCCAGTTTACTTTTTAAAACTGTGATTAATAATATTTAAATATTATTTACATATAGTTATATTAGCATTTATATATTATCTAACAATTGTTTCAATTTTAATAGCTTTTTTATTTTCAAGATTTCAGCTTGGTTCTTTTTAAAATCTGCCTGTTCTTCAAACTATCTCTCAAATACGTATATATTTTATATATATATATAATATATATACATTTCTTTTTTTATCTTTTTAGAAAGGATAGTCTTTCTTTTATCCCCCAATAGGTAAATCACAATCTATCAGAACTCCAGCCTTTTGTGGCCTTTTCATGCTATACTAGCTGCCATATGCCCTATCAGCTGCCTTACCGTTTAAAATTTTACTATCTTCTTCACCTCCTCTATTTTCTTCCCTCCTGTGTTATCAAGGTTACTCATGACATTCATTTTGCAAAATTCCTTGTCAGTTCTTACTCCAAAAATTTATTGTTTAGCTGTTTTTGATACTGTTCATTCTTTCCATATTGAAATACTGTCTTCTCTTGAGTGCTGTGAGACTCCCCCTCCTTTGCTGGTTCTCCTTCTATCTCCCTGCTCACAACTTCTCTATATGCTCAGTTAGATTTTTCTCTTATTCTAAACTTCTAAAACTGATTAATCCTTACCCCTTCATTTTCACATATACCTTTGGTTATCATATTTAGTCCAATGGTCTTAAATGTTATCTATATGCTGATTACTGTCTAATTTATTTCCCACCCAATCTCTCCCTAAATCTTCAGACTCAAATATTTAATTGCCTTTTAATATGCTTGGATGGGGAACAGAATGTTTAGTGGGATTTTTCTTGTTACCCCCAAATTGACAAGTAGGATCACAAAGCTGAGGAAAAAGAGGCTATAACTTCGCATTCCCCTCCTCAGCAAACTGGGGTGAGACAAGCCCTCAGGAGGGATTGCAGCATTGTCAACTCCATAATTCAAAGGGAAAGGATTCCTGAGGCTGTGCACTGCAGAAGTGCTGCTCGCCGGCCTTGACAGATGATGGCCAAATTAGCTCTCCTATCTCAAGTGTCACCCTTTTTCCAAGCCAACGTAAGCAAACAACTGTAAAGGGTAGGAGATTTAAGAGTCTTCGGAGTTGTGAGTAGTTAACAAAGGAATGATGTTGTAGGGGAGGAAGGAATTGTGCTTTCTTTTTCTGAAGGCAAATGGGAAGCACTTTGAGATTTGCTTACAGTGATTGGGGGTATCTGTGAGAAAGGATGTGTGGCAACCCATCTCCTGGTGAAATAGTGGATTTGTTGATTTGTTTTGTGCCTATCTGAGTAGAAGGAAAATAAAATTGGAGAGAGACAGTAGTGTCCTTGTTCTGTGGCAAGGATGCTTGAGCTTCCTGAGGGTTCATTGAGCAGTGCAAAATACATCCCGGCTTGAGTCCTCTTGCTAGTATGTCTCTCAAGTGGGTGACCTACTTGGTAAGGGCATCTCTACAGTACGGGCTATGAAGTATATTGCTGGAGAGGGAGCTGAGGGGCTCTGGAATAGGCAAGACTAGAGTCAGTACTCCCACATCAGGGACTATGCAGTGGAACCTCAGAGCTGGTCGAGTTCTTGTAGGTTCCTCCAGAGAACTCAAATATGCATTCTGCAAGACATTTGGGTGTCTGCTCTAGATGACACCAAAGGAAAGCCAGTCTCAGGTTCTCAGAGGAAAGAACCTACAACTAACAGAGGAAGGAGATTGCATGCCCCAAATCCATCCTCTCAGCCTCAACAGTGGTAATTATGAGAACAGTGGGAATTATAGCAACAAGGAGAGTGGGCAGGAAGGGGAAGAACGTTGTATTTCTCCTCCCTATTGTGAGTCAGTGTGCCTGAGACTTGAGCATTTTAAATAATTTAGCATAACTAGAAAATTATGGGTTCTAAGACATCACTAAGTGACAGGAAGGAGATATATAGCAGAGAACATGCTTGAAGCCTGCTAAGGTCAGATTATTTAATTAATGAGTCCTAAATGTCCCAGGCATCTAGAACCTAACATATGCAAAACTGAACTCACAATAGCACGCTATAAATCTGCTCTTCTTCCATGCTACCGAAATCAACAAATAGTCTCATTCGTCAAGTTACTTAGACTCCAAATCTAGGAGTAACCCTTGGTGTCTTCTTTTTCCCTTAAAATCACATTCAATTGAACAGCAGGCCCTGTTTCCTTTTCCTGCCAAATAAATAAAATCTGAAGACTTTCTTCCCACTTCCACTCTGATCACTCTTCTCCTTGCCACACTCACCTTTAGTTTCAGGCCTCTTAACTGGTCTTCCTGCTTCCTCTCTTGAGCCCTCACTCTCACCCCAGTTAATCCTCCACAATAACAGAGTGATCTTTTAAAATTATAAAGTAGACCCTATCATTACCCTGTTCCAGCCCTTCAGTTGCTTCTCATGACACCTAGAATGAAACCTGCAATTTTGATTAAGAACTGCAGGGCCCGACATAATCTGGCTCTTGTCACTCTGGCCCTACCTCTGCCTCCTTCTTTCTAGCCTGGCTGGCTGTTTTGCATCCCCATAGCAGGCCTGTGCATGTTGTACTTGTTCCTTTTGCCTGAAGCACAGTCCCTCTTCTATACCATATTTCTTTAGTCTGTTACTCTTCCTATTTGTCTACATGAATTTATCTGCCTGACATTTACTGTATGTTTACTTGCCGTTATTTGCCTGTTTTATCTCAACATATAAACTCCTTAAGTGCAAGAACTTTGTCTTGCTCATGGCTATATTTCCAGTGCTTAGGATAATGCCTGGCCTAGAATAGGCCAATATATATTTGTTGAATACATATATTTATTAAATGCATTAATATCTTTGAAGACTTTTTCTTTTTTTTCTTTTAGTGTTTGACTTGTTCAATGCTGTTAGGTTTCTTATTTTAGTCTTTTTCAGATTGCTCTAGTTCTATTTCTCTGGGTTGGAATTCTCCAATTTGTTGGGGGCTTGTGAGATATCACTCACATGGTGCTGGATTTCCTCATAGATTTCATAACTTTTAGTAGTTACTTATTCCTTGGGGGCTAGCTTTCATGGATATTCTATGATATAAATACCCTAGATTGTGGATCTCTTCTTGCTGGCTATCATCCTAACTTCCTGGGTACACTGTCACTGAACCAGATCTCAGTTGTATTGACTCGGAATATCATGCACACTGCATGGGTAGCACACCTCCAGCAGGGCTCTGCACCCTGGACAGATCTAACTCTGGACCTGTGTGGGTGGCTCTGTTTTCATGCTTGGGGTATTTTGACTTCTCTTCATGGGGAGGTAGTGTACTTTCTGCTCCTGGCTTTACTCCGAGTGGTGTAATTCCAGTTTTCTACATGTTGTATCTTGAGGCTTTGTCCACCATCCTGGAGCAGGTGTTGAAACCCTCCCTTTGCTCCTGAGCTGCTACCTCTGTTTCCTCATCCCCTCACCATTCCTCCCAAGAGCTTAACTTTAGCTTTCCTTTGTTTATATGTGTTCCTATATTCAATTTCTGCTCCTTGGAAATCACTCTTATCCTCCTTCTTTATGCGTAGGTATGGCTGTGTATTTTTCATTTAAAAATATTTCTAGCCAAGACTTAGCCAGCCCAAAATGAGGTGTTATAACCCCTAGTTACTTTGGCATTCCTTTTTTCTTTCTCCCTACCCCTTGGGTCTTGGATTTTTACATTATTTCCCTGCCCATCCTCTTTGATGACTCCTCTGAAAAGGACATTATGCGTTTAGTTTGGATTCTGGCTTGTAATTTCTAGCTGTGAGACCAGTAATCCCTTCTCCTGAACTTTGGTGGGCCTTGGTCTCTGTTCCCAATTATAGGGCCCATGTGCAAACATAGACATCTGGAATTTCCAGCTTCATTCCTGGGTCTCAGCCACTGAGTATGTATTTTCATCTGTGCAGTGACAATACTTAGCTGATCAGCCTGTTTGCTCAGGCTTCAGAAAGGTGTGTAGATGGGGATTTTGGAGAGACACTCACTAATAATTCTTTGCTGACAGTTCCAATTCTCTTCACTCAAATACCAATGCCTTTGTCCTAACATTATTGAAATTAGTAAAATGTTGTTGTTATGAAAACTATATCCAGAGTGTGTTTAGAAGGAACTGGAGGAGGATATATAAGCATGTTTGCAATCTGTTAGAATAACATAGATGTCTTTCATGTTTAAAAATTGGAAAATTTTACCTACTCTCTGGATTAAGTGAGATGCTTTGACAACTCTAGATGTGAATTCTTGCATGAAGAGGTTGGCTGGAGCTGGGCAGCAGCTACCTTCTTCAGACTATGCATGTCCTCCCAGTTTTACACAGTTCCCAGGAGACTCACCTCATCTCGCTCATTTACTGACCTGCCTGGGCTCTTTTGGTATCTGTGTTTTTAACCTTGACAGGAACTTTGGGTTTTAATATTAATGTGATTTAATTTGAGGCTGAGGAATCTCAGCTGGCATTGAGTTTGCTTAAATAATTTGTAACTGAGATATGAGAACCAGATTTGCATTTTGGAAGACTAGGACATAGTGTGAAAGACGGTTTCACGAATTCTATATTAAATATCATCATTGTCAGTGCTTGATCTGGTTTAAATATTGAGTCACTGTTGGTATGTGTTACCTTGGAGGTTGAGTTTATAACTAAAATAGTGGAGCTGGGCGTGGTGGCTCATACCTGTAAACCCAGCACTTTGAGATGCTGAGGTGGGTGGATCACTTGAGGTCAGGAGTTCGAGAACAGCCTGGCCAAATGAGGAAACTCTGTCTCTACTAAAAATACAATAATTAGCTGGGCATGGTGGCTTGCACCTGTGTTGCCAGCCACTTGGGAGGCTCAGGCAGGAGAATCACTTGGACCCAGCAGGTGGAGGTTGCAGTGAGCCGAGATGGTACCACTGCACTCCAGCCTGGGTGACAGGTGAGACTCTATCTCAAAACAAAACAAAACAAAACAACTAAAATAATGGGAAATATTACAGTTATGAATCAAAAAGGTTGTCTTGCAGTCCTAATCTGGAGGACTTTGGGTAATGTAGAAGCAAATGAATATGAGAAATATGAGTCTCAATCTTTTGGATATTTAGATGAGTCTCAATCTTTTAGATACTTAGAAGTAGAAACATCTAAGATAAATCTCCACATATGACTGGCTGAAAAATAAAGAACTTACTTGCAGTTCTCCGCGAGATTACTAAAAAATAAGCAAAAAGAAATCCATTTAATTTTTCTTAAATGGAAAAACATAGTACTATGTAACATATTTTGTTGGAGTCTCTGAGGGGAGGACTTGTGTGGGCAAAGAAGGAAGCATTCCAAACCACCCTATAGATTAGTTTTAGATTAGTTTTACAATGCCAAACTAGATGTAATATTAAGCAGTGATGATGTAACGAAGTCAAAGGTAGGGTTTCCTTAAAGGCCCTCTTCATTTACTGGACCTGACAGCTTTGGGTCTAGTCTCAGGTAAAGACTGCTGTATCTTTCTGTTTCCTTTGAATAGCATTATAATGTTTGAGAGAACACTGAAAGCCTCTCTCCATTTAAACTTCATTATGGATTTCATCTCTCAATAATTCCGCCTACCTGTTATTTCATAATATTATTCAGTTTACTATTGATGAATCATAGCTTAGTCCTCTTTTAATTAGTATTTAAGAAGTAATATAGACCATATCTCTGTAATATAGACCATATAGGGTAATAAGGAAGCAAGGGAAGAATGGGAACCGCAAATCACTTTGACGGAAGTGAAGTGAAGAGGACCAAAAAGAACCAAGTAGAAAAAGACACATAGTACTTACTTATAGGTGCTGCCAGCTGACCTAAAACAATGAGATATCAGTGAAGATTTGTTTGAAAGGAACAAGTTTCCTTCTAGGGAGAGATATTTGTGTAGGGGAGAATCTTGGTAGTCACACAGCTCTGGGTGACAATGGCTAATTCTCTGTTAACAGCTCCAATTCTTTATGACCATGCATTCTTGGGTAAGTATTTGGGTCAGTTTCTTATCTCTTACAAAGCGGTTAGTGGAGTGATTCTAAGGATTAAATGGGGTAATGTAATTAAAGCACCTACATAATTCTATAGGAGGTGCAAAGTAAATATGTGTTTGAAATCACCTAAACGTAAGCTTCCTTCTCAGGGAGAAACTAGATAAGCAGAGGGCAGAGGAAACTGGGAGCTTTGAGTCAGGTAGCTGCACACAGAGGCAAATGAGCAGGGTAGGCCGGGCGCGGTGGCTCACGCCTGTAATCCTAGCACTTTGGGAGGCCGAGGCGGGCGGATCACAAGGTCAGGAGATCGAGACCATCCCGGCGAAAATACTCTACTAAAAATACAAAAAAATTAGCCAGGCGTGGTGGCAGGCCCCTGTAGTCCCAGCTACTCGGGAGGCTGAGGCAGGAGAATGGCATGAACCCCAGAGGTGGAGCTTGCAAGTGAGTGAAGATCATGCCACTGCACTCCAGCCTGGGCAAAAGGGGAGACTCCATCTCAAAAAAAAAAAAAAAAAAAAAAAAAAAAAAAAAAAAAAAAAGAAGTGAGCAGTATAGGGACAGGTCTCTAAGCTTTGTATAGAACAAGAACAACAACAGAAAACAGTAGAAAAAGAAACTGAACTTACGGCGGGGTGTTGGTGTTGAAGATGGACCAGCTGAAAAACAAAGAGGTATCTTAGGAACCAGTTTTTCTTCCATGATATTTTCCTTTCTATGTAGAGAGTTTCTTCTTGGTAGGTCATTAAAACAATAGGGAAAACTTTCCCTTTCGTATTCATTTACTTTTAATATGAATCAGCAGAATGTGAACTTTCAAAAAATCACTAATAACTTCATGGAATTTTGATGACGGAAAGGTTAAAGTGTTAGAAAAGTATGCACCCCAACCACAGAAATCTTAACACTTACAGGGAAAGGAGAGATTTTAGGACCCCACAGTTGTGAAAATATGGACTTACTGATGGCAAGTGGAATGGATCCAGCTGGTGAATAAAAGAGAGAAAATTATCTTTTTCTTTACTTGCTTGTTCAAATTGTTTTTCAATTTGTCATTTCCCTCATAATGCTGCATTTTAAACTACTGAGAAACTTTCCCCTCTGCTCTTTATTTTTTAATTAAATAGTAAAGTTTTGTTTTTTCCATATGATGTGAGTTGGCTCTGTGTCATCACCCAAATCTCACCTTGAATTGTAATCCCCATAAACCCCACATGTCAAGGGTGGGACCAGGTGGAGGTAATTGAATCACTGGGGTGGCTTCCTTCATGCTGTTCCCATGATAATGAGTGAGTCTCACGAAATCTGATGGTTTTATAAGAGTCTGGCATTTTCCCTGCTTGCACTCATTCTCTCTCCTGCCGCCCTGTGGAGAGGTGCCTTCCACCATGATTGTGAGTTTCCTGAGGTCTCCCCAGCCATGTGGAACTGTGAGTCAATTAGGCCTCTTTTCTTAATAAATTACCCAGTCTCAGATATTTCTTCATAGCAGCCTAAGAATGGACTAATACACCATATAATTATTTAAAAATTGAGATAATGATGGGTCATGTGAAAGCAAGACATCAAGGAAATAACAACTTCAAGCCACTAAAATCCTTAAATGGGCAGGGAAATTTTCCTCAGATATCTTTGCAAAAATCATTATCAATTCTTACTCCAAAAATTTAATGCTTGGCTGTTTTTGATGCTGTTGTTTATTCTTTCCATATTGAAATACATCTTCTCTTGAGTTCTGTGAGACCCCACCTTTACTAGTTCTCCTTTCTCCCTGTTCACCCCTTTTCTATATGCTTAGTTAGATTTTTCCCTTATTCTAAACTTCTAAAACTGATTAATCCTTACCCCTTCATTTTTACATACATCTTTGGTTATCTAATTTAGTCCAGTATTCTTAAATATTATCTATATGCTGATTACTGTCTAATTTATTTCCCACCCAATCTCTCCCTAAATCTTCAGACTCAATTATTTAATTGCTTTTTTTTTTTTTTTTTGAGACGGAGTCTCGCTCTGTCGCCCAGGCTGGAGTGCAGTGGCCAGATCTCAGCTCACTGCAAGCTCCGCCTCCCGGGTTCCCGCCATTCTCCTGCCTCAGCCTCCCGAGTAGCTGGGACAACAGGCGCCGCCACCTCGCCCGGCTAATTTTTTGTGTTTTTAGTAGAGACGGGGTTTCGCCGTGTTAGCCAGGATGGTCTCGATCTCCTGACCTTGTGATCCGCCCGTCTCGGCCTCCCAAAGTGCTGGGATTACAGGCTTGAGCCACCGCGCCCGGCATTTAATTGCTTTTGAATACAGAGTATATGCTTGGATGAGGGGCAGAATGTCAAGTGGGACTTTTCTTATTATTCCCAAATGGACAAGTAGGATCACAAAGCTGTGGAAAAGGAGGCTATAACTTCCCATTTCTCTCCTCAGCAAACTGAGGTGAGACAGCCCTCAGGAGGGATTGCAGCATTGCCAACTCCATAATTCAAAGGGAAAAGATTCTTGAAGCTGTGCAGTGCAGAGGTGCTGCTCACCGGCCTTTACAGATGATGGCCAAATTAGCTCTCCTATCTCAAGTATCACCCTTTTTCCAAGCCAATGTAAGCAAACAACTGTAAAGGGTAGGAGATTTAAGAGTCTTTGGAGTTGTGAGTAGTTAACAAAGGAATGATGTTGTAGGGGAGGAAGGAATTGTGCTTTCTTTTTCTGAAGGCAAAATGAGAAGCACTTTGAGATTTGCTTACAGTGATTGGGGATATCTGTGAGAAAGGAAGTGTGGCAACCCATCTCCTAGTTGAATAGTAGATTTGTTGATTTGTTTTGTGCCTATCTGAATAGAAGGAAAATTGGAGAGAGACAGTAGTGCAGAGTGTCCTTGTTCTGTGACAAGGATGCTTGAGCTTCCTGAGGGTTCACTGGGCAGTGCAAAATACATCCTGGCTTGAGTCCTCTTGCTAGTATGTCACTCAAGTGGGTGGCCTACTTGGTAAGGACATCTCTGCAGTACGGGCTATGAAGTATATTGCTGGGGAGGGAGCTGAGGGGCTCTGGAATAGGCAAGACTAGAGTCAGTACCACCATATCAGGGACTGGGCAGTGGAATCTCAGAACTTGGTCAAGTTTTTGTAGGTTCCTCCAAAGAACTCAAATATGTATCTCTGCAAGACATTTGGGTGTCTGCCCTAGATAACATCAAAGCACAGTCAGTCACAGGTTCTCAGAGAAAAAAATCTGCAACTGACAGAGGAAGGAGATTGCATGCCCCAAATCCATTCTCTCAACCTCAACACAGTGGGAATTATAACAGGGAGAGCAGGCAGGAAGGGGAAGCACATTGCATTTCTCCTCCCTATTCTGAGTCAGTATGCCTGAGACTGGCCACTAGGAGAGGAGAGGGTTTTAAGAGGGCTTGGCCTGAGTGTTTTTAATAACTTATCATTACTAGAAAATTATGGTATGCTACCAGGCTACATTAAGCAAAATAGTATGACACTGGTAGGAAACAGACACATAGATCAATGCAACAGAACAGAGAGCCCAGAAATAAGGCCACATGACTACAACTATCTGATCTTTGGCAAAGCTGGCAAGAACAAGCAACAGGGAAAGGGCTTCTTATTCAATAAATGATGCTAGGGTAACTGGCCAGCCATATACAGAAGATTGAAGCTGGACTCCTTCTTTATACCACATATGAAAATTAACTCGATGGTTTAAAGATTTTTTTTTTTTTTTTTTGAGACGGAGTCTCACTCTGTTGCCCAGGCTGGAGTGCAGTGGCGCGATCTCGGCTCACTGCAAGCTCCGCCTCCTGGGTTCACGCCATTCTCCTGCCTCAGCCTCCTGAGTAGCTAGGACTACAGGCGCCCGCCACCGCGCCCGGCTAATTTTTTGTATTTTTAGTAGAGACGGGGTTTCACTGTGGTCTCGATCTCCTGACCTTGTGATCCGCCCTGCCTCGGCCTCCCAAAGTGCTGGGATTACAGGCTTGAGCCACCGCGCCCGGCCAATGGTTTAAAGATTTAAGTGTAAAACCCAAAGCTATACAAACCTAGGCAATATCATTCTGGACATAGGAATGGGCAAAGATTTCATAATGAAGACAACAAAAGCAATTGTAACAAAAGCAAAAATTGACAAATGGGATCTAATTGAACTAAAGAGCTTCTGCCAGCAAAAGAAACTGTCAACAGAGTAAACAGGCAACCTACAGAATGGGAGAAAATTTTTGCAAACTATGCATCTGGCAAAGGTCTAATATCTAGCGCTTGTAAGGAACTTAAACAAATTTACAAGACAAAAACAACCCCATTAAAAAGTTGGCAAAAAAAGGGAATAGACACTTTTCAAAAGAAGACATACATGCAGCTAACAAACATATGAAGAAAAGCTCAACATCACTGATTATTAGAGAAATGCAAGTCAAAACACAATGAGATACCATCTCACACCAGGCAGAATGGCCATTATCAAAATGTCAGAAAATAGCAGATACTGGGAGGCTGTGGAGAAAAAGGAACAATTTTACATTGTTGGTGGCAACGTAAATTAGTTCAACCATTGTGGGAAACAGTGTGGCAATTCCTCAAAGACCCCAGAGCAGAATTACCATTCGACCCAGCAATCCCATTACTGGGTATATGCCCAAAGTAATAAAAATTGTCCTATCATAAAGAAACACACGTGTGTTTATTGCAGCACTATTCACAGTAACGACAACATGGAATCAACCTAAATGCTAGTTCAACCATTGCGGAAAACAATGTGGTGATTCCTCAAGGATCTAGAACTAGAAATACCATTTGACCCAGCCATCCCATTACTAGGGATATACCCAAAGGATTATAATTCATGCCGTTATAAAGACACATGCACACGTATGTTTATTGTGGCACTATTCACAATAGCAAAGACTTGGAATCAACCTAAATGTCCATCAGTGACAGACTGGATTAAGAAAATGTGGCACATATACACCATGGAATACTATGCAGCCATAAAAAAGGATGAGTTCGTGTCCTTTGTAGGGACATGGATGCAGCTGGAAACCATCATTCTCAGCAAATATTGCAAGAACAGAAAATCAAACACCACATGTTCTCACTCATAGGTGGGAATTGAACAATGACATCACTTGGGCACAGGAAGGGGAACATCACACACCAGGGCCTATTGCGGCGGGGGGGAATAGCATTAGGAGATATACCTAATGTAAATGATGAGTTAATGAGTGCAGCACACCAACATAGCACATGTTTACATATGTAACAAACTTGCACGTTGTGCACATACACCCTAGAACTTAAAGTATAATAATAAAATGCCCATCAACGATAGACCGGATAAAGAAAATGTACGTATACACAATATAATACCATGCAGCCATAAAAAAGAACAAGATCATGTCCTTTGCAGGAACATGGATGGAGCTGGAGGGTGTTATCCTTAGCAAACTAATGCAGGAAGAGAAAACGAAATACCACATGTTCTCACTTACAAATGGGAGATAAATGATGAGAACACATAGACACAGAAGGAAACAACAGGCACTGGGGCTTATTGAAGGTTGAAGGGTGAGAGGAGGGAGATGGTCAGGAAAAATAACTAATGCATTCTAGGCTTAATACCTGGATGATGAAATAATCTGTACAACAAACCTGCATGACACAAGTTTACCTATATAACAAAACTGCACATGTACCCCTGAACTTAAAACTTAAATAAAAATAAAGAAAGCAAGTTGATACTATTTAGCATAATATTTCCTACAAGTAAATAAAGGAAAAGCTAAAAAAGGCCAACCAAAGATATAATGAAATATTATTTGGCCACAAAAAGAACTGAATTACTGCTGCATGTTACCATGGGGATGAACCTGTTAAACCTTATGCTAAATGGAAGAAGCCAGTCACAAAAGACCTCCTACTGTTTGATTCTATTTATATGAAATGTCCAGAACAGCTGAATCTATAGAGACAGAAAGAAGATTAGTTGTTGCCTGGGGCCATGGTGTGGAGAGGGTTTTGGGTTGGGGGATAGTGGGAAGTGATTGCTAAACAGAGTTTTTTCTGGGGGGTGATGAGAATGTTCTAAAATTGATTCTGGTGATGGTTGCACAACCCTGTGAATATACTAAAAAGCACTGAATTCCACACTTTAAATGAGTGAATTGTGTCATATGTGAATGTCATCTCAATAAAGCTGTTATTTACAAAGATAACAAAGATAAAATTATGGGTTCTAAGACATCGTTAAGGGACAGAGAGGAGATATTTGCCAGAAAACATGCTTGAAGCCCGCTAAGGTCAGACTAATTAATTAGTCCTAAATGTCCCAGGCATCTAAAACCTAACATATGCAAAACTGAACTCACAATAGCATGCTATAAATCTGCTCTTCTTCCACGCTACCAAAATCAACAAATAGTCTCATTCGTCAAGTTACTTAGACCCCAAATCTAGGAGTAACCCTTGGTGTCTTCTTTTTCCCTTAAAATCACATTCAGTTGAATAGCAGGCCCTGTTGGCTTTGCCCTCAAAATAAATAAAATCTGAAGACCTTCTTCCCACTTCTACTCTGATCACTCTTCTCCTTGCCACTCTCACCTTTAGTTTCAGGCCTCTTAACTGGTCTTCCTGCTTGCTCTCTTGAGCCCTCACTCTCACCCCAGTTAATCCTCCACAATAACAGAATGATCTTTTAAAATTATAAAGTAGACCCTATCATTACCCTGTTCCAGCCCTTCAGTTGCTTGTCATGACACCTAGAATGAAATCTGCAATTTTGATTAAGGACTGCAGGGCCCGACATAATCTGGCTCTTGTCACTCTGGCCCTACCTCTGCCTCCTTCTTTCTAGCCTGGCTGGCTGTTTTGCATCCCCATAGCAGGCCTGTGCATGTTGTACTTGTTCCTTTTGCCTGAAGCACAGTCCCCCTTCTGTACCATCTTTCTTTAGTCTGTTACTCTTCTTATTTTTCTCCATGAATTTATCTGCCTGACATTTACTGTATGTTTACTTGCCGTTATTTGCCTGTTTTATCTCAACATATAAACTCCTTAAATGCAAGGACTTTGTCTTGCTCATGGCTATATTTCCAGTGCTTAGGATAATGCCTGGCCTAGAATAGGCCAATATATATTTGTTGAATACATATATTTATTAAATGCATTAATATCTTTGAAGACTTTTTCCTTTTTTTCTTTTAGTGTTTGACTTGTTCAATGCTGTTAGGTTTCTTATTTTAGTCTTCTTCAGATTGCTCTAGTTCTATTTCTCTGGGTTGGAATTCTCCAATTTGTTGGGGGCTTGTGAGGTATCACTCACATGGTGCTGGATTTCCTCATAGATTTCATAACTTTTAGTGGTTACTTATTCCTTGGGGGCTAGCTTTCATGGATATTCTATGATATAAATACCCTGGATTGTGGATCTCTTCTTGCTGGCTATCTTCCTAACTTCCTGGGTACACTGTCACTGAACCAGATCTCAGTTGTATTGACTCGGAATATTATGCACACTGCATGGGTAGCACACCTCCAGCAGGGCTCTGCACCCTGGACAGATCTAACTCTGGACCTGTGTGGGTGGCTCTGTTTTCATACTTGGGGCAGATGGGTGAAGATATTTTGGCTTCTCTGCATGGGGAGGCAGTATATTTTTTGCTACTGGCTTTACTCAGAGGGGCCTAATTTCAGTTTTCCGCATGTTGGATCTTGAGGCTTTTGCTGTCATTTGGGAGCAGATGTTGAAACCCTACCTTTGCTCCTGAGGCAAAGCTGCCACCTCTATTTTTTCATCCCCTCACTATTCCCATCAAGAGCTTAACTTTAGCTTCTTCTTACAATGTGTTCCTATATTCAATTTCTGCTCCTTGGAAATCATTCTTACCCACCTTTCTTATGCTTAAGCTTGGCTGTATATTTTTCATTTAAAGATATTGCCAGGTAACACTTTTTAAATGTTTATTTTAAATTCACGACTACCTGTGCAAGTTTGTTATTTAGGTAAACTTGTGTCGTGGGGGTTTGTTGTACAGATTATTTTGCTACCAACATGTTAAATCTAGTTATTTTTTCCTGATCCTCTCCCGCTCCCACCCTCCACCCTCTGACAGGCCCGTGTCTATTTTTCCCCTCTGTGTGTCCATGTGTTCTCATCATTTAGCTCCCATTTATAAATAAGAACATGCGGTATCTGGTTTTCTGTTCCTGCATTAGTTTGCTAAGGGTAATGGCCTCTAGCTCCATCCATATTCCGGCAAAGGACATGATCTCATTCTTTTTTTGGCTACATAGTATTCCATGGTGTATATGTATCACATTTTCTTTATTCAGTCTACCATTGATGGGCATTTAGGTTGATTCCATGTATTTGCTATTGTGAATAGTTCTGTGTTTAACATAACCATGCATGTGTCTTTATGATAGAATGGTTTATATTCCTTTGAGTCTATACCCAGTAATGGGATTGGCCAGCCAACACTTAGCTATCCAAAAAGCAGGTGGTATAATCCCTAGTTACTTTGGCATGCTTTTTTTCATCCTCTCTACTAGGATGATATATAGGATCCAAGACCCTATATATCTATTGGGTCTTGGATTTTTACATCTTTTTCCTGCCCATACTCTCTGATGACTTCTCTGAAAAGGACACTATGCATTCTATTTGGATTTTGGCTTGTAATTTCTAGCTGTGAGACCAATAATCCCTTCTCCTGACCTCAGGTGGGCCTTGGTCCCTGTACCCAATTATAGGGTCTATGCCCAAACATGGGCATATGGATTTTGCAGCCTCATCCCTGGGTCGGAGCCACTGTCTCTGTATTTTCATCTGTGCAGTGAGAATACTTAGCCAATCAGCCTCTTTGCTCAGACTTCAGAAAGATGTGTGGATGAGGACTTTGGAGAGACACTGGCTACTTCCGTGTGAATAGCTCTGATTCTCCTCTCTCAAATACCAATGCCTTTGTCCTAACATTATTGAAATGAGTAAAATGTTATTATGAAAACTATATCCAGAATGTGTTTAGATGGAACTAGAGGGGAGTATATAAGTATGTTTGCAATCTGTTAGAGTAACCCAGATGTCTGTCATGTTTAAAGCTTGGAAAATTTTACCTACTCTCTGGATTAAGTGAGATGCTTTGACAACTCTGGATGTGAATTCTTGCATGACGAGGTTGGCTGGAGCAGGGCAACAGCTACCCTCTTCAGACTATATGTGTCCTCCCAGTTTTACACAGTTCCCAGGAGACGCACCTCATCTCGCTCATTTACTGACCTGCCTGGGCTCTTTTGGCATCTGCGTGTTTAACCTTGACAGGAACTTTGGGTTTTAATATTAATGTGATATAATTTCAGGTTGAGGAATCCGAGCGATGTTGGGTTTGCTTAAATCATTTGTAACTGAGATATGAGAACCAGATTTGCATTTTGGAAAACTAAGACATAGTGTGAAAGGTGGTTTCATGAATTCTATATTAAATATCATCATTGTCAGTGCTTGATCTGGTTTAAATATTGAGTCACTGTTCATATGTGTTACCTTGGAAGCTGAGTTTATAATGGGAAATACTACAGTTACGAATCAAAAAGGCTGACTTGCAGTCCTAATCTTGAAGACTTTGGGTTATGTAGAAGCAAATGAATATGAGAAATATGAGGCATTTAGAAATAGAAACATCTAAGATAAGTCTCCACATATGACCAGCTGCGAGGTAAAGGTACCTACTTGCGGTTCTCTGCGAAATTACTGAAAAATAAGCAAACAAAAATCCACTTAATTTTTCTCAAATAGAAAACACATAGTATTATCTAATATATTTTGCTGGAGTCTGTGAGGGGAGGACTTGGGTGAGTAATGAAGGAGGTATTCCAAACCACCCTATAGATCATTTGGTTTTAGATTAGTTTTATAATGCAAAACTAGATGTAAGATTTAACAGTGATGATGTAATGATGAAATCAAAGGTAGAGTTTCCTTAAAGGCCCTCTTCATTTATTGGACCTGAATAGCTTTGGACATAGTGTTGGGAAAAGACCACTGGATCCTTGCACTATAATGTTTGAAAGAACACTGAAGGTTTCTCTCCATTTAGACATCATTTTGGATTTCATCTCTCTTTCTCTCTTTCTCTCTCCACCGCCCTGAAAATTCCTCCTACTTGTTATTTCATAGTATTGTTCAGTTTATTGTTGATGAATGCTAGCTTACTCCCGCTTTTAATTAGTGTTTTAAAAAAATTATAGGGCAAGCAGGGTAATAAGGAAGCAAGAGAAGAATGGGAAACTCAAATCACTTTGACAGAAGTGAAATGAAGGGGACCATAGAGAACCAAAGAAGAAAAAGAGATGTTATACTTACTTATGGGTGCCACGGGCGGACCTAAAAACCAAATTAGATATCAGTGAAGATTTCTTTGAAGGAAACAAGATTCCCTCTAGGGAGGTATATTTGTGTAGGGGAGAATCTTGGACACCGTTCTGGGTCCGAATTATGATTCTATGACTAAGTATTCTTGATTAAGTATTTGGCTCAGTTTCTTATCTCTTACAAAGGGGTTAGTGGAATTATTCTGAGGATTAAATGAGATAATGTAATTAAAGCACTTAAATAGTTCTAGAGGAGATACAAAGTAAATATATGTTTGAAACTATGTAAATATAACTTCCTTCTCAGGGAGAAGCTGGATGAGCAGAAGGCAGAGGAAACTGGAAGCTTTGAGTCAGGCAGCTGCACACACAGTTAGAAATGAGCAGGGTAGAGACAGGTCTCTAAGCCTTGCAGGGAACAAGAACAACAACAGAAAACAGTAGAAAAAGAAATTGAACTTACCGCAGGGTGCTGAAGGTGGACCAGCTGAAAAACAGAGGTATCTTAGCAACTGTTTTTTCTCCATGATATTTTCCTTTCTATGTAGAGAGTTTCTTCTTGCTAGGTCATTATAACAATAGGGAAAACTTTCCCTTTGGTATTCATTTACTTTTAATATGAATCAGCACAATGTGAACTTTCAGAAAATCATCAGTAACTTCATGGAATGTTGATGATGGGAAGGTAAATGGTTAAAGTAGTATGCACCCCAAACCCGGAAATCTCAGCCGTACCAGGGAAAGGAGAGATTCTAGAATCCTACAGTGCTGAAAACATGGACTTACTGATAGCGGGTGAAATGAATCCAGCTTGTAAATAGACCAGAGAAAATTATCTCCTTTTGCTTTCCCCTTTGCTCAAATTGCCTTTCAATTTGTTAAGTCTCTTGTAATATAACATTTTGACCTGCTGATAAACTTTCTTCCCTGCTCTTTATTTTTTAATAAAATAGTAAGTTTGATTTTTTCCATAGAGTTATTTAAAAGGTGAGAGAATGATGTGTCACGTGAAAGCAAAACATGGAGGAAATGCCCTATAATTTTTTAAAGTTGTTATTTAAAGTTTAGGCTTAAATCCTCTAAAGTCTCTAAAAGATGATACAAAATTTTCTTAGATGTTTTGGAATTTAAGTGTGGAAAAAGAGACCAGATTCAGCAGGAGGGTCAAATGAAAAAGGGTTATAGAAACTTCTTATCTACTCCTTTCTCTCCTACCATTTTTTCCCTTTTTAAGATAGTCTCTCTCTCTCTCTCTCTTTTTTTTTTTATTTATTATACTTTAAGTTCTAGGGTACATGTGCACAACGTGCAGGTTTGTTACATATGTATACATGTGCCATGTTGGTGTGCTGCACCCATTAACTCATCATTTACATTAGGTATATCTCCTAATGCTATCCCTCCCCTCTTCCACCTCCCCACAATAGGCCCCAGAGTGTGATGTTCCCCTTCCTGTGTCCAAGTGATCTCATTGTTCAGTTCCCGCCTATGAGTGAGAACATGTGGTGTTTGGTAAGATAGTCTCTTGTTGATGGGCTTTGAAATTTTGTAAAATTTTTTTCTCTGCTCTGACTTATCTCTTCCCTTTTTGCAGTGACGATAACTGCTTGAAATCCTGCAGGGGATTGTAAATTGGTAGTCTTAAAACTTTCCAGTACATCATTAATAATCTAGAGAGGTTTTGATAATGAGACAGCAAGGGGCCAAGATGTATCTCAAGCCCTTTGTATCCTAATATGGTCAGATAAAGACGCTCGGGCTCCACTAGAGACCAACTGAGTCGTAAAGGGGAGAATTAAATGAACACATAGACTTACTGATTGTGTGAGGATGCGATCTGACTGAAAAACAAGCAAAGATATTTTTTGTTACCCCCTTCTTGTTTATTTTCTTTTCCTACTCATTTTTTTTTCTATTGGCAAATTTACTAGTGATATACTTGCTTGAACTGTTTTTGTTTTTGTTTTTTAAATCAAAGGCACTAGAAATTTCCAGAAAACTAATTATCAGCTGGTTGAATTCTGGACAATGGGAAAACAAAAGGCTGAGAAAATAGAACTTCAAGTTCCATGTTGCATCTCAAGTTCCAATAGGCATCAGTGGACTTTGATAAGTGCACCACAGAGAAACAAATAACTGACTAATTGCCTGTATAGATGACTTATCTAGAAAGCAGAAACGGATCTATATCATTTTCCTCTCATTTTTTTTTTCCTTCTGCATGGGAAATTCCTAATTAACATTCTTTAGAGTCATGTAGAAACATTTTTATCTGTTTATTTTTTATGCAGGTCAGTGAATGTTCTAGAAACTTATTAATAATGTATTTATGCCTTTCTGCCCATGGACGCTATGGAAGAAGCATCGTTAAAGTCTCTCTTCTCCCAGCCGTCTTGTCTAAGTCAGAGTCTCCTAAAGAGCCAGAACAGCTGAGGAAGCTCTTCATTGGAGGATTGAGCTTTGAAACAACTGATGAGAGCCTGAGGAGCCATTTTGAGCAATGAGGAATACTCCTGGACTGTGTGGTCATGAGAGATCCAAACACCAATCGCTCCAGGGACTTTGGGTTTGTCACATATGCCACTGTGGAGGAGGTAGATGCAGCCATGAATGCAAGGCCATACAAGGTGGATGGAAGAGTTGTGGAACCAAAGAGAACTGTCACAAGAGAAGATTCTCAAAGACCAGGTGCCCACTTAACTGTGATAAAGATGTTTGTTGGTGGCATTAAAGAAGACACTGAAGAGCATCAACTAAGAGATGATTTTGAACAGTTTGGAAAAATTGAAGTGATTGAAATCATGACTGACTGCGGTGGTGGCAAGAAAAGGGGCTTTGCCTTTGTAACCTTTGATGACTATGACTCCATGGATAAGACTGTCATTCAGAAATACCATACTATGAATAGCCACAACTGTGAAGTTAGAAAAGCCCTGTCAAAGCAAGAGATGGCTAGTGCTCCATCCAGCCAAAGAGGTCGAAGTGGTTCTGGAAACTTTGGTGGTGGTTGTGGAGGTGGTTTTGGTGGGAATGACAGCTTTGGTCATGGAGGAATCTTTAGTGGTCGTGGTGGATTTGATGGCAGCCATGGTGGTGGTGGATATGGTGGCAGTGGGGATGGATATAATGGATTTGGTAATGATGGAAGCAATTTTGGAGGTGGTGGAAGCTACAATGATTTTGGCAATTACAACAATCAGCCTTCAAATTTTGGACCCGCAAAGGGAGGAAACTTTGGAGGCAGAAGCTCTGGCCCCTATGGTGGTGGATGCCAATACTTTGCAAAACCATGAAGCCAAAGTGGTTATGGTGGTTCCAGTAGCAGCAGTAGCTATGGCAGTGGCAGAAGATTTTAATTAGGAAACAAAGCTTAGTAGGAGAGGAGAGCCAGAGAAGTGACAGGGAAGCTATAGGTTACAACAGATTTGTGAACTCAGCCAAGCACAATGGTGACAGGGTCTAGCTGGTACAAAGAAGATATATTTTAGACAAATACTCATGTGTGTGGGCAAAAAACTCAAGGACTGTATTTGTGATTAATTGTATAACAGGTTATTTTAGTTTCCGTTCTGTGGAAAGTGTAAAGCAATCCAACAAAGGGTTTTGATGTGGATTTATTTTTTTTTTGCACCCATGCTGTTGATTGCTAAATGCAATAGTCTGATTGTGATGCTGAAAAAAAAAATAATGTATTTGTGTTTTGAGTAATGGAAAAATAAGGGACCAAGGAAATTGGAAGTTTATCATATCACAATGTGAATGCATACATTTTGGCTTAAGATATGTTAGACACTACTGGAGACAATTGAGTTTCAATCATGAAGGGAAATAGTCAAACTCACAAGAAGATCCAATAGCTGAAAAACAAAGAGATAAATCAATGTGTACAGGCTGCTGAAAGAGGAGCTAGTTTTTGTACTACTTTCCTGAAAGGAAATATCAGAAATGGCAATGGAAGAAACATCCTTCTTAGGGCAGGGGCATAGAGCTCTGTGCTGGGGAATATATCTGCCATCATGCCTTGTGGGGATTCTGCCTTCTGCTTAGTATAGGAGGCTGTAGGAAAGGGAGATGATTTATCTCTTCCCTTTTTGCAGTGAGTGGTTACTGCTGGAAATCCTGCAGGGGACTGGTAATTTCTTTAAACTGTGCTGCCTTTACCTTTCTCCTCCCTATTTCTGCCATTCTGTGAAAGCTTCATTTATTCATACAAGTATCCTTCCCTTCCCTTGTTGACAAGTCACTATAAACTTAGGGTAGTTTCTGAAGTATATCTCTCTATTTTGGGTTGATCAGTGGGTTTGGTATTCTCCTTTATTCATTTCCTTTTAGGGGTGGAGCAGCAGCTAAATAGTGGAATAAGCAAAAGAGATGAAGGAATATGAGTTTCTACACACACAAGACAGAAATGAACAGAGAGGAAAAGTATGCTAGGCCCTATAATAGGCATGGAACTTAACCAGTCATTACTGAAGTTTCAGCTGGTGGTAAGAAACAGAAGGAACACACAGTGGAGAAATCAACATGTGTAGAACCAAGTGAATTCAGTTCTCCCTTGATAGGCTTAAACAGGGTAACTGCAGAGAGGATATGGGGGGCGCTAAAATCTGACAGCTCAGTGCATGTCCAGTCTTACGTGCCTTATTTTGTGCTTTGTAGCCTCAGACCTGTTTCTGCTGGTCTGAGGCAGGAGATTAGTTATAAAGTGATAAAGTGAGGCTTTATTCTTCCTTCTCATTTCACTCAGCGACAGTAAATGCTTGAAACACTTCTAGAGGTTCATAATGTCTTAAACTTGTACTTCTATGTACTTTTGTCAGTCTCCTTTTCTTTTTCGTTTATTTTCTTTCTTTCTTTTTGAGGCAGAATCTTGCTCTGTTACCCAGGCTGGAGTGCAGTGGCATGGCCTTGCCTCATTACAGCCTCTGCCTTCCGGGTTCAAGCAATTACAGGTGCCTGCCGCCAAGTCTGGCTAATTTTTGTAGTTTGTTTTTTTTTTTTGAGACAGAGTCTTGCTCTGTCACCCAGGCTGGAGTGCAGTGGCATGATCTCGGCTCACTGCAAGCTCTGCCTCCTGGGTTCATGCCATTTTCCTGCCTCAGGCTCCCGAGTAGCTAGGACTACAGGCACCCGCCACCACAACTGGCTAAGTTTTTATTTTTATTTTTTGTATTTTTAGTAGAGATGGGGTTTCACCATGTTAGCCAGGATGGTCTCGATCTCCTGACCTCGTGATCTGCCCGCCTTGGCCTCCCAAACTGCTGGTATTACAGGCGTGAGCCACTGCGCCCGGCCTAAGTTTTATATTTTTAATAGAGACACAGTTTCATCATGTTGGCTAGGCTGGTCTTGTAAGTGATCTGGCCCATGGGGCCTCCCAAAGTGCTGGGATTACAGGCGTGAGCCACTGCGCCCAGCATCTTTTTTTTTTTTTGAGACAGAGTCTTACTCTGTTGCCCAGGCTGGAGTGCAGTGACACCATCTCGGCCTACTGTAACCTCCACCTCCTGAGTTCAAGTGATTCTCCTTCCTCAGCCTCCTGAGAAGCTGGGATTACAGGCGTGCGACACCACTCCCGGCCAATTTTTGTGTTTTTAGTAGAGATGAAATTTCATCATGTTGACCAGGCTGGTCTTGAACTTCTGACCCCAAGTGATCCACCTTCCTCGGCCTCCCAAAGTGCTAGGATTACAGGAGTGAGTCACTGTGCCTGGCCAAATTTTTGTATTTTTAGTAGAGACAGGGTTTCACCACGTTGGTCAGGCGGGTCTCAAACTCCTGACCTCATGATACAGTTGCCTCGGGCTCCCAAAGTGCTGGGATTACAGGCATGAGCCACTGTGCCCGGCCCCGACCTCATTTTCTTTAGTCACTCTTTTTTACCTAACCTTTTAATTAATTAATTATATTTAAGAGGTACAACTACAGATTTCTTATGTGCATATATGGCAAAGTGGTGAAGTCTGGGCTTTTAGTGTACCCATTACCCAAATAGTGAATATTCTACCCAGTAATAACCTTTCAATTGACTTGAAAAGTTTTCTTCCTACTCTCTTTACTAGGGCTGTTGGGAACCACTAATTTTTGTTAAAGTCATTTAAATTTTAATCAATTCATTTTGCACTTTCTCCAAATCACTTATAACTTAGGGAAAAGCTAGGAAGGAATAAAATAGCAATATAATTTTCATTTATACACTATCATATTTTTAAAGTGTTTACACATAGGAGAGAGGGAGTCAGGCAGGGGAGAAAAGGGAAAGGGAATTCATGTATCCATGTAGATTCTCTGGCACATGGTGGCTATTAGGGAACTTTGGACCACATATGACCCTTCCTTTAGCCCCAGTGAGATCCTCTGAGGTGGGCTGGCTTATGTTTATCCTCTGAGTAATAATTATGAGAACTTCCAAGGCTATAAGTCTTGGCAATATCTGTGAGTACTGAGGAAATCAGTCTTGATTCAGGGGAATAGTCAATAACAAATGGCTCTTATTCATGCACAAAAAGGATAGTTAGAACCAGAATTTAGGGCAGTAAATATCCAGTTTTAATGGTCATAGTATGATTGTGTGGGATGCTGCCTGCCCTCTACACATTTTGGGTTTGTTTTCCCAAGTGATCTTATAGGACTGTAAACTCCATGGCACCAGAGACCAACCAAATCTCTCTCTTCCTTATTCATGACTTTATCCTCAGTGCTCAGCTTAGTATCTGATACATGCTAGGAGATCAGCTAGATGAAGGAATGTTTGTTTGAATATATGTGACTTGCCTTCTGATAATCCTTCCTGCTTGACTTAAACTTTCTAATGCTATCCCTTTATTTCTAGACTCAGAATTTCCCATGTCCTGGGGTTGGTTTGATTCCCTATATTTTAACACCTGTTTCTCCCTAGTTCGTCACAATATGGACTTTCACTTTGTTCTTTTCCATATGTGATGCTTCTGCCAGTTCCTGTAATTACAGCCCAATTACTGTCATTTCGTGTTCCACGAGGTGCTCTGTCCTTTCTTTTCCTCTCTGTCGTGTGTGTTTGCGCATGCGCGCACGTGTGGTGGGGCTGAAAGGTGTTTGGAGATAGAGAGCAGGATAGGACATGAGGAAAGAGAAAGGCCTTTGGAGAGAAGACCGGAGAACTCAGGTTAGACTAGACCCAGAATAGTATTTCCTGTAAAATTTTATTGTATTTTCTCCCTTTTGTATTTATTCTTAAAATTTGATTTTCTTTTCTCATTTCCTCCTCATAGTCTCCATTATCTTTGAGTAGGCCCTTTAGAAACTACAAAGCACTTCAGAACTGGAAAGCTGCCCTTATTATTCTCTCTCTGCTACTTTAGAAAATTCTTCTGTATTGTTATAGAAGACATTATGACTATTTCTGGGGAAATTTTCTTACTCTTTTTCTTTAAAAAAAAATAGCCCTGGAGAATTCTCAGTAGGTTGCAACCAGGAAGCATAAAAACATGCATAAAACAACTGCTCTTATGGCAGTAAGACACATCTAGGGCATTTCAGACAGGGAACAGGCCCTCTAGACACTGTAGAAGATCAAGGAACCTGGAGGGAGAAGGATAGATAAGGTACTTACCATTGGGTCCAGGATATTGTACTAAAAAATAGAAACAAACAAATTAAACACACATACACACACACACACACACACACACACTTATATTTTTTGAGACAGAGTCTCACTCTGTCGCCCAGGCTGGAGTGCGGTGGGGTGATCTTGGCTCACTACAACCTCCACCTTCTGGGTTCAAGTGATTCTCGTGCCTCAGCCTCCTGAGTAGCAGGGATGACGGGTGCCCGCCACCATGCCTGGCTATTTTTTGTATTTTTAGTAGAGATGGGGTTTTGCCATGTTGGCCAGGCTGGTCTTGAACTCTTGACCTCAAGTGATCCGCCCACCTTGGCCTCCCGAAGTGCGGGGCTTACAGGTGTAAGCCACTGCGCCTGGCCCAAAAACACCTCTATTAGTGCTGTTTTCCCAAGGCAAGCAGTGAAAATGATTTTCTCAGGAATTACTAAATCTCATTATTCAGGATTAAATATTTTTCATTGCACTACTGCTGTACTGTAGCCTCTCCATAAGAACCAGATCTTCTTCTAGGAGATTATTAACCCTGTTTTAGTTAGCATAACCACTTCATTCTTGCTTTTCATTATAGGTGTTAGAGGTGAGATCCTTAATTGTATTCCTTTCCCGATATTCCCCCAGTCTTTTTTCCTCACATCACTCTGTTTCACTCTCAGCTATCTTTCTTTTATATTCTTGTTCATTTCTTATATTCTTTTCCAGATTCGATTACACCTTTGCCTTAGGAAGCTATTCTAATGATTATTGACAAGCCACTATAATCATTATTAGAACAATGCCTGTCTGTTATGAATTTTAAGGTAATGGAATTTCCATTTGCTAAAATATAATTGGTTGCCTAGAGAGATGTTAGTGTTAATCCAAACTGCACCATTTTGTAAGCCTCCAGCTATTTTGAAGACCTTGGTCAAAGTGAAACATTCCACGGGGGTTCAGGCTGTGAGAAACATTCTGCCTAACCACCTGACTACAAGGTGGACAAAGGGCCACCTAAAGAAACCTCCCTATCATATTCTGCTGGGAGAAAGTGCAAGGAACACCACATTCTGCAGGAACAAGGACCAGAACCCCCTCATCATGGGAACATCTTATCAATATCCTGCTGGGCAGCAAGCCATACTACCCAGACCCCTCCCACCCATACCTATAAGTATCCCCAGCCTGTAAGCAGCGGTGGACACTGGCATTAGGCTAGTTCCCCACTTCTGTAGGTCTTATGCTGGACATAAAGCCTGCATTTGCTGTAGAGCCACCACTCTCTCTGTGTCTTTCTTTAACCCTTGCCTTCCCTCCAAAACCTAACAGTTAGGATATGGGGAAATGAAAGTCTAAGACATACGATTTTTAGATTCTTTAACCCAGATACTTAAACAGTTGGGGCCAGTCTCCTTCAGACATAGTAAGAAGCCAACAGAGATAAGTTGATATATACAGGCAGCTTACCAATAGGTCTTGGAGTTTGCACTAAAAAGAAGTTGAAATTGGCATATTAGTATGGTTATTTGACTGGGGAGTATATTTTTCACTAATTTTATCCTGGAAGTGAGGCTTTGAGAGGTAGAGCAGGGGAGAAGAAGTGGTATCAGTTATGAGATCATTAGGGAGAATTAATCCAACTATGTTAACTATAGAAAAAAGGAAAAAGGATATTTAGCATTTACTGCAGTATTTCAGCCCAAGGTGAAGGTTTTTGTAGGATTCTTGCCAACCTAAGAGATACTAGGGAAAGGTGAAACTTCGTTATTAGGTATTAATATTATTGCTAGGAGGGAAAGGTGAAACACTTCCTGTCAGTAGGAGTAGAAAATATTTCTTTCCCAAGGGACTGTTCTTTCACTAAAATCTTTATTTCTGATCAACTAATATGTTCCAGAGGTAGACATTAGAATAGGAGGTAAGAATCCAGTTTCCTCTTCGCACAGCTTCCAGCTTATTGGAGAGTGATAGAGCAGTGACTGCTGCTTTGATTAGCTTTAGAGTCTGTGAGCAAAGAGTCAACAAAACCTTCTGGTTTTTTTTTTTTTTTTTTTTTTTTTTTTTTTGAGACAAGGTCTCACTCTGTCACCCAGGCTGGAGTGCAGTGGTGCTATTATAGCTCACTATAGTCTCCACCTCCTGGGCTCAAGTGACCTTCCCACCTCAGCCTCCTGAGTAGCTAGGACTACAGCTGCATGCCACTATGCCTGGCTAATTAAAAAGAATTTTTTTTGTAGAGATGGGGTCTTGCTCTGTTGTTGCTCAGGCTAGTCTGGAACTCCTGGTCTCAAGTGATCCTCCTGCCTTAGCCTCCCAAAGTGCAGGGATTACAGGTGTGAGCCCATGCCTGGCCAAAACTTTCAGTTTTTAATGAGAATTTGACCTTCAGTTGGTTTTCTAGCTCTGATCACTTGATGACCTGATAAATATCGAAAGCCTGTTATATTTATTTATTTATTTTTTTGAGACGGAGTCTCACTCTGTTGCCCAGGCTGGAGTGCAGTGGCATGATCTTGGCTCCCTACAACCTCTACCCCCTGGGTTCAAGTGATTCTCCTACCTTAGCCTCCTGGGTAGCTGGGACTGTAGGCACACGACACCACACCCAGCTAATTTTTGTGTATTTTTTAAGTAGAGATGGGATTTCACTATATTGGCCAGGCTGATCTTAAACTTCTGACCTTGTGATTCGCTGGTCTTGGCCTCCCAAAGTGCTGGGATTACCGCGCCTGGCCGAAAGCCTGTTATGTTATTTAGCAACACTGCTTGCATAAGAATGATCCTTGATGTCAGACTGCATCTGAACTGGGAGAACTGTAAATATGTATTAAGAAGCTATAACTTTGGGCTTCCCTGAGTGCAGTGACCCATGTATTTGGTCATATTCCTTACGGGATCCCTGCAGGTAATGTGTATGGGGTTCTTATAGGAGATTTTAGTTCCTGGTAGACCTGTGGGGTTTCTAAGCCAGGTCAGCTCCCAATTCATCTAACAGAAGGCCAAGCAGAATAAGTCCTAGGTGGCTATGTGGACAGCTGCATAGATCATGGCGAGTACTGCTCCCACAGCAGAGGGATAGCTGATAATGCCCTTGCTGGCAAGCTGTGCGTCCTGCCTTAGGTCCTACTGAGTAGACTGGTGCCAGATGAGAGCTATGGTAATCTTGTAAGTCTGCAAGGTTAGTTGAATCTGAAAAGACCATATCCTGCTAAAGACCCAGTGGGCATAGCAGTTAATAATCCTTCACTTCAGTGTCACTCAGGATGAGAAACATTCAAGTTTTGATCAACAATCCCCGAACTTTTAACTCTGATTTTTTTTTTCCTGTGTAAAACACCTAGAAGGTGGCGCTTCCAGATCTGGATACCCTTGGCTATGAGCAGTAGACCAGTTATACGTTTAGATATTATGCTAATAGTTGCTTTGTCTGTATCTACAAATATGTATCTTTGATTCTGAAGTAGAACTCTTAGGAAACCTGCCCTCTTGACATAAGTTACTAAATCCTTGGATAGGTGATCACTTCAAAATGTATTTTGTTTCTTCGGTTTTTCTATATTTTCTTCTCATTTCCAGTTTCAATTTATGACTTCTTGTACCTTTATTTTTATTCTCTTTCTCAACATATTCATTTCTCTTCTTTATTCTCTTATGTGCCAATTCACTTACTCTTTCTCCTTCCAATTTTCTTCCTACTTTTTTCTTTTTAAATTTTCTCCTATTTATCTCTCTCTAACCTGCATCTTCATTCTTTATCTGTTACTATTTGTGTTACTCATTCTCTCACTTTATCTCCTCTAGGCCTTTACTACCTTTTAATCTCAACATTAGAAGTTCATTTTATTCACTGTTAATAACCTGTTATAACACCCAAAAATGGAAAGATAGTGGAAAGAATGAAGAGTTAGTAAAACTTTAGTCTTAATTTTATTAACTAACCCATCCTCTTATTTTTTTGAGAAATGACTCCTGGCCCTCAGTTTCCTCATTTCTAAATATGAGGATAATAACTGCCTTACCTACTGCCATTTGATGTTGTTTAGATGCAACAAAGTAATGTACACGAGTGTTAGAAAAACAGTAGTAAGACACTATAGGGATCACTCAAAGAATGTGACTACGTTGCTAAAAGTTGCTGAAAATAGAGCCTAACTCTTCTGGAGAGAACTTTTCAGGGCAATTAGAAAGGAAAGAAAGGCCGGGCGCGGTGGCTCAAGCCTGTAATCCCAACACTTTCGGAGGCCAAGGCGGGCGGATCACGAGGTCAGGAGATCGAGATCATCCTGGCTAACACAGTGAAACCCCATCTCTGCTAAAAATACAAAAAAATTAGCCGGGCTTGGTGACAGGCACCGGTAGTCCCAGCTACTCAGGAGGCTGAGACAGGAGAATGACCTGAACACGGGAGGCAGAGCTTGCAGCGAGCAGAGATCACGCCACTGCACTCCAGCCTGGGCCACAGAGCTAGACTCTGTCCGCCCCCCCCCACCAAAAAAAGAAAGAAAACTTAAAATTTGCATTATTTTACATAGTGAAGATTATCTAATAATGGAAAAATCATTTGCATGGAAAGAAAATCAGGAAGTTTAGGTGCTGGGTTCTAAATCTTTATTAAATATTGGCTCTACAGAGCTAGATTATATGCTGAAGTGGAAACAGCTTAGGACCATCTCTAGTGGGATATTTTTCACTTTGCGTTTCAGCTTCATAGTTAATATATTTTTATTGCAAAACCTGGATGAGTCCAACCTGAAGGAGCACTGGGTGAAATTATGAGGTGGCAGAAGGACTTGATCCTTGAGTCCTTGGGCATGAATAGTTGAATTAAAAATAGATTGATGTTCTAAGTAAAGTACCAAAAGGTATTATAATTGAGAATCAGATGACTTACCAATGGTTTTGTGAGACAGCTCTAAAGAAAAAAGAGAAAAGAAATCAGTAGCTATATATATATTTTATATATACTTTTTATTTATGTACTTTCATTTATATACTTTTCCCAGTAGGAATCTGAATCACTAATGTCAACTTCAGCTGCAGCTGAGTAGTAGAAATGGTGACTTTCTTGCTATGGCAAGCTAGTACATATAAGGGCCTCCTCATCTAAAAATCCCTTGTGTGATGGTGAGGAGCCATTGAAAATCTGCAAGGGTTCATCCTCCACTTTGTAGTTTGTTTTTATTGGTGAAGTGTACGTTTACAGAGCTAATCATGACTTACTGAAATGCTAGGTCGAAGAAAAATAAGAGGTTGAAGAAAATGTGAACTCCAAACCCTTGAAATCCCAACATGGAAACCAGGTAGCGATCCCTAAGATACTGCAGGAAAGTAAAATGCTCACTGTGGAGAATCAGACAGCAAACTTACTGATAGGTCCTGTAGCTCCAGCTGCGACAGAGAGAGAGAGAGGGAGAAAGAAAAAGATATCCGTATGCTTCACCACTGTGAAGGAAATTCCCATTGCCTAACACTCGCCCTAGGGAGTATCATAAATAGAAACGGGAAGATCAAGAGTTGCTTGTATGGCGAGCCTCAGGCAGGCTCCCTGTTGCACAATATAAGGGACCTACAGGGATGGAGGCCTCCTCCTGCTTTCAGTGATGGTTGGAAATCTTCAGAGGGTTGGAAAAGATTCACTCCATATTAATCTGTTATGCCTCTATTTTTCTTACATTTTCTTGCCCCTTGTCCCCAGTTTCCTTAGAGACATGGTTTATTTGAAAGATGTACCTTCTGTTGCTGATGGATCATTATGACTATTACTAAGAGGGCTGTTTTGGTTTATATTTTTAAATGTTAGCCTGTGAGATTTCTTAACACTTCGTGGATGGCCTCTTTGCAAACTATGTAACAGGAATGCTAGGGGAATTGAGAAAGACAGTGTTAAGAAAGCATGTCACCCCTAAACCTCAGCATCACACAATATACCCATTAGCAAACCTGCATATGCACCACCTGAATCTAAAATAAAAGTTGAAATTGTTTAGAAAAATGCAGAGCAGATCAGGCCCCAAGACCTCGTAGGTCAGATATCAAAGGGACCACAGTGGAAAAACAAACTTGATACTTACGAATAGGGGCTGTGAATTGCACTGAAATACAAAAAGGAGGAAAGTGTGGTTTGACATTAACAGAATTTTCATGTTACCGGTATTGTTTCTAAATAAACTATGAAACAATTCAACCAGAGGAGAACAACTCCTGTGGGACTGCAGATAATCTTAGCCTGGAAGCCGCATAACCTTCCTACCAGTTTAAATCATTCAACATCCATCTTAAATGAGAAATTTAGGTAACTAAAAAATAATAAATATAAATAATTAAAATAAAATACAATTTTAAACATGAATTATGTGGCTTTCCCTTATCCTAAATTCAGTAACAATTCAGGATATTGTGTCTGATGGCTTGGGCATCAGAAGGTGTCAGAAGATTTGAATACAATTAAGAAGTATGAGTGAGAAATCCTGTAGGGGTAGAAATGGTAACAGTTAGGATGTGGAGAGGACCCCATATCCCACAGAAGGCCAAAGAATGTTAGAGGAAACAGAAAAGGAACTCACTTATAGGTCTAATAGTTCCAGCTAAAATATGGAAAAAACAAAATAGAACTAATGAGAAAATACTGTTTGCATTAAAATTCTTTCTGGGAAAACATCACAAATGTAGACACCAGGAGCAAAATTTCCACTTCCGTGGAGGAACAAATAAAGTTTACAAATGCTTCCTTCTTCATCTTGGAGGACCCCGGTTACTGCTGGAATCTGCCAGCTGGAACTGTAGGGATGCACATTTGGTCAGGCAGCGTTCCTTCCCCTTTCCCGATGGGTGTCCTGCTTGTAGCTCAGTAGATTACACAGGCCATTGCCTGTCTTCCAGCTGGCTAATTTGAACTTGCTTAGCTAGAATCTATAGCCTCATCTTCTGAAGGAGACAGTGGGAATTTCTGTCTCTGTAGTGATTTTGGCCCATATTCAACAGAGTAACTTGGCCTGCCATATAAGAGGGAATAGAAACTGCTAGGTTGACTTAAGACATTTATAGGTATGAGTAGTGGGCAAAGGAATTGAGACACTAGACCCACATACTTGTTAATAATGCAGTAACAGTCTTCTTATTTATGACCACATACACACACACACACACACACACGCACACACCCCACCACACCTCTCTACACCTCATGCACCTCGCAGGCTATAAGTGATCCTCTCACCTTGGCCTCCCAAAGTGCTGGGATTACGTGTATGAGCCACTGTGCTTGGCCTAATACGTGCTTTTATGATACCTACCCAGTATTTGCTCTCAAAGTTTGACTTGATTATTTTAATAATGTTTCATTTGTATAAATACTCCAAGAGGAGTAGACACAGGATGTGATATACCATGAGCTTTAATTCTCAAATCACTTTTTTCCTCTTTCCTTCAGAGTTAGTGCTGCGTCAGGGTCTCAAGCTCTGAACATCCTCAAAATTGAAGGATGGAAATGTGTTAGAAAGTGAATTAAACCCTGATGAGTTTCATCTTTCTTGTCTTTGACTTTAAGATCACTCTTGGTGTGGGAAATTGGCCAGGGCTGGAAAAGCTGGTTAAATTTGGACCAAGTGCATTCATCTTTTTATTTCCTCTCTCGGGGCAGAGAATTAAAATCCTGTAGAGCAATGGTTCTTAAACTTTGGTATGCACGCAAATCACCTGGGCATCTTACTAAAATGCAAAGTCTGACTTAGTAGGTCAGGGGTGGGCAACAGGCTCAGACTCTGCATCTCTAAAACTCCAAGGTGATGTTGATGCAGGTCCTTGGATTCACTTTAAGCATCAAGGTCATAAAGGGCGGGTAAAATCTCAGATCATATAAAAGTCATTGTTTCCATTTACCATTATTTTTTTCCTTTTTAAACCAATTTCCTCTCACTTATCCCTTATTTTCTATTCCCAACCAATGCTTCTTCCAGAGGTGTATGCTACAGTTTCATTTAAAATTCTATCTGGATACTTCTTTCAGATTTATTCTTTGTTCATAGCAGGGGATATACATCCCACACAAACATCAGTGACAGTCTGGGATCCTTGGTCAGTGAGCTGGGACTCACTGCATGTCACTGAAATTTTCTTGGTGGGTCTTAAGTAGAATGGCCACCATCAAGCCTCTTGCTCTGAGTGTTACTGAGTTTTCTCACAGGGGAATCTTTCTTCTTTTCACTTGACCATTTTTTGTTTTTCACTCTTTTCTCTTTGCTGTTGAATCTCAAGAGTTTGGAAAAGTTAAAGGTAATAGTACTTTCTTACAGAGGCACCACAGTTTATTAAGATAAGAATAGAGAATAAAGAAGGGGAAAAGAATGAACAATTTGTGAAAGAAACAAAAACACCTAGAAATATGAATGTCTTACATATTCTAACAGTTTAGTAGAGCAAAGCACATGAGAATTAAAGGGCAGAAAAGCAACTTACTAATGGCTCCTGCAGTTCTGGCTAAAATACAAACAAAAAAGGTGAGTTTAGAGACAGCATGACTCAAGGGTGTTTATCTCAGGGAGTTTCAGATCAAGCATTTACTACATATTTGATTTACATGGAAAGGCAGCAAGAAGGTAAGTAAGCATTTTCCTTTTTTCCTTAGGAGACTGTGAAAATCATACTTCCTGCAGTTATTATTCTTAATTTTCATTATCTTCCTGCTGTCAAATCCTTCTAAAGATTATAGATAATTTTCCCTGGCCCCAGAATCTTTTTCACAATTTCATTAATTAATCTAGTTTTTATTATAAGAATTTCCCCTTTGCTAAATGAAAAAATTAATCAGTCACTTATAGGATCTTGAAATCAGCCTCAAATTCCTCATACTGGTAAAAGAAAGAGAGAACAGTAAAATTGCAAGTTTTTCTCCTTTCCTCCACCTTTATGTGCCTTCTCACCACCCTCCCCATTCCTCTGGTAGCAGGCACATTGTAGAACATCCAAATCATTACACTTGGTATGCATGTATCAAAATATCACATATATCCCATAAATTTGTACAATTATTAGGAGTCAGTAAAAAAAGGACTGAGTTGTGTATATGGGAAACTTACAGAGAGGTTCTTCAATTGTTTTTAAACATTTTATACTACCTATAATAAAAATTGAAAAGTATATTATTAGATATGATTTAGATTAGACTTTAGACTAAATTAGATTTAGACTTTCAGAAGGCATGGAGATAGATAATCCCATTCCCTCCTCCTCCTCCCCAGGTGTGGTACAAACAGTCTTGAGGTTAAAGACCTGAGTCCCAGTTTTGCTATTCTTTAGCTCTGTGATTTTGGGCAAGTCACTAAATGTTTTGAACATTAATTTTCTCATCTCTAAAACAGAAGTGGTGTCCCCCATCTTACTTATATTGTGAAGTTGCAGTGAAAAATCAGGAGTAATAACAGAAAGGAAAGCTGAAAAGTTGTATTAGAAATGTTATGGAAAGAAATATTCAGTAACTATAAACGAATGAAATACTTTGGCAAAGTAGTAAGCTACTTTATTTTACTTTTTTTCTGCTTTATTTTTTCCTTTTATTTCTGACTGTCATTTGAAAAGTTCTGAGTCCTGACAGCAGAGCATTATAATGTGCACTTAATTGTGTTTTTATTTTTGATTTATTAATTTGTGTTATTTTAATCTTTAAAATAACCCTATCTTCTTGTGTACCTTAGTACCTTAATTATGTCATTTTAATCTCTCTTGTTTCTGTCTTGAGAAATAACCAATCATATTTTAAGATGTTGAAAATTTTGCAATTTTTTATCTTAAAAGAATTGAATAATGTGTTTCCTTCTTTGTGTATAATTATTTTTCGCTTATTTGTTACATTGCTGTTTTGGGAGGGAAATGGTAGCTTTCCCCAGAAACAACAGGATCTACCCTCAGCATTTGGAAAGAGATGTCTGTTTTTCTATGTGGTATTTTAGGCCATTAATCACTGAACTGTCAGTTTCTTGAGAAGGTGAAGCCACTTCCACCACCAAATAAGGATAATTTTAAAAGGACAGTTTTCTATACTTAAGATTTTTAAGATTTAAGATATTAACCTATGTTAGGAGTGACAATTATACTTGAGTTATGCATATTTAATTTTGATCAATTAGTAATGACTATCTGGAGATGAGAAGAATTTTAGGATACATGTGGGCTGAGCAGGTAAGAGAATCATGATCAATTATTGATGTCTGCCATAGGCAAAGGCATGAGCAGAAATGTAACACAGGTCATATATATTCCATTCCTGACCTAAAGTAATATGGAATAATGAGGAGAAAGGAATTTTTCTTTTCTTTTCTTTTCTCTTCTTTTTTTTTTTTTTTTTTTTTGAGACAGTCTTTGTCACCCAGGCTGGAGTGCAGTGGCACAATCTCGGCTCACTGCAACCTTCGCCTCCTGAGTTCAAGGCATTCTTGTGCCTCAGCCTCCTGATTAGCTGGAATTACAGGCATGCGCCACCACGCCCAGCTAAGTTTTGTATTTTTATTGGAGATGAGGTTTCGCCATGTTGACCAGGCTGGTCTGAAACTCCTGGCCTCAAGTGATCACCCCACCTCGGCCTCCCAAAGTGCTGGGATTACAGGCATGAGCCTCCGTACTGGGCCAAGAAGAGAAATTCTTGAACTGGGTATTTTGTGGCGTTTCCCAGCTGAAGACCAATAAGTGGGACAGTAAAAGGCATTTACTTGTTGCCTTACAGAGCAAAGAAGCAGATAAAAAAACTTAGGATGTACATATCCTGCCAAAATACTGAATATTATGTGTTTTGGATTAAGGACACTGTCTCTGTGGATATTCTTCCTAATGGGAACATCCAAGTTAGTTTGTTTAGAGAGTACCACATTTTCCATACCAGACAGAATTCCTCATTATCTTTGTGGGGATCACAAACTCACTTGCATTAAGGGGTCCAGCAGGTCTCATGATTGTGAATCTGCTAGAGTTATAAGGGATAGAGATGGTGAAAAGTCCACGCCCTACTCAGAGGCATTCAAATTCAAAGTTTAATACAATGCCGTGCTGGCCAAACAAAACACATCTACAGGTGGCACTGGGCTACTGTGGGCTAATTTGGGAGCTGTATTTTCAGATAAGAAGAGATGATTTAAGTGAGCACCATCTATACTTCAGCAACAGTGCAGTTTGAGATCAGCATCATATGGGTTGTGGCCTGAGTCGGGATAGGGCAAGTGAATCCCTTTCTTTTCATTATTTTAAGGATAGGTATTGGTTGGGTCACATTTAATTAAAACCTGTGAGTAATAAACTTGTTCAGACTGTGAAGCATCTGAAAGTTTTGATGCCTTTTAGAAAAAAATAATGAAATATGATATATTTAATTCCGTCTTTGAACTAGCAAAGAAACAACTTTGCTAGTAGGAAATGTGACCCTAATATGCAACCACAAAAGTAAAAGTCAATATGAAAAATTTTGTAGGAAAAGCACATAGATCAGAAAAAGAATCTGTCCAGCCAGAGTTATCTGTTTTGGATTTTTTCCCGATTTCCTCACTTCTCTGCTCCTCATTCCTGTCACAGTCTTCCCTTCATTTAGAAAATGTGTTCATTTTTTTTTTTGACAACCAATTGAAATCAGTTCCAGAAGGTTTATTTAAATTTTACCTCTTTGGTTTTCCTCTCTTCTCCATTCAATTTTTTCAGCTTCCCTCACTTCTCTGTTCTTTTATTTTGAGATGGAGTCTCACTCTGTCACCCAGGCTGGAGTGTAGTGGTGCGATCCCAGCTCACTGCAACCTCCCCTTCCAGGGTTCAAGTGATTCTCCTGCCTCAGCCTCCCTAGTAGCTGGGATTATAGGCACATACCACCATGCCCAACTAATTTTGTATTTTTGGTAGAGATGAGGTTTCACCATGTTAGCCAGGCTGGTCTCGAACTCCTCACCTCAGGTGATCCACCCGCCTCAGCCTCCTAAAGTGTCATGATTACAGGCGTGAGCCACAGTACCCAGCGTCTTCTCTGTTCTTTTATTTGATTAATTTTCAACTAGTTGTTGAAATTAGTTATATAACTGACTTGACATTTTAATGAGAGATTAAATAACTTGCCTATGTTCAAACAAATAGTAAGTAGGGAACCGGGATACAACTCTAGTTAGCCTGGCTCTAGGGTCTGCATGCTGAACTTCTAGGCAATAGTCCTCTGTAAATTGAAAATAATTAACAAGCAAATTTATTTTAAAAGTGATTTTTAGTAGGTCTTATATTACTTTCAATTCATGGAGAAATAGTGTATAGTTCAGATAAGAAGTGAGCAGTAACTTTTTTCTAAGCCCACAGTCAGAGTGTACAGCATAATTTCCTCCCTTGAAGGTAGGCTGCGATTAGAGAAGGACGTAGTTAGGATCTGTTTAAGATGGAAGAAAATCAAACCTGTTCTATACCTTAAGGAGAGGCAGTTAAAGGAAGGAAAATATTTAAAGGTGTAGAAGAGAGAAGCAATGACTTCTGAAGAAATAAGGGAGTGAGAGGATGTGGTCAAAGGCAAGAATGAAGGAATTTGCTTAAGCAAGTGGGAGATCTCATTGTCTTAGAGAGGGGGAAAGGTGATAAAGGTGGGCATGATCCAGTTAAGATGGCTAATGAAGGACAAGGTGGAGAATCATGAGTCTTAAGCCCTGTTACACTGACATAGTAGGAAACAGAAAATAGTTAAGACAGGGAAAAGTCCTCTGCCTTGTGTAGGAGCCCAACAACACTAGATTTTGAAACAAAAAGATAAACTTACTCATGGATCCTTGAGTTGAAGCTAAAGAACAATAACAATTATTCAAGTCAGTCTAAAGTTTCAATAATCCATCAATTTCCCAAGAGTCTTCCTGGAAATAGGTCCTCCCTTAGGTTATTAGACTTTCCATTCCCCTGTAGGTAGGCTCATAAAGTGGTCACACTTGCAGGTGGTCCCATGTCTTTTCCCCCTTAGACACTATGCAGGGGTGAAAGTTACAGGGGAATATTCAGATTAACTATATTTCCAATATTCTGATTTCATTCACCACCTTTCTCCTGTCTTTTCCGTTTCTCCCTCCCTTTTTCTTTCATCTTTTCAGTTTGGAGAGTCTTTTTTCCCTAATGTGATAGCCTCAAGAACCAAAGAAAGGCAATATTACAAAGGTTCTAGTTTTATAAGAAAAGAACACCGAGATTGAGAAAGAGAAGGGCTGTGCCTGAGTATGCAAAAAATTAAAGGCAGTTTTAGCCTCCAGTTTTCTTCACTTTAAGTTCAGCACGTTTTCCTTCATATTCTTTACAATTTTCTCTTCTTTCTGGAATATTCCTTTAAAATTTTTTTTCTTTAACATACTGACCATCTTCCCTCCCCAACAGTTTTTTTCTGTTGTTTTTGTTCATCTCTAAAATGTTCCTCTTGTAAAATAACCTAAATTCTAGGGCAAAGCTTGTAGAAGTTTTAATGATATTAACTTTGATAGTAATTTGTACAAGCTACCATAGAATGAACCCTCACTATATTCAGTGGAGAAAGTCTGGATATTAGTCTTATTTGTCTTATATTGACTGTTAAATGACTATGCAAAGTTTGATAATTCTCACCATCTTTTGGAACTGCATTTAACTGATCTATGACAGGGTTTAATTTTTCTTCTGCTCAACTTTTATGATTCAATAAGGCTACATTCACAAACTAAAGCCCTGTGTTCTTGGGTCTTTTAGCCTTAGGGTACGTTTTGGTTGGAGAAGCAAAAAAGGCTGACTTTCTAGAAATAGGGCCTGCCTAGAAAGAGGCAAATAAGAAGGACGAGGTCCCTAGACAAATAAGGGTTTATGGTACTGAAACAACCAAGAACTTGCTCAATTCCCTTGTAAACTGTGTTAAATACCCACATCTCTAAGGGCACATCAATTCCTCAAAAGCATCAGCGTTAATCCCCCTTTGAAAAGAAGATCAGAAAAAACATCCCTCACACTACCTTCCCCAGGGGGTATCAGATCCTCTATGCCAGCTGTAGTGTGATTTTTTTCATGGATTGTTTAGGCATCTTGTACTTTGGTGGTGTGGCCAAGGCCCAGAATGACATGTAGGACTGACGATGAGCAGAGAAGGTGATTCCCTTTTCCTTTTCTTCTCAGCCTTTGTAAAGGTTGAAACTCTTAAGAAAACTTGGAAGACCTTAGTCTTTTTTTTTTTTTTTTTTTTTTCTGGGACAGGGTTTCACTCTGTTGCCCAGGTTGAAGTTCAGTGGTTCTGTCATAGCTCACTGTAACCTCTCACTACTGGGCTCAAGTGATCTTCCCATCTCAGCCTCTGTGTAGCTAGGACTACAGGCATGCCACCATGCCCTACTAATTCTTTGAATTGTTTTGAAGAGACAGAGCCTCACTGTGTTGTCCAGGCAGGTCTTGAGTTCCTGGCCTCCAGGATCCTCCTACTTCAGCCTCCCAAAATGCTGGGATTACAGGTGTAAGCCACCATGCTTGGCCCTTAGTTTTTTTTTTTTTTTCTTTTTCCTCTACTTGCTTTGAGGAGGTGGAGGACCTTAGGCTTGATTAAACTTTCCTTAGTTTCCCTATGTACTTCCTTCTTATTATCTGCTTGCTCTCATTTCTCTTTCCTAAATTAGAAATAGAAAATAAACTGAAATATGATCCTGGAGTTGGCACTGAGGAATAATAATAAAAATCCACATCAGTCTGAGTTAATTGGTTTACAAAGTATATAATTCTCACCGAAATCATTTTAGAAAGGGGACCCTTGATTAGGTCTCATTAAGTACAATGGGCCATCAACTACTAGAATGCTTGGATTTGAATCCTGGTTCCCCTACTTACTAGCTGTGTTACTCTGCCTGTTTTTTTTTTTTTTTATGCCTAAGTTTATTCATTTTAAAAATAGAATTTATAATAATATCTACTTCCTAGGATTATTATGAAGAAGTGTTTAGGACAGAGCCTGGAGCATAATGCTCAACACATATTATTATATCATCATTTCAGATTGCAGTCCTTATCTGTTTATACATGTACGGGTAATGGACCGCAGCCTCCTCTATCTTGGGCACTATGCTAGTTCAAGATTTTCAAAGAAATAATAGGATCAAGTCCTTTGAGGTCCTGGTTTGAGAGGCCCTTTCTCAAGTTACCACAGTCCAGTGAATTGCCTATGAGAATTATCTCTCAAGAGGGCCTCATCCATTCTTTAGGACCACATATCATCTTGAGCTTCAGGGATGAATAGCTTCCTGGTGGCCCTATGCATCTTTCAGCTAAATACTCTATGTAACTAATTACTCATCATCCTTTGAGATTAATCCCCAAATGGGTCACATCCTCATTTAATTTACTCACCATCTGAAGATAATCCTCATCTTAAGGATGCTTATTATCATAATGCTTTTTTAAATTCCTAATTGGACATTCCTTCCACCTCTCCTTACTCTCTAAAACACACCATGCTGTCAGAAATTCGTATCAGCAAATTTTCCTATATCTTGAACTTCACCAAACGTTTTCTTCACCATCTTGCTTTAATATGCCTGACTGTCCTTTAAAATACTGTATCTCAAGGCTGGGTGCGGTGTCTCATGCCTGTAACCCCAGCAATTTGGGAAGCTGGGGAGGGCAAATCACTTGAGGCCAGGAGTTCAAGACCAGCCTGGGCAAGATGGCAAAACCCTGTCTCTACTAAAAATAAAAAAACTAGCCGGACATGGTGGCACACGCCTGTAATCCCAGCTACTTGGGTGGCTAAGGCACAAGAATTGCTTGAACCCGGGAGGTGGAGTTGCAGGGAGGTGGAGTTGCAGGGAGCTGAGACTGTGCCCTGCACTCCAGTCTGGGCAACAGAGTGAGATTCTATCTCAAAAAAAACAAACAAAAACAACAACAACAACAAAAAAACTGTATCTCAGATGTTGCTCAAAGGACACAAAGTTTCAGTTAGATAGGAGCAATACATTCAGGAGATCTTTTGTACAACATGGTGATTATAGTTAATAATATGTTATACTTGACATTTGCTAAGAGTGTGGATTTTAAGAGTTCTCTCCACAAAAAGTGTGTGAGGAAATGGATATGTTAACAGCTTGATTTAGTCATTCTACAGTGTATACATATATCAACACATTATGTTGTATACCATAAATATATACATTTTTGTCAATTAAAAATGATAACATTTTTAAAAAACCATGTCTCTTACAGCCCTCTTAGTGATTTTTTTTTTTTTTTTTTTTTTTTTTGAGACAGGATCTCACTCTGTCACCCAGGCTGGAGTGCAGTGGTGCAATCACAGCTCACTGTAGCCTTGACCTCTTTGGCTCAAGTGATCCTCCCACTTCAACCTTCCAAGTAGCTGGGACCATCAAGTTGGCTAATTTTTTATTCATTGTAGAGACAGGGTCTCACTCTGTTGTTGAGGCTGTGACGTCTGGTTTTTTGTTTGTTTGTTTAGAAAAAGTCCATACCCATATACATGCCTGAATGTAGGTAAATGTCATTTTTGCTCCCCATTGCTGTTTCCAAACAATATCTTCTCCAGTAGAAACCCCTGTTGTCTTTGAAGCAATATGAGACTTTACTCTGTACCTCTCTCCTTGTTGCTATCATAAATAAATATGATGGTCATTCTCTCCCATTTCATTCTCTACCAGAAGACAGGGTTGCCTTTTTACAGCATAAATGTGGCTTTATCCCTTCCCTGATGAAAACAATGGCTTATTGTGGTGCTCAGAAGTGTTCTCCATATTTTCTTCTAAAAGACTTTTTGTGATCTGGCCTCTCCCTGCCTTTCAGACTCCTCCACCATCATTCACAACTGGCTTTCAGCAGTCTCTCATACAAGCTACTCTTCTTCCCCTCTCAGGAACTTGGTGTTCTTTCTGCCTGAGATACTCTTCCCTAAGATCCTCCTGTGGCTGCCACCTTTTCACCATTCAGTGTCAGTTCAAATATCTCCTCAGGGAAATTTCTTTCCGTCTCCTAGCTAAAGGCCCTCACTTCTTGGTCTTGCTGTATCATATTATCTTAATTTGTTTTCTCTGTAGAATGTACTGTGATAGTCTAATAATCATAGTAGGAATTAATCTAGAAAGGGAAATTATTGTATTTGTTTGCTTACGTGTTTATTTTCTGTCTTACCTCACTAGAATCTATGCTGTCTATGAAATACTTATATTGTTATATTGGCAGTACTTATATTGTCTTAGGCAGAGCAGCTGCAATGCTCTAAATTTCCCCTTTGGAGGGTTTTTATGGCAAGCCTGTCTCACATGGGTCCTCTGCAGATTTTGCTGGATGAATTGAAGATTTGAGTTTATTGTTTAGCATGTTTCAACCCCCAAATATTTTACCCTTTCTGTATGTTAGATGAAAACAAACCAAAACTAGATAAAACATGTTTTAATCATAAAAGTAATAAAATATTGAGCTTAATAGCTTTCTAAGGGCACTTGTTAACAGTTATATATACAACAAAACAGCCTTATTCATGGGATAAGGTTATGGCACAGTATTGGATTAGCACACTAATTCTGATATTTTATATTAATTTACATTTTAAGATTTTCAAATTACATTTTAAAAATTGAAGTAATATATTTTTAACATATGCATAATTTTCTAAATTCCTTGGAACAAACATTTTGTTTCCAAAGAATACTTTGGATTGGAAGAGTAAATATATTTAATGATGTCCTGGGGGTAGCTGGACAAGCTCAGGACTTGGAGTCCAAAGGCCAGTGTTTAGAACCTCAGTTTTACTCTTTTACTAGCTTTATGCCTTTGGTCAAGTTAAATAATATCTTTAAACTTCATTTTTTCCTCATGTGTAATATCTGTAAATAGTCAAGGAACACGACCCACTTTAATTACAACCCTCTCCTTGTCCCCTACTCCCATTCCCTGGTCTCTTCACAAACCTCTCTCTTCTTCCCTCCTATTCCTAAGTTAATGAAACTATTACTGTTTTGCTGAAACTATGATTGCCAGCTAAAACCATTTTAATCCTCTCTTTATTCTTTAATCAGTGGACGTCTCATTCTTTGAAGGTCTCATTAATTTTAGACAAAACGCTCAATGATGGGGAAGGAAAAGGAGGTGAGGGACAAGAGCTCAGCAGGGTTAGGGAATGTTCTTTAGTTCTGTGACACACCAAAGAGACTTAGAATTTGGAAATATGAAAATTTCCCCCTTGCTCTCCTAAAAATAAATACAAACAAAAAATTCATGTGGTTGTCTGGCTCAAAAACTATCCATTTCTTTCTTTCTTTTTTTTTTTTTGCAGGGGACAGGGCAGGGATGAGTATCGGAACCAAGAACACCTGGGAGCACCAAACCCTTAGTGTCAGTTGCAGCTCAGGGAGATAGGGAATTAGCCATCTCTTCCATTGCTGCCAGCCTGACTTGGGGATGCCTCAGGGAAGGCTGTTCTTTCTGGCTAGCCATGCAAAGCTTTGAAATTCTGAGGACACAGCTAATATCATTTATCCCTCATTCTATATTATCTTCATCCTCACCTTATTTTTCTTACTAACTTCTTGCTCTCATCCTTCTTTATTTACTCTGTTTTTCCAACACTTCAGGTTTGGAAATTGCTCTCTTCGTGTCATCATAATAAACCACTAGAAACTTGCATTTACTTTTGACTGATTATTGAGGTGTCTGGTTATGGAGAACAAAGAAATTGGATAAACGTGAAGTTCAAACTTCTGCTGTGCTTCAGTGAAGAAGTCTGGGAAGTTTAGGAAGATATCCTCTTGATTAAAGGGGGCTAAATGTCAGCAGAATTAAAGAAAAGTAAAGGAACTTACCAATACTTGATCGAGACAGTGCTAAAATAAAACACATCAAAACAAGAATGAGTTCTGTTTGTCCCAGGGAGAACTTAGATGCCGTAGACACTATATTGCAGAAAAGTTGTGGGAAAGAGGATAGAAATGAGTCACAACTCATTTCCTGTTATCAATTGCAATGCAATGTGGTGAGCAGCTGGATATCTACATATGGACTGCAATACTTTTGTGGTAAGGTGGGACTACAAGATCTATGCAACCTGTCTTTCAATTTTGGTGAGTAACAGAATAAAAATATTTTTGGAGATTGCTAGCTTCTCAATCTATGGACATTTTTCTGTCCCTATAAGTCTTCTTTCATTGGTGATTCTGCTGCTTTGTTCTTTCCTTCTCTACCTTTCTTCTACCTCTTCCTCTCTCCCTTAATTTTCTTTTTTTCACCTTTGTTCAAAAATATTTTTTGTTACACCAAACAATTACCACCTAACTGCTTCAACAGGGGTTTCCACTTTCCAAAATTCACTTGTGCCCTATGGAGATGAAGAATAGCAAGAGACCAAATCAGGAAGTTTTTAAATAATATTAGAAGCTAGAGTCAAAGTAGTGAAAGTATTTAGAACCTCAGGGCTTACTGAAAGGGTGCTTGCTATAGAGGGGGATATTTCATCCTCTCCTTTAAGTGACTACTCTGAACACGGTAGTTTTTAAAGTCTATAAAGTAGAACTGAACTTGAAAACTAAAAAGAGAAGTAATATATTCAAGAAAAATATATCAAGAAGGAACCCATATTCTTGGTAATGAATGAGAAGTTTCACCACCCATGTGATATCTTATTGGAGGACTGAGTCTTAAACACCTGATCACCAGCAGAAATCAAGGCCACAGGCCTCATGCATTGTAAGAACCTGGGATTATCTTCCTGTTTAATGTGTTAGGTTACATGGGAAAAGGGAATTAATATTGCAGATGAAGTTAAAGTTGCTAATCAGCTCACCTTAAAGTAGGGTGATGATCTTGGTATATCTGAGTGGGCCCAATATAATCACAAAGATTTTTAAGAGTGGAAGCAGGAGACAGAAGAGAGAAAGATAGAAAGAGAAAGAGGTATTACGATGGAGGAAGGGAAGAATGATGTGATGTGAGGACTTGATTTATTTTTGTTCACTTTGAAGACAGAAGAAGGGAGCCATGAACCAAGGAATCTGGTCAGCCTCTAGAAGCTGAAAAAGCAGGGAAACAGATTTGTTCCTAGAACATCCAGAAAGAATACAGTCTAGCTGACAACCTGATTGTTGTCCAGTGAGACATATATGACAGATTTATAAACTATGGAATTGATAGATAATAAATTTGTGTTGTTTTAGCCATTAAGTTTGTGGTAATTTGTTAGAGCAGCTATAGAAAACTAATACAACATGGTTAGACTATTTCCCCAAAATTCCCTTGTAGTTAGGTGTGGCTATATGATTGAGTTCTAGTCAATCTAATGTTGTTAGAAGTGATATGAAAGTCATCCAGGCTTATTTGTAAAGGAAATCTAATATACCAGCAGAAGGTAGGAAAGAAGATTTAAAAATGAAAGAACAAAGCATAGTACTGTAAGTGGAAAACACAATATAAATTGGAGACATTGGCTGGGCGCGGTGGCTCATACCTGTAATCCCAGCACTTTGGGAGGCCAAGGCAGGGGGATCACAAGGTCAGGAGTTCGACACCAGCCTGGTCAATATGGTGAAACCCCGTCTCTACTAAAAATACAAAAATTAGCTGGGCATGGTGGTGGGCGCCTATAGTCCCAGGTACTCGGGAGACTGAGGCTTGCTTGAAGAATTGCTTGAACCCGGGAGGCGGAGGTTGCAGTGAGCTGAGATTGCACCACTGCACACCAGCCTGGGTGACAGAGCGAGACTCCATCTCAAAAAAAAAAAAAAAAAAAAAAGGAAACATTTAGATAAACATATAAAAATTCACAATATAAAGTGAGTTACATTCATCTATTAGGGAATGGAAAATTTTACATTGTTAATATGAACAAAGTCAAGCAATATGCCATTTAAAAAAGACACAAGACAAAAACAAACTCTTAAGATTCAAAATAAAAGGATGAAAAATATGTATAATAGGAAAATACTAATTAAAACAAAGTTGTTAGAACAATGTTTATATCAGACAGTGTAGAATTTAAGTCAAAAAATAGTCATGAGGATATGAGTGGATATGAGGACATGAGTTTCAGCAGCATTTAGAAGTTACTTAGATATTTATATTAGAAAATAAGAGCGTGTGCTTTGTCAGCATATATCCTAAAATTGGAATGATGCAGAGGTTAGTGTGGCCCGTGTATAAGGATGGCATGCAAATTTGTAAAGTATCCCATATAAAAATAAAATAAAAAAAGAAGATAAGAAAGTCTGGAAATTAATTAAGAGTTTCATATAGCAAGCTAGAAAAAGGAACAAAAATAAAGCAAAAGTAAAGAGAAGGAATTTTACCCATAGATGTACATAGCCCAAGCTATGACAAGAAAATGGTTTTAAGAATTGGAAAAGGAAACTCAAGATTATCAGATTTTGCAGTTGACATGATGTTTTACATATAGAATTCAAGAGAATCTAAAAGTTATTAGAACTCTAAGAGCACAGCAGGGTGGCTAGATACAAAATCTACTCTCAGATATACAGCATATAACTTATATTCCAACAATAATTATTTGTAAAATCCACATAGAGAGATAGTATTCACATCAGAAACAAAAAACAAGTATTTGTATAAGAATTAATCCAACAAAAGATATGCAAAACCTTTCTGAAGAAAATTATATTACATTATTGAAGGGTATATGAGAAAATTTGAATAGTAGGCAACCATGTTAATGCATGGAAAGAACTGATTTTACAAATTTATCTACCGACTCAATGAAATTTCAGTGAAATCCTAATATGACTCTTATGGATCTTGAGAAATTATAAAATTCTTGTGTAAGAGAAAAGGTCGAAGAACACATTTCTGAACACATTTCTGAAAAAAAAACAAAGATAATGTGCTATTTTTAAATAATAAATGTTTTACAGTTTTAGTAGTGAAAGCAATGTAGTATTGGTTCAGTAAAAGACAAAAGATCACTGGAACAGAAAGTAGAATTCATGGAAAAACCAAATATATAAGATGAAGATGGCATTACAAATCAGCAGAGAAAGAACACACCAGTCAATAAATCTAGCTGGAACAAGATGAGAAGAAATCCATCTAGTTGGTTTTCCAGATGAGCGGAAAATTAGATCTCACCTGTATTATTTCTGAAATCACTCACCAAAACCAAAAAACAATTAACAAAACCCCATTTGGATTAAAGGCCTATATGCAGAAAGGGAAATTTAAGAACTATTAAGAGAAAGTATTAGACAAAATCTTTGTGATACCGAGGTAAGGCCAAACAAACAAAAAAGCAGAAACTCTAAAAGAAAACAAGAGATTGACAAATTTTATTACAATAAATTGTGTGGTGTTGGGGGAGAGTGAGTGGAGGCCTTCTAAAAGTCAAGAGACACCATAAAAATTTAAAGCTAAGAGATAGAATTGGAGGAGATAATTGCAAATATTTAACGTAACATATAAAAGTTGATCTTTAATAATAATAAAGAATTACTACAGAACAATAACTGATAGATAAATGAGTAAAGTAAATGAACAAGCAATTTATATAGGGTGAAACCTAACTAGCTAGTAAGCCTATGAGAAGATACTCAATTTCAGGAGTGAGCAGGGAATGCAGATTTAAAAAATTGTGCATGTATTCAAGTGCCAATAATAGAAAAATATGACAAAATCTGGGATTGTTACTAATGCAGAGAAATTGGAAACTTTTATTTATTTCTGTATGCCTCTATGTAGCTACCAAGGGGCTTAATTCATTAATAGCTAGTAAAATTTAAACTATGCATAAATTACATAAATGCTCATATACAATGTGATCACTAATCCTACTTCGGGGTATGTACCCTGGATAAACTCTTTTCCATCTACTTAAGGACTATCTTTGCAGCATTATTTGTGATAGCAGAAACTGGAAACATTGAGAATGCATCGGTAGGAGAAAATAATAGAAAAATATTGTATATTCATAGGGTGGAATATTGTTCAACAAAGTGTATAACTTGGATTTCAAAATTACATTTTGAGAGAAAAATGCAAACCACAATGATACTATCAGACAGATGCCATTTTTTGTAAAATTAAACATCTAAAAAATAATACTACATTTTGTTCAGTGATAGGTAGAGACTATAAATATATGTAAATAGACTTAAATATTTAAAGTATATTAATAAGCCTTTGGGAAGAAGGGAGTGGAATATGTCTATAATAAGTTGAGAAATATAACAAGAATATTATCAATTTGTCACATGTAAGGTGTGGATATACAAGTGTTAATTATTTTTATACTTAATTTTAAAATCTTTCTTAAAAGAGAACAAATACAGAAACAATATGGCTTGCAAACCAGATGACAGTAGAATTGAAAGAAAACCACAAAGCACTTACCTAGAGAGTTGGTTGATGGTGCTAAAATACACACACAGAAAACATGAAGTGAATCATGAGAATTTGGATCCCTAATCTTTGCATATCAGCTTCAGTTGCTGTTACCCCCTTCTCAGGAGTTAAAGCCTAGGCCCTGGGAGTCATCACTGATCTGGTGATGGGTACTGATGGCCACTCCCACCAGCTACTGCATATGCTTTCCATCTCTACAAATGGGTTTAATTTTTAGTAGGCAGATGCCATTCCTACTGCCCTAATTCCTCCCTCCCTTTTTTCCCTCTCTATTTTCTTCTCTCTCTCCCTTTTATCTTTATTACTTTCCTTTTCTCTTGCTCATCACTTCTTCTATTGTTTTCCTTTTCTCCCAGCCAGATCACTCTAAACCAGCACTAGAAAACTTTATCTATTGCTTAGTATTCACATGACTTGACATATGACAGGATTTCTCTTTCCTCCAAAGCGTTTACAATCTAGGGAAATGTTACTAATGGGAAGCACATTTTTGTTGAGAAACAATATAATACGTACTGTAGTCTCTTTTGGATCCCTCTGAAAACACAAACGAAAGAAAGAAAAATCAATTTGGATATTCTATTCCTGTAGTTTTGGTATCACTACAGAGAATTACCCAATCAACACCCTCAAATACCCAGTTAGGCAGGAAACTGGAGACAAAATCTCCTCAAGGCTGAATTTGTAAGTTTAATGACATAAAAAACCAGGCAAAGATTAATTAAGGTAAATACATGTAGTGAGAAGAAATAACAAACTATGCATGCAAACATTAAAACAAAGGAATATAGTTATAAGGTAAGTTGAGGTCAAATAAAAGAAGGAATGGTAAAATATTTACTCAGCTGATTGAGAATTCAAGTTCAACGACAATATGGCAAATTATAATGAATACAAATGTGTATATTGATTGCAATTGAATGTGCATCCTATGAACTAAGACCTGTTTCTTAGTGATGTCATGGAAACAGACTTTCTAAGAAATCTAGAGACAAAGCAAATTACATGAAAAACTAGTCATGTTATCACTGTTGTTTTCATGAAAGTGTAAAAGCAAATAGTAATATTGATACTTTGTAATTGATTTAAATTATGTTGAATCATAATATCATTTGATATTTCACTAAAGTATAGTTAAAGATCTACTTAGAAATGTAAAGACAACGGTATTTTTTTTCAGCTTCTTTTCTGAAAATGAGTGCTCTCCTTCCATACTTAGTAGTCATTCTGGTGGGAATCAAGTACAAAACACATTCTCTGTTTTATAATAATGTTACTTGTTTCTCATGGTTCTATGGGGATTTTAAAAACGGTGTTTCACGCCTGTAATCCCAGCACTTTGGGAGGCCAAAGTGGGTGGATTACCTGAGGTAATTCCCTCTTTCTCTCTCTCTGACCAGTCCTATCTCCAGAACTCAACAAGTACCACTAGAGCTACCTCTCATTCTTATTGGAAGCCACTAAAGTTGTCCACACTACGCCCACCAGCTACACCAGAACTATAAGGTTATGAGATTGTGGATGTGGAAATAATCACACCCCCCCCCCCCAAGTATATAGATCCCGGAGAGTTGAGGAAAGAAAAGAGAAAGTAACTGAGTCACTTTGCTTGCTGTCAACTCTGTCAACCACACAAAAATGAACTACCCCAAAATCCTTCCCCCAAAATCCCTCCCTCCCTGGCTGTCCAAGGCCTCCAGTAGCCTACAGGTTGCTTTGGTGCATATTAGGAAAAGGTGTTCCTTCCTCCAGGTGAATGCAGCCCCACCCCAGAGACACTGCTGGGGATTTCAATTCCCTTAACCCTTTGTGCAGTGAACCAACCTGTATTTAGGTCCTTAGTCCATTTTAAAATCAGTTTGTTTGAGCTGTATTTTGAGTTGTATCTTGCTTTTGAGTTGTATGAGTTCCCTATATATTTTGGATATTGCTGTGGTTTGAATGTCCCCTCCAAAACTCATGTTGAAACTTAATCCTCAATGTGACAGCATTGAGAAGTGAGGCCTTAAAGAGGTGATTATATCATGAGGGTTCTACCCACATAAATGGATTAATCCACTAATGGATTAATGAGTTGTCACGCAAGTGGAACTGGTGGCTTCATAAGAAGAGGAAAGACCTAATCATAGCATGTTAGCCACCTTGCCATGTTATGCCCTGTACTACTTCAGGAATCTGCAGACAGTCCCCACCAGCAAGAAGGCTCTCACCACATGCGCCCCCTCAGCCTTGGACTTTCCATCCTCCATAACTGTAAGAAATAATCATACATTTCTTTTCTTTTCTTTTTTTGTTTTGAGACGGAGTCTTGCTCTGTCGCCCAGGCTGGAGTGCAGTGGCGCAATCTCGGCTCACCGCAAGCTCCGCCTCCCGGGTTCAGGCCATTCTCCTGCCTCAGCTTCCCGAGTAGCTGGGACTACAGGCGCCCACCACCACGCCCGGCTAATTTTTTGAATGTTTAGTAGACACGGGGTTTCATCGTGTTAGCCAGGATGGTCTCGATCTCCTGACCTTGTGATCCGCCCGTCTCGGCCTCCCAAAGTGCTGGGATTACAGGCGGGAGCCACTGCGCCCGGCCTAATTTCTTTTCTTTATAAATTACCCAGTTTCAGATATTGCTGTAAGCAACTGAAACAGATTAAGACAAATATTAACCACTTATTCAGATATATGGTTTGCAAATATTTCCTCCCATTCTGTGAGTTGGATTTCATTTTGTTGATTGTTTCCTTTGTTGTTCAGAAACAATTTTGTTTGATGAGATATCACTTAGTTTTGCTTTTGTTACTGTGTTTTTGGTGTCATATAAAAAAACTTGCAAAGACCAATGTCATGGAACTTTTCCCTGTTTTATTATAGGAGTTTTACGGTGTCAAGTCTTACATTAGAGTCTTTATTCCATTTTGAATTGATCTTTGTGTATAGTATGTGATAAGGGCCAATTTCTTTCTTTTTTTTGCATATAGATATCCAGTTTTCCCAATAACATTTATCCTTTCCCTATTGTGTATTCTTGGTAACTTTATTTTCTCTCTTATTAATTTTCTGTGTGGATGATCTATTCATTGTTGATAATGGGTTACTGAAGTCCACTACTATTATTATATTGCTGTCTATTTCTCCCTTCAGTTATGTTAATATTTGCTTTATATATTTAGGTGCTCTGACATTATGTGCATATGTACTTAAAATTTTTATATCCTCTTGATGAATTGGCCCCTTTATAATTATATAATGACCTTCTTGTCTCTTGTTATAATTTTTGACTAAAAGTCTATTTTGCCTGATATAAGTATAGCCACCCCTACCCTCTTTTGTTTTCCATTTGTATGGGGCATCTTTTTTTCATCCCTTTACTTTCATTCTGTGTGTATCCTTAGAGCTGGAGTGTGTCTGCTATAGGCAGCATATATAGTTGCAGCTTGTTTTTAAATGCATTTAGCTACTCTATGTCTTTTCATTAGGAAATTTAATCCATTTACGTTCAAGTAATTATTGATAGTTAAGGACTCAATATAGCTATTTGCTTGGTTGTTTTCTGGCTGTTTTGTATATCCTTTCTTCCTTTCTTTGTGATTTGCTTATTTTCTGTAGTAGTATGCTTTAATATCTTTCTGTTTTGTGTATCTAGTATAGGTTTTTGGTTTGTGGTTACCATAGGCTTACATAAAACATGGTTTCAACAGTCTATTTTAAGCTAATAATAACTTAAAATAGACTGCATACAAAAACTCTACATATTATTCTCCCTACTTTTTACATTCTCAGTGTCAAAATTTTACATTTAAAATAATTGTATATCCATTAACAAATGATATATTTTTAATATTTTTATCTTTTAACTTTTATATTAGCATTAAAAGTGATTTATACACTATCATTACAGTATTATAATATTCTGAATTGACTGTATATTTACCTTACCAGTGAATTTTATACTTGGATATGTTTTCATTTTACTAATTTATTGGCCTTTCATTTCAGCTTGAAGAACATTCTCTAGCATTTCTTGTAAGGCAGATCTATTGGTGATAAACTCCCTCAGCTTTTGTTTGTCTGATAAGGACTATCTCTTTCTCATATCTGAAAAACAGCTTTACGGGTAAAGAGTTACTGGTTGGCAGTTTTTTTCTTTCAGCAAATTGAATATATCATCCCACTATGTACTGGCCTAGAAAATGTCTGTGTAGAAGTGCTAATATCCTTTTGATGTACCTTTAAATGTGATATGCTTTTTTCAAGATTCTCTCTTTAACTTTGATTATTGACAATTTGACATAATGTCTTGGAGAAGACTTCTTTGGGTTAAATACGATTGGAGAGTTTTGAGTTTCATGTATCGAGATGTCTATATCTCTTTACAGATTTGGAAAGTTTCTAGCAATTATGCCTTAAATAAGCATTTATTCTATTTTATTTCTCTTTTCCTCCGAGACTCCAATAATGCAAAAGTTAGCTTCCTTGATGCTGTCCCATAAATCCTGTACATATTTTTTCATTTCTTTGTGTTTTTTTTTTTGTACTCTGACCAGATAATTTTAAATGATTGGTCTTTGACTTCTCTTATTCTTTCTTGTACTTGATCCATTATCTTGGAAGCTCTCTATTCTCTTTTTTTTTTAGTTTAGTCATTGCACTCTTCAGCTCCAAAATTTCCCCTCCTTGAAAGAATTGGGACTTGGCCGGGCGCGGTGGCTCACGCCTGTAATCCCAGCACTTTGCGGGGCCAAGGCGGGCGGATCACAACGTCAGGAGATGGAGACCATCCTGGCTAACACGGTGAAACCCCGTCTCTACTAAAAATACAAAAAATTTAGTCGGGCACGGTGGCGGGCGCCTGTAGTCCCACCTACCGGGGAGGCTGAGGCAGGAGAATGGTGTGAACCCGGGAGGTGGAGCTTGCAGTGAGCCGAGATCGCGGGCGACAGTGTGAGACTCCGTCTCAAACAAACAAAAAACGTTTAACATTAGTCTCAATCCAACTAGTAAAAGATTTGCTAGTTTTCCAGATATTCCCATTTTCTTTAGGTTCCATTTCAGAAAATAAACAGGGAATGCCATGGCACTTTGCTCCTCACTCTTGTTCGTGATAGATGAATCATAGAGGTAAGAAGGAGAAGGATGGACCAAGAGTTCAAGTGTGGGGCATGGACAGCAAGCGAAGTAACTGAGTTACTTTCTCTTTTCTTTCCTCAACTCTCCGGGATCTATATGCTTGTTGTGTGTGTGTGTGTGTGTGTGTGTGTGTGTGTGTAATTATTTCCACACCCACAATCTCATAACCTTATAGTTCTGGTGTAGCTGGTGGCCCTGGTGTGGACAACTTTAGTGGCTTCCAACAAGAATGAGAGGTAGCTCTAGTGGTACTTGTTGAGTTCTGGAGATAGGACTGGTCAGAGAGAGAGTAAGAGGGAAGGAAAGAGAGAGAGAAAGAGAGATAGAGAGAGACAAAGAAAGAGAGCTGAGGGAACATCTATAGGCAACCCTAGAGAGTGGATATTGAAAGAGAACATTGAGTGTTGGGACGTGAGGGTTAGGGATAGCCATGGTACATTGAAATTAGTGGTACTGGTGTGTTCCCTCAAAAAAGTAGACAAGACATTGCTCTCTTCTCATAACTATCACATTTCAAAACCTGAATTTGATATCCAGCTCCTTCCTCAGCTAGGTGAACTTGAGTAAGTCTCAATCTTTTGAGCATAAATTTCGTCTTCTTAAATGGGAATAAGCTTTTTTTTTTTAACTCTTACACTGTATGCCTTTCAAAGTGTATTTTCACATATACTATTCCATTTCATATTCATTTTATCCACATTTTAAACATCCAGGAAATTGTTTCAGAGAGGTTCCTTAACCTTTCTAATATGTTGGGGGTAAACAGAAGATAGGAATGAATTCTTCTGATGGTCTTAAGAAGGAGAATTATTTACCTTTTCTGAGAAAAATGCACAATTTTTCTTGAGACAGAGAGAGAGAGAGGAGTGATAAGCATTTGGATATTATAACAATGAAAGATATGCTGACTCAACAAATCATGCTCAAAGGGAGATGAATTGATTCACTCTCTAAAGAGTGTATTCCTTCATTAACGCTCTAGTAGTTCCTAATCTATTTACCTCTACCATCCTCATAGTCCAGAAGTCTAGCACCTAGGAAAAAAGGGAGAGCACATGATTTTTCTTCTTATGAGGCTTTATTTAAGACTCTGAGAACTAATGTAAACATGAACTCCTAATGGAGAATAATGATGTGAATTAATTTACTTTGCAGGAACTAGGAATTGTGCATAAGTTGCAGGAACTGATGATGTTAAGTGACTGTGCCAATCATTAGTTTTATAATATTAGCCAAGCTAAATGATAGTCAGAAGGAATTTCAAAGTTTCTTTTACCTCTTGATACTTCAGCAGCTAGTCTCCTATTTTTTGCCTTATACCAATCCTGTGCTATCTTTCTTAGCAACTTTGGCATCTCTCCAGACCTTTCCATGGAAAGTCTTCTTCACATCCTGAAGTTGGTACTCTTCTCAATCATAATTACCTTCACTGTGTTCACTCTCGTTATTCTAGGATACATTAGATTTTTCTGTCCAGCCACCTTACTAAGACCCTCTTCACGAATAGATTTAGGCTTTTTACTGAACCATCTGCTTCAGTGCCTGAGGAGTTTGCTATTTCCATGGGTTAGTATCTCTGTTGTTGCTCTCAGACCACAGGAAACATCTGAAGAGGGCCTCAGAATTATGCGGGCCTACCCAGTATTAATTAATTCTCCCCAACTCCAGTTTGGCATTCAGTACTGCTCAGAAACCTCTGGTAGATTTCTCCCAGTCACTTAGAAGCAGTTCAGTTCATGCAGTGGTGCACTATGCAAGGTTCCAGAAACACAACTGTAAACAAGACAGATTTCATTCTTGACTTGTGAAAATTCTAAAAATACTTACTGTATTTCTTTTTCTCATGAGTATAAGTACTTACTTTGTTCTGAACTGTATCTGCAGACATACATTTCTGTGGAAGAATTAGGCAAAATGTTTTTATTAGTTACTTGTGAGAAGTGTTCTTCCTCTGATCCAACTCTCGTTACTCTGAGCTGTGCTTCTTGTCTCCCAAGGTGGTCCTCCTGATATAATGCATTATTGTTCTCACCCATTTTCCACATCTCCCATCAGCCCTGTTTTTATCTGTGTTTTCACAATACTTATGCTTTGAGGACTCACAGGCATTGAGGGTGGGAAACAGGGAGGGAATATAGCTAATTAGAAAGTTGTGAGAGAGAAACAGAACAATCCAGGAAAGAGGGACCTTGTGGCATAGAAATAGGTCTTAGCTTTTATGAGCTCCATCTCTGTTTCATTGACAAGTACTACTCTGTATTTGTCTCTTCTTATCATCTCCCCAAATTAAGTCACTGAAAGTCTCCAATTCTTATTATATAATACTAGATATTGGTGTTTACCAACTTACTGTCTTCTCACTTTTATTTATTTATTTTTTAAACTCAGGTAATTTCCCTTGGAGCTCAGGTAATTTTCTTTTAGTGTATTCTTATTACTTTTGCTAAACTCTATCTATGATTTTTTTTTTTTTTTTTTTTTTTTTTTGAGACGGAGTCTTGCCCTGTCACCCAGGCTGGAGTGCAGTGGTGTGATCTCAGCTCACTGCAACCTCCACCTCCTGGGTTCAAACAATTCTCCTGCCTCAGTCTCCCAAGCAGCTGGGATTACAGTTGCCCCCCACCATGCTCAGCTGATTTTTGTATTTTTAGTAGTGACGGGATATCACCATGTTGGTCAGGCTGGTCTCGAACTCCTGACCTTGTGATCCACCCACCTCGGCCTCCCAAAGTGCTGGGATTACAGGCCTGAGCCACCACGCCCAGCCTATCTGTGATATTTTGTTTGACATTTTTGATAATGTAAACTTTGGGAGTTAAAAGTGCAGGGAGAATCACTAATAGGTCAGAGATTCTTTGACTCAAGTATTGAAACAGATTCCCAGAATATTGGCAAAGTCTCTAGCTGTTTGATAAGTAGAGATGAACTCAGACTGAATCTTGGCATCCCTCCCTCTGTGGTTTTCACAGGAAATCTTCATTTTGACTCATCATTACTCACCACTTTGCTTATGTCGTGCCCATCTTGTTAACAAAATAGCCAGGATGGCAAGTCCCAGGAGAGTCAGGATGACAGCCAAAGTTATTTCTGAAAACAAAAAACTCACCTGTAAACATGCTTATTTAGACCAGGAAATTACCAGAAACAACTTCTGATCACCTCTTACTATCCACCAGATAGACTTTTTTTCTTTCCCCTTTCTGCTGCTTCAACTCCTTAATTCATTTATTTGCCTCATATTGCTGTCCTCACATTCCTGCCCCTGCCCATTTTTAGCTCTTACATTGGTTCTTTGGTCATATACTAAGAACCTCAGATGCTGTGTACCCTTGGTGTAGAGTCAACAATCTGACAGATTTCCTCCTCAGTTGAACCCTTTACTCCCCAGGCAGGAAGAATGTGAAAGGGAATCAGTGGTCTACGAAGCTATCCACTGCGGTATGGGGAAAATATTAGAACTTCTATTTTCTGTGTAATTTTAACTCATACCTTTAAAGTTGCAAGATTTTCTGTATATATATAGCTATATATGTGTGTATATATATAGCTGTATATGTGTTTATATATATATAGCTAGATATGTGTGTATATATATAGCTAGATATGTATATATGTGTATATATAGCTATATATATATATAGCTATGAATTCATAACATTTATAAATATACTTGCATAGGAAATGTATACACAAAACATTTTTATGAGTGAGTGATCAAAAAACTTTCAGCACCCTGACTAAAGGATGCTGACTGAAAATGGTTTTATTAATGAAAGCCACAGCAAAGGACAGAAATTTCTTATCACAGAAAAACCTTTCAGTCATCACTTGCCAACCTCCTCATGATAAGATGGATATTTGCGAGGTTTGTTATTGTGGTTGGTAGGATAAAACATGCAGGGATTGCTTAACTTGTGTTTGTTTTTGTGTCATTGATTTGCATTCAATTGATGTAAGATAGAGTCTTGCAGTCGTAGGAAAGAAAAATCTTAGTATCATATGGTTATAAAGGGCAGTGGCTATGAAGGATCTCGGGGGAGAAAAAAAGAAGAGAGAGAAAGAGAGAGAGAGAGAGAGAGAGAAAGGAAAGAAGAAAACACCAACCATAAATCTCCCTGTGAAAGTAAAAACTCTGAAGAATATTGAACTCTGAAAGACTAAGAAAGTAGATTATACCCACATTAAGACTACTTCAAACAAACAATAGGTGAATCCATCTCAAGATGTAATAACACACCTCCAATCAGGGCAGATTAGGCATTTGTCTACTGAGTCTTCTAGGTATTTGGTCCTGTGAGAAAATTCTCCTGCCAAATCAACTTTTGAAGATTTTCTTCTAATGTACCACTAAAATGAACAGCGAGTACTCAATATGGCCTCTATTACGTGAACTTTTTTTTTCTAGTTTTAAATAACTCATCAGGAAGGGAAGGATAACTAGGTGGTGTACTCAGTACTACTGTATACTCCCTTTCTTCCTTTAGTGTCTGAAATGCCCCGTCTATAGGGCAGTTAGAAGATGGTCCCCCCCATTAATAGTGAAAATGAGAGGAAATCATTATTTCTGAGTTGAGGTAGATTATAGAGTGACCATACTACAGGAAGTGAGATAATGGGCTAAGGAATTTTGCTAGTGCTATGGAGGATGGTTATTTTCTTTGTTCAGTTTAACCTCTAGAAACCAAAGGAGAAACCAGCATGATCAGCCTACAGCTTAGTTAACTGTGGATTGTTTCCCCCAGGCTTCCAGAGGAATCAATAAGACTGAAAGAAAAAATACTGAATTTGAAAAGGAAGTAGGCAAGGATGATAAAGCAGTCGTGTTAAAGTCCCTAAGTCCCTAAGAGGAGACTCCTGAACCATTAGAGTCAAGAAAGCCTCAAAGAGGGAGTTAGTCCATACCCAAGACTGTCATTTTCCATGTATTGTCTTCAGCAGGTCTCGCATCATTTGGATTTCTTTGTCAGAGAGAGATCAAGATAAAACGAAAAACTCAAGTTCACTGTTTCTGAGCAATATGAACTTGGGTGTCAGGGAGGCCCTTGTAGGCAGAGATGCAGAGGATCACTGAGAAATTGTGTGGAGCAGATTGATCAGACCTAAGCAAATGATGGGAGTATGGCCTGTGAAGGTTCTGGAATCTGTGTCATAACAGAGACTTAGAACATCAGCGAGGCAGGAGAAAAGGCAGAGGAGGATCAAAAGGCTAGGAAGATTGAGGAATACTTTGGAGGACCTTGAACTTGTATAGAATACTGGAAGGGAACTCACTCTATGTGGGCTTTAGAATTATTTCTAGTTTTTCAGAGATTTTTAAGGCCAGAGATTCTGTATCATTAATCTTTGTAACTTTTTTTTTTTTTGAGACAGAGCTTCACTCTTGTTGCCCAGGCTGGGGTGCATGGTGCCGTCTCAGCTCACTGCAACCTCTGCCTCCCGAGTTTAATAGATTCTCCTGCCTCAGCCTCCCAAGTAGCTGGGATTACAGGCATGTGTCACCACACCTGGCTAATTTTGTATTTTTAGTAGAGATAGGGTTTCTCCCTGTTGGTCAGGCCGGTGCCGAACTCCAGACCTCAGGTGATCCACCCGCCTCAGCCTCCCAAAGTGCTGGGATTACAGGTGTGAGCCACTCCCCCCGGCCTAATCTTTGTAACTCTTGAGGCAGAGAACCTTCCACAGAATAGTCACTTTATAAATGTTTGATAATTAAAAATGAGAAGAATGTCTATATTTAAAAACAGGCAGACCAGATAAAGAAAAAGTGGTACATATACACCATGAAATACTACACAACCATAAAAAAGAATGAGATCATGTCCTCTGCAGCAACATGGATGGAGCTGGAGACCACTATTCTAAGCAAACTAAAGCAGGAACAGAAGATCAAATACCATATGTTCTCGCTTATAAGTAGGAGCTAAACAACAAGAACACATGGGCACTAAGAGGGGAACAGACACTGGGGCCCACTTGAGGATGGAGGCTAAGAGGAGGGAGAAAAAATATCTCTTAGGTACTATGCTTATTACCCAGGTGACTAAAGAATCTGTACACCAAACCCCCACAACACACAATTTACCCATATAACAAGCAATTACATGTACCCTTAGAACTAAAAGTTAAAAAAAGAGCCTTGAAACAAACGAAGGTGAACAAAAGAAGCCAAGTTGTTGGAGTTAGATAGCAAGAAGAAATCCAGTCCAGAGGTCTGTGGTGCTAGGAAGAGTGAGCCAGTAAATGGGATGTCATAAGCCACTGTGGAGAACAAAGAGAGTAATAAACACCTTATATTGAGTATCTATTGACTACAGAGTTCTATAGTGAGTACCTTATAAGTACAAACTTGTTTAATCCCTAATAAACTGTACAATGAAATTCTTTGAGATGGAGAGAGACACTAGAAGTTACCCAGCCAATAAATGGCAGAGTTTCTGACTCCAAAGCCCACACTATATTCACAAAGCCACATTTTGTTTCAGTCTTATATGCATCCTGTGGTGGTGATTTCTAGGTTAAGAAGTCAGTCACTTGAAGAGGAAAGTGATGCCTTCTAGTTTTAGGTTGCTCCACTCAAAAATTTTGAGATTATTTTTCCATGAGTGTTTTATGCATACTTATGGAACACCATCAAACATACAAATATATGAATTATGGAAGTACCAGAAGAAGAGAAAGAGGAAGGGGCAGTAAGCTTAATCAATGGAATATTATCTGAAAATTTCCCAAATCTTGAGAGGGATATGGACATCCAGATTGAAGATGATCAAAGCACTCCAAGCAAGTTCAATTCAAAAAAGACATACTCCAAGACATACTATAATCAGATTGTCAAAGGTCAAACACAAAAAGAGAATTCTGAAAGAAACATCACATATAAGAGATCTCCAATACCAGAGTTCTCAACGAAAACCTTGCAAGTCAAGAGGGAGTGGGGTTACAGATTTAAAGTACTAAAAGAAAAAGAAATACCAACCATGAATACTATACTTGACAAAGCTATCTATGACAAATGAAGGAGAGATAAAGACATGTGAGGACAAAAGTTGAGGGATTTCATCGCCATGAGACCAGCTTTGCAAGAAATGCTAAAGGGAATTCTTGGAGTTGAAACAAAAGGACAATAAGTAACAACATAAAAATAGAATAAGTGAGGCAGAGGCGAGCGGATCATGAGGTCAGGAGATTGAGACCATCCTGGCTAACATGGTGAAACCCCGTCTCTACTAAAAATACAAAAAAATTAGCCAGGCCTGTAGTCCCAGCTACTCGGGAGGCTGAGGCAGGAGAATGATGTGAACCTGGGAGGCAGAGCTTGCAGTGAGCCAAGATCTTACCAATGCACGCCATCGTGGGTGACAGAGTGAGACTACGTCTCAAAAAAAAAAAAAAAAAAAAAAGAAAAAATATAAAACCCAATGGTAAATGTACATATATAACCACATTCAGAATACTCTAATATTGTAAAGGTGGTGTATAATCACTCTTACAAAAGTTAAAAAAACAAATGTATTTAAAATAACTATGGCTATAGTAATTGGTTTGCAGATACATCATATAAAGATATCAATATCATAAACTGTATATGTGTGTGAAAAGCAAAAGTGTAGAGTCTTTGTACTGTATTGTAGTTAAGGCATTATAGCTTAAATTAGGGTATTATAACTATAAAATAATTTTTGTAAGCCTCATGGTAACCACAAAGAAAAAAATTTCCAGCAGATGCACAAAAGATAAAGAAAGAAATGAAAGCAAACCACTAACAAATACTACTAATTACAAAGGAAGACACAAGATTATAAGAAAGGAACAAAAGAACTACAAATCAGTAAAAAACTTAACAATATGTCAATAAGTTCTTATATATAAATAATTACTTTAAGTATAAATAGATTTCTCCAATTAAAAGACACAGAGTGGCTGAATGATTTTGAAAAAAAGAAAAAACAAGATCCAACAATATGTTGTCTACAGTAGACCCACTTGAGCCTTCAGGACACACATAGGCTTGAGAGTGAAGGAATGGAAAAGAGATTCCATGAAAAGTATAACTAAAAGAGAGCAAATGTGGCTATATTTATGTCAGAAAAAATAGATTTTTAAAGACTATAAAAAGAGAAAAAGAAGGTCATCATATAAGGATAAAGGGGTCAGCTAATAAAGAGCAAATATTAATTGTAAATATATATGTACCCAACATCAGAATACCTAAATATGTGAAGTAAATATTAATCAAAAAAGTGAGATAGATTGCAATATGATAATATTGGTGGACTTCAATTCTTCATTTTCAACAATGTAGAGATCATCCAGACATAAAATAAGTAGGGAAACCCTCGATTTGACATACATTAGACTAAGTGAACCTTAGACATATACAGAGCATTTCATCCAGTAGCTGCATTGTTCTCAAAGCACATGAAACATTCTCTATGATAAATAATATGTTAGGCCACAAAACAAATCTTTAACAAATTTAAGAAGATTGAAATTATATCAAATATTTTTCTGAACATAATGGAATGAAACTGAAAATAACAGGAGGAATTTTGGAAAAATCACAAATATGTGAAAATTAAATAAGATGCTCTGAATAATGAATGGGTCAAAATGAAATTAAAAGAGAAATAAAAATCATTTTGAGCCAAATGAAAATGGAAACACTGCATACCAAAAATTATGGAATTTAGTAAAAGCAGCTCTAAAGGAGAATTTTATAGCAGAAGCCACCTACATCCAAAAAAGAGAAAGATCTGAAATAAACAACCTAACATTACACCTCAAGGAACTAGAAAAAGAAGAACAGGCCAGGCGTGGTGACTTAAGCCTATAATCTCAGCACTTTGGGAGGCTGAGGCGGGCAGATCACGTGGTCAGCAGTTTGAGACCAGCCTGACCAACATGGTGAAACTCCGTTTCTACTAAAAATAGAAAAATTGCCAGGCATGGTGATGTGCGCCTGTAATCCCAGCTACTTGGGAGGCTGAGGCAGAATTGCTTGAACCTGGGAGGTGGAGGTTGCAGTGAGCCGACACAGTGCCACTGTACTCCAGCCTGGGCGACAGAGTGTGACTGTGTCTCAAAAAAAAAAAAAAAAAAAAAAAAAAGAAAAGAACAAACAGTCCAAAGTCACCCTCAGTTATGTTTATTCGTAAATGTTTTATTATTTTGGTGGTAGTGTAAATGGAACATCTTCCTTACTTCACTTTTACATTCATTTTTCAATGCTAGTGTGTAGAAATGTACCTAACTTTTGTGTCTTGATCTTATATTCTGCAACTTTGTTAAACTTATTAGCTTTAAGTGTGTGTGTGTGCATGTATGTCTGTGTGTGCATGCGTGTGGGTGTGTGTTCTTTAGGATTTTCTATATTTAACATATCATCTGCAGATAAAAATAGTTGTACTTCCTAGATGGAGGTATTTTATTAATTTTGTTGCCTAATTTTTCTGAGAATAACCTCCAGTAAAATGCTGACTATAAGTGATGAGAATTAACACTTTTTTTTTTTTTGAGACGGAATCTTGCTCTTGTCACCCAGGCTGGAGTGCAATGGCAAGATCTCGGCTCACTGCAACTTCTGCCTCCCAGGTTCAAGTGATTTTCTGGCCTCAGCCTCCCTAGTAGCTGGGATTATAGGCACACATTTGGCTAATTTTTGTATTTTTAGTGGAGACAGGGTTTCACATGTTGGCCAGGCTGGCCTAGAACACCTGACCTCAGGTGATCCTCTCACCTCAGCCTCCCAAAGTGCTGAAGTTATAGGCGTGAGCCACTGTGCCCGGCTGAGAATTAACATGTTTTTTGTTTCTGAACTTAGAAAGATTTAAGACTTTCAATATTAAATACAATATTAAATTCACAGATTGAGTATGCATTCTCCCATTCCTAGTGTGTTCATTGTTTTGCAAAACAGGAAAAAATGTTGGATTTTGTCAGATATTTCTCACATCAATTGAGATAATTGGTATGTATTTTTCCTATATTTTATTTTATCTGTGTATTACATTAATTGATTTTTATATGTTGAACCAATGTTGCATTTCTGATAAATCCAACTTGGCCACTGTGTATAATCCTTTTAACATACTGTTGGATTTAGTTTTCTAGCATTTTGTTAAAGATTTTTGTATCCATATTCATAAAGGATATTACTTCGTAGTTCCTTTCTCAAGTTATCGTTCTCTGGCTTTGATATCAGAGTAGGACTGGCCTCATAGAATGAATTAGGAAGTGTTTCCTCCTTTTGAGTTTAGAAAGTATGGTATTAATTTTTCTGTAATTGTTTGGTGGAATTCACCAGTGAACCATCTGGGTCAGAATTTTCTTTGTTGGAGTTTTTTTTTTTTTAATTCACTAAAACAAACTCTTTATTATAGATATATTCAGATTTTCTATTTCTTCTTGAGTCCGTTTGGTGGTTTGTTTTTAGGAATTTGTCTATTTCATTGAGTTTGCCTAATTTTTCAGCATATAATTGTTCTTAGTATTTCTCATGTTCCTTTTTATTTCTATCAAGTCTTTAGTAATGTCTCTTCTTTCTTTCCTGATTTTAGTATTTTGAGCCTTCTCTCTCATTTTAGCTAAATGTCATTCTTGCTGATATTTTCAGAAATCTAGCTTCTGGTTTAATTGATATCCTCTATTGCTTTTCTACTCTCAGTTTTATTAATTTTTACTCCAATCTATTTGTATCTTTATGCTTATTTTATGTTTGATCTTTTAATTCTCAGTATCTTAAGGTGTAAGGTATGGTACATTTTTTTCTTTTAAAATGTAGATGTTTACAGCTATAAATAGCCCTCTCAGCTCTGCTTTCACTGTATCCAATAAGTTTTGGTATTTTCTATTTTCATTTTATTTATCTCAAAGTATTTTATAATTTCCTTTGTGATTCCTTCTTTGACCCAGGGATTATTCAAGAGTGTGTTTTCTAATTTCCACATATATGTTATTATTACAAATTTCCTTCTGGTATTGATTTCTAATTCATTTTATTATGGTTGGAGAATATAATGTGTATGGTTTTAGTTTTTAGTGTATGGTTTTAGTAAGAATTATTCTGTGTCCTGACATATGACTCATTCTTCAAAGTGTTCCATGGGCACTTGTGAAGAATGTGCATTTTGCTGTTGTTGAGTGTTCTATAGATAATTGTTATGTCCAACTGGTTTATCCTGTTGTCTAAGTCTTCTATTTCTTTGTCAATATTATGTTTAGTTGTTCTATGCAATATAGACAGTAGGTATTGAAATCTCCAATTATTATTCTTGAACGGTTTATTTCTCCATTCAAGTCTGTCAGTTTCTCCTTTATGTATTTTGGGGGGGATAAATAGAGAGATAAATCTTATATATTCTTGATAGATTGAAACTTTTTCACTATACAATGCCCTTCCTCATCTCTACTAACATTTTTTGTCTTAAAGTATATTTTGTGTGATATTATTTTGTGTCTGTGACTCTAAAGTGAGTCTCATTGAAAATACGTAATTGGATCATGCTTTCTTTTAATTCTTTCTGCCAATTTCTGTCTTTTAATAGAGATTTTACTCTCTCTACATTTAATGTAATTACCGATAAACAAGAATTTACTCTGTCATTTTGCTTTTTAAAATTCATCTTATTTTTCCCCTCAATTCTTTCACTTATGCCTTCATTGTGTAAAACTGATATTTCCTAGTATGTGCGTGTGTGTGTGTTTTTTTTTTTTTGGACAGAGTTTCATTCTTGTTGCCCAGGCTGGAGTGCAATGGCACAATCTCGGCTCACTGCAACCTCTGCTTCCCGGATTCAAGTGATTCTCCTGCCTCAGCCTCCCGAGTAGCTGGGATTACAGGTGCCTGCCACCACGTCCAGCTAATTTTTTGTATTTTTTTTTAGTAGAGACTGGGTTTCACTATGTTGGCCAGGCTGGCCTTGAATTCCTGACCTCAGGTGATCCACCCGCCTCGGCCTCCCAAAGTGCTGGGATTACAAACATGAGCCACCGTGCCTGGCCTAGTGTGCCATTTTGATTCTTTTCTGTTCATATTACTATATAATTTTTAGTTACATTCTTACTAATTTCACTGGGGATTACAATTAACATCTTAATATATAATCATATAGATTGGATTAATACCAATATAATCTCAATAATATATACAATTTTGCTCCTATATATCCTCAGTACTCCTTTATGTAGTTATTATGGCAAATTATATCTTCATGTATTATATGCCTATTAATGTATTTATTAGGTATATAATAACTCTGCTTTCTTAGATTTGTAATTATTACTTTATGTAGTTGCTTTTTAAATCAGATATGAAAAAACGAACCACAAACAAGAATACATACATACTTTTTTTTTTTTTTTTGAGACAGAGTCTCACTCTGTCACCCAGGCTGGAGTGCAGTGGCATGATCTCGGCTCACTGTAACCTACGCCTCTCGGGTTCAAGCAATTCTCCTGCCTCAGTCTCCTGAATATCTGGGATTACAGGCATGAGCCACCATGCCCAGCTAATTTTTGTATTTTTAGTAGAGACAGGGTTTCACCATGTTGACCAGACTGGTCTAGAACTGCTGGCCTCGTGTGATCCACCTGCCTCGGCCTCTCAAAGTACTGGGATTACAGGCGTGAGCCACCAGGCCCAGCTACATTCATACGTATGCCTTATATTTACTTATGTGATTACTTTTATCAGTGTTTTTTATTTCTTCATATGAATGTAAGTTACTGTTGCGTGTCCTTTCAGTTCAGCCTGAAAGAGACCCGGTTGCGTGTATTACAGGTCAAGTCTTCTAGCATCTTAGTTTTTGTTTATTTGGATATGTCTTAATTTGTCTTTCATTTTTGAAGGAATATTTTGATGGGTACAGAATTATTCGATGATATCTCTTTTTGCTTTTAGCTTTTTAAATACGTCATTCGACTGCTTTGTGGCCTCCACAGTTCCTGATGATAAATAAGCTCTTAATTTTATTGAGGATCCCCTGCCCATGTTGAAACTCTTCTCTCTTGCTACTGTCAAGATTTTCTCTTTGTCTTTGAATTTTAGCAGTTTGATGATGATGTGTCTCAGTGTGGATCTCCTTTCTTTCCTACTTGGAATTCTTTCAGCATGTTGGATGTCTCATTAATATTTTTCATCAAGTTTTGAATGGTTTGACTATTACTTTTTCAAATATTCCTTCTGCTCCCTTCTCTTGTTTTTTTTCTTCTGTGAATCTCATTATGTTTATGTTGGGATGTTTGATGATGTCAGATTGGTCTCATATGCTCTGTTCATTAAAAGAAATTTGTTCGGCCGGGCACGGTGGCTCAAGCCTGTAATCCCAGCACTTTGGGAGGCTGAGACGGGCGGATCACGAGGTCAGGAGATCGACCATCCTGGCTAATACGGTGAAACCCCGTCTCTACTAAAAAAATACAAAAAACTAGCCGGGTGAGGTGGCGGGCGCCTGTAGTTCCAGCTACTCGGGAGGCTGAGGCAGGAGAATGGCGTGAACCTGGGAGGCGGAGCTTGCAGTGAGCTGAGATCCGGCCACTGCACTCCAGCCTGGGCGACAGAGCCAGACTCCGTCTCAAAAAAAAAAAAAAAAAAGAAATTTGTTCTTCTGTTGTTCAGAATGGATAACTTCAACTGTCCCATCTTCAAGTTCAAAGATTCTTTGTTCTGCCTGCAGAAATTTTCCTGCTGTTGAGCACCTCTAGTGTGTGTGTGTGTGTGTGTGTGTGTGTGTTTCATTTTGGCTATTGTATTTTTAACCTGCAGAATTGCTGTTTATTTCTATAATTTCTCCTTCTGATATTCTCAAATTGCTGAGACATCATTCTTATACTTTATTTTTTAGACATGTCTTATTCTACTAATTCCAATGTCTGGGCTTCTTCAGAAACAGTTTCTTTTTATTATTTTCTGTGCATGGGTCATGATTTCTTTTTTCTTTACATGCCTCATTACTTTTTGTTGAAATCTAGACATTTTGAATATTATAATGTTGCAACTTAGAAACCAGATTTCCTCCCTCTACAGAGTTTGCTGTTGTTGCATTTGTTATATTACTGCTTGTTTGTTTGTTTGTTTAAAGATTTTTCTGATCTAATTTTGTAAAGTCTCCATTCTTTCCTGAATGTAACATTCGATGTCTCTGCCCAGTTAGCTTAGTCATTAGCTAATGATTGAACAGAGACAATGCCTAGAACCAAAAAAGCAAATGCTATGCTAGTCAGTGTCAAGGAACTCTGTGTTTGTTTGTGTGTGTGTGTGTGTGTGTGTGTGGAGGAACACCTTCAACATTCAACCAGTCTCACTCTTGCTCCTCCAGCAAATGCCCAGTGAATTTGTGCCCAGTAAGGTCCAGGTCACCTTCTCCCTGCAGGACTTAAAGCATATCAAGGGGGATCTTGGCAAGCTTTCAGATGACCCTTATAGATATATAGAGGTTTCCAGACTTTCACCCACATATTTAAACTCTTCTGGAGAGACGTTATGCTACTTTTGAATCAGACCCTGATGGACACCGAAAAGCAGGCCACTCTGCAAGCAGCAAAGAGATTTGGGAATGAGCTTTGTATCACATATGGCGTCAGGGAAGGGAGCGAACATTATCCAACTGGAAGAGAAGTGGTAAAAGTGAATGACCCTAAATGGGATCCCAATGACAGGTGGAAGACTAGAAGAGGAGACCCTTTCAGATGTGCATAATGGAAGGCTTTTGTAGGACTAAGACCAAGCCTTTCAATTATACTAAGTTTTCCATGACTGACCAGAGATTTGATGAAAATCCTTCTGCCTTCCTGGAGAGGCTGAGAGAGGTCTTGGTAAAGCATACCTGTCTATCTCCTGATTCAGTCGAGGGACAGCTAACCCTAAAGGATACATTTATTACTCAGGCAGCTCCTGACATCAGGAGGAAGTTGCAGAAACAGGCCCCGGGACTGGATAGTACATTAGAGGACCTTCTGAAAGTGGCCACCTCAGTCTTTTACAATACAGACAGGGAGTCCCAGGAAAGAGAGAGGAAATACAGGAAAGAGACAGAAGCTTTAATGGCCACCAGGCAAGCCCACAAACCCCAGAATTCCCAGGGTACACCTGTTAACTATTAAAGATATGGCCAGAACTGTTATCTCTTTCTAAAAGTTTATCCACTTCCATACAACGTTTAATTTCTTTCACCAGGGTAAAACACCTCAGGGTACAATGTCATTCTTAGTATATTTCACTTCTTATCTTTGTAATCTTTGGCACTAAATTCTTTCCTTGTATAATACACGTATTTATTATAGTATGTATAGTATGTATGTATGTATGTATGTATAGTATGTATAACTTGGGTATACATACCCAAGTATGTATAATCCATGCATACTTAACCTTATGAAACTTGTTTCTTCTCTCACACCTAGAAGCCATCAACCTCCAAATGGTCAGGGAACCAGAGCCTTGGATGATGGCTCTCCTTTGCTAGGAACCCTTAGATAGACCTCTGGGAAGAATCTGACTGCTGTTTTCCCCAAAACAATGCCCGTATCAGCAGGAAGCAGCTAAGACCCGTCATCGTCCATATTCGAACAGCAGTTAGATGTACCTCTTCAGACAGGGGAAGTGATATGGAAGAAGGGCAGAGAAGTGCTGGTAAGGGAAGGGCATGGTCCCTGGCTAGGGCTCCACCCCTGGGCCTGTGCTCACGGACCTAGGTGAGGACAGACACTCCTGTCCCAAGACCAATCCTGGCCTGCCATGCCCCCATCCTGTGCCTATAAAAATCCTGAGACCCTAGCAGGCAGAGACACAAGCAGCTGGATGTCGAGAGGAACACATCAGTGGAAGAACACACAAGTGGCTGGATGTCAAGAGGGATACATTGGTTAAAGATCACACCAACAGGCACCAGCAGACGCTGGCACGCTGGCAGGCCATTGACCAGCGGAATAACATGGAGTTTGACCGGGCAGTTGGAGGTGAACCCAGCTGCTGAGCAGCCTGACTCCAGGAGAAAATCACCTTCCCACTCCGTCTCCCTTCTGGCTCCCCCATCTGCTAAGAGTCACTTCCAGTCAATAAAACCTTGCACTCATTCTTCAAGCCCACATGTGATCTGATTTTTCTGGTACACCAAGGCAAGAACCTGGGATACAGAAAGCCCTCTGTCCTTGCAATAAGGCAGAGGGTCTAACTGAGCTGGTTAACACTAGCTGCCTATACATGGCAAAACTAAAAGAGCACACAGTAACATACGCCCACTGGGGCTTCAGGAACCGTAAACATACACCCTAGATGCTGACATGAGGTCAGAGCCCCACAGCCTGCCCGTCTGTATGCTTTCCCTAGAGGTTTGAGCAGCAGGGCACTGAAGAAGTGAGCCACTCCCGCTGTTGCAAACCCTGTGAGGTGGGGACAAGGAGACCTTTCCCATTTCAATATCTTAGAAGGTGATAACTGCTGTGAAAAGTGAAAAAGCAAGTCAGTGAAAGACAACTACTGGCAGCTGCAGAGGGATTTCAATTTAAATAGAGATTCTGGATATACCTCTGTGAGACGGTAATACCTGGGGGAAGTAGGGTGGATATCTAAGTGGATTTCTGGGTGAAGAGTTTTCCAGGCAACTGGAAGAGAAGACAACTACAGCAAAGACCATAAGGTAGGAATGTGCCTGGTGTTTTCAAGGAATATAAAGTGGCCAGTGTCGCTGATATGAATTGAGTCAGGAAAACAACAGTAGGAAAATAAGTTAGAAAGGTAATGGATCAGCCAGGCATGGTGGCTCATGCTTGTAATCCCAGCATTTTGGGAGGCCAAGGTGGGAGGACCCCTTGAGCCCAGGAATTCAAGACCAGCTGGGGAAAGATGGCAAGACCCCGTCTCTACAAAATAATAAAAAAATTAGCCAGGCATGGTGGCATGCACCTGTAGTCCCAGTTACTCAGAAGGCTGAGGCAGGGGAGGACCCTTTGATCCCAGGAGGTTGAGGCTGCAGTGAGCTATGATTGTTCCACTGCACTCCAGCCTGGGCAACAGAGCAAGACCCCACCTCAAAAAAAAAATTGTAACATCTAGTGAGCTACTGACAGAACTTTGATTTTAACTTAAGTGAAATAAAGAGATAAGATGGGTCATTATGTAGTTAAATGACATGTTTTTACCTATGTCTGCATAAAGACACAATTTTGCTGCTGTGTTAAGAAAAGACAGTAGTAGGAGGAATAGAAGAAGCAAGGAGACTACTGTTAGTTATCCAAGCAATCCTTGACAGTGCCTTTGTCTAGTTTGTGAACTACTAAAGTGGTGAAATGTGTTTAAATTTGTGGCAGTATTTTCCCCACTGGGGATAAGGGAATGACTCCCAAAGATTGCCAATATTTAGGCATTAAGGAAAGCATAAATATAAGTATGGAATTTCATGCAGACCAGGGTTAAAGGGTCTAAGGGTACATCTGAGACAATGTCTGAAAACTAAAGAAGGGAAGAAAGGTGAACAGAAATAGAGTAAATGGGAGTAGTTGTCAGAAAAGAAAGTAATGTCTAATTATACAGCTGTTTATTGATTAACAGAGCGATTCTAAAGGGCAGTTATTTAGATAAGAACTTCTTAGATGAGAGTGCAACTTAGCTGAGTGTAGTAGATTCTAATCTTAGGCCCTTTGCCATAGACGTTTTCTTTCTCCAGTGATTTTTTAAAATCCGTATTTTGTATCTGCAAACATATTTTTCTTTCCCACAGGTTCCAGAATCTGTCTCAGGCCTACATGGCTTAGATGTGATCTAACAAGAAAAGTCTGTCCCCTGTCTGGGTTACTGGGTCCAACCACTTGGCAAGTTTTAGCTCTGATTTTGTTTCCTAACTTCTAGAATAACAGGAATATAGGGTATCTTAGTGTTTCAATAACAAACTCTGACAAAAGGATACATATCAGAGGTGGGGACTCTCAACAAATATTGGACTAGAGCAAATAAAACTGTCATATGCAGGGGGCATTATTGTATATTTAGAAATTGTAAGAAATTCTACAGCTAAATTATTGCAATTAATAAGTTTACCAAAGTTATTAAATACAAGAATAATATCCAAGAACCAACAAATTTTTATAAGACAGACACGAAGAGAACATACAATTTGAAAAGAAAATATAATTCACATTATCATCAAAATTACACACTACCTAGGAATAAATCTTTTTAAAAAGTTCAAAATATGTGGATTAAATGTAAAAAAACTTTGTCTTATAGATATCCAGATGTAGCTGTAGCTCTCTATAAATAAAGAGGCATGTATAGTTTTTAAAGTAAAAATAAATACACATTTTGTTTTATTTTATTTGCTTGCTTCAAAACTTCTGTGACATATTGGCTCCTTAAGCAATATTTGGAAACAGGGTAATACTGTTGAGAAAACAAACATATTACATTTAGAGATTCCAAATAAGAATATATACTTTACAAATTAAACCACATACTTTGACATTTTCTTTAAAAACTACATTTATAAATTGTATGGTAACACCAATGTTGATCTATTCCCTGGGCCAATCTACTAAATTATCACGGTGTGGATAATAATCCTCCAGAGCAATGTCAAAGATGGTATTTAAATTTAAATAGAGGTATTTGATAGCTAGATGATAGACACACACATATAATTTCTATTTGATTTTTGTGTTTTTATTTTTTCTATACTTAGTGTCAAAGAGTAAACTGAGCTAGGTGCAATCTGATTCTTCTTATTCTAAGTAAAATAGCCAGGCACAGAAAGACAAATACTGTGATCTCACTTATACATGGAATCTAAAGAGTCAGACTCATAGGAGTGGAGAGTAGAATGGTGGTTACAGACCAGGGAAGCGGGGCGATGATGGGGAAGATGAGAAGATGTTGGTCAAAGAGTACAAGTTTCAGTTACACAAGAGGAATATGTTTTTGAAATATATTGCTAATAATAATGTATATTTTACAAATTACAAAGAGAAAAATTCAGTCTATTCACCAAAAAAATTGATAAGCATATGAAGTGGTGATTATGTTTATCAGTTTAATTCAATCACTCACTATATAGCTTAATTTAATAATTCCACTGTATATAATATATAGATTTATTTTTATATTTTGTATATTCGTACATAGTTATATGTATCTATGAATATGTAGTTATATATTGTTTATATATAGTTATATGTTAGTATATACATTTATAGTCTATATAAATATATGTAATTTATATAATATACATTACGTTGTACATAATATATGCTACATATGAAATGTATATATAAATAGTTTTGAGGTACATATATTTGTCAAAAGTTGACATTATGCCTCATAAATATAGTGGGTCCCATCAGCTCCTACAACCTTCCACGTAAAAATCTTTTAAAAATAATTTCTGCAGATATTGATTTAACATTCAGAATGATTTCACGCCTATGTCTTCCTCTCCCACCTCATACTCATTGGTTGCTTGCATAATTAAGGAAGGGAAAGATAAATTAGCAAATGGATAGCACTTGGGCTGATGAGGAAACCTGGGATTGACTGAAAATGGACGACTAATGGAATTTGCCAAACTTTTCTAATACACTTGAAACAGACCTTCTGGATCCTTATGTACATTACTCAATGGATTTAACGAATCTTCTCCCAGTCATGCCTCTAAACTGTATTTCAAACATATTTCATAATTTTATTAACATATTTCTCACACTGATGTTCAACTACCACACACTGCCGACACATATTTGCAAGTGGTGTTCTGAAAATGTATGTCTGGCCAGGTGCGGTGGCTCACGCCTGTAATCCCAGCACTTTGGGAGACCAAGGCAGATGGATCACTTTAGGTCAGGAGGTTGAGACCAGCCTGGCCAACATGGTGAAATTCTGTCTTTACTAAAAATACAAAAAATTAGCTGGGCGTGATGGTGCACACCTGTAATCCCAGCTATTTGGGAGGCAGGGGCAGGAGAATTGCTTGAATCCAGGAGGCGAAGGTTGCAGTAAGCCATGATTGCATCACTGCACTTCAGCCTGGGCTACAGAGTGAGTGAGACTCCATCTCAAAAAACTAAGAAAACCCCATTAAACATAGTCTGATGTTTTGACTCACTAAGATTCATAAATTTAAACAATTAACGTGGATAAATTATATTGTTGTCATCTTTGGTTTCTTTTAACCTTTCTTATTAATACTAAGTCTTCAATTTTAACTATGAATCCTTACTTCACCTGGGTAGTCCTCATAATAATTGAAAAAATAATTAACTCCATAAACCAACCAAGACCTCTTCTACCAAAAAATATATACTTAACCATTTTTTTTTTCTCTTAAATTGCCAAATATCCCATTACCACAATCTAGGTTTCAGGGGAAAAATTTATGATTTTCACAAATAAACAAAAATGCAAAGATTATAATCTTGGTATATGAAATGCAAGAGAAAAACAGGATGACCGTGCATGTGAGATATGGAACATAGACAACTTAAGAGCATCTAAGTCTCTTAATATCACTGGAAGCAGTTGCCGTAACCTATGGCATTGGCTGTCAGAAAAATGTAGAAGAACAATAAAATCCTTATAGTTACCAAAGTCAGCTTTCCACATATTAGGTACTCAACAACAGCAGTAATAAGAAACATTAATGTACAAGTTAGAAATTTTCCTTTTAAAAGTGATAGGAAGCCTAACACATGCAAAGATGAAAATGAGTTTAATGTCTCTGTGACAGAAAAAAATGTCAAAGCTGAGTAGCTTCCAGATGTGATGCAGTGTCAGCCCCAGGTTGTCTTCTCTTGATTCTGTTGCTTTAGTAAATAATGAAGTAGAATATATCAGAAGAGCAACATAAAAGTCCATCAAATAATTGAATATGCTGTAATTGAACCCTAACCCAATATTATTTTAATAAATGCTAATCCCTGTCATAAAACTTACTGTTTCCCAAATCATAAAATAAAATAATACAAATATGTAAAATAATAAATGAAATATAAAAGTGTATTCACTATGTCTTAGCTTATTGGAAATGTTTATAATAGTATTTTTGGAAGTGGCTTAAATTCCTTTTGTATCATAACTCTCATGAAGATTTATGTATATTTATATTATACTTGGTTCTATTTATGAAACTTGGCAGTTTGAGTTCAAGCCCCATAACAGTCCTGTTTAGGAAAATACTGTTCTTTTAAAAAGTATTTTAGTCAGCCTAGACTGATATGTCTGCTTCATGCTGACAGGAGAAGTTATTTACCCCTGGAAAATCTGGAAGCAGATTTAGTACCCCTATATGTCGAATATTACAAAGAACCAATATATAGCTACTTTTATAGTATGTTTCAGGTATGTAATTTTATTTACGTAAGAATCACCATAGTGTACAGAACTACAGACTAGAGGAATAATTGACAGGTATTAATTTTGGTCTTCTTTGAATAGAACTTCTTGCTACACAGGAGAAAAACAAGAGATCATGTAAAAATGGAATGAATTAATAAATCAGAATAATCTGGATTAGGTTTTCTCATTATAAATAATTTTTATTAATTTAAAAGAGAAATAGGTATCCAATGCAGAGGCTGGAAAGAAAATCCAATCTTAATGGTGTCTTATGCAAAATGTAAAACATTCAACAATTAGGAAGACCTTGTACAGCTGCTCAGAAAGTGCCCTGCGTATCTCTGGGGAGATGAATTCTATAGACCAGGGATCATCAAGCTTTTTTCTGTAAATGGCTAAATAATAAATATTTTAAGCTTCTGGGACACACATAGGTTCTGTCATATATCATTCTTTTTTTCACAGCCCCTTAAAAATGTAAAAATTATACTTAGGTTGTAAACTTACAGAAATCAGCTGTGGACCAGAATTGACTTGTGGGCCATTGTTTGCCAACTGCTACTATCAGCTGTGACATATAGTTTGTAAATCTGCAACATCATAACCCTCCAACATTAGTATCAATGCTTAGATAAAGAAGAACCTCACCCTAGTTATAATGGATAACACCCCAAAGTCGGAAAATAACAAATGTTGGCGATGATGTGAAGAAAGAGGAACTCTCATGCACTGTTGTCAGGAATGTAGATTAGTGCAGCCATTATCGAAAACAGTATGGAGGTTCCTCAGAAAACTAAAAACAGAACTACCATATGATCCAGCAATCTCACAACTGGGTATATATTTAAAAAATCAGTATGTTGAAGAGATGTCTGCACTTCCATTTTTATGGCAACACTATTCACAATAACCAAGATATGGAAATTGACATGTTTCCATCCATGGATGAATATATTTCAAAAAATGTGGTGTATATATACAATGGAATAATATTCGGCCATTAAAAATTATACAATCCTGTCATTTCACATAGATTAATCTAGAGGACATTATGTTAAGTAAAATAAGCCAAGCACAGAAGGACAAATGCTGCATAATCCCACTAACACATTAAATCTAAAAAAGTTGAACTCATAAAAGTAGGGACTACAAAATGATAACCAGAGCCTAGGGAGGATGAGGAAGAGAGAAGTTAGAAGCAGGTTTTTAAAGCCAAATAGGGGACAAGGAGTGAGCTGGTACAAAGAGGTGGGTCAACTGGTACAAAATTACAGTTAGAGAGAAGGAATAAGTTCTAGAATTCTATTGCAGAGTAGGATGACCTAGTTAACAATGATGTATTGTATGTTACAAAGTAGCTAGAAGAGAGGATTTTGAATGTTCTCATCACAAAGAAATTACAAAATTTTTAGGTGATGGATGTGCTAACTGCCTTGATTTGATCATTATATAATGTATATATGTATCGAAACATCACACTGCACCCCAGAAAATGTACCATTATTATATGTCAACTGAAAGCAAGATAAAACTTTAAAAAATATATAAAAATAAACAAAAATACAGGGAAAAACATAGAATAACGTCATCCACACTGAGATAGAAAATCAACACAAACTGTGGGGAAAAAAATGCTTTTTCCTCTGCTCTCACCCCCAACAATCCACACAAAAGACTTCTGTGACCAAATGTGTGGGGTTATTTCAATATACAACAAACAAGCAATCAGCTGGGTGTCCTCCAATTTAACTCCAGTGGCGTTTACCTCAATCAGATCCCACAGGTTGAGAAGACAGTGTCACAAGAATGCCCCTCTCCCAACTTCCAGTGCCAATCACAAGCCTCAGGTTGTTTTACCTGTGCTTTTGACTGACCAAGTATAAACTGAGGTTCCTCCTCAGGTTTGATCATTTTGCTAGAGAGGCTCACAGAATCCAGGGAAACACTTATGTGTACTGGTTTATTATGAAGGATACTACAAAGGATCTCGATTAGGAGATACACAGGACAAGGTATAGGGGAAGGGGTGCAGAGTTTATGTGCCCTCCCCCGTGTACCACCTTCCAGGAACCTCCGTGTGTTCAGCTATCCAGAAACTCTCCAAACCCTGTCCTTTTAGGTTTATATGAAAGCTTCATTACACAGGCAGGGCTGATTAGATAAATCACTGGCTATTGATTGTCAACTTAGCCTTCCAGCCCTGTCTTAGTCTGTTTATATTGCTATAAAGGGATACCCAAAGCTTGTTAGCTTATAAAAAAAGAGGTTTATTTGGCTCACAGTTCTGCATACAAGAAGCATGGTGCCAGTATCTGCTTCTGGCGAGGGTCTCAGGAAGCTTCTATTCATGGTGGAGGGTAAAGGGGAGCAGGCATCCCATGGCAAGAGGAAGGAAGCAAGAGAGAGAGGAGGAGCTGCCAGGTTCTTTTTAACAATCAGTTCTTGAGAGAACTAAGAGTGAGAACGCACTCACTCCCATGAGAATGGCACCAAGGATCCATGTCCATAATCTAGATATCTCCCATCAGGCTCCACCTCCAATACTGGGGTTCAAATTTTAAAATGAAACTTTGTGGGTCCAAACAAAGCATATCCAAACCCTAACAAGCCCTCTGCCCTCCTTGGAAGTTGAGGGTGGGGCTAAAAGTCCCACTCCTCTAATCCTTCCTTGGGCTTTCCAACAATGAGTGGCCATCCAGAAGCTACGCAGGGGCTGCCAGCTACCAGTCAACTCCTTAACATAGAAAAAGACACCACTTTGGAGTTTCTAAGGATTTTAGGAGTTTTATGCCAGGAAATGAGGCCAAAGACCAAATAGATATTCCCCAATATCCTGCATACCTATGTCTGTTTGGGAGATGAAAACCCAAATCTTTAATGAGGTTATTAGATACGTAAGTTTCAAAGGAAGACTTGTGTCAACCTAAAGGAAGAAGCCGAGGCACAAATATAATTTTAAAGAGTTTACTTGAGCCAAAATGAGGACAGCTACCTGGAAGACTCAGACCTAAGTAACCTTGAATATAAACTTCGGTCTTTGTTACAAGCTGATTTTTAAAGGCAAAAAGGGGATAAGGAGTGGGCTGGGACAAAATTGTTAGGAATTCTCATTGGTTTACAGAAATAACATTGATTAGTGATTGGCTGCACATTGCTGAACTACCAGGTGTGAGTAATGGTGTCCATTGTATGGCATTGTTAGGTTAATTTATAGCTACTTTTCGTAGCAGTCAGTCAAGTGTCCACACAGCAAGCAGCTTCAGGAGATGGTTACTTAGCTCAAGGGGGAAATGGTACATGACTCTCTGGCCCTGATCATTTTTTGATTACTCTGATAAAAAGTTTCTTTTTTTTCTCACTGGAATAAACTTATATGTGAGTGTTAAATTCAATATGCAGACCTAGGAAAGGCTTAACACTCCAAACATTGTAAGAGTGCTTGTATATAAGAGGCCTATATAAGATGCATACAGGTCTAGCTGCCCACATTACTTGAAAATGACTATTACAGATACTCCTTTGCATAGGTAAAATATATTTCTTGAATCATAAAGGTGCAATAAGATAGATTGGAAAATATATTCGGCAACCTGGAGCTTCTTTGCCTCTTTTCCAACTAAAAAGACTGAGTTTACAAACTCAAAAGGTCCAGGGAATCTTTCCAGATCTCAGCAGCTGCTCTGTAGTCCTACATGGATAAGGGACAGGTGTACCTATCACTGTAAAAGAACATTTCTGAATATATTCAACTTAAGATGAATATTCAACTTCAAGTTAAAGAATTCTTATATTGAATACATAAGTTGGATCACCTAGACTTCCACAGTTTTTATGAAGTCTCAACTGGTGACCATTGATATTTTTTACGTTTTTTAAAAAATGACAGTGCTTCAGCATTTGGTTGTGGAATTAACTTGAATTCTGATCCTCTTACTGAAGTATTTCTTGCCCATCAATGATCCTCTCTTTGTGCTATTCCCTAAGGAGGAATTCTCTGTCTGCTTTCCAATTTCTTCCAAACAAGAGTCCCTTATTCTTCATTTTATACTTCTTTCCCTATCATGGCCCCAGACAGACCTGTATAGTCCCTTCCCATGAGACATTCCCTTCCCATGCACACCAGCTTCGGGGCTCCCTCCTCCCTGCTGCTGCTTCCTCATGCATGGTAACACCTGTTTTACTAGTAAGTTTAAACAGTGCATTTATTTTAAATTTATACATTCATATAAGATAGCCTCGCATGACTCTAACAGTTGGTTCTTTCTTAGCATCTCTCAACAGGTTAAATAAAACACACTGGAAACACATTTTTACGTGCTTAGCTAATACTCTTAGGCTTATGTACTTGCAGTACACTCTGCAAACACCAGAGGGCAATCGCCTATAGAAATCACATCAGCATTGCTGGGACTTACACATTCTATGTGGATATTCGCTTCAGACATTCCTCCGTTTTCCTCCTTCACTCCTACGAAAGCATCTGTCCACTCTTAACTACTTACACCAGTTACACTTTTACTTCTATATTGTTATGGATATTAGTGTTGATATTCTTTCCTGAAAGGACAAGAGTCTACCTTTTGCTCATTGATCATCTGTAAAATCTGAATACTGACAGAAAAGATATATGATTATATAAAAATTTCTTCTGAAGGAGAATTTTCCTAGAATTAGACCAAATGAGTTATCTGTTCTTATACTTTAGCAATTGCATAAAATCATGCCCCATACTTCTTTAAAACACTTATCTATCTCATAGTATTTTCTCTTCCCACTCTGCGTGTACTTTATCCAGGATGGTTTTTTTCCCTGAATCTTCTATACTCACACCATAGATAGTTGTCATTGGTGAGCTCCCACCCTCTTTGAACACGCTGCCTACTTATTGTTATTTTTCCACATTACGAGCTCTCCTCTCCAAGCTGATTGCAAACAGTGACAGGGCAGGAGGATCTTCACTAAAGAACTCTCACGATGCTTAGGAATATTACTACTGCCTGAGCGTGTCAGTGTCTAGCTTTCTGCTTACCAAATAGTTGGTATGCCATGTGATGTCCTTTAATACAAATCTTTTCAGCTAAAACTTAACAGAAATAGATCCTTGAGTTTCCACTTTACAATTTTAATGGAGTCACAGCTTTTGCAACCTTGAATACTTTCCGAATCTCCTGCCATTTGTTACTTTGAAATTCTTATCACTATTTAACTAGACTGGATCCAGTCTCTTGGCTTAGGTCTTCATTCCTCTGGAGTATTATCTTCAATATTTTCCCAAGAGATTATATAGTAGGTAAGATTTCTGAGACCATGCGTAACTAAAAACATTCTTTCTCCCAAAATATTATTTGTATTCTAACTAAATATTAAACTCTTGATCACCTCAGAAATTAGAAGGCATTGCTGTACTGGTTTCTATTATGTAATAATGCTGATGGGAAATGGGATGCCTGTTTGATTCATGCTCTTCTATAGATGACTTTTTCATGGAGATGAATTTGGTGAGGATTTCTACCATGACCCTATTACTCTGACCATTCTGATTCTTTTCAATCTGTAGATGTCTAACTTTCCTTATCTCTGGAAGATTCTCTTCTATTGGTTTTTGAATACTTCTTTATATGTGTATATGTATATATATTCTTTTTATTGTCCCCATTTTTCAATCAATTCTTAATTTTTAAATAAATATGTAACAAATAAATGTTAGTTGATTTTAAGAACTGAGGACTGCACTACATGTATGTCTATTTACATGTATTTTGAAGTCAGATTTTATTTTAGAATAGTTTTAGATTTATAGAAAAGTTGCAAAGATGGTACAGGAGTTCCCATGTACCCACGCCCTGTTTTGCCCATTGTTAACATTTTATATTTGTGTGGTTCAATAGTTACAATTAATGGACTAATTCTGCTGCATTGTGACTAACTAAAGCCTGTACTCTACTCAATTTTTCTTACTTTTACCTAATGTTCTTTCTTCATTTCGGGATCCCATCTAGAATGCCTCGTTATATTTAGTTGTCATGTCAGCCTAGGCTCCTCTCGTCTGTGACAGTTTCTCAGGCTTTCCTTGATTTTGATGACCTTGACAGTTTTGAGGAAGGTACTTTATAGCATGTTCTCATTTTGGGTTTTGTTGATTTTTTAAATGGCTAGACAGGAACAATTTGTTTGGGGGATAAAACCACAGATGCGTAGGACAATTCTTATCACAAAATATCAGGGATACCTATAATCAACATGACTTATGATGATGTTAACCTTGATCACCTGGCTGAGGAAATGTTTGTCAGGTTTCTTCACTGTAAAATGACTTCTTCCCCTACCCCTTCTCATACTGTACTTTTTGGTAGAAAATCACTATGTACATTCCACACTTAAGAAGTGGAAAGTTACATTCCACCTTTTTGAGAGGACGGTTTCTACATAAATTATTTGGAATTCTTCCTACACAGAAGATGTGTCTAATCTCTCTCAATTTATTAAATTATGTAATCATTTTTATTTCAGTGTAAATATCATTGATATTTATTTTATACTTGGGCTATAATTCTATAATAACTTTTCTTTTATTTTTGCTTTAAATTTTCCAATGTGGTCCATTGGGAGGTCTTTCAGCTGACCCCTGTGCTTTTGTGACATATTCCTATCATTGTGTTTACTTTTATTATTGTTGTTTTCATTCTTGTTGTTGTGGTTGTTTTGAGCATTTTCTTACTTTCTGGTATTACACGCTGCAGCCTAGAACCAGCCATTTCTCCAAGGAGCCCTGGTTCCTTTTATTGGAGAATGGTGTTAAAAACCAAAATCTCGGCTCTAGGTGTGTGAGTTGCTACTGGGATGTCATTTGCTCCAGGAGCTTTTGGCTGGCAGAGCAAGGAAATAAATGTATGTGTGTATATTAACTGATGAATATATACATATCCATAAATATTTATTTATGTAACCATAAGCTCAGTATGAGTTCATACTGTTTCCAAATCCAGTCTTGTAACACCCTGGTCATTCTAGCTTTTCTCTTTGCTTATCTGTAACCTATCTTATCTGTGTCTTGCTTGTCTATCACTCCCACCCATCACCATCCACCTACTTAATTGTTTAATTCCAGTATACATATATCATCCTTTCAGAGTTGTAGATTCATATCCTTGTGGGAAATAATTTATCCAACTAAGGTACAATGATCTGCAGTTCCTTTTGTCTTTATTCTTATAGACCGTCCTTATTTCCAAAGTTGTGTTATACAAATGAGCCAAAAATGTGTCTTATATATTGGCCCTTAGGCTGTTTATGTTTCCACAGCAGACTAAGACTTTTAGTTTAAAAGCCTACCAGTGTGGAACTAAAAATGTTACATATGGAATTGTTTTAAATATAACCCAAATGAACAGAATTTTAGCTATTTAAAGTTTGCCTGCTTTGCATACACCTTGAAACTGTACCTGACATGTGCTAGCCAGGATAAGATAAACTCTAGGACAAAAACAAAACAAACAAACAAAAACCCAAGTCACTGCTGTCCTTCAGAGTGCTCTGAGTCAGAACCTCCCCATTGTGCTATTGAGTAATATCACCTATAATGTGAGCTTCCTTTCATCTCCCGCTCTGTCCCTGAATTCTCATGTCTTCTTCTCCTTCTAGATGGTGTCTCTGTAGCCCCTGGACAGTTTCATGCTGTGAGAGACTTCCCACATGTACAAACTTGTCAAAATTTTGCCAAAATAAAGCTCATATGGGCTACTGTCACCTCATTGACATAACTTTTTGCTGGATCAGCCACCAAATCCTTAAATTCACTGCCTACAAATTGGCACCATTTTCTCTTGTCAGTGAAGTTATTTTATGCATTCCTGATGCAGTTAGACTCTTTGGTGATAGTCTAGATTCCAGACAGGGATTCCCAAACTTCCTAAGTGAATTTTACATCTTGCATACATCAGGATTCACTTTTTTGTGCTTGTAGTGTAAATTAGATCACATTGTATAATAGTGTTGTTCTACACACACACACACACACACACACACACACACACACACAGAGTCATGCATCACTTAATGATGGGGATATGTTCTGAGAAATGCATTAGGTGATTTCGTCATTGTGGAAACATCATAGTGTGTACTTACACAAACCTAGATGGTATAGCCTACCAGACACCTAGGCTATATGGATAGCCTATTGCTCCTATGCTACAGACCTGTACAACATGTTACTGTATTGAACACTATGGGCAATTGTGACACAATGGTAAGTGTGTGTGTATTCTAAACATAGAAAAGGTACAGCAATAAATATGATTATATATATATATATATATTTTTATCTTTTATTTTATTATTTGATACAGAGTCTCACTCTGTCACCAGGGCTGGAGTGCAGTGGCACGATCTCGGCCCACTGCAACCTTCCCCTCCTGGGTTCAAGGATTCCCCTGCCTCAGCCTCCAAAGTAGCTGGGATTACAGCTCCCAACACTACGCCCAGCTAATTTTTTGTATTTTTAGTAGAGACGGGGTTTCACCATGTTGGCCAGGCTGGTCTCGAACTCCTGACCTCGTGTTTTGCCTGCCTCAGCCTCCCAAAGTACTGGGATTACAGGTGTGAGCCACTGTGCCCAGCCATAAAATACATATTTTAAATGTTATACTTGTATAGGGCACTAACCATGAATGGAGCTTGCAGGACTGGAAGTTGCTCTGGGTGAGTCAGTGAGCGAGTGGTGAGCAAATGTGAAGCCTAGGGCATTACTGTACACTACTGTAGACTTTGTAAGTACATATTCATGGAACCCAGAACCCAAGAGAAAAAAAATACCTACAACTCCAGCTACAAACAAGAGAGTGAAAAGCACAATGAGCTGTGCAGGTGCCCAGTTGCCTGGTGTTCCTGGGGTCCCTGGAGTCTGACATTGGGTCTTGCTTTTGACACCAATCTGTAAAAAGAAAAATGTTAGGCATATTAAATTCAACAGAGTTAGGCAGAGTATAATGACTCATGTCTGTAATTCCAGAATTTTGGGAGGCAGATGCAGGAGGATGACTTGAGGCTGGGAGTTCAATACTAGTTTGGGCAAAATAGCAAGACCCTCATCTCTAAAAAAAAAAAAAAGAATAATAATAAATAAATAAATAAATAAATAACCTGGGCATGCCAGTGCAACAATGTATCCTAGCTATTCAGGAGGCTGAGGTGGGGGATCACTTGAGCCCAGGAGGTCAAGGGTGCAGTGAACCATGATTGGGCAACTGCATTCCAGTCTGGGCAACAGAGCAAGACACTGTCTCTAAAAAAATAAAATAGGCCAGGTGTGGTGGCTCACACCTGTAATCCCAGCACTTTGGGAGGCTGAGGTGGTGGATCTCTTGAGGTCAGGAATTTGAGACCAGCCTGGCCAACATGGTGAAACCTTGTCTCTACTAAAATACAAAAGAAAAAAAAAATTAGCTGGGTGCAGTGGTGGGTGCCTGTAGTCCCAGCTACTCGGGAGGCTGGTGCAGGAGAATCACTTGAACCCGGGAGGCGGAGTTTGCAGTGAGATGTATCTTCATTCCCATAGCAGGTGGTCAAAAACAGGTCAGAGCCCCGGGGTGTGCTGATCAAAGACAGAACTGTGGGAGAGCCAGAGAGTGTGGAGGCGGTGCAGCTCCCCCAGGACTTTGGGTGAAGGAGGATTTAAGCCGTCTCACCCAAGCTGAAGACAGAGCCAAATCCCGGAGGCCCTCTGAAAATGAGATTGCATTCTGAAAATCAGAATAGCACATTCACCTCCTACCAGCTATAATCCTCTCAAAAGTGAAACTCAGGGGACAAGTGGACTTTGGCTGGGTTCGGTTGTGAATTCTGCAGACTTGCAGACAAAATCATGACACCGGCAATTCTCACCTTCCCCAGAAAGCCAAGGCATTTATGGGGGCCTCATCTGCAACTCCCCAGTTAGGTCCTCACGCAGACCCCACTGACCCACAGCACCACGTGCGGGTGCTGTCCACCCTTCCCTTGCCACACATCAAAGATTCCCGACTAGTGCCAAGTCTCCACCAGAGCATGGCACTCATAGGGCTGGAGTTGGAAGCAAAACGGAATATCAAATGTGCCATCCCCCTCATTCCACTGATGAGAAAACAGAGGCCCAGAGAAAGGAACTGCCCTCTCCAGGATCACAGCACCGGGCCAAGGTCCCTTGTGGGCTACTTTATTGCTCTTTTTACTCAGGTACTTTATCTCCCTTTGCTGAGTAATAAAAGGTTTAATTGCTCTCAGATATTTACCAAAGAAATGTAATAAGCTTCTCAGCATAATATCTGGGCATGAAGAGTATAATGATAGGCACATTTTGTGTGTGTTTTTGTTTCTGCCAGATTTTCCTTTACATTCCCCTAAAGTCTGTGTTCCTTGAGCTAGAGGGGGTCTCAGATATAGTCTCAGGATTTCAAGAGTTCTCCAGAACAATTTTTAATTTAATTGCAGATTTTCATGTCAATGTAATAATAAAAGCATATGCAGTATTATGATGTTACAAGGTTTGAGCCGATTTTTTCCTGAAGTTTCTTTCCCTCCCGTTGTGAGCAGCCCATAATTGGGTCCCCTGACTTATGGTTACTATTCTTAATGTAAGGGTTTCCCCCTCCATCCTTCAGTCCTGACAAAGACCCTCTCTTCACTGTAGAGGATGAGAGGTTTGGAGAGAAGAGAAACATAATTAAACATGGGTGAGGATAGGAGGGTCTCTTTACCCTGGTTCTCTCTCAATTAGAGTAGAGGGGAACGTACCCCACTTCACCTCTGGTTCCCAGAATGGTAGCGATGCCCACAGACGTCCCTCTCAGAGTAGCAGCAAAGGAAAAGTTCCCCAAGGCAAGAAGTGGCAGACTCTGGAAGGCTCCAACCGTGGGATGAAAGTTTGCTGCCTAAAATGCTGGCATGGAATGTTCCAGCAAGAGGAGAGTGGCATCAAGGACATAACAATGATCATCACCACTGTGGGAAGGACAGTGACGATCAGGAAACACGACGGGATAGTGACATATTATGGGAGCTGATGGTGCAAATATGAGGAGAGACTTTTACACCAGCCCTGCACCACCTCCCACCTCAGAACTTAGAAATCACACGGTGGATGAAGGAGAGGCTGCTATTAAACTAATTGTGTGAAAGCCACTGAATTTATCTGGAAATTACCAGATGAACTCCTCTGTCAGAAGACATAATAGTGCTTGGCATGCAAATTAAAATCTGTAATAGGAAAACATAGAAATTAATTTATACACCTGAATGTGTGAAAAGATGCTGCTCATTGCAGGCATTCTGTAGTATCATCTCTATGGCACCAAATGCTGGAATTATTTGAATTTTTGTTTATGGTCCGTCACGTCAGCGCCAACTCACCGCGTCAAGAAGCTCTGTTTACACTCGTGTGCGTGTTTTCTCACAACTCATCTGCATACACTTTCTCGGAGGTCTGCCTGTGCTGAGATGAGAACTGTGTCCTAAATTATGCTACATATTATGGGAGGCCATTTTGTGCCGGAAGATGTTGGTGTGTGGGAGAGAAGAAAAAGAGTCACAATCTCTGCCATTCTGACTAGAGTCCACCTCCAGGAGAAGCGGGAAAACAAGGCACAAGCTGCTAGAACTGAGGAGAGGGAAAAACAAGCACCCGGCGAGGGCAGGAGGAACAGGAGAGGGGAGTCATGGATCGGCCTGGCCACCAGAGGGCAGCAGAGACGGGCTCACTGTCGGCTTCATGGATTCACCTACAGACCCTTCCTTCTTCAAATGCGGCGGTCCCCTGTGACCCACATTCATAACTCCCTCAGCCCCTAGACCACAAAAGAAGCCCTGAGTTTAGGCTGACTGATATTTTCATTCTAGCTTTGCTATACATTTGGGCAAGCTTTACTTTGGATAAGTCTGTTCTTTTCAGGGGTCTCAATTTTCTTAGTTTTTACACAGGAATAGTATGTGGATGACTCACATTAAAGTACCGTTGTAAGGATAGAGTAAGAATATAATCATGATACAAAATCCCTATATAGCTATAAGGTGTCATTACTGGGAGTGGAAGGCCTTGGAAAGAAGGTGGATAGAAAAATAGAGGAGGTTAGAACTGAAGATAAGAAAACAAGATCAATCCAAGCAATGTTAGGAGTGTTGCTATGAATATGGAGAAGTTCAGGCGACGTCATCAGCTGTTTCTTGGGGACCTGGTTGAAAGATGTTTTGAGAGCTCTCAGATCAACTCACCAGAAAGATGATTACTTTGTGGAGTCTCCCAATAGTGAGACTTATACAGGTATCGTTTCCTCAGGGAAAGGAAAGAAAAAGCAGCAGCTCTCATCTCCTGGAGGCACAGTGGCTTGTCCTCCACAGTCCCCTCGGTTTGCTGCCTGACTGGAGGAGAGAGAGCACCTGCAGAAGCCCTACACCTCCTCCCCCAGATGTGAGTGGGGGCCTGGGATTCCCGAGGCCAGTGAGGGGAGGCTGGTGCTCACGGGACGGAGGCCTTTCCTCACAGCATGACCACGGTTCAATCTGCACATCTGGTCATTTTTCTTGATTGGCAAAAAAAGAAGGAAAGAAGGAAAGAAGGGAGGAAGGGAGGGAGTGAGGAGGGAGGAGGAAGGGAGGGAAAAGAAAGGAAAATAAAAAAGAAGAAAGAAAAGAAAAGAGAAGAAGGGAGGAAGGGCAAGCAGTAGAACTTCTGAATAGTAAAATGCCCAAACATTTAGGGATGGAGGACTGAGGTATTCTTAGTTCTGGCTGACCTATAGTCTAAGTTGAGCTCTCTATATACATGGCTGTCATATACTTTACAAAAAGTGTCTGACAAACCAGTTCCTCTAAAACTTTTAATTTTTTTTTTTTTTTTTTTTTGAGACGGAGTCTCGCTGTGTCACCCAGGCTGGAGTGCAGTGGCCGGATCTCAGCTCACTGCAAGCTCTGCCTCCCGGGTTTTTACGCCATTCTCCTGCCTCAGCCTCCCGAGTAGCCGGGACTACAGGCGCCCGCCACCTCGCCCGGCTAGTTTTTTGTATTTTTTTAGTAGAGACGGGGTTTCACCGTGTTCGCCAGGATGGTCTCGATCTCCTGACCTCGTGATCCGCCCGTCTCGGCTCCCTTGAGCCACCGCGCCCGGCCAAAACTTTTAATTTTAAAAAATTTAGGTCAGGTGCGATGGCTAATACCTGTAATCTCAGCACTTTGGGAGGCCGAGGCATGTGGATCACCTGAGGTCAGGAGTTTGAGACCAGTCTGGGCAACATGGTGAAACCCCGTTTTCACTAAAAATACAAAAATTAGCTGGGCATGGTGGTGCACGCCTGTAATCCCAGCTACTCCAGAGGCTCATGTAGGAGAATCACTTGAACCTGGGAGGCAGAGGTTTCAGTGAGCTGAGATTGCGCCATTGCACTCCAGCCTGGGTGACAGATTGGGACTCTATCTCAAAAAATAAATACAATAAAATTTTACTTTTAAATTTACTTTTATGAAAGAGTTACAGAAGTTTAAGACAATCACATTGATCATCTATTATTTTTTGAAAATGATGAAATTACCTAAAATTGATTTTACTGAAGGTGGGAGCCTGTAAGACTAAAGTTCCCAGGAAGAGATGTAAGCTTGGGTGAAGCCCACCTCAGTTGACTCCTAAACTAACGCAGATGCCCCCTTGGGGAACTGCGGGGAGAGGGTGTATAGAATGTGTTAATACCATCTCACTCCTCCCAGGACCCCAAAGAAGCTGCACTCACTGAGATATCCGGGCATGTCTCACACTGGAAATAGGGGACCCTTCCAAATATTGGGAGAAAGAAGGCTAAAGAAAAGCACACCGATCTACTAAGCCTCCTGCATTTGCAGCCATCAACCTGCCATTCATCCTGGGTTCTTTTACTTGGTCCTCTTGGTGGCTCTGACAGAATCTCCATCTCTGCGAAGTGCATTCCCATTGGGCTGTTGCAGTTCCTCACATGGCCAGTAGACGGCAGGTTTGTTCAAGAACCGCCTCCAAGATTTTACCACGGCACAGCGATTTCAGAGTGGCGGGAAGGACTGAGAGTCCCATTCAGAAACGTCTCAAATCTTAACTGTCGATCTCTTTCTTTCTAAAATTGTGTTTTTATATTTCGTGGTAAACGCAGTTCAAAGCCGCGGATGGGGGCAGGAATAGGAAAACTGCCGCTGCTGCTGCTGAATATGCCTCTCTCAAAGGCCCCAACAGAATTCTGCCCCTGAACCACCCTGGGAGAATGCAGGGGAGAGGGAGGAGGAGGAGGAGGAGAGAGAGAGAGAGCTAGAGAGGAAATGAGGGAGATGGGGAGAGAGGACTGACTGCTTCAATGTCTTAAATTCGTTGTGATCGCGTCGCAATACCAGGCACTCTTAAAGGTAGCAAAGCAGAAAATATTATAAATTCAATTCTTAATGTCATTTGCACTTTTGAGAGTAGAGAACGTAGGCACTAATATAATAATTCAGTAACTATGAAGGAATCAAGACAGTCTTCAGGGAGGGTGTGGTGCAAGGGATGGAACGTAAGGAATCGTTCATACTTCATGTAGGTTTAGCATTTATTGATTACAAGCTCAATAAGGGGTGGGTTACTCAGGAGTTTTCGGGAAGGTGGTGGGCAATTTCTGGACTAAGGGTTTCTCCCCTTTTTAGATCACATAGGGTAATTTTGGATGTTGCCATGGCATCTGTAAACTGTCATGGCGTGGGTGGGAGTGTCTTTTAGCACGCTAACACATTATAATTAGCGTATAATGAGCAGTGAGGACGACCAGAAGTCACTCTTGTGGCCATGCTGGTTTCGGTGGGTTTTGGCCCGTTTCTTAACTGCAACCTGTTTTATCAGCAAGGTCTTCATGACCTGTATCCTGTGCAGACCTCCTGTCTCATCCTGTGACTGAGAATGACTTAACCTCCTGGGAATGCAGCCCAGTAGCTCTCAGCCTTATTGTACCCAGCCCCTGTTCAAGATGGAGTTGCTCTGGTTCAAACACCTCTGACATTTGTGGACACATAGAAAAGGATAATTAATGAATTAGCAGAATGAAAGGAGAACTATACCTCAAAGGATAGCCTAGCCATTTAAATTGATATAAACTGGAATATGAAAATAATTGGGGACAATTTAGTTTCATGACCATATATAAAACATTTAACTAACTATGGTTGTATTTTAGCATAAAATTGGGCATGGGAAACTATTTTGAAAATATTCTTTATTTTTTTTATTTATTTTTTTTTTTGAGACGGAGTCTCTCCCTGTCGCTCAGGCTGGAGTGCAGTGGCGCGATCTCGGCTCACTGCAAGCTCCGCCTCCCGGGTTCCCGCCATTCTCCTGCCTCAGCCTCCCGAGTAGCTGGGACTACAGGCGCCGCCACCACGCCCGGCTAATTTTTTTGTATTTTTAGTGGAGACGGGGTTTGATTGTGTTAGCCAGGATGGTCTCGATCTCCTGACCTCGTGATCCGCCCGTCTCGGCCTCCCAAAGTGCTGGGATTACAGGCTTGAGCCACCGCGCCCGGCCATATTCTTTATTTTTTAAATTGACCTGGCTTTTTATTCCAACCTGATATTATTTTTTTAAGACAGAGTTTTGCTCTTGTTGCTGGGGCTGGAGTGCAGTGGTGCGATCTTGGCTCACTGCAACCTCCACCTCCTGGGTTCAAGTGTTTCTCCTGCTTCAGCCTCCCGAGTAGTTGGGATTACAGACACCCGCCACCACGCCTGGCTAATTTTTTATTTTTAGTAGAGACGGGGTTTCACTATCTTGGCCAAGCTGGTCTCAAACTCCTGACCTTGTGATCCACCCGCCTCGGCCTCCCAAAGTGCTGGGATTACAGGCATGAGCCACCACACCCAGCCTCACACTGATATTATTTTAAAAATTAGTTTAAACCAAGCAGATTTCACATAATTTCAGACTTCTTTTGGCAAAGAGTAAACATTGTAGCCTGGAAAGCTTGATTGCTTATATAAAAAACCCTAAGAGAGCTATTGAAAATGCCTAGAATGTGTGAATTTAACAATGGCAAAATACAAAAACAAATTGTAATTCTATACACCACAGCAGAATATCACATAAAAAATATAAAATCACTTCATTATGATACCAATAAAAACATAAAATACTTAGACAGAAATTGAACCAAAAGATGTGTGATGTGAAACTATAAAATATTGATGAGAGAAACTGATAAAATTCTAAATCTATAAAGAGATAAAATATGTTTTGATTTGGGAAGAATTAATATTTTTGAAATACCAATTCTCAACACAATCTTGATCAATATTCCCACTGGGTATTTTTTAACAATAGACAATTCTAATATTTATATGAAAACGCAAAGGATCTACAATAGCCAAAATGTATTTGAGAAAGAACAGAAGAAATATGCAAAGCTTGGTTTCAAGTGACGCTTCAAAGCTACAGGCAACATGTCAAGGCTAGAATGTAAGTTAGAGCAACTTTAACAAAGAATTGTGCTTAGTTATGGGAATGCATGAGAGCTTCTGGAATGAAGATGCATAGGAACAAATGCAAGAGTTGAGTCCTAGGCCCTCAGTCATTTAGAGGTTGGGAAGATGGGGGACTTGGCAAGGCAGGCTGAAACCTGGCTGTTATTCTTGTGTGATCAGAATCCCAGGACAGTAAGGTTTAGTAACAAGTCAAGAAAATACATCAATGATGCAGTAGCTGTTAACTACATAAAATGCTTCTGATATGACGAATAAAATGACATCCTAGAGATGACCATTGGATTTGGCAACATTGAGCTAACACATGTCGATGACAAGGAGCTCAGTTAAAGATGTGAACTGTAGCCTGATCTGTGAAGAGTGAAAGAAGAATGGGGAGGAATGGAAATAACAGGTGCAGCCCAGTATTTTTAAGGGTTTCCTTCAGATTAGAAGTAAAAATTCATTAGCAAAGTTGGATTTAGGGAAAACGAAATGCGGTGGCGTGTTTATATACTGATTGGAATCACTCACTAGAGAGAGGAAATTTTTTTGGTAAACTGGGTAAAGATACTTGCAACATATTAAACCATGAAAAGGATTAGTACCCAGAACATAGAAAGGCCTCCTACAAATCAATTAGTGAAGGACTATATTTATCTGAGAAAAAAAAATGGTAAAGGCAAGAAGAAACATTTTATAGCAACATGTATAAATGACATGTGAATGTGTGAAAACATTTCAAACTCTTCATTATAAGTCAGAGAAGTGTAAATAAACACCACACTGAAAAAAGAATAAAAATATCAAAACCTAGCAAGGATGTGGGTCAATGTTTCTACCAACAGACCTCTGAAGGAAATATAAATTGTTAGAATCATTTTGGAAAACAAATCAACATAACATAGTAACGTTGAAAATATATATACATTATGATACTACATTACTACTCTTGAACATACATCAAGAAGAATTATTGCAAGTTCATGACTTTATTCCTAATAGCAAAACATCAAAACAACTTAAGTATCCATTAACAACTGAATAACTTTATATATTTTCATATCAATTATAGTTTAATTCATAAACAGAAATAGCTTTTTTAGGGCTGGTAAAATGGCCTTCACCTAGATTTTCTCGTGCTTATTTGTGAATTGGCTCCCCTCTCGGTGTGCTGGTGCACTATCATTATGAGTTTTGTGCAACATTGAGTTCTTGCTTGGCAAGTTTTGTAGAATTTCTTTCCTGGGTTTTGTATGCTAGAAACATGGCTTCATTGGGCATTGGTAAATCAAATGGGGAGGAGGCAGTGAGGCAGGTACAAAGACCATAGTTAAAATACTGTTTAAAATTTTTTTATTTTTATTTATTTATTTATTTTTTGAGATGTAGTCTCACTCTATTGCCCAGGCTGGAGTGCAGTGGCGCAATCTCGGCTCACTACAAGCTCTGCCTCCTGGGTTCTTGCCATTCTCCTGCCTCAGCCTCCCAAGTAGCTGGGACTACAGGCGCCTGCCACACAACCGGCTAATTTTTTTGTATTTTTTTAGTAGAGACGGGATTTCACCGTGTTAGCCAGGATGATCTTGATCTCCTGACCTCGTGATCTGTCCGCCTTGGTCTCCCAAAGTGCTGGGATTACAGGTGTAAGCCACCACGCCCGGCCCATATTTACAATACTTTAAACCAAAAAGTATCTGAGACAGGTCTCAATCAATTTAGAAGTTTATTTTGCTAGGGTTTAGGATGATGCCCAGAAGACGGGTCTGTGGCTTTCTCCAAAGATGATTTAGAAGGCTTCAATATTTAAAGGGGAAAAGCAGGCTGGAGGGGGAATGGGGAGGGTAAGGTCACATTGCTGAATCCACAAGATGCAAGAGAAAAGCAGTGGGTAGGGGAAGAGTCTATTGTGTATTTGTCTGGCACTCAGTAAATCGGTACTTCACATAAGCTAAGGTGAACATAGGGTAGCTACCTGTAGGGATATTTAATCTTTTAAATGTAGCTATCTGCTTAGGAACAAAAGGAAAGGCAGCTTCTTGCATGACTCTGCTTTCAGCTTCATGTTTTTTCCTCTTGGCAGAGTGAATTGAGTCCCAAGTTTTATTTTCCTTTCACAATATAAAAGTCAAGTGGATTGGTTTGTTTGGAATGGTTAGAACCGTGTCAGCACTGAGGCTGCTGGAAGGTCAATAGGGCCACGCTCCCACAGTAACCAGTCACTTTCTGACCACCTTCTGTGCTGACCACGCTGTGTAAGCAGCACATAAGCCACCTTAGAGAGGTCACTATCTCCCAGAAGGCCTCAATAGTCCCGCAGCCCTCACTCTTTGCCCAAATAATATCAGTTTATTTGAAGTAATTCTCTGTACAATGAGTGGTGTGTAGTCGACACAGTCAGAAGGCAGAGAAACAGGAAGCATTTCACCAGGACGGGGCATGCCCACACAGGGAGACTATTATCTGTGACTGCAGTGATGGCCAGAGTTTTCTCTGGTTCAGGTAAATAAGGGTTGGAAAATAATCCTGAGTTTGTTTATTATGGAGAAATACCTAAATGAGCAGAGGATAACCGCCAGGAAATCCAGGAACGGTTGGTAAAGCTAGGAACCTCTCCATGGCGAGTTACGCTTTTTGCTCCAGTGTTCAGTTGTGGGAAAGAGAGTTTCTGGGGTGCCAGATGAGTTGGTCTCCCCTGTGTGAGACACCCATAGGGAGCATGGGTGGCATCTGAGGAGAAAAGTCTCCTTATTGCCTTCATGTCTTTATGCCCTGAGAGCATAACCGCTCAGCGGCATGCCACAGTTGCTCAGGGAGGTAACACTCCCTTGAAGCAGCGGAGTATAATCAAACAACTTGGTTCCTCCTGAAACCTGCTCCCACCCGTTTCAGTCCCAATAAGTTAAAGATCTTAAGTAGTTTAGACACACACCTTTGCTCAAGGAAATTCACAGAAACCGCCACTGCTGTACATCTTACTGAATGACTCACGAGTTCTCCTTCACGGATTAATCCTTTTCCTCATCCCTTTTTCCCGCTCCCATCTGCCCTAAGAACAAAGAGCTTGTAAACCAAGCTCTTGTAAACCAGCTTGTAAACGCGAGAGCTCTGGAGAGCTCTGGGCCGTGAGCAAGCCTCGGACGCTCTGGTACCCTGGACCCACCTTTTAAACTCTTATTCTGTCTCTTTCTAACTCCTTTGTCTCTGCCGGACTCGGGGTACCTGCCAGGTGCTGTGGGGCTGGTTTCCCCAACATTCAGTCACATGATTGCTTTCCAGAACCAATTCCAGCTTCTACCTTCAGCTGCAGTTTCTGCTAACACAGCTACTATTTGCCACAAAACCTAAGCCTCAAGCGCTTTTCTCTAGGGCCTCTCTGCCCCCCCGTCTTCCCTGATTGTTCCTTTTTAACAGCTGCACTGCACTGAATTGTGTGACCTTACTATATTTACTCAACAGTCACTGGTTAATGAACATGTGGACTATTTCTAGTCTTTTCGGATGAGCATAATTCTGCAATGAATAGCTCAGCATTTCCTTTGGGTAACCTTCACTGTGGCAGGACTGGGGAACAATGAAAATGCAATGGGAAGAGTGACGGCAGAGGTCTGGCAGGCAACTTTGTTCAGCAAAGTACTGGAGCTCCCTCCAGCCCTGGCATGCCACCTGTGCATTGTGACTGAAATGCCAGGGGTTAGGGGCTGTTGCTCACCACAGAGAAAATCAGTTACGAAGACAACAAAAATTGCCAGAAAAAAAGCCTTTTTATTTGGGTGATGTCAGCTGAGGAGAATGACGTGCAGGAAAACAGGAATTGGGGGGCACAAGGAAGCGATCATGGCGGATGAGGGGTCTGGCATCTCATTGTCTGGATGTGGTGAGCTGATGAGTTTCAGTTCCTTGTCTGAGGGTCAGTTCCTTGTCTGAGGGTCAGAAGGTAACTCAGATAAGACAAACGTAAATTTCAACTTTTAAGACCAGGGAGGGTCCATTTTTATGTTTATGCAACCCCCGCCAAACATTCATTCTATGGGACAATTACGCAGATTTCAGGGTCAGAACCAATCTTAGAACCAGTTCTTTCACTGATTATGGGCCCTAACTTTCTGTACCTTTGTTGCTCCAATTTGCCACAGATGTTCACCTTGGCATCTGCTGAGCAGGTGGGTAGTGCCACCTTCTTCCTCAGATTTTCAAGGGTCAGGGATGCATTCAGAATTTGAATGCTGTCCAGGGAATGAGGATCTCTTCTCAGGGACACATGACAAGGTGCCAAACCCTTCACAAAAGTTTACAGCTAGCTCAGGGCAACAGGTACCAAGAGTATAAATAATCAGTGTTTCCCGCAATCTGCATATATTGAAAACATAAACCATCCCTTCAAGTAGAAGCTAAGCAATTCATAAAGAAAAATGATAAAATTTCTTGATTCCAAAAGCAGGACTGAGAGTTAAGTGGAGTGACTTTATGTAGAAAATAAATATATGAGCCTAAATAGTGGGAAGAGTGCCTCAAGTATATTCAAATACCTGGTTTTAAATACTGATAGGCTTTTTTGTGTCTTTGTGTGATGAGGGTTGGAGCAAATCTAGAGAAATATAAATGTTAAATGTCACATGGAAATTAAGCTCATTGATCATTAGACTTAATCATGAACCTATGGGGGTGCTACTCCCCAACTTCCTGCCACTTTGGTGAATTGCAAAATGATGGCTATAGGAACTTGGTGTGGGCTATGGTCTTGCAGTAGGAAAAGCGAGGTAAGAGGAATCAAAGCAAGATGGAAAGTTGGTGAAGCCCTTAGCTGGGGGAGTGTAGAAGCAGACACTTCAGTGGGCCTTTCAGTAACACTGATGACCTAGACGGTGAGATGAGAGGTCGTTTAAAATTGATAACAGAGCCAAGATCATGCAGAGGGAGCACTGGGGGTGGGGGGGGTGGCGGTTCAGAGCGGGGACACAGGCTCGGTTGTCTTCGAGTCTGCATGTCCTGGCACTTGTAACCCCTCCCTACAGGGCAGCCAGGGACTTTCTTATGCCACCGGTCTCAGATGTTACACATTTTCCTTTTCTAGTGCTTTCGGAGGGGCACGTGTCAGTTGGTTGAAACTGTCAGAGGATGGCAGGATGAGAATTTACAGGCAGAACAAAAGTTAATTCCCTGTCCAGTCAGAGTCCCATCCTTTTAGCTGACAGGAGCATGGCAGCTCTCGGCCCTCAGGGCTGCTGGCTACAAGTCACTACATTTTAGACGCTGAGTGTGTAGCTCCCTCATCACATTGATTTCCTGAGAGGTTTCTGGAGCTGAGAATTGCCTGGTAAGTGTCTCCTGATGCCTCAGCCTTGAAACAAATACTGACAGGGAAAACCTTCTGCCAGGAGTGGAAGGGGACGTAGAACTGAGGCAGACTGTTCGTTGGGGGAGTAAATGGATTTTAGAACAGCCCTAAAATAAACCAGGGATTTGTACTCTAGAATGTGAGAATAACATTGTAGGTTCTGAGATCTGCTTTATCTCTTCTTCAATCAAAAAGCCTAAAACTTCTCTAAGATCAACTTTTCTTTTTATTTTCCACTTAGTTAAACTTTTCCATTTTTTTCTACACCCTATTGATTCTCTCTACAATGATTCCTCCTGCTGCAATGCACTTTGATTCTAAGGCAAGTTCAGGGCTGTTCTCTCTCCCTTTGGTCCAGGTCCTGCTTCTCACTCTGCCCTACGTGCTGTTTGGCCATTTCCATTCTCAGGTGGCCTGGATGAGGATGGGGGAGGTGAGCTTGGGAGATCTCCAGGTGTGAGCCTGATGTGACCTGATTCTGGTCCCACAGTTGTTCCAGTGGTGTCTGGCCTGTGGTTGGTGCCATCCCCACGCTGCTATGTGTGAGCTCCTGGGAGGACTCACTCCTGCTGGATCTGAGCCCTGCCTGTATTAAACTCTCCTTTAGGAGGAAAAAGGAAAATCTCATCCTCTAGTGTTTTCCACATTATGTTTCTTCTAATACTTATTCACAGATAGTTAAAGGGAGAGATGGAGGTTTTGGGGAAAGCAGACCATGGACTGGGGCTCTTCGCTTTTTTTTATAGAGGCCTTTGTCCTCTAGACAGGAATATTCATTTTTTCTAGCAAGTTATTCCTGATTTAAGCTGGATGCTTCCCTTTCTGATACTGAGCTTAGAAACCATAGTTCAGTGATCTCAATCTTGAGATTGAGTTCGCTGGCTGGTTTCTACCTGTCACTTAGTGTAACACCAGCTTCTGAGATGCTCACTTGAACATGATCTTTAATGCAAAAAATTAAGCAAGAATAGAAAAGGATGTATAAAAGAAAGAAAGGAAGAATGGGAGGGAGGAAGGAAAAAAGGAAGGAAGGAAGGAAAAAAAAATGGGAGCGAGGGGACAGAGGGAGGAAAGAAGGAGTCAAAAGGAGGGAAAAAGGAATGGGGAATAAAATAATTCTCATGTTTAATGATTTCCAAAAAATTCTCATAATGGTCCTTATTTTTGTACACAATGCATAATTTTACCAATTCTTTCCATTCTTTGATGGGGACAGACTACCCCCACCCGTAAAGATAGTGTGAGGACCTCCACCAGTTACCTAGGAAAAGGCCTCCCCACAGTGTCATTTCATTTCACAGGTAGTTGGCGGAGGTCCCCATGCCATCTTTGAGGATGGCATCCTTACAGGTGGTTCACGCTTTGCCCTTCTCAGCCCAAGTATCATTCCGCGCTATGCCCCAGTCTTAGGTGGACCTTCAGTGGGTGTTTCTGCTCACATCATCTGATACCTTGATTTCCTTCCCAGGAATTTCTGCCCTCTCGGGTGCCATCACAGTTACTCATTCACTTCAAAAAAATGGTCATTTTAGAGAAATTTCTCTTTCCTACAGTTGTATTCCTGAAGTAACAAGATGCTCATACCATTTTCCCCAACATTACAAATTTCAGCCCTTTGTGGATGAAGGAGGCATAAAGAGATGTATCTCCCACATCAGTACATGGGTTCTCAGTCTTTCTCACACTCCAGACTATGTCCACAACCATTTGATTACTGTATGTGAGAATAAATGAAGCCACTGTCATTCCTCCAGAGCTGCTTTATTTACTGTCATTTGTAACCAAAAGTTTTGGTTAGCATATTTCATTTTTCTGCTTGAGGTAGTCTCAGGAATAATTCTTCATGAGGGCTCTATCACAGAGCATGTCTGCAAGGGACATGTAGGGTGACACGACATATCACTAGATTCAAGTTATTCTTCTCCCCATATTTTGTAACAATGACAAATGTGGGTGCCCCTGGTAATCAGCATAAAGAGCCTGGGAGTTGGGAAGCAGCCGGACAGAAAGGCAGAGGCATATCCCATCCATTGAAGATGCTATAAAAACCAATTTTTATAAAGCATAAACAAAGAAGAAAATGTATAAAAACAGAAAAAAAGAGGCTCAGTGTTATTAAGATATATTTTTGTAGCTCCATTGAAAGGGGAGAAGCTTTGGTAAAGGTTGGAAATCTCAATGCGTTTACCTGCCTGATGATGCCTGTATGGTACAGGCACCATATAGCTACAGCCCATGCCACAAGAACAAGATATGCGGCATTATAAAGGAAGAATCCAATTATGCCCATCTTTAGAAGCAAAGAAAGCAGACCAATAGCTCCAATAGTGTACTTTCCTTGGTAATTTTCACTCTTCCTTGGACTGTCACATAGGTTGAAACTCTGATATGTGTCAAGGTTGTAAACCAAAAGGTATCTGAGACAGGTCTTAAGCAATTTAGAAGTTTATTTTCCCAAGATTAGGGACATGCTGGAAAGAAAAAAATCATCGAATGACACAGGCAATCTGGTCTGTGTCTTTCTCCAAAGATGATTTTGAAGGCCTCGATATTTAAAGGGGAAAAGTGGGCTGACAGGGAAAGAGAGAAGGTATGGCAATCCACATGTTGCAAGGAAAAAGGGGCAGGTAGGGGAAGAGGCCGTTATGTATTTATCTTGCGTTCAGTAAATCGTCATTTTGCATATGACTAGGTGAACGTAGTATAGCTACTGGTGGGGATATTTTTAACCTTTTATCTGTAGCTATCTGCTTGGAAACCAAAAGAAAGGCAATTTCTTGCATGACTCAGCTTTCAGCTTAATTTTTTCCTTTTGGCACGATGAATTGGGGTGCCTAGTTTTTATTTTTCTTTCACAATTTATACAAAACACAACTGAACAGACATCCTCATGTCCCAGTGTATGTGGTGTCTCTGGATTCTGTACCTGCTCACCTGGACCTGTTTGATCTGATACAGGGAGCCTGGAAACTACTTAGTAGATGGTGGAGAGGGAAACGTCCCAGCTAACCATGTGCAAGTAAAATACAACTTCACATCCATCATTATCCAGCCCCAAATCATCCAACATCTAGATATTTCCTTGGAGTAAGGGAACATGACCAAGTAGGAAAGAATCACATATACAGAAGATTTTCTTTCCCTGTCAAAGATCAGAAGATGTAAAGGCAAAGAGAAAAGGTGCTTCCTATGATGCCAGCTCCAGCTGGATAAGAATATATGCTATTATGTGAGGGGGAGACATGTTCAATACAGCTAGCTGCTTCAGCTTCCACGTGGTGTTTGATACCTGTGTTCCTTTTCATGTGGCTCAACTTCCATTAAGCACAAAAACCTCACAAAATGTTCAAAGGGCTAGAGGGGCAAATTTGGATTTCATGCCTCACAAATAAAGGAAGGGCCCCATAAGATAAAAATACACTTTCCATAGAAACCTTAGAAGTCTAATGTGTGGAATAAGGTGAAATAGAAACCGATCATCCTTCATAGGAACTGAATCCTGAGCTCTATCTAACTAATTCTAGTCTAGATTCGGGTGATTTGAGATATTAATGCCCTTAGCCTCGTTGCCTGACACAAGCTAAACTAAATAACCTCTAGAGACATATAATATTTCCTGGAGCCTCAAATTATCACTCATATTTTTCTTCTGCATGGTCTCAATTAAAAAAATAAGAAAACAGAAAATAATAAAAGCCAGGAAAAACATAACAGAAAATAAATATAGGACATTGACTTCTCTGTGGGATATCGCTAGATTAACTCAACACTCCTAGTACAATAGCTAGAAAAGTTAAAAATTTTAAACACAAAATTCATACTTTAAAGGAAAAGGAGGGCTGTGGAAGCAACGTGCACTAGATGAAATACAATAGCAGAGAACAGGTGATCCTTTTGAGCTGAGCTGACAGTCACAGCTCTTCCCCTGCCACCCATGGGGCATTTGCCAACTCATTGTTCATACAGAAGAGGTGTCATGGGCTCAGGAGGGAATCTGCTGGAGAAAGGGGAACCAAGTAAGGGACACAGAGACTGAGTAAGAAATTAGATATTTGAGGTTCTCAAATTCTCAAATTCATGGCCAGATTTCCCCACAAGATATTTCTTGAGCTTTGGTGCAGCACTGAGCTATGAGCCAGGCCCCAAACTCCAAAGGCAGAATGAGGCCTCCTCCATGTTGCTTGTGTTCAGGACACAGAGAACTGCCTTCAGCCTGGGTCTGTCGAGCACAAGGTGGGTCTCCCCCTTTTCACATGTTCCAGCTCCTGAGCTACCTGAGGAGGCGGCCAGGGAGCTGGGCCAGCAAGAACTGAAATTCAGGGTTGAATCTCTCACTGACATTTGTAGGAACAGAGACCTACCTGAGTCTTAATTAAAGGCTCTGGAAGGAGAGCTATGGCCTCTGGTATTGGTGGAGTAGTTTGTATTGAAATAACCCTCTTGCTGGTAACAATGATAAATTCTGGATCACCTTCATTTTCCAGTTTATTTCATTGTATTATTGTGATAAGAACACATTACATGAAATATACCCTCTTTATAAGTTTTTAACTACAACACAGTATTGTTAACTATAGGCATAATGTTGTATAGTCTATCTCTAGAACTTATTCATCTTGCGTAACTAAAATGTTATATTTGTTGAACAGTGACTCCCCCATTTACCTTGCCCCCAGTCTCTGGCAACCACCAACCTACTCTCTGTTTCTATGAGACTGGCTACCTAGACATCTCGTATAAGTGGGATTGAAGCAGCCTCATTTGTCTGGGGTGACCTGAGGTTCGTTGTTTCGTGGCCATGGAGATCGAGGATGCAGACACACAAAAAGTGAGGCTAAGAGTGGAAATTTAAAGAACGTCTTTATTCCTGTCTTCATTTTGTTATTTACCCGGTAGTCATTCAGGACCAGGTTGTTCAGTTTGCATGCAGTTGTGCAGTTTTGAGTGAGTTTCATAATCCTGAGTTCTAATTTGATTGCACTGTGGTCTGAGAAACTATTTGTTATGATTTCCATTCTTTTTCATTTGCTGAGGAGTGTTTTACTTCCAATTCTGTGGTCAATTTTAGAATAAGTGCAATGTGGTGCTGAGAAGAATGTATATTCTGTTGATTTGGGGTGGAGAGTTCTGTAGATGTCTATTAGGTCTGCTTGGTCCAAAGCTAAGTCAAGTCCTGGATATCCTTGTTAATTTTCTGTCTTGTTGATCTGTCTAATATTGACAGTGGAGTATTAAAGTCTCCCACTATTATTATGTAGGAGTCTAAGTCTCTTTGTAGGTCTCTAAGAACTTGCTTTATGAATCTGGGTGCTCCTGTATTGGGTGCATGTATATTTAGGATAGTTAGCTCTTTTTGTCGAATTGATCCCTTTACCATTATGTAATGCCCTCCTTTGTCTCTTTTGATCTTTGCTGGTTTAAAGTCTGTTTTATCAGAGGTGTTTATAATATTCTCTGATGGTAGTTTGTATTTATGTGGGGTCGGTGGTGATATCCCCTTTATTGTATTTTATGGTATCTATTTGATTCTTCTCTCTTTTCTTCTTTATTAGTCTGGTCAGCAGTCTATCCATTGATCTTCTTTAAAAAAACCAGCTTCTGGATTCACTGATTTTTTTTTAAGGGTTTTTCGTGTCTCTATCTCCTTCAGTTCTTCTCTGATCTTAGTTATTTCTTACCTTCTGTTAGCTTTTGAATTTGTTTGCCCTTGCTTCTCTAGTTCTTTTAATTGTGATGTTAGGGTGTTGATTTTAGATCTCTCCTGTTTTCTCTTGTGGGCATTTAGTGCTATAAATTTCCCTCTACACACTGCTTTAAATGTGTCCCAGAGATTCTGGTACCTTGTGTCTTTGTTCTCATTGCCTGAAAGGAATTTAATCCACAAGGAGGCCAAGTCAATGCTAGCTTTCAAGGCTTTTAAGTACAGATAATGGTCTTGCTCGAGGGCAATGATGCAGGCTACAAATTAAAGCCCGTTGTGATCTGGCATGGTGAAAACCCCAGGACCTTCCTTTAAGAATATAAAAAGAGACCTGACACAGTGGCTCATGCTTGTAATCCCAGCACTTTAGGAGGCCGAGACGGGTGGATCATGAGGTCAGGAGATCGAGACCGTGTTGGCTAACACGGTGAAACCCTGTCTCTACTAAAAACACAAAAAATTAGCCGGGAGTGGTGGCGGGCACCTGTAGTCCCAGTTACTTGGGAGGCTGAGGCAGGAGAATGGCGTGAACCTGGGGTGGAGCTTGTAGTGAGCCAAGATCGTGCCACTGCAGTCCAGCCTGGACGACACAGTGAGAATCCATCTAAAAAAAAATATATATATATATATATATGTATATGTATATGTATATATATATGTATATATATAGTATACCCTGCCGGTGCACTACAGGTGCAATAAAACATCATGGATGACCCATCTCCTCTTCCATGATTACATCCTAAATTTCTATGCCAGAGAAATAGAGAGGCATTGTTTGAAGAATACCATAACTTTCAAGATTTTGTTTATGGTTATTAGTTCTCCTGCACATCCTCCTGTTATTAATGATCTTTATCCCAATATTGAAGTGGTGTTTCTCCCTCCAAACACTACCTCTTTAATCCAACCAATGGATCAAGGAATTATAGCAGCTTTTAAGGTTTACTATCTGAGGAGGGCCTTTGCCCAGGTTATTACGGCAACTCAGGAAGACATTGAGAAGACACTGATGCAATTCTGGAAGAATAAGAACAGCTATGGCTACATCAAGAACGTTGCTTGGGAGGGATGATGTCACCAAGGAGTGTGTGAATGGCATCTGGAAGAAGACACTCAGGAGGTTTGTCTGTGAGTTCAAAGGGTTTGCCAGGGATGAGGAGATTGCAAAAATCTACAAGGCTTTGGTGGAGATGGCAAACAACTTTAAACTGAGTATAGATAAGGATGGCATTAGGAGCTCCTAGAGGTAGTTCCTTGGAATTGACTAATGAGGAGTTGTTGGAACTGAGACAGGAATGCATAGCTGAAGTAGTGGTGAGACAAAAAGGAAACTGAAGGAGAAGAAGAACCCCAAATAAAATTCACGCAGGGTTTAGCAGGAGCTTTTGCAGACCTCAACAAACTCCTTAAAAAGTTTGAAAGCATGAACCCCAGCACAAAAAGGTTTTCATTAATAAAGAGGAATGTTCATGGTGAATTATCTGCTTATAAGCAAATCTATGATGAAAAAAAGAAACCAAACAAACCATCATGGACCTGTTTCTGAAGAGTGACACCTCCTCAAAAAGAGCCTTAAGCAGGTTCTTCAGGGGGAATTCGAGAATAAAGTATAGTTATCATAGGAGAGGGCATCTCCTTGTGTACTATGGCCCCTGAAGACATTTTGGTAAGACAAGATGTGGACGTGGAAAACAGTGATATTGATGATCCTGACCCCGAGTAGGCCTAAGCTAATGTGTGTGTTTCTTAGATTTTTTTTTAAGTTTAAAAAGTAAAAAATAAATAAATAAATAAATAGAAAAAAGCTCATAGTATAAGGATATAAATAAAATATTTTTGGATAGTGTATTTGTGTTTTAAACTGTGCTATTACAAAACAGTCAAAAAGTTAAAAAATTAAGTTTATAAAGTTTAAAAAATTACAGTAAGCTAAGGTTAATTCATTACTGTAGAAAAAATTTTTTCATAAGTTTAGTGTAGTCTTAGTTACAGTATTTATAAAGTCTACAGTAGTGTACAGTAATGCCCTAGGCTCTCACATTCACTCACCACTCACTCACTGACTCGCCCAGGGCAACTTCCAGTCCTGCAAGCTCCATTCATGGTAAGTGTCCTAGACAGATGTACCACTTACAAATCTTTCATATGGTATTTTCACTACACCTTTTCTATGTTTAGATACACAAACAGTTAGCATTGTGTTACAATTACCAATAGCATTCAGTACAGTCACATGCTGTACAGGTTTGTCGCCTAGGGGTAATAGGCTGTACCAGGTAGCCTAAATGTGTAGTAGGCTATAGTATCTAGTTTGCGTCAGGACACTCTGTGATGTTCATACAAAGATGAAATCACCTCATGACATTTCTCAGAGCCTGTCCCTTTAGCTAAGTGATGCATGACTTAAGTTTTACCCCATTTCTAGAGCATGGTCCTCCACGACTTTCAGTGAAAAACCCAATAGTTTTCATCTTCTCAATCCTGAAGGGCTGAAGGAGATTTAAGCTGAACTTAAAGAAATTTTCAGCTTAGTTCATTAGTCTTTTACTCCATACATCTTCAACATTTAACAAGTGTTTTGAAAAGGACACCTACAAAGCGCTTGAGGTCATCAACTCTCAAATCTTGTCATTTCAGCACCACATCAAATGACACAACACTTGCTAATTTCTTAGTCCACTGGAGGAGCCTATTGTCAGAGGCCACACCTGGATTATTACCTCCACACAAGCACTCAGATCAGTAAGTGTCCTCAGGTGATAAGTGGTTGTTGCTACTTGGCATCAATTCACCAGTTCTTTTGAAACTTACATCTGTTTTGTTTTAGGCCCCTTATCAATGGTAGGTCTTTGTTTCCTCAACACCACTGGACAGTGAAAGATTTTGCACTGCTTTTCAGAAGTTGACACTCTAGTTTTTTTGTTTTACCTTTTACCATAGCATCAGAAGTTAACCAATGTGTTTTGAGGAAACCAGAATGTTTGAGATGCCTCAGTTTTCTAGTTACATCAATCTGACCCCATAATTGCTGCTGGTTTCTTTCTTACAACAGAAAACTAGGAAAATTGTAGCAGAAAATTTTCCTACAGCAGAAAACTGTAGCAGAAAAATGACATTAAAATGCAGCGCACACTTACAAACAGCAAATGCTACCAAAAGAAAACGTGATGTCCAAACATCAGCTTACATTTGCATAGTTCTTCTTTGGAATTTTAGTTCATCTAGTCCTGTTTACTTTCTTAGCTAAACAATTGTCCTACTGTGACCCTAATGCATCTTATACTGTGGTGGAAAAAAGAATAAGATTTTAAATTGTGCTCACTGAAAAACTGGATATAGAAAGAGGCAATGACCAGACCATATATAAAAATAGGACTGGCTGGGCATGGTGGCTCAAGCCTGTAATCCCAGCACTTTGGGAGGCCAAGACGGATGGATCATGAGGTCAAGAGATCGAGACCTTCCTGGCCAACATGGTGAAACCCCCGTCTCTACTAAAACTACAAATTTAGCTGGGCATGGTGGCGTGCAGCTGTAGTCCCAGCTACTCGGGAGGCTGAGGCAGGAAAATCACTTGAGCCCAGGAGGCAGAGGTTGCAGTGAGCCGAGATTGCGCCACTGCACTCCAGCCTGTTGCTCTGAAAGACCTTTGACCCACAGCCTATAGCAATTTGCCCAGGGAACCAATACCCTTATCTACAATAAACAATCCAGCAAGATAGTCTGCTATAAGTCAGACGTGCAGGAAGTCAGATTGCTGTCTCTAGTGATGATCCAGGAAGCTAAATAATAACTTTTATAACAATTGTATAATATGGCCAGGACTTGATTAATAACTGACAGTTTCCCCAATATTTGTGCCTGCTTCCAACTTAGGACCAACCAGGGAAAGCTAAATCTGCTCCCTAACCAATTACATAGGATATTCCACTTCTAGTTTTCCGTTAAATGTTCCCCAGGCCAGCAGCCTCCAGTCAGGTCCCTTTTTACCACTATAAAGTTTCCTACTTCTCTGCCTGCCTTGGAGTCTCTGCCAAAATGCAAATAATGGTGGCTGACTCCTTTGTTAAAGCCATTTGTGAATAATCTTTGCTCTTTTCATTTGGTTGATCTTCATGTATTTTCACATAACTAAGCTTTATATAAATTAAAACCCAAGAGGCTAACATTTAATTAATGGCATTAAGATCTTCTATATCTGATAATGTCATACATTATATTAGGTTTGATATTTCTATTGAATATAGATTTAGTAAATTACTGAAAAATGCTAAAAATTCATCAAATAGATATGTAAACACAAATAAGGAAAATGTAAACAGAGATACTAGAAAAGGGTAATATATTCAGGAATAAATATTCCAGATATTTTAAGTTGGAGATACTGTCTGTTGGTACTAATTTTTCCCCTGTTTTGTGCTTTTTTCCATATCACTTGGGGTTGAAGCCTGGACACCACTTCTTCTAGGGTCCCTTTCTTAGGAAGACACTCACTTGCAATTAGAAGAGAGTGGAAAATTGCTGTCATTCTGCTTCTGACAGCAAGTAGCAGCAGCTGCTAGGAGTGTGGGTCTGTTTAGTGCTATTTAATGCCAATAGTAGCTTCCTGTAGTTCCTGATCTTTGGAAGCACAATTTTGCTTTTTCTGTCTGCTGGGACAATTCAGACTCACCAATTAACCTAACATGCACGTCTTTGGGATGTGGGACAAAACTAAAGTACACAAAGAAAACCCATGCAGACGTAGGGAGAACACACAAACTCCACATGGACAGTGGCCCTGGCCAGGAATCTATTTATTTTCTCACCAACATTGCAACAAAACAATGTTGAACAAAGCAATGCTATCGGAGGACCCTCTGTGTTTCTCACGGTCCTGGAGGCTGGGAAGTCAAAGATCAAGGTGTTGACAGGTTCGATTCCTGGTGAACTTAGAACTGAAGGCTCTCTGGCAGGGGCGCCTTGTGGCTGTAGGCTGGGTATAGGAATTCAGGCTCCCCACTAGGCCTCCATTTACAGAATCCTGACTGGGAGGGAGAGGGTCTTATCGGTGCTCCAACGTGGATTCTACTGACCCCAGGAGGGTAGGAGTGCCTCCTTACACCTGGGCAGTGGTGAAAGCCCCAGCTTTCTACTTGGCCTCCTCTGACAGCACCCTGGCAAAGTGGGTGAGGAGTGCTTCCTTCCAACAGGGCAGGTGGAAGTCCAGGCTCTTCGCATGGGCTTCACTATGCCCACAATGTGGGCAACACCAAAATGTGGAGGTGGCTGATTACTGATGGGCAGTGGCGAAAGTCCTAAATCCCCAGGTGGCTTCCTCTGACGTAAGCCTGATGGGTCTAGGAAGTATCTCATTATCGCCAGGCAATGGGATAAGACAAAGCTCCTCACTCAGCGTTTGCTGACTGAGGTGGGTTGGGAGCCACTGATTTTTCTGTATTTGACTGGAATAGTGCGGTTACTATCAGTTATCTGCCTGGTACGTTGCTCTTTCTCATTCCCTTGGATAGAGAAACATGCTTTCCTTAGGATATTTTCGTCTGTGACTACTGATGTTTCCTGTTTTCCAGTTTCTCCAGCACTCATTCCTGGATATATTAGGCAGAAAGAAAACCCATGGAACTCACCACTCCGCCATTCCCCAATCCCGTGGTCTGAGGCCAACCTGCTTCTCCTCTCTGTCATTCAAGGGCTTCTTACGTCTGTCTATAGCTGTACTTAGTAGGAGGAATAGGAAGAATTGCACCTACTCCATCTTGTCTTGGAACCAGAAATTTCTCAACATATTTTAAAAAATATGTCTTTGGCATATATTAAAATGTTGTACATCTATCCTTAGATCCTTAAATAAACATATCATCTATCCTTAGATGATATGTGTATTTAATGTAAGTTAATTTGCTTACAAAAATAAAAGACTAAAACTATCAATTATGTTAAAGCCATAAAAAATACGCAGATTTTTTTCCCCAAAATGGGAAATGTGTGTGTGTGTATCTCCTATGTATACACTATACCATGTGACATATACACATGTAAAAAAAAGACATAAAATGAAAATTGTCCGTGTATCAATACCTGGGGGCAGGGAGTATTCTCAGGTTTAACTAAATACTCATATTCAAGTTTTTACCATAGGCCACACCTGGCCCTCAGATTCACTTAGAAGGATATTAGGCAGAAGTTAAAGTATGCCAAAGTGCTGAATCAGGTTTTTTTCTTCAGTGGGAGAAGTTCTTGAAACAGTCTATAACTCATTCCAGGTGCTTGTTTCATCCTCTGCCCCTATCCCCCAAGTGACAGCTCAGGTACAAGGAGCTGAATTTACACCTGTGGAAGTTGTGTCCACCCCGGCTTAGAATCCCCATGCCCTCTAGGAGCTACTACCTCTTATAACAAACTGAAGGGCACAGCTTGCAGAGTCCCTGTAAAGGGCATGCTTAGTTACAAGGGTCATTGCGTTCAGAGATACCCAAACTATGGGTCCCCGTCATTTGTTATGGTTCATCGAATATTCTTCCCGGTAAAGATACAAAACGCCAATCAGAAGCCATTTGTGCCACAAGCAATGTTGTCTAAAAATCCAGCTGATGTTCTTCCTCCATCAGGTTTCCAGAAAACAACTAGAAAATTAGCGTAAGATTAAACATATCGTGGAGAAGTAGAAAGAATGTTATAAAGCATTTATCCACAAGATTCAAAATGAAATAGAGTTAATTTTGTCCGTTTTAAGAGATTATTTCAACCTTCAAATTATTTAAAAGTATATCCTATATTTCGTTTGCTTATTCAAAAATGGCATGGTAATACTTATAAAAAGACTTTAAATATTTTAAAATTACAAACCGTTTAAGTGACCTAATTAAATCAAGCACACTTTGAGTACGCACGTAAGAAAAAAATTAGTTGAAGCATCCTGACTTAAGAAATCCTTGATCATTCGTAAGGTGTCTGAATACTCAATGTTAAAAACACTTATGAAGAATTAAACACTGTTGACCACAAGAGGGAAACCTAGTCCCACTTATACTATACCTTAGAAAATCAAGGGAAAAAGATGTGTCCTGAGAACCTTTGAAATAGTCAGATATAAACATAGTATACAAGAAAAAACCAACTGTCATCCCTACCCAAGGATATGTTTGTGGTTTGAGTGGTTTCAGTGTTTTGAGTGGACTGGTTCTTGGACTCCACATATTATTGGCTACAGAGCTAGAGACTTGATTTAGAAAACCACAATTGCCACTTTCTAAGTAAGCCCTTGACCAAAAGATTAGATTTCTTTAAACCCAGTTTTCTCAGGTAAAATGGAAATACAACCATTATCTAATACATAGAAGTAAACTTTAGTGTCTTAGTCATAATAGTAGTATTTTTAATTGGTAAAAAGAAACTGTACCCCAAAAGAGAATTTCAGTGAAAGCAGTAAGAATCTTCTGGCATATTTCTCACCTTTCTTTCTACCTTAAAAGTTCGAAGTTCATAAGTAATCTCAGAAACCTAAAATAGTTTATTCTCTATCCTCACTGTTGGTTTTTAAAAAACATTTTGCAGCATGGACCACTGCTCTTGTACAGATGCTCTTCAACTTAACAATAGGGTTATGTCCCAATAAACCCATTATAACTTGAAAATATCTTAAGCTGAAAATGCATTTAATACACTAATAAACCCATCATAAAGTTGAACAATCATAAGCCAAATTATCGTAAGTCAGAGACCATCTGTATTAGCTTAAGTTTTGGGATGGTTTTTTTTTTTAGGTGCCATTTAGCCACTCATATTCTCTTCTATTTTATTGTGAGAACTAATTCCCCTCTTACATTCTGTGCTTGACCCATGCTATACTCAGGGTGAACAAGAGCTACCTTCTTCTCATGACTTCTATTTTTTTGTGAAAATTTCCTTCCTTCATTCATGGCATTTGGATTTGAAATCTCACCTACTTAAGTACTTTAAAAATCATTTTCTACTACCTTTCTTATCAGGAGGCTCTAGTGATTCATTCTTCACACTTCTAACTTCTCATCTTCACCCTCCTTGTCTTCTTCCTAACTTCGCTACAGTAAGTGTTTTACATGTTTGGAACCCGGCTCCTTTACTATGATTGCTGACCGTGTACATGAAATAAACTATCGTCTAGTTTTTTTGTTTCTTACTCTCAATTATACTTTTTAGAAAAGAATTAAAAGTAGAAAAAGACTACTACACAGACATTCTTATGATATTCAGAAATGAGCAGAGATCATGCTTAATGAAAAAAGATTTCCAAATAATGCTGCTTATGTCCAGAGAAAAGGTGGCAGAAATGACTGTCATCTGGGGGCACTATGGTCTGGACATGGCCAGTTCTCAGAACTCCAGTCCCTAAATTCCCTTCTAACTAAAGGAAAAGCCTCTTAAGGTTCTTATAGGAATCCTGCCACTTTTACCTGAAAGAATAATCTTCAGTTGTGTGGCACATGGCCAAGAGTACAAGTCTTTAGTCACTTGGAGGTACACAGGCACTGTAATGCTGAATAATTGGACAGAACATGGAACTTACAGAGGCCTCAAATGTCAATTTTCCTTTGGAAAAAAGAGCAGGATCCTTAAAAGTGGTTGAAAGTAACTCAGATTTATTCCTTAACAGAGTGATGCTTAATTTAACAAAAAGCATGTTATATACATACTCTTCACCATTATCTTGTAAGAAAACTGGACTAGGAAACACAGCTTAAATGGCCAGTTCTGCCTCCATTTCCTAAACTGTGTTATAATTATGTCTATGTGACCAGTAACAGGCAATGACCATGATTTATACTTTTTCATATGTTTGTTGTTTTGTTTTTAATGTTTGTGGTCTTTCCTCAGTATTAGCTAAGAGGCCATTGACACAGATATCTATTTATGGACATGTGAGACTGTTCTTCACCTCTTTTGCAGAATTCATAAAGAAATGATGGGGAAAACACTTCAATGATAGAGTGGATAAAGAAATGTGGCACATATATGCCATGGAATACTATGCAGCCATGAAAAAGAACGAGTTCATGTCCTTTGCAGGGACATGGATAAAGCTGGAAACCATCATTCTCAGCAAAATAACACGGGAACAGAAAACCAAACGCTGAATTTTCTCACTCATAAGTGGGAGTTGAACGATGAGAACACATGGACACAGGGCCTGTTGGGGGGTGGGGGGCAAAGGGAGGGAGAGCATTAAGACAAATTCCTAGTGCTTGAGAAGCTTAAAACCTAGAAGATGGGTTAATGGGAGCAGCAAACCACCACGGCACATGTATACCTATGTAACAAACCTGCATGTTCTGCACATGTATCCCAGAAACTTAAAGTATAATAAAACAAACAAATAAATAAGGAATGATGGGAAAAACAGGTTTCTGTTATTGTCTCTCTACTGACCAAAGGGTGGTCAGAGAGTGTAGGATGAAGCAGATTTGTGATATCCTTGAATAGATCTGCTCTTTACTGTGAATTCTACCATCTACTCCCAATGTATATGGGAAAGGGACCAACTTACCTGCCTGGAATTTAGTGAAACTGTTTTCTAGGGGGACCAAGAGTTTCCTCTATTTGATATGAAGTTGGGTGGTTGAAGATGATGGAATTGGCTTCTGCTCCCATCAGAATCCTGAAGAGCGGGGTATATGGATTAGTTGGTATTGGATCTTGAAACAGTGATGCATTGGGAATGGTCACACTCCCGGAGTTTGTGGACACAAAGGATGTTTTAGTGTTCCCTACACACCAGACATGGGCCGTGAGAGAATCTGAGGAGCCTACCAAACCTTGCACAAGAGAAAAGCTTTACTTGGAATGTCACCCAGGCTCAGAGAACACAAATATTTCATTTTCAGTAAGACATTTCCGGTCTTTTTCTCTTCCTCCCCTTCCCTGAACCTGCCCTAGATGGGCTATGGCCTCAAAGTGCCAGTAGAGTGTTAGAAGGAAGGAGAACCACACCCATTCCTGACTGCAGCAGTTTACACAGAGATAGAAAAAGATTTATCTCAAATCAAGTTGGGACTTTCAATTATTATATAGTACCAAACAATCTAATTGCTGAACTAAGATATACTTGTGCAATTTAAGGGAATGGTAGAATAGCATATTAATTAGAATCGAGCAAATCATTCATGAAATATGCTATAATTCCTACCCAAGTACAGGGGATTGGCATCTCTAATGAAATTATCTAAAGAGGCAATAGCAGACACAATGAGTTTTTGTTTGATTTAAGGATTCCATTTAGTGCTTTTCCAACCTAGCAATTACATTTGTATGCTTCAGATACAAATTATTTATTCAGTTTTAAAAAATAAACAAAAGAAAGTACCTTAAATAAAGAGTATGATCATATAGTATTTAAAGAATTAATCAGTAAATTTAAAAAGTTATATGAATTAGATTGATTGAAATTGATACTTTCCCAGTTCTCCTCCTTTAACACACATACACACACACACACACACACACACACGTATGCATACAAACACATCTGAATTCTATAAAATCATTCTGACCTTGATGAGATTCCATAGTTTACTCATGAAACAGAACATCATGTTTAAATGAAGTTTCTGGACTGTGTTTTACATGGATGGTTGAGTACAATCATTCCCTATTCCTGGAAGAATAGCTAAAAAAGGATTCACAGGTGAGAGGATGCATTTTTTTCAGAAGATGAGAAGATGAGAGCATCAGAATGTCCTATATCCTAATTCTGTGTGCTGGCTTTGGAGTGGCCAAGGTGATAGAAATGGAAGGAACTCTGAAAACAAATTGCCAGAATTTCTAAGGAACAGGAGGTGCTGAGTGAGTGAATCAAGCCACGGACTGGCCATATGCGGGCAGCTATTAGAGGCAACCACCCTGAGGCTTCTTTGGTGATTGGTCAAGCTAATCTTTTCCTTCAGACTCTCCCAATGATAAGGCTTAGCTTGTGCCATTTAGAACAGACAAGAACACAGAGAATTATAGAACAATCTGACTATAGGTGCTCAAGTTATAGCAATGAAACTTGTAGTTGGCCGGCAGGAAAATATTCTGAGATGTGGATTCGAAATTTCTAAACATGTGCACATACACACACACAGACACACACACACACACACACACCCCCCACCTGCATTTTCTAATTTACAAAGACTACTCAAGTAAAGCGGGGTAATTTCACACCCCAGGAGGTCTGTATAAAGATAACTCTGGTCTTTAAAGCATCAGGTTTCAGGTAAAGGTGAAGAGAGAATGAATCAAACTCAAACTGCCATCCTCCCAGGTTAAAGATGAGTCCAGTCATCATGGAGCCCCCTGTTAACACAGGACATTCTAGGAAGGCCCATTAACCCATTGCCCTAGCACATTTGTTAATGTCCTAGTGCATTTGTTGTTATCAACAGTTCACAGTTTTTATTCTGATAGGGATCTATTCCTGCAGACCAGCTTCTGCGACCTCTCAGGATGCGAAGAAGTGACACAAGAAAAATTTCTTATGTAGTGAATTGAGAAGGAAGTACCTAGATCAATATTCCCTCAGCACTTCTGGCAGGAAGTCCTTAGTAGGGGAAAAACACTGTGAAGACCCTTAGTGCAGAAGGAAAAGGGGGTAGGGGGTGGTGGAAGGGAAGCTAAAAGAAGAGGCTAGAGGTTCTCAGAACTCAAACGACACAAACAAATGAAGTATTGAGGTCCCAGACTTGATCTGGGCCCAGTGTGAAAGCCCTAACCTATTTCTCCAGAAGAATGTGTCCTCTGGATTTAGACTTGGCACTGTGGGGAGAACCAGAGTGATCTGTGGTGGATAGACACACAAACACAGACACACATATGTGCATTTAGTAATTTTTTGTAAAATTTCCATTTGCTTCTCTGGTCCTGTCCATATCTTAAGGAATAGAAGAAAGAATATTACTTCTCCCAGGTTTCCTCTGCCCCAGGTTTCTGAATGTGGAATACATTTCTCCAGTGAAATCAGTATTATGAGATTTGGGAGGCGGAAGTTAGGCCTCAGCCATCTCAGGGACAGGTCTCATAGACATGAGTTTTGGCAGCAGCCTTGTGTCCTAAAGACATTTACTCCTAGGGGTGCTAGAGGATCTGCAACATCAGCAGAGGCTTCCTAGGGGTTCCTGATCTTTTAAAGTTAGGGGTCTGCACTGACCTGTGCTCTTCCAGACCCCCTAACAGTTTTAAGGGCTAATTCCCTGTAGTATATTCAGTTCTGCTTAGACTGCTTACAGGGATTCCTGTTTCTTGACTGAATTCTCATGGCTACAGTGGCTCCTCCCCGTTTAATATCACCAAGAAGTCCTCATTCAGGTGCCTTTGGAAATTCCCTCAAACACACAGGAAATTAGAGTTTGAAAGAAAACGGAGAACCATGAGCACCGTCCAAATAGGAACTTCTCTCCTATCACAGAGAAAGGGAACTGAAAGTCATTTCTCAAGTCTCCCAAATTTGGTAATCTCACAAGAAGAACCAATCAGTGTTTTAGGACTAAACAGTGTCATAAGTTGCTGAGCAACAACTTGGGTTGAAGGTGCTGTCATGATAGATGAAATGTCTTTGAGTTTACCATGTTTTTCTTAAGCACCATTTAAGAATGAGGCATTATGGCAGCCAGCAAAGGGCAGACATAGAAAATTATACATGGTTTTGCCTCTAAAAGAGGAGATGACAAGCTTAAATCATAGGATCAGACTCTCAGCACAGACTGATACCATAGGCTATCATCTGGCCCGTTCTCCTGACTGTTTACTTTTCAGGAGAGGTATTCCTGAAAAATTGCAGGAGAGACCATACTGTGGGTCTCTTTCTAGTGATCTAGGAGTTAATGTCACAGTATGTTCAGAGCCCTTTGATGTGATCAGATAATCAGTAAAGTATAGAATATTTGTGTTCATAACTTGTGAGAACGGCTGCATGGCGGGATAAGACCTCAGCACAACAGTGTGGAAAATCCACCCTAAGCAGACGTGTCATGACTGATGTTGAACAGTGGACTCACCATCCGATAGGCTCCCTCACTGCCAGGTCACTCTTCATGGAAGTATTTGTATTCCAGTCCTTTCTATGGAAAGAACTTAACATTTTCCTTTTCATAACATTGTATTTTCGAAAACATGAGAGTCGAAGTCTCTTAATTTTCAGGACTGTCTATGTTGAACATCAAAATATATTGTTTAGAGCAGATCTTTAATAATCATATGACAAGAGAAAAACTTTCATAATCTTATGACATGAGGGAAGGAATATTAAAGTCCTTCTGTGGGTTATTATCTCTAATGTTCCCAATAGAATAGGCTTTGCCAGCGAGGTGCGCTGGCTCATGCCTGTAATCCCAGTACTTTGCGAGGCCAAGGCAGGCAAATCACAAGGTCAGGAGTTTGAGACCAGCCTGACCAACATGGTGAAACCCTGTCTCTACTAAAAATACAAAAATTAGCCAGGCTTGGTGGTTGGCGCCTGTAATCCCAGCTACTCAGGAGGCTGAGGCAGGAGAATCGCTTGAACCCAGGAGGTAGAAATTGCAATGAGCTGAGATCTGGCCACTGCACTCCAGCCTGGGTGACAGAGCGAGACTCCATCTCAAAAAAAAAAAAAAAAAAAAGAATAGGCTTTGCCCACTATACTCTCTCATATTCATTGACCTGAATCCTCAAATGAGGTGTGTCCATTAGTCAACTCCAATCTCTTGTCATATTTAAGGTGGCAGAGATGAGAAGAAGGTAGCTCCTTTACAGCCCACTATTTCCACTAACTACTTCTTGTGTTTCAAGATATAGCCTTCCATCCTTCTCCAGTGTTGAGACTGTGGAACCTAAGAGTTTATCCTCTGATTTTCTGTAAATGAGGCACAATGGCAGCCAACCCAAGCTCTTGGCCTGAGTTGGTCATCTTGAAGTCGATGACTCCAAGAAACATGAAAGAGCTTCTTTAGTGAAGCTATGTCCTCAGTACTGCCAAAATTCAGACATTCTCCATGGCCTGACAATTTACCTTCTATTTGGGTAATTTATTGTCCCTTATGCCAACTCTCCAGCTGTCATGGCACAGACATATGATCTGTATTTAGCTCTCACTTTAGGTGTTTCCATTGATCCTATTCTCACTAATGTGCTTCAGGTATATCCCTGTCTAGAACTCAGACTGGGATTAAAGAGTCTGTCCGTGATTGACCAACATTCTTAAATACTTGATCTGTTGTTGTTGTCCTGTTTGTTTGATGAAGAACTTTACTTCTTTATCCAACGAACTGAGTATCTTGCATCCTGGACCCTTTGCAAGAACCCTTCCCTTAGCAACAGATGCGTCATCTCAAAATATTTTTCTGATTGGCCAATGCGTAATTGATTTGCATTTTAATAGTCAGACTCTGTTACACCCCACATTCTCTTTTCTTTAATTCTTGTCTGTTCTGCCTCACCCCTGAGCTCTACTGACTCCCAACAGAGCACCCAAGAAGAAAATGGCCGTAAGTGGAGTCCCCGTGCTAGGATTTTTCATCATAGCTATGCTGATGAGCGCTCAGGAATCATGGGCTATCAAAGGTAGGTGCTGAGGGAATAAAATCTGGGACAATAGACTATGAAGCATTGGAGAAATGACCTATGGACATTTGGAAGATAATGTGTGGAGTGAAAGAAAAGTGTGACAGGTATTATGTAGTCTAGACAGAAAGTATAACAAATTGTGGTTTGGTGGAGTTCTTCCCTCAATACAAATTGAATTAAGTCAAATTTTGTTTAGAGGATCAAAACTGAGTTGTGTGTTGATGAATAGCACAGTCCTGCTACAAGCCAAACTGGGGTGGGGGAGGAAGAATATTTTCTGGCAAGCATTAACAAGTTATATCTCTGGGCCTTACTTATTCTTTCTGGAAAATCAGTAAAATTAAAAACTAAAAACCACACGTAGTTTTTCTAGAATTAAATGAAAAAAAAAAAAAAGTTATTAGCCCTGTTCTTACCTGAATACATGATACAGTAGTTATTTTTTGGAGTGTAAATCCTGTCAGTATATATTGAGCACTTATATTGTGTTGAAGGTTTCTAGAAGGAAAAGCCATCAAAAAACAACAATTTACTTCAGGAAAAGGGCAGGGAAGGCATGCTGATATGAGTTGCCCCATGGGACTGTGATAGCCATTCCCTGCCTTCCCATCTCCATGGTACAGTAGATCTTGTATCATGTTAACTTAGTAATATTTCCAAGATAGTAGAAAAATAAGTAAGGAAGTGGGGAATCTGACATTACTCTCTTTCATCTCCAGAGCAACATTTGTGCTATTGTAAAGACGTACTGTAGAAAAGTATTCTTCACCCAGAGTGACCCCCACAGAAGGTGTCAGTTAGACTTGAAATAAGCAAAGTAATAACCCAGCTCCCATACCCATAGTTGCAATTGTAGATTTCTATTGCCCAAAAAGAGCCATACATAGGGATTCTTACCTGGAAAGATAGAGGCTCTTCCCTTGGTTTGTAAAGAGGCAGCTAGTATATTTGTGTGTGTTTGCATAGATGCAAATGGTAAATAAATTCCTAGGTTTATCAATACACAGTCAAACATTAAAATCTCTCACTTTGCCCAGGCACAGTGGATCATGCCTGTAATCCCAGCACTTAGGGAGGCCGAGGTGGGCGGATCACGAGGTCAAGAGATCGAGACCATCCTGGCCAACATGGTGAAACCCCGTCTCTACTAAAATACAAAAAATTAGCTGAGTGTGGTGGCGCATACTTGTAGTCCCAGCCACTCAGGAGGCTGAGGCAGGAGGATCACTTGAACCTGGGAGGTGGAGGTTGCAGTGAGCTGAGATCACGCCACTGCACTCCAACCTGGTGACAGAGCAAGACTCAAACAAACCAAACCAAACCAAACCAAAACAAAATATCTCACCTTATCTTTGAAGACTAAGGAGAGAAAATAATCTCCCACTGATCGACACACTCCACAGAGGCAGCATACTTTCCAAGTGTAGCTTTCTTTTTTCATGTTCATTATTCCCTTGGTGTTGGTTATTCTCAGTGTCAATCATAATAGAACATGTTCCATAATAACAGTCCCAATTTAAGGAGCATTAAGATAAAAGGTGGAATTGCCAAGGTCAATCCAAACGTGACGCTTCTCATAGAGGTAACCACCATGTGGGTTTGGATGCAGGGAAGCAGAGGCTCTACGACACTACAAGGTCTCAGTCTTAATTTTTGGAGTACTTCAGTCCCTAGTTATATTTTCCATAGATTTGGCCCTTAAATAAAAAGAAGCTTCTGACTCTAAAATGTAAACAGTACTTGTTATAGGCTTGTTGATATATTAAGAAATTACCTTATCTAATTTAATCTTAAAAACAAACCCCTGACAGGATCAAAACCACAGCAGGGCTACATAATAGGAAAATTGCACATAAATAGGTAGAATAATCTGCTCAGGATAACTAGGTAAGTAGCTGAATAAGAATTCAAGATTTTATTTGATCCCGGATTTTAAAACCCAACCTTGTTTCAAACAGTGTTTCTCTCTTCTTAGAGTACAATGTTCTGATAAAGAGATGCTCTGGAATTCTTGCCTAAGTGTATTTAATGCCTGGATAAAGAGAGTGGAGAACATTTCTCTTTAGGGGCTATTGCTGGATTTCTAAAAAGAAAATAATTTCTCAGCTAGTAACATGAAGCCAGATAACAGCTTCACAAGACTCTGGGTTCTTTAGCCCTCATCTCCTTCAATCCACCCTCTTTATAACCAGTCCTTCTCGTTTCTCACCTCCCAGCTTTGTTCAACAGCATGTCCTTCACCCAGAGCTTCTCTTGTCACTCATCCCTACTCGCCATCATTCTTTCATTCCTCTTGGCCCAATATCTCTCCACCACTTCCTGCCTACATGTATGTGGGTTATTCATTTCCCTCTCCTGATTTCCCCCACCCAACTCTCTCCCTTTCTTGGCTTTCAGAAGAACACGTGATCATCCAGGCTGAGTTCTATCTGAACCCTGACCAATCAGGAGAGTTTATGTTTGACTTTGATGGTGATGAGATTTTCCACGTGGATATGGCAAAGAAGGAGACGGTCTGGCGGCTTGAAGAATTTGGACGATTTGCCAGCTTTGAGGCTCAAGGTGCATTGGCCAACATAGCTGTGGACAAAGCCAACCTGGAAATCATGACAAAGCGCTCCAACAATACTCCAATCACCAATGGTACCTCCCTCTCTGCTGCACTCCTGGACATGGGAATCCATAGTTTGAAAGTAGATGCTTCAGCTCTTTGTGTTAGATTATTGTAACTGATTTTCCCTCTAAGGGGCCTAACTTTGCCATCAACAAGCCCCAAATTCTCATAGCCAGAGGTCTGAGAACTTTATGGGTTTGTTCCTATCTTGATGTGCTCAAGTCTTGTCTCTGTCATCCATGGTCTCCTACGAAGTCATTGCCCTGAGTTCATGCTGGGGGAGTCAGAAGGGAAGTCCTTGGATATCTTATACCTCAATATTGGCTCAATTTCTTGGGGAGGAGGGGTGGTCAGAGATTATCTGAGGATGTGACATAGATTTCTCAGGGCACAATTTCAACTACTTTTTCAGCTTTAGGGTTTTTAGACAGGTTTATAACACAATTCAGCATGGGAGGGAGAGGGGTGAGCCTAAGCAGTTATGGCTGATTTCTGTCATGTCTGTCATGTGTCCCCCAGTACCTCCAGAGGTAACTGTGCTCACAAACAGCCCTGTGGAACTGGGAGAGCCCAACGTCCTCATCTGTTTCATCGACAAGTTCTCTCCACCAGTGGTCAAAGTTACATGGCTTAAAAATGGAAAACCTGTCACCACAGGAGTGTCAGAGACAGTCTTCCTGCCCAGGGAAGACCACCTTTTCCGCAAGTTCCACTATCTCCCCTTCCTGCCCTCAACTGAAGACATTTATGACTGCAAGGTGGAGCACTGGGGCTTGGATGCGCCTCTTCTCAAGCACTGGGGTATGGACCATCACTCAATCTCCTTTATTTCAAAGTTTCCTCCTATGATGCTTGTGTGGAACTCAGTGTTCTAACTGTTTCATAATACCTGCTACAATTAATATAACTGTCTTCTCCTACTACCCAGCTTCCTCCTCTTTTTAATCTGTAATTCTCTCAACACATCATTCTGTCTTCCTCTTCTTTAATCTATGAATAACTCTTCTCTTTATTAAGTACCCTACATTTGATTCTGAGTGTTACTTCTTCCCACACTCATTACCATGTACTCTGCCTTATTTCCCCCCAGAGTTTGATGCACCAAGCCCTCTCCCAGAGACTACAGAGAACGTGGTGTGTGCCCTGGGCCTGATTGTGGGTCTGGTGGGCATCATCGTTGGGACCGTCTTCATCATCAAGGGTGTGCGCAAAAGCAATGCTGCAGAACGCAGGGGGCCTCTGTGAGACATATGCAGGTGGGTTAGGTGTGGCCAGAGGAAGACATATATGGAGGTATCTGAGGGAGGAAAACAGGGTGGGGAAAGGAAATGTAATGCATTTAAGAGACAAGGCAGGAACAGATGTGGCTATTGATTTCTCTTTGCTAGAACGAATCAGACACTGGTATCATCTGGTATCCCAAAGCTTCAGGATCTGTCATCCCTTTCCATAGATGGGCACTTCAGTCATGGCTCCGGTCTTAGAAATCATCTCCAGAACCTAAAACCATTGTTTCACATTAGAATACTGAGTCTAGGGATCTAGAAAAATAAGCCTCAAGATTTAGGCACATCCTAGCTTGTATTTCATGGGACAGGTCATCAGTTCAGAAGCATTTCCAGATCCTGGCTCCTTTGGGTTTAGGGTAGATCCATTGTATGAAATGGGAATCTCTTAGAGGCCAATGCCTGCTTTTGCTCCTTTAGTCTCAAATGTAGTATCAGAAACTCTAAAAAATGGTAAAGCGTGGTTGCTTATTATGTTCAGATGGAGAGTAGGGTATACAGTTAATTCATGTTGGAAAGTTTAGACGAACATTAAAAGACTTTTGCAAAGTCAAAGGATTAAGAGAGAAGAGGAAGGAATCTGAAGCAAAGAGCTCAGAACTCATCTTAAACTCCTTAGTAACTATGTGTGTCTTGCTATAGGTGACGGTGTTTCTTAGAGAGAAGATCACTGAAGAAACTTCTGCTTTAATGACTTCACAAAGCTGGCAATATTCCAGTCCTTGACCTCAGTGAAGGCAGTCATCTTCAGCATTTTCCAGCCCTATAGCCACCCCAAGTGTGGTTATGCCTCCTCGATTGCTCCATACTCTAACATCTAGCTGGCTTCCCTGTCTATTGCCTTTTCCGCTATCTATTTTCCTCTATTTCCCACATTTTATTATCATCATGCAACGCCTCTGGAATAAAACATACTGGAGACTGTCTCGGCTATGGAACTTTCTGAACATCCCACGGGGACATCTCTTGTGTACTTTTTGTTTAAGGTTTCCTCAAACTGTGATTTTTTCTGAACACAATAAAATATTTTGATGATCTTGGGTGGAATTTTTGGTGTTTAAGCCAGTTCTTTGGGTGGCGGTGGGGAGTGGGGAGTCGGTGCTGGGAAATATATTGGGAAATATATGTGATCCTTTCCTGGTAAAATATCTGAATGTTGAATTTATCTTATAAATTCTGGAATTCATCAGACATATTCATCAGTTCATTTGGGCTTAGTCTCATTTTGTGCATCTGCAGGCAACCCTCTTGTTGTGGCCTAGTCCTTCAGGAAAACCTGAAGTAGGATTGGTTTGTTGGGAGAGCTCTACTGAGCAATGACCTAACAGTATCTTCAGTAGAGTGAATCTGAAACTCCAAGGTTTCAGAATGCATGGGATGGAGGGAAGCAGATGGGGTTAGAGTGGGGAGAAGGAAGAGAGGAGGATCCACAAACATTACAGGATTTTACACATCAATGTTGTTCATTCCAGACTTAATGAGCAAAGAGATTGTACACTGAAGATTGACCTTACCCATTCTGTTAGACACAGTTTCAGATGCCTATTTTATTACTGGGAGAGTAGTCTGACTGATTCTTGAAACCGTCTTATATTTGAAGATGTGTCTTTGAGTGAAAAAGCTGAGTGAAATTTGGGGTTGGGGAGAAAAATATGACATTAAGATGAGAGGAAAGAATATTTGAAACACAATGAACTATTGCTCATTTGTCTATAAAGCCATGACTTGATACTTATTTCCAAAATGGTTTCCAGAACCTGCCATAAACCATAAAGATAAACTATTTATGACAGTGTGGTAGACTGCAAATAAACGCTGTTGAAATGAGCTAGGCCTGGGTTTCATCTTGGCTGTGTCATTTACTAGCTGTGTTTTCACTGGTATCTTACTTAGCCTCACATTACTCATGAAAATACTGGTGTTAATTTTTACTACATTAATTAATATCAGAATTAAAATGAAAACGCAAGTAAAGTAATTAGATACATGCTTAGTGATAATAAAATATTGCAAAAAATTATACGTTCTGTTGTTTTTCTCAAAATGTCTACAGCCTGGTGATAAAAATCTAAGATAAACTAAACAAAACAAGGGTAAACCAAAGCATCATGACCTTCTAAGATTCACTAATAAATAAGAAGTTTCTCGGCTGGGTCCAGTGGCTCACGCCTGTAATTCCAGCACTTTGGGAGGCTGAGGCAGGTGGATCACGAGGTCAGGAGATCAAGACCATCCTGGCCAACATGGTGAAACCCCATCTCTACTAAAAATACAAAAATTAGCCGGGTGTGGTGACAGGCACTTGTAATCCCAGCTACTCAGGAGGTTGGGGCAGGAGAATCTCCTGAATTCGGGAGGCAGAGGTTGCAGTAAGCTGAGATCGCACCACTGCGCTCCTGCCCGGCAACAGACTGAGACTCCGTCTCAAAAAAAAAAAAAAGAAAAAAAAAAAAGTTGTTCCTCTACTGTTGGTTCAGAGAATGAAAGCAGAATCCTGAGACTATTGAAGGTAGAATAGGTACAAGTGTCTTTCTCACATGACTACAAACTTTATTATAAAATAAATAGCTTAACACAGAGAATACACTAAAACTTAGACAAGCATGGATTAAGAAAGCAAAAAGTAAACCCATATACTACCAAGTAAGAAAGCCATTTTTGACCAGGCATGGTGTAATCACGCCTGTAATCCCAGCACTTTGGGAGGCCAAGGTGGGAGGATCACGAGATCAGGAGATGGAGACCATCCTGGCTAACACGGTGAAACTCCGTCTCTACTAAAAATACAAAAAATTAGCCAGGCATGGTGGTGGGCACCTGTAATCCCAGCTACTTGAGAGGCTGAGGCAGGAGAATGGTGTGAACCTGGGAGGCAGAGCTTGCAGTGAGCCAAGATCTCACCACTGCACTCCAGCCTGGGCGACAGAGCAAGACTCTGTCTCAAAAAAAAAAAAAAAAAAAAAAAAAAAAAGAAAGAAAGAAAACAATTTTAATAGACTTTTATTTTTAGAGCTGTTTTAAATTAACAGAAAAATTGCAGAAAGTTTATACAGAGCTCCCCCATCCCCAGTTTCTACAATGCTTAACATCCTGTATTAATGTGGTACACTTGTTACCATTGATGAACCAATACTGATAATTATTATTAACTAAAGTTCATAGTTATACGAGGGTTCACTCTGTATTACACAGTTATATGGGTTCTGACAAATACATAATATCATCTATCCACCATTACAGGATCATACAAAATAGCTTCACTGATCTAAAAATGCCCTAGGCTGCATCTACTCATCCTTCCCTCCTCCCTCTGAACCACTGGCATTCACTGAGCTATTTACTATTATTTTGCCTTTTCTGGAATGTCACATACTTGTAATCATACAGTATAGAGCTTTTTCAGATAAGATTCTTTTGCTTAGCCATATGCATACAGATTTCCTGCATATATTATCATAGCTTGATAGCTTATTTTTCTTTAATGTTAAATAATACTCCATTGTATAAATGTACTATGGTTTATTTACCCATTAATCTATTGAAGGACATCTTGGTTGCTTCTAATTTTTGGCAATTATGAATAAAACTGCTATAAACATCCATGAACAGATGTTTGTGCAGACATAAGTTTTCCATTTTGCATAAATACATAGAAGTGTAATTGCTGGATCATATGGTAAGAGTATGTTTAGCTTTGTAAGAAACGACTAGAATATCTTCCAAAATGGTTGTATCATTTTGCATTCCTGTGAGCAATGAATGAGAGTCCCTGTGTTCTACATCCTTGCCAGCATTTGGTATTCTGGGGTTTGAGATTTCAGCAAGAAAGCCATTTTAGTATTTTTTTATTTAAAAATAATTATAGATTATGGGAAATTGCAAAGACAGTACAGAGACATTCTGCATGCGCCTTCACCCAGTTTCTCCAAATGTTTATATTTTAAGTAACTATAGCACAGTAGGAAAACCAAGATAATACTTTAATACAATGTGTGTATAGTTTTATGCATATGTATTATCACATTTGTAGATTCATGTCACCACCACCACAATCAAGCACAGAGCTATTCTGTATCACAGAGATCTTTGTCGTGTTTCCCTTTCTAGCCAAATTCCCCAACACAATCACCTTAACAACTTAAAACCACTGATTTCTTCTCTATTAATTTCCAGAATACTGTCATTTTGAAAATACTAGTTAAATGGAATCATGCAGTATGTGACTGGTGTTTTTGACTTGGCATAATACCCTTGAGGTCCATGCAAGCTGCTGTATATATCGACAATCCGGTTTTTTAATTGCTAAGTAGTATTCCATGGTCTAAATGTAGCACAGTTCGCTTAACTATTTGCCTATTGAAGGACATTTTTGCTGTTTCTAGTCTGGGGCCATTACAAATAAAGCTGTTTTGAACATGTGTGTAAGGTTTTTCTATGAGCATGAGTTCATGAGTTTTCATTTCTCTGGTATAAATGTCTGGGATATAATTCATGGGTCATATGGAAATAAATGTTCAGTTTTTCAAGAAACTGCCAAACTTAGCCAAGTATGATGGCTTATACCTGTAATCCCAGCACTTCGGGAGGTCAAGGAGGAAGGATAAATTGAGGCCAGGAATTTGAGACCAGCTTGACAACACAGCAAGACCCCAGTGTCTACTTTTTTTTTTGAGACAGAGACTCGCTCTGTCGCCAGGCTGAAGTGCAGTGGCGTGATCTTGGCTCACTGCAACCTCCGCCTCCCAGGTTCAAGCAATTCTCCTGCCTCAGCCTCCTGAGTAGCTGGGACTACAGGTGCACACCACCACGCCCAGCTAATTTTTGTAGTTTTAGTAGAGACAGGGTTTCACCATGTTGACCAGGATGGTCTTGATCTCATGACCTTGTGATCTGCTTGTCTCGGCCTCCCAAAGTGCTGAGATTACAGGCATGAGCCACCGTGCCCAGCCAAATTTTTGTTTTGTTTTGTTTTGGTTTTTGTTTTTTATCAGGTGGATGTGGTGGCATGCCCCTATAGTCACAGCTACTTGGGAGGCTAAGGTGAGAGGATTGCTTGAGCCCAGGAATTCGAGGCTGCAGTGAGTCACTGCACTTTAGTCTGTCTGACAGAGTGAGATCCTGTCTCCAAAAGGAAGGAAAGGATGGAGGGAGGAAGGAAGAAGAAAAAAGAAGGGAGGGAGGGAGGAAGGAAGGAAGGGAGGAAAAAAGAAAGGAAAGAAGAAAGGAAGGAACAAAGAAGGGAGAGAGGGAGGAAGGAAGAAAGGAAAGATGGAAGGAAGGAAGGGGAAGCAGAAAGAAAAGGAAGGAAGAAGGGAAGGAGGGAGGGAAGGGAGGAAGGGAGGGAGGGAGAAAGGAAGGAAGGAAAAAAGGAAGGAAGGAGAAAGAAAAGGAAGAAAGAGAGAAAAAGGAAGGAAGAAAGAAGAAAGAAAGAGAAAGAAAGGAAGGAAGGAAAGAAAGAAGAAAGAAAGAAAAAGAATGGAAGGAAGGTAGGAAGGAAGGAAGGAAGAAAGAAAGAAAGAAAGAAAGAAAGAAAGAAAGAGAAAACTGATAAACTATTTTCTAATTGCTTTGTGGGAGTATGGTCACTTTCATCACATTGATTTTTCCTTTTTTTTTTTTTTTTTTTTTTTTTTGAGATAGAGTCTGGCTCTGTCGCCCAGACTGGAGTGCAATGGCACGATTTTGGCTCACTGCAACCTCTGCCTCCTGGGTTCAGGCGATTCTCCTGCCTCAGCCTCCCTAGTAGCTGGGATTATAGGTGCACACCACCACACCTGGATAATTTTTTTGTATTTTTACTAGAGATGGGGTTTCACCATGTTGGCCAGGCTGGTCTTAAATTCCTGACCTCAGGTGATTCACCTGCCTCAGCCTCCCGAAGTGCTGGGATTACAGGCATGAGCCACCGCGCCCAGCCAATATTGATTCTTCCTTTTCCATGAACGTGATATTTTCTTTTTACCATTTATTTGTGTCATCCCTGATTTCTTTGAGCAATGGTTTGTAGTTTTCCTTGTAGAGATCTTTCTCCTCCCTGGTTAGCAGTATTCCTAAGTATTTTGTGTGTGTGCAGCAATTGTGAATGGGATTATGTTCCTGATTTGGCTCTCAGCTTGACTGTTGTTGGTGTATAGGAATGTTAGTAATTTTTCCACATTAATTTTGTATGCCAAGACTTTGCTGAAGTTGTTCATTAGCTTAAAGAGCTTTTGGGTTGAGACTATGGGGTTTTCTTGATAAAGGATCATGCCATCTGCAAATAGGCATAGTTCAATTTCCTCTCTTCCTGTTTGGATGCCCTTTAATTATTTTTCTTGCATGATTGCCCTGGCCAAGACTTCCAATACTATGTTAGATAGGAGAAGTGAGAGAGGGTGTCCTTGTCTTGTGCTGGTTTTCAAGGGGAATGCTTCCAGCTTTTTCTCATTTAGTACCGTATTAGCTGTGGGGTAGTCACAGAAGGCTTTTATTATTTTAAGTTATGTTCACTTAATACGCAGTTTATTAAGAGTTTGTAACACGAAGGGATATTGAGTTTTATCAAAAGTCATTCTTGTATCTGTTGAGCTAATCATGTGGCTTCTGTCTTTAGTACTGTTTATGTAATGTATCAAATTTATTGATTTGCATATGTTGAACTAATCTTGCATCGCTGGGATAAAGCACACTTGATCATTGTAGATTAGTTTTTTAATGTACTGCTAGATTCGGTTTGCCAGTACTTTGTGGAGGATTTTTGCATCAATCTTCATCAATAATATTTGCCTGAATTTTTCTTTTTTGTGTGTGTCTCTGCCAGGTTATGGTATCAGGATGATGCTGGCCTCATAGAATAAGTTAGAGAGGTATCCCTCTTCCTCAATTTTTTTGAATAATTATAACAGGAATGGTACCAGCTCTTCTTTGTACATCAGGCGGAATTCAGCTGTGAGTTATTCTGTTCCTAGGGTTTTTTTTGGTTGGTAGTCTACTTATCACTGATTTAATTTCCGAGCTCATTATTAGTCTGTTCAGGGATTCAATTTCTTCCTGATTCAGTCTTGGGAGGGTGTATATGTCCAGAACTGTATCAATTTCTTCTAGGTTTCCTAGTTTATGTGCATAGAGGTGTTGTTAATGTTCTGTGATGGTTATTTGTGTTTCTGTGGGATCAGTGGTAATATCCCCATTGTCATTTCTGAGTGTGATTATTTGAATCTTCGGTCTTTTCTTCTTTATTAGTCTAACTAGAGGTCTGTATTTTTTTATTAATTTTTTTCAAGAAACCAATTCCTGGATTCACTGATCTTTTGAGTGTTTGTTTTTTCTGTCTCAATCTCTTTTAGTTCAGCTCTGATTTTGGTTATTTCTTGCCTTCTGCTAGCCTTGAGATTGGTTTGTACCTGGTTGACTAGTTCTTTTAGTTGTGATGTTAGATTGTTAAATTAAGGTCTTTCTAACTTTTTCATGTGGGCATTTGATGCCATAAATTTCCCTCTTAACACTGCCTTAGCTGTGTCCCAGAGATTCTGGTGTATTGTATCATTGTTCTCATCAGTTTTAAAGAACTTCTCAATTTCTTTCTTAATTTCATTATTTATGCAAAAGTCATTCAGGAGCAGGCTGTCCAACTTCCATGCAATTGTATGGTTTTGAATGAATTTCTTAGTCTTAATTTCTAATTTGATTGCACTGTTGTCTGAAAGATTGTTTGTTATGATTTCAATTCTTGTGCATTTGCTGAGGAGTATTTTACTTCCAATTATGTGATCAATTTTAGAACATGTGCCAGTGGTGATGAGAAGAATGTATATTCTGTTGTTTTGGTGTGGATAATTCTACAGATGTCTATCAGGTCCACTTGATTTAGTGCTGAGTTCAAGTCTTGAATATCTTTGTTAGTTTTTTTCTCGATGATCTGTCTAATATTATCAGTGGGTTGTTAATATCTCCAAGTATTATTGCATGGGAGTCTAAGTCTCTTTGAAGGTTCCTAAGAACTTACTTTATGAATCTGGGCGTTCCTGTGTTGGGTGCTGATATGGTTTAGCTGTGTTCCCATCCAAATCTCACCTTGAATTGTGGCTCCCACAATTCTCACATGCCACGGGAGGCACCCGGTGGGAGGTAATTGAATCATGGGGGTGGGTCTTTCCCATGCTATTCTCATGATAGTGAATAAGTCTCATGAAATCTGATAGTTTTATAAAGGGGAGTTTCCCTGTACAAGTTCTCTTGTCTTGTCTGCCACTATGTGAGATGTGCCTTTCACCTTCCATCATGATTGTGAGGCCTCCCTAGCCATGTGGAATTGTCAGTCCTTTAAATCACTTTCTTTTGTAAATTGCCCAGTCTCAGGTATATCTTTGTCAGCAGCATGATAACAGACTAATACAGTAAATTGGTACCAGTAGAGTGAGATGCTGCTGAAAAGATACCTGAAAATGTGGAAGTGACTTTGGAACTGGGTAACAGGCAGAGGGTGCAACAGTTTGGAGGACTCAGAAGAAGACAGGAAAATGTGGGAAAGTTTGAAACTCCCTCAAGACTTGTTGAATGCCTTTGCCCAAAATGCTGATGGTGATGTGGACAATAAAGTCCAGGCTAAGGTTGTCTCAGATGGAAATGAGAAACTTGTTGGGAACTGGAGCAAAGGTGACTCATTATGTTTTAGCAAAGAGACTGGTGGCATTTTGCCCCTGTACTAGAGATTTGTGGAACTTTGAACTTGAGAGAGATGATTTAGGGTATCTGGCAGAAGATATTTCTAAGAAGCAAAGCATTCAAGAGGTTACTTGGGTGCCATTAAAACCATTCAGTTTTATAAGGGAAGCAGAGCATACGTGTTTGGAAAATTTGCAGCCTGACAGTGCGATAGAAAAGAAAATCCAATTTTCTGAGGATAAATTCAAGCTGGCTGCAGAAATTTACATGGGTAACGAGGAGCTGAATGTCAATCACCGAGACAATGGGGAAAATGTCTCCAAGGCATTTCAGAGGTCTTGATGGCAGCCCTGCCCATCAGAGGTCTGGAGGCCTAGGAGGAAAAAAATGGTTTCTTGGGCTGGGCCCAGTGTCCCCGTGCTGTGTGCAGTCTTTGGACTTGGTGCCCTGTGTCTCAGCCACTCCAGCTGTGACTAAAAGGGGCCAACATAGAGCTCAGGCCATGGCTTCAGAGGATGCAAGCCCCAAGCCTTGGCAGCTTCCATGTGGTGTTGAGCCTGCAGGTACACAGAAGTCAAGAATTGAGGTTTGGGAACCTCCACCTAGATTTCAGAAGATGTATGGAAACGCCTGGATGTCCAGGCAGAAGTTTGCTGCCTGGGAAGGGCACTCATGGAGAAACTCTGCTAGGGCAGTGCAGAAAGGAAATGTGGAACTGGCACCCTCACACAGAGTTCCCACTGGGGCAGTGCCTAGTGGAGTTTTTGAGAAGAGGAGCACCATTCTCTAGACTCCAGAATGATGGATACACTGACAGCTTACATCGTGCACTGGAAAAGCTGCAAACACTGCATGCCAGCCCATGAAAGCAGCCAGGAGGAAGGCTATATCCTGCAAAGCCACAGAGGTGGAGCTGCCCAAGACCAGGGAAACTCACCTCTCACTTCAGTGTGACCTGGATGTGCTATATGGAGTCAAAGGAGACCTTTTTTTGGAGTTTAATATTTGAGTGCTCTGCTGGATTTCAGAGGTGCATGGGGCCTTTAAGCCCCTTCATTTTGGCCAATTTCTCCCATTTGGAATGGGTATATTTATCCAATGCTTGTACCCTCATTGTGTCTAAGAAGTAACTAACTTGCTTTTGATTTTACAGGCTCATAGGCAGAAGGGACTTGACTTTGAGTTAATGTTGAAATAAGACTTTGGGGGACTCTTGGGAAGGCATGATTGGTTTTGAAATATGAGGACATGAGATTTGGGAGGGGCCGGGGTGGAACGAAATGGTTTGGCTGTGTCCCCACCCAAATCTCACCTTGAATTGTAGCTCCTATAGTGCCCATGTGTTGTGGGTGGGACCTAGTGGGAGGTAATTGAATCATGGGGTAGGTCTTTCCCGTGCTATTCTTGTGATAGTGAATAATCTCATGAGATTTGATGGTTTTATGAAGGGGAGTTTTCCTGCACAAATCCTCTTCTCTTGTCTGCTGCCATGTGAGATGTGCTCTTCACCTTCTGCCACCATGATTGTGAGGCCTCCCCAGCCACACGGAACTGCAAGTCCATTAAACCTCTTTCTCTTGTAACCTGCCCAGTCTCAGGTATGTCTTTATCAGCAGCATAATAATGGACTAATATAGGTGAATATATATTTAGGATAGTTAAATCTTCTTGATGAATTGAACACTTGACCATTACGTAATGCCCCCTTTTTTTTGTTTTGAAATGGAGTCTCATTCTGACACCCAGTCTGGAGTGCAGTGGTGCAATCTTGGCTCACTGCAACCTCCACCTCCTGAGTTCAAGTGATTCTCTTGTCTCAGTGTCCTGAGTAGATGGGATTACAGGTACACACCACAACCCAGTTAATTTTTGTATTTTTGGTGGAGATAGAGTTTTACCATGTTCACCAGGCTGGTCTTGAACTCCTGACCTCAAGTGATCCACCCACGTCAACATTCTTTCTCTTTTTTATATTTATTGGTTTGAAGTCTTTTTTTTGGTCTGAAAGTAGGATTGCAACCCCTGTCTTTTTTTCCATTTTCCATTTGCTTGGCTGATTTTTATTCATCCCTTTATTTACAGTCTATGGGTGTTACATCATGTGAGATGGGTCTTTTGAAGACAGCACACCAATGGATCTTATATTTTTACCCAGCTTGTCACTCTGTGCCTTTTCACTGGGGACATTTAATCCATTTACATTCAAGGTTAGTATTGATATGAGTGAATTTGATCCTGTCATTCTGATGTTAGCTGGTTATTTTGCAGACTTGATTATGTGGTTGCTTTATAGTGTCACCGGTCTGTGTACTTCAGTGTGTTTTGTAGTGGTTGGTAACAGTCTTTCCTTTCCATAATCAGTGCTTCCTTCAGAAGCTCTAGTAAGGGAGGTCTGGTAGTAATAAATTCCCTTGGCATTTATGTGTCTGAAAAGGATCTTATTTCTCCTCTGCTTAGGAAGTTTAGTTGGCTAGGTATGAAATCCTGAGTTGAAATTTCTTTTTTCTTTTTTTTTTGAGATGGAGTCTCACTCTGTCAACCAGACTGGAGTGCAGTGGCACCATCTCAACTCACTTCAACCTCTGCCTTCCAGGTTCAAGAGATTCTCCTGCCTCAGCCTCCTGAGTAGCTGGGACTGCAGGCATGTACCACCACACCCAGCTAATTTTTCTATTTTTAGTAGAGATGGGGTTTCACCATATCGGCCAGGATGGTCTTGATCTCTTGACCTCATGATCTGCCCACTTTGGCCTCCCTAAGTGCTGGGATTACAGGCTTGAGCCACCACGCCCAGCCTGGAATTTCTTTTATTTAAAGATGCTGAATTGTGGCCCCCAATCTCTTCTGGCTTGTAGTGTTTCTGCTGAAAGGTCCACTGTTAGTCTGATGGGCCACCCTTTGTAGGTGACCTGACCTTTCTCTCTAGCTGTCTTTAACATTTTTTTCTTTCATTTCAACTTTGAAGAATCTGATGACTATGTGTCTTGGGGATGATCTTGTAAAGTATCTTACTGGGGTTCTCACTATTTCCTGAATTGAATGTTGGCCTCTCTAGCTAGGTCAGGGAACTTCTTATAGATGATATCCTGAAATATATTTCCCACATTAGTTGCATTCTTCCCATCTCTTTCTGGGACACCAATGAGTAGTAGATTCTGTCTCTACATAATCCCACATTTCTCGAAGGTTAGGCTCATTTCTTTTCATTTTTTTCTCTATTCTTGTTTGATCATCTTATTTCAGAAAGCAAGTCTTCAACCTCTGAAGTTCTTTCCTCAGCTTGGTCTACTCTACTATTAATACTTCTTACTGCATTACGAAAATCTTGTAGTGTGCTTTTCAGCTCGATCAGGTCAGTTATGTACTTTTCTACACTGGCTATTTTGTCTGTCAGCCAAGTCTTGCCTAAGGCCTGCTGCAACCACTCCCTGGCTACTGCCTATATTCACTCAAGGCCCTGGGGCTCTACAATCAGCAGCTAGCAAAGCCAGCCAGTCCTCTGTCCTTTGTTCAAGATAGCAAGGTCTCCCATATGGCAGGGGTGTCTGGAAGTACCATCTGGGATTCAGGCACTACAGTCAAAAACCTTAGATCTCTACCTGGTATTCTATCATATCAGCAGTTCAGGACTATTCTTCCTATCTCTTCAGTGCCTCTTTCAGGGACACAAAGTTACAACCAGGTGCTATGAGTGCTCATCTGACTTTTGGTTCTTATGAAAGTTTTTTGTTTTTTTTGTTTTTGTTTTTTTCCTGTGTAGGTAGTTGTTAACTTGATGTCCTTGCAGGGGACACAACCAGTGGAACTTTCTATTCTACCATTTTTCTCCCAATTTTGCTCCTTTTCTTCCCATGTGTCAAGACCACTCCACAAAGGTTGGATCCTGGCTTGTCTGAACCCATGTGATCCCATGTTTCTTCCAACGTGTGAGGGAGGGAGTAGGAAAAGTTTAATTGCTCCTTATAAAGAGACACAAGAAGAAATAGTTTGTTTCTTACCTTTGGAAGTTGTGAGAGAATACAAAACCTAAAGCTGCTGCAGGTGTCCTCCTACCATCTCAGGAAAGCTGACGTGCTGTAAAGAGATGAGCTATGAAGTTCGAGGATTGCTGGTGATGCTACTGGCCTGCTTCATTGAGCAACCCTGGAGATGCCCTGCCTCAGATCCATCTGCTATGTGAGATAATGAGTTAAAGAAAAAGCTAATTAGATTGGATTTTCTGTTACTAGCAGCAGAAAGCATTTTCATGGAAACGTTCATTCCATACATTTTAATTCCACCTTATAATTTCACGCCACAAGTTTCCCATAAAGTGAGATAAATCTTATCTTCATCTCAGGGAATAAAGCAAGAGTAAAGTTGCAACTGTGGGATCAAACAGAACAGACATGACTAGCAGCATATTCAATTTCTATAGGATAAGCTGCTTTGCACAAGTAACATGTATTTAAAAATAAAATATGAATAAAATAAACTTTGAATTCGGTAGATATTAAAATAATAGCTGTCTCTGACACATGACACATTGTGTTCAAATGATTTCTATTTTGAAATAAGCTTTATCTACTTTTTGCTCTTCAGACAGAATACGATAACAGAGCCTTCCATCTTCTTAACCAGTTCACTTGTCTTCTGGGAAATCTATACAACTCCCTTATAATAGTATATTGCCGGACTCCATGCAATTAGAACTATGCACTGGTTTAAAATTATAGATACACAATGTTTTAGGGTAAAGATGTTTGATTTTGAATTTAGAGAGAAATTATGTTAAACCTGGATATCAAATTGGGGAGAATTGACTTTCTTTTTGAGAGAGTTTCGCTCTGTCACCCAGGCTGGAGTGCAATGGCACGATCTCAGCTCACTGCAATCTCTGCCTCCCAAGTTCAAGCAATTCTTCTACCTCAGCCTCCTGAGTAGCTGGGATTGCCCACCTCGGCCTCCCAAAGTGCTGGGATTACAGGCATGAGCCACTGTGCCTGGCCACATTTTTTTTTTTTAATATTGACAAGTCAAAATTACATAGTGTATTTGTGGTGTACAGCATAATGTTTTGATGTATGCTTACAATGTAGAATGACTAAATCAAGCTATTTAATAGATCTGTGAACCCACAGAGTTACCATTTATAAGAGAAAACCATTATTGTATTGGGATGTAATCTTGCATTTTTCTTTTTATTCTATTTCTTGTCCCTGTAGTTATTGAAGCAGATAATTTTTCACTCCATGTTTATTCTAGAAAAATTTAATAACATTACATACAAGGTAATTTCAGATTCATGGGAGGCAGTAAGGCTGGGTACCAAGGGGACCAGGAAAGAATGCAGATGGGGTATTGCCATCAATACTGGGACTTCCAAGCCAAGGGCAGGGCTGAGAAAGCCACTGGGGAGGACATTTTCTGCAAGGTCATTGAAGCAGGAGCAGACCCGGTCCTGAGAAAGCTTTCCTTTCGTGGAAGAACAGGAGGCCAGGCAGGCAATCTTTTCATGCTTCCGAGCTAGGTTTAAAGGTTCTTTCTGAGTATCATCTTCAGTTCAGGGGCCTGCAGAATACAAAAGACAGTGTTGTTTTCAACACTCTTCTACCAAAAAGCTTCTTCTCCCTTCTTTTAGGACCTCATAAGAGAGCAAGAAGAAGAAACAAAAATACTTCTAAGTTTCCCTGAGCCACTGTTACTTTAGAGCACAGACCTTTTACTAAGTGGAGAGAAGAAGCTCTAGTATAAACTACATGAGTAGATTTATTTATACTTTGGATCCAAAGTGTTTCTCATTATTTTTGTCTCATGTCTTGTCATCTCTATCATCTTTCTAGGGAAGCCAAATCTGTCTCTAAAAGAGGATTAAAGGTCATTACCTGTTGGCTGAAGTCCAGAGTGTCCTGGAAAAAGAGGGAAAGATATATACTTAAAAGATATGGAAGGAAGTCTTTCCCCAAAAACAATGTTCCAAGCTCCAGATCTTCCTCCTGAAATCTCTCTAACACTACAACCCACACCGGCCAGGGCAGAGAAGAGAGCAGAAACTGAGACGGTGTGACCCATGAAGCTTTCATCTCACACACACACACGCACCCACACACACACATACACACACACACACACACACACACACACACAGAGTATAATTGCATTAGCCTTAGTGTCTCTTCCCTCATTTGCTCCAGAATTTCAAACCAAGATCCCCATGCTCGTTAACCTTTCTCTTATCTCTGCAGGACACAAGCCCTCATGCTGTGACACAGTAACCATGGACTATTGATTTCTAGAGTTCCAAGAAATTTGAGGTCAACTGGGAAAGGAAAGGCTTAATACCAGGCCACTGACACACTGGGAACTAATCTCAGGAAAGCCATATTTCTTCCTTCAGAAAAGCCTATGGAGAGAGCCACCTACCAAAGGCTCCTCACCTTTCTGATTCCTGAAGTAGATGAACAGCCCGTCCCCAAGGAAGAGCAGGCCCAGCACAAAGCCCCTGACTCCACTCAGCATCTTGCTCTGTGCAGGTTCAGACTGAGGTTTTGAGAGAAGAAGCCAGATTTAGTGATTTTTAACCCTAATCCAACTTATCTAATCGAAACTCGGAGATTCAGAGTTTTGACAATGGGAGATGAAAGCTACCCTGGAGGAACCAAAATAACTGGCCAAAATACCTGGAATAACTGGTAAAAAGATTTAAAAATCACATTGAATAGCTAAAATGTTCAGGAATTGAACTCATTCTTGAGTTCAAATATCACAGCCCAACATAAAGCACAGCTTCAACATCTGATCTAGAAAATCCCTGGGACTCAGTGAAGTTGAGTAGCTTGTTTTAGTGTATTTACTAAATGTTTCATTTTTGAAGCCAGGCTGTCTAGCTCAAATCCAGGCTCTGCCTCTTACTGATTGGTCCTGAAAGAGATTTTCAATTCTTCCATGCCTCAACTTTCTCACCTATAATGGAAGTTAATAATACTAATTTCCCAACTGGGGTTCTGTGAGGATTAATGTACCTAAAATACATAAATAAGAGGCAGAGCTGAGACTGGACTCTCCTCATGTCAGGAAGGCCCTATGTTTCTCCTCTTCTCAGATGGTAACAAACAACTCAGAGCAACAGTGCCAGAAGCACAATCCCAGCCCCAGAGGCAAAGTCTGGTGCCCAGGGCTAAGGCATGACCAGGACCTGTGACTTGAGGAGGTTCAAAACAGGAACAGCCTCTTTTCTATCTTCTAGGCATGGCTGCTTCTCCAAGGGGTACAGGTGTTCCTAGAAACTCTCCTAGGACTATCCCCAGTGACCTGTGTTGAAGATAGAAGAACATGGAGCAATTGAAAATATGATATGAGAGAGGAGAAACCTGATAGTCAAGGATAATCAATGTCCCCTTCCTGGTGGGTGAGAAATTTATGAGGTCTAGAAGCTTCTCACTCCATTCCACTGTGGGAGGACTCGTCACACTTGGGTGCTCCACTTGGCAGGTGTAAACCCCTCCACTCTGAAGAACTGTTTCCAGCATCACCAGGGTCTGGAAGGTCTAGTCTCCATTGTGGATCAGGCCTGTGGAGACCACCACAGCCTTCTCTTCCTGGCTGTTCCAGAACCACCTGACTTTAATGCTGTCTGGATAGAAACCACTCACAGAGCAGACCAGGAGGTTGCGGTGCTGCAGGGGCTGGGTCTCTGCAGGATACACAGTCACCTCAGCATGGACTAAGAAAAAACACAAAGAATGTGTAAGGGAGACAGAGCAAGTCTTCTTGGTTGCCTTTCTCGCTGCCTCTCTCCACATCCAGGCTCAGGTCTCAGCCAGGCCTCCATCAAAGCAGGCCATGTGGTCTCACAGTGTCAAGAGCCTGGAATTTAATCTTTACAGGGCAGACCCATTAGATTTGAGTGATGAAGAAAATTGTGTTTGCTTTTTTCATAGTTTAAAACTGTTATTAATTATCAAAGTGTTTAGAAATCCTTAAAGCATATAGTGTGTTTACTAAATGTTTCATTTCTGGAGCCAGGCTGTCTAGCTTAAATACAGGCTCTGCCTCTTACGAATTGGTCCTGAAAGAGATTTTCAATTCCTCCATGCCTCAGCTTTCTCACCTATCATGAAAGTTAATAATACTAATTTCCCCATTGGGGTTATGTGAGGATTCACATAAAAATACATGAGACAACGACTGAATGTAGCCCTCAAGTTTTGTTAGTTATTTTTTATCCTGTTTACCCTGAGATAATAATATGATTCAGAGTGGTATGGATAGATTGGGGGAAAACTGTAGGGTAGATGAGGAGATGGAGTATGAAATTTTAACTGTGCTGGCTCCATGCACTCACACATTAGAACACCACAGAAATGGTTCTGCCACTGGGAAGGAGGAACAGACAGAAGTGATTCTCTACCTCTATGGGTTGAGTTCCTAGAAAAATATGAGTCATACAGGAGAGAGAAAGGAGTAAGAAAAGTTATCATATTTACCTTCAGCCAATCAATCTATCTCCTCTGTAAAACAAGAATAACAATGTTAGAACTATAATTTTCTAACTGCCTCTCTTTCTAGACTGATATTTGAGGCCAGGGAAGGGTCTGGAACAGTGTGTTTAATGCCTGTGACAATTCCTGACACTAGCATCCCCTCAGTAAGTACAATTATTTTAAAAGAAAAAAGGAGAAACCTGAGACAACTTTTTTTATTCTTTTCTGAGACGGAGTTTTGCACTTGTCGCCCAGGCTGGAGTGTGGTGGCGCGATCTTGGCTCACTGCAACCTTAGCCTCCTGAGTTCAAGCAATTCTCCTGCCTCAGCCTCCTGAGTAGCTGGGACTACAGACTCCCACCACCATACCTGGTTAATTTTTATATTTTTACTAGAGACGGATTTTCACCATGTTGGCCGGGCTGGTCTCGAACTCCTGAGCTCAGGTGATCCGCCCTCCTCTGCCTCCCAAAGTGTTGGGATTACAGGCGTGAGCCACCGTGCCCGGCCCTGAGACAACATTTTTATAATACTACAAAATGATAGATGTAAGATGGGTTGTAAATCATTACCAAAAATTTTGCAATATATTTCATTAAATAAAAATGTTCAAGTTTGTAACATGGAGAATAATTATGAAAATAAAAATATAAACTACAATCTGGAGAAAATGCTGAATCAGGCCGGGTGCAGTGGCTCATGCCTGTAATCCCAGCACTTTGGGAGGCCAAGGCAGGCAAATCACGAGGTCAGGAGATCGAGACCATTCTGGTTGACACGATGAAACCCCATTTCTACTAAAAATGCAAAAAATTAGCCGGACATGGTGGTGGGTGCCTGTAGTCCCAGCTACTTGGGAGGCTGAGGCAGGAGAATGGTGTGAACCTGGGAGGCGGAGCTTGCAGTGAGCCGAGACTGCGCCACTGCACTCCAGCCTGGGCGACAGAGTGAGACTCTGTCTCAAAAAAAGAAAATGCTGAATCAAATACCACAAAAGTGATAATCTTACTGTACAGATAACCCATAAAATCCCTGAAAAAAAATACTAGGATCCCAGAGGTAACAGAAAAGAGATACTTATCTTTCCTTTAAATATACAATAAATAATTCTGGGAACAATAATAGAAATCAAATATTAACTAAAAATTAAAAAGAGATGTAACTTTTCAACTATTTGGCCATATTGTAAAAAAGACTAATCAAGGCAAATGTGAGGTAAATTATATTACAACTGTATAAAGGAATAATATGTAGCTACTTAAATACTATTAGTTTTAAAATAAAAATTGTAACAGCCATGGTGGCACAGGCCTGTAATTCCAGTGCTTTGGGGAGTTGAACGGGGAGGATTACTTGGGGCCAGGAGTTCGAGGCTGCAATGAACTATGATTGCACCATTGCACTCCAGCCTGGATGACAGAGCAGGACTCTGTCTCTAAAAATGTATGCACAAGTTACATATGTGTGTGTATACACACACAGACACAGCATATGTATGTATATGATATATACTATATACATAGTAACATATGTATACTGTACACATAGTAATATATATAGTAACATGTTACTATGTACATATGCTTTGTGTTTGTACATAGGTTCTGTTAACACTATAACAAAAGTTTAATTCAAAAGCTAGTTTCACAATAATTTCAACTATGGAAATATATGTATATACTAAGAAAACAAAACCGTAGCAAGAACTTTAGACCTAAAAGAAGCCTCAGAAAGGTCAGAGGTGCTACAGAGGTCCCTTCACTTCCCCTAGAAATCAGTCTAATACTACTATAAACACCTTTGCACACAAACTAGAAAATCTAGAAGAAATGGATAAATTCCTGGACACATACACCTCTCAAGACTGAACCAGGAAGAAACTGAATTTCTAAACTGACCAATAATGAGTTCTGAAATTGAGTCAGTAATAAGAAACTACCAACCAAAAAAAGCTCGGGACCAGATGGATTCACAGCTGAATTCTACCAGATGTATAAAGAAGAGCTGTTAGTATTCCTATTAAAATTATTCCAAAAATATTGAGGAGAAGGGATGACTCCCCAACTCATTCTATGAGGCCAGCATCATCCTGATACTAAAACCTGTCAGAGACACAACAAAAAAAGAAAACTTCAGGTCAATATTCTTGATGAACACAGATGCAAACATCCTTAACAAAATAATAACAAACCAAATACAGCAGCACATCAAAAGCTAATGTACCACGATGAAGTAGACTTTATTCCTGGGATGCAAGGTTAGTTCAACATATACAAATCAACAAATGTGATTCATAACATAAAGCAGAATGAAAGACAAAAGCCACATGATCATGCAGAAAAGTCTTTTGATAAAATTCAACAGCACTTCCTGTTAAAAATGCTAAGTTCACGCCTGTAATCCCAGCACTTTGGGAGGCTGAGGCGGGTGGATCACAAGGTCAGGAGATTGATACCATCCTGGTCAACAGGTGAAACCTCATCTCTACTAAAAATGAAAACTTAGTCAGGCACGGTGGCACGAGCCTGTAGTCGCAGCTACTCAGGAGGCTGATGCAGGAGAATCACTTGAACCCGGGAGGCGGAGGTTACAGTGAGCCGAGATCGCACCACTGCATTCCAGCCTGATGACAGAGAGAGACTCCATCTCCAAAAAAAAAAACTAAACAAAACTCAGTAAACTAGGCACTGGAGGAACATACTTCAAATAATAAAAGCCATTAATGACAAACCCACAGCCAAAAACATAGTGAATGGGCAAAAGCTGGGAGCATTGCTCTTGAAAACCAGCACAAGACTAGGATGTCCTCTCTCACCACTGCTTTTTTTTTTTGGAGACGGAGTCTCGTTCTGTCGCCAGGCTGGAGTGCAGTGGCGCAATCTCAGCTCACTGCAACCTCTGCCTCCCGGGTTCAAGCGATTCTCCTGCCTCAGCCTCCCAAGTAGCTGGGACTACAGGCACGTGCCACCACGCCTCGCTAATTTTTTTTTTTTTAATTTTTAGTAGAGACTGGATTTCATCACGTTAGCCAGGATGGTCTTGATAGCCTCACCTTGTGATCTGCCCGCTTCAGCCTCCTAAAGTGCTGGGATTACAGGCTTAAGCCACTGTGTCTGGCCCTCTCTCACCACTCTCATTCAAGATAGTATTGGAAGTCCTGACCAGAGCAATTAGGCCAGAGAAAGAAATAAAGGGCATTCAAAGAGGAAGAGCGGAAGTCAAACTATCCCTGTGTGCAGATGATATGATCCTGTGTCCAGAAAACCCCAAATCTCCAAATTTTGGCCCAAAAGTTCCTTTAGCTGATAAACAACTTCAGCAAAGTTTCAGGATTAAAAAAAAAGAATCAACATATAAAAATCAGCAGCATTCCTATACACAAAGAATACCCAAGCCAAGACCCATATCAGGAACATAATCCCGCTCACAATTTCCACACACACACATATTACCTAAGAATACAGCTAACTATGGAGGTGAAAGACCTCTACAAGGAGAACTACAAAACACTGCTCAGAGAAATCAGAGATGACACAAACAAATGGAAAAAATTATCATGCTTATGGATAGGAAGAATCAGTATCATTAAAATGGCCATACTGCTCAAAGTAATTTATAGATTCAACGCTATTCCCATTAAACTACCATTGACAGTCTTTACAGAACTAGAACAAACTACTTTAAAATTCATATGGAAGCCAAACAGAGCCTGAATAGCTAAGGCAATCCTAAGCAAAAGAATAAAGTAGGAGGTACTATGTTACTTAACTTCAAACTATACTACAAGGCCACAGTAACCAAAACAGCATGGTACTGGTACAAAAGCAGACACATAGACAAATGGAACAGAATAGAGAGTCCAGAAATAATGCTGCACACCTACAACCATCAGATCTTTGACAAAGATGACAAAAACAAGCAATGAGGAAAGGACTCCTCATTCAATAAATAGTGCTGTAGTGACTGACTAGCCATATGCAGAAGACTGAAGCTGGACCCCTACCTTACACCATATACAAAAATCAACTTAAAATGAATTAATGACTTAAATGTAAAACCTAAAATCATAAAAACCCTGGAAAGTAACCTAGAATATACCATTCTGAATGTAGGACTTGGCAAAGATTTCATGGCAAAGACACAAAAAGCAACCACAACAAAAACAAAAATTGACAAATGGGACCTAATTTAAGAGCTTCTGTGCAGTAAAAGAAACTATCAACAGAATAAACAGACAACCTAGAGAATGGAGAAAATGTCAAGTCCTAATTTGGGAACAGGAGTCAGGCTGGTGGGACCAGAAGAAAGCAAAGAGATAAAGCAAATAAGCTATAAGTCTGTCTTTCTTCATGGTCCAGGACACACAGCCCTCCTGTGCAAATAATTCACAGTCTTCCTGTACTCAATTTTCATCAGACATCTGTAAGCTAGCTCACTGCAACCTTGGCATTATTGCTACTGCATGTAGCACTCTGCAGCCTAAGAACCATCCTATAAAATCTCCTGCAAGCTTCTCTTCTACTGGCCTGCCTGTTGCCTCCTTGCACTGTATTTTTCTACTTTCTCTAGTAAATCTGCTTTTTTCTACCTACAACTGTCTTGGTAAATTCTTTTACTTTGGCACCACTGGCTCGATAGTTATTGCTTACCTGCGTCAGAAAATATTTGCAGACTATGCATCTGACAAAGGTCTAATATCCAGAATCTATAAGCAACTTAAACAAATTTACAAGAAACAAACAAACCAACAACCTCATTAAAATATGAGCATGAACAGACATGAGCAGACACTTTTCAAAAGAAGACATACATGCAGCCAACAAACACAGGAAAAAATTCTCAACAGCACTAATTATTAGAGATATGCAAATCAAAATCAAAATGAGATGACATCTCACACCAGTGTGAATGGCTATTACTAAAAAGTCAAAAAATAACAGATGCCGGTGAGGTTGCAGAGGAAAGAGAATGCTTATACACTGCTAGTAGGAATGTAAATTAGCTCAGCCATTGTGGAAAGCAATGTGGTGCAAAGAACTAAAAGAGAATTACCATTTGACTCAGCAATCCCATTACTGTGTATATACCTAAAGGAACATAAACCATTCTACCAGAAAGACACATGCACACATATGTTCACTGCAGCACTGTTCACAATAGCAAAGACACTGAAGCAACCTAGATGCCCATCAGCAGTCGACTGGTTAAAGGAAATTTGGTACAAATACACCATGGAATAGTATGGAGCCACAAAAAGAATGAGATCACGTCCTTTGCAGGAACATGGATGGAGCTGGAGGCCATTATCTTACGCAAACTAACATAGGGACAACAGACCAAATACCACATGCTCTCACTTTATAAGTGGGAGCTAAACATTGAGAACACGTGGATACAAAGAAGGGAACAGTAGACACGGGGACCTACTTGAGGGTGAAGGATGGGAGGAGGGAGAGGATCAGGAAAAATACCTGGGAGGTACTATGCTTATTACCCTGGTGATGACATTATCTGTACATCAAACCCACCTGACATGCAGTTTACCTATAGAACAAACCTGCACACATATCCCTAAAACTAAAATAAACACTTAAAATTAAAAAGAAAGAAATTAGTCTAATACTTTTTCTCAGTAAAATGCTTATGCAGACAAGTATCACACACTTATTTCAGAGATTTCGGGATCATAAAGGGTGTGTACTAAGGACAGTTTGTGACTAGCCTCCTTACATTATCCCTCACATTATCATTTCTCATCTCTCCTCCCCTAAACTTTCATGCCAACAGCAGACTAGGTAAATTTCCCTTTCCGGGAGATCAAGATCTCCCTCTCCAGGCCCCTGCATCACCACTCCCACCCTCCTCTCATCTCTGCACAGCGGGCTGGAAGGACAAGCTGAAGCTCCCTCCTGCGTCCCCTCCAAAAACAGACACACAGACAAATCCCCACTCTACACTCACCTACCTGAGCCCTCCTAATTCCTTCTTGCTCACAATCCTATACTCTCCCACAGGGTGCTTACTGCGCGCGCGCACACACACGCTCGCTCTCGCGTGCGCTCTTTCTCTCTCTCTGTCTCTCTCTCTCTCCTTCCTCCCTCTCCGTTCTCAGGAACCCTGCTCTCCCTCCCCCACGCGCCTTGCTCACCGCGCCTCTGCGGTGAGCAAAACCCCATAGTTGTGTCTGCAGTAGGTGTCCAACAGACCCCGCAAGTAGCCCAGGAGGTTCTTCTGGCTGTTTCCATTCCTGGACTCTCCTCCGCTCCAGCTCCGCCACCGCCCGGAACTTTCCCACGTAGCTGTGGAAGCGCACATACTCCTCCCAGTATGGATGAGTCTCTGCACAAACCGCATCCGCTCCGTCCCGTTGGAGAAATAGCACTCATGTTTAATCTGCTCCAAGAAATGTGCTGCGGAGACGAGAAGAACCGGTTACATGGGCGGCATCCTGGGAAAAGAGTGACGGCTATGCCCACAATCAGGGACGCCCTCGGCAGGGCGCGGGGCGATGGAACACCTTGACTGGCCCCCACCAGCCAACCCCGACCACCAGCATCCCAGGGGTTCATCTCCCATCTGCCTGAGGCGGAGGGAGGCTGCGAGGGCCGTGGAATACCATTCGGGATTCGTTCCCGATTGCCGAGTTGAGCCGGACGCCTCTTTGCAAGGCTCTGGACCAGGATCATCTGCCTCATCACTGTCACTTGCACTTCCTCCTTCTGGGAGCCTCCACCCAAAAGACACTTCCTGCTCCCTCTTATCATGCCACACTCTACTCATTCCTTAAACAAGACCCACCTCCTCCATTCTGTAAATGCTTCCTTAGTGCTGACCTTGTGTCCTCCATTCTGTAAATGCTTCCCTTAGTGCTCCTGGGAATCCAAACAGGGGAGAGACAGACCTCTCCCCTCCGCTGGGGGAGCTTAAAGGGTAGTGAAAGTGATGGCAAAAAACGAAATACACAACACCTTATACAGGAATGAGAAATGTTAAGAGAAGTGTGGAGTTCTAGAACAAAGAATAGGATGATCTAAATCACTCTCAGAGAAGGACTCTCTGAGAGGGCACAGTGGTTCACACCTGTAATCCCAGCACTTTGGGAGGCCGAGGCGGGCAGATCACAAGATCAGGAGTTCGAGACCAGCCTGGCCAATATGGTGAAACCGCGTCTCTACTAAAAATACAAAAATTAACCAGGCGTGGTGGCATGGGGGTGGTGGCGCGTGCCTGTAGTTCCAGCTACTCAGGAGGCTGAGGCAGAAGAATAACTTGAACCTGGGAGGTGGAGGTTGCAGTGAGCCGAGATTGTGCCATTGCACTCCAGTCTGGGTGACAGAGCGAGACTCTCTCTGAAAAGAAAAGAGAAAAGGAGAAGAGAAGATAAAGAAGAGAAGATAAGAGAAGGGAAGAGAAGGAAGAGAAGAGAAGATTAAACTGGAGAAATCACAAGAAGGGAACAATTAAAATCTTTGTCATGTTAGAATTTTGATCTATACTAAATGTAATGGGAAACAATTGAAGAGTCCATGACCCCAACACAGAACCACAAACTTTTTTGGATTTTCCAAATCCAGAAAGCTCAGAAATTCACTCACTATTGTTTTTAATTTGTTGCCAAAACTCATTTGGCAAATCTGATCTGAAGAAGTAAGGAGTCAAAAGTGTCACAGAGCTCTTATTGGTGACATGTGCATCTGTAGTTTCAATATATATAAACATGCAAACATACATATACCTGTGTAAATATACACATATTTCACAGATTTCAAATACCATGCATGCATATATTTTTGATTTTTTGTATTTATGTTTAAATGAACTGTGAAAAATCAAAACAGTTAAAGAAAAATCACCCTAGAAGAAAGCCTAGGCAACACCATTCAGGACACAGGCATGGGCGAAGACTTCATGACAAAACACCAAAAACAATGGCAACAAAAGCCAAAATTGACAAATGGGATCTAATTAAACTAAAGAGCTTTTGCCACAGCAAAAGAAACTACCATCAGAGTGAACAGGCAACCTACAGAATGGGAGAAAATCTTTGCAATCTACCCATCTGACAAAGGGCTGATATCCAGAATCTACAAAGAACTTAAACATATTTGCAAGAAAAAACACACACAACCCCATCAAAAAGTGGACAAAGGATATGAACAGATACTTCTCAAAAGAAGACATTGATGCAGCCAACAAACACATGAGAAAATGCTCATCATCACAGATCATCAGAGAAATGCAGATCAAAACCACAATGAGATATCCCACGCCAGTTAGAATGGTGATCATTAAAACGTCAGGAAACAGCAGATGCTGGAGAAGATGTGGAGAAATAGGAATGCTTTTACATTGTTGGTGGGAGTGTAAATTAGTTCAACTATTGTGGAAGACAATGTGGTGATTCCTCAAGGATCGAGAAATACCATTTCACCCAGCGATCCCATTACTGGGTATATACCCAAAGGATTATAAATCATGCTACTATAAAGACACAAGCACATGTATATTTACTGTGGCACTATTCACAATAGCAAAGACTTGGAACCAATCCAAATGTCCATCAGTCATAGACTGGATTAAGAAAATACGGCACATATACACCATGGAATATTATGCACCCATAAAAAAGGATGAGTTCATGTCCTTTGCAGGGACATGGATGAAGCTGGAAACCATCATTCTCAGCAAACTATCACAAGGATGGAAAACCAAACATCACACATTCTAACTCATAGGTGGGAGCTGAACGACGAGAACACATGGACACAGGGTGGGGAATATCACACACCAGGGTCTGTTGCAGGGTGGAGGCCTGGGGGAGGGATAGCATTAGGAGAAATACCTAATGTAAATGACAAGTTGATTGATGCAGCAAACTGACATGGCACATGTATACCTATGTAACAAACCTGCATGTTGTGCACATGTACCCTAGAACTTAAAGTAAAATAATAATAACTAAAAAAAGAAATAGTGAGGGAAGAAAAGGTCCTCTGACTAGCAAATGACAGTCACAAAGCCCATGCACCCATACACTTAGCTCTCTAGGAGAATGTAACCATTCACAGGCCTCCACCTAAAGACTTCTGAAAAATAACCATCAGAACGCACTGATTACAATAACAAAGAAATGTCAGTAAGTGAAAGGACGAGGCAGAGAAAATGAAAAGCAGAGAATCATAAAAACAATCCAAATTCACTTAGGATAAAGGCAAACAGCCTTACATTTATTACCAGACCTTCAGGATATTATTGTGTTCCAAATTGACATTGATAATAATGATCCTGAATCATCAAAAGTGAGATTATATTTATTTTGCTATTTTTTTAAAAAGTGGAACTGTGTTATATTATGTGAAATGTATCCATTGAGAATATTTAAAATGTTGAAGATATGTGATGTTTATAAAACTTGTTATCCAGAAAAAGAAGAAAAATCTTTGTGTTTAGTAAAAATGAGATGAGTAGACAGTATTTTTTAAATAATTATTTTACTGTGTTTTTCAAGTTCTGAGTACATGTGCAGGGTGTATGGGTTTGTTACATAGGTAAACGTGTGTTATGGTGGTTTGCTGCACCTATCAACTCATCACCTAGGTATTAAGCCCAGCATACATTAGCTCTTTTCCCTAATGGTCACCCCCGCTCTGCCTTCCCCTAACAGACCCCAGTAAGTGTTGTTCTCCTCACTGTGTCCACATGTTCTTATTGTTTAGCTCCCATTTATATGTGAGAACATGCGGTGTTTGGTTTCCTGTTCCTGTGTTAATTTGCTGAGGATAATAGTTTCCAGCTTCATCCAACCCCCTGAAAAGGACATGATCTCATTCCTCTTTATGGCTGCATAGTATTCCATGGTGTATATGTACCACAATGAACAGAAAGCATCTTACATTATCGATAGTATAAAAGGTAGAATTACTGCAGAAATCTGAGGCATTTTACAGAAAAATATTTGTGACAGTCATCACCATTCATGACTTATAGTGACCAGTTGTTGAAAGTTAATAGAGATAGTAATTATCAAGAACACAATGAACATTTTGAAATAAAATGCATAATGCAAAAAGTGAAAATGAAGATCTTGAACCTGCATTGATTAAATGGATTCACCAAGAAAGCAGTGAATTTATGCAACTGTTTAGTTTTTTTTGGTAATGAAACAAGCAAAACTAAGCCATGAAGAGCCAAACTAAGAGATAAATGTGTTTAAAAACTGTGAGTCTTCTAGAGTTTATAGAAGAAACACAGTGTAAACCAGTGTTCTCAGCCTTGGCATCATTGACATTTTGGAATAGATAATATTTTCTTAATGAGAGGAGCTGTCTACTAGTGTCCCTGGCTTCTACTTGTTACATGTCAGAAGAAACTCCTGGTGTGACAACCATAAATGTCTCCAGACATTGCCAAATGTTCCCTAGGGAGTTGTGAGAGGACAAGGAGGGACAGAGGGATGGTGAACTATCCCCGGGTAAGACCCACTGGTGTAAACCATTGATAAATCTATGGTTAAAAAGTTGCTATTAATTATGGAACATTTGAGATTTACATTGAAAACTCTGCCAATATTCTATCTATTTAAAATCTTGGTCCTACATAAAACTTAGGATTTTTAGGAATCTGGTCCCAGTGCAGAGCTATTTTTCCAGCAAAATTAATTCATTCAGAACCAAGTTTTACTGATTTATTTGCCTTGCTAATCAGTCACCAAGTCATACTCTTAATTTCTGTGTCACTGGTCCACTACTCACTGCCTCAGCTAATTCATTTTCTAACTTTCAGTCTCCTACTCCCAACAATACAAGCAGGCATCAAATTACCAACCTTGGACAGATGCAAAATTCTCATTTCTGTAGTTAAGTCTTCTCTGAAGGGGAGTGATATAGTTTGGCGGTGTAACCACTCAAATCTTGTCTTGAATTGTAGCTCCCACAGTTCCCACGTGTTGTGGGAGGGACCTGGGGGAGATAATCGAGTGGTGGGGGCAGGTCTTTCTCCATGCTGTTCTCATGATAGTGAATACGTCTTATGAGATCTGGTTTTATAAGGGGAAAAACCCTTTTGCTTGACCGTCATTCTTCTCTTGTCTGCCATCGTGTGAGACGTGCCTTTCATCTTCCGCTGTGATGTGAGGCCTCCCCAGCCATGTGGAACTGTGAATCCATTAAAGTTCTTTTTCCTTATAAATTATCCAGTCTTGAGTATATCTTTGTCAGCAGCCTGAAAACGGACTAATACAGGGAGAAACTAAGAAGATGGCATTCTCTTATAGATAGTTTACAAAAAACGAGCAAGTCCCCAGATTTTGAGTAGAGCGCTTCACAAGCTCCCTTCGCCCTTTAGAAATGACAGCAGGGAGGAGAACACGTTGGATGAGATAAGGTCTATCTTATTATTCCTAAATTCTCTGAGCACCTTCTTCACAGATAAGAACATTGAAAAATAAAAACATATAAAGTTACCCTCACTGTAGCTTGCGTGGTTAGCACTTCAGTCTACGCTCATGTGTCCAGCTTAGATTGCCACATTTAGCAAATGAAAATAGATAATGCCTAGTTAAATTTGGATTTCAAATAAATTATTGTTGCTTATCTGAAGTTCAGATTTAACTGGGTACCCTGTACTTTATTTGGCAACCTTAGCCCAACTTGCTAATAATGCTCAGAAGGAGTGAATTTAATACTTCTTTGTGTTCTTTAACACATGCCTATGACAGCCTGCACATATGGAAATTTTCAAACGATAAATGCAAAATTAATGAAAGTTTCTTCTTTACATTGGGACTAGCAGACCTTGCACCTCTTCCCTACCCTGAGACACACCCAGTACATATGAACATAAGAAATTCTATCAGTAATTCAGACTCAGTCTAGTCACTATTCACTAACGGTGGTTGTAAGTTCAGGCTCTAGAATCAGGAAATCTGAATTTAAGCATAATCTCTTCTACTTGGATTAATTTTAACAACCATGAACCTTTAAAAATTATATAAAATGAATCCAACAATAATATATTCTTCATAGGATTATTGTTAAGGGTAAAAGTAAGTAGTGACTCTTCTTAGTGCTGATAACATAATAATCACTCTAATATATTACCATTTTATTTTTACAATCCCTATAAAGGAAATCTTCATTATTTTTCTATTCCTTAACTTCTAAAGCAAATAATGTCTACATCATGATCTGGCAATGGTCCTTTATTAATTTATCACTAATTACCATTTTAAACACTTGAGGGCAGAAACATTGGTTTATGTATAATAATTCATATGCCTAAACTTCACACAAAAGTAGAGTGCTGACATCAAAGAGAGGGACTTTCTATGTACTCAGATTTAAACTGCAATCTGATTTCTAGCACTGACTTTGTGACAGTGGGTAAGTTACTTACACCTTTTGAATTTTAGATTCCAAAGATGTGTATACTTTTAAATACCAAAGCTATGATAGGATAGGTATTACATATCCATACCAAAATTTATAAGCCTGATAATTAGTCACTGCAAAATGTTACAATGCTCCACGCTGATACAGACCAGATTTGCTTTGTTTATCACTCCATTCTCATCACCTAGAGTAAGAACTAGTATATTCTAAGTCACTGATAAATATTGGCTGTATGAACGAATGGCCTTTTGCATAACCAGTCACCACTGTACACAGGGGCCTTCTAGTGCTTCATTGCCAGCGACTGAGCATCTCTCTCTGGTTCCCAGGTCATCCTGCTTCTCTCCAGCTTCTTTATTAATTTTCTTTAGGTCCTGCTGGCTGATCCCAGAGCATAGTCTTTCCCTGAGGCTCGCTACTTAAAAGAGTCAGACTTCATCCAGGCTTCACTTCTTCCACCCGTTCTTCAAATGGTCCAATCCACTTTCCATCCGGGATACTCCATTGACTGCAAACATCAACTCCACCAAACCCAGCACTTGCTTCTCTGTCACGTTCTCACTTTACTCACCTGTTAGTGGTTCTCACCACAACTGGCCACTCCCTCGCCTTGAAAAAAATCATTTTTCTTTGATTCCCATGCATCACATTCTCTCTCTTTTTTTTTCTCCAGCATCTGTGGTGAATCTTCTCAGTCCCTTATGCTGTCCTGTGGCCCTCATATTTTTTCTACACAAAATCTATCTCCCTCTGCAACTTCTTCCACTTCCCTAGAATTTAACACAGAACCCCAATATAAATACCTCCAGCCCTGGCCTCACCCTGAACTCCTCTCTTATATTCAGTTGACTTTCTGATTGCTTCATGTGATTTCAAAAATCATCTCAATTTTAATAAACACAATTGTCATTTTTAATCACCCACTTCAAATCATTTCCTCCCACATTCTTCCCTATTTCAATAAACAGCACCACCATCCACCTATTTATCAAGGAAAAATACTTAGAAATAAGTTTGCATTTAATCCATTAACAAGTCATGCAAAAACACATCCCAAGTCTATTCACTTTATCTTTATCTCTGTCTTTGGCACAACTGCACTACATGAAGCCACAACTCTGTCTTCCCTGGAGAATTCTGCTGTTCTCCACTTGTGAACCTCAACAATCCAATCCCTAGATAGTAACTAGAATTATTTTTAAAATTGAATACTAATGGACTCTCCTTGTAATCCCCCAGGAGCTTCCAATATGTTTAAATAAAATGTAATCCCTTACTATGGCCACCAAGGCCGAATATGATGCAGCTCCTGACTTTCTGTCCCTCTTCCTCATCTTCTGCCATTCCACCCCTTGCTTTTCATCCTTCAGCCCCTCTGGCCTTCTTTTTGTCTCTTCAGCACAGCACACATCTTCCCATTCCTTGGCCTTTCCCCTTTTCTGTCTCTCTGGAACACTTGTCCCTCAGATCTTCACATGGCTGTCTTATTGTTTTTGTCTTAGCTAAATGTGGTGAAATCTTCTCAGTCCGTTATGCTGTCCTGTGGCCCTCATATTTTCTCCACACAAAATCTATCTCCCTCTGTGATAGATTCACTACTTGTGAATCCAATGTGAAGTGAAGTTGGGTGAATCCAAATCTCTCTGTCCTATCACCCTGATGCCTTTTTTTAAAAGGCAATATTGCTGTCTGACTTTTTCTTTTTTGTTAAATATTTACTGGGATACTGTCTTTCTCCTCTGGTATTGAGTTCTGTGAGAGGGACCTTTTCTATCTTATTCAAGTGGAATTCTCTGAGCCTAGAACAGAGCCCAGAATGTAACAGTTATTCAGAAATATACCTGTGGTCTAAATGAATAGACCAGGTTCCGGGAACTGATCATCCTGGGTATTCTAGAAAGCAGAAAAGGGCTCAGGCTCCTGTACCGTTTCATTCTAATGCTATGCTGTATCCCTTCTCCTCCCTGTGAGAAATTCTGGCATACTTCCTTTCTCTCCTCTTTCTAGTTGGAAGAAGGAATCACAGATAAGGAAACAGTGATTGTAAGAAAGAGAAAAATTTGCATTAAGAATGATCTCTTTTGATGGGTCTCATAGTGCCGAATGTCTGGGCAAGCTTTAGGGATTTTCGGAAATGATGATGACATAGTTAAGTAAAAAACAGAGAGGAACTTGAGGTAGAGGGAAGCAGACATGAATAATTAAGGAAAGCAGAGAGCATGCTGAATCCAGCTCTAAAAATTGGGACATATCCCCAGTAGGACAATGAGTCCCCTGGACTAGCTCATTGGCTTTCAGCCCTATGGGATTTTAGCAACCTTTACAATCTGTCTGTAACCCCACTGAAGGTATATAGTTTGAACCATATGAAATTGCTGATACTTGATGATTTTGACTTATAAAAATAGAATTTTCCATAATTTATCCTACATTAGTTGAATCCCTTCTTATAAGCTCAAGTCAGAGAATGTAGGAGAAACTAACCTAGAAAGATTCATGCCAGGCATTAGTGGCATTTCAGAGGATACCTTAAGTTCTTTAAGGTACTGAACAATACTCCATAGATGCTCCTTATCTATAGGATCATTCCAAGTACTAAGGGTCTCTACTTCAGCTCCAATGCGTTTTTCCCAAGAGAAAGAGAGGGCACTAACCTCAACTTTTGTCAGAAATCTACGGTACAAAGATAAAGGGTTTACAAACATTTGAGTTAAGGGAGAAAAAAGAAGATAACAGGGCGGCTTCTTGGTGCATCTTCACACTAACCTCACAGATCCTGTTGAGGACATGACACAAGATTCTCTAGGAAAGACCTTCAAATTCCTTTTGACTCTCCGTGAGATTTTGTTTGTTTTTTTAAATATTTTTTTTTATTTTGACGGAGTCTCATTCTGTTGCCAGGCTGCAGTGCAGTGGCACGATCTTGGCTCACTGCAACCTCCGCCTCCCGGGGTCAAGTGATTCTCCTGCCTCAGCCTCCTGAGTAGCTGGGACTACAGGCACGTGCCACTACGCCCAGCTAATTATTGCATTTTTAGTGGAGACGGGGTTTCACCATGTTGGCCAGGCTGGTCTCAATCTCTTGACCTTGTGATCTGCACAGAAAAGGCCTCGGCCTCCCAAAGTGCTGGGATTACAGGCGTGAGCCACCGCGCCCAGTTGAGAATTTTTTTTTTTTTAATGGCAAAACTCAACATAGTAAAGGGAAGTGCTGTATGGGGGAATTCATTTCAGTGTTTTTATTTATAAATCCTCTGAAGATCCCAAGAAAATGTGATGCAAAGCTGGAGGGGTTTTGTTGTAGGAGATTTGAGAAGGAATGGTCCATATGGAGGCCCCTTATGCAGATCTTATGCAGAGGGCAAGTAGCCAGCCTTCTTTTGTTATGGAAATAATTGGGAATTCATATGATAAAGACGAGTGGTCCTTGAAGAAAATGTCACAGTTTTTTAAGATGCATAGCCTGGGCACAGTGACAAAGTTAACTCCCTTTCTCCCCTACCCTATTGTAGCTCAGCACCCACAGTGTGCACTAACCTTGCATATCCCCAGCCAAAGCCAGGTGAGGGCTCAGCACCATCAGTGTCACTGTCAGAGCTGCCATGCAGGAGCCTCCAGGGAGCCTCAGACACACCGTGCTGGAGAACAGGACAGGACCAGGTGCCAGGGTAGCAGGCAAATCTCACTCAGGGAGAACTATGACTTACGTTCCTCCACCCACATTCCAAATCATAGGAATCAAGTTACACATTTCTTTGCTCCTGGATTGGGTAATCTTAATGTTGAAGAACTAATCAGCCTCAGAGGTGAATAGGCGGTCTGAGATGAGATGCAGTATGAGGTCTTTTTATTTATTTATTTATTTATTGAGACAGGGTTTCGCTCTATCACTCAGGCTGGAGTACAGTGACATGATCAGGGCTCATTGCAGCCTTTACCTCCCAGGCTTAAGTGATCCATACACTTCAGCCTCTCCAGTACCTGGGACTATAAGGGTGCGCAACAACACCCTGCTAATTGAAGATCCTCTTCTGAAACAAAATTTCCTTCATGAAAGGATTGCTTTAATTTAGACTTTAAAGTTTGATCCAGTTGCATGTGAAACACTTTAATTTGGCTCCTATTGTGAGCTTGCTTTGTGCTGGTCAGTCTGTGTTCACAAGTTTGAGGCTTGTAGAAGCATTTATCTCTCCCTTGAAGATGGAGCTGTTTGGACAAGTGTGTGTGAGTGTGGGACTAAAGTGGATGGAGGGAACATGATTGCATATCAAGTGATTTTTAATCTGGCCTTTATTACACCATCACTTAGTGTTGTAGGTTTGGGAAAATTATTTAACTTCTCACAGTTGAAATGAAAGCACTGTGATCTTTCAGGTCTTTGAATACTGGAAAATGCTATGATTCTGTGGATGCCTCAAGGAGCAGAAGTCGCTGGAATCTCATAATATTACAGTTATAGCTGTTGATTGGAGAGTAAAATCTGTACCACTTTACAGGTAAGGATATTTCTGATAACCTAAAAAAAATTGAAAGTTAGCCAATAATTAAATCCGAGTAAAAAGATGTTCAAATTGTGCCTCCTGAGGCTGTTACCACGTTTAGTTGGCACCTCCAGAACGCACACAGGCAAGAAGTTTGCAGGGGCCACCTATGAGCAATGGAGGGTCTTGAAGATGCCTTTGTGTAGCACTTATCCTAACAATGTGATAAGGTCAACTGTCCAGTCAAAGTATGCAGAGGACCTGAGAGATCAATAGAGGACTTGAAGTCAACCTTTGACACAGCCTGGGCAACAAGAGCAAGGTTCTGCCTCCAAAAAAAAAAAGACAAAAATTTGCAGAGTGACCTTTGAGCATTTTACTTTGTACTCACAATTCTACTAAGTGCTTTATATCTTGTTGTAGTTTTGATTTGCATTTCTCTAATGATCAGTGATGCTGAGCTTTTTTTCATATGATTATCGACTGCAGTTTGTCTTATTTTGAAAAGTGTCTGTTCATGTCCTTTGCCCACTTTTAAATGTTTTCTTTCTTGTAAATTTGTTTAAGCTCCTTATAGATACTGAATATAAAACCTTTGTCAGATACATAGTTTGCAAAAATTTTCTCCCATTCTTTAGGTTGTCTGTTTACTCTGTCGGTAGTTTCTTTTGCTGTGCAGAAGCTCTTTAGTTTAATTAGATCCCGTTTGTCAATGTTTGCATTTCTTGCAATTGCTTTTGGCATCTTTGTCATGAAATCTTGGCCTGTGCCTATGTCCTAAATGGTATTGCCTTGGTTGTCTTCCAGAGTTTTATAGTTTTGGATTTTACATTTAAGTCTTTAAACCATCTTGAGTTTATTTTTGCATATGGTGTAAGGAAGGGATCCAGTTTCAATTATTTTGCATATGGGTAGCCAGTTATCCCAGCACCATTTATTGAATAGGGAATCCTTTCCCCTTTGCTTGTTTTGATCACGTTTGTTGAAGATCAGATAGTTGCAGGTGTGCAGTCTTATTTCTGAGTTATCTATTCTGTTCCATTTGTCTGTGTGTCTGTTCTTGTACCAGTACCATGCTGTTCTGGTTACTGTAGTCCTGTAGTATAGTTTGAAGTCAGATAATGTGATGCCTCCAGCTTTGTTCTTTTTACATAGGATTGCCTTGGCTATTCAGGCTCTTTTCTGGTTCCATATGCATTTTAAAATAGTTTTTTTCTAGTTCTGTGAAGAATATCAATGGTAGTTTAATGGGAATAGCATTGAATCTGTAAATTGCTTTGGACAGTATAGCCATTTTAATGATATTGATTCTTCCTATCCATGAGCTTGGAACCTTTTTCCATTTGTTTGTGTCATCTCTAGTTTCTTTGTATCAGTTTTGTAGTTCTCCTTGTAGAGATCTTTCACCTCTCCAGTTAGCTGTATTCCTAGGTATTTTATTCTTTTTGTGGCAATTGTGAATGGGAAGTCATTTGTGATTTGGCTGTTGGTTTGACCGCTATTGGTGTGTAGGAATGCTAGCGAGTTTTGCACATTGATTTTGTATCCTGAGACTTTGCTGAAGTTGTTTATCAGCTTAAAAAGCTTTTGGGCTGTGACTATGAGGTTTTCTAGATATTGAATGATGTTCTCTGCAAACAAGGATAGTTTGACTTCCTTTCTTTTCCACTTGAATGCACTTTATTTCTTTCTTTTGCCCAACTGCCCTGGCCAGAACTTCCAATACTACGTTAAACAGGAGTGGTGAGAGAGGCCATTCTTGTCTTGTGGCAGTTTTCAACGGGAATTCTTCCAGCTTTTGCCCATTTAGTATGAAGTGGTTATGGGTTCGTCATACATGGCTCTTAACATTTTGAGGTATGCCCCTTCAATACCTTTTTGAGTTTTTTACATGAATGGATGTTGAACTTTATTAACCCTTTTCTCCATTTATTGAGATAATCATGTGGTTTTTGCCTTTCATTCTATTTATGTGATGAATCACATTTATGGATTTATGCATGTTAAACCAACCTTGCATCCCCAGGGATAAAGCTTCGTTCTTCGTGGTGGATAAGTTTTTGATGTGCTTCTGTATTCAGTTTGCCAGTATTTTGTTGAGGATTCTGCATCAATATTCATCAATGATATCGGCCTGAAGTTTTCTTTCTTCCTTTCTTTCTTTCTTTCTTTCTTTCTTTCTTTCTTTCTTTCTTTCTTTCTTTCTTTCTTTCTTTCTTTCTTTCTTTCTTTCACTTAAAGTTCTGGTGTACATGTGCAGAAGGTGCAGGTATATATGTGCCATGGTGGTTTGCTGCACCCATCAACCCGTCATCTACATTAGATATTTCTCCTAATGCTATCCCTCCCCTAACTCCTACCCCCTGACAGGCCCTGGTGTGTGATAGTCTCCTTCCTGTGTCCATGTGTTCTCATTATTCAACTCCCACTTATGAGTGAGAACATGTGGTATTTGGTTTTCTGTTCTTGTGTTAGTTTGCTGAGAATGATGGTTTCCAGTTTCATCCATGTCCTTCCAAAGGACATGAACTCATCCTTTTTTTTAATGACTGCATAGTATTCCATGGTGTAAATGTGCCACATTTTCTTTATCCAGTATATCATTGATGAGCATTTGGGTTGATTCCCAGTCTTTGCTATTGTGAACGGTGCCACAATAAACATACATGTGCATGTGTCTTTATAGCAGAATGATTTATAATCCTTTGGGTAGGGCCGGGCATGGTGGCTATGCCTGTAATCCCAGCACCTTGGGAAGCCAACGGAGGCAGATCACGAGGTCAGGAGATTGAGATTATCCTGGCTAACATGGTGAAAGCCCGTCTCTACTAAAAATACAAAAAATTAGCTGGCCTTGGTGGCAGGCGCCTGTAGTACCAGCTACTTGGGAGGCTGAGGCAGGAGAATGGCGTGAACCAGGGAGGCAGAGCTTGCAGTGAGCCGAGAGCGCACCACTGCACTGCAGCCTGGGTAACAGAGTGAGACTCCATCTCAAAAAAAAAAAAAAGAAAAAAAAACCAATCCTTTTGGTATATACCCAGTAATGGGTTGCTGGGTCAAACAGTGTTTCCAGTTCTAGATCTTTGAGGAATCACCACACTATCTTCCACAATGATTCAACTAATTTACACCCACCAACAGTGTAAAAGCATTCCTATTTCTCCACATCCTCTCCAGCAGCTATTGTTTCCTGACTTTTTAGTGATCATCATTCCAACTGGCATGAGATGGTATCTCATTGTGGTTTTGATTTGCATTTCTCTAATGAGCAGTGAAGATGAGCATTTTTTCATATGTTTGTTGACTGCATAAATGTCTTCTTATGAGAAGTGTCTGTTCATATCCTTCTCCCAGTTTTTGACGGGGTTGTTTTTCCGTGTACATTTGTTTAAGCTCTTTGTAGATCCTGGATATTAGCCCTTTGTCAGATGGATAGATTGCAAAATTTTTCTTCCATTCTGCAGGCTGCCTGTTCACTCTGATGATAGTTTCTTTTGCTGTGCAGAAGCTCTTTAGTTTAATTAGATCCCACTTGTCTATTTTGGCTTTTGATGCCATTGCTTTTGGTGGTTTAGTCATGAAGTCTTTGCTCATACCTATGTCCTGAATATTATTGCCTAGGTTTTCTTCTAGGGTTTTTATGGTTTTAGGTCTTATGTTTAAGTCGTTAATCCATCTTGAGTTAACTTTTCTATAAGGTATAAAGAAGGGATCCAGTTTCAGCATTCTGCATATTACTAGCCCATTTTCCCAACACCATTTATTAAATAAGGAATGCTTTCCCCATTGCTTGTTTTTTTCAAGTTTGTTAAAGATCAGATTGTTGTACATGTGTGGTGTTATTTCTGAGGCCTCACTTCTGTCCCATTGGTGTATATATCTGTTTTGGTACCAGTACCATGTTGTTTTTGTTACTGCAGCCTTGTAGTATAGTTTGAAGTCAGGGAGTGTGATGCCTCCAGCTTTGTCCTTTTTGCTTAGGATTGTCTTGGCTATGTGGGCTCTTTATTGCTTCCATATGAAGTTTCAAGTAGTGTTTTCCAGTTCTGTGAAGAAAGTCAGTGGTAGCTTGATGGGGATAGCATTGAGTCTATAAATTACTTTGGGCAGTATGGCCGTTTTCATGATATTGATTCTTCCTATCCATGAGCATAGAATGTTTTTCCATTTGTTTTTGTCCTCTCTTATTTTGTTGAGAAGAGGTTTGTAGTTCTCCTTGAAGAGGTCCTTCATACCCTTTGTAAGTTGTATTCCCAGGTATCTTATTCTCTTAGTATCAGTTGTGAATGGGAGTTTGCTCATGATTTAGCTCTCTGTTTGTCTGTTATTGGTGTATAGGAATGCTTTTGATTTTTGCACACTGATTTTTTTTTTTTCTGAGATGGAGTCTTGCTCTGTTGCCCAGGCTGGAGTGCAGTGGTGTGATCTTGGCTCACTGCAAGCTCTGCCTTCCAGGTTCACGCCATTCTCCTGCCTCAGCCTCCTGAGTAGCTGGGACTACAGGCGCCCACCATCACTCCCAGCTAATTTTTTTTTTGTATTTTTAGTAGAGACGGAGTTTCACTATGTTAGCCAGGATGGTCTCAATCTCCTTACCTCGTGATCCACCCACCTCGGCCTCGCAAAGTGCTGGGATTACAGGCTTGAGCCACTGTGCCCAGCCTTGCACATTGATTTTGTATCCTGAGACTTTGCTGAAGTTGTTTTATCAGCTTAAGAAGATTTTGGGTGGAGATGATGGGGTTTTCTAAATATACAATCATATCACCTGCAAACAGAGACAATTTGATTTCCTCTTTTCCTAATTGAATACCCTTTATTTCTTTCTCTTGCTTGATTGCCCTGGCCACAACTTCCTATACTATGTTGAAGGAGTAGTGAGAGACGGTAGTCTTATCTTGTGCTGGTTTTCAAAGGCAATGCTTCCAGTTTTTGCCCACTCAGTATGACATTGGCGGTGGGTTTGTCATAAATAGCTCTTATTATTTTAAGATACATTCCATCAGTTCCTAGTTTATTGAGGGTTTTTAGCATGAAATGCTGTTGAATTTTGTTAAAGGTAGATAAATCCATGCAGATGGGGAGAAACTAGTTCAAAAAGCTGCAAATTTCAAAAACCAGAATGTTTTTCCTCCTCCAAAGGAATATAACTCCCGGCCAGCAAGGGAACAAAACTGGATGGAGAATGAGTTTGACAAATTGACAGAAGCAGGCTTCAGAAGGTGTGTAGTAACAAACTCCTCTGAGCTAAAGGAGCATGTTTTAACCCAATGCAAGAAAGCTAAGAACCTTGAAAAAACGTTGGAGAATTGTTAACTAGAATAACCAGTTTAGAGAATAACATAAATGACCTGATGGGGCTGAAAAACACAGCACAAGAATGTGGTGTAACATACACAAGCATCAATAGCTGAATTGATCAAGTGGAAGAAAGGATATCAGAGATTGAAGATCAACTTAATGAAATAAAGAGAGAAGACAAGATTAGAGAATAAAGAGTGAAAAGAAAGAAACAAAGCCTCCAAGAAATATGGGACTATGTGAAAAGACCAAATATACATTTGACTGGTGTACCTGAAAGGGATGGGGAGAATGGAACAAGTTGGAAAACACTCCTCAGGATATTATCCAGGAGAACTTCCCCAACCTAGGAAGACAGGACAACACTCAAATTCAGGAAATATATAGAACACCACAAAGATATTCCTCGAGAAGAGCAACCCCAAGACACATAATCATCAGATTCACCAAGGTTGAAATGAAGGAAAAAATATTAAATGCAGCCAGAGAGAAAGGTTGGGTTACCCACAAAGGGAAGCCCATCAGCCTAACAGCAGATCTCTCTGCAGAAACCCTACAAGCCAGAAGAGAGTGGGGGCCAATACTCAACATTCTTACATAAAAGAATTTTCAATCCAGAATTTCATATTCAACCAAACTAAGCTTCAGAAGTGAAGGAGAAATAAAATCCTTTACAAACAAGTAAATGCTGAGAGATTTTGTCACTACCAGGCCTCCCTTCCAAGAGGTCCTGAAGGAAGCACTGAACATGGAAAGGAATAACTAGTACCAGCCACTATAAAAACATTCCAAATTGTAAAGACCATTGATGCTATGAAGAAATTGCATCAACTAAGGGGCAAAATAATTAGCTAGCATCATAAATACAGGATCAGATTCAGACAAGACGATATTAACCTTAAATGTAAATGGGCTAAATGCCCCAATTAAAAGGCACAGATCAGCAAATTGGATAAAGAATCAAGATGCATCAGTGTACTGTATTCAGGAGACCCATCTCATGTGCAAAGACACACATAGGCTCAAAATAAAGGGATGGAGGAATATTTACCAAGTCAATGGAAAGCAAAAAAGAACAGGGGTTGCAATCCTAGTCTCTGATAAAAGAGATTTTAAACCAACAAAGATCAAAAGAGACAAAGAAGGGCATTACATAATGGTAAAGGGATCAATGCAACAAGAAGAGCTAACTATCCTAAATATATATGCACCCAATACAGGAGCACCCAGATTCATAAAGCAAGTTCTTAGAGACCTACAAAGAGACTTAGACTCCCACACAATAATAATGGGAGACTTTAACACCCCACTGTCAATATTAGACTGATCAATGAGACAGAAAATTAAAAAGGATAGCCAGGACTTGAACTCAGCTCTCGTCCAAGCAGACCTAATAGACATCTGCAAAACTCTCCACCCCAAATCAACAGAACATACATTTTTCTCAGCACCACATCACATCCGTTCTAGAGTTGACCACATAATTGGAAGTAAAACACTCCTTAGCAAATGCAAAAGAATGGAAATCATAACAAACAGTCTCTCAGACCACAGTGCAATCAAATTAGAACTCAGGATTAAGAAACTCACTCAAAATCTCACAACTACATGGAAACGGAACAACCTGTTCCTGAATGACTACTGGGTAAATAACAAAATGAAGGAAAAAATTAAGATGTTCTTTGAAACCAATGAAAACAAAGACATCAACATACCGTAATCTCGGGGACACATTTAAAGCAGTGTGTAGAGGGAAATTTATAGCACTAAATGCTCATAAGAGAAAGCAGGAAAGATCTAAAATCAACACCCTAACATCACAATTAAAAGGACTAGAGAAGCAAGAGCAAACAAATTAAGCTAGCTGAAGACAAGAAATAACTAAGGTCAGAGCAGAACTGAAGGAGATAGAGACATGAAAAACCTTTCAAAAAATCAATGAATCCAGGGGGTGGTTTTTTGAAAAGGTCAACAGAATAAATAGACTGCTAGCCAGACTAATAAAGAAGAAAAGAGAGAAGAATCAAATACATGTAATAATAAATGATAAATGGGATATCATCACTGATCCCACAGAAATACAAACTACTATCAGAGAATACTATAAACACCTCTATGCAAATAAACTAGAAAATCTAGAAGAAATGACTAAATTCCTGGACATATACACTCTCCCAAGACTAAACCAGGAGGAAGTTGAATTCCTGAATAGACCAATAACAACTTCTGAAATTGAGGCAGTAATTAATAGCCTACCAACCAAAAAAAGTCCAGGACCAGATGGATTCACAGCTGAATTCTACCGCAGGTACAAAGAGGAGTTGGTACTATTCCTTGTGAAACTATTCCAAACAATAGAAAAACAGGGAATCCTCTCTAACTCATTTTATGAGGCCAGCATCATCCTGATGCCAAAAACTGGCAGAGACACACACAAAAAGAAAATTTCAGGCCAATATCCCTGGTGAACATCGATGCGAAAATCCTCAATAAGATACTAGCAAACTGAATCCAGCAGCACATCCAAAACCTTATCCCCCATGATCAAGCTGGCTTCATCCCTGGGATGCAAGGTTGGTTCAACATATGCAAATCAATAAATGTAATCCATCACATAAACAGAAGCATTGACAAAAACCATTAGATTATCTCAATAGATGCAGAAGTTCTTTTTTGTGTTTGTCTCTAACAGGTTTTGGTATCAGGATGATGCTGCCTCATAGAATGAGTTAGGGAGTAGTTCCTCCTTTTCAATTTTTTTTTTTTTTTGAGACGGAGTCTGTCGCCCAGGCTGGAGTGCAGTGGCGCAGTCTCTGCTCACTGCAAGCTCCGCCTCCCGGGTTCATGCCATTCTCCTGCCTCAGCCTCCTGAGTAGCTGGGACTACAGGCACCCACCACCGCGCCTGGCTAATTTTTTGTATTTTTAGTAGAGAAGGGGTTTCACCGTGGTCTTGATCTCCTGCCCTTGTGATCTGCCCGCCTCGGCCTCCCAAAGTGCTGGGATTACAGGCATGAGCCACCATGCCTGGCCCCTCCTTTTCAAGTTTTTTAAACAATTTCAGCAGGAATTATATTAGGTCTTCTTTATATATCTGGTACAAAGAATTCAACTGTGAATTCATCATGGGATTTTTTTGGTTGGTAGGCTATTTATTGCTGCCTGAATTTCAGAAATTGTTATTGGTCTGTTCAGGGATTCAATTTCTTCATGGTTCAGTCTTGAGAGAGTGTGTATGTCCAGGAATTTGCCCATTTCTTTTAAATTTTCTAATTTATGTGCATACAGGTGCTTATAATATTTTTCTGATGGTTATTTGTATTTCTGGGGGGATCAGTGATAATATCCCCTTTATAATTTTTGATTGTCTTTATTTGAATTTTTTCTCTTTTCTTATTAGTCTAGCTAGTGGTCTATTTTATTGATTTTTTCATAAAACCAGCTCCTAGATTTGTTGACCTTTTAAATGCTTTTTCCTCTCTTTAGGTCCTTCACTTCAGCTCTGATTTTGGTTATTTCATTTTTATTATTATTATACTTTAAGGTCTAGGGTACATGTGCAGAACGTGCAGGTTTGTTACATAGGTATACATGTGCCGTGGTGGTTTGCTGCACCCGTCAACCCATTATCTACATTAGGTATTACTCCTAATGCTATCTCTCCCCTAGGCCCCCACTCCTCGACAGGCCCCAGTGTGTGATGTTCTCTTCCCTGTATCCATGTGTTCTCACTGTTCAGCTCCCAGTTATGAGTGAGAACATGAGGTGTTTGGTTTTCTGTTCTTGTGTTAGTTTGTTGAGAAGGATGGTTTCTAGCTTCGTGCATATGCCTCCAAAGGACATGAACTCATCCTTTTTCATGGCTGCATAGTATTCCATGGTGTATATGTGCTGCATTTTCTTGATCCAGTCTATCATTGATGGGCATTTGGGTTGGTTCCAAGTCTTTGCTATTGTGAGCAGTGCCACAATAAACATACATGTGCATGTGTCTTTATAATAGAATGATTTATAATCCTTTGTGTATATACCCAGTAATGAGATTGCTGGGTCAAATGGTATTTCTAGTTCTAGATCCTTGAGGAATCACCACACTGTCTTCCACAATGGTTGAACTAATTTACACCATACCAACAGTGTAAAAGCGTTCCTATTTCTCCACATCCTCTCCAGCGTCTATTGTTTCCTGTCTTTTTAAAAATTTTATTATTATTTTTTTGAGACAGAGTCTCGCTGTCACCCAGGCTGGAGTGCACTGGCGCAACCCTGGCTCACTGCAGGCTTCGCCTCCCAGGTTCATGCCATTCTCCTGCCTCAGCCTCCCGAGTAGCTGGGACTACAGGTACCTGCCACCATGCCCGGCTTTTTTATTTTTTGTATTTTTGGTAGACAGGGTTTCACCATGTTAGCCAGGATGGTCTCCATCTCCTGACCTCATGATCCACCCACCTCGGCCTCCCAAAGTGCTGAGATTACAGGCATGAGCCACTGTGCCTGCCCTGTTTCCTGACTTTTTAGTGATTCCCATTCTAACTGGCGTGAAATGGTATCTCATTATGGTTTTGATTTGCATTTCTAATGACCAGTGATGATGAGCATTTTTTCATGTTTATTGGCTGCATAAATGTCTTCTTTTGAGAAGTGTCTGTTTATATCCTTTTCCCCCTTTTTGATGGGGTTGTATGTTTTTTCCTCATAAATTTGTTTAAGTTCTTTGTAGATCCTGGATATTAGCCCTTTGTCAGATGGATAGATTGGAAAAATTTTCTCCCATTCTGTAGGCTGCCTGTTCACTCTGATGATAGTTTCTTTTGCTGTGCAGAAGTTCTTTAGTTTAATTGGATCCCATTTGTCTATTTTGGCTTTTGATGCCATTGCTTTTGGTAGTTTAGCATGAAGTCTTTGCTCCTGAATATTATTGCCTAGGTTTTCTTCTAGGGTTTTTATGGTTTTAGGTCTTATGGTTAAGTCTTTAATCCATCTTGAGTTAAATTTTCTATAAGATGTAAAGAAGGGATCCAGTTTCAGCTTTCTGCATATGGCTAGCCCGTTTTCCCAACACCATTTATTAAACAAGGAACCCTTTCCCCGTTGCTTGTTTTTTTCAGGTTCGTCAAAGATCAGATTGTTGTAGATGTGTGGTGTCATTTCTGAGGCCTCTGTTCTGTTCCATTGGTCTGTATATCTGTTTTGGTACCAGCAACATACAGTTTTTGTTACTGTAGCCTTGTAATATAGTGTGAAGTCAGGTAGCATGATGCCTCCAGCTTTGTTTTTTTTGTTTAGGATTGTCTGGGCTATGTGGGCTCTTTTTTGGTTTCACATGAAAGTTAAAGTAGTTTTGGGCCAGGTGCAGTGGCTCACGCCTGTAATCTCAGCACTTTGGGAGGACGACGTGAGTAGATTACTTGACATCAGGAGTTCAAGATCAGCCTGAACAACATGGTTAAATCTCATCTCTAAACAATACAAATATTAGCCAGGCATGGTGGCGGGTGCCTAGAATCCCAGCTACTCGGGAGGCTGAGGCTGGAGAATCGCTTGAACCCAGGAGGCAGAGGTTGCAGTGAGCTGAGATCATGCCACTGCACTCTAGCCTGAACGACAGACAAGACTTCGTCAAAAAAAAAAAAAAAAAAAAAAAAAAAAAAAAAAAAAAGAAAGAAATTTAAAGTAGTTTTTTCCAATTTTGTGAAGAAAGTCAATAGTAGCTTGATGAGGATGGCATTGAATCTGTAAATTACTTTGGGCAGTATGGCCATTTTCACAATATTGATTCTTCCTATCCATGAGCATGGAATGTTCTTCTATTTGTTTGTGTCCTCTCTTATTTCCTTGAGCAGTGGTTTGTAGTTCTCCTTGAAGAGGTCCTTCACATTCCTTGTAAGTTTTATTCCTGGGTATTTTATTTTCTTTGTAGCAACTGTGAATGGGAGTTCACTCATGATTTGGTTGTCTGTTTGTCTGCTATTGGTGTATAGGAATGCTTGTGATTTTTGCACATTGATTTTGTATCCTGAGACTTTGCTGAAGTTGTTTTATCAGCTTGAGGAGATTTTGGGATGAGAGAATGGGGTTTTCTAAATACACAATCATGTCATCTGCAAACAGAGACAATTGAACACTCTTTAGTTCTTTCTCTTGCCTGATTGCCCTGGCCAGAACTTCCAGTACTAGGTTGGATAGGAGTGGTGAGAGAGGGCATCCTTGCCTTGTGTTGGTTTTCAAAGGGAAGGCTGTCAGTTTTTGCCCATTCAGTATGATATTGTCTGTGGGCCCTTCATAAATAGCTCTTATTATTTTGAGATGTGTTCCATCAATACCTAGTTGATTGAGAGTTTTTAGCATAAAGAGCTGTTGAATTTTGTCGAATGCCTTTTCTGCATCAGTTGAGATAGTCTTGTGGTTTTTGTCATTGCTTCTGTTTATGTGATGGTTTACATTTATTGATTCGTGTATGTTGAGCCAGCGTTGCATGCCAGGGATGAAGCCAACTGGATCATGGTGGATAAGCTTTTTGATGTGCTGCTCGATTCAGTTTGCCAGTATTTTACTGAGGATTTTCACATTGATGTTCCTCAGGGATATTGGCCTGAAATTTTCTTTTTTTGTTGTGTCTCTGCCAGGTTTTGGTATCAGGATGATGCTGGCCTCATTCTTTGTACCTGCGGTAGAATTCAGCTGCGAATCCATCTGGTCCTGCACTTCTTTTGGTTGGTAGGCTATTAATTACTACCTCAATTTCAGAAGTTGTTATTGGTCTATTCAGGGATTCAACTTACTCCTGGTTTAGTCTTGGGAGAGTGTATATGTCCAGAAATTTATCTATTTCTTCTAGATTTTCTAGTTGATTTGCATAGAAGTGTTTATAGTATTCTCTGATGGTAGCTTGTATTTCTGTGAGATCGGTGGTGATATCCACTTTAGCATTTTTTATTACGTCTATTTGCTTCTTCTCTCTTTTCTTCTTTATTATCCTGACTAGTAGTCTATCTATTTTGTTGATCTTTTCAAAAAACCAGCTCCTGGATTCATTGATTTTTTTTCAAGGGTATTCATGTCTCTATCTCCTTCAGTTCTGCTCTGATCTTAGTTATTTCTTGTCTTCTGCTAGCTTTTTAATTTGTTTGCTCTTGTTTCTCTAGTTCTTTTAATTGTGATGTTAGGGTGTTGATTTTAGATCTTTCCTGCTTTCTCTTATGGGCATTTAGTGCTATAAATTTCCCTCTACTTTAAAGCTTGAATTGTTTTATAAAATTGAACATGAATTGACTCTCCTTGTAACCATCCAGTAGTGTCTCACATCTATTTAAATAAAAGTCAGGCCGGGTGTAGAGGCTAATGACTGTAATCCCAGCACTTTGGGAAGCCAAGGCAGGTAGATTACCTGAGGTCAGGAGTTCCAGACCAGCCTGGTCAACATGGTAAAACCCTGTCTCTACTAAAAATACTAAAAAATTGGCCTGGCATGGTGGTGGGTGCCTGTAATCTCAGCTACTTGGGAGGCTGAGACAGGAAAATCATGTGAGCCCAGGAGGCAGAAGTTGCAGCGAGCCAAGGCCGTGCCATTGCACTCCAGCCTGCGCAACAGGAATGAAACTCCATCTCAAAAAATAAATAATAAAATTTAAAAATGAAAATAAATAAAATAAAATTCAAATTTCTTACCATGGACATCAAAGCCTAATATAATGAAGCTCTTGACTTCCTCTCTGCTTCCTACCTCATCTTCTGCCTCTCTATTGCCTTAAATGTTATACATCAGTCCCTCTAACCTTCTTACTCTCCCTGCACATAATTTCCCACACCAGGGCTTCCAGGGCTTCCCACCATCCCCCCTACCCCCCACAATGGCCACATTCTGTCTACCTGGAACTTTTGTCCCTTAGATCTTCACATGGCTCTCTACCTATTTTATTGTCTCAGCTGAATGTCACTTTCTCAGGCAGAGCTTTCTAAACACATGAACTAAAGTTGGGTGAATCCATTTCTCTCTTTCCACAAACCTGATGTCTTTTCTTCAGTGCACTATGTTTCTCTGACATTTTCTTCTTTGTTAAATGCTTATTAGGTTAGTGTCTGTCTCCTCTGTTGCTGTGTAACTTCCATGACAGTAGGGACCCTCTCCATCTTAATCAAACAGAATGATTTGAACTTAGAATGGAGCCCAGTATACAATAGCTGCTGAGAAAAATAAGTGTGGTTTCCATGAATAAGCCAGGGTATGGGAACTGATCACTGTGTAGATCCTGAAAAGCAAGAAGGGGCTCAAACTCCAGCACTCTTTCATTTTGATGTCACACTAGACCACTTCTCCTCCCGGTGTGAAATACAGGCAAACTTCTTCTTTCTCCTCCTTCTAGTTGGAAGAATTCACAGATAAATATTAACAGTGATTTAAGAAATAGGACATTTTAAAATTAAGATTCATTTTTTTTTTTGCCTGGGTGCAGTGGCTCACACCTATAACCTTAGCATGTTGGGAGGTCAAGGCAGGAGGATTGCTTGAGTCCAGCAGTTTAAAACCAGCCGGGCAACATAGCAAAGTCTCATCTCTAGCAAAATTACAAAAATTAACTGGGCGTGGTTTCCTGCCTGTAGTCTCCACTACTCTGGAGGCTGAGGAGGGAGGCTTGCTTGAGCCTGGGAGGCAGAGGTTGCAGTGAGCCTAGATGATAACACTTAACTACAGCGTTGGTGACAGAGCCAGGCCTTGTCTCAAAAAAAAGAAAAAAAAGAAAAAAAAGAAAAAAAAGAAAAAAATCTCTTTCAATGGATCTCATAGTGCTCTGGGTCTGTGCAAGCTTTAAGGATTTCAGGAAATGATGACAACATAACTGGGGAAAAATAGAGAGAAACTGAGGGAAGAGGTAAGCAGACATGGCTAATTAAGAAAAGCTGAGGGCATGATGGGTGAACCTATGAAATTTAGGACAAGACCCCAGTAAGATAATGAGTTTCCATGACTTGCTCATTGACTTTCAGTTCCATGAGATGTGGACAATGTCCACATTGTCTCGGTAACTCCACACAGAGTTTATAGTTTGAACATTATTAAATTTCTGATATTTTACTGTTTTTGACTTACAAAATAGAATTTCATATAATTTATCCTATGTTAGTTGAATCTCTTCTTGTTACGTCTAGTTAGAGCATGTAGGAGATGTAGGAGAAATTTCTATAGAAAGGTTAAGAGAGAGTCATAAGAAACACTATCCTGGTCCAGGTTTTCAGAGGATGCCTTAAGTTCTTTAGGCACCAAAGAACACCCCAGAGATGCTCTTTATCTGTAGGGTGACTCCATGTACTAAAGATTTCAGCTTCAGTTCCAGGGATTTTTCCCCATAAGAAAGAAAGAGCACTAAGTATAACTTCTGTTAGAGAAGCTACATACATTACAGGCATACAGGCTTTATAAACATTGGGGTTCAGAAAGAAAAGAAAGGAGATAATGGGGAGGCCGCTGGTACATCCTCACGTATGAGGAAGAGGGGCCAACACCACAGTTCCTGTGGAGGACATAACACAGGATCGTCTAGAAGAGACCATTTGAATTCCCTTGACTCCCACAAAATTTTCAGAAAAAAACTCCTTTTGTCTGACATAGGTCATCATAATAAAGGGAAGTGCTGTATGGGGAATTTATTTTAGCATCCTTATTTCCAGATCCTCTAAAGACCCTGAGGACATGGGATGCAAAGGTTTTGTTGGTGGAGATTTGAGGAGAAATGATCTGTACAAAGGCCCCTTACACAGTCTCATGGAGAAGGCAAGTAGCCAAGCTCCTTTTGCGGAGGAAATAATTTGTGATCCACATGATAAAGATGGGCAATCCCTGTTGAAAATGTCACAAATTCTTAAGGGACATGGCCTGGGCACAGTGACAAATTTAGCTCCCTACTTTACCCACCTTATAGTAGCTCAGCACCCACAATGTGCACTTAGGTCAGGTGTCCCCAGCCAAAGTCAGGCGAGGGCTCAGCACCATCAGTGTCACTGTCAGAGGTGCCATGCAGGAGCCTCCAGGGAGCCTCAGACACACCGTGCTGGAGAACAGGACAGAGCCAGGTGCCAGGGTAGCAGGCAAGTCTCACATTCATGGAAAACTATGACCTCCCTCTACTCACATCCCAAACATAGGGAGGAAGTTACTAATTTCTTTGCTCCTGGATTGGGTAATCTCATGTTGGAGAACCAGTCAGCATCTGAGTTCAATAGCATCATCAGTTGCTGTTCAGAGATGCAGTATGAAGGTCCTCTTCTGAAACAATTTCCTTCTTTAAATGATTGCTTTAATTTACTACTTGGAAAGTTTGACCCAGTTGCATGTAAAACACTTTAAATGTGTCCTTATTGTGACCCAGCTCTGTGCTGGTCAGTGATGTGTTCACAGGTTTGAGCCTTGTAAGAGCATTCATTTCCCACTTGACAACAGAAGTATTTGCAGCAGTGACTATGTTTAGGAGTAAATGAGATGGAGGGAACATGGTTGAAAATCAGGACACCTTTAATCTGCTCTTTATTGCACCATATCTTAATGCTGTCGATTTGGGAAAATTACTTCATGTCTCACCATTGATATGAAGGCACTGTGATCTTTCAGGTATTTCAAACTGGAAAATGCTGTGATTCTGTGGATGCCTCAAGTAGCAACAGCTCCGGATGTCTGATGATATGACAGAATGACAGCTGTTGACTGGAGAGTGTAATCTGTACCTATTCCCAGGTAGGGATGTCTTTAATCAGTTAAAGGAAATGGAAAGTTTGTTAATAATATAATCTGAGTAAAAAGGTTTTTTTTTCAAGTGTGTCTCCTGATGCTGCCCCCAAGTTTAGTGGCACCACCAGAGTACACACAGGCAAAGGGTTTGCAGGGGCCACCTATGCGCAATGGAGGGTCTGAAGGTGCCTTTGTATAGCACTTACCCTAACAATGTGAAAAGGTCAACTGTCCAATCAGAGTATTCAGGGGGCTGAGAGATAGATCAGGGACTCAAAGTCAGCTCTCGACAGAACAACTCTGTATCAAAATAATTAATATTTGATGTGAAGAGTGTTCAGTCCCTCATTCCTGGAAATTAGGATTTCCTCATTTGATTGAGGTTATAGCCCTTTACTATTTACTAGCCCTTTACTATTACGCTTCTTTTGTTTTATCATGAGGGAAGGTGTAAGAAGACTGTGCTAACTAATATGTTACAGAATGTTCAGGAAAGAGAACCCTAGGGAAAAACTATGAATTACATCAGTTGACATAATCATATAATTTTAAACATGTAATTCTACATTTAGATAATTGTTATGCTTTATATTTATATAAATGTGACATGTAAGATTCAGAATGGACTTCAAAGTACAACTATACGTATGAAGCTCTGCATTAATCCACACTGTGGCACAGTTCTGATAGGCACCCATTCCTTATGTGCCTTAGTGTTTCCAGAAGCAGGATTCTCACCACACTGCAATAAAAACGAGCATTTTTTTTTATTATACTTTAAGTTCTAGAGTACATGTGCATAACGTGCAGGTTTGTTACATATGTATACTTGTGCCATGTTGCTGTGCTGCACCCATCAACTCGTCAGCACCCATCAACTCGTCATTTACATCAGGTATAACTCCCAATGCAATCCCTCCCCCCTCCCCCCTCCCCATGATAGGCCCCGGTGTGTGATGTTCCCCTTCCCAAGTCCAAGTGATCTCATTGTTCAGTTCCCACCTATGAGTGAGAACATGCGGTGTTTGGTTTTCTGTTCTTGTGATAGTTTGCTAAGAATGATGGTTTCCAGCTGCATCCATGTCCCTACAAAGGACACAAACTCATCCTTTTTTATGGCTGCATAGTATTCCATGGTGTATATGTGCCACATTTTCTTAATCCAATCTGTCACTGATGGACATTTGGGTTGATTCCAAGTCTTTGCTATTGTGAATAGTGCCGCAATAAACATACGTGTGCATGTGTCTTTATAGCAGCATGATTTATAATCCTTTGGGTATATACCCAGTAATGGGATAGCTGGGTCATATGGTACATCTAGTTCTAGATCCTTGAGGAATCGCCGTACTGTTTTCCATAATGGTTGAACTAGTTTACAATCCCACCAACAATGTAAAAGTGTTCCTATTTCTCCACATCCTCTCCAGCACCTGTTGTTTCCTGACTTTTTAATGATTGCCATTCTAACTGGTGTGAGATGGTATCTCATTGTGGTTTTGATTTGCATTTCTCTGATGGCCAGTGATGATGAGCATTTTTTCATGTGTCTGTTGGCTGTATGAATGTCCTCTTTTGAGAAATGTCTGTTCATATCCTTTGCCCACTTTTTGATGGGGTCGTTTGTTTTTTTCTTGTAAATTTGTTTGAGTTCTTTGTAGGTTCTGGATATTAGCCCTTTGTCAGATGAGTAGATTGCAAAAATTTTCTCCCATTCTGTAGGTTGCCTGTTCACTCTGATGGTAGTTTCTTTTGCTGTGCAGAAGCTCTTTAGTTTAATGAGATCCCATTTGTCAATTTTGGCTTTTGCTGCCATTGCTTTTGGTGTTTTAGACATGAAGTCTTTGCCCATGCCTATGTCCTGAATGGTACTACCTAGGTTTTCCTCTAGGGAAAAACGAGCATTTTACTTTGTACTCAGAATTGTACTAAAAGCTTTCTATACTTCATATTCATATTTAATTCTCACAACAGCTCAGTAAAATAAACACCCTTTTCATGCTTAGAGGTGGAGACACTACAACGATGGAGATAACACAACTTTTGCAAAGATACACTAGTAAATGATACACTATAGAGTGAACCAAATTATACACCCCTCAGACTCAGCCACTAGATCACACTCCTTCAGAAAGAAGGAGAAACGAAAAAGAAAAAGAAAAAAAGAAACAAATTGTGAAAAAAAAAAAAAAAAAAAAGAAACTAGTGATGGTAGTAATCTAGGAAAGCCAGCTAAGGTTCACCTTAGTATTTTAGGATGAAAGGGTGGTTGGCCGGGCGCGGTGGCTCAAGTCTGTAATCCCAGCACTTTGGGAGGCCGAGACGGGCGGATCACGAGGTCAGGAGATGGAGGATGAAAGGGTGGTGATGCTAGCAGTGGTGAGCTGTCCAGAGTGGCCGGCTGCAGAGGGAAGTTGCAAGCGGTGGCGGCAGGAGCCACTGCGGGAGCAGTGACCGTGGTGGGACCCTTGTGCCCCATGTCCCCTGTGCCTCACGTCACTGAGGCGGTGGACTGCACTGCCCCAACCCCTGAGCAGCCGGAGAGACCGCCCCCAGGCCCAGAGCCTTCACCACTCCTGCGTTGCTGCTCTCACCCCGCGGTTGTGGGGAGGGCATGGAGCTGGGGCCACCCTTCTGTGGCCCGGGGTGGAACGTGGCAGTGGCCTCACTTTGAGGACCCGGACAGAGGCAAGGCCACTGTCCCACCCTGCTGAGGGTGCCCAGTTCCCGCGCCTCAGGAAGAGGCTCTGCCTGAGGCCGCCCAGGGTTTTGTCCCCGCGGGTGGCCACCGAGCCTGACGCTCCTGACATCCAGGCCCGGGCTGTGATCTGTTCCCCAAGGTGCCTCCCCCGCCCCATCCAGGAGAGGGAACCCCGGGCACCCTGAGTGCTGGGAGAATAACTTGCAGAGACATCACCCTTGCCCCACATACTGGCCTGGGCCCAGCGAGGGGAGCTGCCCACCCCAGGCTGCCAGAAGGTGTGACAGGCGCTACCTGCAGGCTCCAAGGAGTGGGTTGGAAGCCCTGCCCTCCGGGCCCTCCCCGCAGGCAGCAGGATCCAGGCCTCTCTACACTCCACACCCTCAAGGTTGAGAAGGTCCCCCTGTCCGTGCAGGCTTGCGGGTGTCTGCTCCCACTTTCTGGCCTCTCCCTTGGCCTCACCCGGGTCCCGGGTGCCCACTCGGATCTCAGAGTGGAGTTGGGGCAAAACCCCAGTGCTGTCACAGACTGGCTGGGTGTGTGCACGCTCAGGGCAGTGTTGACATACCAGCCTTTTGCCACCTCAGTCACAGGGAAGCCAAGGGGAGATGGGCATGTAATACTCGCAGTGAGTTTCTTATAGGGAACATGTCGAAGAGTCATTATATTTCACTCTGACATTTGTCTTTTTACACCCTTTACATGTAATGCAATTGTTAATATGTGAGCTCTCATGACTGCCATCTGCTTTCTGTTTTCTCTTTTGTTTCCTTTGTTTTTTTCTTCTCTGGTTTCTTTTCCTATTTTCCAATGTGTTCCTTAAGCAATTTTTAGAATTCCAATTTTATATCAACCTTTTTTTGGTGTATCTCATTGTATAGTTTTTGTGATTTATCTATTAACATAACTTCTCATTTTACCAATTTGACTAAAGTGTACTGACATTTTACCAATTTGACTAAAGTGTAGAAACTTTCCCTCCTTTATATCCCTTTCCACTTCTGCTTGTGTAATGTATATTTTTTATTTTCTCTACTTGCATCAAAAACCACATCTGTCAATGTTGTAATTTTTGCCTCAACCATCAAATTAATTTACAACACTGAAGAAGTCTGTTGTATCTAACCATATTTCTACTCATTTATTGTTTACTTTTTTTCCGATTGTCCAAGATTTCTTCCATTATCGTTTCTATGAAATGCTAGCATGAAATTCTCTTGATTTTCCTTCCTCTAAGTATGTCATAGCCAGGCATGGTGGCCCATGCCTGTAATTCCAGCACTTTGGAAGGCCATGACCTCAGGGATTTGAGACCAGCCTGGGCAACATGACAAAACCCTGTCTCTGCCAAAAATACAAAAACTTCACCAGGCATGGTGGTGTGTGTCTGTAATCCCAGCTACTCAGGAGGCTGAGCTGTGAGGATCACATGAGCCTGGGAGGCAGAGGCTGCAGTGAGCCCTGGTCGCCATGCCACTGCCCTCCAGCCCGGGTGACAGAGCAAGACTCTATCTAAAACACAAAAACAAAAACAAAACAAAACAAAACAAAACAAAAAGAAGAAAAGAAAAAAAAAAGAATCTCATGATAGAACATTTTATAATACTATTTTTACTGGATATACATTCTAGATAAACTTTCCTTTCAGTCATTAAAATATCTCGTGGCACTTCTGTCTGGTCTACATGATTTCTAATGAGCAATCCACTGTCATTTAATTTATTTTCTCCTGTGCATGAGATGTCATTTCTCTTTTGTTGCTTTCGAGATTTTTTTGGCATAAATTTCTTTGCATTTATCTTCATTTGGGTTTGCACAGATTCTTGAATTTTTACATTTAAGTTTTTGTACAGATTTGGAAAATAGTCAATCTTCCTTCAAACACTGTTTGGGCATCACCCATTTGTCATCTCCCTATAAGATTCCAGTGACACAAATTTCATACCTTTTATTATAGTTTTACAGATTTATCAGCATGAAACAATACTAAATATTATGAACAACTTTAGAAAAACAAATGTGCATGTAATGAATAAATTATTTAAAATGTACAACGTGCTGAAGCTGACAAATAGCATAAAATAGGCAGAGTTCCACATCTCATAGAGAAAGTAAGTCCATTCTATGAAGCATTCCCAAGACAAAACCCCAGGTTCATCCAGCTTCAGTAACTATTTAAAAATATTTAAGGAACAAACAACAATAACTTTATACAAACTTCAAACATATTTGAAAAAAGGAAAAGCACTTGCAGTTACGTTTGATGAGATCTGTGTAAACTTTATTTCAATACCTGAAGGGAACTCTGCAACAAATAGGAATTATGAGACCAATAACTCTTATGAGCCAAGTTCTTAAGAAAATATTAGCCAAGTGAATTCAGTGATATAAAAGATGGCTACTACCTCATGACCAAGTGGAGTTTATTCCTGAAATGCAAGATTGTGTGAGCATTCGAGACTAAATTAGTGTGATTCACTACATGAACTGAAGGAAGGAGAACACACATGCAACCACCTTGAAAGAGTCATGAAAGATTATTTGACAGTATTCAGAACATGACCTTAATTTTTAAAAAACCTGTTTTCAAACTTGTATTAAAAAGATATTTCTTCAATCTGAGAAATGACATCTACCCAATAGCACACATTAGTCTCAGCAGTGAAATATTTAAAACTGTCTCCTTCATGTCTGGAGTACTAGAGGAGTTAGGCAATGATAATGGCAAGAAAAATATATTAAAGAGATAATAATTGCATCCAGGTAAAATGGTCATTATTTACTCTTGACATAATCAGGTACTTAGAAAATAACAATAGACAAGCTCATAGATTTAATAAGTAAATTTAAATCATGTTGCTGATTACAAAGTCACTATACATTAAACCAATTACATTATTGATATAGTTTGGATGTTTGTCCCCTCCAGATCATGTTAAAATATAACCTCCATTGTTGGAGGCGAGGCCTGCTAAGAGGTATTTTGGTCGGGGGCAGATCCTTCATCAATGGCTTGGTGCCATCCTAGCTGTAATGAGTGAGTTCTGACCCAGTTCACACGAGATCTGGTTGTTTAAAGGAGTACGACTCTTCCCCACTTTCTCTGTGCTCCTGCTTTCACCATGTGATACCGGGGCCCCTCTTTCCTTCCCCCATGATTGTTAGCTCCCTGAGGCCCTCACCAGAAGCAGTTGCCAGCGCCACACCTCCTATGCGGCCTGCAGAACCATGAACCAGTTACACCTCTTTTCTTTATGAATTCCCAGCCTCAGGTATTTCTTTCTGGCAATTTAAGAATGGACTAACATAATTATGCTCTATCATAAAAAAATAGAAAACAAAACCAAGAGAATAATGTTATCGATTTCCTCACCTCTTTGCTTTTTTCTTCTACTTTTTTCAACTTAAATTTGCTTTTCTTATTATTAAGTTAAAAGTTTACACTTTTGATTTTTACGTATTTATCCTTTTATAATACAGGTATTTAAAACTAAATGTTTTTTTCTAAGGACTGCCTTGGTTGCATCTCGAAAATTTTTAAAATCCATTTTTGTATTGTTTTATTTAAAATTATTTTCTCTTTCCTTCAGATTACCTCTTTGACAAGCCATACATTACTTAGAAATGTATTATTTTACTTCCAAAAATTTGGGCAGTTTTCTTAATCTTGCTAATTTGTGATTTGATAAGATTGTGTTCAGAGAATATACTCTGTATGATTTTATTCTTGTAAAAGTAATTGAGACTAGTTTTATAGTCATAGTATTTTTTCTATTTCATGGATTATCTTTGTGCAATGTAAATAAATAAATATTCTGTAGTTATCAGATGTGGTCAATTGATGTCAATTATAAATGCCAACTAAGTCAAGATGGTTGAAAGATTGTTCCTATCTTGATTTCCTTCCTGATCTTTGTTTGCACAAAGCTACAGAGATGTTTGTTGTCTTCTATCTACCTCCCTAGTTCCCACACCACCAGAATAAAGTCAGAAAAAGTTCCGGAAGAAGAAACAGCTGGCAGGGTAAAGTAGATATATATTATTCAGGGAGCCTCTATAGATTGTAATGCATCACACAAGCCCACAGGGCTGTTTACAACTCAGCTGATTTGTCCTCACTCCCTCACAATCTCCCTTTCTCAGCCAGGCTCAATCTTCCACCCATGTTAAGATTCAGTAGATGGACCAAAGAATGAGTGGACACTAGTCCCTGCTCACCTAAGTGGAATTCGTTCATCTTTGGAATTTGGAATTTTTATACTTTTTGATCTATGGTTCATTAAAATTTTAAAAATAAGATTATTTTCCAGTTTATCCATATAGTTTAGTCTATACACCTTTTTGCTCTTATAGTAACAGTGACAATTGTTGTAATTTTCCAACTCCTACTGGCATTATGGTTTCTGATTTTTTTCCAATCCATGTTGATAGTTCTACATAATTTACTTAAAACCCTGAATATTATTCCTTTCTACAGCTATACCACAGTTTACCTTTCTTCTGTCTAAATGTAGAGAATGTTTCTTTTCTCCCCGTTACATTTTTTATGTGTCATCATGGACATATGAGGAAGAATTTATGGAGACTGTAACAACCTAGAGCGGAAATACTGTATTATCCAAACTACTCACACGGTTACACCAGTCTATACTCACAGTGCCCCACACGGCACCAAATGTCATCCTGCAGTGTGCTGTCACTCCACATACTGCATAGATTTTAGGATGTACAAAATTTTTATAATCAAGGCAAATTAATCGGTTTTTCTTTTTGAATTTGGAAATGTTTTTGTTATTCCAAACCATGGCTCAACAAACGACCAATTTTATGTCTCCCTGGGCTCATGTAGGATTGTTCTTTAAGATGGATGTTTAGAATGGGATTTTTGTTGTTTTCATCAGCATGTAACAATTGTATTTTGAGTTTTAATAGATACTACTACACTGCTATAACTCAAAATCCTAATAATATGAGAGAGCCTATTCCCTTAGAATCTTCTAATCCTTGATTTTAAAACAAACTCTTGTACTTGCCAATTTTGGAGTGGGAGAAATAGTTTATTACATTGCTGTTGGAATTTGGATTTTTCTGTTCATTGGTGAGTTTGAGCAAATATTTATGTTTATCAACTATTAGAACGTTCTCTTCTATAGTGAGTCTATATCCTTTGCCCAAGTATCTATGGCATTTCCATGAATTTATTTATTGATTAGTTAATAATTTTTCATAAGAAAGTTAGCCCATTGCTTGCCTGACGTGATCAAAATTTTTCCTGAGCATCATATACTTCTTTTAATTTTGTTATTTTCTTCATGCAAAGAAATCAGTAATTTTCTTCAAATATTTTTTCATTTGTGTCTTCTGGATTTTTGTCTTGCTTACAAAGTCCTATTTTTTAAAAAAGAATTATTTTAACAGGTTTGCTAAAGCATAATTTACATACTACAAAATTCACTTATTGTATATGTAAAATTTAATGATTTGAGTAAATTAATCGATTTGTGCAATTATCACAACTATCCAATTTTAGAACATTTCTGTCATGTGCCAAGTTTCTCTATTTATAGCTAAGTCCCACTGAGACCCCAAACCCTAGGCACCGAATGATCTGCTTTTTGTGTCTATCAGTTTACCTTTTCTAGATATTTCAAGTAAATGAAATCATACGACATGTAATCTTTTGTGTACAATTTCCTTCACTTAGTTAACATTATTGAAGTTCACCAGTTTTGTAGTATGTGTCATCATTTTGTTTTTCTTTTCATTTCTTTTTGTCTTTTTTCATTTGTGTGAATTTATAAGGTCCAAGTGTAGTTTTGTTACCTGCATAGATTGCATACTGGTGAAGTCAGTGTTCTACAGTATCCATCACCCCAATCACATGCATTGTACCCATTAAGTAATCTCTCATCATTCGGAGTGCAAGGGTTGAAACATGCCTTGTGAAAACTACCCTCATGTTCATGGTATCTCCCCTGCCAGATAAGTCTATTTTTGTCCCCTTTTATTGGTGAATGATATTACCTTGCCTGGATGTAGTAGAATTTTGTTTATCCATTTACTAGCTGAAGGATATTTGGATTGTTTTCAGTTTTGGCCTACTATGGCTAAGGCTGTTCTGAACCCTGGAACACATATCTTTGTGAGAACATATGTTTTCATGTTTTCATGTCTCTTAGGTAGATTCCAGGGAATGAGATTGCTGGGTCATAGGGCAAACATATGTTAAACTTTTTAAGAAATTGCCAAATTTCCAGGTATTTGTAGAATCATACACTCCCACCAGCAACACATAAGGGTTTAGAAAGTCTGTTTGTCGTCAAACATAATTACAATGATGATGAGAGTATTAGAAATAACCTGTGTCTTGGTAATTTTATATTTTATCTTTATGTTTCAAGTTTTATTTATCCAGGATCTATTTAGTGAAAGAAATGACTTTGGAATACAACTTACCAAAAACTGAAACTAAATCTCAACTCTTTCTGTTTCTAATTCTAGACTGTTTTACTAGCATATTTAATTTAAAAAAATCAGTAACAAATGCATTTTTAAAAGTAAATATATAGTATGTTTTAGCGCCTTATAGAGCTAGTCATTTCTTATTTACTTTTTTTCAATAATTTCCCTGAAAAATATATTTATCTCATAAAATAGCATGTCAGCATACTTAATTGAGTTCTAAAAACAATCCTGTTTTCTTGCTTTTTTGTTTTATTGTAATTAATGGCTGACATTTAATACTCTATCCCGGCCCGCGGGATCGTCAGAGTAGGCCCTGGAGGAGGGAGTGGGAATTTGGGGAACAAGAGACACGAGAAATGGAGACAAGACAGTGCTCTGATCAAGTCTCGTTTAATGGCGGTAATGCACTGCCTTATATACACTTGGAGGGGAAGGGGTTGGGCCAAGGCGGAAATGATCTCATCGCCGAGGGCGTGGCCAGGTTGGTTTCGGTTTCTCCGGTCGGACGTCATGTTGCGCTTGCGCTATTAAGTAACAATTTTCCCCGGGCGCGGGAAAAGTGAGTGAAGAAGAAACAGGAAGAGCGCCATCTTTAATGAGGTATTAGTACAGGGGAAAAAAGGCAAAGATAGGGAGGAGGTAGAAGGTGGAAATGAATAGAGCTCAGGCGTTTTAATCGTTAATTATTATTCGCTATGGCCGGGGCGTGCAGCTCCGGACAGGTCCCCCTTTTTATATTTTTATGATAAGAAAACCCCTCGGGAACTGCGCCTGTCTTAGGTTGGGTCAACTCACCCCCACTTTCTAGGCCCGTCATGGGATAAGGCAGCAGCAAGGGCGGCCCTCCTGTCTTAGGCTCCAATGGAGATAGTGTCCTCTTACCCGTCATTGACTGTCCAGTTCAGCACACAGGGGAGGTGGTCTTATTAAGGTAAATAAGACTCACCATTTTCAGTCATCTCAAGGCGATGATAATGGACCTGTATAGGTTTGGCCTGGAAGGCCTCGATTTGTTGTCTGACAAATGCCATAAGCTTATTAAGGATTATAGGCCCGAGAGTGAGGAAGAGTAGAAGAGTGAGTAAAGGACCAAGAAATGGCAGGAGATAGGGGAGAAGTCCATCGAGTCCAGTCCACAGTGGATTGGCGGCCAGGCCTTTTCTGCGCTTTTCTAGTTCTTCTTGCAAAGTTTTTATCTTATCTCTGACGATTCCGGATTTGTTGGCGTAAAAACAGCACTTTTCCTGTAAAGCCAAACATATCCCTCCCTGTTCTGCCATTAACAAATCTAGACCTCTTCTATTCTGGAGAACTACTTCAGCTAATGAGTCTACTTGGTCTTGTAAATCTTGTATAGTACTGGATAAGGTCTGTACATCTGAAATTAATTGATTGGATAATTTAGTATATTGGGTTAGTGAGACTCCTAGGCCTGTGGCTCCTGTAGTAAAAGCAGCGGTGATTCCTAGTCCAGCCAACAAGGGAATAAATTGTATGGCTCGTTTCGGTCTATAAATAAAATGTTCAATAGCGGGGATGGGGATAGGTTCATCTCCAGGGATGATATCAATGTCGGGGAGAAGAGTGGCCAGAACACAAAGCCCTGTCCAATTTGTAGGTAGATACGTATATGCCATGTTGTTTCCACAAACGAAAACCGAGCCATTTACAGCACACAAAGGGTTGGTGGCATTGATTACGGAGGTACAGTTGTCAAACACAACATAGCCTAAATCAATTTCTTTAGTGTTATTATATGATGGTGAAAAGAGGCAAGAGGAATTAGAAAACGTCATCAGCTGAACTAAGAGGGGGGAGATAATAGGACAGGAATTATTTACTAAGGATTCATTTGAGTAATTGACATAGGACAATGAAAGGTTAGGTATAGCTAGAGGAATAGGGGGGCCCATTTTAAGACAAAGCCAACAATCATGGGCCAGGCTTGTATTGGACATTTGAAGTAAATTGTAAGTAGCATTGAGGATATCAAAAGTTTGAGCATCTAGCCTAAAATTATCTCTAAGCTCAGGTAGGGCTAAAGGGTGATATTGAAGCTCAGGATATAGAGCTTTATGAATTTCTTCTAATTTTTTCTGGACGGTTTTAATTCTTGCAATATCTAATGGGCCTCCTCCATCAGAAATGTGAATGGGGGCGGTAGTGCTCCAACAAACAGGCTTTCCTTTTTGGCCGTTACAAGGAGATTGTACAAGTTTATTAGTGGATCCTAATACTTGTACGTCATTGATGCCTCCAGTTTGTGTTTTCAGTAACGTGGCCGTATAATATGTTCTATTGCCTGATTTGCATTGTTGATAGGAGGTATAACAGGAACTATGTACAGAAGATTGGAAAGAGCTACAAGGGCATTCTAGGAGCGGCCCGCTAGGTGAGGTATCTCTTGGGGTAGACTTACATTTCCATAACTGGTTTGGCATTAAGTAAGCTGTCTTGCCCGTGCAGGTCACCTGGGTGATTCTATCTGATGGAGGTTCAGATACTTGTCCCCCTCTGCAATCACAAGGCTGGCCGTATTGTTTTTGTAATAATTCTCTTGCTTTACGAGGGTCACCAAAACCTGCATAGACTGTCACTATGTTATATAGAGCGATTATTCTCCAAAGGAATTTCATGTTAGGCTTCATTTTCTGAAAAACAAGAAGGAAAGAACTTCTCAGGGAGATTTATCTTCCCTGGACTGACAATGGTTATGATTTATTTGTCTTACCAATCTTTCAGGCAGCCATCTGGCTGCATCATTTTTTTGTGAGAAGATGCATACTGAGCCTCTTCCCCAAATTAAAACTGGATCGGGGCCATGCCATGAATTATCAAGTGGATCTTTCCATTTTACCATTGCAAACTGTTTTTGAGATTCAGGATGCCAGAAACGATCGGCAGCCGATTTTCCATGACTGTCCAAATTTAAAAAATTAAGGATAAACAGGGCATGATTGAGTGTGTTTCTGGGGGTACCCTTCACGGGGTACCAGCTCCCCCCTTTTAATTTTGTGATAACAGTTTTTAATGACAGATGAGCTCTTTCTACTATACCTTGTCCTTGGGGATTGTAGGGAACGCCTGTGGTATGTTTAATTTGTAGGGTATTACAAAATTGTAAGAAGGTTTTGGCTATATAACCGGGGCCATTGTCTGTTTTGATTTGTTTGGGTATTCCTAAAATAGAAAAGCAGTGTAATAAATGAGCTATGACATGTTTGGTGGCCCCTCCTGTTTGGAGAGTTGCACTAATGAATCCACTATAGGTGTCTATGCATACATGGATATATTTTAGTTGGCCGAATTCTAAGTGGTGAGTAACGTCCATTTGCCAAATTTCGTTGGGGATGAGTCCTCGGGGGTTAACTCCTAGATGGGGAACAGGTAAATATGTTATGCAGTTGGCGCATTGTTTAACTATTTGTCGAGCTTGTTCTCTGGTAAGTTTAAACATAAGCCTTAAGGTTTGGGCGTTTAAATGATGTAAGGCATGTGCTTTTTGTGCTTGTTGCAAATTGTCTGTAGTGACTATGGCTATGGTTTTTGTTGCCGTGTCGGCTGTTGCGTTACCTTGTGTTAAAGGTCCCGGTAATCCTGAATGTGCTCTAATATGCCCAAGAAAAAAGGGAGTAGTCCTTTTTTGAATAAGTTGTTGACATTGTAAAAATAGGTTAGCTGTGTCTGAAATATGTTTAATTTGAGACACGGTCTCTAAGAGGGGTATTGAATGAGCCAGGTAGGCGCTGTCTGTATAAATGTTAAGTGGCTGACAAGGAAAAGCTGATAGTGCTGCAATTATAGCTTGCAATTCGACCAGCTGAGCTGATGTATAAGTGGTCTGGAACTTAACGACTACATTATTGTAGGTGTAAGCGGCAAGTCCTGTGGAAGATCCATCAGTGAAAATTAGTAATGCGTCATTGAGAGGTTCTTTACTGGTAATATGGGGAAACACAAACGCATGAAGTTTGCAAAATTGAATGAGTTTGTTAGGTGGGTAATGGTTGTCAATCGCGCCAGTGTAAGAAGCGCAAGCAATTGGCCAGGCTTCCGTATTTTGTAACAGCCAATGGATGCGTGATTGAGTGTAGGGCTGTATAATGGTAGAGGGTTCTATTCCAAAGTATTTTCTACTGTTTTCTCTTCCCAAGATAATTAGATCAGCTATGGCATCATAATAAGGCAACAAAACTTTTTTAGGGGAGGAGGGCAGGTGTACCCACATAATGGGATTGTTCTGCCAAAATAGGCCAGTAGGGGTTATTGTTGTGTTAAAAATAAGGAATATTAATGGCTGAGAATAATCAATACTGGTAACAAATTGTGTTGCAATGGCATGTTCTACCTGTTGGAGTGTTATTAATGCTTCTTTAGTAATGGACCTGGGGGATTTTGGATTACAGTCTCCTTTTAATATATCGAAAAGAGGTTTTAACTCTCCTGTGGTGAGCTTTAAGTACGGTCGAAGCCAATTTATGTCTCCCAGTAATTTTTGGAAATCATTTAAAGTTTTTAAATGATCACGACGTATTATGGCCTTTTGATTAATCATTTTGGGTCCATTAATCTGGAAACCAAGATAGGTGTATGGATCTTGTAATTGTACTTTTTCTGGGGCTATTTGTAATCCGGCTGCTGTTAACTCTTGTTTGAGTTGGGCGAAGCACTGTAAGACTTGTTCGCCAATTTTTCCTGCTATTAAAATATCATCCATATAATGTATAATATACATTTGTGCCCATGTTTTTCTGACTGGCTCTATAGCGGCAGCTACATATTTTTGACACAAGGTAGGACTATTGGCCATACCCTGAGGTAAGACTTTCCATTGATAGCGCTTCATTGGTTGTTTAAAATTTGTAGATGGAAGACTAAAGGCAAATCTTTTTTGGTCAGCAGGGTGAAGGGGAATTGTAAAAAAGCAATCTTTAAGGTCAATAATGATTTTAAAATATTTTTGAGGAATCGCAACCGATGAAGGCAATCCTGGTTGTAAGGCACCCATAAGGATCATAGTGATATTTACTGCTCTTAAATCTTGTAAGAGTCTCCATTTACCAGACTTCTTTTTAATAACAAAAATAGGTGTATTCCAAGGAGAATTACTTTCCGCAATATGTCCTGCTACTAGTTGTTCCTGCACTAACTGTTGGGCAGCACTTAGTTTATCATTGAGTAAAGGCCACTGATCAACCCAAACGGGCTCATCTGACTTCCAAGTAATGGGGTCAGTGCACCTTTGGGGTGCAGGTATGTCAGTGGCCTGAGCTAAAAATTTCCAAACCCCTTTTTATCAAGTTGTCCTGAAACCAGTATAGGCTGTGGGATACCGTTTTCTCCTTTTCCAAGACCTTTACCAGGGGTGTATCCTTGAGTTAACATTTGTGCAGTAACTATATCATTTGGACTACACATTATAATTTTCATTTGAGAGAGCAGATCTCGCCCCCAAAGGTTAACAGGTAGGTAAGGGATGACAAATGGCTTAATGAGCCTGAATTGTTTTCTTTATCTGTCCATGTTAGGTATTTAGAACTTTGTTTAGGATTACTGCTTTGTCCAATTCCTCTCAAGTGAGTTAAAGTTTCTGTAGTAGGCCAATGAGAGGGCCAATCTTCCTGCTTAATGATAGTTACATCAGCCCCTGTGTCTATTAGTCCAGTGAATGCCTTCCCGTCTAACCATAAGGTTAGAGAGGGTTTTTGATTTGTAATTGGTTGCACCCAATATATATCTGATGATCCGAAACCTTTTATATTTCTATTAGAGTGTTGGATATTATTATCTGTTTTAACCAAAGGTAGCAGGATTAACTGAGCTATTCTAACTCCTTGAGGGACAGTAATAATACTATCAATAGCTCTGGCCATAATTTTAATTTCTCCTTCATAATCATTATCGATAACTCCAGGGAGGACTTGTAAGCCTCTCATGGTGACACTACTTCTTCCTAAAAGTAGCCCAAAAGTGTTAGGTGGTAAGGGTCCATATATTCCGGTATTTAAGGTTTGTGGTCCCATTTCAGGTGTTAGTACTGTGTGGGAGGTGGAACTGAGGTCCAGTCCTGCACTTCCTGGGGTTGCTCTACTAAGCTTTGAAATGGATTGCTGTTGCTGGCTGGAACAAAGCTGACTGCCCCATATGCTTGTTTCGGGGCCTGAGGCTGGCCCCTCATCCCGTTTCCCTGCCTGGGGGGTAAAGGATTTCCTTGACTGTCAGTTTTAGATTTACATTCGTTTGCCCAGTGCCTTCCTCTTTTACACCTTGGGCAAAGGCCTGGGATTTTCGCTTCTGGACTCTTATTTTGGTTTTCACAGCAATCTTTTGCAAAGTGTCCCCTTTTACCGCATCTAAAACATCCCCCTTTATCTTTACCTTTGTTAATGAGGAAGTCTCTTACTGTTTGGCCGCTAAAAGCGGCGGCCATTGCTAGGCCTTGTTGATATGAGGGCCCAATATCTGAACAAAGGCGAATGTATCCTGTTAAATCTGTTTTCTTTCGATAAGGTCTGATTGTCGCTTGGCAGGCGGGGTTAGCATTTTCATAAGCTAACTGTTTAACATAATCTACACCCGTTTCTGCATTTCCAAAGATTCTACCTGCCATGGTCATAAGTCTATGCACAAAGTCTGAAAATGGCTCATCGGGTCCTTGTTTAACCGCTGTGAGCGAGGCCCCTGGATCTCCTTTAACGGGAAGTTTTCTCCAGGCTTTTGTAGCAGCAGCCTGGATTTGTGAGAACAGTCCAGGGTCATATTGCATTTGGGCCTGAGTGTCTGCATAATTACCTGAACCAGTTAACATATCAAAATCCCAACCGTTTCCTGCCTGTTGATTTCTTCTAGCTGTATCTCTACAATTTTCAAAGAACTCCGACTTCCAAATTAAGTGGTCTCCCCCGGAAAGAACTGCCCTAACTAAGGTATTCCAGTCTGTAGGAGTGAGCCAATTCTCAGCTACAGATTCCACTATAGCAAGAGTATATGGAGCAGTAGCCCCATACTGAGAGGCAGCAGTCTTTAACTCTTTTATAATAGTAAAATCAAATCCAGTATGATGCCTCCAAGCCTGTCCCTGTTCATCTATGGTTTCAGTGACCGGAAAAACGTCTTTGGGGGAGGAGTCTTCTCTATGTCGGCTAGCAACTAACCCCCCTCTTGGAACATGTTGTCCAGGCCACTGAAGTGGGTGCAAGGAACCCTCCATAGCGTCTGAGTTGGGTATTTTTTCATTTCCTGTTTTTAGCTTTTGGAGCCTAATTATCAATGATTGATGTAACTCTTCAAGTTTAATTTGTTCTTCTAATTGAGCAATTTTTTGCTTTAATTCTTCTTTGGGATCTATTGCTGCCATAACAATGGGCGCAGAAGCCTCATTATGTGTCTTATTATATGGGGGTGGGTATGAAGTAAAGGGAGGCAAATCAGGGTTGTGATATTTAGCCGCCTCTTCCTCTAAATCATCCCAATTTATATCCGATTGATTAGGCTTATTAATTTCCTCCTCCTTTTGAAGCATCTGTAAAATTGGGTATTTTTTTGGTTTGCTTTCTTGTGGCATTTCTTTATCTGTTACAGAAGGAGACTTGATTTCCTCATGATCACTTTCGAGGGAAATGAGATCCTCCTCCGTATCTTGTGGAGGCTTTGTGAGGTTAGAGCGGTAGCTAACCTTTAAAATATGCTCTGTCTGAGCGACCGCAGCCATGACTTGCGGATCGGCCTCCTTCTTATCTATTAAATCTCTAATGAGGTTCCAATAAGAGAAGGCGGTCACAGGAATTTTTTCTGGCCCAAAAGTATTATAATAGTCCTGAAGACAATCCCCTACTCTACGCCATCTTTTAATATCAATAGTTCCTTCCTGTGGGAACCAAGGGCAACTGTCTTTTACAAAATCAAAAAATTTAAACAAATCATTACCTTTAACCTTTACTCCTCGTATCTTTAAAGCCTCTTTTAATTGTCCTACATATATTTGATGTTGGCTTAATTCTTGTCCCATTTCGGACGCGTCACTTACCTTCGATTCTGACGCGGCAGGTCCCCGCGGTGATCGGAAGAGTTTGACTCCTTTTGTCTTTGTTATCGGTCGACCGTCCTTTGGCGTCCTGTTCCTCACGGAGTCCCTCGTTTCCAGGTCCCTGTTCGGGCGCCACGTATCTCGGCCCGTGGGATCGTCAGAGTAGGCCCTGGAGGAGGGGGTGGGAATTTGGGGTACAAGAGACACGAGAAATGGAGACAAGACAGTGCTCTGATCAAGTCTCGTTTAATGGCGGTAATGCACTGCCTTATATACACTTGGAGGGGAAGGGGTTGGGCCAAGGCAGAAATGATCTCATCGCCGAGGGCGTGGCCAGGTTGGTTTCGGTTTCTCCGGTGGGACGTCATGTTGCGCTTGCGCTATTAAGTAACAATTTTCCCGGGTGCGGGAAAAGTGAGTGAAGAAGAAACAGGAAGAGCGCCATCTTTAATGAGGTATTAGTACAGGGGGAAAAAAGGCAAAGATAGGGAGGAGGTAGAAGGTGGAAATGAATAGAGCTCAGGCATTTTAATCGTTAATTATTATTCGCTATGGCCGGGGCGTGCAGCTCCAGACAATACTCTGTGTGTGTTTGTGTGTATATATGTATATGTGTGCGTGTGAGTGTATATATATGTTTATATATATAGACCCAAAACCCCTGAATTGAGGGTGCCTATCAGGAATCTATAGGCCTTCGTGTGGAAGTTAACTCAAATACTTACAACCTGATAGCACTACAATCTATCATTTCCCTACACTGCATTCAACCTCTGCTACTACATCACCATTTCTTTATTTAAAAAAATACATGGTTTTGCTCCTTTTCTTCCCATGTGCATCAGGCCCACTCTGCAAAGGTTGAATCCTGGCTTGTCTGAGCCCATGTGATCCCACAGTCATTCCAATGTGTGAGAAAGTGGGTACTGGGAACATCGTGGAAACATTGTAGTTGATCCTCATAAAGGCACACAGGAGAAAGGAGTAACCGTTTTCTTCCCTTTGGGAGTTGTCGTGAAAGAATAAGAAACCTACAGCTGCTGCATAGGTCACCCTCCTATCTCAGGAAAGCTGACATACTGTGTGTGATAGAGAGATGAGCTGTGAAATTCCAGGATCGTTGGTGATGCCACGGCCTGCTGAGTTGAGCAGTCCTGGAGACGCCCAGCCTTGGATCTATCAGCTATGTGAGATCATGGGTTAAAGAAAAATAAACCTGCTAGATGTAATTTCCTGCTATTAGCAGCAGAACGCATCTTCACTGAAATATTCATTACACACATTTTGGTTCTACCTTGTAATTCCACACCACAAGACTCATATAAAATGAGAAAATCATTTCCTCACCTTAGGAAATGAGGCCTATTTGTTGCCACTCTGTGATCAAACAGAACAGACATAATTATCAGCTTAATATATTTCTATATATTAATTTCTATATATGTTCTTAATATATTTCTTACAGGATTTATATGTACTTGTACTGCTATGCATGTACAAGTAACATATAACTAAAAAGATATGCATAAAAACAACTTTTAATTTGATTAGAAATAAAATAAGTCATCCCTGACAGTGGAGAAATTATGCTCAAATGATTATTACTTTGAAATAGAACTCTGAAATATGTACTTTCAGATTTGACATTTCATACCGACTCTCAGATAGAACATAATGGAGAATCCTCCGTCTTCTAAATTTGTCTTTCTCTGAAATCTGTACAAGTCCTTTGATAACACCATATTATTGAAGTCTCTGGGGTGAAACACTATACACTAATTTACAGTTACAAATACAACATATTGTAGACAGAGTGAAGAAAGTTCTGATTGCCTTGCTGGCTGGTTTCTCACCTCATGTTTGCCAAGTTTGTTTCATTTGTTAGAGTCGGGTCTCAGTTTTTATGCATTGCTTTTTTAAATGTTAGGATTACTTTTTTAATTGACAAATAAAAATAGTATAGTATATTTATGTTGTACAGCATGAAGTTTTGATACAGGCCTATCGTGTGGAATGTCTAAATCAAGCTATTTAACATATACATTACCTCACATACTCATGATATATACATGAAAATCATTATTCTATTGGGAAATAATCTTCCCTTTTTCTTTTCATTTTTTGTCTTTGGAGCCAAATGGACCAGATGATATTTAACTCCATCTTTGAGAAACATTTAATAATGTCATGTGTTTGTGGTACAGGGTGAGTACAGATGCACGGGAGGCCACAGGGTTTAGGTAAAGGGGAGCACAAAAGTTGAAGATGAGGCGCTGCCATCATTGCTGGGACTTCTGGCCAAGGGCAGGAGCTGAGGAAGCCACAAGGGAGGGCATTTTCTGCAGTTGCTGAACCAGTGGTAACCAGGTCCTGAGAAAGCCCTCTCTTGTGGCAGAATAACAGCCAGGCGGGAAAGCTTTTCATCCTGCAAAGCTGGGGCAGAAGGTTCTTCCCTGAATGTGGTCACCTGCACTTCAGCTCAGGAGTCCTGCAAAAGACAGGAGAGTGTTGTTTTCAACCTGGTTCTACCAACAGTTTCTTTTCCCCTCCTTCAAGGACTCAGATGAGGGCACCGCAGGGAGAAGAAAAACAAGTTCCTGAGTCTCCCACAGGCAACCTTCCTGCAGAGCACAGGCCTTTTCTAAGTGGATAGGAGAAGTTTTGGTGTAAATTGCCTGATCAGATATTTGGATCCAAAGTCTTTCCTGTTATTTCTGTCTCATGCCTCATCACCTCTACCATCATTCTAGTGTGTCCCGAGTTTGTTCCTTCCGGTGGGTCTGTGGTCTCGCTGACTTCAAGAATGAAGCCAGGGACCTTCGTGGTGAGTGTTACAGCTCTTTAAAGGTGGCACGGACCCAAAGAGTGAGCAGCAGCAAGATTTATTGTGAAGAGCGAAAGAACAAAGCTGCCACAGCATGGAAGGGGACCAGAGAGGGTGTCTGGGGTCCCCCCAGGGGAATAAATGCTGGGGGGTTATTTATCCCCGCCCATGTCCTGCTGCTTGGTCCATTTTACAGAGTGTGGATTGGTCCATTTTACAGAGTGTGGATTGGTCCATATTACAAATAGCTAGCTACCCACAGAGCACTGATTGGTGTGTTTTTACACAGCACTGATTGGTGCATTTTACAAACCTCTTGTAAGACAGAAAGGTTCTCCAAGTCCCCTCCCAACCCAGAAGTCCAGCTGGCTTCACCTCTCACTAGGGAAACCATATCTGTTTCTAAAAGAGGATTAAAAGATATTACCTGTTGGCTGAAGTCCAGAGTGTCCTGGAAAAAAGTAGGAAAAGATATACACTTAAACATATTGCAGCAAGTCTGTCCTCTAACACAATGTCCCAGCCCTAAATCTCCCACCTGAGATTTCTCTAACACCACAACCCACACCAACCAGGGCAGAGAGGAGCAGAAACAGACCATGTGACCCATGAAGCATGAAGTGTCTGTCACAGGATCCAGTGTAATTGCATTAGCCTTAGTGGTTCTTCTGTAATTTGCTCCAGGATCTCAAACCAAAGGACCCCTACTTGTTAACCTTCCTCTTGTCTCTGCAGGCCACAGGTTATTATGCTTTGACATAGTAACCATGCACTGATGATTTCTGGATTAGCAGGACATTGGAGGTCATTTGGGGAAAGAAAGGTTTTATCCAGCACCACTCATATACTGAGAACTAACCTCAGTAAAGCCATATTTCCTCCTCCAGAAAAGCCTATGGACAGAGAGCCAGCTACCAAAGGCTCCTCACCTTTCTGATTCCTGAAGTAGATGAACAGTCCAGCCCCAAGGAAGAGCAGGCCCAGCACAAAGCCCCCGACTCCACTCAGCATCTTGCTCTGTGCAGATTCAGACCGTGCTCCTGAGAGAGGAAGCCAGCTTTAGTGATGTTTATTCCAAACTCAACCTCTTTAATTGAGACCCTAAGATTCAGAGCTTTGAAAATGGGGAAGAAGGATGCCCTAAAAGAACTAAAATAACCAGCCATTTCTGGAGAAAAATAGGATTTCAAATCACACTGAACAGTTACAGGGTTCAGACATCAAACTCATTCAAATATTACAGCCTTGATGTAAGGCACGAGTTCAACATCTGATACACAGAAAGCCTGAGACTCAATGAGGCTAAGTAGTTTGTCTAGAGTGACAGAGTTAATAAAAGTTAATAAAAGAGCTGAGATCAGACTTCCCTTATGTCAGGTAGGGCCCTACACTTCTCCTCTTCCCAGATCACAACCAATAAACTCAGAGCAACAGCACCAGAACGTCAGTCTCAGACCCAGAGGCAGGGCCTGGAGCCTGGGGAGAGCGGGTGACCCTGACCTGTGACATCATGGGGAGGTTCAAAAGAGGGACAGCCTCTCCTGCCTGGCAGGCTAGACTGCTTCTCCAGGAGGTACCGGTGTTTCTAGAAACTATTACAGGACTATCCACAGTGACCTGTGCTGATGGAGATGAGAACATGGAGCAAGTGAAAATAGGATGTGGGAGAGGAGAAACCTGACACTCAGGGATTAGTACAGTCCCCTTCTCGGTGGGTGAGAAATGTATGAAGTCAGAAAGCTGCTCACTCCATTGCACTGTGAGAGGGCTGGTCACGCTTGGGTGCTCCACTTGGCAGGTGTAAACCTCTCCACTCCGGGGAACTGTTTCCAGCATCACCAGGGTCTGGAAGGTCCAGTCTCCATTCTGGATCAGGCCTGTGGACACCACCCCAGCCTTCTCTTCCTGACCGTTCCGGAACCACCTGACTTCAATGCTTCCTGGATAGAAACCGTTCACAGAGCAGACCAGGAGGGTGTGGTGCTGCAGGGGCTGGGTCTTTGCAGGATACACAGTCACCTTAGGTTGGACTAGGAGAAAAAAACATAGAGGGAATGAGTCAGGAAGACAGAGTGTCTCCTTGTTTGGCTATTTTTCTACTTCTCTGTAAACCCAGGCTCTGGCCTTGACCAGGCCTCCAGCACAGCTGGCCAAGTGGCCTTACAGTGTCAGCCTGGAATTTAATCTTGATAGTGAGGACCCATTAGATTTGAGAGATGTTGTGAAAAATTATATTTGTTTCTTCATAGCTTGAAATTGGCATGCATTGTCAAACTGTTTACAAATCTTTGAAAGTAAAGAGTATAGTAATTAAAACTGATGTCTGAGCCAGGTTGCCTGGTTCAAATCCAAGGGCTGCCTTTTACTGGTTGATCCTGGAAGAGTTTTTTGATTCTTCTGTGTCTCAACTTTGTCACCTACAATGAAGGACAATTATACTAATTTACCTCTTGGGGTTATATGAGGATTAATGCATGTAAAATGTATAAAACAATGACTGAGGATAGCTTTCAATTTATGAGGTCAGAAGCTTTCACTCCATTCCACTGTGAGAGGGCTCATCACACTTGGGTGCTCCACTTGGCACCTATTTATCATCCTTGTACACCGTGACAGAAAAGTATGATTTAAAGCAATGTGGATAGATAAAGGGACAGAGTAGGGTACATGAGGAAACCGAGTATGAAGTTTTAGGAATACTGCCGCCATGCACTCACACCTTAGAACACCACAGAAACGGTTCTGCCCCTGGGAAGGTTGGACAGACAGAAATGATTCTCCAAATTTTTACGTTCCTAGAAAAGCATGAGTCCTGAAGCAGAGAGAAGGATTAAGGAATGTCATTTTGTTTTGAAAGTTCTTATATTTACATTTAGCTGATCAATGCATCTCCCATGCAACACAAGCGTAATTATTATTAGGCCTGTCATGGTGAAATGATATTTCTTTCCAGAATGACATTTGGATTAAGGCAGTGTCTGGGACTTGTTACTTGGGGTGCTTATGCCCAGGAAAATCCCTGACACTAGCATACTCTCAATAAATACAATAATTTTTTTTAAGTAAGGAGAAACCTAGAGACAACAGTACCACAAAATGGTAGATTTAAGATGGATTGTAAATCATTAATCAAAATTTTGCAATATATTTTATTAAATAAAAATGTTCAAATTCTTAACATGAAAAAGAATTTTCAAAATCAACATACCACAAACTGGAGCAAATGCTGAATCAAATATCAAGAAAGTGTTAATAATCTTACAGTACAAAGAACCCACAAAGTCACTGAGAAAAATACTAAGCCCTTGAGATATTAGACAGTAGATCGTTGTCCATTACCTGCCAAATACAATAGGGAATTCTTAGAGCAGTAATTATAACTGGCCAATAAATAGGTCAAAAAAATTCAAAGAAATTAGAAATAAAAAATATAAATTAAAAATTAACCAGAAACATACATTTTCAACTTTTGGAGAATGTCATAATAAAGGTCAACAAAGGGGAAAGTGAGGTGAGTTGTGTCACAACTATTACATGTAAAAGGATAATATGTAACTACTAGAAAACTATTAGCATTATAACAAAATAGTAACTGTGTTAAAACTTTAATTCAAGAAGTTAGTTTCACAGTCATTTCTACTATGTAAACCTGTACACACTAAAAAAAAAAAAAAAAAAAACTAGCAAGAAATTTAGACCTAAAGAAACTTCAAGGTGCCTCAGAGGTCTCCTCAATTCCCCTAGAAATTAATCTAATGCTTTTGCAAATGAACAGCACACACTTTTATTTCAGAGATTACATGAAGGGTGTGTGCCAGGGACAGTCTGGAACTGGCCTCCTCACATTATCCCAAACCTTCCAGACCCCTCAGCTCTCCTCCCCTAAACCTTCATCCCAACCGCATACTCCTTACATTTCCCTTCCCCGCATCTCTAAGGACCCAGGACAATCAAGGTCTCCTCTCTCCAGTCCCCTGCACTCACCTCCCATGTCACCTCCCCACAGAGGCCTCCAAGGATAAGAGGCAGCCCCCTCCTGCCTCCCCTCCCACAACAGACACACAGACACATCCACACTCTACACACACACCTGTGCCCTCAGAACTCCTTGGTCAGAATAGAGAGGATTCTAACTGCTCACAAATGGCGCGCTCTCTGTCTCTGTCTCTCTCTCTCTCTCTTTCTCTCTCTCTGTCTCTCTCTCTCACACACACACACACACACACACACTCTCTCAGATTCCCAGCTCACAGGGACCCAGGCCCCTCTCCCCGCCATGCTCACCTCGCCGCTGCACTGTGAAGCTCTCCACAACCCCGTAGTTGTGTCTGCAGTAGTTGTCCACCTGGCCCCGCTTCTGCTCCAGGTAGTCCTTCTGGCTGTTCCAGGACTCGGCGGTAGGCCGCCCCAGCTCCGACACCGCCCGGTACTCCCCGACGTCGCTGTCAAAGCGCAGGTACTCCTCCTGGTTATAGAGGTATCTCTCCAGGAACCGCACCCGCTCCGTCCCATTGAAGAAGTGACAATCAGACTTAAACTGCTCCAAGAAACATGCTGCGGGGACACGAAGGATCCGGTCACATGGGCGGCCTCCTGAGAAGACACTGACAGCGACGCCGCCATCCGGGGCTCCTGGGCGGGTGCGGGCACTGGGAACCTTAACCCGCCCCACCCGCACCGCCCGCCAGCAGCCTAGGGGCTCATCCTCCGTCTTCCTGAGGCGAACGGGGGCCTGGGGGACCAGGCGGGAAAACCCCTTTTGATCCCCAGGCTTTGGGGACCCCCTCCCTGCCTCCAGTCAGCCTTAACCTCGTCCTCACTTCTACTCGCTCTTCAAATGGTCCAATCCAGTTTCCTCCCTGGGTACTTGATTGACTGCAAATATCAACTCCACCAAAACCAGCACTTGCTTCTCTGTCACATTCTCACTCCCCCTCCTCTTAGTGGTACTCACCACAATTGGCCTCTCCCTTCTCCTTGAAAAAAATCTGTTTTCCTTGACCTACACGCACTATGTTCTCTTGTTTTTTCTCCAACATCCCTGGGCTCTTTCTCAGCCCCCTTTGCTGGCCTGTGCCCTCTTCTTTTTTCTCCGCACAATCCATCTCCCTGTGTATCCTCTTCCACTCCCTGGAATTTAACACACTACACGTATTGATGCCGCCAACATAAATACCTGAAACCCTAGCCTCACCATGAGTCTCTTAAATGCCACTGACCTTCTGATTTTTCTACATGAATGTCAATAAATGATCTCAAATTTAAACAAAACTTTTATTTCCAACCACCCACTTCAAGTCATTTCCTCGCATAGTTTTTCCTGTGTCAATAAACACCACCACCACCCACTTATTTGTCAAAACAAAATCCTTAGGAATAAGGTTGATTTTTCCACCCCCTTTACAGTAATTCATTAACAAACTAAGCAAAAATAGATGCCAAGTCTGTCCACTTTATCCTTTTCACTGTCTTTATCACTAATGCACTCCATGAAGCCACAAGCTTGTTTTCCCAGAATTCCCTGCTGTGCTCCTAAATAGTCTTCCTGACCACTCGTGAACCCCAACAATCCAATCTCCACAGAGTAGGTAGAATTAATTTTAATAATTGAATATAGGCAGGGTGCAGTGGCTTACGCCTGTAATTCCAGGACTTTAGGAGGCTGAGGTCGCTGGATCATCTGAGGTCAGGAGATCGAGACCATCCTGGCTAACACGGTGAAATCCCATCCCTACTAAAAATACAAAAAATTAGCCATGTGTGGTGGCATGTGTCTGTGGTCCCAGCTACTCGGGAGACTGAGGCAGGAGAATTGCTTGAACCCAGGAGGTGGAGGTTGCAGTGAGCTGAGATTGTGCCACTGCAATCTAGCCTGGGCAACAGAGCGAGACTCCATCACAAACACACACACACACACACACACACACACACACAAAGTTAATATAAATTGACTCTCCCTGTAACCATACAGTAACTTATCATATCTATTTAAATAAAATTCAGTCTGGGCATGGTGGCTCATGCCTGTAATCCCAGCACTTTGGGAGGCCAAGGCAGACAGATTATCTGAGGTCAGAAGTTCAAGACCAACCTGGTCAACATGGTGATACCCCATCTCTACGAAAAATACAAAAAAATTAGCCAGTATGGTGGTGGGTGCCTGTAATCCCAGCTACTTGGGAAGCTGAGGCAGGAGAATCACTTGAACCCTGGAAGCAGAGGTTACAGTGAGCCGAGATTGCGCCACTGCACTCCAGCCTGGACAACAGGAATGAAACTTCGTCTCAAAAAAATACAATTAAATTAAATTAAAAAATAAATATAAATAAAATAAAATTCAGATTTTTTACCGTGGACATCAGAGCCTATAATGACGAGGCTCCTGATTTCCTCTCTGTGTCCTACCTCATCTTCTGTCTCTCCATTTCCTTGCTTTCTATACATCAGCCCCTCTAACCTTCTTTCTCTCCCTCCACATAATTTCCCACACCAGGGTTTTCCCCCGATTCGGTCTCCCTGGAACTTTCATCCGTTAGATCTTCACAACTGTCTACTTATTTTGTTGTCTCAGCTGAATATCACTTTCTCAGGTAGAGCTCCCTAAACATACGAACTGAAGTAGGTGAATCCATTTCTCTCTTTTCACGAACCTGATGTCTTTTCTTCACTGCACGATGTCTCTCTAACATTTTCTTCTTTGTTAAAAGCTTATTGGGTTAGTGTCTTTCTCTTCTATACTTGTGTAACTTCCATGACAGTAGAGACCCTTTCTATCTTAATCAAACAGAATGATTTGAACCTAGAATGGAGCCCAGGCCACAGTAGCTGCTGAGAAAAAGAAGTGTGGTTTACATGAATAAACCAGGGTATGGGAACTGATCACTGCGGGCATCCTGGAAAGCAAGAGGGGGCTTAAGCTCCAGCACTCTTTCATTTTGATGTCACACTAGACCCCTTCTCCTCCCGGTGAGAAATACAGACAAACTTCTTCCTTCTCCTCCTTCTAGTTGGAAGAAGAATTCACAGATAAAGAAACAGTGATTTAAGAAAAAGGAAATCTTTTTATTAAGAGTCATCTCTTTTGGCCTGGGCACAGTGGCTTACATCTTTAATCCTGGCACATTGGGAGGACATAACCCAGGGTTGTCTAGGAGAGACACTTTGAATTCCCTTGATTCCCACAAAATTTTCAGTAAAAACCTCCTTTTGTCTGCCATAAGTCAACATAATAAAGGGAAGTGCTGTATGGGGAATTTATTTTAGCATCCTTATTTCTAAATCCTCTAAAGACCCTGAGGACATGTGATGCAAAAGTTTTATTGGTATAGATTTGAAAAAGAAACGACCTGTACGGACGCCCCTTACACAAGTCTCATGGAGACGGCAAGTAGCCAAGCTCCTTTTGTGGTGGAAATAATTTGGGATCCAATGATAAAGATGGGCAATCTCTGAAAAATGTCACAATTTTTTAAGGGACATGGCCTGGGCACAATGTTAACAAAACTCCCTATCTTCCCCACCCCATAGTAGCTCAGCACCCACAATGTGCACTTGCCTCGGGTGTCCCCAGCCAAAGCCAGTGGGGGGCTCAGCATCATCAGTGTCACTGTGAGAGCTGCCATGCAGGAGCCTCCAGGGAACTTCAGACACACCATGCTGGAGAACAGGACAGGACCAGGGGCCAGAGGAGCAGACAAGTCTCACTCAGGGAGAACTATGACCCCCCCTCCACCCACATTCCAAATTATAGGGAGGAAGTTACTGATTTCCTTGCTCCTGGATTGGGTAATCTCGTGTTGGAGAACCAATCAGCATCTGAGTTCAATAGCATCATTAGTCGCTGGTCAGAGATTCAGCATGAAGGTCCTCTTCTGAAACAATTTTCTTCTTTAAACGATTGTTTTAATTTAGTACTTGAAAGGTTTGATCCAGTTGCATGTAAAACACTTTAATTGGGGCACTATTTTTAGCCAGCTCTGTGCTGGTCAGTGATGTGTTCTCAAGTTTGAGCCTTGTAAGAGCATTCATTTCCCACTTGACAAGAGAATTGTTTGCAGAAGGGAGTGTGTGAGTGTGTTTAGGAGTAAAGGAGATGGAGGGAACACGGTTGCCAATGTGCAGACCTTTAATCTGGTCCTTATTGCACCATATCTTAATGTTGTAGATTTGGGAAAATTACTTCATATCTCACAGTTGAAATGAAGGCACCGTGATCTTTCAGGTCTTTCAATACTGGAAAATACTGTGATTCTCTGGACACCTCAAGAAGCAGCAGCCCCAGGTATCTGATGATATGACGGAATGACAACTGTTGACTAGGAGTGCAATCTGCACCTCTTTACAGGTAGGGATGTCTCTAATAAGTTAAAGGAAATGAAAGTTTTTAATAGTTTAATCTGAATAAAAGGTTTTTTCAAATGTGTCTCCTGATACTGCCCTCAAGTTTAGTGGCACCTCCAAACCACACACAGGCAAGGGGTTTGCAGGGTCACCTATGTGCAATGGAGGGTCTGAAGGTGCCTTTGTATAGCACTTACCCTAACAATGTGATAAGGTCAACTGTGCAATCAAAGTATTCAGGGGTCTGAGAGATCGATCAAAGACTCAACGTCAGCTGTTGCCAGAACAACTCTGTTTTAAAATAATTAATATTTTATGTAAAGAGTGTTCAATCCCTCATTCCTGGTTCCTATTATGATCTCCTCATTTGACCGAGGCTATGGCCCTTTACTATTAGGCTTCTCTTGTTTTATCATAAGGGAAGATATAAGAAGACTTTGCTAACTAATATGTTACAGAATTCTCAGAAAAGAGAACCCTAGGGAAAAACTATGAATTACATCAGTTGATGTAATCATATAATTTTACATGTATAATTCTACATTTAGATAATTATTATTCTTTATATTATTATTATTATTATTTTTTCTTTGAGATGGAGTCTCACTCTGTCGCCCAGGTGGGAGTGCAGTGGCGTGATCTTGGCTCACTGCAAGCTCCGCCTCCCGGGTTCATACCATTCTCCTGCCTCAGCCTCCCGAGTAGCTGGGACTACAGGCGTCTGCCATCATGCCCGGCTAATTTTTTTTTTGTATTTTTAGTAGAGATGGGGTTTCACCATGTTAGCCAGGATGGTCTCGATCTCCTGACCTTGTGATCTGTCTGCCCCAGCCTCCCAAAGTGCTGGGATTACAGGCTTGAGCCACCCCTGAGTTCTAGGAGAAGATCTTGCAGAGACATCACCTTTGCCCCAGATGCTGGCCTGGGCCCAGCGAATGGAGCTGCCCACCTCAGGCTGTGAGAAGCTGTGACAGGGGCCACCTGCAGGCTCCACAGATTGGGTGGGAGACCTACCCTACCGCAGCAGGGTCCAGGCCTCTGTGCACTCCACGCCCTCAAGGCTGAGAAGGCCTCCGTGTCCCTGGTCTCCGGGGTGTCTGCTCCCACTGCCTGGCCTCTCCCCGGTCTCTCCCAGCTCCTGCTCTGATCTCAGAGTGGAGGTGGGCCCAGCCCCGGTGCTGCCACAGCCTGGTCGGGTGTGTGCACACTCAGGGCAGCACAGACATACCAGTCTCCTGCCACCTCAGCCATGGGGAAGCTGAGGGAAGATGGGCTGAGGAAACTGGCGTGGCCTACAGGTGCCCCTTGGCATGAGCAGCCTGGTCGCCATGGATAGTGGTAGGAGGCAAACAGCCTCCTGTGCAGAAAGAGGCAGGTCCCTGCTGAAGCTCTGCTCACCAGGCTGGGCTGCCAGTCCTGCTGACAGCAGTGGGAACTTGTGCCTTTTCTGGGCCTGCCCCATGGCCGCCCATGATGTGCACTTCCCTCTGAGGCCTGTAAAAGCCCTGGGCTCAGGCAGACTCGAGCAGAGGACGGAGAGAGCCGAGAGAAAGGACAGGGAGATGCAGGATGCCCTGCTGCAGAGAGGAGTTGCCCTCCTGAGAGGAGCTACCCTCTGTGCGGAGAGCTGAACAGGTGTTGGGACAACCCGGCTATGGAGAGGAGCTGCCCGCTGCAGGTGTCTGAGTTGTTCTATGGCTTAATAAAGCTCCTCTTTGTCCTGCTCACCCTCCACTTGTCTGCATACCTCATTCTTCCTGGACTCAGGACGAGAACTGGGGATCTGCTGCTGAATGGTGAGGTTAAAAAAGCTGTAACACAAACATGGCTGAAACATGCCCCTTGCTCACCATGTCGTGGGCAAAGAAAAGGAGAGAAGCGCTGTGGCTCTTCAGGGAGCCCAAACCTGGGAACTCACTGAGCCAGGGCTGTGACTCACTTTTTGGGCCCTGTGGTTCCTGGGGTCTCCAAGCTTCCAGGTGCCACGTTGTTCCCAGTGCCAGCTGTGGAAGCTGCTTGTGGTGTGCCTGGTCCAGCTGCAGCCTCACAGGGAGCTGACACCCATGGCAGCACCTAGAGCTGCCTGCCCTGCGCAGCTAACATGCCTGGCTTTGCACAGTGGCCAGACCCCACACTCAGTTGCACACACATCCCTCGCCACCTGACTCACCCTCGGCAGGTGTGGGATCCAGGCCAGTAGTGTGAGTTGAGCACTGTGTGCCAGGCAAAGTGGGTGGAATGGGCCCAGCTGGCCTGAGTAAAACTCAGGCAAAGGCATTACTAACCACAGGATTCTGGAAGAAAAGCAACACCCCAGTGATCCTGTAGCAGTTACATGCTTAGCCTGGCTCTGTTTCCCCACCCAAATCTCATCTTGAATTGTAATACCCATAATCTCCACACGTCCAGTGAGGGACCTGGTGGGAGGTGATTAGATCACCGGGACCGTTTCCCCCATGCTGTTCTTGAGATAGTGAGTGAGATCTCATGAGATCTGATGGTTTTTGTAAGTGACAGTTCCTCCTACGGGTACATTCTCTCTCACCTGCTGCCGTATAAGATGATCCTCTTCCCCTTCTGCCATGATTGTAAGTTTCCTGAGGCCTTCCCATCCATACAGGACTGTGAGTCAATTAAACCTTTCTCCTGCCGGACACAGTGGCTCACACCTGTAACCCCAGCACTTTGGGAGACCTAAGCAGGTGGATTACGAGGTCAGGAGATCAAGCCCTCCTGGCTAACACGGTGAAACCCTGTCTGTACTAAAAATACAAAAAATTAGCTGGGGCTGGGTGCGGTGGCTCACACCTGTAATCCCAGCACTTTGGGAGGCCAAGGCAGGCAGATGACCTGAGGTTGGGAGTTTGAGACCAGCCTGACCAGCATGGAGAAATCCCATCTCTACTAAAAAAATACAAAAATCAGTCGGGCATGGTGGAGCATGCCTATAATCCCAGCTACTCGGGAAGCTGAGGCAGGAGAATTGCTTGAACCAGGAAGGTGGATGTGGCAGTGAGTTGAGGTTGTGCCATTGCACTCCACGCTGGGCAACAAGAGCGAAATTTAGTCTCAAAAAAAAAAAAAAAATTAGCCAGGCAATGTGGCATGCGCCTGTCTTCCCAGTTACTCAGGAGGCGGAGGCAGGAGACTTGCTTGAACCCAGGAGGCGGAGGTTGTAGTGAGCTGAGATCGCACCACTGCACTCCAGCCTGGAGACAGAGCGAGAATCTGTCTCAAAAAAAAAAAAAAAAAAAAAAAAAAAAAAAAAAACTTTTCCTGTGGGAAGGCTTAAGGCTGGAGCTTGAGTTTGTTCCTTCCAATGCCCAGACTTCAGGTTTGATTCCCTCTTCAATCAGGGGACAACAAATGGTTAACCTTCCCCCATATTCATGTAGATAATAGTTCCAGCTTTGGTTAATATGTCCCTCCCTAATAAGAGTATGGGACTTTCAGGCACAACAAGAAAGGCATGTGAAAAGAGCAAAGTCTCCCAATTACAACTGAGGAAGTGGGAGAAATACCTGGTTACAGGCTGTCCCAGGATTCCTCTTATAGTAACGGGCCTTGAGGACAGCTGTCCAGGACAGGAGATTAACACTGAGAAAGCCGTGCCGGTGTCCAGGAGGAAGTCAATTTCCTGGCCCTCAATGGTTAGACATACCTGGGGCTCAGTGAGAGTGATGACATGGTGACATGATGACATGCCCGCTTGGGTCCCCTTCCACGCTGTGGAAGCTTTGTTCTTTCATTCTTCACAGTAAATCTTGCTGCTGCTCACTCTTTGGGTCTGCACTACCTTTATGAGCAGTAACACTCACCAGAAGGGTCTGCGGCTTCATTCCTGAAGTCAGCGAGACCACGAACCCACCCGGAGGAACAAAACCCCAGAGGCACCACCTTTAAGAGCTGTAACACTCACTGCGAAGGTCTGTGGCTTCATTCCTGAAGTCAGCAAGACCACGAGCCCCCAGAAGGAAGAAACTCTGGACACATCTGAACATCGGGAAGGAACAAACTCCAGACATACCATCTTTGAGAACTGTAACACTCACCGCAAGTGTCTGTGGCTTCATTCTCAAAGTCAGTGAGACGAAGAACCCACCGGTAGGAAACAATTCCAGACACACTAGCACAGTAGCAAAACCAGGAAACTGACTTTGGTATAATATGTGTCCATACTTCTATGCCTGTGTCTTATCATACTTGCAGGTTTATGTAACCACCACACAATCCAATGAGAGCTATTCCATCCCACAGAGCTCTCCCACCATGCTGCCCTTTAGCGTCATGCCTTACTCCTTACACATTATCACCCTGACAACTGACAACCACTAATCTCTTCTCCACCAATCTCTAGAATTGTGTCATTTTGAAAATGTTACATAAATAGAATCACACAGTACGTGATTTTTGTGACTGGCATTTTCCCTTCAGCATAATGTCCTTGAGATCCATCCGAGTTGTTGCATGTATCAACAGTTTGCTCTTTTTTATTGCTAAGGAATACTTCATTAGATGGAGCCACTGCAGTTTAACTATTTGCCTTTTGTGGGACATTTTGGCTGTTCCTAGTTTTGGGGCAATTACAAATAAAGCTGTTGTGAACATTTGTGTAAGATTTTTGTGTGAACATGTATTTTTATTTCTCTGATATAAATGTCCCAGAATGTAATTCCTGGCTCATATGGCAAATATATGTCTAGTTCTTCAAGGCACCAGCCAAACTATTCTCTAGAAAGACTATGCCATTTTACATTCTCACAATCAATGTATGTGAAATCCAGTTTTTCTGCATTCTCACCAGCATTTACATTGTCATTTTTCTAAAAAATTTAGCTGTATTAAGAGGTTTGGGAGCTGGGGGCCGTGGCTCATGCCTTAATCCCAGCACTTTGGGAGGCCGAGGCAGGTAGATCACGAGGTCAGGAGATGGAGACCATCCTGGCTAACACGGTGAAACCCCATCTCTATTAAAAATACAAAAAATTAGCTAGGCATGGTGGTGGGCGCCTGTAGTCTGAGCTATTCGGGAGACTGAGGCAGGAGAATGGCGTGAACCCAGGAGGCGGAGCCAAGATAGCACCGCTGCACTCCAGCCTGGGCGAGAGAGGGAGACTATCAAAAAAAAAAAAAAAGATGTGTAGCACTATTACATCAAGGTCTTCATTTGCATTTCTCTGAAGGCTAGTGATTGGCATGTCATTCATTGTGCTTATTTGCCAGGTACATATATATCTTCTGTGATAAAATGCTTCATATCATATCTTTTGTCCATTTTGTCATTAAATTTCATAGTCTGCAGGCTATAGATTTTATAGCAGAGTTTTTATAGTTGATTATGTATTCTAGATAATGTATTCTTGGTAATATATGCAGTTTTAAATATTTTCTCCATATCTCTAGCTTACTTTTCATTTCTTAGCAGGATACCTTACAGAAAAACAGGTTGTTTTTTTTTTTTTTTTTGATAAAGCCACATCTATTGATTTGATTTTGTTTGTTTTTTGTGTTTGTGGGTTTGGTTTTTTTTTCCCTGAGACAGAGTCTTCCTCTATCGTCCAGGCTGGAATGCAGTTGCGTGGTCTTGGCTCACTGCAAGCTCCGCCTCCCGGGTTCAGGCCATTCTGCCTAAGCCTCCTAAGTAACTGGGACTACAGGCGTCTGCTACTAAGCCTGGCTAATTTTTTGCCTGGTCTGTGTTTTTGTTTTTTACCCGTAGCGCTTTGGTGTCATGTCTATGAACTCAGAACTAGACACCAGGCCCTAGCTCCTGACGATTTTCTCATATGTTTTTTCTAAACCTTTAACATGTAGACATGATTTAATTGGGGGCAAATGTTTTCATAAGATGTGAGAATTTGTTAAGTTTCTTTCTTGCATCTTTTTCCTTTTGCTTCCTTTTTTATTTTATTTGGTTTTGTTTTTGTCTATGGATTTCCACTTTCTCCTGGACTGTATTTTGAAAAGATACAGACTATATTACCTCCATTGAATTATTATGATTCTGTGTCAAAATGAGTTGGCATAGGTGTTTCCCTTTGTTGGTCAGGTTGGTCTGGAAATCCCAACCTCAGGTGATCCGCCTGCCTTGGCCTCCCAAAATGCTGGGATTACAGGTGTGAGCCCCAGAGTTCTGCCCTCATATGCTTTTTTTTTTTTTTCCATCTTGCTTTAGGTTATTTTGGACTACTTTTTTAGATTCTTGAGGTGGGAACTAAGATTATTGGTTTCTGACCTTTTCTCTTTTTCAGTGTGTACATTTTGTACTACAAACAGTTTTTGAAAGCACTGCTTTAGCTATGTACCAAAGATTTTGATATATTTTCATTTTCACTTAGTTGAATACATTTTTTATTTTCCTTAAGACATCTGTTTTGATCCACAGGTAATTTAAAAGTATGTTATTTAGTTCCCATGTGTTTGGAGTTCTACCGATTTTCTTCACGTTATTGATTTCTGGTTTAACTCCATTGCTTCCAGAGAACACAGTCTGTATGATTTCAATTCTTTCACATTTGTTGAGGTTATTTTATGGTCCAGGGTATGATCTACATTGGTAAATATTCCATGGACAGTTAAAAATGTGTATTCTTCTGTTTGGTGTGGTGGTCTGTAAATGTCTATTAGATCTTATTGGTGGATAGTTTTGTTGGGTTTCATTATCTGGCTGAGTTTTTGTACAGTTTTATTAATATTTCAGAGATGGTTTGTGAATTCTCAAAGTTTAACTGTGTATTTATCTATTTCTCCTTCCAGTTCTGATAATTTGCTCTACTTATTTGTAACTCAGTTTTTGCTGCACACACATTTCGAGTTGCTATGCCTTGGTTCTGAATTAACACTTTTATCTTTATTGTTTCTGTTTGTCTCTTAGAATATCCATTGCTCTGTGTATTTTATGTTATCTGATATTATAGCCATTTATGCTTTCTTTGACAGATGTTTGTATGGTTTATTTTTTTTCCATTCTTCTATTTCAGCCTTCCACTTTTGTAATATTTGCAGTAAGTTGCTAATAGTGAGAAGCGAAGCCAGCTGGACTTCTGGGTCGGGTGGCAACTTGAATAACTTTTCAGTGGCAAGGTAGAGGTTTGTATTCTTAGTAATATCTGTGGTTTTAAATATTTTCTTTTAAAATATTAAAAGAAGTTTGTAAAAGAGGTTTGTAAAATGCACCAATCAGTGCTCTGTAAAAACACACCACTCAACGCTCTGTAGCTAGCTAAAGGTTTATAAAATGTACCAATTAGCACTCTGTAAAATGGACCAGTCAGCACTCTGTAAGATGGACCAATCAGTACTCTGTAAAATGGATCAATCATTAGGACATGGATGGGGACAAGTAAGGGAATAAAAGCTGGCCACCCCAGCCAGCAACAGAAACCTGCTCGGTTCCCTTCCCACACTGTGGAAGCTTTGTTCTTTTGCTCTTCACAATAAATCTTGCTGCTGCTTGTTCTTTGGGTCCCTGCCAACTTTAAGGGTTGTAACACTCACTGGGAAGGTCCATGGCTTCATTCTTGAAGTCAGTGAGATCACAAACCCCATTGTTAAAGTCAGTGAGACCACGAACCCACCAGAAGGAACAAACTCTGGACACAATAGGTACTATATCTATGGTTCATTATTTTTCACTCTGATGTTTGTCTTTTCAGACAATTTACATGTAATGCAATTGTTAATATGTGACTTCTTATGACTGCCATCTGTTTTTTGTTTTCTTTTTTGTTTCCTTTGGTTTTAGCTTCTCTGTTTGCTTTTCCTGTTTTTTGATATGTTCCTTAAGCAATTTTTAGAATTCCATTTTGTAATCAATCATTTTATTGGTGTATCTCGTATAGTTTTTGTGATTTATCTATTAACATAACATAATGTACTGGTGCTGACATTTTGTCAATTCGACTAAAGTGTAGATACTTTGCCTCCTTTATATTCCTTTCCATTCCTGCATTTATAATAGACCTTTTTTTATTTTCTCTACTTGCATCAAAAACCACATCTGACAATGTTGTAATTTTTGCCTCAACCATCAAATTAATTTACAAAACTGAAGAAAAGTCTGTCGTCTCAACCCATATTTTTAATCATCCTATCGTTTATTTTTTTTCCTGATCGTCCAGGATTTCTTCCATTATCATTTCTATTCCAGTTCAAGCACTTCCTTTAGCTCTTGTTTTAGGATAAGTCAGCAAATTCTCTTGATTTTCCTTTCTCTAAGAATGTCATGGTCGGGCGTGGTGGCTCATGCCTGTAATCCCAGCACTTTCAGAGGCCAAGGCAGGTGGATCCCCTGACTCAGGAGTTCGAGACCAGCCTGGGCTACATGAGCAAACCCTGTCTTGGCCGAAAATACAAAAATTAGCCAGGCGTGGTGGTGCGTGTCTGTAATCCCAGCTACTCAGCAGGCTGAGGTGTGAGGATCGTATGAGCCTGGGAGGCAGAGACTGCAGTGAGCCATGGTCGTGCTACTGCCCTCAAGCCTGATGAAAGAGCAAGACTCCATCTAAACAACAAAACAAAACAAAAACAAAGAATGTCATGATAGAACCTTGATTTTATAATAATATTTTTCTGGTTATACATTCTAGGTTAACATTACTTTCAGCCATTAAAATAACTTGTGCTACTTCTGACTGGGCTGCATGATTTCTAATGAGCAATCCACTGTTATTTAATTTATTTTCTCCTATGCAGGAGATGTCATTTCTCTCTTGTTGCTTTCAAGAGTTTTTTGGGGGAGGCTGAAGCTGGAGAATGGCGTGAGCCAGGAGGCGGAGCTTGCAGTGAACCGAGATCATGCCACTGCACTCCAGCCTGGGCTACAGAGCGAGACTCTGTCTCAAAAAAAAAGAAAAAAAAAAAGGAATTTTTTTTTTGGTCTAAATTCCTTTGGATTTATCTTCGTTTGGGTTTGCACAGATTCTTGAATTTTTACATTTAAGTCTTTGTCCATATTTGGAAAATAGTCAATCTTCCTTCAAAGACTCTTTGGGCTTCACCCATTTGTCATATCCCTTTAAGACTCCAGTGACACAAATTTCATATCTCTTGTTATAGTCTTACAGATTTATCAGCATGAAATAATATGAACAACTTTACAAAATAAATTTGCATGTAATGAATAAATTAGTCAAAATGTACTATGTACTGAAGCTGACAAATACCATAAAATATGAAGAGTTCCACATCTTATAGAGAAAGTAAGCCCATTCCGTAAAGCTTTCCCAAGACAAAACCGCAGGTTCATCCAGTTTCAGTAACTATTTTCAACTATTTAAGGAAAAAACAACACTAACTTTATGCAAACTTCAAACATATTTGAAAAAAGGAGAAATACTTGCAGTTATGTTTAATGAGATCTGTGTAAACTTTAAGACCTGAAAAGAACTCTACAACAAGTAGGCATTTGTGGACCAATAACTCTTATGAGCCAAGTTCTTAAGAAAATATTAGCCAGCTGAATTCAGTGATATAAAAGATGGCTACTACCTCATGACCAAGTGGAGTTTATTGCAGAAATTCAAGGTTGTTGGCACATGTGAGAATCAATTACTGTGATTCACTACATTAGCTGAAGGAAGGAGAAAAGACATGCAACCACCTTGATAGAGTCTTGAAGTATTTGAAAGAATTCAGCATTTGGCCTTAATTTTTAAAAAATCTGGCCAGGGGTGGTGGCTCATGCCTGTAATTCCAGCACTTTGGGTGGCTGAGTTGGGTGAATCGCTTCAGGTCGGGAGTTCGAGACCAGCCTGACCAAAAGGAGAAACCCTGTCTCTAGTAAATATACAAAATTAGCCAGGCATGGTGGCGCGTGCCTGTAGTCCCAGGTACCCAGGAGGCTGAGGCAAGAGAATTGCTTGAACCTGGGAGGCAGAGGCTGCAGTGAGCTGAGATTGCACCACTGCACTCCAGCCTGGGCAACAAAAGCAAAGCTCCGTCTCAAAAAATAAATAAACAAAAACAAAAATCTGTTTGCAAACTTGTATTTAAAAGGTATTTCTTCAGTCTAAGAAATGGTTGCTAACCTATTGCACACATTAGTCTCAGCAGTGAAATAAATGTAAAACTGTCTCTCATATCTGCAGTAGTAGAAGAGTTAGACAATGAAAATGGCAAGAAAAATATATGAAAGAGATAATAATTGCATCCAGGTAAAGTTGTCATTATTTACTCTTGACCTAATCAGGTACTTAGAAAATAAAAAATAATAGACAAACTCATAGATTTAATAAGTAAATGTAAATAAGGTTGCTGGATACAAAGTCGCTATACATTAAACCAATTATGTTATTGATATAGTTTGGATGTTTGCCCCCTCCAGATCTCATGTTGAAATGTAACCTCCATTGTTGCATTCTTTTATAATACAAGAATTTAAAACAATTTTTTTTTCTAAGGACTGCTTTGGTTGCATAACAAAAATTTTATATACTCATTTCAGTATTATTTTATTTAAAATTATCTTCTAATTTTCCTTCTGATTTTATTTGACAAGTCATAGATTATTTAGAAACATATTCTTTTACTTCCAAAAATTTGGCCAATGTTCTTCATCTTATTTGTAATTTGATAAGACTGTGTTCAGATAATATACTCTGTATGATTTTATGCTTGTGAAAGTAATTGAGACTACTTTTATCGTCATAGTATTTGTTCTATTTCATGGATAATCTTTGTGCAATATAAATAAATAAACATTCTGTAGTTCTCAGATGTCAGTATATATGTCAATTACAAATGCCAGCTCAGTCAAGATGGTTGAAAGATGGTTCCTATCTTGATTTCCTTCCTGATCTTTGTTTGCACGAAGCTACAGAGATGTTTGTTGTCTTCTTCTACCTCCCTAGTCCCCACACCACCAGCATGAAGTCAGAAAACGTTCTGGAAGGAAACTCAGCTGGCAGGGTAAAGTAGATATATGTTATTCAGGGGGCCTCTATAGATTGTAATGCAGCACACAAGCCCACGGGGCTGTTTACAACTCAACTGCTTTGTCCTCAGTTCCTATCTCCCTTCTCAGCCAGGCTCAATATTTCCCTCCGTTAAGATTTCGTAGAGGGGTCAAAGAATAAGAGTGGACATTTGTCCCTGCTCACCTAAGTGGAATTTATTTATCTCCGGAATTTGGAATTTTTATACTTTTTGATCTATGGCTCAATAAAATTTTAAAAATAAGATTATTTTCCAGTTTATCCATTTAGTCTAGTCTATATATTTTTTTGTTCTTATAGTAACAATGACAATTCTTATAATTTTCTACTTCCTAATTGGCATTGTTATATGATTTTTTTTCAATTCATGTTGATAGTCCTACATAATTTACTTAAAGCCCTGTATATTATTCCTTTCTATGTCTATACCACAATTTACCTTTCCTCTAAATATTGAGAATATTTCCTTTCTCTCCTGCTACATTTTTTATATGTCATCATGGACGTACAAGGAAAAATGTACTGAGACTGTAAAAACCTAGAGTGGAAATACTGTATTATCCAAACGACTCAGGGTTACATCAATCTATGCTCACAGTGCCCCACAGGACACCAAATGTCATCCTGCAGTGTGCTGTCACTTCACATGCTGCATAGTTTTTAGTACAAAATTTTAGTACAAAATTTTTATAATCAAGACAAATTAATCAGTTTTTCTTTTAGAATTTCAAAAGGTTTTTGTTATTGCAAACCATGGCTCAAAACGACCAATTTTAGATTTCTTTGGGCTCATGTAGGATTGTTTCCTGAAGACAGATGTTTAGAATGGGATTTTTGTTATTTTCATCAAGCATGTAACAATTGCATTTTGAGTTTTAACAGCACACTGCCATCCACTCACAATCCTAATAATATAGGAGAATCTATTCCCATAGAATCTTCTAAATCCTTGATTTTAAAACAAGCTATTGTATTTTCCAGTTTTTTGGGGGAGAAATTGCTGTTTGAATTTGGATTTTTCCGTTCATTGGTGAGTTTGAGCAAATATTTGACTATTGGAATATTCTCTTCTATAGTCAGTCTATATCTTTTGCCCAATTTTCCGTGGCATTTCCATTAATTAATTTATTGATTAATTAGCAATTTTTCATAAGGAAGTTAACCCATTGTCTGTCTTATGTGATCAAATTTTTTTCTGAGCGTCATATACTTCTTTTAATTTTGTTATTTTCTTCATGCAAAGAAGTCAGTAATTTTCTTCAAATATTTTTTCATTTGTATCTTCTGGATTTTGTCTTGTTTACAAATCTTATTTTTTAAGAAAGAATTATTTTAACAGGATTCCTAAGGCTTCATTTACATACTATGAGATTCATTCCTTCCATATGTAAAATGTAATGATCTTAGTAAATCAGTACATTCGTGCAATTATCACAATAATTCAGGTTTTTTAAAAACATTTCTGTTATGTCCAAAATTTCTCTATTTACAGTTAATTCCCACCGATACCCCAAGCCTTAGGCACCCAATGATCTGCTTTTTGCATCAATCAATTTACCTCTTCTACGTATTTCAAGTGAATGAAATTATACATTATGTAACCTTTTGTGTCCAGTTTCCTTCACTTAGTTAACATTATTGAAGTTCATCAGTTTTGTAGTATGTATCATCATTTTGTCCCTTTTCATTTCTTTTTATTTATTTTCTCTTTTTTCATTTGTGTAAATTTATAAGGTCCAAGTGTAGTTTTGTTACCTGTGTAGATTGCATAGTGGTGAAGTCAGTGTTCCACAGTATCCATCACCCCAATCACATGCATTGTACCCATTAAGTAATCTCTCATTACCCGGAGTGCAAGTGTTGAAACTTGCCTTGGGAAAACTACCCTCATGTTCATGGTATCTCCCCTGCCAGTTAAGTCTGGTTTTGTTCCCTTTTATTGTTGAATGATATTGCCTTGCATGGATGTAGTTTATCCATTTTGTTATTCCATTTACTAGTTGAAGGATATCTGGATTGTTTTCAGTTTGGGCCTACTATGGCTAATGCTGTTCTGAACTCTTAAACATGTATCTTCATGAGGACATACATTTTTATGTCTCTTAGGTAGATTCCAAGGAGTGAAATTGCTGGGTCATATGGCAAACATATGTTAAACTTTTAAAGAAATTGCCAAATTTCCAGGTATTTGTAAAATCGTACACTCCCACCAGCAACACATAAGGGTTTAGAAAGTCTGTTTGTCTTCAAATATAATTACAATGATGATAGTATTAGAAATAACATCTGTCTTGTGAATTTTATATTTTCTCTTTATGTTTCAATTTTTATTCATCCAGGATCCATTTGGTGAAAGAAATGACTTTGGAATACAACTTACCACAAACTGAAACTAAATCTCAACTCTTTCTGGTTCTAATTCTAGACTCTGTTTTACTGGCATATTTAATAAAAAATAAAGAATAAGTAACACTTTTTTTTGTTTTTTTGTTTGTTTGTTTGTTTGTTTGTTTTGAGACAGAGTCTTTCTGTCACGCAGGCTGGGGTGCAGTGGCATGATCTTGGCTCACTACAAGCTCCAACTCCTGGGTTCACGTCATTCTCCCACCTCAGCCTGTGGAGTAGCTGGGACTACAGGTGCCTGCCACCATGCCTGGCTAATTTTGTTTTTTGTATTTTTAGTGGAGACGTGGTTTCACCGTGTTAGCCAGGATGGTCTTGATCTCCTGACCTCATGGTCCACCCGCCTCAGCCTCCCAAAGTGCTGGGATTACAGGCATGAGCCACCACACCCAGCCAACAGATGTATTTTTTGAAATAAATGTATAGTATGTTTTAGCACCTTATAGAGCTAGTCATTCCTATTCTACTTTTTCTCAAAACTTTCCCCGTAAAAACAACATGTCAGCATACTGAATTGAGTTCTCATATCAATCCTTTTTCCTTGCTTTTCTGTTTTATTCTAATTGAGTTCATGGCAGACATTTAATGCTCAATACATATGTATTAAAAGAGATCCAAAACGCTGAATGGAGGATGCCTATCAGGAATCTCTAGGCCTTCATGTTTAATTTAACTACAAATACTAACAACCTAAGAGTACCACAATCTATCATTTCCGTACCCTGAAATCAACCTCTCCTACTCTAGCCACCATTTCTTTGCTTTTAAAAATGTATGATTTTGCTCCTTTTCTCCCCATGTGCATCAGGCCCACTCTACAAAGGTTGAATCCTGGCTTGTCTGAGCCCGTGTGATCCCACGGTCATTCCAATGAGAAAGTGGGTACTGGGAATACTCTGGAAACAGTGGAGTTGCTCCTTATAAGGGCACACAGGAAAAAGTACTATCCTTTTCCTTTCTCTGGGAGCTGTTGTGAAAGAATAAGAAACCTAAAGCTGCTGCAGGGGTCCTCCTACCATCGCAGGAAAGCTGACGTGCTGTGTGTGACAGAGAGATGAGCTATGAAGTGCCAGGGTCGCTGGTGATGCCACTGGCCTGCTGAGTTGAGCAACCCTGGAGATGCCCAGCCTCGTATCTATCACCTATGTGAGATCATGGGTTAAAGAAAAATAAAGCCCACTAGGTGGGATTTCCTGCTATTCGCAGCAGAAGCATCTTCATTCAAATATTCATCCCACATATTTTAGTTCCACACCACAAGTCTCATATAAAATGAGATAAATCATTTCCTCCACTTAGGGAACAAGGCCTGTTTGTTCCAACGCTGGGATCAAACAGAACAGACATAATTACCAGCTTAATATATTTCTATAGGGTTTATGTTCTTATAGGATTTATATGTACTTGTACTAATGTGTATGTACAAGTAACATATAACTAAAAATAAAATATGCATAAAATAAAAGTTGAATTTGATTGAAAACAAGTTTCCTCTGACAGTAGAGAAATTATGCTCAAATGATTATTACTTTGAAATAGACTTTTGCATTGAGTATGTACTTTTTAGATTTGACATATTTGATACTCTCAGAACACAATGGAGAACCCTCCATCTTCTAAATTTGTCTTTCTCTGAAATCTGTACAAGTCCTTTGGTAATACTATATTACTGAAGTCTCTGGAATGAAAAACCATATACTAATTTACAGTAATAGATACACAATACGGTAGACGGGATTAAGAAAGAGCTCTGGGCCGGGCGCAGTGGCTCATGCCTGTAATCCCAGCACTTTGGGAGGCTAAGGCGGGTGGATCATGAGGTCAGGAGACCAAGACCATCCTGGCTAACATGGTGAAACTCCGTCTTTACTAAAAATCCAAAAAAATTAGCCGGGCATGGTGGTGGGCGCCTGCAGTCCCAGCTACTGGAGAGGCTGAGGCAGAATGGTGTGAACCTGGGAGGCGGAGCTTGCAGTGAGCCGAGATCGCACCACTGCACTCCAGTGTGGGCGACAGAGTGAGACTCAGTCTCAGAAAAAAAAAAAAAAAGAAAGAAAAAGAAAGAAAGAGTTCCGATGTACTTGCTAACTGGTTTCTCATCTCATGTTGGCCAAGTTTCTTTCAGTTGTTACAGTCTCTTCTCAGTTTTTATGCATTGCCTTTGTAAACGTTAGGTTTACTTTTTTAACTGACAAGTACAAATTTTATAGTGTATTTATGTTGTAGAGTCAAAGTTTTGATATATGCCTATAGCGTGGAAAGTCTAAATCAAGATATTAAACATATGCATTACGTCACATACTCATGACATATACATGAAAACCATTGTTCTATTGGGAAATAATCTTCCCTTTTTCTTTTCTTTTTCTTTTTTGTCCTTGGAGTCAAATGGACCAGATGATTTTTTTCCACCTTCTTTTCTTTTATTATTATTATACCTTAAGTTCTGGGCTACATGTGCAGAATGTGCAGGTTTGTTACATAGGTATACATGTGCCATAGTGGTTTGCTGCACCCATCACCCAATAATCTACATTAGGTATTTCTACTAATGCAATCCCTCCCCAATCCCCCCACCCACAGACAAGCCCCAGAGTGTGATGTTCCCCTCCCTGTGTCCATGTGTTCTCATTGTTCAACTCCCAGTTATGAGTGAGAACATGCAGTGTGTGGTTTTCTGTCCTTGTGTTAGTTTGCTGAGAATGATGGTTTCCAGCTTCATCCATGTCCCTAAAAAGGACATGAACTCATCTTTTTTATGCTGCATAGTATTCCATGGTGTATATGTGCCACATTTTCCTTATCCAGTCTATTATTGATGGGCATTTGGGTTGGTTCCAAGCCTTTGCTATTGTGACTAGTGCCACAATATACCTACGTGTGCATGTGTATTTACAGTAGAATGATTTGTAATCCTTTGGGTATATACCCAATAATGGGACCGCTGGGTCAAATGGTATTTCTAGCTCTAGATCCTTGAGGAATCGCCACACTGTCTTCCACAATGGTTGAACTAATTTACATTCCCACTAACGGTGTGAAAACTTTCCTATTTCTCCACATCCTCTCCGGAATCTATTTCCTGACTTTTTAATGATCGCCATTCTAACTGGCGTGAGATGGTATCTCATTGTGGTTTTGATTTGCATATCTCTAATGACCAGTGATGATGAGTATCTTTTCATATGTTTGTTGGCTGTCTTCTTTTGAGACGTGTCTATTCATATCATTCACCCACACTTTGATGGGGTTGTTTTTTTCTTGTAAATGTGTTCATCTGTAGATTCTAGATATTAGCCCTGTGTCAAATGGATAGATTGCAAAAATTTTCTCCTATTCTGTAGGTTGCCTATTCACTCTGATGATACTTTCTTTTGCTATTCAGAAGCTCTTTAGCTTGTACAGGGAGAAGAAAAACAAGTTGCTAAGTCTCCCTGAGCCAATACTACTGCAGAGCACTGATCTTTTATTTTTTATTTTTTATTTATTCATTTTATTAGAGGGAGTTTCACTGTTTTTGCCCAGGCTGGAGTGCAGTGGCATGCTTACCACAACCTCTGCCTCCCAGCTTCAAACCATTCTCCTACCTCAGCAACCAGACTAGCTGGAATTACAGGCATGTGCCACCAAGCACGGCTAATTTTTTTGTATTTTTAGTAGAGACGAGGTTTCTCCTTGTTGGTCAGGCTGGTCTCAAACTCCTGACCTCAGGTGATCCACCCACCTCGACCTGCCGAAGTGCTGGGATTGCAGGCGTAAGTCACTGCCCCTGGCCGACCACAGGCCTTTTCTAAGTGGAGAGGAGGAGTTTTGGTGTAAATTGCTCGATCAGAAATTTGGAGCCAAAGTCTTTCCTATTATTTCTGTCTCATGCCTTATCACCTCTACCATCATTCTAGGAAAGCGAATCTGTTTCTAAAAGAGAATGAAAAGGTATTACCTGTTGGCTGAAGTTCAGAGTGTCCTGGGAAAAAGGGGAAAAGATATACACTTAAAAGATATGGAAGCAGGCCAGGTGCGGTGGCTCATGCCTGTAATCCCAGCACTTTGAGAGGCTGAGTCAGGTGGATCACGAAGTTAAGAGATCGAGACCGTCCTGGCCAACATGGTGAAACCCCATCTGTATTAAAAATACAAAAACTAGCTAGGCGTGGTGGCAGGTGCCTGTAGTCCCAGCTACTCTGGAGGCTGAGGCAGGAGAATCACTTGAACCCAGGAGGAGGAGGTTGCAGTGAGCCGAGATTGCGCCACTGTACTCCAACCTGGTGACAGAATGAGACTCCGTCTCTCAAAAAAAAAAAAAAAAAAGATATGGAAGCAAATCTGTCCTCCAACATAATATCCCAGCCCTAGACCTCCCACCTGAGATTTCTCTAACACCACAACCTACATGAACCAGGGCAGAGAGGAGAAGAAACTCACCATATGACCCATGAAGTGTGAAGTGTCTGTCACAGGATCCAGTGTAATCGCATTAGCCTTAGTGGCTCTGCCTTAATTTGCTCCAGAATCTCCAATCGAAGGATCCCTGCTTGTTAGCCCTTTTTTTAAAAACTCTGCAGGCCACAAGCTATTAAGCTTTGACATAGTAACCATGCACTGATGATTTCCGGATTAGTGAGACACTGGAGGTCATTTGGGGAAAAAAAGGCTTTATCCAGGGCCACTCATATACTGAGAATAGCCTCAGCAAAGCCATAGTTCCTTCTCCAGAAAAATCTGTGGAGAGAGCCAGCTACCAAAAGCTCCTCACCTTTCTGATTCCTGAAGTAAATGAACAGCCCGGCCCCAAGGAAGAGCAGGCCCAGCACAAAGCCCCCGACTCCACTCAGCATCTTGCTCTGTGCAGATTCAGACCGTGCTCCTGAGAGACGAAGCCAGGATTAGTGATTTTTATCCCAAATTGAACCTCTTTAATTGAGATATTGAGATTCAGAGCTTTGAAAATGGAGAAGAAGGCTGCGCTGCAAGAACTGAAATAACTAGCTATTCCTGGGGTGAAAAAGGTTTTCAAATCACACTGAACAGTTACAAGGTTAGACCTCAAACTCATTCAAATATTACAACTTGATGTAAGGCATGACTTCAACGTCTGATCCACAGAAATCCTGAGACTCAAAGAGGCTAAGCAGTTTGTCTAGAGTGACAGAGCTAGTAAAAGGCAGAGCTGGGATTGGACTCCCCTCATGCCAGGAAGGCCCCTACACGTCTCCTCTTCCCAGATCACAACAAACAACTCCAAGCAACAGCACATAAATATAGTCTCAGACCCAGTGGCAGGGCCTGGAGCCCAGGGAGAGTGGGTGACCGTGACCTGTGCCTTCATGGGGAGGTTTAAAAGAGGGTCAGCCTCTCCTGCCTGGCAGGCATGACTGCTTTCCCGGGGGTACAGGTGTTTTTAGAAACGATTACAGGGCTATCCCCAGTGATATGTGCTGATGGAGATGAGAACATGGAGCAAATGAAAATAGGATGTGGGAGAGGAGAAACCTGACACTCTGGGATTAGCAAAGTCCTCTACTTACCGGGTGAGAAATGTATGAAGTCAGAAAGCTGCTCACCCCGTTCCACTGTGAGAGGGCTGGTCACGCTTGGGTGCTCCACTTGGCAGGTGTAAACCTCTCCACTCCGAGGAACTGTTTCCAGCATCACCAGGGGCTGGAAGGTCCAGCCTCCATTCTGGATCAGGCCTGTGGACACCACCCCAGCCTTCTCTTCCTGGCCGTTCCGGAACCACCTGACTTCAATGCTGCCTGGATAGAAACCACTCACAGAGCAGACCAGGAGGTTGTGGTGCTGCAGGGGCTGGGTTTTTGCAGGATACACAGTCACCTTAGGTTGTACTAGGAGAAGAAATGTAGAGGGAATGAGTCAGGAAGACAGAGTAAATCTCCTTGTTTGACTGTTTTGTTTGTCTGCTTCTCTGCAAACCCAGGCTCTGGCCTTGACCAGGCCTCCAGCACAGCTGGCCATGTGGCCTCACAGTGTCATCAGCCTGGAATTTAATCTTTATAGTGGGGACCCATTAGATTTGAGAGATGTTGTGATAAATTATGTTTGTTTCTTCATAGCTTGAAACGGCATGCATTGTCATGGTGTTTACAAATCTTTGAAAGTACACAGTGTCTTAATGAAAACTGATTTCTGAGCCAGGTTGCCGGGTTCACATCCAAGGTCTGCCTTTTTGCTCATTGATCCTGGAAGAGTTTTTCAATTCTTCTGTGTCTCAACTTTCTCACCTATAATGGAGGATAATTATACTAATTTACCTCTTGAGATTATGTGAGGATTAATGTACATACAATATATAAAATGATGAGTTAACATAGTCTTCCTTTTATGAGGTCAGAAGCTTCTCACTCCATTCTGCTGAGAGGGTTCATCACACTTGCGTGCTCCACTGGGCACCTACTTATCATCCTTGTACACCTTGAGAGAAAAATATGATTTAAAGCAATGTGGATAGATAAAGGGGCAGAGTAGGGCCTGGCGTGGTGGCTCACACCTGTAATCCCAGCACTTTGGGAGGCTGAGGTGGGAGGAACACAAGGTCAGGAGATCGAGACCATCCTGGCTAACACAGTGAAACCCTGTCTCTACTAAAAATACAAAAAATTAGCCGGGCACCTGTAGTCCCAGCTACTTGGGAGGCTGAGGCAGGAGAATGGCGTGAACCCGGGAGGCAGAGCTTGCAGTGAGGCAGAGCTTGCAGTGAGCCAAGATTGCACCACTGCACTCCAGCCTGGGTGACAGAGCGAGACTCCATCTCAAAAATAAATAAATAAATATGAGCATTTTACTTTGTACTCAGAATTGTGCTAAGGGCTTTCTATGCTTGATATTTTTATTTAATTCTCACATCAGCTCAGTAAAATAAACACCCTTTTCATGCTTACAGGTGGAGAGAATAAAATGCTGGAGATAAACTTTGCAAAGATACAAAGCTAGTAAATGGTACACTATAGATTAAACCAAATTATATACCTCTCAGGCTCAGTCACTATATCATACTCTTTCACATTCTATTTCTGAGAATAATGTCCCTTGTATTAAAATTATTTATATCCCTATAATTTATGGATGTGCATAGCAGTAAGACTACTTCTTTTAATCAACGGCAGCATTATACAAGTTGAGGAAGATATTGTGTAGCAATTCTAGTTCCTTCAAAAGATTCCCCTCATCATCATCATTACCCTCCTCTGGAAATGACAAGATTTGCATTTGTCCTATGTGATGAGACCCATAGCTCCTGAGAAGTCTCCTTTTTATTAAAGGTAACAGTGGCTTCAAAATTCCTAAATAGAAACTATTGCTCAGAATTATTATTTCATATTTCTCATCATAAAGTAATAAATTTGACCATCTCAAAATAGAAGAAAAAAGTGTTTTATTTACTTTGGAAAAACACAGCTCTATTACTACAGAAAGTTCCAAATTTCTTGGGTAAAAATGACTCTTATCCCTGGATTTGAGAATAACTATGTCTCTATACCCCAATAATAATTCAATACTATTGGAAGTTGTGCAATTGCAACCAGAAGATCACATTTAATTTGGTCAACAGAAAATAATAATTTACTTAGAAACAATTTAGTCCCAGTACTCGGGAGGTGGGAGGATTGCTTGAACCTGGAAGGTCCACGCTGCAGTGACCCAAGATCATGCCACTGCATTCCAGCCTGGGTGACAGAGGGAGATCCTGACCAAAACAAAGGCCAGACGTGGTGGCTCTCGCCTGTAATCTCAGCATTTTGGGAGGCCAAGGAAGGTGGATCACCTGAGGTCAGATGTTCAAGACCAGCCTGGCCAACATAGCAAAACCCAGTAAAGTACAAAAATAAGCCAGGCGTGGTGGCAGGCACCTGTAATCCCAGTTACTTGGGAGTCTGAGGCAGGAGAATCACTTGAACCCACTCTGTAAAAACAGACCAATTAGCACTCTGTCAAATGGACCAATCAGCAGGACGTGGGCAGTGCCAAATAAGGGAATAAAATCTGGCCACCTGAGCTGGCAACAGCAACCCCTTGGGTCTCCTTCCATGCTGTGTCATCTTTGTTCTTTCACTCTTCACCTTAAATCTTGCTGCTGCTCACTCTTTGGATCTGCACTACCTTTATGAGCTGTAACACTCACTGCGAAGGTCTGTGGCTTCACTCCTGAAGTCAGTGAGACCACGAACCCACCGGAAGGAAGAAATTCCAGACACATCTGAATGTCTGAAGGAACAAACTCCGTACACACCGTCTTTAAGAACTGTAACACTCACTGTGAGGGTCCGCAGCTTCATTCTTGAAGTCAGCGAGACCAAGAACCCGCCGGAAGGAATGAATTTCAGACACATGGGTGCCCTTAAGTTCTAGGGGAAGAACTTGCAGACATCACTCTTGCACCAGATGCCAGCCTGGGCCCAGCGAGGGGAGCTGCCTACCCCAGGCTGCCAGAAGGTGTGACATCCACCTGCCAGCTGCACGGATTGGGTGTGAGCACCGCCTTCCTCCCAGGAGGATCCAGGCCTCTGCACTCCAGGCTCTGAATGCCAAGAAGGGCCTCCTGTCTCTGCTTGGGGGGTGTCTGCTTCCACTGCCTGACCTTTCCCAGCTCTCAGGTGCCCACTGTGATCTCAGAGTGCAGTTGGGGCCAAGCCCCAGTGCTGTCACATCCTGGCCCAGTGTGTGCATGCTCAGGGCAGCATTGACACGCCAGCCTCCTGCCACCTCAGCCATGGGGAAGCCGAGGAAAAATGGGTGGAAGGCAACTGCTGCTGGCCTACAGGTGCCCCTTGGCATGAGCAGCCTTAGTGCCATGGATGGCGGTGGGAGACAGACAGCCTCCTGGGCAGAAGGTGGCACAGGTCCCTCATGAGGCCTTTCCTGCAGCCCAGGGAGGGCCTGAAAGATGCTGGCTGGGTTGCCGCTCCTGCTGACAGGATTGGGAACTTGTGCCTTTTCTGGACCTGCCCCATGGCGGTCCGTGGTGCACACTTCCTCCCCTCTGAGGTCTGTTAAAGTCCTGAGCTCAGGCAGTGGAGAGAGGAGAGAGAGAGGACGGGGAGGTGAGGGATGACCTGCTGCGGAGAGGAGTTGCCTTCCCTATGGTCTCCTCTCAGTGGCAGAGTGGAGGTTCCCTCCCAAGGGTCTCCTCAGTTGCAGAGTGGAGCTGCCCTCCCAGGGTCTCCTCTCTGCTGAAAACTGAGGAGAGAACAGGACGATCAGCTGCAGAGTGGAGCTACCCTCTCTGCTGAGAGCTGAACAGGTGTCGGGACAACCTGGCTGTGGAGTGGAGCTGCCAACTGAGGATCTCTGAGCTCTTCTATTGCTCAATACAGCTCCTCTTGGTCCTGCCCACCCTCCACTTGTCTGCATACCTCATTCTTCCTGGACTCAGGGCAAGAACCCAGCATCTACTGAATAGTGAGGCTAAAAAAGCTGTAACACAAACACAGCTGAAACATGCCCCTTGCTCATCATGTCGTGAGCAAAGAGGAGAGAAGAGCTGTGGCTCTTCAGGGAGCCCGAACCTGGGAGCTCACCAAGACAGGGATGTGACTCCCTTTTTGGGGCCTGGGGTTCCTGGAGTCCCCAATCTTCCAGGTGCCACCATGTTCCCCAGTGCCTGCTGTGGCAGCTGCTTGTGGTGCGCCTGGTCCAGCTGCAGCCTCACAGGCAGCTGGCACCCATGCTGGCGCCTAGAGCTGCCCACCCTGCACAGCCAATATTCCTGGCTGTGCACAGTGTCCGGATCACACGCTCATTTGCTCACACATCCCTCGCCACCTGACTCACCCTTGGCAGGTGTGGGATCCAGGCCGGTAGAGTGAGCCGAGTACAGCCTGCCAGGCGAAGTGGGTGGAATGAGCTCAGCTGGCCCAAGCAAAACTCAGGCAAAGGCATTACCAGCCACAGGATTCTGGCAAGAAAACCAACACCGCAAATGATCCTGTAACAGTGACATGGTTAGGCTGGCTCTGTTTCCCCACCCAAATCTCATCTTGAATTACAATCCTCATAATCTCCACGTGTCCATGGTGGCACCTGGTTGGAGGTTATTTGATCTGGGGGCCGTTTCCCCATGCTGTTCTTGTGATAGTGAGTGAGTTCTCATGAGATCTGGTGGTTTTATAAGTGACAGTTCCTCCTACGGGTGCATTCTCTCTCGCCTGCTGCCGTATAAGATGGGCCTCTTCCCCTTCTGCCATGATTGTAAGTTGCCATCCCATCCATACACAACTGTGAGTCAATTAAACCTTTTTTCTTTAAAAATTACCCAGTCTCAGGTATTTTCTTATGGCAATGTAAGAACAGACTATTACAGGTGGCAAAGAAAAGTAATTCTTAATCAATAACATACTGAAATATGGTTAAAGGGAGCACTTTCAAAACTTGTTGCCAATCACCATGCAATGCTTCTGGAATACATTGTGTAGGATTCTTTCTCTACTGTAGAATTTTCCAAACATTCTATGAGGACGTTCTCCATGTATTTATTGTGTCAAGTTTCTAAAAATAATGATTTTTCTGAATATACTATATATTTTGATGGTTCTTTGGTGAATTTTCTGGTGTTTGAACTGGTTATCTGCAGTGAGGGGAGCGGGAGGATTTGTGTGATCCCTTCATCCTGAATTATGTGAAGGTCGACTGTATCAAATAAGCTCTGGAATTGTCAGAGTAGGCAGACAGCCAGAAATGAGCAGGCAAGGGAGCCCCTGGGAAAAGAAGTCTTGGAGTCACTGCCCACTGATAGTCAGCACTGTGCACTAATAGCAAAAAGGACAGGCCACACTGGCTACACCTGGCCTTGTGGTTGGCCCCTCCGTCCCTGGAGGGAACTTATCAGGCCCTAGCCAGAAACAGCCATGGCAGGGACTCTCTCCACTGTTGAAATAGTGCACTCCTCCAATAACTTCCAGTAGAATAGCCTGTTGCTCATTATAACAATAAAAACCACAGCACTAGGTGGAGATTTTAAATATTGAGACATTCAACATGTGTAGCAATATGTACAACCCTAGAGCATACGCACCCGAGGAGTCCTCCCGAAACACGTTTGCAAGTGACACCCCCTCAGGCCCCTTCATGAATAATCATGTGAGATTCTCATAGAGAGTCCTTCAGCCCTGGCTGCTTCTGGCTCCTTCTTTTGAGCAGCCCACTCTGTCTCCTCTTTCAGAGCGTACTGTCTCTTTAAACACACACTGCTACTACTATTTTTCCAGCTGGAACAGCCCAGAACTGTTTTCCACTCCTCCCTAGGAATGTACTTTATTTTCCTTCAATAATCTCTGCTACTCAACCCTGCTATGCATCTCTTGGCTGAATTCTTTCTTCCAAGTTAGACAAGAATGAAAGATTCGTACACTTCTTAGTAATAGAATTAATCAGAAATATCCAGGCTCATTGGGCTGGTCTCTTTCTGAGCATGTGCAGGCAATTGTGTTCTCCTCCTGTGGAGGAAAACACTAAAGCAGGGTTTTTTGTTGTTGTTGTTAAGAGATCTCTACTGGGCAGTGGGCTCAGAATCAGTTTTTGGTTGTTGAGCCTGCAAGTCAATGACATGTCTGTATCGTCAGCAGAGTAAATCTGAAACCCCAGGGTTTGGCCTCTGAGAATGGGTGAAACAGATGGAGAGGAGGAGATGGGGGTAGATCGGGGAGTAGAATGAGAAGACCTACAAATATGACAAGATTTACATATCAGCATTGCTCATTCCAAACTTAATGAGGACTGAGATCAGACTGAATATTGACATTGCCTGTTCTTTAAGAAAAATCCTTGGATGCCTGTTTTATTACCAGGAGAACAGTCTGACTTGTTATTGAAACCATCATATATTTGGATATATGTGTAGTTGGGTAGAAAAACTGAGTAATGGGAGCAGGGGCAGGATATAGCATTAAGATGAGAAGAAAATATTAGAAACACAGTGAGCTCTTGCTAATTTGTCTGTAAAAGTACGACAGTATTTGTTTCTGAAATGGTTATGAGAACCTACCACAAAACATAAAGATGAATTATCCTTGACAGTGTGATAGACTGCAAATAAATATGAGTTAGATTTGGATTTCATCTGGGCTGTATAATTCACTAGCTATGTTTTCATTGATATCTTGCCTACCTTAGCCTTGCCTACTAGCCTCATAAAAATCCTGATAGTAATTTTTACTGCACTGAATTATTATCAGAATTAAAAGGAAAATGTAAGCAAAGTAATTAGGCACCGTATTTGGTGATAATAAAATATTGCACAAACTATACTTTCCATTTGTTTCTCAAAATTTCCACACCTGAATTATAAAAGATAAAAAAGCACACCCGAAGCCAGCACGACCTTGTAAGACTTACTAATAAATAACAAATTTCTCTGCATATGGTTTAGAGAATCCAAGCAGAATTTCTAGCACATTACAGATAGAATAGGCATACATGTTTTTTAACATATCTACAATTTTAATACAAAATAAATAGATGAGTAATAGAGAATGCTGTCAAATGAAGACAAATATGGAATAAAAAAGCAAAAGTAAATCCATATCATTCTATGTAAGGAGATCATTTTTTAGAGTAGTTTTAAATGTACAGAAAAATCGCAGAGAAAGTTCAGGGAGTTGCCACACCCCTTTTTCCCTAAAACAGTCCTCTGTTCAGTTTCTTCTATTATTAACATCCTGCGTCATTGTGGTACACTTGTTACAACTGATGAACCAATACTAATACTTATTGTTAATAACTCAGGTCCATAGTTAAATTATGGTTCATTCTTCTTATACAACTCTATGGGTTCTGATAAATACATAATGCCATATATTCACCATTAAAGTGAAATGGTGGATCTTTGGGTCTTAAAGCTTGAAACTTATATTTGTTTTATCTGAGTTTCTTTCCAAAAACAGATCCTACAGGTCTCTCAAAAAGTATAAAATAACGAACTCACCAGATCATCTCATCCAGACAATGAGACTCCCTGTTCCTCATTCATCATGATTGTTCCCTTACCCCTCCTAGTTCCTGTTTTCCCATACCTAGCTACATTTCTTGCCTGATATATAAACTCCTAATTTTAGTCAGTCACACAGATGGATTTGACACCAGTCTCCCACCTCTTCAGCTGCAGCACTTGATTGAAGATTAAAGCCTTCTTCTTTGGCAATACTCATTGTCATCTCAGTGATTGACTTTCTGTGTGGCGAGCAGCAAGATACAGACTGAAGCCCTTGTGTGTAAGACCTAGAATAAACCTGGTGTTTTAGTAACAAAAGTATCCTGCGAAGTAGTTGCATTGACCTAAAATTGTCACGGACTCCACCTCCTCATTCATTCCTCTTCCTCCTGAACCCCTGGCAACCACTATTTACTGTCTCTGTATTTTTGCCTTTTCCAGAATGTTATATAGTTGTAATCGTATGGGATATAGTTTTTTCAGACGGGCTTTTTCACATAACAGTATGCATATAGGGGCCAGGCTTGGTGGCTCATGCCTGTAATCCCAGCACTTTGGGAGGTCGAGGTGGGCGGATCATGAGGTCAGGAGTTCGAGACCAGCCTGGCCAATATGGTGAAACCCTGTCTCTATGAAAAATGCAAAAATTAGCTGGGCGTGGTGGAACATGCCTGTAATCCCAGCTACTTCGGAGGCTGAGGCAGGAGAATTGCTGGAATCTGGCAGGCTGAAGTTGCAGTGAGCCAAGATTATGCCGCTGCACTCCAGTCTGGGACACAGAGCGAGACTGTCTCAAAAAAAAAAAGAAAAAAAAAGAGAGAGAGAAGAAAGAGTATGCATATAGGTTTTCTCCATGTCTGTTCATAGCTTGATAGCTTGTTTCTCTTTAATGTAGAATAATAACCCGTGGTATAGATAATCCAGAATTTGTTTATCCACTCACTTACTGGAAGATATCTTGGTTGCTTTGAATTTTTGGCAATTATGAATAAAGCTGCTATAAACATTCATGTACACTTGTTTGTGTGGACAGACGTTTTCCACTCATTTGGGTAAATACTTGGGATTGCAATCGCTGAATCTTATGGTAGAGTGTGATTAGTGTTGTAAGAAACAGCCAGAGCATCTTCCAGATGAGGCAGGAGAATAGGGTCTGGACACACGGAACTTAAGGTGGTTTCACGCTGACTTCTGAACAGAACTAAATTCAAAAGAAAACCCTAACTTTCTATGCCTAAGTAACAAAGTAACCAGCGACTACTCCCTTTGCAAACTCTCACCTTTTCTGCTTGGCAGATGGTAAATTGAAAGCACCTCTGATTGGTTGTTTTTTGCAACGAATCAGGTGTTTGCATAGAAGTATAACTGTAACTTTATTTTGGCCTCTTATTGGTTGCAGAGTTGTTTTCCTCAAAATTTCTACAGCCTAGTGATAAAAATCTAAGAAAAGCAAGATAAAGCAAGCACAAACCAAGGTGGCATAACCTTGTAAGACTTACAAATAAATTATAAGTTTTTTAATCTATAGTTTAGAGAAAACTGACTCAAAAATGTTGCAAATAGAGTAAGTTTTTGTTAACATATCTACAATTTTAATATAAAATAAATAGATGAACAATAGAGAATATACTCAAACTCAGACAAGTATAGAATGAAAAGCAAAACTAAATCCATATCCTCCCATGTAATAAGACCGTTTCTAAAGCGGTTTTAAGTGTAGAAAAATATTTCAGAGAAAGTTTAGGGAGTTCCCACATACTTCCTTCCCTAAAACAGCCCTCTGTTCAGTTTCTCCTATTAACATCTTGCATCAGTGTGGCACACTTGTTACAATTAATGAACCAATAATGATACTGTTAGCTGAGGTTCACAGTTATATTAGGGTTCACTCTATTACACAGTTCTATGGGTTCCGATAAATACGTAATGTCATGTGTCTACCATTAAAGTGAAACAAACCCAATAGTCCCATAGATAGTTATTTGGATAAACATAAAAATTGGCCCTTCTGCTCTTAAAATTGAAATTTACATTTTTAAAATCTGAATTCCTTCCTCAAGAAAGGATCCTGAGGTCTCTCAAAAATTATCAAAGAACTTTAACCCAGCAGATCATCACATCCAGACCATGAGATGCCAGTCCCCATCTGGCAATTATGGAAACAATTATGACTGTTTCCTTATTGTCTGGAGTTCTTGTTTTCCCATACATAGTAACATTTCTTCTTTGCTACATAAACCCCTAATTTTAGTCAGTCAGGGAGATGGATTTGAGACTGATCTCCCATTTACCCAGCTGCAGTGCCTGATTAAAAGTTAAAGCCTTCTTCCTTGGCAATACTTGTCATCTCAGTGATGGCTCTGTGTGTGGCCAGGGCAGGAGCTAGACAAACCCAGGGTGTTTCAGTAACAAAAGCATTATACAAAGTAGTTTCCCTAACTATGCCTGAGGCTCAACCTACTCACCCATGCCTCCTCCTCCTGAACACCTGGCTACTTACTGTCTGTATTTTTGCCTTTTTTTTTGTTATATAGTTGTAATTACACAGTATAGAACTTTTTCAGACTGGATCCTTCCACTTAGCAATATGCCTATAGGTTTCCTCCATGTGTTTTCATAGCTTGATAGCTTATTTCTCTTTACTGTAGAATAATACTCCACGGTATGAACATATCACAATTTCTTTATCCACTCACCTGGAGGACACCTTGTGGGCTTCCAATTTTTGGCAATTATAAATATCCATGCACAGGTATGTGTGTGGACATAAGTTTTCCATTCATTTGGGTAAATACTCAGAGGTGCCATTGCTGGACTGTATTAAGAGTACGGTTAGCTTGTAATTACGAAAACAGCCAGAGTATCTTGCAAAGTGACTGTACTGTTTTGCATTCCCATCAGCAATTAATCAAAGTCCCTGTTGTTCTACTTCCTTGCCAGCATTTGGTTTTCTGAGAGTTTTGGATTCCGCCCGAAAAAAATTGCTGTTTTTTTTTTATTTTTTTTTGAGATGGAGTCTCACTGTGTCGCCCAGGCTGGAGTGCAGTGGTGCAATCTCGGCTCACTGCAATCTCTGCCTCCCAGGTTCATGCCATTCTCCTGCCTCAGCCTCCCGAGTACTGGGACTACAGGCACCTGCCAGCACGCCTGGCTAATTTTTTTGTACTTTTTCTGTAAAGACGGGGTTTCACCATGTTAGCCAGGGTGGTCTCAATCTCCCGACCTCATGATCCGCCTGCCTGGGCCTCCCAAAGTGCGGTGATTACAGGAGTGAGTCACTGCGCCCGGCCAACAAAAAATCGCGTTTTAAAAACTTTTTACTTGGAAATCATTATAGAGTCACAGGAAATTGCAAAGCTAGTACAGAGAACATATGCATACCCTTTTGAGAGGTGAAGCCAGCTGGACTTCTGGGTTGAGTCGGGACTTAGAATTCTTTTCTGTCTAGGTAAAGGACTGTAAATGCACCAATCAGCACTCTGTAAAAACGCACCAATCAGCACTCTGTGTCTAGCTAAAGAATTGTAAATGCACCAATCAGCACTCTGTAAAAATGCACCAATCAGTGCTCTGTGTCTAGCTAAAGGATTGTAAATGTACCAATCAGCACTCTGTAAAAACGCACCAATCAGCACTCTGTGTCTAAAGGAATATATATTCACAAATCAGCACTCTGTAAAAACGCACCAATCAGCACTCTATATCTAGCTAAAGGATTGTAAATGCACTAACGAGCATTCTGTAAAATGGACCAATCACTACTCTGTAAAATTGACCAATTAGCTCTCTGTAAAATGGACCAATCAGCAGGATGTGGGTGGGGCCAAATCATGGAATAAAAGCTGATCACCCAAGCCAGCAGCAGCAATCTGCTCGCGTCCCCTTACACGCTGTGGAAGCGTTGTTCTTTGGCTCTTCAGAATAAATCTTGCTGCTGCTCACTCTTTGGGTCTGCACTACCTTTATGAGATGTAACACTCACTGCGAGGGTCCGCGGCTTCATTCTTGAAGTCTGAGACCAAGAACCCACCAGAAGGAATAAATTCCAGACATATTTTGGCAACCAAGAAGGGACTATCACCTATCGCCAACCAGTGAGCACCATCAGACCCCTTTCATGCTATTCTATCCTATTTTTCCTTAGAATTCAGGGGCTAAATACCAGGCGCCTGTTGGCCAGTTAAAAGCGACTAGCACAGACGCCGGACTAAAGACACTGGTGTCAGGCTTTCTGGGAAAGGGCTCTCTAACAACCCTCTGTGCCCGGAATTGGTGGGTTCTTGGTCTCACTGACTTCAGGAATGAAGCCATGGACACTTGTGGTGAGTGTTACAGTTCTTAAAGATGGTGTGTCTGGAGTTTCTTCCTTCTGGTGGATTCATGGTCTCGCTGACTTCAGGAGTGAAGTCACAGACCTTTGCAGTGAGTGTTACAGCTCTTAAAGGCAGCACATCTGGAGTTGTTTGTTTCTCCTGGTGGGATCGTGGTCTCGATGGCTTCAGGAGTGAAGCTGCAGACCTTCACGGTGAGTGTTACAGTTCGTAACGGCAGTGCATCTGGAGTTGTTTGTTCCTCCCGGTGGGTTCGTGGTCTTGCTGACTTCGGGAGTGAAGCTGCAGACCTTCACAGTGAGTGTTACAGTTCATAAAGGTGGCACGTGTTACAGTTCATAAAGGATGCACGTACCCAAAGAGTGAGCAGCAGCAAGATTTATTGTGAAGAGCAAAAGAACAAAGCTTCCACAGCATGGAAGGGGACCCGAGTGGGTTGTCACTGATGGCTCGGGCAGCCTGCTTTTATTCCCTTATCTGATCCCACCCACATCCTGCAGATTGGTCCATTTTTCAGAAAGCTGACTGGTCTGTTTTGACAGAGTGCTGATTGGTGCGTTTACGAACTCTTAGCTAGACACGGAGTGCTGATTGGTGCATTTACAATCATTTAGATAGAAAAGTACTCCAAGTCTCCATCCATCCCAGAAACCCAGCTGGCTTCGCCTCTTACCAGCACTTGCCCCGGGACTGCGGCAAGCCTGGGCACTCCAGCAGCCCAGAGGGAGCTCATCCCCTGATCACGCCCAACAGGTGCCGGGTGTCCACTCTGAGTGTGGGGCCCGCCGAGCCCGTGTCACCCGGAACCTGCACCGACCCGCGAGTGCCACAGGCAACCCTGGCTCCTGCCTGCGCTTCTCACTCCACACCTCCCACGAGCAGAGGGAGCCAGTTCTGGTCTCAGCCAGCCCCAGAGAGGGGCCCCACAGCACAATGGCAGGCTGAAGAGCTCCTCAAGAGTGGCCAGAGTTGATGCTGGGGCCGAGGAGGTGCCAAGAGTGAGCAAGAGCTGCTCGCATGTTGTTACCTCTCACCCCGACTCTTTGGAGTTGGAAGCACTGGTTTGCCTGGAAGCAGCTTCCGTTTTTCCTGTACTTCTGGCCTGAGCTGAGGGTTGACAGAGAGGAAAGCCATTCAGCTCTGGAGTCTCGACAACAAGTTGGTTGACCCTGCGGCCATGAACGGAACTCTCAAAGTCATGTTGTCCAAGTGAGACTCGCCCATTTATCCTATCTACACTGACCCTTGCCTCCTGGGTCCTAATGCCTGTCAGACAAACTTCCTCTTGCCTCTCTTCTACGAGGCGAGTCCTGCTTCTAAAAACCACTCCCTGTGTCTGGTGCTTGCCTACTTTCTCCTATAAGAATGATTTCTACTATAAACCTCAGGACTCTGTTCCCTTCTTTAGGCACCAGACTCACCAATCAGAAAGAAATAATTTTTGCCCAAAGCCCTGTCTGGTGGGTGGGACTATCTGGAATTTTAGGATCCCTCCTCAGACTAGCAGGCCTAACAAAAGTTATTCCTGAAGCTAGGATATGGGGAGCTTCAGAAATGATATCCTTCCTATTCAAGTGGGGACAAAAGGCGTCACTCTTCCAACCCTGGAGATCCCTTCCCTCCCTCAGGTTATGGCCCTCCACTTCATTTTTGGGGCATAACATCTTTATAGGACGGGGTAAAGTCCCAGTGCTAACAGGAGAATGCTTAGGACTCTAAGAGGTTTTTGAGAGTGCATTTATGAGGGCCACTAAATCTGATTTTTCTCGGTCTTCTTTGTGGTCTAGGAGGACAGGCAAGGGCACGGGTTTTTGAGAATGTGTCAGTAAGGGCCACTAAATCCGACCTTCCTTGGTCCTCCTTGTAGTCTAGGAGGAAAACTAGTGTTTCTGCTGCTGCATTGGTGAGCACAACTATTGCAGTCAGCAGGGTCCAGGGACCGTTGTGAGTTCTTGGGCAAGAGGTGTTTCTGCTGCTGCATCAGTGAGAGCAACTATTCCAATCAGCAGCATCCAGGGATCATTGTGGGTTGTTGGGCAGGGGCGAAACAAACAAACCAAAACTGCAGGCAGATGGGAAACACTCAGGCATCAACAGGCTCGCCCTTGAAATGCATCCTAAGTGATTGGGACCAGTTTGATCCACAAACCCTGAAAAAGTGGCCACTTATTTTTTTCTGCACTGTGGCTTGGTCCCAATATTGTCTCTCTGATGGGACAAAATGGCCCCCTGAGGGAAGTATAAATTACAATACTATCCTGCAGCTTGACCTTTTCTGTAAGAGGGAAGGCAAATGGAGTGAAATACCTTATGTCCAAGCTCTCTTTTCATTGAAGGAGAATCCACAACTATGCAAAACTTGCAATTTACATCCCACAAGAGGACCTCTCAGCTTACCCCCATATGCTAGCCTCCCTATACCTCCCCTTCCTATTAATGATAAGCCTCCTGTAATCTCCCCTGCCCAGAAGGAAACAAGCAAATAAGTCTCCAAGGAACCACAAAAACCCCCGGGCTATCGGTTATGTCCCATTCAAGCTGTAGTGGGAGGGGGATTGGGTCCAACCCAGGTACATGTCCCCTTCTCCCTCTCTGATTTAAAGCAGATCAAGGCAGACCTGGGGAAGTTTTCAGATGATCCTGATAGGTATATAGATGTCCTACAGGTTCTTGGGCAAACCTTCCATCTCACTTGAAGAGATGCCATGCTATTGTTAGATCAAACCCTGGTCTTTAATGAAAAGAATGCATGCAGCCCGAGAGTTTGGAGATACTTGGTATCTTAGTCAAGTAAATGATAGAATGACAGCTGAAGAAAGGGACAAATTCCCTATTGGTCAGTAAGCTGTTCCCAGTATGGATCCCCACTGCTACCTCGACTCAGTTCATTGGGACCTCGACTCAGTTCATTGGGACTGTTGACCTGTGTTCTAGAAGGACTAAGGACAATTATGAAAAAGCCCATGAATTATTTAATGGTGACCACCATAACTCAGGGAAGGGAAAAAAAATCCTTCTACTGTCCTGGAGCAGCTATGGGAGGCCTTAAGAACATATACTCCCCTGTCACCTGACTCACTTGAGGGTCAATTGATCCTAAAAGATAAGTTTATTACCCAATTAGTCACAGGAATCAAGAGAAAGCTCCCAAAGCGAGCCCTGGGCCCTGAACAAAATCTGGAGGCGTATTAAACCTGGCAAACATGGTGTTCTATAATTGGGACCAAGAGGAACGGGCCCAAAAGGAAAAACGAGATCAGAGAAAGGTCGCAGCCTTAGTCATGGCCCTCAGACAAACAAACCTTGGTGGTTGAGAGAGGACAGAAAATGGAGCAGGCCAATCACCTGGTAGAGCTTGTTATCAGTGTGGTTTTCAAGGACACTTTAAAAAAGATTGTCCAATGAGAAACAAGCTGCCCCCTCGCCCATGTCCACTATGCTGAGGCAATCACTGGAAGGTGCACTGCCCCAGAATGTGAAGGTTCTCTGGGCCAGAAGCCCCCAACCAGATGATCCAGCAACAGGACTGATGGTGCCCAGGGCAAGTGCCAGCTCATGTCATCACCCTCACGAGCCCTGGGTACGTTTAACCATTAAGGGCCAGGAAATTGACTTCCTCCTGGACACTGGCGCGACCTTCTCAGTGTTAATCTCCTGTCCTGTACGACTGTCCTCAAGGTCCATTACCATCTGAGGAATCCTGGGACAGTCTGTAACCAGGTATTTTGCCCACCTCCTCAGTTATAATTGGGAGATTTTGCTACAGATAGTAAGTATGCTTATCTAATCCTACATGCCCATGCTGCAATATGGAAAGAAAGGGAGTTCCTAACCTCTGGGGGAACCCCCATTAAATATCACAAGGAAACCATGAAGTTGTTGCACGCAGTGCAAAAACCCAAGGAGGTGGCAGTCTTACACTGCCTAAGCCATCAAAAGGGAAGGAGAGGGGAGAACCACAGCATAAGCGGCTGGCAGAGGCAGGGAAAGACCAGCACAAAGGAAAGAGAGAAAGAGACAGAAAGTGTGTGTATGTCACAGAGAGAGAGAGAGAGGAAGTGACAGAGACAAACAGGGAGTCAGAAAGAAAGGAGAGAGAAGAGAGAGAAAGGGAGGAAAGACAGAAAGAGAGACAGAGGAAGAGACAGAGAGACAGAAATTTAAAGAGAGAAGGAAAGAGAAGAAGAGACAAAGGAGTCAAAGAGAGAGAAAGAGATAGAAGTAGTAAAGAAAAAACAGTGTACCCTACTCCGTTAAACGCCAGAGTAAATTTACAACCTGTACTTGATAATTGAAGGTCTTCTCCATAACCCTATACCACTACAATACCACCTTGTTGTCGGTGTAAACAAGAGCATAGCCTGAAAGCACTGAGGCCACTGACAACCCATGGCCTTCCTATCAAAAATCCTTAACCTGACTGCTTGCGGTGGCTGATGCCTGTAATCCCAGCACTTTGGGAGGCCAAGGCAAGCAGATCACAAGGTCAGGAGATACAGACCATCCTGGCTAACACGGTGAAACCCGATCTCTACTAAAAATACAAAAAATTAGCGAGGTGTGGTGTTGGGCGCCTGTAGTCCCAGCTACTAGGGAGGCTGAGGCAGGAGAATGGCGTGAACTTGGGAGGCGGAGCTTACAGTGAGCCGAGATTGAGGCACTGCGCTCCAGCCTGGGTGACAGAGCGAGACTCTGTCTCAAAAAAAAAAAAAAAAAAAAAAATTCCTTAACCCAGCAGGTTTCCTAACAGGTGGTCTAAATCTTAACTAATTACCATACAAAGGTCCAACCAGATCTAGGAGGAACTCCCCTCAGGACAGGAGGATAGATGGCCCCTTCCAGGTGATTAAGGAAAAAAGACACAATGGGTATTCAGTAAGTGATAAGGGAACTCCTGTAGAACCAGAGTTAGGAAAGTTACCTAATAATTGATCTGCTCAAACGTGAGATCTATTTGACTCAGCCAAACCTTAAAGTACTTACAGAATCAGGAAGGAGCCATCTATGCCAATTCTAAGTTAATATGGACTTATTGAGGTCTTACTAATAGTAAAGAATAATTGAAATTGTTGGAACCGAACTGTCGATTCCCTCCTGGGCAGTGGTCGCCGCGAAGGATCACCGACACGAGATTCACAGCAGAGAGTTATTTATTACTAGCGCGCTAGGGTCCCAAGCTCTAAGTTGGCCCTGGGACCCCGACTGCTTGTTACAGGCTGTTTATATAGGCAAACATAAGTTCAAACACAGCTTATGGCGCGAAATTCAAACAAAGCTTAAGGCGCAAAATGATTGGGTCTAGCTATGGCCTGAGCAAGGTGTCTTATGCTAATTGGTTAGAGCAGGACCTTATGAGGTTTTTTCCTGGAGCTGTTGATTCCGGGAACTTCGAGGCAGGGTGGGACCCCCGGAATTGGCAGGGTGGGACCCCATGAGGTTGTTTCCCGGAATTGGCAGGGTGGGACCCTATCAGGGTGGGTCCTTATCGAGGCAGGGTGGGACTCTATCCAGAGCCACCTGGTGTTAATTTTTTTCTATATGAGGCCTAGTTTCTAAGTTTTATGAGGCCTAGTTTCATTCCCTCCCCTTTTTGTGTCAGAGGCTCAATCTTGAGCCTCTTCTTCAGTCCTGAGGGTCTGGTATTGTTGGGTCAGAACCATAGCATGTACTACGTTTAATCTATTTTTAATAAGGGTGAGTAAGCGGTTGAGTATGCATGGCCCGAAAGTCAGGATGAGCGTGAGCAGGATGAGGGGTCCTAAGATGGTGGAGATTAGGGTGCTAAGCCAAGGGGATTGGTTGTACCAATTTTCAAACCAATTTTGCTGAGATTCTCTCTCTTTTTTTCTCTTGTCTAATCTTTCTCTTAGTTTTGCCATAGAATCTTTAACTACTCCTGAATGATCTGCATAAAAACAACATTGCTCTTTCAGGGCTGCACAGAGCCCGCCCTCTTTCAGAAAGACAATTTCTAGTCCTCGTCGGTTTTGTAATACAACTTCAGACAGAGAAGTCAAGGACTCTTCAAGTTTTGTGATGGATTGTTCTATGGCTCTAAGGTCTTCATCTATGGCTACTCTAAGTTGTTGCAGATGATGGTTACCATGCACTAGGGCTGCTGTCCCAGTCCCAACTCCAGCCGCTACCCCAATTCCTAACATTACGGCGAGGGTGAGGGAGATAGGTTCTCTCTTTGGTCTAGTATGAGTTTTTTGCTCATACCGGAGATCAAAGGAGTCTCCAGAGTGATAGTATACTCGGGGAACAACTTGTACCAACACGCAATAGTGGGTGCCACTGCTAAAAACGGCTGTGGATACACAGGGGGTGAGCCCAGTGTTGCAAGCCCACCAGTCCGTCTTGGAGGGGACCAAATAGTGATTGGAGCTGGGTACTGCCAAGGTTACATTACAAAGATGCTGATGACTAGGGGGCACTTGGCCTATGCAGGTTCCCGACCCAGAAACTTCAGCCAGGGTTAGTTTTCTTTGTTGTTCCCATGCGCATCCAGTAGGATTGGCGGAGTTAGTGAAATTATTAGTGGAGGCAATGCCTTCATAGTAAAGGGGGCCTGTTGCCAGACATAGCCAGCAAGAGGATGTAAATTCTGGCTTTGTCTGGTTTAAAGCGAAGTAGAAGCCCTTTATGAGATTTAGGAGCCTGTCACCTATTCCCAGGTCAAGGGGCCCGCGGGTGACGTTTTGGGCTGAAGGTGTGTATTTAGAGGAGGTGGAGATTAGAGGCGGGGAAGTGCTTTTAGGAGCTCTTGGTTGGGGCTCTCTTGGTGCAGGAACCAGGGGCTTCCTTGTTTCTGATAAAACTTGGTTTGGTCCTACTGCGACAGGGGCTGTGATAGGGCTGACTATTAATTTGATTTGGATAGGGATTCCATACAGTGGCTTTTGGTATAAATATAGGCCCCATATTAACCCGGATATCCAACGGTTATCAGATTTTGCTGCATCTTCAAATTTGATGCGGACCAGATTGCAAGTTTTTGAATATCGGGTTCTGGTGCAGCGCCGGACAAAGGACATGGTTATGTACCAGGGTTTTGTGGCCCATTTGCATTCTCCATCATTAGTAGTTATACAGGACCAACTAGCGCAAAACAGGGCATCTATTTTTCCACAAGTTTTTCTCATTTCTCCTGTCCTGAATCCGGGACAGGCATAGAACCCGTTCCGGCTTACGGACACCCTTCTAGCCTGTTTTCTCCATTCTCCCCCTTCCATGTCATCTATCTTTGCTATTTTGTCTAGGTTGAAATAGAGGTCAGGGAACCAAGTCCCCATAGGAGCAATTTTTGAGGTTTTATCTAAGACCTCAAGAGTACTAAAATCAATTACCTGCCAGGTCAGGTTATATGGCCGGTGGGGGTTATTACTGTCAGCAACGCAGGGAAGGAGGGCTAGTAATAAGCAAGGGGCTAGATACGAGAGAGTCTTATCTTGAGCGGGTCCTCGGAGCGTCGGAGTCTCCATGTCTTAGGTGGAGTTGGTCCGGGCGTCTCTGGAGCAGCCTTGGCGTGGGATGCATGGATCCAAGTGGAGATTCCGTCAACCTTTATGGCTGTGGGCGTGGTCAGGAGAACAATGTAGGGTCCTTTCCACCGAGGCTCTAGTCCTTGAGTGCGATGCCATCTAATGTAGACAGAGTCTCCCACCTGGAAGGGGTGACTGGTCTGTGGATGTCCTGGTTGGTACAGTTCTGCCAAGGGGGCCCAGATTTGGGCCTGTACTGCTTGGAGTCCTTTTAGCCAGGCCTGTAGGTCAGTCTTAGGATCGGAGGGGGAGAAGGAATTAAGCAAGGTTGACAAAGGGGGAGGTCCTCCGTAGAGGATTTCATATGGAGTGAGCCCAAAACGGTTAGGTGTATTCCGGGCCCTTAACAGAGCTAAGGATAGGAGGCGTCTCCAATCTTTTAAACCAGTCTCTAAGGTCAATTTAGTAAGGGTCTCTTTTATTGTTCTATTCATTCTTTCTACCTGTCCTGAGCTCTGGGGTCTATAGGCACAATGTAATTTCCAATTAATCCCCAATATCCTGGCGAGCCCCTGACTTACCTGAGAAATGAAGGCCGGCCCGTTATCTGACCCAATTACCTTGGGAAGTCCGAATCTAGGAAAGATTTCTTCCAAAATTTTCTTGGCTACTATGTGTGCCGTTTCTTGCCGAGTGGGGTAGGCTTCTACCCATCCTGAAAAGGTATCTACAAACACCAGTAAGTACTTATATCCAGCATAGTGAGGTTTTACTTCAGTGAAGTCTATTTCCCAATAGACTCCTGGGCGGTTACCACGAGTTCGTTTCCCTTCTGGCACTCGGGTAGCCCCAGCGTTTACCTGCTGACAGACCTTACAGGCAGATGTCACTTGTTCTACGAGGGTACTTGCCTTTGGGATTAGAAAGTCAGTTTTTTCAATCAGTAATTTTAGCTTTCGATTACTCAAGTGTGTCCAGGCATGCATCTGCTGGATCATTGCCAGGGCCTCCTTTTGGGGAAGGACTATTTTTCCTCCTTTTTCCCAGTTTTTAGTGTCTTTGTTTTCTATAGCCCCTATGGCCTTTGCTTCTTCCTGATCTTCTGGGGTATAAGTATGTTCAATAGTTATGTGGCTGGTTTCGTCAGGTTCTGTGGCTAGGGTCAGTACTTCCGCCATGGCGGCTTGCCTGGCTACTTGGTCAGCCTGTCTGTTTCCTACTGCGACTGGATCCTGTCCTTTCTGATGCCCGGGGCAGTGAATTATAGCCACTTCTTGAGGAAGAAAAAGGGCTTTTAATAAGGCAATTATTTCAACTTTGTTCTTGATTTCCTTTCCTTCTGAGGTTAGGAGACCTCTTCTTTCATAGATACTTCCATGAGTATGAGCCGTTGCAAAGGCATACCGGCTATCAGTATAAATGTTAGCTTTCTTTCCCTTGGACAGCTCTAGGGCCTTGGTTAGTGCTATTAACTCAGCCTTCTGTGCAGACGTGCCAGGAGGTAGTGATTGTGCCCAAATGGTGTTGTGGCCATCTACTACCGCTGCTCCCGCCCTCCGGGTACCTGAGTCAAGGTAACTGCTGCCGTCTGTGTACCAGGTGTGATCCGCGTCTGGGAGTTCTTGGTCTTTAAGGTCTTCCCGTGTTCCATGGGTCTCAGCCAGTACTTGCCGACAATCGTGTGGGCTTGGTTGGTCTTCCGGTACCGGCAGCAGTGTAGCAGGGTTTAGGGTGACCGGAGGGCCAAACTGGACGCGGTCCATATCCAGTAGGAGGGCCTGGTAGTGGGTTAGGCGTGCGTTGGTTATCCACAGGTCCGGGGGCTGCCGCACTATGGCCTCTAGAGCATGTGGGGTAATAACAGTCAGTGGCTGCCCAAGGGTTAACTTAGCAGAGTCCTTGACCAGCATAGCGGTGGCTGCCATGATACGAAGACACGGGGGCCAGCTGGCCGCCACAGGGTCCAGCTTTTTAGAGAGGTATGCTACCGGTCTTTTCCAAGGCCCTAATTTTTGGGTCAAGACCCCTTTGGCAATCCCTTGCCTCTCGTCCAGGAAGAGGGTAAAGGGCTTTGAGGTGTCCGGTAACCCAAGGGCCAGGGCAGACAAGAGTGCTTGTTTTAGTGCCTCGAAAGCCAATTGATGCTCTGTCTGCCAGGTGAAAGGGGTCCTCTCCTTGGTGAGTGCATAAAGGGGGGCGGCCAGTTCAGCAAAACCGGGTATCCACAAGCGACAGAACCCAGCAGTTCCCAAGAATTCACGTACCTCCCTGGGATTTCGCGGTGGTGGAAGGCGAGCCACTGTCTCTATGCGCCCAGGGGTGAGCCACCTTTTCCCTTCACTCAGGATATACCCCAGATATGTTACCTTGGTCTGACAGAGCTGTGCCTTCTTGGCGGATGCCCGGTATCCTTTTTCACCCAGTGCCTGGAGTAGATGCCTGGTACCTTGTATACAGATTTCCTTTGTAGGAGCAGCCAAGAGGAGGTCATCCACATACTGGAGTAGAGTCACTTCTGGATTTTGGGTCCGGAAGTCGGTCAGGTCTCGATGAAGAGCCTCATCGAAGAGAGTGGGAGAGTTCTTGAATCCTTGGGGAAGCCGGGTCCAGGTCAATTGGCCCGAAATTCCTTTCTCAGGATCCTTCCACTCAAAGGCAAAGAGTTCTTGGCTTTGGGGGGCCAGAGGTAAACAGAAGAAAGCATCTTTTAAATCTAATACTGTATACCAGTTATAGCCTGGTTTTAAGGTGCTGAGTAAGTTGTAAGGATTGGGAACCGTGGGATGGATGTCCATGGTTCTTTTGTTAATTTCTCTCAAGTCTTGGACAGGCCTGTAATCCTGAGTACCAGGCTTTTTTACTGGCAGAAGAGGAGTGTTCCAGGGTGAGCGACAAGGTCGCAACACTCCGAGTTCTAGAAATTTGTTAATGTGCTGCCGAATTCCTATATGAGCCTCTTGGCTCATGGGATATTGCTTGATAGACACGGGCACTGCCGTGGGCTTTAAATCAATTATGATTGGGGCTTGATACTTAGCTAGCCCGAGTCCTCCCGTTTCCGCCCAAGCTTGGGGAAAGTCTTGCAACCAAACATCGGGGAGGCTAGTGATGACCGGAGCGTCGAAAAGCCGATGCTCATCTTGCAGAGACACAGTTAAAATTTGGATGGGCTGACCGTCCCGATCTAATACTTGGGCCCCAGTCTCGGAGAAGTGGATTTGGGCTCCGAGCTTGGTCAGAAGATCTCGCCCCAGGAGGGGGTAGGGGCATTCAGGTACCACCAAGAAGGAATGTGTCACCATTCCTTGTCCAAGATTAACTGTCCGGTGGTTAGTCCACTTGTGCAATTTTCCCCCTGTTGCCCCCTGGACCTAGGATGTGCAGGAAGACAGGGGCCCGTCTGCCTTTGTCAAAACTGAATGTTGGGCCCCTGTGTCCACCAAGAAGGTGGTGGGATGCCCCCCTACAGAGAGAGTTAGCCGGGGCTCGGGGGGGGCTCCAGAGCCTTGACACCCCTATTCGCTATCTTCACCTAGGGTGAGGACAGCGGCAGGTTTCTTTTGGTCTTTAGGACGCTTGGGGCAATCTTTAATCCAATGTCCCCGTTCTTTGCAGTAGGCACACTGGTCTTTTTCCACTTTTGGCTGCCTCCGCTTCTCTCCCTCTCTCCCTGGTCCTTTCTCTCTCACAACTGCCGCCAGGATTTTTGTTAAACGCTTATCCCTCACTCGGTCCCTATGATCCTCTCGCTCCATCTGTTCCTTCGCTAACCTGGCTTCCTTTTCCTCAGGGGTTTCTCTCTTATTATACACTTTTTCTGCCTCCCTAACCAATTCCTGTAATCCATAGGTTTGGATTCCATCTAGCCTTTGGAGTTTTCCTTTTATATCTAATGCAGCTTGGTCTATGAATGCCATAGCTACGGTAGCCTTATGTTCTAGGGCCTCTGGATCGAATGGGATATACATTCGGAATCCTTCCAGAAGCCTTTCCATGAAGGCTGCCGGGCTTTCGTCCCTTTCCTGAGTTATGGTCCTTACCTTGGCCAAATTTGTGGGGCACTTTCCTGCCCCTTTGAGACCCGCCAACAGAGCCTGGCGATAGATTCGGAGACTCTCCCTACCTGGTGCCGTTTCATAGTCCCAGTCTGGGCGGGTGAGGGGAAATCCCTCGTCTATTTCATTGGGAAGTTGGGTTGGGAGGCCTCCTGGTCCTGGCACATTTTTCCGGGCCTCCAGGAGGACTCGCTGCCTTTCTTCAGTGGTTAGGAGGACCTGCAAGAGTTGCTGGCAATCATCCCAAGTGGGCTGGTGAGTGAGGAGAATGGATTCTATCAACGAGGTTAGGGCCTGGGGGTCTTGGGAAAAGGAAGGGTTATGGGTTTTCCAGTTGTAGAGGTCAGAGGCAGAGAAGGGCCAGTACTGGACCGTGCGATTGACAGTACGGAGGGGAAAAAGGGAGGATTGCCAAGTGGAAGGGCCATCTGGGTCCTCAGTCCGCCACAAGCGGAGACGTGGAGGTGTTGGCGGCGGTGTCCGAGGGGTGAGCTTGGGCGGGGCTGGAGAAGGAGACGGGGTGGAGGGAGAGGCCGAGGGAGAAGTTGGAGAAAGGGTAGGGGCTGAGGCGGTAGAGGAAAGAGCTGGGGACAAGACAGGGGGCAAGGGTGAAGCGTAATGTGGAGGTCCCAGAAGGGGGTTCTGAGGTGGAGGAGGCAGGGGGTCAAGAAGGAGGAGATCCCTCTGGGGTTCATCTGGGAGGACTGGCTTAGGCGGGTCCGGATTCCGATTCTTTGGGGCTTCTAAGGCAAGGAGGGTAGATTGGGATGGGGAAGGGGAATGGAGGAAGGGTTTCACCCAAGAGGGAGGATTTCGGACCAGATCCTCCCAAATAATTATGTAGGCCACCTGGTCCTGGTGTCCGAGTGGCCCAGGATCCATCACTTTTGCTTTAACCTGCAAGATAATTGAGAGGTTAAATGTTCCATCCCGGGGCCATTCCCCATGGAGGGTTGGCCATTCGGACGAGCAGAATGTTTTCCATCGTCCCTTACGGACTTCTACAGAGAGGTGGTGGGCTCGAGCCCGGACGTCAGGGAAGTGAGTCAGGGTTAGAGACAAAGGAGTCGTCAACGTCTGTCCCATTTCATCCACGTATAACAAGGACAAAACGAAAGTAACAAAAATAAAGACCAGACAAGTAAGGAGAAGCCGCGCGGCCAGAGAGTGGCGCCACAAGATCACAAAATATTCAGACGGCAGGGGCGGCCTGCCTACAGATTTGAAGAGGCTGACTGAGTCGTCAGCCTTCTCCCAGACTACCGCCAGGGCGTCCCCCGGGGCGTAAGTGGGAAGGTGCCGGACATGTCTGTCCCCCTTCCCCACTTAATTCAGAAGGAGTACTCCCCAGAGTTCAGAGTTAGCCGGCAAGACAGACAGAACAAAACGAAAGTACCTGGTGGGTCCGTTCAGTCAGCAGTCCGTGGCCTGGGCCAGATGGGTCTCCGCCGGATGGGTCGGGGGTCCTCGGACGACCCCACTTCCCGGCCCATGCACCAAATGTTGGAACCGAACTGTCGATTCCCTCCTGGGCAGGGGTCGCCGCGAAGGATCACCGACACGAGATTCACAGCAGAGAGTTATTTATTACTAGCGCGCTAGGGTCCCAAGCTCTAAGTTGGCCCTGGGACCCCGACTGCTTGTTACAGGCTGTTTATATAGGCAAACATAAGTTCAAACACAGCTTATGGTGCGAAATTCAAACAAAGCTTAAGGCGCAAAATGATTGGGTCTAGCTATGGCCTGAGCAAGGTGTCTTATGCTAATTGGTTAGAGCAGGACCTTATGAGGTTTTTTCCTGGAGCTGTTGATTCCGGGAACTTCGAGGCAGGGTGGGACCCCCGGAATTGGCAGGGTGGGACCCCATGAGGTTGTTTCCCGGAATTGGCAGGGTGGGACCCTATCAGGGTGGGTCCTTATCGAGGCAGGGTGGGACTCTATCCAGAGCCACCTGGTGTTAATTTTTTTCTATATGAGGCCTAGTTTCTAAGTTTTATAAGGCCTAGTTTCAAAATCCCAAACTGACAAGGTTTTCAGCAAAAGTAAAGTTTAGTAAAAGTTAACAGTGTAACATGTATTATCCTAACTTCGAATCTTGTAGAAATCAGACCCATCTGTGCCCCTCAAAGCTCAAGTCCGTCAGCACAGAGCCATACAACTAATACCCCTACTTATAGGGTTAGGAATGGCTAGTGCTACAGACACCAGAATAGAAGGTTTATCTACTTCATTATCCTACCCCCACACACTCTCAAAGAATTTCTCAGACAGCTTGTGAGAAATAACAAAATCTATGCTTACTCTACATTCCCAAATAGACTCTTTGGCAGCAGTGACTCTCCAAAACCGATGAGGCCTAACCCTCCTCACTGCTGAGAAAGAAGGTCTGCACCTTCTTAGGGGAAGAATGCTGCTTTTACACTACCCAGTCAGAGATAGTATGAGATGCTGCCTGGCATTTACAGGAAAAGGCTTCCTAAATCAGACAATGCCTTTCAAAGTCTTATACCAACCTCTGGAGTTGGGCAACATTGCCTCTCACCTTTCCAGGTCCCATGACAGCCATCTAACTATTACTCACCTTCAGGCCCTGTATTTTTAACCTCCTTGTCTAATTTGTTTCCTCTAGGATTGAGGTAATCAAGCTACAGATGATCTTACCAATGGAATCCCAAATGAGCTCAACTAACAGCTTCCACCAAGGAGCCCTGGATCGACCCACTGGCCCTTTCACTGGCCTAAAGAGTTTCCCTCTGGGGGACACTACAACTGCAGGACCCCTTCTTCACCCCTATCCATTGGGAAGTAGCTAGAATGGTCATCATCCAATTCCCAACAGCAGTTGGAGTGTCCTGTTTAGAGGAGGGATTGAGAGGTGAAGCCAGCTGGACTTCTGGGTAGAGTGGGGACTTGGAGAAGTTTTCTCTATAGCTAAAGGGTTGCAAATGAACCAATCAACACTCTGTGAAAATGCACCAATCAGCACTCTGTGTCTAGCTAAAATATTGTAAATGCACCAATCAACACTCTGTAAAAACGCACCAATCAGCACTCTGTGTCTTGCTAAAGGATTGTAAACACACCAATCAGCACTCTGTGTCTAGCTAAAGGATTGTAAATGCACCAATCAGCACTCTGTAAAACTGACCAATCAGCAGACTTGGGCGGGGCAAATAAGGGAATAAAAGCTGACCACCCGAGCCAGCAGCAGCAACCCATTTGGGTCCCCTTCCATGCTGTGGAAGCCTTGTTCTTTCACTCTTCACAATAAACCTTGCTGCTGCTCACTCTTTGGGCCTGCACTACCTTTATGGGCTATAACACTCACCACGAGGGTCTGTGGCTTCACTCCTGAAGTCAGTGAGACCACAAACCCACCAGAAGGAATAAATTCTGGACACACTTTCACCTGGTTTTTCCAAATGTTTTTATCTTAAGTAGCTCTAGCACAACAGCAAAACCAGGAAACTGACTTTGGTATAATATGTGTCCATAGTTCTATGCCTTGTCTTATCATTTTTGCAGATTTATGTAACCATCACACAATCCAGTGGAGAGCTATTCCATCCCTCAGAGATCTCCCCTCAGGCTGCCCTTTAGAGTCACACCCTGCTCCCTACACATCATCACCCTGACAACTGACAACCACTAATCTCTTCTCCACCAATCTCCATAATAGCGTCATTTTGAAAATGTTACATAAATAGAATCACACAGTATGTGACTTTTGTGACTGGCATTTTCCCCTCAGCATAATGTCCTTGAGATCCATCCAAGTTGTTGCGTGTATCAACAATTTGCTCTTTTTATTGCTAAGGAATACTCCATCAGATGGAGGCACTGCAGTTTAACTATTTCCCTGTTGAGGGACGTTTCGACTGTTTCTATTTTGGGGCTATTACAAATAAAGCTGTTGTGAACATTTGCGTAAGATTTTTGTGTGAACATGTGTTTTTATTTTCCTGATTTTAATGTCCCAGAATGTAATTCCTGGCTCATATGGCAAATATATGTCTAGTTCTTCAAGACACAGCCAAACTATTTTCTAGAAGGACTGCCATTTTACATCCTCACCACCAGTGTATGGAAATCCAGTTTTTCTTCATTATTACCAGCATTTATCATTGTTAGTTTTTAAAAGAATTTTAGCTGTATTAAAAGGTGTGTAGTGCTATAATTTCAAGTTCTTAATTTGCATTTCCTTGATAGCTAGTGATTTGCATGTCATTAATTGTGCTTATTTGCCATGTATGTATATCTTCTGTGATAAAATATCTCTTCATACCTTTTGCCAATTATGTAATTAAATTTTATAGCTTTCACTCTACTACAGATTTTATAGTAGAGCTTTTACACTTGATTATATATTCTAGATAATATATTCTTCATAATATATGTAGTTTTAAATATCTTCTTCATATCTCTAGCTTACTTTTCATTTCTTAGCAGGATACCTTTCAGAACAAAAGTTTTTAAATTTTGATAAAGCTCCATTTATTGATTTTTGTTTGTTTTTTGTTTTTGTTTTTTGTTTTTTACACACAGCACTTTTGGTGTCATAGCTAAGAACTCAGAACCCAGACACCAGGCCCTAGCTCCTGACGATTTTCTCATGTTTTCTTCTAAACGTTTTACATGTAGACTTGATTTAATGGGATAAGTGTTTTCACGAGATGAGAGAATTTGTTAAGTTTCTTTCTTGTTTCTTTTTCTTTTGTTTCTTTTTTGTTTTTGTTTGGTTTTGTTTTTGTCTATGGATTTCCACTCTCTCCTGGATTATTGTTTGAAAAAACTATAGTCTATATTACCTTCGTTGAATTCTTTTGCATCTTTGTCAAAACGAGTTGGCATAGGTGTATTTCCGGGTTCTCTATACTGCTCCACTAGTCTCTGTCTATCCTTGCACTAATGTCAATCAGTATTGACTTTGTAGCTATAAAAATTCTGAAATTTGGTTACAGTTACTTCTCCATGTTTTTTCTTTTTATGAAATTTGTTTGACCTATACTAGTTCCCTTGCTTCTCCATATACATTTTAGAATAACTTTGTCTACAACTATTACAAATCTTGCTGGAATTTAGAGAGAAATGGTATTAAACTTGGATACCAAATTGGGGAGAATTGGCATGTTTATAATATTTAGGTTTTTGGTAGATTAACACAGTAAATATCTCCATTTCTTTAGATTTTTTATTTCTTCATCAGCATTTTAGCATATGGATTGTGTACATGTTCTGTTGGTATACTTATAAGGTTTTTTGAGTAAAGAAAATTCATGGTTTTTTTTTGTTTTTTTTTTTTTTGAGATGGAGCCTCACTGTGTTGCCCAGGCTGGAGTGCAGTGGTGTGATCTCAGCTCACTGAAAGCTCTGCCTCCTGGGTTCATGCCATTCTCCTGCCTCAGCCTCCCAAGTAGCTGGGACTACAGGTGCCCGCCACCATGCCTGGCAAATTTTTTTGTATTTCTAGTAGAGACGGGGTTTCACCGTATTTGCCAGGATGGTCTCAATCTGCTGACCTCGTGATCTGCCCCCCTCGGCCTCCCAAAGTGCTGGGATTACAGGTGTGAGCCTCCGTGCCCAGCCTCATGTTGTATTTTTAATATTTGTTTTGATTTCCTTGTTACTGTATATTCAAATAAAATTGAGAGTTTTGGTTGATCTTAAATTGTGACCTTTGTGAATTTCCTCATTAGCAGAAGCAGAAGAGGAAAAGCATTCAGTCTTCCACCATTAAGTGTAATTTAGCCACATTTTTGTAGAAATTATTTATCAAGTTGAGGAGGTAGTCTTCTATTTCTACTATTTTGAGGGGTTTTTGTTGTTGTTGTTGTTGTTATCTCAAATGAATGTTGAATTATGTCAAAGGCCTTTTCTACATCAATTGATAGAATCATGCGATGTTTTGGCCAGGTGCAGTGGCTCAGGCCTGTAATCCCAGCACTTTGGGAGGCTGAGACAGGTGGATCACCTGAGGTCAGGAGTTCGAGACCAGCCTGGCCAACATGGCAAAACCCCATCTCTACTAAAAATACAAAATTAGCTGGGCATGGTGGCGGGCGCCTGTCATCCCAGGTACTCGGGAGGCTGAGGCAAGAGACTAGCTCAAACCCGGGAGGCGGAGGTTGCAGTGAGCAGAGACTGCACCATTTCACTCCAGCCTGGGTTACAGATGTGATGTTTCTTCTTTAGCTTGTTAATATGATGGATGACATTGATTGATTTCAAACATTAAACCAGACTTACACCCTAGAATAAACGCTACTTGGCATAATTTACATATTTTTTCAGTGTGGCTGATTTTTACTTGCTAACATTTTGTTAGGGAGTTTTGCATTTACAGTCATGCGGGTATATTGCTTTTTAATTTTCTTTTGCTGTTCTAGTTTTGTGTGCTTTTGATTTTAGGAAATGCTGGCCTCATAACATAAGTTGGGATGTGTTCCGTTCTCTTCTGTTTTCTGGAGGAAATTTTGCAGACTTGTGTTAATTCTACTGAAATGTTCGATAGATTTCTCCTGTGAAACTATTCTAGCCTAGAGATTTCTCCTTCAGAGGTCTTTATGTTATAATTTCTATTTCTTTCATAATTATAAAGCTTTTCAATTTATCTATTTCATATTGAGTTAGTTGGAATAGTGTGTACTTTTTAAGGATTTTTTTCCATATCACCTAAGTGTTTTTGGTGTATTCTTTTGGTGGACTATTGATGTCGAAGGACTTCTAATTACATAACATGTTTCAATCCCAATATTGTTGTTTTTTCTCCTTTTTCCCTTTTATTTTGTCCTAGAAATTCGTCAGTTCTATTAATCTTTTCAAAGAACAAACTTTTTCTTTCACTGATGTTCTTATTTATTTATTTATTTATTTATTATTATTATTATACTTTAAGTTCTAGGGTACTTGTGCATAACGTGCAGGTTTGTTACATATGTATACTTGTGCCATGTTGGTGTGCTGCACCCATCAACTCGTCAGCACCCATCAACTCGTCATTTACATCAGGTATAACTCCCAATGCAATCCCTCCCCCCTCCCCCCTCCCCATGATAGACCCCGGTGTGTGATGTTCCCCTTCCCGAGTCCAAGTGATCTCATTGTTCAGGTCCCACCTATGAGTGAGAACATGCGGTGTTTGGTTTTCTGTTCTTGTGATAGTTTGCTAAGAATGATGGTTTCCAGCTGCATCCATGTCCCTACAAAGGACACAAACTCATCCATTTTTATGGCTGCATAGTATTCCATGGTGTATATGTGCCACATTTTCTCCCATACAATAATAATGGGAGACTTCAACACTCCACTGTCAACATTAGACAGATCAACGAGACAGAAAGTTAACAGGGATAACCAGGAATTGAACTCATCTCTGCAGCAAGCAGACCTAATAGACATCTATAGAACTCTCCACCCCAAATCACTGATTTTCTCTCTCTCTCTCTCTTTTTTTGTTTGAGATGGAGTTTTGTTCTTGTTGCCAAGGCTGGAGTGCAGTGGCACAATCTCGGCTCACCACAAGCTTTGCCTCTCGGGTTAAAGTGATTCTCTTGCCTCAGCCTCCCAAGTAGCTGGGATTACAGAAATGTGCCACCACTTCCGGCTAATTTTGTATTTTTAGTAGAGATGGTGTTTCTCCATGTTGGTCAGGCTGGTATCAAACTCCCAACCTCAGGTGATCTGTCCCCTCGGCCTCCCAAAATGCTGGGATTACAGATGTGAGCCACCAAGTTCTGCCCTTATATTCATTTTTTTTTCTTCTTCTTGCTTTAGGTTATTTTAGACTACTTTTCTAGATTCTTGAGGTGCGAATGGAGATTATTGGTTTCTGACCTTCTCTCTTTTTTAGTGTATAGGTTTTGTACTATAAATAGTTATGCAAAGCACTGCTTTAGCTATGTGCCAAACATTTTCATATGTTGTATTTTCATTTTCACTTAGTTGAATACATTTTTATTTTCCTAAAGACATCTTTTTTGATCCACGGGTATTTTAAAAGTACGTTATTAAGTTTCTATGTGTTTGGAGTTGTACCAATTTCCTTCATGTTATTGATTTCTGGCTCAACTCCATTGCTTCCAAAGAACACAGTCTGCATTATTTCAATTATTTCACATTTGTTAAGGTTCCTTTTATGGTCCAGGGTGTGGTCTATGGGTCTATGTGTCTATGTTGGTAAATATTCCATGGACAGTTAAAAAAAGTATATTCTGTGGTTCGGTGTGGTGATCTGTAAATGTCTATTAGATCTTATTGGTGGATAGTTTTGTTGGGTTTCATTATCTTGCTGAGTTTCTATGCAGTTGTTTTATTAACTTTTCAGAGATGTGAATTCTCAAAGTTTAACTGTGTATTTGTCCATTTCTCCTTCCAGTTCTGACCATTTTTGCTCTACTTATTTGTAAGCTGGTTGTTTGGTGCACACATATTTAGGGTTGCTCTGCCTTCTTTGTGAATTAACATTTTTATCATTATGTAGTGTTTCTGTTTGTCTCTCAGAATATTCATTTTTCTGTGTATTTTATGTTATCTGATATTGTAGCCATTTCTGCTTTCTTTGACAAATGTTTTTCACGGTTCACTTTTTTCCATTTTTCTATTTCAACCTTCTACTCTTGGAATATTTGCAGTAAGTTTCTTTTTTTTTTTTTTTTTTTTTTTTTTTAGGCGGAGTCTCGCTCTGTCGCCCAGGCTGGAGTGCAGTGGCGCGATCTGGGCTCACTGCAAGCTCCGCCTCCCGGGTTCCCGCCATTCTCCTGCCTCAGCCTCCTGAGTAGCTGGGACTACAGGTGCCGCCACCACGCCCGGCTAATTTTTTTGTATTTTTAGTAGAGACGGGGTTTCATTGTGTTAGCCAGGATGGTCTCGATCTCCTGACCTCGTGATCCGCCCATCTCGGCCTCCCAAAGTGCTGGGATTACAGGCTTGAGCCACCGCGCCCGGCCCAGTAAGTTTCTTATAGGTAGCATATCAATGGGTTATTATTTTTCACTCTGACATTTGTCTTTTTAGACAATTTACATGTAATGGAATTATTAATATGTGAGCTCTTATGACTGTCATTTACTTTTTGTATTCTTTGTTGTTTCCTTTGGTTTTTGCTTCTCTGTTTTCTTTTTTTGTTTTTTGATGTGTTCCTGAAGCAATATTTAGAACTCCATTTTTAATCAACCATTTTTTGGTGTATCTCATTGTAGAGTTTTTGTGATTTATCTATTAACATAATTTATCATAGTCTACTGGTGCTGACATTTTACCAATTTGACTCAGGTGTAGAAACTTTACCTCCTTTATATCTCTTTCCACTCCTGCATTTATAATATATATTTTTTATTTTCTCTACCTGCATCAAAAACCACATCTGATGATGTTGTAATATTTGCCTCAACCATCAAATTAATTTACAAAACTGAAGAAGAGGAATCTGTTATATCTACCCGTACTTTTACTCATTCTATTGTTTATTTTTTTCCTGATTGTCCAAGATTTCTTCCATTATCATTTCTATTCCAGTTCAAGCACTTCCTTTAGTCTTTGTTTTAGGATAAGTCTGCTAGCATGAAATTCTCTTGATTTTCCTTCCTCTAAGAATGTCATGGCCGGGCACTGTGGCTCACGCCTATATTCCCAGCACTTTGGGAGTCCAAGGTAGGTGTTCCTCTGAGCTCAGGAGTTTGAGACCAGCCTGGACAACATGGGAAAACTCTGTCTCTACCAAAAATTCAAAAAATTAACCAGGCATGGTGGTGCATGTCTGTAATCCCAGCTACTCAGGAGACTGAGGTGTGAGGATCGCATGAGACTGGGAGGCAGAGGCCGCAGTAAGCTTTGGTCATGCCATTGCCCTCCACCCTCCAGGGTGACAGAGCAAGACTTTATCTAACAAACAAAAACAACCACAACCACAACCACAACAACAACAGCAACAACAAAAGAATGTTATGATAGAACCTTCATTTTATATTAATATTCTTACTGGATATACATTCTAGGTTAACATAACGTTACTTTCAGCCATTAAAATATCTTGTGCCACTTCTGTCTGGTCTGCATGATTTCTAGTGAGCAATCCACTGTCATTTAATTTATTTTCCCCTATGCATGAAGTGTCATTTCTATCTTGTTGCTTTCAAGATTTTTGGCATAAATTTCTTCGGATTTGTCTTCGTTTGGGTTTTCACAAATTCTTGAATTTTTACATTTAAGTCTTTGTCCAAATTTTAAAATAGTCAATCTTCCTTCAAACACTCTTTGGGCTTCATCCATTTGTCACCTCACTCTAAGACGCCAGTGACACAAATTTCTTATCTTTTGTTATAGTCTTACAGATTTATCAGCATGAAATAATATTAAACATTATGAAAAACTATACAAAAAATTTGCATATAATGAATAAGTTACTCAAAATGTACAATATACTGAAGCTGACAAATAATATAACATATGACGAGTGCCACATCTCATATAGAAATTAAGCCCATTCTATAAAGTTTTCCCAAGACAAGACAGCAGGTTGATCTAACTTCAGTAACTATTTTAAAATATTTAAGGAACAATCAACACTAACTTTATGCTAATTTCAAACATATTTGAAAAAAGGAAAAAAACATTTGCAGTTACATTTGATGAGATCTGTGTAAACTTTAAGATCTGAAAGGAACTCTACAACAAACAGGAATTTATAGACACATAACTCTTTTTTTTTCTTTTTTCTTTTTATTATACTCTAAGTTCTGGGGTACATATGCACAACGTGCAGGTTTGCTACATAGGTATACATGTGCCATGTTAGTTTGCTGCACCCATCAACTCGTCATTTACATTAGATATTTCTCCTAATATTATCCCTCCCCGAGTCCCCCATCCCCAACAGGCCCCAGTGTGTGATATTCCCCCGCCCTGTGTCCAAGTGTTCTCATTGTTGAATTCCCACCTATGAGTGAGAACATGCGGTGTTTGGTTTTCTGTCCTTCTGATAGTTTGCTGAGAATGATGGTTTCCAGCTTCATCCATGTCCCTGCAAAGAGGAGTTGGTACCATTCCTTCTGAAAGGAAGATGATCTATTCCAATCTCTAGAAAAAGAGGGAATCCTCCCTAACTCATTTTATAAGGCCAGCATCATCCTGATTCCAAAGCCTGGCAGACCACATCCAGCAGCACATCAAAAAGCTTATCCACCATGATCAAGTAGGCTTCATCCCTGGGATGCAAGGCTGGTTCAACATTCACAAATCAATAAATGTAATCCAGCATATAAACAGAACCAAAGAAAAAAGCTGCATGATTATTTCAATAAATGCAGAAAAGGCCTTTGACAAAATTCAACAGCCCTTCATGCTAAAAACTCTCAATAAATTAGGTATTGATGGGACATATGTCAAAATAATAAGGGCTGTTTATGACAAACCCACAGCCAATATCATACTGAATGGGCAAAAACTGAAAGCATTCCCTTTGAAAACTGCACAAGACAGGGATACGCTCTCTCACCACTTCTATTCAACATAGCGTTGGCAGTTCTGGCCAGGGCCATCAGGCAGGAGAAAGAAATAAAGAGTATTCGATTAGGAAAAAAGGAAGTCAAACTGCCTCTGTTTGCAGATGACATGATTGTGTATTAGAAAACCCCATCGTCTCACCCCAAATTCTCCTTAAGCTGATAAGCAACTTCAGCAAAGTCTCAGGAAACAAAATCAATGTGCAAAAATCACAAGCATTCTTATATACCAATAACAGACAAACAGAGTCAAATCATGAGTGAACTCCCATTCACAATTTCTTCAAAGAGAATAAAATACCTAGGAATCCAATTGACAAGGGATGTGAAGGATCTCTTCAAGGAGAACTACCAACCACTGCTCAACGAAATAAAAGAGGACACAAACAAATGGAAGAACATACCATGCTCATGGATAGGAAGAATCAATATCATGAAAATGGTCATACTGCCCAAGGTAGTTTATAGATTCAATGCCATCCCCATCAAGCTACCAATGACTTTCTTCACAGAACTGGAAAAAACTACTTTAAAGTTCATATGGAACCAAAAAAGAGCCCACATTGCCAAGACAATGCAAAGCCAAAAGAACAAAGCTGGAGGCATCATGCTACCTGACTTCAAACTATACTACAAGGCTACAGTAACCAAAACAACATGGTACTGGTACCAAAACAGATATATAGACCAATGGAACAGAACAGAGGGCTCAGAAATAACACCACACATCTACAACAGTCTGATCTTTGGCAAACCTGACAAAAACAAGAAATGGGGAAAGGATTCCCTATTTAATAAATGGTGCTGGGAAAACTGGCTAGCCATCTGCGGAAAGCTGAAACTGGATCCCTTTCTTACACCTTACACAAAAATTAATTCAAGATGGATTAAAGACTTAAATGTTAGCCCTAAAACCATAAAAACCCTAGAAGAAAACCTCGGCAATACCTTTCAGGACATAGGCATGGGCAAGGACTTCATGTCTAAAACACCAAAAGCAATGGTAACAAAAGAACAAAAGCCAAATTGACAAATGGGATGTAGTTAAACTAAAGAGCTTCTGCACAGCAAAAGAAACTACTGTCAGAGTGAACAGGCAACCTACAGAATGGGAGAAAATTTCTACAATTTACTCATCTGACAAAGGGCTAATATCCAGAATCTACAAAGAACTCAAACAAACTTACAACAACAAAAAAACCCATCAAAAAGTGGGCAAAGGATATAAACAGACAATTCTCAAAAGAAGATATTTATGCAGCCAATAGACACATGAAAAAATGCTCATCATCACTGGCCATCAGAGAAATGCAAATCAAAACCGCAATGAGATACTATCTTACACCAGTGATTCTGACCTTCTGATCCACCTGCTTCAGCCTCCCAAAGTGCTGGGATTACAGGCATGAGCCACCATGCCCAGCCACAATGTATTTTTTTTTATAAAGGAATTATTCTAACAGGTTTACGAAAACATAATTTATACACTACAAAATTTACTCATTGTATATATAAAATTTAGTGATTTCAGTAAATTAATAGATTTGTACAATTATCACAACAATCCAGCTTTATAACATTTCTGTCATGTTCAAAATTTCTCTATTTATAGCTAATTTCCACTGACACTCCAAGTCTTATGCACCCGGCGATCTGCTTTTGTGTCTATAATTTAACTCTTCTAGGTATTTTAAGTAAATGAAATCATACAATATGTAATCTTTTGTGTCCAGTTTCCTTCACTTAGTTAACATTATTGAAGTTCACCAGTTTTGTAGAATGTATCATCATTTTGTTTCCTTTCTTTTCATTCCTTTTTATTCATGTTGTCTTTTTTTCATTTGTGTAAATATATAAGGCACAAGTATAGTTTTGTTACCTGCATCGATTGCATAGTGGTGAAGTCGGTGTTTCTACAGTATCCATCACCCAAGTCACATGCATTGTACCCATTAAGTAATGTCTCATCATCCGGAGTGCAAGGGTTGAAACTTGCCTTGGCAAAACTACCTTCATGTTCATGGTATCTCCCCTGCCAGATAAGTTTGTTTTGCTTCCCTTTTATTGTTGAATGATATTGCTTTGCATAGATGTACTACCATTTTGTTTATCCATTTACTAGTTGAAGGATATTTGGATTGTTTTCAGTTTGGGCTTGCTGTGGCTAATGCTGTTCTTGAACACATATCTTTGTGAGGACATATGTTTTTATGTCTCTTAGGTAGATTCCAAGGAGTGAAATTGATGGGTCATATGGCAAAGTATGTTAAACTTTTTAGGAAATTGCCAAATTTCCAGGTGTTTGTAAAATTATACATTCCCCCAGCGCCACATAAGGGTTTAGAAAGTCTATCTTAAAACATAATTATAATGTTGATGATACTATTAGAAATAACATCTGTCAGACAAACGCGGTGGTTCACACCTGTAGTCCCAGCACTTTGGGAGGCCGAGGCAGGCAGATCACGAGGTCAGGAGTTCGAGACCAGCCTGCCCAACATAGTGAAACTCTCTTTCTACTAAAAATGTAAAAATTAGCCGGACATGCTGGCTCACACCTGTAATCCCAGCTACTCGGCAGGGCCAGGCAGGAGAATCACTTGAACCCAGGAGTCGAAGGTTGTGGGGAGCCGGGATTGCACCACTGCACTTCAGCCTGGGCAACAGAGCAAGACCCTGTCTCAAAAAACAAAAATAAATAAATAAATAACATCTGTCTTGTTAATTTTGTATTTTCTCTTTATGTTTCAATTTTTATTTATCCAGGATCTATTTAGTGAAAGAAATAAGTTTGGAATACAACTTACCAAAAACAGAAACAAAATCTCAATTCTTTCTAATTCTAGACTCTGTTTCACTAGCATATTTAATGAAAAAAAAATCAGTAACAAATACTTTTCAAAAAATAAATGTATAGTGTGTTTTAAAATAGCACCTTGTAAAGCTAGTCATTCCTTATTCTGATTTTTTTCAAAAATTTCCCTAGAAAATATATTTACCTCGTAAAATAACATGTCAGCATACTTAATTGAGTTCTAAAAACAATCCTTTTTGCTTGCTTTTTTTATTGTAATTGAGTTAATGGCTGACATTTAATACTCAGTGTATGCATATTATATATATATATTTATGCTTTAAAAATATATATATTTTTAAATACATGCATAATAAATATTTATGTATTTAAAAAGACCCAAAAACCCTGAATTAAGGATGCCTATCAGGAATCTCTAGGCCTCCATGTGGAAATTAACTACAAATACTAACAAACTAATAGTACCAAATCTTTCCTTTCCCTACTCTGAAATCAATCTCTCCTACTCCATCCACCATTTCTTTATTTTTAAAAATACATGATTTTACTCCATTTCTTCCCATGTGCATCAGGGCCACTCTGCAAAGGTTGAGTCCTGGCTTGTCTGAGCCTCTGTGATCCCACGGTCATTCCAATGTGTGAGAAAGTGGGTACTGGGAACACTCTAGAAACAGTTTAGTTGATCCTTATGAAGACACACAGGAAAAAGTCATATCCTTTTCCTGCCTTTGGGAGTTGTTGTGAAACAATAAGAAACCTAAAGCTGCTGCGGAGGTCCTCCTACCACCTCAGGAAAGCGGACGTGCTGTGTGTGACAGAGATGAGCTATGAAGTTCCAGGATCACTGCTGATGCCCGTGGCCTCCTAAGTTGAGGAACCCCGGAGATGCCCAGCGTTGGATCTACCGGCAATGTGAGATAACGGGTTAAAGGAAAGAAAAGTCCACTAGATGGGATTTCCTGCTATTTGCAACAGAAGCATCTTCATTCAAATATTCATCCCACGCATTTTAGTTCTACCTTAGAAATCCACACCACAAGTCTCATATAAAATGAGACAAATCATTTCCTAAACTTAGGGAATAAAGCATATTTGTTGCAACTCTGGGATCAAACAGAACAGACATAATTATCAGCTTAATATATTCCTATAGGATTTATATTCTTATAGAATTTATACATACGTGCACTACCATGTATGTACAATAACATATAACTAAAAATAAAATATGCATAAAATAAACATTTAATTTGATTGAAAATAACAGTTGTCTCTGATAGTAGAGAAATCATGTTCAAATGATTATTTCTTTGAAGTAAACTTTTGAGTTGATTATGTACTTTCAGATTTGACATATTTGATGCTGACTCTCAGAACACAATGGAGAACCCTCCGTCTTCTAAATTTGCCTTTCTCTGAAATCTGTGCAAGTCCTTTGATAATACTATATTATTGAAGTCTCTGGAATGAAAAACTATATACTAATTTAAAGGTATAGATTCAGAATATTGTAGGCGGGGTTAAGAAAAAGTTCTGATGGATTTGCTGGCTGGTTTCTCACCTCATGTTTGCTGAGTTTGTTTCGGTTGTTATAGTCTGTTCTCAGTTTTTATGCACTGCCTTCTTGAATGTTAGGCTTACTTTTTTAATTGACAAGTAAAAATTGTATAGTGTATTTATGTTGTACAGCATGAAGTTTTGATATATGCCTATAGTGTGGAATGTCTAAATCAAGCTATTTAACATGTGCATTTACCTCACATACTTATTATATGCACATGAAAACCATTATTCTATTGGGAAATAATCTTCCCTTTTTCTTATTTCCAGTCCTTGCAGCCAAATGGACCAGATGATTTTTAACTCCATGTTAGAGAAACATTTAATAATGTAATGTATTTGTGGCACAAGGGGAGTACAGATGCACGGGAGGCAGGAAAGGTTTAGTAAAGGGAAGCACAAAAGTTGAATATGAGGCGCTGCCATCAAGGCTGTGGGGCTTCAGGCCAAGAACAGAAGCTGAGGAAGCCACGAGGGAGGACATTTTCTGCAGAGTTGCTGAACCAGTAGCAGCCTGGTCCTGAGAAAGCTCTTGCGGAAGAATAAGAGACAAGCGGGAAAGCTTTTCATCCCGCAAAGCTGGGGCAGAAGGTTCTTCCTTGAATGTGGCATCGGCACTTCAGCTCAGGAGTCCTGCAGAGACAGAGGAAAGTGTTTTCGGACCTGGCTTTACTAAAAGCTTCTTTTCCTGCTTTCAACGACTCAGACGAGGGCACTGCAGGAAGAAGAAAAACAAGGTTCCTAAGTCTCCCCGAGCCGATACTCCCGCAGAGCACAGGCCTTTTCTAAGTGGAGAGGAGGAGTTTTGGTGTAAATTGCCTGATTAGAAATTTGGATCCAAAGTCTCCAAAGTCTTTCCTACTATTTCTGTCTTATGCCTTATGACCGCTGCTATCATTCTAGGGAAACCGAATCTGTTTCTGAAAGAGGATCAAAAGGTATTACCTGTTGGCAGAAGTCCAGAGTGTCCTAGGAAAAAGAGGAAAAGATATACACTTAAAAGATATGGAAGCAAATCTGTCCTCCAACACAGTGTCCCAGCTCCAGATCTCCCACCTGAGATTTCTCTGTCACCACCACCCACACCAACCGTGGCAGAGAGGAGCAGAAACAGACATGTGACCCATGAAGCATGAAGTGTCTGTCACAGGATCCAGTGTAATTTCATTAGCCTTAGTGGCTCTTCCTTAATTTGCTCCAGGATCTGGAACCAAAGGATCCCTACTCGTTAATCTTTCTCTCATCTCTGCAGGCCACAAGCTATTGTGGCTATTATGCTTTGACATAGAAACCATGCACTGATAATTTCTGGATTATCAGGACATTGGAGGTCATTTGGGGAAAGAAAGGCTTTATCCAGGGCCACTGATATACTGAGAACTAACCTCAGCAAAGCCATATTTCCTCCTCCAGAAAAGCCTATGGAGAGAGGCAGCTACCAAAGGCTCCTCACCTTTCTGATTCCTGAAGTAGACGAACAGCCCGGCCCCAAGGAAGAGCAGGCCCAGCACAAAGCCCCCGACTCCACTCAGCGTCTTGCTCTGTGCAGATTCAGACCATGCTCCTGAGAGAGGAAGCCAGCGTTAGTGATGTTTATTCCAAACTGAAGCTCTTTAATTGAGACTCTAAGATTCAGAGCTTTCAAAATGGAGAAGAAGGCTGCCCTGTAAGAACTGAAATAACTGGCCGTTTCTGGGGGGAAAAATGGTTTTCAAATCACACTGAACAGTTACAAGGTCCAGGCATCAAACTCATTCAAATATTACAGCCTTGATGTAAGGCACGACTTCAAAATCTGATCCACAGAAACCCTGAGTCTCAATGAGGTTAAGCAGTTTGTCTAGAGTGACAGAGCTAATAAAAGGCAGAGCTGAGATTGGACTCCCCTCATGTCTGGAAGGCCCCTACACTTTTCTCTTGTTGTGATCTCCTCTTCTGAGATCACAACAAACAACTCAGATCGACAGCACCAGAAACACAATCTCAGACCCAGGGCAGGGCCTGGAGCCCAGGGAGACCAGGTGACCCTGACCTGTGCCATCATGGGGAGGTTCAAAAGAGGGACAGCCTCTCCTGCCTGGCAGGCGTGACTGCTTCTCCAGGAGGTACCAGTGTTTCTAGAAACTATTACAGGGCTACCACCAGTGAACCATGCTGATGGAGATGAAAACATGGAGCAAATGAAAATAGGATGTGGGAGAGGAGAAACCTGACACTCAGAGATTAGCATAGTCCCCTTCTTGGTGGGTGAGAAATTCATGAAGTCAGAAAGCTGCTCACTCCATTCCACTGTGAGAGGGCTGGTCACACTTGGGTGCTCCACTTGGCAGGTGTAAACCTCTCCACTCCGAGGAACTGTTTCCAGCATCACCAGGGGCTGGAAGGTCCAGTCTCCATTCTGGATCAGGCCTGTGGACACCACCCCAGCCTTCTCTTCCTGGCCGTTCCGGAACCACCTGACTTCAATGCTGCCTGGATAGAAACCGTTCACAGAGCAGACCAGGAGGGTGTGGTGCTGCAGGGGCTGGGTCTTTGCAGGATACACAGTCACCTTAGCTTGGACTAGGAGAAAAAAAGGTAGAGAGAATGAATCAGGAAGTTAGAGTCTCCTTGTTTGACTGTTTGTCTGCTTCTCTGTAAACCCAGACCTTGACCAGGCCTCCAGCACAGCTGGTCATGTGGCCTTACAGCATCACCAGTCTGGAATTTAATCTTGATAGTGAGGACCCATTAGATTTGAGAGATGTTGTAAAAATTGTATTTGTTTCTTCTAGCTTGAAATTGGCATGCATTGTCAACGTGTTTACAAATCTTTGAAAGTACAGTGTGTAGTAATTAAAATTGATTTCTGAGCCAGGTCGCCTGGTTCAAATCCAAGGTCTGCCTTTTACTGGTTGATCCTGGAAGAGTGTTTTGATTCTTTTGTGTCTCATCTTTTCCCACATATAATGTAGGTTAATTATACTAATTTACCTCTTGGGGTTATATGAGGATAATTTACATAAAATATATAAAACAATGACTGAAGATAGCCGTCAATTTATGAGGTCAGAAGCTTCTCACTCCATTCCCCTGTGAGAGGGCTCATCACACTTGGGTGCTCGACTTGGCACCTATTTATCATACTCTTACACCTTGAGAGAAGAATATGTTTTAAAACAATGTGGATAGATAAAGGGACAGAGTAGGGTACATGAGGAAACCGAGTATGAATTTTTAGGAATACTGGCGCCATGCACTCACACCTTAAAACACCACAGAAATGGTTCTGACCCGGGAACGTGGGACAGACAGAAATGATTCACCAAATCTTTATATTCCTAGAAAATCCTGAGATTTAGGAATTAAGGAACGTCATTTGAGTTTTGAAAGTTCTTATATTTACATTTAGGTGATCAATGCATCTCCTGTGCAAAACAAGCAGAAATGATTCTCCAATTCTTTTTTTTTTTTTTTTTTTTTGAGATAGAGTCTTGCTCTGTTGCCCAGGTTGGAGTGCAGTGACGCCATCTTGGCTCACTGCAACCTCCGCCTCCCGGATTCAAGTGATTCTCCTGCTGCGGCCTCCGGAGTAGCTGGAACTACAGGCGCATGCCACCATGCCTGGCTAATTTTTTGTATTTTTAGTAGAGATGGTGTTTCACCGTGTTAGACAGGATAGTCTCCATCTCCTGACCTCGTCGTCCACCCTCTTCGGCCTCCCAAAGTGCTGGGATTACAGGCGTGAGCCACCACGCCCGGCTGATTCTCCAAATCTTTCTCTTAGAAAGGCATGAGTCCTAAAGCAGCGAGAAGGATTAAGGAAAGTCACTCTAATTTTGAAAGTTCTTATATTTACATTAGCTGATCAATGCATCTCCCGTGCAAAACAAACATAACTATTATCAGACCTATCATTGTAAAACGATTTTTGTTCCAGAAGGACGTTTGGATCGAGGCAGGGTCTGGGACTCATTACTTTGGGTGCTTATGCCCAGGAAAATCCCTGACACTAGCAGACTCTCAACGATACAATTTTTTGTGAGAAGAAAGGAGAAACCTGGAGACAACAATACCGCAACATGGTAGATTTAAGATAGATTGTAAATCATTAATAAAATTTTGCAATATATTTTATTAAATAAAAACGTTCAGGCCGGGTGCAGTGGCTCAAGCCTGTAATCCCAGCACTTTGGGAGGCCAAGGTCAGGAGTTTGGTCTGAGAACAGCCTGACCAACATGGTGAAACCCCGTCTCTACTAAAAACAGAAAAATTAGTCGAGCGCGGTGGTGCGTGTCTGTAATCTCAGCTACACAGGAGGCAGAGGCAGGAGAATCGCTTGAACCCGGGAGGTGGAGGTTGCAGTGAGCCGAGATCGTGCCACTGCACTCCAGCCTGGGCAACAGAGTAAGATTCTGTCTCAAAAAAACAAAAAACAAAACCCAAAAACAAACAAACAAAAAACGTTCAAATCCTTAACATGGAAAAGAATTTTCAGAATCAACATACAAACCACAAACTGGAGAAAATGCTGAATAAAATATCAAGAAAGTGTTAATAATCTTACAGTACAAAGAATCCACAAAGTCACTGAGAAAAATACTAAGCCCTAGATATAAGAGACAATAGATTATTGTCCATTACCTACCAAATACAATAGGGAATTCTTAGAGCAGTAATTATAACCGGCACACAAATAGGTCAAAATTATTTAAAAGAATTACAAATCAAAAAATATAAATTAAAAATTAACCAGAAACATACATTTTCAGCTTTTGGAGAATGTCATAATAAAGGTCAACAAAAGAGAAAGTGAGGTAAGCTGTGTCACAACTATTATATATAAAAGAATAATACGTAACTACTAGAAAACTTTTAGCATTATAATAAAATAATAACAATGTGTTAAAACTTTAATTCAAGAAGTTTGTTTCACAATCATTTCAGCTATGTAAAAATATACACACTAAGAAAACAAACAAAAAAAGAAATTTAGACGTAAATAAGCTTCAGAATTGCCTCAGAGTTCTCCTCCGTTCCCCTGGATGTTAATCTAATGCTTTTGCAAACAAACACCATGCACTTTTATTTCAGAGATTACATGAAGGGTGTGTGCCAGGGACAGTCTGGAACTGGCCCCCTCACATTATCTCGAACCTTATATACCCCTCAGCTCTCCTCCCCTAAACCTTCACCCCAACCACATACACCTTACACTTCCCTTCCCTGCATCTCTAAGGATCCAGGACAATCAAGGTCTCCTCTCTGTCCAGCCACCTGCTCCCACCTCCCATGTCACCTCCCCACAGAGACCTCCAACGATAAGAAGAAGCCCACTCCTGCCTCCCGTCCCACAACAGCCACACAGACAAATCCACACTCTATACACACACCTGTGCCCTCAGAACTGCTTGCTGGAGATTGAGAGGACTCTAAATGGTCACAGATGGCTCTCTCTCTCTGTCTCTCTCTCTCTCTCTGTCTCTCTGTCTCTCTCTCTCTCTCTCACACACACACACACACACACACACACTCAGATTTCCAGCTCACTGGGACTCAGGGCCCCCCACCTACCACTCTCACCTCATCGCTGCTCTGTGAAGCTCTCAAAAACCCTATAATTGTATCTGCAGTAGATGTCCACCTTGTCCCGCTTCTCTAGGATGCCCATCCGGCTGTTCCAGTTCTCTGCGACAGGCCACTCCAGTTCCGACACCGCCTGGAACTCCCCCAGGTCGCTGTGGAAGCGCAGGTTCTCCTCTCGTTTATGGATGTATCTGTTCAGGTACCGCACCCGCTCAGTCCCATTGAAGATATGACACTCACACTTAGCCTGCTCCAAGAAACGTGCTGTGGGGACACGAACGATCCAGTCACAGGGATGGCCTCCGAGGAAGACACTGACACCGACGCCTCCATCCAGGGCTCCCTGGGCGGGGTACGGGCGCTGGGAACCTTGATCCGCCCCACCTGCAACCCTGACCACGTACAGCCCAGGGGCTCATCCTCTGTCTTCCCGAGGCGTACAGGGGTTTGGGGGACCAGGCGGGAAAACTACCACTGATTCCAAGGCTTTTGGGATCCCCTCCCTGCCTCCAGCCTGTTCTGGAGACCTCCAAGCAGGAGCTGGAGGAGGATCTGCCAAGCACCGCAGACCGCGCAACCTCCTCCTGGGAGCCTCCACCCCAAAGACACTCTCTGCTCCTTCTCTCATCCCACAGGCTTTACCGGTTCCTTCAGCAGCACCCACCGCGATCACCCTGTGAACACTTCCTTAGTGCTGACCTTGTGCCTGGCCTGCGCTGCCTCTAGGAATCCAAACAAGGGAAAACAGATCTCTCCACTCTACTGGGGGAGCTTAAAGAGCAGTGAAAGCGATGGCCAAAAACCAAACACACAAGAGCTTAGACAGGAATGAGAAATATCAGAAGTCTGGGTTTCTGGAACAGAGAATAATAGGATTATCTCAATTACATTAGGGTGCCAGAGAAGGACCCTCTGAAGAGTGACAGTTCAGATGGGACTTGACAGGTTAAGCCGGTGTGAGCCAGGGCGGCAGAGTGGAGCCTGTGTCTGTTTGGACAAAACGCGGGAGACACATTTCAGGTTTAGGAAATCCCATGTACAAAAGCTTGAATTGATGAACTTCTTCAAGAAACTAGAACAAAGGTCACTAAAGTGGAGAGGCTGAGAGGAAAGAGGGTAAAAGATGAGCCTGGAGAAATCACAAGAAGCCAGATATTAAGAGTCTCGTGGATGGTGTTAGGATTTTGGATTTATACTAAAGACAGTGGGAAAGTATCGAAGAGTTTTAAGGAGAATAAAACCATGATCCCTGTAAATGTTCACAAACTTTCCTTTGCATTTCTAAATCCACATAGCTCAGAAATTCAGTTAAAAGAAATTTGTTCCCAAAACTCATTTGTCAAATCTCATCTGATGAGGGTAAGTGGTCAAAGGTGTCTCAGAGCTCTCATTGGTGACAAGTGCTTCTGTAGTTTCAATACATATAAACATACATACATATATGTGTGGAAATATACACATATGTAAAACACTTTGTATATATGCTTGATGTTTTGTCTTTATGTTTTATTGAAGTGTGAAAATGACAAAAATCACTTAAAATAATCCTGTGGGTAAAAGTGAAATGAATAAATAGAAACATTTTACATTGTGAATAATATCTAAAGTAGAATCACTACAGAAATCTGAGGCATGTTAGTGAAGAATAATTGCAGCGGCATCACTATTTGTGACTTACAAGGGCAAACTGTTGAAAGTTAATAGAGATAGTGATGACCAATAACTCATGAAAATGTTGAAAAATATTGCATACGGCAAAAAATAAATATGAAGGTATTGATCTTGCATTGACTAAATTGCCATGGTCCCTGTTGGACTGAACCAAGGAGGATAAACAGGGAAATAAAGACAAAAGACAGAAGAGTACATTTGGAAGAAGGGGTCAGGGGGCACCTTGCTCTTAGTGAACAAGGACCCTGAGGTTTGAGCTCCCTTCATATTTACTGAAAAGAGATAGCGAGAAGAGGGTGTGTGTCAGTCTGCTGCTTGATCCAGAGCAGGTTTGCAAGACTGCATTCCTCGAACAATAGGCTCTCGATGTCCCAGTACATAACCTCAAGGAATCCAGCACCAGGGAGTGATTGCCCTCAGCAAACCTACTGGCGCCAGCACAGAAGCAAGTTTGTCCACATTCTGTATTCATGATAAACAGTTTGCTGTTTGATATATAGCCTCTGGGGAATGCTGAGTTGGTCACGATTCTCCAGTCTCCAGCTCTCTACATTTCCCTCTTTCTGTTCATGTATTAATTGAAAGAATGTAAGGCCAGGTTGGGCAGCTCTCATTTTCCAACTGGTGGTCCATCCAGTTTTACAGACTATGAACAGAAGACAGAGACAAAACAACATTATTCCCAGAATTACGTGTGAGATGTTATGGTAGTGTTTTAGGTAGGTCCAAGGATTGAGGCTCTCCAGGCCTTGCTGGAATTCAGTCCAGGCTTATAAAGAAGGCTGAAATTCTTGGGTTTGCTTATTTAAGTCAAGAATTTTGTTTTGTAATTCACCAATATCAAAGGTGATGTCGGATGTGAAAGCTCCCTGCAAATGGACTTTCACAAGGTCCCATGGATACTCACTTTGGTTACATTCTGAGTTGGTTACACAAATATGAGTGTGATTAAAATGACAATGCAATTGCTGCTGCAACTGTAAACTTTGTACTTGTTCTCCTAACCATAGAACCATGGATTTCAACATTACCACTTCAGTTTTTAACTCAGTGTTAATTTTATTCTGAAGTAGCCATGCCTGGTCGGCCGTACACTTCCAGTTCTCCATGTAATAAGTTGTTTGAACAGAACTGTGCAAAGCTACAGAGGACATCACAACAGAAGTTATTAGTGTGACCAATAAAACAAGGGCAAAAATTATCATGCCTAAGACTCTACAGGTATGATGAGTAAGCTGAGTTAGAAAACGTTTCACATAATGCAAAGCAGGTGTGGCAGTCGAAGGCTTGGACAGACTAACAGGAGTCCATAGTCAAGGGATACGACCCAAAATTATCAAGGTAGAGATATTATGTGTTTGCAAAGTGCTATGATTAATGCAGTGATATAACTGGCAAGATTTACAGGTGAAAACACAAACCGTAAATTGAGTGGTGATATTCCCTACAAATGTAACATTAAAACTGTGTTGCTTACTATTGCTATTATTGGATAGTATCCAACCCAGATGCTGCCATTCATAAATGTGAGTGCTGCCTTCCATAACATCTCTTGGATTGGTCCTTTCCTCCCTAGATAATGCCCCTGAGGAAGAGGCAGGCTAAAGCCTGCTCCATGCCAAGCAATCTGGGCAGCAGAATGGGATTGGAGCCTGGTGTGGTACAAAGAAGGATTATGAGCTCGCCACCAATGCCAGGGAAGTTTGTGCCATGATTGCTGATTATTAGCTTTTCCATCTAGTTGACCTTTAGGTCCCCAACCCACAATATCTCCAGTTAACATAGATTGTTTTTTAGCCAGTGGGCCAAGACACTGGGTCCACAGAGGGGGATAGGACCTATTGAAGGGAATCTATTCCTTATGGTCAGCACAATTAGGGCGACTGGCCTGGGAATGGTCAGTTAGCACACCAGTTACATTAATAGAACTGAGACTTAACAAGTACATGGTTTTTCCATAGTGACTCAACTATGTTTGAGCTTGAGTTTGTAAGACAGCTATGGCTGAACGACGTCTTTGCGGCGATACACAAAGGGGTCCTTCCAGTGGAGCGGTATAATTGATGACATTGTTCTGAGAGTCTAACTGTTCTATGTCAGGGGGAGTTAGGGGTCCTGGAGTCGACGCTCCCTGATCATGATAGATCTCAGGGGGAGTGTCACTCCAGGGTATAGGCCGTACTGCTGGGAGATTAGGAATATATGCCCAATATATTTTTGCCTCTGCACAAGGAAAACATACCACACAAGACATTATGGTTATCATAGCCAAGAACGTGGAATCAGGGGTTTTTGCCTGTCCTGACGCTCCAGTAGTTTCTTAGCTTCCTGCATGGTTTTCCTGAGTTGCCCCCAGTTTATGGGGGTTGATGTTGTTGTGACTCTGATCAGCCTTCTCTCTGTCTTCGCACTCAGGCTCAGCTGGCTCATGGCTCCTAATGGAGGGACCGGGCCCATCGCTGGCTGCCCTGGACTCCTCCAGTCTCCTGTTCCATGGTCGCATGCACCTTTAAGGCAACCACCCACACGGTTTGTCCATCTCCTGTGAAAACACAAGCATACCCTCATCCCCATGTCAGTAAATCCACCGGACTTTTCCATTGTGCTTTTTCTGGAGATTTCCATAACACTTTTGGAAAACCTCTCCTCTTTTTCTCTAACAGTGGCCAATGTCTTTCTGCTGTAGCCTTACCATCCATACCAGCAGTCAAAAAGTTTAAAGTAAATAAGGCTACATGTAACTTTGATTGCAGTGGTAACTTGTCTCCTACTCCTCCATTTTGTCTTTCCAACATGCGTTGCAATGTTTGATGTGCCTGCTCTATAGTGTCTTGTCCTCTAGGATTATAAGGAATTCCTGTTTTATGGGTTGTAGCCCAAAGCTGTAGGAAATTTTGAAAAGCATGACTAGTATAAGCAGATCCATTGTCAGTTTTTAATTGTTTAGGTATCCCCATATGAGCAAAGGACGACAGACAATGTTGCCGCACATGATCAGCTGTCTCACCTGTTTGACATGTAGCATGCAGCATATGTGAATAAGTGTCTATAGGCACATGAAGCTTACCAAAGGCTGCTGCTATGTGTGTAATATCCATTTGCCAAATTTCATTTGGAGCCAAGCCTCGTGGATTACATCCTTCTACAGGTGTGGCTCCAGAGACATGCTGGCAAGTAGGACAGGCTTCTATTATAGACCTAGCTTGGCTGTGAGACAAGCGAAACATATGAGTAAGGTCAGAGGTGTTTTGATGTAGTAATACATGACAGGCTTGAGCTTGCTGAAACACAGAACCAATCAATGTATCTGCTCTATCATTACCTAGAGATAGTGCTCCAGGAAGTTGTGTGTGAGAGCGAATATGAGAAATACAAAAAGGAGCTGCACGAGAGTGAATAGTTTGTTGAAGTCTTAGGAACAAATTAAGTAGTTCTGGTTCTAGAGTACTTTTAATTATAGCAGTTTCTATATGACTGGCTACATGTACAACATAAGATGAATCACAGCCAATGTTGATAAGATCTGAAGCTGTGAGCTATAAAACGTGAATGACTGCAATCAACTCTGAGCATTGAGCTGAAACCCAGGGGGTCACTATTGTTTGAGTATGAGCTGAAACCCAGGAGGTCATTATTGCTTGAGTATGCTTGGGTCCATAAATAGCTGCACGACCTTGGGAAGAGCCATCAGTAAAATAGGTTTGTCCACATGCAATAGGCTTGTGATGAGTAATCGCAGGAAGAATGAAAGAATAGACTTTATAAAATTTTGTCTGAGGGATAGTAAAAGCGAAGGTTTTTGTGGCTGTAGCCAGGAGGCATGTTGTTGCTGAAACATCTGTTCTACAAGCTGTAACTCAGTTTCTGCCTCTTTGATCAGTTGCCGTTGGGAATTTAATGAAGAATCTCCTTGCAGGGTTTGATAAAGATGTGTAAATTGATAAGTGGCAATACCTAGCATCCGGTGCAGCCAATTAATATCCCCTAACAACTGTTGAAAATCATTTAAAGTCTGTGACCTGTCTTTATGGAGAACTACTGTTTGAGGCCGTACACTGTAACAATATTGTCTAAGTAATGGTATGGCGAAGTTGTTTGTACTTTTTCTGGAGCTACTTTGAGATTCCATTTAGTTAAAGCCCGCTTTGTTTCTCAGAATAACTGATGTAAGACTTGATCTGTAGGAGCAGCCAAAAGAATGTCATCCATAAAATGAATGATGTCAGCAGTAGGAAACATATTTCGAGGCTCCTTTAATGCCTGTCCTACAAAATGCTGACATAGCGTAGGACTGTTAAGCATGCCTTGGAGTGAAACTCTCCATTGATAGCAAGAAACAAGTTCTCTTTGATTAATAGAAGGCACAGAGAAGGTATATCGAGACTTATCCTTCTCTTGTAATGGTAGAGTGAAGAAACAATCCTTAAGATCTATTGTTGCAAGAGGCCAGTCTCTAGGAATGACCACTGGAGTTGGCACACCTTGCTGTAACAGAACCATTGGTTTAATTTTTGCATTAACAGCTCTCCAATCATGCAGCAGTTGTCATCTTCCAGACTTTTTTGGAATAACAAACGCTGGTGAATTCCAGGGGTTAACTGAATCCTCTATAGTCCTGTGTCCAATTGTTCTTACACTAGTTGCTAAAGTTACGTCAGTTTCTCCTGAGATAGGAACCGTTGATCCACCCGTATGGGTTTGTCACTGGCCATTCTAATGATAAGGCAGAGGGTGGAGGAGAAACATCAATGACCCCCATCAGAAATCCTGACGTCCTGGCCCTTTTCTATCAGTTTTTCCAGTTATTTATATTGGGTTAGGTTTTCCTCGTAGGAATTTCCCTAAACCTTTCCCACTCTGATATCCCATGTCCTTCAACATTTTAAATCCTGGGTTATCAAACTTTTCATTTGTAAGACTCACATTCCAAGTTGTAAATAAGTCTCAATCCCATACATTGATTGCTATATTTGCAACACAAGGCTGAAAAGGACATGACTATCTGGACCAAGACAAGGTAAAATCTCAGCACTCTGTTGAACACTTTTAGCTGTTCCTACTCCCAGTAGGGATGTGGAGGTTAGTCTGAGAGACCATACTGGGGGACCAGTCCTTAGTGCATATTACTGACACATCGGCTTCTCTATCTTTAAGCCCATAAAATTTCTTTCCTTTAATTTGTACTACATAGGTGGGTCTATTAGAGGCTATGGGCTGGGATAGATTTCCCATGTAATTGTGCTCCCAAACCCTTTATTTCCTCATTTCTCCTTTCGTGGAGAAGGGTGTAATTTGCAGGGAATAAGCAACAATTAAGCAATACATTCTCCCAGTTCAAAAATCCAAAGATCTTTTGACATTAAAACTATTCGAATTTCTACTTCATAATCGGAGTCAGCTACTCCAGGGACTACAGTGATGCCTTGCAAATTAAGGGTCTTTTGCCTAAAATTAGTCCCATGTATTCTGTTGGTAAATGTCCCCAAATGCCAGTGGGAGCTTTGGTAGGTTTGTCTCCTCCAACGAATGTAGTTTTTTCTATGGCAAGGAGATCGAATCCTGTGCTTCCTGGTGTTCCTGGAGTGAGGAACACCAGGAATCAATGTTTCTCCTGAGACCCATCCCTGAAGTGGGACTGTGGTCTGAACTGGAAATGCCCTCATTGTTTGAGGGGCTCGGGTCCAGGCCCCCTTCTAGTTTCCTGACAGGGGGTGCTGTTTTGACGAAATTTTGAGCAGCACTGATTAGCCCAGTGATTTCCTTGGTTACAGCGGGGACAAAGTCCTGGTGCTTTTTTCTGCTGGGTGAGGCACTGCATTGTAAGGTCCTTTCTGTCCTGAGATCTGGCAGCATTCTTTTAAAAAATATCCAGTTTTTCCGTAATTATAACATTTTCCTATTTTAGGATTTGACCCTTGGCTTCTTTTAGATTTGTCAACTGCTAAATTAGCCATTGCCTGAGCTAATATTGTAGAGTGGTGAAGCTCAGTTCCCACATCTTGACAAGCTCTGAGAAAATTTCCCAAGTTTTTTGTACACCTCACGGGTGCCAATGCACGTTTATAATCTGCGTTTGCATTCTCAAAAGCTAGAGTTAAGGTTAGTGTTTCTGCAGCAGTGGTGTGAGGAATCTGATGCTTCATTGCCTCTTGTAATCATGCAAGAAATTGTGCATAAGGTTCCTGCAACCTTTGCATGATGTGTAAAAAGGATTGTACTGGGACTCCCTCTTCTGGAATTGTGGCCCAGGTGCATTTAGCAGCCTGAGCACACTGCTGGTGTTTAGGAGTGTCCTTTGATGTTCCGGGTCTGAATAAGGGCCATTACCTAATAGCATGTCCTGTGTAATGTCTCTGTGTCCAGCCACACGATTCTGTCTAGCCTGGTCTGCACACATTCCTTGCCAATTTAAATTCCATGTCAGGTGTGCGCTAGGAGACAAACAAGAGTGAGCCAAATGCTTTAAATCAAAGGGTAAAGGCGCATAGCTCAAATACAGATTCTAGCAATCCTGAAGTGAATGGGCTCGGTACATCATTGTTTATCACACTCGTTTTAATTCCTTCAACAACTTAAACTCTAGTGGAGTGTGTTCATGAATAAGTTGCTATGGATTATTTGGATCAGGCCTTACAGAAATAGGAAAAGTGTAAGGTCCTAAGGGCTCTCCAGCTATGGCAGCAGAGTGTAAAATTCTTTGTATTGGGGTCTCTATTTCTGCTACTGAAGGAAGCAGTACAGATGTTTCTGCTATTGGAGGAGGTGGTATAGGCCAATTTTTATCCTCCCTCTCCTGTTTTTTATTTTTGATTGAAGCTGTGGGAGGGACAACAGATTCTTTCAGATTTTTAGACTCAGAGCATCACTCCTGCTGTCCAGCAAAATCAGAAGGAGATAATGGCAGAAGGACAGTACGGAGTAAACTCCAAGTGGAGAAAACAGAAGGATCAACTTTGAGACATTTCTGTGGAGCCCATTTTAATCCTTCTGCTCTGTCCCAATTTTCCATATCAAGAGTGCCTGTCTGTAGGAACTATGGGTTAAGCATAATAACCTCCTGCAGCAACTTAGTTAATGTCTAGATCTAACCTGAGCACCAGATTGTTTCAACAAAACTTTAAGCAACTGCACATAATGTTTTTCTTCAATAGACAAATTCTGCCCCATGTTACCCTGATTGAGAAAACTTCCTGTTCCCAGTAATTCTTTAAAGCACTGCTCCCAGTACCTCTTTAGGGCACTGACCTTATATCTCCTGCCAGCAGACTCATCCCGGGGTCCCCATTTGTCTAGTCAATTTCAGTTCCTCTGCCCCAGCAGACCTTCTCTGTTCACATTCTCATGTCCCTGTGTTTGGAAACCACTATGGCGTTGCCCTGTCACTGTTTGAACGCCACTATGCTGTGGACCCTGTTGGACTGCACAAAGGAGGATGAATGTGGGAATAAAGACAAAAGACAGAAGAGTAAATTTGGAAGAAGGGGTCAGGGGGCACCTTGTTCTTAGTGAACAAGGAATCTGACCTTTCAGTTCCCTTCGTATTTATTGAAAAGAGATAGCGAGAAGGGGGTGGTTGTCGGTCTGCTGCTTGATCCAGAGCAGGCTTGCAAGACTGCATTCCTTGAATAACAAGCTCTAGATGTCCCAGTAGATAACCTCAAGGAGCCCCACGCCATGGAGTGATTGCCCTCAGCAAACCTTCTGGCAGCTGACACAGAGGAGAGTTTGCCCCTATTCTGTATTCATGATAAACAGTTTGCTGTTTGATCATATAGCCTCAGTGGAATGCTGACTTGGTCGCAATTCTCCAGCCTCCGGCTCTCCACATTAAATGGATTCAATAAGAAAGTGGTTGAATGTATGCAACTGTCTAGTTTTTTATAATGAAACAAGCAAAAGTGAAGCATAAAGAAGTGAATTGGGTGCTGAGTGTATAAAAGATGTAAGTCTAGACTTTTCAGAAGGAGCACAGTGTGAACCAGTGCTCTCAGCCTCAGCACTATTGACATTTTGGATCAGATAATTCATTGTTGGTGATGGAAGCTGTTGTGAACATTGTAGGTTCTCTAGCAGTGTTTCTGGCTTCTACTCATTAAATATCAGAAGAAATCCCTGTTGTGATCACCAAAAATTCCTTCAAACATTGCCACACGTTCCCCAAGGGAGATGGGAGGGAGGAGAGGGGTGGTGAACTATCACTGGGCAAGAACCATGGGTGTGAATCATCTGAAAATATCTGTGTTGAACAAGCCACTATTAGTTATGGAGCAACTGAGAATTACTTTGAAAAATACCCATTGAAACTCTTGGTCCTACATAAAATGAAAGTGTTGTAGAATTCTGGTCCCAATACAGTGCTATGTTTCCAGAAAATGCACTTGTTGAGAACCAAGATTTACTGATTTCCTTGCCTTACCAATCAATCACCAAATCATATCATTTATCTTTCATAGCACCTTCTTTCTTAATTTCTGTGCCACTGGTCCACTAATTATCTGTAGTAGTGAATCACAACCACAGCTATTTTATTCCCATTAAATGCCCCAACTAACTCACGTTTTTCAGTCTCCTACTCCTAACAATACTGGCAGGCATCAAATTTCCAGCCTTGGCCAGAGGTAGAACTCTCAATTTTGTAGTCAAGTTGCCTCAGAAAGGGAGAAACAAAAAAAACGACATTCTTATACAGACAGTTTACAAAACATGAGCAGGTCCCTAGACTTTGAGTACGACCTTCACAAAGCTTCCTTTGCCCTTTTGAAATGATGCAGAGAGGTGTGCACCCTGGATCAAAAATGTCTGTCTTTTTATTCTTAAATTATCTAAGCACTTTCTTTACAGAGGGAAAGTTAACAAATAAACATGTGTGAAGTCGCTGTCACTGTGGCTTGCATGATTAACACTGTAATCCATGCTCATGTGTCCCAGTTAGGGTTGAAAGGTTTAGCAAATAAAACCAGAGGATGCTCACTTTAATTTGGATTTCCAATAAATTACGGTGTGTATCTGAAATTCAGACTTAACTAGGAACCTGTATTTTATTTGGCAACCCCAGGTCAACTTCCTAGTCAACCCTCAGAACAAGGAGTGATTTAATGCTTCCTTGTGTTCTTCAACACATGCCCAGGATAGACATATAGAACTTTTAAAATGATAAATGCAAAATGAACGAAATTTCCTCCTATACATTGGAACTAGCAGCCCTTGCATTTCTGCTCCCGCTTCAAGAAACAACCTAGTACATATGAATATCAGAGATTTTTTCAGTAATTCAGGCACAAACTGGTCACTACTCACTAATGATGGACAAACTCTCAATCTCTAGAATCAGAAAATCTGAATGGAAACATGACCTCTTCTACTTGGGTCAATTTTTACCAATCATAAGCCTTTTTGTAATTAGTCAAATGCATTTAATAATAGCATCATCTTCACAGGATTATTTTTAAGCATAAAATTAAATAATGACTCTTGTTAGCACAGACCACATAATAAACACTCAAATATATTTCCATTTTAATTTTTATGATCCCTTTAACTGAAGCTCACATTATTTTTCCTGTTCCTTGATTCTAAAGCAATTAGTATCTTCATCATGATTTTGCAATTGTTTTCTGTTCTTCTATTAGTTTCATAAAGAATTGTCATTGTGAAAACATAGGGCAGAAACACTGGTTTATGTCTAATAAAGCAATATACCTGAACCTCACACAAAAGACATCTGCTGACATAGGAGAAAGGGACTTTCTACATGCTCAGATTTAAACTGTAATCTGATTTCCAGCACTACATTTGGGATATTGGGTTTTACTTATATCTTCTCAATTTTAGATTCCAGAGATGTATATGTTTTTAAACACCACAGATACAACAGGATCCTTATTGAAATCGCATACTGAAAATCAAAGGCCTGGTACACAGTCACCGCAAAATATTACATGGCATATATCGATGGAGACCAGATTCATTTCAATCATCACTCCATTCTCATGACCTAGAGTAATAACTGGTATATTCTACCTCACAAATAAATATGGACTGTATGAAATACTGGCCATGTGACATTTTGCATGAGCAGTCACCAGGGCACACAGGGACCCTCTTGTATTTCCTTGCCACTAATGACTGAGCATCTCTGGTTCACAGGTCCTCCTCCTTCTCTTCAGCCTCTTTAGCCCTTTCCTTTAGATCCAGCTGACTCCCTGAACCCACAGCACAGACCTTCCCTGAAGCTCTCTACTCAAAACAGTCAACCTTAACCTCATCCTCACTTCTTCTACATGCTCTTCAAATGGTCCAATCCATTTTCCATCCTGGATACTCCATTGACTGCAAGTATCAACTCCAGCAAACCCAGCACTTGCTCCTCTCTCACATTCTCACTTCACCCACTTAGTGATACTCACTGACTTCTCCCCTCTTCTTGAAAAAGATCTATTTTCCTTGACTTACATACATTATGTTCTCTTGGTTTTTCTCCAGCATCCCTGGGGCTACCCCTCTGTCCCCTTTGCTGGCCTGTGCCTTTTTCTTTTTTCTACACACAAGCTATTACCCTATGTAATCTCTTCCACTCCCTGGAATTTAACACAGTCCACGTATTGATGCCGTCAACATAAATACCTCCAGCCCCGGACTCACCGTCTCTTAAATTCCATTGACCTGCTGATTGTTCCACATAAATGTAAATAAATCATTTCCAACCACCCAGTTCAAATAATTTCCTCCCACAATTTTCCCTATCTCAATAAACACCACCACCATCCACTTATTTGTCAAGACAAAATCCTTAGGAATAAGCTTGATTGTTCTATCCCCTTTACAGTAATCAATTAACAAGCTGAGCAAAACGCATGAGGAGTCTGTCCACTTCGTGTTTTTCACTGTCTTTTTTTTTTTTTAAATTTATTTATTATTATTATACTTTAAGTTGTAGGGTACATGTGCATAACGTGCAGGTTTGTTACATATGTATACTTGTGCCATGTTGGTGTGCTGAACCCATCAACTCGTCATTTACATCAGGTATAACTCCCAATGCAATCCCTCCCCCCTCCCCCCTCCCCATGACAGGCCCCGGTGTGTGATGTTCCCCTTCCTGAGTCCAAGTGATCTCATTGTTCAGTTCCCACCTATGAGTGAGAACATGCGGTGTTTGGTTTTCTGTTCTTGTGATAGTTTGCTAAGAATGATGGTTTCCAGCTGCATCCATGTCCCTACAAAGGACACAAACTCATCCTTTTTTATGGCTGCATAGTATTCCATGGTGTATATGTGCCACATTTTCTTAATCCAATCTGTCACTGATGGACATTTGGGTTGATTCCAAGTCTTTGCTATTGTGAATAGTGCTGCAATAAACATACGTGTGCATGTGTCTTTATAGCAGCATAATTTATAATCCTTTGGGTATATACCCAGTAATGGGATGGCTGGGTCATATGGTACATCTAGTTCTAGATCCTTGAGGAATCGCCATACTGTTTTCCATAATGGTTGAACTAGTTTACAATCCCACCAACAGTGTAACAGTGTTCCTATTTCTCCACATCCTCTCCAGCACCTGTTGTTTCCTGACTTTTTAATGATCGCCGTTCTAACTGGTGTGAGATGGTATCTCATTGTGGTTTTGATTTGCATTTCTCTGATGGCCAGTGATGATGAGCATTTTTTCATGTGTCTGTTGGCCGTATGAATGTCTTCTTTTGAGAAATGTCTGTTCATATCCTTTGCCCACTTTTTGATGGGGTTGTTTGTTTTTTTCTTGTAAATTTGTTTGAGTTCTTTGTAGGTTCTGGATATTAGCCCTTTGTCAGATGAGTAGATTGCAAAACTTTTCTCCCATTCTGTAGGTTGCCTGTTCACTCTGATGGTAGTTTCTTTTGCTGTGCAGAAGCTCTTTAGTTTAATGAGATCCCATTTGTCAATTTTGGCTTTTGCTGCCGTTGCTTTTGGTGTTTTAGACATGAAGTCTTTGCCCATGCCTATGTCCTGAATGGTACTACCTAGGTTTTCCTCTAGGGTTTTTATGATATTAGGTCTAACATTTAAGTCTCTAATCCATCTTGAATTAATTTTCGTATAAGGAGTAAGGAAAGGATCCAGTTTCAGCTTTCTACTTATGGCTAGCCAATTTTCCCAGCACCATTTATTAAATAGGGAATCCTTTCCCCATTTCTTGTTTCTCTCAGGTCTGTCAAAGATCAGATGGCTGTAGATGTGTGGTATTATTTCTGAGGACTCTGTTCTGTTCCATTGGTCTATATCTCTGTTTTGGTACCAGTACCATGCTGTTTTGGTTACTGTAGCCTTGTAGTATAGTTTGAAGTCAGGTAGCGTGATGCCTCCAGCTTTGTTCTTTTGACTTAGGATTGTCTTGGAGATGCGGGCTCTTTTTTGGTTCCATATGAACTTTAAAGCAGTTTTTTCCAATTCTGTGAAGAAACTCATTGGTAGCTTGATGGGGATGGCATTGAATCTATAAATTACCTTGGGCAGTATGGCCATTTTCACGATATTGATTCTTCTTATCCATGAGCATGGTATGTTCTTCCATTTGTTTGTGTCCTCTTTTATTTCACTCAGCAGTGGTTTGTAGTTCTCCTTGAAGAGGTCCTTTACATCCCTTGTAAGTTGGATTCCTAGGTATTTTATTCTCTTTGAAGAAATTGTGAATGGAAGTTCATTCATGATTTGGCTCTCTGTTTGTCTGTTACTGGTGTATAAGAATGCTTGTGATTTTTGCACATTAATTTTGTATCCTGAGACTTTGCTGAACTTGCTTATCAGCTTAAGGAGATTTTGGGCTGAGACAATGGGGTTTTCTAAATATACAATCATGTCATCTGCAAACAGGGACAGTTTGACTTCTTCTTTTCCTAACTAAATACCCTTGATTTCTTTCTCTTGCCTAATTGCCCTAGCCAGAACTTCCAACACTATGTTGAATAGGAGTGGTGAGAGAGGGCATCCCTGTCTTGTGCCAGTTTTCAAAGGGAATTTTTCCAGTTTTTGCCCATTCAGTATGATATTGGCTGTGGGTTTGTCATAAATAGCTCTTATTATTTTGAGGTACGTTCCATGAATACCGAATTTATTGAGCGTTTTTAGCATGAAGGGCTGTTGAATTTTGTCAAAAGCCTTTTCTGCATCTATTGAGATAATCATGTGGTTCTTGTCTTTGGTTCTGTTTATATGCTGGATTATGTTTATTGATTTGCGAATGTTGAACCAGCCTTGCATCCCAGGGATGAAGCCCACTTGATCATGGTGGATAAGCTTTTTGATGTGTTGCTGAATCCGGTTTGCCAGTATTTTATTGAGGATTTTTGCATCGATGTTCATCAGGGATATTGGTCTAAAATTCTCTTTTTTTGTTGTGTCTCTGCCAGGCTTTGGTATCAAGATGATGTTGGCCTCATAAAATGAGTTAGGGAGGATTCCCTATTTTTCTATTGATTGGAATAGTTTTAGAAGGAATGGTACCAACTCCTCCTTGTACCTCTGGTAGAATTCAGCTGTGAATCCATCTGGTCCTGGACTTTTTTTGGTTGGTAGGCTATTAATTATTGCCTCAATTTCAGAGCCTGCTATTGGTCTATTCAGGGATTCAACTTCTTCCTGGTTTAGTCTTGGAAGAGTGTAAGTGTCCAGGAAATTATCCATTTCTTCTAGATTTTCCAGTTTATTTGCGTAGAGGTGTTTATAGTATTCTCTGATGGTAGTTTGTATTTCTGTGGGGTCAGTGGTGATGTCCCCTTTATCATTTTTAATTGCGTCGATTTGATTCTTCTCTCTTTTCTTCTTTATTAGTCTTGCTAGCGGTCTGTCAATTTTGTTGATCTTTTCAAAAAACCAACTCCTGGATTCATTGATTTTTTGGAGAGTTTTTTGTGTCTCTATCTCCTTCAGTTCTGCTCTGATCTTAGTTATTTCTTGCCTTCTGCTAGCTTTCGAATGTGTTTGCTCTTGCTTCTCTAGTTCTTTTAATTGCGATGTTAGAGTGTCAATTTTAGATCTTTCCTGCTTTCTCTTGTGGGCATTTAGTGCTATAAATTTCCCTCTACACACTGCTTTAAATGTGTCCCAGAGATTCTGGTATGTTGTATCTTTGTTCTCATTGGTTTCAAAGAACATCTTTATTTCTGCCTTCATTTCATTATGTACCCAGTAGTCATTCAGGAGCAGGTTGTTCAGTTTCCATGTAGTTGAGCGGTTTTGATTGAGTTTCTTAGTCCTGAGTTCTAGTTTGATTGCACTGTGGTCTGAGAGACAGTTTGTTATAATTTCTGTTCTTGTACATTTGCTGAGGAGTGCTTTACTTCCAATTACGTGGTCGATTTTGGAGTAAGTACGATGTGGTGCTGAGAAGAATGTATATTCTGTTGATTTGGGGTGGAGAGTTCTATAGATGTCTATTAGGTCTGCTTGCTGCAGAGATGAGTTCAATTCCTGGATATCCTTGTTAACTTTCTGTCTCGCTGATCTGTCTAATGTTGACAGTGGAGTGTTGAAGTCTCCCATTATTATTGTATGGGAGTCTAAGTCTCTTTGTAAGTCTCTAAGGACTTGCTTTATGAATCTGGGTGCTCCTGTATTGGGTGCATATATATTTAGGATAGTTAGCTCTTCCTGTTGAATTGATCCCTTTACCATTATGTAATGGCCTTCTTTGTGTCTTTTGATCTTTGATGGTTTAAAGCCTGTTTTATCAGAGACTAGTATTGCAACCCCCGCTTTTTTTTGTTCTCCATTTGCTTGGTAAATCTTCCTCCATCCCTTTATTTTGAGCCTATGTATGTCTCTGCATGTGAGATGGGTCTCCTGAATACAGCAGACTGATGGGTCTTGACTCTTGATCCAGTTTGCCAGTCTGTGTCTTTTAATTGGAGCATTTAGTCCATTTACATTTAAGGTTAAGATTGTTATGTGTGAACTTGATCCTGCCATTATGATATTAACTGGTTATTTTGCTCGTTAGTTGATGCAGTTTCTTCCTAGCCTCGATGGTCTTTACATTTTGGCATGTTTTTGCAATGGCTGGTACCGGTTGTTCCTTTCCATGTTTAGTGCTTCCTTCAGGGTCTCTTGTAAGGCAGGCCTAGTGGTGACAAAATCTCTAAGCATTTGCTTATCTGTAAAGGATTTTATTTCTCCTTCACTTATGAAACTTAGTTTGGCTGGATATGAAATTCTGGGTTGAAAATTCTTTTCTTTAAGAATGTTGAATATTGGCCCCCACTCTCTTCTGGCTTGGAGAGTTTCTGCCGAGAGATCTGCTGTTAGTCTGATGGGCTTCCCTTTGTGGGTAACCCGACCTTTCTCTCTGGCTGCCCTTAAGATTTTTTCCTTCATTTCCACTTTGGTGAATCTGGCAATTATGTGTCTTGGAGTTGCTCTTCTCGAGGAGTATCTTTGTGGCATTCTCTGTATTTCCTGGATTTGAATGTTGGCCTGCCCTACTAGGTTGGGGAAGTTCTCCTGGATGATATCCTGAAGAGTGTTTTCCAACTTGGTTCCATTTTCCCCCTCACTTTCAGGCACCCCAATCAGACGTAGATTTGGTCTTTTTACATAATCCCATACTTCTTGCAGGCTTTGTTCATTTCTTTTTCTTCTTTTTTCTTTTGGTTTCTCTTCTCACTTCATTTCATTCATTTGATCCTCAATCGCAGATACTCTTTCTTCCAGTTGATAGAGTCGGTTACTGAAGCTTGTGCATTTGTCATGTATTTCTCGTGTCATGGTTTTCATCTCTTTCATTTCGTTTATGACCTTCTCTGCATTAATTACTCTAGCCATCAATTCTTCCACTTTTTTTTCAAGATTTTTAGTTTCTTTGTGCTGGGTATGTAATTCCTCCTTTAGCTCTGAGAAATTTGATGGACTGAAGCCTTCTTCTCTCATCTCGTCAAAGTCATTCTCCGTCCAGCTTTGATCCGTTGCTGGCGATGAGCTGCGCTCCTTTGCCGGGGGAGATGCGCTCTTATTTTTTGAATTTCCAGCTTTTCTGCCCTACTTTTTCCCCATCTTTGTGGTTTTATCTGCCTCTGGTCTTTGATGATGGTGATGTACTGATGGGGTTTTGGTGTAGGTGTCCTTCCTGTTTGATAGTTTTCCTTCTAACAGTCAGGACCCTCAGCTGTAGGTCTGTTGGAGATTGCTTAGGTCCACTCCAGACCCTGTTTGCCTGGGTATCAGCAGCAGAGGCTGCAGAAGATAGAATATTTCTGAACAGCGAGTGTACCTGTCTGATTCTTGCTTTGGAAGCTTCCTCTCAGGGGTGTACTCCACCCTGTGAGGTGTGGGGTGTCAGACTGCCCCTAGTGGGGGATGTCTCCCAGTTAGGCTACTCAGGGGTCAGGGACCCACTTGAGCAGGGAGTCTGTCCCTTCTCAGATCTCAACCTCCATGTTGGGAGATCCACTGCTCTCTTCAAAGCTGTCAGACAGAGTCGTTTGCGTCTGCAGAGGTTTTGGCTGCGTTTGTTATTGCCCTGTCCCCAGAGGTGGAGTCTACAGAGACAGGCAGGTTTCCTTGAGCTGCTGTGAGCTCCACCCAGTTCAAGCTTCTCAGCAGCTTTGTTTACCTACTTAAGCCTCAGCAATGGCGGGCGCCCCTCCCCCAGCCTCGCTGCTGCCTTGCCAGTAGATCACAGACTGCTGTGCTAGCAACGAGGGAGGCTCCGTGGGTGTGGGACCCTCCCGGCCAGGTGTGGGATATGATCTCCTGGTGTGCCTGTTTGCTTAAAGCGCAGTATTGGGGTGGGAGTTACCCGATTTTCCAGGTGTTGTGTGTCTCAGTTCCCCTGGCTAGGAAAAGGGATTCCCTTCCCCCTTGCGCTTCCCAGGTGAGGCAATGCCTCGCCCTGCTTCAGCTTTCGCTGGTCGGGCTGCAGCAGCTGACCAGCAACCATCATCCGGCACTCCCCAGTGAGATGAACCCAGTACCTCAGTTGAAAATGCAGAAATCACCGGTCTTCTGTGTCGCTCGCGCTGGGAGTTGGAGACTCTTTCACTGTCTTTATCACTAATGCACACCAGGAAGCCATGAGCCTGTTTTCACTGAGGATTCCCTGCTGTGATCCTAAATAGGCTTCCTGACCACCTGTGAACCCCAGCAATCCAACCCCCCACAGAGTAGCTACAATTAGTTTTAAAAATTGAATATAAATTGACTCTCCTTGTAACCGTCCAGTAGCTTCCCATATCTGTTTAAATAAAATTAAAATTTCTTACTATGAACACCAGGGCCTAATATAATGAGGCTCCTAACTTCCTCTCTGCATCCTACCTCATCTTCTGCCTCTCCATTTCCTTGCTTCCTCTATGTCAGCCCCTCTAGCCTTCTTTCTGTCCCTGCACATAAATTCTGACATCAGGGTTTTCCCCCCATTGTGTCTCCCTGGAACATTCGACCCTTAGATCTTCACATGACTGCCTACTTATTTTGTTGTCTCAGCTGAATGTCACTTTCTCAGGTAGAGCTGCCTAACCATATGAACCAAAGTTGGGTGAATCCAATTCTCTCTTTCCATAAACCTGATGTATTTTCTTCTGTGCACGATGACTCTCTGAAATTTTCTTCATTGTTAAATGATTTTTACATTATTGTCTATCTCCTCTATGATTGTGTAAACTTCCATGTGTAAGGACCAACCCACTCTATCTTACTCAAATAGAATGATTTGAACCAGAAGGGAGCCCAGAATACAGTAGCTACTGATAAAAATAACTGTGGTTCATATGAATAAACCAGAGTTCTGGGAGCTGATCACTGTGTGGATCCTGGAAAGCAAGAAGGGGCTCAAGCTCCAGCACTCTTTCATTCTGAGGTCACACTAGACCCCTTCTCTTCCCTGTGAGAAATATAGGCAACCTTCTTCTTTCTCCTCCTTCTAGTTGGAAGAAGAATTCACACATAAGGAAACAGTAATTTTTTATTTTTTTTCTTTATTTTTTAATTTTTGGGACGGAGTCTAGCTTTGTTGCCAGGCTGGAGTGCAGTGGCGTGATCTGGGCTCACTGCGACCTCCGCCTCCCGAATTCAAGCGATTCTCTTGCCTCAGCCTCCCGAGTAGCTGGGATTACAGGTACCCACAACGACGCCCAGATAGTTTTTGTATTTTTAGTAAAGATGGGTTTCACCATGTTGGCCAGGATGGTCTCGATCTCCTGGCCTCGTGATCTGCCCACCTCAGCCTCTGAAAGTGCTGGGATTACAGGCATGAGCTACTGCACCCGGCCAAGGAAACAGTAATTTTAAGAAAAAAGAAATTTTTTTTTGTTAAGATTCAACTCTTTCTGGCTGGGCATGGTGGCTCACATCTGTAATGCTAGCATGTTGGGAGGCAGGAGGATCACTTGAGCCCAGGAGTTTAAGACCAGCCTGGGTAATATGGTAAAACGCAGTCTCTATCAAACTGACAATAATTAGTTGGGTATGGTTGCCTGCCTGTAGTCCCAGCTACTCTGGAGGCTGAAGAAGGAGGATCACTTGAGCTTTGGCGGCAGAGGTTGCAGTGAGCCTCTATCACATCACTGCACTAGAGTCTGGGTGACACAGCCAGGCCCTGTCTCAAAAGAAGAAGAAATTATCTCTTGTGATGAACCTCATAGTGCTCTGGGTCTTTGTAAGCTTCAAGGATTTCAGGAAATAATGACAACATAGCTGGGGAAAAATAGAGAGAAACTGGAGGAAGAGGTACGCAGACATGGCTAATTAAGAAAAGCTGAGGGCATGATGGGTGAACCTATAAAATTTAGGACAAGACCCGAGTAAGACAATGAGTTTCCAAGACTTGCTCATTGACTTTCAGCCCTATGAGGTGTGAACAATGTCCACATTGTCTCGCTAACTCCACTCAGAGTATATAGTTTGAACCTTAGCAAATTTCTGATATTTGACTATTTTTGACTTACGAAACAGAATTTCATATAATTTATCCTACATTCATTGAATCTCTTCTTGTGGAGTCTAGTTAGAGCATGTAGGAGATGTAGGAGAAGCCAGTATAGAAAGGTTAAAAAAGATTCATAATAAAACTAACCTGGGCCAGGTTTTCAGAGGATGCCTTAAGTTCTTTAGGCACCAAAGAATACCTCATAGATATTCTTTGTCTGTAGGGTGACTCCAAGTACTAAAGATCTCGGCTTTAGCTCCAGGGATTTTTCTCCATAAGAAAGAAAGAGCACTAAGTATGACTTTTGTCAAAAAACCTACATACGCTACAGGGAAACAGGCTTTATAAACATTGGAGTTCAGAAAGAAAAGAAAGGAGATAATGGGGAGGCCACTGGGTCCATCCTCACATATGAGGAAGAGGGGCCAACACCACAGGTCCTGTGGAGGAGATAACCCAGGATCATCTAGGAGAGACCCTTTGAATTCCCTTGACTCCCACAAAATTTTCAGAAAAAAACCTCCTTTTGTCTGACATAAGTCATCATAATAAAGGGAAGTGCTGTATGGGGAATTTATTTTAGCATCCTTATTTCTAAATCCTCTAAAGACCCTGAGGACATGGGATGCGAAGGTTTTATTGGTGGAGATTTGAGAAGAAATGGCCTATACGGAGGCCCCTTACACAGTCTCATGGAGAGGGCAAGTAGCCAAGCTCCTTTTGTGGTGGAAATAATTTGGGATCCAATGATAAAGATGGGAAATCCCTGTTGAAAACATCACAAATTCTTAAGGGACATGGCCTGGGCACAGTGACAAATTTAGCACCCTACTTTACCCACCTTATAGTAGCTCAGCACCCACAATGTGCACTTATGTTGGGTGTCCCCAGTCAAAGCCAGTGGGGAGCTCAGCACCATCAGTGTCACTGTGAGAGCTGCCATGCAGGAGCCTCCAGGGAGCCTCAGACACACCATGCTGGAGAACAAGACAGGACCAGGTGCCAGGGTAGCAGGCAAGTCTCACATTCACGGAGAACTATGACCTCCCTCTACTCACATCCCCAACATAGGGAGTAAGTCACTAATTTCTCTGCTCCTGACTTGGGTAATCTTGTGTTGGAGAACCAATCAGCATCTGAGTTCAATAGCATCATCAGTTTTTGCTCAGAAATGCTGTACGAAGGTCCTCTTCTGAAACAATTTCCTTCTTTAAATGATTGTTTTAATTTAGTACTTGGAAGGTTTGACCCAGTTGCATGTAAAACACTTTAATTGGGTCTTTATTGTGACCCAGCTCTGTGCTGGTCAGTGATGTGTTCACAGGTTGGAGCCTTGTAAGAGCATTCATTTCCCACTTGACAATGTAAGTGTTTGCAGCAGTGACTGTGTTTAGGAGTAAATGAGATGGAGGGAACATGGTTGAAAATCAGGACACCTTTCATCTGGTCCTCACTGCACTATATCTTAACGTCGTAGATTTGGGAAAATTACTTCATGTCTCACAGTTGGTATGAAGGCACTGCGATCTTTCAGGTCTTTCAATACTGAAAAATGCTGTGTTTCTGTGGATGCCTCAAGTAGCAACAGCCCCTGGGTACCTGATGCTATGACAGAATGACAGCTGTTGACTGGAGAATGTAATCTGTTTCCTATTCCCAGGTAGGGATATCTTTAATGAGTTAAAAGGAATGGAAAGTTTGTTAATCATTTAATCTGAGTAAAAAGGTTTTTTTTTCAAGTGTGTCTCCTGATGCTACCCCCAAGTTTAGTGGCACCTCCAGAACACACACAGGCAAGGGGTTTGCAGGGGCCACCTATGTGCAATGGAGGGTCTGAAGGTGCCTTTGTATAGCACTTACCCTAACAATGTGATGAGGTCAACTGTGCAATCAAAGTATTCAGGTGGCTGAGAGATCGATCAAGGACTCAAAGTCAGCTGTTGACAGAACAACTCTGTTTTAAAATAATTAATATTTTAGGTGAAGAGTGTTCAATCCCTCATTCATGGTTCCCATTAGGATTTCCTCATTTGATTGAGGTTATAGCCCTTTACCATTATGCTTCTTTTGTTTTATCATAAGGGAAGACATAAGAAGACTTTACTAACTAATAAGTTACAGAATGTTCAGGAAAGAGAACCCTAGGGAAAATCTATGAAACATATCAGTTGATGTAATCTTGTAATTTTAAAAATGTAATTCTACATTTAGATAATTATTATGCTTTATATTAATATAAATGTGACATCTAAGATTCAGAATGGGCTTCAAAGTACAACTATACGTATGAAGCTCTGCATTAATCCACACTGTGCCACAGTTCTGATAGGCACTCATTCCTTATGTGCCTCAGTGTTTCCAGAAGCAGGATTCTCACCACACTGCAATAAAAACAAGCATTTTACTTTGTACTCAGAATTGTACTAAAAGCTTTCTATACTTCATATTTTTATTTAATTCTCACATCAGCTCAGTAAAATAAACACCCTTTTCATGCTTACAGGTGGAGAGACTACAACGATGGAGATAACACAACTTTTGCAAAGATACTCTAGTAAATGGTACACTATAGATAGAACTAAATTATATACCCCTCAGGCTCAGCCACTAGATCATACTCCTTCAGAAAGAAGAAAAGAAAGAGAAAAAGAAAAAAAGAAACAAATTGTGAAAAAAAAGAAACTAATTGTGATGATAGTAATCCAGGAAAGCCAGCTAAGGTTCACGTTAGTATTTTAGGATGAAAGGGTGGTGATGCTGGCAGTGGTGAGCTGTCCAGAGTGGCGGGCTGCAGCGGGAAGTTGCAAGCGGTGGCAGCAGGATCCACTGCAGAAGCAGTGGCCATGGTGGGACCCTTGTGTCCCATGTCCCCTGTGCCTCGCGTCACTGAGGCAGCTGACTGCACTGCCCCGACCCTTGAGCAGCCGGCGAGACTGCCTCCAGGCCCAGAGCCTTCACCACTCCTGCATTGCTGCCTTGTGGGGAGGGCATGGAGCTAGGGCCACCCTTCAGTGGTCCGGGGTGGGAAGTGGGAGTGGCCTCACTTTGAGGACCCGGCCAGCGGCAAGGCCACTGTCCCACCCTGCCGAGGGCGCTCAGTTCCCGCGCCTCAGGAAGAGGCTCTACCTGAGGCCACCCAGGGTTTTGTCCCCGCGGGCGGCCACCAAGCCTGATGCTCTTGACAGCCAGACCCGGGCTGTGATCTGTTCCCCAAGGTGCCTCCTCCGCCCCATCCAGGCGACAGGGAGCCCCGGGCACCCTGAGTGCTAGGAGAATAACTTGCAGAGACATCACCCTTTTCCCACATGCCGGCCTGGGCCCAGCGAGGGGAGCTGCCCACCCCAGGCTGCCAGAAGGTGTGACAGGCGCTACCTGCAGCCTCCAGGGAATGGGTTGGAAGCCCCGCCCTCCGGGCCCTCCCCGCAGGCAGCAGGATCCAGGCCTCTCTACACTCCACGCCCTCAAGGCTGAGAAGGTCCCCCTGTCCGTGCAGGCTTGGGGGTGTCTGCTCCCACTTTCTGGCCTCTCCCTTGGCCTCACCCGGGTCCCGGGTACCCACTCGGATCTCAAGAGTGGAGTTGCTGTCAGTGCTGTCACCGACTGGCTGGGTGTGTGCACGCTCAGGGCAGTGTTGACACACCAGCCTTTTGCCACCTCAGTCACAGGGAAGCCAAGGGGAGATGGGCATGTAATATTCGCAGTAAGTTTCTTGTAGGGAGCATGTCGATGGGTCATTATTTTTCAGTCTGACATTTGTCCTTCTACACCCTTTACATGTAATGCAATTATTAATATGTGAGCTCTCATGATGCCATCTGCTTTCTGTTTTCTTTTTTGTTTCCTTTGGTTTTTTCTTCTCTGGTTTCTTTTCCTATTTTCCAAAGTGTTCCTTAAGCAATTTTTAGAATTCCAATATTTAAATCAGTCTTTTTTAGGTGGATCTCATTGTAGAGTTTTTGTGATTTATCTATTAACATAACTTCTCATAGTCTACTGGTACTGACATTTTATCAATTTGACTAAAGTGGAGAAACTTTCCCTCCTTTATATCCCTTTCCATTTCTGCATGTGTAATGTATATTTTTTATTTTCTCTACTTGCATCAAAAACCACATCTGTTGTAATTTTTGCCTCAACCATCAAATTAATTTACAAAACTGAAGAAGTCTGTTGTATCTAACCATATTTCTACTCATTTATTGTTTACTTTTTTCCCGATTATCCAAGATTTCTTCCATTATCATTTCTATTTCAGTTCAAGTATTTGCTTTAGCCCTTGTTTTAGCCTAAGTCTGCTAGCATGAAATTCTCTTGATTTTCCTTCCTGTCATGGCCAGGCGTGGCGGCAGGCGGATCCCATGAGCTCAGGGATTTGAGACCAGCCTCGGCAACATGGCAAAACCCTGTCTCTGCCAAAAATACAAAAAGTAGCCAGGCGTGGTGGTGTGTCTGTAATCCTAGCTACTCAGGAGGCTGAGGTGTGAGGATCACATGAACCTGGGAGGCAGAGGCTGCAGTGAGCCGTGACACTGCCCTGTCATGACACTGCCCTGCCTGGGTGACAGAGCAAGACTCCATCTAAAAAAAAAAAAAAAAAAAAAAAGAAGAAGAAGAAAAAAATAAGAATGCCATGATAGAACACTTTATAATAATATTTTTACTGGATATACATTCTAGGTTAACATTCCTTTCAGACAATAAAATATCTTGTGCCACTCCTGTCTGGTCTACATGATTTCTAATGAACAATCCACTGTCATTTAATGTATTTTCTCCTGTGCATGAGATGTCATTTCTCTCTTGTTGCTTTCGATATTTTTTTTTTGTCTAAATTTCTTTGGATTTATCTTCATTTGGGTTTGCACAGATTCTTGAATTTTTACATTTAAGTCTTTGTCCAAATTTGGGAAATAGTCAATCTTCCTTCAGACACTCTTTGGGCATTACCCTTTGTCATCTCCCTCTAAGAGTCCAGTGACACAGATTTCATACCTTTTGTTATAGTCCTACAGATTGATCAGCATGAAATACTAAATATTATGAACAACTTTAGAAAAATAAATATGCATGTAATAAATAAAATATTCAAATATACAATGTACTATGCATGTAATGAATAAATTATTCAGAATGTACAATGTACTGAAGCCGACAAAGAACATAAAATAGGAAGAGTTCCACATCTCATAGAGAAAGTAAGCGCATTCTGTGAAACTTTCCCAAGACAAAACCCCAGGTTCATCCAGCTTCAGTAACTATTTTAAAATATTTAAGGAGCAAACAACACTAACTTTATACAAACTTCAAACATATTTGAAAAAAGGAAAAGCACTTGCAGTTATGTTTGATGAGATCTGTGTAAACTTTACTTCAAGATCTGAAGGGAACTCTACAACAAATAGGAATTAAGAGACCAGTAACTCTTATGAGCCAAGTTCTTAAGAAAATATTAGCCAGGTGAATTCAGTGATATAAAAGATGGCTACAACCTCATGACCAAGTGGAGTTTATTCCAGAAATGCAAGGTTGTGTGAGCATTTGAGAATCCATTAGTGTGATTCACTACATGAACTGAAGGAAGGACAGCACACATGCAACCACCTGGATAGAGTCATGAAATGTGATTTGACAGAATCCAGCACTTGGCCTTAATTTTTAAAAAACCTGTTTTCATACTTGTATTAAAAATATATTTCTTAAATCTGGGAAATGATAGCTACCCAGTTGCGCACATTAGTCTTATCAGTGGCATAGTTAAAGCTGTCTCCTTCATGTCTGGAGTACTAGAGGAGTTAGGCAATGATAATGGCAAGAAAAATATATCAAAGAGACAATAATTGCATCCATGTAAAATGGTCATTATTTACTCTTGACATAATGAGGTACTTAGAAAATAAAAACAATAGACAAGTTTCACTGATTTAATAAGTAAATTTAAATAATATTGCTGATTACAAAGTCAGTATACATTAAACCAATCACATTATTGATAGAGTTTGGATGTTTGTCCCCTCCAAATCTCATGTTAAAATGTAACCTCCATTGTTGGAGGTGAGGCCTAGTGAGAGGTATTTTGGTCGGGGGCAGATCCTTCATCAATGGCTTGTTGCTGTCCTAGCTGTAATTCGTGAGTTGTCCCTCAGTTCACACAAGGTCTGCTTGTTTAAAGGAGTTAAACTCTTCCCCACTTTCTCTGTGCTCCTGCTCTCACCATGTGATACCCGGGCTCCCCTTTCCTTCCCCCAAGTTTGTTAGCTTCCTGAGGCCCTCACCAGAAGCAATTGTCAGCACCACACCTCCTACACAGCCTGCAGAACCCTGAGTCAGTTAAACCTCTTTTCTTTATGAATTGCCCAGCCTCAGGTATTTCTTTCTGACAACGTAAGAATGGACCAACATAATTATGCTCTATCATAAACAAATAGAAAACAAAACCAAGAAAATAATGTTATCGATTTCCTCACTTCTTTGCTTTTTTCCTCTACTTTTTTCAACTTAAATTTGCTTTTTTTATTACTAAAAGTTTACACCTTTGATTTTTACATATTTATCCTTTTAAAATACAGGCATTTAAAACTAAATATTTTTCTCTAAGGACTGCCTTGGTTACATCTCGAAAGTTTTTAAAATTCATTCAGTATTATTTTATTTAAAATTATTTTCTAATTTTCTTCTGATTTCTTCTTTGACAAGCCACAGATTATTTAGAAATGCATTATTTTAATTCCAAAAATTTGGGCAGTTTTCTCAATCTTACTAATTTGTAATTTGGTAAGATCGTGTTTAGAGAATATACTCTATATGATTTTATTCTTGTGAAAGTAATTGAGACTACTTTTATCATCATAGTATTTGTTCTATTTCATGGATAATCTTTGTGCAATGTAAATAAATAAACATTCTGTAGTTCTCAGATGTCAGTATATATGTCAATTATAAATGCCAGCTCAGTCAAGATGGTTGAAAGCATCGTTCCTATCTTGATTTCCTCCCTGATCTTTGTTTGCACGAAGCTACAGAGATGCTTGTTGTCTTCTATCTACCTCCCTAGTTCCCACACCACCAGCATGAAGTCAGAAAAAGTTCCGGAAGGAGAATCAGTTGGCAGGGTAAAGTAGATATATATTATTCAGGGGGCCTCTATAGTTTGTAATGCATCACACAAGGCCACAGGGCTGTTTACAACTCAGCTGCTTTGTCCTCAGTCCCTCACAATCTCCCTTTCTCAGCCAGGCTCAATCTTCCATCCGTGTTAAGATTTAATGGATGAGCAAAGAATAAGAGTGGACACTTGTCCCTGCTCACCTAAGTGGAATTTGTTCATCTCTGGAATTTGGAATTTTTATACTTTTTGATGCATGGCTGGTTAAAATTTTAAAAGTAAGATTATTTTACAGTTTATCCATTTAGTTTAGTCTATGTATCCTTTTGCTCTTATAGTAACAGTGACAATTCTTGTAATTTTCCACCTCCTACTGGCATTATGGTTTATGATTTTTTTCCACTCCATGTTGATAGTCCTACATAATTTACTTAAAGGCCTGAATTTACTTGAAGTCCTTTCTATGGGTATTCCACAGTTTATCTTTCTTCTATTTAAATGTAGAGAATGTTTCTTTTCTCTCCTGTTACATTTTTTATATGTCATCATGGACACATGGAGAAAAATTTACCGAGACTGTAACGACCTAGAGTGGAAATACTGTATTACCCAAACTACTCACAGGGTTACACCAGTCTATGCTCACAGTGCCCCACACAGCACCAAATGTCATCCTGCAGTGTGCTGTCACTCCACATACTGCATAGATTTTAGGATGTACAAAATTTTTATAATCGAGACAAATGAATCAGTTTTTTCTTTTTGAATTTGGAAATGTTTTTGTTATTCCAAATCGTGGCTCAACAAAAGACCAATTTTATGTCTCCTTGGGCTCATGTAGGACTGTTCTTTAAGACAGATGTTTAGAATGGGATTTTTGCTGTTTTCATCAGCATGTAACAATTGTATTTTGAGTTTTAATAGATATTACTACACTACCATAACTCAAAATCCTAATAATATGAGATAGCCTATTCCCTTAGAATCTTCTAAATCTCTGATTTTAAAACAAACTATTGTACTTTCCAATTTTGGAGTGGGAGAATAGTTTATTATATTGCTGTTTGAATTTGGATTTTTCTGTTCATTGGTGAGTTTGAGCAAATATTTATATTTATCGACTATGAGAATATTCTCTTCTATAGTGAGTCTATATCCTTTGCCCAATTATTTATGGCATTTCCAAGAATTTATTTATTGATTAGTTAACAATTTTTCATAAGAAAGTTAGCCTTACGTGATCAAAATTTTTCCTCTGCGTCATATACTTCTTTTAATTTTGTTATTTTCTTCATGCAAAGAAACCAGTAATTTTCTTCAAATATTTTTTCGTTTGTGTCTTCTGGATTTTGTCTTGCCTACAAAGCCTTACTTTTTAAAAAAGAATTATTTTAACAGGTTTACTAAAGCATAATTTCCATACTACAAAATTCACTCATTGTATATGTAAAATGTAATGATTTGAGTAAATTAATCGATTTGTGCAATTATCACAACAATCTAGTTTTAGAGCATTTCTGCCATGTCCAGAATTTCTCTATTTATAGTAAGTTTCCGCACCCAATGATCTGCTTTTTGTGTCTATAAATTTATCTTTTCTAGATATTTCAAGAAAATGAAATCATACAACATATAATCTTTATGTCCAATTTCCTTCACCTAGTTAACATTATTGAAGTTCACAAGTTTTGCAGTATGTGTCATTATTTTGTTTGTTTTCATTTCTTCTTGTCTTTTTTCATTCGTGTAAATTTAAGTACATAAGGTACAAGTGTAACTTTGTTACCTGCATCGATTGCATAGTGGTGAAGTCGGTGTTCCACAGTATCCATCACTCCAATCACACGCATTGTACCCACTAAGTAATGTCTCATCATCCAGAGTGCAAGGGTTGAAATTTGCTTTGTGAAAACTACCCTGATATTCATGGTAGCTCCCTTGCCAGATAAGTCTACTTTTGTCCCCTTTTATTGTTGAATGATATTGCCTTGCTTGGATGTAGTAGAATTTGTTTATTCATTTACTAGTTAAAGGATATTTGGATTGTCTTCAGTTTTGGCCTACTACAGCTAAGGCTGTTCTGAACACTTGAACACATATCTTTGTGAGGACCTATGTTTTTATGTCTCTTAGGTAGATTCCAGGGAATGAGATTGGTACTAAATCTCAACTCTTTCTGTTTCTAATTCTAGACTCTATTTTACTAGCATATTTAATAAAAAAGAACTGTAACAAAAGCATTTTTAAAAGTAAATGTATAGTATGTTTTAGCACCTTACAGAACTAGTCATTCCTTATTCTACTTTTTTTCAATAATTTCCCTGGAAAATATATATTTACCTCATAAAATAACATGTCAGCATACTTAATTGAGTTCTAAAAAAATCTTGTTTGCTTGCTTTTTTGTTTATTGTAATTGAGTTAATGACTGACATTTAATACATTCTATATGTGTGCGTGTATATATATGTGTATATATGTGTGTGTATATAGACATATATATATATATAGAGAGAGAGAGAGAGAGAGATCCAAAACCCTGAATTGAGGGTGGCTATCAGAAATCTATAAGCCTTCGTGTGGAAGTTAACTCAAATACTTACAACCTGATAGTACCACAATCTATCATTTCCCTACCCTGAAATCAGTCTCTCCTATTCCATCCACCAGTTCTTTATTTTTAAAAATATATGATTTTGCTCCTTTTCTTCCCATGTGCATCAGGCTCACTCTGTAAAGGTTAAATCCTGGCTTGTCTGAGCCCATATGATCACATGGTTATTCCAACGTGTGAGAAAATGGGTACTGAGAACACTCTGGAAACAGTTTAGTTGCTCCTTATAAAGGCACACAGGAGAAAGGAGTATCCTTTTCTTCCCTTTGGGAGTTGTTGTGAAAGAATAACAAACCTAAAGCTGTTGCATGGGTCACCCTACCATCTCAGGAAAGCTGACATGCTGTGTGTGACAGACAGATGAGCTACGAAGTTCCAGGATCACTGGTGATGCCCCTAGCCTGCTGAGTTGAGCAGTCCTGGAGATGCCCAGCCTTGGATCTATTGGCTATGTGAGATCATGGGTTAAAGAAAAATAAAACCCACTAGATGTAATTTCCTGCTATTAGCAGTAGAACACATCTTCAAGGAAATATTCATTCCACACATTTTGGTTCTACTTTGTAATTCCACGCCCCAAGTCTCATATAAAATGAGAAAATCATGTCCTCAACTTAGGAATCCTGAGGCCTATTTGTTGCAACTCTATGATCAAACAGAACAGACAATTATAAGCTTAATATACTGCTATAGGATTTATACTCTTACAGGATTTATATGTACCTGTACTGCTACGTTATGTACAAGTAACATGCAACTAAAAATAAGATATGCATAGAAACAACTTTTAATTTGATTGAAAATAAAATAACAGTCATCTCTGACAGTGGAGAAATTATGCTCAAATGATTATTACTTTGAAATAGACCTCTGAATTATGTACTTTTAGATTTGACATTTCATACTGACTCTCAGATAGAACATAATGGAGAACCCTCCGTCTTCTAAATCTGTCTTTCTCTGAAATCTGTACAAGTCCTTTGATGACACTATATTATTGAAGTCCCTGGAGTGAAACACTATACACTAATGTACAGTTATAAACGCAAAATATTGTAGACGGCGTGAAGAAAGAGTTCTGATTGCCTTGCTGACTGGTTTCCCATCTCACGTTGGCCAAGTTTGTTTCAGTTGTCATAGTCTGTTCTCAGTTTTTATGCATTGCTTTTTTAACCCTTAGGTTTACTTTTTTAATTGACAAGTAAAAATTGTATAGTATATTTATGTTGTACAGCGTGAAGTTTTGATACATGCCTATAGTGTGGAATGTCTAAATCAAGCTATTTAACATATGCATTACCTCACATATTCATGATATACACATGAAAATCTTTATTCTATTGGGAAATCATCCTCCCTTTTTCTTTTCATTTTTTGTCTTTGGAGCCAAATGGACCAGATGATATTTAACTCCATGTTTGAGAAACATTTAATAATGAAATGTGTTTGTGGTACAGGGTGAGTACAGATGCACGGGAGGCCATAGGGTTTAGGTAAAGGGAGCACAAAAGTTGAAGATGAGGCGCTGCCATCATTGCTGGGAATTCAGGCCAAGGGCAGGAGCTGAGGAAGCCACAAGGGAGGACATTTTCTGCAGTTGCTGAACCAGTAGCAACCAGGTCCTGAGAAAGCCCTCTGTTGTGGAAGAATAACGGTCAGGCGGGAAAGCTTTTCATCCTGTAAAGCTGGGGCAGAAGGTTCTTCCTTGAATGTGGTCACCTGCACTTCAGCTCAGGAGTCCTGCAAAAGACAGAGGAGAGTGCTGTTTTCAACCTGGCTCTACTAACAGTTTCTTTTCCCGTCTTTCAAGGACTCAGATGAGGGCACTGCAGGAAGAAGAAAAACAAGTTCCTGAGTCTCCCACAGCCAATAGTCCTGCAGAGCACAGGCCTTTCCTAAGTGGAGAGGAGGAGTTTCAGTGTAAATTGCCTGATCAGAAATTTGGATCCAAAGTAATTCCTATTATTTCTGTCTCACGCCTTGTCACCTCTACCATCATTCTAGTGTGTCCGGAGTTTGTTCCTCCAGGTGGGTTTGTGGTCTCACTGACTTCTAGAATGAAGCCAGGGACCTTCGTGGTGAGTGTTACAGCTCTTTAAAGGTGGCACGGACCCAAAGAGTGAGCAGCAGCAAGATTTATTGTCAAGAGCAAAAAAAAAACCAAAGCTTCCACACCATGGAAGGAGACCTGAGCAGTTTGCCGCTGCTGGCTGGGGTGACCAGCTTTTATTCCCTTATTTGTCCCCGCCCATGTCCTGCTGATTGGTCCATTTTAAAGAGTGTCGATTGGTCTATTTTTAAAAGTGCTGATTGGTCCATTTTACAGAGTGTGGATTGGTCCATTTTACAGAGTGATGTTTGGTCCATTTTACAAACATCTAGCTAGCCACAGCACACCGATTGGTGTGTTTTTACAGAGCATTGATTGGTGCATTTTAAAAACCTCTTGTAAGAGAATTCTCCAAGTCCCCACCCGACCCAGAAGTCCCCCTGGCTTTACCTCTCCTTAGGCAAACCGTATCTGTTTGTAAAAGAGGATTAAAAGGTATTACCTGTTGGCTGAAGTCCAGCGTGTCCTGGGAAAAAGAGGAAAATATATACACTTAAAAGATATGGAAGCAAATCTGTCCTCCAACACAGATTTCTCTAACACCACAACCCACACCAACCAGGGCAGAAAGGAGCAGAAACAGACCATGTGACCCATGAAGCGTGACGTGTCTGTCACAGGATCCAGTGTAATTGCATTAGTCTTAGTGGCTCTTCCTTAATTTGCTCCGGGATCTCAAACCAAAGGACCCCTACTTGTTAACCTTCCTCTTGTCTCTGCGGGCCACAGCTATTATGCTTTGACATAATAACCATGCACTAATGATTTCTGGATTAGCAGGACATTCGAGCCGTTTGGGGAAAGAAAATCTTTGTTCAGGGCCATTTGTATACTGAGAACTAACCTCAGCAAAGCCATAGTTCCTCCTCTAGAAAAGCCTATGGAGAGAGCCAGTTACCAAAGGCTCCTCACCTTTCTGATTCCTGAAGTAGATGAACAGCCCGGCCCCAAGGAAGAGCAGGCCCAGCACAAAGCCCCCGACTCCACTCAGCATCTTGCTCTGTGCAGATTCAGACCGTGCTCCTGAGAAAGGAAGCCAGCTTTAGTGATGTTTATTCCAAACTGAACCTCTTTAATTGAGACTCTAAGATTCAGAGCTTTGAAAATGGGGAAGAAGGCTGCCCCACAAGAATTAAAATAACCAGTCATTTCTGGAGAAAAACAAAGGATTGTAAATCACACTGAACAGTTACAAGGTTCAGACATCAAACTCATCCAAATATTACAGCCTTGATGTAAGGCACGAGTTCAACATCTGATCCACAGAAAGCCTGAGACTCAATGAGGCTAAGTAGTTTGTCTAGAGTGACAAAGCTAATAAAAGGCAGAGCTGAGATTGGACTCCCCTCATGTCAGGAAGGCCCCTACACTTCTCCTCTTCTCAGATCACAATAAATAACTCAGATCAACAGCATCAGAAACTCAGTCTCAGACCCAGAGACAGGGCCTGGAGTCTGGGGAGAGCAGGTGACCCTGACCTGTGATATCATGGGGAGGTTCAAAACAGAGACAGCCTCTCCTGCCTTGCAGGCATGACTGATTCCGCAGGGGGTACAGGTGTTTCTAGAAACTATTACAGGGCTATCCCCAGAGACCTGTGCTGATGGAGATGAGAACATAGAGCAAATGAAAATAGGATGTGGGAGAGGAGAAACCTGACACTCAGGGATTAGCACAGTCCCCTTCTTGGTGGGAGAGACATGTATGAAGTCAGAAAGCTGCTCACTCCATTCCACTGTGAGAGGGCTCGTCACACTTGGGTGCTCCACTTGGCAGGTGTAAACCTCTCCACTCTGAGGAACTGTTTCCAGCATCACCAGGGTCTGGAAGGTCCAGTCTCCATTGTGGATCAGGCCTGTGGACACCACCCCAGCCTTCTCTTCCTGGCCGTTCCGGAACCACCTGACTTCAATGCTGCCTGGATAGAAACCGTTCACAGAGCAGACCAGGAGGTTGTGGTGCTGCAGGGGCTGGGTCTTTGCAGGATACACAGTCACCTTAGGTTGGACTAGGAGAAAAAATGGTAGAGGGAATGAGTCAGGAAGACAAAGTAAGTCTCCTTGTTTGGCTGTTTGTCTGCTTCTCTGCAAACCCAGGCTCTGATCTTGACCAGCCCTCAGCACAGCTGGCCATGTGGCCTCACAGTGTCATCAGCCTGGAATTTAATGTTGATAGTTAGTACCCATTAGATTTGAGAGATGTTGTGAAAAACTGTGTTTGTTTCTTCATAGCTTGAAATTGGGATGCATTGTCAAAGTGTTTATAAATCTTTGAAAGTACAGAGTGTAGTAATTAATACTGATATCTGAGCCAGGTTGCCTGGTTCAAATCCAAGGTCTGCCTTTTACTGGTTGATCCTGGCAGAGTTTTTGATTCTTCTGTGCTCAACTTTGTCACCTACAATGAAGGATAATTATACTAATTTACCTCTTGGAGTTATATGAGGATTAATGCACATAAAATATATAAAATGATGACTGAAGATAGCCTTCAATTTATGAGGTCAGAAAGCTTCTCACTCCATTCCACTGTGAGAGGGCTCATCACCTGTGGGTGCTCCACTTGGCACCTATTTTTCATTCTTGTACACCGTGATAGAAAAATACGATTTAAAGCAATGTGGATAGATAAAGGGACAGCGTTGGGTACATGAGGAGACCGAGTGTGAATTTTTAGGAATACTACCGCCATGCACTCACACCTTAGAACACCACAGAAATGGTTCTGCCCCTGGGAAGGTGGGACAGACAGAAATGATTCTCGAAATTTTTACATTCCTAGAAAAGCATGCGTCCTAAAGCAGAGAGAAGGATTAAGGAACATCATTTTGGTTTTGAAAGTTCTTATATTTACATTTAGCTGATCAATGAATCTCAGGTGCAAAACAAGCATTATTATTTTCAGGCCTATCATTGTAAAATGATTTTTCTTTCCAGAATGACATTTGGATTAAGGCAGTGTCTGAGACTCATTACTTGGGGTGCTTATGCCCAGGAAAATCCCTGACACTAGCATACTCTCAATATGTACAACTATTTCTTTTTTTAGGAGTAAGGAGAAACCTAGAGACAACAATACCATAAAATGGTAGATTTAAGATGGGTTGTAAATCATTAATAAAAATGTTGCAATGCATTTTATTAAATAAAAATGTTCAAATTCTTAACATGGAAAAGAATTTTCAAAATCAACATACAAACCACAAACTGGAGCAAATGCTGAATCAAATATCAATAACATGTTAATAATCTTACAGTACAAAGAACCCACAAAGTCACTGAGAAAAATACTAAGCCTTGAGATATTAGACAGTAGATCATTGTCCGTTCCCTACCAAATACAATAGGGAATTCTTAGAGCAGTAGGTATAATTGGTCAATAAATAGGTCAAAATAATTCAAAAGAATTACAAATGAAAAAATATAAATTAAAAATTAACCAGAAACATACATTTTCAACTTTTGGAGAATGTCATAATAAAGGTCAACAAAGGGGAAAGTGAGGTGAGTTGTGTCATAACTATTACATATGAAAGAATAATATGTAACTACTAGAAAACTATTAGCATTATAACAAAATAGTAACTGTGTGAAAATTTTAATTCAAAACGTTAGTTTCACAGTCATTTCTACTATGTAAAAACATATACACTAAAAAAACCCCAAAAAACTAGGAAGAAATTTAGACCTAAAGAAACTTCAGAGATGCCTCAGAGGTCTCCTCAATTCCCCTAGAAATTAATCTAAGGCTTTTACAAACAAACACCACACGCTTTTATTTCAGAGATTACATGAAGGGTGTGTGCCAGGGACAGTCTGGAACTGGCCTCCTCACGTTATCCCAAACCTTTCAGACCCCTCAGCTCTTCTCCCCTAAACCTTCATCCCAACCACATACTCCTTACACTTCCCTTCCCTGCATCTCTAAGGGCCCCGACAATCAAGGTCTCCTCTCTCTCCAGTCCCCTGCACTCACCTCCCTTGTCACCTCCCCACAGAGGCCTCCAAGGGTAAGAAGCAGCCCGCTCCTGCCTCCCCTCCTACAACAGACACACAGACACATCCACACTCTACACACACACCTGTGTCCTCAGAATTGCTTGCTCGGGATACAGAGGATTCTAAATGCTCACAGATGGCTCTCTCTCTCTCTCTCTCTCTCTCTCTCTCTCACACACACACACACACACACACACACACACACACACACACTCAGATTCCCAGCTCACAGGGACCCAGGCCCCGCCCCCGCCGCGCTCACCTCGCCGCTGCACTGTGAAGCTCTCACCACCCCGGTAGTTGTGTCTGCAGTAGGTGTCCGCTGCGGTCCGCGCCCGCTCCAGGACGTCCTTCCGACTGTTCCAGGACTCGGCGGTAGGCCGCCCCAGCTCCGTCACCGCCCGGTACTCCCCCACGTCGCTGTCGAAGCGCACTAACTCCTCCTGGTTATAGAAGTGTCTCTCCAGGAACCGCACCCGCTCCGTCCCATTGAAGAAGTGACACTCAGCCTTAGCCTGCTCCAAGAAACGTGCTGTGGGGACACGAAGGATCCGGTCACACGGGCGGCCTCCTGAGAAGACACTGACAGCGACGCCGCCATCCGGGGCTCCTGGGCGGGTGCGGGCGCTGGGAACCTTAACCCGCCCCACCCGCACCGCCCACCACCAGCAGCCCAGGGGCTCATCCTCCGTCTTCCTGAGGCGAACGGGGGCCTGGGGGGCCAGGCGGGAAAACCCTTTTTGATCCCCAGGCTTTGGGGACCCCCTCCCTGCCTCCAGCCTGTTCTGGAAAACTCAATGCAGGAGCTGGAGGAGGATCCGCCCAGCACCGCAGCCCGCGCCGCTGCCTCCTGGGATCCTCCACCCCACAGACACTCTCTGCTCCTTCCCTCATCCCACAGGCTGTACCGGTTCCTTCAACAGCACCCACCGCCTTCATCCTGTGAACACTTCCTTAGTGAGGACCTTGTGCCTGGCCTGCGCTGCCTCTAGGAATCCAAACAAGGGAAAACAGACCTCTCCACTCCGCTGGGGAGCTTAAGGAGCAGGGAAAGTCATGGCCACAAGCCAAACACGCTGGAGCTTAGACAGGAATGAGAAATGTCATATGTGGAGTTCTAGAGCAGAGAATAATAGGATGATCTCAATTACATTAGGGTGCCAGAGAAGGACCCTCTGAAGAGTGACAGTTCAGATGGGACTTGACAGGTTAAGCAGGTGTGAGCCAGGGGCGGAGTGGAGCCTGTGTGTGTGTTTGGACAAAACGGGGGAGACACATTTCAGGTTTAGGAAATCCCATGTACAAAAACTTGAATTGATGAACTTCTTCAAGAAACTAGAACAAAGCTCACTAAAGCAGAGAGGCTGAGGGGAAGGAGGGTAAAAGATTAGACTGGAGAAATCACAAGAAGCCAGGTATTTAAAAGCCTTGTGTGGGGTGTTATGATTTTGGATTTATACTAAAGACAATGGGAAAGTATCAAAGAGTTTTAAGGAGAATAAAACCATGATCCTGGTAAATGTTCACAAATCTTCCTTTGCATTTCTAAATCCACAAAGCTCGAAATTCAGTTAAAAAAACTTGTTTCCACAACTCATTTGGCAAATCTTATCTGATGAGGGTAAGTGGTCAAAGGTGTCTCAGAGCTCTTATTGGTGACGTGTGCTTCTGTAGTTTCAATACATATAAACATATGTACATATATGTGTGAAAATATACGCAGATGTAAAACACTGTATATATTTTTGATGTTTTTGTCTTTATGTCTGAAGTGTGAAAATGACAAAAATAACTTAATCCTGTGGGTAAAAGTGAAATGAATAAGTAGAAGCATTTTACATTGTGAATAATATCAAATGTAGAATCACTACAGAAGTCTGAGGCATGTTAGTGAGAAATAATTTCAGCAGCATCACTATTTGTGACTTACAAGGGCAAGTTGTTGAAAGTTAATAGAGATAGTGATGAGCGACAACTCATGAAAATGTTGAAAAATATTGCATAAGGCAAAAACTAAATATGAAAATATTGAGCTTACATTGACTAAATGGATTCAACAAGAAAGTGGTTGAATTTATGCAACTGTCTAATTTTTAATAATGAAACAAGCAAAAATAAACCATAAAAACTGAACTGTGTGGTGAGTGTATTACAGATGTGAGCCTAGAATTTTCAGAAAGAGCGCAGTGTGAACCAGTGCTCTCAGCCTCAGCACTATTAACATTTTGGACCAGATAATTCTTTGTTGATGGCAGAGGCTGTTCTGAACATTGTAGGTTCTCTAGCAGTGTCCCTGGCTTCTACTCATTAAATATCAGAAGAAACCCCTGTTATGACAACCAAAAATTGTTCCAAACATTGCCACCCCCAAGGATGATGGGAGGGAAGGGAGGGGTGGTGAACTATCCCTGGGTAAGAACCACAGGTGTGAAGCATCTGAAAAAATCTGTGTTCAACAAGGTACTATTAGTTATGGAGCAGCTGAGAATTGCATTGAAAAACATTTGTTGACAATCTGGGTCCTCCCTAAAAAGAATGTTTTGTAGAATTCTGGTCCCAATACAGTGCTATCTTTCCAGAAAATGAACTTGATGAGAACCAAGATTTAATGATTTCCTTGCCTTACTAAACAGTCACTAATCATATCATTTATCATTCACATCATATTTTTTCTTAATTTCTCTACCACTGGTCCACTAATTATCTGCAGTAATGAATCACAACCACAGCTATTTTATTCCCATTTAATGCCCCAACTAACTCATGTCTTTCAGTCTCCACTCCCAACAATACTAGCAGGCATCAAATGACCAGCCTTGGCCAGAGGCAGAACTCTCGGTTTTGTAGTCAAGTCCCCTCAGAAAGGGAGAAACCAAGAAAATGACCTTCTCATACAGAGAGCTTCAAAAATGGGCAGGTCCCCAGACTGCGAGCAAGGCCTGCAGAAATCGCCCTCTGCCCTTTAGAAACGATGGCAGAGAGGTGTGCAGCCTGGATCAAACAATGCCTATCTTTTCATCCCTAAATTGTCTAAGCACTTTCTTTATAGAAAGAAAGCTAAAAAAATAAACGTGTGGAGTTGCTGTCACTGTGGCTTGCATAGGTAGCACTGTAATCCATGTCCATGTGTCCCACTTAGGGTTGACAGATTTGGCAAATAAAACCAGAGGATGCCCAGGTAAATATGGATTTCCAATAAATTATGATTGTGTATCTGAAATTCAGATTTAACTAGGAACCTGTATTTTATTTGGTAACTCTAGCCCACCTTGCTAGTCAAACCTCAGAAGAAGGAGTGATCTAATTCTTCCTTGTGTTCTTCAACACATGACCATTATAGACATACAGAACTTTTAAAATAATAAATGCAAAATGAATGAAAGTTTCTCCTATACACTGGAACTAGCAGTCCTTGCATGTACATGGGGACAGAGCCCCACTCTAAGAAACAACCTGGTACATATAAATATCAGAAATTCTGTCATTATCAATAATTTAGACACAATCAAATCACTACTCACTAATGATGGACAAACTCTCAAACTCTAGAATCAGAAAACCTGAATAAAAAACATGATCTCTTCTACTTGGGTCAATTTTTACCAACCGTAAGCCTTTTTGTAACCTATCAAATGCATTTAATAATGGCATAATCCTCACAGGATTACTGTTAAGTGTAAAATTAAATGATGACTCTTCTGAGCGCTGATCACATAATAAACACTCAAATACATTCCCATTTTAACTTTTATGATCCCTGTAACTGCAACTCACATTATTTTTTGTATTCCTTAATTCTAAAGCAATTAATATCTTCATCATGGTTTTGCAATTGTCTTCTGTTCTTCTATTAGTTTCATAAAGAATTGTCATTCTGAAAACATAGGGCAGAAACACTGGTTTATGTCTAATAATGCAGTATACCTGCAAATCTCACACAAAAGAGATCTGCTGACATAGGAGAAAGGGACTTTCTATATGCTCATATTTAAACTGCAATCTGATTTCCAGCACTAAATTTGTAATACTGGGTTTTACTTATAACCTTTCAATTTTAGATTCCAGAGATGTATGTTTTTAAATACCACAGATGCAATAGGATCATTATTGAAATTGAATGCTGAAATTCATAGGCCTGGTACACAGTCACTGCAAAATGTTACATGGCATATACTGATGGCGACTGGATTCATTTTATTCATCACTCCATTCTCATGACCTAGAGTAATAATTGGTGTATTCTATGTCACTAATAAATATTCACTGTGTGAAATACTGGCTGTGTGAAATATTGGCTGTGTGACATTTGCATGAGCAGTCATCACTGCACACAGGGGCTCTCTGGTATTTCCTTGCTAATAATGACTGAGCATCTCTGGTTCACAGGTCCTCCTCCATCTCTTCAGCTTTTTTAGCTTTTTCCTTTAGATTCATCTGGCTCCCTGAACCCAGAACACAGTCCTTCCCTGAAGCTCTCTACTCAAAATAGTCAACCTTAACCTCGTCCTCACTTCTACTCACTTTTCAAATGGTCCAATCCGGTTTCCTCGCTGGATACTCCATTGACTGCAAATATCAACTCCACCAAACCCAGCACTTGCTTCTCTGTCACGTTCTCACTTCTTCCCACGTTCTCACTTCCCCCTCCTCTTAGCAGTACTCACCACAATTGACCTCTCCCTTCTCCTTGAAAAAAAATCTATTTTCCTTGACTTACACGCATTATGTTCTCTTGGTTTTTCTCCAACATCCCTGGGCTCTTTCAGTCCCCTTTGCTGGCCTGTGCCCTCTTCTTTTTTCCCCCCACAATCCATCTCCCTATGTAACCTCTTCTAATCCCTGGAATTTAACGCACTACACGTATTGATGCTGCCAAGATAAATATCTGAAGACCTAGCCTACCATGAGTCTCTTAAATGCCATTGACCTTCTGATTGCTCCAATAAATGTCAATCAATCTTCTCAAATTTAAACAAAACTTTTATTTCCAACCACCCATGTCAAATCATTTCCTCCCATAGTTTTTCCTGTGTCAATAAACAACACTACCACCCACTTATTTGTGAAAACAAAATCCTTAGGAATAAGCTTGATTGTTCCACTCCCTTTACAGTAATTCATTAACAAGCTAAGCAAAAATACATGCCGAGTCTGTCCACTTTATCCTTTTAACCGTCTTTATCAGTAACGCACTCCATGAAGCCACAAGCCTGTTTTCCCTGGAGAATTTCCTGCTGTGCTCCTAAATAGTCTTCCTAACCACTTGTGAACCCCAACAATCCAATCCCTACAGAGTCACTAGAATTAGTTTTAAAAATTGAATATAGGCCAGGCAGAGTGGTTCATGCCTGTAATCCCAGGACTTTGGGAGGCCAAGGCCGGTGGATCACGAGGTTAGGAGATCGAGACCATCCTGGCTAACACGGTGAAACCCCATCCCTACTAAAAATCCAAAAAATTACCTAGGTGTGGTGGCCTGCGCCTGTGGTCCCAGCTACTTGGGAGGCTAATGTCGGAGAATCACTTGAACCCAGGATGTGGAGGTTGCAGTGAGCCAAGATTATGCCATTGCAATCTAGCCTGGGCAACAGAGCAAGACTCCATCACAAAAAAAAAAAAAAAAATGTTGAATATAAATTGACTCTCCTTGTAACCATACAGTAACTTCTCATATCTATTTAAATAAAATTCAGTCTGGGCACAGTGGCTCACGCCTGTAATCCCAGCACTTTGGGAGGCCAAGGCAGACAGATTATCTGAGGTCAGGAGTTAAGACCAGCTTGGTCAGCATGGTGATACCCCATCTCTACTAAAAATACAAAAAATAGCCAGGTATGGTGGTGGGTGCCTGTAATCCCAGCTACTTGGGAAGCTGAGGCAGGAGAATCACTTTAGCCCGGGAGGCAGAGGTTGCAGTGAGCAAGATTGCACCATTGTACTCCAACCTGGGCAACAAGAACGAAACGCCATCTCAAAAAATAAATAAATAAATACATAAAAATAAATAAATAAATAAATATAAAATAAAACTCAAATTTTTTACCGTGGACATCAGAGCCTAATATAATGAGGCTCCTGGCTTCCTTTGTGTCCTAACTCATCTTCTGCCTCTCCATTTTCTTGCTTTCTATACATTACCCCCTCTAACCTTCTTTCTCTCCCTCCATATAATTTCCTACACCTGGGCTTTCCCCTGATTTGGTCTCCCTAGAACTTTCATCCATTAGATCTTCACAACTGTCTTCTTATTTTGTTGTCTCAGCTGAATGTCACTTTCTCAGGTAGAGTTCCCTAAACATATGAACTAAAGTAGGTGAATCCATTTCTCTCTTTCCACAAACCTGATGTCTTTTCTTCAGTGCACTGTGACTCTCTAACATTTTCTTCTTTGTTAAATGCTTATTGGGTTAGTGTCCATCTCCTCTACGCTTGTGTAACTTCTGTGAGAGTAGGGACCCTCTCTATCTTAATCAAACAGAATGATTTGAACCTAGAATGGAGCCCAGTACACAGTAGCTGCTGAGAAAAAGAAGCGTGGTTTACATGGATAAACCAGGGTATGGGAACTGATCACTGTGGGGATCCTGGAAAGCAAGAAGGGGCTCAAGCTCCAGCACTCTTTCATTTTGATGTCACACTAGACCCCTTCTCCTCCCGGTGAGAAATATACGCAAACTTCTTCTTTCCCCTTCTTCTAGTTGGAAGAAGAATTCACAGTTAAAGAAACAGTGATTTAAGAAAAAAGAAATATTTTTATTAAGAGTCATCTCTTTTTGCCTGGGCACAGTGGCTGACATCTATAATCCTAGCACGTTGGGAGGCCAAGGCAGGAGGATTACTTGAGTCTGGCAGTTTAAGACCAGCCTGGCCAACATGGCAAAATCTCACCTCTACCAAAATTACAAAAATTAGCTGGGCGTGGTTGCCTGCCTGTATTCCCAGCTACTCTGGAGCCTGAGGAGGGAGGATTGCTTGAGTGTGGGAGGCAGAGGTTGCAGTGAGCCTCGATCGCACCACTGAGCTACAGCCTGGGTAACAGAGCCAGGCCCTATCTCAAAAAGAAAAAAATTATCTCTTTCAATGGATCTCATAGTGCTACGGATCTGTGCAAGCTTTAGAGATTTCTGGAAATGATGACAACATAAATGGGCAAAAATAGAAACTGGAGGAAGAGGTAAGTACACATGGCTAATTAAGGAAAGCTGAGGGCATGGTGGGTGAACTCATGAAATTTAGTACAAGACACCAGTAAGACAATGAGTTCCCAGGACTTTGCTCATTGACTTTCAACCCTATGAGATGTGGACAATGTCCACATTGTCTTGGTAACTCCACTCAGAGTATATAGTTTGAACCTTAGGAAATTTCTGATATTTCATTATTTTTGACTTACAAAACTAGAATTTCATATAATTTATACTATGTTAGCTAAATCTCTTCTGTCATGTCCAGTTAGTTCATGTAGGAGATGTAGGAGAAACAAGCATAGAAAGGTTAAAAAAGATTCATAATAAACACTAACCTGGGCCAGTTTTCCAGAGGATGCCTTAAGTTCTTTAGGCACCAAAGAATACCTCATAAATGCTCTGTATCTGCAAGGTGACTCCAAGTACTAAAGATCTCAGCTTCAGTTCCAGGGATTTTTCCCCATCAGAAAGAAAGAGCACTAAGTATAACTTCTGTCAGAGAACCTACATACGCTACAGGGATACAGGCTTTATAAACATTGGAGTTCAGAAAAAAAAAAAAAAGAAAGAAAGAAAGGAGATAATGAGGAGGCCACTGGGTCCATCCTCACATATGAGGAAGAGGGGCCAACACCACAGGTCCTGTGGAGGATATAACCCAGGATCGTCTAGGAGAGTTCCTTTGAATTCCCTTGACTCCCACAAAATTTTCAGTAAGAACCTCATTTTGTCTGACATAAGTTAACATAATAAAGGGAAGTGCTGTATGGGGAATTTATTGTAGCATCTTTATTTCTAAATCCTCTAAGGACCCTGAGGAAATGCGATGCAAAGGTTTTATTGGTGTAGATTTGAAAAAGAAATGACCTGTAGGGAGGCCCCTTACACAGTCTCATGGAGAGGGCAAGTAGCCAAGCTCCTTTTGTGGAAGAAATAATTTGGGATCCCGTGATAAAGATGAGCAATCTCTGAAGAAAACATCACAATTTCTTAAGGGACACGGCCTGGGCACAATGTTAACAAAACTCCCTATTTTCCCTACCCCATAGTAGCTCAGCACCTGCAATGTGCACTTACGTCGGGTGTCCCCAGCCACAGCCAGTGGGGAGCTCAGCACCATCAGTGTCACTGTCAGAGCTGCCATGCAGGAGCCTCCAGGGAGCTTCAGACACACCATGCTGGAGAACAGGACAGGACCAGGGTCCAGAGGAGCAGACAAGTCTCACTCAGGGAGAACTATGACCCCCCTCCACCCACATTTCAAATTATAGGAAGGAACTTACTGATTTCCTTGCTCCTGGATTGGGTAGTCTCGTATGGGAGAACCAATCAGCATCTGAGTTCAATAGCATCATCAGTCGCTGGTCAGAGATTCAGTATGAAGGTCCTCTTCTGAAACAGAATTTCCTTCTTTAAAGGATTGTTTTAATTTAGTACCTGAAAGATTTGAAGCAGTTGCGTGTAAAACACTTTAATTGGGGCGCTATTTTTAGCCAGCTCTGTGCTGGTCAATGATGTGTTCACAAGTTGGAGCCTTGTAAGAGCATTCATTTCCCACTTGACAACAGAAGTATTTGCAGGAGTGAGTGTGTGAGTGTGTTTAGGAGTAAAGAATATAGAGGGAACATGGCTGCAAATCAGGAGACCTTTTATCTGGTCCTTATTGCACTATATCTTAATGTTGTAGATTTGGGAAAATTCCTTCACGTCTCACAGTTGACATGAAGGCACTGCAATCTTTCAGGTCTTTCAATACTGGAAAATGCTGTGATTCTGTGGACGCTTCAGGGAGTGGCAGCCCCCGGTATCTGATGATATGACAGAATGACAGCTGTTGACTAGAGGGTGTAATCTGTACCTATTTACAGGTAGAGATGTCTCTAATAAGTTAAAGGAAGTTGAAAGTTAGTTAATAATTTAATCTGATTAAAAAGGGTTTTCTCAAGTTTGTCTCCTGATGCTGTCCCCAAGTTTAGTGGCACCTCCAGAACACACACAGGCAAGGGGCTAATAGGGGCCACCCATGTGCAATGGAGGGTCTGAAGGTGCCTTTGTATAGCACTTACCCTAACAATGTGATAAGATCAACAGTGCAATCCGAGTATTCAGGGGTCTGACAGATCAATCAAGGACTCAACGTCAGCTGTTGACAGAACAACTCTGTTCTAAAATAATTAATATTTTATGTGAAGAGTGTTCAATCCCTCATTCCTGGTTCCCATTAGGATTTCCTCATTTGATTGAGGCTATGGCCCTTTACTATTCCACTTCTGTTGTTTTGTCATAAGGGAATATATAAGAAGACTTTGCTGTCAGGACGCGGTGGGTGATGCCTGTAATCCCAGCACTTTGGGAGGCCGAGGTGGGCGGATCACCTGAGGTCAGGAGTTAGAGACCAGCCTGGCCAACATGGTGAAACCTCGTCTTTACTTAAAAAAATACAAAAATCAGCTGGGCATGGTGGTGCATGCCTGTAATCCCAGCTACTCAGGAGGCTGAGGCATGAGAATTGCTTGATTCCCGGGAGGTGGAGGTTGCAGTGAGTCAGGAACACACCACTGCACTCCAGTCTGGTCAATAGAGTGAGACTCAGTTTCAAAAAAGAAAAAAAAAAAAAAAAGACTTTGCTAACTAATACATTACAGAATGTTCAGGAAACAGAACCCTAGGGAAAATCTATGAATTACATCAGTTGATGTAATAATGTAATTTTAAACATATAATTCTATATTCAGATAGTTATTATGCTTTATATTTATATAAATGTAGCATCTAAGATTCAGAATGGACTTCAGAGTGCAACTATACAGATAAAGTTCTGCATTAATTCACACCCTACCACAGTTATGACAGGCACTCAGTCCTTATGTGCTTTAGTGTTTCTAGGGATGGGATACTCACCATGGTGCAATAAAAATGACGAAAATTTCTTGAGCAATTTTTGAGCGTTTTGCTTTGTACTCAGAATTGTACCAAGAGCTTTCCATACATCATATTTTTATTCAATTCTCACATTAGCTGAGTGAGGGAAATACCCTTTTCATCCCTATAAGTGGAAGAATAAAATGATGGAGATTAAACAACTTTTGCAAGGATGCAAGGCTAGTAAATAGTAACTCGGCCTCCCAAAGTGCTGGGATTACAGGCGTGAGTCACCGCGTCTGGCCAGCAAAGTCATCTTATATCTTCCCTTACAATAAAACAAGAGAAATGGAGTAGTAAAGGGCCATAACCTCTAACAAATGAGGAAGTCACAATGGGAACCAGGAGTAAGAGATTGAACACTCTTCACATAAAATATTAATTATTTTAAGGCAGAGTTGTTCTGTCAACTCTATTGAACCAAGTTATTATATATGTGATTCCATCACTCTCAAGTTCTGCCGTTGTTTTATACTACCTCACATTCAATTTCTAAAGAGAATTATGTCCCTTATACTCAAATTATTTTTATCACTTTAATTCATGGCTGTGCAAATCAGCAAGACTACTTCTTTTAATGAATGGCAACATTTTATAGACTTTGGGGTAGATACTGTGTAGCAATTCTAGTTCCTTCAAAAGATTCCCCTCATCACCATGGTTACTCTCCTCTGGAAATGACACAATTTGCCTTTATATTACATAAGGACATCCAATGCTCCTGCACAAATCTACTTCTTATTAAAGACAACAACAGCCTCAACATTCCTAACTCCATTCTATTACTCTCAATCATTATTTCCAATTTCTCAGCACTAAGTAGTGCAAGTTTGATCATTTCAGAATAGAATAAAAATAGTGTCTCGTTTACTTTGGAAAAATATATTTCTGTTAACGTGGGAAGTTAAAGATTTCTTGGAGAGGTTGGGTGGAAGTCACTATTGTCCCTGGATTTGAGAATAAACAGTGTTCCTACACTACAGTGATCATTCAGTACTATTGACTATTGTGCAATTGCAACCAGGAGAATATCACATTTAATTTGATAACAGGAAATTGTAATTTACTAATTAACTAATTGTGATGTGGTAATTTAGGAAAGGAAGCTAAAGTTCACCTTAGCATTACAGGATAAAAGCGGAGGAAAAAGTAAGTAATTCTACATCAAGAATGTACTAAAATATAGTTAAAGAGAAACTTTCAAAACTTGTTTATATAAATTTGACACACTGTTTATAAATCATACAAATTTATATTTAAAAAGATGATCAATGGCAAAGAACTAAATTCTGTATGTTTCATACATTTATGAGTAACAAAGATGTTGTTTTAGTTCATTTGTGCTGTGATAAAATATGGTAGACCGGGTAATTTATAAAGAGCACATGGAGGCTGAGAAGTCCAAGATTAAGGCACCAGCAGGTTCAATGTCTGGCAAAGGGCATGGTCTCCACTTCCAAGATAGTGCCTTGCATCCTCCAGAGGGGATGAACGCTGTATACTCACATGGTAGAAGGTGGAAGGGCAAGAAGCTAAAAACTGTGTGAAGCATTTTTTACAAGGGCCTTAATCGCAGTCATGAATGAGGAGCCCTACCTGAATTTTAAAGAGGACACGCTTAAACTACAGCAGATGTGCTTCTTTAAATTATGTATCTCACACTTTCTTTCAATATTCAATATAAGGATAGTTCAGGCTAAACAATGTAGCAACCGTCGCTAAACCATCAATCATACAGGTGATCTCTAGGTTGAACTTCTGCACTGAAAACAAGAGAAGAATCCTTTCAACTCTGCTGTGTGTGAGAGGTGTCAAATACGAGAGCTTATTTCCTAAGGAAATGGCAATTAAATTGGTTTCTGGAAGAAAGTGATTTTTAGTGTGGAAGTTCCATGGTCTCCGGCCTTGATACATAAAACCATCGGTTTGGTTTTGGGGGAAATAAATCCCAACATTCCCAGGACTAAACAGGTAAAATCAGAAGCACAGACCTTTGTTGAACAACAGGCGGATTGACATTGGTAGGATTATGGAAGGTCTTGAGTCCTACCGATTGTCACAGAATGGGGCTCTCTTGTAGTAAGCCTGAAAGCTTGCAACACATTTTGGAAAAATAGGCTCTTTTGGCTCTCAGCAAGCCTTAGTTATCATAGAATGTCTGCCACTTGTCCAAGTAGTTTCAAAATGTTCTCAGGAGTTTTCAGAAAGCAACTAACACTAATCTGGAATTTAAAGTAAAAAGCAGGTTACTAATCCTTATAGCTAAAGAAAAAATGATACTAGCAATAAATGGATAAACAGAACCAGTTTCTTCTTAGCATGGAAGATACGTACCCTGAACAGAAAACTATGCCATTTAAAGGTCTTATTCGTATTCATCACACCTGACAGGACCCTTTCCAGTAAGATCTCAGCAATGTCCTCCATTAAGGAACTTTGGTAGTGCCAATCATTACACCATTGTAGCAGGATGAGCAGCAAACAAAGCTCCTCAGACACCGAGTTAAAGAAGGAAGGGGTTTATTCCGCAGGGGGCATTGGCAAGACTTCTGTCTCAAGAGCCAAGCTCCTCAAGTAAGCAATTTCTGTCCCTTTTCAGGGCTCACAACTCTAAAGGGGTGTACGTGAGAGGGTCGTGATTGATTGAGCAAGCAGGGGGTATGTGACTGGGGGCTGTGTGCACCGGTAATTAGATCGGAACAAAACAAGATAGGGATTTTCACAGTGCATTTCTATACAATGTCTGTAATCTATAGATAACAGAACCGATTAGGTCAGGGGTCAATTTTTAAATACCAGGCCCAGGGGCAGCGCCGGGCTGTCTGCCTGTGGATTTCATTTCTACCTTTTAGTTTTTACTTCTTCTTTCTTTGGAGGCAGAAATGGGGCATAAGACAATATGAGGGGTGGTCTCCTCCCTTAATGACACTATCTAGGTTAGTTGTCAGGACTTCTTCAATTTCAAAATGTCATTCTTTGACTCAGCTGTTTTATAACAGAATGCTTGCCATCGTGTAGTTATAGAGAGAACAACTAGAATTCCCATAGGCCTTTGTACGAATATTGCAAGTACAAAGAATTTTCTTTTTATTTCTCTTTCTAGACCTTATGTTAATTGTGCTGTGGTAATAATATGCACTAATAAATGAATACAGTAAAGTTGCAGCATATAAAATCAACACACAGGGGTGGAGCAAGATGGCCAAATAGGAACAGCTCCAGTCTCCAGCTCCTAGCGCGAGCCACACAGAAGACAGGTAATTTCTGCATTTTCAACTGAGGTACCGGGTTCATCTCACTAGGGAGTGCCAGACAATCAGTGCTGGTCAGCTGCTGCAGCCCAACCAGCCAGAGCTGAAGCAGGGCGAGGCATCACCTCACCTGGGAAGTGCAAGGGAGAAGGGAATCCCTTTTCCTAGCCAGGGGAACTGAGACACACAACACCTGGAAAATCGGGTAACTCCCACCACAATACTGCACTTTACCAAGGGTCTCAGCAAAGAGCACACAAGGAGATTATATCCCACACCTGGCTGGGAGGGTCCCATGCCCACAGAGCCTCCCTCATTGCTAGCACAGCAGTCTGTGTTCTAACGGCAAGGCAGCAGCAAAGCAATGGGCGCCCGCCATTGCTGAGGCTTAAGTAGGTAAGCAAAGCCTCTGGAAAGCTCGAACAGGGTGGAGCTCACAGCAGCTCAAGGAGGCCTGCCTGTCTCTGTAGACTCCACCACTGGGGACAGGGCATAGCTAAACAAACAAACAAAAAAAGCAGTAGAAACCTCTGCAGATGCAAACGACCCTGTCTGACAGCTTTGAAGAGAGCAGTGGATCTCCCAACACGGAGGTTGAGATCTGAGAAGGGACAGACTGCCTGCTCAAGTGGGTCCCTGATCCCTGAGTAGCCTAACTGGGAGACATCCCCTACTAGGGGCAGACCAACAACCCACACCTTACACGGTGGGGTACACCCCTGAGACGAAGTTTCCAAAGCAAGAATCAGTCAGGTACACTCGCTGTACAGCAATATTCTGTCTTCTGCAGCCTCTGCTGCTGATACCCAGGCAAACAGTCTGGAGTGGACCTCAAGCAATCTCCAACAGACCTACAGCTGAGGGTCCTGACTGTTAGAAGGAAAACTAACAAACAGAAAGCACACCCACCCCAAAACCCCATCAGTACGTCACCATCATTAAAGACCAAAGGCAGTTAAAACCACAAAGATGGGGAAAAAGCAGGGCAGAAAAGCTGGAAATTCAAAAAACAAGAGCACATCTCCCCCTCCAAAAGAATGCAGCTCATCGCCAGCAACAGATCAAAGCTGGACAGAGAATGACTTTGACGAGTTGAGAGAAGAAGGCTTCAGTCCATCAAACTTCTCAGAGCTACAAGAGGAATTACATACCCAGTGCAAAGAAACTAAAAACCTTGAAAAAAGAATGGAAGAATCGATAACCAGAATAATCAATGCAGAGAAGACCATAAATGAACTGACAGAGATAAAAACCATGACACGAGAAATAAGTGACAAATGCACAAGTTTCAGTAACTGACTCGATCAACTGGAAGAAAGAGTATCAGTGATTGAGGATCAAATGAATGAAATGAAGCAAGAAGAGAAGTGTAAAGAAAACAGAGGAAAAAGAAATGAACAAAGCCTTCAAGAAGTATGGGATTATGTGAAAAGACCAAATCTACATCTGATTGGGGTGCCTGAAAGTGAGGGGGAAAATGGAACCAAGTTGGAAAACACTCTTCAGGATATTATCCAGGAGATCTTCCCCAACCTAGTAAGGCAGGCCAACATTCAAATTGAAGAAATACAGAGAACGCCACAAAGATACTCCTCGAGAAGAGCAACTCTAAGACACATAATTGTCAGATTCACCAAAGCTGAAATGAAGGAAAAAATGTTAAGGGCAGCCAGAGAGAAAGGTCAGGTTACCCACAAAGGGAAGCCCATCAGACTAACAGCAGATTTCTTGGCAGAAACTCTCCAAGCCAGAAGAGAGTGGGGGCCAATATTCAACATTCGTAAAGAAAAGAATTTTCAACCCAGAATTTCATATCCAGCCAAACTAAGTTTCATAAGTGAAGGAGAAATAAAATCTTTTACAGATAAGCAAATGCTTAGAGATTTTGTCACCACCAGGCCTGCCTTACAAGAGACCCTGAAGGAAGCACTAAACATGGAAAGGAACAGCCAGTACCAGCCATTACAAAAACATGCCAAAATGTAAAGACCATCCATGCTAGAAAGAAACTGCTTCAACTAATAAGCAAAATGACCAGTTAATATCATAATGACAGGATCAAGTTCACACATAACAATATTAACCTTAAATGTAAATGGACTAAATGGTCCAATTAAAAGACACAGACTGGCAAATTGGATAAAGAGTCAAGACCCAACAGTTTGCTGTATTCAGAAGACCCATCTCACATGCAGAGACACACATAGGCTCAAAATAAAGGGATGGAGGAAGATCTACCAAGCAAATGGAGAACAAAAAAAAAGCAGGGATTGCAATCCCAGTCTCTCATAAAACAGACTTTAAACCATCAAAGATCAAAAGAGACAAAGAAGGCCATTACATAATGGTAAAGGGATCAATTCATCAGGAAGAGCTAACTATCCTAAATGTATATGCACTCAATACAAGAGCACCCAGATTCATAAAGCAAGTCCTTAGAGACTTACAAAGAGACTTAGACTCCCATAAAATAATAATGGGAGACTTCAACACCCCACTGTCAACATTAGACAGATCAATGAGACAGAAAGTTAACAAGGATATCCAGGAATTGAACTCATCTCTGCACCAAACAGACCTAATAGACATCTACAGAACTCTCCACCCCAAATCAACACAATATACATTCTTCTCAGCACCACATCGCACTTATTCCAAAATTGACCACATAATTGGAAGTAAAGCACTCCTCAGCAAATGTGAAAGAACAGAAATTATAACAAACTGTCTCTAGAACCACAGGACAATCAAACTAGAAATCAGGACTAAGAAACTCAATCGAAACCGCTCAACTACTTGGAAACTGAACAACCTGCTCCTGGGTACATAACGAAATGAAAGCAGAAATAAAGATGTTCTTTGAAACCAATGAGAACAAAGATACAACATACTAGAATCTCTGGGACACATTTAAAGCAGTGTGTAGTGGGAAATTTGTAGCACTAAATGCCCACAAGAGAAAGCTGGAAAGATCTAAAATTGACACTCTAACATCACAATTAAAAGAACCAGAGAAGCAAGGGCAAACACATTCAAAAGCTAGCAGAAGGCAAGAAAAACTAATATCAGAGCAGAACTGAAAGAGATAGAGACACAAAAAACCCTCCAAAAAATCAATGAATCCAGGAGTTGGTTTTTTGAAAAGATCAACAAAATCAATAGACCACTAGCAAGACTAATAAAGAAGAAAAGAGAGAAGAATCAAATAGAAAAGAGAGAAGAATCAAATAGATGCAACAAAAAATGATAAAGGGGATATCACCACCGACCCCACAGAAATACAAACTAGCATCAGAGAATACTATAAACACCTCTACGCAAATAAACTAGAAAACCTAGAAGAAAGGGATAATTTCCTGGACACTTACACTCTCCCAAGACTAAACCAGGAAGAAGTTGAATCCCTGAATAGACCAATAGCAGGCTCTGAAATTGAGGCAATAATTAATAGCCTACCAACCAAAAAAAGTCCAGGACCAGATGGATTCACAGCTGCATTCTACCAGAGGTACAAGGAGGAGCTGGTACCATTCCTTCTGAAACTATTCCAATCAATAGAAAAAGAGGGAATCCTCCCTAACTCATTTTACGAGGCCAAGATCATCCTGATACCAAAGCCTGGCAGAGACACAACAAAAAAAGAGAATTTTAGACCAATATCCCTGATGAACATCGATGCAAAAATCCTCAATAAAATACTGGCAAACTGAATCCAGCAGCACATCAGAAAGCTTATCCACCATGATCAAGTGGGCTTCATCCCTGGGATGCAAGGCTGGTTCAACATACACAAATCAATAAATGTAATCCAGCATATAAACAGAACCAAAGACAAAAACCACATGATTATCTCCATAGATGCAGAAAAGGCCTTTGACAAAATTCAACAGCCCTTCATGCTAAAAACTCTCAATAAATTCGGTATTGATGGAACGTATCTCCAAATAATAAGAGCTATTTGTGACAAACCCCCAGCCAATATCATACTGAATGGGCAAAAACTGGAAGCATTCCCTTTGAAAACTGGCACAAGACAGGGATGCCCTCTCTCACCACTCCTATTCAACATAGTGTTGGAAGTTCTGGCTAGGGCAATCAGGCAAGAGAAAGAAATAAAGGCTATTCAGTTAGGAAAAGAAGAAGTCAAATTGTCCCTCTTTGCAGATGACATGATTGTATATTTAGAAAACCCCATCATCTCTGCCCAAAATCTCCTTAAGCTGATAAGCAACTTCAGCAAAGTCTCAGGATACAAAATCAATGTGCAAAAATCACAAGCATTCTTATACACCAGTAACAGACAAACAGAGAGCCAAATCATGAATGAACTTCCATTCACAATTGCTTCAAAGAGAATAGAATACCTAGGAATCCAACTTACAAGGGATGTAAAGGACCTCTTCAAGGAGAACTACAAACCACTGCTCAGTGAAATAAAAGAGGAACACAAACAAATGGAAGAACATACCATGCTCATGGATAGGAAGATTCAATATCGTGAAAATGGCCATACTGCCCAAGGTAATTTATAGATTCAATGCCATCCCTATCAAGCTACCAATGAGTTTCTTCACAGAATTGGAAAAAACTGCTTTAAAGTTCATATGGAACCAAAAAAGAGCCCTCATTGCCAAGACAATGCTAAGTCAAAAGAACAAAGCTGGAGTCATCACGCTACCTGACTTCAAACTATACTACAAGGCTACAGTAACCAAAACAGCATGGTACTGGTACCAAAACAGAGATATAGACCAATGGAACAGAACAGAGTCCTTAGAATTAATCCCACACATCTACAGCCATCTGATCTTTGACAAACCTGAGAAAAACAAGAAATGGGGAAAGGATTCCCTGTTTAATAAATGGTGCTGGGAAAATTGGCTAGCCATAAGTAGAAAGCTGAAACTGGATCCTTTCCTTACTCCTTATACGAAAATTAATTCAAGATGGATTAGAGACTTAAATGTTAGACATAAAACCCTAAAAACCCTAGAAGAAATTCTAGGTAGTACCATTCAGGACATAGACATGGGCAAGGACTTCATGTCTAAAACACCAAAAGCAATGGCAACAAAAGGCAAAATTGACAAATAGGATCTAATTAAATTAAAGAGCTTCTGCACAGCAAAAGAAACTACCATCAGAGTGAACAGGCAACCTACAGAATGGGAGAAAATGTTTGCAATCTACTCATCTGACAAAGGGCTAATATCCAGAACCTCCAAAGAACTCAAACAAATTTACAAGAAAAAACAAACAACCCCATCAAAAAGTGGGCAAAGGATATGAACAGACATTTCTCAAAAGAAGACATGCATACAGCCAACAGACACATGAAAAAATGCTTGTCATCACTGGCCATCAGAGAAATGCAAATCAAAACCACAATGAGATACCATCTCACACCAGTTAGAATGGCAATCATTAAAAAGTCAGGAAACAACAGGTGCTGGAGAGGATGTGGAGAAAGAGGAACACTTTTACACTGTTGGTGGGATTGTAAACTAGTTCAACCATTATGGAAAACAGTATGGCAATTCCTCAAGGATCTAGAACTAGAAGTACCATATGACCAAGCCATCCCATTACTGGGGATATACTCAAAGGATTATAATTCACGCTGCTATAAAGACACATGCACACGTATGTTCATCGCGGCACTATTCACAATAGCAAAGACTTGGAATCAACCCAAATGTCCATCAGTGACAGACTGGAGTAAGAAAATGTGGCACATATACACCATGGAATACTATGCAGCCATAAAAAAGGATGAGTTCATGTCCTTTGTAGGGACATGGATGCAGCTGGAAACCATCATTCTCAGCAAACTATCGCAAGAACAGATAATCAAACACTGCATGTTCTCACTCATAGGTGGGAACTGAACAATGAGATCACTTGGACTCGGGAAGGGGAACATCACACACTGGGGCCTATTATGGTGGGGGGGGAGGGGGGAGGGATTGCTTTGGGAGTTATACCTGATGTAAATGACTATTTGATGGGTGCTGACGAGTTGATGGGTGCAGCACACCAACATGGCACAAGTATACATATGCAACAAATCTGCACGTTATGCACATGTACCCTAGATCTTAAAGTATAATAATAAAATACAGGAAAAAATAAATAAATAAATAAAATCAATGCACAAAAATCAGTAGGATTTCTATACACTAACTATTCAAAAAAGAAATCAAGAAAAGAATTCCATTTACAATATCTACAAACAATATAAAATTCATATGAACCACACAAAAAGCCTGAATAGCTAAGACAATCTTGAGTAAAAAGAGTAAAACTGAAGACATTGCACCACTTGACTTGAAACTATATTACAAAACTCTAGTACTTAAAACAGCATGGCCAGGAGCAGTGACTCATGCCTGTAATCCCAGAACTTCGGGAGGCTGGGGCAGGTGGATCACGAGGTCAGGACTTCAAGACCAGCCGATATCACGCCACTGCACTCCAGCCTGGGCAACAGAGTGAGCGAGACTCTGTCTCAAAGCAATAACAACAACAACAACAAAACCCAGCATGGTACTGGCATAAAAGTAGACACATCAACTGATGAAACAGAATAGAGAGCCCAGAAATGAATCTAATTATTTATGACCAAATTATTTTCAATAGTTACCAAGAACACACAATGGGAAAAGGACAATCTCTTCAATTAACAGCGCTGAGAAAACTGGATATTCACATGCAGAAGAATAAAACTGGACATTTATCTCACTCCATATACAAAAATCAACTAAAGATGGATTGGACACTTAAATATAAGACCTGAAACTGTAAAAATACTAGAAGAAAACAGAGAGAAACTATACAACATTGGGCTGCACAATGATTTTTATTTTATTTGACCCCAAAGGCTCAGACAACAAAATTAAAAAATAGACAAGTGGGATTACATCACATTAAAAAACTTCTACACAACAAAGAAAACAATTAACAGAACAAATAGACAACCTATTAGTTGGGAGAAAATATTTTCAAGCAATATGTCTGATGAAGGGTTAACATCCAAATTTAGGAATTCTCAATAGCGAAAAAAGAAAAAATGAAAAAATAATATTTTAAAATAAGCAAAGAATATGAATAAACGTTTCTCAAAAGAGGACATTTAAGTGGCCAACAGACATATGAAAAAATGCTTAACTTTGGCCAGGTGCGGTGGCTCACGCCTGTAATCCCAGCACTTTGGGAGGCTAAGGCGGGTGGATCATGAGGTCAAGAGATTGAGACCATCCTGGCTAACACAGTGAAACCCCGTCTCTACTAAAAATACAAAAATTAGCTGGGCGTGGTGGTCCACTTGTGTAGTCCCAGCTACTTGGGAGGCTGAGACAGGAGAATTGCTTGGGCCCGGGAGGCGGAGGTTTCAGTGAGCTGAGATCACACCATTGCATTCCAGCCAGGGCAACAGAGCAAGACTCTGTCTCAGAAAAAAGAAAAGAAAAGAAAAGAAAAAAATTTGCTTAACATCACTAATCATTAGGGAGATGCAAATTAAAGCCACAATGAGATATCACCTCACGCCAGAAAGAATGGTTCTTATTGAAAAGGTAAAAGATAAGTGTTGTGAGGATGTGGAGAAAAGGGCACACGACCAGGTGCAGTGACTCACGCCTGTAATCCTAGCACTTTGGGAGGCCGAGGTGGGCAGATTGCCTGAGCTCAGGAGATTGAGACCAGCCTGGGCAACACAGTGAAACACTGTTTCTACTAAAAAATACAAAAAAAAGAAAAAAAAATAGCTGGGCATGGCAGCATGTGCCTGCAGTCCTAGCTATTTGGGAGGCTGAAGCAGGAGAATAGCTTGAACCTGGGAGGCAGAAGTTGCAGTGAGATGAGATCACACCATTGCACTCCAGCCTTGGTGACAGAGTGAGACTCCATCACAAAAAAAAAAAAAAAGAAAGAAAGAAAAAGTAAAAAGAAAAGGGAACACTTGTACACTATTGGTGGCAGTGTAAATTGGTATAGCCATTATAAAAACCTTTATGAAAGTTCTTGAAATAGTTAAAAGTAGAACTCTACCATATGATTCAGCAATCCCACTTCCAGGTGTATGGATCAAGGACTTAAAATCAGTATGTTGAAGAGATATCTGCACTCTCATGTTCATTGCAGTGTTACTTATAATAGCCAAGATATGGAATCAACCTTAGTGTCCATCAACTGACAAATTTTTTAATGTGGTATATATACAGAGTATATTCTGTATAACAGAATAACATATAGCCTTTAAAAAAAAAAAAAGGCTGTTCTGCCATGTGTAAAAACATGAATGAACCTAGAGGACGTTATGCTAAGTGAAATAAGCCAGACATTTCTACGTGAAATAAGACAAATACTGCATATTCTCATTTATATGTGGAATCAAAACCAATCAAATTCATAGAAGCAGAGAGTAGAAACGTGATTATCAGAGGCTGCAGATCGGGGGGAATTGGAAGACGTTAGTCAAAGAGTATAAAGTAGCAGACAGACAGGAGGAATAAATGAAAAGTTTTTAAGGTGATGGATATATTAATTAGTTTGAGTCAACTACTCCACATTGTGCATATATATCACAACATTACTTTGTACCCTATAATTATATGCAATTATGTTTTGTCAAAAAATAAAATAAAAATTACAATAATTTAAAAAGTCATAGGATGGAACAAGGTTCTTATATTTATGGGAGGATCAGGATAAATCTCCAAATACCTTCTAGAGATGTAGTTGAGGTGAGACATGTACTGAAAGCAAAAATGGAGGCCGGGAACTAAAAACTGGGCATTTCCTGTGCATGCATCTATTCACCAATCATGTCAATCGACGCTTCTCTCACTGCCTCCCACCCAAATGCAGAGAGTGCATCTGTATTGTGACCAGAGAAGTGAATGTAAAAAGTAGGGCTACTCTGACTTTTATTCACCAATATCCATGAATAAATAAATATGTATTTGTAAATTTATAGATATATACATCCATACTTACATAAACAATTTTAAAAGTGTCCATTTTTACTTCAAGAGAACTGAGGATATTTTTGTAGATATTAGGGCAGATAAAAGATGGTAGATACAGAAAAGGGAAATGGGAAGGAAACATTTCTGTAAGTGCAGGCGTTGGGGAGAAGGACTAGGAGCTGGGGGGAAGCTGAGAATTGTGTTTTGTGACAAACAGCATGGTTCATGGACAGTAGCACATGTGAGTCATGGAAGGACATTAAGACATGGAGAATCAGCCATGATGGTGCTCCAGCCAGTGTTACCAGTGTCTAGACAGAAAGCAAAGTAATAGCTCAGCAGCAGCATTAAATGGGAACAGTGAATACTGTGAAAATAATAAGAAAGCAGGGGCACCCAAGATGGCCGAATAGGAACAGTTCCAGCCTCCAGTTCCCAGCATGAGCCACACAGAAGATGGGTGATTTCTGCATTTTCAACTGAGGTACCGGGTTCATCTCACTGGGGCACGTTGGACAGTCAATGCTGGTCCACAGGTGCAGCCCGACCAGTGAGAGATGAAGCAGGGCGAGGCATCGCCTTACCTGGAAAGCACAAGGGGGAAGGGAATTCCTTTTCCTAGCCAAGGGAAATTGAGACACACAACACCTGGAAAATCGGGTAACTCCCACCCTAACACTGCGCTTTACCAAGGGTCTTCGCAAATGGCACACCAGGAGATTATATCCCACACGTGGCCTGGAGGGTCCTACGCCCACAGAGCCTCCCTCATTGCTAGCACAGCAGTCTGAGATCTAACTGCAAGGCAGCAGTGAGGCTGGAGGAGGGGTGCCTGCCGTTGCCGAGGCTTAAGTAGGTAAACAAAGCCACCTGGAAACTCGAATTGGGTGGAGCCCACACAGCTCAAGGAGGCCTGCCTGCCTCTGTAGACTCCACCTCTGGGGAGAGGGCATAGTTAAACAAAAAGCAGCAGAAACCTGGGCAGAGGTAAATGCCCCTGTCTGACAGCTTTGAAGAGAGCAGTGGATCTCCCAGCATGGAGGTGGAGATCTGAGAACGGACAGAATGCCTGCTCAAGTGGGTCCCTAACCCCTGAGTAGGCTAACTGGGAGACATCCCCCACTAGGGGCAGACCAACACCCCACACCTCACACAGCGGGGTACACCCCTGAGACAAAGCTTCCAGAGCAAGAATCAGACAACAACGCTCGCTGTTCAGCAACATTCTATCTTCTGCAGCCTCCGCTGCTGATACCCAGGCAAACAGAGTGTGGAGTGGACCTCAAGCAAACTCCAACAGACCTGCAGCTGAGGGTCCTGACTGTTAGAAGGAAAACTAACAAACAGAAAGGACACCCACACCAAAACCCCATCAGTACATCACCATCATCAAAGACCAAAGGCAGATAAAGCCACAAAGATGGGGAAAAAGCAGTGCAGAAAAGCTGGAAATTCAAAAAATCAGAATGCATCTCCCCCTCCAAAGGAATGCAGCTTATCGCCAGCAACGGAACAAAGCTGGACGGAGAATGACTTTGACGAGTTAAGGGAAGAAGGCTTCAGTCAATCAAACTTCTCAGAGCTAAAGGAGGAACTACGTAACCAGTGCAAAGAAAGTAAAAACCTTGAAAAAAGAATGGATGAATGGATAACTAGAATAATCAATGCAAAGAAGACCTTAAAAGAACTGATAGAGATGAAAACCATGACACAAGAACTACATGACAAATGACTAAGCTTCAGTAACCAACTTGATCAACTGGAAGAAAGAGTATCAGTGATTGAAAATCAAATGAATGAAATGAGGCAAGAAGAGAAGTGTAGAGAAAAAAGAGTAAAAAGAAATGAACAAAGCCTCCAAGAAATATGGCATTATGTGAAAAGACCAAATCTACATCTGACTGCTGTGCCTCAAAGTGATGGGTAAAATGGAACCAAGTTGGAAAACACTCTTCAGGATATCATCCAGGAGAACTTCCCCAACCTAGTAAGGCAGACCAACATTCAAATTCAGGAAATACAGAGAATGCCACAAAGATGCTCCTCGAGAAGAGCAACTCCAAGACACATAATTGTCAGATTCACCAACGTTGAAATGAAGGAAAAAATGTTAAGGGCAGCCAGAGAGAAAGGTGAGGTTACCCACAAAGGGAAGCCCATCAGACTAACAGCAGATCTCTCGGCAGGAACTCTCCAAGCCAGAAGAGAGTGGAGGCCAATATTCAACATTCTTTAAGATAATTTTCAACTCCATTTCATATCCAGCCAAACTAAGTTTCATAAGTGAAGGAGAAATAAAATCTTTTACAGATAAGCAAATGCTTAGAGATTTTGTCACCACCAGGCCTGCTCTACAAGAGATCCTGAAGGAAGCACTAAACATGGAAAGGAACAGCCAGTACCAGCCATTGCAAAAACATGCCAAAATGTAAAGTCCATTGATGCTAGGAAGAAACTGTATCAACTAATGAGCAAAATAACCAGCTAATATCATAATGACAGGATTAAGTTCACACATAACAATATTAACCTTAAATGTAAATGGACTAAATGGTCCAATTAAAAGACACAGACGGGCAAATTGGATAAAGAGTCAAGACCCATCAGTTTGCTGTATTCAGGAGACCCATCTCACATGCAGAGACACACTTAGGCTCAAAATAAAGGGATGGAGGAAGATCTACCAAGCAAATGGAGAACAAAAAAAAAAAAAAAAAAACAGGGGTTGCAATCCCAGTCTGTGATAAAAAAGACTTTAAACCATCGAAGATCAAAAGAAACAAAGAAGGCCATTACATACTGGTAAAGGGATCAATTCATCAGGAAGAGCTAACTATCCTAAATGTATATGCACCCAATACAGGAGCACCCAGATTCATAAAGCAAGTCCTTAGAGACTTACAAAGAGACTTAGACTCCCATACAGTAATAATGGGAGAATTTAACACCCCAATGTCAACATTAGACAGATCAATGAGACAGAAAGTTAACAAGGATATCCAGGAATTGAACTCAACTCTGCACCAAGAGGGCCTAATAGACATCTACAGAACTCTCCACCCCAAATCAACAGAATATACATTCTTCTCAGCACCACATCACACTTATTCCAAAATTGACCACATAATTGGAAGTAAAGCACTCCTCAGCAAATGTACAAGAACAGAAATTTTAACAAACTGTCTCTCAGACCACAGTGCAATCAAACTAGAAATCAGGACTAAGAAACTCCATCAAAACCACTCAACTACATGGAAACTGGACAACCTGCTCCTGAATGACTACCAGGTACATAACAAAATGAAGGCAGAAATAAAGATGTTCTTTGAAACCAATGAGAACAAAGATACAACATACCAGAGTCTCTGGGACACATTTAAAGCAGTGTGTAGTGGGAAATTTATAACACTAAATGCCCACAAGAGAAAGCTGGAAAGATCTAAAATTGACACTCTAACATCACAATTGAAAGAACTAGAGAAATAAGAGCAAACACATTCAAAAATGAGCAGAAGGCAAGAAATAATAAGATCAGAGCAGAACTGAAGGAGATAGAGACACAAAAAAAACTCCAAAAAAGCAATGAATCCAGGAGTTGGTTTTTTGAAAAGATCAACAAAATCAATAGACCACTAGCAAGACTAATAAAGAAGAAAAGAGAGAAGAATCAAATAGAAAAGAGAGAAGAATCAAATAGATGCAACAAAAAATGATAAAGGGGATATCACCACCGACCCCACAGAAATACAAACTAGCATCAGAGAATACTATAAACACCTCTACGCAAATAAACTAGAAAACCTAGAAGAAAGGGATAATTTCCTGGACACTTACACTCTCCCAAGACTAAACCAGGAAGAAGTTGAATCCCTGAATAGACCAATAGCAGGCTCTGAAATTGAGGCAATAATTAATAGCCTACCAACCAAAAAAAGTCCAGGACCAGATGGATTCACAGCTGCATTCTACCAGAGGTACAAGGAGGAGCTGGTACCATTCCTTCTGAAACTATTCCAATCAATAGAAAAAGAGGGAATCCTCCCTAACTCATTTTACGAGGCTAACATCATCCTGATACCAAAGCCTGGCAGAGACACAACAAAAAAAGAGAATTTTAGACCAATATCCCTGATGAACATCGATGCAAAAATCCTCAATAAAATACTGGCAAACTGAATCCAGCAGCACATCAGAAAGCTTATCCACCATGATCAAGTGGGCTTCATCCCTGGGATGCAAGGCTGGTTCAACATACACAAATCAATAAATGTAATCCAGCATATAAACAGAACCAAAGACAAAAACCACATGATTATCTTCATAGATGCAGAAAAGGCCTTTGACAAAATTCAACAACCCTTCATGCTAAAAACTCTCAATAAATTCGGTATTGATGGAACGTATCTCCAAATAATAAGAGCTATTTGTGACAAACCCACAGCCAATATCATATTGAATGGGCAAAAACTGGAAGCATTCCCTTTGAAAACTGGCACAAGACAGGGATGCCATCTCGCCACTCCTATTCAACATAGTGTTGGAAGTTCTGGCTAGGGCAATCAGGCAAGAGAAAGAAATCAAGGGTATTCAGTTAGGAAAAGAAGAAGTCAAATTGTCCCTCTTTGCAGATGACATGATTGTATATTTAGAAAACCCCATCATCTCTGCCCAAAATCTCCTTAAGCTGATAAGCAACTTCAGCAAAGTCTCAGGATACAAAATCAATGTGCAAAAATCACAAGCATTCTTATACACCAGTAACAGACAAACAGAGAGCCAAATCATGAATGAACTTCCATTCACAATTGCTTCAAAGAGAATAGAATACCTAGGAATCCAACTTACAAGGGATGTAAAGGACCTCTTCAAGGAGAACTACAAACCACTGCTCAGTGAAATAAAAGAGGAACACAAACAAATGGAAGAACATACCATGCTCGTGGATAGGAAGAATCAATATCGTGAAAATGGCCATACTGCCCAAGGTAATTTATAGATTCAATGCCATCCCCATTAAGCTGCCAATGAGTTTCTTCACAGAATTGGAAAAAACTGCTTTACGGTTCACATGGGACCAAAAAAGACCCTGCATTGCCACAACAATCCTAAGAAACAATCCAAGACAATCAGAGTGAACAGGCAACCTACAGAATGGGAGAAAATGTTTGCAATCTACTCATCTGACAAAGAGCTAATATCCAGAACCTACAAAGAACTCAATCAAATTTACAAGAAAAAAACAAACAACCCCATCAAAAATTGGGCAAAAAATTGAACAGATACTTCTTAAAAGAAGACATTCTTATAGCCATCAGACACATGAAAAAATGCTCATCATCACTCGTCATCAGAGAAGTACAAACCAAAACCACAATGAGATACCATCTCACACCAGTTAGAATGGCAGTCATTAAACAATCAGGAAACAACAGGTGCTGGAGAGGATGTGGAGAAATAGGAACACTTTTATGCTGTTGGTGGGACTGTAAACTAGTTCAACCATTGTGGAAAACAGTGTGGTCATTCCTCAAGGATCTAGAACTAGACATACCATTTGACCCAGCCATCCCATTACTGGGGATATACCCAAAGGATTATAAATCATGCTGCTATAAAGACACATGCACACGTATGTTTATTGCAGCACTATTCACAATAGCAAAGACTTGGAATCAACCCATATGTCCACCACTGACAGACTGGATTAAGAAAATGTGGCATATATACACCATGGAATACTATGTAGCCATAAAAAAAGGATGAGTTCATGTCCTTTGTAGGGACATCGATGCAGCTGGAAACCATCATTCTCAGCAAACTATCGCAATAAGAGAAAACCAGCACCGCATGTTCTCACTTATAGGTGGGAATTGAACAATGAGATCACTTGGACCCAGGAAAGGGAACATGACACACTGGGTCCTATTGTGGGGAGAGGGGAGGGGCGAGGGATAGCATTAGGAGATATACCTAATGTAAATGATGAGTTAATGGGTGCAGCACACCAACATGGCACATGTATACATATGTAACAAGCCTGCACATTGTGCACATGTACCCTAGAACTTAAAGTATAATAATAATAAAAAAGAATATAATGGGAAAATATTGGGGCAAGGCCACTGATTCCCACAGGATATTCTAGAAAAGCTCTTGACTAGGCCTCCAAAGTAAACACATGGCTGAGGCTAGCCCCTTCTCACTCAATGGACTCCAGCATTTGGTGAGGAAATGAGGAAATGAGAAGTGAATCTCAAGACGTCCTGAAGCAAGTAATTGTATAAAGTATCAGGATCCAGTTTTGACAAGACTGTTTGTGGATATACCAGAAGAGCAGGAGAGAGTTCCAGAAGACCCAAACATCTGGCATCCAGATCTTTTGTAACTGGTAATTAAATTATGAAATGAGGACTGGTGGGCATCACTGAGAACGTGATTTGGGAGCCATTTAACCCCTTGTTCACTAGTCAGTTCATCCTCTTGTTTTCTACAAAGATGTGGTTTATCTGCTTCTCATAAGAAAAGCTGTTGTGGGAGCCACACAGGGTGGTAACAGTCAGTGGTAATTTGGTGAAAAGAATTTTGTAGAAGGGATTGTCCTTCCTTCACATATTTCCATATATAAATCCTCAGTCAGAAAAAGTATTCTTAATATCTCTCATATCTTTTGCCGCACATAACATTTGGTAAATTTTAACTGAGCATCCACCATATGCACATGCACATACACATGCAATCTAAATGGGGATATTCAATCACAAAAAGTGTGTTCAGTGCTTCCTTTGTGCAAAAGATTCTTCTAGTGCTGGGGATACAAAGATTCACACGAATCAGATCCTACTTTTAAGTAGATCCTACACAGACAAAAGAGTGCATTGCAGTGACAGACATATAAAATTCATATAAAAATGGGGCTGGGCGCAGTCGCTCACACCTGTAATCCCAGCACTTTGGGAGGCCGAGGTGGGCAGATTACGAAGTCAGGAGATAGAGATCATCCTGGCTAACACAGTGAAACTACGTCTCTACTAAAAATACAAAAAAATTAGCCTGGCGTGGTGACGGGCCCCTGTAGTCCCAGCTACTCGGGAGGCTGAGGCAGGAGAATGGCTTGAACCCAGGAGGTGGAGCTTGCAGTGAGCCGAGATCACACCACCGCACTTCAACCTGGGTGACAGAGGAAGACTTGGTCTCAAAAAAAAAAAAGAAAAAAAATTCACATAAAAATGTCACAAGATCTACAACAGACATATCTATAAAAAACAATCAAACACAGTTTGGGGTCATTAATTTTTAAGAGAAAAATTTTTAAACAAAAATGGTTAAAATTAGTAATAAACTTATATTTACAACAAGAAGGAAGCATTTGTATAGACGTGAGTTCCAGAGGCGGTGAAACTCACAGCACAGAGGAATTATGTTTCAGTTAGGCTAGAGACTCGCTGGGGAACAGGAACTATCATCAATAACGTGTGTGCAGGAAGCAGGAGTCAGGAAATGGAAATAGAGATAGAGCGGAGTCTGTTAGACAAGAATTGAAAAGCCCCCTTAAATAATGCTGGAAGATCAGAGTGGATGTGCAGAGCTGAAGTACGCTAAGAAAGGCATTGAAAATTTGGCAAAGATGTTATATCTTTTAGAAAGATGTGGATGGACGCAGGAAAAAATATCGAGTAGCAAACCTTTTACAATCCAAGGTTAGTTGTGAGGGATTGGACACAGAGATCCGTGTGGTGACAACAGGAATGGATGATGGGAATACCACGCTCCTTTTAGGTTTCCAGATGTGCATTAGAACTGGTATTTGATGAAAAAGGGAGGAACAGAAGGTCTTTTAGAAGGAATATATTTTCTTTCCTTTTGTAGGTAACACCCAAAGGGATCAATCTTCCTATTCATCGGTGTGTTGGTTCTTTCCTTCTGGTTGAGACATATTGCAGAAAAAAAAGAGAGAAATTTACTGGAAATCCCCGTCCCTTCACAAATAGTTGTTGCTGTTTGTCCCTATAACCAATAGGGATAAAGACTGAAACAACATCACTTATCTCCAGCAGATACATCTGACCAGAAGGGCTTATATAAAGTCTTGGAGAGAAGTTGCAGGAGAACAGGATGAGTAAATTAGGTGTTGATAAGAAAGGCTGAAAAGTTCCTTTGTGGAATAAATTAGGACGTAAGTAGTTACCAAATAAAGAGTATTTGTAGAGTAAAGCAAAATGTGCAGTGAGGATTGGAGGAGCTGAGCATTTAGAGTGATAGAGATATAATGCCTGGTTTTCCATTCCTGTGCCTGGATAGTATTAAAAGCACAAATAAAAAGTGATCCTGCTGCTATCTGCCTGCTATTCTTCTAGAAGAGATGGAGACTGTCAGAGAGATCTATTATGTCAACTCTGGTTGCCATAGGTTTATGCACAGACAAATGAAGGGAAAATAAAATAATGAGTTATTGTTTATTTTATACCAGGCACTGAATTTTCTACTTCCAGACACTTTGCTTCATTTAATTCTCATCATAACCCTTCAGTGGATGTACGTATCACACTATGTTTTCAGTTAACTGCTATATCCCCAACACATTCAATAATGCCCATCATTTATAGTATTTAAAAAATATTGATTATGGCCAGGAGCGGTGCCTCACGCCTGTAATCTCAACACTTTGGAAGGCTGAGGCAGGCAGATCACAAGGTCAGGAGTTCGAGAACAGCCTGACCAATATGGTGAAACCCTGTCTCTACTAAAAATGCAGAAATTAGCTGGGCGTGGTGGTGGGCGCCTGTAATCCCAGCTATTTGGGAGGCTGAGGCAGGAGAATCCGTTGAACCCGGGAGGCAGAGGTTGCAGTGAGCCGAGATTGCGCCACTGCACTCCAGCCTGGGCGACGGAGCAAGACTTTGTCTCAAATAAATAAATAAATAAATAAATAAATATTTCTTTATTACTGAGATATGATCAGGAAACCAAATGTGTTACATTTTTAACATTGTATAGTGACATAGAACACACGTATAGTAAAACATGTAAAGCACAAATGTACAACTTAATTGATCATTACAATGCCAACATCCATGGACCCAAATCAAGAAACAGCACACGGGACCAGAGCCAGAAGCTCTCCTGTGCCTCTTCCTGTCCACATTGCTCTCCCTTCCCACCAAGAAACTCACCATCAGACTTTCATAGCAATCCCTTAATTGCTTCTTAGTATACCTTCAAAATCTAATATTTATTCCTAAACATGCTTAATAACATTATACAAATTAAACTATACAGTATGTTCTCTTTTGTGCCTCTTTTGTGATCTAATAATTGTCAACTTAGTGACCCAGAAAGAATCAGCCTGTCAGTAAATGCTGCTGGATCAGTTATATGTCCTTATCGAAAAAAAAAAAAAAAGAAAGAAATTTGACACCTATCTCACATTATACACAAAATTAATTCCAGTAGAAAACATATCTAACTATAAAAATCAATATAATAAAACTTCTAGAAGAAAATATTAGAGATATCTTCCTGACCTTGAAATAGAAAAAGATTTTTACAATGGAATCAAAAATTCAGAATCATAAAAAAGGTTCATCAGTGCTCACAAATATAATGTATCTAAAACAGGGACAGTAAGAAATTACTGGGCATAACTAGCAGGTGCTATGGAATATGCCTGGAAAGCTTCTCGTGACGACCTACCACGAGCCTATCACACTCGTGCTAGGACCTCTCACCAGGGGCTTTAGTATTTGTGGTTATGAAAAGAGAAATAAGAACAACAGCGGAATGCACCCTAAGGTACTTTGGAAGTCACAGGAGGGAAAAGGACTGGAAAATCGGAAACATCGGCATACATGTTAATGAATGTTTTTTGTAGTTAAATTGAAGCTGAAGGAGAGGACGGAGTGAAGGACACTGGAAGTGGGGGCTCTAGGAATAGTTCTGTGATTTGGTTGGTGTTTCTTGTATATAGCTCCAGTTCTTGTCAAACTTTTTGGCCACTAAACTGTTCCTTTCTATATGTTAAGGCAGGTTTCACCTCCTTTCTGACTTTAGAATAAGTTGGTAGAGGGCTTCACAGAGTGACAAATGCCCATTGACTTCTTTAGGAAGGCAAACTAAAATATGCACATGCTTCTATAAGAAGCACGGAGTATAACTGATGATATTCAAAGAGCAAATGCCTATTGAACGTCTCCCATGTTTCAAAGAGTGTGGTAGGAGCTAGGGTTCCAGGATGAAGATCTCATGAAGATCAGTATCTACTAGGAAAAAAAGACACACATACAGCACACACTCCATACATCAGAAACTTTGTGCACTATTCTCTCCTCAGTTCCTAGAAAAATGCCTGGTTCAAAATAGATAGTGGTTAATAGTTGTTGAATTAATAAACAATATATTAAGTATAAATATAAACATAAATTGCAATGAAAATACAAATGGGGGTTGGGGGTGGTGGCTCACACCTGTAATCCTAGCACTTTGGGAGGCCAAGGAAGGCAGATTGCCTGAGCTCAGGAGTTCAAGACCACCCTGGGCAACATGGTGAAACCCCATCTCTACTAAAAATACAAAAAATTAGCCAGGCGTGGTGGCGCATGTCTGAAATCCCAGCTACTTGGGAGGCTGAGGCATAAGAATCACTTGAACCCGAGAGGCAGAGGTTGTTGTGAGCTGAGATCGTGCCACTGCACTACAGCCTGGGCAACAAAGTGAGGCTGTCTCCGGAAAAAAGGAAGGAAGGAAGGAAGGAAGGAAGGAAGGAAGGAAGGAAGGAAGGAAGGAAGGAAGGGAGGGAGGGAGGGAGGGAGGGAGGGAGGGAGGGAGGGAGGGAGGGAGGGAGACAGAGAGAGAGAGAGAAAGAAAGAGAGAAAGAAAGAAAGAAAGAAAGAAAGAAAGAAAGAAAGAAAGAAAGAAAGAAAGAAAGAAAGAAAGAAAGAAAGAAAGAGAAAGAGAAAAAGAGAGAAGAGAAAGAGAGAAAGAGAGAGAGAGAAAGGAAGGAAGGAATGAAGGAAGGAAGGAAGGAAGGAGGGAGTGTAATTTAAAAGTAACAAAATTCAAGAATAGTAGATAAAGGGTATATTCATACAGATTGGAGTATTTGGAGAAAACTTGAAAATATAGTTCATTTGCAGAAGTAAGACTTGAAGCAGAGAAGAGGAGGAAATGATTCCGAAGAACAGCAGTGGGGAAGGAACCATCAAGAACCGCATGAGCGAGAGCAGTACTGGCAGCGGGGCTGGGACAGGGAGTGGGTTGATTTAGGGACAAGCCCAGATTGACTGGAGTGAACATCTAGATTAAAGAATAGTATAGGATAAGAGAAGATGCACAGAGAGGACCAGTTTTTATGAAAGGACTTAGAAGCTGAGCAGTCACTTCTTAGGAAGGTGATGAACTGAAATGTGCAAATGTAAAACAGCAAAATCATCTGTTGGTAAGGCAAGTGTCATATAGGTACAGGAGGAGCATCAAGGCTTGGGAAGTGACAGTGAGACTAGGGGACTGGTTTCACTGAGTGCCTTGTGTCCTTCCAAACTTGTGCAAAGTACTACTATCTAATGGGTAGAAAGAGAAAATGTGGAATTTTTTAAGACCTCTTTTCATCTTTCAGAGATAGCATCCAAAGACTGAGTTCTCAAACCCCCAGGTTGATTACCTATCCTGGTTCCCAAGCTCTGTGCTTTAAGATGAAGCAGGTCAGTTTTCTGGACAAAGGGACTTTATGAAAATCTCCATTACTTATCAGTTTTCTTCCTATGCAACCACTGGGTGAAGTAACATCATTTGTGTCCAGCAAATAACACTACTGCAATAGTCCTAGCATTAGTCTGGTTTTGAGACTCTGTGAAAAGGTGGAGTAGGGGAAAATTATTGATTATGTGGTGCGAGAAAGATATAATACCTAAAATTTGTAGAAAGAAACAGGTGATAGCTGTGTGGATTGCCAAGAACTCTCCCCTTTTCAAGTAAGAGCAAGCATGCTTAATGAATGTAGAGCGTGAATCAGGATCCTTGTTCTTTTTCAGAGATAGCTGGAAAGTCCCTGTCCAGGACTAAATGAAAAGAAAATTACTGTAATGCTAGGATCCCATCACTAGTAGAAAACTCAAATCTGTGGTAGGGAGACAATTGAAAGGAAAGAAGAAAGAGATTGATTAAGGGTCATCTCCCCACCTGCTGGTTATAAGAAGAACGTGCAGGGACAATGATGGAAAAGAGAATCAATAGTTCTGGGGTCTGGTTAGCCATTTTCAATTATCTCATTTAATCTTTATAACAACTCTGAAAATAACCTTTTGGACCCCTTTTGGAGGTAATGGTAGAGACATGGGAATTATATCCTGACTTGAAAAAGATAACATTTATTCCTTTGGGGGAACATTAAAAAGCTAATACTGCTGCAATTGTGTAAATCATTCTTCAAGGTAATGCGTTATTAGGATAAATAAGATCTGCAGATCTTGTTTCCTGGGAGTTCAAAGCCAACATAAACTTGCTATAACACACTGCAATAAGCACTGCAATTGATTCGTTTATAAAATACAATATGAGCACAAATTTGTTGGTTTTCAAACATGAGCCAAATTGTTAAAATGGTTTACACACTGGCCGGGTGCAGTGGCTCATGACTGTAATCCCAGCACTTTGGGAGGCAGAGACAGGTAGATCACCTGAGGTCAGGAGTTCGAGACCAGCCTGGCCAACATGATGAAACCCAGTCTTTACTAAAAATACAAAAATTAGCTTCGTGTGGTGGCACATGCCTGTAGTCCCAGCTACTTGGGAGGCTAAGGCAGGAGAATCACTTGAACCCAGGAGGCAGAGGTTGCAGTGGACCGAGATCTCGCCACTGCACTCCAGCCTGGGTGACAGAGCGAGACTCTGTCTCAAAAATAATAATAATAATAAAATGTTTTACACACCTACATGAACCTTAAAAATTAAAGATTGGAGCTCTCTATGTGTATGAGATAGTAACACTCATTAAAAAGGGCAAGTTTGGTTAGTTAAGACAGTAGAAGGGGTAGAGAAAATATAATGAAACGATATGTAAGGGAAACGAAGAATGAAAGATGCAGGCAGGGAGAGGAGTACTGTCTGATGGGAGTGAAGATTCTTCCTTCAGGAATGGAAGGGGATGTACAGAGTGAAATCACCCAACCAAAACAAGACTTGTATAGCTACAGATGGAAGGGAAATCAACCAGGAAATTATTTTGGAAACCCCAATGTAGTTACAAGACTAGGAAGTAATTGTTAGAATGAATAGTTTGGATTTACCGAGCACTAATATTCTCATAATCATGCTAGGAAATATCACTTGATAAAGAGAAACATGAGTCGTTTTAGAAGGAGTACATCTCTCTTTTCAGAGGCAGTACCCACAGGCAGTTCTCAAACCCAGAATCTGCCTCATCAGTCTCAGTTCAGGTTACTTCGTTTTTGGGGAAGGCATTCCAGCTTCTTGCACTACGCGTTTCAAGAAAGGAAAGCATTCCTGGAAATCCCCAACCATCCACTGGCATGTTTCTTGAACCAATAGGAATAGAGAATGATGCAGCATCACTTGTCTCCAGCAGATATATCTGCTAAGAAGGTCTGATCTAATCCCTGGTCTTGGGGAGGAGGCAGGGAAGGAGCAGAATGACTCATAAGTGGTGAGAAGAAAGGCTGACGATGTAGTTTCATGGAAAGAAGTAAGATATCCCATGTGGAGAGACAAGACACTATATTTTGTAGTTGTGAAGCAGAGTAAAGACTGAGACTCAAGTATTTAGTGTTGGTGGGGGAGAAGAGGTTACCTGATATTTTTCATGCCTCTGTGGGAAGTCCCTGGTCAGTTTTAAAAGCAAAGGTCATGACTATGACGCTGGATTCTCACTGCTAGTGATGCATGAGCACCTGTGGTGAACGAGATGGAAATTATGAAGAACCCCATGATCCCACCTGCTGATTGTCATAGGACAATTTGAGGGGAAGTCACATTATCATGTACTGGTTATTTTGCTCTAGCAAAGTAGTACTTCCAGGTGTATTATCTCAATTAATCATTATTTTTGTTAACTGCTGAATGTTCAGTTCCCAGCACCAATAAATATTTGGAAAATTAATAAATACATGAGTAGGTTACTCAGAATTAGCAATTTTAAGAGATTACTAAGAATTCATGATTTTAAAGAGTGATTTTAAGAAATTGTACTGATTTAAGAGATAATTATCAGGATTAAAATCTTGTTCTGCCTAAACTCAAAGCCCAGGAATTAAAATTATTGGTTTATTTGAGATCAGCAGGGTATCTAAAATAAAATTCCAATACCCCTCTCATACTGTAGCAGGACAAGCAGCAGACAAAACTCCTCAGACACCGAGTCAAAGAAGGAAGGGGTTTATTTGGCCGGGAACATCGGCAAGACTTCTGTCTCAAGAGCCAAGCTCCCTGAGTGAGCAATTCCTGTTCCTTTTAAGGGCTCACAACTCTAAGGGGGTGCATGTGAGAGGGTCGTGATTGATTGAGCAAGCAGGGGGTACGTGAATGGGGGCCGCATGCACTGGTAATTAGATCAGAAAAAAACAAGATAGGGATTTTCACAGTGCGTTTCTATACAATGTCTGTAACCTATAGATAACAGAACCGATTAGGTCAGGGGTCAATCTTTAACTACCAGGCCCAGGGTGTGGCGCCGGGCTGTCTGCCTGTGGATTTCATTTCTGCCTTTTAGTTTTTACTTCTTTCTTTGGAGGCAGAAATTGGGCATAAGACTGTATGAGGGGTAGTCTCCTCCCTTAAAACAAAGTCATATTTTACTTTATCAGAGTTCCTTGGGGTTCAGTTAGTGAATATAGTTACATAGCAGAATGAGAATAAAAACACTGTATTCATGGTCATGAGGTCAGAATTCTGGCACCCAACCCACACCTTGGTCAAGTAATTTACTCTTTTGAGTGTCTGTTTCTTCATCACTAAAATTAAAGGGTTGAATTGCATAATCTCTCATGTTAATACTTAAATCATTCCTGGACCATGATAAATACTAAAAAATATTTCATTTTTATTTCACTGTCATTAGTCATTTCGGTAACTGAAAATACAGTTCACACTGTAAACCAAAAATAAAGTTTAAGCCCTTCAACCAACTCAATGGGCCCTCTGCTTGGCCAACGACATTTTAAAGTAAACTTGAAACACTAGGTCAGGTCACAATGGGAAGGGGAGGTTGGATTTGCATCATTATACCTTCCTCCCTCTAGAATTGAGGCACATTTGACCCTCATTAACACTAGAACAAAGACCTTAAGACTGACAAAACGGACTCTTTGTAGCAATAAGATACCAACATGACAGATAGCATGCCTTGAAAGAAATCAAAGTCTTTTATCACAAAATACATTTATTTGACACATTTTGAAATGGCCCTGCAAAGCTGTCTCTTGTGGGGAAAATCTACATTCTGTAGAAAATCTTCTTTCCTTTCCAGGTCTTTCCCTTGATCCAGGAGAGAATTATCTGAATTATCTAAGCATCTGGCACTTTCTTTTTTTTTTTTTTAGACAGAGTCTCACTCTGTCCCCCAGGCTGGAGTGCAGTGGCGCGATCTTGGCTCACCACAACCTCTGCCGCCTCATGGGTTCTAAATGATTCTCCTGCCTCAGCCTCTCTAGTAGCTGGAATTACAGGCGCTAACCACCACGACCGGCTAATTTTGTATTTTTAGTAGAGATGGGGTTTCATCTTTTTGGCCAGGCTGGTCTTGAACTCCTGACCTCAGGTGATCCATCTGCCTCAGCCTCCCAAAGTGCGGGGATTACAGGCGTGAGACACCACACCTGGCCCATCTGGCACCTTTTTAAGTTTGATAAGAAACATTTACAATCTTGTTTGTCTGAAGCCTGCTACTTGGAGGCTTCATCTGCATGATAAATAACAACCTTAGTCTCCACAACCCCTTATCTTAACCTAGACACCTCCTTCTATTGAATATTTAGATAAATTCTTTAGATAAATTGAATCTTCTTTAGATAAATTGATAAAGAATGTTCTTTAGATAAATTGTATATTTAGATAAAGAATATTCTTTAGATAAATTTAATCTTTAGATAACGTCTTTAGATAAATTCTCAAACAATTGCCAACCAGAAAATCTTTGAATCCAGCTGTGACCTGGAAGCCCCTACTTCAAGTTGTCCCCTTTCTGGACCGAACCAATGTACATCTTACATGTATTGATTGATGTCTTATGTCTCCCTAAAATGTATAAAACCAAGCTGTAGCCCAACCACCTTGGGCACATGTTCTCAGGATCTCCTAGAACTGTGCCAGAGACCATTGGTCACTCATATTTGACTCAAAATAAATCTCTTCAAATATTTTACAGAGTTTGATTCTTTTTGTCAACAACTTAATGCGGGGGTTAGGGACATCAATGCCCAACACAGTCAAAAATCTTCATATAACTTTTGATTCCCTAAAAACTACCAATAGCCTACTGTTGACCAGAAGTTTTACCAATAACATAAACAGTCTAGTCATACATATTTGTATGTCATATTTATTATATTCTATATTCTTATAATAAAATGAGCTAGAGAAAAGGAAATATTATTAAGAAAATAACAAAGAAAAGAAAATACATTTACAGTACGGTACTGTGTTTATCGATACGGTAAGTTTACGTGAGCTGGTTTACAAGACAAACCATGTGTCTAAAATCGTGAAGAACCACAGCTGCAAACCTCACTCTATGGTACATATCAAAGAATTCAACTTTTTCCTGTAATGCCGGACCTTTCTCTGCTCCTTAGGAGCACTTCCAGCATCACTAGTGGCACTTTGTATGGATCCCATGGTGTTATTGAAAGTTTACAACATAACACTAAACATGAAAAATATACGAGAACCGTAAGAGATCGCTTTTTACTGCAATACATAATTTATGATGATTAGCATCAGAAGGCATTTTACGCACATACTTGCAACACTCGGACTCACCACAGCAGCAACAGAAGGTGGCTATGAAGTTATTACAGTAATATCCTATGTATTATAGTTATTCGATGCAGTTGTGACTCAATACTGTATTTTTATGTTTGTTTACATGTCTCTTCACTGTGAATGGCATTATGTATGGACTGTAAGTGCATAACTTTTCATAAGTTTTCATTTTTTATAATAGATTTGTGTATATTTTATGGTAGTAACTTATAAAAACAGACTAGTATCTACATATGTTTCCTGAGTTCATGACATACCTATCTTTAAAAAAGTTCTCAATATTTCTAGGCTACATGATTCATCTGTGGGTTTTTGCAAACTGTCATATATCTCCAAAAAATTTCAAATGTATTTATTTTTAAAAATCAATCCATAAGACAACCCATGCAATTCAAACCTGTGTTGTTCAAAAGTAAACTATAATTACAAAAAGGAGAAAAGAATTTTCTGAAACTGACTTCAACAAAAAGAAAGATAAAATATTTTAATTCTCCTAAAGAAAAACAATTCCCTAATATGAATAAACAATGTTAACTAATAAAAACAGTCCTTTGTGGATTCTTTTTCAAGTACTCCTTAGAGGTAAGATAAGAATATTATTTGTTGAAACCATTTTGGGGGTAATTATACTCAGTGAAATTCAATCAGCCAGTTCGTTGATAGCACCGTTTGCACTTAACATAGAATTATGAAATGGGATCTTTACTCTTTGACTAAGAAATATAAGTCTCACAAATTAGGCAAGAAACGTCGTAGCTTAGTTTTTCATCATTGTATACTCATGAACTTTCCAACTCACTTCCTGAAAAACTGGCCACATAGCTACAATTATTTGTCACCCGCTTGGTAACTCCATGTGAATACTTTGCTGAACCTGGCATGGTCCCTGTGCTTTCAACGCACAACTTCCTAATATTCTGTGCTTGCCAATTCCTAAGTAATGGTGAAAAAGTTGAACTCCTTGTCTTTTGTATGAACCAGTAGTTGGAAAAGCATGTCACACCTCATGCAGGAAGTTATAGACCTAAGTAGGGTTTATTGAGGCATCCTATAGATCTCCCTAGAATATAGAAATTCCCGTCAAGGGAGGAGAGGAATAACCAAGTGATCTGCCATTGTCGTTGCTGAAAAAAAAAATCAATATTCATGTAAAAGAGGTCTACTTTATGAGTTAAGTCTTGGTCCAAAAGGAAACCTCCATATACATGCAATGTAAGTAGGGATTGATCAATACTTCTTCAGGTGAATTCTCAAGTACAAGAGAATATTTTAACTGCAACAGTGCCTCATTGATGTCAATACACGGCTTTCTTTCAGCGGGGCTACTGGTTGTTGGAGAAGGTACAGGACTTCCAAAATCCAAGTGAAGAAAAAATACAATGAGTCATATTCTTTTTTGTTTAAAAAAATAAAAATTAACACACTACTTTTCTTATAATATTAGTAACACCTGCCCAATAAGGAAAGATTGGAAGTCTACAAAATTAATAGAGACAAATTAATCTGTCATTTGTTCATTGTGAGATAATCACTATGGGATCCACTCTCCAATGCAACAGACTTTTAAAAAATTAAAGCCTCTGAAAAGCCTCTTAAGGACAAACAGCAATGAGATATCTGTTAAAGAAAATATCTGAAAATTGACAAGAAAAGGAAGAGTCTGTGGTATTTGAACCAAGATTATGCCCTCCCTCTCTCCTGCATGCCATCTCAGTGAGGTCAGTGAGGCATAGACTCCACTCTAGACTGCTACGGCCCAGAGCACAGGCCTCCCTCTCCCCACAGCTCCGTATCAGAGGGATTTATTTCTAGGAAGGGCAGGAATTCAGAATCCCTCATCCTGCCCCCAGCTGCCTGTTGCTGAGACTGTGCTCCAGACAAGTGCAGTTGAGAAGTGAGAGCACCCTTCTTCTGCCCAACTCCCACTTGTGGAATGGAGAGTCTGCCTTGGGTGTGGTATGCTAAGACTACTGGGGCCCTAATAACCTTTTACCTGGCTCATGAGGGAATGACTCCACTCCAGGAGAGGCAAGCCAATAGGACAGCAGGCTGCTGGCCACATCCTCCACTCAGTGCTCTGTTCCTAGAATTGAGGAGTCACTCAGATAGAAGCTTGCCACAGATACACCCAGCTCCAGAGCCCTGACTTACAGAGTTTGCCTGGAAGGAAAGGCACTGTATTAGGAAAGTATTTTAGGAACATAGAATGTATTTTATATCTATTCTATATGAAATAGAGTAGATATCCTAATACATTCCCAAAGGAAGTGACTTCATTTGGAACAGAGCATTGAGAAAATTAAACCTAAGGGCACTCTCAATTACAGTAGAGGTTGTGGTGAAAAGCAGTGGGGAGGAGATTTGTGCATCTAATGCAGGTACAGTTTAGACTGTAGGTTGGTTAGTTTATAGAAGAGATTTAGAGAATAAAATAGATGGGAGGAGCCCTCCTGAAGTAGAACAAATATCGAACACTAACCTCAGAAACTTTCATAGAAGGACTCACTATTTTATTGGATTACTTTGTAGAGGAATTTTGCCCCAGGGTGTTATTGAAAACAGTGATAATTAACAGACTTCAGTGGCTGGGTTGGTGAGGGAAAGAGTGAAAAAGAGTCCTACAGGACCACTGTCATTTCAGGGTAACCCTGGATATACTCAAAGGTGGGCCTCCTTGAGGTAACATCAAAAGCTTAACACTGTGGGATGAGGAAATGAAGACAGACTTTATTAAAAGAATCCAGATGATCATTGTTAATCACATAAACAAACAAGCAAATAAGCACGGTGTGGGAGTAGTACCCAGAGTTGCTATAATATAGTTCCTAAAATGTTCATTTTTCAACAAAAATTATGAGCTATGCAAAGAAACAAGAAAGTATGACTAATACACCAGAAAAATAGAAGGCAGCAGAAATTGCTCATGAGAACAAATTTAACAGAAAAATATTTAAAGTAGCCACTATACATATGTTTAAATATATTCAATGTTTTAGTCAGGATTCTCCAGAGAAACAGAACCAAAAAGATATGTATGGTGATTGACTTGCTCAATTATGGACGCCACAAAGTGCCACAATATGCCATCTGCAAGTAAGAGACCCAGGAAAGCAGGTGGTGTAATTCGGTGAGAGTCAGAAGGGTTGCAGATCAAGAGAGCCAATGGTACAATTCCCAGTCTGAGGCCAAAGGCCTGAGAACCAGGACGTGGGCTGGAGTCATGGTGGGAGGAGGGGAAGAAGGAGTTCTGGTGTCCAGGGCTAGAAGTAGATGTATGTCTCAGCTCAAAGAGAAAGAGAATTCACACTTTCTCCCCTTTTTTGTTCTATTTGGGTCCTCACTGGACTAAATGATGACCACCCATATTAGTGAGGGATATCTTCTTTATTCAGTCTTCTGATTCAAATACTAAAATATTCTGGAAACACCCTGACAGTCACACTCAGAAACAATGTTTTACCAGCTGTCTGGGCATCCCTCAGCCAACTCAAGTTGATACATAAAATTATCCATTATATTCATAGATCTTAAGGAAAGGATGACTAAAGAAGTGAAGGAAGGTGTGATGGTAATGTTGTATCAAAGAGAGAATAACAATAAGAAGAGGTGCAGCTGGGCTTCCTGGTTCGAGTACAGGCTCAGAAAACTGTGAAACTCACTCATTTCCTGCATCAGGACTTACTTCGGTCCTGGATGAATAACACTGAAGATATACGCTTAAAATATTGCTAACACCAGGATTTGTGTATGGGTTTTCTTCCCCAAGAAAGCTATAAACAGCGAAAATTTTGCTGTTTCCCTGTGTCTTTCTTTCCCTCTCTCCCTTCCCCCTTACCCAAAACTAAAGACAAAAGGAATGTTAACTGCCCGTTTTTTCTGTAACCAGCAAATCTTATCTAACTTCTCAATTCCAATTCCTTGTGAACACACTTTATAAAGTCCTGTAAGATCCTGTCTCTTTTGCCATGCCACTACAAGGTCATAAAGTAAATAAAACCTAGGTTGCAATTCTGGTTTTCCTCAAGATCTAAGACATGGCACAAAATAATTTACTGCCTTTGTTTCTCACTCTGGTAACATCTTCCCACTGCACGTATTTCCCGCCTTTCTGGTAACATCTTCCCACCAGCACGTATTTCCTGCCTTAAAGAGTTTAAAAGGCAATCACCCAAAACCAGCAGTGGCTACCCATTCAGGACCGCTTCCACGCTGTGGAAGCTTTGTACTTTCACTCTGCTCAATAAAGCCTACAGCTTTTTCTCTCTATTGGTCCGTGTCTCTATCACTTGCCGCAGGCAGCCGCCACACCACTTCTTTGGCGTTACAACAATAGTGATAATAGTCAGTTGTCTTAGTCCATTCAGCTGCTATAATAAAATGCCTTAGACTAGGTAATTTATATACAACAGAAATTTATTGCTCACAGTTCTGGAGGCTAGGAAATCCAAGATAGAAGAAACAGCAGTTTCAGTGTCTGGCAAGGGCTTATCTGTTTCTCGGACAGTGCCTTCCACCTGTGTTTTCATACAATGGAAGTGGTGAATAAGCTCCCTCAGCTTCTTTTCCAAGAGCACTAATTCCATTAATGAAGACTCTACCTTCATAACCTAATCACCTCCCAAAGACCCCACCTCTTAATACCACATACTAAAAACTGGGAATTGGGCTTCAAAATATAAATCTGGGGGCAGGGGACACAAATGTTTAGACAATAGTATAATAAAAAGGAACCAAATAGAAATTATGGAGTTGAAAGTACAATAATTGAAATAAAAATTCACTAAAGGGGGCTCAACCATAGGTTTGACCTAGCAGAAGAAAGAATTACAGAAAAAAGTTTAAACTATATTTCAAAAGATTTTGGTAGGTCTATGCCGTACTTCTTCCTCATTATCTCTGCCTTTTAAAATCTAAAGACATATTCAAAGTGTATTTAATTGTAACATTTCCCTTCAAAGTACGCATTATTCTCCAAATGTGCATAATTTATCTTTTTCTAAGAAACCACCTACTACTTAACATTATAAATGGGTACTTCTTTTGTGTCCTATTAGACCATAAGCCCCTTAAGTTTAGACCCTGTTTTCCACAAGTCTGCATATTCCACCGAGCCTAGAAAATACCCTTTATTCAAAAACGATTTCTTGTGTCTTTAAACAAATTGAGCTGAGTTTCACACAGAGGGGTGTTTTTCTACAACTCTACACTGTCCCTACATTCTCTAGTGTTTTCATATTATACTTACCTCCCACACATTTAATTGTTCCTGGTCTCACTCTTCTTCAGTCATAAGTTACAACTAACAAATGAATTATATAAAAACAATAACAACTGCTTACCTCATTCTCATGTGTGCTTTTTTAGGTACAAATTTCTAGGGATTAATTCAAACACAAGGACTTGCATCTGTAAATTTAGAAGCTGGAATTCTCTAATGATAGAGATTGCCTTGTAAGTCTTGTCTGGCCAAGACTAGCACTGTCTTTAGTCAAGATGCAAATGTATACTTCCTCTCCCATTTGTCTATAAGCTCAATCACACGTAGATAAGTCAACTTATCATGTAATATAACTGGTTGCAAAAGAAGGGTACCAGGGCTTTGGAATTAGGCAGAACTTAGTTTAACTTTTACCCTGCTATATCCTGGATGTCAGACTTTGGGCAATTTTAATGGTCTCTCTGAATTTCAACTTTCTAACCCACACAATATGTTAAGCAAGTCTTATATCAACAAATAATTGGACAACATTAAAATTAAAGTTAGGTATACTATCTATAAATCTAACAAGTTATAGAGATCTGTTACATCAGGGTTTTACATTGAACTAAATAAAATTGGTCAAAATTCTTTTTGATCAAAACCAGATATTTGTTGGTAATTTTAGGTAGTTTAAGCTAACATTTCATTAAAAGACATTAGAGACGGGGTGCAGTGGGCTCATGCCTGTAATCCCAGCACTTTGGGAGGCCAAGGCAGTGGATCACTTGAGGCCAGGAGTTCAGGACCAGCCTGGCCAACACAGCAAAACCTTGTCTGTACTAAAATTACAAAAATTAACTGGGCATGATGTCGTGAGTCTGTAATCCCAGCTACTCAGGTGGGTGAGACGTAAGAAAGGCTGGAACCTGTGAGTCAGAGGTTGCAGTGAGCCGAGATTGTGCCACTGCACTCCAGCCTCTAGACAATGTGAGATTCTGTCAAAAAAAAAAAAAAAAAAAAAAAAAAAAAAAGACATTAGAGATACCTATGTAAATGGAAAGATATACTATATTCATGAATAAAATATTCAAAAAATGAACAAAATTTTTCTCTGAATTAATCTATAGAGCCAATGCAGTTCTATTCAAAATCCCAACATAATATTGTGGACTCACCATGCTGAGTCTAAATAATTATAGAAGAGCAATTGTTTAAGACTAGCCTACAAGATAGTTACATAGGCAATAAACAATTTGGTTTCTTTACTAGTTATAGATAGAAAGAAACAGCTTGGTAAGATTTTGCCCAGCTAGTCCTCACTTTATTATCAAACTTAAGTATAAATAGGAGAGTGATATTGATGCATGAATATAGACAAATGAACAAAAGCAACAGGCCCAGAACCAACTCACTCATATGTAAAATCATATTTGTGTTGGAGTTGGCCTTGGAATTTATTTATGAAATAGTGCAGTAAGTCATCCTGAGATAATTTGTTCTCCAGAGGGAAAACTCAATTTTGGATTCATACAACATAATATCCACAAAAATTAATTCAATTCAGACTAATCAAACATGAACAGGAACCACAATGAAATATCATCTTATCCCAGTCGGAATGCCTACCATCAAAAAGGCAAAAAAAAAAAAAAAAAAAGTTGGCAAGGAGGAGGGGAAAATGGAACTTTTATACTCCATTGGTAGGAATGTAAATTAGTACAGCCATTATGGAAAACTGTATGGAGGTTTCCCAAAAAAATAAAAATAAAGCTATCATATCATCTAGCAATCCCATTACTGAATATTTAGCCAAAGGAAAGGTAATTATTAAATTTTTAAAATAGAAAATTTAGAAGATTATTTTATGGGGGTCCTGGAGCAAGATGGCCGAATAGGAACAGCTCCAGCCTCCAGCTCCCAGCACGAGTGATACAGAAGATGGGTGATTTCTGCATTTTCAACTGAGGTACAGGCTTCAGCTCACTGGGGAGTACCAGACAATCGGTGCTGGTCAGCTGGTACAGCCCGACCAGTGAAAGCTGAAGCAGGGCAAGGCATTGCCTCACCTGGGAAGTGCAAGGGGGAAGGGAATCCCTTTTCTTAGCCAATGGAAACTGAGACACACAACACCTGGAAAATCGGGTAACTCCTGCCCTAATACTGCGTTTTACCAAGGGTCTTAGCAAATGGCACACCAGGAGATTATATCCCACACCTGGCCAGGAGGGTCCCACACCCACGGAGCCTCTCTCATTGCTAGCACAGCAGTCTGTGATCTAACTACAAGGCAGCAGCGAGGCTGGGGGAGGGGCGCTTGCCATTGCTGAGGCTTAAGTAGGTAAACAAAGCCGCTGGGAAGCTCAAATAGGGTGGAGCCCACAGCAGCTCAAGGAGGCCTGCCTGTCTTTGTGGACTCCACCTCTGGGGACAGGGCATAGCCAAACAAAAAGCAGCAGAAACCTCTGCAGATGTAAATGACCCTGTCTGACAGCTTTGAAGAGAGCAGTGGATCTCCCAACACGGAGGTTGAGATCTGAGAATGGATAGACTGCCTGCTCAAGTGGGTCTGGAGTGGACCTCAAGCAATCTCCAACAGACCTACAGCTGAGGGTCCTGACTGTTAGAAGGAAAACTAACAAACAGAAAGGACACCCACACCAAAACCCCATCAGTACGTCACCATCATCAAAGACCGAAGGCAGATAAAGCCACAAAGATGTGGAAAAAACAGTGCAGAAAAGCTGGAAATTCAAAAAATCAGAGCGCATCTCCCCCTCCAAGGAACGCAGCTCATCGCCAGCAATGGACCAAAGATGGACGGAGAATGACTTTGACGAGTTGAGAGAAGAAGACTAGAGTCGATCAAACTTCTCAGAGCTAAAGGAGGAACTATATACCCAGCGCAAAGAAACTAAAAATCTTCACAAAAAGAACGGAAGAATGGATAACTAGAATAACCAAGGCAGAGAAGGCCATAAACGGACTGACAGAGATAAAAACCATGACACGAGAAATACGTGACAAATGCACAAGCTTCAGTAACCGACTCGATCAACTGGAAGAAAGAGTATCAGCGATTGAAGATCAAATGAATGAAATGAAGTGAGAAGAGCAGTCTAGAGAAAAAAGAGGAAAAAGAAATAAACAAAGCCTCCAAGAAGTATGGGACTATGTGAAAAGACCAAATCTACGTCTGATTGGTGTGCCTGAAAGTGACAGGGAAAATGGACCGAGTTGGAAAACACTCTGCAGGATATCATCCAGGAGAACTTCCCCAATCTAGTAAGGCAGGCCAACATTCAAATTCAGGAAATACAGAGAACGCCACAAAGATACTCCTTGAAAAGAGCAACTCCAAGACACACAATTGTCAGATTCACCAAAGTTGAAATGAAGGAAAAAATGTTAAGGGCAGCCAGAGAGAAAGGTCGGATTACCTACAAATGGAAGCCAATCAGACTAACAGCTAATCTCTCGGCAGAAACTCTACAAGCCAGAAGAGAGTGGGGGCCAATATTCAACATTCTTAAAGAAAAGAATTTTCAACCCAGAATTTCATATCCAGCCAAACTAAGTTTCATAAGTGAAGAAGAAATAAAATCCTTTAAAGACAAGCAAATGCTTAGAAATTTTGTCACCTCCAGGCTTGCCCTACAAGAGACCCTGAAGGAAGCACTAAACATGGAAAGGAACAGCTGGTACCAGCCATTGCAAAAACATGCCAAAATGTAAAGACCATCGAAGCTAGGAAGAAACTGCATCAACTAACGAGCAAAATAACCAGCTAATATCACAATGATAGGATCAAGTTCACACATAACAATATTAACCTTAAATGTAAATGGACTAAATGGTCCAATTAAAAGACACAGACTGGCAAATTGGATAAAGAGTCAAGACCCATCAGTTTGCTGTGTTCAGGAGACCCATCTCACATGCAGAGACACACATAGGCTCAAAATAAAGGGATGGAGGAAGACCTACCAAGCAAATGGAGAACAAAAAAAAAAGCAGGGGTTGCAGTCCTAGTCTCTGATAAAACAGACTTTAAACCATCAAAGATCAAAAGAGACAAAGAAGGCCATTACATAATGGTAAAGGGATCAATTCAACAGGAAGAGATAACTATCCTAAATATATATGCACCCAATACAGGGGCACCCAGATTCATAAAGCAAGTCCTTAGAGACTTACAAAGAGACTTACACTCCTATACAATAATAATGGGAGACTTCAATACCTCACTGTCAACATTAGACAGATTAATAAGACAGAAAGTTGACAAGGATGTCCAGGAATTGAATTCAACTCTGCACCAAGCGGACCTAACAGACATCAACAGAACTCGCCACCCCAAATCAACAGAATATACATTCTTCTCAGCACCACATCACACTTATTCCAAAATTGACCACATAGTTGGAAGTAAAGTACTCCTCAGCAAATGTAAGAGAACAGAAATTATAACAAACTGTCTCTCAGACCACAGTGCAATCAAACTAGAACTCAGGACTATGAAACTCAATCAAAACCACTCAGCTACATGGAAACTTAACAACCTGCTCCTGAATGACTACTGGGTACATAATGAAATGAAGGCAGAAATAAAGATGTTCTTTGAAACCAATGAGAACAAAGATACAACATACCAGGGACATGTTTCTCTGGGACACATTTAAAGCAGTGTGTAGAGGGAAATTTATAACACTAAATGCCCACAAGAGAAAGCTGGAAAGATCTAAAATTGACACCCTAACATCACAAGTAAAAGAACTAGAGAAGCAAGAGCAAACACATTCAAAAGCTAGCAGAAGGCAAGAAATAACTAAGAACTGAAGGAGATAGAGACACATAAAACCCTCCAGAAAATCAATGAATCCAGGAGCTGGTTTTTTGAAAAGATCAACAAGATCAATAGACTGCTAGCAAGATTAATAAAGAAGAAAAGAGAGAAGAATCAAATAGATGCAATAAAAAATGATAAAGGGGATATCACCACCGACCCCACAGAAATACAAACTGCCATCAGAGAATACTATAAACACCTCTACACAAATAAGCTAGAAAACCTAGAAGAAAGGGATAATTTCCTGGACACTTACACTCTCCCAAGACTAAACCAGGAAGAAGTTGAATCCCTGAATAGACCAATAACAGGCTCTGAAATTGAGGCAATAATTAACAGCCTACCACCCAAAAAAAAGTTCAGGACCAGACGGATTCACAGCCAAATTCTACCAGAGGTACAAGGAGGAGTTGGTACTATTCCTTCTGAAACTATTTCAATCAATAGAAAAAGAGGGAATCCTCCCTAACTCATTTGATGAGGCCAACATCATCCTGATACCAAAGCCTGGCAGAGACACAACAAAAAAAGAGAATTTTAGACCAATATCCCTGATGAACATCGATGCAAAAATCGTCAATGAAATACTGGCAAATGGAATCCAGCAGCACATCAAAATGCTTATCCACCATGATCAAGTGGGTTTCATCCCTGGGATGCAAGGCTGGTTCAACATATGCAAATCAATAAACGTAATCCAGCATATAAACAGAACCAAAGACAAAAAGCACATGATTATCTCAATAGATGCAGAAAAGGCCTTCGACAAAATTCAACAACCCTTTATGCTAAAAACTCTCAATAAATTCGGTATTGATGGAACGTATCTCAAAATAATAAGAGTTATTTATGACAAACCCACAGCCAAGACCATACTGAATGGGCAAAAAACTGGAAGCATTCCCTTTGAAAACTGGCACAAGACAGGGATGCCCTCTCTCACCACTCCTATTCAACATAGTGTTGGAAGTTCTGGCTAGGGCAATCAGGCAAGAGAAAGAAATACAGGGTATTCAGTTAGGAAAAGAAGAAGTCAAATTGTCCCTGTTTGCAGATGACATGACTGTATATTTAGAAAACTCCATCATCTCAGCCCAAAATCTCCTTAATCTGATAAGCAACTTCAGCAAAGTCTCAGATACAAAATCAATGTGCAAAAATCACAAGCATTCTCATACACCAGTAACAGACAAACAGAGAGCCAAATCATGAATGAACTCCCATTCACAATAGCTTCAAAGCAAATAAAATACCTAGGAATCCAACTTACAAGGGATGTAAAGGACCTCTTCAAGGAGAACTACAAACCACTGCTCAATGAAATCAAAGAGGACACAAATTAATGGAAGAACATACCATGCTCATGGATAGGAAGAATCGATATCGTGAAAATGACCATACTGCCCAAGGTAATTTATAGATTCAATGCCATCCCGATTAAGCTACCACTGACTTTCTTCACAGAATTGGAAAAAACTGCTTTAAAGTTCATATGGAACCAAAAGAGAGCCGCATTGCCAAGACAATCCTAAGTCAAAAGGACAAAGCTGGAGGCATCATGCTACCTGACTTCAAACTATACTATAAGGCTACAGTAACCTAAACAACATGGTACTGGTACCAAAACAAAGATATAGACCAATGGAACAGAACAGAGCCCTCAGAAATAATACCACATATCTACAGCCATCTGATCTTTGACAAACCTGACAAAAACAAGAAATAGGGAAAGGATTCCCTATTTAATAAATGGTGCTGGGAAAATTGGCTAGCCATAAGTAGAAAGCTGAAACTGGATCCTTTCCTTACTCTTTATACAAAAATTAATTCAAGATGGTTTAGAGACTTGATGTTAGACATAAAACCATAAAAACCCTAGAAGAAAACCTAGGTAATACCATTCAGGACATAGGGATGGGCAAGGACTTCATGTCTAAAACACCAAAAGCAATGGCAACAAAAGCCAAAATTGACAAATTGGATCTAATTAAACTAAAGAGCTTCTGCACAGCAAAAGAAACTACCATCAGAGTGAACCAGCAACCTACAGAATGTGAGAAAATTTTTGCAATCTAGTCATCTGACAAAGGGCTAATATCTAGAACCTACAAAGAACTCAAACAAATTTACAAGAAAAAAACAAACGACCCCATCAAAAAGTGGGCAAAGGATATGAACAGATATTTCTCAAAAGAAGACATGCATACAGCCAACAGACACAAGAAAAAATGCTCGTCATCACTCGTCATCAGAGAAATGCAAATCAAAACCACAATGAGATACCATCTCACACCAGTTAGAATGGCAATCATTATAAAGTCAGGAAACAACAGGTGCTGGAGAGGATGAGGAGAAATAAGAACAGTTTTACACTGTTGGTGGGATTGTATACTAGTTCAACCATTGTGGAAAACAGTATGGCAATTCCTCAAGGATCTAGAACTAGAAATACCATATGACCCAACCATCCCATTACTGGGTATATACCCAAAGGATTATAAATCATGCTGCTATAAAGACACATGCACACGTATGTTTATTGTGGCACTATTCACAACAACAAAGACTTGGAATCAATTCAAATGTCCATCAGTGACAGACTGGATTAAGAAAATGTGGAACATATACACCATGGAATACTATGCAGCCATAAAAAAAGGATGAGTTTGTGTCCTTTGTAGGGACATGGATGCAGCTGGAAACCATCATTCTCATCAAACTATCACAAGAACAGAAGACCAAACACCGCATGTTCTCACTTATAGGTGGGAATTGAACAATGAGATCACTTGGACTCGGCAGAGGGAACATTACACACCAGGGCCTATTATGGGGATGGGGGATGGGGGAGGGATGGCATTGGGAGTTATGCCTGATGTAAATGACGAGTGAATGGGTGCTGACTAGTTGATGGGTGCAACACACCAACATGGCACAAGTATACATATGTAACAAACCTGCACATTGTGCACATGTACCCTAGAACTTAAAGTATAATAATAATAATAAAAGAATATTGTAATGTAAAAAAACATGTATATAGTGTATATACATGTATATAATTTTATAACGAACTTAATAAAAATTAAAAATAGAATCACAGTTCAAAATTAAAAAACAAAAAAAAAGAAGATTATTTTATGAACTGAAATAGGGAAGCATTTCTTAACAGGGACGAAATAGCAAAAAAAACAACATTTAAGATTTTTAACAAATATACTTTAATACATAGTTTTAAAAACTTAATCAAAATACACTTTAAAAATATGACACAAATTGGAAGAAGTTATTTTTAATACATATAATATAGGAAAATTAAATTGTAAAAAGAGTCTTAAAGCTTATTATCTATACATATGACTTTATATATATATAAAAATAATAAGAAATTCAGTGCCACTCCAGGGATGAGAGCTAGTTTATGAAAAGGAAGCATAGCAGGTCAATACATAATGTGAAAAGATTTCTGCCCTTATTAGTAATCAGATAAACACATTTTAAATCACTAGGAATTATTATTTAATTCTCAAGAGATGGGAAAAATGAAAAGTCTGACAATAATTTATTGGCAAGAAAATTCATTAGTGTGAACAATTGAACACTTCTAGTGGGAGTACAAATTCATACAACTAGTTACAGTAAAGTTGTAAACAAAAATATAGTACATAAAACTTCTAGTCTTAGGCATTTGTTCTAAAGAAACATTAGGTATGTGGACAAGGAAGCATGCACAGGGATGCTGACAGAGGTGTAGGTCATAATAGTAAACAAAGAAAGAAAAACAGAAATAACCAGAATTCTATCACGGGAAAGGTTCTCAGAAGCAAAATTCCTGCACCCTTGGTTGTGGATCCACAGGGGTTTAATGTGAAGTGGCATTCAGATCAAATGCTCAAAGTGGAGTAAGATATCATTGTCTTTCACAGAATCACTTAATAGACTGCAGTAAATCTCCCTTGACCAACCCCCTGAAACCAGTCAAATTCTTCAGTTTCCCCAAGGTGAGGACTCCCACATTAAGAAGCCCTCAGTACTGAGATAACTAGCAGATAAATTTATCCATTGCAAGGGTGGTCCTGATGCAGGGCCGGCAAGCCTCAAAAATTGGGGTTTTGAGAGTGTTCTTGGCTTCACTTGGGAAAGATACCAAGGATGCGACAGTGATTTTAGACAGCAACTTTTATTGAATCAAGCTATTCCTTGCAGAGCAGAGTTATCCCATAGGCAGTGTGCGCAGAATAGTAGTTCAGAGGCAGTTCTGCAGTCATATTTATATTCACTTTCAGTTACATGCAAATTAAGGGGTGGATTATGCAGAAATGTCTAGAAATAGGGTAGAAATTTCTGCATAATTCACTCCTTAATTTATAGATGGTAACTCCAATTACCACTTCAATAACCCCAGTGGGTCATTATTGCCATGGAAAGATGTGGTAGCCTCTGGGTGTTGCCATGGCAATGGTAAACTGACATGGCACACTGGTAGGATGTCTTATGGAGAGGTGCTTCTGCCCCATCCCTGTTTTAGTTAATTCTCAATTTGATCTGGTGTCTGAGCCCCATCTACTACTTCAGTCTTATGACCCCCAGACTCACCAGTTAATAAGAAGATGCATGAATAAAGGAGGAAATTGAGAAATGCTTCCTTTCAGTGTCCAAGTGCCAAAAAGGATTCCTAGTCTTAATTAAAATTTAGATACAAAAAAATCTACTGGAAGAAAGTGATTACAGAATTTACAAGTTGACTTGGTGATGCCTCAGCAAGAGTGAGAAAGATACAAAAACTACAAGACAGAAAATTCACAAGAGCTAAAAATGAGCATTTTGTGCTACCAATCTTGCTGTAAAAGTCTTAATGTTTTGTGTATCTTTCTCAGCACTAGACTAAAACATATATGCCAACGGGTAGTGAGACACATCTGTCACTGGTAAAGTTGTATACCAATTCACAATCCTATTCTCATGCCCCAGCTACCACTACACATTGCTCTTGAGTCAGTGACTGCATTTGCCACCCTGGCTCAAAATATCAGCCGTCACATTTAGTAAATTCTGTAATACAAAGCAAATTAGCACTGATTTATCAGATTTACCATTGGTGGGGTGAGGAGGAGGAGGGTGCTGGCTGACTTAGCCCAGACCCTGAAGAGCCCTGTTCCAGAGAATAGACTTGTGCTCTTCCTCATGGCCCAGCATATGCACAGGGCTCCAGGCATTTGCCTCCAGCAGGGGGCTCTTCACACTCACTCACAGTCAGCTGGGTTCCAATCTCTGTTCAAGTGTGAGCAATGCAGATCCAGCCCCTGATTAATGTAGTCCTCACTGTTCAAACCCAGTCTCTTTCAGATGTTGAGACAATGGCCCTAATTCTGTGTGACTGGCCCAGAGCTGTACACCTACCCTCACTGTTATACCACATGATTTCAGATCCTTGCTGTCATGGGTTGCCCATCTACTTTTTTTTCTTCGGGTGAAACCTCCACAATGTAGTTTCTAATATGTTGAATTCATACTCCAGAAAGTGTCCTGTAGAATAACGTCGTACTGAAAATAGCCATCACAGCCAGGAGTGCTTAACTACACTCTTTTGATACCCTTAGTTACAGAGAGTTTGCTGTCATGTTCTTCACATCTTGTGTGAAGATGGTTCGAGGGTTGGCCGAAGGATATGTCACTATCTAAAATTCACATTGAGAACCTCAGAGTAACTAATAATACGTTTGATGCTTGTAGGAAAGGAAGAGCTGTTTGGTCACAGGATGTGGTTCTTAGAACAGGGTTGCGGTTGAAGGGGAAGGATGGTGACATAGATCTTTGCATAAACCACATTAACATGAAACCTTGACATTATAATTACATACTTTTCTTTTTATCTAATAAGGCAAAGTAGGGAAGTCAGCGTCATTTGTCTCTGGCAGACTGAACTGTCAAGAAGGCATACCCAAGGTTGATGGTAGGGGGAGCTTCATTAGCATTAGGAATAATAGAAAATATCAAAGAATAAGTTTTGTAAGAAATATATAGACTCAACAGAAAGTAAAAAATGTACTTTACTGAAAAGAAAACAAACTACAAATGAATCATGAAGTTGCATGGAGATACAATCTATAGATTTAAAACTACTTTTATTAAAAATCCTCATGAGATTTTAAAAAATAATAAATGTCCTGAAAGTCTAGGATAAGTATACTGTCCTGTATTGTTAATTTTTTAAAGAGTAGTAGAGTGTATTATATAGCATATTATATAAAGGCATGGGCCTGAGTTAGGCAGTCTTTTTGTTTGTTGAGGTAAAATTCACATAACAAAATTAACCCATTTTAAGGTGCACAACTCAGTAGCATTTAGTGCATTCACCATGTTGTACAACCATCACTTCTATGTAGTCCAAAACATTTTCATCACCTCCAAAGGAAACCTTGTACCCGTTAAGCAGTCACTCCCCATTCCCACTTCCTCCTCAGCAACCACAATCCGATTTTAGACAGGCCTTGTTTTGCATCTAGGGTAGTGATTTCTACATCAATCTATGCAGAAGGAGCTTAGGCCCAGAATTCTGCATGGTGGGTAGGGGCTGTGGCTTGTCTTGAAGCTGGGTTTGCTCTTTATTTATGTGTGTTTGGGTTATTTAAAAAAGAATGTCTTACAAATATTATGGCTATATTGTTAATTTTCAAAGTGTTTTTGTTGTTTTACCTATGGAGAAAAGATTAATAGCAATTTGATTTGTTTTACAAAGGGACTACCTTCTCCAATGTTTGTGAAAATAATAATTAAAATTTTGTTTGGCTTTGTTCTGTGTATATATTTAAAACTGTCTTGAATTTCTAATCTCTCTGTTTTAAGTTTTTTGTTTTTGTTTATGCTTATGTCTCTCTTAAAATGTCTTCTGTTTCTTCATATTATTTTACATGTAAGAGTGACTAAAAAATGGTCATAAGTTCGAAGAAATCAGATGAAATTTGGTAGGAATTTGGGGCTAATGTTTCAGGGTCTGATTCCTTCACTGGGGGACCATGAGGGCCATAGCGTGGAATTATTTTCTCTGGGCCTATTCAATTTCTTCTGAGAGGAAACTTCATGTATTTTGTTTGAGGGATAGATGCCAGCCACCCATGTGGCAGAGGTCAGAATGGAAGAGAGGTGGGGCTAACTATTCTCCATATGATCTTTCAATTAATTTCCTTAAGTGTCCCCAAGTTTTTTTTTAAAAATGTTTAAATAAATACTATTTCAAGTGTATGGTGATTTTTTTTTTTTTTGAAACGGAGTCTCAGTCTGTCACCCAGGTTGGAGTATAGTGGTGTGATCTTGGCTCACTGCCAGCTCCACCTCCTGGGTTCCTGCCATTCTCCTGCCTCAGCCTCCCCAGCAGCTGGGATTATAGGCACCTGCCACTATGCCCGGCTAATTTTTTGTATTTTTAGTAGAGACGGAGTTTCACTGTGTTAGCCAGGATGGTCTCGATCTCCTGACCTCATGATCCACCCGCCTCAGCCTCCCAAAGTGCTGGGATTACAGGCGTGAGCCACTGCGCCTGGCCATGGTGATGTTTTTATAGCCACTAAAGATTTTATGAGACTGTTTAGTGATGTAAAAGATTGCCTAATCTGCAGGAAATTATCCACAGATTAAGTTAAAAAAAAAAAAAAGAAAACTACAAAGACCAAATATACATTTACCAATATGTAAATGTATCTATACTGTGATATTCATATTTATAAAAACAGGAAGGATCTTAATGACACTCAAAAGACTAGAATTAGGTGATAGAAGAACTACTACATTTTTCTCCTCCCAACAGTCTTAATAGGGCCTGCAGGTCTGAGGTGAGTGGCCTTGAAAAATCTCTGCTCAGGGAAATTTGTATGGAACATTTTAATGTGGAGCATTGTGTAGAATTTCACATATACTGTCCCTGTAGTGTCTTTTTTCCTCTCCTGCAGGTCTTCATGGTCCCCTGGGATCATTGCCACAAAATTTCTGTTCTCAGTTGAGCTCTCAGGTCTACTTTTCAATCCTTTTACATAACTTTACTCATCTCTACCTCTCCCTTCCCTCCAAAGGGTTCTTTTTTATCCACTGTCCTCATGGAAGTAAAATGACGACCTCACTGTACCTCACAAATAAACAGAAGAAGAAAGATGTGAATCCTCCCTAAATCTGATATCTTCAACTTGAAACCCATGAACCCTGTGGTACTCAGGTGAGCAGAGATAGAAGAACACTACGCAGGTTCACACTCTTTTCCCCGAAGAAGGAAAAATTCAGAAAAAAACTCCAGTCTGTAGTTTTAGAGCAACTTTTGTGGGGGACTCTCCCAGATTGAAAATTTCTGGTCCCCCTCTTCTGGGGTTGGGAGCAAGCCCTGACTCTTCAGTGCCATGTAGCCTCGTCTAAGCTCAGGAACATTTGGTTTTTGACAAAGCTGCAACATTGTATTAGCCATAACATGTTTGAACCTGTGAGATTTCTAAGTGAGTTTGACAGTAAAATTTTGGATTCTTCTGCTGACCATGAAGACTTCAAAGTGCATTCTCTCTTTAAGTCACCTGTAGATGAATTATGCTGGACTTGACCAAGAGTGTTTATCTGTGCATAAATCTAATACAGTCGACTTTCCCTATCCAAGGTTCTACATCTGTGGATTCAACCTACCATGGATTTAAATCCACAGCCATGGGTTATTACAGCATTTCATAGAAGAGACTGAGCATCCACAGATTTTGGTATCAGCTGGGGTCCTGGAACCAATCTCCTGGGGGTACAGAGCCACAGTCAAGTATGAGAAACAAAGGGAAGAGGAAGGGCCCATTTCTGTCCATAAGGCATCTACAGGGGAGGGCTTAATCAGCCACATTAATGCCAATTTCCACCTCAGGGCTTGCCCTGGAGAAACACCTCTAAATGAAGACAGTTGGATGTATAAGTGGCCAGATCCATGTGCAATTACTTCTTTAGAAGAATTAAGTTGTAACTTGACAAATGGTTCCTTGCCTGTGATAGGAATTGTGGCATAAATTCGATTCTGGGCTACAGTATAGCACAATTGTCCTCTTTCTATCCTGTCACTCTGAAGTTAGACTGCCTGGGTTTGAATTCTGGCTCCATTTCTTACTAGTGGTGTAGCTTTAGTCAAGTATCCGACTCTTCCATGCTGCAATTTACTAATTGGTAAAATGGGGGAAGGAGATATAATAATACACCTACTTAATGGTATCATTCTAAAAATTAAGTCAGTTAATACTAGTATGGTAAAGCAATTAGAAGAACAGCTGGCATGTGGTAAGTACTCAATACATATCAGGTACTATTATCATCATTACTATCAATTATTATTATCATCATCATGACTGGGAGGTAACACGGCAATTTGTCGACATTTTCTCACCAGCCTGGCTAATAAACATCCAGTATATCTGAAGAGAAAGTTTCAGAGTCAAAAGCAAAAAGAGGCCTGGCTTTCTTTATATTGGGAGGGAATAAGGAGGAGGGAAGGAATGTGAGAGGAATAGGCAATTTGTCCTTTTGGTTTTATTTTAACTACCTCCAGGAAATTAACCTATTCTCACACATCTGGAGAAACAATCGAGTCCATTCCTTCACTTTAATTCTGATTTTTTCCCACAATGTACACATCCCAGGATTTTTGGCTGACTTTAAACTGCAAACATCAGGTTCATACCAGTAAGCCAAACTCATAGTTGATTTGGAGGTTCATTGTCAATTTAGTAAACAGTGCCTAGACCATAGAGTCAACTGGCACATCCTGAAACTCACTGGAGACTGCGTGGACTCAAGAAATGAAGCATCCTCTACTTTTTCCACAAGTGCAAACACATTAAGATGCTGCTATTTACAGCAGTTACTCTTTCCCTATAGACCTGTGGGCATGAGCTGTCCTTGTTTAAGTCACTTGGTAGTGACTCAAAGCACAAAGCACAGGGTAATGCCTGTTCTTTTTTTTTTTTTTTTTGAGACAGAATTTCGCTCTTGTTGCCCAGGCTGGAGTGCAGTGGCACCATCTCGGCTCACTGCAACCTCCATCTCCCAGGTTCAAGCAATCTCCTGCCTCAGCCTCCCAAGTAGCTGGGATTACAGGCATGTGCCACCATACCCAGCTCATTTTGTATGTTTAGTAGAGATGGGGTTTCACCATGTTGGTCAGGCTGGTCTTGAACTCCTGACCTCTGGTGATCTACCCACCTTGGCTTCCCAAAGTGCTGGGATTACAGGCGTTAGCCACTACGCCCAGCCTACCTGTTCTTTAATCTGACTGTTGAACCCTTCACTTCTCTGGTTAGTTAATTCTCCAGACAGAGAGCGCTGAAAGGACACCCATCATTTGTTATTTACAATTCCTCACCCCAACCCCCAATCTCCACAATTTCACTCCCTTCTAGTCAGATTTTGGTGACAATCGGCCCTTGCAGAAGCTGGGTTTAAGTGAAACCAAAATAAGACATTAAACATTTTCCTCTTCAGCAAATCAGAACCCTGTGGGAAGCAGCATCATCTGTCTCTGGCAGACTAAGCCATAAAGATTGTAAGAAAAAGTATTTAGTGATGGAGGAAGGAAAAAAGTATCTGTTAACAAGAGCAAAATAATATAAAAAGTATTTAACAAGGAATATAAAGAATCATCAGAGAAAATGTTACAAAACTTTGAGACCACAAGAGAAGATGAATAAGTGGAGAAGAACATGATGTTCATAGAGAGAAATATAGTAGGTAGAACCAATACAGTTTCGAATTATATATTTTCCTGTTGTTGGGTGGAGTGCTCTGTAAATGTAACTTAGTCAAGTTACTTGATAGCATTGTTCAGTTATTCTGTATCCTTACTGACTTTCTGCTTAATTTTTCTATGAAATACTAAGAAATTTGTATAAAATCTCCAATGATAATTTTGGATTTTTCTATTTCTCTTTCTTTCTTTCTTTTTTTTTTTTTTTTTTTTGAGATAGAGTCTGGCTCTGTCTCCCAGGCTGGAGTACAGTGGTGCAATCTCTGCTCACTGCAAGCTCCGCCTCCCGGGTTCACGCCATTCTCCTGCCTCAGCCTCCCGAGTAGCTGGGACTACAGGTGCCCACCACCGCGCCCTGTTAATTTTTTGTAGTTTTAGTGGAGATAGGGTTTCACCATGTTAGCCAGGAAGGTCTCGATCTCCTGACCTCATGATCCGCCCGTCTCGGCCTCCCAAAGTGCTGGGATTACAAGCGTGAGCCACCGCGCCCGTCCTTCTCCTTTCTTTTATGTCAACTTTGTCTCCTGTATTTTGAAGCTCTGTTGTCAGGTGCTCATGCACTTAAGATTGTTATGTCTCTTTGGAGAAATAACCCTTTATCATTGAGTGATGTCTGTTTTTATCCCTATTAACATTTCTCGCTCTAATTTCTACTTTGTCTAGTATTGCCATAATCATTTCGACTTTCTTTTGATTTCTTTTGCATGGTATATATTTCCCTTCTTTTTACTTTTAATGAAGGTATGTCTTTACATTTAAAATGGGTTGCTGATAGGTTACAGTTCAATATTCCATTTTTATTCAGTCTGTTCTTCTCTATCATTTAATTGGTCTGTCTGGACCAACTATATTTAATGTGCTTATTAATATGGTTGAATTATTTTTGCTAGATATTTCTATTAATTCTATGAAATATTTATTTTTAAAATAAATTTTTTGCTTTCTTTTGGATTGGTTGTTGTCCTAGAATTTTACATATATGTATAATCTATCGTCAAATCTACCTTAGATTAGTATACTCCAGATTTCTCTCTTATTCATTGTGCAATTGTTGTCGTATACTTTCTTTCTCATATTCCATAAACACACAATACATTGCTACTATTTTTATTTTAGAGAGTCTATTACCTTATAAAGCAATTATTCTTAAATGGGGGCAATTTTTCTCTCCAGTGACATTTGACAACATCTGGAGATAGTTTTTGTTGTCACTACTGGGGAGGGTGCTACTGGCATGTGTTGGGTAGAGGCCAGGGGTGCTGTTAAAAGTCCTGTAACACACATGACAGCCTCCCACAAAAAAATAATCATCATCTGGCTCAAAATATTAATAGTTCTCAGATTGAAAAACCTCATTTTAGAGCATTTTTTAAACTTTTAAGTTCAAGGGTACATGTTCAGATCTGTTACATAGGTAAACATGTGTCATAGGGGTTTGTTTTATAGATTATTTCATCACCCAGGTATTAAACTTAGTAACAAAGAGCAAGTTTTCCTGATCCTCTCCCTCCTCCCACCCTCCACTCTTCAATATGTCCTAGTGTGTGTGGTTCCCCTCTATGTGTCCATGTATGCGTTGCCACAATTTCGCTCCCACTCGTAAGTGAGAACATGTGGTATTTGGTTTTCTGTTCCTACATTAGTCTGCTAAGGATAATGGTCTATAGCTCCATCCATGTCCCTGCAAAGAACATGATCTCATTCTGTTTTTTTTTTTTTTTCTTAAGACCCAGTCTCAGGCCGGGCGCGGTGGCTCAAGCCTGTAATCCCAGCACTTTGGGAGGCTGAGACGGGCGGATCACGAGGTCAGGAGATCGAGACCATCCTGGCTAACACGGTGAAACCCCGTCTCTACTAAAAAGTGCAAAAAACTAGCCGGGCGAGGTGGCAGGCACCTGTAGTCCCAGCTACCTACTTGGGAGGCTGAGGCAAGAGAATGGCGTAAACCCGGGAGGCGGAGCTTGCAGTGAGCTGAGATCCGGCCACTGCACTCCAGCCTGGGTGACAGAGCGAGACTCCGTCTCAAAAAAAAAAAAAAAAAAAAAAAAAAGACGGAGTCTCGTTCTGTCGCCCAGGCTGGAGTGCGTTGGCACGATCTCTGCTCACTGCAAGCTCCGCCTCCCGGGTTCACGCCATTCTCCTGCCTCAGCCTCCCGAGCAGCCACCACGCCGGGCTAATTTGTTTGTATTTTTAGTAGAGATAGGATTTCACCGTGTTAGCCAGGATGGTCTCAATCTCCTGACCTCGTGATCCACCCTCCTTGGCCTCCCAAATTGCTGGGATTACAGACGTGAGCCACTGCATCTGGTGGATCTCATTCTTTTTTATAGCTGCATAGTATTCCATGGTGTATATGTAACAAATTTCCTTTATCCAGTCTATCATTGATGGTTATTTAGGTTGATTCTATGTCTTTGCTATTGTGAATAGTGCTGCAATGAACATACGTGTACATGTGTCTTTATAATAGAATGATTTACATTCCTTTGAGTATATAGCCGGTAATTGGATTGCTGTGTCAAATGGTATGTCTGCCTTTGGGTCTTTGAGGTATTGCCACACTGTCTTCCTCAATGGTTGAACTAGTTTACACTCCTGCCAAGTGTATAAACGTTCCTTTTTCTCCACAACCTCCCGGCATCTGTTAGTTTTTGACTTTTTAATAAGTCATTTAGAATGGTGTGAGATGGTATCTCATTGTGGTCTTGATTTGCATTTCTCTAATGATCAGTGATGTTGAGCTGTTTTTCATATGATTGTTGGCTACATGTATGTCTTCTTTTGAGAAGTGTCCATTCATGCCCTTTGCCCACTTTTTTATGGAGTTGTTCATTTTTTTCTTGTACATTTGTTTAAGTTTCTTATAGATGCTGGATATTAGACCTTTGTTGGATGCAAAGTTTACAAAGCCTTTCTCCCATTCTGTATGTTGTCTGTTCACTCTGCTGACAGTTTATTTTGCTGTGCAGAAGCTCTTTAGTTTAATTAGATCCCATTTGTCAATTTTTGCTTTTGTTGCAATTACTTTTGGCATCTTCATCATGAAATCGTTGCCCACGCCTATGTCCTGAGTAGCATTGCCTAAGTTGTCTTCCAGGGTTTTTATAGTTTTAGGTTTTACATTTAAGTCTTTAATCCATCTTAAGTTAATTTTTGCATATGGTATAAGGAAGGGTTGCGGTTTCAATCTTCTGCATACGGCTAGCCAGTTCTCCTGGCACCATTTATTGAGTAGGAAATCCTTTCCCCATTGCTTGTTTTTGTCAGGCTTGTTGAAGATCAGATAGTTGTAGGTATGAGGTCTTATTTCTGGGTTCTCTATTCTGCTCCATTGGTCTATGTGTCTGTTCTTGTACCAGTACCATGCTGTTCTGGTTACTGTAGCCCCGTAGTATAGATTGAAGTCAGGTGGTGTGATGCCTCCAGCTTTGTTCTTTTTGGTTAAGATTGCCTTGGCTATTCAGGCTCTCTCTAGTTCTGTGAAGAATCTCAATGGTAGTTTTTAATAGGAATAACATTGAATCTATAAATTTCTTTGGGCAGCACTTTCTTTTAAAGTTTTTATCAAAAATTATTTGTCATTTGTTTAATGATTAATGCTAAGGAAAGGTATCCGTATATCCTGGTGGCATGGTGTGCCCCTGTAGTCCCAGCTACTTGGAAGACTGAGGTGGGGCCTGGGAGTTTGAGGCCAGCCTAAGCAACACAGTGAGAACCCATCTCTAAAATTAAATAAGTAAATAAAAAGATCTATACAAAGAATGTTTACAATACATACATTAGGACTGGGGAGTTCCTGGGAAGAGAATCAGTCACTACTGGACGTGAGGAGTATCGGTCTTCAGGCAGTCAGCTCTGTAAACTGATTCAGATGATTAAGAATTTCAGTCCAAGTCAACAAGTATTTATTCATTACATACCATAGTCTCTGCAAAGTCTTCATGGAATAACCTATTCGGTTTAGCTGTAAAGTACTCTTGAGCTATGGAGAAGGTAGATCTGGACATGGAGGTAATTTTGCATGTTTTTCAGTAGAAGATCATTACAAAGCAATCTTTCCTCTTATTATTATTATTATTATTTTTGAGATGAAGTCTCGCTCTGTCACCCAAGCTGGAGTGCAGTGGCGCGATTTCGGTTCACTGCAAGCTCCATCTCCCGTGTTCACGCCATTCTCCTGCCTCAGTCTCCTGAGTAGCTGGGACTACAGGCACCCACCACCATGACTGGCTAATTTTGTTTTTGTATTTTTAGTAAAGATGGGGTTTCACCGTGTTAGCCAGGATGGTCTCAATCTCCTGACCTCATGATCCACCTGCCTTGGCCTCCCAAAGTGCTGGGATTACAGGCGTGAGCCACCGTGCCCAGCCTCCTCATATTATTTTGTATTGTGCAGTTTATTCGAGTGAGTTATTTAAAGCAACTAGTTCATACACGTAGGAGTTGTTGCTGACATAATTGGTGGAAATGATATTAAATAAGAAATAATTATTTTTATAAGTTTCCTCTGCTTCATTAATTTTATGATTGTAGGAGACCATGTGACTGGATATCAGCATACAGGACTTTGTATCAGAATATGAGCTTGGCAGTCATAAGAGATCACTTACAATTCTCCACATTTCTGTATTTTCATCTGTAAAACTCCATAAAGTTTTTTATAAGAATAAACTGTAGCACCTTATTCATATTGGAATTCAACAGTTCTTAGTTCAAGTCTCCTTTCAGAAAGTTTCACTGTGTTTTTAAAGCAGATTAATAAAAATAAGATCTTGACTGGTAGGTGAGTGGGTGTAATGTATTTTAAATATGAGGGCTGTCCAACGCTCGCACACCAAATTCATTTACATATTGCCAAAAGCCAGAGGATATTTACGATAAGTTGCAAAAATAGCTACAAATTATTTGTAGCCCATTTTGTCAAGAAATGCAATGTATTAACCCACCTCTTGATGTGAGCTAGTACTATGACTTGCTTTGAATAATAGAATGTAATGGAAGTGATGTTGTGAGTTTTTAAGTTTCAGCTCAAGACACCTGCTGTTTCTATCTTGCACAGGAGAGCTTTGCAGCACCTGTGATAAGCCTCAGCCGGCCTGCAGGATAATGAGCCCACATGGATGGAGACAGGCACCCTATCCCTGCCAAACTTATTGATGCTACAGAGATGTGAGGGAGCCCACCTGAGAAAAGCTGAACCTGCCCAGTACATAAAGACCACTCAGGTGGGCTGAGCACAATGTGCTGTCTTACAGAATCATGAGGAGATACTAAACCATTATTTGAAGTCATTAAATTTTGGAGTACTTCGTTACATAGAAAAATCTGACAGATATAACAGTCTTCAAAAAAATTTTGTTTTTCAGCAATGTCTGAGTGCTTCTGTGGCTCACAGGCTCCCACATGCCTGGAGAGCTACAGGGAGGAGGTTAAATGAATGAGGAAAAATTGATAGGCTTTCCCAGCCCAAAGCATGATGTTATTATCATTATCATTATTTATATTTGTCTTTATGTAGCAGCTACCACTCGGGAATAGTTGCTTATGTCAGACACTGGATTGTATTTAACTTTATAATTGTACTTATCTATCATTTCATTTTACCATATTAACTGTCATCTAATAATTTTCCTTCTGTTTTATAGAAAATAACCTTAAGGCTCAGGTATTTTGAGTGACTTGCCCAAGGTGCTGCAGCTGATAAAATCAAAAGCAGCATGGAATACATATTTATCTTATTACAAAATCTATATTCTTTTGACTTCGCTACACTAGATTCTGTTATTGTTGTGAAGCACCTTTAACTACTGCAAGATAGAAGTCTTGGCCTTCAGAGTAAAACTTCACCAGTGCATAAAGTCAGACTAAAACAATTTGAAAATATACAGAGTCTTAGAGAATGTTATAACTGTTTATTAGAACTAACATAAATTCTGCCTAATTTCTTAGAGGGCTCTTAATGATGTCAACTATAATGGCACATCCTATTGCTATTTGGTTATGGAATCAATGGTATGTCAATAAGTGCTTTCTAAGAAAATTATTGGACAAAGTACTATTTTGAACTCCAGATTTTATTCCCACTATTAATCTATAAAGAGGGCCTTTTCTCTTTCTACTACACAAAGATAACAAATTAGTTTTTGTTAAAATGGTATACTGTTCTTCTGAGTTTCATTTACTTACTATTTTACCTTACATTAAAATTATGACCTGAAGACAGAAGCAGCTGGAACAAGGTTCACTGTGTTATGGCTGGATGAAGCAGGAAGAGGAGAGAGACAAAACTAGGTTAAAGATAGAAAGGGCATCTATTATCTCTTCAATGACTTTGCCTTGCTTGGACTTTCCCTTTACCTCACAGGATGTGAGATCTGAAACAGCACCCTCAACTTCCCATCCAAGATACAATTCTAATCCCACATTTAACACCCTAACTTCTTAACTGGAGCTAAGATATTTAAACTGTAATATTAATAGGTGGAATTCTGGAGTACCATCGCAAAACATTTTGTTCATTTGCCAAAATCCTAATGAATTTCCATGAGATACATAGCAGGTAAGTCTGGATACAGGAAAAAAGAAACAAATGTGTTACTTGCTACACAGCAAGAAGGATATTGAGTGGTAAAGGGAGCACATCTCAAATGGGACCTCAAAAACCCTCTTCATTCACAATGGCAGGAGATAGAAAGAATAAAGCCACCTATAGGGTCAAATATCTCTCCTAACCATGTTAAGGCACTGGATTCTGAATCCACACAGAAGGAGACACTCGCCTATCACTCCTCACAAGGATCCATGGCTTGCCCCATAGCATCTCATCTTTACTACTTACCAGCTGTGTGACCCTGGAAAAAGTCCTTCAACTCTCTGGGCTTTAATGTCCTTGGAAAATGAGGATGATATTAAAATATGACAAGTATATATATGTAAAGAGTCCTAGGAACTTTTCACTCCAGGTACAGTATATGTACATTCCTCACAACTGCCTAATGAGGTACCTCAATGCCTCCAGCCAAAGACCAGCAGTAGCATACCTTTGAATAAACAAGTCAACTTTATTGTTCATTGAATGATGGATAAAACTCAACATGAGAATCGTGCAGCCCCTCAGTAAGAGATTGTTGGAACCAAAGAAGTAGAACCAGGAGAATACACATATTAAGAGAATGATACAAGGAATTAATTTTTGCATCCACAGTGGTGGGCTAAGCAAGTCAGAGATCCACTGGGAGGTAGTTGTCAGGAAGGGCAGGCTGGAACTCTCAGCACAGGCTGACATGATGTCCAGAGTGGAATTTCTGTTTCCTCAGAGAAACCTCAGCTCTGCTCTTAAGGCTTTTCAACAGTTTAGATTAAGCTCACCCAGTTTTTCTAGGATAAATTCTTAAAGCCAACTGATTATGAACTTCAATGACATCTATAAAATATCTTCACGGCAACATCTAGATTATTAGTGTTTGATCTGATAACTGGGGATCAGAGTCTAGCTGACACATAAAATTGACCATTAGTCAATTGTAAGGTTTGTGCTTGTTTTAGGTGATTTTGGGGAGGATTTAAGAAAGAGGGATTTTTGCTTTTAATTGGATTCTGACAGAAAGTGGAGGGTTGGGGTGGCAATGCTATGATTGGGTAGCTTCATAAATCCTACCTAGAGGGACGGAAGACTATCCTGAGGCTACAGATGTGATTGGTAAAGAAGCAGCAAGCACTCCCTAGAGAGATGTGCCTGGTCATTTTTGTGGTTTGGACAATATTCATGTTTTGTCTGGGTTCAGACGTGATGACTGAGCATTCTGGTGCTCTCTCTCAATCCACTGTGCTCACAAAGTACCTGCCTGCTTCTGATGTCCTATGAAATCTTTTATCTTCAACAGGAGAACCAAAACCACCTGGGAGTGCCAGGCTAGCTCCTAGCAACCATGAGGACTTGTTAATCGCATCCCGGCAGCTCTCAGGTGTCAGGGCACGTTTTTTGTTTCATCTTTTCCTTTTTTTTTTTTTTTTTTACAGTTTCTGCCAGTGGGAGGTAAAGCATAGTGCTGAGAATCTCAAAAGGCCATTTAGCAAGGACAGAGTGATGCTAAATAGAAGTTCCATTAACTCATGTTTTCTATTACATACAGAAAATAGATGCATCTGAAAAAAAATAACAAGTTTCCCTCTAACGACTAACTTTAGCTCAATCCTTAGTCCCTTGCAAATATCTGGAATTTTAATATGGTAGGATAACAAATTTTAAAAGATCTGGTAGTTTAAGAAAAGAAAACCATTTTTCTAAGTCGGTGCAATTCTCCTTATTTTACCCTCAAGTTTTGACTTGACATTCTTAATTTTTTTAAACAATTCTTAGAGTAATTGAGCCTGCCAAATTTTAAATATAACCAGTGTCCCTAAATTTCCTTTAAATATATTCAAGAAGCACCAAAACACAGAATGTAAACATTACTCAACGCAAAGAAAAACTGTATAAAATATCATACAGTTACTATAGACAACACCATCTGACATTATAACCTCTTTTTATTGCCCTGGCAAAAACCGACTGGATCTTTTGAGAGCTTGAGAAGAACTTGCCAAACTGGATTTATACAAGTAGAAAAAGCAAAGGTATTTCTCGGCTACCACCAGCAGAGATCCCTAGGTAGGTGGGGTCAACTTAACATTTGGAGAATTCCATATGCACTATGGAAGCAAAAAGAAAAACAGCTAACCCACATACAGAAGCTAGAGAAAGGGGAGGGGATGGGGACTGCCAGGGAGGAAAATTGACTCAGGGAAAAATTCCTGGAGGTTGTAACCCAGAAAATCCTGAAGAATGCCATTTAATTGATGACCTCGTCTATCCATGAGGCTGCTCAGAAACGCCCACCCCGCCTGGGCGACAGAGCGAGACTCCGTCTCAAAAAAAAAAAAAAAAATGCCCACCCCTGGCCAAGGCATGGTGGCTCATGCCTGTAATTCTAACACTTTGGGAGGCTGAGACAGGCAGATCACGAGGTCAGGAGTTCGAGACCAGCCTGGCCAACATAGTGAAACTTCATCTCTACTAAAAATACAAAAATTAGCCGGGCATAGTGGCAGGTGCCTGTAATCCCAGCTACTTGGGAGGGTGAGGCAGGAGAATCGCTTGAACCTGGGAGACAGAGGTTGCAGTGAGCCTAGACCATGCCATTGCACCTCAGCCTGGGTGACAGAGTGAGACTACATCTCAAAAAAAATAAAAATAAAAATAAATAAAAGAAATAAATGCCCACCCCTTTTGCCACTGGCAGACATGCACACACAAGAGAAGATTCCAATTTAGTGTCCTCCCTCTATTCATAGAACATTTCCTCAAGTCCACTCTGAATAGAGGCTGCATCACAACCAGGGGATTGCCCTGTCTCCTCCCAGGGCTCTTAATACAAACTCTTCAACTAGTAATTGAGGTGTCATCAGAGGAGATTTTTCTGATTGGCCAAAACTTGACCTGGCAGGGTTTGGTTTGGGTATCTTTAGATTTCCTTGTCTCGAGGTCCTCACAATTGCTCTAGAGCTCAGAACGGCAACTGCTGAGGCTACCTTGGGAAGATGATGATCCTAAACAAAGCTCTGTTGCTGGGGGCCCTCGCTCTGACCACCGTGATGAGCCCCTGTGGAGGTGAAGACATAGTGGGTGAGTGCATGAGTGAGGGATGTTCTCTGGAGCTGGAAGACAGGAAATTGAAGGAAAAGAGAGAAAACAATTTGCAGAGAAACTAGAGATTTCCTAAGGGCCCTTTCAGTATTAAGAGATTTAAAAATTATGGCTGTTCCTCCTTCAGGAAACCAGAGCCCCAACCTACTCTTTTTGTTATCTATGATGTTGACGTTCACTAAGGACGCTATTCTGTTTATATTCTATTCAGTGACTACAGCCTGGAGGTCTCTATGTCATTCCATCATGATTTCCTCAAAAATGAGTGAGATTTGCATTGGTGGAGAATTTTTTATTATTAAAAATGTGTGAAGTGTCACTCTCAAATTTCTCTGAACAACTTTTGAAGCTTTTCGTATGTCTCCTGTAGTTGACCTTGGGGTAAATAGTTCCATTAATTATATACTGTATAGATATTAAGAAAAATGCCCTTTTCTTTCTCTCAGACTTACATTTCCACATGGGAACTGGCACAGGTGGGGAGTGGGTAAAGGAGTCCAGCAGGCTGAATGCCTTCAACAATCATTTTATCACATGGTCCTCACTTACTCTCAGCTGCCTCATATGTGTTACCTCACAAATAATCAAATAAAATGGGCATGTAGCTAAACTTTATAAATAGTGAAAACATGAATGTCAATTTTTTCCATATTTCTATCACAGGTGTAACTTCACATTTCTTTTCTTTAGCAAAATAAGGAATCCTTTTATTTTAAAATTGAGAATTTATAGCAGAAAAACTTGGTAAATTAAATCATTTTATTATCAAATTATCAACCCAAATTACCTGTTCTTCACCTCATCTAATGAAGTCCTATAAAAAGAAAAGTGATCCAGACATGGTGGCTCATGCCTGTAATCCCACCACTTTGAGAGGCCGAGGCAGGAGGATCATTTGAGCCCAGGAGTTTGAGACTAGCCTGGGCAATATAGCAAGACCTCATCTCTACAAAAAAGAAAAATAAAAATTAACCAGGCATGGTGGTGCATGCCTGTGGTGCCAACTACTCAGAAGGCTGCAGTGGGAGGACCACTTGAGTCCAGGAGGTAGAAGCTGCAGTGAGCCATGATGGCACCACTACACTCCAGCCGGGGCAACAGAAAGAGACCCTGTCACAAAAAGAAAGAGGAAAGAAAGAGAGGAAGGAAGGAAGAAAGGAAAGAAGGAAGGAAGGAAGGAAGGGAGGGAGGGAGGGAGGGAGGGAGGGAGGGGAAAGGGAAGGAAGGATGGAAAAAAGAAAGAAAAAGGAAGGAAGGAAGCACAGTTCCTTTTTATAAGACACCAATTATTTGGTCCCTTATAATTATTAGTCTCCTCTGTCTTTGTCGTCCATCTCTTTCCACCTCTCTTCATGCATTCCCTTCTCCCTCTTCCTTTTCAGGATCCATCTCTGGCTCCCTGCTCCTTTATAGAGATGGACAGTGGGTTTGTAAAACAAAAGTTGAAAAGTCAGATAGTTAAAGGGGAAGTGAAATGGAAGATACTCTAAACTTTCACAACCTTATTAACCGTGGCTGCTCCCATTCTGATTTTGTTTGGCAGTGGAAGTTTCACCGGCTTCTCCAGAGCACTTGACTTCTTTGTTCCAAATTTCCTTTCTTCAATCTCACACCAGAGTGCGCTGGTCAGGCTCGGCTCATCCATTAGGCACAATGTGGACAGTGCAGGGGAGCCTCCATACTGTAAAGCCACATGAGAATGTTTCAACTCCTTTTAAAATTAGAAAAAAAATGAAGTTTTGGAGCCTAAGAAAATGTTTTAACTTTTAATTCAGCCTAGATTATATTGCCTTTATACCAAATCAGTCATAAAACATAATTTTCCATATTTTTATGGAATAAGGGGCCCATACAAGCAAGAGTGCTTGGGGATCACAAGTCAGAATGCAGCCCTGGTCATTGGCTGATCCTGGCCTTCCTATGGTTCTGCTACCTGTGTGCCTGTCCATCTTCCCCAAAATCTATGTGGTCCTCCAATACAGCAACTGTCATTCAATACACATGTTTGAGCACACAGTGAGCTAAGTTTTAAGGATTCAAAGATGGAAAGTCATGCTGCCTCCCCTGCAGAGGGTGCTCAGACTAGTGATGGAAACTGTATGGGGTGAAAGAAAGCAGAAGGCCATTGCTGAGCAGGCAGTGGACTCAGCAGAGGCTGAAACTATACAAGTGACTTGGTTCCAACTGGGCCAGCAGGGTGACCAGATGAAAAGAAGGATTGCATATATTCCATATATATTTATGTTTGAACAAAAAGTCAAAGTTTATTGCAAGGATAAGAAGGTTTTGTTGGAGGCTCTGTTAAGACCATCCGGGGCAGTTATACTGGATAGGGAAGAAGGTGAGCTGGAAGAGGAACAGACAAACTTGGACGGCCAGATGTTGAGATGGAGGAGTTGGAGGTCATAACGTGGTCAAAAACATGTTGATGAGAGGCCTTAACAACTACAAAGTTGTTAACTTAAGCAGAAACCTCAAGGATGGATTTTTGGATTTCTCCAGAAAGTCCTAAAAGATAATTTCATTTCAGGGAAAAAACAACAGACCACTGCAAAGACCAGGGAACATGAAAGGATAATGTAGTTTGGTTTGCTTGGCAGATACTTGTGAAGGATGTTGGACTGTAAGACTGTCGATATCCTCCTCACAGAACTTACTACAGTACATTGTAATCTGCTCCCTTACCTACCTGACTCTTCCACTGTTCAGTTTGTTCCTTAATAGTAGACCATGCCTGATTGGTGTTTTACACATCCCCTGCTATGTCTGACACTTGTGGATGCTCAGAAAGTGGGGAAGGAAGGAAAGCTACGATGGTAAAAGGCTTACACATGTCTTGACAAGAATGTCCAGTTTGGCTCATTTGGCTGGAGTTGTACTGCATGGCTGCCATTCTGCTCTGGCATCCTCAGACAAGCACACTGCCCATTAGAGGAAAAAGGGTTTAATTTACCTGAGTCCTCAAGTGAATATAAATGTTGAGTCAGAATGCTGTAGACATTTAGTAACCTCCTTCAAAGGAAAAAAAAGGTGGGAAAAGGTGGGGGGAATGACAGAAATCCAAAACCTAGTAGAGCTTCCACTTTTCATTTCAGAAGAAATCAGTTGCTCTCCTCCAAGGATCATTACTATTAACAAAACAGAGACCTTAGAAGGAAGCATTGTTTATTTCTTATATATTTATTGTTATATATTATATGTTATTTTTATATATTTTAACAGTAATGTTATTACCACTCTTATTATACTCTTTCTTATACCCTACAATTGTTAGCAGAAATTATTTTGAATTAATAAGATCATGCATGCACTTCCTTTTTTAAAAAAAGAAAGATCTCTGTGTAGAGTGTCCTGTTCTAAGCCAGTCCTGAGAGGAAAGGAAGTATACTCAATTTGTTATTAACTCATGAAAGAATTAAGTGAAAGATAAATCTTAGGAAGCAGAGAGAAGTAAACCTAATCTATGACTAAGAAAGCTAAATACTATGATAACTAATTCATTCCTTCTTTTGTTCATTTATATTATTTAATAACAAGTCCATGATGTGCCAGGCACTCAGGAAATAGTAAAAATTGGACATGCAATATTCTGCCCTTGTGTAGCGCACACTAGAGTGGGAAAGAAAGCGCACTTTTAACTGGACAACTACCAACACGAAGAGGGGAGGAAGCAGGGGCTGGAAATGTCCACAGACTGTGCCAAAGAGGAAGCCCTTAATATTTGAATGTCAGTTTCTCCATCATTTTGTGTATTAAGGTTCTTTCTTCCCCTGTTCTCCGCCTTCCTGCTTGTCATCTTCACTCATCAGCTGACCACGTTGCGTCTTACGGTGTAAACATGTACCAGTCTTACGGTCCCTCTGGCCAGTACACCCATGAATTTGATGGAGACGAGGAGTTCTATGTGGACCTGGAGAGGAAGGAGACCGTCTGGCAGTTGCCTCTGTTCAGCAAATTTAGAAGTTTTGACCCGCAGGGTGCACTGAGAAACTTGGCTGTGGGAAAACACAACTTGAACATCCTGATTAAACGCTCCAACTCTACCGCTGCTACCAATGGTATGTGTCCACCATTCTGCCTCTCTTTACTCAATCTATCCCTTCATGCCAAGTTTCATTATTTTCTTTCCAAGAGGTCCCCAGATCTTCTCATGGCAATTGCTGAAGTTTTATCATCTCCCATCTCTAAAATCACATATTCCCATGGAATACAAGGGTCTTTCCATTATCCATTAATTAAATCCTTCTAGGAGAGGTCTCATCAACCTCCTACTTTATTAAACATGCCCACAGAGAGAAGGGCACAGGAATAAAGCAGAGGCAAAGTGTCGTTACTCCCAAGAGAAGGTACATAAGACCTCTTTGACCAGCAGGAGAGGAAATGCTGGTAGGAGGGCTCTTCCAGGATGTAATGCAGAAGCTCAGGGCAGAGCTACTCACACTTCACATCAGTGCTGTTTCCTCACCACAGAGGTTCCTGAGGTCACAGTGTTTTCCAAGTCTCCCGTGACACTGGGTCACCCCAACACCCTCATCTGTCTTGTGGACAACATCTTTCCTCCTGTGGTGAACATCACATGGTTGAGCAATGGGCGCTCAGTCACAGAAGGGGTTTCTGAGACCAGCTTCCTCTCCAAGAGTGATCATTCCTTCTTCAAGATCAGTTACCTCACCTTCCTCCCTTCTGCTGATGAGATTTATGACTGCAAGGTGGAGCACTGGGGCCTGGACGAGCCTCTTCTGAAACACTGGGGTAAGGATGAGTTCCACCGTTTTTTGATGCTTTCTTGTCTGTCAAGTTCAGAAATTCCTGCCTTTTACTCTTATAACCCAAAACTTGTTTTCCACCCTTCATTAGTCTCTTTTATCTTTTTCTTGAAAGAATAAAGCAACAAAAGTGGAGATGTATTAAAAATGAAAGTACACTCCACAGGGTGGGAGCAGGCCTGCCACTTCATGGATTTCTAATGATAGACTTCACTCTCCTCCCTAAGCCGGGGGCCTTGAGTCTTTGCAGAGCCAACCCTCCACCCCATGCCATCCCACACACGTGCACACGAGCACACTCTGCTTTCTCACCTCAACAACTTCACTTCCACAGAGCCGGAGATTCCAGCACCCATGTCAGAGCTCACAGAAACTGTGGTCTGCGCCCTGGGGTTGTCTATGGGCCTCGTGGGCATTGTGGTGGGGACCGTCTTGATCATCCGAGGCCTGCGTTCAGTTGGTGCCTCCAGACACCAAGGGCCCTTGTGAATCCCATCCTGGAAGGGAAGGTAAGCATTGAGACTTGTTAGAGCTGAAGCCTCAGTATGAGAGGAAGGAAAGTGGGAGGAGGCTGTGGACATGAATGGTTGAAAGTTGTAGGGGAATTGGGAAGTGGTATGATGATGACATAGAAGTGGCCTAGCACCCACCGATCTCATGTCTGTCCTGTTGCAGGTGCATCACCATCTACAGGAGCAGAAGAGTGGACTTGCTACATGACCTAGCATTATTTTCTGGCCCAATGTATCATATTCCTTTTTTCCTCCAAATATTTCTCCTCTCACCTCTTCTGTGGGCCTTAAATTGCTATATCCGCTCAGAGCTCATAAATGCCTTTGAATTCTTTCCCTGACTTCCTGATTTTTTCTTTTCTCAAGTGTTACCTACCAAGAGATGCCTGGGGTAAGCCACCCAGCTACCTAATTCCTCAGTAACCTCCATCTATAATCTCCATGGAAGCAACACATTCCCTTTATGAGACCTATGTCAAATTTTTCCATTTTTCATCCAGGGCTGACTGAAACTATGTCTAAGAATTGGGAGGCTCTTATGTTTCAAGCCAATTTAACCTCATTTCCCAGACCATTTGTCATGTCCAGTAACACAGAAGCAACCAAGTACATTATAGCCTGATAATATGTTGATTTCTTAGCTGACATTAATATTTCTTTCTTCCTTGTGTTCCCACCCTTGGCACTGCCACCCACCCTTCAATTAAGGCAACAATGAAGTTAATAGATATCCTCTGCCTTTGGCTCAGAATTGTTACAGCAAAAATTTTTAAATCAAAAAGTAAGTCTGTACTAATTTCAATATGACTTTGGAAAGTATGACAGAGAAATAGGTTAGGATAAAGGAACTTTGAATCTCAAAAATATCAATAGTGAAAATTTATTCTCAAAACTTTAAGTTTGTGAAGAATGATGACAGTAGAAAGCTTCCTCTGCCCTCCTCATCTTGAGGGAATAAAAATTCCTTAGGCAGGAAAAGAAATGGAAGTCAGAAAAACATTAGAATAAGACGATAATGTGGGTATCTGAAAAGGAATAAGTACTTATTCCTCACATAGGGTTAGTGACAATGGGGAAAAAGGATGGGAGTAGAAGCTGCAGACATATCTAGGAGCCCTAGAATAGAGGCGCAGTCTGCCTCACCTCCTGAATGAAGCTTTGCTAGATAACCATGTAGCTTTCCCTGTGCCACCCTGGCATGAAGGAGACAGTATAATAGATATGGCTGCAGGATGTTTCTAGAAAGCATGCCGATAAAAAAACAATGCCAATATCTTCAGAAATCCTCAGCCCTTTCACCTCACCCCTCCTGGCTAAGGAAAGCACTAGCTTATGAGACAAACCCTAGGAGGAACAACACTGTTGAGACAGTGTAGCAGCAGCTGTGGGTGCTGTGTCCTCCACTGTGTTGGCTGTCTCCTGGCAGAAACTCTTGCAGAGGAAATGGGTCAGCAGTGACCTCATGGCTCTAAACAGCTATGAAATCTGTGAGGATATTTCTAACTGCGCTACCTGCATCAGTGAGTTTAAATTTTAATTGGAGAAAAAAACCCAAAACATTAACACAGTAATTGATACAGTGTAGTTTGGTACAAAGAACCCTAAATCCAAATCCAGGACTCAGCACTTTGAAGCTAGTATTTTAAACTTTATAAATGGGTAAAGTAGCTAACATTTCTGGCCTTATTTTTCTCATCTACAATGTAGGAATGATAATAATTTCCTCACAGAGTTATCGATGGAATTTGAATAATCTTGATATATAGTCAATGCCTTACATATAGTATATAAATACACAAGAAAACATGGTGGTTATATTTATAATTAATTTATTTAAAAGAATGGATCACGTTATATGAAAAGTACTTTTGTTTTTCTCAGTCCCTTAATGATTTAGGAGATACAAATGTAGAGCTATGAATGAATTTCTTTTCATATGATCATTGGAGGGTATTTTTTTCTCCAGAATGAGAGAGGCTGAGATCGATTGCTAAGAGAACTCTTAGGACGAGAAATTGTAGTATTTGATTTTGGTTTTCAACTCTCTAAGAAGGGATATATTCCCTCCTTACAGCCCATAAGTGTTTATTCAAGGTATTTCATATGCAACAGATGTTAATGCATGTTTACTTTGGGGAGGAGAAGAAAGTTCAAGGAGAAAATGATTTAAAATGCAGACTGGGAATCAGCACAGGAAGTCGGAACCAGTGATGATCATGAAAATGTGAGCACAGAGGATTTTTAGGGCAATGAAACTACTCTATTTGATACCACAATGGTGAAAAATGTCATTATGCATTTGCCCAAATCCACAGAATGTACAACACCAAGAGTGAGACTTAATATAAACTGTGGACTTTGGGTGATAATGATGTGCCTGTGTAAGTTCATAAATTATAGCAAATGTACCACTCAGGTGGGAAACGTTGCTAATGGGGGAGGCTATGCATGTGTGGGAGCAGAGTGTGTCTGGCAGCAGTCCCTAGCCTTTTTTTTGGCACCAGGGACCAGTTTTATGGAAGACAATTTTTCCACAGATCGTGGGGGGAATGTGGGTGTGATTTGGGGATGAAACTGTGAAACTGTTCCACCTCAGACCAACAAGCATTAGTTAGATTCTCAAAAGGAACATGCAACTTGGGTCTCTTGCATGCACAGTTAACAATAGGGTTCGCGCTCCTATGAGAATCTAATGCCACCACTGATCTGACAGAAGGCCGGGCTCAGTTGGTAATGCTGGCTCACCCACTACGTGGCTGTTTCTAACAGGCCACCAACTGGTACCGGTCCATGGCCGGGGGTTTGGGGACCTCTGGGGTATCTCTGTACCTTCTGCTCAGTTTTTCTGTGAACCTACAACTGCTTCAAAATAAAGTCTATTTTTAAAAAGGAGAAGAAAAGGTAACTAATTATGATCCCAAATATATAAAATAAAAATTTTAGTTTGAAAAATAGTCACATTAAAATGCACAAATGTGCTAAGAAATTTATAGCAATAGGGTTTCAAATAAATTGCATATAAATTTCAATGATTCATGAGGCAAGAACCCAGTATTTTGGGGTTGTGTGCTTTTGTGTGCATGTGTGTGTGTATGTGTGTGTGTGTGTGTAATATAAGGGCTGTACTGAATGGCATAATGATCAGAGTTGTGAAGAAATCTACAAATGCTGCGCAACTCAGGCTTCTTCCTCAGGAAGTATTGTGGAAAGCTTTTAATAAAATGATAGTTGCATTTTGTTAAAAGTATGTATTCAAAAAATGAGTATGTCATGTTAAAATAGCAGAATTAAAACTAATTCTAAAAAATAAGAGTAAATATTTCTATCAGCTAAAAAAAGAGTCATTATTGACATTACTGTAAATAGGGTTACCAATCCACCTGCATGATTTTAAATCATGCGATTCTTAAAACCTTATTTGAGTTGTTTGAATTATTTCAGATTACATACATAAAGTATGACTTCATTAATATTTAATATCACACTGTTTAAAATTTACAAAATTAGGGGGTCACAGAGACTCATGCCTGTGATCTTAGCACTTCGGAGGCCAATGAGGGAGAATTGCTTGAAGCCAGGAGTTCAACAGCTGCCTGGGCAAATTAAAAAAAGTTAATTTATTTGTAATTAAAAATAAATTAGTTAGCCCAGTGTGGTGGCTCACACCTGTAATTCCAGCACTTTGGGAGGCTGAGGCGGATGGATCACCTGAGGTTGGGAGTTTGAGACCAGCCTGACCAACATGGAGAAACCCCATCTCTACTAAAAATAAAAAAGAAAAAGAAAAAAAAATTAATTCTCAAAAATAAATAAATAAATAAATAAATAAGCTCATGGTGGCGCTCCTGTCCCAGCTACTCTGGAGGCTGATGTGAGAGGAGTGCTTGAGCCAGGGAGTTCAAGGCTTCAGTGGGCTAGGATTGTGCCACTGCGCTCACCCCAGCCCAGGCAACAGAGCAAGACCCCATCTCTAAAAATAAATAATAAATAAAATTTACAAAATTCTAAAAATCACATGAAATATTTCAGGCTTGTACTTACCACATACAAACTAGAGATTTGAAGAATTAAACATTTTATTACAGATGAAGCACTTCATGCACAGACTGGCATATAGTAAGTAGTCAATAGGTGTTAACAACTGGTGTTATTGTTATTTTCTGGAGTCCAACTAACAAATCCCATGGTGAATGACACCACAGGGATGCAACCAACAAGATCCAGAATATGGGAACTTCTAGATAAACAACTCCATTTCTTCAGCAACAATTCAAAGAGAGAGAGAGAAGAAAAGCTATACATTTTTAAAAGGCTGAAGAAATATATGAACCAAATTTACATGAGGCAATCAGAAAAATTGACACTGACAGTATTAAAGTATTCTCTAATTTTAGTGTGGTAATGGCATTGCTGTTATGTTTCTAAAAAGTCACTACGCTTTAGATTTTCATAATAAAATAATCATGAATGAAATATGATATCTGAAAGTATCTTCAAAACAAACCAGTGTGCAAGTATGATTAATTGGGTGGGTTTACAAAATTGCCCATGAATTGAGCATTGTTAAAGCTGGGATGTTAAAACATGATATTTGGCCAGGCGCAGTGACTCACGCCTGTAATCCCAGCACTTTGGGAGGCCCAGGCGGGCAGATCGCCTGAGGTCAGGAGTTTGAGACCATCCTGGCCAACATGGTGAAACCCCTTCTTTACTAAAAATATAAAAAATTAGCTGGGCATGGTGGTGGGCGCCTATAATCCCAGTTACTTGGGAGGCTGAGGCAGGAGAATCGCTTGAACCTGGGAGGTGGAGGTTGCAGTGAGCTGAGATTGCACCACTGCACTCCAGCCCAGGTGACAGAGTGAGACTACGCGACAAGAGTGAAACTCCATCTCAAAAACAAAAAACAAAAAACAAAAAAAAAACCATTATGTAAGATGGTTCATGAATTAAAGCAGGGTTTTAGAAATTGGACTATCATTCAGTCACAAAAAGTCTTCAGACTAATCCCCAGGGAGTTCTGAAGCTGTAAGAGGCCTTTGGAGTTGGCCCAACTTAGGGAAGGGGTTTAGGATCTTTATACCCCGACACTGACCAGTCATTATAGGTGGGTTCTTCCTGGGTAGTGGAGTAAAATTCAATGAGGAAGCTTTCATCACCTAAGGGAATTCCAGGGGATAACTGACAGCTGAGGGCAGTCAGCCAGCAACATTCCCAGCAATGAGAGAATAAATCCTTCAGTCCCAAAGAGGGGAGTTTAGGTAGAACAGAATAGCATCCACAACAGAAACGGTGTCTAGTTCCTGGGAATACATATATAGTCACGTGGAAGGAAACAAACAAGAGTGTGTGTGTGTGTGTGTGTGTGTGTGTGTGTGTGTGTGTGTGTTTTGAGATGGAGTCTCACTCTGTCACCCAGGCTGGAGTGCAATGGCGTGGTCTCGGCTCACTGCAACCTCTGCCTCCTGGGTTCAAGTAATTCTCCCACCTCAGCCTTCTGAGTAGCTGGGACTACAGGTGTGTGCCACCATGCCCGGTTAATTTTTGTATTTTTAGTAGACACAGAGTTTCACCATGTTGATCAGACTGGTTTTGAACTCCTGACTTCGTGATCCACCCTCCTTGGCCTCCCAAAGTGCTGGGATTACAGGCATGAGCCACTGCACCTGGAGCACCCAGCCCAAATAAATGTTTTTTAAAATTCATCGTCTATTTAAAAATTTAAAATAGAACTACCACATGATCCAGCAATTCCACTCCTGGGTACATCGACAAAGAAAATGAAATCAGTGTATCAAAGAGCTATCTGCCCTCCAATGTTCATTGCAGCACTACTCACAATGGCCAAGAGATGGAATCAACCTAAGTGTCCATCAGCAGATGAGTGGAAAAAGAAACTGTGGTCTATGCATGCAATGGAATACTATGTAGCCTTGTAAAAGAAGGAAATCTTTTACATTATTTACAACATGGATGAACCTGGGGGACATTATGTTAAGTGAAATAAGCCAGGCACAGAAAGACAAATACCGCATGACCTCACTGACATGTGGAATCTAAAAAAGTCAAAATCATGGCAAGTGGGGGAGTGAGGGTAGTAGGGAGGGGGACAAGGAGGAATGAGAAGATGTTGGTCAAAAGGTACAAAGAAGGGCATGGTGTGGTGGCTCATGCCTGTAATCCCACCACTTTGGGAGGCTGAGGTAGGTGGATTCGTTGAGCCCAGGAGTTCAAGACCAGCTGGGCAGCATGGTGAAACCCTGTCTTTACAAAAAATACAAAAATTAGCCAGGCATGATGGCACATGCCAGTAGTCCCAGCTACTCCAGAGACTCAGGTGGGAGGATGGATTGAGCCTGAGAAGTCAAGGCAGCAGTGAGCTGTGATCACACTACTGCACTCCAGCCAGAACTAGACCCTGTCTCAGAAAAAAGTACAAAGTTTCAGTTAGGCGGAGGAATAACTACTGGAGATCAATTGTACAGCATGGTGACTACGGTTCATAATAATGTATAGTCGTCCCTCGGCATCCATGAGGAATTGGTTCCAGGACCCTCCCTGTATACCAAAATCTGAGAATGCTCAAGTTTCTTCTTAAAAAATGGCTTAGTTTTTGCATATAACCTAAGCCTAACCTCCCATATACTTTAAATCATCTCTAGATTACTTATAATACCCAGTGCAATGTAAATGCTATGTAAATGGTTGTTACACTGTGTTATTTTTGAATTGGAATTATTTTTACTGTTATATTTCATTTTTTTCTAAATATTTTCAATCCACAGTTGAATGAATCAGAGGATGTGGAACCCACAGATACAGACGGCCAACTGTATTGTATATTTGAAAATTGCTAATAGAGTAGACTGTAAATATTCATACCACAAAAAAAAAATGTGAAGTGATGGATATGTTAATTAGCCTGGTTTAACACATGTATCAAAAAGTCATTTAGTACCCTGTAAATACAGTTTGTTGTCAATTAAAAATAATTAATGAATTTAAAATTCTTTTGAAGTATAACATTCTTAACTTTTTCTTGTTCAAATAAAGTTTTCTGTTTTTAAATTTTTTTTAACTTGTTTAAAAAATCATCTCTTAACTTCCATTAACTCAATTGGTTCACCCTTTTAACTTAAGAACTCTCTTCCTTAAGTTAAACATTTCATGGGCCAGGTGTGGTGGCTCACTCCTGTAATCCCAGCACTTTGGGAGGCCCAGGCAGGCGGATCATGAGGTCAGGAGATCGAGACCATCCTGGCTAACATGGTGAACACCTGGCTAACACCGTCTCTACTAAAAAATATAAAAAATCAGCCGGGCATGGTGGCGGGCCCCTGTAGACCCAGCTACTCAGGAGGCTGAGGCAGGAGAATGGCGTGAACCTGGGAGGCGGAGCTTGCAGTGAGCCAAGATCATGCCACTACACTCCAGCCTGGGCAACAGAGCGAGATTGTCTCAAAAAAAACAAAACAAAACAAAACAAAAAAAACAAAAAAGACATTTTATGATAATCAGGAAAGGCAAGGTTATGTTGTAATATCTTAACCCACAGTAAAAAGTAGATCTCTGGCTTAACTCAATAAGGAGACTTAAATCCACAGTTATTCAAGGGACTCAGGTTATGGAGTTTCCAGCATCTCATACACCATCAGGCACCGACTTGCAAGTTCCATTGGCTACTGTTAGGCAAATGACCCTGACCTAACAGCAGAGAAGACTGGGAAATGTACAGGAGCTTTGGAATATTGGCGAGGACCACTGTCTCCAAAAGATATACTGTTAATATCCGTAAGGTAAGGAAAAATGTTCAAGACTGGTAGGTTGTTCTCTAGAATACCTACATACTTTCCTCCAAGTTATATGCTGTCTAAGACTCAGTTCTTCGTGTTAGCAAACTTATTTTTACAGGATGTGCTTGTCCTTTTAATCAAATTATCCATGAAATATTATACTATCCAATGACATCTGGGTGCAAAAAAAAATAGTTGTTTCTATGAAACTGTCAATGGAAGAAAGAGAAGAAGATTTTGACCCTCTCATTAATAAAGAATCTTCCAGCATGTGCTCAGTGTGACAATGCTGAACTGTAAGAATGTCCAAGAATATGATCTACCACCCACCCCGATTATAGGGCTTACGCTTCAACTAGAAAAATCAGATCTTGATATCTCCCTAAACTTTGAGTCTGGTGCAATCCCCAGCCCTGCCTCTTCCCTTTGCAGGGTCAAAAGCCAGGAGCTATACATAGAGACTGAGGACACCCTGGACAACCCAGCACATGCCTTCCCCATTTCCCCAAAAGCATCACTCCCTTTGGATCCCTATGGTGAATGACAATGCACACTCTGAGGAAGAGGACAAAATCGGCACAAAACTTTCGACTCCCTTCAGCATTTTGCTTGGGGAAAATTCAGACCATAACCCTGGGGAGCAGAATCTCAAGTGTCAGTGCCTCTTTGTGCGCCAGTGTCCCTGTCTGAGGACCTGCATGACAGCCTGGAGTACAGGAGATGAAGGTCCCAAGGAGACCGAGTTCTCCATTCTGACCTCATCCATAAGAAGGAAGAGCCTGCCAAAGACTCCTCAGGACCAGTGTGTGGGTGAGGGAGAAAGGAAGATGGTATGTCTGCTTTCAGAGTCATGGCCTTCCATAACCTCGCAGAAGCTCCGACTCTGTCTTCATGACGAAACTCAGACACTGAGATGTAGACCAGCTTCAGGGCTGGGCCCGCATCAAAGGGACCACAGTGTGTAGTGACCTCCCTCATAACCGGGAAGAGAGTGTCATCAGGAATCAACGGGTTACTGTGTCAATGACAAAGGGAGCTCAGACAAGGAGTGGAATGACTGTGAACAGGTACTCCCAATGAGAGACCCTAGAACCAGAGGGAGCTCTGCCATTTGTCCTGTGGGCCCCACAAGAAACAAACTGCCCCTTATACCCCTCCACTGAGAGAAGGCTCAGGAGGCTGAGGTGCTCCACATGGCTGGTGTAGACATCTGCATACTGGAAGTCATTTCCAGTACCACAAGGATCTGGAAAATCCAGTCCTCCTTCCTAATAAGAGGGATGAGCATGCTGGCTGTAAGCCTCCCATGCACAGGATGGTGTGTGTGAGAGGTGTGCATGTTACCCAGGCTTGGCCAATCAGAATCTTTCCTAAAGTTGTTAAAACTCTGGTAGACATTCTAGAAACATATAATGGAGACAGACAAACAGACACACACACACACACACAGAGCAAGAGAGAGAGATGAGATAAGATGTGAAGTGATAAGGAAGAGAAATACAGAAAAATAGATGCAAAAAGAAACACGGAGATAGAAAAAATACAGATAAATAGTGACAATGGATTAGAAAAATAGAAAGAAAGGCAACAATGTAGTGAAAGACACAACAAGGGGGCAGAGACAAAGGTGCAGAGAGACACACAGAAAGAAATACAGGGACAAAGAGGCACAGAGAAAGAGAGACAGATTCACAGATAGAGGTAAAACAGAGAGAGGTGAAGATCCCATTGTGTATCTGGAACTAGTCACTTCTGAAATCAGCTTGACTCTAGGCTTCCTTTGTACCATGAACAAAATATATTTGGGTTTCTATCATTTAGAATCAAAAATAGTACTCTTATTGCTGGTTATACTTTCTTAAAAGTAAAAATTACTATTGATTGATGTGACTTGCCAGAATGTTTGAAACACCAGTGACCCAGGGTCACTATATCTGTCCCCAAACAATTCCACCATGCTTACTTACACAGCACTCACCAAACCAGAAGAGAGGCTGGGATATTCTCAGGCCACTGCACTGAACATCAATATGAAAGAACCATGAATGATGTGACAACTGAGTTGATTTTCTACCTCCTCTGCCCACCCTGACTTTGCACCCCAAATTCTTTCAGTGTCTTTTCAAGGTACAACCCTCCTGGCCACAGGTTGGCTGGGTCACCTCAAGGTATGTTCCTTCATTCTGCAGTGATTTCCTGCCTCTGCTCACTTAAGGAAGTTCAGAATACAGATAACTCAGGATCATGTTTAATTATGTAAAAAAGCTCTAAAGTCAGGTAATGGTTTTTATGTGCTTGTCTTGAGCAGTCTGAGGAGAGAATAGAAACAGAAACCCCTTGGGGCCTCAGTAGACGCAGCTGGTCAAGCACAGGCAGAGGCTCTGGGTCAGTGCAGGAAGCAGGGTCACAGCCAGCGCCTTGCGGTGGGGATGAAAGGAGATGACCTGGTGGCTGTGTGACAGCCACTGTAGGACTCTGATCTCAGGGGCACAGGCTGACACAGGCAGCTGGGAATTCTGGGCAGGGACAAGTAGGCATTACAGAAGAGTGATAACCAATCCCAGTTAAAATAGTCTCAGGAGTCAGTGCGGGAGCCCTGGAGAAGAGAGAAGAGGCATGATCAGCACAGGGCACGCTGGTGGGCCTGCCATCTCCCCCACCCCTCAGGGGCCCCCTGCAGCTTCAGACAGAGAAAGCTGAGGACCAGGGTGTATTGTCATCACCTCCCCCAACATCTCTGCAAAGGTGAAATCAGCTCACAAAGACATAGAACTTCAACTTGATGCAGATGTGTAGGGAGTAGGGGAACAGCTGTTACTCTTCTGGGGAATATGAAGGGTTCAATCTTTTTAGGAAATTGGATGGTACCTCATCCCTACCACTAGCAGCCTCTACCAGTCACTGGAAAATGCCTACAGGCAGTATCCACAAAAACATGGCACAAAGTGGGCATCATCCTAGTGTCTAACATTTAAGCTGTGGTTCTGGCTCCACTTTTCACAAGAATATGTCACCAAAGTTAAGGCTTGGTTCTAGCGAACAACCTCTGGAGATTCCCAGAAACTGGCAAACTTCGCCCCTAAATCTTCATTCTCATAGCAGCAAATATACCATAAACAGAGACCATTATGATCAGGTACACTCAGCTCATGCTCTTCCCTCTTACACCTGCGCCCTCCCCACACTGGATCACAGCTGAAATATTAACTGCTGGTGGAGGCCCTTGAGGTCTTACAAAAGGAAGTTATGTAGAGAAAGGTCTCATTACACAAATAGCCACTCTCTCACCCCAAAATAAAATGACACATGTGACTTAGAGTTACATTCTCTTCCCACCCATGTTCTTCAAGGCCTTAAGCACCTTAATTGAAAATCCCCTAAAACAAAGGAAATTGTCACTAGAAGGCAAGGAGGCCGAGGCTGTGACCCTCTTCATGGAGGAAGCTTTTGGAAAGGAGCCAGTGAGACAATGATGAACGGTAAGGACGCCCTGGAATAAGCTCTATCAGTCATCTCTGTGACAGGGCTACCTTTCAAATAGTAAAATCAGATTCCAATGCCTCCTCCAATCTTGTCCTGTCTCCTCCCACCTCCAGCTCAGCCTTCTTCCTCTCAGGGTCAGGAGGAAAGAGCTACATCTAGAGACAGGTCCTCTCTGAACAGAGGGTCCGGGTCACAGCCCATCTTCCCCTTTTCCCCTGAGGTTCCTCACCTTTCTGACTCCTGTGATGGATGATAAGGCCCAGCCCAAGGAAGATCAGTCCCAGCACGAAGCCTCCAACGCCACTCAGCATCTTGCTCTGGGCAGATTCAGACTGAGCCCCTAAGAAATACAGCCTGAGTATCAGTGTTTGTCCCCCTACCCCATAGCATCCCTACTGGGGAGCTGAAGTCCAGTCTGAGATGCAGGAGGTGAAGGCGTCAAAAGAACCTAGTTCTCCATTCAGACCACCCCAAAGGGAGGGAAAGGCCAGACAATAGGTCCTTGGATACAGTGAGGAAGTGAGAGAGTGGCGAAGCAGAGCTCCACTCCTCAGGAACTCATCCATAACCTTAAACCCTAAGATCCCAGTCACCAGCCCTAATAATCAATCCCTCTGAGCTGTCAGGACTGGGATCCAGAGCAACAGTATGTAGAGTAATTTCCCTAGCATTGGAAGGTGTTGAGATCAGTATTCTTCTGATGCACTTGCCATGGAGCTAGAGGTACCCTAGTCTCCTGTGATTCCCAGCTCAGTAGTGATATCAGGGATAAGAGACGGGAAGGGATGGGTCAGAAGTTGCTCTTTGTCTTCTGGGACCCATAGTAACAGAAACTCAATATCTCCTTACGCCACTCCACGGTGATGGGGCTCTGGAGGCTGGGGTGCTCCACGTGGCAGGTGTAGACATCTCCCCGCTGGGGAGTCATTTCCAGCATCACCAGGATCTGGAAGGTCCAGTCGCCGTTCCTAATAAGGGGGGTGGACACAATGCCGGCTGTCTCCTGCTGGTCATTCCGAAACCACCGGACTTTGATCTGGCCTGGATAGAAATCTGTCACCGAGCAGACCAGCAGGTTGTGGTGGTTGAGGGCCTCTGTCCTGGATGGGGAGATGGTCACTGTGGGCTCCACTGAGGGCAATAACAGACAGGAAAAGACATAGGAGTGAGATGTGGGACCACACAGCACGTCTGCCATGGGGAAGGGTCCCTCCTTGGAACCAGAGTGGGAAGATACCTGGAGTCCAAGTCTTGGATTAAGATTCGTTCAACAAATATAAATATGATAATCACTGAGAATCCAAAAATAAACAACAGACCCTGGTTCCTGCCTTTACAGAATGTACAATCTAGTAACAGAGACCAGAAAACAAAAAGAATCTTATTTTAAAAGTTTGTAATATTTGAAAAAAAGTAGGCAGGCCTTCAAAACAAGTAACACTGATTAAACATCATGTTTGCCCATAACTCAATTCCTTTATCTTCTCAGATTGCTGCTCATAGTAAAAAAAATTACACACCTTTCCCTGCCTCTTCACACATCTCATCCTTTACCTTTCAGGCCACTTTATTGCACTTCCTTTATTCTCTTAGTGCGAAACTATAGTACATATTTAATGTATTGTTCTCTCATTTTCTTTTTTTCCTTAATTTATGTTTAACACACAAGTGAGTTTAATTACTAGCTGTCTACCCTACTCCATTCCCTTGCTATTGAGAATTACTGTCTTGTCCTGAAATCAGACATTATCATGTATGTTCTCCATGGAAAATATTCTGAGATCCTTGCAGAGGTCTGCCTAGGTTAATAAGCCTGTAATGTGAACATATAAATATAGTTGAGATTTCCTGAGGTCAGCAGGTTGCACCCCAATTAAATGGCACTCATGAGCCATCATCTGGAAGGAATCACGGTTTCTACTTGGACTTGAACTTTTCTTTGGTTCTCCTTCCTGGAGTCCCACTGAAATCACAGTCAGCTATGTGGCTTTATAAGATTTGTTCATCTTACCCAGATTGGTGGTAAAAGCAGAGGGCACAAATTTATGAGAAAAGATGATAAAATAAATTTTATGGAAATATAACTGAAATAGCAAAAGTACAAGTACTTGCTGGCACTAGGATGTGAGTCAAAAGAAGGCAAGGGAGTATAAAGTAAACTAAAAGTTTTGTGAATTTGCATAGATAACACTGGAGTCAGACTAGGGATTGATTAATCATAAATTTTCAATGCCTTGAAAGTATCATTTTGTCCCATTAACATGGAGATCAAACAGGAATAAACTCATTGCTATTCTGGTCAAAACTGGCTTTAACAAGGCTTTATGTCCGTTTGACCTACAGATGTGTAGGGAAGAACATAAAGAATGTTGTGTACTTTTGGAGCTTAAGATCTTGGTAAGTAATTGTGGGCTGATTACTTAAAGTGCTTATCATGTACTAATATTAGGATACACAAAGTGGTGACGCTAATCTCTAATGCACAGGTAACTGTGAGGTTAAATGACATAACATATATGGTATTTGATAAGGCAACTGTCTAGAAATAAGTGCTCACTAAATGAGTAAATTGACTTTCAGCATGTTTATTCCTGAAGTGGATAGTGATGAGGGGGAGGTGAGAACCTAGGCCAAAAGCAACCTGAAACTATTTTTAACCAACAATTTAATGGCTTCAATCTATTTATTCCAAAACTTCTGCTCTTTGCATTGTGCCATTTGTTCAACTTTTCTAAGAAATTAAAACTGCCTTACAAACATCACTCAAGTGTTGTTTTTATTTTTAGCAAACACTTTTTTCCTCAGACTTTTTATTCACAAACTATTAAGATTCAAGTCAATAAGAGTTTACTTTAAAGAATTAAGCAAAATGATAGAAAATAATTAATAAAAGTCAATTTTTAAGGTTCTGTTTACTTCTGTTTTTTCTTGAATCTAAGTGGACTGGCAGCTGAGTACATTTATTCATTAATTTAACAGAAGATCATTGAGCTCATACCACACACTCCAGTCAATGTGTCAGATACCAGGCATCCAATGATTAAAACAGCCTCACCTCAAAGAGCTCCGCCATGAATGAGAGCCATTTAAGAACACAGAATTACGATAAATAACAATTTGAAGCCAAAAGTCAAAATATCTTATTTCACAACTGTAATTGCTGGATGCCCTGCGCGCAATTGTGGAGCAACCCTAACTCCACCAGGTCAAGCCTGAAGCTTCCTGCTGCATGAGCTGCGCACGTGGGCCTTGCTGGGTGGGGCAGAGCTATCGGGGCAGGTGGGCAGGGGAAGAGGGCGGAAACTCGGGGCAAGAGAACTGCTTAGCCAAGGTAAGGCACGAAGAGGCAAACGCATAAGGCACGAGGCAAGAACGTGCAGAGCAGAGGATGAGGCCCACGGATGTGGAGGCTGGGGCCAAACTAGGCAGCTTGACCAACTCTGCCTGTCCCCCTGCTCTGCCGTGAGTACCTGCCCCTCCGATGCACCAGCCCCCAGCACCCCCACTGCCGCCTCCTTTTCCCTGGGGTGGAACGAACAAGGCTTAGGTTCCAGAGGCCCGTCCCCTTCATCCCTCCCGGCGCAGAGACTCGGGGCCCCTGCCAAGGGTGGGCCTCGCAGAGGGGCGACGACGCTCACCTCGCCGCTGCAACGTCGTGCGGAGCTCTGACTGGTAGTTGTGTCTGCACACCGTGTCCGCCTCCGCCCGGGTGCTCTCCAGGATGTCCTTCTGGCTGTTCCAGTACTCGGCGTCAGGTCGCCCCAGCGGCGTCACCGCCCGGTACTCCCCCCAGTCGCTGTCGAAGCGCGCGTACTCCTCTCGGTTATAGATGTATCTGGTCACATGACGCACGCGCTCCGTCCCGTTGGTGAAGTAGCACAGGCCCTTAAACTGGACCACGAAATCCTCTGCGGGGAATCACCGGCCGGTCAGTCAGGTCCCAGCCCGGCCCCAGCCCGGCTGCCACAGCAGCCGCCGCCCTGACCCGGCCTGGAGCTGTGGAACCGACGGCGCGACCTCCAGTTCCCGCTCGCCAGTGCCTGGCGCTCCAGACCCGGGATCCTCCCGGCGGCTCTGCCCAGCCCTGCCCGCCCTCTCTGGGGGTTTCGGGAATCCGCCTTCCTACAGGCAGGAAAGGGCGGAAAGCCCTGCCTCTGCCTGAGCCTGTGAACCCAGCGAAGAGGCAGTCGGGCTGATTTTACGTGGACCTCTGCACTTAGAGGGATCAGGGCGTTCTCGTATGAAATCCCATTTTTCATGGAGCTCCTGGAAACCTCAGAGATAAAATTATCCACATAAACCTGTGAGTTCAAGGGAATGATGAGACAAGGAATTAAGCCTGTCCTGGTTCTGATACGCGTACTCTCTTGGTCCCTCGGTAAAATACCTTCCTTCCCATGCCCGGATTTACCCTCCCGAGTGCCGTGTGAGGGTCACTCACTTCTGTGTTAGAAAGGACCTACACCTCCGAGTCCTAGAAAGAAACATTTATTCATGGAAAGAGCACAAACTTTTGAATTTGATAAACTAGATTCCAATTAAACTGTGGCAGTCACCAGCTCGGGCAGGTTATGTAACATAATATCCATATCACAAGTATAATTGTGTAAAAGAAAATCATGATATCTACACACAGGATGTTAGAAGGAGTGACAGAGAATTTATGTAAAGTATTGTTCTGTGTCTGAAATGAGTGGTTTCACAATATATGTTATTTCCCTTCTTTACATCCTCCTTTCTACTAAATTTAGTCCACCACCAACTCGGGTCTCTGAATCCCACTCAAGTCACCATTTGCCCATAGATCAGTGAAACTTGAAGATCCCCTGTCTGTGGTCAGCCAGTCAGCTTCCCTCCGTACCAAGATTTTGTCTCCACAAACGCTCCAGTCGGTCAGGAATACAGAAAACTTTTCCTCAAATACGGAGACTACAGACACCATTGCTGCCTTACATTTCCCAATGCAGGATCCCATAATATTTAGTCCAGGCAAAGTCTTGGGGCACGCTGAAATGACAAATCCTACTGTGTCTTTGGAGGAATTCATATCTTCAAAAATAACCCCATGCTCACTTTGTCCTATCACTGGTAGTAAATGTACACTTTGTCTCCTCTTTCCTCTCCTCTCTCCTCCTCTTCCAGGCTTAAGCCTGTAGAATGGGTATTGGACTGTGCTCACCTCATCACTAAAAGATAAATGGGAATGCAACATTGTTCTCTTTCCCCAAAGAGAGGAAATGTGGATAAAAGATGTGTCCGAGATCTTAGAAATCACCATCCCCCTACCCTAGCCCAAGGAGCGCCTGTTCCCAGAGTGGCCGCTGTCCTGCACTTACCGGGAGAGTCTCTGCCCTCAGCCACTGGGGTGCTCAGCATCGCCAGCATCAAGGTCACAGTTGTCCCCCAAAGGCCTCCGGGGATCCGCAAAGCCTTCTTCCGAGGCATAATTGAGACGAAGGGAAAAGTAGTGGTAGTCAATACAGCTCGAACCTGATGGATCTGATGTACCTGGCAGAAAGAATAAAAATCTGTGGACGTTTCCGTGAGTGGTAGGGTTGGATGGTCCCTTGGAAAAGAACCAATCAGCACTGGAGCTGAAGGACCTCATCTGTCTCCGGGCAGACATTTTTTTGTGTGTGAAGGTTCTCAATCCCGTGCCTGACACTGTGAAGTCCTTCAAACTGCTCTGGATGAACGTTTGAGGAGAAAATTTCCTCTCAATTATAGAAGAGCTGAAGATTGAATGCCTAAGGGATTTTAAGAAGCCAAAGAAAAATGCGATTCAACAGTAAACATATTTGTAATATTGATTAAAAACCGGTTGTTCTTACACTTGGGATTCTTTCAATAGGGCAAATTAAGTGGGGATCATATTTCAGGGGAGAGAAAATTGCTGTAATAGAAATTTTTACTGCTGTTATCTTAGACACGCTGAGGAGCCTTAAGTTTTGGTGAGAAGAGCAAAGTTCTTAGAAGCAAATAATGGTGAGTTGCAGTTCCACCACTAATGTACTTTAGAAGAGTCAACAAATTACTGAATTTATTTTCGCCCCAGGCTTCTCTTTGTAAAATGTGGGTCATGTCTCATGCGTTTTACATCTAGATCTTCACATATACAAATGTAAGATTAATATGACTTGTTTAATGTTACAAAAGGCTCCTCAACTGTTATGTGTAACTATCAGGTTAATATGTGGAACAAGAAAATAAACCAAAAACAAAATGACACCCATTCCTGCTGGTAAATTATTCTTCATTATGCAAGAATATATTGTATTTATGCTCCTCGAGTGAAAGTATTTGAAACGTTAATTAAATTGACATTTCTTTTTTAAGTTCTTCAGCTGTTTAAATCCTCCCTGAACCATGAAATAGATGCATCTGATATCAGCAAAGGCACAATACACAAATCTTTACAGTATTCAGACATAGCTATGTTTAGATTTGAGGAGAGAGAGCAAAAGCTGTGGAGAAGCATTTCCTAGGTCCTGAATAGTATTAATGGTGGAAAAAATGTTTAGAGTCACAGACTGTACTGTGCCAGCCCTAAACATCAAATCCCAAAGAGCAGAGGTATCAACGTGGTTTTTTCCAATTCTATATATTTTTTTATTTAACAGTTCCTCATGGACATATCTACATCAGTGTGCTTTTATAAATAAACATAACTTATCAGGCTCCTCTTGCCAGTGACTAGGGGCAGTACTAATGGTTACAAAGCAATTAGAACAATGCCTGGCAAACATTACTTCTGACCCCAACCAAGACAATAAATATCTCCACCTCTCTTCTTCTCTCCCTTTCTCTCTTTCTTTTCCCAAAATTGTAGGTTCTGCTTTTAAAGTAGAGAATACAATCTAAAATCAGAATATAAGTTTACCAGGTAAAAAGAAGCAGTGAAGAGGCAACAGCAAGAGGTTTGCAATAGTGGCACATGAAAGCGTTGAGTCACTCCAATATTCTGTATTATTCAGTGCATATTTCTAGAGCACCTGAGACTGGGAAGATTGCCACTGTGTGTCCAGCAGCAATGGTGTACTCAGAATCAGGATAAGCCCAGTCTAAGGAGGGTCTCCACTGCTGTGATGGATGTATAAAGGAGGAACCATACTCACACCTGAAATGGAGGTGGGACAAGGAAGAATAGGCAGAGAGATCTGAAGGTGCCCTCAATGTCCTTCCTCAGCCCCCACCTCAGTGTCCCTCAGAATCCTCTCCTTCCTGTCTAAGGGAAAAACTTCCCGCAGGTTGATTCTGAGGCAAAGGCTGCGTCAGACCTGGGGATTCCCCAGTCTCACAGGCCTCTTCGCACAGACTTTTCAGCTAGCAACAAGTGTCAATTTTGAGCCTTTTTCTGATTGACTAAAATCTCACTGGAAATATTTTGCTTTGAGCTTCTGCCAGCTGTGTCTGCCTGACCCAGCCTTCTCTACAGTTGTCTATGCTGGCCATGGCCCTGCTGCATTATTCAGGGCATTCAGGCAGAAGAAGGCCAGAGAAGAAAGAAACTAGGTCAAACATCCTTATTCAGAGTGTCTCACCTGAATTGCCTGCCAAGCCTCTGTGGGGGCAGAGCAATTACAGCATTTACCCCATGTGGGTAAATGGGCTAAAAAGACACTGCCATTAGTAGGGAGGGTCAGGGTTACAGTAGGGAGACTCTCTTCAAGGGACATCCTCTCTTCCTTCAGGACAGAAGAAAAAGTCATGGACTCCTTCTTTGTAGAATCAAGGGAGAAATCATCTTCCCTGGTCAGCATCTCTTGGAATTTGTGCTTGGTCAATGGAGTTGAATGTGAACATAGGAGTCATCCTGTCACCAGAAGGACCATCCAGGACCCTACCTTGCATTTATTTCAGGAATCAAGAATCACTGTATATTCTGAAAGGTTCTGTGGCCTCCTTAATGCCAATGGTAATATAACTAGGAATGCTGCTCCCAGAATATTGTTTTCCTTTAATTAAAATTTATCAAGCAGTTATCCCTAAATTTTTCAAAATCTTTGTGAAGCCACTTACGTATTTCTTTTATATCAACTTCTAGGTAACCAGTTATATATAAGAATTTTTCGTGGCACATATAAACTAGGTCCTTTCTCTTGGCACAAAGTTATCTCTTTAAAATCTTTCTACAGAATCTGAAGAAACAGCCACATCAGTAGCATTCAGGAGCTGTGTTCAGACAGTGGCTCCCACAAGCAAGTGGCCATGGGGAAACTCCAGGGTGGAAGTCAGGTAAGAATTGGAGGATAATGGAGGGTGAAGGAGTAGGAGCATAGGAAAAGCTTTAGCAGGAAGATAGAAAATCAGGTGATACAAAGCATTTGGAACATTTGAGGGGAAATGAGGAATGTGGGTGATCTTGGCACAGAAGCCCAGACCTCACTAGTCCCATGGCTCCTCATGCTGTATGAAAAGAGTCCCTGAAGACAGAAGACTGGGATGAAAACCAAGCTGCCTGCAGTGGATATGCTGATAGTGATATGAACAATGAGGCTTTGTTTCCTGATCTATCATTTCAGGTTCCTTCTTCCTGTCAATCTCCTCATCCACACATCACCTCAGTTGGACCACTGGTGATTAAATCACCCAGAGCTAACCTACACATGTCACTCTTTCCAACACACCTCTACCTGTCTCTACTTCTCGTTCCTTAGTGATGCCTGGGATATTTCCAGAGACAGCTCTTCCCCCAGCCTCTAGATTAGCAGTCACCATGTTCCTTCATTCCCAGAAAAAACTTAAATATCTGTCTCTGAGATCTTTATAATGTCTCCTTTTTCTGTAAGTTCTTACAGAAAGAGAGGCCCTAATATTCAGCCACATAAAAATATATATAGTTCTTGAGTACTTAAACCCATATCCAAGTACTCAAGAACTCATGTATCCAAGAACTCAGCTCAAGGCTATGGTTCATGCAAAACAGCGACATTAGCAGTAATATTTTGGGGAGAGTACTTTTATATCCTCAGATAGGAAAACTTAAGATATTCCATTTAAACCACAATGACACATCACCTCACATCTGTCAGAATGGCTATTATCAAAAAGACAAAAAGTAACAAGTGTTAAGGATATAGACAAAAGGAAACATTTGTATGCTGTTGGTGGGAATGTAAATTAGTGCAACCATTATGGAAAACAATATGGAAGTTCCTCAAAAAATTAAAAATAGAAATATCATATGATGTAGTAATCCCACTTGCAGGATGTAGGCAAAGAATTTAAAATTAATATGTCAGAAATATACCTATACTCCTATGTTCCATGAAATATTCACAATAGTCAAGATATAGAATCAGCCTGTGTCATTCAACAGATGAGTAGATAAAGAAAATGTGGTATGTATACGCAATTATATCCCATTCAGGGCCAGGTGCGGTGGCTCACGTTTGTAATTCCAGCACTTTGGGAGGCCAAGGCAGGCAGATCACAAGGTCAGGAGATCGAGACCATCCTGGCTAACATGGTGAAACCCCATCTCTACTAAAAATACAAAAAATTAGCTAGGCGTGGTGGCGGACGCCTGTAGTCCCAGCTACTCGGGAGGCTGAGGCAGGAGAATGATGTGAACCCAGGAGGCGGAGCTTGCAGTGAGCCGAGATGGTGCCACTGCACTCCAGCCTGGGTGAGAGTGCAAGACTCCATCTCAAAAACAAAAACAAAAAAATCCTATTCAGGCTTTAAAAAGAAGGAAATCCTGTTGTAAGTCAAAAAGTGACTGAGGTAGGTCTCAATCAATTAAAGGTTTATTTTGCCAAGGTTGAGGAATACACCTGGGAAAAACACAAATCACAGGAGCATCTGGGATCCATGCTTTTGCCAAAGAGGGTTTTGAGAACTTCCATATTTAAAGGAGAAAGAGCAAGCAGGAGGGGAAGGAGACAAAAAAAGAGGAAGAGTGGGCCATGACACAAGTGGTTACATTCCTGAGTCTTTGATTAGCCTCAGTAAATCTACATTTTACTTGTGAAAAGAGAGTAGAAGAAAAAGTTGATCATAAATTATCTTATGCTCAGTAAATCTACATTTTACATAAAATTAAGTAAACATGTGAAAAGAGGGAATGAGTAGAGGAAACAAGGTTATTACATGGGGTTGTGAAATTACCATTAATTTTGGGAACAAAAGGAAGACAGTCCTCAAAATTAACTTTCCCTTGGCATAGTGAGTTTGGGGTCCCAAGATTCTATTTTTCTTTCACACTATTACTTGTGACAACATGCATGAACCTAGAGGACATTATGCTAAGTGAAATAAGCCAGACGTGGAAAGACAAGTAATGCATGATCTTATATGAGGAATCTAAAGAATCCCATTTTTGAATTGAATTGTTTCTTTTTTTTGTTTTATGTTCTAGAGTACATGTTGTAGGACATGTAGATTTGTTACATGAGAAAATGTGTGGCATGGCCATTTGCTGCACCTATCAACCCATCACCTAGGTATTAAGCCCAGCATGCATGAGCTATTTATCCTAATGTTCTCCCTGCCCCTGCCCCTCATAGGCCCCAGTGTGTGTTGTTCCCCTCCCTATGGCCATGTGTTCTCATTGTTCAACTCCCACTTATTAGTGAGGACATGCAGTATTTGGTTTTCTGTTCCTGCATTAGTTTGCTGAGGATAATGGCTTCCAGCTCCATCCATGTCCCTGCAAAGGACATAATCTCATTCCTTTTTGTGGCTGCATAGTATTCCGTGGTGTGTATGTACCATATTTTCTTTATCTAGTCTATCATTGATGGACATTTAGGGTGATTCCATGCCTTTGTTATTGTGAATAGTGCTTCAATAAACATACACATTCACGTATCTTTATAATAGAATGATTTATAGTCCTTTGGGTGTATACCCAATGATATGGTTTGGCTGTGTCCCCACCCAAATCTCAACTTGAATTGTATCTCCCAGAATTCCCATGTGTTGTGGGAGGGATCCCGGGGAGGTAATTCAGTCATGGGGGCCAGTCTTTCCCATGCTATTCTCATAATAGTGAATAAGCCTCACAATATCCGATGGGTTTATCAGGGGTTTCTCTTTTTGTTCCTTCCTCATTTTCTCTTGCTGCAAGAGAAAATGAGGTGACTTTCACCTCCCACCATGATTCTGAGACCTCCCCAGTCAAGTGGAACTGTAAGTCCAATTAAACCTCTTATTCTTCCCAGTCTCCGGTATGTCTTTAATCAGCAGTGTGAAACGAACTCGTATAGTAAATTGGTTCCAGGAGTGGGGTGTTTTTGAAAAGATACCTAAAAATGTGGAGGCAACTTTGGACTGGGTAACAGACAGAGGTTGGAACAGTTTGGAGGACTCCAAAGAGGATAGGAAAATGTGGGAAAGTTTGGAACCCCCTAAAGATTTGTTGACTAGCTTTAACAAAAATGCTGATAGTGATATGACCAATAAGGTCCAGGCTGAGGTGGTCTCAGATGGAGATGAGAAATTTCTTGGGAACTAGAGCAAAGGTGACTCTTGTTATGTTTTAGCAAAGAGACTGGTGGCATTTTGCCCTTGGCCTAGAGATTTGTGGAACTTTAAACTTGAGAGAGATGATTTAGAGTATCTGGCAGAAGAAATTTCTAAGCAGCAAAACATTCAAGAGGTGACTTGGGTACTGTTAAAAGCATTCTGTTTTAAAAGGGAAACAGAGCATAACAGTTCAGAAAAACTGCAGTCTGGTGATGCAGTAGAAAAGAAAAACCCATTTTTTAGGAAAAATTCAAGCCAGCTGCAGAAATCTGCATAAGTAGCAAGGAGCCTAATATTAATCCCCAAGACCATGGGAAAATGTCTCCAGGCCATATTCAGAGACCTTCACAGCAGTCCCTCCCATCACAGAACCAGAGGCCCAGGAGGAAAAAATGGTTTTGTGGACCAGGCCCATGGTTCCTGTGCTATGTGCAGCCTAGGGACTTGGTGCCCTGTGTTCCAGCTGCTCCAGCCATGACTGAAAGAGGCCAATGTACAGCTCAGGCTGTGGCTTCAGAGGATGGAAGCCCCAAGCCTTGGCAGCTTCCATGTGGTGTTGAGCCTGCGGGTGCACAGAAGTCAAGAATTGAGGTTTGGAAACCTCCACCTAGATTTCAGAAGATGTAGGGAAATGCCCAAATGCCCAGGCAAATATTTGCTTCAGGGGCAGGGACCTCATGGAGAACCTCTGCTAGGGCAATGTGGAAGAGAAATGTGAGGTCATAGCCCCCACATAGAGTCCTTACTGAGGAACTGCCTAGTGGAGCTGTGAGAAGAGGGCCACCATCCTCCAGACCACAGAATAGTAGATCCACTGACAGCTTGCACTGGAAAAGCCACAGATAGTCAAAGTCAGCCCTTGAAAGCAGTCAGGAGGGAGGCTGTACCCTGCACAGCCACAGAGGCAGAGCTACCCAAGACCAAGGGAACCCACCTCTTGTATCAGCGTGACCTGGATGTGAGACCTGGAATCAAAGGAGATCATTTTGGAGCTTTAAAATTTGACTGCGGCTGGGCACAGTAGCTCATGCCTGTAATCCCAGCACTTTGGAAGACCGAGGTGGGCAGACCACGAGGTCAGGAGATTGAGACCATCCTGGCTAACACAGTGAAACCCCGTCTCTACTAAAAATATAAAAAAGTTAGCCAGGCATGGTGGTGGGCACCTGTAGTCCCAGCTACTCAGGAGGCTGAGGCAGAAGAATGGCGTGAACCCGGGAGGCAGAGCTGGCATTGGGAAGAGATCATGCCACTGCACTCCAGACTGGATGACAGAGTGAGACTCCATCTCAAAAAAATAAACAAATAAAAATAAAATAATAAAATAAAAAAAATTTGACTGCCCCACTGGATTTCAGACTTGCATGGGCCCTGTAACTGCTTTGTTTTGGAAAGGCTGTATTTACCCAATACCTATACTCCCGTTGTATCTAAAAAGTAACTAGCTTGCTTTTGATTTTACAGGCTCATATGTGGAAGGGACTTGCCTTGTCTCAGATGAGACTTTGGACTACGGACTTTTGGGTTAATGCTGAAATGAGTTAAGACTTTGGGGAACTGTTGGGAAGGCATGATTGGTTTTGAAATGTGAGGAAATGAGATTTGGAGGGGCCAGGGGAAGAATCATGTAGTTTGTCTGTGTCCCCACCCAAATCTCAACTTGAATTGTATCTCCCAGAAATCCCACGTGTTGTGGGAGGTACCCAGGGTGAGGTAACTGAGTAATGGGAGCTGGTCTTTCCCGTGCTATTCTCATGATAGTGGATAAGTCTCATGAGATCTGATGGGTTTATCAGGGGTTTCTGCTTTTGCTTCTTCCTCATTTTCTCCTGCCACTGCCATGTAAGAAGTGCCTTTCACCTCCCACCATGATTCTGAGGCCTCCCCAGTCATGTGGAACTGTAAGTCCAATTACACCTCCTTTTCTTCCCAGTCTCAGGTACGTCTTTATCAGCAGCATGAAAATGAACTAATACACTCAGTAATGGGATTGTTGGGTGAAATGGTATTTCTGGTTCTAGGCCTGTGAAGAATTGCCACACTGTCTTCCACAATGGTTGAACTAATTTACATTCCCACCAACAGTGTAAAAGTGTTTATTTTTCTCTGAAGCCTCAATAGCATCTGTTGTTTCTTGAGTTTTTAGTAATCGCCATACTGACTGGCATGAGATGGTATCTCATTGTGATTTTAATTTACATTTCTCTAATGATCAGTGACATTAAGCTTTTTTCATATGTTTGTTTGCTACATAAATGTCTTCTTTTGAGAAGTGTCTATTAATGTCCTTTGCCCACTTCTTAATTTTTTTTTTCTTGCAAATATGTTTCAGTTCCTTGTAGACTCTGTATATTAGACCTTTGTGAGATGGATAGGTTACAAAATTTTTCTCACATTCTGTTGGTTGTCTGCTCACTCTGATAATAGTTTATTTTGCTGTAGAGAAGCTCTTTAGTTTAATTAGATCCTATTTGTCAGTATTTGCTTTTGTTGCAATTACTTTTGATGTTTTTGTCATGAAGTCTTTGCCCATGTCTAGGTCCTGAATGGTGTTACATAGATTTTCTTCTTGGATTTTTATAGTTTTGGGTTTTACATTTAAGTCTTTTGTCCGTCCTGAGTTAATTTTTGTATAAGGTGTAAGGAAGGGGTCCAGTTTCAACTTTATGCATATGGCTAGCCAGTTCTCCCAGCACCATTTATTAAATAGGGAATCCTTCCCCATTGCTTGTTTTTATCAGGTTTTTTGAAGATCGGATGGTTGTAGATGTGTGGTCTTACTTCTGAGTTCTGTATTCTGTTTCATTGGTCTGTTTTTGTAGCAGTACCATGCTGTTTTGGTTACTTCAACCTTGTAGTATAGTTTGAAGTCTGGTAGCATGATGTCTCCAACTTTGTTCTTTTTGCTTAGGAGGATTGTCTTGCCTATATGGGCTTTTTTTTGGCTCCATGTGAAGTTTTAAATAGTTTTTTCTAATTCTGTGAAGAATGTCAGTGGTAGTTTGACGGGAATAGCATTGAATCTACAAATTACTTTGGGCAGTATGGCCATTTTCTTGATATTGATTTTTTGTATTCATGAGCATGGGGTATTTGTCCATTTGTTTATGTCCTCTGTCATTTCCTTGAACAGTGGTTTATAATTCTCTTTTGTTAGCTGTATTCCTAGGTATTTATTCTCTTTGTAGCAATTGTGAATGGGAGTTCATTCATGGTTTGGCTCTCTGCTTGTCTGTTGTTGGCGTATAGGAATGCTTGTGATTTCTGCACATTGATTTTGCATCCTAAGACTGCTGAAGTTCCTTATGAGCTTAAGAAGATTTTGGACTGAGACAATGGGATTTTCTAGGATCTAGGATCATGTCATCTGCAAAGAAAGACAATGTGACTTCTTCTCTTCCTATTTGAATGCGCTTTATTTCTTTTTCTTGCCTGATTGCCTTGGCCAGAAATTCCAATACTGTGTTGAATAGGAGTGGTGACAGTGGACATTGCTGTTTTCTGCATGTTTTTAAGGGAAATGTTTCTGGCTTTTGCCCGTTCAGTATGATATTATCTGTGGGCTTGTCATAAGTGACTCTTATTATTTTGAGGTATGCTCTTTCAATACCTAGTTTATTGAGAGTTTTTAACATGAAGTGATGTTGAATTTTTTTGAAGGCCTTTTCTTTGTCTATTGAGATGATCGTGTGATTTTTATCTTTAGTTCTGTTTATGTAATGAATTATGTTTATTGATTTTCATATGTTGAAACAGCCTGGCATCCTAGGGATGAAGGCATCCTGGGGCATCATGGGGGATAAACTTTTTGATGTGCTGGTGGATTCGGCTTGCCAGTATTTTATTGAGGATTTTTTTATCAGGGTCCATCAGGGATATTGGCCTGAAGTTTTCTTTTTTTGTTGTAACCTCAGGTTTTGGTATCAGGATGATGCTGGCCTCATAAAATGACTTAGGGAGGAGTCTCTCCTTTTCAATTATTTGGAATAGCTTCAGAAGAAATGGTACCAGCTCTTCTTTGTACCTCTGGTGGAATTCAGCTGTAAATCTTTCTGGTCCCCAGCTTTTATTTTTGTTGGTAGGCTATTTATTATGCCTCAGTTCCAGAACTCGTTATTGGTCTATTAAGGGATTCAATTTCTTCCTGGTTCAATCTAGGGAGGGTGTACATGTCCAGGAATTTCTTTTAGATGTTTTAGTTTATACACATAGAGGTGTTTATAGTATTCTCTGATGGTTGGTTGTATTTCCGTGAAGTCACTGGTGATATCCCCTTTATCATTTTTTATTGCGTCTATTTGATTTTTCTATTATTCTTTATTAGTCTAGTTGGAAGTCTGTCTATATTATTAATATTTTCAAAAGACCAGATCCTGGATTCATTGATTTTTTGAAGGGTTTCTTTGGTGTCTCCATCTTCTTCAGTTCCAGTCTGATTTTGGTTATTTCTTGTCTTCTGCTAGCTTCGGGGTTTGTTCTTGGTTCTCTAGTTCTTTCAGTTGTAATGTCAGGATGTCGTGAAGTTAGGAAGACTTGAAATCTTTCTAACTTTTTGGTGTGTGCATGTAGTACTATAAAGTTCCCGCTTAACACTGCTTTAGCTGCATCCCAGAGATTCTGATACGTTGTCTCTTTGTTCTCATTGGTTTCAAAGAACTTCCTGATTTCTGCATTAATTTCATTATTTACCCAGGAGTCATAAAGGAGCAGGTTGTTCAATTTCCATGTCGTTGTGTGGTTTTGAGTGAGTTCCTTAATCCTGAGTTCTAATTTGATTTCACTATGGTCTGAGAGACTGTTTGTTATTATTTCAGTTCTTTTGCATTTGCTGAGGAGTGTTTTACTTCCAAATATGTGATCAATTTTAGAATAAGTGCCATGTGGCACCAAGAAGGATGTATAGTCTGTTTTTTTGGGTGGAGAGCTCTGTAGACATCTATCAGGTCCACTTGATCCAGTGCTGAGTTCAAGTCCTGAATATCTTTGTTAATTTCCTGTCTCAATGATCTAATATTGAAAGTGGGGTGTTAAAGTCTCCCACTATTATTGTGTGAGAGTCTAAGTATCTTTATAGGTCTCTAAGAATTTGTTTCATGAATCTGGGTGCTCTTGTGTTGGGTGGATGTGTATTTAGGTTAGTTAGCTCCTCTTGTTGAATTGAACCCTTTACCATTATATAATGCTCTTCTTTGTCTTTTCTGATCTTTGTCGGTTTAAAGTCTGTTTTGTCAGAAACTAGGATTGCAACCCCTGCTTTTTTTCTGCTTCCCATTTGCTTGGTAGATTTTCCTCCATTCCTTTATTTTGAGTGTATGCATGTCTTCGCACATGAGATGGGTCTGTTGCATACAACACACTGATGAGTCTTGACTCTTTGTCCGGCTTGTCATTCTGTGTCTTTTAATTGGGGCATTTAGCCTACTTATATTTAAGGTTAATATTGTTATGTGTGAATTTGATCCTGTCATCATGATGCTGTCTGGTTGTTTTGCAGACTTGTTTATGTAGTTGCTTCATAGTGTCATTGGTCTGTGTACTTTAGTGTGTTTTTGTAGTGGCTGGTAACGGTTTTTTCCTTTCCATATCCAGTGCTTCCTTCAGGAGCTCTTGCAAGGTAGACCTGGTGGTGACGAATTCTCTCAGCATTTGCTTGGCTGAAAAGGATTTTATTTCTCCTTTGCTTATGAAGCTTAGTTTGGCCAGATATAAAATTCTGGGTTGGAAATTCTTTTCTTTAAGAATGTTGAACATTGGCCCCCAATCTCTTCTGGCTTGTAGGGTGTCTGCTGAGAGGTCTGCTGTTAGTCTTATGGGCTCCCCTTTGCAGGTGACCTGGCCTTTCACTCTGGCTGCCCTTAACATTTTTTCCTGCATTTTGACCTTGTAGAATCTGTTGATTATGTGTCTTGGGGTTGATATTCTCATGGAGTATCTTACTGGGGTTCTCTGAATTTCCTGAATTTGAACGTTGGCCTGTCTTGCTAGTTTGGGGAAGTTCTCCTGGGTGATATCCTAAAGTATGTTTCTCAACTTAGATCATTCTCCTCATCTCTTTGACGCACCCCAATCAGTCATAGCTTCAATCTTTTTTACATAATCTCATAGTTCTTGGAGGTTTTGTTCATTCCTTTTCATTCTTTTTTTCTGTAATATTGTCTGCCTGTCTTATTTCAGTAAGATAGTCTTTAAGTTATGAGACTCTTTCTACTGCTTGGTCCATTTGGCTACTGATACTTGTGGTTGGCTTGCAGAGTCCTTGTGTTGTGTTTTTCAGTTCCATCAAGCTATTTATGTTCCTCTCTAAACTAGTTATTCTGGTTAACCGGTTAACAGCTCCTGTAATGTCTCATCATGGTTCTTAGCTTCTTTGCATTGGGCTGAAACATAACTCCTTTTGCTCATTGAAGTTTATTATTACCCACCATCTGAAGCCTACCTTTGTCAAGTCATCCATCTCAGCTTCAGCCCAGTTCTGTGCCATTGCTGGAGAGGTGTTGCAATCATTTGGAGGAGAAGAGACACTCTGGATTTTTGTATTTTCAGCATTTGTTGTTGACTTTTTTGCATCTTCATGGGTTTATCTACCTTTAATCTCTGAAAATGCTGACCTTTGGTTCGGGTTTTTGTGGGGTCTTTTGTTGTTGTTGTTGTTGTTATTGTCACTATTGTTGCTTTCTGATTATTTTTCTTTTAAAAGTCGGGACCCTCTTCTGCAGAGCTGCTGTGGCTTGCTGGGGGTCCACTCCAGATCCAACTCACCTGGGTCCCTCCCGCACCTGGAGGTGTCACCAGTGGAGGCTGCAGAACAGCAAAGATGGCTGCTTGCTCCTTTCTCTACCAGTACTCCATCTCAGGACACTGACCTGATGCTGGTCAGAACTCTCCTGTATGAACTGTCCAGCAACCCCTGTTGGGAGGTCTCACCTAGTCAGGAGGCATGGGATCATGGGATCATGGGATCAGGGACCAGCTTAAGGAAGCACTCTGGCTGCCCATTGGTGGAGCAGGTGCACTGTGCTGGGGGTAATCCCCCTCCTCTGGATTGCCAGGCTCTTCAGAGCCAACAGGCACAAAAGAGTAAGTTTGCTGAACTGTGGAGACTGTGGCCACCCCTCACCCCAGAGGATGGACAGCCACAGCTTCCACAGTTTATGAACAGAGTTCTGTCCATAAACCCCTAGCTGGAGTTGCTAAAATTCCTGCAGAGAGGCCCCACCAAGTGAAGAGGGACGGATCCAGATCCCACCTAAAGAAGCAGTCTGGCCATGATCTGCCACAGCTGCTGTGCTGCACTGTGGGGAGTTCCTACCAGTCTAAACCATTCAGTCTCCCCAGCACTGGGATGGGAAAATGGCCAACTAGAGCCTCAGTGATGGCAACCATGCCTCCCCCTAGGAACTCAGTTGTTTTAAGCAGTCCTTAACATGCTGCCACTGGCCACAACCCCAGCAGCCACTAAGAGTCTGCACAGTTCTGCGCTTGGGACCCAAGGCTCTGGTGGCATGGGCTCACAAGGACATCTCCTGATCAGGAGTACAGATCAGGCTGCACAGATACATGAAAAAAGCATAGTTTCCCTGGTGGGGTAGCACAATCACCCACCACCTCCCTTGGTTGGGGTGGGAGTTCCCCTTACCCTTTGCGACTCCCAGATGGGCTGTTGCTCCACCCTGCTTTTCTTTACTCTCTGTGAGTTGTGTCAACTGCCTAGTCAATACCAATGAGAAAACCTGGAGTGAAAGGTACAACGTTCACTTGCTGTTTCCATTCTCCTCAGTGGGAGCTACAGACCAGAGCTACTTTTAATCAGCATTCTTGGCCCCTCCCTTGTTTTTTATTGTTGGGTTTTAGTTCTTTACAAATCCTGGATTTCTTTTTAAGAGACAGTGTCTTTATATCTTGCCTACTTGCCTAGGCCGGTCTTGAACTCCTGGGCCTAAGTAATGCTCCTGCCTTAGCCTACCAAGTTGCTGGGATTACAAGTATGAGGCACCATGCCTGACTATATTTTGGATATTGATCTCTTATGAGATATGCTATTTGTCAATATCTTCTTTCATTCTGCTGATTACCATGCTTACTCTAATGAGACTGTCCTTTCATGCACAGAAGTTTTAAAGTTTTTATGTCACATTTATTAAAGAGAAAATTCAAGGCATGATATAGAAGAGTAATAGGAACATGTTTGTCCATATAGTTGCCATTCAACTAAATTAATTGATTTCTGTAATGTGCCATTTGGGGCAAAAACAATAACATTGTAGAATCTTTCCAAGAGATTCACTTTCTATTTTCAAAGACCAACAATTCCACCCAAGTGAATTACTGAATAAGCATCCTGACTGGTCTCCTTGCCTCTACTTTATAATGCAAGCATCGCTCATAAATCCAAGTTAATCTCTCTGAGTGTTAGTTCCTTCAAATGCAAAATGAGAATATCTATTCCATGGAGTAATGCTGAGTATTAAATGAAATGGCAAATATAAAGGACCAAAAACAGTGTTGAACACATAGTAGAAAATAATAATAATTTTTAAAGATTTGTAATATATTTTTATATAAATAGTTTTGGGGGTATAAATGACTTTTTGTTACATGGATAAATTGTACAGTTGTGAAACTTGAGATTTTAGTGCACCTGTCACCCAAGTAGCATAAATTGTACTCAATATGTAGTTTTTTATCCTTCCCATCCCATCCTTCCCTCTTCTGAGTCTCCAATGTCCATTTTACCACCCTGCAAGCCTTTGTGTACCCATAGCCTAGCTCCCACTTGTAAGTGAGAACATATGGTATTTGATTTTCCTTTCCTGAGTTAGAAGTTTCAAATTTTGATGCAGTTCAATTTATGTATTTTTTCTTTTCTTGTCTATGTCTTTGGTATTATGTCCAGGAAATCATAGCCTAATCAAATATCATAAAGATTTTGCTTTATGTTTTTTTCTAATAGTTTGATAGTTTTAATTTTATATTTAGGTCTTTGATTCTTTTTGAGTTCATTTTGTCTATGATCTAAGGTAATAATCCAATTTCATTCTTTTGCATGTGGACTTCAGTTTTCCCAGCACCATTGTTGAAAAGGCTGTCCTTTCCTCAATTAATGGCCTTTGCACCCTTGTTAAAAGTCGTTTGACAATATATGTCAAGATAATTTCTTGGTTTTGATATTGTATTTTAGTTATATAAGATGTAACAATTGGAGAAAACTGGATGAAGGGTATAGAGAATCTTTCTGTACTATCTTGGTAACTTCCTCCGAATCTATAATTATTTCAAAATACACATTGAAAAATAAAGTCAACCAAAATTATATGTTTATTTAAAAAGAAAACCAATTCCATAAGGTACCTAATAAAAATTACCCAAAGTGAAATACTAACAGAAAAGAAGAGTGAGGGAAAAAAAACAAAACAGTGTCCATAAGCTGTAGTACCGTATCAAATGGTACTATATTTTTGCCTGAAAAGTGTTAAAACACTTATTTATTTATTTATTTATTTATTTATTTATTTATTTATTTTTAAACAAGGTCTCACTCTGCTGCCCAGACTAGAGTGCAGTGGTGCAGTCACGGCTCACTGAAGCCTTGACCTCCTGGGCTTAAGTGATCCTCCCGCCTCATCCTCTCAAGTAGCTGGGACTACAGGTCTATACCACCACACTCAGTTAATTTTTTGTAGAGATGGTGTCTCCCCATGTTAACTAGACTGGTCTCAAACTCCTGGGCCCAAGCAGTCCTCCAGCTCTGGCCTCCCAAACTGTTGGGACTGCCACACTTGACCTATTTTTTGAATTTACTTTTACTGTTTGTTTCTCTTTGTGTTTCACTCTGAATAATTTTTATTGATCTATTTCAAATTCATTGATTCTTCCCAGGACTGTGTCAAGTTTGCTGATGAAGTTGTCAAATGTGTTTTTTATTTCTGTTAATGTATTTTTATTTTATTTCAATTTTATTCTTTCTCAGATTTTCCATCTCTTCCAAAATTACCTGTCTAATCCAGCATGTTGTCTACCTTTCCATAAGAGATTTTAGTATATTAATCACAGTTTATGAAGCAGGTTTACTAATTACCAATCCCAAAGGAGGACCCCCACTGTGTAGAGAATAGCAAAGATCACTACTATGCCAATCACTAGGAAAAGAAGTCCAGATACTTCTTTCCACTGCATCCTGAGCTACTGTTTAGGTCCACTATGCACTGGTTACCTATCATCTGAGTCTAATGAAATAAAACATGCCCACACACAAGTTACGTGAAACAGATTTATTACTTACAGATCAGTAGCAAGGGACAGAAGAATCCTCAGCTCCATTGTGAGTCAGTCCCCTAAAGCTCAAGAAAGCTATCTAGGACATACAAAGTATTGACTACACAAATTATTATATAATGATCTAAAGTGTAAGTCACAAGTCAAACTCTTGATCACTTCATTCATATTACATGTTCCAGATTATAACGACTGGAAAACTTCTCTAACAGTAATTTTGCATGAACTCATGTGTTCTAAAACTACAACCAAGTGTGCATTTCTTCCTGATAGGCACTTAACACACTAAGTGACCATGTGAATTAAATTGTCCATATGATGCTGAGGGTTATAAGATTCATAGAATCATAAGTTTGGGCATACCAACCACAACCCATCATTCAATTGAAGTAGTACATTGGAAACTAGACTGCAGCAGGTTTAAAAACTAGGTGGTCGTTCTGGTTTGGTGATAGAGACTGCAATCCCAGAAGGGTTTATGCTCTTGTTTATCTTCTCCTTGATGAATTATAATTGTTTTAGTGTCTACTGTATTTTCATCTAATTTGATCTTGAGGTCTTTCTCACGAGAATAGCTATAAACTAGTTTTGCTCTGCTGGAGCTCTAGGGAATTTGGGTGTGGAGGTTTACAATATACCTTTATGGGATGCCTCTTTATTCTGGAAGATGGTCTAATGCCTGAGTGTCTGATCTGTAACCAAGTGTCCCTCTCACAGGAAACTTGTTTATAATGGAAGACATTTTTTGTGGCTCTTGTCTGACCTGTGTCCAGTTTATTCCTGCCACAATTTCACTCCCTGGGACAGCTCTGTCTGGGAAAGAAGTTAAATTTGAATGTGTCAGTTAGGTAAGACAGAAAGAAGACAATTCAATAAACCACATGAATCAAAATTCCAAAATTCATATTTTAAAACCTAACCCTATTGCCCCCAATGTGATCATTTTAAGAGATGATTAAGTCATGAGGACACGACCCTCAGAGATGGAATTAGGGTCCTTATAAAAGGACTCAAGGTTGAAGGGAGTGCTCCCTTGCCCCTCCACCTTCCACCACGTGATTCACTTTCTGCCATGTGAAGACACTGCAACATGGTCCTTACTAGATGCCAGTACCTTGATCTTGGACTTTCCAGCCTCCAGGACTGTGAGAAAATAAAATTCTGATCTTTGTAATTTATCCAGTCTGTGGTGTTTTTTTATAGCAACACAAACAGTCAAAGACAACATTCTAGAGGGCAGTGTCTTCCCAGTCAGCACCATTCAATTATTCTTTTGGACTGGCTACATCTAGGTAATGGGGTATATATCATTATCCTATTGCTACACTTTCTTTGTTACTAAATGGATTTTGTAGTCTTGAGCAATATTAAACATAGCATCCCATGAGTTTGGATGGCAATGGTTTTGGAGGCAATGTGGGTGAGAATAGCAATTCCATATCCAAAGTGTATACCAATTCCAGAAAGAATAAATCACTTTCCCTCCAAGTTGGAAGGTTTTGATACAGTCAACCTGACACCAACTGGCTGATCCTCAAGTAATGGGGCCTTATGGTGAGTTCAGTGTCATCCTCTACTGCTGGCATGTTGGAACTCAGCAATGCTATTAAGAAGATAATCCTTGTTGACTGTTGACTGTAGTCTTGGTTGTTGAGCCCATGCATATTTCTTTTCCCTTCATTAGGAGAGGACTACGGTTGATAGCCATTCTCATGAGAGATGCCTCAGGAACAAATTAGAGGAAATACAACAATAATCTTTTAGTACTTTTATGCATGGTAATGACTATCAGTAGACACTAAAACAATCATAATCCAGCAAGGACAGAGTAAATAACAGTATAGACCCTTCTGGAATAGTTGTCTCTGTCACCCAAACAGAAAAACAAACTATACTAAATTCAGAGGATGAGGGGAATCAGGAGTTGCTTGTGAAGGAGGGAGATGAATATTAGTTACAGTCATAATGACAACATAGTGGACACTGTAGCAAATTTCACTAACCATCTTGCCTTAATCTTCTAGATCACAATTGACCACTCTTCCTGACTTCCCTATTTGAAGAAAAATTAAAGTATGTTAATTTTTACAGAAAAAAAAATGAGAGGCACCCTATTGGAGTATGGCAGCTTGGATCCCTGAATCACCAGCTGGAGAAGAGCTACTCACAAATCATCGGTATCTTCCTACTATTACATTAGTGAGTTATAAACTTCTACTGTATTTCAGCCATCATATACTTTCAAGTCTAGTTATTGTAGCAGTCTGGCCTATTCTAATTAATATAAAAAGAAGAAAAAATAATTGTAGAAAAAAATTAAATGGAGAATATAACTATTTTAATGGTTTCTCCTGAGCTAGACTTACTTGAAATGGTCCTCATTTTTGTTTTAGTATTACCAGAGATGTAAGACAGAATCTCATGAAAATATTCAAGCTGGTGGATGATGCCAAATTAGGCAACTAGGTTGTGTGTCTGGAATTCAAACCATATAAGTCCTCTCTGCCCACTTTTCATCCTATCCTTTATAGTAGAGCCTGTTTCTCACATATTGTCCCATAAGTCAGTATCAATCAAACCAATTTTTATTATCCTGAAAGCACCTATGGAAATACTACCTTTTTAAAAGTTAAATATGAGCACTCTGCTCCATGCTCTTTTACTGATATTTAGAACTGTACAAATCTATATTCTTTACATTTGTGGGAAATTATTATATTGCAGATGAGCCTAAAATATTCTGTGAATCAAAACTCACTATAACAGATTGTAAAGAACAGCTTTAGTTGAAAGTGAATACATGAAACTAGCAGCCCAAACACTCAAAGCAAGAAGAATAACTAAGTGACCACAAAGGAAATTTTTTAAATCACATGCCTGGCTCTTGCAGGTGGAGAAGGTTGTCTTGCCCAAAGGAAGTGGTTACTACACCAGAGTGTAACCAAATATGGGTTGCTGCTTTAAAAAAAAAAAAAGATTCACAGAAGTTGTGCTTACGTTAAACCACTAAATACTTTCCTCTCCAACCAATGAGAAGGAGTGAAGCAGCATCACTTGTCTCTGGCAGACTAAGCCAATAAGTCTGTTACAGAAAAGATATCACTTAAAAGAGCAATAAACATAGAAAATATCAAAGCAGTGTACTAGTCATGTGTACAATCCACAGAAAAGAATAGAAGTTCACTTAAGAAAAGAAAAGTTTGATAAATAAAAGTACCACATTCTTGAACAGGACAATTTGTGTCAATTCTCCAAACAAAATACATAGACTTTGTGATGCTTTAATCTAAATATCAATAAGATAATTTTGTTAACAAAATGTTTCTAATTTTTTTCAAGAGTAATAAATATACGAAATAACTATTGATAAAAATGAGGGGGAGTTGTTCTAGCAGATGCTTACAAATAATTATAAAGCTAAACAATTAAAACATGTTTATATTGTCATCAAAAAAAAAAGACAACTGTGAAACAATATTGACTGCACAGAAGCAGATCCAAATTTATGTTATGATTAGTGAGATTGAAATTGTATTTATAGTAGTCCCCCCTTATTCACAGGGGAAAATTGCAAGATCCCACAGTAGATGCCTGAAGCCACGGATTGTACCAAACCCTATGTGGACTATGTGTTTTCATACACACACATACCTATGATAAAGCATAATTTATAAATTATTCACAGTCATAGATAAACAAAAACTAATAAGAAAATAGAACAATTATAACAATGTATGGTGATAAAAGTTATGTAAATGGAGTCCCTCTCTCTTTCTCAAAATGTCTTATTGTACTATACTCACTTATTTTCAAACTGTGATTAACCACAGATAACTGAAACTATGGAAAGTGAAACTGAAACTATGGAAAATGGGGCTACTGTATTATATTTCTAGAAGTTGCTAAACCTTTGAGAAAATTTTGGGATGGGAGATAAACATATTTTGAAGAAGCTTCCAGTGTTATACTTTATATTCTTCATTTCTTTGAGGCACAGAAGAACCCACTCCACTCTTTTGGAGTCAGTCCAGGTTTGTGGGGTAAAGGACTGTAGCTAATGAGGATTGGAAGTTAGAGAGATATAAGGGATTAGGAGGCAAGTTTTTGAAATATACTTTAACAGCATGGCACCTATATGGAATGGAAGAGAAAGCAGCATGGTGGTGAGGAAACTGGTGAGTGAAGACATTCTCAGGTGAAATTTTTAGGAGAAGAAGGTATTTTAAAAGAATTTTAAACCATTTTCCTTGGTATTAGAAACAGAATTTTAATTCAGTGTCTTTCAAGAGATTGCACTAATGGTTTGAAGTATTTTAAATGGTGCACTGGGAAGTTCACCCTTGCTTGTTAAAGAATGCCACATTACAACTGCTTTCAAGAACAGAACAAGTTATCCTAAATTTATGTTGGATAAATTTTTAAAATGTAGTACTTAATAAAAGCAGACTTTTAATTCAGTGGAATGAAGAAAATTTACTAAAAATTATGTTGGGTCTATTGGTTATTTAGTAGGAAAATAAAAGGAGCCCATACATACACACATACAGAGATGATATTGAGATAGATTAAAAGTTTAAATGTAAATCAAGAAGGAACTCAAAATATTAAAAAAAGTTAATATTTGTTTTATTAAAAAGTGGTGGAATGATTTAAAGTAACATAAAAGAAAAGCCATATAGAAAAATATTGTTAGACTATAATTTTTAATCATCATAAATACAATCACAAGTTAAATGAAAAATCAAGAATTAATATGTGAAATGTATATCAGTTTTTAAGCATTGCACTATGTTAAAAGAAAGTGTTTATGGTACAGTAGGTAAACCTTAAATGAGCAAAATATATTGTATTAGTTTTCTAGCCACTGTCATAGGAAATTAGTACAAATGCAGAAGCTTAGAACAAAACCCATTTATTATATCAGTTTTCTACGTCGGAAGTCTAGGAGCTCAACTGGACTTTCTGCTTAGGATGTCACAAGACTCAAGTCACAGAGACATTGTCATTCTCATCTGAGTTTTGGGTCCTCTTCCAAGCTCACTGCCTGTTGGCAGAATTCATTTTCACATATGACTGAGGTCCACGTTTTTAAGCTGGCTGTCAGCCAGCACTCACTATCAGCTCCTACCGGCCACTCTCAGGTCCTTGCCACATGACCCTCTCCATCTTCAAAGTCAGCAAGAGATAATGTTTCTCATGTCCAATCTCCCTCTTTAGGAAAAGTTCAGTCCCTTTTAAAGCTCACCTGATGAGGTCATGCTCACCCACGAAATCTCCCCTTTGTAAGGCCAACTATAGTCAACACATCATCCAGTCACAGTAGTGATTATTCCATCATATTTGCAGGTTCTACCCACAGTCAAAGCAAATGAGTTTTAGAAGGCACGTACAACAGGAAATGATAGGTATTCTTAGGGGCCATCCTCAAATTTTATTTGCCATTTTCATCCCTCTGACTACCAGTAATTCAGGTCCCTCTCGAATGGAAAATATATTAACCCCTTCCCAAGATCTCCCCAAAATCTCATCCAATTACAGCCTCAGGTCAAGTCTAACATCCTCTCTAAATCTTGTTAGTTCAAAGACCAAATTCTCAGCGTCTTCATACCAATTACAGGACCTGGAGGTGTGAGACTTAGGAACTTGACAGAATGTCCAGTTATAACTGCTGACAGAGTCATGAAATGGGTTTATTAATATCTTATCCAGGAGACCAAGTATGTAAATGTCATTGAATCCCTGGGGATAGAGACAGGGAAGAAGAGGAATCTGATGACATTTACAGTCATTTAACTATAAAGGCCGAGTGCTGTTTTTTTTTTCAACCCACAACTAACTTTGCTGGCAGGTCATTGAGAAGACACACCTAAGGGAATAATTAATTATACCTACAGGACCCCTTCTTCACCAAGATAGAAATAAAAATGAAGTCATTAATATTAGTGTCATCTGTACTCATTTATTCATATACTTACATAATATATACCAGAATATTTTATAAAATTAATTTTGTCTCCAATGAATTTATGTTCTAGATGTTGATTTCACTGTCTTAATCCATTTGCCATTGATTGTAATAGAATACTTGAAACTGAGTAATTTGTAAAGAAACAACATTGCTTCTTTTTTTTTCTTTTTTGAAATGGAGGCTCACTTGCTCTGTTGCCCAGGTTGGAGTGCAGTGGCACAGTCTCAGCTCACTGAAATCTCCACTTCACAGATTCAAGTGATTCTCCTGACTCAGTATCCAGAGGAGCCTGAATAATAGGCATGTGCCACCACACCCAACTAATTTTTGTACTGTTAGTAGAGATGGGATTTCGCCATGTTGGCCAGGCTGGTCTCAAACTCCTGACCTCAAGTGATCCACCCACTTTGGCCTCCAAAAATGCTGGGATTACAGGCATGAGCTACCACACCTGGCCTAAAATTTATTTCTTCTAGTTCTGGAGGCTGAGAAGTCCAAGAGCATGGTGCCAGCATCTTGTAAGTACCTTCTTGCTTGTGGGAACCCCCTGCAGAGTTTTGATGCAGTTCAAGGCATCACATGACAAGGGGACAAAGAGGGTTAACTCAAGTATCTCTTTCTCTTATCAAGCCTTAATACTCCATCCTTATGACCTCGTCTAATCCTAATTACCTTCCAAAAGGTTCTGCCCCAGAAATATCATAGTCTGATTTTCTACCCTGTGAATACTGTTACAATGGGGATTAAGTTTCAGCATGAGTTTTAGAGGGGACAAACATTTAAGCCATAGCATTTCACCCCTGCCCTCCCCCACAAAACTCATATCTTTCTTCTTTGCAAATACATTCATTCTATCCTCAGAGCTCTAAAGTCTTAACTTCTTCTGGTATCAACTCAGAAATCCAAAAAAAGGTCCTGTCTGTGAACCTGTGAAATTAAAACCAGTTACCTACCTCCAAGATATAATGCTGAGACAGGAGAAATAGGCCAGAAGAAAGGAGTTACAGGCCTCAAGGAAGTCCGAAACCCAACAGGAAAGACATTCAATTTTAAGGCTAGAAATAGTATCTTTTGAGTCCATGTCCTTCATCCTGAGCACACTGGGGGCAGGAGTTGGTCCCTCAAGACCTTTGGCAGTCCTGCCTCATGGGTTTGGTGGTTGCAGCCCACATGTAGCTGTTCTCATGGATTAGAGTCAGGCGCCTTGTCTTTTCCAGCCTCTCATTGCATGTTGGTAGTTCTCCAGTTCTGGAGTCTCGGTGGCAGTCCTGCTGAAGCAGTGTCATTGTCTGGGGTAATACATGAGGTTCATTGTCCCAGAGCCATGGAAAACTAGGACACGGACACACCAGAGTGAGGTTAGGAGTGCAAGTTTAATAGGTGAAAGAAAGAGAAAAGCTCTCTGAGCAGAGGGTCTTGGGAAAAATGGTTAGCCAGTTCCGTGGTGAAATGCATGGGGTTTTATAGACTAGCTTGAAAAGGTGGTGTCTGACTTACATAGGGCATGAAAGATTCGTCGGACCAGATGTGCCATTTGCATAGTGCATGAAGAAGCTGGCTGCCCCACCCTAATTTTTTTTATGCAGATGGGTTCTCTACCTGGCTGGTGCCATGTTGCCTCCTTTTTACTCTAAATGTGGTGACAAAGAAAAGGGAAGATGGAGCCTCTACATTGAACACGCCTTTTCTATTGGCACAGCTGCCAGCATTCACCCAAGCAAGCTTCCAGCTTCCTTATCTATGTCTGCAGCTCTATTTTCTGGTTGCTTTTTGTTAGAAAAGAAATGATTTTGAGGCTGTGTTTTGTTAAAAGCGAAACCCTGCTGAGAACCCTCTTACCCTCACTGTCTAAATGATTTTTTTTCTTTTTTGAGTTAGAGTCTCACCCTGTCGCCCAAGCTGGAGTGCAGTGGTGCAATCTCAGCTCACTGCAACCTCCACCTCCAGGGTTCAAGCAATTCTCCTGTCAGTCTCCCAGGCTCCTGAGTAACTGGGATTACAGGTGTGCACCACCACGCTCGACTAATTTTTGTATTTTTAGTAGAGACAGGGTTTTGCCATGTTGGCCAGGTTGGTCTCAAACTCCTGACCTTGTGATCCACCCACATGGGCCTCCCAAAGTGCTGGGATTACAGGTGTGAGCCACGGTGCCCAGCCTCTGCCTAAATAATTTTTTTAGCTCCTTTATCATATTTTCCCTCTCAGGAGTGGTAAACCTAACTGCTGTTAGGGGACATTGGACAATTACTCTTTCTGGCTACTTCCTGCTATAAAGGGGCATTATGTGGGGAATAGCAGCCAGGGCTCCTCCTGGGGTTGGTATAAGGGTCCTCAAAAGAATGGCATGTCCATGTGTGGTTCCATCTGCAGCACTGTTTGGAATTTAATAGCTTCTAGGAGAGAAGAGATAAATTTTACAAGAAAGTTTAGAACACAGGGTTCGAAAATGAATATTGAGATTACCATTATTAGTGGGGGTGCTATACGCCACAACCATGAGAGTGGAGTTTGTTTGACACCTCCTAGCTGGTTCAATGAGTTGTAATACTGGTTTGCCTCTACCAGATGTTGCTGTAGTTTACCGGAAATGTTAATATAAAAGTAATATTCTTTTTAGGATGAGTGGTAGTGTATTGGGTGGCTAGAGTAACTTTAGCGTTAACTTTGGCTAAATTTTCCCTGTAATTATTAATCCTTTTACAACTTACATAGAACATCTATGACATGCTTCAACTTTCTGACTTGTCCTAAACATCCCTCTTTTTAAACAACCAACTGTTTTCTTTAGGACAAGAATTTACTGTACAAGATCCTTTCTTATATAAAATCTATTTTCTTTATAACCTTCTTTGCATAGCTAGGGTCCACGGTTGATATCATAGGAACTAAAAGGTTTGACATCTTACCAAAGCCAATAAAAAATTCTAGCAGACTCAGTAATAGTAAAACTTTCATGGTTACTTCTTGTTGGTAACTATTATCCTTGCTCTAAGGATAATAATTAAGCAAAATACTATGGCAATTGAGATTCTTTGTCCAATATTCCACTGTGGGGGTGCTACCATATATAGTCCTACTGCAAACAGTAGAGTGAGTGTAACAGTTCCTGTAAGGGTGGTGTAGTAGATAATTTCCATCTAAAATTTTACTCACCAACATATAGAATTTCCCTTTGGGGGGTCTATGAAGTTATAAATGTAATCCCATGGATAATCAAAATCTCGCTGCAAATATGCATTAAAAAGAAGTTCTAATATCTGGTGATGAGTCTCAAGAGGAAAAATAGAAATGGCTGAAAGCATCTGGTAAGGTAGGGATTGGACTGAGTAGGATGAGTAGCCTTCAGTCATTTATTTAACTTTTATGATTTTTAGCTTAAGATCTCCTATTTCTTCTCATTGATATCCAGGATGTTTCTCTAGGCTGTCAGGGGTTGCTTCCTCATCCTTCCAGGCTTTGACTCAAGTGTGATGTATCCAGCAGTTGATACCTGTAACTTTTACAACCAAGGTGGTTGAAAGGAGAATGGTGTAAGGCCCTTCCTAGTTTGAGCTTAGGGAAGGAGAGGGAGAAAGGGAAGCTTTTACCAATACCAAATACAGGACTCCTCCACAGTAACAGCAGTTCGAGTTCCTGGAGCTGGGGGTTTGAGTCACAGGACCCATCAGTCTTGTCAGACCATTTGTGAGACTGGTTCTGAACCTGGTGACCTCCATCTCTGGGGGCAGTCCGATCTCCAGTGGTCCCCACCACAGGTTGGACAGGGGACCACATATAAACAGTGGGCCAGAAATCTGTTTTTATGAATAAAACTTTATTAGAACACAGCCGTATTATTTTAATTATACATTGTCTATGGCAGCTTTAGCTCTACAATAACAGAACTGAATAATTGTGAAAGAAACTGTATAACCTGAAAACCTAAAATATTTTCTATCGATCTTGAAGAAAAATTTGCTGACCTCTGATCTAGGCAATCAACAAAACAATAAGATGATTTATAACATTTGGTGATTTTCACAGTGTAATCCTCCCACTGTAGCCAATTGCAAGTTATCAATCTGCTCTCACTGAATGCAGAGTTGGGAAGAGATATGCAGTACATCACCCTTAAGCAACATTTCCAATACACATTACAATAGATGCAAATGACCTCAAGAGCTAGAACGATTATAACATATGGCAAAATAATTAAGAAGCAATGAGTTTTTAATATGTGTCTCTTTTATTTTTAACATTAATTATAAGTTTATACAATTTAATTTTTAATAATGGCTATGCTTAACAACTGATTTGAAAATTCATAGAACAATTGACTCTCGCAAGTTTGTAGGAGCTGGCTCCAGCACATCATTGCATGTCTGCTTGGAATAATTCTAGTTTCTTTAGTGTGTTGTATCCTCTTCCAGAATCTTTGTGAAATACTATGTTTCAGCTTCCACTCACAGCTGTAGCTGGGATTTCCCTCTTTGTTTTTTATATCTACAGATCTTCCTTCTTGAATCTTTAGCTTTTCTATGTATTTTATTGTGATAATTTTCTAGCATTTTATGTCTTTAGTGTAGATAGAGGTATTCCCCAAAAGATCTCATGTTGTAATATTGATGGGTAGCCTGATTTCTTGCATTTCTACCACTCATTCCCCACTCTAAAAATTAAATTCGTGTTGTTGCAGAAAATACCTGGTTCTTGTCACACAACCAGGAAAATCTAGGCACAAGGACACATTGAAAAGTGAGTAGAACAGGGTTTATTGGGTGAAAAGGAAAAAAAGAAAGAAGAACTCTCCGCAAAGCCAGAGGGAGCCACAGGGGAGCAGACCCCCACTTTACAGACTGAACACCAGGCCACCACACAGGAACTAAAGAGGTCAGGCTCTTCCCCTCTGCACAAAGTGGGAACTTCCCATGGCTCCACCCCATGCTCCCAGTGCTCAGGTGGGTCGGAGATTCTCCAGGGACCTCCTGCTTATCTGCCTCTTGCATCTGTCTGTGTTTTATACCTCACCCTGAAGGGATAAAATTGTTATTGAACACTATAGATAGAAGTTATTGGTGTTTTCTGACATGGCCTCATGATTGGTTGCAGGTATTAGGATTTCATGCTTCTATCAAGGGACAACTACTCAGGTTTTGGCCCTGACAGCAAGTGGGACATTTTGGGAGGAGGAAAGTAGTTGGAAGTTGGGTTAAATTTGTATCAGTCAGGTTTCTGGCAGGAAAAGGATGGCAAACTCAAATCTGCTAATTTGAGGAGAGTTTTAATAAAAATTCTATTTACAAAGCTATGATCATCAGAGCATAGACAAACAATAGGGACAGAGAGGTAACCTGGGCTAGGGCGAGCAGGTAACAGGTGTGCTGTTACAACCTCAAGCCTGACGAGATGAGGGAAGAAAGTGATGAGGGGGCCCTGGAGTCAGAGAGTGCTGTGTCGAGAGAGTCACCTGAGAGCATATGTGACCCTCTGGTTGAATAAAACTGCCAGCCTTCCATGACCTGCCCAGAGATGGAGTGTGGAGAAAATTAGCCCACTTCCTTCCTTTCCTCTGATCCCCTGATTATGCTCTTCATTGCTTAAATCAAACTAGAAGCCAGGAGGTAATCCATACAGTCAGTTGTTGCTAGGAGCACAGAGCAAGGAAGAGAAGAATGGGAAATAAATATAAAGGACTAGATGGAAGAACTGTGGTTGGGATGGGGGAGCATGGAAACTAGGAGAAAAATGATCACAGGTTGGAAGGGGAGAGTCAGGTGTTGTAAACTCAAATCTATCAGTTGAATGGTTTTTCCTATTTTTGAAAGTTCAAAATCAAGAGTGATTTGGGAAGGAAGCTTATTATGCACTGACTGGACTTTAGGACTATGTATATTAAAATAAAAGTCATGGCTGTTTTTACAGAGTCAAATGTACCCCAAAATACTTTCCTCTTCCCCTTCTTTCTATTATCTTTTTCTTCCCTCCTCCTCCTCCTCCTTCTTCTCTCTCTTTCCTGCACATACATCTAAGGTGCAAAGATTATGAATGACCCTAATGCTTGTTTCATTCCTCACTGTCATCATTGGTCCAAGCTTAATTATTTTTATTTTAGTTTTAGTTTTAATTTTTTTTTGAAACAGAGTCTTGCTCAGTTGCCCAGGCTGGAATGCAGTGGTGTGATCTTGGCTCACTGCAACCTCCACCTCTCAGGTTCAAGTGATTCTCCTGCCTCAGTCTCCTGAGTAGCTGGGATTACAGGTGCATGCCACCACACCCTGGTAATTTTTGTATTTTTTTAGTATAGACAAGGTTTCAGCATGTTGGCCAGGCTGGTCTCAAACTCTTGACCTCAGGTGATTCACCTGCCTTGCCTCCCAAGGTGCTGGGATAACAGTTGTGAACCAGCTCGCCGGGCCAGTTTATTATTTTTAATTTGTTTTTTGTTTGTTTTCAATAATGTAATGGGCACTGGTGAATCTACCACCTGGCACATAGATGAGAACATGGACAATAGCTTTATAATATATTCAACTCTATTCGGTCAAGTTTACTAATTGTGTTATTTAGATCTTTTTTTACATTAAATATATATATTTTTTATTTGCCAGTTATACCTCAATAAAGCTGGAGAAAATATCTCCTTCATAAACTGTAAAGACAAGAGTCTGAAAGAATTATTATTTTTCCAGAAGGTGAACACATTTCCTTCTCCTTTTTTTTTTTTAATTATATTTTAAGTTCTAGGGTACATGTGCACAACGTGCAGGTTTGTTACATATGTATACATGTGCCACGTTGGTGTGCTGCAACCATTAACTCGTCATTTACATTAGGTATATCTCCTAATGCTATCCCTCCCCATTTCCCCCACCCCACGACAGGCCCCAGTGTGTGATGTTCCCCTTCCTATGTCCAACTGTTCTCATTGTTCAATTCCCACCTATGAGTGAGAACATGTGGCATTTGGTTTTTTTGTCCTTGCGATAGTTTGCTGAGAGTGATGGTTTCCAGCTTCATCCATGTCCCTACAAAGAACATGAACTCATCATTTTTTATGGCTGCCTAGTATTCCATGGTGTATATTTCTCAATCCAGTCTATCACTGATGGACATTTGGGTTGGTTCCAAGTCTTTGCTATTGTGAATAGCGCTGCAATAAACATACATGTGCGTGTGTCTTTATAGCAGCATGATTTATAATCCTTTGGGTATATACCCAGTAATGGGATGGCTGGGTCATATGGTATTTCTAGTTCTAGATCCTTGAGGAGTTGCCACACTGTCTTCCACAATGGTTGAACTAGTTTACAGTCCCACCAACAGTGTAAAAGCGTTCCTATTTCTCCACATCCTCTCTAGCATCTGTTGTTTCCTGACTTTTTAATGATCGCCATTCTAACTGGTATGAGATGGTATCTCATTGTGGTTTTGATTTGCATTTCTCTGATGGCAAGTGATGATGAGCATTTTTTCATGTATCTGTTGGCTGCATAAATGTCTTCTTTTGAGATGTGTCTGTTCATATCCTTCGCCCACTTTTTGATGGGTTGTTTGTTTTTTCTTGTGAGTTTGTTTGAGTTCTTTGTAGATTCTGGATATTAGCCCTTTGTCAGATGAGTAGATTGCAAAAATTTTCTCCCATTCTGTAGGCTGCCGGTTTACTCTGATGGTAGTTCTTTTGCTGTGCAGAAGCTCTTTAGTTCAATTAGATCCCATTTGTCAATTTTGGCTTTTGTTGCCGTTGCTTTTGATGTTTTAGACATGACGTCCTTGCACATGCCTATGTCCTGAATGGTATTGCCTATGTTTTCTTCTAGGGTTTTTATAGTTTTAGGTCTAACATTTAAGTCTTTAATCCATCTCGAATTAATTTTTGTATAAGGTGTAAGGAAGGGATCTAGTTTCAGCTTTCCACATATGGCTAGCCAGTTTTCCCAGCACCATTTATTAAATAGGGAATCCTTCCCCCAATTCTTGTTTTTGTCAGGTTTGTCAAAGATCAGATGGTTGTAAATGTGTGGTATTATTTCTGAGGGCTCTATTCTGTTCCATTGATCTATATCTCTGTTTTGGTACCAGTACCATGCTGTTTTGGTTACTGTAGCCTTGTAGTATAGTTTGAAGTCAGGTAGCGTGATGCCTCCAGCTTTGTTCTTTTGGCTTAGGATTGTCTTGGCAATGAGGGGTCTTTTTTGGTTCCATATGAACTTTAAAGCAGTTTTTTCCAATTCTGTGAAGAAAGTCATTGGTAGCTTGATGGGGATGCCATTGAATATATAAATTACCTTGGGCAGTATGGCCATTTTCACAATATTGATTCTTCCTATCCATGAGCATGGAATGTTCTTCCATTTGTTTGTGTCCTCTTTGATTTCACTGAGCAGTGGTTTGTAGTTCTCCTTGAAGAGGTCCTTCACATCCCTTGTAAGTTGGATTCCTAGGTATTTTATTCTCTTTGAAGCAATTGTGAAAGGGAGTTCACTCATGATTTGGCTCTCTGTCTGTTATTGGTGTATAAGAATGCTTGTGATTTTTTCACATTAATTTTGTATCCTGAGACTTTGCTGAAGTGGCTTATCAGCTTAAGGAGATTTTGGGCTGAGACAATGGGGTTTTCTAAATATACAATCATGTCATCTGCAAACAGGGACAATTTGACTTCCTCTTTTCCTAATTGAATATGCTTTATTTCTTTCTCTTGCCTGATTGCCCTGGCCAGAACTTCTATACTATGTTAAATAGGAGTGGTGAGAGAGGGCATCCCTGTCTTGTGTCAGTTTTCAAAGAGAATGCTTCCAGTTTTTGCCTATTCAGTATGATATTGGCTGTGGGTTTGTCATAAATAGCTCTTATTATTTTGAGATATGTCCCATCAGTACCTAATTTATTGAGAGTTTTTAGCATGAAGGACTGTTGAATTTTGTCAAAGACCTTTTCTGCATCTATTGAGATACTCATGTGGTTTTTGTCTTTGATTCTGTTTATATGATGGATTACGTTTATTGATTTGCATATGTTGAACCAGCCTTGCATCCCATGGTTGAAGCCCACTTGATCATGGTGAATAAGCTTTTTGATGTGCTGCTGGATTTGGTTTGCCAGTATTTTATTGATGATTTTTGCATCCATGTTCATCAGGGATATTGGTCTAAAATTCTCTTATTTTGTTGTGTCTCTGCCAGGCTTTGGTATCAGGATTGTTTAGATCTTTTATATCCTACTTTTGCCTTCTTGACTTATAAAGAACCCAGAAACATATATTAAAATATCATACTATGAATGGTAGATTTATTGCTTTCTACCTAAATATTGTATTAATTTTGATTCATGTCTTTGAGGATATTTTATTAGATGCACCTATATTTACAGTTGCTATGTTTTTCTTTTCTTTTCTTTTCTTTCTTTTCTTAGACAAAGTCTGGCTTTATCACCCAGGCTGCAGTGCAGTGGTGCAATCTCGTCTCATTGCAACTTACAACTCCTGGACTCAAGCCATCCTCCCACCTCAGCCTCCCAAGTAGCTGGAATTGCAGACACGCACCACCATGCCCAGTTAAGTTTTTTTGTTTGTTTGTTTGTTTGTTTTTTGCAGAAGCAGGGTTTCGCCATGTTGCTCAGACTGGTCTCGAAATCATAAGCTCAAGCAGTCCACCTGCCTCAGCCTCCCAAAGTGCTGGGATTATAGGTGTGAGCCTCTGTGCCCAGCCTATGTTTTCCTTGACTAGGTGAATGTTTATCATTATATGAGTCTTTCTGTCCTATAATACCTTTTTCCTTAAAATATGTTTTTGACATTAATAAATAAACACCATTTCTTATAATTAGTTTTTGCATGATATGTCCTTTCTATGTTCTACACTTAATCTCTGAAATGACTTTTATGCTTTAGGTATGTGTCTTGTAAACAGTATAACCTGAATTTATGTTTTTGCATGCAATTTATCAGTCTCTGTCTTCTGGTCACAAGTTTAGTCTATTTGCATTTACTAAAATTAATGAGATATATGGACCTTTATATTATTATATTTTTAACTTTAATCTTTCCCATGATTTTACTGACTTTTTTATCCTGTTATCCCTTGCCTAGAACCCATTCTAGCATGTGTATCAGGCCTGGGTATGCTGCCTAGAAGGTGGATGTATTTTGACTCCTACTTTGGGATGTGTTTTCAGTCTCTGTTAAGGTTTTGGTTGTTCATTTCTGGCAACCTCCTTCACACAGGAAATACCCAGACTCAGCCATTTGCAGATTTTGAAACATTGTTCTGGTTCTCTGCATATGGCCTGTCTCTGGACTCAACTCAACACCCCATGTCCTCACTCAGACTATGTTACTTTAGACCCAGCCTGTTAATATGTACTGCATGTCTGCTTGTATTTTTTCAAAGAAACCTCTAAAAGAAATTATCAATTTCTTTGAAACATTAACTTGATAGGTTCTTTTTAAATCAAGTAATTTATTGAAAATTATATGGGTGCTCTAAACTACACTCCCTGGATAATCTAACCTGTAAATAGTTTGAACAGATATCTTTTACAGTCAGAATAATGATACTAGTTAATACCAGAGGACTAATCCACGGGTAGATCATTTCAAAATTTACTCTGAGAGCTTAAAAGAAAATATATTTTGTAGGGAAAGAATATTTTTCCAAGATCCAATCAGTAGTGAAGGCATCCTAACAGTATCCAGGATCCTCACATGTGAAGAAAAATGTACTAGGTAACAAATGAGAAGACTTACATACACTTAGTTCTTGCAGGAGGAAAGGAACTGTCTGGGTATGGAAAAGGTTGCTAGGCAAGACTGCGATTGAAGAGAAAGGATAATGATAAAGGGGCTTTGCAGAAGCTCTGGTTAGAAGAAACAACTGATAGTAATGAATATGTATCTCTCCAACCAACGAGAAGCATATGATGAGGCAGAGTCACTTGTCTCGGGCAGCCCAAGCTACTAAGAAGCACAGATAAAATATATAGCAGCAGGGGGAGATGGGTGAGAGAATGTAGGATAAATTACCATTCAAACTGCCAGTAGAAATATAAAATTTCAAGGAATAAATTCCACAAAGAAATACAGTGTTTTAATTACAAAAATTTACCATGCAGCATAAAGACATAAATGATTTAAGAGATGTGGCATGTTCAGAGATGGGAGTATATTTTGGGCTTGTATTTTCTTTTTTTTTTTTGAGACGGAGTCTCGCTCTGTCCTCCAGGCTGGAGTGCAGTGGCCGGATCTCAGCTCACTGTAAGCTCCGCCTCCCAGGTTTACGCCATTCTCCTGCCTCAGCCTCCCGAGTAGCTGGGACTACAGGCGCCCACCACCTCGCCCGGCTAGGTTTTTTTTGTATTTTTTAGTAGAGACAGGGTTTCACCGTGTTAGCCAGGATGGTCTCGATCTCCTGACCTCGTGATCCACCCGTCTCGGCCTCCCAAAGTGCTGGGATTACAGGCTTGAGCCACCGCGCCCGGCCTGGGCTTGTATTTTCAAACAAAATTCATATGACAATGAGAATTCAAACACATTAGATTATTAAAATTAAATTTAATGAAGTTGGTAGCTATATTCCGGTTATGTGCAAGAATGTATCCTTTTCTTAGGAAATACACTCTGAAGTAGTTAAGGATAAACAGCTCTGATGTGTGCAATTTCAGAAAAAAAAATATATAAACACAAAATACTATTCTTATTGCAAGTTTTCTTTAAGTTTTACATTTTTACAACTAAAATGAAAAAATCTACTTAAGGCTATAAAAATATTACCTCTATAAAATAAAAGCAAGATGCAAGGTAAAAAGAGACTGGACATACCATAATGCGAAGATTCTCCTTTTTGTGTGTACTTGTATATCCAAGAAGGAAACTTTCCATTTTTCAGTTGGGAAGTAGAGCCAAGATGTAGGAGCAGCAGGGGAGTTGAGAACCAACAATTCAGTAAAAATGCTTTCAGTCAATTCCCATCTGTATTCAAAAAAAAAAAAAAAAGTCTTGCTCTTATCCCCCAGGCTGGAGTGCAACGGCGCGATCACGGCTCACTGCAACCTCTGCCTCCTGGATTCAAGCGATTCTCCAGCCTGAGCCTCCTGAGTAGCTGGGATTACAGGTGCCTACCACCATGCCCGGCTAATTTTTGTATTTTTAGTAGAGACGGGGTTTCACCATGTTGGCCAGGCTGGTCTCAAACTCCTGACCTCATGTGATCTGCCCACCTCGGCCTCCCAAAGTGCTGGGATTACAGGCGTGAACCACTGCACCTGGCCTCAAAATTTAAATAAGTAGGTAACAAGTTATAACACAATTATATACAGTCCTTCAAAACAATGTTTTAGAAAGATATTTAATGACAAAATAGAGTTGCTTACCATATGTTAAATTTAAAAGGAGTTACAAATTAGCACATTCACTGTGATTTAAAACCTTTAAACCTGTTTATGTTTATATTTATATCTGCATTTATCCCTTTGAAGCCTTCTCCAAATCAACTGTCACCCAAGGTTCTAAAATACAATAAAAGTGATCTTGTTTTCTTCTGTTCTTGGTTATAATTCTAAGATGGTCTGACAAGTCTATTGTGATTGACTTTAAAAATGCAGGTGTTAAATTAAATCTGTATGTGGAACCATTGATCTCAATGATATATGCATCTCTGGAAGTTGGGTACTCAACTTTATCTAATCTCCCCCTTTGTTCACCTCCACCAGGCTTGCAATGCCCTCTACAGTCCAGGCAACACATACACAGTTTTCAATCCCATTTGAACTGCTTCTGGGTCTCCCTATGTTGCCTAGGCTGGTTTCATGCTCCTGAGCACAGGCAGTCCTCCCACCTTGGCCTCCCAAATTGCTCAAGCATCTTCTCTGAACACAGTGGAATAAAGCTAGAAATTAATAACAAGAGAAATTTGAGAAACTATAAAAATACATGGAAATTAAACAATACGCTCTTGAATGACCAGTGGGTCAATGAAGAAATTAAGAGGGAAATTGAAACATTTATTGAAACAGATGACAATGAAAACACAATATACCAAAACCCATGGGATACAGCAAAAGCAGTAATAAGACATAAGTTTATAGCTATAAGTGCCTACATCAGAAAAGGAGAAACTTTAAATTAGCAATCTAATGTTGCATCTTAAAAACTACAAAAGCAATGGGAAACCAAAGCAAAAATTAGTTGAAGAAAAAAAAAGTAAAGATCAGAGTAGAAATAAATGAAATTGAAAACAAAAATACAAAAGATCTATGAAACAAAAATTTGCTTTTTTGAAAAGTTAAACAAATTGACAAACTCTTTTAGCCAGACAAACTAAGAAAAAAGAGAGAAGATCCAAATAAATAAAATCATAAATGGAAAAGGAGACATTACAACTGATACTGCAGAAATTCAAAGAATCATTAGTGGTTACTATGAGCAACTATATGTTATAAATTGGAAAATCTAGAAGAAATGGACAAATTTCTAGATGCATGCAACCTACCAAGATTAAAATAGGAAATAACTAAAACCTAAAAAGATCAATAACAAGTAACAAGATCAAAGTCACGACAGTATACCAGTAAATAAATCCCAGGACCCGATGGCTTCACTGCTGAATTCCACCAAACATTCAAAGAAGAACTAATACCAATCCTACTCAAACTATTCCAAAAAATAGAGGAGGAGGGAATACTTCTACAAGTATTTTATGAGGGAATACTTCTAAACTCATTCTAAGAGACCAGTATTACCCTGATACCAAAACCAGACAAAGACACATCAAAAAAAAAAAAAAAAAAAAAAGACCTATAATGTCTCTGATGAATAGTGTTGCAAAAATCCTCAATAAAATATTAGTAAACTGAATTTAAAAATACGGGGATGGTTAATGGGTAAAAAAATGGAAAGAATGAACAAGATCTACTATTTGATAGCACAACATGGCAACTATAGTAAATAGTAACTATACATTTAAAATAACTTCAAGAGTGTAATTGGATTTTTTGCAACTCAATGGATAAATGCTTGAGGGTATGGATGCCCATTCTTCATGATTTGCTGATTTCACATTGCATCTTTTTTTTCAAAACATCTCATGTACCTCATAAATACATACACTTACTATATGCCCACAAATATTAATAATAAACAATTTAAACAAATTAGAGCTCATACATCCCATATACATACTTCCCATATTAAATCCCAAACATCTCATATAAACACTTTATTATTTGAAATTATTGGCCATGGACTATGGTATACTTTCATTTAATTTCTTCACCAACTCTATCCAAAAACAAAAAAATACCCTTCAATCCCCATGTGCACAGACCTTTGTTAGTCATATCTGCTCATGGACTCAACAAGCAGTAATTGAGTCCACTGACTGCATTTCCGAAATCCACACTCATGATCTTCATCTGTATGTTAAATAAATCAGAGCCATCATGAGAGCATGTCTTCATGGGGAACACATGTGCCTGAGTTAGATTCATCAGAAAGATAAAATTTGTTATAACAAAGGGCTAACTCACAGAAGCCAAAGAAGATATGTAAAAGGATTGATCTAAGGATAGTACACTGCGTTATACAAGAAATCCTCTGTTTATTTCTTATCTCTAATTTTCTCTGCCTGTCATCTTCATTATTTTACATATCTCTGCTTTCAAATTCACATAGTACAAAATGGTCCCTGCCAAGATGTTCTCAGTTCATCTCTCCTTTGCCCTAGGCATCATCTTATAGATTTAAATGGAATCCACCTGTGTTGATTCCAGATTCCTGTGGGAAGGGCTTCTTTTCTTAGACCAGTCAGATGCTTACTGTGCACCAGTAAAGTGTTACCAGGGGATGAATTCACATTACAGTACATGAGCATAGTTACTCTTGATGTGAGCTTATGGAGGGGATGAGGGAGCGGTACAGGTGATACACAAAGGATCTGCTGGTCTGCACATCAGACTCAATATTCTCTACTACAAGGAGACAGGGTATAAGCCCAGTCCACCTGCTTTGGTCTTTGACAGTACATTTCATTCAAAATAAGTACAAATGCAAAAATCTGTGGTTGTAAATCTACTGCACTATTCTTATGTCTGACGCTAATAACCCAAGAACAACTATAATAAAATATTTCTGATTTTGAAATTAGCCTGCCACGACTTGCATGGAAATTTACTACCGGTAAGCCCTTGTTTCTCTATCCCCTTACTCAGCTTTCTTCAGTTGTATCTTCAGAGCAAGAATCACCACCTAATACTGCATATCTGTTTATCATGTGATTGTTTTTTCTTTCCTGCTAGAATTAAAGCTCATAAAGGTAGGGACGTTTTAACCTTGTTGACTATTTTATCTGGAATAGTACATAGCACTTACTAGGAGCTAAATAATTATTTGACAAATGAATGGATACATTAATTGATGAATTTCATGTGCAAATCTAGCCTTCTTTCATTTATATAAACCACTGTTTTCCACTAGTCACATACGCTGCCTGCTACATGTAGAGAACCATTATTCAGGATTTCAGTTCTGCCCTAAACACTTGGATCCTTTCACAATCAGGGATCTTCAATTTCTCCACTTGGTGTTTTGCTCAACAAATGAAAGTGCCTTTGAATATTCACACTTGGTCTTCCAAAGCCACATCAGCTTTTAGAACAATGTTTCTAGACAATTTATTAGTAACCCTTCAAAGATGTGCTCCCCAATTTTTATAAATGTGTAATTACATTTAAACTGAAGTGACATAATGTTTTTGTGTCAAATATTGTAGACAATGTTGACCATCTTTGCATATGCTATTTTCCATTTGAGTTCTTCTGTGAATTGCCTGTTCACCTACTTTCCAATATTGCTATTAGGTTATTTACCTCTTTCTTATTGATCTGAGTCGTACTTTATTTCTTCCCTTGTGTAATATATGTATTTAAAATATCTAAATATATTTAATGACTATGTTGTCCAACTTTTGTAATCCATATTAACAAATATCTACCTGTTATATCCATTTTTAAGAAATAAATAAAATGTAATAACCTGTACTTTTCTCATCCTTCTTTGCTTTTCTAAATAGTATTTATGTATTCCAACTCTTTTTTACAGTTTAAATATAATATACTTAAGTGTGGGTTGTTTTGTTTTTTAGTCCTGCTTGGTGTTCTCTGAGATTTGTAATCTGTGATTCGTTGTCTCTTATTAATTTTGGCAAGTTCTCACCTGGTTTCTACAACATCAGACTCTTGCAGCTTCCTCAGCACCCAGCTTTTGCAGGGTAGGGCAGCCAGCAACACCCACAGCTTCGTCAGGCAGGCACATCCCCTTTAGCAGTCTCACAGCGGAGAGTGACCACCACCACCCCACTTCCACGAACCCTACAGGAACAGCTTTCCCCAACACCTTAGAGGAAGGATTTCTGACAAGTCCCAGAGGGTGGATTCCGGCAAACTCCTGCTGGAGCAGCAGCACAACAGCTACCTCTCTGCCATTCACTGAGCCATGGACGTGCCTCCCTAACAAGGTCTGACCTCACCCTTGGAAAGAAAACTGGAGAAGGCTCCTTCTTGGGTGCTCTTTCTTAACCTAGGTGATTGGGTGCTCTTAACCTTGGGTGCTCTTTCTTAACCTAGGTTAATATTGAGTGTCAACTTGATTGAATCGAAAGACACTAAGTATTGTTCCTGGGTGTGTCTGTAAAGGTGTTGCCACAGGAGGTGAACATTTGAGTCAGTGGACTGGGAGAAGCAAGACTCACCCTCAACTGGGTGGGCACCATCTAATCAGCTGCCAGCACCACTAGTATAAAAACAGGCAGAGGACCATAGAAGGACTAGACTGGCTATCTTCCACCCTTCATCTTTCTCACTTGCCAGGGACTCTCAGACCTTGGACTACAGATGGAAAGCTGCACTGTCAGCTTCCCTACTTTTGAGGTTTTGGGACACGGACTGGCTTCCTTGCTCCTTAGATTGCAGATGGTCTCTTGTGGGACTTCACCTTGTGATCATGTGAGTCAATACGCCTTAATAAACTCCCCTTTACACATATATCTATTCTATTAGTTCTATCCCTCTAGAGAACCCTGAATAATACACTAGGGAAGTAGCCATTTCATATTATATTATATTATATTATGCACTATTATATCTGTGACTGCTATATTATTTAGAGTTCTCTTTACTTCTTTCTAGCCAATCTCTCATTACTCAAATCCTGTTACAGTTTGTATTTCTTTATATTGATCTTTCTCATTTCACATTACTGTGTGATTTCCTCTCTCCTGACTAGACCCAGACTTATAAATCCATAAAATTTCATTCAGGCATGAATCTAGAATAAAAATGATTCTCAGACATGCAAAGATTAGAAAATTTGCTTCCAGTATATCCTTTTTTGGATATTAACAGAGGTTTGTTTTAGCAAAATTAGGTAGTCAAAGCAAGTAAGAGGAAGATATCAGATACCTGAAACGGTATCTTCTACCAAAGAAAACAATGAAGAGAATCCCAAGATAACATCTGTTCAGCAATCCTGGCAATCATTTCTTAGATTGAAACTAGAGAACTAAGAGCACTGGGAAGTGGATAAACATGATTAGTATGATCCCATAAATTTTACAGTATTGTTGAGATATTCAAAATATCTGAGGATGTGATTAGAAAGAAGACTACATATATATATATGAGGGAAAAGAAACTGCAAATAGAACCTTCATAAAAATTAAAAGATGACCAACAAAGGAAATATATTCTCAATAGTGAGCATTTACGTGTTTAAAAAGTACATGGTAACAAACAAATCATAAATACTATCAGGTTTGAAAATATTAAATATAAATTATAAATGCCAGAAATTGGGATATGAAATAGGGAAAAAAAAGTAGAATAGGAAAGAATAGGGTTAGCAGTATCTTCATCTACAAGGAGAAAACTCAAGAGATCTTGAATATAACTGATAGAGTAATAGAGTACTGTGTTTAAAAATACAGGGATTGCCTACAGAGGAACTAAACATAGTAAGATAATAAAATCACAAGAAAGATGTCAGAGACATAATTGTTGGTGGTCCAAATTATCTGGTTTCATAACAGGAAGTCAGTGGATGTCTAAATTAATACCCCCACATACACAAAGATACGCATATTACTGTTAAAAGTCATTGAGTTGGGGATAATGTCAGTGGAGGAAAGGAATGGCATGAAGGGCTCTTGTTTTCATTAAAATAGATCTGTATTGTTTAACCTTCAAACTATATACTGGTATCCTGATAAATTTAAAATAGTAATTGTAAAGTAAAATATCATTCTTACTGAAATACCCAGAATGCTGAGATGGTGGCAGAATGTTCAGTGTGAAAAAGCATAGTGGCTTGCACTAGAATGACAGCAGTGAAGTTTGTTGTAAGCATATAATTTTATAATGGCAATCTCTTACCTGTGAGAGCGTGTAAAAGACTGAGCTCCTCAGTTCTCAAACAAAAGCAGACTTTAACTCTTGCTCTAGTTGTGCTTCTCCGCTTCTCAAACATCCAAAACCGCGTCTCAGATTGCATCATATTCTGAACACATGGAAGGACGAGTACGGGAAATAAGAATAGCTGGGTTACCACCCTCAAGGAATCCTGACCTCTCAAATCCAGACCTGCCAAGGGTCAAGGAAGAAAGGGAAAAGCGGCAGCTCCCTTGAATTTCTAAAGTGCAATGTCCCCACCTACTCGTGTATACGACCTGATTAACATCCCTACAGCTGTCCATGTCCTCCTAAAATAAGAACCTTGAACTTCCAGTAGTAGAATCCGTGTCCTTTAGCACAATTCTACACCAAAAGATAAACAAAATATTAATCAAAAAATTTTACAATGCAATGAAAGTGTGGGAACGAGAATTTTAAAACATGCCACACAAGGTTCGTTTTAAAATAACACCATCGTTAGCATTCCCTTTCCCTAGTATCTATCTACTCTCACAGCTTCTGCTCAGATTGTCTTCTCTCCATTGTCTCTTCCATCTCCCTGTACAAATCTCGTCTCTTAAACTGTCTTTCCTGCCAACACCCTGCTTCCCCATGTATGAAGCTGGCAGCCCTTTTTCCCTCTCATTGTTTTCCAGCTTCTGATATTTCAGATAAGAAATCTGATTCCAGTCTGGTTCTTGTCTTTTTATGTGTAAACTGTGTATTTCCTTCTTGGAAGCCATTAGATCATTTTTATTGCCATTTCATTTTCTGATTTTGTAGTAAAAATTTTCATCCCTATAGCTACATAACTATTTGTATATTTTCATGATTCCACTTGATTCCTTTAAATTGCATGAATCTTATCTAGCCAGAGGCCAAAGTCTTCCTTTCCTTCAGAAAAAAAAAAAAAAAAAATCTTCGATTTTTTTATTGTATCCTATATCCTTTCGATTTTTCTGGAACACCTATTATACAGCAGTTGGAGATGGCTGTATAGAACTTTCTCAACATATTTTCACAATTTTATGTGTTCCAAGGTAGTTAAAACAGGAATCCGGTTTCTTTTGTAGTCTCTTTCCCACCCTCTTATTTTTTTTTACGACTCAGAACCACTACTTGAACACTCTAATTGATAACTGCTTAGTTATTTCTCACCGACTTTAAAGAGTGTTTCTTCATTATGCTCAACAACGAGAGCAATTTAAAATGAAACAATTTTAACCTGTCTCCTCAGAGACAAGTTCTGTTGGCTTCTTTTTTTCCTATGTATTATGTGTTGGTAAAATTTTCCAGTTTCTTTGCACATCTTGTAATTTTTGTTTGATACTGATATTTTAGATAATGTAATGTATTAGCTGAATTCGGATTCCCCAGTCCCTAAGAGTAAGTGCTCTTGCTGTTTGTTGTTTGTGTTAGTGACTTGCTAGGGCAAGTTCTTCAAAGTCTGTTTCCCCCTAGTATGCAGCCTATGGTCTCTCCGCTAAGGTTGCTTGATAATTTTTGCTTTCATTATTAAGCCTGATTTCCTAGGGTCACCCCGGTCATCATAGCTTAATGTCAGCCTATGATTGATGAAAGGTTCTGCTTAAACACCTTGAGTCAGTAAGGCTTCCACACTTTGCCATTGAAATGAATGTGACTTGGAAAACGCTTTCAAAGTTCCGGGACTTTACACGTATGTCCCAGTTTTTACCTTCTGCCTTCACATGAACTTATATTCAGCCAGGTCTCTCCTGAGCAGGCTTAACCAAGCTGATGCAGACAGCTTTCCACACCACTGGGGATAAATGAGATTTTTAGCAAGGCTATTTTTGACTATCTCGTTCTCTGGATCTCCCTGTTAAAAATTCCTGACTGGCCTGCCATCATAACTTCAAGCTAGTTGAGATGTTAACTTTCCGTAATCATTTGTCCTGAGAGCTATGCTGTTTTCTACAAACGCCAAGACATTATTTTGAGGGTGTGTGTGTGTGTGTGCGCACGCGCGCGCATGCATGTGTGAACACTCTTTTCCAAACAATGTGAGCTCCCTCTGGCAGGTTAGAAGAGCTGTCTAATCCCATGACCTGTCCTCCCACACAGGAGAAATTCTGCACCATAAGTTGGGGTGAAGGAAGTTGGTGAACGCATACTCTGGCCAAAATAATACTGATTTTGCTGTTTTTATTAAGATTCTATTTAGATTCTCTTAAACTAAATCCTTCTTAATGTTCATATCCTTTGGTCAATTTCCAGAGTCTTTAAATGATTATTTTTGGCAACTTTGTCCAGTGTTATCATTGCTTTTCAGATTCGTTGAAATGTTTTAATGTCAATATATGTGGTATATTTTTATGTACTTTCTATGTGAATTTGAAAATAATCTGTATTTAGCATTTGGTACATACACACTTAGGAGTATACGTCTTGTTGATGTGTTGACTCTTTTTCATTATGAAAAATTTATCTCCAGTAATATTCCTTATTTGTAAAGTTTTCTTTATCTGATATTAATGTAGCCACTGCAGCTTTCTTGCCCAGTGTATATTTTTTCATCCTTATATTTTTAACCTATGTTTTCATACTTAAAATGCATTTCTTAAGGACAGTGTATGGTCAAAAGTCTTGCTTATTTATCCAGTTTAGAAATATGCATTTAATGTAATTACTGAAGTACTAGATTTAAGTCTACCACCTTGCTGCTTTTTGTTTTTGGCCCATCTGTTCTTTTCCTTTTATTCCTCTTTACTTGCCTTTCTTAGTATATTTTTCTCTCTCCTAATGGTAACTGAGTAGAGAGATGTCAGAACTTAGATCTTTAAGATTTGTGGAACTTTAAAAAATATTTTATTTTATTTTATTTGAGACAGAGTCTTGCTCTGTTGCCCAAACTGGAGTGCAGTGGCGCAAAATTTGTAGAATTTGAGTGGAAAATCCTAAATAAGAATACCACAGAGGAAAGCCCAAAATTCTGCATTTGAAAGACATTTGCATGCAGAATAGGGGTCCCTCTTCGAGTTTTCATCTTTTGGGGGGATTTTTCTCCTTAATAGCAACTCATTCTTTCAGCACCAAACTCCAACCTCCGTCTTCTCTTCCTGGTAAGACTGCATCTTTCTGCTTGAGCTTTGTTCTACCGTCTACTGCTTTAGACTGAAAAGTACTCTCAGGGGAAACTCACAGCAAATGTTGACCTCACCTAGTTACTTTCCTTTTCTCAATATTTATCTCCTCATGTATTCTGCATGCTTCAAAAGATCTCCAATGATTGCAAACTTTTAAGTCATTTTTATAGATTTCATAATTTTTGTTTCTAGGAAGGCTAGATGTAGACATAAGGTTTTTAGTATAAGTAAGTAGCTATAGAAATAAATGTATAGATGTTTACGTGTATGTCCACAAATAGGATCTTAGGTTTTTGACATTCCCATAGCAATGAGCACACCTAACACACAGATCTTGATGTAACTTTTTAACCAGACAGTTCTAAGAGGAACCAGAGCTATGACAGATTCTAGAACTTGAGAAAAAAAATAAAAGATGATTATAGAAAGTAAGGATATTTTAAGAATGGTGAATACATGTCAGATGTCAGAGATTAAGAATGTGTTCAAAGAAGAATGGTAGATAACGTGCTCTTTACACAGATAGGCAGAAAATAACTGGAAGAAAGAATGCATACTGCAAATACCTAAATAACAATAAATTCAGTATGATCATATTAATAACAAACAAAATAATCTTCATTAAAACTACGTTTTCTTCTTTTTTTTTTTTTTTTTTTTTTTTTGAGACAGTCTTGCTGTGTCACCCAGGCTGGAGTGCAGTGGCAAGATCTCAGCTCACTGCAAGCTCCACCTCCCGAGTTTACGCCATTCTCCTGCCTCAGGCTCCCCAGTAGCAGGGACTACACGCCCGGCTAATTTTTTGTATATATATATATTTTTTAGTAGAGACGAGGTTTCACCGCGTTGGCCAGGATGATCTCGATCTCCTGACCTTGTGATCCACCCGCCTCGGCCTCCCAAAGTGCTGACATTATAGGCGTGAGCCGCCGCGCCTGGCCTAAAAATACGTTTTACCAGAAATAAAAATAAAACTTAAGTCATAATGGAAAAACTGTAAGAAGAATATAACTTTTCTAAATATGTATGCATCTAATAATATGACTTAAAAATAAATGATACGGGCCGGGCGCGGTGGCTCACGCCTGTAATCCCAACACTTTGGGAGGCCGAGATGGGTGGATCACGAGGTCAGGAGATTGAGACCATCCTGACTAACATAGTGAAACCCCATCTCTAATAAAAATACAAAAAAATTAGCCAGGCGTACTGGCGGGCGCCTGTAGTCCCAGCTACTCGGGAGGCTGAGGCAGGAGAATGGCGTGAACCCGGGGGGGTGGAGCTTGCAGTGAGCCGAGATCGCGCCACTGCAGTCCAGCCTGGGCGACAGAGCAAGACTCCATCTCAAATAAATAAACAAATAAATAGATAGATAAATAAATAAAAAATAAATGATACAAAAATTGACAGAAATGAAAATATAGATAAATTTGCAATCATAGAGATCTTAAATGCTTCTCTCAATAATTGGTGAAAGAAATAAACAAAAAATCAGGAAAATATATTAAACAATTGAATAGCACTAATAATTAAATCAGCCTAATTGACACTTATAAGACATTAGAATATGCAATGGCAAAATACATATTATTTTCAGGTGTACATGAAATATTCATCAAGATAAACAACATACTGGATATAAATTTAGTCTCAAGAAATTCAACAGAATTAAAATTGGGTAGAGTATGTTCTCTGACACAAAAAAAAAACCCTCAACTAAATTAGAAAGCAGTACCAGACTAATAACTGGAAAATCCCCTAAATATACAGAAATTAATCAACACACTACCAAATAAGCCACAGGTCTCAGAGGAAATTACAAAGGAAATTAGAGAATATTTTAAGTGAATGATCATAAAGTTCATTATATCAAAATGCAGAAGATAAAGCTGAAAGAGTGCTTGAAGGCAAATTAACTTCTTTAAATGTATACATCAGAACTGAAGAGAAGTTTAAAATTAATGGTGTGAGCTTCTACCCTAACAAGGTAGAAAAAGGAAAGCAAACTAAACCTAAAGAAGATAGAAGAAGGTAGAAAGAAGGAATTAAAAAGCAAAGACTTGACCCATCGATGATAGACTGGATAAAGAAAATGTGGCACATATACACCATGGAATACTCTCAGCCATAAAAAGAATGAGTTCATGTCCTTTGCAGGGAGACGGATGAAGCTGGAAACGATCATCCTCGGCAAACTAACACAGGAACAGAAAACCAAACACTGCTGTTCTCACTCATAAGTGGGAATTGAACAAGGAGAACACATGGACACAGGAAGGGGTACATCACACACCGGGGCCAGTTGGGGAGTGGAGGGAAAGGGGAGGGAGAGCATTAGGACATATACCTCGTGCATGCAGGTTCTAAAACCTAGATGACAGATGGGAGTGCAGTGAGCTAGGATCATGCCACTGCACTCCCACCTGGGCGACAGAGTGAGACTCTGTCTCTTAAAAACAAAACAAAACAAAAACACAGAAAGCCAAAGATGGTTCTTCGGAAAGATTAATAAAATTGATAAACTCCTAGGAAAGAAGAGAGAAACAGAAATTACCAGTTAGAAAAGGAGAATAGGACTGTCATTATAGATGCTTGAGACACTGAAGGGATAAAAAGAGATACTGGGAATAACTATGCAGACTAATTCAACAACTGCATTTACATATATAATTTAGTTTTAGCATACTAACGGATTATGAAGTAAGACCATTCCATTTCACAGAGAAAATTGGTGGGTAAAAATGACATACATCAATTGTCCAAGGTGGTGCAACTGATTAATGTAAATGAGAACACGTATTTAAATTCCAGTTTTTGTTATCATGAAATCGATGCACTTTCTGCAAGTTCCATCCAGTCTCTGTTATTATGATGGAATTTTAAACACTGTTGGATTTTGAGACCATAAAGAGGCCATGGAACTGATAATAAAATGCAAAACCCTTGAACAAACTACAGATTTTTCTGGTATATATGTTGACTACGACTCATTTGAATGCTTTTCATGGAATGTTTTTCTCAGAAAACCTGCATTCATATAAATAATGATAACTTAGCAGACTAGTCAACTTAATTACAGTATTTATATTAAATAGCATTATCAAAATATGTTTCTAAGTATTTTAGAATACTAGCAGATTATTAGGAAATTTACATGATTTAACCTTGCATCTTTTTCCATTAAATTACCAGGAGAAACATTTTGTTTTCTTTAGCAGACAACAGAAAATCTCATGTTGTTCAGTGTCAAAATGATATTCATTCCTCTCACTTGAGTCAATGTACTAATAATTTTACATTGCTACATGTAAAGCTAGCATACTAGGCTCAAAACCAACTAGGAAGTAGTCAAATGTAATGTGTAGGTGAGATCGAAGGCAGGCTGAAAGTCAGTATACCAAGTCTCCCCAAACCTTGCAGAGGCTGCATACGCAACACACACACACACACACACACACACACACACACACACACCCATTATCTAGTAGCAGGACTTTGGCTGGACTAGTCTTCAACTGAATCTGAGCTCTGAAGCTAGGCTCTCACTGTTTGATGGTGTTCTGATCCTATGCGTGAAAAACCACAGCCTACCAAATGAATTTATAAATAAATATTTTAAAGTAATAATAGGCAAAATCTAATGGCATCGCAAAAATAAGTGGTCAGTTTGCTGTTGGAATCTCAAGAGATTTCTGCAAGATAGAAGGTAGATTAGAATGGTGTGAGGATAATCCTGCAGTTTGTTGTGCAGAAAGTTGGAGGCTATAGCAGATTCTGAATGGAACGAGGAGGAGAACACCTCCATGTTCATAGAGGGGCATGCTGGAGGAACAGTGAAGACCATCAGAAACTTCATATGTTTATCACTTTATCATTAATTGAGACAATTCTCATTGATATATATCATTTCCACAGACTTCCACTGAACATAGATAGCACCAGGCACAGATCATAAGAAGCGTGCCAAGCAGAAAAAATCAGGATGAAGAAAAGGGTGTATGAATGGTTAATATGGATGGTTCTACATGATGTTACAACTCTATATGACATTACACATTTTTAAGCATTTGGAAAATACAGATGTTTAAAATTCTGGGGCTTTTAGGAATACAAGTGAAGAACTCGCTTAATTGAAAGTACAGAAGAAGAAAAGATAAGATGTTCCTTGGCTCCTATTAGTAGAGATATTTTTTTTTTTTTAGAATAGAGCTAACCAGAAATGTAGAAAGATACGTGATAAGCAGAATTGCTGTCCATTGTGTTTCTCCTGTATCCCAGTCACCTAAAGCATAACAGGTGTGGAGACATGTGGAGTGGGGTGTGGTGGGGTACAGCATGGTAAAGGTTTCTTAGGGGCCGGGTGCAGTGGCTCACTCCTGCAATCCCAGCATTTTGGGAGGCTGAGGCGGGTGGATCATTTGAGGTCAGGAGTTCCAAACCACCCTGGCCAACATGATGAAACCCTGTCTCTACTAAAAATACAAAAATTAGACGGGCGTGGTGGCGGGCACCTGTAATCCCAGTTACCCGGGAGGCTGAGGTGAGAGGATCACTTGAACCTGGAAAGCAGAGGTGCACCAGGGAATTCCTCTGATGGGCTGAAACGTGGGACAGCTTAGGATTGGGCTCCACCTACATGGTTTCTTCCAGCAGTTCGCTTTTGATCATTTTCCTTGCACAGTTCTTATGGCTGCTCCACTCAGAACAGCCACCCCTGAGGAGACAATTGGAGGAGAATGACCACGAACACGGCTCTGATTCTCGGAGTCTTTGCCCTGACCACCATGATAAGCCCCTGTGGAGATGAAGACATTGTGGGTGAGTGCACAGTTGAAGCATGTGGATTCAGAATTGTGAAAGAGAATGGCGGCCGGGCGCTGTGGCTCGCGCCTGTAATCCCAGCACTTTGGGAGGCCGAGATGGGTGGATCACGAGGTCAGGAAATCGAGACCATCCTGGCTAACACGGTGAAACCCCGTCTCTACTAAAAAATACAAAAAACTAGCCAGACGAGGTGGCGGGTGCCTGTAGTCCCAGCTACTCAGGAGGCTGAGGCAGGAGAATGGTGTAAACCCGGGAAGCAGAACTTGCACTGAGCCGAGATCCGGCCACTGCACTCCAGACTGGGCAACAGAGCAAGACTCCATCTCAAAAAAAAAAAAAAAAAAAAAAAGAATGACAAGAAACTGTGAATCAGGTTGTTGGCCTCAAGAGGTAGTCTGTGAAGCCCCAGCTCCTCTCAATCTGAATTGTTATGTTTATGAAGCCAAATCCCAGCCTAAAATCCATGCTTAGTTAGTAGACCAAAGTGAATTCCATAAGGTCCACCTGTCATTGAAGTGTTCACCAAGGGCATTATTTTCTTTCTAATGTCAGAACCATATAATATACTCCTGAACATTATTTGGCACTGATTTACAATAGCTGCTGGTATTACAGATGTTTCTCCAGATAGATTGCTTTCCTTTAACAGCCATTTATGATTCTACTACTCCTAACCTACTCTAAACTGTTTCTCAAAACTATTATTAATTTATTTTCATTGTGTCTGATTCCTTTGGACAACCAGGTCCATAAACTTTCTTTGCCATATAGAAAGTAGCATGTCAGGCCGGGCGCGGTGGCTCAAGCCTGTAATCCCAGCACTTTGGGAGGCCAAGACGGGCGGATCACGAGGTCAGGAGATGGAGATCAGCCTGGCTAACACGGTGAAATCCCGTCTCTACTGAAAAAAAAAAAATACAAAAAACTAGCCAGGCGAGGTGGCGGGCGCCTGTAGTCCCAGCTACTCAGGAGGCTGAGGCAGGAGAATGGTGTAGACCCGGGAGGTGGAGCTTGCAGTGAGCTGAGATCCGGCCACTGCACTTCCAGCCTGGGCGACAGAGCGAGACTCCATCTCAAAAAAAAAAAAAAAGAAAAAAAAGAAAGTAGCATGTCATATTCTTTCTTTCCAATATAATCTATATTTTCCAAGTTTGGGCTTGGGAGGTGAGGAGGACAAATTTTATTGAAGATTGTTGGAATTGGAGAAATTAAAATAATTAACTGACATTGAGTATGTGAATTCACTACTTTGATCTTCGTATTTCTCATATGTAAAATTAATTGTCCCATTGTTCTAAGAAATGCATAATCTAATAAAATAAGTATGCAGATGTGTATTTTAATGACAAAGAGCACATGGCAGCCTGGGAGGGGCCAGGGTCAGGACCCAGCCTGGGTGCATCGGTGGCTGCACAGTCCTCAGGTAGCTGCACCTCCTGCCCCCTCCTCACCGCCCTATGCCTGACTCACCACAGCTGCTGGGCATGGAGCATACCACCCATCCCAGGAGAGGGAGTTGGATGACCATTACCTGCTAGACATGCTCACCTACCTGGAGGCCTTCTGGGGCTGCATGTGCTTCACGCTGCTGGAGCTAGTGGGCTTGCATCAAGCTGTTATAAGTCACCTCACTCCAACCAATGGCTGCCCACGGACTGCCTGGGCCCTGCAATGGGTGTCCTCTATGAGTGCGCCTGGCATCTGCCCAGTGCCTCTGCAGCTGCGCCACCTATGTCCTCCTGGCCATGTTCCTCATCCACTACGTACAATGGTCCTTGTTTTCCCACTTCTGACTCCAGAAGGAAAAGCAGCGCCACTCTGTTCATGTATATTGGCATTCATGTTCTATACCTATAACGGCTACTGGCCAAGCAGGTACTTGAGCCAATATGCAATATGCTGATGACTGGGTAACAGATTTGGGTTTTCTAACAAGTTTTGTCTTGTGGATAATGGGAAGGCTGATAAACATCTCCATTCTGATCCTATCCTAAGAAATCTCAGAAAACCAGAGGAGGCTGGACACAAAATATCAAGAGGAGGCCTGTTTGAACATAAACTGTGGCCATCTACTTTGAAGAAATTGAGAGGCATTGCCAGAGGCATTGGAATCAGACCAACTCATCTTGAATAGGATCTGCGTAAAATGAGGCTGAGACTTGCTGGAATGCATTTCCAGGGGATTTGGCATTCTTAGTCACAGGATAAGATAGGAGGTCAGCTGGACTGCTTTCACAGATACCTTGCTCATAAAACAGGATGCAGTAAAGAAGCCAGACAAAATTCACCAAAACCAAGATTCAAGTTAGCAACCAAAGAGACCTCTGGTCTCCTGACTGCTCATTATTTGCTAATTATGATGCATTATCGTGCTAAAAGACACTCCCACTAGGACCATGACAGTTTACAAATGCCATGGCAACGTCTGGAGATTATCCTATATAATCTAAAAAGAGGTAATTTAATCTAAAAAAGGTAATTTACAGATTAGATGCCATCCCCATAAAGCTACCAATGACTTTCTTCACAGAATTGGAAAAAAGTACTTTAAAGTTCATATGGAACCAAAAAAGAGCCTGCATTGCCAAGACAATCCTAAGCCAAAAGAACAAAGCTGGAGGCATCATGCTACCTGACTTCAAACTATACTACAAGCCTACAGTAACCAAAACAGCATGGTACTGGTACCAAAACAGAGATATAAACCAATGGAACAGAATAGAGCCCTTGGAAATAATACCACACATTTACAACCATCTGATCTTTGACAAATCTGACAAAAACAAGCAATGGGGAAAGGATTCCCTATTTAATAAATGGTGCTAGGAAAACTGGCTAGCCATATGTAGAAAGCTGAAACTGCATTCCTTCCTTATACCTTATACAAAAATTAATTCAAGATGGATTAAAGACTTAAACGTTAGACCTAAAACCATTAAAAACCCTAGAAGAACACCTAGGCAATACCATTCAGGACATAGGCATGGGCAAGGACTTCATGTCTAAAACACCAAAAGCAATGGCAGCAAAAGCCAAAATTGACAAATGGGATCTAATTAAGCTAAAGAACTTCTGCACAGCAAAAGAAACTATCATTGGAGTGAACAGGCAACCTACAGAATGGGAAAAAATTTTTACAATCTACCCATCTGACAAAGGGCTAACATTCAGAATCTACAAAGAACTTAAACAAGTTTACAAGAAAAAAATCAAACAACCCCATCAAAAAGTGGGCAAGGGATATGAACAGACACTTCTCAAAAGAAGAAATTTATGCAGCCAACAGACACATGAAAAAATGCTCATCATTAGTGGCCATCAGAGAAACGCAAATCAAAACCACAAGGAGATACCATCTCATACCAGTTGGAATGGCGATCATTAAAAAGTCAGGAAACAATAGGTGCTGGAGAGGATGTGGAGAAATAGGAACACTTTTACACTGTGGGAATGTAAATTAGTTCAACCATTGTGGAAGACAGTGTATGTGGCGATTCCTCAAGAATCTAGAACTAGAAATACCAATGGGTATATACCCAAAGGATTATAAATCATGCTGCTATAAAGACACATGCACACATATGTTTATTGCAGCACTATTCGAAATAGCAAAGACTTGGAATCAACCCAAATGTCCATCAGTGATAGACTGGATTAAGAAAATGTGGCACATATACACCATGGAATACTATGCAGCCTAAAAAAGGATGAGTTCATGTCCTTTGTAGGAACGTGGATGAAGCCAGAAACCATCATTCTGAGAAAACTATCACAAGAACAGAAAACCAAACACCTCATGTTCTCACTCATAGGTGGGAATTGAACAATGAGATCACTTGGACACAGGGTGGGGAACATCACACACTGGGGCCTGTAATGGGGTGGGGGGAGGGGGAGGGATAGCATTAGGAGATATACCTAATGTAAATCATGCATTAACGGGTGCAACACACCAACATGGGACATGTATACATATGTAACAAACCTGCACGTTGTGCACATGTACCCTAGAACCGAAAGTATAATTAAAAAAAAAAAAGAATGTTCCCAAACTCTTGGCCTCTTGGCATGCATGTGTGCTCATGCACACGTGCAAGCACGCAGACACAGACACAGACTCACACACACAATTATCTGTAAATTCCCAGAGGCAGGGAAGTGTTTTGAGTTTCATGCTGATAAGATGAAGGTTGCACCTAGTTTTTGAAAGGACAGGAAAAATCTCACAAACAGCTAGGGAATTGTGAATGGAAAGCCTCCCCTAAAATGATCAATAAACTCAAGGCATGGTAATCATAAACTCATATAAGTTCATTGTCTTTTTTGTAGAAGTTCGTGCAGTGTCTGGCTTTCCCAAATCTTCTGTGGTCTTGGGTGTTTCCAACACTCTCATCTGCCTAGTGGACAACATCTTTCCTCCTGTCATCAATATCATTCGGGTTTACAATGGATGCTTAGTTCCAGGAGGTATTTCTGAGACAACCTTCTACCCCAAGAGTGACCACTCCTTCCTCAAGCTCAGTTACCTCATTATTCTCCCCTCCACTGATGATTTTTATGACTGCAAGGTGGAGCACTGGGGCCTATAAGAGTCACTCCTCAAGCACTGGGGTATATTTAAGTCCCATAATGGTGTATATATCCTCCAATTGTATCCCAGGTCCACATTGCCTTGCCTTATGACCTTTAGCCCTCATTGCCACAACTTCATTTCCCACAGTTGCAAAATTTTGTAATGATTGACTTCACTCGTCTCCCAAAGTCTAGGTGTGTTGTACACTTCCAAATGCACACACCAATCTCCTCATAGACACACAGTATCTTGTAACCCTATCTATTTCTTTTTTCTCAGAACCTGAGATTCCCACCCCATATGTCAGAGCTGATAGAAACCATTTGGTGTAAACCAAATCTGCACCCTTGGGTTGGCTGCAGGCCTCATGGGCATTGTGATGGGCACCATCTGCATTATCTGAGGTCTACATTCAGGTGATGTTTCCAGCCCCCAAATCGCCACATTATCCCGGCCCGCGGGATAGTCAGAGCAGGCCCTGGAGGAGGGGGTGGGAATTTGGGGAACAAGAGACACGAGAAATGGAGACAAGACAGTGCTCTGATCAAGTCTCGTTTAATGGCGGTAATGCACTGCCTTATATACACTTGGAGGGGAAGGGGTTGGGCTAAGGCGGAAATGATCTCATTGCCGAGGGCGTGGCCAGGTTGGTTTCGGTTTCTCTGGTCGGACGTCATGTTGCGCCTGCGCTGTTAAGTAACAACTAAGTAACAATTTTCACGCTCGCGGGAAAAGTGAGCGAAGAAGAAGCAGGAAGAGTGCCATCTTTAATGAGGTATTAGTACAGGGGAAAAAAGGCAAAGATAGGGAGAAGGTGTGGGGTGGAAATGAATATAGCTCAGGCGTTTAATCCTTAATTATTATTCGCTATGGCCGGGGCGTGCAGCTCCGGACAGGTCCCCCTTTTTATATTTTTATGACAAGAAAACCCCTCGGGAACTGCGCCTGTCTTAGGTTGGGTCAACTCACCCCCACCTTCTAGGCCCGTCATGGGATAAGGCAGCAGCAAGGGCGGCCCTCCTGTCTTAGGCTCCGATGGGGATAGTGTCCTCTTACCCGTCATTGACTGTCCAGTTCAGCACACAGGGGAGGTGGTCTTATTAAGATAAACAAGACTCACCATTTTCAGTCATCTCAAGGCGATGATAATGGACCTGTATAGGTTTGGCCTGGAAGGCCTCAATTTGTTGTCTGACAAATGCCATAAGCTTATTAAGGATTATAGGCCCGAGAGTGAGGAAAAGTAGAAGAGTGAGTAAAGGACCAAGAAATGGCAGGAGATAGGGGAGAAGTCCATCGAGTCCAGTCCATAGTGGATTGGCGGCCAGGCCTTTTCTGCGCTTTTCTAGTTCTTCTTGCAAAGTTTTTATCTTATCTCTGACGATTCTGGATTTGTTGGCGTAAAAACAGCACTTTTCCTGTAAAGCCAAACATATCCCTCCCTGTTCTGCCGTTAACAAATCTAGACCTCTTCTATTTTGGAGAACTACTTCAGCTAATGAGTCTACTTGGTCTTGTAAATCTTGTATAGTACTGGATAAAGTTTGTACATCTGAGATTAATTGATTGGATAATTTAGTATATTGGGTTAGTGAGACTCCTAGGCCTGTGGCTCCTGTAGCAAAAGCAGTGGTGATTCCTAGTCCAGCCAACAAGGGAATAAATTGTATGGCTCGTTTCGGTCTATAAATAAAATGTTCAATAGCGGGGATGGGGATAGGTTCATCTCCCGGGATGATATCAATGTCGGGGAGAAGAGTCGCCAGAACACAAAGCCCTGTCCAATTTGTAGGTAGATACGTATATGCCATGTTGTTTCCACAAACGAAAACCGAGCCATTTATAGCACACAAAGGGTTGGTGGCATTGATTATGGAAGTACAGTTGCCAAACACAACATAGCCTAAATCAATTTCTTTAGTGTTATTATATGATGGTGAAAAGAGGCAAGGGGAATTAGAAAACGTCATCGGTTGAACTAAGGGGGGGGGGTAATAGGACAGGAATTATTTACTAAGGATTCATTTGAGTAATTGACATAGGACAATGAAAGGTTAGGTATAGCTAAAGGAATAGGGGGGCCCATTTTAAGGCAAAGCCAACAATCGTGGGCTAGGCTTGTATTGGACATTTGAAGTAGATTGTAAGTAGCATTGAGGATATCAAAGGTTTGGGCATCGAGCTTAAAATTACCTCTAAGCTCAGGCAGGGCTAAAGGGTGATATTGAAGTTCAGGATAAGAAGCTTTATGAATTTCTTCTAATTTTTTCTGGACGGTTTTAATTCTTGCAATATCTAATGGGCCTCCTCCATCAGAAATGTGAATGGGGGCGGTAGTGCTCCAACAAACAGGCTTTCCTTTTTGGCTGTTACAAGGAGATTGTACAAGTTTATTAGTGGATCCTAATACTTGTACGTCATTGATGCCTCCTGTTTGCGTTTTCAGTAACGTGGCCGTATAATATGTTCTATTGCCTGATTTGCATTGTTGATAGGATGTATAACAGGAACTATGTACAGAAGATTGGAAAGAGCTACAAGGGCATTCTAAGAGCGGCCCGCTAGGTGAGGTATCTCTTGGGGTAGACTTACATTTCCATAACTGGTTTGGCATTAGGTAAGCTGTCTTGCCCGTGCAGGTCACCTGGGTGATTCTATCTGACGGAGGTTCAGATATTTGTCCCCCTCTGCAGTCACAAGGCTGGCCGTATTGTTTTCGTAATAATTCTCTTGCCTTACGAGGGTCACCAAAACCTGCATAGACTGTCACTATGTTATATAGAGCGATTATTCTCCAAAGGAATTTCATGTTAAGCTTCATTTTCTGAAAAACAAGAAAGAAAGAACTTCTCAGGGAGATTTATCTTCCCTGGACTGACAATGGTTATGATTTATTTGTCTTACCAATCTTTCAGGCAGCCATCTGGCTGCATCATTTTTTTGTGAGAAGATGCATACTGAGCCTCTTCCCCAAATTAAAACTGGATCGGGGCCATGCCATGAACTATCGAGTGGATCTTTCCATTTTACCATTGCAAACTGTTTTTGAGATTCAGGATGCCAGAAACGGTCGGCAGCCGATTTTCCATGACTGTCCAAATTTTAAAAATTAAGGATAAACAGGGCATGATTGAGTATGTTTCTGGGAGTACCCTTCACAGGGTACCAGCTCCCCCCTTTTAATTTTGTGATAATAGTTTTTAATGACAGATGAGCTCTTTCTACTATACCTTGTCCTTGGGGATTGTAGAGAATGCCTGTGGTATGTTTAATTTGTAGGGTATTACAAAATTGTAAGAAGGTTTTGGCTATATAACCGGGGCCATTATCTGTTTTGATTTGTTTGGGTATTCCTAAAATAGAAAAGCAGTGTAATAAATGAGCTATGACATGTTTAGTGGCCTCTCCTGTTTGGAGAGTTGCACTGATGAATCCACTATAGGTGTCTATGCATACATGGATATATTTTAGTTGACCGAATTCTAAGTGGTGAGTAACGTCCATTTGCCAAATTTCGTTGGGGATGAGTCCTCGGGGGTTAACTCCTAGATGGGGAACAGGTAAATATGTTATGCAGTTGGCGCATTGTTTAACTATTTGTCGAGCTTGTTCTCTGGTAAGTTTAAACATAAGTCTTAAGGTTTGGGCGTTTAAATGATGTAAGGCATGTGCTTTTTGCGATTGTTGCAAATTGTCTGTAGTGACTGTGGCTATGGTTTTTGTTGCCATGTCAGCTGTTGCGTTACCTTGTGTTAGAGGTCCCGGTAATCCTGAATGTGCTCTAATATGCCCAAGAAAAAAGGGAGTAGTCCTTTTTCGGATAAGTTGTTGACATTGTAAAAATAGGTTAGCTGTGTCTGAAATATGTTTAATTTGAGACACGGTCTCTAAGAGGGGTATTGAATGAGCCAGGTAGGCGCTGTCTGTATAAATGTTAAGTGGCTGACAAGGAAAAGCTGATAGTGCTGCAATTATAGCTTGCAATTCGACCAGCTGAGCTGATGTATAAGTGGTCTGGAATTTAACGACTACATTATTGTAAGTGTAAGCGGCAAGTCCTGTGGAAGATCCATCAGTGAAAATTAGTAATGCGTCATTGAGAGGTTCTTTACTGGTAATATGGGGAAATACAAACGCATGAAGTTTACAAAATTGAATAAGTTTGTTAGGTGGGTAATGGTTGTCAATCGCGCCAGTATAAGAAGCGCAAGCAATTGGCCAGGCTTCCGTATTTTGTAACAGCCAATGGATGCGTGATTGAGTGTAGGGCTGTATAATGGTAGAGGGTTCTATTCCAAAGTATTTTCTACTGTTTTCTCTTCCCAAGATAATTAGATCAGCTATGGCATCATAATAAGGCAACAAAACCTTTTTAGGGGAGGAGGGCAGGTGTACCCACATAATGGGATTGTTCTGCCAAAATAGGCCAGTAGGGGTTATTGTTGTGTTAAAAATAAGGAATATTAATGGCTGAGAATAATCAATACCGGTAACAAATTGTGTTGCAATGGCATGTTCTACCTGTTGGAGTGTTATTAATGCTTCTTTAGTAATGGACCTGGGGGATTTTGGATTAGAGTCTCCTTTTAATATATCGAAAAGAGGTTTTAACTCTCCTGTAGTGAGCTTTAAGTACAGTCGAAGCCAATTTATGTCTCCCAGTAATTTTTGGAAATCATTTAAAGTTTTTAAATGATCACGACGTATAACGGCCTTTTGATTAATGATTTTGGGTCCATTAATTTGGAAACCAAGATAAGTGTATGGATCTTGTAATTGTACCTTTTCTGGGGCTATTTGTAGTCCAGCTGCTGTTAACTCTTGTTTGAGTTGGGCGAAGCACTGTAAGACTTGTTCGCCAATTTCTCCTGCTATTAAAATATCATCCATATAATGTATAATATACATTTGTGCCCATGTTTTTCTGACTGGCTCTATAGCGGCAGCTACATATTTTTGACACAAGGTAGGACTATTGGCCATACCCTGAGGTAAGACTTTCCATTGATAGCGCTTCATTGGTTGTTTAAAATTTGTAGATGGAAGACTAAAGGCAAATCTTTTCTGATCAGCAGGGTGAAGGGGAATTGTAAAAAAGCAATCTTTAAGGTCAATAACGATTTTAAAATATTTTTGAGGAATCGCAACCGGTGAAGGCAATCCTGGTTGTAAGGCACCCATAAGGATCATAGTGATATTTACTGCTCTTAAATCTTGTAAGAGTCTCCATTTACCAGACTTCTTTTTAATAACAAAAATAGGTGTATTCCAAGGGGAATTACTTTCCTCAATATGTCCTGCTGCTAGTTGTTCCTGCACTAACTGTTGGGCAGCACTTAGTTTATCATTGAGTAAAGGCCACTGATCAACCCAAACGGGCTCATCTGACTTCCAAGTAATGGGGTCAGCGCACCTTTGGGGTGCAGGTATGTCAGTGGCCTGAGCTAAAAATTTCCAAACCCCTTTTTATCAAGTTGTCCTGAAACCAGTATAGGCTGTGGGATACCGTTCTCTCCTTTTCCAAGACCTTTACCAGGGGTGTATCCTTGAGTTAACATTTGTGCAGTAACTATATCATTTGGACTACACATTATAATTTTCATTTGAGAGAGCAGATCTCGCCCCCAAAGGTTAACAGGTAGGTAAGGGATGACAAATGGCTTAATGAGGCCTGAATTGTTTTTTTTACCTGTCCATGTTAGGTATTTAGAACTTTGTTTAGGATTACTGCTTTGTCCAATTCCTCTCAAGTGAGTTAAAGTTTCTGTAGTAGACCAATGAGAGGGCCAATCTTCCTGTTTAATGATAGTTACATCAGCCCCTGTGTCTATTAGTCCAGTGAATGCCTTCCCGTCTAACCATAAGGTTAGAGAGGGTTTTTGATTTGTAATTGGTTGCACCCAATATATATCTGATGATCCGAAACCTTTTATATTTCTATTAGAGTATTGGATATTATTATCTGTTTTAACCAAAGGTAGCAGGATTAACTGAGCTATTCTAACTCCTCGAGGGACAGTAATAATACTATCAATAGCTCTGGCCATAATTTTAATTTCTCCTTCATAATCATTATCGATAACTCCAGGGAGGACTTGTAAGCCTCTCATGGTGACACTACTTCTTCCTAACAGTAGCCCAAAAGTGTTAGGTGGTAAGGGTCCATATATTCTGGTATTTAAGGTTTGCGGTCCCATTTCAGGTGTTAGTATTGTGTGGGAGGTGGAACTGAGGTCCAATCCTGCACTTCCTGGGGTTGCTCTACTAAGTTTTGAAATGGATTGCTGTTGCTGGCTGGAACAAAGCTGACTGCCCCATATGCTTGTTTCGGGGCCTGAGGCTGGCCCCTCATCCCGTTTCCCTGCCTGGGGGGTAAAGGATTTCCTTGATTGTCAGTTTTAGATTTACATTCGTTTGCCCAGTGCCTTCCTCTTTTGCACCTTGGGCAAAGGCCTGGGATTTTTGCTTCTGGACTCTTATTTTGGTTTTCACAGCAATCTTTTGCAAAGTGTCCCCTTTTACCGCATCTAAAACATCCCCCTTTATCTTTACCTTTGTTAATGAGGAAATCTCTTACTGTTTGGCCGCTAAAAGCGGCGGCCATTGCTAGGCCTTGTTGATATGAGGGCCCAATGTCTGAACAAAGGCGAATGTATCCTGTTAAATCTGTTTTCTTTCAATAAGGTCTGATTGCCGCTTGGCAGGCGGGGTTAGCATTTTCATAAGCTAACTGTTTAACATAATCTACACCCGTTTCTGCATTTCCAAAGATTCTGCCTGCCGTGGTCATAAGTCTATGCACAAAGTCTGAAAATGGCTCATCGGGTCCTTGTTTAACCGCTGTGAGCGAGGCCCCTGGATCTCCTTTAACGGGAAGTTTTCTCCAGGCTTTTGTAGCAGCAGCCTGGATTTGTGAGAACAGTCCAGGGTCATATTGCATTTGGGCCTGAGTGTCTGCATAATTACCTGAACCAGTTAACATATCAAAATCCCAACCGTTTCCTGCCTGTTGATTTCTTTTAGCTGTATCTCTACAATTTTCAAAGAACTCTGACTTCCAAATTAAGTGGTCTCCCCCAGAAAGAACTGCCCTGACTAAGGTATTCCAGTCTGTAGGAGTGAGCCAATTCTCAGCTACAGATTCCACTATAGCAAGAGTATATGGAGCAGTAGCCCCATACTGAGAGGCAGCAGTCTTTAACTCTTTTATAATAGTAAAATCAAATCCAGTATGATGCCTCCAAGCCTGTCCCTGTTCATCTATGGTTTCCGTGACCGGAAAAACGTCTTTGGGGGAGGAGTCTTCTCTATGTCGGCTAGCAACTAACCCCCTCTTGGAACATGTTGTCCAGGCCGCTGAAGTGGGCGCAAGGAACCCTCCATAGTGTCTGAGTTAGGTATTTTTTCATTTCCTGTTTTTAGCTTTTGGAGCCTAATTATCAATGATTGATGTAACTCTTCAAGTTTAATCTGTTCTTCTAGTTGAGCAATTTTTTGCTTTAATTCTTCTTTGGGATCTATTGCTGCCATAACAATGGGCGCAGAAGCCTCATTATGTGTCTTATTATATGGGGGTGGGTATGAAGTAAAGGGAGGCAAATCAGTGTTGTGATATTTAGCCGCCTCTTCCTCTAAATCATCCCAATTTATATCCAATTGATTAGGCTTATTAATTTCCTCCTCCTTTTGAAGCATCTGTAAAATTGGGTATTTTTTTGGTTTGTTTTCGTGTGGTATTTCTTTATCTATTACAGAAGGAGACTTCATTTCCTCATGATCACTTTCGAGGGAAATGAGATCTTCCTCCGTATCTTGCAGAGGCTTTGCGAGGTTAGAGCGGGAGCTAACCTTTAAAATATGCTCTGTCTGAGCGACCGCAGCCATGACTTGCGGATCGGCCTCCTTCTTATCTATTAAATCTCTAATGAGGTTCCAATAAGAGAAGGCGGTTACAGGAATTTTTTCTGGCCCAAAAGCATTATAATAGTCCTGCAAACAATCCCCTACTCTACGCCATCTTTTAATATCAATAGTTCCTTCCTGTGGGAACCAAGGGCAAGTGTCTTTTACAAAATCAAAAAATTTAAACAAATCATTACCTTTAACCTTTACTCCTCGTATCTTTAAAGCCTCTTTTAATTGTCCTACATATATTTGATGTTGGCTTAATTCTTGTCCCATTTCGGACGCGTCACTTACCTTCGATCCTGATGCGGCAGGTTCCCGCGGTGATCGGAAGAATTTGACTCCTTTTGTCTTTGTTAGCGGTCGACCGTCCTTTGGCGTCCTCTTCCTCACGGAGTCCCTCGTTTCCAGGTCCCTGTTCGGGCGCCACGTATCCCGGCCCGCGGGATAGTCAGAGCAGGCCCTGGAGGAGGGGGTGGGAATTTGGGGAACAAGAGACACGAGAAATGGAGACAAGACAGTGCTCTGATCAAGTCTCGTTTAATGGCGGTAATGCACTGCCTTATATACACTTGGAGGGGAAGGGGTTGGGCTAAGGCGGAAATGATCTCATTGCCGAGGGCGTGGCCAGGTTGGTTTCGGTTTCTCGGGTCGGACGTCATGTTGCGCCTGCACTGTTAAGTAACAACTAAGTAACAATTTTCACGCGCGCGGGAAAAGTGAGCGAAGAAGAAGCAGGAAGAGCGCCATCTTTAATGAGGTATTAGTACAGGGGAAAAAAGGCAAAGATAGGGAGAAGGTGTGGGGTGGAAATGAATATAGCTCAGGTGTTTAATCCTTAATTATTATTCGCTATGGCCGGGGCGTGCAGGTCCGGACACCACATGAGTTATGGCCTAGAAAACAGGAAGGTGAGGACTCAGACATGTCATACCTGGAACAATATATCTGGAAGAAGTGAAGCTGGGAGTGGAGGATTCTCATCTTGTATATCTAAATGTGTCTGAAAAAGTTGTGGGCAAATTAGAGACTGGGTTGACCTTGAGACAGGAGCATGGAACTCACCAACCTCATGTGACTTTGTGCTTCAGGTAATCAGTCTTTTTATTATTATTTTTCATTTTTACTTTTACTATCATTTTTATGTTTTATTTTTTTATTTTTCTAAATTTTTTTCAACAAAAATTGTTTTTCTTTTTTTTTTTTAAATTATACGTTAGGTTCTAGGGTACATGTGGACAACATACAGGTTTGTTACATATGTATACTTGTGCCATGTTGGTGTGCTGCACCCATCAACTTGTCAGCACCCATCAACTCGTCATTTACATCAGGTATAACTCCCAGTGCCATCCCTCCCCACTCTCCCCTCCCCATAATAGGCCCTGCTGTGTGATGTTCCCCTTCCCGAGTCCAGGTGATCTCATTGTTCAATTCTCACCTATGAGTCAGAACATGCGGTGTTTGGTTTTCTGTTCTTGTGATAGTTTGCTGAGAATGATGGTTTCCAGCTGCATCCATGTCCCTACAAAGGACACAAACTCATCATTTTTATGGCTGCATAGTATTCCATGGTGTATATGTGCCACATTTTCTTAATCCAGTCTGTCACTGATGGACATTTGGGTTGATTCCAAGTCTTTGCTATTGTGAATAGTGCCACAATGAACATACATTTGCATGTGTCTTTATAGCAGCATGATTTATAATCCTTTGGGTATATACCCAGTAATGGGATGGCTGGGTCATATGGTATTTCTAGTTCTAGATCCTTGAGGAATCGCCATACTGTTTTCCACAATGGTTGAACTAGTTTACAATCCCACCAACAGTGTAAAAGTGTTCCTATTTCTCCACATCCTCTCCAGCACCTGTTGTTTCCTGACTTTTTAATGATTGCCATTCTAACTGGTGTGAGATAGTATCTCCTTGTGGTTTTGATTTGCATTTCTCTGATGGCCAGTGATGACGAGCATTTTTTCATGTGTCTGTTGGCTGTATGAATGTCTTCTGTTGAGAAATGTCTGTTCATATCCTTTGCCCACTTTTTGATGGGGTTGTTTGTTTTTTTCTTGTAAATTTGTTTGAGTTCTTTGTAGGTACTGGATATTAGCCCTTTGTCAGTTGAGTAGATTGCAAAAATTTTCTCCCATTCTGTAAGTTGCCTGTTCACTCTGATGGTAGTTTCTTTTGCTGTGCAGAAGCTCTTTAGTTTAATTAGATCCCATTTGTCAATTTTGGCTTTTGCTGCCACTGCTTTTGGTGTTTTAGACATGAAGTCCTTGCCCATGCCTATGTCCTGAATGGTACTACCTAGGTTTTCTTCTAGAGTTTTTATGGTATTAGGTCTAACATTTAAGTCTCTAATCCATCTTGAATTAATTTTCATATAAGGAGTAAGGAAAAGATCCAGTTTCAGCTTTCTACTTATGGCTAGCCAATTTTCCCAGCACCATTTATTAAATAGGGAATCCTTTCCCCATTTCTTGTTTCTCTCAGGTTTATCAAAGATCAGATGGCTGTAGATGTGTGGTATTATTTCTGAGGACTCTGTTCTATTCCATTGGTCTATATCTCTGTTTTGGTACCAGTACTATGCTGTTTTGGTTACTGTAGCCTTGTAATATAGTTTGAAGTCAGGAAGCGTGATGCCTCCAGCTTTGTTCTTTTGGCTTAGGATTGTCTTGACAATGTGGGCTCTTTTTTGGTTCCATATGAACTTTAAAGCAGTTTTTTCCAATTCTGTGAAGAAAGTCATTGGTAGCTTGATGGGAATGGCATTGAATCTATAAATTACCTTGGGCAGTATGGTCATTTTCACGATATTGATTCTTCCTATCCATGAGCATAGATTTGTTTGTATCCTCTTTTATTTCACTGAGCAGTGGTTTGTAGTTCTCCTTGAAGAGGTCCTTTACATCCCTTGTAAGTTGGATTCCTTGGTATTTTATTCTCTTTGAAGCAATTGTGAATGGAAGTTCATTCCTGATTTGGCTCTCTATTTATCTGTTACTGGTGTATAAGAATGCTTGTGATTTTTGCACATTGATTTTGTATCCTGAGACTTTGCTGAAGTGGCTTATCAGCTTACGGAGATTTTGGGCTGAGATGATGGAGTTTTCTAAATATACAATCTTGTCCTCTGCAAACAGGGACAATTTGACTTCTTCTTTTTCTAACTGAATACCTTTTATTTCTTTCTCTTGCCTGATTGCCCTAGCCAGAACTTCCAACACTATGTTGAATAGGAGTGGTGAGAGAGGGCATCCCTGTCTTGTGCCAGTTTTCAAAAGAAATGCTTCCAGTTTTTGACCATTCAGTATGATATTGGCTGTGGGTTTGTCATAAATAGCTCTTATTATTTGAAGATATGTTCCATCAATACCGAATTTATTGAGAGTTTTTAGCATGAAGGGCTGTTGAATTTTGTCAAAGTCCTTTTCTGCATCTATTGAGATAATCATGTGCTTTTTGTCTTTGGTTCTGTTTATATGCTGGATTATGTTTATTGATTTGTGTATGTTGAACCAGCCTTGCATCCCAGAGATGAAGCGCACTTGATCATGGTAGATAAGCTTTTTGATGTGCTGCTGGATTTGGTTTGCCAGTATTTTCTTGAGGATTTTTGCATCGATGTTCATCAGGGATATTGGTCTAAAATTCTCTTTTTTTGTTGTGTCTCTGTCAGGTTTAGGTATCAGGATGATGTTGGCCTCATAAAATGAGTTAGGGAGGATTCTCTCTTTTTCTATTGATTGGAATAGTTTCAGAAGGAATGGTACCAACTCCTCCTTGTACCTCTTGTAGAATTCAGCTGTGAATCCGTCTGGTCCTGGGCTTTTTTTGGTTGGTAGGCTATTAATTATTGCCTCAATTTCAGAGCCTGCTATTGGTCTGTTCATGGATTCAACTTCTTCCTGGTTTAGTCCTGGGAGAGTGTAACTGTCCAGGAAATTATCCATTTCTTCTAGGTTTTCTAGTTTATTTACATAGAGGTGTTTATAGTATTCTCTGATGGTAGTTTGTATTTCTGTGGAGTTGGTGGTGATATCCCCTTTATCATTTTTTAGTGCCTCTATTTGATTCTTCTCTCTTTTCTTCTTTATTAGTCTTGCTAGTGGTCTATCAATTTTGTTGATCTTTTCAAAAAACCAGCTCCTGGATTCATTGATTTTTTGGAGGGTTTTTGTGTCTCTATCTCCTTCGGTTCTGCTCTGATCTTAGTTATTTCTTGCCTTCTGCTCGCTTTTGAATGTGTTTACTCTTGCTTCTCTAGTTCTTTTAATTGTGATGTTAGGGTGACAATTTTAGATCTTTCCAGCTTTCTCTTGTGGGAATTTAATGCTATAAATTTCCCTCTACACACTGCTTTAAATGTGTCCCAGAGATTCTGGCATGTTGTATCTTTGTTCTCATTGGTTTCAAAGAACATCTGTATTTCTGCCTTCATTTCATTATGTACCCAATAGTCATTTAGGAGCAGGTTGTTCAGTTTCCATGTAGTTGAGTGGTTTTGATTGAGTTTCTTAGTCCTGAGTTCTAGTTTGATTGCACTGTGGTCTGAGAGACAGTTTGTTATAATTTTTCTTTTACATTTGCTGAGGAGTGCTTTACTTCCAACCATGTGGTCAATTTTGGAATAAGTGCAATGTGGTGCTGAGAAAAATGTATATTCTGTTGATTTGGGGTGGAGAGTTCCGTAGATGTCTATTAGGTCTGCTTGGTGCAGAGTTGAGTTCAATTCCTGGATATCCTTGTTAACTTTCTGTCTCGTTGATCTGTCTAATGTTGACAGTGGGGTGTTGAAGTCTCCCATTATTATTGTATGGGAGTCTAAGTCTCTTTGTAAGTCTCTAAGGACTTGCTTTATGAATCTGGGTGCTCCTGTATTGGGTGCATATATATTTAGGATAGTTAGCTCTTCCTGTTGAATTGATCCCTTTACCATTATGTAATGGCCTTCTTTGTCTCTTTTGATCTTTGTTGGTCTAAAGTCTGTTTTAATCAGAGACTAGGATTGCAACCCCAGCTTTTTTTTGTTCTCCATTTGCTTGGTAGATCTTCCTCCATCCCTTTATTTTGAGCCTATGTGTGTCTCTGCATGTGAGATGGGTCTCCTGAATACAGCAAACTGATTGGTCTTGACTCTTTATCCAATTTGCCAGTCTGTGTCTTTTAATTGGACCATTTAGTCCATTTACATTTAAGGTTAATATTGTTATGTGTGAACTTGATCCTGTCATTGTGATATTAACTGGTTATTTTCCTCGTTAGTTGATGCAGTTTCTTCCTAGCATCAATGGTCTTTACATTTTGCAATGTTTTTGCAATGGCTTGTACCAGGTGTTCTTTTCCATGTTTAGTGCTTCCTTCAGGGTCTCCTGTAGGGCAGGCCTGGTGGTGACAAAATCTCTAAGCATTTGTTTGTCTGTAAAGGATTTTATTTCTCCTTCACTTATGAAACTTAGTTTGGCTGGATATGAAATTCTGGGTTGAAAATTCTTTTCTTTAAGAATGTTGAATATTGGCCCCCACTCTCTTCTGGCTTGTAGAGTTTCTGCCAAGAGATCTGCTGGTAGTCTGATGGGCTTCCATTTGTGGGTAACCCGACCTTTCTCTCTGGCTGCCCTTAAGATTTTTTCCTTCATTTCAACTTTGGTGAATCTGACAATTATGTGTCTTGAAGTTGCTCTTCTCGAGGATTATCTTTGTGGCATTCTCTATATTTCCTGAATTTGAATGTTGGCCTGCCTTAGTAGGTTGGGGAAGTTCTCCTGGATGATATCCTGAAGAGTGTTTTCCAACTTGGTTCCATTTTCCCCCTCACTTTCAGGCACCCCAGTCAGACGTAGATTTGGTCTTTTCACATAATCCCATACTTCTTGGAGGCTTTGTTCATTTATTTTTCCTCTTTTTTCTCTAGACTTCTCTTCTCGCTTCATTTTATTCATTTGATCTTCAATCGCTGATACTCTTTCTTCCAGTTGATCAAGTCGGTTACTGAAGCTTGTGCATTTGTCACGTAGTTCTCATGTTATGGTTTTCATCTCTATCAGTTCTTTTAAGGACTTCTCTACACTGGTTATTTAAGTTAGCCATTCATCAAATCTTTTTTCAAGGTTTTTAGTTTCTTTGCACTGGGTACGTAGTTCCTCCTTTAGCTCTGAGAAGTTTGATCGACTGAAGCCTTCTCTCAACTCGTCAAAGTCATTCTCCATTCAGATTTGTTCTTTGCTGGCAATGAGCTGTGTTCCTTTGGAGGGGGAGATGCGCTCTGATTGTTTGAATTTCCAGCTTTTTCGTATGCTTTTTCCCCATCTTTGTGGTTTTATCTGCCTTTGGTCTTTGATGATGGTGATGTACTGATGGGGTTTTGGTGTGGGTGTCCTGTTTGTTAGTTTTCCTTCCAACAGTCAGGACCTTCAACTGCAGGTCTGTTGGAGTTTGCTTGAGGTCCACTCCAGACCCTGTTTGCCTGGGTATCAGCAGCGGAGGCTGCAGAAGATAGAAAATTGCTGGACAGCGAGTGTTGCTGTCTGATTCTTGCTCTGGAAGCTTCGCCTCAGGGGTGTACTGAGCCGTGTGAGGTGTGGGATGTTGGTTTGCACCTAGTGGGGGATGTCTCCCAGTTAGGCTACTCAGGGGTCAAGGACCCACTTGAGCAGGCAGTCTGTCCATTCTCAGATCTCCACCTCCATGCTGGGAGATCCACTGCTCTCTTCAAAGCTGTCAGACAGGGGCATTTACCTCTGCCGAGGTTTCTGCTGGTTTTTTTTAGCTATGCCCTGTCCCCAGATGTGGAGTCTATAGAGGCAGGCCGGCCTCCTTGAGCTGTGGTGGGCTCCACCCAATTCGAGCTTCATGGCAGCTTTGTTTACCTACTTAAGCCTCAGCAATGGTGGGCGCCCCTCCCCCAGCCTCACTGCTGCCTTGCAGTTAGATCTCAGACTGCTGTGCTAGCAATGAGGGAGGCTCACTGGGTGTGGGACCCTCTGGGCCAGGTGTGGGATATTTGCCTGGTGTGCCATTTGCTAAAACCCTTGGTAAAGTGCAGTATTAGGGTGGGAGTTACCCGATTTTCCAGGTGTTATGTGTCTCAATTTCCTTTGACTAGGAAAAGGAATTCCCTTCCCCCTTTTACTTCCTAGGTGAGTCGATGCCTCGCCCTGCTTCAGCTCTCGCTGGTCGGGCTGCACCCGTGGACCAGTGCCAACCGTCTGACACACTCCAGTGAGATGAAACTGGTACCTCAGTTGAAAATGCAGAAATCACCCATCTTCTGTGTCACTCACACTGGGAGCTGGAGGCTGGAGCTGTTCCTATTCGGCCATCTTGGCATGCCCCGCCCCCCTGAGGACTCATGATTTTTGAGTGTCCTTGCCTGGACATTGTTGTCTTTGGAGGTCATAACTGAACTAGAGTTCTAGAATCTCATCCCTTTCTTAGTTCAGTGTTTCCCACCAACACCACTATCCTACTCAATCAGAATTTGAAACACAAGTGACTCACAAATCTATTTAATTTTGAAAAATTAATTATTGAATTATAAGAATTTTGATATTTAGTTCATGATCAGTCTTCAGAAAGAGAAGAAGGTCGTAAGAGCTTATGAAAGTATTTATGGTCCAAACAGGGACAGCAGACAGCAGAGAGCAGAGCTCTCATTATCATGGTAATGAGCAAACTTTTTAGGAAATTTCTTGCAGGCAAGAATTTAGGAAAGACAAGAACAAGAGACAACCTGGCAGCCACCTCTCAGTCACCATGGGAGTCATGTCCTGATGAGTGACACAGCTGGCGGAAATGGCTCACTCACAGGCCTGACAGAAGGGGGACTGGGAATTACAGACAAGAGTAAAGCCAAGACAAGACAAGAAAGAGGTAACAGATCCCAGAAAGAGAAATGTTTGCAGTCAATGTGTGAGCCCTCTAGGGGAGAGAAGAAACAATCACACTAACCCCTGAAGAAACACAGCCCCTTCCTGCCTTGGGGCCTCTCTGCAGTTATCAGGACACTAAAGTTGAGCTTATGTCAACACCTGCTCCTCGTTACTTTTCCTGGTAACTGAGTAGAGATGGTAACAGGAATGCCTCATTTTATTGTGCTTTGCTTTGTTGTGCTTCTCAAATATTGTGGTTTTTTAAAAATTGAAGGGTTGCATCAAGCAAGTCTATCAGCACCATTTCACAAATAGCATGTCCTCACTTTGTGTCTCTGTGTCATATTTTGGTAATTTTTGCAATATTTCACGTTTTCATTACTATTACATGCCAATCTGTGATCAGTGATGTTTGATGTTACTGTTGTAATTGTTTTGGGGCACCAGGAACTGAACCCATATAAAATGAACTTTATTATTAGATGTTGTGTATGTTCAGACTGATCCACTGACCAGCCGTCCTCCCTCTCTTTCTCCCTCTCCTCAGGCCTCGCCATTCCCTGAGAACACAAGAACAATAAAATTGGGCCAATTAGTAACCCTACAATGGCCTCTAAGTAAAATCACTTGTCTCTCACTTTAAATCAAAAGCTAGACATGATTAAGCTTAGTGAAGAAGACATGTCAAAACCAAGATGGGCTGAAAGCTAGGTCTCTTGCTTTCAACAATTAGTCAAGTTGTGAATGCAAAGGAAAAGGTCTTGAAGGAAAGAAATTAAAAGTGCTACTCAAGTGAACATACAAACGATAAGAAAGTAAAACAGTCTTACTGCAGATGTGGAAAAAGTTTGAGTGATCTGGATAGATCAAACCAGCCACAACATTCCCTTAAGCCAAACTCTAATCCAGAGAAAGGCCTTAACTCTCTTTGGTTCTATGAAGGCTGAGAGATGTGAGGAAGTTGCAGAAAAAAAAGCCTGAATCTAGCAGAGATTGATTCATGAGGCTTAAGGAAAAAAGTCACCTTCATAATATCAAAGTACAAGATGATGTAACAAAGCTGATATAGAAGCTATAGCAATTTATCCAGAAGATCTAGGTAAGATCACTGATGATGGTGGCTACATTAAATGATAGATTTTCAGTAGAGATGAAACAGCCTTCTATTGGAAGAAGGTGTCTTCTAGGATTTTCAGAGTTAGAGAGAAGTCAATGCCTGGCTTCAAAAGTTCAAAGATCAGGCTGACTCTCTTGCTGGGGACTAATGCTGCTGGTGCCTTTAAATTGAAGCCAGTGCTCACTTATCATTTCAGAAATACTAGGGCCCTTAAGAATGATGCTAAATCTACTCTGCCTGTGCTCTATAAATGAAACAACAAAGCCTGGTAAAAGCACATCTATTTAAAATATAGTTGGCTGAATATTTTAAGCCTATTGTTGGGACCCAGTGCCCAGACAAAAATATTCCTCTCAAAATATTACTGCTCGTTGACAAGGTACCTAGTCATCCAAGAGCTCTGAAGGAGATGTACAAGGAGATGAATGTTGTTTTCATGCCTGCTAATGCAATATCCATTCTGCAACCCATGGATCAGGGGGTAATTTAAACTTTCAAATCTTATTATTTAATACATTATGTAAGGCTATTGCTGTCAGAGACGGTGATTCCTCTGATGGATCTGGGGAAAGCAAATTGAAAACCTTCTGAAAAGCCTTCACCATTCTAGATGTCATTGGGAACATTCATGATTCATGAGAGAAGGTCAAAATATCAACATTAACAGGAGATTGAGAGAAGCTGATTCCAACCCTCATGGATGACTTTGAGATATTTAAGACTTCAGTGGAGGAAGGAACTATAGATGTCGTGGAAATAGCAAGGAACTTGAACTAGAAGTGGAACCGGAAGATGTAACTAAATTGCTGCAATCTTATGATAAAACTTGAATGGATGAGGAACTGCTGCTTACAGGATGAGCAAAGAAAGTGGTTTCTTGAGATGGAATCTACCCCTGGTGAAGATGCTGTGAATGTTGTTGAAGTGGCAACAAAGGATTTAGAATATTACATAACTTAGTTGAGAAGGTAGCAGCAGGGTTTGAGAGGATTGACTACAATTTTGAAAGAAGGTCTACTGTGGGTAAAATGCTATCAAACATCATCACACGCTACAAAAAAAATTTTGTGAAAAGAAAAGTCAATCTATGCAGCAAACTTCATTGTTCTTTCATTTTAAGAAATTATCACAGCCACCTCAAACGTCAGCAGCAGCCATCAACATCAAGGAAAGAACCTTCTATCAGCAAAAAGGTTATAACTCACTAAAGGCTCAGAGGATCATTAGTATTTTTAGCTATAAAATATTTTAATTAGGGTATGCACTTTTTTGGACATAATGCCATTTTGCACTTAATAGACTGCTGTATATTGTAAACATGACTTTTATATGCACTGGGAAACCAAAAGATATGTTTGACTTTCTTTCAGTGCTCTCTGGAACCAAAATCACAAAATATCTAAAGTGCACTTTAGTCTGTTAAAGTGAACACAAAACATCAGCTTGAAGGGGCCAGTGGAAGGCAGAAGAGGATGTCTAAATGCTTTGGTAATGCACAGGTCATAGACTAACTGGAATGGTAACAACTGTAATTCCCTCTCATCTCACCTACTACCAAGTTCAGCAGCACTCTCTGCAATTTGGGGATATGGGGGCATCATCCAAGCCTCACTGAATGACTGATGCCACAAGTTGGGTCTTATTCTGAGGAATAATCCCTGAAGTTTCCTGCAGAAACTTTTCAGAATATTCCAGAATTTTTCCAGAATATCCCAGAGGGAATTCATGTTTCCTTGGCAATCGACATAGACCAAAAGTAAGGGAAAGTTATGTTAGTTTTTCAGAAAGTTTTTCTCATTTTTATCACACTTAGGAAACCCTGTCCAAATCCCACCCAAGACTATAAGAACCTCTCAGGAAGGCAACTCTAAAGAATGTTCTACAGAAAACAGAGGCATAAGAAGACTCTATTGTGAACATTTTCATGAATTCTTTGAGAACCCACACTCCCCTAGTTCAGAGCCCGGTGAGGGCTACTGCATCTCCATTCTCATGGAATTCTCAGTCACTAGGCACTCTAGAATACTAGCAGCTTCTTTCTTCTATGATCTGTTTTTTTGGAGGCTTGTTTATATATTCACTAATTCATCAAAATACAAAAACAGTCATTGAGTAGCAGTGCTGTAATAAGTACTCATACTTTGTTGAGTGTTATTAAAATAATGTGAAAACGATTACATTCATTATCTTCATAGAACTTACACTCCAGTGGGAGGAAAATACATATAATACATAATTCCACAAACATAGTTACAAGGTCTGAAACATTTATAAAGAAAAAGAATGAGGTAAAACGAGGCAATGTTGCACAGGAAAACCAGGTATAATTCGGGGGAGTTTAGAGGTGGCTTGAAGAAATGTATCTTGAGATGAAATAAGATAGTATATAGTATGTAAAGCACAAGGTCAAAGAGGGCAGAGCAAATGTTTGAGAAACTCTTACAACATGAAAGAGAAGATGAGAATAAAATAACATGAAAATAATCACAGATTTAATAGAGAAAGTTCATGTAACAGCAAACAAGTTTAAAGTCATTCTAATTAGAATTCTTGATCTGTAAAAGTAATAACAATGCTAAAAATGGAAAATTTAATAGAAAGATTGGAAGATTAAATCAAGAAAATCTCACAGTAATTTAAAAGGCAAAAAAAATGTAATACATGGTAGAAAAAATAAGATGGAGAACAGACCAAGGAAGTCCAACATCAAGTGACAGCTAGGAAGATGAAGGGAGAAAATGATCAGAACAAATAACAAGGAAAAATTTTCCAGATATAAAGGATTTAATTCTTTCATAGAATAGTCTTGTCAGGTATTTAGCAAAATTAACAGACTCACTTCTAAATATCTCATTTTCAAAATTTCAGAACTTCAGGTGTTATAGAAAGGTCATAAAATATTCCAATGGGGGAAACCAAAATGAAACAAGCTGACAACAGACAAAACACTTCTATTACTAAGATAATGAGAAAGTCCTTGAAGTTCCAAAGGGAAATTATTCTTTATTAATAAATGCAGACCTTTTCAAAGTCACAGTCAGGCATGGAGAAAGAATAAAAATACCCGAGGATGTGAAAGGACATAAAATTTACCTACCATGCAAAGTTTTACTAGAAGTTGACTAAGGATATGACCAATTGAGATTGTTAATCAGGAAATGGGAAGGTAAGGAATCCAGGAAAATGGGTTTAACCCAGGATCTCACTGAAAAGGGATCCTACTACAGCAGTTTCTTGGCAAGCAAAGAATACCTGACTACATAAGTGATATTTAGAAAGCAATAAACTTTTTTTTTCAAATTTAGAATTAAGCTGTGAGCAAAGCCCAAGGAATCTTATTGTTACAGCAGAATGTCAATATTTTCAGCTTTGACAATATTGAAAAAAAGATATAGATACCTCATTTTGGCTAGTGGAAGCATAAAGGAGAGGGGAAAGGGAGGGTAACAATGCCAATAACTTCATCTTCCAAGGAGGGGAAGAGACATGGCCCATACTTATAGAAGTCACAAAGATCAATATATTTAAATTACAATCACAACTGAAAAAAAGTATGTAAAATGACTTATGAATTACAGCAAGGTTTTAGAAATTGGACTATTATTTCAGTTACAAAAAAAAAATGGACTGTTATTCTTTGGCCTAACTAAGCTATTTGGAAGCTGCAAGAGCCCCTCAGAGTTGGTCCGAATTAGAGCAGGGTTTAAGGCTTTACCTTAACCCTGCAGTGCAGGTTTACCCCTGCACCGACCAATCGTTATAGGTGAGTTCCTCCTGGGAAGTGGAGTAAAATCCAATGAGGCAGCTTTCATCACCTAAGGCAATTACAGGGCATGACTGACAGCTGAGGGCAGTCAGCCAGCAACATTCCCAGAATAAATCGTTCAGTCTCAAAGGGAGGAGTTTAGATACAATGGAACAGCACCCACGACAGAAACACTGTTCTAGTTCCTGGGAATACATATACATTCATGTGGAAGAAAACAAACAGATAAAAGTTTTTAAAATTCAGCATCTATTTAAAAATTACAAATAGAACTACCACAGGATCCAGCAGTTCCACTTCTGGGTACAAACGCAAAGAAAATGAAATCTGTATCAAAGAGATATCTGCACTCCCGTGTTTACTGCAGCACTATTCACAATGGCCAAGAGATGGAATCAACCTAACTATCCATCAGCAGATGAGTGGATAAAAAAAATGTGGTGCATATACACAATGGAATACTATTCAGCCTTATAAAAGAAGGAAATCTTGTCATTAATAACACGGATGGACCCACTGGACATTATGCTAAGTGAAATAAGCCAGGCACAGAAAGACAAATACCACATGACCTCACTTACATGCAGAATCTTAAAAAGTCAAAGTTATGGAAGGGGTGGGGTGTGGGGAGAAGGAGAAAAAGAATGAGATGTTGGTCAAAAGGTACAAGTTTCAGTTGGAGAGGAAGAATAAGTACTGAAGATCAATTGTGCAGCATGGTGACTATAGTTGATAACAGTTGTCCCCTGGCATCCATGAGGGATTGGTTTTAGGACCCTTCCTGGATACCAAAATTTAAGAATGCTCAAGTCCCTTATTAAAAATGGCTTAGTTTTTGTACACACCTAAGTATATTTTCCCATATATTTTATATCATCCTTAGATTACTTATAATACTTAACGCAATATAAATGCTATGTAAATAGTTGTTATACTGTATTGTCTTTCAAGTTGTATTATTTTTATGTTGTATTGTATTTTATCATTTTTTCCAAATATTTTCAATCCCTGGTTGGCTGAATCAGAGGATGCAGAACCCACAAATACAGAGGGCCAGCAGTATTGTATATTTGAAAATTGCTAAGATGAAGTTTAAATACTTACACTACATGAAAAAATGAGTATGTGAAGTGATCGATAGGTTAATTAGCTTGATTTAATCATTTCATAGTGTATATGTATATCAAAATGTCACATTGTACCTTATAAATACTCATAATTATTTGTCAATTAAAAATAATTTAAATTTTTTGAAATGTAACATTCTTAACTTTTTCTTGTTCAAATAAAGTTTTCTGTTCTTTATTTTCAAAAACTTTTTTTGTTTAAAAATATCATCTCAATCATCTCAATTTCCATTAACTCAATTGATTCACCCTATTAACTTATGAACTCTCTTCTGAAGTTAAGCATTCCATAATTATCGGGAAGGGCAAAGCTAACGTGCAGTAAGATCTTAGCCCACAGTAAAAAGCAAATCTCAGTGGCGTCACTCAATAAGGAGACTTAATTCCACAGTTTCTCAAGTGCCTCAGGTTATAAGGAGTTTCCAACGTCTCATCGTGCATCTACTTGCAAGTTCCATTGGCTAGTATTAGTCAAATGATCCCAACCTAACAGCAGAAAAGACTGGGAAATGTAAAGAACCTTATGGCATGTTGGCAAGCACCATTGTCTCTGAAAGATATACTGATATTTCCTAAGGTAAGAACAAATGCTCACAACTGGCAGGTTGTTCTCTAGAACACCCATGCACTTTCCTCCAAGTTATATGCCTGCTAAGACTAAATTATTCTTGTTAGCAAACTTATTTATTAAAAAATGTACTTGTTACTTTAATTATCAACTAAAGATTATACTACCCAATGAAATCTGGGTGCAAAAAATACTTGTTTCTATGAAACTGTCAGTGGAAGAAAGGGAAAAAGACTTTGATCCTCTCATAACCAAAGAACCTTCCAGAATGTGTTCAGTGTGACAATGTTGAACTGAAAGAACATTCTAGAACCTGTGTTGGACCACATTAAACACAGTGACGGGCTGCATGCAGCCCGTGGTCTGAGGGTTGGACAAGCTTGTCTGCTTTAATGACAAACCCAGAGACTGAGATGTAGACCATCTTCAGGGCTAAGCCCATATCAAAGGGGCCACAGTGTGTGTAGTGACATCCCTCATAACCGGGAAGAAGGTGTCATCAGGAATCAAAAGGCTACGATGTCAATGATAAAGGGAGCTTAGACAAGGAATGAGATTGCTGTGAACAGGTACCCCCACTGAGGGACCCTAGAACCAAAAGAAGCTCCGCTGTTTGACCTGTGGGCTCCACAGGAAACAAACTTCCCCATACACCACTCCACTGTGAGGAGGCTCTGGAGGCTGAGGTGCTCCACATGGCTGGGGTAGACATCTGTACACTGGAAGTCATGTCCAGCATCAGAAGGATCTGGAAAATCCAGTCTTCTTTCCTAATAAGAAGGATGAGCACGCTGGCTGGCAGCATCCTATGCACAGGATGGTGTGTTTGGGAGGTGTACATGTTACCCAGGCTCAGACAATCAGAATCTTTCCCCAAATTATTAAACTCTGGTAGACACTCTAGAAACATATATAACAAAGACAGACAGACAGACACATACAAACACTCACACAAAGAGAGAGATGAGATAAGGTGTGAGGTGATAAGAGAGATGCAGAAAATAGAGAGATGCAAAAAGAGAAAGAGAAATAAATGCAGATAAATAGTGACAAAGGATTATAAAAATAGAGAAAGGCAATGATGCAGTGAAAGAGACACAAGAAGGGAGCAAAGACAAAACTGGAGAGAGACACACAGAAAGAACTACACAGGGACAAAGAGACACACAGAGAGGCGGATGCACAGATGGAACTATAACAGAAAGAGGAGACATGAAGATCTCATTGAATATCTGGAACTAGTCACTTCTGAAACCAACCTTCCTTGTAACATGAATCAAATATGTTTGGGTTGGGTGTCTATCATTTGGAACCCAAAATAGTATTTTCATTGCTGGTTATGCTTTCTTAAAAATAAGAATTAGTATTGATTGATGTGACTTGCCAGCCAGAATGTATTTGAAACATCAATCACTATAGTTGTCCCCAAACAATTCCACCAAGCTTACTTAGACAACACTCACCAAACCGGAAGTGAGGCTGGGATGTCCTAAGGCCATTGCACTGAACATCAATATTAAAGAACCATGAATGATGTGATGACTGAATTGATTTTCTACCTCTTCTGCCTACCCTTACTTTGCACCCCAAGATGCTTTCAGTGTCTTTTCAAGGTACAACCCTCTTTCTAGCCACGGTTTGGCTGGGTCACCTCAAGGTATGTTCCTTCACTTGGCAGTGATTTCCTACCTCTGCTCAATTAAGGAAGTTCCAAATACAGATAACTCAGAATCATGTTTAATTATGGAAAAAAGCACTAAATTCAGGTAAGTGATTTTGTCGTGCTTCTCTTGACAGGTCTGTCTGTGGAGAATGGAAACAGAGAAGCCCCTGGGGGCCTGAGTAGACACAGCTTGCAGTGCACAGGCAGAGGCTCTGGGTCAGTGCAGGAAGCAGAGTCACAGCCAGTGCCTTGGGGTGGTGATCACAGGAGGTGACCTGGTGGCTGCGTGAGAGCCACTGTAGGACTCTGACCTCAGTGGGACAGGGTGACACAGGCAGCTAGGAATTCTGGGCAGGGGCAGGTGGGCATTACAGAAGAGTGATAACCAATCCCAGACAAAAGTCTTCAGGAGTCAGTGCAGGGGCCCTGAAGAAGAGAGACGAGGCATGATCACCACAGGGTACCCACAGGCATGGTCAGCACAGGGACACACCCTCTCCCTGACTCCTCAGGTTCCTCTGCAGCATCAAACAGAGGATGCTGAGGTCCAGGGCATATCATCATCACATTCCCCAAGATCTGTGTAAAGGTAAAATCAGCTCATGAGGACACAGAACTTCAGCTTGATGCAGACACGTGGAGGTAGGGGAACAGCAGTTACCTTTCTGGGTAATATGAAGGGTTTGGTCTTTTTAGTAAATTGGAGACACTTCATTTCCACCACTAGCAGCCTCTTTCAGTCACTGAAAATGCCTACAGGCAGTAGCTAACAAAATGAGGCACAAAGTGGGCATCACCCTACTATCTAACATTCAAGATGTAGCTCTGTCCCCACATTTCCCAAAAAGATACCACCAAAGTTAAGGCCTGGTTCTGGGAAACAATCGCTGGAGATTCCTAGAAACTGGCAAACTTCTCCCCTAAGTCTTAACCCTCAGAGCAGCAAATAGGCCATGAACAGAGACCACTGTGCCCTGGAACATTCCACTCATGCTCTTCCCTTTCTTTTTTTGAGCTAGAGTCTAGCTCTGTCGCCCAGACTGGAGTGCAGTGGCGCTATCTTGGCTCACTGCAACCTCTGCCTCCCGGGTTCAAGCGATTCTCTTGCCTCAACCTCCCAAGTAGCCAGGACTACAGATTCATGCCACAATGCCCAACTAATTTTTGTATTTTTAGTAGAGATGGGGTTTCACCATGGCTCTTCCCTCTTATGCCTGTGCCCTCTCCCCTGACTGGATCACAGCTGAAATATTACCTGCTGGTGGAGGCCCTCGAGGTCCTACAAAAGGAAGTTATACAGAGAAAGGTCTTGTTAAACAACTACTCTCTCACCCCAAAAGAAAATGACCATTGTAGTTTAATTGGGGTTATATCCTCTTCCCTCCCATGTTCTTTAAGTCCTTAAGCACCCTAAGTTAAAATCCCCCAAAACAAAGGAAATTGTCACCAGAAGGTAAGGAGGCCGAGGCTCTGACCCTCTTAATGGAGGAAGCTTTTAGAAAGGAGTCAGTGAGACTGAATGAAAGAGAAAGTAGCATAGTGATGAGGAAATTATGGTGAGATATTTAGGACAAGAAGCTATTTTAAAAGAATTTTAAATCATTTTTCTTAAAATACAATCCTAATCTGATATTTTTCAAGAGGTTGCAATAATAATTTGAAGTGTTTGAAATGGAGTACCGGGAAATTTACTCTGGCCTCTTTAAAGAATATCACACTGGGACTGCTTTCAAGGATAGAACAAGTTATCCTGCATTTATATTGAATACATTAAGAATGTAGTGCATAATAAAAGCAAACTTTTAATCCAGTGGAATAGGAAAAATTACTAAAAATAGTGCTGGGTCAATTAGTGAGTTAGTGGGATAGTAAAAAGAGCCCATACATACACACATACAGAGATTATATTGAGGCAGATTAAAAGGCTAAATGAGAAGGAACTGAAAACTGAGGAGGAACTACCCAGAACATGCTTGCTAGTAACACCTCTTCCCACCCCCTTATGAATAATCATGTAAGACTCCCATAAAGGGAATTTCCCCAGTAACATTCAACACTGTGTCATCCTCACAAGCAGCCTGCCCTGAATCGTCTCTCGGGGTGTACTGTTGATTCTGCACCTAACTTTCAGCGTATCCTTTCTCCTTTGCAATAAATTGCTCTATGCTACATCTCCTTTGCTTTCAGAGTATCCTTTCTCCTTTGCAATAAATTGCTCTTTGCTGCATCTCCTTTGCTGTGTCTCTTGTTTAAATTCTCTTAAACTAAGAAGACAAGAACTGAAGTTTCATGAAAGCTATCAACAAAAATATATTTAAAAATAAATAGTTATTTTATTAAAAAGTGATGAGATGACTTCAAATAACAAAACAAAGAAAGAAACCATACAGGAAAGTACTCTTAGACTATACTAAGAAAGACTAAAGAATTAATATGTGAAAGGTATATCAATTTTAAGCATTCTGTTTATGTCAAAAGGTGCTTATGGTGCAGTATGTAAAACTTAAATAAGCAAAGCATGATGTATTAATTTTGTAGCCACTGTCATAATAAATTAGTAGAAACTTTGCAGCTTAAAACAACACCCATTTATTATCTCAGTTTTCTAGGTCAAAAGTCTAGGCAAAGCTCAACTGGGCTCTCTGCTTAGGATCTCACAAGACTGAAGTCACAAGCTGACATTATAATTCTCATTTGAGAATGAGTCCTCTTCCAAGCTCACAGAATTTATTTCCACGTATGACTGAGGTCCATGTTTTCAAGCTGACTATCAGCCATAGATCAGTATCAGCTCCCAGTGACCAGTCTTAGTTCCTTGCCACATGGCCCTCTACATCTTCAAAGCCAGTAATAGAGGGTCTTTCTTGTGTTTAACCTCCCTCTTCAAGAAAAGTTCAGTCCCTTTCAAGGGCTCATCTGATTAGTTCATGCTCACCTACAATAATTTCCTTTTCATAAGGCTAATTGCAGTCAGAACATAACCCAATCACAGTGGTGCTCATACCATTAAATTTGCTGGTTCCATCCATACTCAAAGGAATGGAATTTTATAAGGGTATGTACGACAGGGGGTGATAGATATTCCTGGGGGCCATCTTAGAATTCTGCTTTCCTTCTGACCTCTTCAGTCCTCTGGCCACCTGTAATTCATGTCCCTCTCAAATGTAAAATACATTAACCCCTTCTCAAGGGACCCCCAAAGTCTCATTACATTACAGCATCAGATCAAGTCCAATATCCTGTCTAAATCTTGTTAGCTCAAAGTCCAAATTCTCAGCCCCTTCATACCAAATTATAGGACATGAAGATGTGAGAATTAGGAATTTGACAGAATATCCGATTATAATTGCTGACAGAGTCATGAGATGAGTTTATTAATTCAAATCTTACCTGGGAACCAAGTGTATAAATGTCATTGAATCCCTGGGGATAAAGACAGGGAAGCACAGGGATCTGATGATATTTACAGTCACTTAACAAAAAAGACTAGGTGGCATTTTGTTAACCCGCACCTAACTTTGCTGACATTGAGAAGGCACACCTAAGGGAATAATTAATCATACCTACAGGACCCCTTCTTCACCAAGACAGAAATAAAAATGAAGTCATTATTATTGGTGTCTTTTGCACTCTACTTATTCATACTTCATACACTTACATACTATATACCAGAACACTAAAATTAATTTCATCTCCAATTATTGTATATTCTTTTTTTCTTTTTTGAGACAGAGTCTTGCTCCGTTGCCCAGGCTGGAGTGCAGTGGCATGATCTCGGCTCACTCTGCAACCTCCGTGTCCTGGGTTGAAGTGATTCTCTTGCCTCAGTCTCCCGAGTAGCTGGGGTTACAGGCATGTGCCACCACACCTGGCTAATTTTTGTATTTTTAGTAGAGATGGGGTTTCCTCATGTTGGCCAGGCTGGTCTCAAACTCCTGACCTTAGATAATCTGCCTGCCTCGGCATCCCAAAGTGCTGTGATTATTTCACATTCTAGATGTTGATTTTGCTGTGTTAATTAATTTCCTGATGATTGCAATAGAATACCTGAAACTGGGTAATTTATGAAGAATCAAAATTTATTTCTGGAGACTGGGAAGTCTAAGAGCATGGTGCCAGCATCTGGTGAGAGCCTCTTTGCTAGTGGGGGCCCTCTGCAGAGTCCCATTGTGGTGCAAGCCATCACATAGGAAGGAACCGAGAGGGCTAGCCTTGAGCTATCTCTTTCTCCTCTCATCAAGCCCTTAGTGCCCCATTGCCCCATTCTCATGACCTCATCTAATACTAATTACTTCTCACATGTCCCACCCCTGAAATATCATGGTCTATTTTCATACCCTTTTATACTGTTACAATAGGGATTAAGATTCTACATAAGGTTTAGAGGAGCAAACATTCAAACCATAGCATTTCACCTCTACAGCCCCAAAACTCATATTCTTCTCACATTCAAATACATTCATTTTATCCCCAGAGCTCCAAAGTCTTAACTTTCTCTAGTACCAACTCAAAAGTCCAAAAGTCCAAAGTCTCTATCCGTGAGCCTGAGAAACTAAAGCCATTTATCTACCTCCAAGATACAATGCTGGGACCGGAGAAATGGGCCAGAAGAAAGAAGTAACAGGCCTCAAGGAAGTCTGAAACTCAACAGGGAAGAGATTAAATTTTAGAGCTGGAAATAATATCTTTTGACTCCGTGTCCCTCATCCTGAGCACACTGGGGCAGGAGTTGGGCCCCCAAGACCTCAGGCAATCCTGCCCTCATGGCTTTGCTGGTTGCAGCCCACATATGATTGTTCTCATGGGTTGGAGTCAGGTGCCTTGGCTTTTCCGAGCTAGCATTGCACGCTGGTAGCTAGCTCTACAGTTTTGGAGTCTCGGTGGCAGTCCCACTCTCACAGCACCACTGGTGAGGACTCCCTGTAGCAGTTCCAACCCCACAGTTCCTCTCAGCATTGCCCTAGTAGAGGCTCTTGGTGGTGGCCCTGCCCCTGTGGCAGGTTTCTCCCTGGGTTCCCAGGCAGTCCGATACATCCTTTGAAATCTAGGTGGAGGTTTCTATGCCTTCCCACTAGTCTTGCATTCTGAAGACCTGCAGAATTAGCACACCACATGCGTGTGGACACTGCCCAGGCTTACTGCTTGTGCCCTCTGTAGCTACCATATGAGTCACATCTGGGACCACTTGAGCTATGGCTGGAGCAACCAGGATGAGGGAAGCACTGTCCTGAGGTGGCATTGGGCAGGAAGCCCATGGAGGACACCCCAGGCCTGCCCCCTGAACCATTCTACCCTCCTAGAGCTCTGGGCCTGCGACGGCAAGGGTAGCCTTGAAGATCTCTAAAGTGCGCTCAGTGTTTGTCTCCCATTGTCTTGATGAATATCTTCTGGCTTTATTCTATTCAAACAATTATCCTTATCAATCAATCCCTCCTTATCAATCATTCTTTCAGACACACCCTTGGTTTCCTCTGTTGAAAATGCTCTTTCAGGGCCAGGCTGCAAATTTTCCCAATCTTTCCACGTAGCTTCCCTTTTAATTATAAATTCCACCTTTAAGTTATTTTTACCTCTCACAGCTTTAATGTAAGCAGTTAAAAGTAGCCATGCAGCTGCCTGACTGCTTTGCTGCTTAGATATTTCTTCTGTCATATAGCCTAATAAAACTCTCAGATATAGACAGAATTCAGAGCCAAGTTTTTCACCCATTTATAACAAGGATGGCCTTTACTCCAGTTTCCAATTCCTTGTTCCTCAGATCTGAGACCTCAGCAGAACAGCCTTTACCATCAATATTTCTATTGACATTCTGGTCCTGACCACTCAAGCCATTGCAAAGGAGTTCCAGACTTTCCTAGTCTTCTTGACTTCTTCTAAGCCCTCACCAAAATCACCCTTTATCACCAGAATTGACATGTAAGGCAATACAGGCTTTTTCCAGCCTGCCCCTTTAAGTTCTTTTAACCTCTACCCGTTACCCAGTCCCACAGCTGCTTCCACATTTTGAGATATTTGTTATTAGCAACGGCCCAATATTTTAGTACCAATTTTCTGCCTTAGTCTGTTTCTTGTTGCTTGTAACAGAATGTCAAAAATTGGGTAATTTATGAAGAAACAAAATTTATTTGTTATAGTTCTGGAGGATGAGAAGTCCCAGAGCATGGTGCCTGTATCTGGTGAGAGTCTTCTTACTGGTGGGCTCTCGGCAGAGTTCTGATGAGGTGCAGAGCATCGTGTGACAAGGGGGCAAAGGGGTATAGCGCAAGGTCTCTTTTTCTCCTCTCAAAAAGCTCTTAATGCCCCACCCTCATGACCTCATCTAATCCTAATTACTTCCCAAAGGTGCCACCTCTCAAATACCATAGTTGGATTTACAGCCCTCTTAATACTATTTCAATGGGGATTAAGTTTCAATATAAGTTTCGGAGAAAATAAACATTCAAACCATAGCATTGTCCATCTCTTTTACTCTCCTCCTTCCTCTTCCTTTGTGTACTCCACTCTCCCTGTCAAGAGGTTTTATTTAGCCACTCCACCTCAGCCCATCAGGCTTCCAATCAAAATCCCAGTTCTTCAATGGTCATTCAGATTTATTGTCCTGTTGTAATATCTGGAACAATAACAATCTTCTCAGGACAGTTTTTTTTTATTTGCTTCAACTCCTTTTGGGAAAGTTATTCTGTGTCCTCTCACTTCCCTGTATCTATAGCATACAAGTGTTTGAAAACATTCTCCTCAACCTCCTTTAAAATCATGGGGAGCCCGGCCTTAGCTCCTAGCCAGAAGCAGAAAGTCAAAATTTGGCTCTCTTTCCTCCATGGAGCACTTTTGGTTTCTTTCCCACGTAGGAATTAAATTCCCAGTCAATAATGCCTACTTTCAGGCATAGAAGTCAAGACTTCAGCCCTACTCACCATATGCATATCTATCTTATTTGAAGTTCTCAGGAAGAACTTTTGTATCTACACTCATACTTTTTAATCCTTTTTAGTACATTGCTTCATATAGCTTTCTTGGTGGTGGTTGTACTTATTACAATATATACATATAACTTATCACAGTCTACTGGTATTGATGTTTTACCACTTTGAGTGAAGCATAGAGTCCATACCTCTAGTACCATTAGCATATTTTACCCTCTCTACTTTTTAAATGCAATTGTATTAAGTATTTATTCCACATACTTTTCCATCCACAGTTTGGATATTTGTCCACTCCAAATCTCATGTTGAAATTTGATCCTCAATGTTGGAGTAGGGCCAAACGGGAGGTGTTTAGACCATGGGGGCAGATCCCTCATGAATGGCTTTGTAGTAATCTCATGATCCTAATGCTTGTTTTATTCCTCACTGTCATCATTGATTCAACCATAGCTTTTATTTTTAATTTGCTTTTTGTTTGTTTGTTTTCTTTTCTTAACTACTATTTTAAGTTCAGGGTACATGTGCAGTTTTGTTACATAGGTAAACTGCGTCATGGAGGTTTGTTGTACAGATTATTTTGTCAAACAGGTAAGCCTAGTACCTATTAGTTATTTTTCCTGATCCTCTCCCTCTTCCCACCCTCCACCCTCTGACAGGCCCCAGTGTGTGTTGTTTCCCTTTATGAATTCATGTGTTCTCATAATTTAGCTCCTATTTATAAGTGAGAACATACAGTATTCAGTTTTCTGTTCCCCCATTAGTTTGCTAAGGATAATGACTTTCAGCTTCATCCATGTCTCGGCAAAGGACATGATTTTGTTTTTCTTTTTATGGCTGCATAGTATTCCATGGTGTATATGTACCACATTTTCTTTATCTAGTCTATCATTGATGGGTATTTAGGTTGATTCCATGTCTTTGCTATTGTGAATAGGGCTGCAATGAACATACACATGCATGTGCCTTTATAATAGAAAGATTTATATTCCTTTGGGTGTATACCCAGTAATAAGATTGATGGGTTGAATGGTATTTCTGTCTTTAGGTCTTTGAAGAATCTTCCACAATGATGAACAAAACCTCTGAAAGATATGGGATTATGTAAAGAGACCAAATCTATGACTGATTGGTGTACCTGAAAGAGAGGGAGAGAATGGAACCAACTTGGAAAACATATTTCAGGATATCATCCATGAGAATTTCCCCAAACTTAGCTAGAGAGGCCAACATTCAAATTCAGGAAATGTAGAGAACCCCAATAAGATACTTCATAAGAAGATTATCCCCAAGACACACAATCATCAGCTTCCCCAAGGTCAAAATGAAAGAAAAAATGTAAAAAAAAAAAAAAAAAAAACAAAAACAGCTAGAGACAAAGATCAGGTCACTTACAAAGGGAAGTCCATCAGACTAACAGCAGACCTCTCAGCTAAAACCCTACAAGCAGAAGAGAATGGAGGCCAATATTCAATATTCATAAAGAAAAGAAATTCCAACTCAGAGTTTCATAATTGGCCAAATGAAGCCTCATATTGAAGGAGAAATAAGATCCTTTTCAGACAGGCAAATGCTGAGTGAATTCATTACCACCAGACCTACCTTAAAAGAGCTTCTGAAGGAAGCACTAAATATGAAAAGGAAAGACTGTTACCAGTCACTACAAAACACCCTGAAGTGCACAGACCAGTGACACTATAAAGCAACCACATAAACAAGTCTGCAAATTAACCAGCTAACATCATGATGACAGGAGAAAATCCACATATGTCAATACTAACCTTAAATGTAAATGAGCTAAATGCCCCAATTAAAAGACACAGAGTGGCAGACTGGATAAAGAACCAAGATATATTGGTATGCTGCCTTCAAGAGACTCATCTCACATGCAATGACACATAGGCTCAAAATAAAGAGATGGAGAAAAATCTACAATGCCTTTTTTCCTTAACATTTTTTTACATTAATAAATCAATATCATTTTTCAAAATTAGTAGTTGCATGATATGTCCTTTCTATCTTTTACACTCAATCTCTGAAATGACTTTTATGCTTTAGACATATGTCTTGTAAACAGTATAATCTGAATTTGTATTTTTGCATTCAATTTGTCAATCTCTGTCTTTTAATCACAAGTCAAGTCTACTTGCATTTTACTGAAATTAATAACATATATGGACCTTTATATTATCTCAATTTTTCATTTCAGTCTTTTACATGATTTCAATGACTTTTTTCCTGTGAGTCCATTTCTATAACCCATTCTAGCATGTGTTTCAGGCTGGGATGGCAGGTGGATTCATTTTAACCTCTACCTTGAGATGTGTTTTCAGACTCTGTTAAGGTTTAGGTTGCTCATTTCTGGCATCCTCCTTCACATAAGAATTACTGATTCTATTTGTATTTTTTCAGCAAAACTTCTAAAAGTAATTATCAATATTCTTGAAATATTAACTTGATAGATTCTTGTAAAATCACATAGTCCATTGAAAATTATAGGGGTGCTCTAAACTATACCCCCTGGATAATCTCACCTGTACACAGTTTGAAAAGATGTCCTTTACAGCTAGAATAATGATACTGGTTAATACCAGAGGACTAATCTATGGGTAGATCATTTCAAAATTTACTCTGAGAGCTTAAAAGGAAATATATTTTGTTAAGCAAGAAAGTATATTTTCCAAGATCCAATTAGCAGTAAAGGCATCCTAATAATATCTAGGATCCTCACATGTGAAAAAAATAAACTAGGTTACAAAAGAGGACTTACATACACTTAGTTCTTGCAGGAGGAAAGGAACTGTCTGGACATTGCTATTTTATTCAAAATAAGTATAAGTATAAAAATCCGTGGTAGTAAATCTAATGCACTATTCTTACACGTGACACTAATAACCCAAGGAAAAATAATAAAATATTTCTGCTTCTTTTGAAATGAGTCTGTCATGGCCTGCATGGAAATTCACTACTGATAAGCACTTCTTTCTTTATCCCCTTACTCAGTTTTCTTCATTTGTAGCTTCTTAGCAAGAATCACAACCTAACACTGCATGTTATGTCTGTTTATTATGTGACTTTTTTATTTCCTGCTAGAATTAAAGCTCATAAAGGTAGGGACACATTTGCCTTTTTGACTATTTTATCTGGAATAGCATGTAGCACTAAGTAAGAGCTAAATAATTATTTGACAAATGAATGGATACATTCATTGATGAATTTGATGTCCAAATATAGGCTGTCTTTATTTAAATAAACCCATTATTTCCATGAGTCACTTGCTCCTCCTGCTACATGTAGAGAAAGATCATTCAGGATTTCAGTTGAGTTCTAAACACTTGGATAATTTCATAATCAGGGATCTTCAATTTCTCCACTTGGCGTTTTATTCAACAAATGGAAGTGCCTTTGGATATTCACACTTGATCTTCCAAAACCACGTCAGCTTTTAGAACAATGCTTCTAGATGGTTTTTTAGTAACCCCTCAAAGATGTGATTTCACATTTTTATCGATGTATAATTTTATTTAAACTTAAATGATGTAATGTTACTGTGTCAAATATTATAGAGAAAGGTGGCCATCTTTGCATATGCTATTTTCCATTTGAATTTCTTCTTCGAATTACTGTTCATCTACTTTCCAATATTTCAACTAGGTTATTTAATCCATTGATTTGAGTAGTAATTTATTTCTTCCTTTGTGTATATATGTTTTGAAAAATATCCAAATATACTTCATAGCTATGTTGCCCAAATTTTGTAATGCATACTAACAAATATCTACCTGTTATATCCTTTTTTAAGAAATATACTAAAATGTGATAACTTGTACTTTTCTCATCCCTCTTTGCTTTTCTAAGCAGTATTTATGTATTTCAACTTTTTTAAAAGTTTAAATATAATATATTTAGGTGTAGGTTTTTTGTGTGTGTTTTTTTAATACAGGGATTACCTACAGAGGAACTAAGCATAGTAATATAATAAAATTGCAAGAAAGATGCCAGAGACATATAATTTTTGGTGGTCTAAAATATCTACTTTCAGGTAATTAGGTAACTGATGTCTAAATTAATACCCCACATACACAAAGATACGCATATTACCGTTAAAAGTCATTGAGCTGGGGATAATGCCAGTGGAGGAAAAGAATGGCAAGAAGGGCTCTTGTTTTCATTAAAATACATCTCTATCATTTAATCCTCAAACTACATACAAGTGTCCTGATAAATTTAAAATTGTAAAATAAAATTTAATTCTTACTGAAACATCAAGAATGCTGCAGATGGTGGCAGAATGCTCAATGTGAAAAAGGATAGTGGCTTGCACTAGAATGACACCAGCGAAGTTTGTTTTAAGCATGTAATTTTATAGTGCCAATCTCTTACTTGTGAGAGCATGTAAAAGACTGAGCTCTTCAGTTCTCAAACAAAAGCAGACTTTTTAACTCCTGCTCCAGTCCTGCTTCATTGCTTCTCAAACATCCACAACCACATCTCAGATTGCATCACATTTTGAACACATGGAAGGAAGAATAAGGGAAATAAGAGTGGCTGGGTTACCACCCTCAAGGAATGCTGACCTCTCAAATCCAGACTTGCCAAGGGGCCAGGAGAGAAGGGAAAGCAGCAGCTCCCTTGAATTTTTAAAATGCAATGTCCCTACCTACTGGTGAACATGACCCAGTTAACATCCCTACAGCTGTCAATGTCTTCCTAGGTCATTGACTTCTAGTAGAATCAGTGTGCTTCAGCTCAGTTTTACACCAGAAGATAAACAAAATATAAATCCAAGATTTTTGCAATGCAGTGGAGGTCTCTGAGGGTGTTGCAATGAGAATTTTAAACACAAAGCTAGTTTTAAAATAACACCATAATTAGCAGTCCCTTCCCCCAGTATCTATCTACTCCTCACAGCTTCTGCTCATTGTCTTCTCTCCATTATCTCTTCCATCGCCCTATATAAATCTCCTCTTTTACCCCGCGTTTTCTGCCAACACCCTGCTTCCCCATGCGTTAAGTTAGCAGCCTTTTTTCCCTCTTGTTGTCTGCCTTTTGATATTTCAGATAAGAAATTCGTTTCTGGGCTGGGCGTGGTGGCTCATGCCTATAATTCCAGCACTTTGGGAGGCCGAAGCGGGTGGATCACCTGAGGTCAGGAGTTGGAGACCACTCTGGCCAACATTGTGAAACCCCTTCTCTACTAAAAATACAAAAATTATTCATTGATCATCTAGTTGGTGTCCAGCACTAGGTAATTCCTAAGTATCACTGAATTTTGTGATAACGCTGAAGATATGTTTGGAGGTTTCAGAAACCAGAAGAAGAACATGATTTGGCATATTTCTTCTTGTGACATGTATTTAAATTCTTGGGTTCTTATATTTAAGGTTTGACTGTAGCTGGGGGAGGGTGGGAGAGGGATGGGAGAAAGAAAATGGAAAGATATTTCCTGGAAAAGAAGATAATTGTCTAAGAATTGTTCATTTTTTCCTTGTCTTGACACTATGAGACACTGGGATATAATATAAAAGGTAACAGATTTTGAGAAAAATGCATTTGTCCCATAGTTGGAGAGTTTATTAAGTTTGTGACCCTCAACAAATGACATATTCTCTGTTAGCCTCAGTCATTTTAACTTTAAAGTTTAGGTAGCTTCCATTTGGTGGGATTAATATTAAGATGAAATAAAACTTTATATATGAGACCTACTAATTGCAGATTCTGACAAAGAGTTACAACAACAAAACTAAGTCCTATTATATGCTTCCACAGGGGACAAAATAGAGGCTGTGAAAAGTAGATAGTTGAGTAAAGCTCATTGAATTATTTAATCAGCTACCTCCATTCTCAACACATAAATCTTGCATAACCATTTAGAGGATGCTATCCTGAAAAAGATAATCAGTTTTACAGAGAAGTCTTGGTAGCTCTGAGGCTATTAATAACCCATTACTACAGTAACAACTGGAAGGTGAAACAGATTAATCAGAAGTATAGGTTAAAATAAAGGTTATCAGAGTTCTGGGAAATCTCTATCTATCCCAGAGAAGAATAAAGGATAATGAGTGGTAAAATACTTCATTTAAAAATTTTAAATTACCCACAAATTATCTCCCATTCACAATTGCCATAAATAGAATAAAATATCTAGGAATATAGATAACAAGGGAAGTGAAGAACCTCTTCAAGGAAAACTGCAAATCACTGTTCAAAGAAATTAGAGATGACATAAACAAAGGGAAAAACATTCCATGCTCATGGATAGGAAGAATCAATATCACAAAAATGGCCATACTGCCCAAAGCAATTTATAGATTTAATGCTATTCCCATTAAACTACCATTGACATTCTTCACAGAATTAGAAAAAACTATTTTAAAATTCACATGGAACCAAAAAAAGAGCCCGAAGAGCCAAGGCAATTCTAAGCAAAAAGAATAAAGCTGGAGGCATCACACTACCCAATTTCAAACCATAATACAGAGCTACAGTAACTAAAACAGCATGGTACTGGTACAAGAACAGACGCATAGACCAGTGGAACAGAATACGGAAACCAAAAATAAGACCACACACCTACTATCATCTGATCTTCAACAAATCTGACAAAAACAAGCAATGGGGAAAAGATTCCCTCTTTAATAAATGGTGCTGGGAGAACTGGCTAGCAATATGCAGAAGATTGAAACTGGACCTCTTCTTACACCATATACAAAAATCAACTCAAGCTGGATTAAAGACTTAAATGTAAAACTCAAAACTACAAAGACCCTAGAAGAAAACCTAGGCAATACCATTCAGGACATAGGCATGGGCAAAGATTTCACGATGAAGATGCCAAAAACAATTGCAACAAAAGCAAAAATTGACAAATGGGATCTAATTAAAGTAAAGAGCTTCTACACAGCAAAAGAAACTATCAACACAGTAAAAAGATAACCCACAGAATGGGAGAGAATTTTTCAATCTATGTATCTGACAAAGATCTATGATTCAGCATCTATAAGGAACTTAAATTTACAAGAAATAAAACAACCCCATTAAAAAGTGGGCAAAGGACATGAACACATACTTCTCAAAAGAAAACATACATGTGGCCATGAAACATATGAAAAAAGCTCAATATCACCGATCATTAGAGAAATGCAAACCAAAACTGCGGTGAGATATATCTCACACCAGTAAAAATGGCTATCATTAAAAAGTAAAAAAACAATAGATGCTGAAGAGGTTGTGCTGGTGGGAGTGTAAATTAGTTCAACCATTATGGAAGACAGTGTGGCAATTCCTCAGAGACCTAGAGACAGAAATACCATTTGATCCAACAATCTCATTACTGGGTATATAACCAAAGGAATATAAATTACTCTATTATAAAGACATATGCATGCATATGTTCATTGCACATATGAGAAGACATCTCACAATAGAGAAGACATGGATTCAACCCAAATGCTCATCAATGGTAAATTAAATAAAGAAAATATGGTGCATTATGCAGCCATGAAAAGGAATAAGATCATGTTCTTTGCAGGGACATGGATGGAGTTGGAGGCCATTATCCTTAGCAAACTAACACAGGAACAGAAAATCAAATATTGTATGTTTTCATTATAGGTGGGAGCTGAATGATGAGAACACATGGACACATGGAGGGGAAAAACACACACCAGGGCCTGTTGGAGGGTAGGGGATGGGAGGAGGGAGAGCATCAGGAAGAACAGCTAATGGATGCTGGGCTTAATACCTAAGTGATGGGATGATCTGTGCAGCAAACCACCATGGTACACATTTACCTATGTAACAAACCTGCACATCTTGCACATGTACCCCTGAACTTAAAAGTTGGAAAAAATATATTTAAATTACATTATATTTATCGAAATTATTATACTTATTGGTATAACAGTAACAGTTATCTTTTTTAGACCTTAATATGTGCCAGACACATTGTATATTAAAATATATTATCACATGTACTTTTCTTAACAGACTATGAGGTAATTATTATTATCTAAATTTTCAGATAAGGAAAACATCCTTCAGTTTGAGTACCTTGCCCAAGATCACAGCTCACATTTTGTTTTAATGATATACCTTAGATAATCAGTTTTGAAATTTACATAATACTTCAGTCATTTACACTAATAAGAAAAGTGTTTGAGCAAAATATTAAAAAAACAAAATTACATAATTTCAAATAATACAGCTTTTATTAATCCATTAAATACATTACAAGGAACCAGTCTAAGGACTGTTGATTGAATCAAAAGAGTGATTGTGACATTCTCTTTACAACTGTCTTGAAATTAATACAAAACACTAATTTATATCACATATTACTAAATATGAATTTAGTTAACAATGTATATTAGTTGATTCTGTATAAGTGCTTTCGAAATACTTATGATGTTTGAAAATTAGACACACATTGGTATTTTAATGCCCCAATTGCACCTCTCCAAATGGATTACTGAGTAATCTTTTTAATTTTTATTGCACAAACAGAATCTCAGGTAAGTTTCTCAATTAATTGATGCTGGTGATTAGCAAATAAACACCCTTTATGTTTCATATGTCATGTACAATTAAGGACCTGAAATGAATTGAGGAGAATAGAGAACCTGCATTGACGAGACATTCCCTTGCTACCATCATTGTAAGTATCCAGATAATTTGGGGGTTTATTATAGACATGGAAAAAGTATTTTGTATAATGAGAATCTTCCATGTCTGCCTTTGGTTTTGCTTTCTCCCTATTACCCTTAGTTTTATGATTTTCTGGTTTTTCAAACCTAAAGTGTTCACAGATCAATCTGAAGAATTCCATATGGATTCAACAGAAATTTACTAAATGCCTAAAATATGTTAAAGATTTAGATAAAATAACTGCCTCTGTTGTGTATGTTTATTTTGGAGGAGGAAATACGCTAAAAATTTTTTTTTAATCAAATATTTTACCAGCCAGTATGCATCAGTTACTCTCTAGGTGCCAGGAATATTACAGGGAAGGAAAATGGGCATGGACTCCGCTCATGGGGCTGAGATTCTAGTAGACATGACAAACAGTTGTCTTTTGTTTTCCTATCATGTTAAGATCTGGGAGAACATTCCAGGCAAAAGAGAGTGCAAGGCTCTAGAGGAGAGCATGAGCTTCCTGAAAGAATAAGAAGGCCAGTGAGGCTGGAACAGAACGGGTTGGTTGGATAATTGTAGGAGACAAGGTTGGACAGGTACACATGTGAGATATGGTAAGGAGATTTGATTTTATCCTAACGGTGATCAGATCGAATATCTCCATCCTAAAACTTGATTGTCACATTTCATAAAGACATACACAAATGTGAAATCTTCCAGTGAATTTTTTCTTTTTTTTTTCTAAACAAACTTTCATATTCTCAAAACTAAGGAGACAGCATCCAAGAGCAGAACCTAAGGAGAAGCAAATCAGAAAAAGGGAAATTAGGAAATAAGAAAGTTAGCAGTTTCTTTGATAGCAAGGGGAGGAATTAAACATTCCTGCATTGGGCTGGGCTTGGGGGCTCACCCTTGTAATCCCAACACTTTGGGAAGCCAAGGTGAGAGAATCGCTTGAGCTCAGGAGTTCAAGACCAGTCTGGGCAACATAGTGACAGCCCTGCCTCTACAAAAACTTTAAAAGGAAATTAGCCAGGCTGGTGGAATGTGCCTGTGGTCCCAGCTATGAAGGAGGCTGAGGCAGGAGGATCACCTGAACCCAAGAGGTCAAGGATGTAGGGAGCTGTGTTTGCGTCACCACACTCCAGCCTGGGTGACACAGACTCTGTCAAAAAACAAAAAAATCCTACATTGGAAAAATGGATAAATAACTTCTATTTTTACCTTACTAAAGTGGAAAACACGAAATACAAAGCTGTCAGCCGGCTTCCGCCAACAGTGATCTGATGATAAATGGTGTCCCCTCAGAATATAAGGTGTTCTTTGAACGTTCATAGGAATGATACCTAACCCAGATCACAGAGGGTGTTCATGTTCAGAGGACACTAAATTTGAGTCCCTGCATGGATCACACAAGTCTTCGCCCAAACTACCACTTGCAGGCTCACCTCTTAGCCCCACCCCTATGGAGAACACAGAGCCACTTGCATGCTTCCTGTCCTTGGGAACAGAAGAAACTTCAATTACGCGATGACTTTGTGCTACCTAGACCTCTTTTTCAGTCTTTGGCATATTCTAAACTCAGAGGCGACTTGACACAAATGGCAACAGCATTCGCAGCTTGGAGATCTTTTACCAGTGGCTGAAACTTGATCCAACAGCCTCAGCCGGTTCCAGCTGACTCCAGTCCTCTAGATGCTTCTCAACATCACCCTCACCTCCTTTCCTTTATTTAGGACAGTCATACCAAGAAATGCCTAAGAGAAGGGTGACCCTGAAAATGTCTTGACTCTGGGAGAGGAGCTTCTAACCACTCCACTCCACGTGATAATAAGCACAGTGTCGACAGGTGTGAGGACTGAAGCCACGAATGAGGGTGTAGGGGGCAGTCAAGACAAGCTCCCAAGGGAGCATGATCTGTGTAAATGCAGATTCTCTGGGTATTGTAAGATCCTTGAGGACAAATGCCAAGAAGACATCAACTTTTTTTATCAGGATCTTTCAGAGTCCATGCCTTGTGGGTAGTTATATGTGAATATCAGAATCGCCCTCCACTGCCAGAGAGACCCAAGGTTTAATCTTGTATCCAATTTGGAAACAAACAAAAAATGTATATGATGAAATTATTCTGTAGTTTTGCTTGTAGCAGCCTCAGTTATCTTAAATATTCCTCCAACACATTATTTTCTTTATTAACTGTTACTAACTGTGCCCATGGCATTCATCACTCCGACACTTTCATAATGGATTTTGAGGCTCGTACTGATTGATTGATTTATTAGTTTGTTTGTTTGTTTGTTAGAGACAGGAGTCTCACTGTGTTGCCTAGGCTGGTCTTGAACTCCTGACCTCTAGTGATCCTCCCACTGGGACTTCCAAAGTGCTCAGATCACGGGCATGCACCCAGTCACATTTTTAACCTATATAGAGATGGGTGTCGGGGGGAACTCCAAAGCATTTTTCCTACTGTCTTACACAGTTACTTCTGACATCAGGTATGTGGAGAATTGCCACCCCACACACCAAGCAATTCTCCAGCAGACACCGGCTGGGTATCCTCTAATTCATTTCAATTCTGACACTATTTACCTAAAAATAGCATCAGATCCCACAGATTGAGGGCTCAGTCATGCAAAATTGCCAGCCACCCCCCAACCCCACCGCCACCTTCAGATGCCAGTTGCTAGTAGGCTGTCACCTGTACTTCTGGCCATCCAGTTATAGACTGGAGGTTCCCACAAACCTCTCCTCAGGTTCAATTAATTTGCTAGACAGCAGCCCACAGAACTCAGGGAAACACTTACTTACATACACTGGTTTATTACATAGGATAAGACAAAGCATACAGATGAACAGATTGATAAAGAAATGCAAAACACATAGGACAAATCATGGGGGAAAGAGTGCGGAGCTTGCACGCCTTCTTCAAGAGCCTACCCTCCAGGCATCTTTCTGTGTTCTGCTATCTGGAAACTCTCCAAACTCTGTCCTTTTCGGTTTTAGTGGAGGCTTTGTTATATCAGCATGATAAGATGATTAAACCATTGGCCATGGGCAGTCAACTCAACCTTCAGCCCCTCCCTTCTCCCCAGAGATTGTGAGCGGGCTGAAAATCCCAACTCTCTAATCCTGCCTTGGTCTTTCTGGTGACCAGCCCCAGCCACCAGTCACCTCATGAGCATGCAAAAGACACTCTTATCACTCTGGAGATTCCAAGGGTTTTAGGAGCTGAAGGGCAGGAACCAGGGTCAGAGACCAAATATATACTTCCTATTATATCACAATATCACATACACTAACTTGGGTCAATCAGTTGCGTTAATTATTTGTGTATGATGTGAAGTACTCTTTTTTTAGTCACAAATTTATCTCTTTCAAATCACCAGGTAGGAAGTCAAAGGGAAAATTCTTTTTCTCACTTTTGGAAAACTAATGAATAAACTAAATTATTAGTTGCATGCTATTTCCACTTCTGTAAAAATGATATAGACCCTAGAGGCCTGTTAGGATTCATAGATGAACTTTGCAATGAAAAGCTGTGCATGTTACTTTTTATTAGAATGAGTATGGCTCCAATTTTTATGTGACTATCAAAAGAGAAATGTGGTTCTCTTCTCTAATTTCGAGTTTATCTAATAATGGTCCGTGAGCTCCTGTGACCTCCCTTTAAACTAAGGTACATCTCACCCCTTCAACCCATGCCTCTGTGTCCTGCTCAGTGATTCGCCATCTCCCTGTATAGGTGAGCAAACTCACCTACACACATATAGTCTTATTCTTGGAGCAGAGGTCCCAAAAGCAGAGGCACACACAAAAAATTCTGTGTTTAAGAGCTCAGGAGAGACAGGAGCCAAAAGAAACATTCTACCAGCAGCTAATGATTTGATTCCTGAAGGGATTTGCTTCCATGAATAAGAATACGAGTAGGTACTCTCAACGGTACTTCTTCCTTATCTGTAGGTACCTGAGATGACTGTGTCCTTTAAAGCTTCTGTGATGCTAGATGCGCCCAACATCATTTTCCGTAATTGAGTACCATAGCTTTCCCCTGTGATCCTCCAGCTCTATTGTGGGAAGATAGTCAGAAAAGCATCTTTTAAAGTAGGAATAAACTTCTTTTTACAGAATCAGCTCCCCTTCCTCTGCACTTGTGGCTTCCATAACTATAACAGAGAGCACTGAAGTCCAAAGAAACTACTGTGTATTTCCCTTTTGGGGCCCTGATGTCCTGCCCATGGCATTCATGCCCCCAAAATTGTTCCATGCCTCCAGGAAATTGCCTCCACATGGTGCCCACCTTTTTCCCTTCACTCATATTCTCAACGTTTCCAGAACCAGAGGGAGAGACAGAGACACAGGGAAGTTCTGACCTCAACACCACCTTTTCCTACAGAATATGTGGCACCTGTATTTTGTCAGAGAAGACAAACACTGGTTGTTGTCAGATTGGTAGGATTCATGGGCATTTCATCCTCATAATATGAGGTCGTACTCAGGCAGTGCCTCCTGGTATGAAGAAGCCATGTGAGTTACACCACAGAGGAGAGGAAGTTAGGGGTTTCAGATATGTCAAAGAATACGGAAGCTAAGTCATACTCAGAAGTTAAGAAGAACTTTGGGGAGAGAGGAAGTCAAAACACAGAAATGCATTCAAAAAAAGTTTGGGATGTAGAGGAGGATGGGATCACCGTGAGAGAGCCGTCCAATGCCCATGATAGTTCCTGTTACAGTAAGCCATGTCTTCAGATAGAGATAGAAAAGGCCACATGTATGCTTGCCCTGTATGAATGAGCACTGTTCTTTAATGAATGCCATCTCTTCCCCTCTTTTCAGTCCCTTCGTCCTCATTGTAATAACAAGACTGCTGGTGATGTGGCCATGCAGAGCTCTTGTCCGTCATGTTCTTTCCACCTCAGTCTTTCACTTTTCTCTATTTCTGCTTCTCCTGGGGCTACCTGGGCTCTCCCCAAGGGCTGCTCCTCACCACGCAGCTAGTTACATGGCCACCACCACCCTGCCAACTACGCAGAGGTCCTCCATCTCTCTGTGACAATTTTGATGAGATCTCTTTTTTTCATGGCATCCATCTTGGCAGTAGCAAGTTCATAGCCAGAAGTAAGAGGATTACATGTTGGGATGCACAAAGGAATTTAAGCTCCATTAAAATTCATGACCCAAATCATTGTTTATGCTTAACAGAAATAGCAGCAATAAGATTGATTGAGGCAATAAGATTGATCTCACGTACTAAAATAGAAGACCTATCATTTTATGGGAGGTAGTAGCCATGAATCCAAATCAAGCCTAGTAAGTAGTACATTGCCCAGTGTGCTCAGAATATGCATAGAGAGTTTAAATCAAGGTGTAAGAGTTTCCAACCCTTCTATCTGTATGGCCAAGCCCCATTCATGTTAGTGCTGGAAGCATTCTTCCTGGATCTCATTGGTTTCTCAGGCACTTTTTCTCAAAGTCTCCATTTAAAAACATTTATACAGAGTTCTGGTTTCTGCTTAGGGATGCAGAGAACTGGAAACAATGATGCTCCCTTGCAACAAGAAAGAAATCAGACAAGTTGCAAGATTGCAATTTTTTTGAACCCATCACAGAGCTGAGGTTGAGCTTCCAACTGGCTTGAAATCTAGGAGAGTTGTTGCCTGAGTGCTTGCTTACCTAAGGCAGGTACAGCTGGGCACTGGTAAGAAGAATTCAGCTGGAATCATTAAAACTTGACTGAGGTCAAATGTGGGCTGGAAAGAGTGCGGAGCCCCAGGGGCTCATGGGTATAGGGGCGTTCACACCTTTTTGCAAGCTCTTATCCAGGAACGCCAGTGGGTGTTCACAAATAAAAAATGGGAGAGTCCTGAGAAGGCATTCCGCATGCTTTTCAAGGAAAAGAATAAATAGAAGTTAAAGGCTTTATACATTGATGTGTACCAAATGAGTTAATTAGCAGAATATAAGGGAAGCAAAGACTTTTTACTATCTCGTGTTGAGAACAGACTACATACTCAAACCCTATTTCATCTGTCTTGTTTGTTTGTTTGAAGACGGAGTCTTGCTTTGTCGCCCAGGCTGGAGTGCAGTGGCGTGATCTCCTCACACTGCAACCTCCGCCTCCTAGGTTCAAGCGATTCTCGTGCCTCAGCCTCCCCATTAGCATGGATTACAGTTGCGCACCACCACACCCGGCTAATTTCTTTTCATATTTTTAGTAGAGATGGAGTTTCACCATGTTGGCCAGGCTGCTGTCGAACTCATGACCTCAAGTGATCTGCCTGCCTCGGCTTCCAAAAGTACTGGGATTACAGGTGTGGGCCACTGTGCCCCAGCCTCCTTCGTTGATCTATTATCATTCTTCTCTAATATTCTCAAACTTACTTAATCCATTAACATGATATATGTTGACATCTCATTAAATATGTCTCTATTTATAGCATACTAAACAACATGTGTGTAGTGTTATAAAATTTCAATTTATTTTATAAATATGTAACACTTACTGAGTGCCAGGCATTCTTCTACGCACTTAAACAGCAGACAGGCAGGGTGGCCCACGCCTGTAACCCCAGCACTTTAGAAGGTGGAGGCAGGAAGATCACTTGAGCCCAGGAGTTCAAGACCCTGTGGTTTCAGAGGCTGAGGTGGGAACATCACTGGAGCCCAGAAGGTTGAGACTACAGTGAACCATGATTGCACCACTGCACTCCAGGATGTGGGGCAGAGTAAGTGAGACCCTGTCTCAGACGAGAGAGAGAGAGAGAGAGAGAGAGAGAGAGAGAGAGAGAGAGATGCATATGCACACAACGATTACATAGTAGGGCTGTTTAAATTACTCATTCAGGCTCTGGCGTCTGTGCTCTAAACCACTATTGGTATGCTATTTCTGTCTGGCTGGTCTGGAAAGCTTCACACCACCCTTTCTCCCTTCCCTGAATTTCCGTATTCCCCCCAATCCGCATTATCCCTTTCAGAGTCTCGCAGGTTGAGGTGATGTGAGAGAGGAAGCAGAAGGGAAGGTTACGCGAGGAAAGCCCCTCGTTAAACTGGGGATTTTCACGGGGATTCAGGTGAGAGGAAGTGGAGAAAACCAACTTAAATTACGGTCTCGGTCGCCATCTGGTGGTGAAAGTCCACGTTACATCCTCGGAGCAATGGCTGGGAACGTTGTACAATAGAGCGGGACTCAAATTCTAAATTAAGTTTCTGAACTTTTTCCATCTGGAATTTTATTTGATGATTAATCTAGCATCGTAATGGTGTCCTTCGTGTTGACGTGAAAACTCAGTCTTCCTTCAGTTCATTTCCCGTTTATTAGGGATGCAAAACTCCAGCCACAGATGACCTACAACTCTGACTCCCTCCCCCGTTACTTTACCCTCCCCTCCCCCAGCACATTCTGGAGTCAAACCCTAAGAGTTACTCGTTCATCGCTGGGCCAGTGATGAAAACGAAGAAGTCTTCTGATGAAGCGAGACCCCGGAAGTGCAGCTTCAGGCAAAATCCTGAGCGAATTCTCTGCTGCCAGGGATGGTCCATAGGATCTTACTCTTAGAAATCACATAAGTAGGAGCAGTCAACGCTGAAAAGCAGAGAATGTGGTTTTCTGGTGGACACCAGAGGGAGACCAGGAAATCCTCTCACTTACAATCCATCAAGAGTAGTTCCTCCAAATTGAGTACAAAGTCTCTAAAGGCCAGCACAGACAAGTAAGGACTACAGCTGCAGCTCACCACCCAGATCAGAACATAAAAGGCAGGAGACCTCACGGCCTGGAGACTCACTAGAGCAAAATCTGCCATCCCAGGCAGGGAGGAGAATCAGGGGGAGGCCTGACATGGTGAGGCCTTGCTCCAAGTGGAGAAGGTGCATAAGCTTAACAACTTTGTTATTGCCCTGAGGATGTGATGTGGCAAAAGGGACAAGGATTGGATAGATTGTCTTACTGATGGAAGTTGGTAACAAACAAGGCAAATCAAAAAAGAAGCCATGAGATCCAGGGAACTGCTGTACAGGGGACATGGCTATAAAATGTTGGTATAGTAACTCATTATGCACTTGTGTGACAGACAGTGGCTGAATTCCAGAGACGGAAAAAATTAATAAGACATGGAGTCCTGCTTACCACCCAGGAGACATATTAGCAAACAAAGGGGCTCAGCAGAAGTGTGTGTAAAATGGAGACATTGAAGTCACAAACAATTAGGAAAATTTTCTAGAGGAAATGACATTCAAGCTGATCGAGGGCAAATGGAGAATGGCTTCCAAGTCTAACAAAGCACGAGAGGCCTGGACACCTGGACAGCCTTCAAGGGAAGTGAAAGTCATTCGGAATTGGTAAAATGGGCGGGGAACAGATGAAGCAGAGGGCTAGGGACGGATGCCTCACACACCAGGCTAAGGACTTGGGTCTTTGACCTGCAGTCGGTAGGACCAGCATGCAGACTGATGGTAAGGGAAGGGTCATGGGCAGCTTCATGTTTTAGGAAGACTCCTCTGGTGGGAAGAGTGGGTTAGAGGAGCACAAAATCGAAGCAGAGAAAGCAGGTGGGTGACTGTTAGAGTAATACAGACCAGACATGATAGGGCTCAAATGAAAGTAGGATCAGGGATCTAGAGAGAGGATCAGAGACATGTGAGGGAGCAGATGCGGCATGATGTGTCCTCATCCATTGTATATGGGAGAGAGGAGAAGGCGAGAGCAGAAGATACTTGGGAGACCAAGTGGTTAGTAATTCCAGTCATCGAGAAGGGACAGCTTAAGAGAACATTCCATATTAGATATTTTGTATTTATAGGGCCTATGGGTCATCCAGATGAAATTTTACTCTGTGTGGTAGATGGAATAATGCCCTCCACTGCCACCCTGAAATATCTGAATCTATGAAACCTGTGAATCTGTTACCTTACATGGCAAGAGGGACTTTGCATTGGTGATTAGATTAAGGATCTTGAGATGGGGAGATTATTCTAGATTAGCCAAGTGGTCTTGATGTAATCACATGGGTCCTTTGAAGTGAAAGAAAAAGGCAGGAGAATAGAAGAAGGAGATGTGATATTAGAAGCAAAAATCAGAGGAAAGTGACTGCCGGAAGGGGTCACAAGCCAAGGAATGTAGCCAGTCACTGCAAGCTGGAAAGGCAAAAAATAGATTATCCTCTAAAGCCTTCAGAAGGGGAGCACAGACATGCTAACACTTTGATTAGCCCTGTACAAGTGTTAAAAGAAAAACTTTGAACAAATTCAATTCAGCACCATTTATTAGAGCAAAGCACAATTCATGAATTGAGCAGCATACAGGACCAGAAGAGGTACAGAGAGCTCCACTCCACAACAGGGGCAGGCAATATTTATAGAGAGAAAAAGGAAGTGGTATACAGAAGTAGCTTGATTGTTTACATCGCAGTGTTTGCCTTCTTTGATCATGGTCTGATCAGTTGGCCACCTGTGATTGCCTGAAGCTTGGTTGCTGTGTTTGCCTGAGACTCAGCTATTTATTACAAGAATATGCCCTAAAGTTAAGGTACAATTTTCTTATACACTAAGTTAGATTTCAGTATACTATGTAGGAATTCAAAGTACAAAGACAGTTTTAGGCCAAATAATTTAATTTAATAGGACTCATTTTAGGCTTATAATTTCCAGAACTGTCCAACAATAAATTTTTGTTGTTTTAAGCCACTAAATTGTGGTAATTTGTTACAGCACCAATAGGAAACTAATATATCCTGTAAGTAAGAAGCAGTATAGCTCAAAGCTCAGGCTTGGGGGCCATATGGATTTGAGTTCTTATCATAGCTCCATCGCTTCCTACCCATATGAACTTGGGTGCGTTAATTAACCTCCCTAAGCCTCCATTTTCTCACTTGTAAAATGGGACTATTTACTAACATTTCTGTCCGGAAAGAGGAATGGGGAGGCAGTGTGGTCAGCTGTTTTGCATAACAAGCCTTGTAGAAATACGGATGCTCCCTGACTTAAGATGGGGTTGTGTCCTGATAAATCCACTGCAAGTTGAAAATGCATTCAAAACCCCTAACCTATCAAACGTCATAGTTTAGCCCAGCCTACCTTCAAAATGCTCAGAACACTTACACTAGCGTGGCTGACTGGGAGCTGTGGCTCACTGCTGCTGCTCAGCGTCAGGCGAGAGTGTTATAACACTTATCACTAGCCCAGAGAAAGATCGACACTTTAAATTTGAAGTACATTTCCTCCAGAATGTGTACTGCTTTCACACCGTCATAGCTGAACAATCTTAACTGGAACCATCATAAGTCAGGGGCCATCTGTATTTGATGTTTTAAACCATGTCACATATACTTTTTTAAAAAATGAAAAATAATCTTAAATATTAAAATAGGAAAATTTTGAAAAGAAAAAAGACCTACATTTTTATTTTCTAAAATGAAAATTTTGATAATTTAATTTTTAATCCCCTTCAAAAAGCTACTATGTTTATGAGATTTATAGAGAATTCTGTACAATTAATATTAAATATATTCCTACATCAGAATTTGTTTAATACAAAATCAATTATTTTAGGTTAAAATGTTAACACTCTTCTGCTAAATTATCACTGCGATTGTATAATGCTCAGGATATTGTCAACAGAGGAAATAGAAATTGACCTTCTTGCACAATAGTCAAAGAAAATTGACTATACAAGATTTTGGATGCTCGTTACACTGTTGACTCAAAACAATTCTAAACAACTCAATGTACCTGATGGACAGAATGTACTAAGAAATCAACAAAAGCAATTCATTTCTTACTTAGCTATATAAGCTAAGTAAGAAAATTGCAAATGCTGACATCAAAGGAAGATTTCCAAGCACAGAAATAAACTCTGATAAATTATTTCAGATTCAGGATGTTTGGAAAATAAATCAGATTGCCTTTTTCGATAATTCCTAAAGAATCACACAATTATGACTTTTGAATCTTTTATTAATGGAGGTTACAGCAGCCTAAATAACTTGAAAAGCAGGGTTGGCTCTCAAATGACATGGAGGGTTTGTTTTAGAGGAAATGTGTAACACAACAGGACTCTGAAGCAGGTGCTTTAAAACATAAGGACATGTACCCCTGTTGACAGAGGATGTATAAATATTGTGAGTCCAAATATGTAAGCCACTTGTTTAAGAAAAAAAGACATTAGGAGTATAAAAAGGAATCAAATGTAAGTGCAAACTCATAACAAATCTAAACTACATGAGGCATAAAGCCGAAATAAGTGCTTAAGTCGTTGAAATAGTATCACTTTATGTTGGAAACCTGAAAGGGACTAAATATATGACATAGAGTCCATATTTAAAGATTTCATGTAGGCATTAAATAGAAAGAATACGCTCATTTGACAACCAGTAGAAAAGGCAGTTATTTTTAAAAGCGTAATCCAAGTTAATAATGTACATATATGAGGTTTTAGAATACATAATTCAATGGCCATTCATGATAAAATGCTTAGAAAAATGCAAATAGAGAGGAGCTACCTCAACTTGATAAAGAGCATCTGCAAAAAATCTTACAGCTAACACAGTGGTGAAAGACTGAAATTTTTCCCCCAAAGATCGGGGACAAAGCAATAATGTCCACTCTCGCCATGCTTATTCAACATAGTGTTGGAAGTTCAGACAGTGTAATGGGCAAGAAAAAAAAAAAAGCCATGCAGATTTCAAAGGAAGAAATAAAAATGGATCAAAGACTAACATGTAAAACATAAAGTCATAAAACCATCAGGAGAAAATCTTCAGGATCTAGGGTTAAGCAAAAAGCTTTTAGACTTGACACCAAAGACATAATCCAAAACAGGAAAAATTAATAACGTGCAACTATTAGTGGTTTGTCTCCACCAATTTGTATTTGAGGTTTATGGGGATACTTTGACACTTAGTTTTGTTGAAAATGTTAAGATGTTGTATTAAATTATACTTTTTATTTTGATACAATGGTTGATTCACAGGCACTTTTAAGAAATATTGCAGAGATACCTCATGTACATTTTACCTAGTTTCCCCTAATGATAACATCTTGTAAACTACAGTAAATTATCAGTCTGGATATTGACGTTGATATAATTAAAATAAAGAACGTTTTCATCACTATGATATCCCTCATTTTACCCTTTTGTAGCCACAGCCACTCCCCTCCCGTGTCCACTTCTTCATTAACACAGCAACTATTAATTTCCATTTCTATCGCTTTGGCATTTCAGGACTGTTATATAAGTGGAATCATTTAGTAGACAACATTTTGCAATTTTTTTTCACTCAGTATAATTCCCTAGTGATTCATCCAGGTCGCGGTGCCTATATCCAGTTTGTTTATTTTTATTGCTAAGTAGTATTTCCTAGTATGGATATACTACAGTTTGTTTCCAGTTTTTGTCTGAATAAAGCTGCTATGAGCATACATGTGCAGATTTTTCTCTGAACGTAAGTCTTCATTTCTCTGGGATAAATGCTCAGGAGTGCAATTGCTGGGTTGTGTGGTAGTTGCATGTTTTGCTTTTAAAGAAAATGCCAAACTATTTTCCAGTGTGACTGTACTATATTACATTCCCAGCAGCCAAATGTGAGTGATCTATTTTCTCTGCATCCTCACCAGCACTTGGTATTGTGCCTACTTTTTATTTTAGCCATCATGATAGGTATATAGTAAAATCTCATTGTGGTTTTAATTTGTAATTCTCTAATGGCTAATGACATTGCACATGTTTTCATGTCCTTATTTTGTATCTATGTATCCTTTTTGGTTCCATATGCATTTTAAAATAGTTTTTACTAGTTCTGTGAAGCATCTCAATGGTAGTTTAATAGGAATAACATTTAATTATAAATTGCTTTGGGCAGTATGGCCATTTTAATGATATTGTTTCTTCCTATCCATGAGCATGCAATGTTTTTCCATTTGTTTGTGTCATTTCTTATTTTTTTGAGCAGTGCTTTTTAGTTCTTCTTGTGGAGATCTTTCACCTCCCTGCTTAGCTGTATTCGTAGGTATTTTATTCTGTTTGTGGCAATTGTGAATGGGATTGCATTCCTAATTTTGCTCTAGGCTTGACTGTTGTTGGTGTATAGAAATGTTAGTAATTTTTGCACATTGATTTTGTATCCTGAGACCTTGCTGAAGTTGTTTATCAACTTAAGAAGCTTTTTGGGCTGAGATGATGGGGTTTTCTAGATACACGATCATGTCGTCCGCAAACAGGAATACTTTGACTTCCTCTTTTCCTACTTGGCTGCTCTTTACTCTTTTCTCTTTCCTGATTGCCCTGGCAAGGATTTCCAGTACTATGTTGAATAGGAGTAATGAGAGGGGGCATTCCTGCCTTCTGCCAGTTTTCAAGGGGAGTGCTTCCAGCTTTTGCCCATTCAGTATGATATTGGTTGTGGGTTTGTCATAGATATTAATATGATGTTCTTATTAATAGATAATTATTAATTATTAATTAATTTTTAATAATTAATGATATTTAATAATAATTAATAGATAGTTAATTACCTATTAAGTATTATTAGTTATTATTTTTAATATTATTGATTAATTTTATTTATTATTATTAAATATTATTTAATATTAAATGTTATTATTGAATAATAATAAATATTATATTTATTATTATTCAATAATAAATATTGTTATTGAATAATACAATAAAATTATATTATTAAATATTATTTTAATATTATTAAAAATTTTGATAATATTTTTAATATTATTTAATATTAATAATTACCTATTGATTAATTATTGATTATTAATAGGTAATAATAAGATGCTCTTATTATTTTGAAGTATGTTCCTTCAATACCTAGTTTATTGAGAGTTTTTAACATGAAGGAGTGTTGAATTTTATGAGAAGACTTTTCTGCATCTATTGAGATAATCGTGGGTTTTTTCTTTAGTTCTATTTATGTGATGAATCACATTTATTGATTTTTATATGTTGAACAAACCTCATATCCCAGGGATAAAGCCTACTTGATCATGGTAGATGGGCTTTTGGATGTGCTGCTGGATTTGGTTTGCCAGTATTTTGCTGAGAATTTTTTGCATCAATGTTTATCAAGGATATTGGCCTGAAGTTTTCATCCTTTGTTGTGTCTCTGCCAGGTTTTGGTATTTAGATGATGCTAGCTTTATAGAATGAGTTAGGTAGGAGTCTCTCCTCCTCAATTTTTTGGAATAGTTTCAGCAGAAATGGTACCATTTCTTCTTCATACACCTGACAGAATTCAGCTATGAATCCATTTGGTCCTGGGCTTTTTTTTTTTTTTTTTTTTTTTTTTTTGGTTGGCAGGCTATTTATTACTGACTCAATTCCAGAGCTCATTATTAGTTTGTTTGTTCATTCATTCAATTTCTTCCTGGTTCAGTCTTGGGAGGGTGTATGTGTCCCTGAATTTATCCATTTTTTCTAGATGTTCTACTTTATGTCATAGAGGTATCCATAATATTCTCTGATGGTTGTATGTATTTCTGTGGGATCAGTAGTAATATCTCCTTTGTCATTTCTAATTGTGTTTATTTGAATCTTCTCTCTTTTCTTCTTTATGAGTCTAGCTAGCACTCAATCTATTTCATTAATTTTTTCATAAAACCAGCTCCTGGATTCATTGATCTTTTGAATCATTTTTGTGTTTCAGTCTCCTTCCACTCAGCTCTGATTTTGGTTATTTCTTGTCTTCTGCTAGCCTTGAGATTGGTTGACTCTTGGTACTCTGGTTCTTTTAGTTATAATGTTAGGTTGTTAAATTGAGATCTTTCTAACTTTTTGTTGTGGGAATTTAGTGCTATAAATTTCCCTCTTAACACTGCCTTAGTTGTGTCCCAGAGCTTCTGGTGGGTTGTATCTTTGTTCTCATTCATGTCAAAGAGCTTCTTGATTTCTGCCTGAATTTCATTACTTACCCATAAGTCATTCAGGAGCAGGTTATTTAATTTCCATGTAATTGTATGGTTTTGAGTGAACTTTTAGTCTTGATTTCTAATTTGATTGTGCTGTGGTCCAAGAGATTGTTAGTCATGTTCTTTTGCATTTGCTGAGGAGTGTTTTACTTCCAATTATGTGATTGATTTTAGAGTATGTGCCATGTGGCAATGAGAAAAAATGTATATTCTGTCTTTTTTGGGTGGAAAGTTCTACAGATACCTATCAGGTTCATTTGATCTAGAGCTGAGTTCAGGTCCTGAATATCTTTGTTAATTTTCTGTCTTGATGATCTATCTAATATTGTCAGTGGGGTGTTAAAGTCTCCCACTATTACTGTATGGGAGTCTAAGCCTCTTTGTAGGTCGCTAAGAACTTGCTTAATGAATCTGGGTGCTCCTCTTTTGGAGGTACATATTTTTAGGATAGTTAGACCTTTTGTTGAATTGAACCCTTTACCATTATGTAATGCCCTTCTTTGTCTTTTTTGACCTTTGTTGGTTTAAAACCTGTTTTGTCTGAAACTAGTATTGCAACCCCTGCTTTTTTCTGTTTTCCATTTGCTTGGTAGATTTTTCTCCATCTGTTCATTTTGACCCTATGTGTGTCATTGTATGTGAGATGGGTCTCTTGAAGACAGCATACCAATAGGCCTTGGTCCTTTATCCAGATTACCACTCTGCCTTTTAATTGGGGCACTAGCCTATTTACATTTAAGATTAGTATTCATATGTGTGGATTTGCTCCTGTCATCATGATGTTAGCTGATTATTTTGCAGACTTGTTTATGTGGTTGCTTTATAGTGTCACTGGTCTCTGTACTTCAGTGTGTTTTTGTAGTGGCTAGTAACAGTCTTTCCTTTCCATATTTAGTGTTTCCTTCAGGAGCTCTTGTAAGACAAGTCTAGTGGTAATGAATTCCCTCAGCATTTCCTTCTCTGAAAAGGTTCTTATTTCTCCTTCACTTTTGAAGCTTAGTTTGGCCACATATGAAATTCTGGGTTGAAATTTATTTTCTTTAAGAATACTGAATGTTGGCCCCCAGTCTCTTCTGGCTTGTAGAGATTCTGCTGACAGGTCCACTGTTAGTCTGATGTACTTTTCATTGTAGGTGACCTGGCATTTCTCTCGAGCTGCCAGCTGTTTTTCTTTCATTTCAACCTTGGAGAATCTGATAATTTATGCCTTTGGAATGATCTTCTTGTGAAGTATCTTACTGGGGTTCTCTGCATTTCCTGTATTTGAATGTTGGTCTCTCCTGCTAGACTGGGGACATGCTCATGGATGATACACTGAAATACATTTTCCAAGTTGGTTTCATTCTTCCCATCTCTCTCAGGAACACCAATGAGTCATAGATTTGGTCTCTTTACATAATCTCATATTTTTCAGAAGTTTTCTTCCTTCCTTTTCATTCTTTTTTCTCTATTCTTGTCTGACTGTCTTATTTCAGAAAGCCAGTCTTGAAGCGTGGAGATTCTTTTTTCCACTGGGTCTATTCTGCTATTAATAGTTGTGATTGCATTATAAAATTCTTGTAGTGTGTTTTTCAGCTCTATCAAGTTGGTTATGTTCTTATCTATACTGGCTATTTTATCTATCAGCTCCTGAATTGTATTATCATGGTTTTTAGCTACCTTGGATTGGGTTTCAATGTACTTCTGTAGCTCAATGATCTTCATTTCTCTCCTTATTCTGAATTATATTTCTGTTATTTCAGCCATCTCAGCCCAGTTCAGAATCCTTGCTTGAGAGATGATGTGGTTGTGTGGAGAAAAGAAGGCACTCTGGCTTTTTGAGTCGTCAAGGTTCTTGCCCTGATTCTTTCTCATTTATGGGCTTATTTTCCTTTAATCTTTGAGATTGATGACCTTTTTTACTTATCCTATTTGATGACTTTGAGGGTCTGATTGTGGTGTAAGGTGGATTCAGCCAACTGACCTCATTTCTGGAAGATTTTATTTGGCCAATATTCCACTCCCAACTCCTGGACTGCATGCTGTAATTCTTTGGGACTTATATGGGGCCCTGACTTTGTTCTGTGTTTCCTCAGAATTAGGAATCTGCTGTGATGAGGGGGTTGGGGGTGCAGCGGGAGTGGTGCAGTCCAAAGTGCTCCCAGACCACTGGTCACCACACTCCAATGAGTGGTGTCAGCCAAAATGTTTCATAGTACAGTGACAGCAGGATCTGTCCTTGTTTGAGTGTGCCAGCAGCAGCAGTAGTGGCAGCTGCAGCAGAGTACTAGTGGGTGCCAGGGTGCCCGCCTCCCTGCAGGCATCCACCACAGTGGCAGAGGCAATGCAGCTGTAGGAAGGGAAGCAGGGCCCCTGCTGGCAACTGTGTGTGTGGTCACACAGGAGGTGGTGTTGGCTCACGCGTAGGGCATTGGCAAATGCAGGTCTGTGTGCCTTTTCTGTGCAGGAGTGGTCACTCAGGTTGGGGAGGATCTGCTGTTCTCTGCACAGTGTTAGCACAGGGTGGGACGATGGAGGGAGTGGGGCTGGTTGACTCTGTGCCCACCAAGGCTCTGTCTACAATGGCGGTCATCAGGAGAGTAGTGGGGGGTGAATTGCACTCCTATATGCTGGTGAAGCAAGGAAAACAAAATCTACCCAGCAGACATGTACCAGCAAAGTGATGCGGGGAGCTGCTGTGGGCCCAGAGGAAGCTGCAGTGTTGGGAGGGAGCATGCAGGCTGGTGCCTGGTCATAGGGGCCTCCTCGTTGGAGCTCTCCACTCACTGATCAGGCATGGTCTACCAGTGTAGAAGCTATGGTGCAGGCCCACAGGGCACCTGAGGCTGCCCTGCAAGCAGATATGGCCAGGCTGGGGCCCCAGGAGAGGCCAGAAGACCAAGGGGTGCTCAGATAGAACCAGACCCATCTTATGGGCAAGACCACCCTATAGATTTCAGGACCAACAGTTCCCCTAGGGTTAATGTTTCCTGTGGGAGTAAGTTGAGCCTAGGGAAATGGCCATCCCTGGCCATGCTCCACTGCAGATGCTCCTGCACCGAATCCTCTAGGCTCCACAGCAGCTGGCTTGCTGCCCCTACCACTTCTCTAAGCAGTTCTCCCTGCCAACTCAAGTGTCCACGGTGGTCAATGAGTCTCCTCCTGCCATGGTTCCAGAGGTCATGGTGACAGTGGGTTGCTCCTTGCCAGTTCAACTCACCCATTTCCCTGGAGTCACTGGAGGACAGGAATGAGTCCGGATGTGCTGTAGCCCTATGTAAGGTTCCCAGCTTTCTCCCCCTTCGGCCCAGCTTCTATGTCTTCCCTCTGTCCACTCTAGGTGCCTTCTGTCTGAATATCTGTTAGGAGCACGCTAGTCATCTGGGTTCCTCGTTGAGAGCTGTTCCACCTGGCTGCATCTCGTCGACCATCTTGCCCTCCTCCCGACCAAGATACATTTCAATAAAATTTGTGGATACTAAAGAAAAAGAAAATACCATCTGGATACTCAGCAAAAGTAGCAATGACTTCTTATTAATTAGATTATCATCAGATTTTTTGATAGCAGTTATGTGAAAATATGGTAACTTTTTAAGATACTCAGCAGAAAATAGAATCAAGATTTTTATAGCCACAAAACTGACTTTCAACTATGAAGTATAAGAACTTTCTGGTGTAGATTGAATGTGCCTTCCCAAAACTCATGTGATGAAACCCTAACACCCAAGGTGATGGTATCAGGAGATGACGCCTTTGGAAGGTGATTAGGTCATGAGGGTGCAGCCCTTATGAATGGGATTAGGGCCCTTATAAGGGAGACTCCAGAGAGCTGCCTTTCCTTCTGCCACGTGAGGTCTTAGTGAGTAGATGCTGCCAGCAGGCCTTCACCAGATCCCTGCCAGGCTGACACACTGATCTCAGACCTCCAGCCTCCACAACTGTGAAAAATACATTTCTGCTGTTTTTAAGCCACCCAGTCTCTGGTAGTTTGTTATAGCAGTTCATACAAACTAAGATACTTTCCTAAGCCTTCCTGAGGCACCTAGCAGAAATAATTTCAAACAGTCATGATGACTACATCAGTAGTTATAAGTCTTTTGGATCAGGATTCCTTTTTATTCGTAAAACTATTGAGAACACCAAGAAACTTTAGTTTACATGGGTCATGTAAAGTGACATTTATATTAATTTGTTTATTTGTTATTAAATAACAATGACAAACCCATTACATGTTAACATAAACAACATACTTTTATGGAAAATAGCTGTCTTTTCCAGCACAAAAAATATAGTGAAAAAAAGGAATTATTTTACATTTGTAAAAATCTCTTTAATGTCTGGCTTAATAAAGCTAGCTTGGTTATATATTCTTCTACATTCAAGCTGTAACAATATGTTGTTTTGGCTAAACTACAAAAAAAAAAAAAATCTGGCCTCACTCTGATACACAATTGGAAAAAGAAGGAAAGTTTCAATAGCCATTTCAGCTATTGTAACTGTTCTTCCTTGATAAGACACCAAAACTCGAGAAATGGCAGATTCTTACAGGTTAGTTGCTGTGTGGAATCTGAAACCTTATCAATTAACTTTTCATACTCTGTTATGTTAAAATTCACTAGTCTATCTTTAAATGGATCTTTTCCTCTATGCATGACTTTGCAGTATCATGCATTGATTATTTGTAAATTATTGGTTCATGGGGTTATGCAGATCTTTAAAGTGTTGACATATTTTATTAAAATATTTTTAAACCATATTTGTTAATACCACCACCAAGCTCATCAGAAAAAATATTTAAGTAGTGAGAAGCTGTGGCACACATAAGTTTTCCAAACTTTTAATTTTCTCTTGAAATTCCAATTTCCACTGTCAATATTATTTTCTTTGATGGGATAGGCTCATTTTGTTCATTTTTGAGAAAATTTCTACCAAATACCCAAGTCTGAATAATCACAGAGTGCCTTTCGGTCATTCTTTCAAGGAAAATGATGACCCACTTTAAAAAAAAATGTTTAACTTCACTCACAACTCACGCAATTACACAATAGCTTTTCCATAGGACAACTGCCTTTCCATCACTATGCACCAGAAATGCTGCCTATTTTCTTACACTGATTATTAAACAGATGTGTGCTTGAGGTTTAAAACACAGTAAACTAATGATTTTATTGCTTCATCAAGGTCACTGGCTTTTGCTTTTTGTTTGTTTGTTTGTTTGTTTTACCGTAAGCTTATGGCAGTGAAGAACATGACTACCTGTACAACTTGGTGTCACCGCCTTGATTTGTGCTCAGGCATTAACAGTTTCACGTGACCACCATAGATTTCTGTACCACTATGTAAATAATACAGTGAAAAAGGCAAATAACATCTTAGTATTATTACAAAAATAGCTTGACTTCATAGGCCCCTTGAAGGGTCCCAGGGACCTCCAGGGATCCACGGACCACACCTTGAAAGCCACCACATGACAGGGATATCCACGTAAGGAATGATGGTGAGCGTTAAACATCTCTCTACTCACAGAACTAAGACTAATAAGGGAGCAAGTAGTCTATGCAGTGGTACAGGATCAATTAGTATAGATACAGTTCAATTAGAAACGGGGGGAGAACATAGGTAAAAACGGAGAACACAGGTAATAGGGAAAAAGTAGGTAAAAAGAATTTCAACCTTTTTCAGTAGCGATTTTGGTGGTTTTAGTATGAGGGTTATTATCCTTAGACTGCTGTCTGTGTTAACCCAGGAAAAGCAAATAAGTATGGACATTCCCTGCGTCCCTGAAAACCAGAGTTCTTGGTGTAAAAGAAAGGAGATGCAGATGTAATATAGAAAAGACTGACTTTTTTTTTTTTTTTTTTTTTTTTTTTGACGGAGTATTGCTCTGTCACCAGGCTGGAGTGCAGTGGCACGATCTTGGCTCACTGTAACCTCCGCCTCCCAGGTTCGAGCGATTCTCCTGCCTCAGCCTCCCGAGTAGCTGGGACTACAGGCACCTGCCACCACACCTGGATAATTTTTGTATTTTTAGTAGAGACGGGGTTTCACCGTGTTGCCCAGGATGTTCTCAATCTCTTGACCTCGTGATTCACCTGCCTCGGTCTCCCAAAGTGCTGGGATTACAGGTATGAGCCACCGTGCTCGGACGACTGATTTTTAAAAAATGTATACATGTATAAATGTTTTTTTCCATTGATCAGGCCAGACACAATGACCACTCCTATCTATTTAGGCTCCCCCACTGCCCCTCTCCCTGCTTTCTCTCCATGTCCTGACCAAAAAAATCACAGAATGCCTCTGTGACCCAGCTAACTGCAGGTTTTTCCCAGCAGACTCGAACCCAAGCCAAGGCCTTGAACACGCCCAGGCACTGATAAACGTATTTAGGTTGTTACTCTAAACACTGAAACTTTGTCCCAGCCCTGAGCCAGATGCCCTAAACCTTCATATAAACTCTAAACCCTAACCCCCTCGCTGCAGACATACCTAGGCAGAACATCCCTTTTCTCTTGCTGTCTGCGAGGACTCCTAAAGCCCTCTGAAGGTAAATTCCCCGAATAAATGCTTTGGACTGATCACCCTGGCATTTAGCGCTTCTTTCTGAGTCTTAACCCACACCACCTCAGGATGGTTTGAGGCACTTCCTTGTGGCAACTCCCTTGACGCCACTTTTGAGGTGACGCCAGCACAAAACACCCTAACGCTGGGTTATAGTCTTAAATGTAATTTCCCACTAAACTAAACCAGGGACTTCTGGAAAAATGGCTGCCTCCAGGTCTGGGCAAGACATGAACAGGATGAACCAGAAACATCTTGTCATCCCAGATAACAAAGAAATTATCAAAAGAACTTTGTGTCAAAAGAACTCCGTTTCATTTTTAGCCACTTGAAGAAGTTTTCACTCACCAAAAATATAGCAATAAGCTTTAACAAGCATAAAAATTGCAATAGAGTAAAACCTATCAAACATTTAAATCCTTCTGTTTATAATTATTTTAAGAATGAAAAGTAAAACCTGATTGGCCATCTATAGATTTTATTAGTAGTGGGAAACCAAGTTGTTAATTTGAAAATTGGTAAATAAAAGGAGAGTCGAACACTGATCCTGCCTTTCCACTGTACCACTGAGTAGCCCACTAGTAAATGAAGGGAACTGCCTCTTTGTAGCATTAATAAAGCATATAAATGAAGAAAAAATGACAGAATATCACCTTTCAGCAATCCCCAATAAATTAACAGACTAAGCAATTAGTATCAATGGTTGATAACATCACAAAAAGAAACAGGTGGAAATTACGTGTCTCATGGTGAAAGGCCACAACACCGCGTACAGATTTTCCAAAGGAAAAGATCGAACCAGAGACTGATCCAGGCTCTACCTCCAGATGCCAATTTGCAGGAGGCCCAGAGGGCAGAGGACGTGTTACACCGCACCGTGTGTACGCAGCCAGCACAGTCCAGAGTGTGGGAGACTCTACAGGTCAAATGGCTCGAGCTTTTCAACAGATTAATCATAAGGGGGAAAAAAGGTTGATGGGGGAGAAACCAGTGAAGTACAAGAGACGTAAAAGACAACTAAGCTGTGGCGTCCGGGAACACATCGCTGGGGGAATAGACTACAAAGACAAGAAAGAGGTCACAATAAAGTCAGCGTACGGTCACTTTTGAGGGGAGGGAGAGGCTATGATTGGCCTGACGTACACAGGGACTTCTGCTGGAGCTGACAAAGTCCTGTTCCTGGACTTGATTACAGGGGGTTTCTTTCAATCATTCACTAAACGGTACATTTTTTGTATCTCCATTTTATTTGACAACAAAAAGGTTTTTAAAAACAGTGAAAAGGAAACAGTGACTACCTGAGCATTTGTCTTCTGAAGACTGTGGAGACTGCAGTTGGAAGACAGAGAGCTTTGGAGATCATGACTTATAGGAATACGGCTGGACCACAGAAAAGTAAATGATTTGGAGCTGGAAGCAGTAAGGTCTTAGGGGAGTTTCTGGACAGTGTCCTTGGCAATGGGGATTAATGATATACACGTAGAAGGGAGAAGGTCAGATGGGTGGGAGATGCATGATCTCAGAACACAGAGCTCCAGAATCAGTTTAGGCTCCTCCAAGGATCAGGGAAGAGGTTATTCCCAGAACATTGACCTCATGGATGTCCTTTACCTCGCCCACGGCCCAGACTACTCATCACTACTTCAGGCTCCAGGGAGAGAAGCTTCAGTGAGGACCTCAGCATGGCTGAGGGAGCAGAACAGCTCTTGAGACCTGGAGGAACAGTGATGAGGGTCTCAGCAGGCAGCCTCACCACTCCCCATAGCCGTTCCAGAGACTCAGGGGACAGTCCCGTCCAGACAGCACCAGCCTTACTCCTCCCTACCCCCATGGCATCTCCTTCTGGCCAAAGAACCGGGAGAATGATCTGCCACTCAAAGACAAGGGAAAAGAGATATTACCTCATCACCAGACATCTGTGTCCTCACATATCCTGGAAAGAAATCGAGAAAAGAATGGATTGCCCCAATTAGGACCCAATATGATTATCCTGAGGGAAGAACAAATGACTGGCAATGTCAGCACTCTTCCTGCTTATCCTCTGTTTCTAGCTTCCGAAAAAAATTATCCCAGTGATCCCTGAGAGGTACAATCAGCTTTCCTTGCCTCAGATCATTGACGTTAGGGAAGGTGGGAGTGGGGAAGGTCTGGGACAGGCGGCAGGGCACTCCTCACAGGCTCATTACCTTTCTGAGCCCTAAGCTGGATGATGATTCCCATCAGAAGGAAGATTAGCCCAAGTGGGAAGGCTGCAATGCCACTCAGCATCTTTCTCCAAGAATATTCAGACTGAACTCCTATGGAAAACAGGTCTTAAATTAGTAAAAACATCCCAATATTTAAAGCATCTTCTTGAAATCCCAGAATCTGTACTAGACACCAAATCCAATGCTAGCTAGAGAAAAATAAATAAATTTTAAAATGGTTCTTTGAAACCAAAGTTGGCACCCATGGAGTTACCAGCCATCTGTTACTAATTCTTACAGCCCATAAGAATGCCTCTTGAATACTAAGACCAAAGAATTGGAGGACACGAGTTCATAGGGTTGGAAGCACATAATGAGGTGATTAGACCTCCTTGTTTCTTGGAAGATATGAGGATAGATATCTACCATGTTTTCTCCCACCCTAACCCAAGGACTCCGGTTTCTGTGACTGTCTCAGATCAAGGGAAAGAATAATTCATGCTGTGACCAAGATAAATGCAGAAGTGACACAGGCTCTGTATTGAGTCAGTATAGTCCTGAGTCAGGCCCAGAGAGTACTAGAAACTAATTCTCACTCCACTCCACAGAAACGGGGCTCAGTAGGCTGGAGTGATGGACAAGGCAGGTGTAGACATCTCCAAGTTCAGGAGTCATTTCTAGCATCACCACAGTCTGAAAGGTCCAGTCTCCATTCCCGATAAGGCCAGTGGACATGACCCCAGCTCTCTCCTCCTGCCCATTCAGGAACCACCTGATCTTGATGTCCCCTGGATAGAAGCCCGTCACAGAGCAGTGCAGCAGATTATGCTGGTGCAGGAGTGCGGTCCTCTCTGGGTACACTGTCACCTCTGGTTGCACTAGGAAGGGAGAGAAAAATGAGACGCTGTGGAAGAAAACCATCAAGCTGGGACAGGAGATTCTTTAGGGACCATCACTATGTCAATCTCTTTCCCAGATCACCCAGGCGAACACAAAGTATGGGCAAGTCTCAGCCCCCAGGCTCAGTAACGGGGTATGTCAGTGTCTGCCAGGAGGATTTAGACTTCTGAGGTACTCCCACGATTACTGCTTCTCTTTGAGAGTACACTAGCCCTCGAAGTCCCTGAGAACTGAGAACCCTGGGGGTCTGAGACCAAGATCACAGTGGCTGACTTGTGAGGATAATGCATCACAGCTGGGGCCAGAACATCTATACAGACAACCATTTATCCTAAAGCAGAAAATTGCTTACAAGGAAGAAGAGCTGTGGCCAGGTTCACATGGGGGACATTCCTGAGCCCCACCAGACCTCACCTTTTCTCCCCACAGTGAAGGGTGCGCCCAGTCTGTAGTTGTGTCTACAGACCCCATCCACGGCCTCTCTGCTCCTCTCCAAGAGATCCAGCCGGCTGTTCCACTGCTCAGCATCTGGCTGCCCCAGCTTCGTCAATGCCACAAACATCCCCACATCACTGTCGAAACGTACATACTCCTCCAAGTTAAAGATGAATCTGACCACAAACTGCACCTTTTCTGTCCCGTTGGTGAAGTAACAGTCAGCCTTTGCCTGAATCACAAAATCTTCTGGAAAACCAAAACAGGGACCATGAACCAGCCCCCTCCTCTGGGAAAACCCATGCCTGGTAAGTTACGTCAGACCACATGGATCTAAGAGGAGGCCTTTGACCTCAGAATGCTCAAAAAGCACAGTGTCAAGTGAGAAAAGAAACAGAATGTGATTCAACACACAATGATATTTACTAAATTTTAAAATTACATAAAGGGAAATAATGCTACATATTTCTAAAGGCCACTCTCCTACTTAGAGACATACCAGACATGTTTAGAATGGATTCTCTAGGGAGGGGAGAGAATGAGAATGGAGGCAACGGAAGAGAAGAGAGAGTCTTGTACTACTGCCAATAATTACAATGTGCTGTGAACTCACTGGGTAAAATTAAACCAATTCTATGCACTTAACAGCAACAGCTGCAATAAAAAGGAAATTCAAATGGGGTTAATAATGTAGGTAAGTCAGGAAGGACTTCCCGAAGAAACTGCATCTAAGTCAAGACTTGAAGGATAATTGCTATTAATATTGGGTTGTAAATTTACTTTCATTCCTAAGTTCAGAGGCCTCCTCCAACTCTGAACTGAGCCATAAGAATGACCTTCCTGGGTGAACCCCACTTATCCCTCACTCAGTACCTAATGTCAGATGAAGTTACAGCCTGCAGTTTCTCAGCATGTATATTCTTCTCTATTTCCTCTAGTAGTCTAAACCAGAGGGGGAAATATGAATTTTTCATCATCATTGAAAATCTGTGCTGATTTTTTTTTTTTCAGTTGTATTGTTTAATGGACATTATAGACTCAGGGCGGTTTCTCTTCTCTAAGAATGATGATCTCCCCCGGCCAGGTTTGTTCCTGTTTTGTATTTAATGAAACTAACATGCAAAGTGGATTCTGTTCTTAGCACATTACATCCTGTTTCTGCTCATTAATATGTGCTTTCATGGTCTCACATTGCTTCATGGTTGCATCGTCTGTCACCTGTGCTAGAAAAATAACAGTGACAAGTAACTTGTACCTGGTAGCCTGAGGACAAAGACAATGTATTCTATTCAACATCTCTTACTTCTCAAAACTGTTTAGTACAATTCTGACCATATAATAGTGGCTTAATAAATGACAGAAGGAGCAACCTTGGTTTCCAGTTTCATTTGTCCACATATACCCCAACTGAGGTTTCTTTCCGTGTCCTGACCGAAAAATCACAGAATGCCTCTGTGACCCAGCCAACTGCAGGTTTTTCCCAGCAGGCTCGAACCCAGGCCAAGGCCTTGAACATGCCCAGTCTCTGACTGAGGTTGATATACACAATAAGGACCCTAAACAAAACACAATGTTTCCCTCTTTATGCCTCCCTACCCCTCTTTAGTAGGTGACTCTAGTATATGAAGTCCATCCCATGCAAAGAGGGAAGAAGTACTTTTCGGCCAAAGGGCAGAACACTGCTCTTTGAAACCAAAAGCCACTTCCAGTCTGATCTGTGGCCTGGACTTACAAGGAAAGGCATCACTCCCCCATGCTAACTCTTGCATAAGCACTGGAAAAAAATAATTGCTCTGTTCTTACCTGGAGAGTCTGTGCCTTGAGTCATGGAGGAATCCAGTCTGGTCAGATTCACTAGCAGAGCCACCACCCAGGGGACCCACCCAGAACCCATTCTGGAGAAAGCAAAAAAATGAGATAGTAAAATCGTCAGCCTCTTCAGAATGGTTTCAAAAAGTACTCATTAAGAGTATAAATAGGTGTTTTTCTGGCTTCCCCAGGATTGGAAACTCCTCGGATTGACAACCAATCAAGATGGAAGAGTTTTGCATCATCAGGTACTGGGTAGGATACTTTCACAAAGTTGTGTCATACCACTCAACCATTGTTTGCCTGCAGAATCACTGATAGTAATTTAGGTATATTAAAAATGGGCTGGGAGAAGAAGCAAAAATATATATTCGACACATTATGGGGCCCTAGAAGAACTAAGCAGACTGTTTATTATGTATTCTTCTATTCCCTGGCCTGTTCTGACCAATAGGCCTCCCTCCCTATGGGGTGTTGACATTGCCAACAGGCAGTGTATAAATTAAGAAGGAATTAAGAGTATGTAAATTAAGCATTCTGAAGCATATGCCTCAAGAGGATTTAGTAAAGGGATTATCAGAGAAGAAATAGAAGACAGAGAGAACATTTGGAGAGTACGGTTTCCTATAAGCCAAAAGGACCACAAAAAAAATAAAATAAATAAATAAATAAAACCACGGAAAGAGAATTCTCAAATAATAAAATTCTGCAAAAAGGCTCACCAGGATACAATATAAGAGAGCATTAATGTGTTTTATGATTAGTAGGGCACCAATAACCTTCAAGAGGACAGCAGAGTGTTAAAGGTAGAAGCCATATTTCAAAAGACTGAATTGGAAACAAGAAAACAAAAGGAGCAGATTAAAAGAGTCTTTCAAGAATTTTGAAAGTGAAAACAAAGAAAAATGGGATACACTTGAGAAAAAACAACACCAAGAAAAAATACTTTTCTTGGGTTATTTAAATTGACACGTAATAATTGTACATATTTATGGGGTACAGCATGATGTTTCAACACACGTATACATTGTGTAGTGATTAAATCAGGGTAATTGGTATGTGATATATATACATGATGGAATACTCTTCAGCCATAAAAAAAAGCATGAAATCCTGTCATTTGCAACAACATGAGTGAACCTGGAGGGCCCTATGTTAAGTGAAATAAACCAAGAACAGAAGGACAATATTACGTGATTTCACTCTTATGTGGAATCTAAAAAAGTTGACCTCATCGAAGTAAAGAGTACATTAGTAGTTACCAGAGGCTGGGGAGTCAGGGGTAGAAATGGGTAGAGGTTGGTAACGAGTACAAAGTTACAGTGAGACAGAAAGAATGAGTTCTGGTGTTCTGGAAAAACAAACTTTTAAGACAGAAGAGATCTTAGCAAGGTTCCAAGTGAAGTGGAAGGCATCTGTAGAAAAGAGGAACTGAAGATAAAAAAGAAAAGAAAGGGACAATTTTCTTCAAAATGCTGTGGTCTGAATATCACTCAAAATTCATGTGTTGCAACTTAATCACCAATGTGATAGTATCAAAAGGTGGTCCATTTAGGAGGTGATTAAGTCATGAATGCAGAGGCCTCCTGAATGGGATTAGAGACTTAAAAAGGGCTAGAGACAGCAGCGATGATGGCTCATGCCCATAATCCCAGCACTTTGGGAGGCTGAGAAGGAAGATTGCTTGAGGCCAGGAGTTAGAGACCAACCCTGGAAAACATAGTGAGACCCCCGTGTCTAAATAAAATTTAAAAATATTAAAGAAAAAAATATGCTGGTATGCACCTGTGGTCTTAGCTACTTTGGAGGCTGAGGTAGGAGGACTGCTTGGGCCCAAAAGTTCAAAGTTTCAGTGAGCCATGAATGCACCACTGCACTCCAGCATGGGTAACAGAGCAAGGCCCTGTCTTAATCAATCAATCAGTCAATCAATAAAAATAGAAGGGCTGGAGGGAATACCTTGGCACTTTTGCCCTTCTGCCTTCTCGTTTGTGAGGACTGTTACACTGGAATGATTCGACTGAAGTGTTTAGTTAAGTATTCTTTCAGTAAAACCTAGACAGTAAAACACTATCTTTAAGCAAATAAAACCAAAAGTGCAAATTGTAAACCACCATCTATGTTATTATTATTTAAAGGACAATGTTTACTCATCATTTCACATCATCTTTCAGCATGAAATGTGGCCCTGATTTGCCTATACTGTGCACATTAAGAATGAACCCAGGATATCATGGTAACCACAAGTTCACTGCAATTACTTTTTTTTTTTCAAGTCGATGGCCAAGGCATCAAATCTTCCAGAGCTATGACCTTGAACTTCTAACTTCCAGAACTGTGAGAAATAAATTTCTGTTCTTCATAAATTACCCTGTCTCGTGTTTCTTGTTACAGTAACACAAATGGACTAAGATAGCGAGCATAAGGCTTGGGGGAAGAAAGGTACACTTCTTCAGATAAAAGAACAAAGACGGGATGATTAGCAGGGGAGAGAGGGGAATGAGGGAGTTCCATTTAGATGGTTGTGATGGACTCAGCTGAGAACAAGACAAGATCTGTCAAAAAGGAGTTGAAAGAAAATATATTTGATAACTAAGAAGAGCAAGAAGTGGTTTGTAAGTGAGTTTTTAAAGTTAATTAAGCAGGATTCAGAAAAGAGAGGTGAAATGCAATTGTGCAAACTTTTACTATTCTATGACCCTTAGTAAACATGGCCTTGGTTAGAGGCCTGGATCAGACCAATCAGAAAAATAATTTCTTCCCCATGGGAGATTATAACAGGTAAAGAAAAAGAGAGAAGACATGGAAGACATCGCTAATGTTCATCGTCTAATTTCTAGGCCCATGGAAAACAAGAAACTAGACTTCCTACTCTCCTGGAGCTGTGCGACTCGTTCTCACCAATGGAAAGTGAACAAAAGGTTCCTGGTCAAAGAATTTAACTCCCCGCACATGACTTTTCTCCTCTTCCCCTACCAAGTCAACCAAGACAGCCTTGTGTTGAGATGGCACAATCCCAGTAGAAAAGCAGTCTAATTAGCTGAGTCACCAGGAAGAGCAGCTGCCCCAGGGATTCACTCACACCTACAACACACTCTATGAATGAGAAACAACTGTTCTTTAATGAAAGCCCTGGAGGTTGTTGGTTACCACAGCCTGGCCTGTCTTGACTTAACCGCTACAGGACAGGAGGTAGGAGGCTGACACCTCTCTCTCCACATCTCTCATGTAAATGTGATGATTCATGAAGTGGAAGACTGGCCACAGGCTTACTGGTAGACCCCAAGTACAAGGCATTTGACCCTGGTTGTGAGTACTTCTCCAGGTGCATGGCTGTGGAGCTCACACTGGTGAGGGCTTGTGTGGAGCTGAGGATAAGGAGGCATCAGAGGGTGATCAAGCCACTGGCTCTAACTTCTTCCCTTTTTCCTGCCCACACCTACCTTAGTCTTTCCCAAATGTTTTATTGCATTTGGAAATGGAGACAGACACCCAACTTAGGCTAAGTGAATGAGGACATGGCGTGGAGATGATCAGATGCAGTAACAGTATGAGCGGGTGGAAGAGGCGTGTGTCCCCTTCTTTGTAGACAGCACCATGGCTGGGCTTCTGCAGCTTCCCTCAGAGCTGAAGGAAGGGCCATGTGGAGAGGAGAGGAAGGGCCTAGACAATATGGATCAAATGGGGGCCTGTATTTAGATGTAGAGGAGATGGGGGTTGATAGATGGCAAGGGGTGGGGAGAACATGGAGGATATGGCGCTGGACCAGAAAGTTAGGAGGGCTGCTCTTTCTTCTGTGTAAATGTGTCTAAGTCTCACAAACTCCAAAATCTGATCTGCCTACATAATAATAATAACTAACATTTGTCAATTGCTTATTATGAGTTTATTTTCTAAGTACTATATAAATGTGTGCTTGTGTGTGTGTGAGAGAAAGAAAGAGAGAGAATTATCACAAAACCCTTTGCAATAGATACTATCATGATCTCCCTTTTACAGATGAAGTAAGTATGGAATGAACCACAGGTCACATAACTAGTAAGTCCCTAGGCTGCACTTTTTCCATCACACTGTATTTCTTGGGAACCCAGGGAAATTTTATTCCTACACCTTTAGCATTCCGGTAATGATAAGGCACACAAAAAGGCAAAATAACCAAGGAATTTCATCATAGCTATTTGGTGTTAGGACAGATCTCTGTCAGGAAATCATATCCTACCTAACAAAGGGAAATCAGTGGTCTCACATCACAAGCAAGGAATGGCATAGAGCCTGGCGATGGGAACTAAGAAGAGAAAGCAATAAGCTTCAGTAAGCAAGCTATGGATCTCCTTCGTCAATGGCCTCTGGTACATCCTAAGTAAACTGAAGCATCATATTCACCCCATTAGAAATGTTTTTGGGTCATTTTCTGTGCTTAGTGTCAGTGTCTACAATAGAAGGGCCTGGGCTTATCAGAGACACTGTTCAGTTCCGGGGAGACAAGAGGAAAAAGATGTGGCTTGCTTCCTTTCTCCCATATTTATGTTTTTGTCTTCTACCTGAATGAACCTGAAAAATAGGGCAGGATGTTTTGATCTTTTTCTTCCTGTCTGACCTCAGCCAGCAGCCCTCCCTAAATAGCTACAGGCTCCTCTATGATTTTTCACTCAAGTTCATGTTTTGCTTCTCTCTTTTCTTTCCTTCCTCATTCTCTGAGAAGTGAGAGAATTTGGGTGTATGTGTGGTTGTTTTTTTAGGGTGGTATTTATTCTCCCTACTGCCTGACACAAATATCCCTTCAACTGCTGTTTTGGTGACTTTAACATGGAAGCAAAATGTACATCTCAATTCATTTTCTTCCTTCTACTTCCTCCTAACATGCCAACATAATCCACTCTGCCCTGGAGGAGTTATGGAAAATATTCTGAGTTGCTAGATAGAAAATTAAATCGTATTTTTAGAGAACACTATTGTTGAGCTACAGTTTAATTGAAGGAGTTGTACTAGGCTAAGAATTTTGCCAGCTCAAAATACTGGTTTAATTCTTTCTCAGTGGTGACTGACAGCTCCAACTAGCAAGAGGTGTAACATGAGGGGAAGGGGCTGGGAAAGAAGGAAAGGATGTGAGAAACAAAATAAATAGCTAGAATTTGGGGTGTCCAAAGCAAACTCATGATCCCACCTAGTGAGAATCCATTTGGAAACTGAGGAACCAAAGACTTTGGGCTCCAATCTGCAGTCACTTCTTTGATATACCTTTGGGATGGGTGGACTCACCCAAAGTATTGTTTTATATGTACTATTTGCCTCAATTTCTCTATGATGGTTTTGTCCATCACCTCATCCTGAAAAAAATAAATGTTGGTGATGCTTTGTTCCACATATTCATTCATTTGCACTCATCATTCCTAGGAAATATCCATTGAAATTCAAAATATCATGAACTTACAAAAGGTTTTCTAGAAAGAAAAAAAACAACCTTGATCTTGATGGGTGTTTTTTAATCTGTGCTAGAATCTGTTTGCAATGTTTTATTTAGGATTTCTGTGTCAATACAATAAGTAAATTCATCTACAATTTTTATTTTTGAGCATTGTCTTAGTTTAACATCAATATTATACTTGCTTCATTAAAAATGTTTCTTCTATGCCACTGAGCCATTTAATTTTTATTTGTTTGTTTGTTTGTTTGTTTTAGAGACAGGGCTTCACTTTGTTGCCCTGGCTAGAGTGCAGTGGCACGATCATAGCTCACTGCAGCCTTGAACTCCTGGGCCCAAGCGATCCTCCTGCCTCAGCCAAGTAGCTGGAACCACAGGCACAAGCCACCACATCTGCCTAATTTTTGTATTTTTTGTAGAGACGGGTTTTCGCTGTTGCCCACATTGGTCTCGAACTCCTCGGTTCAAGCAATCCAACTGCTTCGGCCTCCCAAAGTGTTGGGATTATAGGTGTGAGCCACTGCGCCCGGCCTCTATTTTCAATTGTAAAAGTTCAATATAGATGTAGCATATCTATTTTTTTATTGATAGTAATATCTTCTATCTTCTGTGTTCATACTTTTTTTTTTTTTAAATGGACTCTCACTCTGTTGCCCAGGCTGGAGTGTGGTGGCGTGATCTTGGCTCACTGCAACCTTTGCTTCCCCGGTTCAAGCGATTCTCCTGCCTCAGCCCCCCGAGTAGCTGGGATTACAGGCGCCCACCACCACACCCGGCTAATTTTTGTATTTTTGGTAGAGACAGGGTTTCACCGTGTTGGCCAGGCTGGTCTTGAACTCCTGACCTGAGGTGATCCGCCCACCTTGGCCTACCAAAGTGCTGAGATTACAGGCATGAACCACCACACCTGGCCTATTTTTTTGTCCACTTAACTGGTCTAGTCCAGGGAAAGGGAATTAAAGTGTTCTATTGATAGTACATTTCTGAATATTTTCCTTGTATCTACCTTAACTTCTGCTTTATAAGAGCTATCTATTTGGTATTTAGAACCTAAATATACATCTTATATAGTCATATGAATTTTATACTTTACATTATAAAGTGCCCTTCCTGTCACACTCAATTTTTTTTTGTTGTTGTTGTTGTTTGTTTTTTGTTTTTTTATGTGTGTACGTGTGTGTGAGGAGTGTCTGAATTTCATCTTGTTTGATAAGACGAATGTGACCTCTGCTTCCTTTTTGTTTGCATTCTCTTGTTATGCCTTTGCCCATCATCTTATTTGTTGAAAGTAATTAATACATCTTTCTGAGTGGCTTTATGTTAGGTATGTTAGGTGTCTTTTGCATATTGCAAATAATACAGTTTTTATCTTAATCTAATTTAAAAATATTTTCATTTATAAAGTTCAGTTAAGAAGCCCATTTATAATTATTCTTATGGCAAATAGATTCAATCTAATTTGGAGATATTAACTTCAGTTAAATATAATGTTTACATGAGTATTTATTTTTGAAAACCTTTCACTATGTCTTTATTGTGCATTTTTTAAATTTTAGCTTTTCAGATATTAAGGAAGGTGTATATTTCAAGGTTACTTTGATAAGTTTATTTGTATATAATACACTTAGTTCTCTCTTTCTTTAGACAATTCCTGTTAGTCTTCTATAATGAACAATCATAAAACTAGCTCATATCCTCTCCCTTCCTCTTTCTTTGTGTGTGTGTATGTGTGTCTACCTTTGTACTCTTAAATATGTAAATACGTGCACTTGATTTATTAGTTTTAAAGAATATATTTTGACTTCTAGATGTTACAGACAAGAACATCGACAAGCTTATTTGATATCCTTATTCCTTTTTCCACTTACTCTCTAATCATTGAGACATGTGTTTCAATTTGTCAATTAATTTCTTCTTATAATTCTCCTATATTTCTTACATGTTTTGTAGTTTTATTGCTAGGTGCAGACTGATTCAGTTTTAGTATAATGTTCTGGTGACTTCACTATCATTATGTAATGGCTGTCTTTGTTTTTACTAATGCCTTTGGTATAAGACTATACTTTCAGATATGTCTGTAACTACATAAGCTGTCTTTCTGTCTCCTGTTAGTGTTTGCTTTGTGTATCTTTTATCTGGTTTTGATTTAACATTTTCATGTTTTTAGGTTTTTTGTGATCTTATAAAGGGCATGTAACTGGATTTTGCGATATTGTTTATCTAATCTGAGAACTTTCCTTTAACCCACATATTTAAGCTATTTATACTTGTGATCACTGTGCTATTTACATTCGTTTCTGTTACAATATATTGTGCTTTGTATTTGCTATGTCTTACTGTGCTTCTTTTGTTTTCCTTGCATCACTTATATTAAATCAATTAACTTTTTATTTAAAGTCTTCTTTAATTTTCCCTTACTAATTTAGGAGTTTTAAATTCTAGTTATATTAGTTAAAAGTCAGTCTTACATTTATAACATGCTTATCAAATGTGGCAGCATCTGAAGGTAATCAATATCTCTATGCTCCTTTCAAACAAGATGAAGACTTTAGGTGCTTTAACTTTGTCTGCCTCATTCTCATGTCATTTGTGGTTGCTCTGCCTTATTTTTAAATTTAACAGTCATTTTTATTACTGATTTTTATCATTACAGTCATATTTCATTTCTCATTCTGATTTTCCAATATTTTAGACAGATTTCTTATTGTTGTTTATATGTGTGTTTCTTTTTCTTATCTTTGCTCCCTTATCCTTCTGGGTTTAGTATCTCTGTTACTTACATGATAATATTAAAAAGCAAATGATAACTAAAATACAATGCTGTTTTCACCCAGAAGATTGTCAAAATTTAAAAAATTAACATTCTCTGTTGGTTAAAAAAAAAAATAGGTTGCACGCCCAAGATGGACGAATAAGAGCAGCTCCAACCTCCAGCTCCCAGTGTGAGTGACACAGAAGGCCAGTGATTTCTGCATTTTCAACTGAGGTACCAGATTCATCTCACTGGGGCATGTCGGACAGGTGGCGCTGGTCTGCGGGTGCAGCCTGACCAGCAAGAGCTGAAGCAGGGTGAGGCATTGCCTAATGTGGGAAGTGCAAGGGGGAAGGGAATTCCTTTTCCTAGCCAAAGGAAATTGAGACACACAACACCTGGAAAATCGGGTAACTCCCAGCCTAATACTGTGCTTTACCAAGGATCTTAGCAAACGGCACACCAGGATTATATCCCACACCTGGCCCAGAGGGTTCCACGCCCACGAAGCCTCCCTCCTTGCTAGCACAACAGTCTGAGATCTAACTGCAAGGCAGCAGCGAGGCTGGGGGAGGGGCACCTGCCATTGCTGAGGCTTAAGTAGGTAAACAAAGCTTGAATAGGGTGGAGCCCACCACAGCTCAAGGAGGCCTGCCTGCCTCTGTAGACTCCACCTCTGGGGACAGGGCATAGTTAACCAAAAGCAGCAGAAACCTCAGCAGAGGTAAATGCCCCTGTCTGACAGCTTTGAAGAGAGCAGTGGATCTCCCAACACGGAGGTTGAGATCTAAGAACGGACATATTGTCTGCTCAAGTGGGTCCCTGATCCCTGAGTAGCCTAACTGAGAGACATCCACCACTAGGTGCAGACCAACACCTCACACCTCACATGGCGGGGTACAACCCTGAGAGGAAGCTTCCAGAGCAAGAATCAGACAGCAACACTCGCTGTTCAGCAATATTCTATCTTCTGCAGCCTCTGCTGCTGATATCCAGGCAAACAGGGTCTGGAGTGGACCTCAAGCAAACTCCAACAGACCTACAGCTGAGGGTCCTGACTGTTAGAAGGAAAACTAACAAACAGAAAGGACACACACACCAAAACCCCATCAGTACATCACCATCATCAAAGACGAAAGGCAGATAAAATCACAAAGATGGGGGAAAAGCAGGGCAGAAAAGCTGGAAATTCAAAAAATCAGAGCACATCTCCCCATCCAGTGGAACACAGCTCATCGCCTGCAACGGAACAAAGCTGGACGGAGAATGACTTTGATGAGTTGAGAGAAGAAGGCTTCAGTCGATCAAACTTCTCAGAGCTAAAGGAGGAACTACGTAACCAACACAAAGAAACTAAAAACCTTGAAAAAAGAATGGATGAATGGATAACTAGAATAATCAATGCAGAGAAGACCTTAAAAGAACTCATAGAGATGAAAACCATAACACGAGCACTACATGACAAATGCACAAGCTTCAGTAACTGACTCGATCAACTGGAAGAAAGAATATCAGTGACTGAAGATCAAATGAATGAAATGAAGTGAGAAGAGAAGTGTAGAGAAAAAAGAGTAAAAAGAAAGAACAAAGCCTCCAAGAAATACGGGATTATGTGAAAAGACCAAATCTATGTCCGATTGGTATGCCTGAAAGTGACAGGGAAAATGGAACCAAGTTGGAAAACACTCTGCAGGATATCATCCAGGAGAACTTCCCCAACCTACTAAGGCAGGCCAACATTCAAATTCAGGAAATACAGAGAATGCCACAAAGATACTCCTCGAGAAGAGCAACTTCAAGACACATAATTGTCAGATTCACCAAAGTTGAAATGAAGGAAAAAATGTTAAGGATGGCCAGAGAGAAAGGTCGGGTTACACACAAAGGGAAGCCCATCAGACTAACAGCAGATCTCTTGGCAGAAACTCTCCAAGCCAGAAGAGAGTGGGGGCCAGTATTCAACATTCTTAAAGAAAAGAATTTTCAACCCAGAATTTCATGTCCAGCCAAATTAAGTTTCATAAGTGCAACAGAAATAAAATCCTTTATAGACAAGCAAATGCTTAGAGATTTTGTCACCACCAGGCCTGCCCTACAAGAGATCCTGAAAGAAGCGCTAAACATGGAAAGGACAACAGGTACCAGCCATTGCAAAAAAAATGTAAAGTCTATCGATGCTAGGAAGAAACTGCATCACCTAGCGAGCAAAATAACCAGCTAATATCATAATGACAGGATCAAGTTCACACATAACAATATTAACCTTAAATGTAAATGGACTAAATGGTCCAATTAAAAGACACAGACTGGCAAATTGGATAAAGAGTCAAGACCCAACAGTTTGCTGTATTCAGGAGACCAATCTCACATGCAGAGACACACATAGGCCCAAAATAAAGGGATGGAGGATGATCTACCAAGCAAATGGAAAACAAAAAAAAAAGCAGGGGTTGCAATCCTAGTCTCTGATAAAACAGACTTTAAACCATCAAAGATCAAAAGAGACATAATGGTAAAGGGATCAATTCATTAGGAAGAGCTAACTATCCTAAATATATATGCACCCAATACAGGAGCACCCAGATTCATAAAGCAAGTCCTTAGAGACTTACAAAGAGACTTAGACTCCCATACAATAATAATGGGAGACTTTAACACCCCACTATCAACATTAGACAGATCAACGAGAAAGAAAGTTAACAAGGATATCCAGGAATTGAACTCAACTCTGCACCAAGCAGACCTAATAGACATCTACAGAACTCTCCACCCCAAATCAACAGAATATACATTCTTCTCAGCACCACATCACACTTATTCCAAAATTGATCACATAGCTGGAAGTAAAGCACACCTCAGCAAATGTAAAAGAACAGAAATTATAACAAACTGTCTCTCAGACCAAAGTGCAATCAAACTAGAACTCAGGACTAAGAAAATCAATCAAAACCACTCAACTACATGGAAACTGAGCAACCTGCTCCTGAATGACTACTGGGTACATAACGAAATGAAGGCAGAAATAAAGATGTTCTTTGAAACCAATGAGAACAAAGATACAACATACCAGAATCTCTGGAACACATTTAAAGCAGTGTGTAGAGGGAAATTTATAGCACTAAATGCCCACAAGAGAAAGCAGGAAAGATCTAAAATTGACACCCTAACATCACAATTAAAAGAACTAGAGAGGCAAGAGCAAACACATTCAAAAGCTAGCAGAAGGCAAGAAATAACTAAGATCAGAGCAGAACTGAAGGAGACAGAGACACAAAAAACCCTCCAAAAAATCAATGAATCCAGGAGCTGGTTTTTTAAAAGATCAACAAAATTGATAGACCGCTAGCAAGACTAATAAAGAAGAAAAGAGAGAAGGATCAAATAGATGCAATAAAAAATGATAAAGGGGATATCACCACCGACCCCACAGAAATACAAACTACCATCAGAGAATACTACAAACACCTCTACGCAAATAAACTAGAAAACCTAGAAGAAATGGATAATTTCCTGGACACTTACACTCTCCCAAGACTAAACCAGGAAGAAGTTGAATCCCTGAATAGACCAATAACAGGCTCTGAAATTGAGGCAATAATTAATAGCCTACCAACCAAAAAAAGTCCAGGACCAGAGGGATTCACAGCCGAATTCTACCAGAGGTACAAGGAGGAGTTGGTACCATTCCTTCTGAAACTATTCCAAACAATAGAAAAAGAGGGAATCCTCCCTAACTCATTTTATGAGGCCAACATCATCCTGATACCAAAGCCTGACAGAGATACAATAAAAAAAGAGAATTTTAGACCAATATCGCTGATGAACATTGATGCAAAAATCCTCAATAAAATACTGGCAAACCGAATCCAGCAGCACATCAAAAAGCTTATCCACCATGATGAAGCTGGCTTCATCCCTGGGATGCAAGGTTGGTTCAACATATGCAAATCAATAAACGTAATCCAGCATATAAACAGAACCAAAGACAAAAACCACATGAGTATCTCAATAGATGCAGAAAAGGCCTTTGACAAAATTCAACAGCCCTTCATTCTAAAACCTCTCAATAAATTAGGTATTGATGGAACGTATCTCCAAATAATAAGAGCTATTTATGACAAACCCACAGCCAATATCATACTGAATGGGCAAAAACTGGAAGCATTCCCTTTGAAAACTGGCACAAGACAGGGATGCCATCTTGCCACTGCTATTCAACATAGTGTTGGAAGTTCTGGCTAGGGCAATCAGGCAAGAGAAAGAAATCAAGGGTATTCAGTTAGGAAAAGAAAAAGTCAAATTGTCCCTGTTTGCAGATGACAAGATTGTATATTTAGAAAACCTCATCATCTCAGCCCAAAATCTCCTTAAGCTGATAAGCCACTTCAGCAAAGTCTCAGGATACAAAATCAATGTGCAAAAATCACAAGCATTCTTTTTTTTTTTTTTTTTTTTTTTTGAGACGGAGTCTTGCTCTGTCACCCAGGCTGGAGTGCAGTGGTGCGATCTCCGCTCACTGCAAGCTCCGACCCCCCGGGTTCACGCCATTCTCCTGCTTCAGCCTCCCGAGTAGCTGGGACTACAGGCGCCCGCCACCTCGCCCGGCTAGTTTTTTTGTATTTTTTAGTAGAGACGGGGCTTCACCGTGTTAGCCAGGATGGTCTCGATCTCCTGGCCTCGTGATCCGCCCGCCTCGGCCTCCCAAAGTGCTGGGATTACAGGCTTGAGCCACCGCGCCCGGCCCACAAGCATTCTTATACACCAGTAACAAAAAAACAGAGAGCCAAATCATGAATGAACTCCCATTCACAATAGCTTCAAAGAGAATAAAATACCTAGGAATCCAACTTACAAGGGATGTAAAGGACCTCTTCAAGGAGAACTACAAACTACTGCTCAGTGAAATAAAAGAGGACACAAACAAATGGAAGAACATACCATGCTCATGGATAGGAAGAATCAATATCGTGAAAATGGCCATACTGCCCAAGGTAATTTATAGATTCAATGCCATTCCCATCAAGCTACCAATGACTTTCTTCACAGAATTGGAAAAAACTGCTTTAAAGTTCATATGGAACCAAAAAAGAGCCCGCATTGCCAAGATAATCCTAAGCCAAAAGAACAAAGCTGGAGGCATCATACTACCTGACTTCAAACTATGCTACAAGGCTACAGCAACCAAAATAGCAAGGTACTGGTACCAAAACAGAGATATAGACCAATGGAACAGAACAGAGCCCTCAGAAATAATATCACACATCTATAGCCATCTGATCTTTGACAAACCTAACAAAAACAAGAAATGGGGAAAGGATTCCCTATTTAATAAATGGTGCTGGGAAAATTGGCTAGCCATAAGCAGAAAGCTGAAACTGAATACTTTCCTTACTCCTTATACGAAAATGAATTCAAGATAGATTAGAGACATAAATGTTAGACCTAAAACCATAAAAACCCTAGAAGAAAACCTAGGTAATACCATTTGGGACATAGGCATGGACAAGGACTTCATGCCTAAAACACCAAAAGCAACGGCAACAAAAGCCAAAATTGACAAATGGGATCTAATTAAACTAAAGAGCTTCTGCACAGCAAAAGAAACTACCATCAGAGTGAACAGGCAACCTACAGAATGGGAGAAAATGTTTGCAATCTACTCATCTGACAAAGGGCTAATATCCAGAACCTATAAAGAACTCAATCAAATTTACAAGAAAAAAACAAACCCCCCCATCAAAAAGTGGGCAAAGGATATGAACAGACACTTCTCAAAAGAAGGCATGCATACATCCAACAGACACATGAAAAAATGCTCATCATTACTTGCCATTGGAGAAATGCAAATCAAAACCACAATGAGATACCATCTCACACCAGTTAGAATGGGAATCATTAAAAAATCAGGAAACAGGTGCTGGAGAGTGATGTGGAGAAATAGGAACACTTTTACACTGTTGGTGGGACTGTAAACTAGTTCAACCATTGTGTAAAACAGTGTGGCCATTCCTCAAGGATCTAGAACTAGAAATACCATTTGACCCACCCCTCCCATTACTGGGGATATACCCAAAGGATTATAAATCATGCTGCTATAAAGACACATGCACACGTATGTTTATTGCGGCACTATCCACAATAGCAAAGACTTGGAATCAACCCAAATGTCCATCAGTAACATACTGGATTAAGAAAATGTGGCACATATACACCATGGAATACTGTGCAGCCATAAAAAAGGATGAGTTCATGTCCTTTGTAGGGACATGGATGCAGCTGGAAACGATCATTCTCAGCAAACTATCGCAAGAACAGAAAACCAAAAACCGCATATTCTCACTCATAGGTGGGAATTGAAGAATGAGATCACTTGGACACAGGAAGGGGAACATCACACACCGGGGCCTGTTGTGGGGTGGGGGGAGAGGGGAGGGATAGCATTAGGAGATATACCTAATGTAAATGATGAGTTAATGGGTGCAGCACACCAACATGGCACATGTACACATATGTAACAAACCTGCACGTTGTGCACATGTACCCTAGAACTTAAAGTATAATAATAATAAAAAAAGAAAATAGAAAGGAAACGTTTGAGCTGTAGCAATGTACATAAAGCATCAATCAATTTGCTCTTGAAACATTATATTAAAAAGCAACCAACAGAAGATAATATGTATAACCTTGAAACACCCAGAATACTGAAATACTAGAATAAGCTACATTGAATCTCAGAATTTTAGGACTTCAAACAAATCAGAGATAATTTGAAATCATGCTTTTACTTAGTATTAAGAAAAAGAAACTAACTCCTAAAACTAAGTACTTTATTCACTGTTTCATAGCTAGTCAATCTAATTTCAGTATCTTTTAATAAGATGATTTCCTTAACAATGCAGATACAATTTTTTTATAAAACATTCTTGAAAATAAACTGTTACATACCCAAAAAAAAGTGTATATATATATATACTTTTATATATATATATGTATATGGAGATATATATATGGAGATATATATATGGAGATATATATATGGAGAAACAGATAAACTCATACGTTGCTGCTGGAATGATAAATTAATATAATGTCTATGAAGGCAATTTTGCAATATCAATATTCATAATGTATATATTGGACTCAGCAACTCCTCTTTAAGATTGTATCATACTCGTATTTTTGCATATGTGCATTACCATATCTATACAAGACTAACTAGCAACAGCAAAAGACTTCCAATAACCTAACTAGCCATCAGTAAAAGGAAACAGGCTAAATAAAATATGGAACTTCCATAAAATAGAATACTACATAGCCATATATTTTTAATTTAAAAAATAAAGTTCAGAACAGTGCACTTAGAGAGCTGCTGTTTGCAAAACTACTGAGCAAGAATAAAGATATACATATTTGCTTAATACACAGTAAACTACTCTGGCAGAATAAACACAAAGCTGGAAGCACAGATTGCCTGTGCAAGAGGGATTAGCAAACCTTGGGGAAGGATTGAGAGTGAGGGTTTCCTCTGTATATTTTTTTGTGTCTTTTGAATTTTAAACCACATTAATATATTGCTTATTTAAATAAATAAATAATATATTTTTAAAAGAGGATAGTAGGAAGATAAGTGGAATCAGGGAGTATAGGCAACTCTTTTGAGGAGTTGTTTTGCAAAGCTGGGCAAAGTCCACTTTTTCCTTAGCTATGTGACCCAGGCAAGTTAGTAAATGTTTCTGAAACTCCATTTTCTCCTTGTTAGAATTGAGACAGTAATACCTGCCACAGAGAATTATCTTGAAAATAAGGTAAGAAGATATGTGTCAGATACTTAGCACAGCAATAGCACATAGTAAGCACCAGTGAATGCTTAGTAGTAGTAGTATAATTCCTAAGAGTCCATGGAACTCTAGGTTCAAAATCCAGTATCTTCTGGGACCATCAGATGGCATCAGACTCAAGCACGTGCTCCTCTAGCTGACAGCTCTAAAACACAAGGAAGATCTTTGTTTTCCTTATTCCCTAGTCCCTTCCCCAACAAAATTCTGACAATTCCGCATTTCCTCCTCTTGTTTCACAATTGCCATGTGGATTCCAAGTGGCTATCCCTGGGTGGAGGCATAAAGGACTTGAAACTCAACGCTGTTTCCACATAGGGCCGGGCAGACACGGTATGGAGTTGTTTTGGCGTCCAAGGAAACCTATCAGTTTCCCAAGCTTTCCCCTCTCCATTCATACTTTCCTTCAGAAAGAATAAGGCATGCCTAGGTGGGAAAGATACTGCAGGTAAGTGACAAGAAGGGGAAATTATAGGGTAAGGAGATCAACCAAATGGTGATGGAGGGTAGGAGTGAACAAAAAGAACTCGGGAGCAAACCAGGATTAGTGACATCTGTGGTTCCTAGACACACCACACTTACAGGAATTTGTCTGTCTAGCCCGAATATTATGACTTTCAGAGAACATTTTTCTGTGTCCCTGACACAAAGCCTACCTGGGAGTTTCCCCTGAGATAAGAAACTTTCAGGACATCTTAAGGTCTACTGCTTCTTCCTGCGCTGCCCATCAAGATAAGTTTTCCACCCAACTTTATCATGATGAGCTGTGTGATTTCATGTGAGTTTCTCTGTAAAATTAGATTTGACTGTTACATTATTTTTAAGATGCCTTCCAGGCTTAAAGTATTATGATGCATGGGTGTAACTGTATTGAGGAAATCAAAGAATTTCTCAGATCATCTTCTTCCGTGAGGGCTTCAGCTTCCATGTTGGGAGATACAGGAATTATTATTCCTGTTTTATGAATAAAGGACATTTGTGGGAGGGAAAGGAATCAGGCCAGAGTTCTTTCTCTCCAAAAGCCTATTTTACTGTCTGTGAAACTTGAGAGATGGATGGGTGTGGAGCTGCAAGTCAGCCCCAGGATGAAAGAAAGGCAAATCTGTACAAGAACTGCCCACTCTTACCCCATCCTCACTGCACCCTGCTCCCAACAGCCAACAGGCAAGAAAAAATCCAGAACAGCAGTTCTGGGGAATCCGTTGCCAGCACTGGAAAGTACCTGCTATTTCCGGGAATATGAAGGTTTCTCTTTCCTAGAATAGCAACCTTCCAAGTTAAGTCCCTCCCATCAACCAGTGATCTGTACAATGTCGCACTTTCAGTAGTGGGAGTGGGCAGGGAGGATTAAGATTGAGCACTATGGAGGAGATATTTATTCATTTATTCAACGGACTTTTTATTTATTCTCCACTATGAATTTGGCCCTCGACCAGGTAGCAGATATAAAGCTTCATAAGATATGTGGCTTTCCACCCAGGTGTTCATGGCCTGGTGGAAGGTCAAAAAAGCTGGGAAGGGGAAGATAGAACTTTAAAAGGGCTGTGAAAGAGGTAACCACACAGTGATAGAAGCACGTGGAAAGGGCTCTTTGCCCAGACTGACGACGTAAGGAAGGCTTCCTGGAAGACCTGAAAACTGAGTTAGGTCTTGAACTTGAAAATCAGGGGCGAGTCAAGCAGAAAATGGGCAAGAAAACACCATATGCAAAGGCACAAAGGTATTGGGGAGGGCAAGAAGTTTGTTGTGGAGCTGAATGCAACAGGAAAGGCTGAGACAGATGGGCTGGAACACTGTGTGCCCTGAAAAGGATCTCTGCAGTAGGGCTCAAGAGCACCTGAAGGAATTTTCAGAAATGCCATCATCGTATGTGACATACAATTTAGAAAAATGACTTTGTGAAGAATGGCTGGAAGAGGGAAGCTAATGGCAGAGAAACCGCTCTGGTGATGGGATTATCTTAAGTCTATGAGTGAAGACTGTAACAATGGGACCGGAGAGAAGAGAATAGATTCAGAATTATTTAGAGCTCAAAGCAGCAGAGCTTTTCTCAATCTGATTATGGATTAGGGTTTATGGACCCAAGATGCAATATCATTTCTTGGGTCAGCGTGTGGACTCTAGGGTCAGGCCTGTGTTCAAACTCCAAGTCCACTACTACGACCGCCTTGGGAAAGTCACTTAACCCCTGTGAGCTTCAGTCTCCTCGTCTGTAAAACAGGGGTAATAACCAACCTCATAGGGTTGGGGATAATGATTAAAAACAATAATACATTGAAAACACATAGCATAGTTCCTACTCACATTAAAACTATAAATTGTAGCTGTTACCAATGTTGTTATTAATACTGTTAATCAGGGAACTGTTCTCTGTCCCTCCATACCCTAGCTTCTTCAAAATAGCAGATACTGGTGGGAACAGGGAAGGATATAGAAAGGCAATCTCATGAATATTTATGTCATTTTTTGTTAATTTCTATCTCAAAAAACAGATAAACAACTGATGGGACAGGCAGCAAAATAGTAACTATGGTTATCTCTGGGAAGTGACACAACGGGTACTTTTACTTTTCTTCTTTGTACTTTTTTATATTGTCTAAATTTTCTATATGAATGTATACAGTTCATGTAAGAAGGAAAATATTTTAAAATATATTTATTATGCCACAAAATACTCCTCATCACCAGGCAAAGCTCTAGTCACCAAGGAATTAAGTTTCCTGGACATAGACAGCCCCCACCCAAACCCACCCCACCCTTCCATCCCACCAAAAGCACACAGGGTCCAAATCTCCATCGTGCCTGCAACTCAGGAATAACTATCTGGCCACACAGCTCTGGGAAACTCAAAGCAGGAACAGCTCTGGGTCCTGGAGACGCCCCTGAGAAGATGGCCCAGTATCCCTGGGGCCTCAGTCCATCAGCCGCTGCTGTACCAGGCGGGAATAGAAGTCCTGCCCCTCTTGGAGCTGGGCAAGCTTCTGCAGCTCGCCCTCCTGGAGAACGAGGATCTGGTGGGCGCTCTGAACTGTCTGCAGCCTGTGAGCGATCACCAGCACCGTGCGATCCCCACGGGAATTCCAGTCCTGCAGCTGAAGGGGTGATCACAGTGCCTCAGACAGACAGGAATAAGACGGACACCACATCCACCTGGGCACCATCTCTTAGGACTTAGGATAAAGAAGATGTGAAATAAAAGAAGGTAGGAAAGGGCAGTAGATAAAGGCCTGGACTGCCCTTCTCGCCTGGCTGTACTGCCACAGCTGGAGGAACTGGAGCCCAGGAGGAATTGGGGCTGCCTTCACACCACCAGATTCCATTCCCCAACCCCAAGAAGGCACAGACTGTTTCCACTAGTAGGTCCTTCGTCCTCCCTCTGCCCAATTCTGCACAGGCTGATCCTCCCAGCATGCCCGCTCCCAGGCCCCACTGTCCCCTGCCCCTCTCACGGTACTCACGGCCTGCTCGCACTGCACATCCAGGGCACTAGTGGCCTCATCCAGGATGAGGACTCGTGGGTCTCGCACAAGGGCCCGGGCAATGGCCAGACGTTGTTTCTGTCCCGCAGCCAGCTGGCTCCCCTTCTCCCCTACATCTGAGGACATCAGAGAAATTCCCTACCTCAGATACAAGTGACAGAGACAACATACAAGGAGGGACAAGTGCATAGCAGGTACTTCCAGTAGGACCTCGGGAGGTAGGAGGGTCCAGTGGGAGGAGGGCCATGGGGTGGAGACCTGACGAGGCTGCCCGTGGAGGGAGCACCACTGCTGCATTGCTCTCTGCAAACAAAGGCTCTTGAGCAAGATGGAGGCTGAAGAATTCAGGGTATGGAGAAGGAGACATAGGAATGGAGGAAAGGGCAAAGGAACAGCAAACATCAAGTTACAGGGACACGACTCTCACCACTAAGAGTAAGTGTGACTTTCTCTTTTTCACTGAAGGAGCAGGCTTACAATTTGTAGAAGATACCTGTGTATATTCCATGCTCCATTTCCTGGATGAAGTCATCTGCGTGGGCAGCCTGGGCAGCCGCCATCACCTTATCATCTTCGCAGCTCTGCAGCCCATAAGCAATGTTGTTCCTCACAGAACCGGAGAACAGCACAGGCTCCTGCCCAACTGAAACCACCTGTGCAGACGGGACGGGGCAGAGGACTATGTGTAAACCCCCAAGGCAGGGGCCCTCTTGTCCTCCCCACCTACCTCCCTCAGAATGAACACCTGGTGCATCTTCCCGTGGATCTCCCATCCTCTCTCTGTACATGCTCCCTTCTCCTGTCCCGTCTTCTCCCTCCTCACCCACCTGGCTGTGCAGGTAGCAGTGTTCATATTGTGAGACGGGCTTTCCATCCAGCAGCACCTGTCCCGCGGTGGGCTGGTACAGATTCTGCAGCAGGGCAGCCACTGTGCTCTTCCCAGACCCATTGGGTCCCACCAGTGCCGTCACCTCACCAGGACGTAGGGTGAACGTCAGCCCCTAGAAAACCAGAAAAGAGTTAAGGGCCTGCCCCTTCTCCCTCAAAATCCCTCCATTTCTCTTCCTAGCAGAGGCAAGACCAGTTTCTCAGAGGCAAATGAACTACAGGCTGTGATGTCCAATTATGCATTAGCAGCAGAGAGCAAGGGTCCAGGTTTCCTCCCTCTTTCAGGCACCTTGAGCACAGGCCTGTCGGGGCGATTGGGATATGCAAAGGAGACGTCTTGGAATTTCACAACCCCCTGCAGAGTGGTGGGGGCCAGTGTGCCAGGTGAGGGCAGATTTGGCTGTCGGTCCATGTAGGAGAAAACCTTGTCCGCAGCTCCCACGTTGCTGAGCATATCCCCATATATGTATACCAGGGTCTGGAAAACAGGAATGGGAGAGCCGGCTAATCAAACACACTTCCACCAGAGACCACCCTCCCAACTCCTCACACACTCCACTCACAACTGTACTGCTCCTCCTCCGTATTCAAAAGAGATTCTCCACCTTTAAATGTACAATTTGGATGGAATTTAAGAGCAGCACCAATACCCCAGTGTTCCAATTCGCAATGTAAAAGATACATAGTCCATTCTCCTGCCATTCAGCATTGCCTCTAGCCCCAGATCTTTTCAGTTACTGCTTCCTATTACTTGGGCCCAGTTCTGTCTTGCTTGATTAGACAGGAACTCCTTAAATGCAGGCACTGTGTCCAACTCACCTGTGTAGCCATCAGAGTGCCTAGCGCAGTTCTCTACACAAAAAAGATGTTTATCAAGTGTCTAGGAAAATGTTTAAATAAAGCCCTGGATGAAGTAGCTGTTTTTGAGAACTGGTAAATGTAGGAAGAGACCTAAATGCTCACTCTGCCTTTCCTCATCAAACTGTACCACTGGGTAATGAAATGGTAGATAAGGGGAAGTCTCCCTTTATAGACCTACTTCAGATAATATGTGAAGAATGACAGAGTATCTCCCTTTTGCAGCCCTAATTCTGTCATGGATCTAGGTACTGCTCATCGGTGGCTGATGTTGCCACAAATAGAGAACCAGACACTGTGTGACTCTTGGAGAAAGAAAGCATCACCATCTAAAAAGCATTGTTGCTGGAAAAAGACAAAAAAAAAAAAAAAAAAAAAAAAAAACCCTCAGTCTCACAAGCTTCTAGGTGTATTTATCAATAGACAGGAAATACAGAGGAAGAAGAGCATATAATACCACAAGGATTCAGTCAACAAAATCCAGACCCTAAGAAACTCTACAGGACAAACAACCTATTTCTTCAGCAAATAAACTGTGCAAGGGAAACTTTTAGAAAGACACATGGATTGATGGATAGATGGATGGATGGACAGACAGACAGATGGACATAGATAGATAGATAGATAGACTTAGATAGATAGAGATAGACAGACTTAGATAGGTAGATAGATAGACAGACAGACAGACAGACAGATAGATAGATAGATAGATAGATAGATAGACTTAGATACTTAGATAGATAGATAGATAGATAGACTTAGAGAGATAGAGATAGATAGACTTGGATAGATAGACAGAGATAGATAGATAGATAGATAGATAGATAGATAGATAGATAGATTAGATAGATAGATAGATAGATAGACTTAGATAGACTTAGATAGACAGAGATAGATACAGATAGACAGAGATAGATAGATAGATAGATAGATAGATAGATAGATAGATAGATAGACAGACTTAGATTGATAGATAGACTTAGATAGATAGACATAGATAGACTTAGATAAATAGATAGATAGATGGATAGATAGATACATAGATAGATAGATAGATAGATAGATAGATAGATAGATAGACTTAGATAGACAGACAGATAGATAGATAGATAGATAGATAGATAGATAGATAGATAGATAGACAGACAGACAGATAGACTTAAAAGATGTATCAACCAATCACAATATGTGGCTGGTTTTGGATCCTGATTCAAGCAAAGTACAATAAACACACTCATACACATATATTACATGAATAGCACAAGTGGAAATTTGACAACTGACTGTATTTGATAAATTTTAAGAACTATTGTTAATTTTTTGGTGTGATAATGGCTTTGTTGTTACATACTTTTAAAGATGTTTATTTTTTAAGAAACATACCAAAATATTTACAGATGAAACTATATAATATATTGGATTTGCTTCAGAATAATATGGGTGGGGGAAGTGGCTGGGGATACAGATCAAACAAGATTGGGCATGAGTTGATCACTGTTAAAGCACAGGATGTACACAGGTGAATTTGTAAAAGTATTTTGTCTCATTTTTGGCATATGTTGAAAATTCTCCATAGTAAAATTACTTGGCGGTTTTGGTTTTGTATTGTATTGTTAAAAGGAACAAATAAAGCCCAAGGCCCAGAAGGCCACAAAGAAAAAGAGAGGGAAAAAAGGAGAGCAGGCTTGGCTTCTCACTCACGTGCACATAGCTCCCCACGCTCTCCTGGTAGATCATAAAGGAAAGCAGGCTGCCCTGGGTGAGCTCCCCATCCTGCATCTGCTGCAGCCCACAGCTCAGCATCAGCACCTGCACCCCCAAGTGCAGCACCTGGGAGAGGAGAAGAAAGAAATGAGGCTGGGAATCTTCCCATTCTTTCCCCCTCTCTGCCTCTATGAGACTGACCTGCAAAGGCCCCCAGAACCAGCTGTAGTTTCCCTTTCCCTTTCCCTCCCCTTTTCCTGGCCTCCTTTCACAACCACTCTGCTATCTTACCCTCCTTATGAGCAGGTACAAGGCGCGTTCCAGGTCTCTCCGCCAATACAGCTGCCGGCATTGTTCAAGGGCCTCTTTATAGCGACAGACTTCATGCTCCTCAGCCCCAAAACTGCGAACGGTCTGCAACCCTCCAACGGCCTCCCGCACCACCTGCCCTGCCCTGGCCACTGCATCCTGGATCTCCCGAAGCACTGCCTGGAAGAGGGTCAGCAAACACCGGGGCTGATGTGGCAGAGACAGCAGGCCCCCACATCTTATTCCAGCCTATGCGATGCTCCCTAGTCTACCTAAAAATACCAAACTGTTTCTTTCCTTCTTCCTTACTCTTCTTTCCAGAAGGAGTAAGAGTGAAGGAGCGAGGGAACAAGATATTATCGAGCTCTCAGTGTTAGGTAGTATAGGAGATACATGCAATTTTTTTTTAACCTTCATTTGAGGTAATTCTCCCATCCCCAGTGTCTGAATCAGGAAGGAAGCGTAGTTTTCCCAAGGAGCCACAGATAGTTAAGAAAGGGGGAGATGTAATTCCAAATGGATCAGAGGCCTCAACATAAGAGCTAACACTATAAAACTCCTAGGAAAATGTAGGAGAAAAGCCTCATGCCACTAGATTTGGCAATGATTTCTTGGACATGACACCAAAAGCACAGACAACAAAAAATAGATAAATCAGACTTCATCAGAATCTAAAACGCTTGTGCATCAAAGAACTCTATCGACAGAGTGAAAAAGCAACCATAATGCAAGAAAATATTTGTGAATCATATATCTGATAAGAAATTAATATGCAAAACATTTAGTGAACTCCCATAACTCAAAAAAAAAAAAAAAACAAAAAATGGGCAAAGAACTTACATTCTTTCAAAAAAGATACATAAATGGCTAAAAAACACATGAAAAGATGCTCAACATTTACTAATCATTAGGGAAATGCAAATCAAAACCACAATGAGATAATCCTAATCACCTAATCACCACCATTAGGATGGCTATCAGAAAAAAAAAAAGACAACAAAAAGTAGTAAGTGTTGATGAGGGTGTGGAGAAATTGGAAACCTTATGCACCGCTGGTGGGAATTTAAAATTGTTGCCTCCGCTATGGAAAACTGTGTGGTGGTTTGATACAGTCTGGCTGTGTCCCTACCCAAATCTCATCTTGAATTCCCATGTGTCATGGGAGGGACTGGGTAGGAGGTAATTCAATCATGGGAGCAAGTCTTTCCCGTGCTGTTCTTGTGATAATGAATAAGTCTCACGAGATATGGTGGGGTTAAGAAGGCGAGTTCCCCTGCACAAGCTCTCTTTTCTCTTGTTTGCTGCCATGTGAAATGTGTCTTTCACCTTCCGCCATGATTGTGAGGTCTTCTCAGCCACGTGGAACTGTAAGTCCAATAAATCTCTTTCTTTTGTAAATTGCCCAGTCTTGGGTGTGTCTTTATCAGCAGTGTAAAAATGGACTAATACAAGGTTCCTCAAAAATTTTAAAACAGAATTACCATATGATCCAGCAACTCCACTTCTAAGTATATACCCAAAAGAACCAAAAGCAGGGTATCAAACAGGTATTTGTACGCTCATGTCCACAGCAGCATAATTCACAATAGCCAAAAGGTGGAAACAACGCAAATGTCCATTGACAGACGGATAATCAAAATGTGACGTATGCACACAACAGAATATTATGCAGCCTTAAAAGGGAGGAAATTCTAATGCATGCTACAATAGGGATGAGGCCTGAAGACATTATGCTAAGTAAAATAAGCCAGTCACAAAAAGACAAATACTGTATGGTTCCAGTTACATACAGTACCTGGAGTCATCAAATTCATGGAGACAGAAGGTACAATGGAGGTTGCCAGGGGCCAGGGGTTGGGGGTGGTAGGCAGTTACTGTTTAGTGGGTACAGAGTTTCATTTTAGGAAGATGAAAAAAGTTCTGGAGATGGATGGTGACAATGGTTGCCCAATAACAATGTGGGTTTCCTAAATGTCACTGCACTGTACACTTCAAATGGTTAAAATGGTAAATTTTATATTATGTATGTTTTACCACAATATAAGAGAAAAAGAGAAGGTGGAGCTGACATTCAGACTCAGGACTTCCTGATGACGCCTCCTTTCCCTATGCTTCATCCAGACTTCTTCTGCTGATTTTAAAGGGAAAATCTCCCTGCCTAAAAGCCTCCAAGAAATCATTTTTAATCTTCGCAGTAGGGGCGGGGGATGTATAGACTCCTTTAAGAAGCTAATGAAAAGTTATCATCTCCTATCATCTCCCCTTCCTATTCCCTCCCCCACACCCTCACACACACTTTTACATTTTTGTTTACAGTTCTGGAGGATCATGAACCTTCTGAACTCAAATATCCATTGTTGGATGGCTGGACAAGCAAAATGTGGTATATACATACAATATACCTTCTCCCCTAAGGGCTGAGAAGAGAACATCTCTCTCTAGGAGATCCTCTAGCCACAAATGTGGAAGCCTCCTCACCTGTCAGTTTTATTCTCCCTTTGGGGTTCCCTCACATGCACACTCACCTGATGACGGGTGTTGTACACCTTCTCGGCTGCTATTGTGAAGGGCACGTCCAGCAGAGAAAGGAGGGTGAGTCGAGGCGATATGCTGAGCATGAAGCCATACAGCCCCACCACTTTCACCAGGCTTCGCAACAGCACATTGGCATTTAAAGGAAGCCAGTTACTCATCAGGGTGGTATCCGAGCTCAGCCGTGAGTTCAGCTCCCCTAAGAAGGACAGAGCAGGTGAGGAAAGAGGAAACTATGTGTACTGCAGGGCCCCCAGAAACTCCCTCCTAATCGTTCCCTCTGACACAGCCCCCTCCTCTGAACATCCTTCTTCACTTGCAGAGGGACAGTGGAGGCTGCTTCCCCCCCTGTCCCAAATGAGAGAAAAGCATCCCCAGGTCCTGGCATACGAGTGAAGGCAGGAGGAGAGGCTGTGGATGGAAGATCACTGAGGGGCAAGGGATGTCCATGGGAATCCCAGACCTGGACTCCAGGTCCCACCTGTCTTCACCTCCTGGAAGAAACCGAGGTCCTGGCGCAGGAGGGAGGAGAAAAGCTGCTCCCGGATCCGCAAGTTGATTCTAGACATGGTGTAGGTGAAGCAGCCTCCTCGGCAGCCTGCAGACAGTGAGCTGCAGGGTAGGAGATGAGAGGGGAGGGAGATGCAGAGAAGGAGCAAGCCAGCGGGTGAAACAGAGGAGCAAGCCAGGAGTGCAGAGAAGCACAAAGTCGGGGGAAAGCATGCCAGGAGAGGCAAAAGAGAAAGAAATGAGAGACAGACACACAGAGAGAGAAGAGGCAAGGAATACACAGAGGAAGAAGGGGAGACATGGTGAGCTAGATATGAGAACAAAATCATAACATGTACAAATTCACAAGTATTTATGGAGTGCACTCTGTACTAGACACAATAGAGGGCTACAATAGAAGGGAAAAGATATTGTGAAAACAAGTATCCCAGTGCTTGCTTCTGTCCTGGCCTCCCTCAGGCTTGTCCCTCTGTGCGTCTCCTCTGCCTTTGTCTCCTTCCTGCCCCACACCCAAAGCCCTTCCCTGTCATCATAGATACTTCATCATGGGAACTGCAGTAATAAACTCCCTGCCCCCACCATTCTCTGGAGCCCGAGTCATGTGGTTCCCATCTTTCATCCTTCAGGCTGGAGAATTCCTCTTAGACCAACTACATGACGACAGTAAAACTTAGAGGAAAAAATATAAAAGCATAAAAGCAGGTATTTTACAACATATATGTTTCTAACACAAATTTAGTTACCATATTGAAGAAGCATTTGGAATAGTCAGACATGATATAATGAGGGTTTGGACTTTAATGAAAGGGATGCATTCTGAGAAATGTGTCATTACTTTCATCGTTGTGTGAGCATCATGGAATGTACTTACACAAACCTAGATGTCATAGCCTACTGCACACCTAGGCCATGTAGTTTAGCCTATTCCTCCTAGACTACAAATCTGTACAACATATGACTGCACCTAACACTGTGGGTGACTGTAACACAGAAGTAAGTATCTGTGTATCTAAACATAGAAAAGGTACAGTAAAAATATGGTATTATTATTTTGTGGGTCCACCATCTTATATGTGGCCCATCATTGACCTACACATCATTATGCACTGCATGACTGTAGTTTCAGCAGAAAGCAGCCAGGATGGAATGAAGGCACAATGAAGAAATGGTTTTTGAGGGTATTCTAAATTAAGTATGACCATAAAAATAGAGACAATCAGGCCGGCTGGGATTTGGGTAAGGTGAGTGCGCACCTCCTTAAACTTTGCACCCCAGGTGCCTCACTCACCTCATCCCAGTCCAAGCCTTATCAAACAGTTTGTTTGTTTATGTCTAGAAAGAGAAGGGAAAGCAAGTGAAGGGAAAAGAGTAACGATTCTGGAAAGAAAGGTGATAAGCCTCAGAGTAAGATCTTCAGGGACTGGCAAGGTAAATTGGGAAAGAAGAGTGAGAGGGAGAAGCATGCCCGTCCTGAGGAGAGAGTGACCCTGGAGAATACTTTGGAGACAGACTTAGCGGTAGGAGGCAGAAAGAAATGGAATTTCATGGGCCTAGGAATGTTGAGAGACAACTGAGAGGCATTCCATCTGAGACTTCAATTCCTTCTGTACTACCTTCACTCATAACTTGTACCTATAATAAGATCAGATAAACTTTGAAGATACTGGATGAATATGAATGAAGGAAGAAATGAATGGATAGAAAAAACAGAATGGTGACTACATTCGCCATATTTTAGTTTGAGTATTTTTGTGCTTTGCGCCTGAAAGGGCCTAGAAATAGAGTTAGGGAAGTGAAGACCCCTGGAAAGATTTGGGGCTAGCAAATGGGCCCAGCTGCCCATCACCCACCTGCCAAAGGAGAAGAGGCACATGAAGAAGATGGCACTGGCAAAGGCATGGGGGTCAAAATCACCTCCCAGGATGTCAATCACACGACCAGAATAGTGAGGGATTAATGTCTCACCTGAGAGAGGCATGAAAAATAACGCATGAATGTACTGGTGCCCAGGCCCTTTTCCCACCTCCAACTCACAACGTCCTCTCCCGACTCACCTAAGACAGCAAGGACAAGGAAGAAGAAGGCGGCAACGAGGAGAGGCAGGTCCGGCCTGGAGAGCTTCAGCAGCCTCCACATCAAGACTTTGTTGTTCACCTGGTCCTGCTCCTTCTCCTGGGCTCCAGGAGGGCTCAGCACAGCCCACAGTGACCAGCTGAGCCCCGCGGCCCCGTACCCCACCAGCAGCCAGCTCCAAGAGGCTGAAGCGACTCTGGCTGGGGGAGCACGTGAAGCCCCCGCGACCAGGGCTCTCAGGGAGACAGTCAGAGGGGTGGCCAGACAGAGTGGGGGCAGCAGTGTCCCCACAAATCCCAGCAGCCCTCTTAGCTTCAGCAGCCCCCACAGCCCTCCCAGCCGCAGGGTCCCCTCCAGCCATAGTCCTGGCAGCCCTTGAGGAAGCAAAGTCCCCAGAGGGCCCTGAAGCAGCCACAGTAAAGCCGCGTCCACCAGCAGCAGGAAGGTCCAGGGTCTCAGGTCAGGGAGCGGCATGGCTCTGTCAAGGATACGAGATGAGAAATTATGGGGGTGGAGTCCCAGTCCTTGTCCCTGCCCTCCTACCCGCCTGGCTTCGCCCAACCCGTCCATCGGCTTCTCATTTTATCCTATTCGACCCTGAGAGCTCTCCTGAGTAACCGGTGCTCATCCGTACACCCCTCCTACAACAGACAGCTTTCGGCCTGCCTGGGGAGCTGGAAGCATGACCATCAGGAGCCTCGTGCTTAAAAAAAAAAAAAAAAAAAAAAAAAAATTCCCCGGACCCCCACCCCCACCCCCCGCAGCGAGCTAAGCGGTCCGGGCTCCGCTCCCTCCTATCGCCGGGTGCAGAGGGACTGGGAAGCTGGAGCGTAGAGTGGGTAGTCACTTGGGCTGCGTCCCTGTTGGCGCTCCAGGTTCCCCTCCGCACCAACTCACCAGCCGCGGCGGGGAGACTGCACCTCCGGGATCTTCTGCTTCAGCGCTGAGGTCCGCTCCGCCTCTCCCAACTTCGCTACCGGCTCTGGTCAGCCAGCTACGCTCAGCCAGGGCGGGCGTCAGGGCTCGAGCAGCTTTCGCTTTCGCTTTCGCTTCCGCAGCCGAGGCCTTCATTCTGGCCTGGGCCACCGGGAGGGGGCGCGCGAGACCCGCAGACGGCGGAATGGGAGCTCGAACTCTGGTTCGCAAGGCACAGTCCTTGGTGAGTCTCACTCACCCTTTAGTGGTGGTTACTCTGGGATATAAAACTGCAAAAATGTTTCTTTATCATTAAGTAAAATACAGTTGTCTCAAGGACAACTTTATCTGTTGTCCTTGCTTTGTAATTGAAGAATCACTAAATTTTCTCAAAGTTACTTCTTCAAGCTCTGAACTTATTCTTAAGAAGTGCCCTCTTGCGGTGGCTCATGCCTGTAATCACAGCACTTTGGGAGGCCGAGGCGGGCGGATCGCCTAAGGTCAGGAGTTCGAGACCAGCCTGGCCAACATGGTGAAACCCTGTCTCTACTAAAAATACAAAAATTAGCCAGGGCGTGGTGGCAGACGCCTGTAATCCCAGCTACTAGGGAGGCTGAGGCAGGAGAATCGCTTGAACTCAGGAGACAGAGGTTTCAGTGAGCCGAGATTAGGTCATTGCACTCCAGCCTGGGCGACAAGAGCAAGACTTTGTCTTTAAAAAAAAAAAAAAAAAAAGTGCCCTGTTCCATGCAAGCTCCAATTTTAGGTGAGCGAAAAAATATGCCAGGGTCTCCTAAATAGAAGGTTCCAACCAATCTCACCAGGCCAAAGGGGATTTTCACGTACAGATTTTGAATTTAGGAGGCCCTGACCTCTTCATCCGTCCTTCTCTTCATCCGTCCTCCTCAGCAGAGCACCTTGAGCTGGCACGTGCTTAGATGCCTCTAAGCCTGTATTCCAAATTATGCTGGGCGCACCTTCAGCCTATGAGGGAAATGCACGGTACTGGGCTTTGGTTCTTGTTCTATTTTAACACTGTTTAGAACAGTAATCAGGTTTCTAAATATCCTTCCTGACCCAGAGCCTACCTATGCAACAGAAAGATTCGTTTATTCCAGAAAGGACTCCAGATTGAAACCACCTTCCAAACTAAAAACAAACAAACAAAATCCCCAAAGGAAGGGTCGCTTGGATTCCAGATCACCATTTTGAAACGTTATCTGTGTGACTACCAAGGAGTCACTTAAAGTTTAAAACAGTGGTGGTGGGGAGGAGGGATTTTAAGTAGGGGCTCGCTAAAGTTTTTACAACTCTATTCATTCTGGAATTTTAAGTATCTCTCTCTAATGAAGAAAGTTCCATGCTGAAGCTCATGCTCCTACTTTCAAACATTTGTTTCCTTATTCTCTGGAAAGCGGCGCGGTCCATAGTTCCAGCATGATTCCGAAAATCTCATGATGTGTGTCTTTTTCTTCTAACCTGGGCCTTTCACATTTTCCCTGCACGCCTCACTTAGGGGAGTCTCCCTGATCTCTTCTTCCTCTAGAATTATAGTCCTGTCATCTTGCAATTCAGCATGACACATCATGGAATTGGACCCCTAATGTCTGTCTTTATATTCAATATCCAGTATCTCCAAAGTGTTATTTGGGGGTAAATGGTATGGTGTTTATATGATTACCATGTTAAGGTGAAGTGGAAGCTTTTTCATCCCACTCTGTAAAGTCAAAAACAATTATCCTAGGTGCCCTACTCCCTGTTCCTCAAACCATTAACAGTGGAGCACACAGGAGTCCCCAGGTGTCCCTCTATGGAAAGGACCTAACCTATGTGAAATTGCAAATAAATGTCCATGGACAACAATGAACAGCCTTCCTGAGGTCTTGGAGAGATGAGTGTGGAAGGAAACCCCAGGAAGAAATATGTGGTAAGGCCACATTTCTTAGATAAGGGTCTGAGTCTCTTCTCCAGAAAAAGTGTCTCTTTATTTCCTGCCCCACCCAACCACCACAGGCCCAACCCCATTCAGCCACAAGAGGCATTTATAACCGTTTTTCTTTATTCTACTTAGTGGGGCACCCAGAAGCTTCCCTGGGGGAAACACTTGTTCAAATAGAGAACACGCAGAAGATGCACGTCACCACCTCCTCTGGCTGCTGAGCCCGTACTCTGCCTTTGGCTCAGGCTAGGCTTCTTCCTCTGGGACTTAACGTGGCTCAGGTCCCTGAGTCGGCCAAGCCCTCGCGGAGGAGACCTGCCCAGCTGCCACCACCACCATTACTCGTTGGCTTCCCGGTACTGGTGCAGCAGGTCACTGACATCTGTACTTTCTACTTTTACCCAACCATCTTCCTTCATGTGGTACACTGTGGACAAATGAGAAAAGAACTCGGAGTCACCTTTCAGCTCAGCAATTCCTGTCACTGATGTTACGTTGAAGGCAGCAACAAGACACATGCGCAGGCTTAAAACCGTATGACTGGGCCTTTAATGCCCTTCTTCTGACTCTGAAAATTTCCTTCCTACCACTCTCCCTCCTTTGAGTCTTTCAATCCTTTTTTTTTTTTTTTTCTTTTGAGACAGAGTCTCGCTCTGTGGCCCAGACCAGAGTGCAATGGCATGATCTTGGCTCACTGCCAAGTTCCACCTCCCAGGTTCAAGTGATTCTCCTGCCTCAGCCTCCCAAGTAGCTGGGACTACAGGCACCTGTCACCATGTCCGGCTAATTTTTGTATTTTTAGTAGAGACGGGGTTTCATCTTGGCCAGGCTAGTTTCTCAATCTTAAATCACCCCCCAACCGCCCGCTGATTCCTCCCAGACATGATGGTGGGAGCATTGGTCTCTTACTATTGACAACGCCTCCAGAATAGCTGTCTCTGTGAGTGGCATGAGCAATCGCCCTGCGGCCAAGGTCATAGGCCTCTTCAGGGCTAAGATTAGGCCGATAGCCACTGTCCATGACCCCGTAGGCATAAGTGTTCCCACTACCAGTGGAGAACATATTTCCTGAGAGCCGAGTCCCATGTTCATTCACGTAGTAGAGTCCAGGACCCTGTAAGATGAAAGATTTCAGGCTGAAATTGGAGAGGAAGATGTTGGTAATATGGAGGTTCAAATGTGAGTCATAAAAAGTGGACAAAAGAATTAATATTACCACAAGAACACTGGAATTAGGAAATCACTCTGGTAAAGTCATAGAACTTTAGAAATAAAAAAGAAAAAACAAACTTGAAGTCAACTATTTAACAAAAGGGACAAGCTTACAAAACACACGAAATGATTCATATCTGGGTCAATAAATAGTCCATGGATATACTGGAACAGTTCTATAACCAAGCACTCTATATGCCATGCATCTTGTCAGGGAAGGAGTGGGAGCATATGATGGGAAACACATATGTCATCCATGGGGGACATGGTGGGGGAACATGGAGAATGGAGAGCACCCACCTTCTTATCCCAGCCACAGATCATACTGCCCATAGAGAGGCCCATGCCCCGGTACTGGCACATCATGTTGGACAGCAGCTTGGAGGCTGCCGACACTGAAATACGATCTCCATTTCGCAGATAGTACAGCCTGGGTGAGGACAAAGTGGAGTGAGGGAAGGGAGGTTAGCTCTTTCCAACTTGATGAGACAGGAAACGATTGAAGAGATAAGCATTGGAAAGGAATTATTTTGTAGGATCTAAGGATCAGAGAAAGATTTGGAATTTAAAGTATCTGAAACATACAAAGGCAGCCTAGTAAATGATACTATCCCACCAGGGTGGATGTGTCAGTGCTAAATAACTGACATATTATCTGGCTTATGTGTGGAGCACAGGCGGAGATTTGGGAGAAGGTTCTTATCACCAAAAAGCTGTTTTGTGAAATATGCTATTAGCACTAAGATGGACCACATAGGACAAGAGTAAGGAGCAATGATCTGAGAGATCCAGGAATTAACCGCTAGACTAAGAAAGGAAGATGAGAGGCCTCACTTACCTGCATTCCTTGGCCAGCAGGCGCTCCCAGTACTGACAGTCTGCTGCACAGCCAGACATGGTGCCAAGCAGGTAAGGGTTAATCTCAATCACCTTGTTCACCCGTAAGGTATCTGGAAGAAGATGGAGTTTTGGGAGAGAAGGGATGACCCCACAGATCCCCCAGTGTGTCCTAAATCAATATCCACTTCCACTTTGCTGCAGAGTTGGCCTCCTGTAGAAAGGGGAGCCCAGCTCCCCAGATTCTGGAGCCTACTGGAGTGTATAGACTCACCAATGTAGGACCCAGCTGAGGCCCGAGAATCCACTGCTACAATCACTCCATGCTGGAACTTGAAGGCAAGCGTGGTGGTGCCATGGGCCATCTCAATCTGAACGTTCCCTTCTCCGTCCCCACCCAGAGACTGGAAGAATTCTGTGGGCTGATAAGAGAAAAGAGGTAGAGAGAGGCAATGAAACATTCTGTAGTAAGAGGCTCCAGGAAAAGGTTTTAGAGAGTATGAGGGTGAGGAGATATGCACAAATTATCTAACCATCAATAAATGAAACAGTTAATAACCCATATCTAGAAGGAAATGACTTGGGAGAAGGAAAAGAAGAGGTATGCTGTATCAACCTTTTCCATTTTCCAGCACAATAGAAATGAAAGCAAGCACTTGTTACCATAATGAAAAAACTTTGAGAGTGACTTAAAGTGTTTCTCCCACGCATAAACCATTCGACCCTCACAAAACACCGTTTAGTAACAGTATCCTCATTTTACAGAAGAGGGGCTTGGGACCTAGACTAAGTGACTTGTTCTAAGTCGCGCAAAAGTGAGTTGCTGAGACGAGGCCAGCAGGCAAAGTTCATAGGTTTCCCAAGACACCATACAGCTCCTATATCATGTGATAACCCCATGAAAAAGGCCCCACGATTTGTGTGTGGACAAGGGCAGGAAAGCTCTCTTGTCTTCCTTTGGGAGCCCCCACCTCACCTGTAACTCTTTGTCCTAACTTGCACTTCCTCCTCTCAGGCCCCATCCCCACGTGGCCTCTTCTTTGGGTCTGGCGCTCTCCAGGACTGAAGGCTGCCGCCCACCCTGTCCCCCGCTCTCCCGTTCTCGCCGCCTCCTCTCAGGCGATCCTCCACTCCTCAGCACCCGCCTTCCCTCATCCCTGAGGGTTCCCCTACAGCCCCGACCTGCATTCCCCGGGGTAAGGCGAGCTCTGGAGACCGCATAGAGAAACTGTAGTGTCCTGGGTCCGAGCGATGCCCGCTTCCCGCGACCCGGAGAGCCCATTCCGGCCGCTGCCCTCGGGGGGCTCCGCATACATCCAGTAGCGCCATGACCGCCCAGCACCCGGAGATCTGTCGGTTCTCGGAGGAGGAAGTGAAAGCGAAAGCCACAGATCGAAGGGGAGGGAACCAGAATCTTTTCCACATCCCCCTGCCTTTTCCGAGAAAAGGACAGTTAGTGCCTGGACCAAGACTATCATATTGGGGACCGTCTTCTCTGCTCTCCCTTTATGGGGGTCGGGAGAACGATGGGTCAAGGGTTGTCCGAAGAAAGCGAGAAAGCGACGGGCGCCTTCAAAAGCCCCCTTGGCGATGTTACAGTAAGAGGTACTTCCAGGCTTGGGCATCTGCTGGAAACAGGGGTGGGTAGGGTCGTGTCATCTAAAGGCGCAGCCTCAACCAGAAGACTGGAAGTCAGCCAGGAGCTGGGAGTCGTTTCACGCGGGGTGGGGGTTCCTATGAGCATCACTTTACAAAACCAGGAGGGACGGAAGTGAGAGGGGGCAGAGTCTTGGGAACAGGTCCTGGGGCAACTGCAACAGAATATAACCGCCGCGTGTAGGGGAAGGGGGCGCCAGGAAGAGGCCGCAGTCTCTGAATCTTTCCACGGCATCCATCCTAGGGCCCCTCCCAGTTCAACGGTCTCCTAACCTGTAGTCACCCACAAGAGCGTGCCCCTTCTGCCCGCCCTTCCTAGCATTGCTCCTTGCTTGGCCGAGCACTGCGGAGTTTCACGCCTCTAAACCACGCCTCTCCTTGCAATATGTGTTGGCCTCATCTACCCAGCAACTGTCGACGTCACACGACCTGGACCTCCCTGAATGGGAGATATTTACTAGACAATCCCGCCTACTGTTCTGAGGTTTCCCCTCCAGGTGCCGCTTCGCAGCCAGGCGAGCCAGGAAGGACCGAAGCGGGCGAGGTGGTGAGTTGTGAGGCGCGCCCAGTCCCTCCGTTCCCCCCTGGCACTTGCTGTGGCCGCGCCCGCCCCATCTGCCACCTTGGAGAGGCCACGGCTCTGAGCTGCGGCCGCTGGTGCTTTGGTGGGCCCTGTAGCCGGGGTCTTGCTCATTCTTGGGGGTGGGCGTAAGGGGATGGGGGAAGTGGAAGGGGCCTCATAGGAATTAAAAAGCTTAAGGGAAAAAATGATGCACTTAGGGGGTAAAACATTGAGGATGATAAAAGACGAGACACCCCGCGTTGAAAAGTGCGCTGCACTTTGGTGTGCCGGAAACATAAGAAACCACAGTACAAAACACCAATTTTATTATAAATATCAAGCACCTACAGGGTGTTTATGGGCCAGCATACGCCTTCAGTCCTATTGACAATAGCTGATCATCTTTCTGTACATTCTGAACATTTCTCAGTTTTCAGAGTGCTGGCCACACCAAAGCATCAACCCTGGCTCTAAACCCAGTCACACCAAGGAATTACAAATCCTGTGTTTGTCCTCCAGGAAGTCTGCATTATCATGAGGAGCTTGGAAAGGAGGTAACACACTCAAAGTAAATTTCAAGTAACTCCTTCTAGAGGCAGCTGCCTACTCTGCAGCTGTGGTTCTCCACCACAGAGAGAAGAAAAGGGAGGGAGATGGAGTGCGCAGGTCTGAGAAGGCTTTCATTCTGGAGCATCTGCAGGAGCCTGTACCATGGCCCAGTAGCACCCCTTTTTCTCCATGAGCTGCTGGTGGGTTCCCCCCTCCCGGATAGTGCCTCCTTCCAGAAAGAGGATGTGGTCAGCCTGCTCCACCAGGCTGAGGTTCTGGGTGATGAGAAGCACTGAGCGAGAGTACCGCTCAGGACTTTCATACAGGAGCTGCTCCACCTGAGGAAAGACATCGGACCATCAGAGCTGGGAGCCCAGGGAGCCACCTTTGTTTCCAGGGCTGGGACTGACCTCACAGGATCACTGTTGACTCTGCCAACAACCCTAAGGACACCAAAGTTTCCCATTCTGAGTACTTCTCTGCAAACCCTTTGTTTCATTAAGAACTGTTTTAAATGAAGGGTGCAAAAGTGGGATAAAAGTGAGAGTCCTAGAGTGAAACACATGACAGAAGAATAAAGACTATTGAATAGTCCTCTTCTCTACCCATGGACTTGGAATTTTTATATTAGATTTTAAGGAAATATAACTTAGTAGTAAAGAGGTGAGCCTTCAAGTCAGGCAGATCCAAATTTGGGTCAAGGCTGCACCACTCAAAAGCTATATGACCTCTATATAAGCAGCTTATTCAATCTCTTTTAGCCTCCATTTTGTCATCTGTAGAATGATGATAAATGCCTAGCTCAGAAGGATTCCTAATGAATAAATGAGTGGCAGTGTGTGTAAAGAGACTAGCTTAATTAATATTATGATTAGGATGGGCTGGGCCCAGGGGCTCATGCCTCTAATCCTAGCACTTTGGGAGGTCAAGGTGGGAAGATCACTTGAGCCCAGGAGTTCAAGGCCAGCCTAGGCAACATAGTGGGACCCTGTCTGTACCAAAAAAAATTTAAAAATAAACAATATTATGAGGATGGCTTTTTTGTTATGTTTCGCTTTAGAAATTGAGTCTATAGGATTGGGCTCGGTGGCTCACACCTATAACTCCAGCCCTTTAGGAGGCTGAGGTGGGCAGACTACCTGAGCTCAGGAATTCAAAGCCATGTACACACACGCACATGCACACAGACACACTCATGCATGGGCAACATGGTGAAACCCCATCTCTACTAAAAATACAAAAGTCAACCAGGCATGGTGGCGTATGTCTGTAGTCCCAGCTACTCTGGAGGCTGAGGGGAGAATCGCTTGAGCCCAGGAGGTTGAGGCTGCAGTGAGCCAAGATTGTGCCACTGCGCTCCAGCTTGGGCAACAGAGTGAGATATTGTCCAAAAAAAAAAAAAAAAAAAAATGAAAGAAAGAAAGTCAGTCTGTAGTTTGTCGATAGTCTCTTTTAACTGGTGCTAGGTGTCTTGTCTTTGCCTTGTCTTCTATCTCTACTCCTTGGGGAGGCATCCAATGGAACTGGATTTGGGAACTGAGAATTGCAAGGACTGGTTTGTATAATTATGATGTTAGTAAAACTAACGGAAGATGTATAAAAGAGGCAAGATGGGGTGGGATATAGGCATTAAGAAGATGACTGCCTCACCCGTAACTGGCTGTTTGCATCCAGGGCACTGGTGGCATCATCCAGGATAAGTACACATGGCTTCCGGATCAATGCTCGGGCCAACGCCACTGCCTGTCGCTGACCCCCGGACAGCTGGCTTCCAGCCTCGCCTACCTCTGCAGAGCAAAGGGCCAAGATGAGAACTGTATAGCCATATGTGTGCGTACATGTACACACACGCACATGCACGCAGACACACTCATGCATTCATGCACTCACACACACCAAGATCTGACAGTTGTAGCTGGATAGGGGAGATTCTGGGAGGGTGAACAGAATCCTGAGGATGTCAGGATGAAGAAGCCATAGGAGCACAATCTTACAACTTCAAATTGATGTCCATGAGTCAGGAGGAACTGAAGGATAAAGGCAAGACTACTGGGGTTTCAGCAAAGGTAAAGATGGCTGGGTGGTGAGATGAGTGGAGAGAGTACCTGTGTCATAGCCCCGAGGGAGTCCAGAGATGAAACTATGGGCCCCAGACTTTACTGCAGCAGCTGTGATTTCCTCCATAGTTGGCTTCTGGGTCAGGCCATAGGCAATATTTTCTTGAAGACTTCTTCCAAATACCTGTGGCTCTTGTCCCACTGCAGCCACCTGAGATGAAATATGATGAAGAGTCATAGAACAAGGCACACGGGAGTATGGTTATCTGGAGATTGAAGACTCAAAATCTTTATTGAGAACATGTCACGAAATCATACTACCTCCCTCCTGACCACACCACCATCTCCACCCAAGGTCTCTTATCATTCCCTAACTCCCCTTTCAGAGTGCTCAGTAAGAACGCTCTTCTTAGTTGATGCTCCCTGCCTTCCTTCATGCCACCTTCTTGCATACCTGCTTGTGCAGGTAGCGGTGCTCGTATTGGGGAAGTGGCTTCCCATCCAACAGCAGCTGTCCCCCGGTGGGCTGGTACAGATTCTGCAGCAGGGAAGCCACTGTGCTCTTCCCAGACCCATTGGGTCCCACCAGCGCCGTCACCTCGCCAGGGCGTAGGGTGAATGTCAGCCCCTAGAGGCCAGAGAAGCACACAATAAGAGGCTACCAAGGCCTCTAACCTAGAGGGTGTTATTGCCTTGTTACATAGCATGATGTCTTAACCCAGAAGAAAAAGAGGGAAACATAGCAACTCCTACCCTGCCACATGCACAGATCTCTGTCTGGGTGATACCTCCCCAAGGAGTAGAGATAGAAGATGTGGCAAAGACAAGGGCAGACACCCAGCACCACTAGGCCACACACTTGATGTCAGATACCACCAGGAAATGAAAAATCACATTCCAAATTACAAAGGAGAAGGAAAGATGGAAGACCGAAGACACAGATTTTCCTGCAGCAGTTCCTTGGAATGTGAGAGCACTCGCTTCGAAACCTCTTCTCCCATTCTCTTTGGAAGCCCAAACTGGGTTCTCGAGTTTGGGGAAGATTTGTGGAACAGACGATGCTTACCATTACCTTTAAAGGGTTAGGAAGGATATGTGCTTGGCAGTAAGCAGGCTGAAGGCAGGAAGAAGATGTAGGATGGCAGAATTGTAGTTGGGGCCAGTGGAATACAGGGAGTGGTAGGTTGTACCTGTAGCACTAAGACATCTGGACGGTTCGGGTAGGCAAAGGAGACATCTTGGAACTGGACAAGGCCCTCCAAGTGTAAGGGAGTCAACAGACCACTGGGTGGGCAGCGCGGGGTGCGGTCCAGGTACTCAAATATTTTCTCTGAGGAGCCCACAGCCTTCTGTACTCTGGGGTAGACGGAGAGCAGTACCTAGAGGGAGGTAAGAATAGTGAAAGTGAGGTGGGAGACCTAGTCTGCTTGCCAGCATTATGTGAAGTGAGAAGGGTAAAGAATGGAAAGAAATCACACAGATGGTGCTGGGCCAGAGGAAGGAATCACACTGGGGAGTGAAGGTGGAAGGACCTCACCTCCACAGCCACGGTGAACTGCATCTGGTAGAGAACAAATGTGACAAGGTTCCCACTGCTTACAGCCCCGCTGGTCACCAGCTGCCCACCGATGTAGAGGATTCCCACCTTCAGCAGCATGCCTGAAATCTATAGAGACCACAGAAAAAAAGGGACTGAGGTAGAGAAATCTGGAGGGGACACAAAGAACCACAGTCATTCACATAAAGGAAATATCAAGTCCCCTTCTCCCAAGTGACATCGGTAGGCTCAATAGGTAGACAGGAGAATGACCCAGAGACCCCAGGGAGTCTGACTCAATGCACATCATGGAAGTCACGGTTATCTTCACCACCATCACCACCATCACCTTGTCTGGGGAGCATTTTACTCTTCGCAAGAGGTTTTCATTCAAGTGATGTCAGCTAGTACATCAAGAGCCCTATAAAGAAGGTTATATCACTCCATTTTTGAAAAATGAGGAAACAGTCAGCCGGGCACGGTGGCTCATGCCAGTGATCCCAATACTTTTGGAGGCCGAAGCGGGTGGATCAGGAGATTGAGACCATCCTGGCTAACATGGTGAAACCTGGTATTTCCAACCATTTCCCAGTAAAGGAGGAGTGGGAGCAGGGTCATAGGAATGGGAATGGAGTTACGGCATCTTAAGGACAAGGGAATGGGTATTCATCTTCAGGTGCTCACACTAGTGGTCCAGGAGTTGACTGCATAGGCCACAGCCTCCTTCTGGTTGAGTGTCTTTATTTCTTGCAGCTTTTCCCTAAACTTCTGGACTTCACCCTCCTCGTTGGCAAAGCTTCGAACTGTAGGCATGGCCGACAGAGCCTCAATGGCCACCTGGCTGGACTTTGCCAGAGATTCCTGCACCTGCACTGCCAACAACTGTGGAGACATGGACAAGAGATGTCACACAGGTTGGCAAACCATCAGGGACACTAACACCTGAGTTACCTATTTGGAAATTAAAGGTGAGAAGAGGCAGAGGAAAGGGAGAAAAGAGAAAGAGACACAGCTATGTCCCTTAGATACTAAAGAAATACAAGGAAAAGGAAAATGACTCAGAATGGGTTGGGGATCAAATTCTTAACGACAGATTGTGGGCAGAAGCTAGAAAACAAGACCCAGAGAGTATGAAGATTAATGTTGAGCAACCTGGGAACATGGACCAGAGGGACAGGGCGTTCCACGAAGACGGAGAATCAGTAAGGGCGCCAGGAAAGTTGGACTGAAAGCAATGTGAGAGGAACTGAGTGTGCCAAGTCTGGGAGATAAGGGTCTGTGTAGTGCGGGCCAACTCCATGAACATACCTGATACCATTTTCCCACCTTCTTGGGCAGAAGGAAAAGCAGAGGCAGGGTGACCAGGGTGACCATGGTGAGGGACACTGACCCCCAGAGCATGATCCCCAAGAGACATAGGCCTCGAACCAGGTACCACAGAAATAAGCTCAGATTCTCACTCAGAGCATCACTCAGGGCGGAAGTGTCCTCTGTTACCCGAGACGTGATGTTACCTGCAGGGTTGGGGAGAAAAGAGTGAGGTGAATCAGACAGGTTCCAAGTGATGAGAGGAACTAACAATGAGCCAGGGTGCCAGGGTCGGGGCATCAGTATGGGGTTCTAAGGAGGCTGCAGGAAACAATGTTAGGGTTCTGCAGAGGTCTGCAAATCTCAGTGCAGGGAGGATAAGTGTTAAAGAGGAAAGCCCTGACCCAAGACCTGCATTTTAATTATAAAGTCATTGATGCACATGTGAATTTCCATTTTCCTGAAAGCTTTCTGTTCCCTAAAGAACCTGTATGTCCCATGCTATACACACAGGCAGGAAGAGCTTAAACTGGTCACATAACAGAGATGGAGGAGGAGGGTGCTGCTAGAAAGCATGCCAAAGTCTGTGGAGCACTCACTGGGACTAGAGTTCTAACCCCAGGTGTGTCTCTAGCTATATGTCACTGTGCAGTTTCTAGTGCTGCTAGAAAGCATGCTGAAGTGTCTGGAGCACTCAAGGGACCAGGGTTCTAACCCCAAGTGTGTCTCTAGCCGTATGTAACTGTGCAGTTTCGCATTTAGGGTCTTGGCCTCAGTTTCCTTCTCTGTCAGATGAGGCAGTTGGTCTCTATGAGCTCAAAATTTCCAGGTTTGAAATTCTATGGTTTCTATCTAAGGATATATAGGAATAGATTTATGAGAAAATGCTAGATGAAAACTCTAGGTTTTTCTTAAGGTAAGGAGGACAATATTTTGCTCCTGAGGTATATCAAGAATGAGAAAGAACAATGTGTGTGTGTGTGTGTGTGTGTGAGAGAGAGAGAGAGAGAGAGAGACAGAGACAGAGGGTATATCAAGAATGAGAAAGAACAATGTGTGTGTGTGTGTGAGAGAGAGCGAGAGAGAGAGAGCGGGGATGGGGGAGATCAAGGCAGATGTATGAGGATATAAACAGTACAAGGGGTATAATGAAAGAGTTTCAGGAGAAACCTGTTTGGTTCTGTTGGAAAAACTCTGTCTCCTGGCGCAGGACAGCACCAAACACCTCTCCCTGCAAGTGGCTGTGCACGTGGCCCATGGTGGTGTTATAGATCCCGTCACCCATGAACTCCAGCACTGCACTAGAAAGAACCCGGAAAAAAAGGGGGTCAGGGTGTGTTCAGGGAACAGACTGAAGGTCCAGGTATCCCCATATAAGTGCATTTTGGACAGCAGCCCCAATTTCCAACTCCCTCATTTGCAGGGTGCCCCATTTTCAGCCCCCAGACCTGGCTATGGTGAGAATGGACATGAGAGTTAAGTTTCGAGTGAAGGTATCGGCTGAGCCATCTTGTAGAATCCAGTCAGTGATACGGCCCGTAAAGAATGGAATGGCCATCTCCCCTGAAGAAAGAGAAGACAGGTCACAAACAAATATTAAGTCTAAGTAGGTCAGTTCCAGTCAGACTGGTCCCACCACGCCTCCTCCCCCTCACCATTATTCTGGAGGGCATCAGCAGAAAGGAAACACTGACGTCTCAATCCCGAACCGAAATAGGCTGCCCTGGAACTCACTACTCTGTGGTTGCTCTACCAGAACTTTCAGGATTTTATTAGGAAGGCTGGAGATCATGAAGTAGAAAAGCCTCCTGTTAGAGATGAGGATGCCCCGCCCTTCGGCCCCAGAGCAAAGGATTTCCCCGCCTCCGGCGTGGCCCAGAGAATCAAGACCCGGCCATCAATCAAGCCTCGAACTTCTGGCCCTGCCAGTCCAATGCCGTTTCTTCTACACTGAAGTGGTGTTCCAAGACCCATGCTAGGATTCCTTCCCCTGCTCCACATTTCCCAGAACCCACGCTACTCTACCTCACTGACAATTACTTTTGATTCCTGTCCCGGTCCCCTTATGTCCTCCCCTCTTGCCCTGCGTTCCCCTTACCAAGAGAGGAGAGGATCACCAGGACCAGGAACAGCGAGAGGCGGCGCATCTCCGAGCCCAGGCAGCCTAGAAGCCGACGCACAGGGTCTCCAGAGACGCCCTGACCGCCGGTCACCCAGAGGCTCCCGAGTTTGTGCCACAGGGCTGCTGCGGGCAGTGCTGCTGCATAACTGACGACGAAGGCGCTAGGGTGACTTCCCCAGTGCAGTAGCCTGGTGCTATCCGCGGCCCCTGGAGCTCCCCACGAGATCAACTCTCGGAACAAGGCAAGTCCCGGCAGGGCCAAGCCCAGTGCCGCAGCTAATGGCTCCAAAGCAGCCAGCCAGCCCTGGGCACCTGCGTTTTCGCTCTTGGAGCCAACTGTTGCCCTGAGGACCCCGCAGGCCCCCAGCCAGAGCACGGCCCAGCGGCTCAGGCCCACCGCCCAGACCTGGAGCAGCGGCAGCGCGGTGGGCACCAGCAGAGAGAATATGCGGGGTAGCGCGGTCCGGAGCAGCACCCAGTCGGTGAGAAGTAGCAGTACTGTCCCCAGCCATGCGAGAGAAGCTCCAGGAAGGCAGCGGCACCCGCGGGGAGCGGGGCACCTAGAGCTAGCCATTGGCACCCCGACGCCGTTCAGGTCCCGGCCGGCCCTGGGACTCTCCGTGCTCCGGCGGGGCCTGAGGCTCTGGGTACCGCGGAGTCCGCCCCTACTGGCGGCTGGGGGAGGGAGAGAGGGCGGAGCTCTCGGAAAGTCCCAGGAACAGTCTGATCCTGCGCTGGCGAGAAGCGCAGCCATTTAGGGGAAAGCGAAATCGAAAGCGGCCGCCTGCTCACTAGATACGCCTACTTCCAAAAGTGGCCTGCCCAGACTATTTTGGGAGCAAGCGTGGAAATCAGATCTGACAATCTTGGGAGCAGCCCTGGTGCCCAATTTTCTCCGTCACGCACACCCTTCCCGCCTCTCCCTGCCTCCTGCCTTCCCACTAGCACCAGTTTTCCCACCCCAGCCTCAGGGCGGGGCTGTCTCGTCACTTGTCCCCGGGCAGATCTGCCCTATACAGGTTAGCGCCGCGCGCAAAGCCGCCGCGCAGCGCGCAAAGGCGCACAGCAGCACCCAGGCGCCTCCTGGCGGCGCCGCGAAGGGGCGGGGCTGTTGGCTGCGCGCTGCGCGCTGTCCCAGGTCCGAAACCAGTGCCCCAGGCGGCGAGGAGAGCGGCGCCTGGCAGGGATGCTGCGGGCAGGAGCACCAACCGGGGACTTACCCCGGGCAGGAGAAGTCCACACCGGGGTAATGGGTCTGGGCTTGAGGGTTGGCACAGGGGTGGAGGAGGTGTACCGGCCAGGGGACCCTGGAAGCGCGGAGAAGTGAATGCAGAGACCGACGGGAACGTAGGGAGGTAGCCTCTAGCAGCCAGCGCTTGCAACCCGCAGTCAGCATAGGGTATTTCTTTTCTTGGGGGGCGGGGGGGGGGTCGCCTAGCGTGTCCGTGAAGGGACCAGGCACGCGAGGCTGGTGGAAAAGGGGGTGCTTTGACTCCTAGCTGGAAGCGTCAAGGAGAAGCTACTCTAAAGCGCTTTCGCTTTCACTCTGGTCCCAGACAGTGGGGGCTGGTTAAATCAAGAAAGGGGGTTGGGGATGGTGCAAAGAGATGAAGAAATGGTTTCCTGGGTGAAGTAGAACAGCACTTGGGAGAAGGAAATATAGGCACTTATTGAGAAGGACCAATTCATCACACAGACTTTTGATAAACTTGCCACTGGGTAACTCTTAGCCCAAGCACTGATAATGGGGGTTCTGCATTAACCAGTGATGCCCTTGCCTAGCTTGACCCAGAAAGGCTCCTCCTTGGCCCAGATGCTGCCTTGCTCCCTTCCCTGTGTCTTCCCTGCCCACTCCCATGTGCCCACTGGGGGGACTTTGCTTAGGATGGGCGCCTGGGGCAGATGGCAGTCCCAAGACTGGCTGGCTGGCTTCTGCTCTGGACTACTGCCACCACTCGTGGCTTGGGGGCAGCTTTGTTACAGAGGAATAGCCTCTAACTTGAAGTTAACCCTGTTCTTTGACCCTCTGTTCATGATAAGTCGGTCCGTCGGAAAGCACACTCAGAGAGGCGTCCTTTGGGGCCAGAGTAATTTACAGCCTGGTAAGAAAGGCACAGTGAAACCACTTATACTCTGGGAAATCTCCCCTCACTGCCAAATGAGCAGTGGCAAGTAGGAAGTAGAAGTGGAAACAAGGGATAAGAGTTAGACCTGAATTTTAGTCCCAGGTCTACTATTAATTCTGTGTGACTCTGCATAAGTCGTTTGCATTTTCTGTGACTTGGTTTCCTCATTTGAACCGAGGATCTTTAAGACTCCTTCCAACTCAGCAGCAGGAAAAATGTAGCTCTATCTCCCCTCACTTTTTCTTGATTCTTTTCTTGACCTGGAAAAGTCAACTTAAACTTCTCAGTCAAATCCTCTCTTGGTACAAATTTACCCCCTGGCTGCTGAGATATTTATTTACCTCTTGATCAGAAATTCCATAACTGAAACTTTTATTTTAAACCATCTACGTGTTCCTTGCTGCTTCTCTCCTGCCTTGCCGCTGGCCATGCTAACCACTGCCCTCCTCGATTTTTTCCACTGTTCAATAAATTGAAAGAGCTCACTTCTGATGAAATGGGGGTTGAGAGTGGAGGATTGTGAACAAAAGAAAAGAAAAGAAAAGGCTGACCTTGTTTCCCAGAATCATAGTCAAATGCTCTGTGTTGGGTCTAAACCACATCTGCACATACTAGGAGCCTTTCCCATGGAGATAATTTTCACTTGTGGAGCTGCTTCACTTCTACCTGTAGGAACCTCATCTCCACCTCTCTCTTTACAGTGGAGAGGATTCCACTAGGCAAGTTGGAACTCAGGGCCACAGTTCTTTCTGTGTTGTATCACAGCTGCGCTGTGGCATTCCCCTGCAGCCAGATGAAGCAATAGATAAAGTGGAAAGATGAAGGGAAAAAAGCCTGTACTGACAGTCAGCTCTGGCCTGTTACTGTGTGATCTTTGAGCCAGTCAACTTCGCCTCTCTGGGAATATTTTTTCTTCTCTAACATGAGGGCATCAAGGCTCTTCCTGCCCTGATATTCCATATTCTGTGTCTCTGCAGACCACCATCATGGCAGTGGAGTTTGACGGGGGCGTTGTGGTGGGTTCTGATTCCCGAGTGTCTGCAGGGTAAGTAAAAGTGAAGATGTATGCATTTGGAAAGAAGCTAATGGCCTCAAATACACATTTTTCTTACCCATTCATGAAAAGACTGGCAAATCGGAGCTTTGGAGGAATGGAGTTGACCTTCCCAAAAAGCCACTATGATAAGCTATTTGGTGGGCGCTTGGGTCTCTGAATTTGTGGAGGAGGATCTGGGGTCTGAATGCGTATGTGACCTGTCCCAGTAGTGTACAGGGATGAGTGTAAAGGAATAGGGTCTGAGTGGGGGACAGGAGACAGATTTTTGAGGAGCTTCTTTCCATCTGTATTTAGAGATCAAAAAGATGATTCTGTCAAGCAGATACCTGGTTTCTCATTTACCATATATTGAACTATGTTGTCTCTTCCCCCCCTCCTAACCAATTTCCTCACATGCAAAATGAGTATATAGGGTTAGGTCAATATTACTTACATTATGTTCCATAGAACATAGTTATGTTCTATGTTAATAGCATAGATTGTTAATAGCAAAGAAAAATTGATGAGGCATATTTTTCTTTCCTTAGCATTTTTTGCTTTGTTATAAAATCTAAGCCTGAAAAATAAACCTAATTTTGATTAACATCTGCAGTGGTTAATAATATCTGAGATGATTATTTGCCTCCTGCTTTAATCCAAGCATTAAACTTCATGCTATTCTCTTGTCAAATAAATTTGAGAGACATTGAATGATCACCCTCAAAAATTCCTGAGTTCTGGTTGGGTGCAGTGGCTCACATCTGTAATCTCAGCACTTTGGGATGCCGAGGTGGGCAGATATTTGAGGTCAGGAGTTCAAGATCAGCCTGGCCAACATGTTGAGACCCTGTCTGTAATGAAAATACAAAAATTAGCCGGGCTTGGTGATTGATGCCTGTAATCCCAGCTACTCGGGAGGCTGAGGCAGGAGAATCACTTGAACCCGGGAGGCAAAGGTTGCAGTGAGCCCAATATTGCACCACTGAACTCCAGCCTGGGTGATAGAGTGAGACTCTGTCTCAAAAAAAAAAAAAAAAAAGAAAAAATTCCTGAGTTTTAACTTGGTGACTGTTGACTCCCTCCTAACAGCGAGGCGGTGGTGAACCGAGTGTTTGACAAGCTGTCCCCCCTGCACCAGCGCATCTACTGTGCACTCTCCGGTTCAGCTGCCGATGCCCAAGCCGTGGCCGACATGGCTGCCTACCAGCTGGAGCTCCATGGGTATGAAGCTCTGGAGTTCTGACTCCCCACCCACTAGAGCTCCCCCAACTTGCATGAATCCCTGTACAGTGTGCTGTTCCAGGAGCTGGACACTAGGAAATGAAAGATTCTTGTTTTGGCTCCTGCTGGCACTTGAATCTGCCAGTTTCTGCATCTGTAAAGTGGAGACAATATAGTACCTTATGAGACGGTTAATTGGAGAACCACGTTATATATGCAAACACAGTTTAAAAGCTGTAAATCACTATCCTAACATAAATAATCAGGAAGAAGGTGATATTGTGACCCACCCTAATATCAGGCAGTTACCATATGAGAAATCAAAGTCGTTGGGATGGAAGTAACCTTATCTGCTTTTTCCCCATAAGGGCAGGGCCCTTGCAGCCAAAAGAAAGTTATGTGGATGGGGCTCAGCGAAAGAGAGTGAGCAATTGAAGCGTTCTTACCAGTTGGTGGTGTGGGACTCTGGTTCCCCTGTACATGTGGGAGGGAGGCTGCAGTTTGAGCTATTGCAGCTATAGTTTTCAGGGTTCGTTTAGCAGGGATGATGGTAACAGTATAGGAGAGTGAGACTTAAAATTCTATCAACCTTTATTCCTAATATTTCCTTCAGGATAGAACTGGAGGAACCTCCACTTGTTCTGGCTGCTGCAAATGTGGTGAGAAATATCACCTACAAATATCGAGAGGACTTGTCTGCACATCTCATGGTAGCTGGCTGGGACCAACGTGAAGGGGGTCAGGTGAGTTTCTCCCAAAGCGCTCTCTCCTCTGGGCTTCCCCACTCTCCTGTAGGGGGAGATGGAAGTCCTATGTCATTCTAGCAATGAGTTCCAAGGACACTACCTCTGAAAGTATAGTACATTTGGGACATGAGATACCAGGGCTTCATTGCAGGGTGCAGAGACCACTTAAAGTCTCACTGGGAAGGAAGGGCTTGATGATTCTTTAACCTGAGGATCCCTCTCCTAGGTATATGGAACCCTGGGAGGAATGCTGACTCGACAACCTTTTGCCATTGGTGGCTCCGGCAGCACCTATATCTATGGTTATGTGGATGCAGCATATAAGTCAGGCATGTCTCCAGAGGAGTGCAGGCGCTTCACCACAGACGGTAACCAGCCAAGTGGAAGGGTACCTGGGGAGGGCTTTTAAACATGGGAAGGAAGTAGATTACGAGGAACAGGAATAGAAATACAGGGGTGACCATTTAAGTTAATGCCCAAACTAGTACACTTTTAAAAGTGAAAAGGGGCAGGACAAATGCAAAGCTCAATGGGGCTCTTGGGCAATACGGATAAACCAGGGCTGTTCTGAGTAAATCAAATGAGGATACACAGTCACTGTAAGAACCAGTGGTGTGCTAAGCACAATGGCTCACACCTATAATGCCAATACTTTGGGAGGCTGAGGCAGGAGGATTACTTGAGCCCAGGAGTTTGAGGCCAGCCTAGGCAAGATGGTGAAACCCTGTCTCTACAAAAAAAAAACAATAAAAAAATACAAAAAAAAATGAGCTGGGCATAGTGGTGCACACTTGTAGTCCCAGCTACTCAGGAGGCTGAGGTGGAAAGATCATCTGAGCTGGGGAGATCAAGGCTGTGGTGAGCGGTGATTGCACCACTGCACTCCAGCCTAGGTGACAGAGTGAGACCCTGTCTGAAAAAAAAAAAAGAACCAGTGGTGTGCTGAGGTGTGCTGAGGCTGGCTTGGGACCGCTCATGAGAGCTGATTGTTAAATAGTCAAGGATTTGTGAGCTGCTCGTTAAGCTATTTGTAACTTGCAGTTGATCATAGCGGGAGCATTTACATCATGGACATCAGCAGATGCCACATATGGAAGCCTTCTTTTAAAAACACTGACTTAGCAGCACACCACTAAATATGTCTTTCTGAAAGATGAGTTTTGAGGTGAAAGCAGTAGTAGGCATATGGATGGAGGGGGAATAAAAATATTTTTGAAGCTAAGCCATTCTCTTTCTCCCTCTCTCCAACTTGAAACCCTCTGCAGCTATTGCTCTGGCCATGAGCCGGGACGGCTCAAGTGGGGGTGTCGTCTACCTGGTCACTATTACAGCTGCTGGTGTGGACCATCGAGTCATCTTGGGCAATGAGCTGCCAAAATTCTATGATGAGTGAACCTTCCCCAGACTTCTCTTTCTTATTTTGTAATAAACTCTCTAGGACAAAAACCTGGTACGGTCGTTGGGAAATGAGTGCTCAGGGAGATGGAGCTTAGGGGAGGGCGCTTCTTCCCTCCTAGATGTCAGCATACACTCTTTCTTCTTTTGTCGCAGGTCTAAAACATCTTTCCTAGAGAAAACAAAAGGGACTAAACTAGAAGTATAAAGAGCACTATACATGACAGGTCATCACGTACTGAATGATTTTGAAGTACTACAAACAATAAAAATTCTTATTCTTGTGCCCAAGGGATGAGGATGCAAGTGAGGTGGTGGGAATCTTTCCTTTGAGGCTAAGACTGACAGATAGGCAAGACACCTGCACACATGAGAATTAGCTAAGTCTATCAGCAAACTCACATGTAAAAGAATTCCTTTCATAATGCATTCATTCACATTAAAGAGCAATGAAAAATGCTCAAATATTTTGGGGCACTTGTGAATTTCAAAGAATAGGGACAATAACCAAAAGAAGCTACATTTATGGCATTGGCTAAATGTTTTATAAATTTTATCTCTTAAAATTCAAACCGGAAAACCCGCTGTAATCCCTCCACTTTGGGAGGTCAAGGCAGGAGGATTGCTTGAGCCCAGGAGTTCGTGACCAGCCTGGGCAACATAGTGAGAACCCCGTCTCTACAAAAAATATTAAAAATTAGTCGGATGTGGTGGTGCACGCCTGTAGTCCCAGCTGCTTGGGAGGCTGAGTGGGAAGATCGCTTAGGCCTGGGAGTTTGAGGCTAGAGTGAGTTGTGATTGCGCCACTGCACTCTAGCCTGGGTGACAGAGAAAGATCCTATGTCAAAAAACAAAAAACAAAAAAAAAAAAAAGGAAAAGAAAAAAAGAAAAACAAACAAATAAAAACACCCAACCCTATATAGGTATTATTCCTTATATAGGACACATAGAGGTTTAGAAAGACTAAATCACTTGACCAAGGTCACAAAATAAGTTCTGAGGCTGGGACCTGGGATTTAGTTTTATTATATGCCCTTCCTCTACCACTCCCTAAAACTTCCCATTCCCTCAATCCCCATATATCATCTTGAAATCTGCAACAAATAGCCCCATACATTGGTTGGCACTTATGAAACTGTTACCAGATGACTGAGTAACTGTATTAAAACAAATTGAATTCTGCTTCTATCTTTGCCCTGCACTCCCTGAGTGACAGGAGTGAACTCTTATGTCCTTTTCTGTCAAAAGATGGTGCTGAATGATTTCTAAGGTAGTTTGCAGTTCCAACATTCAATGCCATTTTGCTAACAAGTGGGCAGTCAACAGGCATATTCAACAGAAATACTAGTAGGATCTCAGGCTAAACATACAAATTCAAAATACTCCAAAACAGTCACATCCCCCTGGAGTGCAAAGAAAAAATCTAAAATTACAAATGCCTGGAGTTGTTTCTAGCCATGATATTTAACTTATTTGAGATTTTAAAACACTAGTTTAATAGCCCATTTTTATCACTGATCACAGGTAGAAATTCTGGGCAGCATACAAAAAGCAAGTACTCAAGGACTCCAAAAAGTAAACAAAAGCAGGTGGATTGTGAAGAGGGTCAAAACTTGGAGGGGGGCCCCTCCTGGGGAGTGGGTTTTCAGTGTTTTCCCCTTTTTTCTCCCAGTTCTGCCCTGACATCAGGCCTCAGGTGCAGAGCTGCACTACGTGGTAGCACAAGCCCTGAGTCAATAAGAGAAATACCAGCTTTCTGGCCAGAGGAACCAAGAAAAAGGGCCCCTGCGGGCGGGGATGTATAGGGGAATCTCCAAACTGAGAGTGCAGGAGGAAATTCCCTAATTCTGAGTCTGAACCCTCAGGTGTACCAGGTTCCCCCTGAGCTGCACATGCATGTGACATGCCCTAAGGGCACAGCAAAGACTTTGAGAACCTAATGAAGATTAAATCTTTTAATATTAGAAGACTTCGGCCGGGCGTGGTGGCTCACGCCTGTGATTCCAGCACTTTGGGAGGCCAAGGCGGGTGGTTCACCTGAGGTCAGGAGTTCGTGACCAGCCTGGCCAACATGGTGAAACCCCTTCTCTACTAAAACTACAAAAATTAGCTGGGCATGGTGTCTGTAATCCCAGTTACTTGGGAGGCTGAGGCAGGGAGAATCACTTGAATCTGGGAGGCAGAGGTTGCAGTGAGCCAAGATCGCGCCATTGCACTCCAGCCTGGGCAACAAGAGCGAAACTCCATCTCAAAAAAAAAAAAAATTGAAGACTTCATTTTTCTGCATTGGCCAAATAACTGTTCTAATGCTCTTCATTCCAATAAAAAGTTTGTAGCAGCTTACAGACATAATTTTAAACAATTTTTAAAAGACGAAAACAACATTGGGTCAAAGAGAAAATATGGTTAAGAAAAATAAGTGAAGCCAAGGAGTGAAACTAATGGACAACATGAATATCTTTAAAAAAAATAGTGGTGTGCTGTCTTATACTGGCTAGCAAGAGCAGACTGTGAAGTATTCAGGATTTTTGAAGACAGTTGTTAACTACTGGTAACTTGATACCACGGTGGAAATATTTATACTATAGAAATCAGCAATGCTACAAGTCAGAAGCATTGTTTTTCTTGAGAGCCAGTTTAACAGGACACATATTTATCAGCCAACTATAAATGGATAAAAAATAATTGGCTCTGGGCCATAGGATAGTGAAAGCAAAGAAGGAAGTAAAATGAGGTACAAGATTCATAGGATTCATTTTTTAAAAGTTGCCAAAAAGCCAAAAATTATATGTAATAGTTCGAGCCACACAGAACATTTACTCAAATAGGCCATGCATCATTCCATAAAGGTAATTCCAATAAATTCCAGAGTATCAGTATCTTAGAAACTATCTATATTCTAGGCCAGGAGCAGTGGCTCACGCCTATAATCCCAACACTCTGGGAGGTCAACGTGGGCAGATCCCTAGAGCCCAGGAGTTTGAGACCAGCCTGGGCAACATGGCAAAACCCCATCTCTACAAAAAATTTAGCTGGATGAGGTGCACCTGTAGTCCCAGCTACTCAGGAGGCTGGGCAGGAGGATCGCTTGAACCCAGGAGGCAGAGGTTGCAGTGAGCTGAGATTGTGCCATTGCTCGCCAACATGGGCAACAGAGTAGGACCCTGTCTAAAAAAAAAAAAAGGAAAGAAACTATATTCTGCAACTATACTGTAATAAAATTAGAACTTGATAACTAAAATATACTTAAAATTGTAAGTGAACAAATATATTTATCAGTAACATGGATTTAAAAGGCAGTCGTGGATGGGAGGATCGCTGGAGTCCAGGAGATGGAGGCTGCGGTGAGGCATGATTGCGTCACTGAACTCCAGCCTCAGCAACAGAGTGGGACCGTGTGTCAAATAAATAAATAGCAGTTATAAAGAAAATTAACTATTTTTAAACCAGGTGGTAAAAATGTTACACATAAAATATACATATAAAATAATGTTATAATTTCAAATACATTTATTAGAACAAGAAAAGTTAAAATAAATGACCTAAAAATTCTACTCAAAACTTTGGAAAAAGAAATTGAGCAAACCTAAAGAAATAAGAAGAAAAGGAGTTAGTTATAAAGATAAGAATAGAAAGCAATGAAACAGAAATAGAGAACAAAAAACTAGGTAATGAAAATTAACACACTTTTGATTCCAAAAGCTGCTTATTTAAAAATATTTGTAAGATATTCACTTACAACAAGGCTGATTATGGATAACGGGAGAAAAAATGAATAAACAAATACATAATGAAAAAGGGGGAACAGCTACATATATGACACAGAAAGTGTAGAGTATTATGAACAAGTATATGCTAATAAATTTGAAAACCTAGGTGAGATAGGTAAATTCCTAGAAACATTTCATCTATCAAAATTAGCACAAGAAGAATACAAAACTTGACTATACCAGTAAGTATTAAAGCAATTTTTAAAGTTATCAATGACCTCTAATAAAAATTTATATATTTTTAAATGCCCAGATGGTTTCACAGATGAGTTCTATCAAACATTCAAGGAACATGAAACTTCTATATTATGTATTTTTCCCAGAAAATAGAAAAAAGATTAAACCTGATTAGCTAATTTTATCAGCAAGTGTAATCTTGATTCGAAATTGAGTTGTGGAAAACTCAAGGAAAGAAAATAATAGGCCCGTTTCACCTTAAACACAGATGGGAGACAAAATATTTATGAACCGAATTCAACAATATTACAAATAATAATACTGGGAGGCCAAGGTGAGAGGATCGCCTGAGGCCAGGAGTTCAAGACCAGTGTGGACAACATACTGAGATCCTGTCTCCACAAAAAATTAAAAAATTAGCCAGGTGTGGTGGTGAGCATCTGTAGTCTCAGCTACTGGGGAGGCTGACGCAGGAGGATCACTTGAGCCCAGGAGTTTGAGGCTGCAGTAAGCTATGATTGCACCACTGCATTTTGGCCTGTGCAACAGAGCAAGACCCTGTCTCTAAAAATATGTATAATAATAACAATAATAATAATGATTATGCTAGTAATGATACATCAAGATCTAATAGGGAATCCTTGGAATACTGGGGTGGTTCAATATAATAAAATATATTGTTGCTATAATTCACCATATTCATAGACAGAAAAGTCATTTCCTTTGCTCAGTCTATTAATAAAAGACATTTGGTAAAGTATATCCATTTGTGATTTTTGGAAAACAGTTAAGGAGGCAGGAATCAAAAGTTTCTTATTTTGGTAAAGGTTATATTCCAAAAAATCTGTAACCACCAGTATACATAATGGAAAAACCTCAGGTACCCAAGACAAGAATGTTCACTATAATTACTAGCTTAACATAGCACAAAGCCTATGGGCAACATAGCAAGACCCATTTACCAAAAATAAATTTAAAACATTTTAATTAGCTGGCATGGTGGTGTGCGCCTGTAGTCCTACCTACTTGGGAGGCCAAGGCAGGAAGATTGCTTGCGCCCAGGAGTTTGAGCTTACTGTGAGCTGTGATCACACTCCTGCACTCCAGCCTGGGTGACAAAGGAAGACCCTGTCTCTAAAAAATAAAAAAATACAAATACACATAAAAATTAGCACTAAACCAACAATGACTGTGTACCATGAACTGAAAAATATTAATTTTACCATTTGCATCTGAGGTTAACAATATGTCAATGACTTAAATAATATCATATCTCTGAGAGTAATTTCTCCTGTATTTCCAAGACAAATGTTACATAATTTTCCATTTTTTCCATTCAACAAAATAAACAGGAAATATAATTAAAGTTTTACTTGAGGATTGGGATTTAGAAAGGAAGACAGGAATTAAGAATAATCCTTAGTTCTCTTCCTAATTTTCACCTCTCTCACTGATACATATGTATTATTTTCTTTTTGTGTCTTTTAGAATCTAATAAACATGTTCTATATTATATAACAAACTAGAATATATGGATTATCTTTAGTCTTCCTTACCAAGTTCTTAACTCTGCTGGCTCTGGGGCACTGGACATACCATGTAAGAAGAAAAATGTTTTAACTCCATTGAACTTATTCAGAAGCATCGGAAATTGGTTCAGCAATATTCAACTTTGCCCAGCAATGTTTATGAAAGTTTCATATATAGAATAGTGTAAGTATGTGTAATACAGAATGTATGCTCTCAAAAACTAAGAGATAAAGTATGGAGATCCTAAACTCTGTTGACACAGAAGAGGGTGGATTTCTCGAAGAAACAGCCTTCTATAGAAAATGGCTTGTATGAATTGGGATTCTCCAGAGAAGCAGAACCAATAGGATGTTGGCAGAGAGAGATTTATTTTAAGTAATTGACTCATACTACTGTGGGAACTGGCACGTTCAAAATCTGCAGGCAGGCTGGAGACCCGGGAAGAGCTGATGTTGCGGCTCGAGTCTGAAGGCAGTCCAGAGGCAGAATTCCCTCTTCCTTGGGGGAACCTCAGTCTTTGCCCTTAAGACCTTCAACTGATTGGAAGGGCCACTTAAATTATGGAGGGTAATCTGCTTTACCCAAAATCTATTGATTTAAATGTAAATCTCATCTAAAAAATACCTTCACAGCAATATCTAGACTGGTATTCAAATGTCTAGAAACCATAGCCTAGCCAAGTTAACACATAAAATTAACTATCACTTGGCTCAAGGTGAAACTTCCAGATCAATGTGGCAGGAGTGTTGAGGAAGGAAGTGAACTCAGTTCTAACTAAGTAGGGCAGCCGAATCGTCACTGAAGTGTGGCACTGGCCTTTCACCAAGGTAACATGTGGCAAAGTTTTAAATTAGGATAGGTACCAGGCAAAAGCTGGGTGAATCGATGGAGGCTTTTGTGCCAACCTTCACAGACTGTCTGCGTCAGACTGCCCTGGATAGCATACAAAGGAAAAAAAGACAAATTACAAGCCTTTAATCCAAACTCACGACATGAATGAAAAACTGTAAATGCCTCTACAGCAGTTTTAAAGGCTATCAGTTTTAAAGGCTATCTTTTCTCCTGCAACCCAGCACAGATATGGCTGAGGGTCAAGCCCAGGGACTTATGGTAAAGGTTATGAAGTTGTAGAAATGTTTGTTGCATCATCCAACAGCGGCTGTTGTGATAAGGCAAGACCACTGGTTGAGATAGACTGGACCCTGAGATATGAAATAGGGACATATGAGCAGACACAGAGAAGTCTGAGTGAGAACCATGAATCACTACACCCCTCTGAGGGTCCTTGCTGAAAGAAGCAGACTCACTGTATTAGTTACCTATTGCCATGTAACGAATGACACCAGCTTAAAATAACAGACATTTACTATTAGGTGTTACTGGGACAATAGGGGATTTTTTAATATGGATTGTGTGTTTGATAATATGGTATCAATTTCAAGTATCTTGGGGGTGATGACAGTATTAGGATTATGCAGGAGAAATGTCCTTATTCTTGAATCATACATGACAAAATATTAAGGATTCAAGTGGCATAATTTCCAAAGATTACTCTCAGATTGTTTAACAAAATGGTTCTTCAACAGTAAACGGATAAACAAAACATTGTCTATTCATACAACAGAGTACTACGTAAGCAATGAAACTTCATGAACTACTGAAAATGTAACAACATGGATGAATATCATAGAAACAAAATACTAAGTGAAGAAGCCAGACTTGCAAAAATACATACTGTATGTTTCCATTATCTATTACAGTGCAGCACACCAACTCCAAACTTAATGGCTTAAAACAAAAACAATCCTTTTATTATCTCTTGTGAATCTGTGAATTAACTGGACTCTAAGAACCACTGATGTAGTCCATGAACCAAAGCACATATTCACGGCAGCGGCTCCACCCAGCACCTCACACCTGTAACGTTTACTGGCTGCTCATCGGATTTGAACACCTTCAGAGTACTGTGAAATTTCCCCTACCTTTTGAGTCCTGCCTCCCTAAAGTAGAAACCAGAAAGCTCACTTCCCCTAGCCACCTTTGAAGCTAGAGCACCGAAGTTCCACCAATTAAATTCATCCACCTAAGACTTCAGTTACAAAGGGAGCCACAGGAGGAACCAGGGTGTGGGGGAGCGGAGCACGTTTTACTGTATTTATTTCTCTGGCAAAGGTGACAGAAGCAGCAACTGTCTTTTGAGGAAGCAGTGGGTTTTTTTCCTTTTTTTTTTTTTAAGTGAAGTTCCTGAAACAGAAGTGGTTTAGGAGGTGTCTTCAGTGGTGGCTGCGGCAACGTCCAGGTGCTAACAACAGAACAAGCAGCAGCGTCTAGAAGCCGTGGGGCAGCAGCAGTGGTGTGGCTCATCAGATCTGCTGTCTGCGTGGTCTGAGCCGTTACACACATGTGCCTCTCATCTGTAGTTCCAGCATTTCCTCTCTAAAAGTCTGGTTCTGAGAGAAATTTCTTTGATAGACTTTTCAAAGTTTTATCAAACTCAAAGAAGGAACCAGGAAGAATACAAGAGCCTTGATCCAAAAAGTATTTGAAAAACAGAGCTGTATCTCTCAGTGAGGAAATAATTTCTAGGCTAGAGATTCAAAATGGCTAACGTACTAGAGGGCAATAAAATCATAACCTTGGCGTTATCTTCTTTACCAGAGAAAAAGAGAAAGCCAGCATCTCTTATCAGCTCTCTGCTGATTAACCTCTAATTGCACAGGGCTGGCCGGGTTCTTCTTAGGCAAATTACAGTCTCTGAGACACTCAGGGTTTGATCAGGCAGGGTTATGAGCAAAGGTTCAAGTGTGATATTAAATAATCAAGCACGTACAATTTTGCCTTATTTACAATTTTGAAACACTTTTCCTACATAATTTCTGACCTTAAGGGGCAGAATTAACCAAATAAAACTTTTCAGAAATGCTCTAATTCAGTTCCACTCATTTTATCATCTCTATTTGGCCTGTTTTAGGGTTAAGATATAAAGAGCCCCTTGTTGTGTAGTCAGCAAAACAAAAGTCTTATGCTATGAAGACTCGAGAAATCACCTCTGTCTGGAAGGGCTTAGCCCGTAAGGTCATAATCATATTTACTTCTTTCATGACCTAGCAATAATTGTGTTGTCACTCATCAACTCATTTATTCTGAGAACTCTCCCTCAGGAGAACTCAACAGCTAAGGATTTTGCTTGCAGTGCCTGTAACTGTGGATTAAATCCCATTTTCTCTGAAATGTCCAAAGTTCACCAGTGATCTGGACTTGTCACAAGTAACATCCTTTTCCACCTGTCAGGTGGGGACTCAATAAGCTATGAGTTCCTGTCCTAGGAGGACTTTGTAAGCTCTCTTTCCACATATAAACTGCAATCCTTGCTCTTTAATGATCTAATACCCAATTAAATGAGATTTTCCCTTAAATGTAACATTTCTGGAATAATCGTGATTCCAGATTTATAGGTAGAAGGACTATTGAACCATTGCACGTTTAATACGTGGCTATAAAAACATAAAGTGATCCATAAAAGCACCTAGCATAGTTTGCAGAAAAGAACTGTATGTCAAATTTTCTATAGAATCATCGTATATTTTACCAGTGATCCTGTCTATAAAAATGCTTGGTTGTTTATAGATGTGTGGGAGCAAATTTTCACTCAATGTTCTTTCACAAAGGATAGTTGAGATTTTTCTAAGCTTAAAATCTTGTAAAAGTACTTTCCAGAATTCCAGTCAATAGCGTCATTATATCATCCTCAATTTCTCCTAATTACCTTGTAAATTATATTGAGATTTACTATAGCTTATCTTTCCTGAATTCTGAGATTCCTTGGGAACAAGATACCATTCAAAGAACTTTTAGTTTCATTTTCCACAAGCATAGGCTGAAATTGAGGAGTGTAGATAGACAAACCAAGAAGAAATAAAATGCTTTCTCATATGCTTATCAGAAAATAGAACATTTATTCCAAAGGGCAGGTTTATCAGAAAAAAATGAACATTTAAAATAGTATCTACAGTATTCTAAAATAAATCATCATAATTAAACATTGATTTACAACTTTACCCAGTCTCATTTCTTGTTCCATTGATCTGGGGTTAGCAGACTATGTTGATGAATGCATCTGCTTCTGTACTAAAACAGTCCTATAACTGCTAATTTTTATGTCCCCTGGCATAATCTGACCAGGGCTGGCAACATCAGCCTAAACTAGTAAATTTGTTCTTGCAATTCTATTCTCTGCAGTATCAAGTGTCAAGAATATCTAGTAGAGGCCGGGTGCGGTGGCTCATGACTATAATCCCAGCACTTTAAGAGGCCAAGGTGGGCACATCACTTGAGGTCAGAAGTCAGAGACCAGCCTGGCCAACATGGTGAGATCCCATCTCCACTAAAACTACAAAAATTAGCCAGGTGTGGTGGCATGTACCTGTGCTCGGGAGGCTGAGGCAGGAGAATCACTTGAACCCAGGAGGCAAGGGTTGCATTGAGCCAAGATCTTGCCACTGCACTCCAGCCTGGGCAACAGGGTAAGACTCCATCTCAAAAAAAAAAAAAATTGTAGAGTCATTTCCACGGAGCCTCTGAGGTTGTCCTTCCTGTTGTTTCTCTCAAAAGACCCAGCTTTTGATGAGTAACTTATAGCAGAGGCCTTCAGACAAGCATGAGGATAAAGCAGAAAGCATCTGTTCACGGCAAGGCCAGATGGCTCTGTTTAATTTATTACAGTGACCAACAAGATCGGACTAGAAGAGTAGAATCTTCCATTTCACCATTGCACAAGGACCAAGAGTCATTAGTCTAAAGATATGAACACACTTTAGACAGTGAGGGCATTGACAACTTTCCATGGTCTTCTTTCCAATCTACCCTATAAAGTGTGCATTAGGACTCCTACGAATTGACAGCAGTATTTTAAACCCAGAAGCAAAATCTTCTTCAAAATGAATGTATTAACAGTCACCATGCCAAACTTGGAGTACGAACAAGAGCATCCTCCTAACCCTTACTGAAACCTATGCGGTCACTAAAACGTATATCAATAATATTTTTAACCTGGACAAAATTAATCTAGAAAATTGAGCTACTGTTTTTTATTTGTCAGCTTTTACCACATTGTGGGTTTGAGACACAGGGTAGCTCTTTTGATAGTACAGCCTTAATTTAAAATATATAAATCATGCCAAACACATCTAATTACTTTTAGCTTCCTTCACAGGCACAGGAAGGTGAAAGATTAAGCCTTTGGCTCCACCTAGTGGCCAAATGGGTAGTGGCTGTCTAGTGAGAAAAAACAAAGATTTGGAGGCGTGAAAAATAGCTTGACAGTGTTAGTATTCTGGATTCAGGGTATGAGGTTTGAAGAAGGCAACAACAAAAAAGAATTTTCAGAGAAACTGGTCACTTAAGTGCATAGGTACCTGAGAGTGAGCAACTGTTATAGTTTTGATATCTCAATAACCGAGTGACAATGAAACATTTGAAAATAAACATAAAGAAGGTAACAATTATAAGAAACTTTCGGTGTTTCAGAAGCAAATGGGTTTTTCGTTGTTTGTTTTTAAAATAATTTAAAAACTTGATGCTATCACCACAAGGCACTAAAAGTTATCAAGATATTAAGTGACAGCATTCTGATAAGAAACCACCGCTTGCTGGGCAGATTATGCTAAAGGGAAAGAAAAAGTTTTTCCTATCTCTTTAAGTGTAGAGTGTATATTCCAAGATCAATTTTAAATTACAAATCCTCTCCTTTTTTGCTTATTAATTCGAATTCATCATTATGTGTGTGTTTTACAGAAATACATATATAGTTGAATGACAATTTTATTTAAAGCTTTCAGCTTTAGTTTTAAAATGTAGTTAATCTTATCAATACAATACATGAAGGTATATCCACACAGAATTTACCACCTTAATTTGAGTTTTGCAAAAATTAAATACGGACAAAGGTATATACATAGAAAGTCACTTAGTGACCCAATAATCTTTCTATGATATACTTAAGAACATTTTTAGGTAATAAAAAGTCACTTATTAATTAACTCAGTGAAAATTAGTCCAAAGTAACAAAATCATTTGAGGCTGCAAAACAACATTATCACTATTGATATTAGGAGTTTTTCAAAGAGGTAAAATTCTAAAATTTTTACATAGAGTGCAAGTGAAGTAACTAAGTCAAATGACTTGCAATATTTTTCTGAAATTCACAGGAGTCAATAGTTTTTTTAAAAAGCATCTCTTGTAACATTTAATTAAATACATACATTTTCATTTAAGTTTGCTTCCCACAAACCACTGACACACTCATCGACACAGTGAATGAGTCTAGTGACAGGAAACAAATTATTTTTGTTAGGTCATTTCTAATACTCTGCCTCCAACAAAATAAGGAGGACCTATTCAAACTGTCAGCTGTTATATCATTTAAAGTAATTTTGGGGAGGAGGCCAGGCAGGAGGATCGCTTGAGGCCAGGAGTTCAAGACCAGCCATGGGCAACATAATGAGGCCCTATCTCTATGAATAATAATAATAAAATCAGTCAGGCATAGTCAGATGTGTCTGTAGTCCTAGATACTCAAAAGACTGAGGCAGGAGGATCATTTGAGCCCAGGAGTTCGAGGTTACAGTGAGCTATGATTGCACCACTACACTTCATCTTGGGTGATGGGGCCAGCCAACCACCACAGAAAAAACTGCGACTCCACTCCCACCAGCTAAGGTCAAATGAGGAGCCTAGACTTTCACCCTCACCTGGCTGTAATAAGGAAGCCAACACTTCAACACACACACGCACACACACCAGGAGGGTGTCAGAGAAAGTGAGTAGGGAGTCAGGATGTTCATGCACTCTTGGTGAAAATGTACTACTCCCTTCCCCAAGTCCCTGAAATGTCAATGGAAACCTAGATTTCCATTCCCCACCCAACAGTAATGAAGCATCTCTTCCCCTCTCCTCTAGGGTGGTGTCAGACAATGCCTAATGAGGATTTTCATCACCACCCACAGTTAATCCAGCAACCACTCCCTGATACCTACTACTCACTCCTCCACTCCACTGTTCCATCTTGGTGTCAGTAGAGGTCATGTCAGGGATAGTAAGTGGCACTCCTATCCCAACCAGCCAGGGAGGTATTAGTGGGCACCTGACAGGGAGGCAGAATTTCTCTCCCCACTCAGTAATAATGGGGACCTATCTGAGGTGTCAATGAAGGCAGAGTGAGAAACCTGGGCTCCTACCCCTACCTAGAGTCATGAAGCTCATCCACCTACCTACTGGAGTGGTGTTAAAAGAAGCCAACTAAAACAGAGTTTAAATAAGACCAATAGCCTTATAACATAATGCCTGAAATGTCCAAGTTTTAATTGGAAATTATTTGTCATATCAGGAACCAGGAATACCTCAAACTGAATTAAAATAAAATAAAATAAAATAAAATAGATGCCAAAATGGAAAGAAAAGCCTGATGAAGATTTTAAAGCCACCATTATTAAAATGCTTTGATGAGCAATTAACACTTAAAGAATGAAAAAATAGGATGTCCAGTTCTGTGGTTTAAAAAAAGGAAGAAGAAAAGATCAGAAAAGAAAAAAATAGGATGTTTCAGCATAAAAATAGGATATATAGGGAAGAAAATGTGGAAATTTTAGAACTGAAAAGTACAATAGCCAAAATAAAAAGCACAATAAATAAGCTTAGCAACAGAAGGAGAGAACAGAGGAAAGAATTAGCTACCCTGAAGAGAGAACAATAGCAGTCATCCAGTCTAAACAAAGGAAAGAAAGAAAATACACTGAAAAAAATGGACAAAGCCTCAGGGACCCATGGGGCTATAACAAAAGATTTAATGTTCATATACTCAGAGTCCCAAAATGAGGAAAAAGAGTGAATCTGAAAAAAATTATCAAATAAATATGGTTGAAAACTTCCCAAATTTGGCAGAAGATATAAACCTAGTGATTTAAGAAGGTGAGTGAATCCCAAACAGGAGAAACCCAAAGAAAGCCACACCAAAACCATAGTAATTAACTAAAAATTAAAGACAAAAAAAATCTTGAAAGCAGTAAGAGATAAATGACATCTAACAGGTGAAAAAAATGACAGAGCAAAATTTTCATCAGAAACTGTGTAAGCCTGAAGGAGGTCACCACATTTTTCCAGTGCTGAAAGGAAAAAAAAATGTCAACTTAGAACACTATTATCAGCAAAAATATCCAAGGAAATTAAGACATACACGGATGAGGGAAAACTAACAGAATTTGTCACTAACAGGTCTACCCTAAAAAACCCAAAAAGTTGAATTGAGGACAGTTGGAACATCAGGAAGGAAGAAAGAACATGGCAAGAAAAAATATGGGTTAAAAAATGGACTTTACTTCTTCTCTTGAGTTATCTAAATTATAGGGTTGAAGAAAAACTTTTAATACTGTATCATATGGTTATAAATGTATATAGAGAAAATATTACAGGCAATTATAAATGAAGGAAGGTAAACAAACATAAAGGGAGAAGAAATTTCTACACATCACTCAGACTGGTAATTAATGACAATAAATAAGTTACATAAATATAATGTAATACCTACAACAACCACTAAAAGAGCTATACAAAGAGGTACACAGACATATACACACATACACAGCTATAGATAAATTAAAATGGAATTTTAAAATTATTTAGGAAACAATGAAAAAGAAAACAAAGAAATGAAAAACAGAGAGAACAAACAGAAAACAAAAAATAAAATGTCTGACTTAAGCCTGGACGTAACAATATTATAGGAAATATAAATGGCCTAAATACATCAATTATAAGAGACAAAGCTTGGCAGAATAGATTTAAAAATATTACTCTGTCAGGTGCGGTGGCTCATGCCTGTAATCCCAGCACTTTGGGAGGCCAAGGTGGGTGGATCACGAGGTCAGGAGTTAACCATCCTGGCTAACATGGTGAAACTCCGTCTTTACTAAAAACACAAAAATTAGCCAGCTGTGGTGGCACACGCCTGTAGCCTCAGCTACTCAGGAGGCTGAGGCAGAAGAATCTCTTGAACCCGGGAGCTGGAGGTTGCAGTGAGCTGAGATCACGCCACTTCACACCACTGCACTCCAGCCTGGGCAACAGAGGGAGACTCCGTCTCAAAAAGAAAAAAAAAAAAAGTCAATCATTTGCTGTTTATGATAAACTCACTTCGAATATAATGATATAGGCGGTTCATAAGCTAAAGGATAGAAAAACATATCAGGCAAAAATAATAAATAATAAAGGTGTTCTAAATAAATTTAGAACAAAGAAAATTACTAGAAATGGGTAGGGACACTATATAATGATAAAAGGGTAAATCTACCAAAAAGACACAGCAGTCTTACATATGTATGCACCAAACAACAGGGCTGCAAATTACATAAAGCAAAAACTGATAGAACTGAAAAGAAAATAGGCAAATCAACAGTGATTGTTGAAGACTTCAGTAGTTTTCTCTCAACAATTGATTAAACAAATAGACAAAAATTGAGAAAAAACATAGAATAAGCAACATCAAACAATAAGATCTAATCAACATTTATAGAACACTCCAATCAACAACAAAAAATACATTCTTTTCTTTTTCCTTGCTTTCAGTAGATTCCACAAGATTTTCTTTTTCTTTTTTTTTTCTTTTTCCTTTTAAGTTCAGGGGTACATGTGCAGGTCTGTTACATAGGTAAACTACTGTCATGGAGGTTTGTTTTACAGATTACTTCATCATCCAGGAATTAAGTCTAGTACCCATTAGTTATTTTTTCTGATCCTCAGCCTCCTCCCAATCTCCACCCTCCAATAGGCCCCAGTATGTGTTTTTCCTCTCTATGGTGTTCCATCATTTAGCCCCCACTTATAAGTGAGAACATGCAGTATTTGGTTTTCTGTTCCTGTGTTAGTTTGCTAAGGATAATGGCCTCCAGCTCCATCCATGTCCCTGCAGAAGACAGGATCTCATTCTTTTTATGGCTACATAGTATTCCATGGCAGAATACACATTTATTTATTTATTTATTTTGAGATGGAGTTTCGCTCTTAATGCCCACACTGGAGTGCAATGGCACAATCTCGGCTCACTGCAACCTCTGCCTCCCAGGTTCGAGCAATTCTCCTGCCTCCGCCTCCTGAGTAGCTGAGATTACAAGCACATGCCACCATGCCTGGCTAATTTTTTTTTTTTTTTTTTTTTTTTTTTTTGGTGGTAGAGATGAGGTTTCACCATGTTGGTTAGGCTGGCCTCAAACTCTTGACCTCAGGTGGTCCACCCACCTCAGCCTCCCAAAGTGCTAGGATTACAGGCATGGGCCACCACACCCAGCTAGAATACACATTTTTTTTTAAGTGCCTACAGAATATATGCCAAGATAGACCATATCTAAGACAATAAAACAAACACCAACAATTTTTAAATAAAATCATAAAGAAAGTGTTCTCCTACCACAATGGAACCAAACCAGAAATCAACAACAGAAAAATAACAGGAAAATCTCTAAACATTTGGAGACAAAACAACACACTTAGAAATACATGGGTCAAGGAAGAAGTCTCAAGAAAATTTTTAAAAAATACACACAATAAACACAACTAAATAAAAATGAAAATATGCCATATCAGAATTTGTGGGATACAGTTATAGTAGTTATAAGAGGTAACTTTATTTTAAGTTCCAGGGTACATGTGCAGGATGTGCAGGTTTGTTACATAGGTAAACGTGTGCCATGGTGGTTTGCTGCACATATCAACCCATCACCTAGGTATTAAGCCAAGCATGCATTAGCTATTTTTCCTGATGCTCTCCCTCCTCCCACCCCTGCCCCAGACAGACCCCAGTGTGTGTTTTCCCCCTCCGTGTGTCCATGTGTTTTCATTGTTCAGCTCCCACTTACAAGTGAGAACATGTGGTGTTTGGTTTTCTGTTCCTGCATTAGTTTGATGAGGATATGGCTTCCAGCTTCATTCATGTCTCTGCAAACAACAGGCTCTCATTCCTTTTTATGGCTGTATAGTATTTCATGGTGCATATGTACATTTTCTTTATCCAGTCTGTCATTGATGGGCAGTTGGGTTGATTCCATGTCTTTGCTATTGTGAATAGTACTGCAATGAACATACACATGCGTGTATCTTTATAATAGAATGATTTGCATTCCTTTGGGCATTTACCCAGTCATGGGATTGCTGGGTCAAATGGCATTTCTGGTTCTAGATCTTTGAGGAATTGCCACACTGTCTTCCACAATGGCTGAACTAATTTACATTCCATCAACAATGTAAAGAAACAAGGTTCTCCGCAACCTTGTCAGCATCTGTTGTTTCCTGAGTTTTTAATAATTGCCATTCTGACTGGTGTGAGATGGCATTTCATTGTGGTTTTAATTTGCATTTGAGAAGTAAATTTAAAACACTAACTGCATACATTGGAAAAGAGGAAAAGTCTCAAACCAATAATCTAAGCTCTCACCTCAAGAATCTAGAAAAAGAACAGCAAAACAAAACGCCAGCAGAACAATGAAACTGAAAACAGAACAACAAAAGCAAAAACAAAAAAAATCAAAGAAGCAAAGAGCTGGCTCTCTGAAAGATTAATAAAATTGGCAAACTACTAGTAAGACTCAGAAAGAAAAAAAGAAGACAGAAGATAGAAGCTATGAAATGAAATGGGGTATCATCAAAGATTCTACAGATATCAAAAGGATAATAAAATAATACTATGAACAATTCTACACACATGAATTTGACACTTAAATGAAATGGATCATTTCCTCAAAAAATATAAAGTGCCACAACTCACTAAATATAAAATAATTAATTCAAAAATTTCTATACCTATTAAGGAAATTGAATTCATAGTTTAAAAACTCACAAAAGGAAATATTTAGGAACAAATAGTTTTAATGAAGCATTCTACCGAAGATTTAAAGAAGAATTAACACCAATTAACAATCTCTTCCAGAAAATAGAAGCAGAGGAAGCATTTCCCAGTTTATTTTATAAAGCTAGAATTACCCCAATACCAAAACCAAACAATGACAATGGGAAGAAAAGAAAACTGTAGACTAATATTCCTCATGATGCAGCAATCTTTAAGTAAATATTAGCAAGTGGAATTTACCAATATATAAAAAGAATTATATACAATGACCACATGAGAGTTATCCCAGGGATGCAAAGCTGGTTGGATATTCATAAGTAATTAATATAATCCATCACATTACAGGCTGAAGAGGAAAATTTACTTGTTCATATCAATTAATGAAGAAAAAGTATTTAACCTACTTTAACACACATTCATTATTTTTTTAATCTCAGAAATACAGGAGTAGATAATATCTTTCTTTACTTGATAAAGATCATCTACAAAAATCCTATGGCTAACATACTTGATTGTGAATGACCGAATAGTTTCTACCTACAATCAGGAACAAGGCAAGAATGTCCACTCTCACCACTCTTATTCACAGTGTTGGAAGTTCTAGACAGTGCAATAGGCATGAAAAAGGAGATTAAAGGCATACAGATTGTGAAGTAAGAAATAAACAGTTCCCATTTGTAAGTGACATGATTGTCTATGTAGAAAATCACAAGGAATCTACAGAAAAACTTCTAGAATATGTGATTTCAGCAAATTAACAGAATACAGGACAAACAAACCAGTATCAATTATATTTCTACATACTCACAATGAACAGGTAATACCAAAAATATTGTTATTTTTATTATTATTATTATTTTGAGATGGAGTCTCGCTCTGTCACCCAGGCTGGAGTGCAGTGGCATGATCTCGGCTCACTGCAAGCTCCACCTCCTGGGTTCATGCCGTTCTCCTGCCTCAGCCTTCCCAGTAGCTGGGACTACAGGCACCCGCCACCACGCTCAGCTAATTTTTTGTATTTTTAGTAGAGACGGGGTTTCACCGTGTTAGCCAGGAAGGTCTCGATCTCCTGACCTCGTGATCAGCCCGCCTCGGCCTCCGAAAGTGCTGGGATTACAGGCATTAGCCACTGTGCCTGGCCCAAAAATATAAATATATTATTTCCAATTACTCAAATACATGAAACACGTGTAAATCTAACAAAACATGCAAGACTTGCAAGCTAAAAACTATGTAATGCTGGTGAATGACATCAAAGAAGATCTATTTAGTCTCTGTCTACATAGAGAGCAATACTGTTCATGGATTGGAAGACTCAACATAGTAAATATGTCAATTCTCCCCAAACTGATATACAAGTTTAACACAATTCCAATCAAAATTTTTGCAGATTATAGGTAGAATTATTCTAAAATTTACATGGAAAGGCAAAGGAACTAGAATATCTAAAAGATTCTTTTTTCATATTATTATATTTTATTGCAGTATGTGTAGTGTATACTAACTTAAAGGGAAAAAATATAAACAAAATGAAAGATATGGAGGAAATGGCATCTTGCTTTAATCTTCAACTTAAAGTTACCCTTAACAATTCATTTACACCATTATGCCAAATTGTAGTCATCCCTGCAGATCCATCTCTAGAGGAAAATCTAACTTGAATCATATGTTTCATATTTTGACTAGTTCATAGCATATCAATTAGCAACTTATGACTTGAAAATACTTTTTCTCAGTTGCATTTGACTACCTAAAATTCTACCGAGCATGCTGTTTAGCATGTCTTACTCCTCTGAAGTCATCATCTACTTTCTAAAAATCAGAAAATTAGTTTGCTTGTGATTTGAAATTCAAAAAAGTTTGTAGAAAACACAGAAAGAACAAACTATGTAAAGTCTTATCCTTTTCTTCTCTCTAAAACAGCTACTTCGACAAAAAGAAGAGTAAGTGGATACTTTCTAACAACTCAAAACAAGAAAACCAAAATCAGAGGGTGCATGAATATATGTGCACAGGTATGTACAGACTTAATCTCTATATTCCCCAAAACAGGCTTAAACAGGTAATCCCAGCATTCTAAATTCAGAAAGCAAAAATAAAGAGTTTTGTTTCTAAATCAGCAGTATTACTAGCTGAAGTGTTTAGTAGAATACTGCAACTATAGATCAGCAGTACTTTGATGATATACCATTTAAGAAATCAAAATAATAAGCACATTCTTCTAACAGCAAAGAATTCTCCCACTTTTTATTTATTTTGACATATTGATATTTCCATAAACTTGCAAGTGGAAGATAAGCTGTTCAATAAAAGACTTCTTACATATATAATATACAGAAATTATTTTAGAAGTCTGTTCATATAACAGATTATTTTGGCACTAACAGAAATTGTTACAATCCATCAGTTGTATGGCTAGAAATGAAACCATCACGAAACCAAGACACACAGGGCTTTCCTGCACTTAGTTTCAGGAAAAAGTTCCCAAGTAATTCTTTACTGTGTTAGAAGAATAAAGTACATTTGTCACAGTATACATTATCGTATTCCCTTATAGCAGGGATTAAAGTTTTTAAATTAAACAATGTTCCCAGGTTTACTTCTGTCTGTACCTTCAGGAATAATCATATCACTGGTTACATACAATTCTCTCCTTATGCAAAAAAAAAAAAAAAAAAAAACCGAAAAAACAAAAACCCTCAGTTAGTTGTTTTCTTAAGTCTAATTAAGCCAGACAAACTAATAATAGCAATTTAATTAGCAAGCTGTAAATCAGAGAGGTATAGAAATCCAGCAGTTAAACTGTATTTCCTGCCTATGGGGTACTGCTGCTACTCAATCTATTTTCTTCATGTATTAGAAGAATTAATAGACAGTGATGGTTAAAATAAGAATTTCAATATTGCCGCAAATGACATGAGAGAAAGACTTCCTAATGTGTGACAATCCTAATGATCCCTTAAAAGGTAAAGGATTGTGTGTATATGTGTGGAAAGGAGTAGGAAATAAAAGCAGGAGGTTAAGACAGATATTTAAAGGGAATGCCGAGATAGCTACATTACAATACTTATTTTTTTAAAAACTGAAGTCTGCCCAGCGTACCAAAAACATTTAAAAAAAAAAAGAGCAGACATCAGTGCAAGTTTAACCTGATAATTTGTGAGAAAAAAAGCTAATTTTGTCAAGAAAAAGTCCAGTCCTTTCCTTATAAACACAAAGAAACGCAACAAGAATTTTAAAGGTAGTAGGCCAGAAAATGCAACAGTAACTCTTACAATCCTTTTCAATTAAACAGACAAATCAAGTTGAACACAAGTGTTAAAATACTATTCAGCCTGAAGATTTATCAACCTATATATCCTGTTGTTCAATTGGCTTTTGATTTTAAAAAAATTAACAAACTTTATAAGAGCTACCACCACATTTAGAATGATGAAAATAAATTAGTTCCCCCCCAAAGATACTGTTGAACTTCTAAAGTATAAAAAGCTATATAATATACAAGTTAAGCAATGTTTTTACAAAAGCAATACAGTTTCGGACTGATGGTATTACACTGTATTTGTGGTAAAGTACTAGGCACAAGTGTGTGTGTATATATATATATATACACACACACACACACATACACACATACACACACACATATCAGGCATTTTCATTTTCATTTTGGTCTAATCAGTCTCTAAGGTTATCATTTAATTACTGGCAATATATAATAACTGGTATGCATTTTGGTACTTAAGTCATGATTTGTGGAGAACAAGAAGCAATGTATTATAGCAACTGGGTTCATATCTAACAAACAATTGCAGTGTTGAACAAATCTCTTCTATGAACTTCGTGATTTGTTTTGCTGTTGGTCACTTACAGTAGATCCTTGATTTGATTCTTCCATATTCATGCTTTCTCCACCTGCAGGTTCTAACATTTCTTCATCTCCGTCATCATCATGTAGGTCTTTTGAAATTGTCCAGCTAGTTTGATATTGAGTCCTTCATTGTAGTGGCGCTTCCTTTTCATTCAAATTGTCGCTTTTTTTTCTCGTTCTTCAGATGAGAGGTCACTATCCTCCTCTCCACTGCTTTGTTGTTCCTGAACCTGATACTTTGGCTCCAAGTCTTCAGCAGCAGCCAATTTCGTAGCCAAGATATCTGGTGCCATGGCTTCGGTGGTTTCTGTATCACTACATGCACCTTCATCATCACCCATCATACTATGGTAAGGAGGGCTTGGTTCATCTATTTTCATTAAACCATCGTCTTCGTCTGCTGGATGATATGTCGCCAGGATGTTCATTTCATCCCACTTCCGGGATTGTTTGCTCAGCTCCTCGTGGACACTCCCGCGGGGCGGTTCGGCCGACGCCACCACAGAGGGGGTCGTAGAGGTCTTGTCCTTCAGGATCCCCTTGACGGGCCGTTGCGAGGTCGTCGAGGCCGCCACTGCCAGGTGCTCCAGCTGTTGGCTCCGGGTCGCTGCTTGGCGTGGGATCCGCGAAGAGAAGGGTGGGCATTAGCAGAGACCAGCAGACAGACGCGGAGCCGGCTCAGGGCTAAAGCGGCTGCACCTGCTGCCTCGGAAATGGGTACGGGAGTGGTTATGAGGACACAACGACCCCGACGCCAGGTCCAGCGCAGAACGGGTGGAGGCTCGTCGCGCACCCTTAGCGGCCGGCGCTTGACCCACGGCTAGCAGGGAAACGCGGGCCTAGAGCTCCAGGGCGGGAGCGACGCCGATGCCTAAAACACTCTTGAAAAAGAAGAATAAAGTGATTGAAAATCAGTCTGCCCTGTTTCAAGTGTTGTTATATACCTACAGTAATCAAGACTGTATGGTACTAGCAGAGGAATGGACACACAAATCAGCGGAACAAAATACAGAACGTACAAAAAGACCCACACAGTCTGCCCAAATGATTTTTGAAAGAGGTGCAAAAAGAAGTCAATGGAAGAAAAATAGCCTTTTTAACAAATGGTGAATTGAATAATGGTGAAATGGAACAATTGGGCATCCATAGGCAAAACAATAAAATAAAAATGAACCTTGACCTAAGTCTCACGCCTTATGCAAAAGTTAATTCAAACTGGATTGGATTGCTTGAGTCCAGAAGTTCAAGACCAACCTGGGTAAGATAGCAAGACCCTGTCTATACACAAAAATGAAAAATTATGTTGGTGTGGTGGCTCCTGCCTGTAGTCCCAGCTACTTGGGATGCTGAGGCTGGAGATCTGCTTGAGCCCAGGAGTTCAAGGCTGTCATAAGCTGTGACAGCACCACTGTACTCTACCCTGAGTGACTAAGCAAGACTCTGTCTCAAAAAAAAAAAATTGTCAGAGAAATGCAATACCTTAACCTTTACCAGATACAATTAATTAATTAAAATAAATAAAAGATTATGGAGTAAATGTAAAGCATAAAACTACTAAAAGTTCAGAAAAATATGAGAAAATATTTGAGATATAGGTCTAGGCAAATAATTCTTAGGCTTGACATCAAAAGCATGATCTATGAAAGGAAAAACTGATAAACTGGATTTCATCAAAATGTAAAACTGTTGCTTTGTGAAGATCTGGTAAGTGAATGAAAAAATGAGCTACACAATAGGAGAAAATATTTGCAAACCATACATTGAACAAAGGACTAGTATCTAGAATATATAAAGAACTCTCAAAACTCAACAACAACAAAAAAAACACGTTAAAAATCCAATTAGGAAACAGGCAAAAGACTTAAGGTGATATTTCACCAAGGAGGATATAAAAATGGCAAATTAGCACATGAAAAGTTGTTCAACATCATTAGCCATTAGGGAAATGCAAATTAAAACCACAATGAAATATCACTCCACATCTATCAGGATGACTAAAATAAAAGTAGTGACAATGGGTCAGGCACGGTGGCACACACCTGTAATCCCAGCACTTTGGGAGGCCAAGGTGAGTGGATCACCTGAGTTCAGGAGTTTGAGACCAGCCTGGCCAACATGAAGAAACCCTGTCTCTACTAAAAATACAAAAGTAGCTGGGCATGGTGGCACATGCCTGTAGTCTCAGCTACTCGGGAGGCTGAGGCAGGAGAATCACTTGAACCCGGGAGGTGGAGGTTGCAGTGAGCAGAGATCGTGCCATTGTACTCTAGCCTAGGCAACAAGAGTGAAACTCCATCTCAAAAAAAAAAAAAAAAAAAAGCGACAATGCTAAATGCTGGCAAGGAAGAGGAGATAGTGGATCACTCATAATTTCTGGTGGGAATATAAAATGGTACAACCACTCTGGAAGATGATTTGGTAGCTTCTTAAAAACAAAACAAAACCAACAACAACAACAACAAATCCAAGAACTAAGCATACTACTACCATCCTGCCCAGCAACTGCATTCCTGGGTATTTAGCCCCAAGAAATGAAAACTTGCACACACAAATACACACGCACACATGATGCCTTCACACAAAACCTTATATGCAAATGTTTGTCTAACTGCTTACTCATTATAGCCAAAGATAACCCAGATATCCTTTAACAGGTAAATGGTTAAACCAACTATTGTACACTTATGCCATGAAATAATACTCAGCAATAAAAAAGAATGACTGATACACACAACAACCTGCATGAATCTCCAGAGAGTTATACTGAGTGAAAAATGCCAATCCCAAAATGTTACATACTACATACTGTGATCATGTCACTTCACTCCAGCCTGAGCAATATAGCAAGACCCCATCTCTAAAAACAGATAAACAAACAAAAAAGATGGATTACAGAGTAAATGTAAAGTGTAAAACTATTAAAATTTTAGAAAAATAGGAGAAAATCTTTGAGATGTAGGGCCAGGCAAAGAATTCATAGGCTTGACATCAAAAGCACAATCCAGGCTGGGCATGGTGGCTCACGCCTGTAATCCCAGCACTTTGGGAGGCCGAGGCAGGCGGATCACTTGAGGTCAGGAGTTCAAGACCAGCCTGGCCAACATGGTGAAGCCCGTCTCTACTAAAAATACAAAAATTAGCTGAGCAAGATGGCACATGCTTGTAATCCCAGCTACTTGGAAGGCTGAGGCATGAAAATCACTTGAACCTAGGAGGCGGAGGTTGCAATGAGCTGAGATCATGCCAGTGGACTCCAGCCTGGGTGACAGAGTGAGACTCTGTCTCAAAAAATAAATAAATAAATAAATAAAATAAACTTTATTGAAAAGCAAAAAAAAGCACAATCCCTTTGTATAACATTTTGTATTAACAAGCTTGAAATCACAAAAGTACAGAAATAGAGAAAAAAAATCATGGTTGCCAGTGGTTAAGGAAGTGATGGGGGTGGGAATGAGGTGAACTGACCATAAAAGGGCAAGATAAGGGATACTTGGAGTGACAAAAATACTGTCTTGACTGTAATAATCGACATTGATACAAATGTCAGTATCCTGATTGCAATACTGTACTGAAGTGTTATAAGATGTTACCATTGGGGAAACTGGATTAAAGGGTAAAAGGTTCTGTCTGTATTATTTCTTACAACTGCATGTCACTCTCTAATTATCTCAAAATAAAAAAGTTAAATTTAAAAAACATGTATGAGGATGTGCATAGTTTTTCAAAATATATTTAACAAGTTCATGAGTGGAAAGTTTGAGTGAATAAAAATTGTATCTGGAATTCTGGTTTGCAAATTACCCTGGGAAATGTGGCCTGACTCAGTGTGACTCAGTTCTATACCATTGTTCTCAGCTCTGCTGTTGCTCACTGCTAATGTTGAAGCCAGGTAGCTCTTGAGTTGCAGGGCAACCAAGATCCCATGATCCAATGTTGCTCTCACTCCCCTTGGCCTTTGAGAGAGAACAGGAAAGAAGATGGAGAAGAATTTTCCCTTTGCCCCATTTTCCTCTTTTTGGGCTGAACCGTGTCCCCCTATGAATTCATAATGTTGAATAAACCCAGTACCTCAGAATGTGAATTTTTTTTGGAGTTAGAGTCTTTAAAAAGATAATTAAGTTAAAATGAGGTTATGAAAGTAGGTCCTAATATAGCTAGTATCCATATAAAGAAGAGATGAGGACATACATACACAGGGGACAGTCCATATGAAGATGCAGGGAAAAGACAGCCATCTGCCAGCCAAGGATAGAGACCTCAGAAGAAACCAACCCTGCTGACACCTTGATCTCACATTTCTAGCCCCCAGAGCCATGAGGCAACAAGTTTATGTTGTTTAAGACATTCAGTCTGTGGTATTTCTTATGGTAGCCCTAGCAAACTAATACATCCTCCTATATTTGGACATAGGCCTGTCATTCTTGATTAAAGGAACGTAAAAATAAGACTTGTCAAACTTTTAACAAGACTTTATGAAGACTTGGGCAAAATTGGAAAAAAAAGAAAATAGAAAATTCTTCCATTCTGATCACAGATATTATAGATGTAAGACATCACAGGCTCCAGCCCATCTAAGGGTTCTCCAACTAGAAACAGACCTGGTGTGGCTGATGCTATTAATACCTGCCATGTTCCTTGGGCCTTACCACTGTAGTGCACACTGGCTGGACATTTGCATCATTCCTGAAGGCTTCCTCAAAGCCAAGAAGGGCCACTCTGCCCGACTCACAGCAGACTAGAAGGGCTGAAGAGTTCACATGTCAGGCAGCAGCCTTCAGCCAATGGGAATTGATGTACAATTGCCCAACTCCCTCCTTACGTGGCTGGGTTAACTCTGAAGCATGTGCTTTCCCAGAATTTCCCCAGGGGATTAAGTTCCAGTCATTCATCCTTCGTTGGCTGCTTTCCCTTCCCAATCTATCTTTCACTCAACTGATACTGAAGTTTCATGCACCTCCAAAATAAATTACTTTCACTCATGTCCTTGTATCAGGGACTGCTTCTGGAAGAAACCAAACTAAGGCACCCCAGGCTAGCTTCTAATTTGCTTCACAGCAGTAAAGGTCAACTTTTCTTTGCATTAACCAAGAGAAAACTTAGCCATGACCTCATCGTGATGCTTGGATCCCCAGAACCCTGTCTCTCATGAAACCCTGATTCCTTCCTTTCCTTGTCAAGATCTCTCCTTACCCAGCCTGGATGACAGTCCATTCTATTGAGTACTTAGCAAACAGAGTTTAGAAACTGTCAGAAACATTTGTATTTTGTTCAAAATTGTAATATTCCGTAGACCAGAAACAGCACACTCTTTGATCCCACCCTTGTATGCCCAAAATATCTGAGTTGGAGGAGGCACTGACCCTCTGTCACACAGTTTAACTAGATTACAGAGTGCAAGACCCCCAAACCAGTTCCTGACACTCATTCCTCTCTTCAGCCTGTGGATTCTTATCACTTCCACAGCAAGAAAATTGGCTCTAAGATTATCCAGAGTTCTTTCCAAATCTATTATTTATGGAACAAGTGCTGACTTCAGATATCTTGTAATCTAAGATTTTTCATCTCCAAAGACCTTTCTTTCATTTTGCCTCTACTGGCTTTTCTATTTTATTTATTTTTTTGAGACGGGGTCTCATTCTGTCACCCAGGCTGGAGTACAGTGACCCGAACACGACTCGCTGTATCCCCAACCTCCCGTGCCCAAGTCATCCTCCTGCCCCAGCCTCCTGAGTAGCTGAAACCACAAGTGAGTGCCACCATGCCCAGCTAATTTTTTTTTTTTTTTAAGAGACTGAGTCTCATCATGTTGTCCAGGCTGGTCTTGAACTCCTGGGCTCAAGCAGTCTTCCTGCCTTAGCCTCCTAAATGGTTAAAGGCATGTGACCATCACACCTGCCTTACCATGGTTTTCAAATGTAAATTTTTAAATGAAAAATCTTAATCTTTTGGTCATTGCTGTTTTCCTGTGATCTGTCTCCCACTGCATGAGGGGAAATGTGTTATCTGCCTTTATTGTAGAAAGACGCAGTTGTAGAAATCTTCAGTTGATGTCTGAGGATTTTTCCTGCCATACACTTAGAACGTGTAAAAGCACAGGAAATATCCTAGCATAACACAGTTACCTTTGGGACCTAGAATGGAATGGGGAGGAGGGAGAAACAAAGTAGACCTTTTTACTCCATACCCTTCTGTATGGTTTGAACCTTTTTTTTTTTTTTTTTGAGACGGAGTCTCTCTCTGTAGCCCAAGCTGGAGTGCAGTGGCGCGATCTAGGCTCACTGCAAGCTCCGCCTCCCGGGTTCACGCCATTCTCCTGCCTCAGCTTCCCGAGTAGCTGGGACTACAGGCGCTCACCACCATGCCTGGCTAATTTTTTTTTATTTTTAGTAGAGACAGGGTTTCACTGTGTTAGCCAGGAAGGTCTCTGTCTCCTGACCTCGTGATCCGCCCGCCTTGGCCTCCCAAAGTGCTGGGATTACAGGTGTGAGCCACCGCGCCCGGCCGGTTTGAACCTTTTATAACAAGAGTGAATCCAGACATTCTCTAGGTAATTTTATATGTAATTTTTAAGAAGAAACAGGACTTAAAAAGAAATGAATGAATTTCCACTAGGGGGTGGTAGAGAATCACAATCCCTATCACAGTCTGAAACTGAAGGGCAGAAGGAAATAGTCAAGTTCAGAATCACATGCTGCAGCCCATTTGTAGTTATAAATCTTTATTAACTAGTTCAGTGTGAAATCTAATTTCTTCGTAAATGCCAAATAATACATAGTATGCTCTTTTGAGCAACGCTTTTCAGATTATGTTCTCATACAGCGTTTTACAGCCCTTTACAGCTTTTCTGTAAACTGGCCTGAGATGTACCACTATATGAAATTGAATGATAGGGGTCCATTGTGGTTGGAAAAGATACACACAGTGATTGATTTAGGTAGATTAGAAGGTGGTTGGATAGGTAGATAGACATACACACACACATTCCTCTCTTTGAGTCCCCCTGGGTGAGCTGAGGGATGAGTACTCTGAAGGAAAAGCAGCCACGAGTGAGCTGCAGCATCCTTACTTAACCTCCAAACTTAACCTTTGCTGTAATATATATAGGAAAATGAATTCTGAACTGAATTCCCTCCTTAACCTCCAACATGCAGGCACTATGCCTCTGCCCAGTTTCTTTACCCATGCCTTTTATTATATCCCATCCCCAACTGAACCCTATCTCTGACCTGGTCAATAGGTGTGAGACCCAGATATTCTCACCCAGGAGATGCTGTTTCTTTTTTTCCAGAGGCCAGAGGCGGTTTCTAGTAAGCACCTGTATCATTTTGCAGGGGTTTGTTAAAATGGGTGGCCAGACTCACCTCACTGTGCCTAGGTGCCAATATGGCCTCTCAGTTTTATTCCCCTTGCAATCCAAAATCTGCCAGAACTGGACAGCAGTTTGATCCTTGAATTAGACCCTGGTTCATGATGCTTGCTTTGCACCCTCCCACCAGCTGTGCTTTATTTTTCTTTGATTCTAACTATTACAGAAAAGACAAGTCAGACTCCTTCATCGCTGGGCAAAGTTCCAAGTAAATTGCATTGGGAATCCTTGGCATTTTAACAATGGCTCACCGCTCCCCTTGTGACTAATGGGCAACACAGGCCTGTTTATGGATTCAAATCTCTGTCCCTGGATCACGTAATTTTAATTGTTCTGTTACTTCATTTCGATCCTCGTCACTACAGCATTTTTCTCACTGTTCATTTTCAAATTTGGTGTCCAACCTATTCCTGTGTGCCTTCCTTAATCCCTAGACCAAGCACTCTCTGGCTTGCTCATTCTCCCACTTGGGCATCCTGGATCCCAGCCAGTGGTGGCCCTAACCACTTGGCTCCTTCCTCAGTGCCCTTGGACCTCTTTGGCTCGCAACTGCTTCTGCTGAAGGTCTTCCTTTTGGCTCCATGATTTTCATGGCTGAGGCTGCTTCATTACTTCTGGAGGGAAATCTTGCTGCTTTCTGTAAACATTATTTTCTTAAGGCATATTTATGTGGAACTGTGCCATTTCTTTTCCTACTTATTCTGAATGAATTGAGCATTCCTGGACCAGATATTAGTGGAAGGTTCCTGTTGGATGGGGGTGGGATGATGAGGTGGTGAGAGAAGACATGGGCGATAGTAACCTCCTAGGTTTTACAACCGAAGGATCAATCCTTTATTACTACCAGTGAACTTTATCTTAAAATATGCTGCATCCATGTTTCTTCCAACTTTGAGAATCTAATCTATTTCAGCAAGGATCCTACCACAGTGTTATAGCTCCCTGCATTCCAGAGGGATCCTTTGTTATCTGCCACCTTGGAACTTCCAAAACAATGTCTGCTCCCCCAACATGTGGGCCTTCTTCTGCCTCCCCCAGCATCTGGGCCTCACTGTAGCTCAGGCCAACTGCCAACAGCTCCAACCTAGGCTGGCTTCTACTCTTAGAGAGAGAATATTTTCGGGCCCTTTCCGAGATCCTGCACAACTAGTTTCCTCCACACTTTGATCTGTTGCCACAGCAACATTTTGGCTTCCTGTGCCCAGTTCTGCTGCTCTCCATTGCTTTAAGCACAAATGGCATGCAATTTGGGATGTAAGCATACTTTCTGTTTCCTAGTTTCACTAAAAATGAAGTTCTTGTGTGGTTTTCTTTTTCATTCTCTTTGCTGTACTATACAGAGAAATGAATTCTGAATTCCCTCCATATTCCTAGCAAAAACAAACTCCCTTGAACTGCAATTTTGACTTCCTTTTCAACCCAAAAATTAGTGAGATGTTTTTAAGTTTCCAAGTGGAGGCTTTCTTGTTAGTATTGTTTTGGTGAGGTTTTGTTTTCTTTTATTTTCATTTTGTTTTGTTTTTCTATGTATGTATTTTATACTGGTGAGAGAATATAGCCTGTGTAGTTTCTAATTTCTATTTACTTTGTGGTTTAATGCGTTATGTTTAGAAAAATATGTATTCACTATTTGTTGAGTACATAATTTTATAAATATTTGACAACTTAAGATCATTATTTGCTTTAGTAAAATATCTTACATTCATATTATTTTAAAATTTGATATGACAGTTTAGTTTAAAAGTATGCTAAAAGCTCTTAAATGTGTCAATTTATCCTTCCTAACAAACCACATTTTTTCCCCTAAATTTCAAAGACTTGTTTAGGATACAAAGGCTTATAACTTATGAGCAGTTGGTGAACTGTACATTTTAGCATAATAAAGTATCCTTCTTTGACACTGAAAAATTTCTTCATAATTTATTCTACTTTGTTCAATATTAGTATTTGCGATGGTTGGAATGTGTCCCCAAAAAAGCATATGTTGGAAATGTAATATTCAAAGCAATAGTGTTGGTAGCTGAGGCTTAATGATGACAGGTGTTTAGGTCACAATGACTCCATCCTCATAAATGAATTAGTGCCAATACAAAAAGGCTAAAAGCCTGTGAATTCAACCTGTTGCACTTGGGCACGCTCTTTTTCTCTTTTCCTCTCTCCACTCTCTCTTTTTATCCCTTTTGCCTCCCACCATAGTATGAGGCAGCCAGAAGATTTTTGCAAGATGCAGTCCTCTCATCCTTGGACTTCCTAGCCTCTAGGACTGTAATAAATCAATCTGTTCTTTGTAAATTATCCAGTTGGATATTCTGTTATAGCAGCACAAAATGGAGTAAGACGGTATTTCTATCCATAATTAATTTTTGTTAGCAGTTGCCTGAGTTTATCATTGTCCATTGGTTTATTTTAATCACTCGGTGTCATCTGATTTTAGGTGCTTTTTGTTTTTGTTTTTGTTTTGAGACAGGGTCTCACTCTGCCGCTCAGGCTGGAGTGCAGTGGTGCGACTATGGCTTACTGCAACCTAATCTTCCAGGCTCAAGCAATCCTTGCACCTGTTTCCTGAGTAGGTAGGACTACAGGCAAGCACAACCACGCCCGGCTAATTTTTTTATTTTTGTAGAGATAGGGTCTCGCTATGTTACCCAGGCTGATCTCAAACTCCTGGGCTCAAGTGATCCTCCCTCCTTGGCCTCCCAAAGTGCTGGGACTACAGGTATAAGCCATTGCCACCAGCACTTTTTGAACAGCAAATACACACACACACACACCATCTTCACTGAGAAGCAGAAAAATTTAGATTTAATGCAGTGATATAAATGGGCATTACAAATGCATATATATCTACCCTTAACATTAAAGTTTCCTGTGTTTGTCTTCCCTTAGAATCTCCCTTCCTCTCTGCAAAATGCAACTATTATTCCAAATTTGGAGTTGATCATTATCTTGCTTTCATCATAGTAAATATTGTCTTTGTTTCTGACAACAAATTAACATCATAATTAATATCACAATGTATTTTTCTGTTACTTGTTTTCTTCATTCAACATGATTTTAAGAATTATGCAAGTTTATTACTGTATCTGTATTCCACTGATCTTGATGTTGCATAGAATTCCACATTATTATGCCAAAATCTGTGCATCAGTTTACCTGCAAATGGACACTGAGTTGTTTCCAGCTTTTTCCAATTACAAAGAATGCTCTCGTGACTTTTCCTGCACATTGCTCTTGGTGCCTTATTCAATAATTTCCCTAAGGTGCATATATACTTAAGGGTAGAGCTGCTGTGCTTTAGGATATACTCAGCTTCAACTTTACAAAATGCTAATTTTTTTTCCAAGCAGATTATTTCAGTTGGAAGTCCACCATCAGAGTATGAGTTTCCCTCACCCTATATCCTCATCGATTTTTGATAATGTTAGACTTTTCAATGTTTGTCTATTTAGTGATTTTAAAATGTTATTTCAAGGACTGTTCTAATTCACAATTCTCTGATAACTATTGTGAGTGAGCTTCACTTTTGTATATTTATTGGTCATTTATATATCCCTTTTTGTGAACTGCCCTTTCACATCTTTTGATCATTTTCTTCTGGGGCTATTCTTAGATGTTCTGGATACTGATCCTATGTAAATTATGTGTGATATAAGTTTAGTTTGTGGCTTTTTTTTCTTTAGAGTATATTTTGATAAAAGTTTCTAATTTTAATGTGGTCAAATTTATTCATCTTTTCTTATACATTTTTGTTTTTAAAATGTGTATCTTTTTAATAAATATTTTTCTACTTTGAAGTCATACAAATATTTCTTTCACATTTTCATTTAAAAGTTTTACAGTTTTGCCTTCAATATGTTGGTCCTTAGTTCATCTGGAATTTATTACGATGTATATATATCCATTAATCCAGTGTCATAAATTCAAACTTACTGAATTATACGTCCTTTACCCACTGGTCTTTAATGACCATTCTTCATATACAAGGGGTCCTGATGCTCTTTCCATTCTATTCTATTGGCCCAGTCGTCTACTTCCCCTCTCACCAATAATAGCACATGGTCTTAAATCCAGTGGTGTATATATCTTCTCATGTAGTCAGAAAATTCCCCAACTTCCTCTTTATTTTCAATGGTATTTTGGCTCTTCTTGAACTTGTGTTCCTTCGTTTCATTTTAATATCATTGTGCCCAATTCTATAAAACATTTTGTTGAAATTTTTCTAGAAACAGCATGAAACTATAGATCACATTGGGGAAAACTGGCATTTTTATGATATTGATGCTTTCTAACCATGAATATATCTCTCCATCTGTGCAGTACTTCTTCAACTTCTTTTAATGATTTTAATTTTCCCCACTAAGATCTTGCATGCCTTTCCTTTTTGAGAATTTATTCCTGATTACAGTGAACTGTTCAACAATGCGAGGGCTAGCAGTGCTGACCACCTGTGCAGTAAAAAATCTGCACATAATTTTTGACTCCTCCAAAATTTTACTAATAGCCTACTGTTGATCAGAAGTCTTACCAATAACATAGTTATTTAACATATATTTTATATTTGTATGTGTTATATACTGTACTCTTACAATAAAGTAAGCCACAGAAAAGAAAATGTTGGCCAGGTGCGGTGGCCCATGGTTGTAATTCCAGCACTTTGGGAGGCTGAGGCGGGAGAACTGCTTGAGACAAGGAGTTTGAGACCAGCCTCAGCAACATAGCGAGACCCCATCTCTACAAAAAATTAAAAATTTAACCAGGTAGGGTGGCATGCACCTGTAGTCCCAGCTACTTGGGAGGCTGAGGTGGAGAATTGCTTGAGCCCAGGAGGTTGAAGTCACAGTGAGCCATGATCACACCACTGCACTCCAGCCTGGGCAACAGAGCAAGACCTTGTCTCAGAAAAGTAAAGAAAATGTTATTTAAAAAATCATAAAGAAGAGAAAATATACTTACTATTCATTAAGTGGAAGTGGAGCATCATAAAGGTCTTCATCCTCATGTCTTCATGGTGAATATGCTGAGGAGGAGGAAGGGGAGGAGGGGAGTTGGTCTTGCTGTCTCAAGGGTGGCAGAGGCAGAAGAAAATCGTATATAAGTGGACCTGCACAGTTCAAGCCCATGTTGTTCAAAGGTCAACTGTACTGTAAATTTGTTATATTTTATTAACCAGTTAATCACATTTCCACTTCTTTGTTTTTATAGAAAATGCAATATTTTATATATTTAGCCAACTGTGCCAAACTCTTAATTCTTATGTTTTAGATTATTTTTCTCTGTAGACAATTGTATCATCTCTGAATAATGAAAGTTTGCTTTATTTCACTCCTATCCTTTCAACTTTTTTTTGATCTGTTGTTAAAAGCCCCCCCATACCATGCCTAAGTAATAAGTAATCTCAATATTATATTCCATCTCATATAATAAAATTTGACTTCCTAAAAGGGCTTGCTTCTTTTTAATTCAATGTCAATGCTGGAATTTCAGTTCTTAGCCTTGAAATCCTGGTGAAAAAATTCTCAGCAAGAAGGAAAAAAATGTTCTCGCCTTCTCCTGAAGCTGGGGAGAACAATAAATGAAAACTGTTGTCATAAATGGTTATTTCTAACAATTTTTCAAACCCCTAGACTTCAGATATTTTGGACAGGACCTGACAAAATGACCCCTAACCTGTAAAACATCTATACTTTTGACCACTCATCTTTCTTAATAATTTAGTTCTCTGGTGATAATGTTTGAGTTTAAAATCTCAAGCTTCAAAAGATAACGTGATTTGTGAATTTTCTATCAAATCAGAAAAGAATCACTGGCATTGCTGTCTTCCCATACATGCATAGGATAAAATAGCTCTACTGGACATTTTATTAATCAAAGAGCCTGAGAGACGGCTGAATGGCTGAACCAAGCAGAGAGAGTCGGGGGAGGGTAATTCCTTGCTGGGCCTTAAAAGGAGCCCACGAGATGGGAAAAAAAAAAAAAAGGCCAAATAAGATGAACCTCTATTTAGGCCCCAGTGAGAGCCTGCTTGACTCTGATCTTTCTTTAGCTGGCTCAACGTTTTGTTCTTAATTATTTTTACTCAAAATCAAGAACTATTAGAAAATAAGAACAATTATGGAGTTTTGTTGTTCATTTCCACCTCTCTACATATATACATGGAATATATATCTCCTCCCAGTACACATGAACACATGCAAAAACATATTTAACTGAAACAAAAGTTTCATGAAACTATAGTTACTCTCATTACCTGTGATGCAGGCAAGTATTTTCAATTCTATTTTATTCTATTTCATTCTACTTGGAAAAAAAAAAAGTCTTTTGATCTCAACATAAATGGATTCTGACCTGCAGTTTCAAGCCAATACGTTACAGTAAGAGTAAATGTAGGGTTTCTCCCAGTTTTATCTGGCAGTCCCAAAGCCAGGATCAGAGTAACCGATGGAGCATCATCTGTACGGTCCACATCTGAGGAGGAGGTCTGGGAAAAGATCCAACATATAAGACGGGCGAGGAGGCTCAGGCCTGTAATCCCAGCACTTTAGGAGGCAGAGGCGGGAGGATAACTTGAGGTCAACAGTTCGAGACAAGCTATGCAAACATGGTGAAACCCTGTCTCTACTAAAAATACAGAAATTATCCAGGTGTGGTGGTGCGCACCTGTAGATCCAGCTCCTCGGGAGGCCGAGGCACGAAAACCGCTTGAAACCGGGAGGCGGAGGTTGCAGTGAGCCGAGATCGCACGACTGCACTCGAGCCTGGGCGACAGAGGGAGACCCCGTCTCAAATAAAAAAATAGTAATAATAATAAAAAAATGTATCCCTAGTCTGGCTTTCAGGGTCTTAGATGAGGTTCAGAAGTGGACTTACGAGCCTTAGGAGCGCAGTCAGTGCTGTGGATTCCCACATCCATGGGACCTGCGATTTCGGGTTATTCTGTTCAGGGACAGATGATGTCCCTCATTTCTACCTACCATTGGACTGGTCAAGATTCTTATTTATCAAGTCAGTTGGAGTGGGCTTAAGTAAGTTCTCAGCCAAGGCTGTAGGGTCTGGAGGAACAGATATCCCGACCAAAAGCCCCCCCCCTCCCACTTCTTTCACACGCCTGCCGCAGAGGTGCACGGGTGGGAGTGGGGAACTGAGGCAAGAAGCAGAGGAGGCGGGACCGAGAGAAGACAAACTACCCTAGAGGAAAAGCTCGAGCTGTTACCCCTCCCCACTTTTTCCGCCTTCCCTCTAACCCCTCTTTCCTTTCTTGCCCCTCTCCAGCTTTTCTGGTCCAAACCTCTTCTGCGCCTAACACTGGCACCTCCTTTTCTTCCGGCTGATGAATAATTGTTGGCACAGCAGCCTCCCTGGGGCACTGAGGGGCGAGAAGGTTAGAAGGAGCCAGGGCTAGAGTCCTGGAAGGTGGCAGTCAGGTCGCAGGGCCACAGCAGACATTCTAGGACTCTCTCTTTCGGGTGTTTCTCCAGCGCCACGCAGGAGAAGACGGAGCCTGGGGGCTGCGACTGGAGGAGCGGGAAGCGCAGTATCGGGATCACGGCCCTGGGACCAGGAACAACGCAGACTCTCCAGAGCCAATTCCTACTTCAGCCAGCGCAAGGGCGCGACGACCTGGCGCGGAGCATCTCAGGCCGCCGCGGGGATCCCCCTAAGGGACTCGGAGGCGTTTGCCTACCTTAGAAGTGGCAGAGAATAACCCGGCAGGGAGTTAAGCAGGCTCGGCCCGCGGCGTTCGTCCCGCCTCCACGGAGCCGAGCCCTGATTGACGTTCAGCCAGGCCAATCATAGCCTCAGCGTCTGAGGCGCGCGGAGCTGGAGCGCCCAGGCACGTCCGCGGTTCCCAAGGATGCAAACTCTCTGGCGCGGCAGCCGGGGCTGCAGTACGCCTGAGGGGGTCCTCCCTGTCTGCGCCTCCCGCCGCCGGCCCTGAAAGGTCTGCACCTGAGGCTGGATACTTGGACAGAGGCAGACACTGCGGCTCAAAACCCCAAGGGCGGGGTGCCTACTGTACAGAGTCCGGGAACGCCTGCCTGGAAGAGTTCCGGCGGCTCCGCGAACACTTGGAGAAAGCGCTTGGATGCAGTTGCTGGGTGAGATTTGGGACGGTGGTTGTGTTTTCCAGAAGGCGCTCGGGCGGGGTGGTGAAGGAGGGATACAGACCTCTAGATTCCTCTCTCGTTGGGGTGAGGTGGGGGACAGCAGTGAGAGTAGTTCTCATCCCTGACCCTCCTCCGGGCCGGCCGACGGAGGAGAGAGAAGGGGAGGAAGAAGGGTCTGCCCAGGCCTTCAGACACTTTACTTTGTGGGAGATGTATGTATTCTGAGTGTCCCTGCTCTGGAGGGATTGTTAAAGAATCCAGGTTCTTGGGGAGGGTCTTAGGAGAACTCTCCAGGTGATATTCTTATTCTTCCTATTTTCACCGTGTTTTTTGGGTACAACTTGTTCCCTTTAACCCGAAGTGGCCTTGGTGTCCGGCAGCTGTTTTCTCTGCCAGTCACCACCCTCTGGGCCTCACGTCTTCATCCCTCAAGTCCGCTGCCTCTGAGCTGCTACGTACATCTGGTCTGTTTCTACCTCTGCTGGACCAGAAGTTTGCATTAACGCCCCCACCCCATCCTGCAAGACCAGCGCTTCCAACCAAGCGCGCTCTCCTCTGAACCTAGAACCTGCTTGGAAATCTGAGTATTTCCTCTATGCCCAGGTGAAGATTGATGTCTGGGTTTCACATCTCCCGATTCTGTTGTGTACTATGTCGTTTCTCAGCTTGGTTATATGTGCCTCCATTGAGTGGACCGTATCTCCAGAATTTCTCCTAACCCTCCCTGTATACTCCCCGGCAATCTTCTTCCTTTTTTTTTCTCCAAATACCCCTCCCCCTACCAGAAATAACTTTACCCCTGTGCCACTTCTTCTGGCATGGAGCACTAAGGAGCCGTACCACACCCGGTGCCAGAGGTGGAAGAGAAATGAGGTTTGAAATGTGGGGAACAAGAAACTAATCTGTGGGAAATTCTTCCACTCCTCAGAAGTGTAAAGATGTGTTGGAGACTCTCATAAATATATATTCAGTAATGCAGCATATGCTATGATGACTATGTATTCATTTTTTATGGGAATCAAGAATTCAGAATGATCAAAAATGCCTGTGTGTAGAAGACATGAATCTATAGGAATATCACACATAGTGAGCACAACGGTGAGTGAAATCCCATGTTTCATGCTTCCCAGCAGTCCCAAAGGGAGCCTCCAAATGTGTACAAGATTCAGACTCCATGTAACCTGCATCTGTCTATGCACTAGCTATGTGAGCTGTTACCACAATCTTGATGAGGTTACTCCGGAAGTCTGGGATCTTGATTTTTGCCTGTCACTGATCACCTGGCTACAGGAAAGGAGACCTAAATCCAGAACTTAAATTTATGAACACCAGGTCTGTGGGCACTAGACCTTAGAAGTAGGTGGCTATTGGCTGGTCCCTTCTGGAGTGAGGCAGACATACCTATGCCATATGCAACATGAAAGGTTGCCTGAGCCCCTCAGCCTGAGGTAGAGTAAGGAGGGAGAGGTGGATAGGGACTTTCTTTTCAGACCAGGGAAATCAGAAGCCATCAGATGCCTTCAGTAGAGAATCCAACACAAAGAAGATCATAAGTCGTCTCCTCTCCACTTCTTTATAGTCATCATGGACATAATTGCTAGCCTACCTTTCCTTGGTACTCTGGTTAGTAGAGTGAAGTTGAGATAATATAGGTGAAAAAACTGAGCAGAAAGGGAGTGAGGATACGGGGCCTCTACAGTTTGCCTCATGGGTTTCCCACTCTAAATAGATGAGGTACACAACATTCTGGCAGTGTCACACTAGGGCCAGAGTTGGTAGCTCATAGATGTATGACAGAGGATGGAAGGAGTATGCCTCTCAGGCAGGCAAGTTTAGCCTGGTAGACAGAGGATGTGGCTTAAAAGTTACTGCCTACAAGACCAGTGCATGCAAGTGAGTCCCTGCTGCTGCTTGGGTCAGAGGAGACGAGGCAGAAGGCTGATGAAAACTCACCAACTGGTGGTCAGTCTGAGAAGCAGTCAAGATCGAGAACTGCAAAATTAACAGCACAAGTTTTTCAGGAGTCTCAGTGCCCAATGTGAGGTCTACCAGGGATGCCCAGCCACTATGGTCTGAGCCCCAGGAGCCTGGTCTGGATGTGGATGCCCTCTGCTTATTCATAGAGACCTGGGAAGCTGAGCCAGGAACCTGGATAGTGACCAGAAACACACCCAGACATCTGAGAAATGCTTCCCTTATATCCAAGAGATCCCTGTGTGTAGAACACATGAATCTATTGGAATATCACACACAGTGAGCAAAGTCTTACACTTACTAAACTCTCTCCGTAGATTTACTACATTTTTCATCAGTTATTTAATGGAGGGAAACCAGGTCCCAGACTCGATTAAAAAAAAAAAAAACTCTTTAGGTGAGCGTGTATGCATGTGTAAATTGTAGTATACAGTGGTATGATTGGATAGTCAAAGGAATATCTAAGCCAAGTGTACCTAAGGAGTAAATTTGGAGTCAGAGGAAGTTGGTCATTGTAGGAAAGTAACTGCTGCAAGAAAGATTTCTTGGAATGTAATTATCTAATGTGAGGCATTTATGCCTCTTTTCCTCCATGTTTCTAGTTTCTGCCTTGGGTTTGGCATTTATTTATCCTGCTTCAAGTATAAGACTAATGGTTTATTCGAGGGCCCACAACTTCTACTTCTGTCCTGGCTTCACACAGATCATTTTCTCTTCTCAAGTCATTGTATTTTCACTGGTAGTGAAAGAAGGTAATATCTTCATCTTCAAATAAATTAGGGGGAGGGGTTCAAATTATGAGGGAAAAGAAAAATTGGTGGTTCTGCTGTGGGGAAGAGTTGCTGAAAATTAAAGGACACCTGCTGAGCTGAAGAGAGCTTTGGGGTTTGGTAATTTGGGGTGTGAGGTGGGTCTTCAAGAACGCCATGGGCTTCAAGACTACTGTGTCTCTCCCTTAGTATTTTCCTCCTCAGTTTGAGAGGACTTCCTGGTAAAGGACTGAAAGAAATGTCCACTCCATCATGTCTCTGCTGACACCTAGCTTCTCTTCTCCAGTTATAAGTCCGTTTTCCTATTGGGGTAACACAAGAAGGAGGAAGAATAGCTCAGGTCTTCCCTTCACATCTCTTCTACAAGGATTGTGAAATGTCATATGCCTCTTCCCATAGACTTAGATAGACCTAAAATTGTCAACATGTGTCCAGATAGTTGCAAAAAAATATGATTTCCAACATATTCTCCATATTAACACTTTACAGTAAAACTGTTAGTCACTCATATGTTCAATTCAATCTAAATATCATAATGTTTTGACACCCATTATCATTAATTTTAAAAATATATAAACAACCTCTTTCTTAATGGTTGGAAATTTTACATTGCTCTTTTTTTTCCCCCTTTGAATCCATATTTTTATTCTCCCCCTCCCTGCAGAATTTTTCTTTTTTTTTTTTTTTTTCTTTTTTCTTTTTTTTGAGTTCTCAACCCTGGTTGCATCCCAATATAATTTTTTTTTGTTGTTCTTGGAAATCTTTTATTGAGCCACCTATTATGCTTCTTTGCAACAAAATATGTTCTTACACTGCATTTTTAATTTCTTGTTCCAAGTGTTTAAAAAGTTATATGGGCTGGGTGCAGTGGCCCACACCTGTAATCCCAGCACTTTGTGAGGCGGAAGCAGGAGGATTACTTGAGCCCAGGAGTTCAAGACCAGCCTAGGCAACATAGGGAAACCTCATCTCTACAAAAAAAAAAAAAAAAAATATGCTGGACATGGTGGCTCCTGCCTGTAGTGTCAGCTACTTGGGAGGCTGAGGTAGGAGGATCACTTGAGCCCAGGAGGTTGAGGCTGCAGTGACCCATGATCATGCCACTGCATGCACTCTAGCCTGGATGACAGAGTGAGATGCTGTCTCAAAAAAAAAGGTGTATGGATTAAGATAGGATTACCAACTGTTAGAGATCAAAATAATGTCAATACAGATTGGATATGCTTTATTTGAAATGCTTGGGACCAAAAGTGTTTTGGATTTCAGATTATCTTGGATTTTAAAATATTTGTATGTATATAATGAGATACCGTGGGGCCGGGACCCAAGTCTAAACATGAAATTCACTTATGTTTCTTGTATACATTATGCACATAGCCTGAAGGTAATTTTATACAATATTAAAATAATTTTGTATGTGAAACAAAGTCGTGTTAAGTACAGTACTTACGTGTGGCATCATATTGGTGCTCAAAAAGTTTCAGATTTTGGAGCATTTCAGGTTTTCTGATGAGGGATGCTCAATCTGTAATACACATTTTGGTAAATAAAAGTATAAGTTTGTAAAGGTAAAATTTAACTGGAAATGCATCTCTTAATGAGATACATAGGGACTTTATTTTCCCAATTTCATGTTGACAAATGTTACTTATTGTTAATGAATCTGGGCTGTATATTATTTCAATTTAAAAAAATTTAACATGAAAGAACTAAGGAATCTTGATCATATAAATGAATGAGAAAATAAAGACTTGTTGAGGCAACGACTCCATTTTAAAAATTTCTTCTTAGTCATATGCAAGACTCACGTAATGGGCTATTATTAAATAATATTTTTAATAATCTGTCAGCTGACAACTCAGGTATAAGGTTCTTCTTCAATTTTGTTGAAAGCAAAGAATTAGAAACCACTTGACTTGCAAAACTATTTTTATACATACACTTTTAGTTTTTAGAACCATACCAAAGACTTAAGTCTTATAAAATAACTAATAATTATACCTGCTGCTCTTTCACTTAGAGATACCTTGTTCATGAATCTCAAATTGGATAAAACTAGGGTGAAAGAAAAACAACCCCACACACACAAAATTGGAGATAAAAAATCAATAGATTCTTAATAAATATCTCTTCATTTTTTATGTCATCTGGAAGTGCCTTTTAAAACTATGACAGAGATAGTGCTGTATAGTTTACAGTACGTGTGTATGTGTTTAATTTCATTATTGTACAAAATGGTTAATTTTATAATCATGCATTTGATAGATGTAGAACAGTGTGTCAACCTCCAAGCAGGAGAAATTAATCCAAAATAAATGAAACTGGATTTCTAAAGTTTAGAACATCACATCCAAGATTGCATTTGGGAACATTTTGTTTTGTATCCATACACAAATGAATTTCTGTTTTTAAGAACATAATTTAATCTACTTAATGGAAATCAACAGCAAAATGAAGAGAAGGTATTGGATAATTAATAAATATAGGTTTACAGAAATTCTATTACTGACTGCTATTATGTGCATTAATTACAGCAGAATCCACAAAATATTTCCATCAAATTAAATCTTACTCTAGGAGGTATATGATAAAAATAAATAAATGAACAGAGAAATAACAACATACTGTAAACTGTTACCCAAGTAGAAAAATACATTTACGTGATCCAGAAATCTTTGGTAAAAATTAATGAAAATATTTCCCCTATTAGTCAGAAGAAGTTCAAGAAAACATACATTAAAATACCTTCAATATGCGTGTGTTTTACTCCAAGATGTGATGTTGATCTGTGAGAAATTAATGTTGAGTGTTTTGCCTCCACTGCCTTGAAATAATGCAAAATAAGCAACTGAGCTGGGGGCAGTGGCTCATCCCTATAATCCCAGTGCTTTAGAAGCCAAGGAGGGAGGATCGCTGGAGCCTGGGTGACAGAATAAGACACACTCTCTCTCTCTCTCTCTCTCTCTCATATAAATATATATATATATATATATATATGCAACTGAAGCGCAGATGGGACACAGGTAAATGGGAGAATTCACCAAGCTCTTTGTTAGTATTTAGAGTGTTTCATAGAAAGCTAATATTTCTTCACTTTTTTTTTTTGACAAATTTAGAATATCCTAGCTCTGAGACAAAAATTGGGAACCTCAGCATGAGTTTGTCACCTGAATGAAATTAAAAAAAAAAAAAAAATCACGTCGAAGGCTGGGTGCAGTAATACATGCCCATAGTCCCAGCTACTCTGGAGGCTGAGGCAGGAGGATCACTTGAGCCCAGAAGTTCAGGAATTCGAGACTGGCTTGAGCAATATAGCAAGACTTCATTTCAAAACAAACAGGAAAAAACCCACCACCTTCAGTATTTCTTGCCAAAGCAAAGGAGCCATTCGTTCTTTACAGTGGTCAGGAAAGGAAGCATCAAGGCCATCAGATGAAAAATTTTCAGCATTTCAGCTTCTCTGCTCAGGGAAATATATGAATCTAGAATATCACAACATAAGCCAGAACTGCCCCATTTCTCATGCCACATGTCACTCTTAAGGTTACTCAACCTCGAGCATGGTTGGCATTTGGGGCTGAATGGCATTTGGGGCTTTATTGTAAGGGGCTGTCCTGGGCATTGTAGGATGTTCATGAGCTACCTCAGTCTCCACGCACTAGATGCTAGTAGCATTGACCCCTGATCCCTCTACCCAAGTTGTGACAACTAAAAACGTCTCCGAATAATGGAGGAACCTTAAATGCATATTGCTAAGGAAAAGCCAATCTGAAAGGATTACATATCGTATGAGTCCAACTATATGGTAATCTGGAAAAGGCAAAACCATGGAGACAGTAAAAAGGTAGTGGTTACCAGTGGTCCATGGCAAGGGCTGGATGAATGGGTGGAGCACAAAGGATTTTTAAGGCAGTGAAATTATTTTGAATGATGTTGTAATGGTGGATACATGTCATACCTTTGTCAAAACCAGTAAAATATACAGCACAAAGAGTGAACCCTAGTGTAAACTATGGACTTTACTTAATAATGTATCAATATTGACTCACCAATTTTAACAAATGTACCACACTAATACAAGATGTTACTAATAGTGGAAACTGGAGGGAAGAGGGCATGAGGGGACATATGGGAACTCTGTAATTCCTGTTCAATTTTTCTGTAACTGTTAAACTGTCCAAGAAAAGTCTGTTTTTATAAATGGAGGTGTGGTTTTATATGGATCAAAATACCATGATTGCCTTTTTATTTTACACATGGTGAAATTAGAGCAGGACATATTTTAAACTCAAAATTCACAAAATTAATTTATGAAAATGTTTACCCTGATCAAGAATATTAAAGAAACTTAGATTAATATTGTTACCTTGAATTTATTTTACTGAGTAATCCTCTAAGACTCCTCTACACATTATTAATCTAGAAGGATTTTTGAAGTTGTTTAATGACAGTTATTGGTCTACAGTCAAATTGCATATCTCCATTAAACTAGAGTTGTATTTTTCTATTTTCTGATCTACAAACTTTTTAGGAACAGGAAATGTTTATTTTAGAAACAAGAACACTTCTTAAGCATTTGCTGTTAACAGTTATTTTCACATGTGCTTGTACTTACTTTACATTTGTCAGAACATAGTATTTACCTTTGAACCAAGGTTTTATAATAAGCAAGCACTTTTTTTATTTAAAAGGCACATTTTCCAAGTAAAAAAAATCATTAAAAATTCAGTCCTCTGAAGGCTAATTTCTTTAAATCATTTAACCTACTTGTTTAAGGTATAGATTGGAATTTTTCTTAGCACTCTCTTGAAAACAGGTGACAGTGGAACCTTGTTAGGTTCACAAATCCTAGACTTTGATTATATAGCCCAGGCTCAAATTTTTCTCGAATGTTATGAACATTCAAAGCATTAGGAGTCTTGGTTTTTCATTTCTTAATTTTTTTTCTTCTGGGTATATTTGAGACTCATCGTGGATTCAAATAAATTAATAATAATTTCACAAAACTGATAAAAATGGGAGCTCCATTGAACATGAGAGACATTGATTAGTATTTTATAACATCCTCCAAATGAGGATCCCATCGCTAATTTAGATGCTTCTTTCAAAGGAGGCTCCTTTCCTTCGTTATCCATAATATAGTCACACCAGTCCTGAAAAAAACATGCAAGAGACTCCAGATCTTTATATTTCATACTCTAAAGTCATACAAGCGGATCTGCATTTCCTCCAGTGGAAACTGTATAGCTGGTCATCTTTCCAGCACCCTTTTATCAAGAAACAATGCAGCTTCTACATTTGTGCTGCTTCTACACCAAAACAGCTGGAATCTATATGGTATGGTTCTGGATGCTCTTGTATACCTCACTCTTCATTTCTCACCTAACCCATGTGCTATGGTTTGAATGTTTCTCCCCTGCAAAACTCATGTTGAAATGTAATTGCTATTGTAACAGTATTAATAGGTGGAATCTTAAAGAGGTGATTAGGGTGGGATTGGTGATGTTATAAAAGGGTGAGTTCAGCCCCTTCTCACTCGCTCTCTCAGCCTTCCACCTTCCTCTGTGTGATATGCAACAAAAAAGCCCTTCCCAGATGCCAGCATCTTGATTTTGGACTTCTCAACCTACAGAACCGTAAACCAATAAATTTCTGTTCTTTGTAAATTACCTAGTCTGTGATATTCTGATATAGTAGCACAAAATGGACTATGACACCATGTGTTTGCACAGAAAGAAAAAAATTTCATACGATAATTGCCCCTTAATCTGCAGAGAATATGTTCTAATATCCTCAGTGGATGCCTGAAACTGCAGATAGTACCAAACCATAATATACACTATGTTTTTGTTCCCCATACATACCCATGATAAAGTTTAGTTTATAAGTTAGGCAGAGTAAGAGATTAACAATAACTAATAATGAAATAGAAGCGTTATAACGATGTGCTGTAATAAAAGTTACGTGGCTGACACTTCTTTTTCTTCCTCTTTCTCTCAAAATATCTTAATATTTTTAAGCCATGGGTAACTGAAACTGCAGAAAGTGAAACTGTAGATAAACTGTTAACTCTATTTAAACAATAAAAGAAATAGTTATATTCTTGGGAAAATTGACAATTATCCAGCAGCCCCTTTGCAAAGGAAAAAAAAAATGCATGTATTGGAAAAAATCTCAACCACAGGGTTCCCTAAGCTTTGCAAACACCAAACAGCATCCACCTATCCATCTTCAGAGAGCAACAGTTTTACTGTTATTTAGAAAAAGCAACCATTTCAGGTGCAGTTTTTGCACCTCAGCACTTCCCAGCTCTCTATTAATATGGGACAACTCACTATCCCTGACTTCAGTTTTTGTGAAGCTAGATGCCTCACTAGAGTCTAAATTCAGGCTAATTGGAGATCATAAAATTTTTAGATGCTTGCTAGAGGTAAAACACAATTTTGATTGGAAACTTTCCAGCAACCAATTCTAAAAGGTGTTAATGGTAACTATTTTCTAAAACAAATCTGAAGAGTAACTAATATGATAAGACCAGAAATATATTTCTCTGGTAAGTCCCTATAAAAAGAAAGCTAGGTAATTAAATAATCTCTCAACAATATTGTTTTAGGAAACCCAGTAGAGAGTTTCACAGGCCTGTTTCTTATGGGATTGCTCAATGTAAGTAAATACTATCAAACCAAAAAGTAACTTTGTAACAGGAATTCTACAGAGCCCCAATACCTTACAGAATGATGAGTACAACAATAGAAACAAATAGAAGATAACCTAGAAAAATAAAGCGAATAACTCTTAATAGCATGAGTTAGGTTAAGAAAAGCTTCCTGGGCCGGGCGCGGTGGCTCAAGCCTGTAATCCCAGCACTTTGGGAGGCCGAGACGGGCGGATCACGAGGTCAGGAGATCGAGACCATCCTGGCTAACACAGTGAAACCCCGTCTCTACTAAAAATACAAAAACTTAACCGGGCGAGGTGGCAGGCGCCTGTAGTCCCAGCTACTCGGGAGGCTGAGGCAGGAGAATGGCGTAAACCCGGGAGGCGGAGCTTGCAGTGAGCTGAGATCCGGCCACTGCACTCCAGCCTGGGTGACAGAGCGAGACTCCGTCTCAAAAAAAAAAAAAAAAGAAAGAAAAGAAAAGCTTCCTGGAAAAGGACATCTGAATAGAATTTTAATAAAATACAGCTAGGAATTTCCTAAGCAGGTAGAAGAAGGGGGACATTCCAGGCAAAGGAAACCATGTGAATACAAAGGTAGAGAGTCATGAATCAATATGTTCGTTTTTGGTTTTGTTTTTGTTTAAAAAAAGAGCTATAACAGGCTGGGCACGGTGGCTGTAATCCCAGCACTTTGGGAGGCTGAAACAGGTGGATTCCTTGAGCCCAGGAGTTCAAGACCAACCTGGGCAACATGGCAAAACACTGTCTACAAAAATTAAAAAGTTAGCCCTGTGCAGTGGCGTGCACCTGTGGTCCCGGCTACTTGGGAGGCTGAGGCGAAAGGAGCGCTGGTGGTGGGAGTTGGAGATTGCAGTGAGCGGAGATCATACCACTGCACTCCAGCCTGAGCGACAGAGACTCTGTCTAAAAAAAAAAAAAAAAAAAAAAAAAGAAAGAAAGAAAAAAAAAAAGCTATAATAAGATCTGCTTGCTAGACAATACAGTGAAATGAGGTAAGCTGAAGAGGTGGGCAGTAGCCTCTTACTCTGTGTAAGAGATTTGACATTATAAAGTAAGTTGCCAGAGTTCTGAATGAGGGCATTAGAAATAGTAATGAACAGGAGAGCATACACTTCAGAGCTGTCTGCTCTCTGGGCGGTGGAATTTACACTAAGTACGAGTAATACAATGAAGGAGTTGGGGGAATGGTAAGAATCTAGGGTGAGTGTAAATCTTCTGGTTCAGGGGATAAACAACAGGAAGTCATTGAAATCTATTGGCCTATCTTGCATTTTGAAATGATTTTTACTCATGTAAGATTCTGTAACATTACATGGTCATTAGGAAATATCTGTTTACTGAATTATGCAGGTATCCGAAATGTTCAAACATTTCATGCAATATCAAAAACTCAGACTGGCTGCAGTGGCTCATGCCTGTAATCCCAGCACACTGGGAGGCCAAGGCAGGAGTACTGTCTGAGCCCAGGAGTTCAAGACTAGCCTGGGCGGCATGGCAAGACCCCATCTCTACAAAAATTTTTTATATTTGCCAAGAGTGGTGGTGCACATCTGTGGTCTCAGCTACTTGGGAAGCTGAGGCAGGAGGATCACTTGCGCCCATAAGGTCGCGGCTGCATTCAGTGAGCCCTGGTCATGCCACTGCAATCCAGCCTTGACAACAGAGCAAGACCCTGTCTCAAAAAAATGTTATATTCATTACTGTTGCTGCTGATATCAGAAAAAGTTCTAAGTACCCCACAGTAGCAGATACAATCTTTTCAAACTTCCAACTTCTACTTTTAAAAGCTTAAATTTTAGCACTGACAACAAATATAACTAGTTGTTTTCCCTAAAGTGATAGTATCACTGTTGATTTTCAAGAAAATGTCTGCCAAATTCCCAAGTCTGAATAATCAATTTTCTGTCACTTTTTTTTCCAAGTGAAAAGATGGTGTTTCCATTAAAGCAAAGAAAAAGTGGCTAAATCAGCTCGCAACTCAAACAAGTGTTTTTCCTAGAGACAATTACATTTCAGCATGCAGTAGAAGTGTTTTATGGGTACATCGCATTGTGTCACAAAGAATATTTTTTAAATGTGCTTAAGGGTTGAGATTTAATAAAAAATAATTTTTACAGCTTCATCAAGGACATTATTTTAGTAAAACTGATTTTTTTTTTTTTAACTACGAATGTGTGGTAGTGAAGAATACAATGACTAATAATAAAATTTGGTGCCATTGCCTTAATTCGTGCTAAGACACCAGTCATTTTACCCACCATTGGATAAAATCCACCATTTTTGCACCATCAGTGCAAATGTTAGCACAGTTAACACAGTTGTGGAGGATAAACCACCAGATTCAAAAAAGTCATATAACACTTTTAATGTTTCAGAACCTCTGTTGCCCAGAATTCACATAAAAGAAGATCATCAATGGTCAGTTGGTGCCGATACCTGACGAATGAAAGCAAAGCAGGATGTATAGCCATCTGTAGATCAGTCCCTTTGTAAGGCTAAGGTACAAATCTTTAGATGACTTTTTTTTTTTTTTTTGAGACGGAGTCTCACTCTGTCACCCAGGCTGGAGTGCAGTGGTGAGATCTCGGCTCACTGCAAGCTCTGCCTCCAGGGTTCACGCCATTCTCCTGCCTCAGCCTCCCAAGTAGCTGGGACTACAGGCGCCCGCCATCAGCCTGGCTAATTTTTTTTTTTTTTTTTAAGTAGAGACGGGGTTTCACCGTGTTAGCCAGGATGGTCTCAATCTCCTGACCTCGTGATCCACCAGCCTTGGCCTCCCAAAGTGCGGGATTACCGGTGTGAGCCACCGCACCCGGCCTAGATGACATATTAACTCAGTCTTTATGTTTGCAGTTAAATCTTTAATTTGGCAAGTTATTGCATCATTGGAAAATGCCAGCACTATGCATTCTTGTGATTTTTCATCCAGCAGGTGTTCAGCAATGTCCACTGTTCAAGCCTCTATTAGTCTCTTTGCTTGTGTGTGCTCCTCCAGTCAATAAAATATGATGGCTTATCCTGTCAGAAGCTTTTAAAAAGTGTATTACATCTACATTTAGGTTATTTAATTCTCTTTTTTTAATAAACTCTGAATGATTAGTCCCAAAATGATACTGCAAATTTGTTGGAACCATATTAGTGTTTGAAAATGTTTTACTGCGCAAGACACAATATGATAAATTATTAACATCTATAAAGCTGAAGGAAATATCACTTTCAACATATTTTTGTTATGTGTAGTTGTACTCAGTTTCTTTGGAATAGATTTCTCCTTTTTATGAGGAATCAGATTACTTGCTGATATGTCAGTGTCATCCTTTTCAGCATCTCTAGACATAGGCAATCTAGACACCAGAAAATGTGTTTTTCTCATCTCCCTTTTTAAAGCCAGCCATCCACCCTATTCAGATACAATTTTTTTAGTTAAAAAAGTTTTTGAAAAATATATTATTGCAGAACAACAAAGCAAACATACTTTTTGTTATGTTTCTGTGTAAAAGCAGAAAAAAAATTAGGATTTAAAAATGATTTCTTGGAAGATAATGAGATTACCAAGATTATAACAGGTATAACTGAAAATAGTTGGAAAGAGCACGGTAGAAAATAAATAATTTCTGAAAACTACATATTTATACCGTAAACTCACTACCTTTGAAAACTCTAGAAAATACAATACACAGGCATACAACCTGTTAGGTGTCAGAGAAATAGTCATCACTATTCATCACATGCCATTGTAGTCCTTGGTGAACTCTTCTGTACACTTATGAGAGTCAGAGTTAAAAAAAAGGCGAATAACATCTTAGTTTTCTGAGTATTTTTGACCTTGTTAATCCTCTAAAAGGATCCAAGGGATCTCTGCCTCCCAACATCCCCAGGAATCCTCTGATCACATTTTGAGAACTGTTGGATAAGTCAGTTAATATTGCAGGGGCATAGGCTATCTCCATGGGGAAAAAATGAAATCCCCAGATCTCTACCTCACACCATCACTAAAATAAATTGTAAATGAAATAAAGGGCTAAATGTGAAAAGGTAAAGGTTTAAAGCTTTGGGGGGAAATGTAGAATAACTTTATTATCTCAAGGTAGATACCCTAACAATAGCACGTGCTGAAAGAGAAATGTGAAGAAATGGGAATTTGCATAGAATCTTGATGGAAAGGTTAGTTTTCCCACTTATTTCAACTACTTATTTCACATATGCAGTGTTGTACAAATTTAAAGGGACAAGTATCCTACAGACAAGCAATTCTATGTTTATGTGCCCTAGAGACCTGAAGACATTCTCAAATACATAAACAAAAAGTATGCATAAGGATGTTCATTACAGGTTTGCTTATAATTAGTGGAAAGTCAGGGGATGCCCATCAGTGAATAAAAAAGTAAATAAAATTGTGTTGCCTTTCTACAATATATTGTGCAACCATTAAAACAAATTAAATATCCATATTTCACAAGGGCAATTCTCACAACATAATAACAAATGATACGCACTAACTTTAAACTAGTAATTACATCTGGGGAGGGAAAAGAAAGGTGGACCTGAAGTCAGGTGCAAACAGCACAACTGTATTTGAGTAGTGGTTGCATGACCGTTGTTCCATGTATTTTCTGTATGTTACAAATATTTACTATTAATTATAACAACATAAGATGTACTCTAACTCCTTCATGCTGCTAATTATAGAATATCTACTTTGTTGACTAAACCCTTTGGCTGTATATATATATATATATATATATATATATATATATATATATTTTGCAGAGCAACAAAGTAAACATACTTTTTGTTATGTTTCTGTGTAAAAGCAGAAAAAACTTTAGGATTTAAAAATTATTTCTTGGAAGATAATGAGATTACAAAGATTATAACACGTATAACTGAAGATAGTTGGTAAGAGTACCGTAGGCTATATATATATATAGCCTATTTCCGTTCATGGTTCTGTGGGTAAATAACAGTTGACTTTTTTCCTCTGCTTAGTATTTTAAAAAATCTATTAGTTTATCAATCTCTTACTGATTTTTAGTTTTAAATTTTTGTATTAAGTATTTTAAACACACAGAAAGACTAGTGAACACCCATTACCCAAACACCCAGCTTTATTAAATCTCAGTATTTTGTCCTATTTGTTTCAATAGTTTTTTTATAAATCAGTGACTATAATAAAATTGATACCTCTGAATCCTTCCATTTTCTTTTCACCACCCTCAAATATAACAACCAATGTGAAGTCAGTTTTATTTATCATTGCTATGCATGTTTTTAATATGTTTACTAAATGTTTATGAATTCTTAAGCATTATAAAGCATTATATTATAGAGTTTTTAAGTTTTATAAAATATTATCTGATATCGTTACTTTAAGGAAACCTGCAGTAACCCCTTCTGAAAAAGAATAATCACAAATAATTTGTTACATATTAAAATAACTGCTCCTAAATAGTGATGTGGCCTTGGGCAAGCTTTTTCAAGTTTCTCTGAGCTCCAACTTTTCCTTATCTGTGTGATAAAAGAATATGAGACTATGTCTGCACTCTCTTTCAGATTATAAGTCTGTATAAATTATTCAACCTAAATATTCCCATTGGTTTACTTAAAGGATAGTTTTGTCCACTTATGAACAACTCTATTTCATCAAAATTAGAATTTACTGAATGTTCATTAGTTTTAACTTCTTTAAGTGGTTTGTCACAGAATTCTTTCAATGCTGAGATTTTCAAATATATTGCAACCATCGAGAGGACATTCTTGAATATTCACTATGAGCCTGATGCTATGCGAAGTGCCAGAGATACAAGAGGGAACTTGACGGGTACAGTCTGTCCCCCACAAAGCTTATGGCTGAGTTTTTAAAATATAATTCAAGCTTTTCAGGAACACAGTCAATCCATAAAGCAATAGGGAGAAACGTTTCCAATATCAAGAGGCACTGATTAATGAATGTATGAATACCTACATTTTATAACTATTTTGTTTTTTGTAGACATAAAAAATAAGCATTCACTGTATGATCCTTAAATAAAATTGGCAAAGTGTAGCCTATAAATGTCTGCAAACACCTCACCAAAGGCTAGAAGACATTTTGCCAGAAGGAAGTAATGTTTACATTTCTATATTGTGTTTCTTTTTCCTCTACATATGCATTTTGTCCTATGCCTATGTCTCCTTCTTAATAGGCTTTGACATCAACCCAAAGCAAATGTTTCCTATTATTTTATCTATTTATTGAATATACATTGTTTTCTGAATGCTATTCCTTTCGTTTACCAGTTCTAGTAGTCTGGGCTTGCTCTTATTTCTCTTTACTCTAAAATGGTTTTTTTTTTTTTAATCTGTAACACAAAACTTAGTGCTTGGTTATATACAGGAAGGCATTGTTTTCTAAAAACACTGGTTTACAAAATGGAATGTGCACACTACAAGGAATGTGCAAATGATCCTTGAGGATACAGGAAGGAAGTGTTAAAGTTTCTATTTATTTTGGTAACTTATAAACTTTCTATTTGTTATGGTGTGAGTTTTGATGTATATAGTCAAGCCATATACTAGTACATGGGATAATGTATAAATAAACATGTAAGTGTCGATAAGTACTCAACTATGTTTTACTGAGAGGGCTTTAGGCTTTTTTTTTTTTAAGTTTAAATACCACAGTTCAAATGTGTGTGTTTGTCTTATCTACGTAATTGTTGTGTGTGCTCTTCCAGGGAATGGTGGTGTCTTATGTCTCTTACTCTGTCCAGAGGACCTTGTATGTATAAATGCTAATAAATATTTATTGAACTCCATTGATAAATGATTCCATTCTTCAGACCATCAAGCTAAGGACTACCCTTTGAACATACTTTGGAAACATTTTCATTAAAGTTAAGAATGTCTCAGAAATTTTTAATTAAAAAATAAAATTGGCCGGGCACAGTGGCTCACGCCTGTAATCCCAGCACTTTGGGAGGCCGAGGCTGGCAGATCACAAGGTCAGGAGTTTGAGACCAGCCTAGCCAATATGGTGAAACCCCGTCTCTACTAAAAATACAAAAATTAGCCGGGTGTAGTGGCAGGCGCCTGTAGTCCCAGCTACTCAGGAGACTGAGGCAGGAGAATCACTTGAACCCAGGAGGCGGAGGTTGCAGTGAGCTGAGATCACGCCACTGCACTCCAGCCTGGGCAACAGAGTGAGACTCTGCCTCAAAATAAATAAATAAATAAAATTAAACGGGAACACAAAGATATTTTTCTTTGTACCAGTAGAAAGCAGATTTAATGAAAAATAAACTGCAATAGTAAATTTAGAAGTAATACTGAAAGAGCAACTGGGAAGTCTTAGATGAAGTTGTCACCAGCTTCTTCAAAGCAATGAAATATCCAGTTGTCTCATTTAATTCTCATTTGGTATAATTTTTTGTTGGTAAGAATAATTCATAATTAACCAGCTTACATATGCTTCTTAAATTTTAGTGTACATGAGAATTACTAAGAAGTAGATTTAAATGCAGATTCTCAGGCTCCAGCCCAGGGATCCTAATTCAGCAGTTCTAGAGGGGATTCAGAAATCTGCATTTTCATGAAGTACTCTGGATGATTCTAATACATGTTGTCTGTAACACAACTTTGAAATAAATGTCCTATATACCCATATTCTATCTTGCCACCAGCCATGAGAATTTAATTAAAGAGACAAGTCTAAGAACCCAACTACTAGTCTATTACTCCAACCTTTCCTTATTGCCAACTGTGATCAGAAGTATGAAAAAAACAGCCCATGTTCTTCCTTAGAGGAAGAGCATATTCCAACTGTGAAATGGTTCAGACATCTTGGAACTGAATATGGATTGTGATCCTGATACTCCCAACCCTCACTGGTGTTCATATACCAGCTGAGCATTTCATAATATTTATTTGATAAACCTTTCCTTGGTCCCTAGCCTCCTTGCTTCCTGACCTACTCCGTGTAGCCTGGCTACTCTTCTTTCCATGAGGTGGGCTGTCTTCTGGCCCTCTCATCATCTCCAACAGATGTGAACATGAGGGACCTTGGAGTAGGGGTAGATGCCCCAGTGCAAAAATAGTGGAAACTCACCTCTTCTAAGACCTTTTATAAATCGTTCTCTAAACACCTCTCAAACATACCCTTCCCTTGTATTGCCTCTTTCAGTGGATTAAACCACTGTCCACTCAACTGTCTGAGTGAGAAGATTGGATTCAGTGAGTTTTCAGGTGCTACCAAGTCTATTTCAAAGTGTCATTTCAATGATTTTCTTTCCTTTGCTTTTAAATAGTGGCATACATGGATATCAAGTACTATAGTGGGTTCAAAATTGGAGAAATTGATTTTGAAGTCATCTTTTTGCAGGTACAAGAGAAGCCATATTGAGTCAGTCAGAGAAGAGAAGATAGAGGAAAAGTAGAATCAAATCTTTAGAATATTCAAAGCATTACACAAATGTAATGTTTTATTATTAACTGTGACTTCATTTTGGTTCCAATTCTGTCCAGAGAAATTTGAATGCTGGAGTTTTGGGAATTTTAAGGCTTTGAGCAAAGAACATTTTATGATCCTCTACTTACTACTTGTTTATTTACAATAGAATTTCAGCAATGAAGAGAAAGTTATTTTTGTAGGAAAAAAAAACCTGCAATGCTTACTTTATACAAATTAGCTGTGCCTTGGGTTCAGATTAACATACACACTCAAAAGATTTAGTGGGCTGTTATATGGCACCTTATTTACTTAGTTTCATAGAAGAATATTGGATATGGAAACATAGCTTGTCAACCTGACGTATTAGACATCTTCATCAGGAGTCTTCACATATTCTAGGTGTTGATTCTCAACCCTCTCATCTCATGGGAATATACATGGTCATAGCAGACAAGACCACAGGAGTAGGGGAGAGGCGGCAGGGGAGCCATTCTAGGATGGAAGAATCTCTCACATGACAGGAACCATATCTTATACCAACCCCATGAGTTAGTATTCCAAGATAACAGGCATATTCAGATTCAAGAAGCACCATAACAAAATCCAGGACCTACATTTCCCAGTAGGGTTTCATACAGGTCTGGTCATATAGGTCCAGCAAGTCTAAATGCCTGCCCGCAGTCTGCCCAGCATAGATGTAGTTCACCAACCAGGGGTCATTTCCACAGTTAAAAATAAATTAAATAAATAAATGTGATTTGTTAATATAGCTGACATTTCACATTTATCTAAACAGTACATTTCAAAGAAACAGTAAGTATAAGATAAACTTGAGTTCATCTTCCCATGGGAAAAAAGAGCTTAAAAATGTTGTTAACCCTTTGACCTACCAACAAACATTGCTTACTCCCACTCAAGAGCTCATTCCAGTTAGGACACAACCTGATGTTGGCCCTTCCTGGTAGCAACTACTGAGCATTGCAAGGAGAAGAAATTGGGATGGGTGCCTATAAAGAGAAAAACCCTCTTTTTAACCTTCAAATCTAAAGAAAATCAATTTGACAAGCATTTGCTGCAAACCTAGTGCCAAACACTGCCACACAGGAAGATGCATCTGCCATCTGTCAAGACAGACTGAGGGAGGAATGGGAGTGGAGAACAATTAGAAAATAGGAAAAAATGAGACCAGCTAGGGACAGCTGCAGCAAAGCACCCTGAGGATACTAAACGCCCTCAGTATTTAGCTAGGATGGCCTAAAAGAGCTAATCTGAAAGAATTCATAAATTATATGGATGCTTCTATTATAAATTAGAGGAAAGGCAGATTTATACATCATAAAGACTATAAGGTAAATATTATCTAGCAGTATGAACATAGCTTCATGACACAGCCTCCTAAAAATCTGTGGATACCTTCCTGAAAAGAACCCCTGAAGGCATTCCTCCTGGATTCTGTGAAGTAAAATAGCCCTCAAGGTGTACCCAGCAAGGGCTCAATAGGTACACAATAAATGCTCAACACACATCTACCTCCCTCCCTCCCACTATCCAAGCTTCACGCCTACCTCGTGAATCTCCAAGTTCCTTTCTCTCCTGTCCCTGGAGCATAGGCGAATCAGAATCCCTGCTTGTCACCCCATTGGGCACCTTGAAGAGAGACCCTTGGAATGGCTATGACAGCACATCAGTCCTGGCTACGAGGGTAAGACCCTGGCCATCAGAAAGCCTCAGGCCATGAGTTATTGAATATCACTTGTCACTTTGCCCTTTGAGTACCAGAAATAAAGCTTCCAGTTCCTGTGAAATGGCAAATAGGTGGGTTCAGGCTTCCAGCTCCCTCACGCAAAATTAATTTTTGTAAAGGTGGAGAAGCAAAAGGAAGTAAGGATCTGGGGAGTTGGCAACACCAGAAATAAGTATAAGGTGTTTTTATATTTGCCAGGAGAGACAGAACTGCTGTCTTGAACTGGTGTGTGTAGGGAATGGGCAGAGCTGCATCCTGGGAGATAAGCCACACTGGGAGAACAGGCTGCATTGCAAGACTTTTTAATTTCTGCACTATGTCCTTCCCAATTGCCTTGGGACAATTGTTGCCTCCCTTCATACATAAACAGGCTGCAACAGGCCAGGCTGCTTGTATCTTCGAGGTAAATCGGTAGGGAACTGATGAAACCAGGTGTGAGCTTTTGGGTATTCTCTTCTCCACTACTCACAACCACTGCCCCAACTCCCAGAGCTGGTGAATTCCAACGTGGAGCACCTTCCTACTCCCAACTGTGCTTTTCCTAGGAGTCACCTGATAGAGCAGTGGCAGATGGTGAGATTCATAGTGTTTCTGGGCTCTCCATCTGGAGGGACACAGACCAGTACTTGACTTTATCTCTTCCCCATTACATATTACCCCACAGAGTAGCAGGTGCCCTTATGGAGACATGAGCTCACAGATCAACATAATTATATGGCTAAGGAACAAAAGTATTGCAAAACATAGACAACAAATTAACACCATATACTCTCTAATGCAGAATTATGAAAAAGATGAATCAAGAACTTAAAACAAAATGGCAAGTGTACTTAAGATAGTAGAAGATACCAGCGACATAAAGCAAAACCAATAACTCACAAAAATAAAGACAGAATATTAGATGTTAAAACTATAACAGTAGAAGTTGTAAGTACTATAGGTTAGACAAGTACCAGGATGGATATAGCTGAGGAATAATTCACGAGGTAAAAGATAAGATGAAAGATAATCCCAGAAGACAGTAGGAAAGAATAAAGACATCAAAAATATAAAAGAAGTTCAGCAAAATGTAGGCTAGAAATAGAAGTATCAACATCTGAATCATAAGAGAACTCACAGTGAAAGAAAAAAATACATACTTGAGAAAATAATGACTAATAAATTTACAATTTTTTTTTTTTTTTTTTTTTTTGAGACCGAGTTTCTCTCTGTTGTCCAGGCTGGAGTGCAGTGGCGAGATCTCGGCTCACTGCAAGCTCCGCCTCCTGGGTTCACATCATTCTCCTGCATCAGCCTCCCGAGTAGCTGGGACTACAGGCGTCCTCCCCCACGCCCGGCTAATTTTTTGTATTTTTAGTAGAGATGGGATTTCACCGTGTTAGCCAGGATGGTCTCGATCTCCTGACCTCGTGATTCGCCCGCCTCGGCCTCCCAAAGTGCTGGGATTACAGGTGTGAGCCACCGCGCCCAGCCACAAATTTTTTTAAAATGATGAAAGACCTCAGAGTAAAGGCTTCAAAGGATACTTAATAGGAGCTTCAGAAAAATCCACAACTCTGCTCGTTATATTGAGACGAATAACTATTTTTTAAACTTAGAAAGAAGAGTTTATCAACTGGGCACAGTGGTTCACACCTATAATCCCAGCACTTTGGGACTTTGGGAAGCCAAGGCGGGTGGGTCACTTGAGGACAGGAGTTTGAGACCAGCCTGGCCAACATGGTGAAACCCTGTCTCTATGAAAAATACAAAAATTAGCCCAGCCTGCTGGCATGCCCCTGTAGTACCAGCTCCTCGGGGGGCTGAGGCAAACCGGAGAGGTGGAGGTTCCAGTGGGTGACAGAGTAATACGCTACCAGATTAAAAAAAAAAAAAAAAAAAGAACAGTTTACAAAGGAGTAAGATCAGATTGATGTCAGACTTTTCAACAGCAATGAATGCAAGAATAAAATAAAATAATATTTTTATAGTAGTGAAGGAAAATAAACTGGGGTTTAGAACTTTATATGTATCAAAATTGCTATTCAAGTGAGATGGCATAACAAATTTATTATCATGCATACAAAGTCTTAGAATCCAAAAGCTCATATTCAAAGCACTCTTAGACTTGGTAAAAAAGAACAAACAAACAACAAACAAACAAAAACACTTTTAGAGGAAGTACACAAAAAGAGAATTAAATCAAGCAAGTTACAACAAATATAAGGGTGATTTGTCAACAAATCCAGGACCATATTTTTAAAAGAGGACAAATGAATGTGTGTGTGTGTGTGTGTGTGTGTGTGTGTGTGTGTGTGTGTAACTCCAAAATTAAAGTCCACATAAAGGTAATATCTACTTGGTAGGAGAATTGACATTAGGGTGAGGGAAGTAGAAAATCAAAAGGATAGAAGAGTATGCTAAAGAACTTAGAGGGCAAGATATACATATTAAGGTAGTTAAGACATTTTAAAAGGTAAATGCTCACTGTTTGTATTAAATTAAAGGCAACCACCATAACAGAATCAGTATGTATAACTTTTAATACGGCAGAAAAAAAATCAGTTTATCAAATGGAAAGCAAGAAAAGGGAAGAAACATTGTACAGTAAAAACAGAATGTGAAATTAATTGCAAAAGTAAATCTTTACTTCAGCAGTTACCAATAAAAAAAGCAAAGGCTCTAATCATGGAGGAAAAAGGGAACCAAATCAAGTGTGATTTATAACAAATACTCTTTTTTAACTTTTAAGTTCAGGGGTAAATGTGCAGGCTTGTTACATGGGTAAACTTGTGTCAGGGAGGTTTGTTGTACAGATTATTTCATCACCCAGGTATTAAGTCGAATATGCATTAGTTATTTTTCCTGATCCTCTGCCTCCTCCCACCTCCACCCTCCAATAGGCCCGTGTGTGCAGTTGCCCTGTGTGTCCATGTGTTTTCACAATTTACCTCCCACTTATAAGTCAAAACATTTGGCATTTGGTTTTCTCTTTCTGCATTAGTTTGCTAAGGATAATGGCCTCCAGTTCCATCCATGTCCCTGCAGAGGACATTATCTCATTCTTATTTATAGCTGCATAGTATTCCATGGTGTATATGTACCACATTTTCTTTATCCAGTCTATCATTAGTGGGCATTTAGGTTGATCCCAAGTCTTTGATATTGTGAATAGTGCTACAGTGAACATATGTGTGCATTTGTCTTTATAATAGAATGGTTTTTATTCATTTGTGTATGTTCCTAGTAATGGGATTGCTGGGTCAAATGGTATTTCTGTCTTTAGGTCTTTGAGGAATTGCCACACTGTCTTCCACAGTGGTTGAACTAATTTACTCTCCCTCCAATAGTGTAAAAACGTTCATTTTTCTCCATAACCTAGCCAGCATCTGCTATTTTTTGACTTTGTAATAGTACCCATTCTGACTGATGTGAGATGGTATCTCATTGTGGTTTTGACTTTCATGTCTCTGATGATCAGTGATGTTGAGTTTCTTTTTCATATACTTGTTGGCTGCATGTATGTCTTCTTTTGAAAAATGTTCATGTCCTTTGCCCACTTTTTAATGGGATTTTTTTTTCTTGTAAATTTGTTTAAGGTTCTTATAGATGCTGGATATTATACTTTGTTGGATGCATAGTTTGCAAAATTTTCTCCCATTCTGTAGGTTGTCTGTTTACTCTGTTGATAGTTTCCTTTTTGGTGCAGAAGCTCTTTAGTTTAACTAGATCACATTGGTCAGTTTTGCTTTTGTTGCAATTGCTTTTGGCATCTTTGTCATGAAGTCTTTGCTGATATGTCCTGAATGATATTGCCTAGGTTGTCTTCCAGGATTTTTACAATTTTGGGTTTTACATTTAAGTCTTTAATCTATATTGAGTTAATTTTTGTATATGGTGTAAGGAAGGGATGAAGTTTCAGTCTTCTGCATATGGCTACCCATTTTTCCCAGCACCATTTATTGAATAGAAAATACTTTCCCCGTTGCTTGTTTTTGTCAGGTTTGTTGAAGATCAGACAGTTGTAGGTGTAGTTTTATTTCTGGGTTCTTTATTCTGTTCCATTGGTCTATGTGTCTGTTCTTGTACCACTACCATGTTGTTTTGGTTACTATAGCCCTGTATAGTTTGAAGTTGGGTAGTGTGATACCGCTAACATTCTTTTTGCTTCAGATTGCCTTGGCTATTCAGGCTGTTTTTTTGTTTCATATGCATTTTTAAATAGTTTTTCTAGCTCTGGCCGGGCCGAGGTTGGGGGGATCACTTGAGGCCAGGAGTTTGAGACCAGCCTGGCCAACATGGCGAAACCCTGTCTCTACTAAAAATACAAAATTAGCTGGGCATGGTGGTGCATACCTGTAATCCCAGCTACTTGGGGGGCTGAGGCAGGAGAATCGCTTGAACCCGGGAGGCGGAGGTTGTGGTGAGCCGAGATCACGCCACTGCACACCAGCCTGGGCAACAAGAGCGAAACTCCATCTCAAAAATAATAATAATAGTAATAGTTTTTCTAGCTCTGTGAAGTGTCTCAATGGTAGTTTAATAAGAATAGTATTGAATCTATTAATTGCTTTGGACAGTATGGCCATTTTAATGATATTGATTCCTCTTATCCATGAGCATGAGATGCTCTTCCATTTGTTTGTGTCATCTCTGATTTCTTTGAGCAGTGGTTTGTAGTTCTGCTTGTAGATATCTTTCACCTTCCTGGTTAGCTATATTCCTAGGTATTTTATTCTTTTTGTGACGATTGTGAACGGGAGTTCATTCCTGATTTGGCTTTCAGCTTGACTGTTGTGTGGTGTACAGGAATACTAGTAATTTTTGCACATTCATTTTGTATTCTGATATTTTGCTGAAGTTATCAGCTTAAGAAGATTTTGGGCTAAGATGACGGTGTTTTCTAGATATAGGATCATGTCATCTACAAACAGGGATAGTTTATCTTTCTCTCTTCCTATTTGGATGCGCTTTATTTCTTTTTCTTGCCCAATTATCCCAGCCAGGACTTCCAATACTATGTTGAGTAGGAGTGGTGAGAGAGGGCATCCTTGTCTTGTGCTTGTTTTTAAGGGAAATGCTTCCAGCTTTTGCTCATTCAATATGATGTTGGCTGTGGGTTTGTCATATATGGCTCTTATTAATTTTGAGGTATATTCCTTCAATACCTAGTTTATTGAAAGTGTTTAATATGAATGCATACAGCAAACCCTCTTAAAGCAGAAAGATATGTAAAGATTGAAATTTAAAAACAGGGAAAAAAGATTTACCTGGTGGCAAATGTGACTCAAAAGAAAGTTGGGCAACAGTCTCAATATGTAACAAAGTAGAATTTTTTTTTTTTTCATGAGGGGGACAGAGTCTTCCTCTGTCTCCCAGGCTGGAGTACAATGGCACAATCTTGGCTCACTGCAACCTCTGCCTCCTGGGTTCAAGTGATTCTCCTGTCTCAGCCTCCCGAGTAGCTGGGATGACACGTGTCCCACCATGTCTGGCTAATTTTTTGTGTTTTCAGTATAAACAGTTTTACCATGTTAGCCAGGCTGGTCTTGAACTCCTGAACTCAGGTGATACACCCACCTCAGCATCCCAAAGTGCTAGGATTACAGGTGTGAGCCACCACGCCCAGCCTGCACTTTATTTTTAACTTTAGAATCTATTTTCGGCCAGGTGCAGTGGCTCACGCCTGTAATCCCAGCATTTCAGGAGGCTGAGGAGGGCGGATTACCTGAGGTCAGGAGTTGGAGACCAGCCTGGCTAACATGGTGAAACCTTGTCTCTACCAAAAATACAAAAAAATTTGCCGGTCGTGGTGGCATGCCCCTGTAATCTCAGCTACTCGGTAGGCTGAGGCAGAAGAATCTCTTGAACCTGGGAGATGGAGGTTGCAGTGAGCCAAGACCGCGCCACTGCACTCCAGCCTGGTCAATAAGAGTGAAGCTCCGTCTCAAAAAAAATAAAAATAAAAAAATAAAGTGCATAAAGGACAAAAGAAAAGATGTTCATGGGCCGGGCGCGGTGGCTCAAGCCTGTAATCCCAGCACTTTAGGAGGCCGAGACGGGCGAATCACGAGGTCAGGATATCGAGACTATCCTGGCTAACCCGGTGAAACCCCGTCTCTACTAAAAAAATACAAAAAACTAGCCGGGCAAGGTGGTGGGCGCCTATAGTCCCAGCTACTCGGGAGGCTGAGGCAGGAGAATGGCGTGAACCCGGGAGGTGGAGCTTGCAGTGAGCTGAGATCCGGCCACTGCACTCCAGCCTGGGCGACAGAGCAAGACTACTCCGTCTCAAAAAAAAAAAAGATGTTAATGTAATTTTTAAAGAAACGAGAAGATATATTAATCATGAATATATATAAACTCAACAATACAGCCTCACAATTTATAAAGCAACAAGTGAAAGAACTACAGTTAGAAATTGAGTTTTTTAAAAAATACATTTGATGATTTTTACAAACCGTCTCTCAAAAACTGATAGATAAACTAGACCCAAAAAGACAAAAAAAAAAAAAGAAAGAAAAAAAGCAGAGTTCTTGAAGAGCAAAACAATAAAAAATTATGTAAGTTCAAGCTAATTAATAAAACCTGAATAAATAAGAAACTGATAGACTCTCTCACATTAAAAATTACCAAAGAGATATGAAAACTTACCGAAATGCTTGATTCTGGATTGCAGGACAAGAGCGTGGGAGTGGCTGGAGTTATAAGGTTCTTTTTTTGGGAAAACTGGTAAAATTTGAATATGTACTGTGGATTAGCTAATATTATATCCCAGTTAAATTTTCTTAATATGACTGTTTTTCTGTGTTTATGTAAGAGAACGTCCTTGTTCTTAGGAAATACATTGAAATACTTAGCAGGAAAGGGGCATGTGTGTGTGTAACTTCAGACTTCGTAACCATTTTAAAGTAAACCATTTTTTCTCTCTAATGTTCTTTCATAACCATTTTAGAATAAGTCCCTAAAATGGACTTAGGAATATTAATTTTTTTAAGGAAAAAAACAGAGTGGGAAACAGAGACAGAGAGAAAAAGAAAGCAAATATGCAAAATGTTGCAAATCATTGAATTTGGACAAGTGTATGTAAGAATTCTTTGTACTACTCTTATAAAATTACTTCAAAATAAAAAATGTTTAAATGTCACAATAACCTGTGAGTTAAAAGAAAAATACAAAGAATACATACAATTAAATAAAAATTACAACACTGCATATCAAAATGTGTTAGATATGATTAAAGCAGAACTTAGAGGGAAATTTTTTACCTTTAAATACACTTACTAGGAAACACAAAAAAAGACCAAAATCAATGAGCTGAGTGTTCAACTCAAACGCTAGGTAAAGAGGAACAGAATACACCCAAAGGAGGAAGGAAATAGTAAAGATAAGGAGCTCAATGAAATAGAGAACTAAAAACAATAAAATAGATGAACAAAAACAAAAGCTGGCCTTTGAAAATATATTTCTATTCATTATTCCAGCAAACAGAATGAAGAACAAAATCTGCCTAGGTTGTTGTTTAGAGAAATTTGTATTACAAAAACAAACAAAGAAATACAAGAAAGGCAAGTTTTACGTCCATGCTTTATAAAAGTAAATACAACACCCTCAGTAAATATTAACTAAATAACACCAATAGTAAATGTGTAACTATAGGATGAACAAATAGGGTTTATCCCAGGAATGCAAAGATGTTTCACATTTTAAAAATCTGTCAATATAATTCACTATATTAGGAGATTAAGAAGAAAAATACAATGAAATAAGTCAATTCTGTTAAACTATTTTTTAAATGCAAAAATCCATTTATGTTTCAAAAATAAACTTTTAGAAAACCAGGAATAAAAGGAAACCTACTAATTGAGTAAAGGTTGACAGCAAAGACCTGGAAAAATTGAGTAGACATACTTTTTCCTATCTGTCTCAGTAAGTACAACTATAAACTCTGGACATTATATATAAAACAAACATAAGAAGACTCTAAAAGGTGGAGATGAGAAGGCAGAACAACTAGAATCTCAGGATCTGAGGAATGACATACTGGTGAGTTCCCTGAGCTTTCTTTTTACCACATATATGCCAGGCGTGGAGGTGAAGAAACTGACAATTTGGAAAGACCAACTGGCACAAACAAACAAACAAAAAGCCCCAACGACACTAACAACAAAAGCCCTAATATCACTAGCCAAAAGACCAACACAGAGGCAGCCTGTCGAGCCTAGAAAGTAACTGCTCAGTTCTAGGCAAATACCATAGCAATAACTGTGACTCTACTGCTGCTCACATCAGAAAGACCAAATGGGAAACCTAAGCGTTCACCCTCTTGAAGCTGTAACAAGGTGCTCCAACATCACTCTGCAGTGGTGTCCAAGAAGACCAATTAGGAAGCTAAGAATTTCATTGCTGCAAGCCAGTAATGAGGCCCCCTCTCTAAGATGTCAGTGGAGATGGGGGCGGGGGGAGAACACCTGCCCAGAAATAACGAAAATGGCTAAAAGAAGTTATCTAAACAGAATGGAAATGATAAAATAGGAACGTTGGAACATCAAGGAAGAAGAAAGAGCAAGGTAAGCAAATAGATGGGTAAATACAATAAAATTTTTCTTCTCAAGTTTTCTAAAGTATGTTTGATGGTTGAAGCAAAAATTATAACACTGATGTGGTTCTAAATGTATGTAGAGGAAACATTTAAGACAATTATATTTTCAGTGAGGAAGAAAAAGGGATGGGACATAAATTAGGAAGGTAAGATTTTTATTATTTACTCAAAATGGTAAATAATGACTCCAGCACACTGTGACAAGTTACATGTATATGTAATACTTAAAGCAACCACTTAAAAGTTATGCATCAATACACTCAAAAACACTATAAATAAAAGTGGCATTACAAAAAATGCCCAAGTAGGCCACAGAAAGTCAGAAAAAAGTTAACAGAGATGAAAACTGGAAAGAACAAACAACATAAATAAAAAAGAATTAAGCCCTTCATGTTACTACAGGCTGGATTGTGTCCCACAGAATCCTATGCTGAAGCCCTAACCACTAATGGGACTATATTTGGAGATAGGGCCTTTTTCAGAAATAATTCAGGTTAAATGAATTCATAAGGGTAGGGCCGTGATTCAATAGGATGAATTCAATAGGAAGAAAAACCAGGGTATGCTCTCTCGCTCTTTCTCCCTCCCAGCCTTCCTCTCTCTCTCTTTCTCTCTCACTCTGCCCCCAGAAGATGGCAACTCTCTATAAGCCAGGAAGACCCCTTACCAGAAGCTGACCATGCTGGCACCTTGATCTCAGGCTTCCAATGTCCAGAACTGTGAGATAATATATTCTGTTATTTAAGCCACCTAATTTTATTTTGTTATGGCACACCAAGCTAATACATATATCAATAATTCCATTATTCTTAATACAAAGAAATGATAAATCCTCGAGGTGATAGATGCCCCAATTACTCTGATTTGGTCATTGCACATTGTATGCCTGTAACTAACATCACATGTACCTCACTATATACAACGATTATGTACCCATAATAATTAAACATAAAAATTAAGAAAAAATTACACTAAATACAAATGGTCTAAATACGTCAATGAAGAAACCCAGTTCAGGTCAGGCATGGTGGCTTACACCTGTAAACCCAGCACTCTACAAAAGAAAAAAAAAAAGAAACCCAGTTAAAAATAACAGTATAGTCCAGGCTTAGTGGCTGTCAGCACTTTGGGAGGCTAAGCCGAGTGGATAATTTGAGGTAGGTTAGGAGTTCGAGACCAGCCTGGTCTACATGGTGAAACCCTGTCTCTACTAAAAATACAAAAATTAGCCAGGCATGGTGGTGCACACCTGTGGTCCCAGCTACTCAGGAGGCTGAGGCAGGAGAATCACTTGAACCCAGAAGACAGAGGTTGCCGTGAGCAGAGATTATGCCGCTGCACTCCAGCCTAGGTGACAGGTCGAGACTTTTTCTCAAAACAAACAAACAAACAAAGACACAACAACAAAACCACACAAATATAAACAGCTTAAAAGTAAAAGGATGGAAAAAGATACAACATGTTTTCCTTAATTAGAGGACTACAAGAGTGAGTGTACTATTCTCAGATAAGGTAAACTTCAGAGCCAAAAAAAAAAAAAAAAAAAAATTACCAGAGAAAGATAGGGACATTTTATAATAATAAAAGGGTCGGTCTACCAAGAAGATATTGCAATCACAAATGTGTATGCCCAAAACACCAGAGCTGCAAAATATGTGAAGCAAAAGCTGACAGAACTGAAAGAAAAAATAGAAAATCCACATTTATAATTGGAGACTTCGACACAACTCTCACAACTATTAATAAAACTAGAAAGAAAATTAGCAAAGATATAGAAGAGTTCAATAACACCATTAACCAACAGGATCAAATCCACATTTATAGGACACTCCACCCATCAATAGCAGAATACACATTGGTTCCTTTTTTGTTGTTTTTCTTTTCTGGTTTTACTAGGTGCAAGGGGTACATATGCAGGTTTGTTATATGGGTAAATTGTGTGTCACAAGGGTTTGGTGTACAGATAATTTTAAAAGAATTTGAATTATACAAATTGTTCTCTGACTATAATGGAATCAAATTAGAAATCAATCAATAACAGAAAGATAACAGAGGAAAGATGATCAGCATAATAACTGATAGGTACTTTTTCAATGGTCACCCTCCACCCTCAAATAGGCCCCAGTGTCTATTTTTCCCGGTTGTGTCCATGTGTACTCAATTTAGCTGGGTTTCTGCTCCTGCGGTAATTTGTTTAGGATTATGGCCTCCAGTTCCCTCTATGTTGCTGTAAAGGCCATGATCCCATTTTTCATAGCTGTGTAGTATTTCATGGTGTATATGTACCACATTTTCTTCATCCAGTGCACTGTCGATGAACACCAGATAAAGAAATCTAGGTTGATCCCATGTCTTTGCTATTGTGAATAACGATGCGATGAACATGCATGTGCATGTGTCTTTATGACAGAACAATTTCTATTCCTTTAGGTATATACCCAATAATGGAATTACTGGGTTGTATGGGAACTTTGCTTTAAGTTCTTTGAGAAATCTCCAGACTGCTTTCCACAGTGGCTGAACTAATTTACATTACCACCAATACCATGCAAGTGTTCCCTTTTTTCCAAAACCCTGTCAGCACCTGTTGTTTTTGACTTTTTAACAATAGCCATTCTGACTGGGGTGAGATGGTATCTCATTGTTTTGATTTGTATTTCCCTAATGATTAGTTATACGCAGCATTTTTTTCACATGCTTGTTGGCTGCACAGAATATACATTCTTTTCAAGTGCCCATGCAATATATGCCAAGTTGGACTATATCCAGGGCCATAAAACAAAAGTTGATAATTTAAAAGAATTTAAATTGTACAGAATGTGTTCTCTGACTACACTGGAATCAAACTAGACAGAGGAAAGTCAAGAAACTAAGCAAGCACTTTTAAATAATCTACAAGTCAAAAAGTAAATCTCAAAGGAAATTTAAAAATACACTGAACTGAAAGAAGATAAGAATACAACATATCAAAAATTTCTAGGAGAGACATCCCACAGAATGAGAGAAGATATTTGCAAACTACCCCTCTAACAAAGGATTAATAACTAGAATATATAAGGAGTTCAGACAACTCTATAGGAAAAAAAGTCTAATAGTCCAAACAAAAAATGAGCTGATTTGAATAGACATTTCTCAAAAGAAGACATACAAATGGCAATCAGGCTTATGAAGGGTGCTCAACGTTACGAATCATCAGAGAAATGCAAATCAAAAGTGCAACGAGATATCATCTCACTTAGTTAAAATGGCTTGTATCCAGGCTGGACACAGTGGCTCACACTTGTAATCCCAGCACTGAGGGAGGCCAAGGCGGACAGATCACCTGAGGTCAGGAGTTCAAGACCAGCCTGACCAATATGGTGAAACCCTGTCTACACTAAAAATACAAAAATCAGCTGGGCATGGTGGGACACGCCTGTAGTCCCAGCTATTCGGAAGCTGAGGCAGAAGAACCGCTTGAACCTGGGAGATGGAGGTTGCAGGGAGCAGAGATTGGGCCACTGCACTCCAGCCTGGGCAACAGAGTAAGACTGTCTCACAAACAAAAACAAACAAACAAAAATGGCTTGTCTCTAAAAGAGAGGCAATAACAAGTACTGGTGAGTATGCGGAGAAGGCTTTGTACACTGTTTGCAGGAATGTAAATTAATTCACTGTGGAGAACAGTTTGGAGGTTCCTCCAAAAAAAATTAAAATTGAGCTACCATATGATCCAGCAGTTCCACTGCTGGTTATATACCCGAAAGAAAGAAAATTAGTATTTCAAAGAGGTATTTGCAGTCCAATGTTAATTGCAGCATTGTTTACAATAGCTAAGACTTGGGGGCAACATAAGTGTCTATCAACAGATGAATGGATAAAGAAAATGTGGTACATACATACAATGGGGCACTATTTAGCTAGAAAAAAGAATGAGATCCAGTTATTTGCAACGACACAGATGGAACTGGAGATCATTATGTTAAGTGAAATAAGCCAGGTACAGAAAGACAAACATCACATGTCATTTATTTGTGGAATCTAAAAATCAAAACAATGGAACTAATGGACATAGCGAGTAGAAGGATGGTTACCAGAGCCTGGGAAAGGTAGTGGGTAGCTGAGCGGGGAGGTGGGGATGGTTAATGGGTACAAAAAAATAGAATGAATATGACCTACTATGTGATAGCACAATAGGGTGACTATAGTCAAAAATAACTTAATTGTATATTTTTAAATAACTTAAAGAATGTAATTGAATTGTTTGTAACTCAAAGGATAAATGCTCAAGGGAATGGCTACCCCATTCTCCACGATGTGCTGATTTCACATTCCACGCCTGCATCAAAACATCTCATGTACCCCAGAAACATATACACCTACCATGTCCCCACAAAATATTTTCAAAATAATAAAAAACATTATAGGACACAGCTAAACCTGTGCTGAAAGGGAAATTTTAGCATTAAATGCACACATTAAAAAGAAGAAAAACTGGGTGCTACTTGGGAGGCTGAGGCAGGAAAGGATCACTTGAGCCCAGTAGTTCAAGGCCAGCCTGGGCAACATAAGGAGACCTTGTCTCTTAAAAAAAAAAAAAAAAAAAACCAGTACTCAAATTAATAATCCACACTCTCATCTCAAGAACCCCGAAAAAGAAGATCAAAATACACCCAAAGAAGAAAGGAAGACCGAGCGCAGTGGCTCACGCCTATAATCCCAATACTTTGGGAGGCCAAGGCAGGTGGATCACTTGAGCTCAGGAGTTAAAGACCAGCCTGCCCAACATGGTGAAACTCTGCTTCTACTAAAACCACAAAAAATTAGCCGAACGTGGCGGCAGGCGCCTATAGTCCCAGCTACTTCGAAGGCTGAGGCAGGAGAATCACTTGAGCCTGGGAGGTGGAGGTTGTAGTGAGCTGACATTGAATCCTGCACTCCAGCCTGGGCCACAGAGTGAGACACAAAAAGTTGCTTCTTTGAAAAGATCAGTCAACAGATGAACCTCTAGCAGACTACACTGAAAAAGAAAAAAAGAAAGAAGGTAGAAATGTCCACAGGGAATATCACTACACACCCTGCAGATATCAGAAAAACATAAATGGTGCTGGAACAATTGAACATCCAAGGGCCATAGGAGGAGAGAAAGACAACGAGGAGGAAGAGAAGGAGGAACAGCAGCTTAACCTAAGTCTCATACCTTCTGCAAAAATTGACTCAATATGGATTACAAACTTATATGCAAAATGTAAAACTATACAACTTTTAGAACAAGATAGGGGGAAATCTTCTGAATCTAGATCTGGGCAACAAGTTCTTAGATTTGACACCAAAAACATGATCTGTAAAATGAAAAAATTAATATATTAGACCTAATTAAAATTCAAAACTGTTGCTCTGTGAAAGACTTGTAAAGGAATGGAAAGGCAAGCTACATAACGGAAGAAAATATTTGCAAATCATGTATGCAACGCAGGACTAGTATCTAGAATATATAACAAATTATCAAAACTCAGGCCAGGCCCCGTGGCTCATGCCTGTAATCCCAGCACTTTAGGAGTATGAGGCGAGTGGGTGACTTGAGGTCAGAAGTTTGAGACCAGCCTAGCCAACGTGGTGAAACTCTGTCTCTACTAAAACTACAAAAAGTTAACTGGGCATTGTGGCATATGCCTGTAATCCCAGGAGGCAGAGGTTGCAGTGAGCCAAGGTTATGCCACTGCACTCCAGCCTGAGCGACAGAGTAAGACTCCATCTCAGAAAAAAAAAGTAAAAAAATTCAACAGTAAAAAAAAAAAAAAAATTTTAATTAGAAAATGGGAAAAATTCATGAAGAGATATCTCATCAGAAGGGTATACAGATGGCAAATAAGCACATGAAAAGATGTTCAATATCATTAGCTATTAAGGAAATGCAAATTAAAACCACAATAAGATCTCACCACACGTATTAGAATGGCTGAAATAAAAAATAGTGACAATAAGCCAGGCGTGATGGCTCACGCCCGTAATCCCAGCACTTTGGGAGGCCGAGGCGGGCGGATCATGAGGTCAGGAGATCGAGACCATCCTGGTTAACACGGTGAAGCCCCGTCTCTACTAAAAATACAAAAAAATAACTGGGCATGGTGGTGGGCACCTGTAGTCCCAGCTACTCAGGAGGCTGAGGCAGGAGAATGGCGTGAACTCAGGAGGCTGAGCTTGCAGTGAGCCGAGATCGCGCTGCTGCACTCCAGCCTGGGTGACAAAGCGAGACTCCGTCTCAAAAAAAAAAAAAAAAAAAAAAATAGTGACAATACCAAATGCCTGTGAGGATGCAGTAAAACAATCACTCACACATTGCTGGTGCAACCACTCTGGAAAACAGTCTGACAGTTTATTTAAAAAACTAAAAATTAGAAAATGGGAAAAATTCATGAAGCGACATCTCATCAAAAGGATATACAGATGGCAAATAAGCACATACAATTCAGCAACCACCATACAATTCAGCAGGTATACTCCTGGGCATTTGCTCCAGAGAAATTAAGACTTATGTCCACACAAAAACGTATATAAGCCAAATCTGGAAACAACCCAGATGTCTTCAATGGGCAGGTGGCTAAACTAACTGTGCTATACCCATACCATATAATACAACCAGGCAATAATAAATTATTCATATATGCAACAACCTTGTATGATCTCCAGAGAAATACACTGAGAGAAAAAAAGTCAATCCCAAAAGTTTATATACTATATGTTTCCATTTATTAAACATTTGTCTTAAAATGACAAAAAAAATTTGTCTTGAAGTGACAAAGTCATAGAAATGGATAACAGATTAGTGACTGCTAGACATTAAGGGGGATATGGGATGGTAGGGAAGTGGGTGTGTCTAGAAAAGGGCAAGGTGAAGAATCCTTGTGATCATAGAAGTGTTCTGCATTGTGGCTGTATCCATGTATCCTAATTGTGATATTGTACCATAGTTTTGCAAAATGTTACCATCAAGGGAAACTGGGTAAAAGATACACAGGATTGTTTTTATTATTTCTTACAACTGCATGTGAATCTACAATATACAGCAAAAAGTATACTTAATGGAGAATATTTAGGTTTATTTCCTTTAAGAGTAATGCTCATTATCACCCTCCTGTTTGACACAGCATTGGAGATCCTAGTCAACAACATGAAAAAGAAAACACTAAGGATTAAGAGGGAAAACACAAAACTCAGTGTTTGCAGATGATACTATTATCTACCTGGAAAAAGAGAGAGACAGAGAGAATATCAATAACAACGACGACAACAACAACAACAACAACAAAAACCCCACTATAACCAATAAGAGAATCCAGCAAGGTTGTCCCATATAAGATCAACCTACAAAAATTGATTAATTTCTAATACTTGAAAACATATATCAATATTTGAATATCATACATCAAATAAAGGGTTAATATCCAGAATATATAAAGAACTCATAAAACCCAACAACAATTGTTTATACAAACAATTAAAAAGGGGGCAACGAACTTCAATAGACATTTTTCCAAAGATGATATACAAGTGGCAAACACATATGAAAAGAGGCTCAGCATTACTTATTATTAGAGAAGTGCAAATTAAAACCATAACATCATCTAACACTCATTAGCATGGCTACTATAAAAATGAAAGGAAAAAGGAAAGAAGAGAAGGACTGAAGGAGGGAGCAAATGAAGGAGGAAAGGAAAGAAGGAAGGAAGGAAGGAAGGAAGGAAGGAAGGAAGGAAGGGTTGGTGAGGATGTAGAGACATTAGAACCTTTATATGCAATGTTCGTGGGATTGTAAAATGCGTAACTGCTATGGGAAACAGTATGGCAGTTCCTAAAAAAATTAATAATAAAACTACTATATGACCCAAGAGTCCCACTTCTGGGTATAAACGCAAAAGAATTGAAAGCAGAGACTTAAGCAGGTATTTCCCTCCATATTCATAGCAGCACTATTCTCAATAACCAAGAGGTGGAAGCAACAAAAATGTCCATAGACAGACGAGTGGGCAAACAAAATATGGCATATACATACAGTGGCTTATCATTCGGCCTGAAAAGGAAGGAAATACTCTTACATGCTGCAACAAGTATCAATTTTAAGGACATTATGCTAAGTGAAATAAGCCAATCGCCAAAAGACAAAAACTCAGTGATTGCACTTGTACGAGGTATCTAAAGTAGTCAGATTCATAGAAGCAGAAAGTAGAGTGATGGTAGCCAGGGGCTAGAGGAAGAGAGAAATGAGGAGTTGTTGTTTAATGGGTGTAGAGTTCTGGTTTTGCAAGGTGAAAAAGAGTTCTGGATATTGGTTGCACAAAAATGTGAATATACTTAACATTGCTGAGCAGTACACTTAGATTGAGTACATTCTTCTACATCAGAAATTACTGATTCAAAAGTAGAATTGCAATAAGATACCAATCACAATAGCAGCAAAAGCTATAACATGTCTAACAATTAACTGAGCATACTCAGGACTACTATGAAAAAGTAAAATTTAAAAACCATAATAAAGAGCAAACAGAATGATTTGAATAAATGAGAAAACAGTCTGTTTTTGCATGGTATGATTTAGTAATAAAAACAAGTCAGTTAACCCCAAATTTCTATAAATTCAGTATAACCACAGTCAAACTTCAAGTGGGAAAGACAGAACAGAAGCGAGTGTCCTCCCAAATTCCCCAGTAGGAAACTGCAAACTTAGTTTCTGTTGCTACTATGCGTTCATCGTTGTCCAAGGCCAAAAGAAGCCCAATTTTTGCACCTCTCTCTCCATCCCGCAACATTGACATTTTTCCTTCTTGTTGTGAATGTGCTTCCTGTCCTCCATCTGTGCTTCTGGACCCACTCTCAATACTTCTGCACCTGGGGTCTGCCTCAGGCGCTGACCTGCATGGCATTAACTGCCTCCCATGCTCCCTGGCTGCTTCTTGCTTCCAGCATCAGCCTAAGAGCAGAGGGAGGAGGGGAGTGAGGTCAGTGTTTCTAATCCCTTGGCTTCCTCCCTACAAGGTCACCTTAAGCTGTTGTGCCCCTTGACTGAAGGGCACTGCTCTTGGCAAGGTGGTGACTGTACAGGGCTTGCCGTCCTTCTGAGTCCTGATAACCCCTTCTGTCCCTGGCCTCTTTGGACCTTGAGGTAGTAACAGCTATCCTCCACCCACTTCTTTGTAAATACTTTCCTAATGAATAAACTCTCCTTGAAATGTCCTACTTCGAGTATGCCATCTGTTTTCTGTTGAGACTCTGATACAATAAAAGCCATTTCTTTATTCCCTGCCCCAGACCAGCGTGGCCAGGGGCCCCTTGGAAGCCTCATATGAAATGGAAGAGGAAGGGTCTGGAGAAACAAGGAGCCCCCCCATCTGGGAGTAGTCTCCATAGGTTTGGGGCCTCTCCACTCTCTGAAACCCCTGGAGACTGGTCTGGCCAAGTAGCGGCAGAAAGCATCATGGAGAAATCCCCCATGCCTTGCTTCAAGGCAGTTGGAGGGCTCTTGGGAATGACAGACACTCAAGCCAAAAAAAAAAAAAGGCTTTGAGGATGGGGTTGAACTCCACCCTCATTTGCATCTAATTTGCCCGATTTTACTGTGGAAACAGAAAAACTTGAGAAAATGGCCTAAAGATAATTTTCATAAATAGACACTGGGATTAAATGTCAATTTTGTCCGTTTCTTTCACACGCATGTGTGCATGGGCAGGGAGGCAAAGAGAACCTGGAACCCAGGAGCATACTCTCCCTCAGGGAAAAAAAAAAATGCCAAGGATACCACCTCCCATGGTGTATTTGAGATTTATTCTCACTGTCTTTAATGGTCAATAGAAGAAGCTCAAATATGGGGTCAACACATTTCTCTAAAATATTGTTATCTGCCCCAAGTGTTGGAGGAACTCCCCGCACTGTGTGTGCCCTCGTTAACACAGGCCCAGTTCTTTCACGGGAGGGCAGTGGGACTAGATGACCTTTAAAACCAATTCTAGCTCCGAGTTCAGCTTTTAAAACAACAAGACATGGAAGGGAGAAAACAATTCTTTGTGCAGCTTGGATTATGTATAACCCAAAAGTCCAGCTCTCTCTCTCTTCCCTCCTTCCCTTCCCTCACTCCCTCTACGTGTCTCTCCTTCTTTCTCCTACTCCACTTCTCTCCTCTCGCCCCTTTTCTCCCTTTCTCCTACTCTCTTCCACTCCTTTTTTTTTCCTTTCTCTCACATGTGCTCAAGTGCGCGCGCACACACACGCACACACACCCCCGCATGCACTCCTTTTTTGGCAATCCATTATGTTTGACATTCCATTCTCTTCATGCGGCATCCATTTTCTTCTCCTCATCCTCCTACAGTTTAGTCCGCCATTACCCTTCTTCCACCTTCCTTTCAAGTATCACTCATTCCCCTGTGTAAAGACTCCCCTTTCTATCTATAGTATTCTGACTGACTGGATCGTAGGAGACCTACATATACTTTTCCCTCTTCCTTACCTGGAATGGTACAGCCTTTCCTATAAAACAAAAAACCTACAAAGTTAGGGCAGAGAAAAGCCTGCACTGGGAATTTCTAGAAAAGGAACTGGAAGCCGTCTCGTTAGCTAACTCTCTACTTCCTTCCTCTGGGGTCCTGTCACTTTGATTCTCACTGCTGTGACTAGAACTAGACCCTTCAGATCTGCAGCTTCGCCTTTAAAACTGTCCAAATAGGCCGAGTGCGGTGGCTCATGCCTGTAATCCCAGCACTTTGGGAGCCGAGGCAAGTGGATCACTTGAGGTCAAGAGATCGAGACCAGCCTGACCAACATGGTGAAACCCCATCTCTACTAATAAAATACAAAATTAGCCAGGCGTGGTGGTGCACGCCTGTAATCTCAGCTACTTGGGAGGCTGAGGCAGGAGAATCGCTTGAACCCGGGAGGCAGAAGTTGCAATAAGCCGAGATTGCACCATCGCACTCCAGCCTGGGCAACAAGAGCAAAACTCTATCTTGAAAAAGAATAAATAAATAAAATAAAAATAATAAATAAAACTGCCCAGTTATAGACAAGGCCCAAAGCCCCATTCCTAGACTAAACTAGAATTTAAAAAGGAGTTTGCTTTGTCAAACGAACAAAAATAAAAACAAAAACAGTGAATAGAAAAAAATGAATATGAAACATAAAAATGATAAAATATAGACATTAACTTCCTTCCACTGACTTCTGTTAACCCCTTCCAGAAGAGATGCTCTAATTCCAAGGATCCGTCTGAAGAAACTATGGATGTGTTCCAGATCAACTCATTTCTGGTTTCTTTTTCTTACCCACATTCTAGTACCTAACTCTAATTCCAAAAACAATTCCACACCCTAGCTTTCTGTGTCCAGCAGGTGTCGCCTTTCATGGGACAACAAACCACCAGCCAGCATCCTTTCTTCCATGGCGTGGAGTCCATTCCCCCAAAGGGTTCTCCTTGGGCTTGGGTTAGAAGGGAATAGAACGGAGGCCCTGAAGAGATGTGTGCTCACCAGCATGAGGGTCTTCAGAATAAAGTAATCTGCTACTTCCAGCTCAGGTAGACAAACATCCTACAGAAATCTGTTCTTTGACCTTGGACAAGTCACTTAAATGTCTCTGAGCCTCATATCCTTTGTCTGTAACATAGAGGGAAGCAATCTGTCCCTTGTGGGGTTATTGTGAGAAGAGAAGGAGCTACAAATATAAAGGTCTGAGCCCAGTGCCTAAGATAAAATAATCACTCAAGCTATGTTCCCTTCTGCATTCAGGGTATGGAAGAAATAACTGTCTAGAACTCAATCCAGAGTTAAACTCTGTTCCCTGAATCCTGAGGGGTCTGAGGGGTCTGCCTTACGGTTGTGATGAGGATCAAAGTACCTGGTACAATGCCTGGCCAGAAAGTTGAATAACTGAAAATAGCTAACGTCACTATTGCAGGCTGGCTGTGTGTCTGGCAGTGTTCTTAGCCATTTACAAGTATGAACTCATTTAATCCTTATAAGATCCTGTATGGGGTGAGTAAGCTGTTAATCCCCTTCCTTGCCCATACTCCGTGACTCCATCCCACCACAGTTTAATTTCTCCTTATGAATTATTAATCAGAAAACGGCCCCAAATTCTGTCATGTCTAAGTGGGAAAATGGAAGAAGGCACTGTTTCTCCCCCACTCAAGTAGAAGAGAATTAACCTCAGCCCCTGCTTGCCCATATTCCTTCCCCAGGCCCCCAGGAAGAAGACATGGAAAAACATTATTTCCACTAAAGTTTATTTCTCCGAAACAATCACCAGTGACTTGCTGTCCTCTATGGCACGCTGAGGGCCCCAGGAGGGTCTTTAACTCCCTTCCTCAGATTATATCCATCCCAGAAATATAGCCTTGGACAATAATTTGGTTATAGCATAGTCCCAGGAATGAGGTCCCCCAAGTTGCTAAGTTTTACATAGGGGAGACTGGGAAATTCAAATAATTGGATGGAGAAACCATAGGATCCAAGATAATGTCAGAGTGTTGAAGATGTTGGAGAGGCATGGTAGCATCATTGAGTCTGAATCTCCTTCTCACTTGGAGTGGAAGTTGTAGGATTCTGCCTCTAGGAAATGTGTCATCCTACAGAATAAATAAAAGGGAGATAATGAGGCTTGAACCCAACTTGCCCCCATCATTTGCCACTGTAACTATCCCATGCCTTAATACAGTGATATTGAGAACTCCAGGGCACCAACAACTAGTACAAAGGAAACACCTTCATCCTCCTGTCTGCAGACACCCCACTTAGTGGAAGAGAAGGATGCTCCTTCCTACTCTTAATCCTAGCAATGGCAGCTTAAATCATGCCCTTGGCTAGATCCTCATGGAAGCTCACCCATATAATAAGCAAGATTAGTTGAACCCAACACTGACCCTCTAACCTGTACCCCAACCAAAGGACAAGTAGGGAAGTAGATCAACAGAGATGTTACCTTCTGGATAATTGGACCCAGGAAGAGGAGTGTAACCTAAGAGAGGAAGATACTTGATTATACCAGTCTTTGTGGATGAAAGTATCTAGCATTATTCATAGCAAAGAGGGTAGGAAGGAGAGAGTCAATCACAAACAGAAAGTAAGCAGAGACTGGGACCAAGAGTGGGGATGGGAATTCAGGGAGTCACTCACTAGAGGAGCCAGCTCTCCGCCAGCTGATCAAACCAAGAGAGAAGATGATGAGGCCCAGGCCCAGAGTCACTGCAGACACAGAAACCTTCAGGGTCTGCATGGGGGACAGCCCAGGTGCTGCAAAAAATAGAAACTTACTTGAACCAATTTCTGTTGCTCACCCCCAGGGCAATTCCATTTATTGCAGCCACCTCTCAGTGGGTTAAAAGGTCCTTTATCCCAGCTCCAAGGGTCTAGCTCGCACCACCCACTCCCAAGAAAATGATCTTTCTCAAATCAAACCCTCGTCCCATGGGCCTCTACTCCTAGAGTAAGCCTGGGGAACCCATCTCCCCAGAATTAGTATCCTGGCTTCCAGGTCCTCTCTAATACAGTGGCGCCTCTCAAGGCATCCTCTTTCCTTTCTTTACCCAAAAGGCACTCTTATCAGGATAAAGGGCTCCTCACTGTCCTCTCCATTGCCCCCACGATGACAATGTTTGCTTCCTTACTTCCTCCAACTGAGCAGCTTCCTGTTACACTGTCTTACCACGTGTCTTAACCTCCAGTGGATCCATCCTGTGAGTTATCCTACTACTTGTGTATCTTCTACATCTAGATCTCCCATGGAGCTTGTCTCCATCCCACTCCACAGCCCCCGCACTTCCTTGGGCTGGTCCTGTTCTGAATCATGTCCCACTCAGATTCTTTTCCCATGATAAAATGAACACTCTATTACCAAAGGGAGGTTCTTGTACACCCTGTGAGGAGATGTTCCCCAGGAAAGTTCAAGTGAGCATGTGATTTCCACTGTCTTCTCTGTTCTCCATTCCCTTCCCAACTGCCCAGCAGGAAACAGCACTTCCCACAAGGGGAAACCTGGTTGCAGCAGCTGATCTGAGATCCTGTTCTCTGGCTTTTGTAGACACCCTTCCTCTTCCTCATTTCTTTCTCTTTCTTTTCCAAGAATACCCAAAACTGTGTGCAACTTCTCACAATACCTTTAACTACTCCCGACACTGAGTTCGAACAGTGTTTGAACTGTAATTAATTCTTTATCCATTAGCCCCTGAGCATGCACGCCAAATGGTCTGCCAGCCGTGGCTTGACTACTCCCCTATGCTTGGTAGAGCAGGCCAAATGTAGTACTGCCCCACACCAAGAAATGTCCCCCTTCTTCAACCTTCATCATTCCTTCAGCTCCCATCTGCTTCTGGCACCAGAATAGTTGAAATCTGAGGAGGCTAGAATAGTGTATTACAATGTGGGGTTCTGAAAATACGATTGCCAAATTTACATCCTCATTTCAAAGCAAGCACACTCCCCTGCCGCCCTCAAATCTAGATGCAGCAACATCAACCACACCACCAGAGCAACAATAGCACAGACTAAATATAAATATTAAATTGGTGCAAAAGTAATTGCGTTTTTGGCCACTAAAAGTAATGGCAAAAACTGCAAATCCTTTTCACCAACCTAAATATTTCCATTTCTTTATCACATTTCCCAATTCTGGTCCTAAGCCCCCCATAAGTTCCTCCAGACTCAGTCCCCATTTTCAGCACCTTGCTGTCTACTATGTACCATGTATCGATCCACATCTCATTTTCTCTGCTTTGACCCTAATTCCATCCATCTGCCATACACTTACTCCAGTCCCGAAGGATGGGCTCAGGAGCCCCAATGTGCTCCACCACACAGGTGTAGGTGTCCCCGTAAGAGGGGGTTAAGGCTAAATAGGAGAGGGTCTGGTACGTCCAGTCTCCATTGGGCTGGGCCGTCTTCTGGCCACTGCCGTGAGGGATGACAAGATTCCCGTTCTTCATCCACGTGATGGTCACATCTGCGGGATAGAAGCCCCACACATAGCAGGCCAACATCACAGGCTCCCTCGTGTTAAAAGGAGTGGTTTGGGCTACTTGCACAGATGGTGGCCCTGCATAGGAGAAAAAACATCTTTAGGAAGGAGGGTGACATTCTGGCCTCTTCTCCAACCTGGTTTCTTTTTCTATCGCAACTCTTCATAGATTTTGCAACCCACTTCCCACCCCAGCCCCCCTGCCATGCTGCCCCTTGAAAGGGAATCGTTAGAATATATTCCTGCATTCCTCTTTCTTCTCTCGCATTCCTTCATTGCCCCTTTCTTTCTTTCCTCCTCCAGAGTTATGTTTGATTACAATTAGTAAAAACCAGATCTGAACTGCAAGCTGTTCTGGAAGTCATTGTATTATATTTCAAGTATGTAAGCTGGAAAGTATTTGAAATAAGTAAGCTAAGAGTAATCCAGAGTTGTACATTGGGTTTTTTTAAGGTGGAAAAGGAATTTTTCTCCAAATCTTGTTTAATACATTAATTTGCTAGTTAAAGCCTTTTCTCCTCACATAGTTTAAGGAAACAAGCCTAACTTAAGATTCACTCTTAAATTTGGAATGAATGTAGTCAAATTAATGAGATTGCTAATACTGCCATATTTTACTGATTTACTCTCCTAGGTGACCCTCTTGCTTGCCTCTATCTTGACATTTTTCAAACACAATCTTAAATAAAAATCCAAGAAATTATGTTAAAATGCAGATTTCCTAGCCTGTATCCCCAGATACTTTCTTTCAACAGATCTGGAGTGGTACCAAGGGGCTTGCATATTTAACAAGCACCTCCTCCAGGCAATTCTGAGAAAGGTGGTTCAGAAACCACCCTTGAAACACACTATTCTGTACTGTGGAGAGCTTCAAGTTTACTTTTACAAACTTCAAGCCATTGTCAATGCAAGAGTTTAAGTGTGAGAAAAAGCATGTGTCAGGATCCCCTAGGATTCCGAATATTCCCCTGCCTGGGCCCACGTCAGATCTAGAACACCAAAATCTGGGATAAGAAGGCATGAACATCTTGGGTACCCATCCTGAGATGCCCTGGCCTCTGCATAAGCTCCCCTCATGATTCCTCGCAGTTCAAACCTCACCTCCCCTTCTCTACTCCTGTTCCACTCAGGTCAGCCACCTTGTTCCCCTTGAGGTTCAATCCTCCCTCTTTCTACATTTCAGATCCACACATTTTCTCTTCTTTGCTGCTCAAATCTCAAACCCCTGGGCCACTGTGGGATCCTCCCTGGCCTGCCCTCTTAACTGCACTTCCTGGTAGCCCCTCTGCATCCCTCTCTCCTCACGTGTCCTGTGGGTCAGTGATCCCCAGAAGGGCTGGGTGTGTGTGGTACAATTCTGAAGCCCATTGCGCAAGCGCTGCATCAGGGTGTCCTGTTGGTTGAGGTAATGTGAGATGCCATTGGCCAAGGGATTCAGCACCCCAAATGTGCAAGGGACCATCTTGTTCTCCTCTGGATCCCAGCAGGTCAGCAGACACTTGTTGAAGGAGATACAGTATGTGAAATCCTTTGCAGTCCCATCATCATCCAGTAGACAGGTGCTTTCCACATGGGCCACAAAGCCACCTAGAGGAGCCAGGGAAGGGAGAGCAGGTCAATGTCTTCTATTGGCCTGACAATAAATAAATAATAAATATACATAAATAATAAATATATATAACATATAGACATATATTTAGGAGCTCTGCACTGAGCTCTTAAAACCCTTGTAATTTCCTGAGTGATAGGGACGCTAGGTGCATCTTTTGTTTTTGTTCTAATATTTTGTCTTTGACCCTGATTCCTGAGATATAATTGCTTAGAATTTCCTAGATAACAGGAGTGTCTTTTGTTCAAATGGGGTAACTCTTGGTGGGCTCCTAGAGGAGGGGCTGATCACCAGAAAGACCAAGCCATGATTAGAAGCCTGGAACTTTTAGTCCCTTCCCCCATCCTCCCTGAAGGGGAAGGGGCTGGAGATTGAGTTAATAATCAGTCATGCTTATGTGATGAAGCCTCCATAAAAATCCCGGAACTGTGGAGTTCAGAGAACTTCTCAGTTGGTAAACACATCCACGTGCCAGGAGGTGAAGTACCCCAATTCTGTTGGGACAGAGCTCCTGTGATTGGGACCCTTCCAGACCTGGTATTTCTTCATCTGGTTGTTCATTTGTATGCTTTAAAATATCCTTTGTTAAAGGATGCAAAATTACAATCTAGTGTTCTATACCACTGTGGGATGACTATCATTAACAATAATACATTATATCATTTCAAATCACTAGAAGAAGGATATTGAATGTTTCCAACACAAAGAAATGATAAATGAGATGATGGATATGCTAATTACTCTGATCTTATCACTGTACATTACATGTACTAAAACACCATTATCCACCCCAGGAATATGTATAATCATTATCAATTAAAATAAAATATCCCTTATAAAAGTCTACAATAGTAAGTAAACTTTTCCTGAGTTCCATAAGCCACTTTAGCAAATTATCAACCCCAAGGAGGGGGTCATGGGAATCTCTGATTTGTAGCCAAGTTGGACAGAAGATGTAGGTAACTCGGGAAGCTACTACTTGTGATTGGTGTCTGAAATGGAGGCGGCCTTATGGGACTGAGTCTTTAACCTTTGGACTCTATGTTAACTCCAGTTAATGTCACAATGGAATTGAATTATAGGATATCCAGCTAATATAGGATAATTGGTTGCTATGAGTTTAAAAAAAAAAAACCCCACACAATTGGTCAAAGAAGTGTTGAGTGTGAGCATATAGAAGAAAAAAAGTTGATTTTTCTTATATTCAGCTGAGAACCTAAGCCTTGGTGACATCCAGTTAGTCTGGCACAGATTTCCTGCTCAGGGACCATCTACTGACCAAGCTCATACCCTGAAGTTTCTGAAAGCCTGATTTGAGGGAGTCTATAGACATAGTAGATAAGTTTTTAGATCCAGTCTCCTCTTTTTGCAAGACTAAGCACAGGGATAGGAGTGGCCCCCCGAGATCATTTGCATATTTAAACATGACAATCTGCCCAGAACACAGACCTTCACTATGGCAAATTATTGAGAGAGAATAAGGGTCAAGAGAAAGAGTCAGCCTTGTACTGTGCTGGAAATATTAAATATTCAGTTTGCACATATTTGCAAAGCACTTGCTGCATGCAGGCACTGTGCTAGGAGCTGGGGATGCAGCAATAAATAAGATGAACAATGTCCTTGCCTATATTCCAGCAGGGAATATACACTGCACAGATAATTATACAGATTAATTACATTAAAATTGCTACAAAGATAAAGTACAAAGTGCTATAGGAATACATACCAGGGAGACAAACTATCCAGGGGGTCATATGCAATTACAAAACGGAACACCCTTATCCTGAAACAGGAGCAGGGGAAGGGAGAGTCCCCGGAAGAAGTGTCCTTACCTGCTCTTGTGCAGCCCAGGCTGAGCCCCAGCAGCAGCGGCAGGAATATGATCATGCTCTGCTCTGTAGAGATGCCGGGAGTTCAATCCCCTGGACCAGCTCTTCCAGGGTCCGTGGGTCCTCACCTGTCCCAGAAGCTCCAGCCTGGGTAGATGATCTCCAGACACTGAGCAGAATACTATATTGCCCGGGTCCCTTGATCTCCCCAAATGAGTGATTTGGGGATACCCAGCCCCTAGATATTAAACCTGTTCCTCCCAGCTCACGGGAGTCCAGTGTTCCAAACAGGGACAGATTTGCTAGGTAGGCGGGGACAGATGTAGAGACAAATCGCTGAGTGCCTCAGCCTAGCGTCATCAGTTACTAGGTAAACCTCATCCTGCCTTAGGCTTAGACAACAGGTCTCCTGTTCTCTCTTAATTCTTTTTCTGCAGAACAACCAGTAGATTTCCCTAGATTACTGGATAGAATAATCACAATATTCCCAGGATGTATGCAGCCTGGGCTGCCCACTGGTTTAACTTTTTCCTCTCAATGCTCTCCCAAAAGACCAGGACCAGATAACCTCTCCTATTCCTTACAGAGAGGTTACCCAAGAAGATAATTACAAAAATCTTTGTCTGTCCTGAGATGAGAGGACCCAGAGCCCTTCTGGGGCAGGTGGCAGAGGCAGGGCTGCTGAGAAGGAAGGAGGCACAGACAGAGTACAGAATTGTCTGGTCTCAAAGCAAGACTGCAGAATAAGGGAAGCAGCGCCACTTTAGAGATCAGGAATATAAGGGAAGCAGCGCCACTTTAGAGATCAGGAATAGGGGCCTGGAAAATCCCTCCATGGGCCTCCATTGTTGCTTCTGTTCTAGCCGGTCAAGCTTCATTTCCTCCTCAGTTATAATAGCTGCTTTCTGGAGCCAGTAAACCATATCCTCCTACACTCTGAGCAATCTCACGGGGTAGACTGCAGGTTAACACCACTCAGACTCCTTGAAAAATAGCTGGTGACGGGTCAGTGCCCAGAGCTCACCTGCCTTCCCCCAAACTCTAAACACCCCTATGTGTTTCCTCTACTGTACCCTGTTTCCTGGGGGCAGGTCCCTGCATTATGAAGCCACTAGGAAAATGAGATAAAGCTTTCCTACTTTTCTTCCCCTGAAAAGACAGATTTTGTTTTTTATTTTTTGAGAATACCAAGTAAGATTTTATATTTTATTTATTTTTAATTATTTTAACCTTTGTTTTAGGTTCAAGGGTACATGCGCAGGTTTGTTATATAGGTAAATTGTGTGTCATGGGGATTTGGCATACAAATTTATTTCATCACCCGGGTAATAAGTATGGTATCTGATAGGCAGTGTTTTGATCCTCTCCCTCTTCCCAACCTCCACCCTCAAGTAGGGCCCAGTGTCTATTATTCCCTTTTTTGTGTGTCCATGTGTACTCAATGTTTAGTTCCCACTTATAAAAGTGAGAACATGTAGTATTTCATTTTCTGCTCCTGTGTTAGTTTGCCTAGGATAATGGCCCCCAGCTCCATCCATGATGCTGCAAAAGACGTGATCTCATCTTTTTTTGTCTGTGTAGTATTCCATGGTGTATATGTACCACATTTTCTTTATACAATCTACTGTTGGTGGGCATTTAGGTTGATTCCATGTCTTTGCTGTGATGGATACTGCTGCAGTGAACATTTATGTGCGTATGTCTTTATGGTAGAACAATTTATACTCCTTTGGGTATATGCCTAATAACGGGATTGCTGGGACGAATGGTATCTCTGCTTTAAGTTTCTTGAGAAATTGCCAAACTGCTTTCCTCAATGACTGAACTAATTTATGTTCCCACCAGCAGTGTATAAGCCTTCTGTTTTCTCTGCAACCTCTCCAACATTTATTTTTTAATAATAGCCATAATGAGATGGTATCTCACTGTGATTTTGATTTGCATTTTTCTAATCATTAGTAATATTGAACATTTTTTCACATGCTTGTTGGTCACGTGTGTGTCTTGAAAAGGCAGATTTTATGTATTTGCGTATTTATTTTTTCACGGCTTTTTTTAAAGAGTCTCACTCTGTTGCCTAGGCTGGAGTGCAGTGGAATGATCTTGGCTTACTGCAATCTCTGCCTCCTGGGTTCAGATGATTCTCATGCCTCAGCCACCCAAGCAGCTGGGGTTACAGGCATGTGCCACCACGCCTGGTTAATTTTTGTAATTTTTTTTTTTTTTTTTTTTTTTTTTTAGTAGAGACGGGGTTTCACTATGTTGGCCAGGCTGGTCTTGAACTCCTGACCTCAAGTGATCCACCCACCTCAGCCTCCTAAAGTGCTAGGATTACAGGCATACATTGTGCCTGGCCTGAAAAAGCAGATTTTAAATGGCAATTCATTCTTCTATCCCATTGTGAACTATACAGTTGATGGATTTTCCATTACTAACTTGAAACTCTAAATTGGCTTCCTTCTGCTCCTCAGTAGGTTTCAGGGCTGCCTCTCCACATCTTAGTTTCTGAGGACTCTTGGATTTCATTAAATAGTGAGCTAAACAAAAGAAGATGTGGAGGGGTCCCCTTGATACCACACTTAGCTGCCCTCCCCCAAAGTCCCTGATCTCAGGAAAATCTAATACCTACGGAGAAAATGGTTAGAAAAAAATACATACAAAGATCATTACCAAAAACAAAAGACTCCTCGTGTAACTAATTGAGATTAACTGAAGCTCTGCCATAGCTCCCAGCCACTGCCCCCACTCACCTTGATTATATACTCTAACTCTGCTAATGAACTGTCAAGTGTGTTGGAGTGGGCAGAATATGGGGTGGGGAGTGCATAATTTGTAGAGCTTCTACTTTAGAACAGATACAATGCTAGGTAGGTCCATTATATACTATCTCATCTCATCTTAAAAGACTTGTTGGCCAGATGTGGTGACTCACACCTGTAATCCCAGCACTTTGGGAGGCCAAGGCAGGCACATCGCCTGAGGTCAGAAGTTCGAGACCAGACTGGCAAACATGGTGAAACTCTGTCTCTATTAAAAATACAAAAATTAGCCGGGCATGGTGGCGCGTGCCTGTAATCCCAGCTACTCTGGAGGCTGAGGCGGGAGAATCGCTTGAACCTGGGAGGCAGAGGTTGCAGTGAGCTGAGATCGTGCCACTGCACTCCAGCCTGGGTGACAGAGTGAGACTCGTCTTAAAAAAAGAAAATCACACACACAAAAAACTTGTTAATTGTCCTCATTTCCCAGGTTGGAAAACAGGTCCAAAGATTCACACCCAAGGTCTAAAGGTTGTAACTCCTCTTCTTATACAGCTCTTACACATGCATGTGCGTACACACACACACACACACTTGAGCATGCCCACACACTCACTACATCCTGGAACTGGGATGGCTCAGATAAAGGGAGTCACTGAGGCCTCTGCTGAGAAAGGGAGAAAGAGAAGAGTCACAATCCATAACCCAGTTCACCCAAGTCTTATCTTTCCCGTCCTCAGAGTTCCTTCTGCTCTGCGAACCACCGTCCCTTCCACTTTCTCTTTTGACAAGTTTTAAAACTGAATTTTCCCCTGCGCCCCCCACTCCATACATTTCCCCCTCACATTCCTCCCCATCCTGTCCAGGTAAGCTGTTATCCTAACCTTATAGGAACCAAGTCCTGGGATCCTTTTCAATGTCTACAAAGCCTAGCCCTGGCAAGGGGGCACTGGCTGTGTGGTCCTGTGCCAGCACTGAACATGGCCATAGCCAGTAACAGTGAGGCTGAATGTAGTTCCCTCTTATGTCTAGATCTCTGCTCCAGCAGTCAAAGGAGATGTGAAACCTTCTGTGAGGCCACAACAGGAGATGACAGGAGAAGATTTCACTTCTCTATTAATTCAAACACTGAGGGAGCTTTTTAGAATAAAGAAGGACAGAAAACCCAGACACCTGTGCTCAGCAGTGTTTTCCTTCCTCTCCTCCTCCCAACCCTTCCATTTTTACAGCTATAGCTCTGTCTTCCCACCTCCAGCCAACCCAAAATAACATCTCAATTGCTCTGTCCATTGTTGCTTTTTGTTAATTATTGATATAGCACCGGGACTGAAGAGGCATGGAGCCCCAACCAGGTTCCCACATGTTGCCTTTCTTTTACTGACTCTACACAACCACCCAAAGAGTGAGTCCTCTCCTTTCCCACTGCCTCTGCCCTTAGCCTGGCCACCACATGCCTGCAGTGGACTAGTCCCAGGGTCTGTGTGCAAAGCATTACTGGGAACATTCAGAATGAGAAGATATGGATTCTGCTCCCGTATCACTTTGCTTGTAGGTCAGTTGGGGAGTGAGAACAAACACTTTAAATAGTTTATATTAAAGCAAGTAAGCAATAAGAGAGCAATAAGGCCAGTGGTCTTAAAAAAGAAGAGAGAAATCACCATGGGCATAGTAGACAGGGAGTACTCTCAATCAAGAGGACCTGGAATGAGCCTTGAATACTGGGCTGGATTTGTGCTGGAGAGGAGGAAGGCAGTTGGCATCGTAGGTCTGGTGTATAGCTTCACAAGCTTGACAATGCTGTGAGGTGCCATCAGGGAGGAGGTGTCCTACGAGGAGCTTGGGGTAGCTAAAACAAAGACAAGCTACAATAACATCACTGGCACTGCACATTGGAGGAAGTCACAAATGCAATCTCTTGTGTTTTTCTGAGAGTATGGCCATAATAATAAATCTCTTCTAGGCACTTCCTAAAGTTGCTCCATGTCAGTTCTCAGGTTCCTCTTTGGGGCAGATGGTTTTAACTGAAGTCTCCATTTTATAAACACAAAATTGCTCAACCAGTTAATCATGCCTCATAGCATAAGACCACATTCGTGACTTTGGTGTCTTTTCAAAACTACCCACACCTACATCCTGCCAAGATTATATTACTTGCCCAATCTGTCCAATCCCCACCCGACTCCTACCATCTACCCCTTACCTCACCTCCACCCACACATACACCCTCCTACCCTGTCAGGATTCACTGCTCTAGATCTGACCTTTGGATTATAGTTTCTGTAGTCAGTTCACCATCCTTCCATCCTACAGCCAAATTACTTGAACTACTAGGGGATAGTCTATCTGATTTGCCACCACAACTATTTTTCCTTTTTTATTTTTATTTTTTAACACCACAACTATTGAAGAATGCTATCTTCATCTTACCCATGAGAAAATGGAGGCAGAGGGAGGTTAAGTGGTTGCTGAGGTTTACCCAGATACTAAGTAATAGAATCATTACTTGAACTCAGGATTTCTTACTTTAAATCCTGTATTGCTAATAATCAATTGGAAAATAACTGCAAATTGCCTTTTATAATAACAATAAAAACCATAGCATATTTATGAATTAACATATCAAATATAAGAATTTTAAGAAAAAAGAAAACTTTATTGAAGTGCACAAAGACCTGAGAGGTGTAGAGATATACCATATTCATGGATAGGCCATGCTAACATAACGACAACCTCTCCCCACATCTCTAACCTAAATGCTACCCCAATTAAAGTAACAGTAGGATTTCAGGAGAATTTAACAAACTGATTATAAAATGTACATGGAAATATAGTCCAAGAGTATCTTAGAATATTTTGATAAAGAAAAGAAAAATAAGTTTTTTGGGAAGATGGTAAAGGAATGGAGACTAGTTCTACTAAATAGTAACACATATTAAAAAGCCAAAATCATCAAACAATGTGATACTGATTAGTAATGACAGAAAAGCAAATTAAAACAACAAAATACCACTCTATACCCACCATGCTGCCAACATTTAAAAGTCAAATAATTACAAGTATTAGTGAGCATAAAGGGAAATGTGAACTATCTTGCTCTGTTGGTGAGAGTATAAACTGTTTATGATCCCTGAATTACAGAAATTATAAACTAGTTGGGTGAAAAAAAATTAACATAGGAAATAAAGCGGCATATCCCAATCCTTAGGTTGAGTGCTTTAAGTCTTGGAAGATTTCAGTAAAGAGAAATTAGGGGCAGGTTCATGGAATAAGTTGAACTGGAGTTGGACCTATGGAGTGGGTTAAGACAGGAACAAGACAAGCAGAATAAAGAAGGCATTCCTGTGAGAGGAAAGAGCCTGGGCAAATGCCCTAAACCAAAAACAGATATAATACCTCAAGAAAGAGTGAGGAAAAAAGATTCATTCAAGAACATAATTCCTGCTGGGAATAGTGACTAATATTTTTTATTAGAAAAGGGGCACCAGACTAGAGAGGATACTGAGTGCTTCTAGAGTACTTAAGTAACAGTATCATAGAAGGTTTGTTCAGAGAGCATCTAATCTAAGCCCATCATTTTATAGATGAGGACTTTGAGGCCCAGAGAGGGGAAGTGACTTGTCTAAGGTCACACAGCATAATAAAACACTTTTAAAGCTTGCCTGACAGGAAATATCTAGATAAGTTGGAAAATAGAGAGCGAGAGAGAGAAATTAGGAAGAACTAGAAAGCACCATATCTAGAATTAGTAAAGTAAGAATAAAAAGAAAAACATCTAAAATGGAGAAAACACAATACTTGAAGCTAGTATTAAGGTGTATTTCAGAAAAGAGAAAGAAGTCTACAAAGCAACTAAGTTTTCCTCTGAAGATCAAGACAAGTAATGATAAGATTAGGTTATTGAGCACATTTTGTATGTGCCAAACACTATTGTAAGCATTCTATAGATATTAACTTATTTAAGCTTCACAGCATGAGGATATGCTGCCTTATTTCCTATATTAATTTTTTCACTCAACTAGTTTATAATTTCTGTAATTCAAGGGTCATAAACAGTTTACAATCCCACCAACAGACCAAGATATTACAGTTCACCTTTCCCTTTATCCTCACTAATATTTATTTGACTTTCAAATGTTGGCAACATGGTGGTAAGGTGGACACCATTGTTATCATCATCCTTTTACACAAAATGATACCAAAGCACAAGTTAAGTAACTTGCTCAAGGGCTCACAGCTAAACGCTGACAGTTACAATTGAATCCCCAGCAGTCTGGTTCCAGAGCCGGTGCTTCTTAACCGGCACACATGATGCTGTTAGAAATGAGATGGTTCAGAGACAGTGCTAACTTCTTTTAGGGGGAATTTTTATTTTAGATTAGACTCTAATACAATGCCAAGAACAGAAACTCCCTCACCAAGTAATTGCCCTCTCAACTTTATTGCCACCGTGTCATCCAAAGCAAATCCCAGACCCTAAGGAATGCAAGAAAGAAAGCACATGCAAAGCAATTTACCACCAGTGGTCATGTGCCACCAGCTTTCATTATCTGCCCAGGACAGCACCTGTGCAGTTCTCCTTGGACAGTTCACTCAGGCCAAGGACAGATTGTCAGGAAAGACATGTGAATTCTTTGCCCTTCCAGGCTGTTTTCACTTCATGTTAGGGGCTTCATGATACTGTTTTCCCAGAACTGACATGACTGGAATTGCACCTGGGGGCTTACTCTACCCATCCCTGAGCTTCCGTTTCCCAGTTACGGTGAGGGTTGAAGGGAGTTATATGTTCCTCAGGGCAGCCTATACAAGACATAAACATTTTCACAAACAGTAAAATACTCACACACACACACACACACCCCCCGCACAAGCAGCTTCCTTAGCCATTTGGTAAGCAGATTATTAGAAAATAACTCTTCCTTCATTTCTCACATATTTTCCACAAACCGATAGAAGGAAAAGCATCATGTACCGCCGAGACCAGGGAATAAGAACTCAGCCGGCAAATTAGGGGTTTTCGCTATTTCCCTCCCTAACGAGGGCAAGCTGTGTTCAGGTTAAGGCATGCTGAATTTGAAACGACAACCCACTAAAATCGAGCTATCCAGAAACAAATACTGTGAGTTAAGAAAGAAGCCACCCTGATATAAAGAAATGAGATGATTTATTGTCTTGTGCAGGGAAGGGATGTGGTTGTGATAGGCAGGCCACTCTGGGATCCCTGGGATGCAAGCCCAGGGATAGCAGAGTCCCCAGGTGGGAAATCTACACACACACCCCAGGGATGTCCCAGAGACTTCTTCTACCCTGAGAAGAAGAGATCCTGAGAAACCTGAGCATCCTCTGTTTGGATGGCCGAAGCTGTTGGCATCAAACTCTGGTCTGGAAGAATCAGTCTGGGGAGAGACAGGGATGGAGGAAAGGCATCAGGGGATTCCTCCTCCTCCTCCTCCCCCTCCTCCTCTACCTCCTTCTCCTCCTTCTCCTCCTCCTCCTCTTCTTTCTCCTCCTCCTCCTTCTCCTCCTCCTTCTCCTCCTCCTCCTCCCCAAAGGCTTTGCTCGCCCTGCCTTCAGCATACCCTGCAGAGGCTGATCTCTCCTTGTTCCCAGATCATCTCCAAGCACCCTTCCTACAGCACCCCATGATTCCTTTTTTCACTCAAAGCCATTCTTGTGACCCATAACTGTATGTGTGTAACTGGGTCCCCAACTGGGAAGATGTGCTCCCATGGTGCTGGATACAGGCCCCCACACCCAAGAGCCTGAGGATCGCTATGTGTCCCCCCATGCCACAAAATAATGCTGACACATGCACACATGCACCACCGTATCTGGCTCCCACGGCTCACCCGCCCCCTCCAGATGACATACCACCTGAGCAAGGCTTCCGGAAGTAGATGATGAGAACAATGCCCACGATGATGCCCAGCACACCTAGACCAAAGGCCACGCCACACAGCACATTCTCCAGCAGATCTGAGGGTAGTGCGTTCTGGGGCACTGGAGGAAATAAGGAGCGGCTCAGCCTGGGGACCTAGTTAGGTAGCCTCCCTCCCAGGGGAATGACTTGGGTGTCTGGGATGACATGGGAGAAACTGAGGCATGGCAGATTGGGATGGGCTTAGGGTAGGAATTGACTAAACAAGGTACCAGTGGAGAAAGAAGACTCCTCCCATGGATCTATCCCTTTTTGCCCCCAAAAGGACCAGACTTCCAGGGAGAAAGCCTCACCCCAATAGGCAATTGCTGTGTAGCGGTCAATTTCGTGAGTCACAATGCAGGAGAAAATGTCAGAAGGTTCCGGTGTGATGTTTAAGTAAGAAAAGGCCTGGAAGCTGAGTCCATCGACAGCTGAGACAAAAGTAGGCCCAGATCCTTCCACAGGGACGGAATGATGCTGCCAGTTCACTGTCAGCATGGGTGGGAAGAGATTACTGACAAAACAGACCAACGTGTTGGGTTTGCCAAACTCCAGGGGCTTCAGCGTGAACACCTCAGCGATAGGAAACCCTGGTGGGGGGATTGTGGTGTGGGGGAAAAAAGAGACTAGTTTAGACGGTATCTCTGTGTTTGGAGGGTGCATGGCATATGGAGGGGAGGGCAGAGAAGAACACAGTGGGTCAGGCTTTGGGAGACAGAGATGAGGGAGGAGCTGGGCTCCCAAGGGAGGTCTTCTTCCAGGCAAGGACTGCAGCTAGACCTAGAAGCAGAGCCCGATCCAGGCTACTCTGGACCCCTCCACCATGACTTCCTTCAGTACTTCCTGTCTAGAGCTCACATTGACATCTAACCATGCACTGTCTTCTCACTAAGACATAGTCACATCATCAGATATTTCCACTCTTCCCATCCATCTTGCTGGGCGTAGCAGCACAAGTGTTAATATTCAGTAGGTATCAACTGGTACCTGTTGAATTCATCACATTCAATACATAGTTCTGAATGCCTACTACATGCTAGGTACTTCTGCCCACCAAAAAACACAGGGTGCAGACCAAGGCTGGTGGAAAAATTAAGGTGATGGAGAGAACCAGAAGGTATTTGAGATGGGGAGCTGGTATCAAGGGGAATTATTCAGTGTACAGATCAATGAGGTTAAGAATGCAGCCCTCCTTCCTTCACTCCCCAGAAAACTCCTGACCTCTGGACACCGGGATTTTCCCATCAAGTTGTGGCCCTATTTGCTGGATCATCATCTCGCAGAATGCTTTGTCAAATAAAATGGCAGGAGCATCTCCCTGTTCCTGAGCCCAGTCAGCAAATTCAGGCAGGCGAGGCACCCGAGTGTTCTGGGAAAAGTCGAAGAAGAAAAGCTGGTCCTCATCGTAGGCCTCAGAGAGTCCCATACTGGGACTCCCATCCTGGCAGTACACTGTGTGCAGGAACGTGTGGTTTTGCAGGTCATCTCGCCACACTGGAGTAGGAGCTGCAAAGGACATAGGGTGAGGTTCAGGGAGGTGGGAGCCTTCTCCTTCAACTTAAAAAACAGCAAGGTGGGGCTGGGCGCGGTGGCTCATGCCTGTAATCCCAGCACTTTGGGAGGCCAAGGCAGGCAGATCACGAGGTCAGGAGTTAGAGACCAGCCTGGCCAGCATGGTGAAACGCCGTCTCTACTAAAAATACAAAAAATTAGCTGAGCACGGTGGCGGGCGCCTGTTGTCCCAGCTACTCAGGAGGCTGAGGGAGGAGAATTGCTTGAACCAGGAAGGCAGAGGTTGCAGTGAGCTAAGATTAAGCCACTGCACTCCAGCCTGGGTGACAGAGTGAGACTCTGTCTCAAAACAAAAAACAACACCACCACCAAAAAAAAAAACAAGCAAGGCCTGCTTCAAGGAGCGTGGGCTGAGGTGAGACCCTTTCCCGTGTCTGTTATTTAGACTCCCCCTCCCAATGGGGGTGAAGAACATATTATAGCATCTCTCCAAGCTTCCCTGGCCTATAAAAAGGCCAGTTGTCTAAAGTTGGCAAAAGTAAAAAGAGTTCTACTGTCTAAAGTGACAGATTCAGTCCAGGCATGGTGGCTCAAATCTCGACCCTTTGGAACGCTGAGGCAGGCAGATTGCTGGAGCCCAGGAGTTCAAGACCAACCTGGGCAACACAGCGAGACCCTGTCTCTACAAAAAATACAAAAACTTAGCCAGGTGTGGTGGCAAGCACCTGTGGTCTCAGCTACTCTGGAGGCTGAGGGGGGAGGATTGCTTGTATCTAGGAGGTTGGGGCTGTAGTGAGCCGTGATTGTGTCACTGGACTCCAGCCCAGGTGACAGAATGAGCCCGTCTCAAAAATATATATATATAAAGGCCGGGTGCAGTGGCTCAAGCTTGTAATCCCAGCACTTTGGGAGGCCAAGGCAGGTGGATCACCTGAGGTCAGGAGTTTGAGACCAGCCTGGCCAACATGATGAAACCCCATCTCTACTAAAAATACAAAAATCAGCCGGATGAGGTGGCGGGTGCCTGTAATCCCAGCTACTCGGGAGGCTGAGGCAGGAGAGTCTCTTGAACCCTGGAGGCAGTGGTTGCAGTGAGCCGGGATCGCGTCACTGCCCTCCAGCCTGGGTGACAGAGAGAGATTCTGCCTCAAAATAATAATAAGAAGAATTAATTAATCAAATTAAAATTTTAAAAATGCATATATATAAAATAAAGTGACAGATTCAGAGTTACTCTGTTCGTTGTGTGTTTGTGGGCTGCACAAAGACACCTAGCCAAAGCAGCAAGTGGAAGCCTGCATTCTGCTCACCACGCCACACATCCTGGCATAGGGCTGTATCCTCCCAAAGATTCCTTTGTCTAATTCACACCAGGCCACTGTATTGACTAGAGAAGGCCATGGATGGGTTTCTCACTCTTAGAAGGGAAGGAGGAGGAATGGCTACAGCCTCCCCAAGCCATAGATGGGACTGCCTCCCACTACCCCCAGACACAAATGGTAAATTGGAAAACCAGTCTCCAGACATTTCTTCAGCCACTTCATTGGCACCAAGCCTCTCTGAAAATGTCTTCTGTTCCTTAACCTACCAGGCCTCCCAAAGACAGCACTGGGAGAAGTGACCCCATAACTGCATAAAATAATCCCTCTTCTTTGAAGCGCTTGGCAGGAATCGCTCAGCGAGCAGGAAACCTTTAACCCAATACCCAGAAAAACAGACATTTGGAGGAAGAGCGACCTTCCAGATTATTCTTCCATTCTGGGCCATCCTCTACAGAGAATGAAACTAAGAGACTTTTCAAGAATCACAAGATAAGTTAATGATAGAAGCAGAGTAGAATCTTGAGTGGAGGAGTGAAAATAACATCCACTTTGTTCAAATCCCAGCTCTACCACTTTCCAATGTTGTGAACTTGCACAAATAACTCTGAGTCTCACTTTCTTCATTTGTAAAACGGAGAGAACAATCTCCACTTCAAGAGATTGTCTTAAATGGAACATGTAAAGCATCTCTGATATCGTTTACCAACCATACATAGTAGCTGTCTTTCCCCACTCCCCTACTGTTTCCACTGCCTCAAAAGACTTCCCACCACTCACAAAGCACAGAGCTTTTCCTCACAAACGCTGGGTGGGCTCCCTAGGTTCAGGATGGAAGTAAATGGGAGTACCATCTTACCTTCTGGGACGGCCCAGGAGTGGGGTAGCAGCCACAGAAGTGGTAGCATCTGTAGCAGCGCAGCTCCTTGGTTCTGTTCATGACCCATACCTTCTCACCACACAGTAGGTAGGATCTACCAACCCAGCCAACCCTTGCACTTCCCCAACTCCTTCCCCCAGAGGGTGGCCTTAGATCATGTTTTGCCAGATAATTTCCAATAGCTGCCCTTGTCATTTTGTCTAAACCAATCAGAGAAGTGTAGGGTTTAACATCATCAGTCACTGGGGAGATGCCTGGGGCTAGCAACCTCCTGAAGACTTGGCTGTTTGACCAGGGCAGAGTATGGCATGTAACTGGGCTGGGAAGCACAGTGGAGGAATGTTGCTTCGTGGTGGAGTTCCCTCTTTGGTTTCAAGCTGTCAACCTCAGGCTGTAAGCCACCAGCTGGCTCTTCAGAGCAGTGCCACCTCCTGGCAGAATGCTGCAGTGGGGAACCGCATCTTCCTGAAGTAAACTCCCAGAGCTCTTCAGATCCTGCCTTCTCCCTCCTGGCTCTTCCTCTTTCTGAAAAAAAATCATTCTCCTTCAGGCATTAGCTCTAATTCATTTTGCAGAAATATACTGAAAATACAAGAAATGCTGGGTGTTGGGCCCAGGGCTAGAAATACAAAGATGAATAGGCATAGTCTGCCTTCAAACAGCTTAGAGTCTAGTGCTTGGAGAGAGGGCCAAGGGATAATTACACAACAATGTAACGTATTCAATAAGAATGTGCCAAGTGCTTTGTAATTTTATGAGGATGCAGTAATTTTACGAGGATGCGGAATAGGAGGAACATAATCAGGCAGGCTCCTAAGTCTTGAAGGAAAAACAATTTGATCAGCAGAACATAAGGGAAGAGAAAAACATTCCAGGGCAAAGGGTAGGCAGAAGTACAAAGATCACAGGCATCCAGAGGTCCTCTTTGGAGACCCTGTGTACTCGCTGATATGAATGTTGTGAAGGTCACTTGTGTGTTCCTGTATAATAGGAGGTAATGGGGGGTAGAGGGATGTTGTGATGAGCTACAAATTCAGGCAAGGGCCAGATCACATGGGCCCTGCTACGCCACAAGGAGGAGCTTGCTTTTACTTAGCAGATGATAGGGATATTAAAACTGGGGGATGATACAATCATTTTAGCATTTTGGAAAAAATGTTCTGATTGATATTTCAAACAATGAACCAGAGTTTTTAAAGAATTGAGGCAAAACTGCTGGGCAAGAGTCTATAGCATACCAAGATGAACATTTGCACATACACACACCACTCCTGTAGCAATACAGCAATAATTTAAATGACAGATGATAAGAGCCTGAATTAAGTCATAATTAGAGGAGGTGGAGGAGATAGAATATCGAGATAATTAGGAAGTAGAATCTAAAGGGTTTAGCTACTTATTAGTTGTGGGAGTGAGAAGGTGGAGGAATCAAGGATATCTCAGATTTCCAGCATGGGTGGCTGGGTGGGTGGTCAGGGATGGACGGAATTGAAGTAGGAAAGAATGCCATGGGAGCAGGTTTACAGAGAGAAAGAGCTTGATTTTGTACATGTTGAATTTGAAATGCCAGTGGAACAGCCAGCTAAAACTGCACGGGAGCACAGTGAGTCATGTGGGTATGGACCCCAGGTATGGTCTGAAGAGCCTGATTTGAGAGTCATCAGCACAAATGTCAAAGCAGAGGCCATGAATAAGATCACCCAAGTAAACTGTGCAGAAGGAGTGGGAAGTGAAACAAGGACAAAAGTATGCATGGGCTCAACCCCAAACTTCATACCAGTTATCCAGGATCCAGTCAGGAGCATTTAACTACTTTATGTGCTTCAGACTGAAAGAATTTAATATAGAGAATTGGTTAAAAGGTTAAAAAAAAAAAAAAAAAAAGGAGCGTCCTAGAAATGTAAATTTAAAAAAAAGATTGCTATCTGGAAATCAGAAGCTGCCATCATCCCTGAGCTGGAATCTGGAAATCTACTCATTGCCTTGTGAAAGACATTGTCATAGTCAGTTCCAATCTACTAAAAAGGTGCCACCTCCTTCAAGGCTAGAATCCTTGAGAAGGTACTTCTTTTGCTCAGGAGGCTGGAGTCCTGAGTCTCCCATTCTTCCTGCTGCTACATCCACCAGCTATTCCCAGCAACTGTCACTCTGTTTAGAGGCTGAAGCAGGACGCTTCTCAGTTTCTCTTGCCTTCTGATCTCCCACCAGTGCCTCCTACTGGCAGAATCTAACAGGAAGCCAGATGTCCAGGAAGGCTGGGAAATACACACCTGGCTAATTCCTAAGCTGAGCAATTCAGAACACAGTAGAGGAGGGTGTGTGTGTCACTGAGACAAAAGATAATAACGAGTATACTGAAATACCCTGGTTTGTGAGAATCTGGTGGCATGAGGACCATCCAGAGCACTGAGAAAAGAACAAGGTAGAAGCAGATCAGAGAAATAAAAAAGAGGTGTGCCACAAAGGAGGGCAAGGTCAGCATTTCTAAATGCTACTCAAAAGTCAAGGGAGGATTGAAAAGTGTCCTTAGATTTGGTGATTATGAGATGGCTGACAAATTTATTGAGAGCAGTTTCAGTGTTGTAGTGGGAGTTGACTCCAGATTGTGGTGGGCTGAGAAGTAAGTGGGAGGTGAGGAAGAAACTGTCAGTGTATATGCTTCAAGTTTGTTAGACAAAAGAAAGAGAAAGACAGAAGGGGTGGGGGAAGAGGCAGTGAGAAAGTTCTCATGTGGCAATCAAGTAATCTGAGAAATTAATATATGTGAATATTATCCATCAGTGTTTCTGAGACTTTCAAAATTCGTACTTTCCATCATTTTTTTTTTTCTTTTAGACAAAGTTTCCCTTGTTGCCCAGGCTGGAGTGCAGTGGCTACTTACAGGTGCAATCATAACTCACTCCAGTCTTGAACCCCTGAGTTCAAGCGATCCTCCCGCCTCAGCCTCCCAAGTAGCTGGGGACTACAGGCACATGCCACTGTGCCTGGCATCATACCCTCTTTTGATAAACAAGTAATAGTAGCAGTAATAGCCAAAAACAAAAACAACTCCATGACCTCCTAGATATTCTGGAACAGCCATGTGTATACATGTGTGTGTGTCTGTGTGGTGGAGGCAGGGTGCCAGGGAAGGACTAGGGTTTGGAAATCATTGTAACCTTCCAAAAACCAAAAGAACATTTCCCAGTATCCCAACATTCAGGGACTAACCCATCAGTGGTTCTGGCAGTGGGGAGATTCAGGCCCCTCGGGACAGCAGAAAAGAAGTTTATGAGACTACCAGTGGGGAGACATATGGGACACAGCCACCTAGAGTCCTAAATCAGGGGTTAGCAAACTTTTTCTGTAAGGGGCCAGATGGCAAATATTTTAGGCATTGTGGGCTATCCGATCTCTGTCATGAGTACTCAACTGTGGCACGAAAGCCTCCATGCACAATATGTAAATGAAGGAGCGTGGCTGTGTTCCTAGTTTCCTCCTAGCTTTTCCTCCCACTTCTTGAGCATCTCCTTCTCAGTCTCCTTCATAGACTCCTTCCTTTCAGCTACTCTTTAAATACTGGTGTTCCCTGGAGTTTTGTCCTCAGCCCTCTTTTTATTTATGGACACTAAAATTCAAATTTCATGTAATTTTCATGTGTCACGAAATATTCTTCATTTGCTTTTTTTTTTTCCCAACCATTTAAAAATGTGAAGACCATTCTTAGCTTTTAGGCCATTTTAAAACAGGTGGTAGGCAAGATTGTGCTAAAAGCCCATAGGGTGCTGAATGATGCTCTACACATGTGGTCAGAATTGATATGGAAACCCCACATAAACCCACCCTTCAAAGAAGAACCTCAGTCCCCTTATTATTGGATTGGCAATCAGTTAACAAACATTTTGTGCCAGTTACACCAGTCTGTTTGGAAGGAGATCTGGGGAAGAACAGGAGAAATAGGCTGGGTGGAAGGGCATAGGAATAGGTACAACAGACACTGCAATTTCTCTGGGTGAGAGGAACAAGGCAGAGGGGTCCAAATTCTCCATAGGGAGCACAGTGTAGACAAGACCAAGGTGAGGAGAAACATAACCATCCCTCACCAAGGCTATGGTGAGTGGTGGTTAACTCCATTCACCCCTTCTATAATCACAGTTTAAATGGTAACAAGTTCAAACATGTATAACTACTCTTCCTTCTATGTAATCCTTCCCCACCAGGACCTCCCAACTACCTCCATCATAAGTATCTCAGGAATAGTCTCTCATCAGTTTGGAAAGTGATAATTGTGGGCAAGAGATGAGCAAGGCAGCCAGTTCTGCCTTGTAGTAGTTCACTGTCTACTTTGTCATTAGCTATGAATGCCTCTGAAAATAATGGCACAGCACTGGTAAATCCAGGAGGCTCTGGTTTTCTAACACTCAGCTCTGCTATCCCTCTCTAGCATTTAAAAATGGACTCTCTTTGGCCGGGCGCAGTGGCTCACGCCTGTAATCCCAGCACTTTGGGAGGTGAGGCGGGCGGATCATGAGGTCAGTGGTGAAACCCCATCTCTACTAAAAATACAAAAAAAAAAAAAAAAAAAAATTAGCCAGGCGTGGTGGAGGATGCCTGTAACCCCAGCTACTCGGAAGGCTGAGGCAGGAGAATCGGTTGAACCCGGGAGGCGGAGGTTGCAGTGAGCCGAGATCGTGCCATTGCACTCCAGCCTGGGTGACAGAGCAAGACTCCGTCTCAAAATAAAATAGAATAAAATAAAATAAAATAAATAAAATAAAATAAAATAAAATAAAATAAGACTCTATTTTTCCCCCTAGCAGAGTCAAATTTCTTGGAAAAGTCATGGGCAACTGTGGCCCGGTTCTCATATTTGCCATTTAATCTTTTAACTCTCAACAATGCAGTTGTTCACCAATACTTTTGTGTTGCCAAATCAAATGAACTACAGTCTCTGCAACATTTGACACTGTTGGCCATACCCTATCTCCTAAATTGGTCAAATTTTTGGCATCCCTGATGGCACTCTCTCCTAGTTTTTCCTCCTACTTTTCTGGCATCCCCTTTTCAGTCCCTTTGGGACTCCTTTCTTTCAGCAACCCTTTAAGTACTGGTATTCCCTGGAGTTTTGTCCTCAACCTTTACTCTTCTTACACTATACACTTGCCCTGGATGATCTCATTTACTCCCACATGCCTTCAGTTACCACCCATTTGCTAATGTTTTCCAAGCTTACCTCTTCAGCTCAGATCTTACTGAGTTCCACACTACCCATATCCCAACCGCTTCTGGTCAAATTCACTTGGATGCTATGCAACAGCAGTTCTTAAACTGTATTCTTCACAAGATAATAGCGTTCCTCAAGAAATAAAAAAAGTAAGTTTGATGATGGCAATCATTTATTTTTGAATTTATTTTCACATAGACATAATGCAACATCAAACACATTTATATTTTTATTATGCAACAATTTATTATATTTAATAAGTCTATTTTATTTGCAAGCAATAGAAACCAATTCTGGCCAACTTAAATTTTAAAAACGAGGATTTATAGGAAAGATACTGATCTAACTCATGAAATGAAAGTAATAGTTGAATAAGCTAACCTCAGGTAGAATAGCCACAGGGACCTTAGAAGCAGGAGTTGAGTTGCCATTAATATGCTCAACCTGCAAAGGCCTCATGCCTCTTTATCTTTCATGTTTTGCTTTGCTGGGAGAGACTCTCTGACTGGCTCAGCTTGTATTAGGTGTGTACCACTGGATTCATTGGTTGTGGCCAGGTACAGTATTAGCCCTACGGATTAGAGCTATTCCTAGAGAAGGGAGAATCCTATGAAAAGTAACCACCTCGGCCGGGCGCGGTGGCTCAAGCCTGTAATCCCAGCACTTTGGGAAGCCGAGACGGGCGGATCACGAGGTCAGGAGATTGAGACCATCCTGGCTAACACGGTGAAACCCCGTCTCTACTAAAAAATACAAAAAACTAGCCGGGCGAGGTGGCGGGCGCCTGTAGTCCCAGCTACTCGGGAGGCTGAGGCAGGAGACTAGGGTAAACCCGGGAGGCTGAGCTTGCAGTGAGCTGAGATCCGGCCACTGCACTCCAGCCTGGGCCACAGAGCGAGACTCCGTCTCAAAAAAAAAAAGAAAAGTAACCACCTCAATACAGCTATTTTCAACATATGGCATCTCAGATATTGTATGAGATCATCCGAGGCATAAACATAAGGTTAAATCTGTGTATTAACGCTCAAACAGCATTTCCTAACTAACTACTTAGGTGACATTTGTCATCTACTTGATGATCTCTGGTCTGTCACTTGTCTTACCACATATTCAAATTACATTTATCGTATGATTCAATATTGATTTATTAATTTAAAATTATATATTCCACTAATTTCCTTTGAATCTGACTAAAAAGTTTTTAAAATTTTACTCTGAAAAGCTCCAAGCGCACACAGAAGAGAAAAATCTAATAAACTCCAATGTACTGTCATGAATTTCAACATTTTTCAACATTTACTATTCTTCCATTCTTGTTTCATCTATTGTTCTGCATTTTTTGGAGTATTTTAAAGAAATTCTGCCATTACATTTCACCAGAAAATATTTTTAGGCATATCTATAATAGATAATAACCTTTCTCTTAACATAACTATAATGCCATCACCACAACCAACAAAATTAAAAGTTACTTAACTTCATTTAACCCAATCTGTTCATTTCTCCTAATTATCTCAAAAATGTCTAAGAGAATGAAGTTTTAGATGAAAAGCAGTATCTTATAATTTTCAAACTGTGCCATTAGTTTAAAAAAATTGGTGAGTTTTCTATTTTATATTATGTTTCATAAAACTGATGGTTCAATAATGAATTCTAATTAGGTATTCCATAGGCAAATAAAGTTAGGAATTGCTACTCTGAATGTATCTCCATCGCAAGATTACAAGAGTACATTCATCACTTTCCCTTCCCAATATATTCCAACTCCTCTCCTATATTTAAGACTTCAGTGAATAACAAGATGTCCACCTGAGCTACAAACGTGGGTCATCCTTGACAACCCAATCTTCCTCAAACCTTCCCATTCAATTGTCCTAAGAATTCTTTTTTTTTTTTTTTTTTTTTTGTTGAGACGGAGTCTTGCTCTGTAGCCCGGGCTGGAGTGCAGTGGCCGGATCTCAGCTCACTGCAAGCTCCGCCTCCCGGGTTTAGGCCATTCTCCTGCCTCAGCCTCCGGAGTAGCTGGGACTACAGGCGCCCGCCACCTCGCCCGGCTAGTTTTTTTTTTTATATTTTTAGTAGAGACGGGGTTTCACGGTGTTAGCCAGGATGGTCTCGATCTTCTGACCTCGTGATCCGCCCGTCTCGGCCTCCCAAAGTGCTGGGATTACAGGCTTGAGCCACCACGCCCGGCCTCTGTCCTAAGAATTCTAATAGCTCTCAAACCTTCCTTTCTTTTCTTTCCATTCCCACTGGTCCAGGCCTTCAATGGTTGGTTTTCACTGGATTATTGCAACTTTCTTATAATTGGTCTCTCTCTCTCCAATCTTATTATTTTCCACAGTGCTGCCAGAAGGATATTTTTATTATGCTTAGTTGATCATATTATACTTCTGCATGAAAACCCTCCATGATTCTTAATGATCTACTTTCCTTGTCATGACCCTTAATGACCTGAAGTCTACTTACCTACTTCTATATGTCCTTTCAGGTGAAATCTCGCTCCTCTCAGGAAGCCTTCCTTGAACCCCGAGTTGAGATTAATCGCCTCTTCAGTACGTTTCCAAAGCACCCTGTGTTATACTGTTTTAATTGTATTATTCTCTTCCATTTATGTCTGTTTCATAGTCACCTCATTTCTACTGCAAGGACCTTAGGGGAGGGTGTTCTCTCTCTCTCTATATATAATGGATAGTAGATATATATATATAGTGGATATATATAGAGCGGTTATATATATATAGTGGAGATATATATATATATATAGATATAGATATATATATATATATGTATGTATGTATCTATATCCACCACCAAGTGACCTTTCACTCGATGAACAAATGGGCTACCAGTCTCTGAAGGTGCTGAACTGAGAATGGAAGAGCCTGCAGGTGATAGTGATGGATTGTCTCTTCTAACACAGATGTTTCAAAGGTAAATCTTGTCATCTTATCAGGCTTATCTATGAGCCATTCTTTTTTTTCTTTTTTTTTTGAGACAGAGTCTCGCTCTGTTGTCCAGGCTGGAGTGCAGTGGTGCGATCTCTGCTCACTGCAACCTCTGCCTCCCGGGTTCAAGTGATTCTCCTCCTGCCTCAGCTCTGGAGTATCTGGGACTACAGGCGTGTGCCACCACACCCGGCTAATTTATATATTTTTTTTAATTTTTAGTAGAGATGGGGTTTCACCATCTTATCCAGGATAATCTTGATCTCCCGACCTCGTGATCCACCTGACTCGGCCTCCCTAAGTGCTTTGATTACAGGCATGAGCGACCGCACCCAGTTTCTATGAGCCATTCTACACCTCCACAGCCTTCCCTATGTACTCTACTACCCTTCCAATTCCATTCTAGGTCCTTCCCAAGCTCCTTGTCAACTACCGTTTTCTTCCTACTCCCTGCCACCTCCTGTTTGAGAGAGCAAACCTAGCCATCCAGCTCCCACATTTATTCTTATTTCTACCTCAGTATATTTCTCCATACCCATATTCATCCTTCCCTTTTAGTGACATTACTATGATACAGTAATCTTTACAACTACTCTACAAGGTTATAATGTATTATCTCCATTATATAAACAAGAAAACTGCGACTCAGAAAAGTTCATTTATTTAGCAAATATTTATTGGCCACCTTCTATGGGTCTAGCAGTATGCTGTGTAACAGATACCTGCCATCATCACACTTAAAGTCTAATGAAAATAGACATTAAACAAGTAAACATACAAATCTATAAACTAAAAGTTCCACATACACACACAAAAACTTCTTAGAATTGATAAATTCAGTAAAGTTGCAGGATATAAAATTATCATATAAAAATTAATGATGCTTCTGGATACAAACAGTAAACTAGTGAAAAAAGAAATCAAAGAAAGTAATCCCATTTACAATAGCTACAACACCCCTCCACCACCAAAAAAAACACAAAATAAAATATCTAGAATAAACCAAGAAGGTGAAAGATCTCTACATGGAAAACTATGAGACACTGAGGAAAGAAACTGAAGAGGTCACACAAAAAAATGGAAAGACATCCTATGTCTTTGGAAGAATTTGTATTGTGAAAATGACTGTACTACCAAAATCAATCTACAGATTTGTTGCAATTACTACCAAAATACAAATCCATTATTTGCAGAAAGAGAAAAAACAAACCTAAAATTAATATGGAACCACAGAAGACACAAATAGTCAAGGTAATCCTAAACAAAAAGAACAAAGCTATAGGCATCATACCAACTGACTTCAAAATATACTACAAAGCTACAGTAACTAAAAGAGCATGGTACTGGCATAAAAACAGATACATAGACCAACAGAACCAAACAAAGAACCCAGAAATAATAGATCCACATCTTAACAGCCAACTGATTTTCAACAAAGGTACCAAGATATTCAATGGGAAAAGGACACACTCTTCATTAAATGGTACTGGGAAAACTGAATAACAATATGCAGAAAAATACAACTAGACCCCTATCTCTCATCAAATACAAAAATTAAATCAAAATGGATTAAAAACTTAAATGTAAGACCTGAAACTATAAAAATTACTGTAGGAAAATACTGGGGAAATGCTCAAGACTTTGAGCAAACATTTTTTGGTTAAAGACTTCAAAAGGACAGGCAAGAAAGCAAAAATAGACAAACGGAATTACATCGAGCTAAAAGGCTTCTGCCACAGCAAAGGAAACAACAGAGTGAAAAGACAACCTTCAGAATGGGAAAAAATATGTGCAAACTATCCATTTGATAAGAGATTAATAACTAGAATATATATCAACAGAGTGAAGAGACAACCTTCAGAATGGGAAAAAAATATGTGTAAACTATCCATCTGATAAGGGATTAATAACCACAATATATAAGGAACTCAAATTCAACAGCAAAAATCCTCCAGATAATCCTCTATTTGAAAATGGGCAAAGATCTGAATAGACCTTTCTCAAAAGACATACAAATGGCCTACAGGCATATGAAAAAATTGTCAACATCACTAATCATAAGGGAAATGCAACTCAAAACCACAATGAGATATCATCTGAATCTACTTAAATTGGCTATTATCAAAAAGACACAGATGAGATACTGATGAGGATGCAGAGAAAGGGGAATGCTCATATACTGATGGCAGAAATGTAAATTAACATAGCCACTATGGAAAACAGCATAAAGATTCCTCAAACAACTAAAAATAGATCTACTATCTGATTCAGCAATCCCACTGCTGGGTATATAGCCAAAAGAAAGGAAATCAATATATCAGAGATGTGTACATGTCCATGTTTATTGCAGCACTACCCACAGTAGCCAAGACATGGAATCAATCTAAGAGTCTATCAAGAAAAGACTGGATAAAGAAAATGTGGTGTATATATATACAATGGATACTATTCAACCATAAAAGAGAATGAAATCCTGTCATTTCCAGCAACATGGATGGAACTGGAAGTCATTATGTTAATGAAATAAGTCAGGCACAGAAAGAAAAATATCACATGTTCTCATATGTGGGAGCTAAAAAAGTTGATCTTACGGAGGTAGAGGGTAGAATGATGGTTACCAGAGGCTGGGAAAGGGTGGAGGTGGAAGAGGGATGAAGTGAGATTCATTAATGGTCAAAAAATATAGTTAAAATGAAGGAATAAATTCTATAGTGTTTGATAGCACAGCTGGGTGACTACAGTTAACATTAATTTACTGTATATTTCAAAATAGCTAGAAGAGTAGATTTGAAATGCTCCCAACAGAAGGAAATAATAAATGTTTGAGGCGATGGATATCCTAATTACCCTGATTTGATCATTACACATCATATGCATGTATCAAAATATCACATGTACCCCCTAAATATGTATAATGATTATGTATCAATAAAAAATTTCTAAAAGAAAAAGAATTCAGAGGTCCATAAACTTGGATGGAATAAAAAAAGTCAACTTTATTTTCAAAAAACTCTCATTGAAATTTAATTTTAAGAATGTAGAAAATAAATCTTTGCAGTACCAGCCAGCAGCTGTAACACTGTCATCAATAGAAAACACCATCAATTAATATTTTCATGTCACATTATAGTTGTTACAGACATCTTAAAATATCACTTAAAATTATGGGAGTTGTTAAACTTGCCAATAAATCATGCTTTTTAATGTATTAATAAAGAAACACTATTGTATTAATACAGAAACACATACTACTAGATCACACATTTCTTTAAATATAGTAGTGTCCCCCACATAGCACCAAATGTAATTACACAGTTTCTCCTATCCATAGATATACCTATGATAAAGTTTAATTTATAAATTAGGCACAGGAAGAGATTAACAATAGGACAATTCTACTGTAATAAAAATTATGTGAATATGGTCTTTCTGTCTCATACACAAAGTATCTTATTGTACTTATTTTCAGACAAGGTTGACTTTGGGTAACTGAAATCACAGAAAGTGAAACTGCAGTTAAGGGGGGACCACTGTATTTTGATAACTATAGTTTATATTTTATTTTATGCATTTACAAATATCATCAGACAAGATCCAAAGGCTTCACCAAACTGCCAAAAAAGCTAATGGCACATAAAAAGCTTAAGGAGTCCTGATTTAATCAGTCATTCAATAAACATGAAATCCTTCCTGGAACCATCTCCTGTTCTAGCTTCCTCACATTATATTGCTCTGCTGCTTCTTGTTTGAGATTTTCCACTGGTTCCACTTCCTATTCTTGCTCCCTATATGAAGATGTAACCCAAAGCTCAATCCTTTATCCTAAATTGTTTTTATACCCGCTCCTTTATAAACCTCGGCTACCTTCACGGTTGATTCAAATATCATCTCAAAGGTGACTCTCAAATCTACTCTTCCTAATCTTTTTTTATCTAACTTCAATCTTGGATCTTAAATTCCCTGTTGTGCCTAGTAAACAGAATAATATACCACCCAGAGTCAGCTGGGTTCAAATCCCAGTTCTGCTACTTACTAAAAGTGTGACCTTAGGTAAATACTATCTGCTATGGTTTGAATCTCCCCTCCAAAACTCTTGTTGAAATTAACTGCCATTTTGACAGTTTTAACTGGGACCTTTAAGAGCTAATTAGGTCATGAGGGCTCTGCTCTCATGGATTAATGCTATTAATGTAGGTACGTACGGGTTCCCATTTAAAAGGGTGCGTTCTGAGGCAGGGCATGGTGGCTCATGCCTGTAATCCCAGCACTTTGGGAGGCCGAGGCAGGCGGATCACAAGGTCAGGAGATCTAGATCATCCTGGCTAACACGGTGAAACCCTGTCCCTACTAAAAATACAAAAAATTAGCTGGGCGTGGTGGGCGCCCATAGTCCCAGCTACTCCGGAGGCTGAGGCAGGAGAATGGTGTGAACTCGGGAGGCGGAGCTTGCAGTGAGCCGAGATCGTGCCACTGCACACTGCACTGCAGCCTGGGCAACAGAGCGAAACTCCGTCTCAAAAAAAATAAAATAAAAAGTAAAATAACAAACAAACAAAGGGTATGTTCTGGCCCCTATTCTCTCTCCATCTCATGTGCTTGTTTGCCCTTCTGCCGTGGGATGATGCAGCACAAGGCTCTCACCAGGTGCCAATGTCATGCTCTTGGACTTCCAAGCATCTGGAACTGAGCCAAATAAACTACTGTTTATAAATTACCCAGTCTGTGAGTATTCTGTGATAGCATCAGAAAACAGACTAACCCGTCCTTTGCTTCTGTTGTTTCATTTGAAAACTGAGGGTGATAATATTAGTATTGACTTTACAGGGTTATAAGGATTAAAAGAGTTAATACATGTAAAGTACTCATCACAGTACCCAACACATTTTAACTACTCAATAAATGTTTTGTATCACCAATCACATCTCTTTCCGACCTCCTAACATTTTAATTTGATGTTTATTAACATAGACAGTGCCAGCCACTGGAAGACAGAGTTCCTATCTAACAACATAACTCTGATCAAGTCATTACTCAAAAAATTTCAGTGGTTCCCCACTGGTTCCAAACTTAACAGCACCGGAAACCTTCCATAATATGTTCTCCAATATACATTTACCTCCCATTTTCTCTTCTCCTGCTCTACTTCTTGTAGCTTATGTTCTGGCCAGATTGGACTAGACTACTCTCTGTGACAATAACCTGTGCTGTTCTACTTCTGTCTTTCCTCACATAATTCTAATGTCTCAGATATGTCTGAAGGCAATAATTTTGTCTATGATTCTTCCCCTATACATGGCACCCCATAAAATATACACATTTCAATCTTACCTAAGTCACATACTTACTTACACATCAATTCACCTCAATATTTGCTCAACTTGTGAGAAGCTAATACTGGCCAGATACTGTGCTAGGACCTGAGGATATTTAAAAAAAAAAAAAAAAAAAGCAAAGCAAGAAAAATATATCATGGCCCTGCTCTCAAAATCAAGGCCTAGTACTGGAGAGAAACATGTAATCACATAAATGCCATTCACTGTGGAAAGTAAAATCCTAAGGGTAAGGGACACCAAAGAATGAGCAGTCAGCTCAACTTCAATGATAACAGAGATGTTTTCAGAGATGTTATTTAGGCTTACATAGATTGGGGAAAAGTCTACTCCATAAAAAAAGTGCATATGTGTAAAACACAGAGGCATGAAACAAAATGATGCGTCTGGGAAACAGTTCAATACAGCTGGAATATAGGGCCCAAGAGGAAGTGGTTAGACATGAGGCTGGAAAGCTAGGCAGACTGTTCTCGCAAACACAGGAATTTGGACTTCATCACATAGCCAATAAGGAATTAACATAGAGTTTAAAAGAGAGCTATGGCCAGGGCTATATTTTGGAAAGCTTTCTCCTGGCAGTATTGTGGCCGAGGCAGAGAGGAAAGTCTAAAGCAGCACTGTCCAATAGAACTTCTTGCAATGAGGCTGGGCGCAGTGGCTCACACCTGTAATCCCAGCACTTTGGGAGGCCGAGGTGGGTGGATCACGAGGTCAGGAATTCGAGACTGGCCCGGCCAACATGGTGAAACCCCGTCTCTACTAAAAATACAGACATTAGCTGGGTGTGCTGGCGGGCGCCTGTAATCCCAGCTACTTGGGAGGTTGAGGCAGAATTGCTTGAACCCGGGAGGCAGAGGTTGTAGTAAGCCAAGACCGCGCCACTGCACTCCATCCTGGGCAACAGAGCAAGACTCCGACTCCGTATCAGGAAAAAAAAAAAACTACTTGCAATGACACAAATGTTCAATAATCTGTGCTTTCCCATATGACAGCCACTACTCACATGTGGCAATTGAGAACTTAAAATATGGCTAGTATATTGAGACACTAAATTTAAAATTGTATTAATTTAAATCCAAATAGCCATGTGTCTAGGAGATAATTTAGGACACTGTTGGTACAGCTCAGGTGATAGAACTAGGATAGAAGGGTGAGTTGATGCATAGTTAAGAGGCAAAATGATGAGTCTGTAAGGGTATGAGAAAAGGAAATCAACAACAGGCTCCCAGATTACAGGCTTTGGGGTTAAATAGCCGCCATTACTCGAGATAACAGAAGAGAAAGAGCAGGTCTAGAGTGTATAGAGATTGCATCAATTTTGAACATATTGGTGTCTGAGAGTTATCCAAGTGGGAATATTTAGTAGGAAGTTTAGCTTAAAGAGCTGTGTGAACTAAAGATTCAGACTTGAGAGGCTTTGAGCCATGGAGTCAGATTACTTAGAGAAGTTGAACAGAATTAGAAGCAAACAAGAATCACGGCAAACATCAACACATAAAAAGGGGCTAAGGAAGAAAAACCCACTGAGACTGGAGAGGAACAGTTAGACAAATAGAAAAAGAAACAAGTGAGAGTGGTCATAGAAGTCAAGGGTACAGAGAATGTCAGGAAGGAAACATGATCAAATGTCTAATGCCTCAGAGGTCAAATAAGGTGAGAACTGTAAAGTGCCTCCTGACTTTGCCACTTAGGAGGTTCTTGGTGACATCTGCCAGAAAAGTTTTGGTGATAGCAGCCTGACAGAGGTGGCTTGAGGAGTGGGGATGGGGAGAGAGAGGGTGACAAAGAATTGAGATAGTAAGGATAATTTCAATTTCAGGTCTTGGCTGTGCAAGGGAGCTGAGAGAAATGAGTCTCTAAGAGGGCAGGTGATTGAGAGGGTTGTTCTCTTTTTGTCAGCAGGGAAACCAAGAGAAAAGTTAAAAAGGTCAAAGGGCGGAGAAAGGAAGAGAGCCTCCGGGTAATAGAGAAGGTTGACCAGGTCAATAGTAAAGGATTTCCTTAAACCCAAGGGAGGACCTCTAGTGAAATGGTAAAGGAATACACACTTGACCCAGTTTGCAGGTGGGAAATGGGAAGCCAGTTCTGCAAGTTGGCCTTTCTGTTCTGTGAGGTGCCATCTGTCGGTGAGGAGAGATTAGGGTCTGCAGCGTGAAAATCTAGACCTTACTCTGGGTAATCAAGGGAGAGGTTATCGGCTAAGGACAAAATAAAGGCTTACTTTTTAGCTGGCAACTGAAACACCATAACATTTTATGTTACCAATTCCAAAATTTTGGGGGGATTCACTCAAGATTGAGAGAGTAGAGGTCGTAACTTTAAGAGTATAAGAGGTTTAAACGGTCCACTTCGAGATAGAGAAAGAAAAGTGATCAGCTGGTAAATATCGTACAAGATAGAGCGGTCCAGGGACTCACAGGTCTCACTAATGAAAAGTCTAGCGTAGGTTCATGGCACGGAGGAATTGTAAGGCTGCCTAAGACCAAAGCCGAATACGAAGTCCATGTCTGCGGTCCGCACCTCATCTCTCCGCGCGGCAGGCGCGACGAGGGCGAGAAACGCCCTGTCCAGTGGTCGCACCACACGACACCAGGAAAGGGGCCCCTCTCTGCAGACCCTCAAATCTCCAGGTCCAGGCCCCATTCTCCTCCGCTGACAAGTTTCCTGGCGCGCGCTTCCGCTGGTTTCAGGCCAAGACCAGCCAAGGTGCACTTTACACCCACCTAGAAGGAAACAAGCCTGGTCGCCCGCGGCTACCCAGCTAGGCCGCGGGTAGTGGTGGAGGGGGCGCTGAGGCAGGCGGTCGGCGCCAGGGCGCCGGCTCCCCCGCCCAACCAAATTCGCGCGCTCCGAGCCCCGCCGCCGGAGCTGCGATTCCGGCCCGGACGCCTGCGCACTACGGCTCTCCCCGCCGCCTCTGGCACTCCTTTCCCCTCCCCCAGTCAGGGCGCACCCTTGCGCCTGCGCTGTGCGTGTTCCTGGTCTGCGGCAGCCATGCTGAACCCGTATGGAGAGGCGAGTGGGGGGGACAGAGTCGAGGACTGCGGGATAGGAAGCTGGGGATATGGACAAGCAGCAGCATTATAGCGCTCTGGGTTTCAGGACATAGGCCTGGGCCATGCGGCCCCCTTGGCCCCTTGCGCGACCCCCAGGAACGTTCGGAAAACTGGCCCTCGTGGCTTGGGGGGGGGCAGCGGGCACGTGACCCCCGTCAGCCAATCTGGGCGCTGCTGACGTGGCCGCGCGGCCCGGGTGCTCTCCCCACCCCCCAGCCCGTTCGGGAAGGGAGGGGCTGGGGGCTACGCCCCCTCCCCCAACACGGCTTCGTTTTCCGGGGGGGGTTGACACCCCGGATTACATACCCCGTACCAAGCCGAGGGCAACTTTGGAGGCCCCCTGGAAGGCTTTAGGATCCAGGTGAGAAGGGGCCCTTGTGGGGCGGAGATGTTGTCAGTCAAGTGCTTAGCCAATGGTGGGGAGTCCGGGAGGGGGATTCTTGGGGTTCAGAAAAGAATGCTGAGAGTGGGAAGATTTGTCTTTCAAACCTTTTACAGCCAATGGGAGCGTAGAGGGGGGCGAGCGGGAGAGGGCCACTGGGGGGGGGATGGGAATGGCCAGCCTCATGCCTCCATACCAATTGGAGGGCAAAAGGGTTAGGGGGCGGTGTGGCCCCCCCATTCCATTCGTCCCCTGGGGGTACAGCAGCCGGGAGCCAGGTGAGAAGGGATCCATCGGAGGCCGAGGGAGGGGTGACCTGGCGGTGGGCTGAGGAGTGGTGGCTGTGGCCCCTACCCGTGGATGTGAATGCTTTAGGAGTTGGCCACCCAGGCTGTGAACTGAGGTGGTTCCCAGGCGCCAACTTCTTTTCTCCCCAGAGCCTTTGGAGGGAGCATTGCTGTGCGCCCTTTGTGTTCGCGGTAGGGGAGCTCCAGTGGTCACACTGCAGGCTGGAGGTTACGCTTCGAGTCGCTTACCGAATTTGTGTGCATTCACGTGGACACGGCCTGTGGGGCCTTTTGCCCCTGTAGGATCTTTACTGAGCACGTGTCTACTCCAGGCTGGGGGTCTCACAAGCTGAAAGCTTGAGGTCTGCTTAGGAACAGAAACCAGGCCCAAGGTGGGTGCTGGCAGTAGGGGGTCTAGAAAGCGTGGTCTGAGATGCGAGGGAGGCTCGGGACCTGGAATGATTTCACAGCTCCCAAGGTTTCGGGTTTCTCCAGGGTGGCCTCTTCCCTCGCCTCCCTCATCCCCTCCCCCAGTCCTGAACAGTTCTCTCCTTGTGTACTGCGGGGGAGGGAACGGAAAGGAGGAAAAGAGTTACTTTCCCAAATTACTGAGTAGCAGTAGCCTCCCTGGTGACTCATGTGGGGGAAGGGAGGATAGAGGATCGGGAGGCAGTGATTTTCCGGAATGCAGGGAATAAACGAGAGCAATGTCTGGCTGCCCTTTTCCTTTCTAAGGCCTGGTATTTTCTCAGCCTGCTAAGTTCTTCTTCCACGGCCGGTCCCCTGATGGGCCTCTGTCCTGGCCTGCAGAGCCCGGGTGGAGAAAAGCGGATTTGGGCGGTTGGGCCACTAGGGGGAGGGGAGGAGGCCTCTGCAAAGTTGCTGTGTCATTGCCCTCTCTGCTGCAGCCACCCGGACGGGGCCGCTTGTACTTTTGGGGGCCAAGGCCTGATCCCTGGCTGGGGGAAGGGGACTCTGCTCTCCCGATGCTCATTTTCCCCCGCCCTCCCCGGGTTTGCCCTACTAGGGGGTAAGAAGACAGGAGACTGGCGGCCATTTTAGACGCAGTAACCGAGGTTGGAGCTGAAGGGCTACTGCAGAGGAGGGAGGGTGGCATGGTTGCAGCTAAAGGACCTAGGCCCTCACGAGTCCTTCCCGGGGGAGGGGGAATCTTACCGTGTATTTGTTCACCTACGCTGATTACTTTTCCCTGATAGGTACACAAGTTTGCTTTCTCCCTGGTAGCGAAGAAAGGGGAAACGGGGGAGGGGACGCCCCGCCAAAGCCCAGGTTTTCTCGGGTGGGGGAAATCCTTTCACTCTCTTGTAAGGGGGTGGGGACGGCCCCAGAGATGCTCTGGAGATCCAGACTTTGGGCTCTGGTTTATTCATAGAGTCTGTACCCTTATTTAGATAACCAAGTTATGAGGAAGACTTGAGTAAGTTGGGGGGAGGGGGCGAAACTGAGCTCCCAAAATGGCTCCTGCCCCTCCTCGGAGGCGGACGGCCGGGGGGAGGGGAGGAGGGGAGGAGGGGGAGGGCTAGTCTGAGCCGCAGCCGCCGCCTCCTCCGCTCGCCCTCCTCCCTGGCGCTGACCGATGGACCAGCCGCTCCGTGGGGAGGACTCCGGACCCTGGTGGGGGGGCGGGGGGGTTCTTTCGCCCCCGTGGCGGAGGGCCCCTAAGAGGCGGATATCCTTAGGGGTGGTGTGGCGTGTGGGGAAAGGTCCGAGCCCGCCTGGAGGGGGAGGGTTTTTCCCTAAGTCACCCCTCACAGGACTTGTTTTTTCTGCTCTGAGCCAGACGCCGGAATGGAGTTTGAGGAAGAGGTGAGGTGGGTTACATTGGATGCGTTTGGAGATTTTAATCCCACTTCAGGGTTGCCGAGGTTTTTTCGAACGAGCAGAAATGTATTGGTAACCGTAGGTGTGAGGGGGAGGGATTAGAAAGGCGCTTGGACGTGCAAATTTGGGAGACGTATTCTAGCTTTTGTAGTCTTTGGGACTAAACAGTAAATAATGAGTGTTTTGCTCTTGTCTTTCCATATTTGGTTTGGGGGAGGGAGTGGAGTATTTTAAGACTTTAGCAAGCCTGTGTTTTACATTGTGGGGCATGGAAACGTTAGATCCCCTCGTCGCCGTTCTGAAGCCCGTAGCTGTTAGCCATAGAGGAACAGGCCGCGGCTTCTAAGATGGCGTCGTCTTCTTCGTTTCAGATTCTTCGCTGCAGCTGCCTTGCCGCCGAGAACCACCACCCGCCGGGCGTCTTGCGGCCACACCCCTGGAGGGCCCAGGCAGGCTACGCCCACGCGACCCCTCCCGTTTCCCTGCCGGTCTGGCCAATGGAGGAGCTACGAATGGCACGACCTGCCCGAGCTTGGCAGTCTCCAGTTGTGCTGTGCATGGAAGCCTGGGAAGACTTTGTTGGAAGGGGAGGCGGGGAGAGGGTGCTGGAGGCTGTGGGGCGATGGCTTCCGCACCCCTTCCAACCATCCTCTTTGCCTGGATTCGGCGGACCACAGCTCAGCCAATTGGCTTGGAGATGTGGCGGGTTGCCACTTCCCTGTGGGTCTCTGCGGCACTCTTCTGCCTGGTGACTGACACCTTGGAAATGAAGTTTATGACGTCATCGTTGCTGCTGGCCAATAGGAAAAGCTCCCGCGGAGAGGTGTTCCTTCCCCTTCGACTCAGCTTCTTAACCCGCGTGAGCGAGCGCGCGCGCGCGGAGGGGGTGGGGGAAATCTCGAGCGGGGTGGCGCGCATGAGCGGCGAAGCTCCTCCTCCCCGCCTATATATAAAGGGCTGGCGCGGGGCTCGGCGGCGCCATTTCGCGCTGGAGTGGAGCAGCCTCTAGAACGAGCTGGAGGATTCTGCCTACTGATACAGAGCCTTCGAGTCGTCCGGGGCCGCCATTACAATCCACCTCCATCCGCTTGGAAATGGCCTTCGTCCCGGCCTATGACTGGTCCCAGCGGACAGTACAGACCCCATAGAAGCCCCTGAAGCTCCCCTTTTTCGGGCCCCGCCCAATCCTCGGAGTCTGTCCTCCCCTTCTACTCCGCCCTCAAGAGGATTTCAAAGATGGAGGCGGCGGCTCCCTAAACCACTTTTCGTGTTCATCCGCCTCCATCCGAGAACGAAACGGGACCTCGTCCGCCCCGTAGGCTCCCGACAAGAAGAGGGGATCCCTGCAGAGCAACAGCGGGCTATATCGACGACGGTGTCTGAGATCGGGGACCGTCCTTTGAAGAGTCAGTCCCTCCTTAGTCGCCCGCCTCAGCGGAGGCCGCCGCCATTTTCTTGCTGTCCGCCGTCTGCAGAGCGCGCCAAGCTGCCTGGAGCTCTCCGAGAGGCCCCAAAGAGACTGCTTTCGTGCCGGTCCGGCAGGGGGTTTGTTGCCTGGAGGCCCAGGAGGAACGGCCTCCCCCGTACTTACCGGGTTATGCTGGACCGGGCGGTGAGGGGAACCGAGGCCACCCGGACTTCCCGCGGCTGAGGGCAGCGCCGGTTCCCTGCGGTCAAGATGCTGCAAAACGTGACCCCTCACAACAAGTACGTTCCCGGGAGCCGCGTGTGGGAAGGGGATGTTGCGGGCGGCGGCACAGGGGTGTGGGGCGCCGTGCTCGGGGGGAGTACGGAGCGGCCCCGGCGCGCTGCTGTTTGGCGGCGCGGCTGTTGACTCGGCCGCGCGGAGGGCATTGAGCGACGGTTTTGGAACGGTGGTGGCGGCCCGGCTACTGCGCATGGAGGGGAATACAGGTTGTCATTTTATACACTTGATGCCGCCGTGGCCCAGTCTTCACCGAGTCAGGCAGAGCTAGTTTGGCGGTGGAGTGTAGTGAGGGTGGACAGCAGCTCTGGCGTTTGATGGGGTCTGGTGTCTAGCGGCGGTTTGTCATAGTTTTTTAGGGGGGATTCACGGCCACCTCTAGCGCTCTGTAGGGTTGCCATGGTGATAGCTTAAGGGACTGGCAACGGGGATTCCCGGAGAAGGGTAAAGGGATCACTCTCCAAGTCTGCGGGTTCCTAATGCCCAGGATATGGCATTAAATCTTTTGTTTTCTTTGGGCGAGTGGGTTGTATGTGGTGTTTGTTGGTGGAGGCATTGTTTTTTCCTAATGTTAGGGGTTTCGTTCGGAGCAGGAGGGTAGATCTAAGGTTCCTCGTTCAGCACTGCGTTGTAAACAATGAGATTCCCATATAATGTCTTAAATCTTAGGTGGTAGGAAACTCATCGGAGGAGCACCTGAGGGACTGTAGATGAACCACTGTTGGCGTTTGGTGTCTGGAGTTGGTGCTATAGTGGGGAACTGGTAGTGGAATCGTGTTGTGTAGTGGGTGGGTGGAAGGGGGCTATCACTTGGTGACCTTGACTGTTTTGTACGGGTTTTTGACTTTCTTGGAGTGAGGAGACTTTCATTTGGTGCGAATAATTTTGGGGGCTTGGCAGTTTCGGGCTGTGAAGTCTGACAAATGCTTCCTTGTCTGGGTGTTTTTTAAGTTGGTATGGTTTTTCATTTGAGTTTTTAGTCCATGTTCTGTTGTGGCGTTAACTACCCAGACCTTGTGGAAGATGGTGCTCTCTCTTCTATCTAGGTGGATTATTCGATGTCTTACCAGCATTTTATGGAATTTTCTATGTCCATAATTTGTTCTCTTCCTCTTTTCACCAGCGCTCAACCACCATGGCAACCACCAAACCCCCCAGTGAGGAGGAAGCTTGGGGTTTGAGTTTCTTAGCTCCTCCCATCTTGCTTAAGCCCCATCCCCATAGGGCTGTAGTTCTGAGATATTGTGCCCTATCAGAAACAATTTTAGAGTTTAAAATACGAAAAAGAAGTCATTAGAGTTCAGAAGGTGGGATCTAGATAGTATACTAAAAATACTAATAAAAGAACGGCAGGGCCAGCAATAAAAGCTCCACAGATTGTTTGGATATTGTTTCTGCTTAAATCACTTGGCATAAGTGCAACCACCTCACTAGGGCCAACACCTGGATTTATTAGACCTTTGTGCAAATGCACTTTTTTCTGATTTGCACGATATTGCCCTAATTTTGTTTCCCATCTTTACAGGCTCCCTGGGGAAGGGAATGCAGGGTTGCTGGGGCTGGGCCCAGAAGCAGCGGCACCAGGGAAAAGGATTCGAAAACCCTCCCTCTTGTATGAGGGATTTGAGAGCCCCACAATGGCTTCGGTGCCTGCTTTGCAACTGACCCCTGCCAACCCACCACCCCCAGAGGTGTCCAATCCCAAAAAGCCAGGACGAGTTACCAACCAGCTGCAATACCTACACAAGGTAGTGATGAAGGCTCTGTGGAAACATCAGTTTGCATGGCCATTCCGGCAGCCTGTGGATGCTGTCAAACTGGGTCTACCGGTGAGTAGAGACATTGGAGCCTGGGAGGTATGGGATGAGCAAGACTGCGTGTGAATGGGGGTGGTCTGCCTAGTGTAGATGCTGCGGCCCCTAGGGAGTTCCCATTTCTCCCCTGTAGGGCAGTTAGCCACCAGATTTCTGGATTCTTGGTCCTTTGTGATTGATCCGACCGCTTGCTGTAACTATCTTGGCATCTTTCCTTGTGCCCTCCATGTGTCCTTCCTTAACTTTTGTGCCCTGGCTCCATTTTACAGATTCCCACCTCGGGTTGGGGAGAGGACCACGGTGGCCAAAATTCTTAGCTTCTTCCTTTCCCTCATGCAGCCCATGGATAGCCAGCCCCAGAGGTAATGTCACAGGATGGGAAGTTTCCAGAGTGGGTGGGAGGTGGGTGGTTAGAGAAAGGCAGCAGGGGCCTCCCTGTGGGTGTCAAGAATATTTATTTATTTTGTCCCACAGTTTAACTGGGGCCGCAGTTTAAGTAAATATTCCTTTGATGCTTAGGGGGGGGGTGTGTGTGTGTGAGAGAGAGAGTCGGGGATCCGTAGTGTCTGTAAGCATTTATTTTCCTATGGTTCTGACCTAACATTTCTCTATTTAGGATTATCACAAAATCATAAAACAGCCTATGGACATGGGTACTATTAAGAGGAGACTTGAAAACAGTTATTATTGGGCTGCCTCAGAGTGTATGCAAGATTTTAATACCATGTTCACCAACTGTTACATTTACAACAAGGTGAGTTTTTCTGTGTGTTCATTTAGCAGATGCAGATAAACAGTGACTTCTATTATTGCTAGACACTTTGTCTACATAAAGCTTAAATGCTTTGCTAGTAAGGGTGTTACCCAGGTAGAGTAGTCAGTTTTCAAAACCTGATTCTAGATGGTACTATTGAACACAGTGATGTGACTTCCAGAGCTCCAGTTAAAGGTTATTTAAGTAGAACACTTCATACTTGGGGGGGTGGTGGCCCTATTTCTTAGAGAGCACCAGAGACCTGAGTAGACTAGGGATCTCTTTTCTTTTCAGCTCTTAATTCCTTCTGAACTTTAAAGGACCATGTAGTTTTTTCTTCTTCAGTATTTTGGGAGACACAGTTAAGAGAAAGTGGAAATTAGTAGTGGCCTGGAGTAGGAAATTTTCTTCAAGATTTGATGACAAGGTGACTTGCGGGGGGTATGGTAATGGCCTAGAGTCTGAATGCCTCTGAGAAAGATGGTGTATGTCTATCTTCTGTTGGCATTTTTTTTAACTTTCTTCATTGTTGTCTGTGTTCTTATAGCCCACTGATGATATTGTCCTAATGGCACAAACTCTGGAAAAGATCTTCCTACAGAAAGTTGCATCAATGCCACAAGAAGAACAAGAACTGGTGGTGACCATCCCTAAGAACAGCCACAAGAAGGGGGCCAAGTTGGCAGGTAGGAAGAGTAGGAGTTTTGCAAATGGACACCTAAAGATAGGGGAAAGAGAATCAAACTATACTTGCTTTTTTCCTTTTTCCTAGCACTCCAGGGCAGTGTTACCAGTGCCCATCAGGTGCCTGCCGTCTCTTCTGTGTCACACGCAGCCCTGTATACTCCCCCACCTGAGATACCTACCACTGTCCTCAACATTCCCCACCCATCAGTCATTTCCTCTCCACTTCTCAAGTCCCTGCACTCTGCTGGACCCCCGCTCCTTGCTGTTACTGCAGCTCCTCCAGCCCAGCCTCTTGCCAAGGTATGATCTGTGGATTTCCTCTGGGCAGCAGGGAGGCAAGGGTCTTAAGTAAGGTGGGCTTGGAGTAATAGATTCCTTATCTTTCTTTCTGCAGAAAAAAGGTGTAAAGCGGAAAGCAGATACTACCACCCCTACACCTACAGCCATCCTGGCTCCTGGTTCTCCAGCTAGCCCTCCTGGGAGTCTTGAGCCTAAAGCAGCACGGCTTCCCCCTATGCGTAGAGAGAGTGGTCGCCCCATCAAGCCCCCACGCAAAGACTTGCCTGACTCTCAGCAACAACACCAGAGCTCTAAGAAAGGAAAGCTTTCAGAACAATTAAAACATTGCAATGGCATTTTGAAGGAGTTACTCTCTAAGAAGCATGCTGCCTATGCTTGGCCTTTCTATAAACCAGTGGATGCTTCTGCACTTGGCCTGCATGACTACCATGACATCATTAAGCACCCCATGGACCTCAGCACTGTCAAGGTACCCACTGCATGGGCAGATGGGATGCTCAGGCAGTGATGGGAGCCTAGGTGCAAAACATTAAGTAGCCTTATGTGGGCACACAGCAGTCTTTGGTTCTTGGCAGTTTACTTTTATAAAATAGTAGAACAGAAAAAAGGTCTGGTGTTTGAGAATTCATATTTTCTGGAGTTTGAAACAGTAGGGTGGGGTTTCTTTGTCTTGGGAACAATACTGTTTATAATTAAGTACTAATGTTGTGGCAGTGTTGGGTTAAGGAAGTTATGGGGTGGAAAGACAGTCATAGGCCACCTCTTCTCTGTCACTTAGAAATGATTTCTTTTTCTAGACATAAATATCTCTTCAACCCACCCAAATTCCTTTGACTTCAAACTTGAACCCCAGGGCACAGATCCTTAAGGTCATCCCCACTGTGCTCTCAAGAGAGGGCTCTTCTTGTGGTGTCTGGGGTTGGCAGGGAAAGGTGAGTCTTCCTGCCTGTGCAGCTTCTGATGCTGCCTCCTTCTGCAGCGGAAGATGGAGAACCGTGATTACCGGGATGCACAGGAGTTTGCTGCTGATGTACGGCTTATGTTCTCCAACTGCTATAAGTACAATCCCCCAGATCACGATGTTGTGGCAATGGCACGAAAGCTTCAGGTGAGCGGAAAGGTTGGAGTTGGAAAAATAAATGGTGTGGGGAGTTATTTTGTCATCTGTGCTGCGTAGCCTCAACATGAGGGTCTCGCTGTTCTGTACAGTTGTAAATTGGAGCTGTATCACTTGGTGGCTGGGTATGCAGGGCACCCACTGTTCATCAGCATAGTTTTGAGTTTGTGCCTCTTTATAGGATGTATTTGAGTTCCGTTATGCCAAGATGCCAGATGAACCACTGGAACCAGGGCCTTTACCAGTCTCTACTGCCATGCCCCCTGGCTTGGCCAAATCATCTTCAGAGTCCTCCAGTGAGGAAAGTAGCAGTGAGAGCTCCTCTGAGGAAGAGGAGGAGGAAGATGAGGACGACGAGGAGGAAGAAGAAGAGAGTGAAAGCTCAGACTCGGAGGAAGAAAGGGCTCATCGGTTAGCAGAACTACAGGAACAGGTATTTTGTCACTCTTAAAAGTTTTTACTGGGTAAGAGGTTCATGCTTTTTGTCCTGATTTTTTCTTCTTGTCTTTTTATCTTTATTTACTTTTTCCACTTCTTTTTTCTGTAGCTTCGGGCAGTGCACGAACAACTGGCTGCTCTGTCCCAGGGTCCAATATCTAAGCCCAAGAGGAAAAGAGAGAAAAAAGAGAAAAAGAAGAAACGGAAGGCAGAGAAGCATCGAGGCCGAGCTGGGGCCGATGATGATGACAAGGGGCCTCGGGCACCCCGCCCACCTCAGCCCAAGAAGTCCAAGAAAGCAAGTGGCAGTGGGGGTGGCAGTGCTGCTTTAGGCCCTTCTGGCTTTGGACCTTCTGGAGGAAGTGGCACCAAGTGAGTTAGAGTAGGAAGCAGAGACTAGTTGGGCTATTTCTCTCTCTCCAGGGGATGCCATCTCTCTTTGCAAAGATTTTTCTAAATGGCCAGTTAACAGATACAGTAGGCTTTGAGCATTGGTCCCCAACCTTTTTGGCACCAGGGACCAGTTCCATGGAAGACAGATTTTTCCACTCGGGGTTTGAGGGGATGGTTTTTGGTATGAAACTGTTACACCTCACATCATTGGGCCATTAGATTCCCATAAGGAGCATGCAGCCTAGATGCCTACCACATGCAGTTCACAGGTTCATACTCTTACAAGAATCTAATGCTTCTGCTGATCTGACAGGAGGCAGTGATGCCCACATGCTTGCTGTTCACCTCTTGTGTGGGCCAGTAATAGGCTACAGACTGGGTAGTGGTCTGGGGGTTGGGACCCCTGGCTTTGGGAGTCATAGGGTCTTTCACAGCTACTCTGACAATGAACTCTGAAAGCCATAAGCTAGAAACAAATGAAGATGGCTGTGTTTCAATAAGTTTATTTGCAAAGACAAGTGGCAGATAAGATTTGTTCCCTGGGCCATGTAGTTTGCCTGTTACTCTAAATCAATGAGTCTAGACTTTTGTTTTTAGTGGCGTATCAGTTTTTGGTTTTTTGGTGTGTTTTTGTTGGTTGTTTTAGACTCTAAGCTGGAGTGCAGTGGCATCATCTCGGCTCATGGCAGCCTCGGCTTCTTGGGATCAAGCGGTTCTGCCTCAGCCTCCCGAATAGCTGGGATTACAGGCTTGCGCCACCAAGCCCAGCTAATTTTTGTAGTTTTAGTGTTCGGCTGATTTCTGTAGTTTTAGTAGAGACGGGGTTTTGCCACGTTGGGCAGGCTGGTCTTGAACTGACCTTAAGTGATCTGTCAGCCTTGGCCTCCCAAAGGGCTGGGATTACAGATGTGAGGCACTGCACCTGGCCCATGGTGTAGTTCGGTAGTGTTTTAGGGAGTGGAAAGACCCATACCAGTATACCTAAATGGGTGTACCTTGTTTTATTGTGCTTCACCTCATGGAGATTTTTTAGAAATTACAGCTTTTTTTTAATTGAAGATTTGTGACAACTCTGTATGGAGCGAGTCAACAGTTTTTCCAACATGTTTTTGTGTCACATTTTTAGTAGTAGTTTTTCATTAAGGTATGTACGTACATTGTCTTTTTAAAGACCTAATGCTATTGCCCACTTACAGTCAAGAACATAGTGCCAAACAACCAAGTAATGTGACTCATTTTATTTTGGTACTCACCTTATTGCAATGGTCTGGAACCAAATTCAGAATTTTCTGTTTCCAAGAGGTATTCCTGTATAAAGTTTTGAAAGCCTAAAGTAAATGTAATAAAATGCTTGGCAGGTAAGAGTTCCATAAAACACTGTTTCACTATACAGTGTCCCAGTACCCCACCTCTGACTTGGCCATTGAATGGAAAAGCAGAAGCTCCACTCTGGGTAGGAAATAGGATCACTGAATTATAACAGTGGGAACATACTAGGAGAGGTTAATGAAGATTCTTTGGCTGACAACTCTTTTTGCCCGTAGGCTCCCCAAAAAGGCCACAAAGACAGCCCCACCTGCCCTGCCTACAGGTTATGATTCAGAGGAGGAGGAAGAGAGCAGGCCCATGAGTTACGATGAGAAGCGGCAGCTGAGCCTGGACATCAACAAATTACCTGGGGAGAAGCTGGGCCGAGTTGTGCATATAATCCAAGCCAGGGAGCCCTCTTTACGTGATTCAAACCCAGAAGAGATTGAGATTGATTTTGAAACACTCAAGCCATCCACACTTAGAGAGCTTGAGCGCTATGTCCTTTCCTGCCTGCGTAAGAAACCCCGGAAGCCCTACAGTACGTATGAAATGAGGTTCATCTCGTGGTTCTGAGGACAGATTAGGAAAGATAATGGGGTCTGTTTGCTTTCAGGATTGTCAGCTCCCGGGATAATGGGATGTGTTGGTTGACTCCTCATGTTCAGGAAAGGAACTTGGGAACCTAGGGACCCATAATAAGATACTGGGGGCAATCTTAATGTATCCTGATAAATTTCTTTCATTAGCCATTAAGAAGCCTGTGGGAAAGACAAAGGAGGAACTAGCTTTGGAGAAAAAGCGGGAATTAGAAAAGCGGTTACAAGATGTCAGCGGACAGCTCAATTCCACTAAAAAGCCCCCCAAGAAAGGTGAGTACATACTTACAGGCCACTACCGATTGACTGCATCCTGCCTTCCTGACTCTTACTGACAATTGAAGATTCAGACTTGAACGTCTTTAACTTTCAAATTTGTTCTGCAGTGAATGAGAAAACAGAGTCATCCTCTGCACAGCAAGTAGCAGTGTCACGCCTTAGCGCTTCCAGCTCCAGCTCAGATTCCAGCTCCTCCTCTTCATCGTCGTCCTCTTCAGACACCAGTGATTCAGACTCAGGCTAAGGGGTCAGGCCAGATGGGGCAGGAAGGCTCCGCAGGACCGGACCCCTAGACCACCCTGCCCCACCTGCCCTTTCCCCCTTTGCTGTGACACTTCTTCATCTCAAACCCCCCCACCCCCCTCTAGGAGAGCTGGCTCTGCAGTGGGGGAGGGATGCAGGGACATTTACTGAAGGAGGGACATGGACAAAATAACATTGAATTCCTAGCCCCATTGGGGAGTGATCTCTTGGACACAGAGCCCCCATTCAAAATGGGGCAGGGCAAGGGTGGGAATGTGCAAAGCCCTGATGTAGAGTTACCTGAGGCCATAGCTGCCCTATTCACTTCTAAGGGCCCTGTTTTGAGGTTGTTTGTTCTAATTTATTTTAAGCTAGGTAAGGCTGGGGGGAAGGGTGGGGCCGTGGTCCCCTCAGCCTCCACGGGGAGGGAAGAAGGGGGAGCTCTTTTTTTACGTTGACTTTTTTTTTCTACTCTGTTTTCCCTTTTTCCTTCCGCTCCATTTGGGGCCCTGGGGGTTTCAGTCATCTCCCCATTTGGTCCCCTGGACTGTCTTTGTTGATTCTAACTTGTAAATAAAGAAAATATTATTCAAGTTTTGAGTTACCTTAATATTTGTTTTTGTAGTGTTTCAAAAGGAACATCATAAGAATTGTCTTGATAATTTTGAAGAAAATATTCTTGCAATGAGAAAAGGCAATAGCTACCCTGTAATTGGATTGTTTTAATTTTTAAACCAGTAGGCTTTTGCTGTGTTTTTAATAAATCCATCTCACTTTTGTAAACTGAGTGCTTAGAACTAATCTTTAGGTCTACAATTTGCTCTTGTTTAAATGAAAAATAGTTCTGTGGGCCGGGCGCGGTGGCTCAAGCCTGTAATCCCAGCACTTTGGGAGGCTGAGACGGGTGGATCACGAGGTCAGGAGATCGAGACCATCCTGGTGAACACAGTGAAACCCCGTCTCTACTAAAACTACAAAAAACTAGCCGGGCGAGGTGGCGGGCGCCTGTAGTCCCAGCTACTCGGGAGGCTGAGGCAGGAGAATGGCGTGAACCCAGGAGGCGGAGCTTGCAGTGAGCTGAGATCAGGCCACTGCACTCCAGCCTGGGCGACAGAGCGAGACTCCGTCTCAAAAAAAAGAAAAAAAAATAGTTCTGTGGCTCATTCATGCTTTAACCAAGAACTCAAAATGTTGAGGTAGGCTTTAGGTTTTTCTCTGTGGCACTGGATGTGTGAATTTTCTCCTGAAAAGATGTAAAATGTGAGAAAGGGGTGGGAGGTAGCCGAAGGTAAAGTACTTTATGCATTGAGTTTATTGCCTTATAAAAGGCAATTGGGCCTACTTCGTTGTTAAATTTTGCTGCCATGGTCACACATTGCAAATTTACAGATAGTTTATTAGAATACTAGAGTATTACAACAATTAAATGGCAAAACTATCCTTTCTGCATACCACCTTGTCTTGCTAAGGGGAGGGAAGGGTTGTATGTTGGGGGGTTGGGATGTCTGCATTCTGGAATTCGGGGCTTTAATACTGGAAAAGTGAGACATTTGGCTTAGTATAGTATACCATAGTAGGAAATGAATAGAAACATGGAAATTAGAATCAGGAATGTAGTAAAGCAAATGGTTTATTCTGCTATAAATGGCACCAGAAACAAAGTATAGGGTGGATTTTGGAAGCAATAAATTTTACTAGTGATTCTCAGCCCTCTTTAGGGAGTCCGACTAAACGGGCTTGAGCAACAATTTTCAAAAGCTCAGGAGATAGTAATAAAAAATTAGGTTTGTGAGCCACCTGCTATTCTTTGCCAAACAGTTTTAGAGGGGAACAAATTCTTGTTTCGACTTTTTCACTAACTGGTGTGCACCATTGAAAGTTCTTGAGCTCTGGTCCCCTTTTGAGAACAGATGTTGAGGATTCATAAGTAATAGACATGTTGGGCAATAGGTGATGAGACAGTTCTGAAAATCGTAGTAAATAGATTTAAGCTAAGTGCATGTCCTGTCAAGGACTACATCTCATTTCAGAGGGAATTTAAGGATTGAATTGGCTTAGTTTTGGGACAAAATACAGAATATTTTGTCTGACTGCAGCCCCTTCTGCTCATGTACTTTTTTTGTTTTTGTTTTTTTGAGACGGAGTCTCGCGCTGTCGCCCAGGCTGGAGTGCAGTAGTGCGATCTTGGCTTACTGCAAGCTCTGCCCCCCCGGGTTCACGCGATTCTCCTGCCTCAGCCTCCCGAGTAGCTGGGACTACAGGCACCCACCACCATGCCCGGCTAATTTTTTTTTTTTATGTATTTTTTAGTAGAGACGGGGTTTCACCGTGTTAGCCAGGATGGTCTCGATCTCCTGACCTTGTGATCCGCCTGCCTCGGCCTCCCAAAGTGCTGGGATTACAGGCCTGAGCCACCGAGCCCGGCCTGCCCGTGTACTTTTAAGGTTTGTATTCTGTAGTTGGGAAAAATAAAAGTTTCAATCTGACATTGGAGGCCCGTTAGTACTTAATTCCCTATAAGTTGAACCCAGACCACCCTAAGTGCTTTAAAGAGGGAGAAGGCCTGGCTCATCTGCTTGACTGCCGACCTGGCTGACACGGGCTTCACACCTGCCTTAAACCAATTGGACTAGTCTCTTTTGATTGACTTACTAGTTTGAACTTATTTCAAGCCTGTCTCACTTAGGGATTGTAATTGTTTTAGGACTTTGGTTGAGTTCCATCTTGGTTGCCAAAGGACTTCATTCCAAAATAGCAGTCTCCAGCACAACTCAAAAGAACTAGTTGTGGAGTCCTGTGGGCATGATTTCCCCCTATGCTCCTCTCCGCAACTGGAATCATAGGTTCTATTGCTGCTGCTTTTTCTCTCTCCCCTCATGCTGCCATTTACTCCCTTTTATTACATCCATAGGAAGCGTTTTGTTGGGATGTGGGGGAAGGTGAGAGTTGGTTTTATTCAGTCACACATTGAGTTCCCTTGATTGCCTTTTCAGCAAACTTAGGCCCATAGACCTGGGCATTGCCAAGCCAGAGGGTATAAGGTAAAGATAAGGTCTTATCATGGAGTTTGCTTAGCACAAATAGAGTGCGATTATTAACCATCATGATGTGATTATACTGGTTGAATCCAAGATACAGGCATGACTTGGTCTTCACAGACTATCCTTACTGTGCACCCATATGTGGACCCCAGTTCCAGCCTGCCTGGAACCTTACCCAAACTCCTGCTCTTAAGTTCACTCAGGACTACCTTGATTGGAAGGCCCTGCTTCCATGAGTGACCAGCATGAGGGACTCCCAGGACAAGGACCGAGCTGACTGGTGTTACTCTGGGGCTTGGTGCAAGACTGGAAGAAGATTTTCCTGAGCAATTAGAGAGTGGCTGTAATAGAGAGCTGGGAAGGAGATGTGGGAATGATAGCATGGGACTAATGTGTTGTCACCATGATTTCATTTTTTCCTGGGTCATCACCCTAAAGATCCTCACAAAATCCTACTAGTTGGTTTCCAGCACCAAATGAGACAACAGCTTCTTGCTCTCAGAATTTATATTCTAGGTTCAGGGAAAGGGGCAGCATTAGACAACTAGTCACACGATTTTTAGCAAAAGTAGGTAATTCTAACAGGACAACGTGCAGAGATCTAGCAAGAATTCCGAAAAGAGGGTTCTCTTTTCTGAGAATGTGAGAGCTATTCAGATATCTCAGAAGGATGAGTTCCTTCCTGTTTGTAAGGGGTGGATGGGTGTAGTGAACATTGCCAGCAGAAGAAACAGCAACTGAGAAGGTAACTAGGTGATGCTGAAGCAGCAGGGATGAAGGTGGTGAGTGCTTCCAGATAAGGCCGGAAAGCAGGGAAGCTAAATCAAGGAGAGCATTTCACCTGCGATAAGGACTTGAATTTACATCTCAAAACACTAATAGCTAACGTTGAGCACTTAGTGTGTCCCATGTACCGTGCTAAATAAAAACCCTGTAAACTCACTTGGTCCTCACTATAATCCTGTGAGGTACATCTTGTCTGCGTTTAACAGATGAAGAAATGAGGCACAGAGAGATTAATCAATTTACCCAGTATCACCACATTGTCAGTGCTGGAGGTGGGTTTTGATACTAGGCGATCTGGCTTCAGGGTCCACATTTATAACTACTGCACTAGACTTCCAGTGCTGTGGGCCAGTAGGGAGCTAGGAGATAGACACGCTTTAAGGAAATTGCACTAGGGATAATCATGTTAGGGTTGGTGGGGTGTTGAGAGTGGATAGTTTAGAAAGTAATTGCAGCAGTTAATCCCAGCAAGTGAGAATAGTGGTGTAGAAGAGAGAGGCAGCAATGTAGATGAAGAAATGTAGGTAGATTTGAGAGCTATGTGGGAGATAAAATAGATGGGACTTATTCTCAAAATGTTCTTGTCTCCACACATTAAAGGAACAGCAGAGCACACGGGCACTTGCAGACATACACCTCTCAGAGTATCTAGCACAGAGCTTTCCAATAGTGGAAGCTTGATATTTTGTTGACTAAAGGAGTGCCACCTGGCTGACTGGCAGATTTGCATGGAGCTCCCTCCAGTGAGGCTTGCGGAAGGGGCAGGGGTTCTGAGGCTCTCGGAGACTGCCACTGAAGTATTTGGCGCCACCTGTTGGGCGTGTTACCCACGATTTCCTCCTGAATCTATTGTCATTTTTGTGCCCTGTCCCCGAAGTTAGGTGGTTCTTCCCTTCTTTCCTATACTTCAACTTTTAAAATGTGAGCCTTCATTTTTACGACCCAGAGGGTCATAGAAGAAGGAGATTAGGCCTTTTTAGTCCTTATCTCCCTTTACCTCTGAAGCATTCCATGCAGCTTCCCTAGCATTTTATTTTTATGTATGTATGTATTTATTTTTAAGAAAGAGGATTTGTGTCACCCAGGCTGGAGTGAAGTGGTGTGTAAAGATATAAACTTTGAAATTTATATATTTATAAAGATAAAGATCACTGTAGCTTCGACCTTCCGGGCTCAAGTAATGCTCTTGCCTCACCTCCTGAGTAGCTAGGATTACAGGCATAAGCCACCGCACCCTGCATCTCCTGGCTTCTTTGACTTGACACCACTTGTTCCTAGCTCTCATACTTTTCAGACACCCATTTCTTAGTCTGCTGCTTTAAAGACTCTGCCTCTGCTTCCCATAATATATTGTTCCTTATGACACCTTCCTTTGTCCTCTTTTTATTTGCACAGTATTTTTAAGCAAGTTTACCCATTCCTCTGGAGGCTGGATCCCACCCATAAAATCTCCCACCCATAAAATCTGTGTCTCTGTTTAGACCTTGTATTAGTCCATTCTCACACTGCTATGAGGAAATACCTGAGACTGGGTGATTTATAAAGGAAAGAGGTTTAATTGACTCACAGTTCTGCATGGCTGGGGAGGCCTCAGGAAACTTACAATCATGGCAGAAGACACCTCTTCACAGGGTGGCAGAAGAATGAGTGCCAAAGTGAAGGGGGGAAGTCCCTTATAAAACCATCAGATCTCTAGTCCCAGCTACTCGGGAGGCTGAGGCAGGAGAATGGCGTGAACCCGGGAGGCGGAGCTTGCAGTGAGCTGAGATCCGGCCACTGCACTCCAGCCTGGGCGACAGAGCAAGACTCCGTCTCGAAAAAGAAAAAAAAAAAAAAGAAAACCATCAGATCTCACGAGAACTCACTATCACGAGAACAGCATGGGGGAAACTGCCCCCATGATTCAATTATCTCTACCTTTGACACATGGGGACTATTACAATTCAGGGTGAGATTTGGGTGGGGACACAGAGCCAAACCATATCAAACCTTAAGCCAAAGTTCCAACACCTAATGCCAAGTTCCCATAAGCTCGTGTACACAACATGTCTAGAAAAGATTCTACCTTTTTCCCCAAAACATGTCCCTCACAGTGAGTTCTCTAAGTCAGCAGTCCCCAATCTTTTTGGCACCAAGGACTAGTTTCGTAGAAGAAAACTTTTCTATGGATGGAGGTGGGGGGAATGGTTTCCAGATGAAACTGTTCCACTTTAGATTACCAGGCATTAGGTTCTTAAAATGAGTGTGCAACCTAGATCCCTCGCATGCTCAGTTCACAATAGGGTTTGCGCTCCTGTGAGAATCTAATGCTGCTGCTGATGTGACAAGAGGCAGAGCTTGCTCGCTGCTCACCTGCTGTGCACCCCAGTTCCTACCAGGCCACAGACTGGTAGTGGTCAGTGGCCCAGAGGTTGGGGGACCCCTGCTATAAGGAACAAGCACTTTTATAGAGCTTACCATGTACCAGACACTTATGAGCACTTTTGCAATTTAGTCTTCATAATAATCCCAAGAGGTAAGTACTCATCACCATTTTATACATGAGGAAACAGACATTTAGTAACAGTTCCATAGCTGCCTAGTTTCTTCCCCTTATTTTCCCCCAATTCCCTGTTCAACCATTGAGATCTATTGAGCCTTCCTCTGTCCCTTCTCTCAGTGTCCCCCATCAGCTTGGACTCTCACACAACTCTCTCACTAGTCCACGTCTTTCAGCTATACTGTGCTGTTTCAGGGCCCATCATTCACCTCTCCCTTCATGCCCTGCCCTATTCCCACCACACCAGTGAAGGCCTCCCTTCCTGGCTTATCAGGCCTGTCACTTTCAGTGAGGCCTCACCTCAACTAAGGAGGTCAAAAGAAGAATAGCCTCTCCTGTGAGTAAGAGGAACTCATCATCCTTGCCAAACTTTCCATCAACCCCAAACTTCAAGTATTTTTGTGTCCTTGTATAGTAAGTGAATATTTCTACATAATAAAATATTTCTTACAACTCTTTGCCAAATGAGGACATTGCTCATTTTGTCAGACAAGCTAATGTTTGATTTGAGGTTGAAGGAGAAAAGGGATTTATTCTCCAGTGATAAGCATTTTTGCTGGTGTTTGACAAACAAAAAAAGAGCAGTTCTTCTATTAACCGCCACTGTCAGACCTCATGGAGTCTGACAGTTGCTATTCTAATTGCTCAGACTATGAGAAGGTAACACTGGTTCACTGATGAATACTTTCCCCTCTTCTGCCCCTGCAGAAGATGTATTGGAACTGGCTTCTCTGTGAAGGCAGGTTGTAGAGACAATGACAGCTCTTCCAAATTACCTTGTCCTCCTGCATGGTTTTGTTTCTCACCCACCCAGAGTTACTGAAAAAAAAAAAAAAAAAAGAGACATTTTGCAGTTTCATCTACCCATTTTCTTCTCTCTCTCAAAAATAATTTTTTTAAAAGACAGAGTCTTGCTCTGTAGCACAGGCTGGAGTACAGTGGCACGATCTTGGCTTACTGCAACCTCTGCCTCCCAAGTTCAAGCAGTTCTCATGCCTCAGCCTCCCAAGTAGTTGGGGACTACAGGTGTGTGCCACCACACCCAGATAATTTTTGTATTTTTAGTAGAGATGGGGTTTCACCGTGTTGGCAAGTCTGGTTTCGAACTTCTGATCTCAAGTGATCTGATCCACCCACCTCTGCCTCCCCAAGTGCTGGGATTACAGGCGTAAGCTGCCACGCCTCACCCAAAAATAATTGTTTTTAAGCAGTTCTCAAGGTTTTCTAAGTTTGCTCATATTCTTTTAACTCTTAAGTAACTCCAAGTAAGTGGAAGCTGAAAAGTTACAAAATGATAGTTGCAAGGGCCAAGCAGTCCTGCCTCCCTGTCAGAGTGAAACTTTATTCTCTCTGATGCAAAATAAAATGATGGTTGTTCTTCCAGATCCATGGTTATCGTGACATATTGTTCTATATTCTTGATTTAAGAAAGCACTAGCACTGCCCAGTCTCTGTGCCCTTTGATTGCTGTGTCAAGCTTCAGGTTGCTCACCCTGCCTTCCGTGAAGAACTTTCCTTACGTCGTCCCCAATTCCCTGATGTCTGGTCTGTGACCTGGTGCTGAAACTGGCTATGACACTGTGCTTAGACTTCCCCTTAAAATTCTGCATTCTCTTCTGGACCTGGTTCCAACCACAATGACACAACCCCCTGATGTACTGTTCTTGAATCCATCTCTACTATTCAGGCTGATTCCCAGTGATCTCATATCCTTCTATCACTGCCTTTGGTCTTGCAAATAGACCCTACAGAGCCCCACAACTATTTCACCAATCATTTGGCCAGGGAGTAATGCAAGAGACAAAAATTGAGAGCAGGAGAGAATGATGAGCAACTGAGGGAGCAGCTTGGGGTTGAAAGGCTACCTCAGAAAGCAGTTCTGTGATTGGGAGGAAGGTGGCTGATGTTACTGCAAGGGGTATCAAAAGCATCTGTCCTGAACTTCAGAGTCAGGTAGAAAACAAAACAGAAAGGACCTTCTTTTCCTCTGAGTCTGGGGAAACTGAGAGAGAAGGAGAAAGCCAGGGAAGGGTAACTGACACTTACTGAGCCCTTGCTATCTGCCAGGTGTATATTGATAGGCACTTTTCATAGTTACCTCTTTTGGTCAACATGACATTCCTATCACATATATATTATTATTTTTATTTTAGAGAGGAGGAAACTCTAAGTTAACGTGCCTAAGATCACAGAGCTTGTGAGACAAGATAAAGCTAATTTCAAAGTTTATATCTTTACATACCAAACATTTCTAGTTATATTCTAGATATAAGCAAACAAGGAATTCAGAAGTAAAAAATAGAAAAAACTTCCAGATATTGTTAACTCCACCAACCTGAGCTAAAGAATGAGGCTAGAGATGAACACACACACACACACACGCACGCACACGCATACACACAGTCACACACACACCTCTATCTTTTTAGAACTTTTTATTTATTTATTTATTTATTTATTTATTTATTTATTTATTTGAGACAGAGTCTTGCTCTGTCACCCAGGCTGGAGTGCAGTGGCATGATCTTGGCTCACTGCAACCTCCACCTCCTGGGTTCAAGCAATTCTCCTGCCTCAGCCTCCCAAGTAGCTGGGATTACAGGCGCCCGCCACCATGCTGGGCTAATTTTTGTGTTTTTAGTAGAGACGGGGTTTCGCCATGTTGTCCAGGCTGGTCTCGAACTCCTGGCCTCAAGCAATCCACCCACCTCTGCCTCCCAAAGTGCTGGGATTACAGGTGTGAGCCACCAGGCCTAGCCTAGAATTTTGTTTTTATTATTTTTATTTCAATAGCTTTAGGGGTACAGGTGGCTTTTGTTTATATAGATGAATTGTATAGTGGTAAAGTCTGGGCTTTTAGTGTACCCATTACCCAATAGTGTATATTGCACTCAGTAAATAGTTTTTCATCCCTCACCCCACACCCCGCTCCCCACTTCTGAGTCTCCAATGTCCGTTATACTACTCTGTATGGCTTTGCACACCCATAGCTTAGCTCCTACTTACAAGTGAGTGTTAAATTAGGTTTAGCCTAAAGCTGCTTCCTTACATGTTTTAAGTTCAGCCTAAAGGTTTCTCCATACATAGTAAACTGAAACCTAACTGGATGTATAATCAGAATGAAACCTACTCTAGTGCCAATCACTGAGTTTTGGTCAATCAAAGGTGACCAACAGTTCAAACTGTGTTCAAATAAGGCAAATACTGAGCTGTAACCAATCCGGCTATTTCTGTACCTCACTTCCATTTTCTGTACCTCACTTTCCTTTTTCTGTACATCACTTTCCTTTTTCTGTACATCACTTTCCTTTTTCTGTTCATAAATCTTCCACCACTTGGCTGTTCTGGAGTCTCCCTGAGCCTACTCTGACTCAGGAGGCTCCCCAATTCACAGATTGTTCTTTGTTCAATTAAACTCTGTTGAATTTCATTTGTCTAAGGTTTTTTTTCTTTAACAATGAGAACACGTAGTACTTGGTTCTCTGTTCCTGAGTTACTTCACTTAGGAAAATGGTCTAGTTCCATCCAAGTTGCTGGAAAATATATCATTTCATTCTTTTTTGTGGATGAGTACAATTTCATGGTATATACACATCACATTTTCTTATCCACTCATCAGTTTATGGGCACTTAGGTTGACTCCATATCTTTGCAATTCTGTGTCTTTTTGATATAATGACTTCTTTTCCTTTGGGTAGACACCCAGGAGTGGGATCGCTAGATCAAATGGTAGATCTACTTCTAGTTCTTTGAGAAATCTCCATAGTATTTTCCACAGAGGTTGTACTAATTTACATTCCCACCAACAATGTATAAGCTATTCCTTTTCACTGCATCCTTGCCAACATCTATTGCTTTTTGACTTTTTAATATCAATGATACTGGCTGGGATAAGGTAGAATCTCATTGTGGTTTTAATTTGTATTTCCAGGCTGGGCGCGATGGCTCACGCCTATAATCCCAGCACTTTGGGAGGCTGAGGTGGGAATTCGAGACCAGCCTGACCAACATGGAGAAACCCCATCTCTACTAAAAATACAAAATTAGCTGGGCGTGATGGCATAGGCCTGTAATCCCAGCTACTTGGGAGGCTGAGGCAGGAGAACTGCTTGAACCCAGGAGGCGGAGGTTGCAGTGAGCCAAGATCTCGCCATTGCACTCCAACCTGGGCAACAAGAGTGAAACTCTGTCTCAAAAAAATAAAATAAAATAAAATAAAATAAATAAATAAATAAATTCCATTTCCCTGATGATTAGTGATGTTGAATATTTTTTCATATGTTTCTGGACATTTGTATATCTTCTTTTGAGAAATGTCTGTCAATGTCGTTTGCTCACTTTTTAATGGGATTATTTATTTATTTTATTTGTTTATTATTTTTTGCTCATTTGTTTGAGCTCCTTCTAGATTCTGGATATTAGTCCTTTGTCAGATGTTTGCAAATATTTTCTCCCATTCTGTGGTTGTCTATTTAACTCTTGATTATTTCCTCTGCTGTGCAGAAGCTTTTTAGTTTAATTAGGTAGGTCCTATTTATTTATTTTTGTTTCTGTTGGATTTGTTTTTGAGGTCCTATTCATAAATTCTTTGCCTAGGCCAATATTCAGAAGAAGTTTCTTCCAGAATTTTTATGATTACAGGTCTTAGATTTAAGATTTTAATCTATCTTGAGTTAATTTCTGTCTATGTTGAGAAACAGAGATCTAGTTTCGTTCTTTTTTTCCTTTTTTTTTTTTTTTTTTTTTGAGACAGTGTCTCGTCTGGGTTCAAACGATTCTCCTGCCTCAGCCTCCCAAGTACCCGGGAGGCGCACACCACCAGGCCGGGCAAATTTTTGTATTTTTTAGTAGAGACAGGGTTTCACTATATTGGCCAGGCTGATCTCAAACTCCTGACCTAGTGATCCACCTGCATCGGCCTCCCAAAGTGCTGGGATTACAGGCGTGAGCCACTGCTCCCAGCCCTAGTTTTGTTCCTCTACCTGTGGCAATTCAATTTTCCCAGCACTATCTATTGAATAGGATGTCCTTTTTCAGTGTATTGTTTTATCTGCTTTGTCGAAGATTAGTTGGTTGTAGGTATTTGACTTTATTTCTGGGTTCTCTATTCTATTCCATTGGTCTACTTGTGTGCTTTTATACCGGTACCATGCTGTTTCGGTTACTCTAGACTTGTAGTGTAATTTGAAGTTGGGTAATGTGATGCCTCCAGATTTATCCTTTTTGTTTAGGATTGCTTTGGCTATCTAGGCTCTTTTTTTGTTCCATGTGAATTTTAGGATTGCTTTTTATAATTCTGTGAAAAATGATGCTGATATTTTGATAGGAATTGCACTGACCCTGTAGATTGCTGTGGGCAGTATGGTCATTTTTCATATTGATTCTTCCAGTCTATGAGCATGGCATGGTTTTCCATTTATTTGTATCATCTATGATTTCTTTCATCAGTGTTTTGTAGTTCTCCTTAGGGAGATCTTTCACCTCCTTGGTTAAATATATTCCTAGACATTTACAATTTTTTTTGTAGCTATTGCAAGTGAGACTGAGTTCTTGATTTGATTCTCAGCTTGGTCGTTTTTGGTATAGAGCTGTTCTATTGATTTGTCTATGGTGATTTTGTAACCTGAGACTTTACTGAATGCATTTATCAAATCTAAGTCTTTTGGAGGAGTCTTTAGCGTTTTCTAGGTATACATTATATTACTGGCAAACAGAGATAATTTGACTTCCTCTTTTCCTATTTGGGTATGCTTTCCCTTGTCTGATTGCTCTGGCTAGGACTTCCAGTACTATGATGAATAGGAGTGGTGAAAGTGGGCATGTTTGTCTTGTCCAGTTCTTAAGGGGGAATGCTTTTAACTTTCTTTTTTTTTTTTTCTTTTTTTTTTTTTCTGAGATGGAGTCTCACTTTGTCACCCAGGCTGGAGTGCAGTGGCAGGATCTCGGCTCACTGCAACCCCTTCCTCCAAGGTTCAAGCGATTCTCCTGCCTCAGCCTCCCAAGTAGCTGGGGCTACAGGCATGCACCACCATGCCTGGCTAATTTTTTTGTATATATTTATTTATTTATTTTTTTTTTTAGTAGAGATGAGGTTTCACCATTTTGACTAGACTGGTGTTGAACTCCTGACCTCAGGTGATCCACCCGCCTTGGCCTCCCAAACTGCTGGGATTACAGACGTGAGTCACTATGCCCAGCTGGCTTTCAACTTTCATCCATTCAGTATGATATTGGCTGTGTGTTTATCACATCTGACTTTTATAATTTTGAGGTTTGTTCCTTCTATGCCTAGTTTGTTGAGAGTTTTTATTATAAAGGGATGCTGGATTTTACCAAATGCTTTTTCTGCATTGATTGAAATGATCATATGGCTTTTGTTTTAAATTTTGTTTATGTGGTGAATCACATTTATTGACTTGCATATATTGAACCATCCTTGCATCCCTAGGATGAAACCCACTTGATCATGGTGATTTATCATTTTGATGTGCTGTTGGATTTGGTTTGTTAGTATTCTGTTGAAGATTTTTGCACCTATGTTCATCAGGACAGAACTATTGTTCTGTAGTTTTCTTTTTTGTTGTGTTCTTTCCTGGCTTTGGCATCAGGGTAACACTGGCTTCACAGAATGAGTTGGGTAGGATCCCCTCTTTCTTAATCTTTTGGAATAGTTTCAATAGGATTTGTACCAGTTCTTTTTTGAACGTCTGGTAGAATTCAGCTGTAAATCTGGTCCCAGGCTTTTTTTTTTTTTTTTTTTTTTTTTTTTTTTTAAGATTTTTTATTACTGATTCAATATCACTACTTGTTACTGGTTTGTTCAGGATTTCTATTTGTTCCTGATTCAAGCTTAGAGGGTTGTATGCTTCTAGGAATTCATTCATTTCCTCTAGGTTTGTTCAGGATTTCTATTTCTTCTTGATTCAAGCTTAGAGGAATGCTTCAAGGAATTCATTCATTTCCTCTAGATTTTATAGTTTGTATGCATAGGGGTGTTTATAGTAGTCTTAGATGATCTTTTGTATTTCTATAGTGTCAGTTGTAATGTCTCTGTTTTCAATTCTTCTGTTTGTAAATGCAGCTTCTGCACAAGATTCCTGTGAACTGTAGAAAATTTTATTTTTTTCACCAAGCCCAATTAATTTAGCTTAGCTGGAGAACTATTAAGAAGTGTGAAGACACAAATAAGAAACAAACGACTTCATTCCACAAATATAAGTAAAGGAAATTCCAGTGATGGCTTTTGCCACATGAAGAGAAACCAGGCTAAGTTGAACTATTAATATTCACTTTAGACTGCATAATTTCTAAATGGTAACTATTCATACCGACCATTCATCCTAACCATACCTTCAGGCTTGGCTTAGACACTGGGACCTTTGTGAAGGAAGAGGCCTGAGGGAACTGGACTGTAGGAGATGGATGGTGACAGGAAAGCTAGGGGTGGGGGTAGGTGTGCATCTGGGCTTACGTTGACTATATAAGAAGGAGAGTCAAAAATTATAAGGACTTTTCAAGATTTTGGAAACTGCATCTTCTTCATTTTTACTATTTTTTATTCCTCTTTTCTGTTTTCTGATTGGGAATGGCAATAAAATCTCAAACATGGGGAAATACAAAATTATAAAACAACATTTTCCCACGTGAACTTATTCTTGGTGTTCCTGGGATGTCTATAGACAATGTTACAGTAACTTTTGACTACAGAACTTTTTTTTTCAAATGGTATAATATTGATAAAGCAATTGTAGGGCTCCCAAAATAAAATGAGTTTGTGTTTTGAGCCAATGGATGAGAAATCTGCTGGAGAAATGGTCAAATTTTAATGTATGTATCTAATAGCCATGTAGTGGAACAAAAATTTAAAGGCATTATATTATGTTTATTTTATTTTAATTAAAACAAAAAATGCATTTATATTATTTATTTAAATTATAAAATATTACAGAACAGGCCAGGCACAGTGGCTCATGCCTGTAATCCCAGCACTTTCGGAGGCCAAGGTGGGTGGATCACCCGAGGTCAGGAGTTCAAGACCAGCCTGGCCAACATGGTGAAACCCTGCCTCTACTAAAAATACAAAAATTAGCCGGGCGTGGTGGTGGGTCCTGTAATCCCAGCTACCCAGGAGGCTGAGGCAGGAGAATCATCTGAACCCAGGAAGCAGAGGGTGCAGTGAGCTGAGATCACGCCATTGTACTCCAGCCTGGTCAACAGAGCGAGACTCTGTCTCAACAAAAAAAAAAAAAAAAAAAAATTATTCAATTGGTGACATACATCACCTTATGAGTTCAGGAATCTCGTGCTCTCTCCTTTAATTTCCCACTATTTTCAAGTATGATAAAGCATTACACACACACACACACCTCTTTAATTGTGAAAATTTCCAAACCTACAGAAAACCTGGAAAAAGTAAAATAATACTTGAAAGCTGCTATGGTTTGAATGTGTCTCCCAAAGTTATTAGGCTCTTCCGTCTGCTAGAACTAGGACATATATATTAGTAAATCATTAGTTAAAACTGACATTTCTAGTTCAAAATATTTTTCTAGTTCAAATTTAATATTATTGTTTTAATTCAACTACTTTTACTTGCTTTTTATACATTAAAAATCTTAGTTCTGAATTACATGAACATAATCACTGATTTGCTTTATTATATGTATAACATAAAAGTGTTATATATAAACCATTGGAAACTTAATCCCCAATGCAACTGCATTGAGAAATGGAACCTTTAAAAGATGATTAGGTTATCTCTTAAAGAGATGGGCAGAGCCCTCATAAAGGGATTAATGCCATAGTCTCTCGAGTGGGTTAGTTGTCTCATCTCAGGAGTGAATTCCTGATGAAAGGATGAGTTTGACTTCTTTCCTCTCCTCCATCCTTTCATCCTTTTTTCTTTTGCTGTGGTATGACACAGCAAGAAAGCCCTTGCCAGATGTTGGCACCTTGACATTGGGCTTCCCAGCCTCCAGAACTGTGAGAAATAAATTTCTTTCTTTTCTTTTCTTTTCTCTTTTCTTTTCTTTTCTTTCTTTCTTTCTTTCTTTCTTTCTTTCTTTCTTTCTTTCTTTCTTTCTTTCTTTCTTTCTTTCTCTTTCTTTCTTTCTTTCTTTCTTTCTTTCTTTCTTTCTTTCTTTCTTTCTTTCTTTCTTTCTTTTTTTCTTTCTTTCTTTCTTTCTTTATAAATTGCCTAGTCTGTGGTATTCTGTTACGACAACACAAAATGGACTAAGACAAATACCCAGCATATAGATTCAACAACTGTCAAGATTTTGCCATATTTGTTTGAACTGTGTGTGTTTCTAAATTCATTTCAAAGTAAATTAGAGATCTCCTAGCATTTCATCCCTAAATTCTTTAGCATAAAGATGCCTTGATACATAACCATGGTACTGTAATCATACTGAACAAAACTGAAAACAGCTCTCTAATATCATCGATTACCAGTTCATATTCAAATTTCCCCATTTGTCTGAAAAGTGCTTTTATATCTGTTTTTCCCCAAATATATTGCCAAGAATCATCCACTAAATTTGATTGTAACGTCTCTTAATTCCCACTATCCCACCCATTTTTTAAACATCATCTTTTTAGAGAGACCAGGCCAGTAGAATCTCTCACATTTTGAATTTGTGTGAGTGTTTCTTTGTGGTTTCATTTGACTTATTCCTCTATCCAATGTATTTTTTTATAGACTAGAACTTTTTGAAACAAAAGCTTGATTAGATTGAGATGAAAGATTTTTGACAATAATTCTTCATCAATATTGCTGTGTACTTTGCATTTCATCTTATTAGGAAGCATATGCTTAATGTCTTGTCTTATTATTGGTGAGGCTAAACTTGATCACTCAGTCAAGGTGATGACAGCCAGGTCTGTCCTCTGTAAAGGTTTTTCTCCCATTTGTCAATAGCAAATAGTCTATGACCATGATACTTCGGCATGACGTGACTCTCCTGTTCCCCACTATCTATTCTCCTAACGATTTTAACATATACGATGCCTTCCCTGAATCAATGATCACATTAGGCTTACAAAATGCTGGTTTTCTAATTCTATTATTTTCCCCAACATTTATTCACTGCTACTCTGAAGGGTAGACCTTTTTTTTCATCAATGGAACATTTCCTTGTGAAATGTCAGGATATACACTTATTTTCTTTAAGTATCAATTTTCTGTGTTAGGAATTAGAAGATCACATGCAGTGGTAATATAAATGGGTTGTTGTTGCTTACTTTTTAAAATCTGTATTCGACTATTAATAGGAACCCAGGGATTTTTATATACTCAATGTGTTTAATTATATTATAGTCATCTTTTTGATGTCTGAGTTGTTCCAATTTTGACCAATGGAAGCTCCTTCAAACTGGCTGATCTGTTTTTTTTTTTTTTTTTTTTGACATGACTCTATTAGTCTTTGAACAGTGCCTTGTTTTATGAAAACAATGAGATATGCACACTTGCTTTGTATTTTCCATAACTTAGGCCTGTAACTGGTCACTTCTCCAAGAGGCTCTATTTCTTTTGAGAGGGAAATTATATTTAGAAACTACAGTCTGTGCACTGGAGATGCTCATTGCTACAGGGCTATTATTAAGCTCTTTAATTTGCTGGAGTTAGGACACATATATTAGTAAATCATTAGTTAAAATTGACAGTTCTAGTTCAAATATGTTTTCCTAGTTCAAATTTAATATTATTGTTTTAATTCAGCTACTTTTAGTTGCTTTTTTACATTAAAAATCTTAGTTCTTTTTTTTTTTTTTTGAGATGGAGTCTCGCCCTGTCGTCCAGGCTGGAGTGCAATGAATGTTGCAATCTCGGCTCACCTCAACCTCTGCCTCCCGGGTTCAAACAATTCTCCTGCCTCAGCCGCCCTAATACCTGGGATAACAGGCGCCCGCCACCACACCCAGCTAATTTTTTTGTTTTTTTTAGTAGAGACAGGGTTTCACCATGTTGGCCAGGCTGGTCTCGAGCTCCTGACCTTGTGATCCGCCCGCCTCGGCCTCCCAAAGTTCTGGGATTACAGAGACCAGCCACTGCCTCTGGCCTAAAAATCTTAGTTCTTAATTATATTAACATAATCACTGATTTGCTTTATTTTATATATAATATAGTTTCAAATAACGATACAAATATTACTTAACCATAAAACAACTGAATGATGTTCAAAGTTTTGATAGTTCTTTTTGTCCTTAGAATATATTCTATTAAGTCAGCCAGGGCAACATAATGGGAGATCCCATTTCTATTTTTAAAAATGTATTTTAATTAACTGGGTATGGTGGCATGTTCCTGCAGTGCCAGCTACTCTACTTGGGAGACCGAGGTGGGAGGATCACGTGAGCCCTGGAGTTTGAGGGTGCACTGAGCTATAATCACACCAGTGCACTCCAGCACGCCAAGGCAACAGAGCAAGACCCTGTCAAAAAAAAAAAAAAAAAGAGAGAGAGAGAGAGGTAGAGAGAGAAAGAAGAGAGAGAATAAATGTATTCCACCAAGAATATACAGTAGTATCTCTTTTTTTTTTTTTTTTTTTTTTTTTTGAGACGGAGTTTGGCCCTGTCGCCCAGGCTGGAGTGCAGTGGCGCGATCTCGGCTCACTGCAAACTCCTCCTCCCAGGTTCACGCCATTCTCCTGCCTCCGCCTCCCGAGTAGCTGGGACTACAGGTGCCCACTACGCCCGACTAATTTTTTGTATTTTTAGTAGAGACAGGGTTTCCCTATGTTAGCCAGGGTGGTCTTGATCTCCTGACCTCGTGATCCGCCCGCCTCGGCCTCCGAAAGTGCTGGGATTACTTTCAGCACAGATACTAAAGACCCAGTAGTATCTTTTAATATCACTTGGAATACTTATTTTTTCTGTGTGATTCAGTTCTATTCGTTTTAAATTTTAGAGGTTTTTTTGTCAATTTTTTATTAACATTGTATTTATACGTTTCAAAGATCAATATTCACTTCTGACTTCTATTCTCCCTTCCTCACTAAAAGTAGCCATTTTTTATTCATTTCTTGTTTATCCTTCCAATGTAGCTTTTTTTTCCCCCTTTGGAGACACGGACTCACTCTGTTGCCCAAGCTGGAGTGCAGTGGCACCATCATAGCTCACGACAGCCTCGAACTCCTAGGCTCAAGTGATCCTCTTGCTTCAGGGTCCTGACTAGTTAGGACTACAGGGGTGTACCACCATAACTGGCCAATTTTTTAATTTTCATGTAGAGACAGAGTCTTGCTGTGTTGGCCAGGCTGGTGTTAAATTCCTGACCTCAAGTGATCCTTCCACTTCATCCTCCCAAAGTGTGGGGATTATAGGCACAAGCCACCATATCTGACCCAATCCACCTTTTTCAAAAAATATTTATCTTTCCTTTTTCTTACCCCAAAAGCAGTACATAGTTAAATCATTCTATTGTACTGTGAATTTTCCACTCTAGCCTAGAGATTCCTCCACATTAGTTCAAAGAGATCTTTCTCATTCCTTTTTGTTAGACTTTTTCCTTTAATTGATACATGATATTTTACATATTTTATTTATGAGGTACATGTGAGTGTCTGTTACATGCATACAATGAGAGTAATGATCAAGTCAGGTATTTGGGGTATCCTTCACCTTGAGTATGTATCATTTCTATGTGTTGGCAATATCTCAAGTCCTCTCTTCTAGCTACTTTGAAATATACTATATATATATTGTTGCTGACTACGGTCACCCCAGTCTGCTATCAAACATTGGAACGTATTTTTTCTATCTCCTCATTCTTTTTAACAGCTTTGCATTAATTACTCCATTGTGCAAATGTACTATAATTTTTTCAACTATTGTACTCTTACTAGCATGTTTCCAATAATTTTCAGTTGTTACAAATAATGACATATCATTTTTAAAAGGCAGATTACTATATAACAAAGATACATAATTCACTTTGGGAGGCCAAGGAGGACGGATCACAAGGTCAGGGGTTCAAGACCAGCCTATCCAATATGGGGAAATCCTGTCTCTACTAAAAATACAAAAATTAGCTGGGTGCAGTGGTGGATGCCTGTAATCCCAGCTACTCGGTAGGCTGAGGCAGGAGAATCACAGGAAGCGGAGGTTGCAGTGAGCTGAGATGGCACCACTGCATTCCAGCCTGGACAACAGAGCGAGACTCTGTGTCAAAAACAAAACAAAACAAAAAGATACATATTTAAGTTTGGCATTTCCTTACATGTATTAAAATATGTTTTAACAGAAAAATATTACTTCTATTGATTTGTTTTTGGTTAGGTTATTAACACTCTCCTAAACACTTGGGTTTCATGCAACAGTTTAGGAAATACCAGGTGTGCTTCTTAGTGAATGTGGAGATACTGGATTCGACAAATATCAATTGGTTAGACTAGTGTTTGGCACATTGGAAGTGCTCAATAAATGAAAGATAACAGTATTAACAAAACAATACTTGTTAATATCGGAAGAACAAATTTTAATTTATTTTTCTTTATGTGGACATGTCATCAAGGAATTTGAGAGCAGGGTGACTACATTTTGTTTTAGTCAGCTGAGGCTTTAAATATTTATTGAGTAACCACCATGTTCCAGGCATTACAGTAAGAACTTGTACCTGAAGCACATCCATATATTGAAGGCCTGAGGAAAGGAATAAAGGGCAACTGGGAATCTGACAAGGTCTCAAGAGCGGTGTTGGGAGTCTAGGAAGGAGGCAGCAGAACGTTTCCAGTGGACGGAAGTGCCGGGAGTCCGCCTTGGGAGACCTTAGGCTTATTCAGATTTGGAGGCTCCATGTGGGGTGGACGCAAACCACAAGATGGAGCCAAATTACAAGTCATAGGTAGCAACTTCCTAAACCATAAGGAGAGGAGAAGAAGTGAATCCGCTCCTCTGCATGCATGATCACTTGTCTGGAAGCTTTTCTGAGGTCAGAGAAGAAAGGAAAGCCTGAGAAGTGGGACATCATTCATTGAAAGGCATCTGTTTGTAGAGATAAATAGGGTAACATGATAGGAAGAGACTGGAGATAGGTGGTTTATTTAGCAAAGTTGGTCAATGAAGCTTCTCTGAATTGATACCACATGAGTTGTGAATGGGTGACGAATTGGAGGCATTAATGTTAACATCTTGGGCAGGAGGATTCTGGGGAAAGATAGTGTGGCTGTTGCTTAATGAAAGAAGGATGAGTGGAGGGAAGTAAAGATGAGGACACATGCAGTGCCAGATCATATAGGGTCTTGTTGGCCAGCAAGGAATTTAGACTAAGCAAGAAAGAAAGTCTGAACTAGGGGAGTGCTTCGACTGATCCAGGATGGAGAAGAAAATCTCTTCAGTAATTCCAACCCCAGTCATTCTTCAAGCTCACCTCATTCCCTGCAGCTTGTTGCTGCTGAAGCCTCAGAAGAAGTTTGTTACCAAAGCTGGGAATACCTCCTCCTACACATTTCCTAGTAATGCTGATGTCTGACCCTGTTCATCCAGCCTCATGTCTCACAAGCTGGTCTCCATTCGCTGCTGAGTAGGACAGTGCAGTGGAAAGAACACGGGCTCTAGCATTACACAGACCTTCCAGCCACCTCCTAGCTGTTTGACCTTGGGCAAGTCAAGTAATTTGAATCCTAGTTCCTTCTCTATAAAATGAAATCATTATACTTAACTTACAGATTGGTCATAAGGAAGAAATAAAATAATTCATGTATGGCAGAATGATGCTTTTCTTTTTTCTTTGTATTTAGGTTTGTCACACAAGACAATAGCACATGTCACCTCCAAGGCCCTTCCTCTTGTGGCTTTGGATTTCCCAAAACCTGAAGCTCACTTGACATGATGCCAGGTGTCCCAGACACTGTGCCAGAGAGAGAGAGAGGGGAATGCCTTTGACAGGCAAAGGGGGAAGGTTCTCCTAAACTGAGGAAGGCACAGTGGCCTGTGGGTCTGAAAGAGCCCTGCTTCTTCGCGGCAGCCAAGGCCGGTGGGGAGGCCTCCCAGGGAGGGGGAAGTTGGCCGTGTGGTGTGTCTTTGCAGTCCTGCTCCCAGGCACTGGGGATCACTCCTCACTAAAGATTCCCCTGCCCCAAGCCTGGTGCAGAAGCAGCAGAGCTGCCACTTGAAAAGACCATACAGGTTAAGCCCTGGGCATGCTTGGAGTAAACAGTCCGGACAGATGCAGGGAGACAACAGGGGCTTCTCCAAGGCCTCAGCACTGTGTCAGGGCGCAGACCCTTGGAACAACTGTAAGAGACCAGAAGCCCCAATAATGACAGATTGAATTTAAAACCAGCCTTGTGGCAGGGGTTTTGAATCAGATTTAAGATTTTTTAAACAGCAGGTTTTGAATCAGATTTTCGATTATTTAAAGACGTTTACTATTTTTTGCATTCTGCGCACTATCTTATTAATCTTTTGGACCAAGATTCAAATCCACTACACGTGAAAAGCATTAAGGCTGGGCACATTGCATGTGTTGGGTAAACAGTAGCCAATGTTATTAAAACCAGCTGCAGACAGTCAGACCAGGCTGGATTTGAAGCAAACAAAATTGAATTAAATAGAATTCTACAGTGTTTCAATGCCCATTATGTTCTGGGTGTTGGAACTGTAAGACACAGACTTCTCTTGCTTTAGAGGAGCAGTTAGTGGCAAAGGCAAATTCATACACAGTCAACTGACAAAGGGCGGAATGTGGTAGTACTGAAGGGAGATGGTGGCCAGCATATTGGGGGCTGGGATTGGAAATGCTTCACAGAAGATGTGACATTTAATCTGGACCCTGGAAGGACAGGTAGAATTTTGATTGGTTGGTGGAGGAAGGCAGGTCCAGCACAGATAATAGTTTGTGCAAAGGCAGGGAGGAGTAAACATGCAACAACAATTTTCTGTGACTTAGGCATTGACCATTTTCAGGAGGCGCTATTATAAATATGGTTAAAATAGCCCAGGCTTGGTGGCTCATGCCTGTAATCCCAGCACTTTGGGAGGCCAAGGCAGGTGGATCACCTGAGGTCAGAAGTTTGAGACCAGCCTGGCCAACATGGTGAAACCCCATCTCTACTAAAAATAAAAAAAAATTAGCCAGGCGTGGTGGCGGGTGCCTGTAATTCCAGCTACTCAGGAGAGTGAGGCAGGAGAATTGCTTGAATCTGGGAGACAGAGGTTGCAGTGAGCTAAGATTACACCACTGCACTCCAGCTTGGGTAACAGAGCGAGACTCTATCTCAAAAAAAAGAAAAGAAAAGAAATATGGTTAAAACAGTACACTGCGGACAGTTTGAGAAGGATCTTCACCTTGTAGGTTATGGCGCACCTATAAGAATTTAAAGGAGGAAAGGGAAAAGCAGAAATCCTATAAGCTTCCAGAAAGGAAAAAACAACAATGATTACATACAAAGTTTCATGACACAATATCTGTTGGCTTATCAACAATAACACAGGAAGCTAAGGGATTATAGAGAAATGCCTTAACAATTCTGATGGAAATGATTTCCAATCTTGAATTTTATACCCATGCAAGCTATAATTCAAGTTTGAGAGTACAATAAATACATTTTCGGACATACGAAGCATAAAAAGTTTTCCTCATATGCACTGTTTCGCAGGAAGTGGAAAGATGAGGTGCCTCATTAAAATAAGGCAGACCACAAAGGGGCAATGACTGGATACAAGAAACAGAAGATCCAACTCGGAGGACAGGTAAATCCTGATGCGGATGGCGAAGGGTGATCTCAGAGTGAACGCTGTATCATCAAGGGCAAAGAGTTAAGACTGGAGCCGACAGAAGATTCTGGGAGAGTTACATCTGATGGTAAAATTGACAGAATACCTGACGTGTTTGATTGTACTGCAAGGAATTTTGTGATTCATTAATAATAAGGACAAATACAGCCACACAAAGGAAAACAGGACAATTACACACTCCAGAGAAAACAAAGTCATCTAGAAAAGGAAGAGCAAGCATGGTTTGCTCTATGGTTTGCCATTACATGGTCATACTGATATAAACATAGTAAGCATAGTAATTTTTACTATGTTGTAAAAATTACAATATACTCATATTAAAATAAGGGGCATGGGAAGGGTGCATGATGGTCTTTGAGGATGAAAAAAATCTAAATCCCCCTCTCCCACAGCAAGAGGTAAAGAGATAAAGCCTAAAGCTGAAAAATCTAGATGTAGCAACACAAACATGTTATTTAGAGATGGGAGGTTAATACCAACAGAACACATTAAAACAATTGAAAGTTATTTTCTGTGAGGCTGAGGATATGGTGGCAGAGGGGGCTGGAGACTGGTATTTCTGTAACAAATCTTGTAAAAAAATATTTGACTCTAAACTATGCATATAACATAATTTGGTTAAAAATTAAAAACGAAAGAGAGTGGATGGGAAGAGGGGATCTGGAGGCAGTCCATGCAGACACTCTCAGAGGGTGTGACCAGGAGGAGCTTGGGTGGAAGGGAGAATGGGTCAAGGACAGACAGAGGACTTGATGTTCTCATTATTTGGAGAGATGACGTGCTTATGATCTGTAGGGGGACCCTGCAAAAAGAGAGAGTTTGGATACAAAGGACAGGAGACTACCGGATGTCTGTTCTAAAACAGAGTGAAACATCAGGAATGCAGGAGCACAATTTGTTTTTTAAAATAAAACACTACGTACCTTGAGACTAGAAACACATGTGAGTATACACGCAGACGCATAAATCTAAAGGCTCTGGAATTATTCCTAGAAGTTCCAGTGACTTCAGGGTAGTATATGCAACAGTGAAAAAAAAAAAAAAAAACCACACATTTCTTTGGTCAAAAGAACACAATTTTAATGACTTTATTAAGCCTTAGGATGGAGATGAGAGAAACACCTTCCCAATGATGCATCAAGTTAACTGCTAAGCAAAAGATCAGCAGAGATCAGAGATTGTTGGGAACACACGTATCTTGTGGTGTCTTCTGAGAACCAACTTATTCCTCTTTCTCTGACAAGAACTTGACCCCTTGTCCCGGGGCTGGGTGCTTGGCAGCCACATTTTTGTGGGATCTTGTCTCCTGTTCTAACTACACAGGGCTGGGATGGACACCTGCTCCACGTTTGGCCGGTCATTTATTTTTCCAGTAATTTAAAGCTGTGACTGGGAGACACAGCCTTTGTGGGTTGTGAGGGCTGAGATGATATAAACTCAGGAGCTTTCGGGTGGACATGTTCACTGAAAAGGACTGTCAGTCCACAGAGAGAGAACACCGCTAACATGCAGGGGGGTCTAGAGAACACAGACCGTGTGGATCCGAGAGGGTTGGAGGGGCAGCTCTAGCTTCTCTGGGCTTTTCGGATCCCAGTTCTGTTCCTGGGAGGCCTGGCTAGAATCTACCCTTGGGCCCTGCACTCCTCCCCACAGCTATATTGCAAACATCCTATACTTTGCATGTGATCACACAGAAGAGGGTTTCTGTTACTGGCACACAAAAAGTTTGCCTGAGATGATTCTTCTCCACGTCCGTGTCTTCTAGTCATTGATTTCAGCTTATTCTCTCTTAAGAAGCCCACTGAGTCCCCATAATCTCTCGGTTTCTTTCTTTTCCAGGACCAACTGCTCACAGTTCAAACCCTCATTTTGTCCCTATTTACTTGTACCTTGATTGGCTTTGATGCCCTAACAGACCCAGGTTCTTCAGAAAGCCTTCCTGGTCCACCTCAGACCTTAGGGATCCCCCTTTCCCATGACCCCCCATGGCACCTGATTATGTCACTGTGTCCCAGTGACCAGACCGCAGCCTAGGTCCAGGATGGCTGCATCAGAGTCATCCAGAGCCTGTTAAAAAATGACAGCTTCAGCCAGGCGCGGTGGCTCATGCCTGTAATTCCAGCACTTTGGGAGGTCAAGGAGGGTGGATCACGAGGTCAGGAGATGGAGACCATCCTGGCCAACATGGTGAAACCCCGTCTCTACTTAAAATACAAAAATTAGCTGGGCATGGTGGTGCGCACCTGTAGTCCCAGTTACTCAGGAGGCTGAGGCAGGAGAATTGCTTCAACTCGGGAGGCTGAGGTTGCCGTGAGCCAAGATCATGCCATGGCACTCCAGCCTGGTGACAGAACGAGACCTTGTCTCAAAAAAGACAGCCTCCCTGTTGCTGCCCCTTGCACCCCCGAGATTCTAATTCAGTAGGTCTGGGTGATGCCTGTTATTTTTATATTTTATTTATTTATTTAGAGACAGGGTCTCACTGTGTCACCTAGGCTGGAGTGCAGTGGTGTGATCTTGGCTCACTGCAGTCTTGAACTCCTGGGCTCAAGCACTCCTCCAGCCTCAGCCTCCCGAGTGACTGGGAATACAGGTGCGAGCCACCATGCCTGGTTAATTTTTAAATCTTTCTTTTTAGAGATGGGGTCTCTCTGTGTAGCCCAGGATGGTTTCCAACTCCTGACCTCAAGTGATCCTATCCCCTTGGCCTCCCAAAGTCCTGGGATTACAGGAGTGAGCCACTGCACCAGGCCAATGCCTGTACTTTTAAAAGGATCCCAAGCAGTTCTTATGTGCATTCTGGTTTGAAAACCGTAATCTGTACTGCTCATTTTGGTCTTGACATAAACTACGTGGTATGGTGACTTATCTCTTTGTATGTTTTAAATTTTGTTCACAGAAAAGTAGACTAAAATCTTCTAGGCCACATATTTAGAGAGTGTCTAGGTGGACTGCCCCCCCTTACCAGATACCTTGCACACCGACTGTACCACCTCCTACCTGACATGATTGACCCCACTGAGGGAAGTGGCCACCTTATCCAAGCCTTGGGCCTCTCTTTGTCATGCATGGGACTCTAGGGAAAGTAGAAAAAGGAGATGACATCATGGCAGGATACCAATGGTCTCTTCATACAGAGTAAACCCAGGCAGAAGTGGAGTCCCCATGAGCCTGTCCTGTCCCAGTGCTGAGGGAGTTGTTAGCTGAGGGGGTCGTGAGGAACAGGATAATCTGCATCCCTTTCAGGGCAAAACTGAACTCAGGAGGCAAATTTCATCAGGTCCATGTGAAACGGCTCATTCACAAAGTAACACACAATGGGACAAATGGAGCAAGACACACCCGTGCGGGCCCCAGGACTGCTGCCAATCCCCAGCACCACATGCCTCAACCCGGGGAGAACTGGCCAAGGCCTAAAAAGGACACAGTGCAAACACCACCAAAGCATTTGGTGCTGCCAGCCAGAGCTTTGGGTAGAGCAAGAATGTGTGTGTGTGTTGAAAGGGAAGGGAAGCTAGTAGGTGTCCCACAAACCCTGCCATGAGTACTGGGGCCAAAAAAGAGGGGACCTGTAGGACAGAGGTTGATCCCACTCAAGGTCAGCACAGCAGGATGCACTTAAAGCGCACTGAGCACGCAAGAGCTGTCACAAATCCACGAGGATCTGCAGGGTGTCTCCCACAAGTCATTTCTCTCAGAAGGATCGTTACCTAAAGTAGCAGAAACCACACAATCGACATTGCTCAATTTCAATATGCTAGGATCCTATCTCTGAGTGCCCACCTCCCCCCAAAACCTCACTCTCTCACCCCACCTCTGCTTCTTTCTTCCATGTCCATTTCTTTCCTGACCTCTTTCCCCAAGACAGAATCTCTGATTCTCCGCCCATGTCCTGTTCAGAGTCATCCACTTTCCTCCCCCCCCACCCAAGACTCCCGGGGCCTCTGCACCTGGGGGCACTGGACACATATGTGCCCATGATGATGAGGATGGTGCCCACGAGGAAGCCCACCAGGCCGATGGCCAGGCCCAGGGCACAGACCAGGGTCTCCATGGCATCTGGTGGTGGAATAGGCACCTGGAGCTCTGGGAGAGAAAGGAAGGAATTGGTGGTATAGGGAAGGATTCTAGAGTAAAGGAAACCTGGGGCCAGGAGGGTGCGTGGGGAGGGGGCTCCGTACCCCAATGCCTGAGGAGTGGCGCATCCAGGCCCCAGTGCTCCACCTGGCAGTCATAGACGTCTGCGGCCGAGGGCACGAAGGGCAGGTAGTGGAACTTGCGGAACAAATGGTCAGGCTGGGAATAGAAGCTGGTCTGGGCCACTCCCTCAGTGACAGCTTGGCCATTGCGCAGCCAGGTGATATTGATCACAGGCGGGAAGATGTTGTTCACGACGCAGATGAGGATGTTGGGCTGGCCCAGCTCCACCCGAGACTTGGGGAACACGGTCACCCGTGGAGGCACTAGGAGGAATGGGGCCTGAGTTCACAGGCTCATCCCTCTTCCCAGGGCCTTACTAGGACTGGGATTAAGGGACGTTCCCCCTTCGTAGCCATCTGTGGGCAGGGGATGCTCTGGGATGGTATCCACTGGAGCAGGAGAGGAGGGAAACAGAGGGAGAGGAGACTGGGGAGGGAGTGGGATGCCAGGAGGTCCTATATCTGACTGGTCCCTGGGCGGGAGTCCAGGTGAGAGGTGTCATTCCTCAAGGAGAGGGGTGCCAACGGGGTCTAGGAAGACCTGGAGCCTCCTGGGAAAGAAAGGGACAGGGCATGACAGGCACGGGCACTGAGAGTGCGCCCCAGAGTGATGGAGGCCTAGGAACTGGGAGGAAGTTTCTCTGACCTTCCCGCCTGACTGGGTGGGCAGAGGGAGGGCTGGTACCGTTGATGGCTCTGGTGCGGTTGGAGCGCTCCACCAGGACATCCAGATGGGCTTTGATCGCGGCGATGCCGGCCAGCCCACCCTGTGGGTCAAAGCGGGCAAAGTCGCCAAACTCAGGCAGACGCCACACAGCCTCGCTTTTCTTCAGGTCCACAGAGAACAGCTGTTCCCCATCAAATTCATGGGTGAACTGGCCTGAGGCACCGTAAGACTGGTAGAAGGCGGGTCCGTAGGAGCCCATGTGGTCAGCTGTATTTGGTGAGTTCAGGGTCAAGGAGAGAGAAGAAAATGTGTCTGTCTCATCCACAATATGTGATTGTTGAGTCCCTGAGCCTGGGCCCCGTCCTGGGTTCTGTGGGGGGACACAGTCCTGTTCTGACACTGGGCTGGCCCTGGGAGAGGGGAAGGGAGAGGACGGGAAGAAAGAGGCTCGTCCCAGCACACTGCAGCCGGCACAGAGACAGTGCAGTCTGGCCTATCAGGATGGGAAGAGGAGGGGCTGCCTAAAATCATGCTTGGGGTTCCAGAATTTAAATCTTGGCTGTGGTCGTCTGCCCTGTCTGTGTTGTCAGGCCCTGTGTTGTGAGCTGGTGGGACTGTGCGGGTGGGATGAGGGGGAATTATTAAGGACAGGAGAGTAGTGGAGCTCGGCACAGAGATGCAGTGCAGGTGGGTGTAAGGGGAAACAGGCCACGGCTGGCAGGGGTAAGAATTAAGGTTAGTGACCCAGAGACCAAGGGGATAAGAAGAGGCAACTCAAGGCATTGCAAAGAGCACTGGATGAGGAGTCAGAAGTCAAAGTTCATGTCCCAACTCCTCCATCTCAGAGCATTATGACTGAGTGTGTCTCTTCCATAACTGTTGTCTAGTTTTCCGGAAGTTAGGGATTAAGTTCTAATACTTGCAGAATTCTATGAAGTTGTTTGAACAACAGTTACTGAGGAACTAGCATGCACCCAGCACAATGGCGGGCCAGGGAAATAAAAGAAATAAAGATGAACCAGCTGTAGACCCGCAAACCAGCTCATGTCTCCCGATAGACAGACAGGTAAACAGTTAACTACTGGCATGGGCATAAATACTGCAACAGAACTGGACTTGATGGGCCACACTCCAGGCCAGGGGTAGCAGAGAAATCAGGGTGCTTGCTGGCACCTGTTGGGTGGAGGTTTGGGTCTCAGGAAGGAGGAAGGAATCAGGAGAAATCTGAACGTCAGCAAAGGCTGAATGGGGCACCTGCGCAGCTGACCGAGCTGCACCTTCATTTAGGTCCAGAGTGGATGTGACAGAGGTGAGGGGGATTGGGTGTCTCTTGGTGAAGGAAGTTGCTCATAAACCAGAGAGGGAGAGGAACAAGCATCCTCCATGTCATCTCCTCATGTAACCCAACTCCGTAAATCTCTGCTCCCCGCCGCACCCGCCTCGCCCTCGCACTCACCCTTGGTGGCACCTGCCTCCTGCGGGCTCAGGAGGGTCATCAGGCTGTGGAACCCCAGGATCAGCCCTGCTCTGAGGGCCATTACACTCTGGTGCTTTAATCAAATCAGTCTCAGTCCCTGTGGGGAGTACAGGAACCAGGCGGAGGTGAAGACGAAGAAAACAGATTCGAGGATGGGGGCGACCCCTGTTGTCTTCAGCCAATCACAGAAATTCTCTGAGTGAATGTAACTGTTGCTGGGTGAAGAGGGAAAGAGCCGGGGTGAGAAGGTAGAAGGATTCACCAGGCCAACAGGAGAAGCCAAAGGAAGATTTGGAGGACGGGAGGGGCTTGCACCAACTGTTACCACGTCCTCCAAGAAGGGACTCCCTCCCTGAAGGGAGAGAAAAGCCGTCAGGGCGCCGCGCAGCTGAGCTCCAACAAATCCTCTCTCTATGTCGATCTGCGATGCAGGGAATCCTACTTTCCCAAGAAGTTTCTGTGGACAAATTTTGAGTTAGAAAGTAAAATAAACTTTACCAATAATCTTTAAAAGGAAAACATTGGCTGCAAAATGGAATAAAAACCTCTTAAAACTTTAAATCACTTTCAAAAATGTTATTTTTCTTTTATTATTATTAAATTTCATTGTGTAAGAAAAAACGTGTAATTGTTGGAGATGTTTGGTCTAAAGCAGAGTGTAAGGAGTTTCCGTGGACTCCCTGAGGAGGGCAGAGGTGCTGGTCCTCTCTGTCTGTCCCTCCAGGACCCGGGCACCTCCTCCAGGCTGCCACAGGCTGGAGGACGCATCACCCTTGTCTTTGGCTTCTGGTTGGGCTCGGCTAATAAGAGGCATTGGGAGAATTTAGTCCAGTATATATATATATATATATATATATATATATATATATATATATATATATATATGTAAAGCTAACATCTGAGTAAAGATAAATCTAACCAAATTAGGACATGTGTCAAAGACCATGAAATCAATGAGTTTCAACTTGGAAGGAGCTAGGAAATCATCTGGGTCTCTAGTTCCAAATGAGAATCACCTGGGGAGTTTGTTATACTACATGTTCCTGGGTTTCCTCGTGACCTCATGGGTTAGATTAGCCTTTCCAAGGCAGGGACAGGGAACCTCTGTTTTCAGCATGCTCCCTAGGTGGTTCTCAGGTAGCCTGTGGACTGGTAAATCCTGCTCCAATGCTCTTTCCTCAATGAATAAGAAGGGATGCCTACTCTGAGTGCGGCAGACACAGCTTCTGACTTCAAATTAATCAAATTACAACTAGTAATTGATTTGTGTGGCATAGTTTATAAGAAGCCCTAATCTTAGTTTTTTTGTTTCCATCCCGCAGTGTCTAGCATAATGCCTAGCACATTATAGGTGCCTAGGAGGTATCTGTGCATGAATGAACAGTGTCTTCACTGCTTTGATCCTGCCCTGGTTAGGACCCTCACCACCTTCATCTCTCCCCAAGTGAGGTGGGAGCTGGAACCACGAGATAATAGATGGGAAAGCCATGAAGAACTCATGATAAAGAATGTTGCTTCTTTGTTTAATAACAATCGAGTATTTGGTGTTTTTTATTTCATAACATACATAGATTTTTTAAAAGCATGTTTTTTGTTATTAACTTAAAACTTAATTACGTGATAATCCTTTATGGCTTGGAGTGTGGTCAACTTCTGTAAATATTTCACATTGGCTCTAATAAATTTGATGCAGAATTTTATACATGTACAAGTCTATTGGATCAAGCATGTGGATTTTGTCATTCTAACTTATTGTGGGTTTCTTTATTTTTTGGACTGAACGATACATAACGAAGAGTAGTGCATTTATTTATTTATTTATTTTTTAGAGACAGGGTCTTGCTCTGTTGCTCAGGCTGGAGGGCAGTGGAGTAATCATAGCTCACTGCAGCCTCAAATACATGGGCTCAAGCGATCCTCCTGCTTCAGCCTCCTGGAGTAGCTGGGACTACAGGCATGTACCACCACTCCTGGCATATGAATGGTATATTTAGATCTCTAACTATGACTGTAGGCTTTTCAACTTGTTTCTAATTTTTAAATCTTTTGCCCTCTATGCTTTTAGGTTATTAGGTGCTTACTCTTGGGAATTATGATAATCTTTTCCCAATTTGTCCTGACAATCTTTCTGCATTTATTGTGAATATTGATGCACTTGGACTTGTTTCTACTACCTTATTTATTTCAATATTTCTATTTTTTTAAGTTTTCTTTTTTCTTTCTTTCTTTTTTTCTTTCTTTCTTTTTTTTTTTTTTTGTTTGTTTGTTTGTTTGATTTTTTGGAGACAGACTCTCGCTCTGTTGCTCAGGCTAGAGTGCAGTTGCTCAATCTTGGCTCACTGCAACCTCTGCCTCCCGGGTTCAAGCAATTCTCCTGCCTCAGCCTCCCAAGTAGCTGGGACTACAGGTGCACGTCACCATGCCTGGCTAATTTTTTTTCTTTTTTGTATTTTAGTAAAGATGGGGTTTCACTGTGTTGCCTAGGCTGGTCTCGAACTCCTGAGCTCAGGCGATCCGCCCACCTCAGCCTCTCAGAATGCTAGGATTATAGGCATGAGCCACCATGCCTGGCCAAGTTTTCTTTTTTAGTCTTCATTGCCCTTGTGTGTGTGTGTGTGTGTGTGTGTGTGTGTGTGTTACTGATATCTTCCCCAGCTTCCCTCTGACTGGATAAGAACTTTAGCATGCTTTCAAATTTATTCACATATTTTCTCCTTCACCAAAGTATTTGGTCAACATTACTTCTCATATCTTTTGGCACCTTCTAGAATGCTTTCTCTGACTAGAATTCTTCCAAAACGTGTCAAATGTGGGAATTTGCATAGCAAACCTTCTGAAACCTTGTATGCTTGATATATTTGTTTTATTATACAAGCACTTTTGAAAAAAGTTACACTGTGTAATAAATTCTGTTGGAAGTTTTTTTCCCTTTAATATTCTAAATAAGATCATTCCGATTTATTTTTCACATCCAATGTCACAGTTAAAAAAATCCCATGTCAGTCTTTCATGCTGGAATCTTTTAGAATTTTCTCATTGTCTTTGATATTTTTAAATTTTGCTAGTGTGTCTAGAGTGGGTTTTTCCTTCTCTCTGTAAGACATTATGGATCTTCTCTATCTTTTAAGTCCAGGAATTCATCTTTTTTATTCCTTTAACTATTTTTCTCCTCTATTTTTTTGGTCTTTGTGAAACTCATATAATGTATATTTGGACAATTCTCTCCTCCTTTTTTCCTTGACTTTTCTATTGATAACTTCCCAATTCTTCCCTCTCTTGTTCTGAGCTAGCTTCTCAGTGTAGTCCTCCAACTTTCTGTTTTGTTTTTCAGTTGCATCTCTCCCACTATTTATCCCATTAATGTGGCTTTTGCTTTTATTATTATTATTATTTTTTACACCTAGAACTTTTAGGTGTTTTTCCTATATTTTCTTTTTTTTTTTTTTTTTTCATATTATAGTAGCTTTTTACTTTTAAAGTGCACTTTTAATTCTCACTGTAAATGACTGGTCTATATTTTCTACTAATTCTTTCAAGGACATCGATGGTCCTGTTTGCTGTTTTTCTTTTGAGGTGGCAGCACTCCCTAAAGGTCTTATTATTTTGGCCCATTAGTGACTATCTGTGTTAGTGTCATGTGTGTAAAGAGAAAGAAGGGCCAGCTGGAGTCCTAGTCCAGCACAAAACCACAGTCACTACCCTTTGGGTGTCACTTCAGGTCAGGGCTTCAGGGTGGGAGCACTAGGAGACATAGGGAGCACTGCTAGCTGGGATGGTGGAGGAGGCAATGACTAGGGCAGTCCCCAGCTCCTCCCACTCCAGCAGGATTTCAGCTTGGATTTTCTCACCCACCCCTCAACAGCTGGACAGGCAATCAGGATCTTGCCATCGTTTTTCACAGCAGGGAGCAGACAGTGATTGCTCAAGGCCAACACCGGGGAGGCAAGAGCAGAAGCTTCCAGGAACCTTCTCATAGCCACAGCCAGCAAGCAACCCAGTTCAAAACACCTTTCAGTCTCACCAGGGCTAACTCATTATTGGTTTTCTTGGAATGTATATGTATGGCCCACATTCCCTCCTAGATGGAAAGGGCCTGTAAGAAGGGATCATGGTTTATTGAATCTTGGTTACACAATCTTCCTTTCCCCCCTAAATGCTAGCACATTATTAAATAAATAAGCCAATGATAACAAATAAAAGTAAATAAAGTGGATAACACTGGCTCCAGGGAGAGGTACTGTTATTGGGATTAGAGTCTAATAATGGGGCAAACATAGGTTCAACAAAAACGTACTAAAATGTCCTTTAAAAATGACACAAGACTGGGTGCGGTGGCTCACATCTGTAATCCCAGCACTTTGGGAGTCGAGGCGGGCGGATCACGAGGTCAGGAGATTGAGACCATCCTGGCTCACACGGTGAAACCCCATCTCTCCTAAAAGTACAAACAATTAGCTTGTATTTGGTGTGGTGGTGGGCGCCTGTACTTCTGGCTACTCGGGAGGCTGAGGCAAGAAAATGGCGACAACCTGGGAGGCGGAGCTTGCAGAGAGCCAAGATCGCGCCACTGCACTCCAGCCTGGGCAACAGAGCGAGACTCCATCTCAAAAAAGAAGAAGAAAAAAAAAACCGACAGAAATCCAGTTGTTCTAAATTGTCTAAAATGCTGACTTTGAGGTAAAGTTGTATCTGTCATGTTCTCTGAAGCATGACAAGTTCAGGTAGGTGTTGGGGGATATTCTTCACTAAATACATGTTTATAGGGCACCTGATGTGACTTGGGCACTGTGTCCTGCTCTGGGAGCACAGAAGAGCAGGACACGATCCCCTTCCTCAAGGACTGTGCTGTCCTGTGCAGTAGCTGCCAACCACCTGTAGTTATTAAGCAGAAAACGTACTCTAAGTATAAAATGCCCTGGAATTTGAAGACTTGATTAAATATATATACATAATCTCAGTAATTTTTATATTAATTAATGTTCAATTGACAATTTTTTTGTATATTTGCCGTTTAAAATATGTATTACATTAATCTCACCTGTTTCTTATTGCTTTTTAAATGTAGCTACTAGAAAATTTGAAATTGAATTAAGAGGCTCCCACTATATTTTTACTGGACAGCGCTGCTCTGGTTGCTCTTGGTTGGCTACCAGTTGGCCACTGGCTCCTTTTCTGAGATTTTTCCACTTAAGCAGCCTGCTTGCCAGCGTCTTCAAGTCCTTCTGTTACTACCTAGATATTCCACCAGAGGGCGACCTTACCATTGCATTTTTCCATTCTGGACCTTAGATCTGTTTTTGTTGGTGCATCGCCTTTTTTTTTTTTTTTTTTGAGACGGAGTCTTGCTCTGTCGCCCAGGCTGGAGTGCAGTGGCAAGATCTCCGCTCACTGCAAGCTCCACCTCCTGGGTTCCCGCCGTTCTCCTGCCTCAGCCTCCCGAGTAGCTGGGACTACAGGCGCCCGCCACCACGCCTGGCTAAGTTTTTTTGTATTTTTAATACAGACGGGGTTTCACCATGTCCGCCAGGATGGTCTCGATCTCCTGACCTCGTGATCCGCCTGCCTCCGCCTCCCAAAGTGCTGGGATTACAGGCGTGAGCCACCACGCCTGGCCTGCATGGCTCTGTTTTTAATCTATTTTGCTTTAAGCACCATGCTAGGCTTTGGGAACACAATTATGGTTCCTGCCATCAAGAATGGCTGTCTTGGAAATCTGTACACAGGAACTAAATATGTTGTGGAAAAAGGAGAAAGTCCATTATATTAATGTGCAGTATAAATGTTCATGTGGTCTGCAACTTTCTGGGGCAATCCTTTCCCTAGTAATTAAGTAGTTTTAAGTGCCTGTATAACTGCAGGAATTCAAGTGGCTCAGTGCTGTCACCAGAATGTCTGATAATTCCTGGACAGAGAAGTGATGCAAATGTGTGCTTACATATGGAGTTGATGTCATCTCCTGCACCAGCCTCCTGCCCTGGGCAGACTGTTGTGGTCATTTGGGGGAGCTCCCTAGCACAGCAGATTTCTCGTCAGCCATCACTTTTCAAACTCTGGACTTCTGTCCTTTGGCTGGGAACTGCTCACTTCCCTTAGAACTTTCCCCTCCCGTCTCCTGACTTCTCTAGATCCCAGAGCTCCAAGCTCTACCTCCTGGAAAATTCTAAGCTAAAATCACTCTTCCTTTGTATCTACAGATAGTTTGAAATTTATACGTTAAAACTTATTTGTGAAAAGAAAAGTAACTTTAAAAATATATAACTGGTCTCATTACACTGTGGAGAAACAATTCCAAATGATGGTAGGAAAACCCCAAAATTGGCCATTAAAAGGCACAGATACAGCCCTTCCGGTTTAAAAGAGGTATTTTTGAAAAACTTCAACTCTCTTTTGGGAAAGGCGGACTCTTTCATGGTTTCTTCTCCTTCCCCTCTCCCTCCCCATTTTGAGAATGACATCTTCGGGCAGAGGATGAACTTACAGAGCGTGCTGGCTGTGGGAAGCTGGGTCTAGGTGACATTTTTTTTTCTCTTTTCTGATGGTTCTCTGCCCCCAGTTCCTTGGCCTCTCCCCATCAATTGCCAACATTTCCATGGCTGGTTTAATCTATGATTGATTATCCCTGGTGAAGGCAATGGGGCTCAGCCACCTTGGCTGCTGGTAGCCCCAGCATGGCTCTGCTCCTACTCACATCCTTCAGCCTGATCCTGGGCCCGTGTGGTCTGGGCTGTGGCCCCTGGCTCCAGGCCAGTTCTACCCTCTCCATGACCATCCTGAAAACCAATTTACTGTACGTTAACTCACTAAAATCAACCCATCAACTAATCAGAAATTAATACATCAAATCATCAATTCTCCAATTTTATCAATATGCCAAAAACTTTAAAGATTTTGTCCTTTTATGTTGAATTGAATGGTTTTTACAGCTTTCGAAGACTTCTGAAAATGTTTGGTTAATTTGCTTTTCCTTTTGTTTTCATAGTACCTTATAAATAATGTTCAATTTGTCAGATGCTGGGGACACAGGAAGAAGATGGTAATGGTGACAGAGTGTTTTCCATCTTCCCAAGTGTCCCCACAAAAACAGAGAGTGCAATTGGGATAGCAAAGGATAATACCCACAGACAGTGTCTCTTTATCAGACCAGGGACATCCCTAGAAGATCCCACGAGACTCTAGGATGTGTGTGGGTAGATCCAAGCTGTAGATCCAAGGTAGATCCTGTGGGCTCTAGTGCCATGTGGAGGTAGCAGAGGGTTGAAAGGAGAGGGTTCTGGTGTTTCTAAGATCTTGGGAACACGGAAGTGGCCAGTGCGTGCGCACCTCCCGAAAGAGGTGATCTCAGTCTAGAATGAATCCTCAGCAGAGAGCTCTAAGGACCTAGACTTTTGTAAATTTAGAAACTCCCTTTTCTCTTACCAATGTCTAATTTTTAAGACTATGACTTTGATATGGCTGTCAATATTCTGTTTTGGAATATTGTTTGCTTTTGGTCTTCTGTGATAAAAATCCAAATTTTCCCCTGGGTGAATAGGCATAAGGTCACATCTAAAGAAGTGCAAAAGGAAAACATTGAGAACTCTAGTAAATTAATGTTTTTATAATAACATATATCCCCATATGCTTCACAGAAACATGTAACTTCTGTCTATACGAGCTTTGGGTATTTCATTTATAATGAAATGGCACATTAACGTGTTTTTCTAAATCAAAGGTCAGTTTCCTCCTTGAGATTAATTACATCTCCAGAATATTAAAGCAGCTTCTGACACCATGTATTTGAAACAGCAATTTCCCGTTTTTACTATAAGAAGAATAAATAAATTGTTGTGTAATACACAAAAGGGAATTCTTAATTCTGTCCTCGGTAGGAGAAGCTAGAGAGAAGATGACATTTGAACTGTGCCTTGGAGGATAAATATGAGTTTACTGATGCGGAGAAGAGGATGAGAGCCTTGCAAGGAGAGAAGACGGCCTGGGCAAAGGCACAGAGGCCTCAAAGCATATGGTAGGCAGGGGACTGCTGCGTGGCCAAGGAGATGAGGAGCTGGAGGAGACGAGGCTTAGAAAACAGGCTGGTGTCAAATTGTGAAAGCCACAGATGTCCTGCTAAAGTAATAGGGTTGTGCCTTATCTATGGTTAATGGCAAGCAGGCACAGTTTTTGTTTTGGAGCCAGGTGAAAGCAGGATTGACTTGAATTGATAGAAAGAGAAAAGAGGCAGCAAACCATTTAACTGACTAATCGATCAATTAATTAATTATCCCAGTCTCCTTGTGAAAGTTCCAAACCTTCTCACTCTCCGCTCACTCCACATTCAGTTCTACACAGCAGCAGGAATTCCTTGCCTCTTACTTCAAGAAAACTAGTCAGGCACGTCCTTCATCAGCGACATTCTGACCATTCCGAGACCCTGGCTTCTCTTTCTTCTTCTTCCTCAAGTCTCAGAGGCTGGGGCTCTTCCTGCTCCAGGCTAACCCTGACCTCCACCTGTGCCCTCAAAACCTTCACTGCTGCCTCCACCGGGAGCTTGTCTCAGCCGTCCTCCCCTCTATCTCTCTGTTAACTCTGTTCAGTCTCTTGCTACAAGACCCTTCTCCTCAGTTTAGAATTGAGGCTCAAATCTTCCTTGTCCTCAATGCTCTTCTCATCTCCCTAACTTCCACCCCATCTCTCTTCTTTACTCTTCCCAGGTTCCTTAAAGAAAATGCTACACTTCTGTGTTTCCTTTCTCCCCTCCCACGCATTTTCAGTCTCATCACAGTCTGACTTCCTTGTCCATGACCTCAATGGGACAGAAATTGATTGCTAAGGTCATCAAATCTTTATCTTGGTGGATTTCTTTGCTGCTTTCATCACAGTGGATCATTCTGCTTTCTTGACTTCTCTCTTTATTCAGATTTCAAGACATCACACTCCTCTGGTTTTCTTGGCACCATTCAGATCATTCATTCTGGAGCTTCTGCTCCTCTGGGAATCCATAAATGCAGGGTCTCTCTAGGGATCTGTCCCCAGCTAACAATGTCTCCTCGATCAAACATTCATTTGTATAGCTTCAATTCTTTTTTGTTGTTGTTGTTTTGTTTTGTTTTGAGATGGAGTCTTGCTCTGTCGCCAGGCTGAGTGCAGTGGTGCGATCTCGGCTCACTGCAACCTCCGACTCCTGGGTTCAAGTGATTCTCCTGCCTCAGCCTCCTGAGTAGTTGGGATTACAGCTGCGTGCCACCACACACCCAGCTAATTTTTGTATTTTTAGTAAAGACGAGATTTCACCATGCGGCCAGGATGGTCTCCATCTCCTGATCTGGTGATCTGCCCACCTTGGCCTCCCAAAGTGCTGGGATTACAGGCGTGAGCCACTGCGCCTGGCCTGTATAGCTTCAATTCTTAGTCATCTAATTATGTCTAACATAGTAAAGGACAACCCTTGGCGACTACCAGGTGCTTAGTAGCTGTCACATCCTTTCCTCTCCCCCGACCTTTTGAATACAGCAAGCTGGTCTTCTATTAATGGAGAGCAAAATCTAACCATTCCACCTTCTCTCTCCTTAGGACCACAGTTTTATTCTTCTAGGTATCTCTACTTTCTCTAACATTAATCCACCTCTTTTTCCGTTTCCGTACACTCACTTTCCTGCTTTGGTTGTCTTCATCTGATCAAAATGAAAAATTAAAAGATATTTGAATGTTGTTGTGTAATAGCTAATCTATTACAAAATGTTTATATTCTTAGGCATGCAGTTTTATTATGCAATCACAAATGGCTTTGTACATTTGACTTTTCTCAAAACCAAAAATCAGTTTTTAAAATTGCTTTTTACTTACGTGGTGCTTGCTTGATGAAAACAAGCAACTAGGAAAAAACCGGTCTACTTCCTCTCAAACAGTGTCTCCAACTTTGTGGCTTGCCTGGCTACCAGGCCCTTCTTGGGAAATAGTCTGCCAGACACAAATGACACTCTCAGTTCCCACTGCCCATTGGCCCATGAGGGAATGGAGAACGTTCTCTTTGGAGAAGTAGGTGTTTACCGCAGAAACAGCCTTTCGTGAGGTTGCCTCAGTACTGCTTTCACTTTCCCGTCACATGCAAAGTGGCCCAGCAAACAGCAGCCCCTCCCCGGAACTATTTCCTTCCTTTCTCAGAGCTGCATCTCCTGCTCTCTGGAAAGTTTTGTGAGGAAATGGATTGCCTCCTTTCTTGGTGAAGATTAACTCCATTACTAAGTTCTTAACCTTTTTTGTTTATACAGCTCTCATTCCAAAAGACAACCTCCTTGATGGGGCTAGAAAGTTATATGTTTGTAAATAATCAGAGACAGACCAAGGAAAAGGACAGAGCTGGCCACTGAGCCCAGAGGGCTCTGTTATCAATCCCATGGCAATTCACTGCTAGTCTTCTGCAAAAGACATGTGACCCAGAGGAGACCCTCAGACACAAGGAAAGAGCAACTCTGTAGGGGACTTAGAGGCGATCTCTTAAATTGGAGGGCCTGAATAGCTTTCCTCTCACGGTTTGCAGCTCAGTGTAAAGCCAGGCAAGCTCCCAGGAGGCCATCCAGGCTGTGAGGTCCCTAGAGAATCTCAAAGACCACGCCAAAGGGTCACTCCTGTCTCAGCAACTGAATAAGAAGCATTGTTGCCACCAAACTGGGCAAATGTGAGAAACTTAGTCCAGGAGGGAAGGGAGGACTTCGGGGCTTAGAGTTAAGCAGACCACTGCCGAGACAGGCGATAGCAAGGACAGGTAGAGTCCAAAGTGTCCTTTGAGACAGAGGCAGCATCAAGGGTGTGGTGATAATCCAAGCACGTGGTAGAATTTCAGGGGATAAACCCACAGAGAAAAACTGTATACATGGCCAGCGTGGATTAGCCTCAAAGCTAAGGGAAAGTTTGATGGGACTGAGATGTCTTCATGAAGCCAACCTGGAGTGGGACGGCCCTCATTTCCAGAGGATTTAGTAAGTACATTTTGGCAGAGAGTCAGGCTGGGACCAGCTATAAAGGCTTTGCCGATCTGACTTGACTTAGTGCCATAGGAAAGTGAAGGCAGGAAACTGATGTTAATTGATTCTGGGCCTCTTGTTTTCTGCCTCAAAACAGAGAGCTCTGGGGTTGAGGAGGGAATCATACTAGCAACCAATAAATGGTTTGAAAGATGTAAAGGGGGAAATGTGAAAACATTTTTTATAAGTCATGTCAAAGTCCAGTTTGTCTGGAGCACACCATGTTTGTAAGGCCATAGGGGGAGGTTAGGCTGAGGAAAGACTGTAGACAACTTGCAATGCCAGGCTCAGGTTGTGGGACTTTGCAGGCAGTGGAGAGACAGCGAAGGTTTTTGAGAAGGAGGTGAGATGATCATGATTGTGTTCTAGGACTATTAACCTGGCACTAGTGTAGCAAATAAATTCCATCTGAAGGTGGCAGGAAGGTTAAAGAAAAAATAAGAACAGCCTTAGCCAACTGCTTTGGAGAACAACAGGGTAAGCTCAGAAATGCCCAATTTGATACAATAATTATCACAAAAGGAGTTGCATTTGTAACATACTTTTTTTTTTTTTTTTTTTTTTTGAGACGGAGTCTCACTCTGTTGCCTGGGCTGGAGGCTGGAGGCTGGAGGCTGGGGTGCGGAGTGCAGTGGCGTGATATGGGCTCGCTGCAAGTTCCTCCTCCCGGGTTCACGCCATTCTCTTGCCTCAGCCTCCCGAGTAGCTGGGACTACAGGCGCCCGCCACCATGCCCTGCTAATTTTTTGTATTTTTAGTAGAGACGGGGTTTCACCGTGTTAGCCAGGATGGTCTCAACTTCCTGACCTCGTTATCCGCCTGCCTCGGCCTCCCAAAGTGCTAGGATTACAGGTATGAGCCACCGTGCCTGGCGGTACGTATTACTTTTAAATGTACCTTTTCATCCATCACATCATCTGGTGCCTCTCGTGTGACCTTCCAAGTCCATCCTCCTTGCTGACTCTCTCCATCCAGGCTCAGCCCCTGGGAGTGTGCCCACTGTTCCTACAGTGCCTTCCACCGCTGGTCCTGAGTTTTGGAGAAGACATAGGGAGATGACAAAGCTCTAGAAACAACAGAAACAATCTAGGGAATGGGGTGGTCACTATGAGAGGAATAAAAGATGTCCATTGTAGACAGCATATATGGTGCAAGTCTATAATCTTGGAAAAAGTCAGACTACATTAATCCTGTTCACCAAATCCTGAAACACACAACAGGGAGAGTCTTTTAAACTTTGAAGATGGTAAGTTTAACATAAGTAAAAAGGCAGATTCTCTCATACCAAGGCTAATAAACCTATGGGAATGTGTTAGTCCCAAAAGTGAAAAGTGTAAATTCTCAAAACATGTAAATATATTTTAAAAATCTACTCACACATATACAAGGGTGGCAGAAACTTGAAGGATTGCTAAGAGAGCTCAAGGATATTTATGGCTATTTAACTTATGAAGCTTCTGTGGAGGAAATCTGTCCTTCTACACTTTGTTGCTGCTGAAAGAGCTGTACCTACAGCAATATCCAGCAGGAGTGATTTTTGCCTCCAGGGGATATTTGCCAATGTCTGCAAACATTTTTGTTCTCACACTAGGAGAGGGGAGCACTATTGGTATCTGGTGGGTGTAGCCCAGGGATGATCCTGCAGTGCGTAGGACAGCACCCAGCACAACGAATTATTCAGCCCAAAATGGCAATGGTGCCAGGTTGAGAAACCCTGGCTTAGGGTCATGCTCCTGCCCCAAAGTGCAGTTGCTATTGTTTGCAAGTTTAATTATTCCAGGAGCTATACCTTTGTTAAGGACTGAATTGTATCCCTCCCCACAACTTGAAATTCCTATGTTGAGACCCTAACACCTAATGTGACTGCTTTGGAGAGAGGGCCTTTAAATAGGTAATTAAAGTGAAATGAGGTCATCCAGGTGGGGCCCTAAGCTAATGAGACTGGTGTCCTTATAAGAAGAGGAAGAGGCACCAGGGGAGCAAATGCACAGAGACCCTGTGAGGACACAGCGAGAAGGCAGTCATCTAGTCACCTCCAGGCCAGCGAGAGAGGCCTCAGAATGGAACCTACCTTGCTGACAACTTGATCTTGGACTTCCAGGCTCTGAGAAAATAAGTTTAAGTTTAAGCCACCCAGCCTGTGGTATCTTGTTATGGTGGCCCTGGCTAACTAATCCACCCTTTCTCACTTACCTTTAGCTCTTCGTTACTCAATAAGTTTCCACTGAAAACTAGATGCTGGTGCGGCTCCCCCTGCCCGATACGCACACATGGCCCATCTCAGATGGACCTACACAAGTGGTGCTGGAACCCTGAGGGCTGAGGGGACCCCGCCTCCAGGCCAGCCAGGTGCGGGGTGAGGGGGGCACCCCAGCTTCCCTGGATCACATGGGCTGCACAGGCCGGTGGATCAGGGAGAGGAAGAGCAGGGAGCTTGCAGCAACCCCTCACTGGGACGGGAGAGATGTCCCCCACTTCCTCTAGTTCACCCTCTCGATTCAAGTTTGTCAGCCCCTGCCGCCGAGATAAGGGGATGGCACCTGATAGACTTTTTAATTTAAAAGGAAGCAGACCACTTTACTATACTTCCATTTCAACTCACACACACATTCAGATTCATCACTGATAATGTCTACTTTATAAAATACTCCTTCAAAGCAGCCATTGGCCTAATCCCCAGATGATGCCATTGATCCAGGACAATAGGGAGAATAATGTCTCCTCATTACTTTCTTTTCATAGTCTTTTACTTCCTTATATAGAGGCTAGTTTCAACTGCAAAAGTAACATGGGATCCTTTCTGCATCAAACACTCCCCTTGTAACATTTATATCTGCTCTGGGACAGAAATCTGTCCTCTGGACACCAGAGTAGGAGCTTTAAGAAAGGCCAAATGTTGATACAATCCAACTGATGTAGAGTGATAAGGAAGGGAGTCAGGTAGCATAAGGAAATGGGAGGATGGGAGTTACGGAGAATTTCTGATGTAGACAATGAGCTTCTTTTCTTTTTCTTAAGGGATTTCCACAATCTTCCAATCTGTGGTATTGGGGACAGTGGTAATGACATGGAGGGAAGGGCAAGAGAGGCTTACTCCAAGAGAAAGCAGTAAAAGGTGGGCCTGTGAGGACCTGTTTAGCAGGCTTTAACATCCTATGTACATGTCCTTATCTTTTGAAGTGCTCTCCTGGTCCAGGCCCTGCTTACCATTATTCACAAATTTCAGTGTCTGAAATAATCCAGAAAGTGGCCAATCAGACATCCACAGATTAATTGATGATTTATACTTATTCTCCCTCTGTCCCCACTCTCTCTCCCTTTCTCTTCTCTCTCTCCCTGTCTCCCTCCCTTCTCTCCTTCCCCCTTTCTCCCTCTCCATCTCTCCCTCTTCATCTCTCCCTCCGCTTCCCTCCCCTCCCGTCTCCTTTCTCTCTCTTCCCACTCCAATAAAGAATGATACAGAGATGCATAACACTCCTCTGTCTCCCACCTGAAAATTTAGGGATAGGGTGGGGTCCTAAGAAGTTAGCCTTAGAATCTCTTCCTCTTACTGTGGCTTCCCTAACCCTCTGTCATAACTAATGATAAGTCTGAAAATGAACTTCCTTATCAATTCTCATTATTCTGAAAACAGACTCTAGAATCCAGCCATATTCTACTGTTTGGACCCAGTCAGGGAATTTCCAAGCATTCACAGAGAAACACAGGCTTCCGTACCTGGGTCTCCCCACCCACTGCCTCTGCACTTGGTGCCTTTGACCCTCTCTTGTTCCTCTTGCCCTTGCTACTTCTGTATAGATCACAAGCTCACTATACACAGTTTCAGTTACACACATCCGTGCAGCAGGACCTTCTCAGGGGCTTAGTCTGCCAGAAACTAGTGACGTTGCCTTTCACCCACTTTTTATTGGATAGAGAGAAATGTTACCAGAATTTCCCAGGAAAAGACCTTCTTTGAAGTCTCTACATGCATTCAGATAAATCCTTTCCCCTGATATTTTCCCTCCCTCCCCCTACTCACAGCTCTGTTCAGAAGCCTGAACATGTTATGATGGTTAGGGCCTCAAATCCAGGGGACAATCTGAGGTGGAGGTGAGCAAGGAGACAGTCTACGAAGAGGCCGTGGAAGGAGAATGTTTAAGTAGCACAGGCAAGCAAACCCTTCCCATTGTTCCAGGTGCCAAAGCAGGAATGAAAACTTGTCCCCTCTGTTGATGACTCTTTTTCTCTCCTAAAACTACACACCTGATGTTAGTCATCAGCCCTCCTCTTATTCTACACCTGCTGCTCTGGAGAACTCATCCGGGCCTGTGGCTCCCTGCAGGTCTACACTAGTAACCTCCGAATCCAGTCTCCAGCACTCCCTCCTGCTCCCATCCCCAGGTGGCAGTCAGGAGCCTGCACTTGCCTATCTCAACATCAACATCACCCCAACACCTATTTTGTCATGCTTTCACGGGAGAATTTTTTCTCCCCAGATTTCTTTCACCTTCCCTTTGCGGTTCCTGGAATAAATAATACAAAACTTGAGGTTCTTTTGTGATGCTGCATCTGTTTGGAGTTGAGAGAGAGAGAGAGAGAGAGAGACCCCCAGGAGGGAGCTGTCCCGATTCTTTTCCATCACTCGGGAGCTAGCCCTACATCTAGCCCTTAATGTAGTCTTACTGTTTGGAGCCTTATAAAAAGATCCCATGAGCAGCCCCCTGGGAATAGCATATGTCTTCGTTCTCTGAGAGGCAATGATTTTTATCTGGACCCCACACAACTTTTCTCTTTCCCAGATAGCATCACAGTAAAAGCACATGTTCATCTTCTCTCCTTAACTTCTGACATCCTTAAATCCCAGGGAAGAGGGAGACAGATTGCTGATTCTGCGTATTTGGGTAAACCAGGTTCCCGGCTAAAATCACTTAGTAAAAAATGCCAAGCATGGTCAAGGGAGAAGGGTTAGAGAGTTTAACAGAATGAAATTTGGAGACAGGTAAACTTGAAATTTAATCTTCCCTTCGCCTATTATTGTGTATTATTGTGATTTGGGGTCATATTCTTAACTATAACTACCTATTACCTCATCTTAGAATAAGGATAAATAATATCTATGTCAAAACATTGCTGTGAGCATTAGTGCTCAATAGCTGTTACTACTGTACTAACGCACGTTCTTGATTTTAAACAATAGAAAGCAACCTTGAATAATTAAGCAGAAAAGGCATTTATTGGAAAGGAACTAAATAGCTCATAGAGGATGTGACAAAGGCAGGAGTTCTTCATAGTTGATATTGTATCTCCGCGCATTGAATCAGGAGACACATGATGTCCATTTGTTCTATTATCAGTGATGCTAATTTTGACTACTTGATTTTAGTGGTAACTGACAGATTTTTTTCAACCATAAAGTTACTATTTTCATTGCTTGATTTTCATATATTAAACTTACCCTGTGATGCTAATTTTGACTACTTGATTTTAGTGGTAACTGACAGATTTTTCAGTCGTAAGTTACTATTTTCATTGTTTGATTTTCATGTATTAAACTTACCCTGTGTTCATAGAATAAACTCAACTTGGTCATTATTTTAGATAGTGTTATATTTAATTGACTAATAGATCATTTCGGAGTTTTATATCTATGTTTAAAAACGAGATGAGCCTGACTTTTGCTTTTTTGTTTTCGTTTTTGCTTCATGCTTATGAGGATTTGGCATATTGCTGCATGAGTTGAGAAACGTTCTTTTATTCCCCCATCTTTTGGAATCACTTGTGTAAGGTTAGCAAATGCCTTCATTGAATATTTAGAAGAATTCACCCAATAAGATCATCTTTGCCTACAGATTTCTCCTTGGAAAGTTTTGTAATTACCAACTCAATTTCTTTAATAGATACAGGATTATGAAATTTTTTCTATTATTTCTTGAGTTCATTTTAGTAAGTGTTGTTTTCTAGAATATGTCTATTTCATCTAACTTTTCAAATTTGCCGGCGTAAAGTTATTTATAATATTTTCTATTGTAATTTTAATGTCTATAGGATCCTTAATGACAGTACATTTTTCATTCCTGACATTGGAATTTCATGCCTTCTGTCTTGTTTTAAAATCTTCTGCAGTCTTGCTAAAATTTTATCAATATTATTAGTCTTTTCAAAGAAACAAACCTTTAGTCTTGCTGATATTTTTTATTATTATCTCCTATCAAATTATTTTCTTCTATTATGTATATAATTCCTTTACTTTTACTTTTCTTGGGTTAAATTTGGCATTCTTTTTCTAAGTATGTGATTGATTTTCAGTGTTTTTTTCCTTCCAATTAATTATATGTACTTAAGACTGCATGTAATTTTTGTCTAGACCTGACTTCGGCTTCATCTTATGTTATAATATTTTGTAATGTAAGTATAATTTGCAATATTTTCAATTTTCCTTCTTCCTTCCTTCTTTTGTTTTTCTTTCCTTTCCTTTTCTTTTCTTTCAAGACAGGGTCTCACTCTGTTGCCCTGGCTGGAGTGCAGTGGTGCTGTCATATCTCACTGCAGCCTTGGACTCCTGGGCTCAAGTGATCCTCCCACCTCAGCCTCCTAAGAAGCTAGGACTACAGGCATGCAGCACCACACCAGCTAACTTATATTTTATTTTTTGTAGAGATGGGGTCTCATCATGTTGTCCAGGCTGGTTTTGAACTTCCTAGGCTCAAGAATTCTCTTGCCTCAGCCTCCCAAAGTACTGGGATTACAGGCGTGAGCCACCACACCCAACTGATATTTTCACTTTTTATTGTCAGGGATCTGACAATAGTTAGATTTAATCTCTGATTATCTTCTTTGATCTATGGATTATTTTAATTTGTATTTCTTCATTTCTAAACTCTTCAAAATCTTCTGGTTATCTTTCTGTTGTTGATCTCTAACTCTGTTCTATTTTTGTCAAAGAACATTATAAAAGATAAAATACTTTGAAATATTGTATTCTTTTAATTTTGTTTTAGTAGTTATGTTTTTTGAGAAATTTGTCTTTTTTTTTTTTTTCTGTTTGACAGGTTGCTATGTTGTCCAGGCTGAAGTGTACTATAACCCCATACTCCTGGTTCAAGCAATCCTCCTGCCTCAGCTTCCCTGGTAGCTGGAACTACAGATGTGTGCCACCCTGCCCAGCACAAAATGTGTCCATTTTATCTAGATTATACACTTTGTTGGCATACAATTGTCCACAGTATTCCCTTATAATTGCTTTTCATTTCTGTAAGGTGATAGAAAGGTCTCATCTTTTATTCCTGATTTGAGTAATTCGATTCCTTCCTTCTTCTTTTTTTTTTTCTTACTCAGTCTAGCTAAAGTGTCCTCAGTTTTGATTATTTAAAAGCAAAAACTTAGTTTTATTGATTTTCTCTATCTTTTTCTATTTCCTAGTTCATTTATTCCCATTCTAACATTCCTTTCACTAGTTCTGGTTTGTCTTACTCTTTTCTAATTTCTTTTCTTTCTTTCTTTCTTTTTTTTTCCTTTTGAGACAGGGTTATTTTTTTGAGACGGAGTCTTGCTCTGTCACCCAGGCTAGAGTTCAGCGGCCTGATCTCCACTCACTGCAACCTCCCCATCCCGGGTTCAAACGATTCTCCTGCCTCAGCCTCCCAAGTGACTGGGATTATAGGTGCCTGACACCATGCCAGGCTAATTTTTGTATTTCTAGTAGAGACGGGGTTACATCATGTTGGCCAGGCTGGTCTCAAACTCCTGACTTCAAGTGATTCACCTGCCTTGGCCTCACAAAGTGCTGGGATTACAGTCGTGAGCCACCGCACACGGCCTCTTTTCTAATTTCTTAAAGTGGAAGATTGTTACTGATTTGTAATTTTTCTTCTTTTTAATGTAAGTATTTACAACTATAAATTTATCTTTTATCATTAAAATGTCCTTACTTTTCTCTAGTGGTAATTTTTGTATTAAAGTCTATTTTGTCTGGCATTAGTGTAGTCACTCCAGCTTTCTTTTGGTTGCTCTTCGCATAGTGTATCTTTTCCTGCCTTGTACTTTCAACCTCTTTGTAACTTTGTATCTAAGGTTTGTCTCCAGCAGAGAATATATACTTGCATCATTTTAATTTTATCCTTTCTGCTAACCTGTCTAAGTTGAAATGCGTAATGCATTTATATTTAGTGTGATTACTGTAACATATTTTTGTCTACCATTTCATTGTTTATTTTCTATTTTTCTTATATCTTTTTTTGTTCCTCTATTCCTCTATTACTGCTTTTTGTCATGTTAAACATTTTCTACTGTATCATTTTAATTCACTTATCATTTCTTTTACTCTACTTTTTTTAGTTCCTCTACTTTTTTGTCTTAGTGATTACCCTACAGATTAAAATTAGCATATTAATAATCCAGTTTGTATTAATACTGACTTAATTTCAATAGTATACAAATGCTTTATTTCTGTATAGCTCTGTTCCCTATCCCTGTGCTGTTATGTTATACAAATTATACCATTCTTTTTTTTTTTTTTTTTTTTGGGAGGAGTCTCACTCTGTCTCCCAGGCTGGAGTGCAGTGGCTCCATCTAGGCTCACTGCAAGCTCCGCCTCCCGGGTTCACATCATTCTCCTGCCTCAGCCTCCTGAGTAACTGGGACTACAGGTGCCCGCCACCACGCCTGGCTAATTTTTTCTATTTTTTAGTAGAGACGGGTATTCACCCTGTTAGCCAGGATGGTCTCAATCTCCTGACCTTGTGATCCCCCCACCTCAGCCTCCCATAGTGCTGGGATTACAGGCATGAGCCACCGCGCCCGGCACAAATTACACCATTCTTACATGTGTGCCTATCAACACAGATTTATAAATATTGTTTGCTGAAGTTTTAAATTAAATGGAAAAAGGTATTAAAAAGTACATTTATATTGTCTTTTATATTTACCTATTTCAGTTACCTTTATTGGTGTCTTTATTTCCTTACATGGATTTGACTATATTATACTATATTCTAGGATCCTTCACTTGAGCCTGAAAGTATTTTAGTACGGCTATCTTGCTAATGATGAAATCTCTGTTTCTTTTTACCTGAAAATGTCTTAATTTCTCCTTCATTTTTGAGGGATAGTTTTGCCAGATTTAGAGTTTTTGGCTGACAGCTTTTCCCCTCAGCACTTTGAATATGTCTTTCAATTGCATTCTAGCCTCCATGGTTTCCTTCCTTCCTTCCTTCCTTCCTTCCTTCCTTCCTTCCTTCCTTCCTTCCTCCCTCCCTCCCTCCCTCCCTCCCTCTCTCTCTCTCTTTCTTTCTTTTTCTTCCTTCCTTTCTTTCTTTCTTTCTTTCTTTCTTTCTTTCTTTCTTTCTCTTTCTTTTTCTTCCTTTCTTTCTTTCTTTCTTTCTTTCTTTCTTTCTTTCTTTCTTTCTTTCTTTCTTTCTTTCTTTCTTTTCTTTCTTTCTTTCCTTCCTTCCTTCCTTCTTTCTTTCTCTCTCTCTCCTTCTTTCTTTTTTCTATCCTTCTCTTTCTTTCTTTCTTTTTCTATACTTCTCTTTCTTTCTTTTCTTTCTTTCTTTCTTTCTTTCTTTCTTTCTTTCTTTCTTTCTTTCTTTCTTTCTTTCTTTCTTTCTCTTTCTTTCTTTCTTCCTCTGTCTCTCTTTTTGTGTTTTTACCTTTTTCTTTTAAGTAGGGATGGGGTGTTGAACTCTTATACTCAAGCAATCCTCCCACCTCAGCCTCCCAAAGTGCTAGGATTAAAGGTATGAGTCACTGTACCTGACCCTCCATGGTTTCTAATGAAAGATCATCTGTCAATCTTCTTGGTTGAATGTGATGAGTCACTTCTCTCTTACTGGTTTCAAGATGATATCTTTGTCTTCAACTTTCAACAGATTGATTACAATGTGTATAGGTGTGAATCTCTTTGAGTTTATTCTACATACAGTTCATTAAGATTCTCAGATATGTAGATTAACATTTTTCATCAAATTTTCAAAGTTTTCAGTCATTATTTCTTCAAACATTCTTTCTGGCACTCTTTTTTTCATTTTAGGACCACAATTGTACATATTTTGGTCTGCTTGGTGGTGTTCTACAGGTCTCTGAGGATCTGTTCATTTTTCCTTTCTCATTTTTCTTTTTCTTCCTCAAATTGGATAATCGAAATTAACCTACATTTAACTTTGTTGATTATTTCTTCTGCCTGCTCAAATCTGCTGTCAAGCCAGTCTGGTGAAATTTTCATTTCTGTTATTATATTTTTCAACTCCAGAATTTCTATTTGGTTCTTTTTTATATATAATTCCTGTTGCTATACTCTCTATTGGGTGGTGAGACATCATTCATATGCTTTCCTTTAGTAAACATGATTTCCTTCAGTTCTTTGAATATATTTTAAATGCTTATTTAATGTCTTTGTCTAGTAAGTCTAATTGCTGGGCTTCCTTAGAGACATTTTTTAATATATTAATTTCCCCCCATGTACAGGCCATACTTTATCATTTCTTTGCATATCTTGTAATTTCTGTAGAAAACTAGATATTTTGTGTAATATAATGTGGCAATCCAGATAATCAGATTCTTCCCTTCCTTTCCCTTCTGGGGTTTGCTTTCATTGTTTGTTGTTGTTTTGTTTTGTGACTTTTCTGAACAAGTCTTACAAAGTCTAATTCTTTGTTATGTGTAACTATTACACTTTTTCTCAGTTAGCTCTGTGGTCACCTAATGTTAGAACAAAGGTTTCCTAAAATGCCTGGAATAAACACATCTCCTAGTCTTTCCTGGGGGGCTTTGTCTTTGTTTTGTGTTGCTATAAGAGAATAGCTGAGATGAGGTAATTTATAAAGAAAAAAGGTTTATTTTACTCATGGTTCTGCAGGTTGGAAAGTTCAATGTTAGACGACTGCATTTGGTGGCTTCTGCGGAGGTCCTTGTGCTGTGTCAAAACATGGCAGAGAAACAAAAGGAGAACCAGGTATATGTGAAGAGGACAAAACAAGAGAGGCAAACTTACTTTATAACAACCCACTCTCATGGGAACTTGATAACTAACCCAGTCTTTCAAGAAAGACACCAATCCAACTTAATGACCTAAGCACCTCTTAAAGGCACCATCTCCCAACACCACCACATTGGGAACCAAGCCTCAAAATAAGTTTTGATGAGGACAAGCCATATTCAAACCACAGCAGGTTCTGTGTGCATGTTGGTGAACACCTTCAACTCTCAACCAGACAATCGACAACTCTGCTTTACCCTTTATCTCCTGCTTGTACAGAGCCCCAAGGCCAGTCCAAGAAGAAAGCTTACAATCTTCTCATGTCTTTCCTAAGTATGCACCCCGTCCTGCATATGTACATGGCCTCCTAGATTTCCAGGAATATGATGGAAATAATCAAAACCCCTTGGACATCTCATTTCTCAGATTTTCCCTTTAAGCTTTTTATTTAATCTCTCGTTTTCCTCAACTGTTATCCGCTGCCTCAGGCAACTCAGTTGCCTTTAATTGTTTCCAATAACTATTTTCATGGAAAAGGATTTTTGCACTGGGCAAATTCACAATCAGGTCAAATGAGACGTACTTTGCAAATTGGGTATTCCAGGAAACCACCAGACAGGTAAAATAATGACAATTCTCTGATCACGAGGTTTTGGAAAAGCCCCAGCTCTGTGCTGTTCCCTCCAAGCTGCTGGTTTTCACCATGATTACAGCTTGTTGGTTTTCAAGTCTACTGCAGAGCCTGAGAGGACAGAATGGGAACTGTACAAGTTAAAATGTCACAAAACTGTTTTTCTTTAGTAAATGTTCCCTGGATTGCTGCAAGACTTTGGTTAATTTCCAGAGTTCTGAAAAAGTTGATCTTTTACAATTTTTGTCACTTTTCCTGTTGCTTTTATGGAGAGGAGAGTTTTTGGAGGTTCTTACTTTGTTATTTTTGCCAATATTGTCCCATCTATAGGAGTTTTTAAAATTTTGTATCATTGCCATTTTTTAGTTCTAGAATTTCTATTTAATTATTTTCTATACATTCTATTTCTTTAACAAAATTTTTCATTATGATTTCTATTATCTTGAACATATTCATTATAGCTACTGTAAAGTTTATCTCTAATCCAATAATTAAGTTATTCATTATTTTTCTCAGTGATGCGCTTTTCTTCCAGAAGGAATTTGCCCTATCCTCTGTGAGGCATATAGAGTATAAAGTGATCCTTATTTTAATCTGGAATGGATCTGACTTGAAGCAGGGTTTAAGTTTTTTCTGGCTGTCATTGTCTATTGTTTCACTGACATCCTGACCCCTTAAATTTGGCAGACCCAAACACCATTCTTTGTCTCTCCATGGCCATAACTTGTCTGCTAGAATTATCAGTCTGTTGCTCTGCCCTAAAAATAAGATAATTTCTTTAGGAGTAAGGCAACTGGAGAATGCTGGCTCTTCTCTTGTTATCTTCTTTTCATGATCTTGTCTTCTCAAGCTGTGGTCACCTTAAGAGTTTTATGATTCCCTCAAGCATTTATTTTTTGTAGTTTTTTTTTTTTTTTCCTTTGAGAGGGGAAAAAAGGTTCAGGAGTGCAGGTAGGAGTGCAGTGGTGTGATCATAGCTCACTGCAGACTCAACTTCCTGAGCTCCAGTGCTCAAGCAATCCTCCTGCCTCAGCCTCCCAAGTAGCTAGGACTATAGGCATGCACCACCATGCCCAGCTGATTTTTTATTTTTGTAGAGACTGGGTCTTGCTATGTTGCCCAAGCTGGTCTTAAGACTGCTAGGCTCAAGTGATCCTCCTGCCTTGGCCTCCTAAAGTGCTGGGATTACAGATATGAGCCACTGTGCCCAGCCTATTTTTGTGTTTTATCTGGCTTTACTCATTGTTATTGGAAGGAACATTAGTATTGCACAAGCTATTCCATCATAGCCAAAAAGGGGAAGGCAATCCACAGTATTGTTTTTTATTTACAACTGGGAATAAAATTGGAACCTCAGGTATTTCTACTAGTCTCTTCCTTCATAATCTCTTATTTCAGAAGTGGAAGTTGATATTGGACATCTTCCAGTAGCCAAGCGTATATATTGCATTAATATAGTATGGATCTGGGAGCTAACCAAATGATGTGTTATGACTATCATAATCTACCACTTTGACCAGCAAACCATAGTCACTCCCTGGTGGGAGAATACAACTGATCAAACACACATTATGTCTGGGACTAGAATAAAAATAATTTTATTCCTCTTCAGTTACTATACAGTAATCGTTAATCTCAGATACTCTTAGAATTAATGACACTCATTAACCAGTTTATCATTGATGTCATTGTTGTCATAGTAAATTAGAAATGAGGGATTATCTTAATCAGTGTCAGTATTTCAAGTAATATCAGCAAGAAATTAATAATAATCTGTATAGATGTGCTTGGGCAGATTCATTTGAGGCTGGGGAAAGAGAATGGTCTAGTACATCAAGTACATGGTCTGGTAAAGGTAAGGCATCCAGTAAGGCTAGAGTGTAGTGTACAATAGCGTGACAGAGAGTAAATGACTAGAATAATGAGTTGATGCCTTTTATTTACTACTTCTCTGCTTCTCTCTGGGTAGAAAGGAGGTAAACAATATCAAATGTTGGCAAGTAACAATATATTATTATGGCTTTACATTGAAGAATCAAGGCCTATGGGTGATTAGTAAGCACATAAAATACAATATTGAGAGTTCTAAGATCATTAGTATTAGAATCAGTCATCCTTAGTTTAAACCTATCTATGTCCCTGATTAAGCCTGTGTAATAATTTAACTATGTGGAATTATAAATGGAGTGGATGTAAAACCATAAATACCTTTTCTACCTTGTGTATCCCCAAGTTAACTTTCCCTTATTTGAATTTCTGAAATATCTATGGTCACTCTATTGCCACCTAACAAGGGGCAAAAATGTATGATGGATGAGAAGTCAGAATGAAGAAAGACAACAGTCTTAACAATTTGCTGTTAAATTATCTTACGTTTTGCAGATTGTACAAAAATATATGATGTTAAAAGGCTTCTGCAAGAAGGAGTTCTGAATATTAAGTCTCTTTAGCTTAAAGGTAAGTCAGCCTCTGTATAAGGACAATTTCATTCCTATAATTGCTTCCTATTTTCTTTCCTTTTTCTCTGGATTTGGCTCTCTCCTATCTTCTTTTTCTTGTCACTCTATTTATTCATATTTTTTTTCCTGTTTTCCAACTGGCTGTAATTCAGAAATGAAAAATATGTATCTTAATATTTTGATGTATTCATTTACTTAATAATGTAAGTTCTGAAGATTTGGAATGTATAAGTGAAAATTTCGTTATGCTTTGTCTCTGTAAAATAAAAACTAAACTACATGTTTGGGTTGGGGGGTTGATTTTTGTTTTTAATTTAAAAAAATTTTTGATACATTATATTTGAACGTATTCGTGGGGTTCATGTGGTATTTTGTCACATGCATGCAATGTAATGATGAAGTCAGGGTATTTAGGGCATCTATCACCCACCATTTATCATTTTTATGCATGGGGTACATTTCAAGTCCTATCTTCTAGTTTTTTTGAAAAATACCATACATTGTTGTTGACTATAGTCACCCTACTCTGCTATCAAACATTAGAATTTATTCTTTATATTAGTGTAGGTTCATAACCATTAACCAACATCTCTTTATCTCTGTCCACTTCCTAGTCTCTGGTGTCTATCATTCTACTCTCTACCCTGATGTGATCAACTTTTTAAACTACCACATACGAGTGAGAACATGTGATATTTGTTTTTCTGTGCTTGGCTTATTTCACTTAACATTATGATGTCCACTTCCATCCATATTACTGCAAATGACATGATTTCATCTTTTTAAATGGCTGAATAGTTTCATTGTCTAAATATACTACATTTTCTTTATCCATTCATCCATTCATGGACACTTAGGTTGATTCTATATCTTGGCTATTGTGAATAGTGCTGCAATAAACATGGGAGTGCATATATCCCTTTGATACATTAATTTATTTTCCATTTGGATAAATACTAATTAGTGAGATTGCTTGTGTAGTAGTTCTATTTTTAGTTTTTTGAGAAATCTCCATACTATTTTCCATAGTGGCTGTACTAATTTACATTCCAAGCAATGGTGAATAAGAGTTCCCTTTTCTCTTTTGGTTCCGTATGAACTTTAAAGTAGTTTTTTCCAATCCTGTGAAGAAAGTTATTGGTAGCTTGATGGGGATGGCATTGAATCTATAAATTACCTTGGGCACTATGATCATTTTCACGATATTGATTCTTCCTATCCATGAGCATAGAATGTTCTTCCATTTGTTTGTGTCCTCTTTTATTTTGTTGAGCAGTGGTTTGTAGTTGTCCTTGAAGAGGTCCTTCACACTACTTTAAAGTTCATATGGAACCAAAAAAGAGCCCGCATTGCCAAGACAATCCTCACCCAAAAGAACAAGGAGGCATCACACTACCTGACTTCAAACTGTACTACAAGGCTACAGTAACCAAAACAGCATGGTACTAGTACCAAAACAGAGATATAGACCAATGGAACAGAACAGAGCCCTCAGAAATAATACCACACATCTACAACCATCTGATCTTTGACAAACCTGACAAAAACAAGAAGTGGGGAAAGAATTCCCTATTTAATAAATGGTGCTGGGAAAACTGGCTAGCCATATGTAGAAAGCTGAAACTGGATCACTTCCTTACACCTTATACAAAAATTAATTCAAGATGGATTAAAGACTTAAATGTTAGACCTAAAACCATAAAAACCCTAGAAAAAAACCTAGACAATACCATTCAGGACATAGACATGGACAAGGACTTCATGTCTAAAACACCAAAAGCAATGGCAACAAAAGCCAAAATTGACAAATGGGATCTAATTAAACTAAAGAGCTTCTGCACAGCAAAAGAAACTACCATCAGAGTGAGCAGGCTACTTACAGAATGGGAGAAAATCTTTGCAATCTACTCATCTGACAAAGGGCTAATATCCAGAATCTACAAAGAACTTAAACAAATTTACAAGAAAAAAAACAAACAACCCCATCAAAAAGTGGGCAAAGGACATGAACAGACACTTCTCAAAAGAAGACATTTATGCAGCCAACAGACACATGAAAAAATGCTCATCATCATTGGCCATCAGAGAAATGCAAATCGAAACCACAATGAGATACCATCTCACACCAGTTAGAATGGCAATCATTAAAAAGTCAGGAAACAACAGATGCTGGAAAGGATGTGGAGAAATAGCAACACTTTTACACTGTTGGTGGGACTGTAAACTAGTTCAACCATTGTGGAAGACAGTGTGGCAATTCCTCAAGGATCTAGAACTAGAAATACCATTTGACCCAGCTATCCAATTACTGGGTATATACCCGAAGGATTATAAATCGTGCTGCTATAAAGACACATGCACACGTATGTTTATTGTGGCACTATTCACAATAGCAAAGACTTGGAAGGACCCAAATGTCCATCAATGATAGACTGGATTAAGAAAATGTAGTATATATACACCGTGGAATACTATGCAACCATAAAAAAGGATGAGTTCATGTCCTTTGTAGGGACATAGATGAAGCTGGAAACCATCACTCTCAGCAAACTATCGCAAGGACAAAAAAACCAAATACCGCATGTTCTCACTCATAGGTGGGAATCGAACAATGAGATCACTTGGACACAGGAAGGGGAACATCACACACCTGGGCCTGTCGTGGGATTGGGGGAGGGGAGAGGGATAGCATTAGGAGATATACCTAATGTAAATGAGGAATTAATAGGTGCAGCACACACCAACATGGCACACGTATATATATGTAACAAACCTGTGTGTTGTGCACATGTACCCTAGAACTTAAAAGCATAATAATAGTAAAAATAATAATAAAAAGAGTTTCCTTTTCTCAATTTTTTTTTTTTTTTTTTTTTGAGACAGAGTCTTGCTCTGTCGCCCAGGCTGGAGTGCAGTGGCGTGATCTCGGCTCACTGCAAGCTCCGTCTCCCGGGTTCACGTCATTCTCCTGCCTCAGCCTCCCGAGTAGCTGGGACTACAGGCACCTGCCACCTCGCCCGGCTAGTTTTTCATATTTTTTAGTAGAGACGGGGTTTCACCGTGTTAGCCAGGATGGTTTCGACCTCCTGACCTCGTGATCCGCCTGTCTCGGCCTTCCAAAGTGCTGGGATTACAGGCTTGAGCCACCGCGCCCAGCCCTTTTCTCCATATCTTTGCCAACACCTGTGGGTTTTTTTTTTTTTTAAATATTTTTCGTAATAGCCATCCTAACTGGGGTAAAATGATATCTCATTGTGGTTGTTTGTTTCGTTTTTTGTAGTGATGGGATCTCACTACATTGCTTAGGCTGGTCTCAAACTCCTGGCTCAAGTGATCCTCCCACCTTGGCCTCTGAAAGTGTTGGCATTACAGTCATGAGCCACTGTGGCCTGGCCTCATTGTGGTTGTGATTTGCACTTCCCTGATGATTAGTGATGTTGAGCATTCTTTCATGTACCTGTTGACCATTTATATGTCGTCTTTTCTTTCTCTTGCTCTGATTTTTCTTTTCTCAATGGAGAGAACAAACGTCTATCTTCTTTTGGGAAATGTCTGTTCATGTCCTTTGCTCATTTAAAAAAATGGAATTATTTATTTATTTATTTATTTATTTGTGTATTTATTTATTTTTGAGACTAGATCTTGCCCAGGCTAGAGTGCAGTGGTGCCATAGTTCACTGCAGAATCAAATTCCCGGGCTCAAGCTATCCTTTTGCCTCAGTCCTTCAGCTGGGACTACAGGCTCATGTCACCATACCAGACTTTTTTTTTTTTTTTTTTTTTTTTAATTTTAGTAAGAGACTGAGGTCTAGTTATGCTTCCTAGGCTGATCTTGAACTCCTGGACTCAAGCGATCCTTCTGCTGTAGCCTCCCAAAGTGCTGACATTACAGGCATTAGCCACCACACCTGGCCAGGATTATTTATGTTTTTACTATGAAGATGTTTGAGCTCCTTGTATATTCTGGAAATTCATCCCCTGTTGGATGAGTAGCTTGCATATATTTTCTCTCATTCAAGAGATTTTATCTTCACTCTGTAGATTGTTTCTTTTGCTGTGCAGAAACTTTTTAGTTTAACATAGTTCCTTTTGTCCATTTTTGGTTTTGTCGCTGGTGCTTTTGAGATCTTAGTCATAAAATCTTTGCCTAGACCAATGTCCTGAAGAATTTTTTCTATGTTTTCTTCTAGCAGATTTATAGTTTCAGATATTATGTTTAAGTCTTTAATCTATCTTGAGTTGATTTTTGTATATGGTGAGAAGTAGGGGTCCAGTTTCATTCTTCTGCATATCGTTATCCAGTGTTCCTAGCACCATTTATAGAAGAGGATGTCATATCTCCAATGAATGTTCTTCATAGCTTCATTGAATATAAGTCAGCTGTAAATATGTGGATTTATTTCTGGGTTTTCTATTCTGTTCTATTCTTTTTTAAAAAAAATTATTTCTATAGATTATTGGGGAACAGGTGGTGTTTGGTTACATGAGTGAGTTCTTTAGTGAAGATTTTTGAGACTTTGGTGCACCCATCACCTGAGCATTATACACTGCAACCAATTTGTACTCTTTTATCCCTCACCCCCTTCCCACCCTTTCCTGCTGAGTCCCCAAATTCCACTGTGTCATTCTTATGCCTTTGCATCCTCATAGCTTAGCTCCCACTTATGAGTGAGAACATATGATACCTGGTTTACCCCTCCTCAATTACTGCACTTAGAATAATAGTCTCCAATCTCAAACAGGTCACTGCAAATGCCATTAATTCATTCCTTTTTATGGCTGAGTAGTATTCCATCATATATATATATTCCATCATCTATATATTCCATCATATATATGTATTCCATCATATATATATTCCATCATATATATGTATTCCATCATATATATATTCCATCATATATATATATTCCATCATATATATCTCTCTCACACAATTTCTTTATCCACTCATTGGATTGCTTCCACATTTTTGCAATTGCAAATTGGGCTGCTATAAACATGTGTGTGCAAGTATCTTTTTCATGTAATGACTTATTTTCCTTTGGGTAGATACCCAGTAGTGGTGTTGCTGGATCAAATGGTAATTCTACTTTTAGGACTCTTTAAGGAATCTCCACACTGCTTTTCATAGTGGTTTTACCAGTTTAATTCCCACCAGTAGTGGACAAGTGTTCTCTGTTCACCACATCCTTGCCAACATCTATTATTTTTTGATTTTTTGATTATGGCCATTCTTGCAGAAGTGAGATGGTATTACATTGTGGTTTTGATTTGCATTTTCCTGATTATTAGTGATGCTGAGCAATTTTTCATATATTTGTTGGCCATTTGTATGTCTTCTTTTAAGAATTGTCTATTCATGCCCTTAACCCATTTTTTACGGGATAGTTTGTTTTTTACTTACTAATTTGTTTGAGTTCGTTGTAGATTCTGGATATTAGTTCTTTGTCATACGTATAGATTGTGAAGATTTTCTCCCACTCTGTGGGTTATCTGTTTACTCTAGTGACTGTTCCTTTTGCTGTGCAAAAGCTCTTTCATTTAATTAAGGTCCCAGCTATTTATCTTTGTTCTTATTGCATTTACTTTTGGGTTCTTGGTCATGAAATCTTTGCCTAAGTCAATGTCTGGAAGGGTTTTCCCGATGTTATCTTCTAAAAGTTTTGTAGTTTCAGGTCTTAGATTTATGTCCTTGATCTATCTTAAGTTGATTTTTGTATAGAGTGAGAGATGAGGATCCAGTTTTATTATCCTACATGTGACTTGTCAATTATCTCAGCTCCATTTGTTGAATAGGGTGTCCTTTCCCCACTTCATGTTTTTGTTTGCTTTGTCAAAGATCAGTTGGCTGTAAGTATTTGGGTTTATTTCTGGGTTTTCTATTCTGTTTCATTGATCTATGTGCCTACTTTTATACCAGCACCATGCTGTCTTGGTGACTATGGCCTTATATTATATTTTGAAATCAGGTAATGTGATGCCTCCAGATTTGTTCTTTTTGGTTAGTCTTGCTTTGGCTATGTAGGCTCTTTTTTGGTTCCATATGAATTTTAGAATTGTTTTTTCTAGTTCTGTGAAGAATGGCAGTACTTTGATAGGAATTGCACCGAATTTGTAGATTGCTTTTGGCAGTATAGTCCTTTTCACAATATTGATTCTACCCATCCATGAGCATGGGTGTGTTTCCATTTGTTTGTGTCATCTATGATTTCTTTCAGCAGTGTTTTGTAGTTTTCCCTGTAGAGATTTTTCACCTTCTTGGTTAAGTATATTCCAAGTATTTTTTTTTTAATTTATTTTTGGGCAGCTATTGTAAAAGGGATTGAGTTCTTGATTTGATTCTCAGCTTGGTCATTGGTGTGTAGCAGTGCTACTTATTTGTATACATTGATTTTGTATCCTGAAAGTCTATTGAATTCATTTTTCGGATCTAGGAGCTTTCTGGATGAGTCTTTAGGGTTTTTGAGGTATATGATCATATCACCAGTGAACAGTGATGGTTTGACTTCCTCTTTACCTATTTGGGTGCCCTTTCTTTCTTTCTCTTATCTGATTATTCTGGCTAGGACTTCCAATACAATGTTAAATAGAAGTGCTGAAAGTGAGTATTCTGGTTTCCTTCCAATTCTCAGGGGGAATGCTTTCAGCTTTTCCCTGTTCAGTATAAAATTGGCTGTGGGTTTGTCATAGATGGCTTTTATTAACTTGATGTATATCCCTTCTATGCTGATTTTGCTCAGAGTTTTAATCATAAAGTGATGGTGAATTTTGTCAAATTTTTTTTTTGTGTGTCTATTGGGTTGATGATATGATTTTTGTTTTTAATTCTGTTTATGTGATGTATCACATTTATTGACTTGCATGTGTTAAACCGTCCCTACATCCCTGGTATGAAACCCACTTGATCATGGTGTATTATCTTTTTGACATGCTATTGGATTCAGTTAGCTAGTGTTTTGTTGAGGATTTTTGCACCTGTGTTCATCAGGGATATTGGTATGTGGTTTTCTTTTTCCTTATGCCTGTTCCCAGTTTTAGCATTAGGGTGATACTGGCTTCATAGAATGATTTAGGGAAAATTCTCTCTTTCTCTATCTTTTGGAATAGTTTCAGTAAGATTGATACCAATTCTTCTTTGACTATCTGATAGAATTCAGCTGTGAATATATCTGGTCCTAGACTTTTTCTTTTGGCAGTTTTTAAATTATTATTTTAATCTTGCTACTTGTTATTGGTCTATTCAGAGTTTCTATTTCTTCCTGATTTAATCTAGCAGGGTTGTGTATTTCCAAGAATTTACCCATCTCCTGTAGACTTTCTAGTTTGTCTGCATAAAGGTGTTCATAGTAGCCTTCAATGATTTTTTCGTATTTCTGTGGTATCAGTTGTAGTATCTCCTGTTTCATTTCTAATTGAGCTTATTTGGATCTTCTTTTCTTGGTTAATCTTGCTAGTGGTCTATCAATTTTGTTTATTTGTTCTAAGAACCAGCTTTTCATTTCATTTATCTTTTGTATTTTTTGTTTCAATTTCATTTATTTCTGCTCTGATCTTTGTTATTTCTTATATTCTGATGGGTTTGGTTTATTCTTGTTTCTCTGGTTCCTTGAAGGGTGACCTTAGATTGCCTATTTGTGCTCTTTCAGACATTTTGATGTAGGCATTTAATACTATGAACTTTCCTCCTAGCACCACTTTTGGTGTCTCCTCTCCCAGAGGTGTTTTTTGTTTTGTTTTGTTTTGTTTTGTTTTTGACGGAGTTTCGCTCTTGTTGCCCAGGCTGTAGTGCAGTGGCACAATCTTGGCTCACTGCAACCACTACCTCCTGGGTTCAAGTGATTCTCCTGTCTCAGCCTCCCGAGTAGCTGGGATTATAGGCACACACCACCACACCTTGGTAATTTTTGTATTTTTAACAGAGACAGGGTTTCACCATGTTGGCCAGGCTGGTCTCGAACTCCTGACCTCAGGTGATCCACCCACCTTGGCCTCCTAAAGTGCCGGGACTACAGGCGTGAGCCACCATGCCTGGCCCTCCCAGAGTTTTTGATAAGCTGTGTCACTATTGTGGTTCAGTTCAAAGATTTTTAAAATTTCCATCTTGATTTCATTGTTGATGCAAAAATCATTTGGGAGCAGATTATTTAATTTTCATGTATTTGTATAGCTTTGAGGATTCATTTTGGAGTTAATTTCCAGTTTTATTCCACAGTGGTCTAAGAGGGTACTTCATATAATTTTGATTTTCTTAAACTTATTGAGACTCGTTTTGTGGCCTATAATAACGTCTATCTTGGAGGATGTTCCATGTATGTGCTGATGAAAATAATGCATGTTCTGCAGTTGTTGAGTAGAATGTTCTGTAAATATCTGTTAAATCCATTTGTTCTAGGGTGATATGGTTTGGTTCTATGTCCCCACCCAAATCTCACCTTGTAGCTCCCATAATTCCCACCTGTTGTGGGAGGGACCCTGTGGGAGATGATTGAATTATGGGGTGGGTCTTTCCCATGCTGTTCTCGTGGTAGTGAATGGATTTCAGGTGATCTGATGGTTCTGAAAATGGAGTTGCCCTCACAAGTTCTCTCTTTCCCTGCCACCATCTGTGTAAGATGTGACTTGCTCCTCCTTGCCTTCCACCATGATTGTGAGGCTTCCCCAGCCACGTGGAACTGTAAGTCCAATTAAACCTCTATCTTTTGTAAATTGCCCAGTCTCAGTTATGTCTTTATCAGCAGTGTGAAAATATATACTTATACAGTAAATTGGTACCAGTAGAGTGGGGCACCTCTGAAAAGATACCCAAAAGTGTGGAAGCAACTTTGGAACTGGGTAATAGGCAGATGTTGCAAGAGTTTGGAGGACTCGGAAGAAGACAGGAAAATGTGGGAAATTGTGGAACTTTCTAGAGACTTGTTGAATAATGATACAGACAATGAAATTTGGGCGGAGATGGTCTCAGATAGAGATGAGGAACTTGTTGGGAACTGAAGCAAAAGTGACCCTTTTTATGTTTTAGCAAAGAGACTGGTGGCATTTTGCCCCTGCCCTGGAGATTTGTGGAACTTTGAACTTGAGAGAGATGACTTAGGGTATCTGATGGAAGAAATTTATTTATTTATTTATTTATTTATTTATTTATTTGTTTGTTTGTTTATTTATTTATTTTCTTTCTTTCTTTCTTCTTTCTTTTCTTTGAGACAAAGTCTCATTCTTGTCCCCCAGGCTGGAGTGCAATGGTGCGATCTTGGCTCACTGCAACCTCTGCCTCTCGAGTTCAAGTGATTCTCCTGCCTCAGCCTCCAGAGGAGCTGGGATTACAGGCACCTACCACCATGCCCAACTAATTTTTGTATTTTTAGTAGAGACAGGGTTTCACCATGTTGATCAGGCTTGTCTCGAACTCCTGACCTCAGGCGATCCACCTTAGTGGAAGAAATTTCTAAGCAGCAAAGCATTCAAGATGTGACTTGGGTGCTGTTAAAAGCATTCAGTTTTAAAAGGGAAACATCATAAAAGTTTGGAAAATTTGCAGCCTGACAATGTGATAGAAAAGAAAATCCCATTTTCTGAGGAGAAATTCAAGCCAGCTGCAGAAATTTGCATACATAACAAGGAACTGAGTGTTAGTCCCCAAGACAAGTCCCTTCTGCTTCTTCCTCTACCCCTGTATTTTCCTCAGTTCTCTAAATTGACTCAGCTCCAGATCAGGTCAGAATCTTCTCCCATGATCTAGACCTTCAGACTCCCTAGTGAGGTATGTGTTTAGGGGTGGACATCCCCCTTTCCAACTTCCACAATTTGGGCACTCATAGTATTTGGGATGTCTCCCAGGTCCTGCAGGAGCAATCTGCATCCTTCAGAGGGTCTGTGGGTTCTCTCAGCTTTCCCAATTTATTCCTGCGGTAGGTCTGGAGCAAAAATTTATGATACGAGACTCCACACGCTGCTCTGTTCATCCAAATTGGAGGGGCAATCTCTTCCTGCCTCCCATCCACCATGATTCTTTCCCCTATTCTGTTGTATTCTATCAGTTTATGTGTCTTTTTTTTTTATACCAGTACTCTACTGTTTTGGTTACTACAGCCTTATAAAATGTTTTGAACTCAGGTATTGTGATACATCCAGCTTTGGTCTTTTGGCTCAGGATGGCTTTGCCTAGTCAGGTTCTTTTTTGGTTCTATAAAAGTTTTAGGATTGTTTTTTCTATTTTTGTGGAAAATAACATTGGTATTTTGATAGGGATCACATTAAATCTGTAGATTGCTTTGGGCACTATGGTCATTTTAGTGATATTAATTCTTCTGATCCATTAGCATGGAATTTCTTTCCATTTGTTTGTGTCCACTTCAATTTCTTTCATCAGTATTTTGTAGTTTTCCTTGTAGGGATCTTTCACCTCTTTGGTAGAATTTATTCCTAAGTATTTTATCATATTTTTTGTAGCTGTTGTAAATGAAATTGCCTTCTTCATTTCTTTCTCAGCTATTTCATTGTTAGTGAATAGAAATGCTACTTATTTCTGTATGTTGATTTTGTATCCTGCAAGTCTACTGAATTTCTCATCAGTTCTAAGAGTGTTCTGGTGGAGTGTTTGGTTTTTCTAAATATAAGATTATTTTGGAACTTGCTTTATGAGCTCTTGCCAGCAAGATGGTGGATAGGAGACAGGGCTACTGTTCAGCACCTCCTTGGATGGACAGAATAGTACTATGTTGAGTAGGAGGGGTGAAAGTGAGTATACTTGTCTTTTTCCAGTTCCTAGAGAAAAAGCTTTCAAGTTTTCACCATTCTGTATGATGTTAGCTGTGGGTTTTTGTTACATAAAGCCTTTATTATATTAAGGCATGATCCTTCTATGCCTAGTTTGTTTAGAGTTTTTACCATGAAAAGGCATTGAATTTTGTCAAATGCTTCTTCTGCATTTATTGAGAGAGTCATATGGATTTTGGCCTTCACTGTGTTGATGTGATGTATCACGTTGACTGATTATTGTATGTTGAAACATTCTTGCATCCTTGGTGTAAATCCTTCTTGATCACATTATATTATTGTTTTGATCTACTGTTTGGTTCAGTTTGCTACTATTTTGGTTAGTATTTTTCCATCTGTATTCTTCAGGATTTTCACCTTTAGTTTTCTTTTCTTGGAGCATCCTTGTCTGGTTTTGCCATTGGGGTAATACTAGCCTTGTAGAATGAGTTTGGGAGAATTCCCTCCTCTTCAGTTTTTTGGACTAGTTGGAGGAAAATTGGTGTTAGTTCTTTGAAAGTTTGGTGGAATTCATCAGTGAAACTATATGCTCTTGGACTTTTCTTTGTTGGGAAATTTTTTGTTACCGATTCAATTTCATTACTCATTATTGGTCTGTTCAGATTTTCTTTCTTCCTGATTCAATCTTGGTAGGTTGTATGTTTCCAGAAATTTGTCCATTTCCTCTTGTTTTTCCAGTTTATTACCATATATTTGTTCATAAACGTTTCTGATTATCTTTTGTATTTCTGTGGGATCAGTTGTAATAGCTTCTTTTTCATTCATGATATTGTTTACTTGGGTATTCTCTTCTTTTCTTTTCTTTTCTTGGTTAGTCTAGTGTGGGGGTTCAGTCAGGATGGTGAGATAAATTGTAAAATTATAGGATATAGACACAAACCTTCTTGGAAGGCTGAAAGGTATTTGCAAAAGTCTCAAGATAGGGTTATGGCTGAAAGCAGCATAATCCTTACCTTGAGTTAATTTCCTGGGGCACAGATACAAAGGAATGTAGAGTAGTTTATCTAAATAGGTTGTTTACATGTGGTCATAAGACCAACCTTTCATCAACTGCGGGTGCATAATTGCTCTCTACTCAGGGAGTCATCAACCAGGTCAATTACCCTCTACTGGTGTTTACTCACGACCTTTGTCATTTAATCTTTACTGAATAAATGTCAGCTTTGCTGGCTGATCAGGACCACGGCTGCAACTCTTTTACAGCACCTTCCTTGGTGTCTGTGTGTGGCCTGCAGTCTCAGCCAAACTGACAAACAAGATATCTGTGTCAGTGTACATCTGTCATCCATTGCTGGGTCAGGATCTGTGGGTCAAACCCCCGCAGCTGGTGCCCTGTGTGAGGAATGCTGCAAAGGGAGAGTGATGGACCCCCTGAAAACAAAGGTGAAAAAGGAACTGCGCAGTCAGTGAGTAATCAAGTCATTGGTGCCCACTAGGGATTTCCAAGTTTGGGGCGGGAGATTGTTCAGGCTAAGGTTTCATCATGGGATAACACTTATCAGCTTAACAGAAACAGTATATAAAATATTGAAACAGCTGCTTAAAGCTAGCAGAGCGTTGGTTTTGCAGGCTCAATTAAGGCACCTAATGCAAACTGTTGTATCCCATAATCCATGGTTCCCCAAAGAAGACACGCTAGACCTAGAGCTCTGGGAACAAGTAGGAGAAATCTTAAGCAACATCATGTTCAAGGGTAACGGGTCCTAGTATCATCTTTAACACTATGGGCCTTAGTAATGGCGGCTTTGGTCCCATTATACCCGGAAGAGCCTAAAAAGGGAAAGGAGGAGGCACCGTCACGTACTTTACCACTCCCGAGTCCCTCAGCCCTGATATCACCAGGCGAAAATAATAAAGAGGAAACGGAGGTTTTGCCTGAGCCCCCTCCTCCAATAGATAGGAAAAAAGACAGGAGACACGCTCCAGCTGTGGGACTTTGTCTTAAGCAAGCAGCATTAGAAGGGGAGCTCTTAGCCTGCCCGGCAATGCAAGACCGACAACGCAATTAGGTACATGAACCCATTTCTTTTAATGCTTATAAGGAGCTAAGGAAAAGCATTAAAGAAAATGGAGCCACTAGCCCATTTACGAAAGGAATGATTGAGGCCTTGGCAGACCACTTTTGTATGACTCCATGGGACTGGTCAATGGTAGCTAAAACAGCTTTGAAGCCTAGCCAATACCTCCTCTGAAAGGCAGAATATGATGAGTTGTGTGAGCAACAAGCCAACCAGAATCAAGTAGCCGGGCAAGATATAACAGCTGATATGCTCCAGGGGAAGGGTCCCCATGCCGATGTACAACAACAACAACTAGATTTTGATCCCCAGGCCTATGCTCAAGTGTCTTTGTGCGCTCTCAGGGCTTGGGACCGAATTCCTGAAAGTGGAGTTCAGCAGGGATCTTTTATAAATGTTTAACAAGGGCCTCAGGAGCCATTTGTTGAGTTTATCAGTCAGTTAACCTAGGCAATTAAGAGACAAATTAGTCACGCCCAGGCTGCTGATACCTTATTGTTGCAATTGGCTTTTGAAAACGCTAATGTGCATTGCCAGCAAGCAATGCAGGCAATCAGAGGAAAGGCAGCCACAGTTGCGGAATTTATACAAGCATGTCAGCTGGCGGGAACTGAGACACACAAAGCCAAAATATTGGTTATGGCATTAAGACCTCCTAAAGTGAAAAGGGAGAGAAACCAAAATTGTTTTCTATGTGGACAGCCAGGTCATATGAAGAGGGAATGCCCCCATAATAGAGACCAAGGTAACTCAGGGGAAGAACCCCCTTCTATATGCCCCTGATGTAAAAAGGGGAAACACTGGGCAAATCAATGCAGGTCAAAATTTGATGAAAACGGAAATCCTGTAAGTAATCAGGTAGGAAACGTCATGAGGGGCCGGCCTCAGGCCCTGCTTCAAACTGGAGCAATGCCAGTGGCTTTCCTCAGTCAGATGGAAAGCCCACGGTCCTCTCTCTCAGAGTAGCCACCACTGGGAATGCAGGACTGGACTTACTCTGCTCCAACAAATTAGTGCTGAAAGAAGGAGAAGACCCTAAAAGACTTGCAATCGGGATATGGTGCCCGCTGCCTCCGGGAACAGTGGGATTAGTCCTAGTGCGGTCTAACCTATCCAGTAAAGGAATTAATGTGCTCCCCAGGGTAATTGATAGTGACTACCAAGGTGAGATATTGGTTATGATGGAATGTAAAGGTCTGCATATTCTTCCCCCTGGATCAAAGATAGCTCAGTTACTGATTTTACCATACTGGGTCCTCAATGCCCACAGGAAGGAAAGGGGAAAGGGAGGTTTTGGGAGCACAGAAGCCACAGGAGTATATTGGAATCAGTTAATCACTGATCAGAGACCCATGATTATCTTAAAAATTGGAAATAAGAATTTTACTGGTTTATTGGACACAGGGGTGGACATTTCAATCATTATTGATCAAAACTGGCCAGAAACTTGGCCTTGGGTCACTCAGAAACAAAAAATTGTTGGCACTGGGGAAGCACACACAGCCAAGCAGAGCACACACCCCCTAGCCTGTTGTGATTCAGAAGGAAGAAAGGGAGCTATACAATCTCCAATCATGCCCATCCCTGTTAATCTTTGGGGATGGGACCTATTAGCCCTTCTAATAGGATCTGCAGAGGTCACTCTACAGACCCCTTTCTAACAGTGGCCACTGTTACTATTCTTCCCCTACCCCTGACGTAGCTCTCTCAAGATCCAATTTGAGTAGAACAGTGGCCTCTGAAGGGAGAGAAATTACAAAAAGCCCTTGAATTAGTTGAAGAGCAACTAAAGGCTGGACATGTAGAACCATCTAACAGTCCTTGGAATTCGCCCATTTTCATCATCCCCAAAAACTCTGGGAAATGGAGACTTTTGCATGACCTATGTGCTATTAATGCTAATTTGCAATGTATGGGACCCCTTCAACAGGGCCTCCCTTCCCCCATGGTGATTCCTCATGATTGGCCTACAGTCACTATTGACTTAAAGGACTGCTTTTATACACTTCCCCTAGCAGAACAGGACAGAGAAAAATTTGCATTTACAATACAAGCTATCAATAATGAAAGGACAGCTTGTCTATTTCTTTGGAAAGTGCTTCCTCACGGGATGCTAAACAGTACTTACCATGTGAGTATTATGTAAATCAAGCTTTGCTCCCCAGGAGAAAAGAATTTCCCAATTGTAAGATTATTCATTTTATGAATGATATTTTACCAGCAGCCCCAACAGAGCCAATACTTTTAAATCTATATACCTCTGTAATAAAGAATACACAGCTAAGAGGTTTAATCATTGCACCCAAAAAAGTACAACTTCCTCTCCTTGGAAATATCTTGGGTACATGCTAACTTTCCAGTCAGTAAGACCTCAAAAGGTTAAATTAAATACTAGCAACTTACATACCTTAAATGATTATCAGAAATTACTAGGTGATATCAACTGGCTCTGCCCCACTTTAGGCATTCCTACTTATAAGCTGCAAAACCTGTTTTCTATCTTAAAGGGCAATACAGCCCTGGATTCTCCCAGATATTTAATCTTTGCAGCAAAAAGGAAAATCGAGGAAATAGGACAAGCCGTTTCTCAGACGCAACTAGATCGCATAGACACCCATTTTTCCATCCAGTTGTTTATTTTTCCCACCAAACACTCCCCTACGGGGTAAATAGGATGGATGACCCCAGGACTGCACTTTCTAGAATGGGTTTTTTTTTTTTTTTTTTTTTTTTTGCTCACATACTGGGACTAAAACACTCTCTCCCTATATTCAATTAATCAGTAAAGTAATATATTCAGACCACAAACAATGCAGTCAGTTGCTAGGTTATGATCTTGATATCCTGATATCATATGATCATCAAATTACTTTTTAAGTAAAAAGTATTTTGAAGCAGTTTTGTCTCTATTGTTAGATCTGCAAATAGCTCTCTCTGATTACACAGGACAAATAGAGCATGTTCTTCCTGCTAATAAACTCCTTCATTTCTTATCCTGTACTCCTGTGATTTTGCTGACAAAAATAGTTCACTCCCCCATATCTAATACTTTAACGCTGTTTACTGATGGTTCGGGTAAACATGGAAAGGCGGCAGTCTGGTGGAGACCACATAATTCATTCACTCGATCTGGGTTTACTAGCACTCAGAGAGCTGAGATCAGAGCCCTGATATTGGCCTTGGAAACTTTTTCTACTCAGCTCATCAATATAGTTGGCGATTCTGCCTACTCTGTTTATTTATTGCAAAAACCTTGAAACAGCCCTAATTAAGTCCACTCTGGAGCCCACCCTGTGTGCTCTTTTTCTCTGACTTCAGCAATTGCCACATCAATGTACACATCCTATTTTTATTACACACATTTGAACCCACAGCTCACTGCCTGGCCCATTGGCTTATGGCAATGATCAAGGAGACCTTCAGGTTATGGCATCACTGCTTGACCAAGCCACACAATTGCATCAATTTTTCCACCAAAATTGGAGAAACTTATCTAAGCAATTTCAACTTAGCCAGAGACTGGCTAAACAAATTATCCTACAATGCCCAGATTGCCAGCTAAAAGGCATGTCCCCTCCTTCAACAGGTGTTAACCCTAGAGGATTAGAACCTAATCAGTTATGGCAAACAGCTGTTACACACATCCCTGAATTTGGAAAACTAAGATATGTACATATATCTGTTGATGCCAACACTCATCTAATTAGTGCACATGCTCTTCCTGGAGAGTCCACTATATATGTCATTAAACATCTTCTTTTAACTTTTGCATTTATAGGGCGGCCCAGAAAAATTAAAACTGATCATGGTCCAGCTTATGCCAGCTCACAATTTCAACAATTTTGTCACATGTGGAATATCCAACATTCCATAGGCACCCTGTATAACCCCTAAGGACAGGCCATAGTAGAACGTGCCCTCTCCATCCTTAAAAATATGCTCAACAAACAGAAAAGGGGGAGTATGGGTAAAGACCCTGCAACACTATTGGCACAAGCCTTATTTACCCTTAATTTTTTAAATGTAGATGACAAATTTCAATCAGCTATAGAAAAGCACTTTTTACTAAAACCTCTCAAGACATAAAACCTGCCGTTTTATGGAAAGATGTAAACAGTAATGTATGGTGTGGTCCAAATGAATTGTTAACTTGGGGAAGAGGGTATGTTTGTGTCCACACCCTCTCAAGTCCTCTTTGGATTCCAGCACAACACATCAAACCATACCATGACGTACGTGGCTAGGACCCAACCCAGTACCAGAAATGAAGGAACTAACCCTGCGCAATCCACGGCCCTGGATGATGTGGCTTCCATGGATGACACAAGCCTGAACATCACTTGGGGGATGCTGAAGAGGAAAACTCAGGAGGCTGAAGGAATCCTTCTCCAGACACAGACACCATTCACTCCACATAATTTGCTCCTTGCTATGTTTTCTGTTGTACATTGCAACTCACATAGAGTATTGATCCTTTACTATTATTATTATTATACTTTAAGTTCTAGGGTACCTGTGCACAACGTGCAGGTTTGTTACATAGGTATACATGTGCCATGTTGGTTTGATGTACCCATCAACTCATCATTTGCATTAGGTATTTCTCCTAATGCTATCCCTCCTCCAGGCCCCCATGCCCAACAGGTCCTGGTGTGCGATGTTCCCAGCCCCGTGTCCCTGTGTTCTTATTGTCCAATTCCCATCCATGAGTGAGAACATGCAGTGTTTGGTTTTCTGTCCTTGTGATAGTTTGCTGAGAATGATGGTTTCCAGCTTCATCCATGTCCTGGCAAGGACATGAACTCATTCCTTTTTTATGGTTGCATAGTATTCCATGGCATATATGTACCATATTTTCTTAATCCAGTCTATCATTGATGGACATTTGGGTTGTTTCCAAGTCTTTACTATTGTGAAGAGTGCCACAATAAACATACGTGTGCATGTGTCTTTATAGTAGCATGATTTATAATCCTTTGGGTATATACCCAGTAATGGGATCACTAGGTCAAATGGTATTTCTAGTTCTAGATCCTTGAGGAATTGCCACACTGTCTTCCACAATGGTTGAACTAATTTACACTCCTACCAACAATGTAAAAGCATTCGTATTTCTCCATATCCTCTCCAGCACCTGTTGTCTCCTGACTTTTTAATGATTGCCATTCTAATTGGCATGAGATGGTATCTCATTGTGGTTTTGATTTGCATTTATCTGATGACCAGTGATGATGAGCATTTTTTGATGTGTCTGTTGACTGCATAAATGTCTTCTTTTGAGAAGTGCCTGTTCATATGCTTTGCCCACTTTTTGATGGGGTTGCTTTTTTTTTCTTGAAAATTTAAGTTCTTTGTAGATTTTGGATATTAGGCCTTTGTCAGATGGGTAGATTGCAAAATTTTTCTCTCATTCTGTAGGTAGCCTGTTCCCTCTGATGGTAGTTTCTTTTGCTGTGCAGAAGCTCTTTAGTTTAATTAGATCCCATTTGTCAATTTTGGCTTTTGTTGCCATTGCTTTCAGTGTTTTAGTCAGGAAGTCCTTGCCCATGTCTATGTCCTGAATGGTATTGCCTAGGTTTTCTTCTAGGGTTTTTAAGGTTTTAGGTCTTACATTTAAGTCTTTAATCCATCTTGAGTTAATTTTTGTATAAGGTGTAAGGAAGGGATCTAATTTCAGCTTTCTACGTATGGCTAGCCAGTGTTCCCAGCATCATTTATTAAATAGGGAATCCTTTCCCCATTTCTTGTTTTTGTCAGGTTTGTCAAAGATCAGATGGCTGTAGATGTGTGGTGTTATTTCTCAGGCCTCTGTTGTGTTCCATTGGTCTATATATCTGTTTTGGTACCAGTACCATGCTGTTTTGGTTACTGTACCCTTGTAGTATAGTTTGAAATCAGATGGCGTGATGCCTCCAGCTTTGTTCTTCTTGCTTAGGATTGTCTTGGCAATGTAGGCTCTTTTTTGGTTCCATATGAACTTTAAAGTAGTTTTTTCCAATTCTGTGAAGAAAGTCATTGGTAGCTTGATGGGGATGGCATTGAATCTATAAATTACCTTGGGCAGTATGGCCAGTTTCACAATATTGATTCTTCCTATCCATGAGCATGGAATGTTCTTCCATTTTTTGTGTCCTCTTTTATTTCACTGAGCAGTGGTTTGTAGTTCTCCTTGAAGAGGCCCTTCACATCCCTTGTGAGTTGGATTCCTAGGTATTGTACTCTCTCTGTAGTAATTGTGAATGGGAGTTCACTCATGATTTGGCTCTCTGTCTGTTATTGGTGCATAGGAATGCTTGTGATTTTTGCACTTTGATTTTGTATCCTGAGAGTTTGCTAAAGTTGCTTATCAGCTTAAGGAGATTTTGGGCTGAGACAATGGGGTTTTCTAAATATACAATCATATTATCTGCAAATAGGGACAATTTTACTTCCTCTTTTCCTAATTGGATACCCTTTATTTCTTTCCCTTGATTGATTGCCCTGGCCAGAACTTCCAACACTATGTTGAATAGGAGTGGTGAGAGAGGGCATCCCTGTCTTGTGCCAGTTTTCAAGGGGAATGCTACCAGTTTTTGCCCATTCAGTATGATATTGGCTGTGGGTTTGTCATAAATAGCTCTTATTACTGTGAGATTTGTTCCATCAATCCCGAGTTTATTGAGAGTTTTTAGCATGAAGGGCTATTGAATTTTGTCAAAGGCCTTTTCTGCATCTATTGAGATAATCATGTGCTTTTTGTCATTGGTTCTGTTTACGTGATGGATTACGTTTATTGATTTGCATATGTTGAACGAGCCTTGCATCCCAGGGATGAAGCCAACTTAATTATGGTGGATAAGCTTTTTGATGTGCTGCTGGATTCCGTTTGCCAGTATTTTATTGAGGATTTTCGCATCGGTGTTCATCAGGGATATTGGTCTAAAATTCTCTTTTTTTGTTGTGTCTCTGTCAGGCTTTGGTATCAGGATGATATTGGCCTCATAAAATGAATTAGAGAGGATTCCCTCTTTTTCTATTGATTGGAATAGTTTCAGAAGGAACAGTACCAGCTCCTTTGTACCTCTGGTAGAATTCGGCTTGTGAATCCATCTGGTCCTGGACTTTTTTTGGTTGGTAGGCTATTAATTATTGCCTGAATTTCAGAGCCTGTTATTGGTCTATTCAGAGATTCAACTTCTTGCTGGTTTAGTCTTGGGAGGGTGTAAGTGTCCAGGAATTTATCCATTTCTTCTAGATTTTCTACTTTATTTGCATAGAGGTGTTTATAGTATTCTCTGATGGTACTTTGTATTTCTGTGGGATCGGTGGTGATATTCCCTTTATTATTTTTTATTGCGTCTGTTTGATTCTTCTCTGTTTTCTTCTTTATTAGTCTTGCTAGCAGTCTATTTTGTTGATCTTTTCAAAAAACCAGCTCCTGGATTCATTGATTTTTTGATGGGATTTTGTGTCTCTATCCCCTTCAGTTCTGCTCTGATCTTAGTTATTTCTTGCCTTCTGCTAGCTTTTGAATGTGTTTGCTCTTGCTTCTCTAGTTCTTTTAATTGTGATGTTAGGGTGTCAATTTTAGATCTTTCCTGCTTTTTCTTGTGGGCATTTAGTGCTATAAATTTCCCTCTACACACTGCTTTAAATGTGTCCCAGAGATTCTGATACATTGTGTCTTTGTTCTCATTGGTTTCAAAGAACATCTTTATTTCTGCTTTCTTTTCGTTATGTACCCAGCAGTCATTCAGGAGCAGGTTTTTCAGTTTCCATGTAGTTGTGCAGTTTTTAGTGAGTTTCTGAATCCTGAGTTCTAATTTGATTACACTGTGGTCTGAGAGAGTTTATTGTGATTTCTGGTATTTTACATTTGCTGAGGAGTGTTTTACTTCCAATTATGTGGTCAGTTTTAGAATAAGTGAGATGTGGTGCTGAGAAGAATGAATATTCTGTTGATTCCGGGTGAATAGTTCTGTAGATGTCTATTAGGTCCGTTTGGTGCAGAGCCGAGTTCAAGTCCTGGATATCCTTTTTCCCTTCTGTCTTGTTGACCTGTCTAATATTGACAGTGGGGTGTTAAAGCCTCACATTATTATTGTGTGGGAGTCTAAGTCTCTTTGTAAGTCTCCAAGGACTTGCTTTATGAATCTGGGTGCTTCTGTATTGGATGTATATATATTTAAGATAGTTAACTCTTCTTGTTGAATTGATCCCTTTACCATTATGTAATGGCCTTCTTTGTCTCTTTTGATCTTTGTTGGTTTAAAGTCTGTTTTATCAGAGACTAAGATTGAAACCCCTGCTTCTTTTTTTTTTTCTTTTTTTTTTTTTTTTTTTTTTTGTGCTTTCCATTTGCTTGATAGATCTTCCTCCATCCCTTTATTTTGAGCCTATGTGTGTCTCTGCACGTGAGATGGGTCTCCTGAATACAGCAAACTGATAGATCTTGACTCTTTATCTAATTTGCCAGTCTGTGTCTTTTAATTGGGGCATTTTGCCCATTTACATTTAAGGTTAATATTGCTATGTGTGAATTTGATCCTGTCATTATGATGTTAACTGGTTATTTTGTGCATTAATTGATGCAGTTTCTTTATAGCATCGATGGTCTTTACAATTTGGCATATTTTTGCAGTGTCTGGTACCAGTTGTTCCTTTCCATGTTTAGTGGTTCCTTTAGCAGCTCTTGTAAAGCAAGCCTGATGGTGACAAAATCTCTCAGCATTTGCTTGTCTGTAAAGGCTTTAATTTCTCCTTCACTTAGGAAGCTTAGTTTGGCTGGATATAAAATTCTGGATTGAAAATGCTTTTCTTTAAGAATGTTGAATATTGGCCCCCACTCTCCTCTGGCTTGTGGAGTTTCTGCCGAGAGATCTGCTGTTAGTCTGATGGGCTTCCCTTTGTGGGTAACCTTACCTTTCTCTCTGGCTGCCCTTAATATTTTTTCCTTCATTTCAACCTTGGTGAATCTGACAATTATGTGTCTTGGAGTTGCTCTTCTCGTGGATTATCTTTGTGGTGTTCTCTGTATTTCCTGAGTTTGAATGTTGGCCTGCTTTGCTAGGTTGGGGAAGTTTTCCTGGATAATATCCTGAAGAGTGTTTTCTACTTGGTTCCATTTTCCCCATCACTTTCAGGTACAACAAACAAACGTAGATTTGGTCTTGTCACATAGTCCCATATTTCTTGGAGGCTTTTTTCATTTCTTTTTACTCTTTTTTCTCTAATCTTATCTTCTCACTTTATTTCATTAATTTGATCTTCAATCACTGATATCCTTTCTTACACTTGATTGAATTGGCTATTGAAGCTTGTGCATGCATCACGAAGTTCTCATGCTGTGGTTTTCAGCTCCATCAGGTCATTTAAAGTCTTCTCTACACTGTTTATTCTAGTTAGCCATTCATCTAGCCTTTTTTCATATTGTTAGCTTCCTTGCGATGGGTTAGAATGTGCTCCTTTAGCTCAGAGAAGTTTGTTATTTCTGACCTTCCGAAGCCTACTTCTGTCAACTCATTGAAGTCATTCTCTGTCCAGTTTTGTTCCATTGCTGGCGAGGAGCTGCAATCCTTTGGAGGAGAAGAGGCATTCTGGTTTTTGGAATTTTCAGCTTTTCTGCTCTGGTTTCTCTCCATCTTTGTGGTTTTATCTACCTTTGGTCTTTGATGTTGGAAACTACAGGTGGGGTTTTGGTGTGGATGTCCTTTTTGTTGATGTTGATGTTATTTCTTTCTGTTAGTTTTCCTTCTAACAGTCAGGCCTCTCAGCTACAGGTCTGTTGGAGTTTGCTGGAGGTCCACTCCAGACCCTGTTTGCCTGGGTGTCACCAGCAGAGGCTGCAGAACAGTAAATACTGTTGACTGATCCTTCCTCTGGAAGTGTTATCCCAGAGGGGCACCCACCTGTATGAGGTGTCTGTTGGCTCCTGTTGGGAAGCATCTCCCAGTGAGGCTGACTGGGGGTCAGTGACCCACTTAAGGAGGCAGTCTGTCCATTCTCAGAGCTTGAATGCCATGCTGGAAGAACCACTGCTCTCTTCAGAGCTGTCAGACAGGGACGTTTAAGTCTGCAGAAGTTGTCTGCTGCCTTTTGTTCAGCTATGCCCTGCTCACAGAGGTGGAGCCTATAGAGGCAGTAGGCCTTGCTGAGCTGTGGAAGGCTCTGCCCAGTTTAAGCTTCCCAGCTGCTTTGTTTACCTACTCAAGTCTCAGCAATGGTGGATGCCCTTCGCCTGCCAGGCTGCAGCCTCACAGGTCGATCTCAGACTGCTGCACTAGCAGTGAGCAAGACTCTGTGGATGTGGGACCTGCCAAGCCAAGCACAGGAGGGAATCTCCTGGTCTGACGTTTGCTAAGACCGTGGGAAAAGCACAATATTTGGGCAGGAGTGTACCCTTTTTTTCCCAGGTACAGACTGTCACAGCTTCTCTTGGCTAGGAAAGGGAAATCCCCTGACCTCTTGTGCTTCCCGGGTGAGACAATGCCCCGCCCTGCTTCAGCTTGCCCTCCATGGGGCTGCACCCACTGTCCAACCAGTCCGAATGAGATGAACCAAGTACCTCAGTTGGTAATGCAGAAATCACCCATCTTCTGCGTCGATCTCCCTGGGAGCTGCAGACCGGAGCTCTTCCTATTCAGCCATCTTGGAAGTGACCCTGGGTGTTGATCCTTTTTATGCTCTCGCTTTATCTGCAACCTGTACCTGCTACACTCTATTGGGCTCATATCTTCGATCCACCTTTCTTTCACCCTGTCACCTGGGCAGAGACTCTCTTCCCAACCTTTAATCATGTAACTGCTTAGCTAGGAGGGATAGATTTACTCCCAGTGGGGTCCCTCAATAATGGCACACATTGGACTAAGGTGCCAGATAACCCTACATATCACTCCACTATCCTTCCACTGTGTCTAAGTTATAAAGGCTATAACCCTTACTGTGTACTTGCCCAAACACAATTATGGCTACATCATGGCAAAAGAAATGCCTTAAAATCTAAGCTGCATGTAGCCTGAAACTGGGTAATGTAATCAATGCCTCTTTCCCAAACATTCCTTCTTGTGCTAAAGAACAAAGCTGGGAAAGTAATGGATTCCACTTTAGCCGGGAGGTCTGTCATGGAGACGAAGCCCGTAGCCTCCAGCTAGGCAATTATAATACCTTAGCTGGGCGTGGTGGCGCCTACCTGTAATCACAGTTACTTGGGAGGCTGAGGCAGGAGAATCGCTTGAACCTGGAGGCAGAGGTTGCAGTGAGCTTACATGGACTTCATGCTGCCCTGGAATATGTAGGGGTGTGACAAGATGCACTGGCATTCCAACAGCAACTAAACTGCACTGGGAGTATAAACGTATCTGTGTCACTTCTTTACCAGGGAATCAATCAATACATAGTTGGGATGAGGTGAAACAACACCTCTGGGGAACCTTTCATGGCAATTTAACAGCAGATGTAAAACAGTATAAAACTAAAATTTTAGAATCCCTTCCCACTATAGATCTACACACCCAATAAACAGCCATATGGAAGGGTGTGCAAGATCATCTCTCCTGGTTAGACCCCCACTCCTGGGGTTCACTCTTTGACTGAAAAAGAATGTTGCTAATTATACTCATGATTGTCTTATGTTGTTTGCTAATTCTAGGATACAAAGCCAGAATAAGAGCAATGACTGCCTAGACTGACAGATCTGTTGCTGCACACATCTGTATGCTTCAGTCAACAGAACCCGATGCAAAAAACAGAAAAGGAGGAGATGTGGGGGTTCAGTCAGGATGGCGGGAGAAATAGTAAAATTATAGGATATAGACACAAACCTTCTTGGAAGGCCAGAAGGTAATTGCAAAAAACTCAAGACAGTGTTGTGGCCGAAAGCAGCATAATCCTTACCTTGAGTTAATTTCTTGGGACATGGATACAAAGGAATGTAGAGTAGTTTATATAAATAGCTTGTTTACTCTTCTGGTCATAAGACCAACCTTTCATCAACTGTGGGTGCATAATTGCTCTCCACTCGGGGCAGGGGAGGGGGGTGGTCAGCAACCAGGTCAATTACCCTCTAGTGGTGTTTACTCACGACCTTTGTCATTTAATCTTTATTGACTAAATGCCAGCTTTGCTGACTGATCAGGGCCATGGCTGCAACTCTTTACAGCACCTTCCTTGGTGTCTGTGTGGGGCCTGGACCCTCAGCCGAACTGACAAGCAAGATATCTGTGTCAGTGTACATCTGTCATCCTCGCTGGGTCAGGGTCTGCAGGTCAGACCCCCATAGCCTAGTTAGTAGTTTATCAATTTGTTTATCTTCTCAACTTTTTCTTTCGTTGATGCTTTGTATTTTTTAACATCGATATTGTATTTTCTTCTGCTCTGATCTTTATTATTTTTCTTCTGCTGATTTGGTGTTTTGTGTGTTCTTGCTGTTCTATTTTTGTAGAAGTGCATTGTTAGATTATCTATTTGAAATTTTTCTACTTTTTTGATGTAGGTGTTTATTGCTATAAACTTCCCTTTTAGCATGCTTTTGCTGTATTCCACAGGTTTGGGTAAGTTATATTTCCATTTTTATTTGTTTCAAGAAATTTTTTATTTCCCTCTTAATTTCTTTCTTTCTTTTTGTTTGTTTGTTTGTTTGTTTGAGGCAAAGTCTCACTCTCTCACTCTGTCACCCAGGCTGGAGTGCAGTGGCACAATCTTGGCTCACTGCAACCTCCACCTTCCGGGTTCAAGTGATTCTCCTGCCTCAGCCTCCTGATCAGCTGGAACTACAGGTGTGCACCACCATACCCAGCTAATTTTTGTATTTTTTAGTAGAGACAGGGGTTTCACCATATTGACCAGGCTGGTCTCGAACTCCTGACTTCATGATCCACTTGCCTCTGCCTCCCAAAGTGCTGGGATTACAGGTGTGAGCCACCACACTGGCCTCCCTCTTAATTTCTTTATTTACCCAGTGGTCATTCAAGAGCACATTGTTTAATTTCCATGTATTTGTATAGTTTTCAAAGTTCCTCTTGGTATTGATTTCTAGTTTTATTCCATTGTGGTATGAGGAGATATAATTTCAATTTTTAAAAATTTGTTGAGGCTTGTTCTGTGGCCTAACGTATGGTCTATCCTGGAGAATGTTCATGTGCTGATGAGAAGATTGTGTATTCTACAGTCGCTGGATAAAATATCCTGTAAATGTCTGTTAGGTCCATTTGGTCTAAAGATCATTTTATGTCTAATATTTCTTTGTTGATTTTCCATCTAGATGATCTGACTACTGCTAAGAGGAGGGTGTTGAAGTCCCCCATTAATATTTTATTGGAATTTATCTCTTTTTAGATCTAGTAATATTTGTTTTATAAATCTAGATACTCTAATGGGTGTGTGTGTATATATATATAATTGTTATATTCTCTTCCTAGATTGATCCCTTTATCATTATGTAATGACCTTCTTTGTCCTATTTTACTGTTTTTGCCTTAAAGTCTGTTTTATCTGATATAAGTATAGCTACTGCTGCTCTTTTTTATTGCATAAAATATCTTTTTCTATCCCTTTACTTTCAGTGTATATAAGTCTTTGCAGGTAAAACACATTTCTTTTTTTTGTTTGTTTGTTTTTTTATTTGTTTTTTTTTTTTTTTTTTTTTTGAGACGGAGTCTTGCTCTGTTCCCCAGGCTGGAGTGCAGTGGCGCGATCTCGGCTCACTGCAAGCTCTGCCTCCTGGGATCATGCCATTCTCCTGCCTCAGCCTCCTGAGTAGCTGGGACTACAGGTGCCCGCCACCGTGCCCTGCTAATTTTTTTTGTATTTTTAATAGAGACGGGGTTTCACCGTGGTCTCGATCTCCTGACCTTGTGATCCGCCCACCTCAGCCTCCCGAAGTACTGGGATTACAGGCGTGAGCCACCGCGCCCAGCCTAAAACACATTTCTTGTAGGCAGCATATAGTTGGATCATATTTTATCACCCATTCATCCAGTCTTTCTTTTCTTTCTTCATGTCTCTCTCTCTCTCTCTTTCTTTCTGTTTCTTTCTTTTTCTTTCTTCCTGCTTTCCTTCCTTCCTTCCTTCCTTCCTTCCTCCCTCCCTCCCTTCCTCCCTCCCTCCCTCCCTTCTTCTTTTCTTTTTTTTTTCTTTTCTTTTCTTTTGTTGACGGAGTCTCACTCTGTCACCAGGCTGGAGTTCAGTGGCATGATCTCGGCTCACTGCAACCTCTGCCTCCCAGGTTCAAGTGATTCTCCTGCCTCAACCTCCCAAGTAGCTGGGATGATAGACATGCGCCACCACACCCAGCTAGTTTTTGTATTTTTTACTAGAGACGGGGTTTCACCATGTTGGCCAGGATGGTCTTGATCTCTTGACCTTGTGATCAACTGCCTCAGCCTCCCAAAGTGCTGGGATTTTCTTTCCTTCTTTCTTTCTTTCTTTCTTTCTTTCTTTCTTTCTTTCTTTCTTTCTTTCTTTCTTTCTTTCTTTTTCTTTTTCTTTCTTTCTTTCTTTCTTTCTTTCTTTCTTTCTTTCTTTCTTTCTTTCTTTCTCTCTCTCTCTTTCCTTCCTTCCTTCCTTCCTTCCTTCCTTCCTTCCTTCCTTCCTTCTTTCCTTCTCTTCCCTCCTCTTCCTTTCTTTCTTTCCTTTTTTTGACCCAGTTTCACTCTGTCACCCAGGCTGGAGTGCACTGGCATGATCTTGGCTCCCTGCAACCTCCACCTTCCAAGTTCAAGTGATTCTTATCCCTCAGCCTCCTAAGTAGCTGGGATTACAGATCCATACCACCACACCTGGCTAATTTTTTTTTTTTTTTTTGTATTTTTAGTAGAGACAAGGTTTTGCTATGTTGGCTAGGCTGGTCTCAAACTCCTCACCTCAAGTGATCCCCCCTACCTTGGCCTTCCAAAGTGCTGAGATTACAGGCACGAGCCACTGCATCTGGCCCAGTCTGGATCTTTTAAGTGGAGAACTTAAAAATTTCATTTACATTCAAAGTAATTGATACATGAGGTTTTGTTTCTATCATATTGTTAATTGTTTCTTCATTGTTTTGTATATTCTTTGTTCTTTTTTTCTCTTATCGTTTTTCATCATACTTTTTCAGTAGTAACACCATTTGCGTGGTTTCTCATTCTCATTTTTGTGTTAGCTGAAGAGTGAGTTCTATATTTTCATGTGTTCTTCATGATGGTAAATGTCATCTATTCATTTCCAAGTTTAGAAGTCTCTTGTGCATTTCTTGTAGGGTCAGTCTAATAAATAATGAATTTCCTCAACTTTTTCTTCTCAGGGAAAGACTTTATTTCTCACTCATTTATGAAGGATCATTTTCTGGGCACAGTACCTTACTGGCAGTTTTATCCTGTCAGCACTTTGAATATAACATACCATTTTTCTTTCATCCTGTGAGATTTCTACTGGGAAATCCACTGTTAGTCTGATAGGGGTAATTTTATAAATGACTGAATTTTTTCTCTTGCTGTTTTTAGAATTCTCTCTTTGTCTTTGACTTTAGAGAGTTTGAATATAATGTGTTGGAAAGAAGACTTTTTTGCATAATATCTGGTTTGATTTTTTTGGGTATATCTGGATGTCTAAATCTCTTGCTAGACATGAGAAATGTTCACCTATTATTTTGTTAAATAGGTTTCCTAACCATTTTGTTCTTTGTTTGCCCTCTAGGACACTGATATTTCAAATATTTGATCACTATATGGTGTTCCATATGTCATGAAGGCTTTGCTCTTTTTAAAAAATTTCTATTATTTATTTCTTTTATAAATACAGGGTCTCTCTCTGTCACCCAGGCTGGAGTGCATTGGTGCAATTTCAGCTCACTGCATCCTCTGCCTCCTGGGCTCAAGAGATCCTCCCACCTCAGCCTTCTGAGTAACTGGAACGACAGGTGCACACCACGGTGCCTGGCCAGTTTTTGTGTTTTTTGTAGAGATGAGGTCTCATTGTGTTGCCCAGGCTGGTCTCAAAGTCCAAGCTGAAGTGGTTCACCTGCCTCAGCCTCCCAAAGTGCTGGGATTACAGGTGTGAGTCACTGCACCCTGGCCTGCTTTGCTCATTGTTAAAAGTCTTTTTTTCATTATTTTTGTCTGACTGGGCTATTTAAAAAGAAATTTCTTCAAGTTCTGAGGTTCTTCCTCTTCTTGGTCTGGTTGATTGTTAAGGCTTTCAAATGCATTTTGTATTTAATTCAAGGACTTCTTCAGTTCCAGGATTTCTCTTTGGTTCTTTTTCATGTTATATATCTCTTTGGTAAATTTCTCATTTAAATCTTCAATTGCTTTTCTGATTTATTTATTTTGTTTCTTGGAGTTCTCTTGTGTCTCACTGAGCTTTGTTATGTCACAATTTTGAATTCTTTCTGGGATTTTGTGAATTTTTTTTAATTGTATTCTGCTTCTGGAGAATTATTGTGTTTCGTTGAAGGTGTCATATTTCCTTGCTTTTTCATGCTTCCCGTGTCCTTACGTTTATATTTGTACATCTCGTGTAATAGTCACTTTTTCCAATTTTTTTAGTTTGTTTTCACTGGGGGGAAAAGCTATTCTCCCACATTAGCCTCCTGAGTAGTTGGGATCACAGGCACATACCACCACACCTGACATTATTATTATTATTATTATTATTATTATAGAAATGGGATCTCACCATATTACCCAGGCTGATCTCAAACTTCTGAACTCAAGTGATTCTCCCACCTCAGCCTACTAAAGTGCTGGGATTACAGGCAGGAGCCACCATGCTGGACCAGATCAGTTCTTTGAGGAAACCTGGAGAATCAAATCTAAGTTAAGTCAGAGTTTGTCTCAAGGAAAGGAAACAGCTGGCAACTTGAAATGGAATGGCTTGATGACAGGTTAGAACCTATGAAGTAGAAGTAACTCAGAAGCACTCCTCAGGGAGTAAACAGCTCTTTCTCTTAACAGTTTCCAGCTCAGTAGAATTTAAAAAGGCTTCTAAGAGGCCAACCAGTCTTTTTGATCCAACATTAAATTGTAAAAACAGATATAGAAGCCAAATTTCACAGTAGATCTAACAAAGTAGCTAATGGGTACTATGCTTCTGAGAACCTGAACAGGCCTCTGAGAGCTAAAACTAGAAGAAAAGTAAAGACTCCAGACTCCAGCACCAAGCAGACTTGCCTTGGCTATTTACAACCTGAAGCTCTAAGGAAAAACTATTTTAGCACACACCAAAACTATTCCTATGTGCTAACAGGTATGGAGACTTGTACTTATATACTGTTTTATTCTTTTCTAACTCATTTCCATGCACTATTTCTATTTTTTTCTCCTTAATTTTACCTTGCATGAGTTTGCTCACTTTTTATGCATACCTGTTTAGATTTGTACTTATATACTGTATTATTCTTTTCTAACTCATTTCCATGCACTATTTCTATTTTTTCTCCTTAGTTTTACCTTGCAAGAGTTTGCTCATTTTTTATTCATACCTGTTTATCAATCCTAAAATACTAAAAGGATCCAGGCAGGGCAGCTCTAATTGGTGGCTGCATGGGTGCTACTTCCTGTGAGGCAGCAATTCTAACCCTAGTTGGCATACACTTCAGATTTTCTCAACAGCAGAGGCCTTGACCTTCCCAAGAACCCACTTCAACCTTCAGTTCTCTCACTTCTATGTCCACGTGACACCTCTGATACATTTTCCTACTATGATACAGAACTATTCTCTTGATAGCATGCCACTTCTCTTTACAGAATTCAAGGATACAATATCTCTGTTTAACACCTCTCCCTTCTCTGCAACTCACTCAGGACAATCTCAGTACCTCTATTACCTGGCACAAGTGAGGATGCCTCACACTCAAATTAAGCAGAAGTAATAATTCTTGTCATCACAGCTTTCTCCAAACCTGCTCCATCAGCATTTTACTCTCACTCTTAGAGCTTAGCTTCAACCATCAAACAGACAGTTGAGTGTTCAATAGCCCCTTTCTGGGACAGATTTTTTTAGTTCACTGTGTATTCTAACCCTGAGCAATGGAGCCCCTGGCTAAGAGAGAGAAGGGAAAGCAGAGAAGGAAGTGCTGCAATGCTACCTTTTTGGAGAGGAAATGGAGACAAATAGTTTTTATGGGTGTAACACACAGCCTCCACTGTCCCACAGTAAGAGTAATTGAGCTTAAATACTAAAAAAAAAAAAAAAAAAAAAGGCTTTTTCTATGTGAGCTGAAAAAAGAAAGAGAGAGCAAAAGTGAGGACAGACTGGAATAATCTTTCTCGAAGTTCTCTCACCCTAAGGAAGAACCTTCTGTGCCTCTGTCATACACAAGTGCTTAGGGCTTACATAAGCCCCATCTGCACGTTGCTAGGAGCAGATCCTGCTACTCAAGACAATAAAAAAGGAATCAATTGTGTACCTTACATATTTAGAGATACGTGAGTACACTTTTTTCATAAATAAAGCAACACACACTTGCCTGACTTCCTAGGACCTCCATAATTGAGGTATAGTTATTTGGAGTCAGAGATTCTTAAACCAATCCTGGTTCTGCTTTTTTCACTTCACTAGATCAAACTTGACCAGATTCTTTAATGGCTCCAAAATCACAACCCTTTGAACTATTGTACTCTTGTTTTCCATTTTCCTTTATACTACTGTACAGGTGGTACAGATTTTTCTTAAAAATCTATGTCTGACAAACAGAGAGCCAAATCAGGAATGAACTTCCATTCACAATTGCTTCAAAGAGAATAAAATACCTAGGAATTCATCTTACAAGGGATGTAAAGGACCTCTTCAAGGAGAACTACAAACCACTGCTCAGTGAAATAAAAGAGGATACAAACAAATACAAACATACCATGCTCATGGATAGGAAGAATCAATATCGTGAAAATGACCATACTGCCCAAGGTAATTTATAGATTCAACGCCATCCCCATCAAGCTACCAATGACTTTCTTCACAGAATTGGAAAACACTGCTTTAAAGTTCATATGGAACCAAAAAAGAGCCTGCATTGCCAAGACAATCGTAAGTCAAAAGAACAAAGCTGGAGGCATCATGCTACCTGACTTCAAACTATACTACAAGGCTACAGTAACCAAAACAGCATGGTACTGGTACCGAAACAGAGATATAGACCAATGGAACAGAACAGAGTCCTCAGAAATAATATCACACATCTACAGCCATCTGATCTTTGACAAACCTGACAAAAACAAGAAATGGGGAAAGGATTCCCTATTTAATAAATGGTGCTGGGAAAATTGGCTAGCCATAAGTAGAAAGCTGAAACTGGATCCTTTCCTTACTCCTTCAATTAATTCAAGATGGATTAGAGACTTAAATGTTAGACCTAATACCATAAAACCCCTAGAAGAAAACCTACGTAATACCATTCAGGACATAGGCATGGGCAAGGACTTCATGTCTAAAACACCAAAAGCAATGGCAACAAAAGCCAAAATTGACAAATGGGATCTAATTAAACTAAAGAGCTTCTGCATAGCAAAAGAAACTACCATCAGAGTGAACAGGCAACCTACAGAATGGGAAAAAGTTTTTGCAACCTACTCATCTGACAAAGAGCTAATATCCAGAACCTACAAAGAACTTGAACAAATTTACAAGAAAAAAACAAACAACCCCATCAAAAAGTGGGCAAAGGATATGAACGGACATTTCTCAAAAGAAGACATGCATACAGCCATCAGACACATGAAAAAATGCTCATCATCACTGGCCATCAGAGAAATGCAAATCAAAACCACAATGAGATACCATCTCATGCCAGTTAGAATGGCAATCATTAAAAAGTCAGGAAAAAACAGGTGCTGGAGAGGATGTGGAGAAATAGGAACACTTTTACACTGTTGGTGGGATTGTAAACTACTTCAACCATTGTGGAAAACAGTATGGCGATTCCTCAAGGATCTAGAACTAGAAATCCCATATGACCCAGCCATCCCATTACTGGGTATATACCCAAAGGATTATAAATCATGCTGCTATAAAGACACATGCACACGTATGTTTATTGCGGCACTATTCACAATAGCAAAGACTTGGAATCAACCCAAATGTCCATCAGTAACAGACTGGATTAAGAAAATGTGGCACGGCCAGGCGCGGTGGCTCAAGCCTGTAATCCCAGCACTTTAGGAGGCCGAGACAGGTGGATCACGAGGTCAGGAGATCGAGACCATCCTGGCTAACATGGTGAAACCCTATCTCTACTAAAAAAAAATACAAAAAACTTGCCGGGCGAGGTGGTGGGCACCTGTAGTTCCAGCTACTCGGGAGGCTGAGGCAGGAGAATGGCGTAAACCCAGGAGGCGGAGCTTGCAGTGAGCTAAGATCTGGCCACTGCACCCTAGCCTGGGTGACAGAGCCAGACTCCATCTCAAAAAAAAAAGAAAATAAAAGAAAATGTGGCACATATACACCATGGAATACTATGCAGCCATAAAAAGGGATGAGTTTGTGTCCTTTGTAGGTACATGGATGCAGCTGGAAACCATCATTCTCATCTACTGCAAGAACAGAAAACCAAACACCGCATGTTCTCACTCATAGGTGGGAACTGAACAATGAGATCACTTGGACTCGGGAAGGGGAACATCACACACCAGGGCCTATTATGGGGAGGGGGGAGGGGGGAGGGATGGCACTGGGAGTTATACCTGATGTAAACGACGAGTTGATGGGTGCTGACAAGTTGATGGGTGCAGCACAACAACATGGCACAAGTATACATATGTAACAAACCTGCACGTTGTGCACATGTACCCTAGAACTTAAAGTATTAAAAAAAAAAAAAAAACTATGTCTGAGTGTGCAGAACTTCAGCTAAAGTCCAAGTAGGGAATGGGAGATCTATCACCTTCCTTATTACAGAAATATTACTGATATTAATGCAGCCTAATGTTATGTTAAGTCCTTTAACAGGTATATCAAACTATTGGATCTTATTAAATTGGTGCCAAAACAGATAGTTATAAGTGAGATGGAGAGACAGGACATTCTCTTCCCATATCCCTCTCTTCCTTACCCTATTTACCCCAAAATACTGAGGCAAGAAATAATGCATACTCCTTTGTGCACTGCTCCCCCATTTCTCATTCTTAAATGGAGACATACTTAAGGCATAATCTTCAGCCATTTGCTCATCTCTCTACACTCGTTCTCCTGCAGATCTCAGTCACCCTCATGGCATCAATCATTATGTCACAGAAAACCCATTAGTGTACAGTCTCTGGCTTCATGTTAGTATATGTCCTGGGTGCGACCATCTGGATGTTCCATCATTACCTCAAACTCGGTCCTTAATTTCTCTGTTAAAAACATCTCTTCCCTGCAAACCATGCTTTGTGTTCAGCATGCTCATCTGTCATCCAGCTTAAGAAGGATATCTTCTGCCCATTATTTGATTTTTGTACGAAAACAAAAGCTTTGTTATAGAAATCAGCATACCATTTTTTTTCAATCTGGAGAGAAGATATTCGGGTGACTGAAAGTATGGTCGGGTGTCAGATATAGATGTGCAAATGCTTTCTTGCTGTCCTGTCAGTCTCAGTACATTCACTTTATAGCTGCTGGCAATATCAAAGATTCTTTTTTTGTTTGTATAAACTCTAATTTCTACCAAGGTGTCACGGATTTTTAAAATTAGTATTTCATTACAAATGTCTCAGCATTGGTTAATTTTTGCCAGGACCATTATTAATTAAGCAAATAAATTCAACAGCCATTTGGGAAAAAAAAGAAGGCCATCTTCTTTTTTCAATAATGTATTATATAGTCATAGTCAATAGTTTCATTTATATAGAATGCATAGAAACTGTTCACACAATATCCAGCATTTTGTATTTTTCCAGTAGGGAACATTTCTTCACTGAATTCCACTTTCATATTAGATAATTTAATAGTTTTATGGAGGAAGTAAAATGCTCCCCCCCAAAATTGAAAAATTCAGTTGCTGGCTTTCATGAACACACCTTATCAGGTGAAGTAATTCCCTTTTATTTCTAGTTTTCTAGGACTCTATCATGAATGAGCAAATGCTTTTTTTCTGCATCCATTTACATAAGTATAAAATTTTTCTTTTGTATTCTGTTAAGATGTGGAATCACATTGATTTTTTTTGCATGTTAAACATGCCTTCCATTCCTGGCATAAACTCTTGTGATCATGTTATATCATCCTTTTTAATATATTGTCAAATTCAATTTTATAATGTTTTGTTAAACATTTTTGTGGCTATGTTTGTGATGTATGCATGTCTTTAGTTTCCTTTTCTTTTAATGTCATTGTTTGGTGTTAGTATACTGGACTTGTAAATTATTGGGATGTGTTTTCTTCTGCTGTTTTATTGAAAGAGTTTGTATTGAGTTGGTATGGTTTCTTCCTGAAATGTATAATAGAATTAATCAGTGAAGCCATCTGATCTGGAAACCATTTGGCCTTCTCTGTGAGAAGGATTTTTTAAATTACAAACTTAATTTCTTTCATCGATTCAGATTCTTCTTGATTTAGTTTTGGTAATTTGAATCATTCAAGAAATGTTTCTATTTCATGTTGCTAAAATAAAAATTTTAGACAAATTGAATTTAATGGAGTTTATTTAGCAAAGAACAATTCATGAATTAGACAACCCTCAGGACCCAGAAAGACTCAGAGAGCTCTATCCAGCAACATGAGAAGGCAGCGTTTATAGATAAAAACAGGAAGTGATACTCAAAAATAGCCAATTGGTTACAGCTCAGTGTTTGCCTTATATGGGCATGGTGTGATGAGGCATTTGCTTTATGGGGAACATAGTATGATCACTTGGCAGCCTGTGATTGCCTGAGACTCAGCTGTTTATTACAACACTCTTAAGTTAGACTGTAGTTTGTTTGCATAATGCCATTATGTTAGGTGAGTTTGCTATGTAGGAACTCAAGATATTGAGAAAGATTTATACCACATTTAATTTAATTTAACAATATAAATTGTCAAATTTATTGTCATTTTTGTTTATTGGCATTTTCATAGTATTTTGTCATAATACTTTTTTTTTTTTTTTTTTTTTGAGACGGAGTCTCGCTCTGTCGCCCGGGCTGGAGTGCAGTGGCCGGATCTCAGCTCACTGCAAGCTCCGCCTCCCGGGTTTACGCCATTCTCCTGCCTCAGCCTCCCAAGTCATAATACTTTTAATGTCTGTATGATTTGTTGTGATGTACCCACTTCCATTCCTGATACTGGGGATTTGAGTCTTATCTCTTTTTCTTGATCCATCTAGCTAGAGATTCATGAATATATTGAGCCTTTTTGAAAACCAGCAATTGACTTTATTTTCTTTACTGCTTGTCCATTTTATTGCATTTATTTCTGCTCTTATTAATCTTGGGATTAATTTGATCTTTTTTTCCTAGCTTCTAAAGATGGGAGCATAGATAATTGATTTTAGAGTTTTCTTCCTTTCCAATTATGTAAAGTTATAAATTATTCTCTAATTACTGTATCATACTAATTTTGATGTAGTGTGCTTTCATATTCATTCAGTTCAAAATATTTTCTAATTTTCCTTCTGACTCTTTTAAAATCCAGGTGATATTCAGTAGTATACTTTTAAATTTCTAGGTATTTGGGACTTTCAAGGTATTTTTCTGTTATTGGTTTCTAATTTAATACTATTGTGGTCGAAGAATATATTCTGTATGATTTCAACAGAGACATGTACTTATTTATTTAGATATTTGTTTATATGTGTTTATGACCCAATGTGTAGTCTGTCATGTGGAATATTCTTGAGCATTTGAAAATAATGTGTATTCTGCCACTATTGTGTGAAATATTCTATAGATCTTGATTAGATCACACTGGTTTATTGATAATGTTATTTAAATCTTCTGTGTCCTCATTGAGTTTTTTCCTATTTTATTGTTTACTGAGTGCTAGAATACTAAAATATAATTGTGAATCTGTCTATTTCTGCTTTTATTTCTATCATTTTTGGTTTAGTGTGATTTAAGACATATTTTCTAAGAACGTACACATTTAGGGTTGTTATATGTTGGTAATAAAATGATCCTTTTATCATTATGAACTATCCTTCTTTCTCCTTGGTAATATTTCTTATTGTGAGTTCTATATTTCTGATATTAATACAGCCACCAACATTTCCATGGTTGGCATTATTTTCCTTCTCCCGTTCTTCGTTTGTTTGTTTGTTTGTTTTTCTTGTAAGTTCTAGGATGCATGTACAGAAAGTGCAAGTTTGTTACATAGGTATACATATGCCATGCTGCACCTATCAACCCGTCATCTAGGTTTTAAGCCCTGCATACATTCGGTATGTGTCCTAATGCTCTCCTTTCCCTCACCCCCCATCCCCCGACAGGCTCCGGTGTTGATGTTCCCCTCCCTGTGTCCATGTGTTCTCATTGTTCAACTCTCACTTATGAATGAGAACGTGCGGTGTTTGCTTTTCTGTTCCTGTGTTAGTTTGCTGTGAATGATGGCTTCCAGCTTTATACATGTCCCTGCAAAGGACGTGAACTCATTCTTTTTTATGGCTGCAAAGTATTCCATGGTGTATATGTATTCTCTCATTCTTTTACTTTTTACCTGTTTTTGCATTCATATTTAAAGAGGACATTATGTAGACAGCATAAAGTTGGCCTATTCATTTTTTGTGCATTCTGACAATCTTTGCCTTTTACAATGTTTAGACCATATACATTTAATTCAATTATTAGTATGGTTGTTTTTTTTTTTATCAAACAACAATTTTTAATGGTAGAATCTAATCCTTCCTCTTTAAGTTCTAACAGAAACAATGTAGTTGATGGCAATTTTCTTTTTTTTTTTATTATTATACTTTAAGTTCTAGGGTACATGTGAACAACGTGCAGGTTTGTTACATATGTATACTAGTATGGTTGTTTTAAACTCTACCATCTTACAGTTTGTTTTCTCTTTGTCTTATCAGATTTTCCCATTTTTATTTTGAATTAATTATGCTTAGTATTCTATTTTATCTTCTCCATTGGCATCTTAGCTATACCTCTTTTTTTTTTTCAGTAATTGTCAGGAGTTTAAAATATTCATCTTAATACATTCTACCTTCAAATAATAACATACCACTTCACAGGTAAAAGAAACTTACAACATTATACTTCCATTTCTCCCATCTATTATCTGTGCCACTGTCATCATGTTTTACTTCTGGGTATTCTATAAAGCCCCAAATAATTTTTACTTTAAACAATTATCTTTTTTAACTTAAAAAATCTAGAAAACGTGTTTTTATATTTATCCACATTTTTACCATCTCATGCTCTTTTCATCTTAATATCCAATGAACACTCATAAAGAAACAAAATCCTTGCTCAATTAAGATATTTTTCTTCATAATCACAACTGTTCTCAAATCTTGAAAGCTCTGGTAATGATGATTTAAGTTCTCCCACATGGAATGACTGTGGCTGGTAAAAATTGCAATGAATGAGGGAATTTTAAAATTTTATTTATTGGCTCTTAGTTTATCATGTAGAAAATATCCTCCATGAGATATTGCTATAATTACAATCCAGCCTTGGGAAGGAAGCTCAGGGGCTGTGAATGGAATCCAAATCTGCCTGAAATCCTGATCCAGACAGACTTAATCTCTTCCCTCAAAGATTTCAAACACTGCAGTCTTCAAACTACATCCAAGAAAATCTTCATCCAAGTAAAATTTCCCCCAAATATCCTTTCTCTACCCCACCTTATCCTATAGTTAGGGAAGAACCCAGGGCTGAATCACTATCCTCATACCTTGCCATTCAGGTGAGATCAGAACCATTAGTAACTTCATCTGCAAAAGAGCTTGAAACCACACTTTCAAGAAATAGTATTCACATGTGACCTGATCCTAGACTTCCAGTAAGAATGACTCAGAGTCTCCCAGCTCTGAAATACTGAAGTATTTATTGGTCTTAGGGTATTCTCGGGAAGGTGACAGTGAAGGATGCTTCAAAGGAGAACAAAGTATAAAAGGCTCAGTGAAGGGATAGTGTCCATATCAGTGCTACCAAAGTGTCAACATTTATTCATTACCTTCCATTTGTTGGAAACTTTACTAAGGAATGACTATTTTAAGGCAAAAGATAAGGAGAGAGCTTGAAGGGTCAGCAATTCAGTCAGCCACTGGGGTAGCGAACACATGAAGTGAGAAGAAAAGCTGAGATGGAGTTTGTAGGGCAGCTGGAGTTCAGATCTCTCCTAAGTCCTCTTCTGTTCAGGTATTTTGTCACCTGCAGCAACACACAGTTACTGTCATTCCTGGGTTCACTACTGAAGCCCAGATCCATCTTCCCCACTCCCTTTATACCTGATCTTCCCATTTCTCTGCCCTGTTCAGGTCCCGGGGAGAAGGTGGTCATTCCTGCATATGCCCTGGTGAACAGCGCATAGGAGCCAAGGAGTTCCCTAAAGTCATCAAATTTCACCCTCAACCCTCAGCTGACTTTGAGGCCATTCTACATGCTTCATGTCTCCAAAGTATCCTGACAAGGGTAAGGGCCACATTACTGAGGGCAGAGAAGAAGCTTAACCCTGCAAAAAACTTGGAAGGGACAAACATCCAAACCATATCAATGAAGGCAATGAAGGAAGGATACTTGCTCACATTGTGTAAACTGCTCTTTGAAAGGATTTCAAAACCAAGATAAATTTTCTAAAATGATCTCTGTTGAACATCTGACAGCAGCACTTCCTCCTTCCTGGAATTCTTTAATTCCTTGGCTTATGTGACAACATATTCTAATTATTCTGCCTCTCTGATTCTTCTCCATTTTTGTTAAATAATCCTCTTTTGATATTTTGTTAATCATGTATCTTTGCATTAATTTTGCTTTTTCAAGATATTTCATTAAAATATGATTCACTTTTATTACTGAGTTCTTTTGGTATCTCCCAAATTTTGCACCTAAGTCAAGTGCATCCCTTATATCACCCTAGTCCCAGCCCTCCTTTCCATACTTCCTCTTAACATCTGACATTCTCCATTCACTTTATTCTGTTATAAATCATTATAGATATAATTATAAATTGAGTGAACAAAGAAAAATAAGGAAGAGTTTCTCCTACTGGATACTAACACACACTAGAATGTCATAGTAATCAAAATACTAGGACACTGGTACAAGAAGAGACAAACAGAACAGTGGAACAAGATGGCACCCAAACAGAGGCCCATCTGTAATGGGAGCTTTCAGTACAGCAAAGGACATGCCATAAACTTATGGAGAAAAGGTGAACTATTTAGTAGTTGTGGGAACACTGGCCCTTTATGTAGAGAAAAATAAAACATGCTCCCCATCAAACACAAAGATGAATCCTAGATGAATTAAAGTAATAAATGTGAAATTTAAAACTACAGGAGATATTTTAAGAGTATCTTTGATATCTTACAGGGAAGACTTCTTTTCAAAAAGACATGCAGGCAGGGCACAGTGGTTCACACCTGTAATCCCAGCACTCTGGGAGGCTGAGGCAGGTAGATCACAAAGTCAGGAGATGGAGACCATCCTGGCCAACATGATAAGACCCCACCTATACTAAAAATACAAAAATTAGCTGGACATGGAGGCACATGCCTGTAATCCCAGCTACTTGGGAGGCTGAGGAAGGAGAATCTCTTGAACCAGGGAGTCAGAGGTTGCAGTGAGCTGAGTTTATGCCACTGCCCTCCAGCCTGGTGACAGAGCAAGATTCCATCAAAAGAAAAGAAAAGAAAAGAAAAGAAAAGAAAAGAAAAGAAAAGAAAAGAAAAGAAAGAAAGGAAGGAAGGAAGGAAAGAGAGAGAAAGAAAGAAAGAAAAGACAAGACAAAACAAAACAAAACAAAACAAAACAAAAAACTGCTGATGGCCTTCATTACAAAATATTAAGGATTTATCTTCAATAAAGGAAACCAAGGAGAAAGTTACCAGAAGTCAGATTAGGGGAAAACATTTGCAATGCCTACAACTGACAAGGGACTACTAGCAGAACTATATAAGGATCTCCTGCAAATCAATAAGAAAAATATAGAAGCCCACAGTATGGGCAAATAATTTGAACAGGCAATTTATAGAAAAGGAACCCCCAAGTGGCTAATCAGTCCCAATTATAGCCCCAATTATAAGCAATTAAAGAAGTGCAAAATAAAACAGCATATTTCTTTATGCACATGAAATTGGCAAAAGTTAGAAAACTGGATAATGTCTGGTGTTGATGTACATTTGGGAGTTGCAGGATATTTCAGGTACTGACAACAGAAGTACAGATGAGTATAGCCATTCTGATGAACAGATGAGCAGTACTTAGTCAAATTAAGGAGCTGCATCTCCATCAACCCAGCAACCCCTTTCTAGGATACATACATTCCAGGAATGCAGATCAGGTCCACATGCATACGCAGGTCCATGTGAGATACAATCATCGCTTGCAATAATGGAGATCCAGGGATAATCCAGGAGCAATATAGATACGTGGATTGATATGATTTGGATATTTGTCCCTTCCTAGTCGCATGTTGAAAATTGATCCCCAGTGTTGCAGCCAGGGCCTGGTGGGAGGTATTTGAATCATGAGAGAGACTCCCTCATGAATAGCTTGGTTCCCTCTCTAGGGTAATGAGTGAGTTCTCACTCTATTAGTGCGCATGAAACCTGGTTGTTAAAAAGAGCCTGGCACCTCTTTCTCTCTCTCTTTCTCCTTCTCTGACCATGTGATGCACCAGCTCCCCTTGCCTTCCACCATGAGTAAAAGCTTCCTGAATCCCCCAACAGAAGCAGATGCCGGTGCCATGTTTCTCGTACAGCCTGCAGATCTGTGAGCCAATTAAAGCTCTTTTCTTCATAAATTAGGTAACTTCAGGTATTCCTTTATAGCAATGCAAAATGGACTAATGCATGGACTTATAGAGCAAAACATTATGGAAGATTTGGAAGAAACAAACTGGATGTACAAAATTAGATCTATAATTTAATGTCATTTTGGCTAATTAAAATACATGTACACTGAACACTAATACGTATTATATAGGATCTATGCAAATGAAAGGAAACAGCAAATTCATTAAAATGTTCGCCTATGAGGTCGGGGTAAGAGGTTAGATATGGGAGTAACGACTGGGGATAAAAGGGACCAAATAAATCGAGAGAGATTGAGAGCTCGGAGGCACCAATGATGATAGTATAATGAACTGAGAAGTCCTTAACCTTTTGTACCTGATGTCCAGCATGAATAACAACAATAATAATGAATTAGATGTGGTCATCTGCATGGAAGTTCACTATCTAATGCTAAGAGAATTCCCAAAACACTTACAAATATAAAACATGGTGAGTGTTATGAAAAATAGAAAACTATAAGATCTCTGGAGGGGCATTTTTTGTGTGGCATTGCCATGGAATGAGTCCAAGTAAAGACAGTAAATAGTACAGGTACCCACCACACTGTGTTGTAATTATATATAGAAATATAGCTCTGCCTCCATTAATAGACAATGGACTCTTGGAGAATTTGAACTTGGTCTTTTCCTTCACAAAATAGGGTGTATAGTATAGTGGATAAACAGTCTTGGATCTAGACTTTCTGGACTGGAAGCTAGCCCTACTACTTCATAGCTGTGGGAACTTGATCAAGGTGCTTAAGGTCTCTGTGTATGTAAAAAGATAGAAGTATTTCTCATGTGAAATGGTGAAAATAATAGTACCTACCTCAAAGACTATTTGTGAGAATAAAGTGAGTTAATAAACATAAATGCTCAGAATAGCGCCTGAGCATATTAACTACTGTTAGTTATCAATGTTGTTGTTGTTTTTATGCGGCTGAATGCTTTTAACCCATTAGAAGATCAATGAACAATTATCGGATTGAATTTTTCCTCCCTTCCTTACATTCTACAAATCCTAGAGCCTTCTCTTTACATTCCCACCTTTACAGTACTTCACAGGGGCCCCTGGGCCCGGGGATCACGGCCAGATCGCAGAGACTTTATGATGAGGACAGTGCCCACGATGATGCCCACTAGGCCCAGCACCAGGCCCAGGGCACAGAGCACAGTCTCCGTTGTCTCAGGCATCTGGATTGGCTCTTGGGCCTCTGGGGGAAGAATGAAGAGATAGGGTCAGGAGGTGCAGTGAGGGTGGTTCTGGTGTGGGATGGGTATGGGAATTGAAGGTTATGGACAGTTAATTGGACATTAGGATGAGGAGAGGACTGAGACCTGGCCAGTGGGGAAAGCTGGTGCAGAGGACACCAGGTCCTTGGAATAGAGGATGCCAGAAGATTATGGAGAGAAAAGGAGCTGCATACCCCAGTGTTTGAGGAGCGGCTGGTCCAAGCCCCAGTGCTCCACCCTGCAGTCATAGTAGTCCTCGGCTGAGGGCACAAAGGTCAGGTAATGGAACTTGTGGAAGCTATAATCTGTTCTGGGCAGGAAGAGGCTCTCAGCGACACCCTCAGTGACCGGCTGCCCGTTGCACAGCCACGTGACGTTGAGCACTGGAGGGAAGAACTTGTCAATGTGGCAGATGAGGGTGTTGGGTTGGCCCAGCTCCACAGGCTCCTTGGGAAACACGGTCACCTCAGGGGGATCTGGGAGGAGAGAGCACCAGGTTAGGCCCCTCTTCTGGGATGAATCACAAAGGCTCCACTTCTTGTGGGGGAGGAGGGTGGTCCTCTACCTCAGCCTTAGATTTTATGGCAGCTCTGAATCACAGAGAGGGGTATCACAGCACTGACCAGCCTCACTCTGCTCACCTTTCTCTCTCCTGAGAAGAGAGGATGCAAGCCCTTGCTGTAGTGGGATCAGCCCATGGCCACTAGGGGAAGAGGATCACACAGCAGGGGGCACTTAGGCTTCCTAGTCTAAGGGTGGCAGAGAGGCCCTCTCATCCCTTCCAGTTGGGCTACAGAGGAAGAGGCAAAGATAGGCAATACCATTGGCGGCCTGAGTGTAGTTGGAACGCTGGATCGTGTTATTCAAGTTGTTGTTCAATATAGCAATGCTAGCCAGCCCGCCCTGAGCCTCAAAGGAAAAGGCTCGGCCAAACTCCTCCAGATGCCAGACGGTCTCCTTCTTGTCCAGATCCACATAGAACATCTCATCCTCATCAAACTCAAACATATACTCCCCTGTTGGTCTATGTGTCTGTACAAACATGGCATAAGTTGATACATGGTCCGCTGCATAAAGAAAATAGAGAAAAACATGACAAAATGTCAATTTGAATATGCAAGTGGTGAAAGCTAGAGAATGAATAAAGACTTATGAATATAAAAAGAAAGAAGGTAAGAGGTCAAAGGCAGGGCATATGGGGAAGAGAGACCAACACCATTAAGGAAATAATACAGAGCAGTTGAGTAGTTATAAAAAGAAAGGAGCGAAGAACAAAATGAAGTTTATCATTGATAAGTCAAGCTGCTTCCTGGCCTTTGAAAGTCTGGGCATCCTGACCCTACAAAATAGCAATAGTAACAATGACAGCTAACATTTGTTGAGCACTTACTTGCGCCAGGCATCCTTCTAAATACTTTACATATTTCACTCGTTGAATTATCACAATAACCCTATGAAGCAAATACATAGCATACTATTTTACAGGTAAGGAAATGCAGAGAGGTTATATATTAATAACTGGCCAAGGTCATACAGCTACTGGTGGAACTAGTAGATTTTTTCTACCCTTAAGGTCTTAATTCTTCTAAGACACAGATGTAAAATTGTTTTTCGAGTCATGGGGTGGGAAAGTGGACATTTTATTTTTCTTATTGCAGAAAGAGAGAAAAAATAGAAAATTGGGAGGACAAAGAAAATATCCTTCAAATTTTAGTGTTCTTGACAGTTTTAAAGTTTCTGTCTTAGTTTATGAACATGAAACTAGAATGTACAGCTTTGTTGCTAATATTTTTCACTTGGGGCATATAAATTCAAAAGTACAATACAGTTATTTTGGCATTTGTTCCAAACTTTTTGTTTCCTTTTAAGAAATATTTTAACATTTATTTTATGTTCAGGGAGGGGTACATGTGCAGGTTTGTTGTACAGGTAAAGTCATGACTCGGGGGTTTAGTGTGCAGATTATTTCCTTACCCAGGTACTAAGCATTCTAAACTTTTCTCACATTTATATTTTGATTTTTGTTTTAGAGGCCAACTAGAAATTATTGCTGAGTTGGAAATACCTGTAGGATTTAATTTATTTTGTTTCTTAATCTGTATTAGTTTGCAAGAAGTAGCAAAGATAAGAGAATAAATGCAATTATCATCATGAAAGAAAACAATGAATGTATATGTGAAAGTCTGGGTTTAGAATGATAAATGCATGAGAGCGAGAAGGTACTACAGGGCTCATTGGCTCTCACCTCCCAACTCACGGATTTCCCTGTGAGTTTGCAGCCCTGACATGTGGGGACCCAGTCTGTGCTTGGCCACTTACAGTGACAGGGAGAATGACTCTGAGTCTCAGAGGAAAAGGCTCAGCCAAACTCCTCCAAAAGGTCTCCTGCTTGTCCAGATCCACATAGAACATCTCATCCTCATCAAACTCAAAAATAAACTCCCTTGTTGGTCTATGTCTCTGTACATGTATGTACAATGACTCTCTGTCACTGTAATTGTAAGTGTCTGGAGGATAGGGTCTGTGTCTTATTTTGCACTGAGAATGACTCCCTGTCACTGTAAGTGGCCAAGCAGAGAGTGGTATTTCAAACTAAACAAATTAAATTAAATCCTATAGGTATTTCACAAGGAAACTTAGCTTCCTTCTCAGTTTAAAGGACTCAAAGGATTCATCAGGAAAAAGAGGGTAAACTAAAAAGACACAACGTCCTCTAGCAATTATTGGGAACTCATCTTCCTAATACGTGAATGTTCCTTATAGTTTTAAAAATGCTTTTTAAAAAACACTTTCACAAGTTCTGCAGTCTAAAGATCAACCAGATATTAAACCGATTATTTTACTTCAAAATATCATTTCCATTTAGACAAAAATGTGTATTAAAAGACTACTATACATCAAACACTGTTAGATGCTAAACATTCAAATAAAAATAACACATAGGTCCTGTTCTACAGACTTGTACAATTCACAGAAGGAAACACAAGAGACAAGACAATAGCATGTTCAGAATAGTAAGTGCAGATACGTGGGTATACACAAGATGCGATCAAACAGCACATCAGGGAAGGCTTCCTGGGGAACAGATAGCTTCAATGTAGACATTCAGAAAACAGGGCAAAAGCCACTTCTTACAGGGAAGACAGCCTGACTGGGAGAAGATACTGAGTTTACTGTGGGGCTATTGCAGTAGACGATCTGGAAGTCATCTAAGGAGAAATAATACATAGACATTTGTGGATGATGGGTGGTCTCTGGAGAGGAGTTTAGGCCAAGGAACTGACAGTCGTCAGAGGCAGGTGCAGGTTAGATGAGATTTTCCAGGAAGAGTGCCAAAAGTCAGAATTGCAGAGATCTCAGGGTATAATGAGAGAATATGATAATTAAGAGGTGATTTAAAGGATGATAAGGAGGATCCAGGGAAACAGGAGAAAAATAAGGACAGGGTAGTTCATCAGAAATAAGTGGATTACAGTGCAAATATTATCAGTAACTCAAGTCAGAGGCACTGAGAAGAACCCACTGGATTTGACCTTCTGCAGAGGTTCCTGATGGCCAAGATAAGAGGGTCCTAAGGGATGTACCGGAGGCAAGTGAGAAGCTTAGCTCCAAGTGTGAGGACACAAAGGAAGTGTCTCTAGGGTAGGATGCAGACTGAAGTCACGGTTGTTTTTTATCAGTTGGTTTGCACTTATGTTTTTAAGGTAAAGGACATGTTTAAATGTTAAGAGACAAGGAACCACTGGGGGCAGGGAAGCCCTGAAGAGACAGCTGAGCTAATTAGGAATTTCTAGGAAGAATCCTAAAAAGTATTCAAATCTATGAAGAGATGCCCATTGTGGTGTTTATTGTAACATAACATTAGAAATAACCCAGGTGGCCATGAACAGGGCAATAGATATTTCTGGTCTCCACAGCCTCACCTCCTGTTTATTCTACACATCTTAAATAAAACTGTCTGAGGCCAGTGTGCATCTTGTATGTTATGGATTCTAACCTTCCCCATCACTAGGTTTTGAGATGACAGCATCATACACAGGCTTGATGTCATTCTCCCTGATGTCAGCTATGGGAAGAAAGAGCATTCACCACAGTCCATCTCTGGCTGAGTCCTTGCAGCTCTCCAAAGTCTAGGCCCGCCTTGCAGTCCCGGATCTCTCAGAACCCGAATCACAAGGCTATCAAGACCATGCAACACTGCTGTCTTGAGAGAGGAAAGCTTGTGACCACCCACAAAGACCCAGGAAGGGCCCTATGGTCCTAGGAGAGACGGAGGATGGGAGGATACATGAAAACTCAGCACTTTCTCTCCTAATGCAGAGCCCATAGCTCGGAGTTCCTGTGAAGCAGCCACAAAAGACAGAGGCTGGGGATCCCAGAGAGATGGGAGGGGTGTGGGGGCCCTGCAGGGCCCTGGTAGAAGTTCACTGTGTGCAAGAATCTGGGGAAGGCAGTGTATGACCCTCAGAGCTGGGTCTGGACTTCAAACTTGGCTCGTTGATCTGCTGTGTAACCTTGGAAAACGTATTCATCTTTTTGAGCTTCAGTTTTTTCAAAATAATTTCTAAATAAAGGGAATGATTTCTAAATGAAGAGAATAATATCTTCATTGAAGTGTCCTGTGAGATGTAAATGGGGAAAGAAACTATGCAGGCGTGTCATAAATTCTGGCTGCTATTGCTGTTATTATTATGAGGGCCAGAGGGAACACAGACTATCATGAGGGCCAGACAGATCAATGAGCCCCTAAAATCTCTGATTCCTGAAGCAACAATTGATGTAAGCCTCCCCATCACTCACCCCGACGCTCTTGTGTCCTCCTGAGCACTCACCCTTGATGGCCCCAGCTCCTCCGAGACTCAGCAGGAAAGCCAAGGAGAGGGTTCTCAAGATAACAGCTCTGGTCTGGAACATTCTGTCTTCAGGGCGCATGTTATAGGGTCTATAATTGATGACCGCGAGCACAGGAACAGTGATGAGGAACTGAGGCTGGGTGGAGGCAGATGAGACTCTGAAACTGTGGGCTTCTAGCACTGGAAATGGTCAAAATGGAGAGGAGTCAGCATGGCTGGGCTTCACCAATCAGAGGAATAACATAGCTGACATTCTCTGTTGCTGGGTAAAGAGGATGCTGGAAGGTGCTGGGGAAGAGATGGGAGAATTTTAGGTACCAGCGTGGTCAAGAGAGCTCCAGTTCACAGCTCGTTTTCAGAGTTAGAGAAAGAGATGTGGAAAGATAAGTCACACCTTCTTCTGATGGCAAATGTTTTCCATTATGTTCCTTCTCCCCACCCCCACCCCCATCCCAGGCAGTCAGATGATCTTTGATGGTTTTTGGTCACTATATTTTAAAGCATGTTTTATGTTACGTTGTCAAGTTTACAAAAATATTCTGCTGATAATTAAGAATGAATGCTCTATCTAATAAAATATGTAATTAATCTTTCTTTCAGGTCCACCTCCCTGAGATATCTACTTTTAATTTAATCATTTCTGCAGAAGTGTTATAATTTCTATTTAGTGGTTTTAATTAACTCGAATGAAGTTGATCTTTAAATATTTATCTATTCCTGGTTACCTTTGTTAGTGAAATTTCTAGATAACTTTTATTATTCAGATATCTTAGTATTTGACTTTTCCTGGTGTTTAAACAGGTATTTATCTTTAAATTACTAGTCATGTTATTTCATTTTCATATAAGAATACCCAGGACAGCATTACCTGTGGTAACAATGTACACCCATATTTTGATCTTGTTTTTGAGAAGGGTTTCTCTAATGCTTTTCTGTTACAGGTAATGTTCATTTTTTAATTTTATATTGTCTTTATCATATTTAAGAAAATATTTTTCTAGTCTCATTTTAAATATTTCAATTTTGAGCTATTTCTTCGACACTCATAGAGAAGATCACAAAACATTTATTATTTAATGTAATGATGAAGTACATAAATTACATTAATATTTTATCTTATTTGTGGTAGCCTTACCTTGCATAAATAACAATTACTAACAGATTAGCACATGAGAAATGCTGTTATTAGTGCTTTGCACGCATTACCTCATTTAAACCTCACATTACACCTGAGGGAGGTATTATTAATGTCTACTGTAAAAATAAATTACCTGAGACATCATCGAGGAATTAAGTATCTGTCTAATTATGGCAGATAAATGACAAGGAGAAGAGTCCCATCCAGGCAATTACTAAAAACCTGAGCTTTTCTCCACAATCCTTTCCTGGCCCCTCAATCCTACTGGACACCTTCTACTACATAATTATTTTCTTATCTTGCATTTTACATGGTAGCCTTCTATTTACATTTTAATATTGATTTAAAGAAATTATGCCAATTTGGTTCTTTTTTGAAATTAGAATTGGTGGTCCAACAGGATCACATTTACAAGTGTCTAAAGTAAGAAGTAGTGTTCTTTGTACGTTTGTAAAAATATTCACTATAAACAAAATAGAATCAGATGCTTTGAAGGAGGTGGGGTCTTTGATGATTCTTTTTTCACTTTCTTCCTTATTTGCTAGTCAATTTATATTCTCTATGGGCTTTATTTTTCCAAAGCAATTTCAGACCTATCAATCTCATTTGATCTTAAGAGCTTTGCTATAAGGCAGGTTCTATCATCTCCATATTGAAGACAAGGAATCGAAGTCCAAAAGAGGTAGTGTCCTTAAAGCTGCATACTTACCTGGTAGGGTGAGTGGTGTGTTCATGCTTCCGGTGTTAGGTCCCTAGACTGAGCCCTGCTAACCCTGATGAGAGTCCTGTGGAAGAACCTGGTATCTCCTGCACATCACAGGACTCACAGACCTCTGGGAGAAAGTAAATATAAATGGGTGCTAATCTTAAACACACCCTTGGACAAAGACAAGACAGACAGACTCCAGGCCTCATTTGAGTTCTGGGATGGATACTCTAATCCCTCTAAACCATGCCACTGACTGACCTTTTACACACTGAGATAGCATTTCTTCCACACCAGGCCATGTCCTGTGAGTGTGTGAGGTGTGGCAGAATTGGGGAAATGATAATCCCCGTAGATGGCCAGCAGAATATTTGAGATCACTGTCAGAGCAAAGAAAACACATCATCTCCCCCAACCTCATGACTTACTTGACTGCTTAAAATGGGTGTCACCATCCTCCATCTGTCATCTTAACTGCATCACAGGTTTTATATTTTCAGACCTTTCCCACTAACCGTCTGCCCGGTGAGTGATGACTCATACACAGCTCAGTGCCCATTGGTTATTTTCTCAGACTCTGTCCAATCCCAGGGTCACAGAAGACTACTTGGGTTCATGGTCTCTAATATTTCAGACAGGAGCTCCCTTTAGTGAGTCCTTCTTTTCCTGACTGCAGCTCATTTCATTTTGCCATCCTTTTCCAGCTCCATGATGGTTCTGCAGGTTTCTGGGACCCCCCAGACAGTGGGTCTGATGGCGGTACTGATGGTGCTGCTCACATCTGTGGTCCAGGGCAGGGCCACTCCAGGTAAGAGCAGAGCTGCCATTCCTGGAGGGTCTGGTTCAGGGAACAATTCCTAGGGGACTTTATCTTTAAGGGATCAAATTCTGAGACAGGCTGCGGGGGCTCCCGCCCTAAGGAGTGTCCTCCCTTCCCAGCTAGAGAAAGAGGTTCGTCCCCTATAGGATAGCTTGTTATCCTACAGGCCTATTCTCTCTCCAAGGACATGGATACAGCAAACAGAGAGAGGTGCCCAGTGGTCAGTATGCTTGTCTTTGGGAAAATGGGGCCAAGAGATCCAGGATAAACTTGATGGACAATGTTTACAGAGAGAGAAGGTGGCAAGTGCAGGCTCCTGGGCATGCTCACATCTGCATCCAGCCTGGAGGGGACTCAGGCAGAGAGCCCTAAGCTGGAGTGTCCAGGCTCTGAGGATCACTGAGGATTACGTGCTCATGAAGAATGCCTCTCATTCCCCAAGGTTGAGCAGGAGCCCACACCCTTTGGACATTGAAGGCAAGATGGGAGGGAGGGTTGGGGACAGGTTTTAGCCCCTGAAGGCATTCTCATTAAAGGTACTTCTCCCAGCCTCCCCGGAACTTGGTGAGAGTACTAGAGGGGGTTGAGACTTGTAGGAAGAATTAGATGAGGTTGTGTGGGTGCATAACAGGGATTGAGTGCAGGTTATCAGACAGCCAAGAAAGCAGTAACCAAGTGAAAAATATCTTCTTCCTGCCGCCTCCCTGTGGCTGGTGTAATATTATGGCATCTATGATCCATTGTTTTTCTCTCAGGATACTCTCAGGATATTTCTAGTCCAAATTTACACCAACACTCTGAGAGGAAGGACTGTAAAGTAGGTGCCTTAGTTTTCCACTGACTTCCACCTTTCCTGCTTACACCCTTCCTCCTAGACCCCTTCACACCCCTCCTAGGACACACCTAGACGGTACTGACATCATGTCACCTCCTTATCTTTCAGGGTAGCAAGGTTGGAATCTCCTGAATACAGCCCCTCAAACCCTAAAACCTCTTATCTATTACCTTGGATTCATTGTCCGGGAAGGGGAGGAGAACTTGAACTTGTAGTCACAGAGGGGTGCTGAGAACTAACCAGTAGGACGGCTCAGCCCTGGGAACTGCAGAGGGGTGAGGCTGGGGAGAGAGGAGGTTGGAGCAGTGCTGGTGACACTGAACAGAGTCCAGCAGAAGGTAAGGGGACGCAGCGCCCCCATTCCATAGGCAGAGCTGTCATGTGGGATGAGGGACAGTGTTGGGAGCCACCAAGGTAACCCAGAGGTGGGAGAGCAGAAGGGGGCATGTGACGCTGGGCAGTGGATAGGAGGAGGGGCAAAGGCTAGGTTGAGGTTTGTAGGGGGAATGAGATGAGGCAGTGGAGCCATGTGACAGGGACTGAGGGTGTGTTACTGCAGCTCCCTGCATAGAATGAATGTTCAATCAAAACCTGCTGGAGGGAGAGCTGGAGCCATAGGGGAGTAGGTAGAGAGGGCAGGGCCGATTCCACAATTCCCCGTATGCTCTTACAACTCCACACACATCCCAAACTTCAAACAGGGCACAAGAGAAAAGGGCTGAGGAGCCGGGCTGTGGCTTAAAGAGGCCGAGGGAGGAAAGCTTGGCTGAGACAATCCATAGGGAGCTAGAGGTTTTTACTATCTTCTGTTCTGAGTGAGAGATGAATTCATTCAGATCAGTGGTTTCAAACTGTGCTCTGGGCAACTCAATTGTTAAGAAACAGGGTAAAGTTTCTTATATACCAAAAAAAAAAAAATGAAGATTTCAAATTATACCATAAAACCCCTCATCGCTTATATCTACTTGGCAGGTAAAATTCCATTTCAAAAGTTAAATGTATTTTAAAAATTACCTAAGACTGGGTAAATAAAAAAGGAATTAAATGCTGCAAAGAAAAAATTCAAAATTCTTATTCTTGAGTGAAAAAATATTCTTTTACTGGTGATTGAAGAGGAGAAACAAAGACTAACAAAAGAAAATGGGAGAATCCACACTCAGAGCGGGGCAACTGAACAGGGAGGGGCGGGTGGATGGCAGAGGAGGAGGAATTTGGTCTCAAGGAGCTGGGGGGCGCTGGGCCTGGAAGTTTATGGGGCTGGGGCCCAAGGCACCAGGAGAAGAGGCGGGTCAGGATATCTGAGTCAAGGCCTGGGATCTTGCCTTAGCAATGACACTGGAGACTAAAGGTGGACTCTATGGTGCCCCTGAGCCCAGCCCCACTCCATCTCCACTGTCCTCTGCGACTAGCTATGCAGCTTTTGTGAGGGTTGATGTTAATAGACTGGAGAAGTTAATTTGTGGAGCATGAAACAGATGAGCAGAACAATCACAGCACCTTAATTTCCCCAATGTGCCCAAGAACAGAGCAGGCCTGAAGAGACTCAAACAGAAACAAACATGTGCCACGTCACTAATACTTCTGTGTAGACACACACCTGCCAGACACTGCTCACTGGCCTCCCTAGGAACAACAGCATGTGGGAAAGGCTGCCAAAGTTCTTTATGTAAAAATTACATCAATGCCGTCTTCCTTGGCGCTGCCTATGGAGCTGGCAGCCATCTCTTCCTCCGCATCGTGGCCTCCCTCAGACTCCTCATGCAGCCCAAGATCCTCAAAAAGAGGACCAACAAGTTCATGCGGCACCACTCAGACTGAAATCTCAAAATTAAGTGTAACTGGCGGAAACCCAGAGGTCTTGACAACAGGGTTCTTAGAAGATTCAAGGGTCAGATCTTGATGCCCAGATCTTGCTTATGGGAGCAACAACAACAAAAAACACATGCTGCCCAGTGGCTTCCAGAAGTTTCTGGTCCACAACATCAAGGAGCTGAAAGTGCTGCTGATGTGCAACAAATCTTACTGTGTTGAGATGGCTCACAGTTTCCTCCAAGAACTGCAAAGCCATTGTGGAAAGAGTCACCCAGCCGGCCGTCAGTCACCAACTGCAATGCCAGGGTGCACAGCAAAGAAAATGAGAGAAAGTTCACGTCCACATTTTGTGTTTAAATAAAACCATAAAAACTGTCCAAAAAAATTAGATCAATTCCTCTAAACCCAAAGGACTCCACTCCAACAGGTCCCTGGTTGTTGTGGTGATTTTCATTGTTTAAAATATTTTCCACATCTTTTCACACCAAGTTTTTCTGCAGCCATGTTTGAAAATTAACTTTCAGGCTACAGAGTCTTTCTTATACTAAAGTTGAAGAAAGTTTTAAGAAATATATTTCTACATTTCCTAAATGCAAAACAACAGGAGCAGGTTGAGGAATTCTCAAGAAACTGGTAGAGAAGAGAGAGCGCCTAGCTATGGAAAAGAGAAAGAAGGAAGGGAGGGCTTCCTGGAGGAGGTGGCATTTGAACCAGGACTAATATCAGGATGGAAATGTCAGGCAGGGAGTTGAGTAGGGGGAGCAGCTCCGCCCTCCACGTCCCCAGCTCCTCCCGCCCCTGGTTTTTCTCCCAGCGACCCCACGTGAAACGTCTCCCCCTCCTCCTCCAGCCGCCAGCAGAAGGGACTGCCTTCCCCTCAGTGTTCGCCCCTCCCTAGTGATCACTCATTCCCCCTGAGCAGTGAATCTCATTCTTTTCAGTAAATTCTCTCTCTGCGTGGTGAGAAAACAGGCCTGGAGAGGCTCAGCGACCTGCCTAGGACCACAGAACTCGGTACTAGGAAAACTCCTATTTTAAAATCCAGCCCTGCGTGGGAAGATTTGGGAAGAATCGTTAAAATTGAGAGAAGGGGGGAGAAACGGGATTAGGTGAGAGTGGCGCCCCCGCTCATGTCCGCCCCCTTCCCGCAGAGAATTACCTGTACCAGGTAAGGCAGGAATGCTACGCGTTTAATGGGACACAGCGCTTCCTGGAGAGATACATCTACAACCGGGAGGAGTACGCGCGCTTCGACAGCGACGTGGGGGAGTTCCGGGCGGTGACAGAGCTGGGACGGCCTGCTGTGGAATACTGGAACAGCCAGAAGGACCGCCTGGAGGAGAAGCGGGCAGTGGTGGACACGGTGTGCAGACACAACTACGAACTGGACGAGGCCGTGACCCTGCAGCGCCGAGGTGAGTGAGGGCTTTGGGCAGGGGGTCCCAGGGCAGCCACGGGGGCCCGAGCCCAGGGCGCAGAAGCAGCCAGGCCGGCCTAAGGGACTTTAGTGCCAGGCAGAAAGGGGACTTTGGGCTGGGGATTCATGGGTGAGCCCATCTGGAGCTTGTCAGGGGAGCGAGCGTGCGGACCTCAACTGGGCTGAGCGTGGAGTGAGGAGGATAGGAGCAGAGAGACCCCCTGGACTTCATCAGGCCTGGCAGCTGACTGCATGTGGGGTGAGGGGAAAGGAGGCCACAGGAGAGCGTGCAGGGATGTGGTGTGGAGATGGAGGTGGAGATGGCACAGCAGGCCACGCAGAGAAGAAACCTGCAGGGAGACGGCTGGGTTTGAGGTTCCTGAGGGGCCAGATGGATGGTCTGATGGTCAGGTAGACAGAAGGGTCTGCAGCCAGGGAGGAGACTGGGCTACATGAGACCACCCAGGGAGAGGGACCCCGGGGAAGAGCTGGATCCCGGGAACTGGACAGTTGTGATTTGGCCAAGACAGAAAAGTCTGTGAAAGAGAGAAAAAACAAAAACAAACAAACAAAAAAACCCAAGTGCAGTGTGAGGAGAGGCCCGCAGAGAAGAGTCCTGGAAGCTGAGGGGAGGGAACCTCAGCAGCATAATGGACAGCGGTGCCAGTGACTTGGAAAGGTCAGAAAACAGAAGATGGAAAGTGGATTTGGAAACCAGGGACACCTGGGGAGAGCAGGTTGACTGCGGTGGTGCAAGCTGGAATGGGAGGGGGTGGATAAGGCTGAGTGTGGCGCATCCACCTCGGGGTTGAGATGGATTTTATTTGTCCTGGGCTCCCCATGGCTGGCACAGGGCAGTGTCTGAGCTCATTCATCCTTTCCTTCAGGAAGTCTGGGTGTAAAGGGATGGAGAGAGGTAAGATGTGTGCAGTAAGAGGATTTCTTAAGGATAAGACAGGAGGGCCTTGGAGCTTTGGCTTCCTCCTGTGAACTTGTGGGGTGAGGAGCCTGGTGCACCAACCTGAGGGACCTGAGAGCAGCATCAGGGCGTGGGGTTGAGCCCTTGGGCTTTTTCTTAGAGAGAGGAAAAAATGAAGGGAGGAGGAGGAGGAAGCTGGGGAGATCACATCTTTGATTTCCTTGTTCCTGGAAAGTGAAAGGAAGTGCACCTGCTAGGAGTGAGAAGGTGGACACATTGGGTGGGGATGAGGTGAGTGACATGAGCTTAGGAAAGTTGCTGAGGTAATGGTTGAGAGACGTGTTCAAATAAAAGTAATGCGATTGGCAAAAACTGTTACTAAGACTTTGTAGAGGCACAAATCAGCAATGTGGCAGCATTTTCTTTCACAGTAATCAACTGCCAGATTGCAGAGAGCCCTGATGCCAGCCTAAGGAGTGTGGGTTTCTCCTCTAGGCCCGCAGGTCCCCAACCTCACTGCTCAGAGGACTCTCCTGGAGACCCTCTGTGATGCACAGATCCCCAGACTCACTGCCCTGAGACTCAGATTTCCTGGGTGGGGAGGTCTGGGGATCTGTTTGTAATCAGCTCCCTAGAGGTTCCCATGTAGCCAGATAAGTATTGTCAGAACACCGAAGATTTTTGAAAAATGAAAAAGACAAGGTTGGAACTGTGTCTTCAGAGTACTACTAAGGGTGCTGGGTAGAGGAGAGACCAGAGGCAGGGAGATGAGGTAGAAACTGCTATTATTGTCTGGGAAATTGCAATGAAGGCATGAATTAGAACAGGGAAAACACAGAGGCAGGGGAGAGGTGGGAAGGGAGAAGAAAGGAGTTGTGACAATTCCAATGTGGATGCCCACCCAAATCTAGAAGTAATTGAGCAAATGTTTTCTGGGCATTAGAGAAGGCAACTAGAACAAGCAGGAATCTTTGCCTTGGTGAAATGTATTTGAACTGGGTCAGAAATGAGGCCACTGGATATCAGGCCTTAGCTCCAGGAACCCCTGCAGGTTACTGATGTGCTCCAGGCTGACCTGCTCCCATCAAAGAATATTGAGCAAGATGCCTCTCATGGAATGTTCTGGGACCTTAAAACAGACACTTAAGTATTCCCCCTGATTTCATGGTTCCCAGGAGCTCTATGGGGAAGAAATTGTACATAATTCACAACTGAGATTTAGACATGGGTTGAATAGTCTAGTGGACATTGAGTTTACAGAGGTGATGAAGTAGTGAGACCCAGGTGCCCCTGAAATAAATTCACATTAAGGGAAGAGGCTGGCAATGTGGATCAGTCTGTAAACAAGGCAAAAATACAATAGGGAGTGAGGGTTGTGGGTCAGTTCAAGACTGCTTTTACCTGGCCCAGCCCCATGTCAGGGTATTTGTGTTCTCCAGGAAGTAGAAAGGAAAGAACTGAGTGATTAGGGACCTAGAAGACTAATTTGAAACACTCCTCTTGATGAGCTGTTCTCTAGGGGATTCCTCTGAATGAGCTGTTCTCTATTGGATTTCCCTGAATGAGCCGTTCTCTAGGAGCACTTGACCCTTTTCTGTGTTTGTTTTTTGTTTTGTATTTGTGTTTGTTTTTGAGACAGGTTCTCACACCGTCTCCCAGGCTGGAGTGCTGTGGCACCATCATGGCTCAGTGCAGCCTCAACCTCCTGGGCTCAAGTGATCCTCCTGCCTCAGCCTCCCATGTAGCTAGCACTACAGATACAGGTACCACCATGTCCAGCTAATTTACTTTTCTGTTTAGAGATGGATTCTCACTATGTTGCCCAGGCTGGTCTCAAAACCCTGGGCTCAAGTGCTCCTCACGCTGCAGCCTCCCAAAGTGCTAAGATTATAGGCATGACCACCCTGCCTGGCCTTTTCTGCCTTCTGAGGAGGAAAAAGATACTGGTGGCAGAGATCCAAAAGAAAAGTTGCAGGTGGCAGTTGTGGAAATCGACCTGAGAACAACAGAACGAGCTGGGGCACAAATGCAGAGATGTAGAGGGAGGCAATACATCTGCGAGACCTTCACGGGACCTGAAGACACAGCACAGAGGAGGAACTCGGAAAGGACGGGATTTCTACTATTCAAGCATGTAGGGGCTCAGGATATTCTGTAAATATGAAGATTTTGAGTTTTTGTAGGTGAGGTAAAAAAATACATAGGTTATTTACAGAATAAGACATGTCAAGCTCTCTTCATTTTCTTTGAATTTTCATGAAATAAAATTATTAGATTAACCCACCATAATTCCATTCTCTGTGTATCTTAATTTCAAGATATTATTTGAGTAAATTTTGCGTCCTTTGTATCAAGATAGAACTTTGAAAAGATAGGTAATTTCACAGTTGGTTAAATATTCTTTGCCCAAATTACTTTGGTTAAAGTTTCTCCTAAATGCACTACAGAGTGCAAACTGTCTCCCTGCCATTCCCCTATATGCTTACTAATTATTATTTTATTCAAGATCATCCATGCTCTACTTGAAGGTCTGTTTCTATCTTTTCAGTGTTACCCCTACCCACTACACTAATCACATTATTCCTATTTTCAACATCTAGGATCAATTACATAGTGAACATGCCTAAGAAATAATGATCAGGCCAGAAGCAGTGGTTCAGGCCTGTAATCCCAGCACTTTGAGAGGCCGAGCGGGCGGATCCCTTGAGGTCAGGAGTTGGTCAAGTGCTCCTAGAGAACCAGCCTGACCAACATGGAGAAACCTTGTCTCTACTAATATTACAAAAATTAACCAGGTGTGGTGGCAGGCACCTATAATCCCAGCTATTCGGGAGGCTGAGGAAGGAGAATTGCTTGAACCCAGGAGCTGGAGGTTGCAGTGAGTCAATATTGCGCCACTGCACTCCAGACTGGGCAAGAGAGCAAGACTCCATCTCAGCAAAAAGAAAGAATGAAAAAAAGAGCAAGATTATGCCTCAAAAAAAAGGAAGGAAGGAAGGAAGGAAGGAAGGAAGGAAGGAAGGAAGGAAGGAAGGAAGGAAGGAAGGAAGGAAGGAAAGGAGGGACAATCTCAAACGCTATTTCACTATTTTTCTTCTCCACTCCTAGTCCAACCAAGGGTGAACATTGCCCCCTCCAAGAAGGGTCCCTTACAGCACCACAACCTGCTCGTCTGCCACGTGACAGATTTCTACCCAGGCAGCATTCAAGTCCGATGGTTCCTGAATGGACAGGAGGAAACAGCTGGGGTTGTGTCCACCAACCTGATCCGTAATGGAGACTGGACCTTCCAGATCCTGGTGATGCTGGAAATGACCCCCCAGCAGGGAGACGTCTACACCTGCCAAGTGGAGCACCCCAGCCTGGACAGTCCTGTCATGGTGGAGTGGAGTGAGTTAGTCTCTGATGACCCTCTAGACCCCACCTCTGAAGAGCAGGGACTCTCTGGCTCTGGGGTCCACTCATCTTGTCTTCTGCGTCTATACCCTGGGGCCATGTCCAACGCCATCTTTCTTCTGTACGGGCTCCTGAGCGTAGTTTCAAACTGGGACAATGGAGACTTGCCTGACCCTGGCCTAGGGGTCCTAAGGATTCATAGTTCCTCTCCTTGTCAGAGAATCTAGGGACACAGACACCTTCCTGAACTGACCTCACACATAGGAATGGATCTCTTCCTTCAGCATTTTAGCCTCTTAGGCATTTTGAGAGGCAACTTCCAGAATCAGCATTTGCCACCTGGTTGAGATCACACCCCTGTTCCAGATATGAGGGTGACTCTTTCTGAATTTCCTCTTAAGCAAGCTTTTCCCCTGGCACAGTCCTCGTCCTAATATTCTGCATCAGGCTCCAGAATTTCAGACAGGACGTGAATAGGGGCGCAGCTGGTGAAGGTAACACTAAACCTGGGTCTGTTCTTCCCAGAGGCACAGTCTGATTCTGCCCGGAGTAAGACGCTGACGGGAGCTGGGGGCTTCGTGCTGGGGCTCATCACCTGTGGAGTGGGCATCTTCATGCACAGGAGGAGCAAGAAAGGTGAGAAGGCCTGCAGGGTGAGCGGGACTTACCTTCCCCTGGCATATTCACACTTACTCCATGATGAGGGGTTCAGACAGAAAAGAAAAGTCAGAAAGCTCTAGAGGCCACTGAAATCAGATAGTCGGGGAACAAACATGACCTAAAGCGAGAGAGGTATCCCAGGCTAGGATCTTAATGCAGCCAGATGCATGAGGTCCCAAGTACTCAGGCTCTTGCGAGGCGTCCATTGAGTGATGGCCAATGGAAATTGGTGGGATGGAAATGTTTCTCAAATTATCTGAGGTGGTTTCAATGGCTGAATATATAACCTTTCCTCTTTCATTTCAGTTCAACGAGGATCTGTATGAACAGGTAATATTCCTGCTTTGATTTCCTTGTGGGGTGGGTTGCAGGAGGATATGAGTCCTTTCTGTGCAATGTGGCACTGAGGCTCCTCTAGGAAGAGAATCTCAGGCCTGAACCCCTCTTTCAACCTCAGCTCTCGGGTGAGTGGGGAAAGAGCATTGCATGGCTCCATTGCTGAAGGAAGCAGAGATCAACTCTGTTCTTTATCAGCCTAAGACTCAGCCTCTCACCATAATTTTTCTCTCTAGGACTTAAAGAAAGGAGGCCCGCAACCTGGGATAACTTGTCCTTTACCCCCACAGGGTTCCTGACCTCACTGAAAAGACTAATATGCCTTAGAACAAGCATTTGCTGTTTCGTTAGCACCTGGTTCCAGGACAGACCTCCAGCTTCCCAAGAGGATACTGCTGCCAAGAAGTTGCTCTGAAGTTAGTTTCTATCATTTTGCTCTTTGATCCAAAGTACTGTTTCTCTCATTGGGCCTCCAACCATGTTCCCTTCTTCTTAGCACCACAAATAATCAAAATCCAACATGAGTGTTTGTTTTCCTTTAAAAATCTGCACCAAATCATCTCTCGTCACTTTTCTCTGAGGGTTTTAGTAAACAGTAGAAGTTAATAAAGAAGTTCATTTTGGTTTATGTGTAGGAAAGAAGAGAACCATGAAAATGGGGATGTGTTAACTATTGTATAATGAGGCCTGTTAGACATGCCACTCTTCTGAATTGACTGTATTTCAGTGAGCTGCCCCCAAATCAAGTTTAGTGCCTTCCTCCATTTAGGTCTCTGACCACTATTCTTAGCTATTCCATAGTGAGCAGACTGCAAATCTGCCTGATAGGACCCATATTCACACAGCACTAATTCAACATATACCTTACTAAGAGGATGTTTTATCATTACTATTAAGAAGTTAAATTAATATCAGAATTTAAAATTATAAATTTTATAAATCTAATACACTTTAACCATTTTCTTTGCATGCCATCACAACTACTACTTAACCAAATATGACTTGGCCTTTCGAATGCATTCAGTAGATGTCATTTGTCGTCTAAGTTTGCATTCATCCACCAGCCTAGGCCTCCTGTCTTCATTTTCATACAGACAGAAATGCCTCTGCACTAGGGAAAGAGCAAAGAAATACGTGTAGCACTTTTCTTCAAACACTGGCCTTTTTGTTTTTTTTTTTTTTTTAACAATCCAACATTGTTATGTGTTTTGCGTCTCATATTGACACCTTTCAGTCAAGGTAGAGGACATGTTTGTTGTAAACTTTCTTTTTTGTGTAGAGGATGGATTCTTCACTCCTGATACACATAAGCAGTGCACAGCAGCTCTCTGATACATCCAGTTGATGCCTTCAATCTCCCTGGCTTCTTACAAGCATCTTCTGGGCCTTGTGTGTCCCTGGGCGCCTGTCCCTGGTCAATTCGCAAAAACTACTGTGCTCCTCTTGCCCACCTCCCCTTGCAAATAATATCCACCATATGGGGACCGGCTGCCTCCAATTCCAAGAGAGGTGGGGCTGAAGGTACAGACTTGGGCTTCACTGGCACAGATATAAGTAAATATAGCTGGAGTCTACAGAGAGGATGGACTAAGTGAGGGAGTCAGGAAAGAGAAGCCACCCATAAGGATAACAAATTATGTCTCATAATCCTCTTAACCTAGGGAATAGGACACAATCATTTTTTCTTTTTAAAACATCCTTATCCCTGCTCAGCCTCGTTTCCTCAAAAACTATAAAGGAAAATGCTACTGACTTGTTTCTGTGTAGTAATTTCAGCTGTCACATAATGAGGTAATGAGGCCAGTATATAGTAAATAAATGAGGACCCTTTATCTGTCTTATTTTCACTTTGGCTTCACAGGAAACTTGTGAGAAACCTTTGCAGCAGAAAATTAATATGATTTTAATCCAGGGATTCAACGATGGAAGGAGGTCATGAGAATAGCAGAAAGTCTTCAAATTGAGATGACTATGAAATCCTCAGAGCCAGAGCACATAAATTCTACCCTCAGAGCCACGGAGCAGTCAACATTCCAAACCATATCCCATCAGAGTCATTCTGTTCCATGCTTGTCACCTGTACCCACGTTACAGGTTAGGGAGTACCCAGAGTGGAGTGAACAATCTCTGGACTAACACCTGGCAGGATCAGAAACTGAGGGATCTGCACCCACATTGCAGGAACAGGATATGTGCTCTTAGGGAACTGACGGTATAAGGAGATAAGGAAAGGCCCTGCAGTCACAGAAAGAAGACATCAGACATGTCTCACTGTGACATATACAGGTGTTTATGAAACTCTGGGATTTCTAAGGAAGAATGCAGTGCAGAAAAAGGTCCCAGAGGAGACAAGAGCTGAGAGACCATCCAAATTGGGAACCACCTTGTCACTAGACTTCAAATTTTCAATATTTATAGTGTTTTCTAAGAGTCAGGCCCTTTGCTGAGTTCTATGTGCAGCAGAATCAAAGGCAGCCAGGAGGCAGAGGAGTCTTGAGGTACATCAGTCACGGGGGCTGAAGAGCAGAGATTCAAAGGAAAGCTGGGACTGGAGCTTTAAAGGAGAGATGAAGCTGGTGACTCCCCTGTGTCAGCCTCTGACTCAGAAAGATGAAATGCAGTAGCACACACCCCGTGGGCTTACTCCCAGCTGAGTGTTGTATCCCCCACCACTTTCCACCTGGTCTCTTCATTTTCTACCCCTCACAGTCCCCTAAGGAGAAGGTGGTCCACCCAACAGATGATGCACCCCCAGATGGTGATCAAGGGGGACCCTAAGGAGAAGTCATTTCATCCTCCCTTTGTGCCCATTTGTCAAGTAGCAGTGAGGCTGAGCCAGGGGATGGTGAAAGTGGAAGGAGGTGGGAGTTGGGCATGGGCTGTGAAGATGCTCTTTAAAGGGATTCTAATAACCACTTGCTACCAGGTCAGTGAACACTTATCACAGTTGACGCCTTTTGAGCACATCACATTGTAAACTGTCCTTGAAAGTCCTGTGCACTTGGCTTATGGGATGAAACATCCTTCTAGTTCTCCTGTCCCTCAGGTTCTTTGAAGTCTCATTGAGCACCTTCCCTTCAACTCCTTTTACACAGTAAGAATAGGATCAGCTGTGCTAAAGTAACAAATACCCAGATATCCAGGTTTGGCTCACGCTACACGTCCAAAGTAAGTTGTCCGGGAAGCTCTGCTCATCATCTTACTCAGGAAGCCAGGCTGACAGGCTTTCTCCTGCACCTCTGCTCCCAGAACCTCCCCAGAAGAATGAAGGGAACCTAAGAAATCATTCACTGGCTCTTAATGATCCCTCCTAGAAAGAACACACTTCTCGCATCTCATTTTCCAATGTAAATCACATGGCTGCAACTAACTTCAAATGAGTGGGAATCCTTGAAAGTGGAAAATATTTAAGAAGTACCTATTAAATAAATAATAAAATACTTCTACAAGAGATATTTATGGAAGACCTACTGTGTACCAGGAGCAATGCTAGGCATTATGGATATCAGTAGCCTTTGGCTCCTGAAAAGTTTACAAACTACCTCCTGGCCTAAGGAGAGGCACAGGGATACTGGCAACGGTCTATTTCTTCACCCAGGTGCTAGTTACATGAGTGCTTGTGGTGATAATCATTCAACGTACGTTCTATTGGTTTGTGTGTTTCTTCCAAATGTCCCCTAGCTCACAATAAAAGGGCTTAAATAGAGAAGTAAAGGAGAATTTGGAAATTTGAAGCAAAAGCAAGAAGCCAATGAATCAAGCACAAATACTGAGTTTTGATAAAGATTGGAATAAGAAACATAATAAATGAGATAATAAATAGGACTTTTGCAACTGAAGTGTAATTAATAAGCAAAAAGTCAGGCTGAGAAACTGCCCCAAGGAAAATATGATGGAGCAAACAATAGAAAATGTAAAGGAAAAGTGAAGAGAAATGAAGGATAGAAACAGACATCTGACATCTTGATAATTAGACATCTAGAAAGTCAGGGAAATAGCGGAGGGAGAGGAAATAACTGAAAACATAATGTTTAGTCTTTATAGAAAGATGAAATAAGTTCATTCAAAATGCTGCATAGAATGTCAGACTATTTGTTAAACAATTTTGTTAGAGCGAAATGACTGAAAACAAACGAGATAATTATGTGAATTAAGAGGATGGAAAAGTAGAAAAACAGCAAAAAGAAAATACACATAAACAGTAAGGACAAAAGCTGAATTCAATGAAATATAAAAATAGGGGAGACAAACAAAATCAAATTTTGAGGCAATGAAAACTTAATGAGACCTCTGGCAAGACTCCTAAGGAAAATACAGGAGATTCAGAATGAAAAGGGGAAATGACTATTTGTACACACATTTTAAAATGCGAAATCTTACAACCAACTCTATACGTATAAATTTGAAAATTTAGATTAAATGGATGCATTTCTAGAAAGATATAAAGGTCAAAACGACAGGAAGAAATAGAAAACTAAAATAGAGTAGAGAATATCAAAGAAATTGTCATGGGAAGCAAAGAATCGCCTTCCAAAAGGCCCTGTCCTGATCATATTGCCGTTAGGGGCATCCTCCCACATTTCCAGGAGCAGATTATGCCTCTTACATGTGTGATTCTAGAAAACAGAATGGAACAGCATTTTTGAGATCATTTTATGAGGTTGGTTCATTCATATTTCCAGAGCCAGTCACTGAATCTAACAGTACATTATAAAAACAATCAGTTTTGACCAATTTAGATTTATTCTAGGAATGCAATGATCCTTCAGTGTCGGAAAATATATAATGTGGTTAACACATTAGTGGACTCCACAAAATTCATATTAATTTAAACTGAATTCAGCTCAAGACATAGACAGAATTTAATCAATTTCATGATGTGTTAAAGATAGTGAACCAAAAGTCTATAGCTTATATATTTCAAAGAAATGAGGTGGATTCCCTGTGAGATTGTGCAAAAGATAGGATGTCCTTCGTTGCTGGAAATGTTTAACGTGGCATTGGGAGTTCTGAACATCCCTCTGCGGGCAGAAGAAAATTAAGGCTGTGTAAAATGGAGGAAGACAGATTGTGGGTGCAGATGAAATAATCTAATACTGGACAAGACTGCAGCCACTGTTGGTCCAAAGCCTGAGTTTAAATCCAAGCTTTGCACTTTGAAGTTGTGTGGCCTTCACCTCCCCCCGTGTCTGATTCCCCCTCTGTAACATGAAATAAATAAGAACCAACCTCCACATGTAAATAAGTGAACACATGAGAAGCACTTAGAATAGTGCCTGGAACACAGTAAGCAACCCAATGAATGTCATTTCTCATTACATTTGTTAGTGTTTTCATCCAGCCCAATGGCACTAAAACATCAGTGCTCAAAGAGCCCCTGGTGAAGCGTTTCTCTTTCCCATTCTTCACCCCTAACTTTTTATCTCGTCTATTCCACTGTGTCCCTAATGCACCTCTAGGATGACTCACAGGAGCCCCTGGACCCAGGGATGCTGTCAGATCGCTTGGTCTTTGAGACGATGGTGCCATTGAGGATCCCCGCCAGGCCCATCAGCAGGCCGAGGGCACAGACCAGCATCTCCATGGTCTCAGGCACCTGGATTAGTTCCCGGATTAGTTATCTGTCTTCTAAGGGAAGACAGAGTAATAAGGTACAGAGAGCAGAGGCTGGGCTTGGGTGTGGGAGGTGTTGGGTATTTGAAATTATGAGATGGTGAAATTTGGATAAAGTGACCATAAAACATAGGATTGAGGGAAGCAGGTGCTGAGGGGTGATGGGTCCAGGAAATAAAGGTGGTGCCAATGCCGTGATGGCAGAGGGAGGGCGCCCCATACCCCAGTGCCTGAGGAGAGGCTGGTGCAGGTGCCAGTGCTCCCCCTGGAGGTCACAGGTGTCCTCAGCCGTGGGAAGGAGGATCGGGTAGTGGAACCTGTGGAAACTGAGCTTCTTGCTGGGCAGGAAGATGGTCTCTGCAATACCCTCAATGACTGACTCCATTGTGCAGCCACGTGATGTTCAGCGCCAGCAGGAAGAACTTATCAACATGGCAGATGAGGGTGTGGGGCTGGCCCAGCGCCACAGGCTCCTTAGGAAAGACAGTCACATCGGGGGGTTCCAAAAGGGGATAGAACCCAAGGAGCCTACTGCCATTGACTGAGTCTCAAAGGTTCCACCACCCCAAGCCCTATATTCACCAGATTAGGGGCCACCTCTCCCAGGCCCATCCTCCTGCTCCCCCAGGGCTCCCGGGCAGGGTCACAGCTTCTCTCCTGACCTGGGCCCCTCAGCCCAGCCTTTCTCTTGAGTAAGAAGAAAACACCTCCCCCTCTGCTGTCCTAAGAACCCAGCTGTGTGGCCCCAACACTGCTCGCTCTCAGGGAAGGGGCTCATTCATGAGTGGGCAGCATGGCCTGTAGTTCTCTGTGTGGCAGAGAGGCCCTCCTATCCCTCCAGCTGGACTGTAGAGCAACAGGCAGCTATAGGCAGTGCCATTTGTGGCCGAGGCCTGTTTGGACCATTGAACCGGGTGTTCGAGTGCTTCCTTGCCGTGACGATGCCAGCAATACACCTCTGAGCGCCACAGTCAAAGGTGTGAATAAACTCTGGTAGATGCCAGACCATCTCGTTCTCATCCAGGTTCACATAGAACTGCTCCTCCTCATCAAACTCAAACATACACTCTCCAGAGGGTCTGTGTGTCTGCACAAACTCTGCATATGTTGACACATGGTCTGCTGCATGAAGGAGAAGAAGATGGAGAATGGATGAATATGAAAGAAGCTATGCAGAATGCAGGAAGCAAACAGGTAACAGGAAGGTTATTGGGAACATGAAGGAATAACACAGAAAATGAGAAATGCAAAATGAAAGAAAAGAAAAGAAGTGAGAAGAAACAAAGACAGAAATGACCCATGGATGATATAGGTTGTTTCTCTTGTCCCCGAAGACTTAACATCCATCTATGATAATGATAATATTGAAGACAATAAGATAATATTTATTGGGCACTTACTATGTGCTAAACTTACTCATTGAGTCTTCACACCACCATGTAGAAGAAATTATTTTCCATAGTAGGAAACTGACCCTAGAGGTAAAGTAAGTTGTCCAAGTCACACAACTCCTGGTAGAAACAATATTGAGTAGTCCTCCTGCCCCACTCCCACAGGATCTCAGAAACCCTACAAGACAATACATTAAAAATTACTGATCTAGCCATAAAGCAAGGCAGGGAAGTGGAAGGATGGAATAAATATTTCAGAGTGGAAAAAAATCGTGAACGACATGAAAATACCTCCAGAGTTCTAGTGGCATTTATTGACTTCAAGTTACATTCTTACTTTGAGAAGAAAAATTGTTCCTTATATAATTTTATCCACAACACTTACATCTTAGGCAGAGTAAATTTAAAAGTATTATCATTCACATAACATTCACAAAATTTTCTTGTGGAGTGTAGTTTCACCTGGAAATACAAGTTGTTGCATTTGAAACACCTATGGGATAGTATCTTAGCTTTACCTGATACGTAAGAAGCAGCAACTGGTTGATAACAAAAAGTGAATTATTATTACAGTGAAAAAGTAAAGATGAGAGAGTTTGGGGTTCAGCCGGAAGAGGAAGTGAAGCAAAATGACACTGCATGATTGATAGTCCCTAAGTGAGGATTTCCCCTCCCAGATCAACACGGGGAGAACCAGTCCTCTACTTAGATGCATAGAGTGACAGCAGGTTCAGTGTCACACACGGATGGTGAGGGTCCCCCACTGAGTTTAGGGTCTAGAGAATTACTCACCTACAGAAATGAAGCCCAGAGGAAAAAAAAATACATGGTGTATAGACTGGACTACATAGATGTAATTGGTTCAGCTTAGGCTACTTTATATTTATTATATTCACAAAATCTGAAAACTAAAAGTTGGCACATTTTGAAGCAAATTCCACACTTCAAATATTAATTTTCATTCAGTTAAATAAATGCTTATTGTGAACTTTCACTCTCCAGGTAATAAGGATGTAACTCTAAAGATAGGGACTTTGTCCTCAATCTACTTGAAATTCAAGAACAAAAGAGACAAAGAAAAGATGATTGCTTCATGTGTGGTTTGATCACCACTGAGTATCACAAGGTACACCAAGAGCTACTTAGGAACAAAGTTAAAATACAATTTAGGAAAGGTTCCTAGGGACAGTGTTCACCTGCAGATAGCAAAACAGAGAAAGGGGAAATGGCTTTCCAGCAGGAGAAGCAGGCTCAGGAGCAGAGAGGCATAAAGCTGCAAGGAGAACTGCAGTTCTTCAGTGTGACTGAAGCCAGGGGAGATGTGGACCGGGCTGCACTGTAACCTGCCTTGTGTGCTGATGGCAGGTGTTTGCATTTTATCCACAGGACACGGGGGAAACTGTGAAGGATCTTAAGCAGGAGAGTAACATGGTCAGATTTGTGTTTATATGGGGCACCGATAGGAAGGATGGGCTGGAGGAGGCTGGACTCAAGGAAAGACCAGTAGGACTTTTAAGCCCTCTGGTAGGAAGTAATGAGAGCGTAGGCCAGGGCAGGAACATGGGGTGAAGAGGACAGCAGATGGGTTTGATGGAAGTAATGACATGAGAGGCCATAGGAATCACTAAATCATCTGCCAGAAGTAGGGCTATGAAGAAGTCTAGGATAACCAGGCAACGTGGAGAATTGTGGCATCAGTGACTGCAAAGGTGATAATGAAGTGATTGAGAGAAGATAAAATTTTCTGTTTGGGACATACTGAATTTTAACTTCTAGGGAAACAAATGTAGTTGATTTGAAGGCAGTGAAATAAATGGATGGGTGTCACGCTACACTAGGTTAGTGACATAAACTGGAAGGAGGCTCATGGTGGGTGAAGTTCTAATTTTGGGTCAGGTCACTCAAGAAAAGTACACAAAGTCAGGAGAGCAGAGATCTGAGTGTGTGCTCCTGCATCCAGATAAACACAGACATGAAGACAGAGGCTGAGAAGGAGAGGACTAGAAAGTGGTAGGAAAACAGAGAGGAAGTGGATTCATAAAAGACAACAGACAAGAGAAAACTTCCAGGAAAGAGGTGAGGATGCATCTCAAATACACTAATGACACACATAAGACAGAAACGGAAGAGTGACCACTGGCTTGAGTTGTATAAAAGTCATTAGTTACCACCATGAGAGCAGCATCAGAGATGAGGGAAAGAAAAAGGGAGAAGTGCATTGGGTTGAGGACTGAATGAAACGGGAGAAAATTGATAATAGGCTGGGCACCGTGGCCCATACCTGTCATCTCAGTGATTTCAGAGGCCGAGACAGGAGGATCACTTGAGGCCAGGAGTTTGAAACCAGCCTAGGAAACATAGAGTCCATCTCAAAGAAAACAATTTTTGATTCCCTGCCTTCCATGAGCAACACAGCAAACATAAGCTCTGCAGATGTGCTCAGACTTGAGCCTGACACTGAAGAGAGTCTGGTGCTGCCAGGCCTCAGACACCAGATTATAATCAGCCTCTTCCCAGATCCTGCATAAGTGAGGCCCACTCTGTGGGGCAAATAGTGCCCAGGGGTGGTACAGGCCCTACAGAGATCACAGACTGTTCACCTGACAAGAAATATCTTGAGGAACTCACTTCACACATCCCTCAAGAAAGGAACCACTGCAGGAGAATATGCAGAAAACCAAAGGAATTCATAGATCCTTTTAAAGAAGTGAGGGGCCACTGCAAATTCCACCAGACAGGTGAAAAACTGTGCGTTTCCAAAGAATGAGAGGGGAAAAATCTGCCTCCAAACACATATCCCCACTGGGGAACCCGAAAATCCAGATTACAGGAAAAGGATTTAACTTTATCTAGACCTGAAACAGACTTAGCATGAAAAATAAAAGTAGGCCAGGCGCGGTGGCTCACGCCTATAATCCCAGCACTTTGGGAGGCCAAGGCGGGCGGATCACGAGGTCTCAGAGATCGAGACCATCCTGACTAACACGGTAAAACCCCATCTCTACTAAAAAGACAAAAAAATTAGCCAGGCGTGGTGGCAGGCACCTGTAGTCCCAGCTATTTGGGAGGCTGAGGCAGGAGAACGGCATAAACCTGGGAGGCTGAGCTTGCAGTAACCCGAGATCGCCCCACTGCACTCCAGCCTTGGTGACAGAGTGAGACTCCATCTCAAAAAAAAAAAAAAAAAAAGTAGATGCAGCAGTGGAAAGAGCCTTGTAGTCACGCCCAGTCTTTAGCTCAAACCTAGGGATGCCATCCCTGACTATATATCACAAGGGCCCTGGAGGAAGTCAGACAGCAAAATTTGGAAAGGGTCACAGTGTGAAAGAAGGATCCAACTGAAATTTGTTATAATTTTGACTGGGCACAAATCCTCTGGAGCAGAATCTGGGGGCGAACAGGAACTGCTGGAGAGAGAGCAGAAGTTACTGCTAACATTGTGGGCAGAGAGGGAGGCACATGGCCTGAGAGCTGTGCTTGCTTTCTAAGCAGGAAACTTACAGCTTGGAGTGAGGTCTGAGTCACTCCTGGAGGCTGCCTGGAGGTAAACTCAATGCTGTTAGTGTGGCACAGCAGGAGCAAGACCTGCCTCCCCCACTGCATGAGAGCTGGCTGAAGCCTATTGCTACCAGCTTTCCCCTACTTCTCTGGTGACAAAGGCAGTCATAATTCCCTCTGGAACGTAATTCCATTGGCTGGAGAAAAACCTCCCACCCCATCCCTCACAGTGGCTGCAGCAAGCCCCGCCCAAGGAGAGTCTGAACTCAGACCCTGCCTAACTCTGCTCACACCTGAGGGCATTTATCTACCCACCTGGTAGCCAATCACAAAAGATGTAAACTCTCTTGGGAGCTTTATGACACCGCCCATTGCCTGAGAAACCGAATGTTTATCTTGGCCAGCTTAGGGCAAGCTTATATCCCCCTTCTACTATTGTAGCTGGTGCTCTCTTGAAAGCATCATATACTGGCTGGAGGCCAAACAACTGAGGACATTACAACAACTCATGACAGAATAACTGCTCCAAGAAAGGAGAAAACAGTTGATTCCACTGTCTGAAAAATCCTGACTAACCAGTGGTTCTCGGTCTGTCCACATGACAACTGCACTGCTTAACATAACCAGCATTTGAGAAAGCCACAAACTAAGTCTATCTACAACCAAGGACTCTCACAGAGTCTACTTCACTCCCCTACCACCTCTACACTAGACCCCAGCAAAGGATCCAAACTAAGAAGAAATCTCTGAATTGCTAGATAGAGAATTCAGAAGGTTGATTTTAAGCTACTCAAAAGGATACCAGAGAAAGATGAAAAACAACTTAAAGAAATTTTTTAAAAACACAGGATATGGATTAAAAATGCTCCAGGGACATAGATATCATAAAGAAGAAACAATCCAACTTCTGGAAATGAAAGACACACTTAGAGCAACACAAATGCACTGGAAAGTTTCAACAATAGGATCAAACAAGTAGAAGGAAGAACTTCGTAGCTCAAACAGCAAGACTTTCTAATTAACCCAGTCAAAGACAAAGAAAAAAGAACTTTAATAAATAAAGCCTCCAAGAAATTTGGGATTATGTTAAATCGCCTAAGAATAATTGGCATTCTTGAGGAAGAACAAAAATCTAAAAGTTTGGAAAACGTATTTGAGGGAATAATCGAGGAAAACTTCCCTGGTCTCACTAGAGATCTACACAACCAAATACAAGAAGCTTAAAGACCACACCTGGGAAATGTATCACAAAAAAGATTATCTCCCAGGCACATTGTCATCAGGTTATCTAAAGTCAAGACAAAGGAAAGAATCTTAGGAGCTGTGAGGCAAAGGCATCAGGTAACCTATGAAGGAAAACCTATCAGATTAACAGTAACCTATAAACCAGAAAGGATTGGGGTCCTATCTTTAGCCTCCTCAAACAAAATAATTTTCTGGCAAGAATTTTGTATCCAGCAAAACTAAGCTTCATAAATGAAGAAGAGACACAATCTTTTTCAGACAAATGCTGAGAGACTGCACCACTACCAAGCCAGCACTACACAAAATGCTAAAAGGAGTTCTAAGTCTTCAAACAAAACCCCAAAATACAGCAAAATAGAACTTCCTCAAAGCATAAATCTCACAGGGCCTATAAAACAATAATGGAAGGAAAAAAAATAAAGAATTCAGGCAACAATTAGCACGAGAAATAGAACAGTACCTCCCATCTCACTATTAACATTGAATGTAAATAGCCTAAACTCTCCACTTAAAAGATACAGAATGGCAGAAAGGATAAAAATTAACCAGTCAAGTATCTGCAGTCTTCAAGAGTCATCTAATGCGTAAGGACTCACAAAAACTTAAGGTAAAGGAGTGGAAAAAGATATTCCAAAATGAATGGAAAACAAAAGCAAGCAGGAGTAGCTATTCTTACATCTGTCAAAACAGACTTTAAAGCAACAACAGTTAAAAAATTCAAAGAGGGACATTATATAATGATAAAAGGGTAAGTCCAACAGGAAAATATCACAATCCTGAACATATATGCACCTAACATGGGAGCTTCCAAATTTATAAAACAATTATTACTAGACATGAGAAATGAGATAGACAGCAACACAATAATAGTGGAGACTTCAATACTCCACTGACAGCACTAGAAAGTCATCAAGACAGAAAGCCAACAATGAAACAATGGACTTAAATTACACTAGAAGAAATAACAGGTATTTACAGAACATTCTACTCAACAACTGTAGAATATACATTCTTCTCATCAGCACATGAAACATTCTCCAAGATAGACCACATAGTAGGCCTCAAAACAAGTCTCAATAAATTTAAGATAATCAAAATTATATCAAGTACCCTCTCAGACCACAGTGGAATAAAATTGGAAATTAACTCCAAAAGAAACCCTCAAAATTATACAAATACATGGAAATTAAATAATCTGCTCCTGAGTGATCTTCGGGTCAACAATGAAATCAAGATGCAAAATTCTTTGAAGTGAAGGATAATAGTGACACAACTTGTGAAAACCACTCAGACACAGTAAAAGCAGTCCTAAGAGGAAAGTTCATAGCATTAAATGCCTGCGTCAAAAAGTCTAAAAGAGCACAAATACAATATGTAAAGTCACACCTCAAGGAACTAGAAAAACAAGAACAAACCAAACCCAAACCCAGCAGAAGAAAAGAAATAACAAAGAGAGGAGAAATAAATGAAATTGAAACTAAAAAAAATACAAAAGATAAATGAAACATGAAGCTGATTATTTGAAATGATAAACAAATTGATAGACTATTAGTGAGATTAACCAAGAAGAGAGAGGATCCAAATAACCTCAATTAGAAATGAAATGGAAGAAAATACCACTGATATTACAGAAATATAAAATATCATTCAAAGCTACTATGAACACCTTCACACACACAAACTCGAAAACCTAGAGGAGATAGATTCCCGGAAATATACAACCCTCCTAGAATAAATCAGGAAGAAATAGAAACTCTGAACAGACCAATAAAAAGCAGAAAGATTGAAATGGTAAGTTTTTAAAATCTGCCAACAATAAAATAATCACGGGTTCACATGGATTTACAGCTGAATTCAATCAGACATTCAAAGAAGAGAATTGGTACCAATCCTACTGAAACTATTTCAAAACATAGAGAAAGAGAGAATCTTCCCTAAATTATTCTATGAACCCAGGATTGCCCTAATACCAAAACCAGGAAAGGATATAACAAACAAGAAAACTACAGACCAATATCTCTGAAGAAAATAGATGCAAAAATCCTCAACAAAATACAAGCTAACGAATCCAACAGTATATCAAAAAGATCATACATGATGATCAATTGGGTTTCATGCCAGGGATGCAAGGATAGTTTAATATGCACAAGTCAGTAAATGTGGTATATCACGTAAACACATTTGAAAACAAAAATCTCAATAGACACAGAAAAAGCATTTGACAAAATCCAGCATTGCTTTATGATTAAAACCCTCAGCAAACTTGACATACAAAGATCATAACTTAAGGTAATGAAAACCATCTATGACAAACCCACAGCCAACCTTATACTGAACGGGGAAAGTTGGAAGCATTCCCCCTGAGAACTGGAACAAGACAAGTACTGGAAATCCTAGCCAGAGCAATCAGACAAATCAGTAAATAGGAAACCAAACTGTTGCTGTTCACTAAGGATATGATTGTATACCTAGAAAACCATAAAGACTTATCCAAAGAGCTCCTAGATCTGATATATGAATTCAGTAAAGTTTCAGGATAAAATATCAATGTACACAAATCAGTAACACTGCTACACACCAACAGTGACCAAGCTGAGAATTAAATCAAGAACTCAACCCCTTTTACAGTAGCTGCAAAAAAAATAAAATACTTAGGAGTTTACCTAACCAAAGAGGTAAAAGACTTCTACAAAGAAAACTAAAAACACGGCCAAAAGAAATTATAGATGACACAAACAAGTAGAACCACGTCCCATGCTCATGTATGGGTAGAATCAATATTGTGAAAATGATGATACTGCCAAAAGCAATTACAAATTCAATGCAGTTCCCATCAAAATGCCATCATCATTCTTTACAGAACTAGAAAAAACAATCCTAAAATTCATATGGAACCACAAAAGAGCCCACATACCCAAAGCAAGATTAATCAAATAGAATAAATCTGGAGGCATCATATTACCTGCAAGGCTATAGTCACCAAAACAGCATGGGAATGATATAAAAACAGGCACATAGACAAATTGAGCAGAATAGAAGTCCCAGAAATAAAGCCAAATATTTACAGCCAATTGATCAAACAAACATAAAGTGGGAAAAGGACATCATCTTCAACAGATGGTACTGGGGAAATTGGCAAGCCACATGTGGAAGAATTAAACTGGATCCTCATCTCTCACCTTATACAAAAATCAACCGAGATCAAAGACTTAAATCTAAGACCCAAAACCATAAAAATTCTGGAAGATAACATCAGAAAAACTCTTGTAGACATTGGCATAGGCAAAGAGTTCATGACCAAGAACCCAAAAGCAAATGCAAAAGAAACAAGATAAGCAGATGAGACCTAATTAAACTAAAAAGTTTATTCAAAGGAAAAGAAATAATCATCAGAGTAAACAGTCCACAGAGTGGGAGAAAATATTTGCAAGCTATACATACGAAAACGGACTAATATTCAGAATCTGCAACGAACTCAAACAAATCAGCAAGAAATAAACAAATAATCCCATCAAAAAGTGGGCTAAGGAGAGGAACAGACAATTCTCAAAAGAAAATATACAAATGGTAGACAAACATATGAAAAAATGCTCAACATCACTAATTATCAGGGAAATGCAAATCAAAACCATTATGTGATTTCAAAACCACTTTACTCTTGCAATAATGGCCATAAGTTAAAAATCAAAAAAATAATAGACGTTGGAGTAGGTGTGATGAAAAGGGAACACTTCTACACTACTGGTGGGAAATTAAACTAGTACAACCACTATGGAAAACAGTACAGAGATGCCTTAAAGAACTAAAATAGATCTACCATTCGATCTAGCAATCCCACTACTGGAGGGAAAGAAGTCATTGTATGAAAAAGACACTCGCACACACATGTTTACAGCACCACAATTCACAATTGCAAAAATATGGAACCACCCCAAATGTCCATCAATCAATGAGTGAATGAAGAAAATGTGATATATATATATATATATATGAGATATATATGATTGATATACCTTAAAATACTACTCAGCCCTAAGAAGGAATGAAATAATAGCATTTGCAGCAACCTAGAGGGAGTTACAGATCATTATTTTAAGGGAAGTAACTCAAGAATGGAAAACCAAATATTGTATGTTCTCACTTATAAGTGGGAGCTAAGCTATGAAGACACAAAGGCATAAGAATGATACAATGGACTTTGAGGACTTAGGGGTATGAGTAGGAGCTGGGTAAGGGATAAAAGACTACACACTGGATACAGTGTACATTCCTCAGGTGATGGGTGCACCAAAACCTCAGAAATCATCACTAAAGAACTTATCCATATAACCAAACACCACCTGTTCCCCAAAAACTATTGAAATAATTTTTTTAAATAAAACTTTTATGGGAAGGATGCTCCGGAGTTCTGAGTAGGAGGCCTGAGCATATGTGAAGAAGGCACAGATGAACACATAGGAGGGATCTCTGAGAAAATAATGGCTACCAGGTCACTGCTAGACTCACCGCAGGGCTTTCTAAACCAGGGGGCCCCTCCAGGAGCATACCCTGTGGAGTCAAAGGTTAAAACTCAGAGGCGACAGGGCCAGCACACCAAACCCCACTCGCTTCTCCTCTTTCCACCACCTCAGTCCTGTGACCAGCGTCACTTACAGGTTCCAGCACTGCAGGCTCTCTCTTCTCTCCCTTCAGCCCCCGGGGTCCATGGGCAGCCTGAGGGAGACACACATGTAACCTGAGCAGCCAGGACACCAGGCCTGCCCCCATCTCAACTCCAACCTTGATTCTTAGGTCCTCTGGAGACCAGACCAGCCCTACACCCAAGCCCCACAGGCCTCCTCTAAATACCTCTGTTCACAAAACTCTCAGGCCTGCCAAGGAGACCTCAGGGTTCCCAGCACCCCAGTTCCCAGTCCCACCTCAGCAAACACAACCTCTCCGAATCCCAGAGAGCCTCTTTTCAGAAAGAGGACTTTGAGTCTTTCAGTCTTTCTCCAGAAAAGAAAAAGTATATGCCCTTATGCACAAAGTTTTATTTAGAATTTGAAGGAGTTCAAAAATGTAAAAACCCCACACAAGTTAAGTATCTATACTCCAAGTAAATTTGGAGAGCATCCCCAGAGATATTCCAAACTGAGGCCTCATAACTGGCTTTTGCAAAAGATATAGTTCTTGGGCTCAGTTATCCAAGCCCCAGAGCAGCCCCCTACAATACACCTCACAGTTCCTCTCCCAGCAAGGATGCTTTGCCCTTCCTCTGGCCCTCATGTACACTCCAAGCCAATCAGTTCCCTTCCTTGCACACCTCCACTCAGATGCCTGTTCCTAATCCAGGCCATAGCCAAGATAAGGGTAGGGAGAAGGTGAAACATTCACCACCACCCCAACTCACCAAAACAAAGATCTTCAAAATGCCCTTCCCCACCTTCATCCTGACAGCAATGATCAGTTTCAAAATTCTCCCATATCCAACATCAATCCCAAAGACCCAGACAGCAGCATAAAGGAAAGGCAGCAGAAGGTTAAGGGTGCCAAGAGTGGGAGGTGTGGGATGAGCAGCAGGGTAGAGAAGGCATCCATAACTGCAAAGCAGGCAGAAGATGGAGCAGAGTAGACAGGAAGCAGTCCCACTGATAAGGAATACTGGAAGATATGAGAGCAACTAAGGGACACAGAACAAAATGACAAATACTTGATGCAAGACTGATGCCAGGGCCAAGGAAAATTAAACATAGCCAAGATGGCCACAAAACAATCCGGACAAACAGGAAGTGGCTGTACAGACAGGAAGCAGCCAAGAAAAGATCCAGGAAGTGAACTTTCAACATTATGGCTACCATGATCCAGAGTGAAAAGAAAGGCACAAAACAGGTAGAATGGGACTCCTGCAAAGGGAATTATGCATGCGAGGCTCAGTGGGTAGATGAGCAGGAGGTACAGAGTAGATGGAATCAGATGAGTGAATAGATAGATGAGTGGAATTGAATAGGTGAGTGAATGAATGGTTGGATGGGAAGTGAGTGGGTGTGGAGATGGGTGCATGAGTGTATTGAAGGAGACAGTGGTTGAGTTCCAGGAAGGATAATGGATAGATGGGTGGCTGAACGGATGCATGCATCCTTGTATGCATAGGTAGATGGGGCGTGTGAGTGGGTGGGTGAGTGAATAGATGGATGGATAAGTTGAAGAGGACAGATGAACAAAAGCATGGTCGAATAGATGGTTGTAAAGAAGGGGAGAGTTGTTAAGCAGGGGGAGGATGGGCAGGTGAGTGGATATAAGCCTTCCTGCATGAGTAGATGGGTAAGCGTATGATGCATATGTGGGTAAATGGTTGGGGGAGTGGGTGGTGGATGTGTGCGTAGGTGGGCTGGTGAATGAGTGAATGGGTGGGGGGGATGAGGAGAGAGATGGGTTCAAGGGATGGATAGATGGGGGGATGAAGACTGAAGGACAGAATAAGCGGTTGTGGACAGTCCTGCCACATGAGTGGACATCTAGTTATTCTGCAGAGATCAGTAGTCCTGAATATAGGAAATGCAAAAAAAAATTCATGAGAAAAAAAAAAAATGAAGGCTTAAGAAATAGGAACATTGGATACTGGGGCCAGAAAGGGAGTGGGCACAAGATAGGGGACCAAAAGTCACTCCCTTCTCTGATTTCTGTGGTTACCTCAAAGACTTCTTCATCCAGGATACAGGCACCAAGGATTATCACCCCACAGGTGTCCAACACTGAACCAGTGCTTCAGGGGAGAGGCCGGGTGACTCACATCTTGCAGTCAACAATGAGGGTGACAGACCGGCCCTTCACGGCCATAGCCACATGGTGCCACCTGGTCATGGAGTGAGAGGTTCAAGTGACTGACTGAATCGGGGACATCAACAGGGTTGGAGAGCAGTTGATGAAAGTTGAAACCAATGATGATGAGAACAGTAATCACAATAGCTGCCATTTATTGAGTGCTTACCATGCACCAGACACTGGACATCACTTTCTCACTGGATTGTGCTGATTCTATTTACTGTCCATCCTAAGATGTAGAAACTGAGGCTCAAAAAATTTAAGTAACTTGCCCAAAGTACAGGCTAACACAACATGCAGACAAAGATGCCACACTCTGAGCCCAAACTCTGGGCTAGAATTGACTGAACTTTGGGCAGTGCGTAGGTGTGGTGTGGCCAAAAGAAGGAACAGGGTTTCACAGTTTAGAGTATACAGGTTCTAGGGCACTTTCTCCTAAAAGTGTGGGCCGGGCAGACCAAAGGAGCAAAAAGACTTACTTGCCAACTACTAGGGTGAGGCCCCAGAAGACCAGCTGAGCAGGGGGTTGAAATCGTCCAGTCTGATCCTCATACAGGAAGCAGACAGGTTGGCCCAGCTCCAGGCTCAACTGTTGGACTCCCTGGGCACTGTAGAGAGTCAGGAGGGGGAGCTTGGAGACCAGGACGGGTCCAGGAAACAGTCAGGAGAAAAATCTTTGGGAAATCCGCCTGATGCCCGAAAGAAATACAAACAGAGTGAGAGGCAAAGAGAGCCAGACCCCACCCCATTACCTCCCTCGCCTTGTCACTACACCTAGGAAGAGGTAGAGGGTGGGTGTGCTGAGTTGGGCAGTTTATGACACTCAGTAGGGGGACAGATACCCCTTGCCCTCCAGACACCATCAGGGAAGGAGGGAACCTCAGACCCAGGAACAAATCCACAGGGGGTGCACCTAGGAGAGTCCATGAGGGTCAGGGGAAAGGACATGCCCTCAGGAGGGAATAAATGGGAGACTTTGTTTCAGAAGGGAGCGGAACTTGCACTTGTGGCCACAGTGGGCTGCTAAGAACTCCTCAGCAGGACAGTTCAGCTGTGGGAACTGGGAAGGGGTGAGACTGGGAAGAGGGGAGGCTGGAGAAGTGTGTGATGACGCTGAACAGTGTGCAGCAGGAGGGAAGGTGTGCAGATGAGAAGAGAACTTGAAGGGTCAGCAATTCCATCAGGCTTTGTGGTAGAGAGCACATGAACTGAGAAAGAAAGCTGAGATGGAGTTTGTAGGACAGCTGGAATTCAGAGCTCTCCTAAGTCCTCTTTCTTTCACATATTTCGTCACCGGCCTCGAGACACATACAGTTACGGTCATCCCTGGGTTCAGTACTGTAAGCCCAGACCCATCTTCCCCACTCCCTTTATACTTGATCCTCCTATTTCTCTGCCCTGTTTAGGTCCCAGGCAGAAGCTACGTGGTCATTTCTGTGCCCGCTCTGGTCCTCCAGGTGAACAGCACTTAGAAGTCAAGGAGTTCCCTAAAGTCAATGAATTTCGCCCCAAACCCCTGCTGACTTTGAGGGCATCTGTAGGCATCGCGTCTCCAACATATCCTGACAAGGGGAAGGGCCACATTTCTGAAGCCAGAGAAGAAGCTCAACTCTGGAATGATGGTGATGAAGGAGAAATAATTGCTCACGTTATGTAAAACTGCTCTCTGTAAGGATTTCAACACCAAGGTAAGATTTCTGAAATGACTTTTATTGAACTTCTGACTCCACTCTACTTCCTCCTTCCTGGAAATCTGTACTTCCTTGGCTTATGTGCCAGTATATTCTGCTAATTCTTCTGCCTCTCTGCTTCTCCATTTTCTTTGAATAGTTCTTTTTTGACATTTTGTTCATTATATATTATTCCATTAATTTAGATTTCTTAAGATATTTCATTAAAACATGATTGACTTTTATTACTGAGTTCTTTTGGTATCTTCCTAAATTTTGTACCTAAGGTAAGTCCCGGCCCGGCTTTCCACACTGTCTCTTAATATCTAACATTCTCCATTCATTTCATTCATTTTAAGTCATTGTAAATCCTTATAGATAGAATTATAAATGTGTGTAAACAATGAAAAATTGAAAAGAGAGAAAATATATCCTATGTCCTACTGGATATTAACATATACTATAAAGTCATAGTAAAAAAATAGTATTAAAAACCTATCGAACACTGTTAAAAACCTGTCGAACACCATTAGATGCTAAATATTCAAATAAAAGTAAGATATACATCTTGTCCTCCAGATGCTTACAATTCACAGAAGGGACCACAAGTGACAAGACAACACAGGCCCAGATGGATAAGTGCAGATATGGGGCATGCACAAGATGCTGCTGTCAAGGCATCAGGGAAGGCTTGCTGGGGAACAGATGGCTTCAGTGTAGACAGTCCGAAAACAGGGCAGAAGCCACTTCTCACACAGCAGGAAGCAGGTTCAAAAGTGTGGGCCCAGTGTGGCACATGACATATTTGAAGAACTTCGGATGCTTCAGTGTGAATGGAGCCAGCTTTGGATGTGGAACAGCAGCAAGAAAAGAGGAAAAATAGACAGGCAGGGGCTGGATCATGACAGATGTTACATGCAAAACTCGGGAGTCGTTACTCGGAAGTCCTGGAAGTCATAAGGAATTATTGAAGGATTTTAAGCGGAAGAGTGATGGCACATTTGCAATTTAGGAAGATCACTATGGCAACAGTGGGCAGCTTGAGTGGAAGAAGTTGGTTCAAGAGGCAAGACCAACAGTGCCTGAATAAAGAGAGAGGAAATTGGCACAGTAGCAAATGATGGAAGAAGAGGACTTAATTTGATTGACATTAAAGGGATTATTGGTGAGTGATGTCGGTGATATCTGACGTAGAAAACTCCCAGATAACTCTTATTCCTAGACTAGCCAATGCAATCATCTCTGTGTGTGTGTGTGTGTGTGTGTGTGTGTGACTTTTCTAAATTATTTTGATTGACAAAAATTGTTTATATTTATCATGTATGTTGTTTTGAAGTGCATGTACATCATGGACCGGCTACATCAAGCTAAAGAATTTATGGCTCACCTCACATACTTATTTTTTGTGGTGAGAACACTTAAAATCCACCCTTTTGGCAATTTTCAACAATACATTGTTAGCAACTATAGTCCATGTTATACAATAAAACTCTTAAAATTATTCCTCCAATCTAAATGAAATGTGTCCTTTGAAATGTATCCTAAATTAAATTAAATGGATGTATCCTTTGACCAACGTCTGCCCAGCCCAGTGGAAACATCTCAATTCCATTCATTAGAAAGGGTAATGAGAGAAGACAGCCTGGCTGAGAGAAGACACTGAGTTCAGTGTGGGGCTGTTGCACTTAGCATATCTGAAAGTTATCTAAGGAATAATAATACATAAACATTCATGTATGATGGGTGGTCTCAGGAGAGGAGTTTAAGCCAGAGAACTGAGAGTCATCAGGCATAGTTGCAGGTTAGATGAGATTTTCCAGGAAGAGTGCCAAAAATCAGAAATGCAGGGATCTCAGGATATGATGAGAGAACATGATAATTAAGAGATGATTTCAAAGGATGATAAGGAGGATTCGGTAAATAGGAGAAAAATGAGGACAGAGTAGCTCATTAGAAAGAAGTGGATTATAGTGCAAATATTACCAGTAACTCAAGTCAGAGGCACTGAGAAGAACCCACTGGATTTGACCTTCTGCAGAGGTTCCTGATGGCCATGATGAGAGGGTCCTCAGGGATGTACTGGAGACAAAAGTCAGAAGCTTAGCTCCAACTGGGAGGACACAGAGAGAGTGTCTCTAGGGTAGGATGCAGACTGAAGGCAAGGTTGCTTTTTTATTGGTTGGTTCATGGTTATGTTGTTTTTTCCCCCATAGGATATAGTGGTACAACTGATATTTGGTTACACAAGTAAGTTCTTTAGTGATGACTTGTGAGATTTTGGTGCACCTATCACCTGAGCAGTATACACTGTACCCTATTTGTAGTCTTTTATCCCTCGCCCCTGACACCTTTCCTCCCAGGTCCCCAAAGTCCATTGTATCATTCTTATGCTTTTTGTCCTCTTAGCTTAGCTCCCACATATCAGTGAGAACATATGTTTAGTTTTCCATTCCTGAGTTAGATCACTTAGAATAACAGTCTCCAATATCATCCAGGTTGCTGCAAATGCCATTAACTCATTCCTTTTTATGGCTGAGTAGTATTCCATCATATATATCTATAGGTATATCTGTATCTATCTATATCTATCTATATATCTCGATATATATATCTCACAGATATATAGATATAGATATATCTCACAGTTTCTTTATCCACTCGTTGACTGATGGGCATTTGAGTTGGTTCCATGATTTTGTGATTGCGAATTGTGCTGCTATAAACACGCATGTGCAAGTGTCTTTTTCATATAATGACTTCTTTTCCTCTGGGTAGATACCTAGTAGCAGGATTGCTGGATCAAATTGTAGTTCCACTTTTAGTTCTTTAAGGAATCTCCTCACTGTTTTCCATAGTAACTGTACTAGTTTACATTTCCACCAGCAGTGTAGAAGTGTTCTCTGATCACCATATCCACACCAACATCTACTGTTTTTTGATTTTTTGATTATGGCCATTCTTGCAGGAGTGAGGTGGTACCACATTGTGGTTTTGATTTGCATTTCCCTGATCATTAGTGATGCTGAACATTTTTTATGTTTCTTGGCCATTTGTACATCTTCTTTTGAGAACTGTCTATTCATGTCCTTAGCCCACTTTCTGATGGGGTTGTTTTTTCTTACTGATTTGCTTGTGTTCATTGTAGATTCTGGATATTAGTCCTTTGTGAGATGTACAGATTGTGACTACTCTGTGAGTTGTCTGTTTATTCTGCTGATGGTTCCTTTTGCCGTGCAAAAGCTCTTTAGTTTAATTAAGTCTCAACTATTTATCTTTGTTTTTATTGCATTTACTTTTGGGTTCTTGGTCATGAAATCCCTGCCTAAGCCAATGTCTAGAAGAGTTTTTCCCATGTTATCTTCTAGAATTTATATAGTCCTGGGTCTCAGGCTTAAGTCTTTAATCCATCTTGAGTTGATTTTTGTGTCAGTTGAGAGATGAGGATCCAGTTTCATTCTCTTACGTGTGGATAGCCAATTATCCCAGCACCATGTGTTGAAAAGGGTGTTCTTTCCCCACTTTATGTTTTTGTTTGCTTTGTCGAAAATCAGTTGGCTGTAAGTATTTGAGTTTATTCCTGGGTTCTCTACTCTGTTACCTTTGTGCCTATTTTTATACCAGTACCATGCTGTCTTGGTGACTATGGCAGGGAACCTGAGCTTTTTCCCCACAATCCTATACTGACTCCTTCTACTGCATAATTATTTTGTTCTCTTGAATTTTACATGCTAGTCTTCTATTTAAATTTTAATGTTTATATAAATAAATGAAGCCACTTTTACATTTTCTTTATTAAATTAGGAGGTCGTACAGGATCACATTTATAGGTCTTTAAATTAAGGAGTAATATTCTTTGAAAATTTACTAAACTATTCAGTGTAAACACAACAGAATCAGATGTTTTGGAAAAGGTAGGGTCTTTTATGACATTTTTTTCATTTCTTCCTCATTCACTGTATAATTTATAGTCTCATTTTTCCAAAGCAGTTACAGATCTGTTGATCTAATTTGATCTTAACAGCCCTGCTGTAAAGGTAGGTTATATCATCCCCATATTGAAGACAAAGTATTGAAGTCCAAGAGAGGCAGTGTCCTTACATGCATACTTACATGGTCGTGTAGGTGGTGTGTCCATGCTCCCAGGTGTAAGGTCCCTAGATTGAGCCCTGCTGATCCCGAAGACGGGCCTATGGAAGGAGCCAGTATCCTCCGCACATCTCAGGACCCACAGACATACGGGAGAAAGAAAACATGAATGGGCGCTAATCTGAAGCATGGCCTTGAACAAAGGCAAGACAGCCTCCAGGCCTCATTTTCAGATCTGGGATGGGTACTCTAATCTCTCAAAATCATGCCATTGAATGACCTTTTACACACTGAGATAGCATTTCTTCCACACCAGGCCATGTCCTGTGGGTGTGTGAGGTGTGGCAGAATTCAGGAAATGGTAATGCCCATAGATGGGTCAGCAGAATATCTGAGAGCACCTTCAGGGCAAAGAAAACACATCATCTCCCCAAAACTCATGACTCTCACTGGTTAAAATGAGTGTCACTGTTCTCCATCTGTCATCTTAACAGCATCACCAGCTCCATATTGTCAGATCTTTCATACCAACTTTCTGCCCAGTGAGCAATGACTCATACAAAGCTCAGTACCCATTGGTTCTTTTCTCAGAGTCTGTCCAATCCCAGGGTCACAGAAGACTACTTGGGTTCACGGTCTCTAGTATTTCAGATAGGAGCTTCCTTTAATGAGTCTTTGTTTTCCTGACTGCAGCTCTCTTCATTCTGCCATCCTTTTCCAGCTCCATGATGATCCTGCAGGTTTCAGGGCATCCCTGGACAGTGGCTCTGACAGCATTACTGATGGTGCTGCTCATATCTGTGGTCCAGGGCAGGGCCACTCCAGGTAAGAGCAGAGCTTCCATTCCTGGAGGGTCTGGTTCAGGGAACAATTCCTAGGAGTCTTTCTCTTCATGGAACCAGACTCTGAGACAGCATGTGCGGCTCCTGCCACAGCCTAGTGTCCTTCTATCACAGCTGGAGAATCAAACTCACCTCCTATAGGACAGGTTGCTATCCAGCAGGTCTATTGTCTCTCCAGGAACATGGACACAGTAAATAAGGAGCCCAGGGGTCAGGATGCTTGTCTATGGGGAAATGGGGCCAAGATGTTCAGGATAACCTTGGATAGACAAAGTTTTCAGAGAGAGAGGTTGGCAAGTGCAGGCTCCTGGGTGTGCTCACATCTGCATCCAACCTTGAGGGGACTCAGGCAGAGAGCCCTTAGCTGATGTGTCCAGGCTCCAAATATCACTGAGGATTCAGTGCTCATGAAGAATGCCTGGCATTCTCCAAGGTGGAGCAGGAGCCCATGTCCCTTGGACAATGAAGGCAAGATGGGAGGGAGGAGGACAGGTTTGAGCCCCTGAAAGCACTCTCGTTGAAGGTATTTCTCCCAGCCTCCCCAGAACTTGGTTAGAATATCAGGGCGGGTTGAAACTTGTCAGAAGAATGAGATAAGGATGTGTGAGTACGTGAAAGAAATTGAATGTAGGTTATCAGACAGCCAAGGAAGCAGTAACCAAGGGAAAAACCTCTGTCTCCTGCTGTCTCCTTGTGGCTGGTGTAATATTATGGCTTCTATGACCCATTGTTTTCCTCTCAGAATGTTCTTACCTTTCTGGCCCAAATTTACATCAACACCCTGAGAGGAAGGACTGCAAAGTAGGCGCCTTACTTTTCCACTGACTTCCACCTTTCTGCAGAGACCCTTCCTCTGAGATCATTCCACATCCACCTAGGACCTACCTAGAAAGTACTGTCCTCATGTCACCTCCCCATTTTCCAGGATAACAGCTTTCGAATCTCCTGAGGACAGCCCCTCAAACCCCAAAGCCCCTCACCTGTTACCTTAGGTTCATTGTCCAGGAAAGGGTGGAGAACCTGCACTTGTAGTCACAGAGGGGTGCTGAGAACTAACCAGCAAGAAGGCTCAGCTCTGGAAACTGGAGAGGGGTGAAGTTGGGGAGAGAGGAGGCTGGAGCAGCACTGGTGACACTGAACAGTGTCCAGCAGGAGGTCCATAGCAACAGTGCCCATAGGTAGAGTTGTTTGTAGGATGAGGGGTGGTGTTGGGAAATGCCATGGAAACCTCAAGGTGCAGGGTAGCAGAAAGCACAGGAGGGAGTGTGATGATGCTGGGCAGTGAACGGGTGGAGGGGCAAAGACTGGGTTGAGGTTGGTGGGGGGATGAGATGAGGCAGTGGAGCCATGTGACAGGGACTGAGGATGGGTTACCAGAGCTCCCTGCATAGAATGAATGTTCAATCAAAACCTGCTGGAGGGAGAGCTGGAGCCATTGGGAGTGGGTAGAGTGGACAGGGCCATTTCCACAATTCCCCACATGCTCTTCCAACTCCACACGCATCTCCATCCTCAAACACAGCACAAGAGGAAAGGCACAAGGAGCCAGGCTGTGGCTTAAAGTGAGGGAGGGGAGGGTGGAGAAAAGCTTGGCTGAGACACCACCTAGGGAGCAGGAGATGACACAGCAGGTAGAAAAACCAGACTCCTGGAGACTCCCTTTTGTCTCTGACAGGCTTTAAAATGGGCTTTTTACAGCTGAGTTTCTTACCTCACCCCACCCACTACCCCAGGCATTAGGGCCACACTCCCGAGTCCTCCTGTCATACCAGCTGGCACTTGCAGAAGCTCATTGTGCATTTGAGTCTTTGGGTACTTACTCTTCTGTTAATCTAAGTCCTCAAATAAAATCACTAGCACAGAAGACAGGTGGGAAGATCCAGTCAGCAAACAGCCAACACTTTTCAACCATTAAGGTCTGGTGCCCGTGGAAAGTCTTCCTGAGGTTTTCCAGTAGCTCATAAGCTGATCCAGTTCGTTTTTCATATGCATTTATTTAGAATTTTGCTCCTATTCAAACAGGTCACACAGTGAAAAGAGGAAGGGAACTAATTAACATGGATTGAGCAGTGACAGATACAATACTATGTATTTTACATATGTGAGCTCATTTGGTTCTCACAGCAATTTTGCTAGGTAAATAGTGTTATTACTATTTTGCCTTTCAAGAATTTGAGAGTTAGAAGGTTGTTTCTTGCCCAAGATAACTTAGTAATCAGTCGTAGTGCAAGAACTGGAACTCCTACCTGGGACATGTTCCTTTTCGTACCCATATGGCCTCCCTTATATCTTTCTGCAATTATATTTTAATATATCCCATTCTGAGTGAGAGATGAATTCACTCAGATCATTGATTTTCATATTGTGCTCTGGGTAACTCAATTGTCAAGGGTCCCACAAACAGGTTAAAGTTTCCCATATACAAAAAAAAAAAAAAAAAATGAAGGTTTCAAATTCCACCGTACACTCATCACTTATGTCTGCTTTGCAGGTAAAATTCCATTTAAAAAGTTAAATGTTGCAAAGGAAAGTTTTGAAATTCTTACTCTTGACTAAAACATGTTCTTATATTGGTGAATGAGGAAGAGAAACAAAGACTAACAAATTAAAATGAGAGGATACACACTCAGAGTGGGGCAATTGAACAGGCAGGGGTGGACTAAAGGGGCTGGGGGCGACGGGCCTGAGTGTTTAGGAGGCTGGAGCCCAAGGCATCGGGAGAAGAAGCAGGTTAGGATATCTGAAGTCCTGGGGTCTTGCCTTAGAGATGACACTGGAAACTACAGGCCGAGTGTATGGTGCCCCTGAGACCAGCCCCACCCCTTCTCCACTGTCTTCTGCCACCAGCTGTGCATCTTCTGTGAGGGGTGAGTTAACAAACGTGAGTTGTAAATTTGTAGAACATGAAACAGGTGTCCAAAACAAATCTTAATTTGCTGTGTGCAAATCACGGCACCTTAATTTCTCCACTGTGACCAGGAGCAGATCAGGTCTGAAGAGGCTCAGACAGAAGCAAGCAGACATGTGCTGGGTCATTGCTACTTCCGTATACACATGCACCTGCCGGACACTGCCATGGTACTCCCTAGGAAGAACCACAGGTGGAAAAGGCTGCCACACTTCTTTATGTAAAAATGACACCATCAATGCTTCTAAACCTAAAGGAGTCCAGCCACTTAGTATTCTGGTTGTTCTGGTGATTTTCATCGATTAAGATATTTTCCAGGTATTTTGAGATCAAGTCTTTCTACAGCCATGTTTGAAAAGTGAAAATTAACTTTCAGGCTACATTGTCTTTCTTATGGCAAACTTGAAGAAGTTTTAAGAAATGCATTTCTGGCCGGACGCGGTGGTTCACACCTGTAATCTCAGCACTTTGGGCGGCCAAGGTGAGCAGATCTCGAGGTCAGGAGTTCGAGACCAGCCTGGCCAACATGGTGAAACCCCATCTGTACTAAAGATACAAAAATTATCGGGGCGTGGTGGCTCACGCCTGTAATCCCAGCTACTCAGGAGGCTGAGGCAGGGAAACTGCTTGAACCCGGGAGGCGGAGGTTGCACTGAGCCGAGATTGCGTCACTGGACTCCAGCCTGGGTGACTGAGTGAAACTCCGTCGAAAGAAAAAAAGAGAGAGAGAAAGAGAGAGAGGAAGGAAGGAAGGAAGGGAGGGAGGGAGGGAGAGAGGGAGGGAGGGATGCTCCGAAGAAAGAAGAAAGAAAGAAAGAGAGAAAGAGAAAGAGAGAGAGAGGAAGGAAGGAAGGAAGAAAAGGAAAGGAAATGCATGGAAATGGATTTCTACATTTCCAGCATGCAGAACAGCAAGAGCGAGTTGAGGTATTCTCAAGAAACTGGCAGAGAAAAGAGAGCACCTAGCTGTAAAAAGGGAAAGAAGGAAGGGACGGCTTCCTGGAGGAGGTGGCATTTGAGCCAGGACTGACATCAGGATGGAAATGTCAGGCAGGAAGTTGGGTAGGGGGAGCAGCTCCGGCCTCCAGGTCCCCAGCTCCTCCCATGCCTTCTGTTTCTCTGCCTGAGGGATCCTCCCCCTGATGAGATTCTGCTCCTCTCTGAGGCTTCACATGAAATATTTCCCCCTCCTCCTCCAGCCGCCAGCAGAAGGGGCTGCTCAACCACCCTGAGCAGTGAGTCTCATTCTTTTCAGCAAATCCTCTCACCGCATGGTGAGAAAACTGAGGCCTGGAGAGGGTCTGTGACCTGTCTGGGACCACAGAACTCGGTAGTAGGAAAAAATCGTATTTTTAAATCCAGCCCTGAGTGGGAAGATTTGAGGAAATAGCTAATATTGAGGAGGGGGTGTTGTTGGGGGTGGCACCACCCCCATCTCTCCACCCTCTTCACAGAGAATTCCGTGTACCAGGAACGGCAGGAATGGACTCAGCGCTTTGGGACTCAGCGCTTTGTGGACGGGCTCATCTACAACCGGGAGGAATACGTGCATTTTGACAGCGCAGTGGGGGAGTTCCTAGCAGTGATGGAGCTGGGGCGGCCCACGGGCAAGTACTTGAACAGCTAGAAGGACTTTATGGAACGGAAGCGAGCCGAGGTGGACAAGGTGTGCAGACACAAGTACGAGCTGATGGAGCCACTCATCTGGCAGAGCCCAGGTGAGGGCTGTGGACCAGGGCTCCTGGGGCAGCCGTGGGGGCCGGGCCCAGGGAGTAAGGGCAGCCGGGCCGGCCTAAGGGACCTTAGTGCCTGGAGGGAAGGGGACTTTGGGCTGGGAATTGATGGGAGGAGCCCAACCGGAGTTTGTCAGGAGGGTGAGCACGGAGACTGGGCTGAGCATGGAGTGAGGAGGATGGAGGGAGAGAGACTCCCGGGACTTCATCAGGCCTGGCAGCTGACTGCATGTGGGGTGAGGGGAAAGGTCACAGGACAGCGTGCAGGGGTGTGGTGTGGAGTTGGAGGTGGAGATGGCACAGCAGGCCACGCAGAGAAGAAACCGGCAGGGAGACCCCTGGGTTTGAGATGCTTGAGGGGCAGATGGATGGTCTGATGGGCAGGTAGAGAGAAGAGTTTGCAGCCTGGGAGGGGCCTGGGCTACATGAGACCACCCAGGGAGAGGGGACCCAGCGGGAGGAGCATAGGACTGGATCCTGGGAACTGGACATTGTGATTTTGAAACGGCTCCATGGTCTGGGGTATGTACCCTGGTTTTTTGTCATGGCCAAGAAAATTCACGACACAGACACACATGAGGAGTGGGTTTGGGAGTGGAAAGTCTAACAGAAAAGAAGAGAGAAAATCCTTCCTCATGCTGAGAAAGCGGGTTGCCCAACAGAGGGTCTGCGGTTTGTGGTGGAATGCAATCGGTTTTGTACAGAGGCTTGAGGAAGCGGTAATTGATTTACAAAGGGCTCAGGGCATTGGTTTGACCAGTTGTGTCACTTACACAGCCCACGAAAAGACTGACTCTCCCACCCTACTCTTTTATTATTCAAATGCGGCCTCCAACTGGTGGTGGACATGATACCTGTACATGTGTTTCTACCTGGAGGCTGCCATGACACCTGTAAACGTGGTGACAAGGAAAAGCGAGTGGGAACCGCCATATTGGATGTACCTGACTTCCAGGTACAGCTGCCAGCATTTACACATAAAAGCTTCAAGTTTGCGTATCTATGCCTAAGTTTTCAGGCTGAAAAGAAATGGTTTGGGGCTGCTTTTTATTAAAGGAAAATTCCATTGAGAACTTTTACCCTTTCTAGCTGCCTAAAACTAATTTATTAATAACTCCTGTATTATTTCCTCCCTCAGGAGACGTAACCATAACTGCTGTTGGGGGTGTTGGATGACGATTCTTTCTGGCTACTTCCTGCTGAAAAGGGGCGTCGTGTTGGGGGGCTGCAGTTGGGGCTTCTCCTGAGGTTGATCTAAAGCTTGTTGGAAGAATGATATGTCCGTGTGTGGCTTTGTTTGCAGCACCATTTGAAGTTTGATTGCTTCTAGGCGAAAAGAGATAAATTTTACAAGAAGGTTTAAAATATAGGGTTACCATATGAGTATTAAGATTACCACTATTAGTAGGGGTCCTACAGACCATAACTATGACAGTAGAGTTTGATACCTGTTAGTTACACGAATAGATTGTGATACTGGTTTGTGTCCACTAGATGTCGCTGTACATCACCAGAAAGGTTAATATAAAAGTAACATTTCCTTTGCGAAAAACATATTATTTCCCCTTGACTTGCTACTACGGCATAATTTTAAGTTTAGGCCATTCTTTATAACTTATGATATGATTGGGAGAAATATGTTATTGGGTGGCTAAAATAACTTCGGTGCTAATCTTGGCAATTCCTTTCCTCTAATTATTAAATTCCTTAATTATTAAATTATTTCATGACTTTCACAGACCCTCTTACAGCATACTCAACTTTCTGACTTGTCCTAAACATCCTTCCTTTAAACAACCAGTTTCTTTAAACAACCAGTCATTTCCTTTTAGGACAAGAATTTACTATACAAGATCGTTTCTTACATAAAATCTCTTTCTTTCTAACCTTCTTTCCATAGCTTAGAGTGCACCATATTACCAATCTTCAATAAAAAGTCCTATCAGACTTAGTGATAGTAAAACTTCCATGCTTACTTCTTGTCTAACTATTACTCCTGCTGTAAGCAAAACAAACTTGACCAAATCCTTCCTGCAATTATTAATTCTGTCATAAAGATGATAATTAGGCAAAATATTACAGCAATTAGAATTTTACAACCAGAATTCCACATTGTGAGTGCCACAGTATATAGTTCTATTGCAAATAATAGCATGACTGTAATAATTCCCACAAAAGTGGTGTAGTAAATAATTTCTGTTTAAAACTTTACTTGCCAAGATATAATGTTTCCTTTTGGGGATTTACAAGTAACAAATGCAGTCCCATGTATAATTAAAATCTCCCTGCAAATATGCATTAAAAATAGGTTCTAATACTGGACAGTGAATTTTGAGAGGAAAGGTAGAAATGATAAACAGTACCTGGTGAGGTATGAATGGCACTAAGATGAGTAGCCCTCACTCACATACTTATCTTTCAGGATTTTCAGCTTAAGATCTTCTATTTCTCCACATTGATATTCAGGATGTTCCTCTGGGCTGTCAAAGGTTGCTCCCTCAGCTTTTCAGGCTTTGACTTGAGTGTGATATATTCAGAAGCTGATACCTGTAACTTTTACTGCTGAGGGGGTTGAAAGAAGACCTGTGTAGGGCCCTTCCTGCTTGGCTTAGGGAAGGAGAGAGATGAGTTTTCACTAATACCACATTTTCTGGCTAAGTAAAGGTGGTCCAATTTCCTGGGGTTGGCCTTTTGCTAGTTCTGCCAATTCCTGTTGGAAGTGAGCTAGAGAGGTTACATTTTTAAACTTAGAGGTTTTCTGCCTGAAAACAATCTCTCAACTCATTGATACGTTTTATCCTTTCCTACATGAAAAGCTTGGTGAAGGATTTCAAGGACTTCCCATTGACTGGAGGCTGGTAAACAAAGTTTGTCATCCTCAGGGCTGGGATACCCTTGAGAAATGGCTTATTTTATTTCTGCAGGGGAATAAATTATCTTTTGGAGGCTTCTGAGATTAAAAGGGCTTGAAGTGTGTTAATGCCTTGAGGTTTCCTTGCCCTGGTTTAGCTCCCTGGTCAGCTAACCTATTTCCTTTGGCTACATCATCTGTTCCCTTTTGATGCTCCCTATAATGCATTACTGCTATTTTTCATGAAAGGAAAACTGAGGATAATAACCTGTTAATTTCCTGGTGATATTTTATAGGAGATCATTTAGTGGTAAGAGAATGTCTTTCCTTTTAAATAGCAGCATAAACACGGAGAGCTAAGCAGCTATCTTTCCCTTGCTTAATTTAAGTGCTCTTGCAAGAGCTATTAGTTCAGTTAACTGAGTGCTTGTGTCTGGGAGAGACATTTATTTAGAGTGACTACTACTTATCCTGCCTTTATGTATTCTTGCTTTACCTACTGTTTGTTAGCTAAAGGCTCCCCTAGAGGACAGTAATCCTGCTACATTATGTGGGGTGTAAACAGCTAAATTATTTCCTAAGGTTAATTTGGAGGTTTTTTTGACTGGTAGAGCCCTAGTGAAAATGGCTTGGAAGCATATGTAAACAATAGGTCCTCCTAACTGCAATTAGGAAGTTGAGAAAAATATTGAAATAGAGTTTTTCCTGAGACTCCTTACAATCATGCTATGGGAAGAAGAGCGGCCTGGATTAAAGAAGGGAAAAGAGAAAGAGGCTGGCTCTACTGTTTAGAAGGAAGTATGCTTTCCTTCCTTCAATTTCCAGAATCACCTGGCGGCTCCTGTGCTGCAATGGCAGTTTGAGCCACTGGAGCTGGGGTTTGAGCTCCGGGACCCATGAGTCCTGCTGTGCCATCTGTGAGACGGGTTCTGACCCCAGTGACCTCTGTCTCCGGGGGCAGTTTGATCTCCAGTGGTCTCCACCACAGGCTGGACAAGGTTGAGGTGTCTTCCTCTTGCTGTTTGGGCACTCGTTTTTTGTTTTTGTTTTTGTTTTTTTTTGAGATGGAGTCTTGCTCTGTCGCCCAGGCTGGAGTGCAGTGGCCGGATCTCAGCTCACTGCAAGCTCTGCCTCCCGGGTTTACGCCATTCTCCTGCCTCAGCCTCCCGAGTAGCTGGGACTACAGGCGCCCGCCACTTCGCCCAGCTAGTTTTTTGTATTTTTTAGTAGAGACGGGGTTTCACTGTGTCAGCCAGGATGGTCTCGATCTCCTGACCTCGTGATCCGCCTGTCTCGGCCTCCCAAAGGGCACTCATTTTTAAAATGCCCTGGCTTCCCACACTGATAGCAACTAGCGGATGCACCTCGGGGATCCTGGACTTTGCAAGCCTGCAAAGCTGCTACTAGAGCCTCTGTCTTTCTCCTGAGCTTTCTCTTTTTTGGGGCCTCCTCCTGGTCCCTATTATAAGTGACCACCCTCAGGAGGTTTTCCAAGGAGCTATCTGGTCCTATAGCTTGCTTCTACAGTTTCCTTCTAATATCAAGAGCTGCCTGTGTAATAAACTTGTCCTTTAGAATGAGCCGTCCCTTGACTGAATCAGGGGCTAAGGAAGTGTGCTCTATTGGTGCCTCTCTCAGTCTTTCCATAAAAGCTGCAGGATTCCCATCTGGCTTTTGGTCTATTATAGACAGTTGAGAGGAATTAAGAGGTCAGGCCTTAGTTCTTCATAGGCCCTCTAATATGCATATTTAAAAGCGCTTCCATTTCTATTCATTTGCAGAGCTATTGGGGTCCCAACTGGGGTTGTCAAGAGGAATTGCTTCCCTTCCTATTGGGAATGGTGTTTCTGCTATTTTTTTCACTTTCCCTATCTCTTTTCTTCCCTTTTGGTGTATTATAGGAGACATGTTGCTCATCTCCGAAAGTATCTGCTGCCTGCAAATCTGCCTGCTTTTCAACTGCGGTTAGAGTTTGGTTTAGGAGCAGCATAACATCCTTCCATGTAAGGTGAAACACCTGAGTTAAATTCTGGAAAGCTTTTATATACCTATTGGGGTTGTCAGAAAATTGGCATAAGTCTTCCTTTGTTTGCCTAAGGTCCTGTAATGAAAAGGGAGCTTGAGGTTGAAGGAGACCAGCCCCTCCACACCTGTGGGTATTTCTGGTCAGGTGGGACAAGAGACTGAGAAAAGAAATAAGACCCAGAGACAAAGTATAAAGAAAGAACAGTGGGCCCACGGGACCAGCGCTCAGCATACGGAGGACCCACGCCAGCACTTGTCTCTGAGTTCCCTCAGTATTTGTTGATCACTATCTCTACCATCTCAGGAAGGGGGATGTGGCAGGACTATAGGGTAATGGTGGAGAGAGGGTCAGCAGGAAAACATGTGAGCAAAGGACTCTGTGTCATAAATAAGTTTAAGGAAAGGTGCTGTGCCTGGATGTGCATGTAGGCCAGATTTATGTTTGACTTTACACAAACATCTCAGTGCTGTAAAGAACAGTATTGCTGCCAGCATGTCTCACCTCCAGCCATAAGGCAGTTTTCTCCTATGTCAGTAGGTAGAATGTGCGATGGGGTTTTACACTGAGACCTTGCATTCCCAGGGATTGAGGAGGAGACAGATGCCTTCCTCTTATCTCAACTGCAAAGAGGCCTTCCTCTTTCACTAATCCTCCTCAGCACAGACCCTTTACCAGTGTTGGGCTGGGGGGTGGTCAGGTCTTTCCCTTCCCACGAGGCCATATCTCAGGCTGTCTCAGTGGGGGGAACCCTTGGACAATACCCAGGCTTTCTTGGGCAGAAGTCCCTGCGGCCTTCCACAGTGCATTGTGTCCCTGGGTACTCGAGACTGAAGAATGGAGATGACTTTTGCCAAGCATACTGCCTGCAAACACATTTTTAACAAAGCACATCCTGCACAGCCCTAAATCCATTAAAACTTGAGTCAATACAGCACATGTTTCTGCGAGCACAGGGTTGGGGCTAGAGTTACAGATTAACAGCATCTCAAGGCAGAAGAATTTTTTTTAGTACAGATCAAAATGGAGTTTCTTATGTCTTCCTTTTTCTACATAGACACAGCAACAGTCTGATTTATCTTTATTTCCCCCACATTGGTGACCCCAAATAAGGGGAATTCTCAGATGGTTCCTTTGGAAACTGCCTTTCTAATTCTGGGGGATTCTTTTCTATAGGCCTATGTGATATGCCTATTTAAAAAGCTGGGCTGATCTTACAACGCTTGCAAAGGTTTCGTAAAAATGCCATGCCCTTGTGCAAAAGAAAATGAGTCACTTTTCTATTCAAAGTCCTGAGGTTAAAGGAGTTCCAGTGTTTCAGAGTGCACTCCAGAGGGGTGCAAGCTGAAGCTAGTCTGTCACCCATCTAGAAAAAGAAGTGAGAATAAAAGTGTCATTTCAGTCCCCATTCTTTCATTGTGACCCAGGGTGGAGGGGAAGACAGTGGAAGTGTCCTCCCTACTGTATTCTCTCCTTGGTCCTGGGTCCTGGCAATGCGTTAAATGTGCCACCCATGGTTGTATGCATGGTCCTCCAAGCCATGAAACTGGATAAGCTAAGTGATGGGATTAATCATGCTTTACCCACACAACCTTAGCTTAACCACCTTATGTGATCCCCTTTGACATCTTAAATTTGTGTGATCTGCCTGGCTCCCCGAAAAATGGATCTCCAGAGAGACTATGTCATCTTTGGGTAGGCTCCTTTAACAGAGGCAATGTCCTAGATTGCCTACCATTACGGACCATGCTAAAACATTTACCCTTAGCAAAATGGCTCTGGTTAACTTCCGAACCTAAAATCCCCTTGCTAATTAAGTACTGTCCTAATTGGAGACAGAAATGAACATGCGAACCTAATGGCAGTTTTTCCTGATGATAGGACAGTATCAGAACTAAAATTTCACTACAGAGGACATTTTACTCCTAACTGTTGAAGACAGAGATTTCCTGTTCACAGAAGAGGCTTTTCTAGTGGCACGGAAAGAAAGAATTTGGAAGCCATTTGGAAGCCGCAGTGTTAACGATAAAAAACTGACAGGGTGCCTGATGAAGAGGATTTCTATTTCCTCTCGGTGGTGCTGTTGGTTTAGAAATACCATGTGCTCACCAGAGACAGGATAGAGTAAGAGTTACTGCCTGTGGCATTTGCCCATCTTCCCTAACATGACTGTTTCCCTGAACTGTAAAACTTCCCGCAAATTGCACACACAGAGAGGCAGGAGACATAGTGACCACAGATAGAAAAGAAAGGAAAATTTTGCAACAGGATAGCTGGAGATCCATTACCAACGCCTGGACAGGCTGTCGGAGGCTGGGTTCAGTCCAGAAGCCTTTGAGTAATACCAGGGTGTACCCTGGCCAGAAATTTTCAGTTGCCCCAAGACTTTTCCCAGCCTCATGCGATGGTGAAGTTATCCATGAAAGAAAACTGGTATGAAGTGAGCCTTGAAATTAAAGAACAGATTTGAGGTTTGCTCTATACTCACCTCTCCGATGTTTCTATCTTCCATTCTGATTCGGATCCCAGATGAGCTCCCAAAATGAAACAGCTCCATTGTCTGGGGTATATGCCCTGGTTCTTTGTCATAGCCAAAAAAAGAATTCACAACACGGACACACACAAGGAGTGGGTTTAGGAGCGGAAAGTTTAATAGACAGAAAAGAAGAGTGAGAGAAAAAGCCTCCTAATGCTGAGAAAGCAGGTTGCCCAAGAGAGGGTCTCCTGTTTGTAGTGGAACACAATTGGTTTTGTACAAGGCTTGAGGAGGCAGTGATTGATTTACGTAGGGCTCAGGGGATTGGTTTGACCAGGTGCGCCATTTACATAACCTGCAAAGACTGGTCCTCCCACCCTAGTCCTTTATTATATAAATACAGCCTCCACCTGGTGGTGGCCATGATACCTGCACACGGCTTTAACCTGGAGGCTGCCATGACACCTGTAAACATAGAAGGAAAAGAGGGTGAGAAACGCCATATTGAATTACCTGGCTTCCAGGTACAGCTGCTGGCATTTACATATAAAAGCTTCTAGTTTGCACATCTATGCCTGAGTTTTCAGGCTGCTTTCTGTTAGAGAAGAAAATGGTTTGGGGCTGCTTTTTATTAAAGGCAAATTCCACCAAGAAATTTTACCCTTTCTAGCTGCCTAAAAATAATCTTTTAATAACCCACCCCTGTATTAATTTGGCCAAGAGAGAAATCCTGTGAAGGAAACCAAAAAGCACTAGTGAGCCTTGCACTAAACAAGGACCTTTGTCCTAGAGAGAGAGGAAAGAATGAAGGGGGAGGAGGAGGAAGCTCAGGAGGTCACACCATTGATCCCTCTGTTCCTGGGAAAGTGGAAGGAATGTCATCCAATAAGAAGGAGAAGATGGACACACTGAGTAAGGATGAGGAGTGACATGGGTTTAGGAAAGTTGCTGAGGTAATTGGTTGAGAGAGGTGTCCAAATTTGCAAAAACTGTCACTAAGACTTCATAGAGGCCCAAATCAGCAACGTGGCAGCATTTTCTTTCATGGTAATCAGCTGCCAGATTGCAGAGACCCCCTGATTCCAGTCTAAGGAGTGTGGGTTTCTCCTCTTGAGGAGATAGACCCTCTCATATTGAGGAGAGAGAGAGAGACCCCCTCATACTGTTTTATATTGTTTTACACTCAGTACCTGTTTTAAGAAAAAAAACAAGGAAGTAAAACCAAAGACAGGCAGCCCGGTGCCAGGTCCAAAACAAGGCCTGGGCCTGCCTGGCCTAAACCCAGTAGTTAAAAATCAATTCATAACTTAGAAACCGATATTATTCATAGATTCCAGGCATTGTATAAAAGAACGTAGTGAAACTCCCTCCTGGCCCTGTTTTGTTTCTCTCTGACCACCAGTGCATGCAACCCATCATGTACCCATTGCTTGCTCAAATCAATCATGATGCTTTCATGTGAAATCTTTAGTGTTGTGAGCCCTTAAAAGGGACAGAAACTGTGCACTCTGGGAGCTCGGATTTTAAGGCAGTAGCTTGCCGATCGATGCTCCCAGCTGAATAAAGCCCTTCCTTCTACAACTCGGTGTCTGAAAGGTTTTGTCTGCGGCTCGTCCTGCTACACTCTTGGCCAGCAGGTCCCCAGCCTCGCTGCTCAGAAGATTCTCCTTGAGATCCTCTGTGAAGCAAAGATTCCCCCCGACTCACTGCCTAGAGATTCAGATTCCCTGGGTGGGGAGGTCTGGAGCTCTATGTTTTTAATCAGCTCCCAAGTGATTCCCAGTAGCCAGATTAAGTGTCAGAACACTGAATATTTTTTTAAATCTTCAGAAATCTTCAAATGAAAATGACAAGGCTGGAAATCTGTTTTCGGAAGACTGTGAAGTCAGTTGGAGAGAGCAGGAACCAGAGGCAGAGAGATGAGGTAAGAAACTACTACTATTGTCCAGGAAAATCATAATAAGGGCATGAATTAGAATAGAGAAAAACAAAGGGGTAGGGGAGACGGAGGAAGGAGGAGGATAGAAGTCCTGGCCATTCCAGTGTGGATGCCCACCCAAATCTAGAAGTAATTGAGCAAAGGCAACTAGAACAAACAGGAATCCTTGCCTTGGTGAAATATATTTGAACTGGGTCAGAAATGAGGCCAATGGGTATCAAGCCTTAGCTCCAGCGCCCCCTGGAGGTCTCTGATGTGCTCCAGGCTGACCAGCTCCTGACAAAGAAGATGGAGCAAAGTGCTTCTCATGGAATGTTCTGGGACCTTAAAACAGACACCCATATGATTTTCATGCTTCCCAGGACACCTATGGGGAAGAAGTTCCACTTAATCCACAGTTGGGATTCAGACATGGGTTGACCAGTCTGATGGATGTTGAGTTTATGGAGGTGGTTGAAGTAGAGCGAGAGCCAAGTGCTTCTGAAATAAAATCACATTGAGGGAAGAGGCTGTGAATGTGGATAATCCTGGACATAAGGCAAAAATACCATAGGGAGTAAGTGTTATGGGTTAGTTCAAAACTGTTGATTTACCTGGCCCAGGCCCACGTCAGGGTATTTGTGTTCTCAAGAACAGAGTAAATAAGAACCTAGAAGCTCTGATTTGGAACATTCCTGTAATTGGGCTGTTCTCTAGGGGCAGTTGGCCCTTTTCTGCCTTCTGTGGAGGAAAAGGGTACTGGGGCTGAGGTCCAAAGGAAAAGCTGCAGGTGGTAGCGTGGAAATTGATCTGTAAGCAGCAGAAAAAGAGGGGGCAAAAATAGAGAGGTGCCAAGGCACAGCCAGCACCTGGTTATCTGTGAGAACCTCAATGGACGTGACAACACAGTGTGGAGGAGGAACTTAGGGAAAAGGATGGGATTTCTACCATTTAAGCATGTAGGGGCTCAGGATATTATGTAAATAGGAGGATTTTGAGTGTAGGCAAGGCCAGAAAATCCATAGCTTACTTGCAGAATAAGTCATGTCAAGCTCACTTTATTTTCTTGGTATATTTATGAAATATAGTTATTGGATTAATAGACCGTGAGAATGTTGTTTTTATATATATATTAATTTCAAGAAATTATTTGAGCAAATTTTTCATCTTTTACATCAGGATAGAGCACTCAAAAGATAAGGTAGTGTCACTGCTGATTAAATATTCTTTGTCCAAAGGCTGTTAATCAGTGGCTGATAGACAAGATTTCTTTTAAATGTGCTACAAACTGGTAAGTTTGTATGCCTCCTATTCTTCTCAATACTATTTCTATTTCTCAGTACTCCCCGTATCCACTGGCCTAATCACATCATTCCTTTCTTTTTTTTTTTTTTTTTTTTTTTTGAGACACAGTTTCACTCTTGTTGTCCAGGCTGGAGTGCAATGGTATGATCTCAGCTCACCACAACTTCCGCCTCCCGGGTTCAAGCGATTGTCCTGCCTCAGCCTCCTGAGTAGCTGGGATTACAGGCATGCACCACCACGCCCAGCTAACTTTGTATTTTTAGTAGAGACAGGGTTTCTCCATGTTAGTCAGGCTGGTCTTGAACTCGCGGCCTCAGGTGATCCACTTGCATCAGCCTCCCAAAGTGCTGGGATTACAGGCATGAGCCACTGTGCCCGACCATCATTCCTATTTTCAACATCTAGAAATTAGTTCCATAATGAGCATGTCTAAGAAATAATAATCTCAAATGCTATTCCACTTTTCCACTTCCCCACTCCTAGTCCAGCCGAGGCTGAACGTCTCCCCCTCCAAGAAGGAGCCCTTACAGCACCACAACCTCCTCGTCTGTCACATGACAGATTTCCACCCAGGCAGCATTCAAGTCCGATGGTTCCTGAATAGACAGGAGGAAACAACTGGGGTCGTGTCCACCAGCCTCATCCGTAATGGAGACTGGACCTTCCAGATCCTGGTGTTGCTGGAAATGACCCCCCAGCAGGGAGACGTCTACACCTGCCAAGTGGAGCACCCCAGCCTGGACAGTCCTGTCACTGTGGAGTGGAGTGAGCTAGTCTCTGATGACCCTCTAGACTCCACCTCTGGAAAGCAGGGACTCTCTGGCTCTGGGGTTCACTTGTCTTGTCTTCTGCCCTGGGGCCATGTCCAACCCCGTTTTTCTTCTATACAAGACCCTGAGTGTAGTTTTAATCTGGGGGCAATGGAGACTTGCCTGTCGCAGCCTCGGAGGTCCTAAAGATTCATAGTTCCTCTCCTTGTCCAAGAATCTAGGGACCAGACACTTCCTGAACTGACCTTACACATGGGAATATTGTCTTCCTTCAGCCTTTTAGCTTATTATAGTTATTCTGAAAGGCAACTAATTGAATCTGCATTTGTCTGTTGTTGAGGTCACACCCTCTGTTCCCGAATTGAAAGAGTGACTGTTTCTCAATTTCCTATTATGCAAGGTGTATCCATCCCCCTCACTGTCCTTGTGCCGATATTCTGCATCAGGCTCCAGGATCTCAGACAGGATGTGAGCAGGGGTGCAGCTGCTGGAGGTGACACTCAACCTGAGCCTGTTCTTCACAGAGACACAGTCTGATTCTACCCAGAGCAAGACACTGACAGGAGCCGCGGGCTTCGTGCTGGGGCTCATCATCTGTGGAGTGGGCATCTTCATACACAGAAGGAGCAAGAAAGGTGAGAAATCCTGTGAGGTGACCGATACCTGCCTTTCTCCCGACTTGCTCACCCTTCTTCCATGATGAGGGGCTGAGACAAAAAAGCACTGCCAGAGAGCTTACTGAAATCACATAGTCAGGGAACAAAGACAGCTTCTAAGGAGAGAAGAATCCCAGCCTAGCATCTTAATGCAGCCAGATGCATGAAGTCCCAGTTACTCAGGCTCCTGCAGAGTGTCCATTGAGTGATGGGCAATGGAAGTGTGACGGAAACGTTTCTCTAATTGTCTGAGGTGGTTTCAATAGCTGAATACATTCTCTTTCCTCCTGTCATTTCAGTTCAACAAGGATCTGCATAAACAGGCAATATTCCAGCTTTGATTTCATTATTAGGGGAGTTACAGGAGGACATAAGTCCTTTCTGTGCATTGTGACACTGAGGCTCCTCTAGGAAAAGAGTCTGAGGCCTGAACCTCTGTTTTAACCTCAGCCCTGGGATGAGTGGGGAAAGAGTATTGCATGGTTCCATTGCTAAAGGAAGCTCAGATCAACTCTATTCTTTGTCAGTGTGAGATTCAGCCTCTCACCATTATTTTTGTCTCCTGGGACTTAAAGGAAGGGGGCCAGCAACCTGGGATAACTTTGTTTTTTACCTCCACTGGGTTCCTGACCTTGCCTAAAAGACTAATGTGCCTTGGAACAAGCATTTTCTGTTTCTTTAGTCCCAGTATCTGCTTGAAGGACAGACCCCCAGCCTCCCAAGAGGATGCTGCTGCTGAGCAGTTGCCCTGAAGCCAGTTTCTGTCATTCTGTTCCTGGATTCAATGCATGGTTTTTCTCATGGGGCCTCCAGCCAAGTTCCTTTCTCCTTAGTGCCATCAGTAATCAAAACCCAACATGATTGTTTTCTGTTAAGAATATATACCAAGTCATATCTCATCACTTTTTTTCTTGAGAGTTTTGGCAAACAGTGAGAGTTAATAAAGAAGTTCATTGTGGTTTACACATAGGAAAGAAGACAACCATGAAAATGGGGATATCCAAGCTATTGTATAAGGTGGCCCATTGCACATGGACCTCTCCTGGATTTACTGTATTTCAGTGAGCTGCCCGATCATCGTGTTTGGTGTCGTCATCCATTCAGGTCTGAAGCCACTATTCTTAGCTATTCAGTGGTGAGCAGACTGCAAATCTGTGTTGTAGGACCCATATTGACATAGCACTGATTCAACATATAACTTACTAAGAGCATGTACTAGCATTACTGTTAAGAAATTAAACGAGCATCAGAATTTACAATGATAAATACAATCTAACACACTTTCAACATTTTCTCTGAATGCCGTCACAAATACTCCTTAATCAAATGTTGCTTGGCCTTTTGAATGCATCCAGTAGACATTTATCCTGTAAGTCTGCATTCATTCACCAGCCTAGACCTCCTGAGCTAATAATTCATACAGAGAGAAACGCCTCCCCGTTGTTGAAAGTGCAAAGCAATATGTGCAGCACTCTTTCAAACACTGATCTTTTTTTTACAGTCCAAAATTGTTACGTGTTTTGCATTTCATATTAAGTTACTGTAAATTAAAGTAGAAGACATGTTTGGTCTAAGCTTTTCTTTTCATGTAGAGGATGGATTCTTAACTCCTGATACAAATAATGAGCACTCAGTGGCTCTCTGACACATCCAGTTGTTGGCTTCCTTCTCCCTGACTTCTCACAAGCAGCTTCTGGGCCTTCTGTGCCCCTGGGCACCTATCCCTGGTCAGTTTCCCAGAGCTACCCGTGTTCCTCTCACTATCCAATCAGAGTCACCCCCTTCCATTTTTGTCCCCTGGAAACATGCTGTAGGTGTCAGCAATACTCAGAGTGGAGTGAACAATCTCCAGACTAACTCTTGCAGGATGCAAAACTGAGATATCTGCACCCATAATGCACCTGTATCCTACAATTACAGGTCCAGGATATGCATTCCTAGGGAACGGAGAATATAAGCAGTCCCAGAAAGGCATCAGATGTGTCTAGCTCTGACATACACAGGTATTTACTGAACTCTGGGATTTCTCAGGAAAAATGCGGTGCAGAGAAAGGTCCCTGATGAGACCATAGCATACAGACCATCCAGTGTGGGCACCACCTTGTCACTATACTTTAAATTCTTCATATTGATTGAGTGCTATCTAAATGTCAGACCCTTTGCTGAGTGCTAGGTGCAGGAAGATCACAGGCAGCCAGGAGGTGGAGGGGTCTTGAGGTACATAAATCATTGTGGTTGAAGAGCAGAGATTCAAAAGAAAGCTAGGCTGGGAGCTTCAAAGGAGACCTGAAGATGGTCCCTTCCTTATATCAACTTCTGACTGAGAAAGTTTGACACCTGGAGTAGAGCCAACACAGTGGGGTTAGGACTGCAGTGTTCTGTCCCCCTTCCCTTTCCATCCCTGGTCCCTTCATTTTCTGCCCCTCACAGCATGAATAAACTCTGACAGATGCCAGACCATCTCCTTCTTGTCCAGGTGCACAAAGAACTGCTCATCTTCATCAAATTCAAACACATACTCCCCAAAGGGTCTGTGTGTCTGCACAAACTCTGCATACTTTGACACAGGGCCTGCTGCATGAAGGGGAAGAAGACTGCAGAATGGTGAACATGTAGGAAACGACACAGAATACAGGAAGCAAGCAGGTAACGGGAAGGTTTTTAGGAATGCAAGGGAATAACACAGAAAATGAGAAATGCAAAACGAATGAAAAGAAAAAGAATGGGGATAAACGACGACAGAGATGACTCATATAAGATTTCAGGTGTTTCCCTGGTCTCCGAAGACTTACACATCCCTCACACCATTCCCATAATGATAACACTGAACACAATCAGAAAATATTCACTGAACATGTACCATGTGCTCAACTTACTCGTTGAATCCTCACACTTCCATGTAGAAGTGTTAAAAGAAAAACATCTGGCCAGACACGGTGGCTCATGCCTGTAATCCCAGCACTTTGGGAGGCCAAAGCAGGTGGTTCACTTGAGGTCAGGAATTCAAGATCAGCCTGGCCAACATGGTGAAACCCCTTTGTCTCTACTAAAGATACAAAAATTAGCCAGGCATGGTGTCTGTAGTCCCAGCTACTTGGGAGGCTGAGTCAGGAGAATTGCTTGAACCGGGAGGGGGAGGTTGCAATGGGCTGAGATTGTGCCACTGCACTCCACACTGGGTGACAGAGTGAGACTCCATCTCCAAAAAAAAGAAAAAAAGAAAAACTTCAGCTGAATTCAATTCAAAAGAGTCAAATTGGGCCAGGCGCGGTGGCTCATGCCTGTAATCCCAGCACTTTGGGAGGCCGAGGCAGGTGGATCACGAGGTCAGGAGATCAAGACCATCCTGGCTAACATGGTGAAACCCCATCTCCACTAAAAATACAAAAAAATTAGCCAGGCGTGGTGGTGGGCGCCTGTAGTCCCAGCTACTCGGGAGGCTAAGGCAGGAGAATGGCATGAACCCGGGAGGCGGAGCCTGCATTGAGCCGAGATCACGCCACTGCACTCCAGCCTGGGCGACAGAGTGAGACTCCATCTCAAAAAAAAAAAAAAAAAGAGTCAAATTGAGCAATGAATGATTCGTGAATCCGGCAGCCTCCTGAGGCAGAGTAGGTTCAGAGACTCCAGTGCAGGCATGTGGTGGAAGATTTATGGACAAAAAAAAAGGAAAGTGACATACAGAAAACAGAAGTGAGGTACAGAAACACCCAATTGGTTACAGCTGGGTGTATCCTTATTTGAACACAGTTTGAACAGTTGGCTACATATGATTGGCCAAAACTTGGTGATTGGCACAAATGTGGGCCACAGTCTGTTTACACCTCCACTTATTATTATAGTTCACGATGTACAGAGAAACCTTTAAGCCAAACTTAAAATATGTAAGGAGACAGCTGTAGGCTAAACTTGATTTAACAATTTTGCTTTTTTGGTCGTCATCTTAATTTTGAGAGATTGACCAAAACTTTAGTCATTGATGCCACTATGACCATTGTAAATGTACTTATTTGGTCTTGAAACCCACTGGGAAATAGCAGAACAAGGAGTTTTGTAAGGGGGAACAAGGACTTCAGTTTATTTGTTTATTTTATTTTATTTTTGTAAGAGTTAGATTACAGGGTACCTCCTTTTGCTGGAACGTTCTGTTTATAGGATAAAAAACAAAACCTGGTCTGTTCTAGAATCTACGTGTTTCCTTAAAGTCTTAGTTTAATTATGTCACATTTAGCACGAGGGACTGACTTCATTTTGGTTTGGTCTGATCTGTTGGAGCTTAGTGCATTTGGACTTTCATTGAAGTCCAAAACAATGGCCTCTCGTGATTTTGTTTAAAAATATCCCCTTTTATTCTCACTTAAATATCCCCTTTTATTTTCACTTAAATGAGAATGTGACCAAAGCCTAGGACCTTAGCATCACTCTCAGCTACCATCATTTTGGGTTTCCAGTCTCAGCACATCATTCATAGATTAAAGTGCCCTCATGGTCACACATTTCTTTCACTCTTGTCATTTCAGGTGAAAAGAGACAATTTGACATTCTAGAGATGGCTACATGCAAACATTTAAAACGTTTTTTTTTTGTTGTTGTTGTTGTTGTTTTGAGACGGAGTCTCACTCTGTCGCCCAGGCTGGAGTGCAGTGGCTGGATCTTAGCTCACTGCAAGCTCCGCTTCCCGGGTTCACACCATTCTCCTGCCTCAGCCTCCCGAGTAGCTGGGACTACAGGCGCCCGCCACCTCGCCCGGCTAGTTTTTTGTATTTTTCAGTAGAGACAGGGTTTCACCATGTTCACCAGGATGGTCTTGATCTCCTGACCTCGTGATCCGCCCATCTCGGCCTCCCAAAGTGCTGGGATTACAGGAGTGAGTCACCGCGCCCGGCCGTAAAACTTTTGAGAGAATACAGTGCACCAGGTAGACTACTATTACGACTATCAGGAGGATAATACCCAGAGTTTGTAGTATGCTCCTTACCCAAGGTCCCCATAAACCAAACCACCTGAAATTAAATAGATCAAAGAATTAACTAAATAAAGAGTTACTCACTTAACTAGGCAGTCTCTTCATTAATTACCTACAACTGAATCTCTGTAGTACCTGATGTGATGTATTTCTCCATAGGCCACAAGTGCCAGTAGCTGCACAGATACTTCTCTGTTTAGCCAGTAAGTAACCTATAGCAATCCTATTATTAAGCATAACTTTCACAAAAGAATTTAAAATCTGTTGCATAACCATAGCCCTTACAGTAGACTCTGTTTAGAGCCTATCATGAGGGATACATTTCTAATCATTGCCTGTTTTACTCCAAATCATGGTAAAAAGGACGCTTCTAGAGGAGTGAAGTCCTCCTGGCAATGTTCTCTTTAACCCATGATGTGGAATAGGGGAGTGAATCAATGTTCTGTTTCTGACTGATGATGAGGCAACCTATGTACTATTAAAACTTCTCACCTACACTGGGCCTTCATCTTTCATCTATCAAGGTGTGAGGTTATCCATGTATAAGGCTGGCTGCAAAACCCCTCACAAATAAAAGTATACCTACCCCATGAGTGCACACAACAGACCCCCTTTGTACTTCTATTGTTCATAGAGGCATAAGCAAGGAGAAAAATACTCAAAGATAAGAGCCTCATTATAGCAGAGAAGTCGTGATCTGTGATCTTGGTAAAAGCTCTTCACATCAAGGATACCATCTTCCTCTGGGGAGAAACTTCCCTGGTTAGCTTTACCTTAAGGGTTCCGATGGGTGTACAGTTTCAAGAATGCAGAGGGATCCTTCTCAGTTGAGAGATTATGAACCCAAGGTTCACGGTTCTGATGTTTGCTGCAGTGTGGATGGCAGGGGCACTCTTTCTCTGATGTTCTCAGAAGATCCAATCTTCAGGTTCCAGATTGTGAAGGGATTGATTGTCCTCAGTCAGTGAGCCATAAAAAGCTTTCTTTATCTGGTGAAAATACACTGTGTCATAATAATCTACTGTTATAACAACAGTTGACTTGTATAAGAAAGCTTTTTCACAACCAGAAAACATGCACTGAAAATGACAATTGACTGAAATCCCTTCATAAATGTTTAGATGGCTCACTGGGTAGCAGAATGTACCTGAAGCTTTGATTATCTTCCCAGGAATATGGATTTGGCAAACCAAACATTGGTCATAAACTATTTTAGCAATATAGAAGTCACCACACCAATATGCATTTAACTTGGATCATTTTATCTTTTCCATGATGAGTGATGGAATGCAGAACTTTAAATTATAAAAGCTTTAAAAGCTCAGGAAGGATAAGGCAGCCACCTTGGTTCTCCATGAGTCCATGCTTAACACGGTTGTTTCTCCAGTTGAGGTGCATAGCACTGATAACTGATGGGTTATCACAGGTAATTTGAGTTAGACCACGGAGTTTATTCAAATTGTATATCAAAACAATTTCAGTATTGGCTGATTTAGCATGAAAGACTTGCAAAGTATTTTCTTGGTATTCAATTAATTTGTATTCTACTTGGAATAGCAGTTTTATAAACCAGTCAGTCTTTTCATTAAAGCTCCAGGAAGCCCCAGCTACTCTACTCGGGAGGCTGAGGCAGGAGGATGGTGTGAACCCAGGAGGTGGAGCTTGCAGTGTTGCAGTGAGCCAAGATCACACCACTGCACTCCAGCCTGGGCGACAGAGTGAGACTGTCTCAAAAAAAAAAAAGCTCCAGGAATTTTCTTACCCAGTAAAAATGATATGATTCTAAAGTTATCAGAAACCTGTAATCAAGAGTACTTTTTGGGGTCCTTTCCATCCTTTCAGGAACCTCCTGAAAGACACCATATTCTAGAATTGTGCCTACTTGTGAAGTTTTCAGAAACTGCATCAGCATTAAGCAGTTAACTGTGGAAATGACCTTCCTTCCTTCCTTCCTTCCTTCCTTCCTTCCTTCCTTCCTTCCTCTCTCTCTTTCTTTCTTTCTTCCCTTCTTTCTTTCTTTCTTTCCTTTATTTTGAGACAGAGTATCACTCTGTTGCCCATGTTGGAATGCAGTGGTGCAATCTCGGCTCACTGCAACTCCGCCTTCCAGGCTCAAGCAACTCTCATGCCTCAGACTCTCCAGTAGCTGGAACTACAGGTGTGCACCACTTATCCAGGCTAATTTTTGTATTTTTAGTACAGACTAGGTTTTGCCATGTTGGCCATCCCCAAAAGGATACTTAGCCTTAGATTTTCAGAGGGATCTATCTGCTTTTGATTCCTGGTGTTTCATGAGGAAAACAGAGGTTTATCCCAAAACAGGATCTGTAGTGCCTCCTCTGTTTTTCCCAAGGAGTCCCAGGCTGTTAGAAGTTACCTTAAGTCCTCTCATGTGTGCAACAAAAGTGACAAGAAGACAAAATGGAGAAAAACAATTCAGTTGGCTAAAAAGAAAAAAAAAAAACAAGATCCAAGAAGAGAAAAAACCAAAAGGCCTTTTAAATATACCTATAGCTTGGATATCCACTTTTAATTAAGCTGACTTTTAACTATAGCGCTCTTTCTAAAAAAAAAAAAAAAAAAAAAAAAAAAAAAAAAAAACCTTTTGTTTGGTTTTTGAGATGGAGTCTTGCTCTGTTGCCTAGGCTGGAGTGCAGTGGTGCGATCTCAGCTCACTGCAACCTCCACATCCCAGGTTAAAGCAATTATCCTGCCTCAGCCTCCTGAATAGGTGGGATTACCAGTGCAAGCCACCACATTCAGCTAATTTTTATACTTTTAGTAGAGACAGGGTTTCTCCATGTTGGTCAGGCTGGTCTCAAACTCCTGACCTCAGGTGATCCACCCTTCTTGGCCTCCCAAAGCGCTGGGATTACAGGCATGAACTACTGTGCCCAGCCTAAAAAAATCATTTTAAATATCTTATTACTCGACTTTAGCCAGGCTAAACAGCCAATATGTCTGGCTTTTGAACTTTACCAAAGGCAATCTCCCAGGTGAAACCAATAAGCCTTAACTAAGGTTATGACTTAACCACAAGTGTACGAGGTATCTTCAAAAGGGTAGCAAGCAATTTTTACAAACTCTAGAATTTCCAAACATAGCTCAGAGAAAGGAAAACTCAAGATGAGGAGTCAGAAGTTGTTCATGAGGGGAAGAGAATCAGCAAATAGCAAAGATCTCAAACCAAACAGGTCTTATCCCCTGAGCTGGGATTGAACCCTGGCCACTATCATAAGATGGCAAAGCCTTAACCACTAAGCTACAACACTGGTGGTTGCCATTGCTCTTCCCAGAAGAGGAAGAGCGGCCAATTTTCCGCTTGCAAAGGCTTTTAACTGCTCAAGACAATTTTTAGAGCTAACTACGACATGAACTCCAAAATTCCTGTCCTCCAGATGGTGGAGACCAAAAGCAAGTACCATCATGTGGTTATAAGGTCAAGCTCCCAAGGACATACAACAAGATGAGAGGGAATCCTTATCCAGTGTTTTTTGGTTTCAGGGACCTGCAGTTCGTAACTGACCAGTTTGCCAGGCTGGCTTGAACAGCAGGCTTCTGGGAGTCCTAGGCCCACATTTGATCCTATTTAACCCCTTTTTATGACCAAATGACACAGAAAGACCAATTCATAGCACAAAGTACACCAGATTTGCTACAGCTTAAGATTAGCTCACAAATCCTTTTTATCATTAATTAAAACTTTGCAGAGGAGACCATGGTTTTTACCATTCCTACAACCATTTCCACACAGAGAGAGGCCAGAAGTCCGACTGCTAAGAAATTCTTACCTTTTTGCTAGCATGCCAGGCTTCTGGGGTCCCTCTTTCTGAGTGGCCCTAGCGACCCTGTTAGCTGCACCCTGGTGTGTGTGGCCTGGGGGCCAAGTCACAATGCAAAGGAAAATCATCTTGTTTGATTTCATGGAACCATAGGCAAAAGCCTCTCAATGTTGTAAGATGCTGCCCAAGAGATTGCATGGGGGAGCGGAATTAATATTTTCCCGTCCAGCCACAGCAAAATACATGCGACAAAACTTAGACGTTAGCCACTCTGCTTAGTGCCCAATATTGAACTTGCCCCTGGTTGGGCTCTGCTATCTTTAATCCATTCAAAGTGGGGTGGAATGACCTCCAGCCAGGAGTTTCAACATGTGGTCTCTAGGCAAGATGTAACAGAAAGACAGAAAAAGGAAAGAAGAGAAAGAGAAAAAGAAAAGCATTGATTGCAGCAGGGTGGAGAAGGCAAAGAGTTCAGGGAGGCCAGAGAAGGACCCATCTATTGCAGTGACACTAAATTAAAAGTTCAGGGCCGGGCGTGGTGGCTCATGCCTATAATCACAGCACTTTGGGAGGCCAAGGTGGGCAGATCACCTGAGGTCAGGAGTTTGAGAACAGCCTGACCAACATGGTAAAACCCCGTCTCTACTAAATACAAAAAATTAGCCAGGCATGGTGACAGGCGCCCGTAATCCCAGCTACTCGAGAGGCTGAGGCAGAAGAATCACTTGAACCCGGGAGGCGGAAGTTGCAGTGAGCTGAGATGGTGCCACTGCACTCCAGCCTGGGTGACACAGCGAGACTCCATTTAAAAAAAAAAAAAACTTCAGGGAGCTGCTTGTCAGTCATGAAGGGATCTTTTCCAGTCATCTCATCAGCTCTCAAGATTCCACTCTGGGGAGAAAAACGTTCCCCATGTCCCATGATCCCGTACATGCCTCATCCTGTCACCCACAGCCATCAGCGAAAAGTGCAAGGCAGATTTAATTTTTTAAATCAATTAGTTGCTTAAAATTTTTATTTATGTTTTGTAAAGTCTTTAAATGCAAATATTGAAATTTTTTAGAAGTTTCTGCATATCAATAGGCATCGCTACATGAGACCGTACATGACTGTACATGACACTAATTTGGGAGCCCTCATTTTCAAATGCACTTCAGTGCAGTGTTGTTCTTTCGGAATGTTCCACTGCAAGTTCTTTAGTAAAAAAAAAATTTTTTTTTTTGAGACACAGTCTCTGTCACCCAGGCTGGAGTGCAGTATTATGATCTCAGCTCATGGCAGCCTCCACCTCCTAGGTTCAAGTGATTCTGGTGCCTCAGCCTCCCGAGTAGCTGGAATTACAGGCACATGCCACCATGCCTGGATTTTTTTTTTTTTTTTAATTTTTAGTAGAGACAGGGTTTCACAATGTTGGCCAGCCTGGTCTCAAACTCCTAGCCTCAAGCAATCTACCCACCTCGGCCTCCCAAAGTGCAGGGATTACAGGTGTGAGCCACCACGCCGACCATTTCTGTAAGACTTTGCTCCTTCCAGGGCCTAATACTTATGCATGTGTAATCCAAAAGGAATCCAAAAGTTCTTCAGAAATTAAAGATCACATTTTTACCTCAAATACTGGCTTTGCCCTCAGGTTCCCTTGTTCAACTTAGCCAATTATTTTTTTTTCCTACATAAGTGCACAAGAAAAATGAAACAAAGGAGTAGAACACAAAAATCCCTGTGAATTTCCAAAAGCCAAATTTTACACCCTTGCAATATTGCTATTTAATACTGGTTTCTTTCTGATCCAGTTAGATGTAAGAGGCCTCTAACTAGATCCAAAACAGTTAATTACTGGAGCCAATCCGATCCTGGACTCAGTTCAATTTCTTTTGCGACTTTCAAACCCAATCAGGATCAGAAATTTACTCAAAGAAACTCAAGAGAGTTCAACACACAAATCTGTGGAGCTTCAGAATCTGAGAGAGAACTTACCACGATTCCCAGCTGCCCCGAGAGAGAAAGAGACACAATGAGCCCGGAGTGTACCTCGTAGGTCACTCAGCACTCCTGGGGGTCATTAGAAGCTCTACTTCCAACCCCACTTCTGACACCACCTAATAAAAGAAAAACTTCCGCCAAATAAATTTTAAATGAGGTTAATTGGGCAATAAACAATTCACAAATCGGGCAGCCCCCACGCCAGAGTATGCTCAAAGTCTCCAGCACAGCCGCGTGGTGGAAGAAAGTTTACAGACAGAAAAAGAAAAGTAACATACAGAAAACAGAAGTGAGGTACAGAAACAGCCAGATTGGTTACAGCTCAATGTCTGCCTAACTTGAACACAGTTCAAACAGTTGGCTACATATGATTGGCCAAAACTTGGTGATTGGCACAAATGTGGGCTACGGTCTGTTTACACCTCCACTTGTTCATGATGTACAGAGAAACCTTTAGGCCAAACTTAAAATATGTAAGGAGGCAGCTTTAGGCTAAACTTGATTTAACAGAAGAAATTATTTTACATATTAGGGAACTGACCACAGAAATAAAGTAACTTGCCCAAGTCACACAACTCCTGGTAAAAACAAAATTGCATAGTCCCCCTACCCCATTCCCATAGGGTCTCAGAACCCCTACAGGACCAGACATAAAAAATACTGATATAGCCACAGAGCAAGGCAGGGAAGTGGGGAGATGAAATCAAAATCTTTCGGGGAAAAAAATAATGCAGGACATGAAAAGACCTCCAGAGTCTTAGTGCTATTTATAGACTTCAAGTTATGTTCTTACTTTTAGAATGAAAATGGTACCTTATATAATTTTATCAAAACACTTTCATTTTAAGGCATAGTAAATTTAAAAGTGTTGTCATTCACATAACATTCACAAAATGTTCTTGTTGAATGTGTATTTTCAAGTGTAGTTTTACCTGGAAATAAAAGTTGTTGCATTTGAAACACCTATGGGATAGTATCTTAGCTTTACCTGATGTATAAGAAGCAGCAAAAGGTTGAAAACAAAAAAGTCTATTACTATTACAGTAAAAGAACAAAGATGAGAGAGCACGGGGTTCAGCCTGGAAGAGGAAGCGAAGGGAAATGACACTGCATGGTGGTTGTTCCCTAAGCGAGGATTTCCCCTCCAAGCCCAACACAGGGAAAACCAGTCCTCTCCTTGGATGCATCAAGTGACAGCAAGTTCAGTGTCACACACGGATGCTGAGGATCCTCCACTGAGTTTATGGGCTAGAGAATTATTCACCTACAGAAACGAAGCCCAAAGAAAAACCAAATGAAAAACGTGACATACAAGCTGTGCCACAGAGGTGTAGTTTGTTTACCTTAGGTTACGTTGTTTTTATTATATTCACACAGTCTAAAACTAAAGGTCTGTGCATGTTAAAGCAAATTCCACCTTCAAATGTTAATTTTCATTCCATTAAATAAACACTCATTGTGAATGTTCGCTCTCTAGGCACTAAGGATGTAACTCAGAAGACATGGGCCTTGTCCTCAAGCTGCTTGAAATCCAAAATCCAAAGAGACAAAGAAAAGAAGATTGCTACATGTGTATTTTATTTCGTGTTTTTTTAATTTTTTATTTCCATAGGTTGTTTTGATCACCACTGAGTACCATAAGATATACATTGGAGCCACTCAGGAGCATAAAGAGGGCACTTTGAAAAAATGAGATTTAGGAAAGGTTCCTGGGGACTGTGTTTACCTGAGGTTAGCAAAACAGAGAAAGGGGAAATGGCATTTCCAGCAGGAGAAGCAGGCTCAGGAGCAGAGAGGCATGAAGTTGCAAGGAGAACTGCAGTTCTTCAGCGTGACTGAAGCCAGGTGGGATGTGGGCCGGGCTGCACTGTAACCTGCCTTGTGTGCTGATGGCAGGTGTTTGCATTTTATCCCACTGGACATGGGAGGTTGTGAAGCATCTTAAGCAGGACAGTAATATGATGAGATTTGTGTGTGGCGGGGGCAGCGGTAAGGAGGATGGGTTGGAGGAGGCTGGTTTGAAAGCAAGACCAGTACAACTCTTCAGCCATCAGGTGGGAAGTCATGAGGGTGTAGGCAGGGGCAGGAACATGGGGTGAGGGAGACAGCAGGCGGGTTTGAATGGCAGTAATGACATGAGAGGCCACAGGAATCACTAAATCTTGTGCCAGAAGTAGGGATATGAAGGAGTCCAGAATACCCAGACAGTGTGGAGAACTGTGGCATCAGTGACTGCAAAGGTGATGAAAAATGAAATAATTGAGAGAAGGTTAGATGCTCTGTTTGAAACATGCTTAGTTTGAATTTCTGTGGGAACAAATGGAGTTAATCTGAGGACAGAGAGCTAAATGGCTGGGTCCCAGGCTACACTAGGTTAGTGACGTAGACTGGAAGGAGACTCATTATAAGCAAAGTTCTACATTTGGATCGGGCCACTCAAGAAAAGTACACAAAGTCAGAATAGCAAGGGTCTGAGTGTGTGCTCCTGCATCCAGACAAACACAGACAAGAAAAAAGAGGCTGAAAAGGAGAAGACTAGAAAGTAGGAGGAAACAAAGAGGAAGTCGGTTCACAAAAGACACCAGACAGGAGAAAAAGTCCAGGAAGGAGGAGCGGATGCATCACAAACACACTAATGACACACAAGAGATAGAGACAGAGAAGTGACCACTGGTTTGGGTTGTATAAAGGTCACCCTGAGAGCAGCATCAGAGATGTGGGGAAGAAAAAGGGAGAATGCAGTGGGTTGAGGACTGAATGAAATGGGAGAGAATCACTAACGGGCTGGGTGTGGTGCCGCACACCTGTAATCTCAGTGCTGTGAGAGGCTGAGACAGGAGGATCACTTGAGGCCAGGAGTTTGAGACCAGCCTAGGAAACACAGTAAGACTCCATATCTAAGAAAAAAAAAAAAAAAATATATATATATATATATATATTTTAAATTATCCAGGTGTGGTGAAAGACACCTGTAGACCCAGTTACCCAGGAGGCTGAGGTGTGAGGATCCCTTGAGCCTGGGAGTTCAAGGTTGCAGTGAACTGTGATCACGTTATTGCACTCCAGCCTGGGCAACAAAGCAGGACCCTGTCGAGAGAGAGAGAGAGAGAGAGAGAGAGAGAGAGAGAGAGAGAGAGAGGAAGAAGAAGAAGAAGAAGAAGAAGAAGAAGAAGAAGAAGAAGAAGAAGAAGAAGAAGAAGAAGAAGAAGAAGAAGAGAAGGAGAAGGAGAAGGAGAAGGAGAAGGAGAAGGAGAAGGAGAAGGAGAAGGAGAAGGAGAAGGAGAAGAAGAAGAAGAAGAAGAAGAAGAAGAAGAAGAAGAAGAAGAAGAAGAAGAAGAAGAGAAGGAGAAGGAGAAGGAGAAGGAGAAGGAGAAGGAGAAGAAGAAGAAGAAGAAGAAGAAGAAGAAGAAGAAGAAGAAGAAGAAGAAGAAGAAGAAGAAGAAGAAGAAGAAGAAGGAGGAAGGAGGAGGAGGAGGAGGAGGAGGAGGAGGAGGAGGAGAAGGAGGAGAAGGAGGGGGAGGGGGAGGGGAGGGGAGGAGGAGAAGGAGAAGGGAAGAAGGAAGAAGAGCAGAAAGAGGAAGAAGGAGGGAGAAGGAGGGAAGGAAGGAAGGAAGGAAGGAAGGAAGGAAGGAAGGAAGGAAGGAAGGAAGGAAGGAAGGAAGGAAGGAAGGAAAAAAAAAACCCACATTGCAGACTCCTATTTGAGGAAGCTGACCTCTACAATTTACAAGAGAATCTCCAGAGGAGGTTGCCAAGCCCCAGCTCTTCTCTCTTCAGCGCGAGGACATGGGGGAAAGGAGACATTTATGAATCTCTTTGAGTCTCAGTCTTTTCATTTCTAAAATTGCATTAATGAAAGCCTTTCTGAAAATCGTGTTGTGAGGAAGGACATGAGGTTTGGCACTCAGGAGGCGTTCAGTAAACGTTGGTTATACTGTTGTTAGAATGAGAGAAAGCAAAATGGAGCCGCACGCAAAACAGTAAAGAAGAGAAAAAAGAAACAGGAAAGAAAACAGCATCTGTGGACTCCAGAAGCGCCCAGAGCCCCCACTCTCCCTCGCCCACCTGAGCACTCACCCCTGATGACCTGGGTTCCGGGAGGCTCAGCAGGGCAGCCAGGGCCATGGCTCCTTCAGCCTTCAGGGTGCATCGGCAATGGCCACTGTGCGCCAGACCCGGAGGAGAAAATGAGGCGGTGCAGGGAAGGAGGAGCTCCGAATCCAGCACTCCTTTCCCCAACCCTGTCCAGGCAGAAAGGCTGGAGATGAAACAGGCTGTGGCTGGGGAAGTAAGATGCTAGAGCTGCCGGGAAGAAGTGGGAGAATTCTCAGGCACCAGCAGGACCCAGAAAGCCCCTACCTACTGCAGAGTGTGGGGGTAAGTGAAGAAAACGAAAATTAGGACGTCACAATCACCTTCCTCTTAACGAGGAAATACATTACGGAAGTTGGGATTTTTTATTTGCAGTTACTTTTGTGAATGGATGATATTTCTTCATAATTTTACATTGATTCTTTGCATCATAGAGGAATTCATTTGTTACCAGGTGATATTATATTGACCCTTTTATAGCTTTGATAATTTTGGAAAAAATCTTTGATGTTTTCAAACATATAAGGAGAAGGAAATAGTATTTAATTATTTAATTAGTAATTATTATTTTATTTCTTCTTCTTATAAAAATGTGGTGAGGTTGGGTGCATAGCTGAATGAAATTTAACAGTCAGCTGGGCGCGGTGGCTCATGCCTGTAATCCCAGCATTTTGGGAGGCTGAGGAGGGTGGATCACCTGAGGTCAGGAGTTCGAGACCAGCCTGGCCAACATGGTGAAACCCCGTCTCTACTAAAAATACAAAAATTAGCTGGGCATGGTGGCACGTGCCTGTAATCCCAATACTCAGGGGGCTGAGGGAGGAGAATCACTTGAACCTGGGAGGAGGAGGTTGCAGTGAGCCAAGATTGCACCATTGCAGTCCAGCCTGGGCAACAAGAGCAAAACACCATCTCAAAAAAGAATGTGGTGATACAAAAAACCCCACTTTAAATTTTATGTTTAAGAACAATTTATTTTTCTCCTTTATTTTCTCTGTGGGTGTGTGTGTGTGTGTGTGTGTGTATGTGTGTGTGAGAGAGAGAGAGAGAGAGAAAGAGAAAGAGAGAGACAGGGTCTCACTCTGTTAACCAGGCTGGAGTGCAGTGGTACCATCTCAGCTCACCGTAGCCTCCCCCTCCTGGGCTCAAACAATGCTCCCAGTCAGCCTCCCCAGTAGCTGGCACCACAGGCACATGCCACTGTGTGCCTGCATTTTAACTCATGTACTTCCTCTTTCCCATGTTCTCTAGTTTATAGCGTGTCCTTTCCTGAGGAACATAAATCAATGTTATTGTCTGCCCCTTTCATCCTGAGAGGAAGGAGATAGTCACATGGCCATTTTATGCTTGAAGGATTTGGTGATCACTGGGTCCAGTGAAGAGCCCCAGGATGAGTCAGTATGGTTTCACCCCAGCATGGAGAAATTAACTTCTTGATAATGATCAAGTCTCCTTATTAAATAGGAGTGCAACTGATAGAGGATCTCCTCACATTTGCTTTATTTCATGGTGCTGCCCAAATTCATGCTGTACCCTCAGCAGCAAGGAGTGGGACCATTACTCCTGGCGTTCCCAGATGGAACAGACACCAAGCCTGGCTTTGCCACTGAACACAATACAAAACTGATAATGCAGGTCAGTTATTAGGAATATGCTTCCCAACTGTAGAAATCAACATAAGATCCCAATTTTAAATAACAGGTAGAATAGCATAATATATTATATTATTTTATTTTATTTATTTAGAGATGGAGTCTCACTCTATCACCCAGGCTGAAATGCAGTGGCATGATCTCAGCTTACGCAACCTCTGCCTCCAGGATTCAAGCGATCTTCCCATCTCAGTCTCTAGAGTAGCTGAGAGCTAATTTTTTGTGTTTTTAGTAGAGATGAGGTTTTACCATCTTGGCCAGGCTGATCTTGGACTCCTGAGCTCAAGTAACCCACCCACCTCGGCCTCCCAAAATGCTGGGATTGCAGAAGTGAGCCGCCATGCGCAGCCACATAACACATTATCGTTCTCTTTGTATATTATTTGTACTAAGTTATAGATACACACTTATTCCATAACTCTATGTTCACCAGATCACCCCAACTCCTTCTCTTGCAGGTTATACAGTGAAAATACATCCTTAGTTTAAAAAACTATGTGTATACCAGATTTTTCAGGCATAAGCTTGCTTTTAGAATACAGTTTACTATGATTTTTGTAACTCATCTTAATTGATGTTTAATACCAAGAGAGAAGTCATGTTTTCTCCAGTCATTTCATGGTATGATGTGCCAGTAAGTCCAAATTTTATGTAATGGTAATCAGGAGGCTGGGCACGGTGGCTCATGCCTGTAATCCCAGCACTTTGGGAGGCCGAGGCGGGCAGATCACCTGAGGTACGGAGTTCAAGACCAGCCTGACCAACATGGTGAAATCCTGTCTCTACCAAAAATACAAAAATTAACTGGGCATGGTGGCGGGTGCCTGTAATCCCAGCTGCTTGGGAGGCTGAGGCAGGAGAATCGCTTGAACCCAGGAGGTGGAGACTGCAGCGAGCCGAGACTGTGCCATTGCACTCTGGCCTGGGCAACAAGAGCGAAACTCCATCCCCCCAGCAATAAAAAAATAGCAATCAGGAAAACTTGTAGTTGCTACAATATTATTAGATTAATATGAATTTTCAAAAATGGCAGAGCCTTAACCAAACTTAAAGAGTTTTTCTTTCTTAACTGACCTTCTTGGATGTGACTACAGGAAATTTTGATGAAATATGTTCATAAATTATGATGACAAGTCGGTTTTGGGGGATTTTTACATATTAGCAGATACCAATGCCAAAGGAAGAGCTATGTTGGGGGCCTTCAGAGCCACCCCAGGTGAGATGACGCCCTCGGAGGACTCACAGGGCTCCTCATGCAGTCCTACTCAGGGCTCTGATTTATTATAGTAAAAGGATGCAAAGTAAACTCAGCACAGGGAAAGGCACACGGGGCAAAGCCCAGGAGAAACCAGGCGCAGGCTTCCAAGGATCCTGTGCCCCTGGAACCACACAGGACACACTTAGTTCCTCCCACAAGGAGCTGGGATGCCATATGTAAAATATTGTCTACCAGGAAGCTAGTAACAGACCAGCACTAGGGCCTTTGGGGGCTTTTATTAGTCAGACTTCTTCAGAGAAACAGAATTTATTGGATATATATAGGTAGACAGATGAGAGGGGATTTATGCTGGGGATTCACTCTCTCAACTATGGAGGCTGAGGAGTCCCACGTTAGGCCATCTGCAAGCTGCTAAGACAGGGGAGCCAGTAGCACGGCTCAGTCCAAGTCTGAAGGGCTGAGAACTGGGGGAGCTGGTGGAGTAACTCTGAGTCCAAGAGCAAAAACATGGGGGGCTACTGGTGCAAGTCCCTGAGTGCAAAGGCCAGAGAACCTGGAGATCTGATGTCCAAGGGGAGGGGAATATAGGACTCCCTACTCCAAAACAGAGAGAGTGAATTCGCCTTTTTTCTCCCTTTTTGTTCCAGCCAGGCCTTCAGCCGATTGAATGGTGCAGTGAGCCGAAATCACGCCACTGCACTCCAGCCTGGGCAACAGAGCGAAACTCTGTCTCGGGAAAAAAAAGAAAAGACAAAGAAAGGCATATATTGCTACAGAAGATACTCTTAAATCCTACTTTTCTGGAAATATTGGTTACTATAGAAAATATAGAACTAAATTCATTTTAAAATTCTCATTCTGAAATTATTACAAATGTTTTATGAATCATATTAGCATATAGGCAAGTTTTAGAAAGCTAAAATTACAAACCAGGGGTGCAGATGAGTCTTCTGTGAAATTTTTAATTTTTGCAGAACACCATGAGAAATTACACATTTTCTATTCTATATTTCTTGTAGGAAATAGAGGCTGCCCCTCTCTCAGTGCCCCACATGAGAAAGGGAAGTTGTCCTTTTACATATCCACTGTCAAACATCTTGGTAAACAGAAGAAAGCAGGCTGGGCCTGGTGGCTCATGCCTATAATCCCAGCACTTTGGGAGGCCAAGGAGGGCAGATAGCTTGACTAGCATGGGCAACATGGCAAAACCCTGTCTCTACAAAAAAATAAAAAAATAAAAAATAAATGTAGTCCCAGGTACTCAGGAAGCTGAGGCAAGAGGATCACTTGAGCCCGGGAGGTAAAGTCTTCAGTGAGCCATGATAATGCCACTGCACTCCAGCCTGGGCAACAGAGTGAGATCCTGTCTCAAGAAAAAGAAAAACAAGAGGAAGGCAATCTACTTTGTACCCAAAGAATTTTACACGCAAAGAGTTTGACTGTGAATGAGCCTCCATTGCTTAAGAGAGACTTCACTATTTGGGATTTTAAGAAAGACAGACACAAACAAGCAAACCTCATCTGCAGAGGAATGAGAAGCCAGTGTTTATAATACCCAGTGATTAATTTAATATTGTCTTGAGTCATAATTAAAAGGGACTTAGTTTAAAAGTCATTTCGATTGATAACTGACTCAGAGTCCTCAACATTTCACCTTTTGCTTTATGAAAAGAACGAGTAGATTAATTTAGAGTTTGACAAGGAGAAGGAAGTCTCCCCTGATTTTCTGTTTGGCCAAGAATTTATCCTAACGTGGTACCATCAGAGTACAGTCAGAAAGCTGTGAGTCAACTCAGATTTCTCACCATTGAGTCAAGCTGTGAAGCCTGCCGCCTTGGGGGTAAGGATTTCCATACAGAAACACTGTAAGTAAATAATTTAGCACTTGTTTCTTATTCCTTTTTATTGGGTAACTACACAGAATTAAAACTGTTGTTTTGAATTCACAAAAGAAATGTTTTAAAACTTTCGAGGAAAAAGCCAGATTATCCATTGCAAAGCATCGAAATTCAAAAATCATGTTAAGGCTAGAGAAACAGGATCCTATCCCCACCTAGTGGCCAACACTGAAATCTAGACAGAACAGGAAACAAGGGAATTTGTCAACAATTTGGGAATACTCCAGCATTCTTTACAAAAAAAAGTTAGAGAAAAGGTTAGGCACACAAAAAAACACATATCAAAATAAATATGACCAAATACATAGGTTTTGGCAGCACATAGGTTTCTGTGGTTTTGCTATGCTTTTAGCAGCAGCTGTAAAAAGCATTGCACACTAAGCATTGCTAGATTGCTAAACAAACCTAATTATATTTTTTTGTTTGGTTTTTTGGTTTTTTCAAAACCTCCTACCTCTGTGACATAATTATGTTTTTAATGAGTTGAATGTAAAAACAAACATCAATGCATACAAAATTTCAGTTAGACAGGAGGAATAAATTCAAGATATGTACTGTACAACATGGTGACTCTAGCTAATAACAATGTACTGTGTACTTGAATATTGCTAAGTGAATAATTTTAAGGGTTCTCACCAAACACAAAAAATATGTAAGGTAATGCATATATTAATTAGCTTGATTTAGCCATTAAACAATGTACACATATATATAGAAATCAAAACATCGTATTGTATACCATAGATTCAATTTTTGTCAATTAAAAAAGAATTAAATGAATACATATATTTTTGTTGCAGAGATGTGTGAGAGATCGATCTATAAAGACTCTAAAATATTTGTTAAAAGATACGAACTGAGGGAAAGCCTTCGACGTCATATTTGGAAGAAAGTGTACATAGTTAGACCATCCTAGTATCTGTAAAGTGGGTGAGATCATCAGAGAGTGATACATTGAGCAGTGCTGTCCCATACAACGTTCTGCTGTTAGGGAAGTGTTCTATATCCAGCTCTCCAACCGAGCCCCCACTAGCCACAGGTGGCTCTTGAGCACTTAAAATGCTAGCAGCTGGTGAGACCAAGGGGCTGAAGTTTTCATTTAATTTTAAATTAAGGTAGAATCACCTATAAGAGAAAGTGCTAGAGAATTGGAAAAATGAAAAAGAATTTGAGAAGCCAGTGGGAATGGAGCTAAAGTGTATGGTCATGGCTCATTAGATTTGGGGATATCAGAATTCCAACAGCACAATGGGCTCACTAGAAAATTAATAAGATTACAAAACAGGTTAAAGGAAACATCAAAAATAGTCCAATTTTAGCAGATACAGAAGCTACAAATTTAGCAATAGTTTTGGCAAACCCTCAACTCATGTAATTTAACAGTGCTAGGAACCAAGCCAAAGGTGAATGCCTAGACAAAAAGCTTATAAACGTTAAGAGCACATTTCTCTTAGAACATACAGAAACAGGGCACTTCAACACCTTTGATTCATTCTCCAAGCTTAAAGAGCTTTGCTCTAAAACCAGATCCTCTCATACCACAGGACAAACAGCCCCAGTGTTCTTCCCTCCACATCTGTTCCAACCTGTGTCTGGAGGCACCCTGCACTCAAGTTAAAACAGTTTAGACAAAGGACAATGTTTAGGAATTCCAGAAACTTTGGGATATAACATCAGTGGCAACTTTTAATTAGGAAAACCCAATCAAATAAGAAGGCCTTTTTTTTTTTTTTTTTTTTTGAGACAGAGTCTCGCTCTGTCGCCCAGGCAGGAGTGCAGTGGCCGGATCTCAGCTCACTGCAAGCTCCGCCTCCCGGGTTTAGCCATTCTCCTGCCTCAGCCTCCCGAGTAGCTGGGACTACAGGCGCCCGCCGCCTCGCCCGGCTAGTTTTTTTGTATTTTTCAGTAGAGACGGGGTTTCACCGTGTTAGCCAGGATGGTCTCGATCTCCTGACCTCGTGATCCGCCCGTCTCGGCCTCCCAAAGTGCTGGGATTACAGGCTTGAGCCACCGCGCCCGGCCAAGAAGGGCTATTTTGAACACCAGGGTATGTGGAGAGGAAAGTATCGAGGTAGAAGGTTATGAAACATTAATGGGAGATACAGAGAACCAAAAAAGTTTCTATGATGATTTCTCCTGCCCCTGGGCATGTTATCTGAACTTACAATTGCAACTCTGGAAGCTGGAAAAGCTCTTAAGAACCTCTGGAATGCCACTTCCCCACAAAACAACACAGTATGAAATAGTGACAAATCCCTAGGAGAATATGTAAAATAACAATCATGATAACATTGTTGGAGAAATCTGACATAATCCCACCAGTAGGACTCTTTAACAACTCATTTTGACCAGCCAAAAGGTAGGTGAAGCTTGGAAGCGAATTGTGAATTACACCAATATGAAGAAAAGCAGCTAATTCTGAAGTAGTATTAAGTGGCAGTGACTATTCTAATCACTTTAAATATTTAACTCAATTATGAAAAATAAAATGTGATTAGCACTGTACATATTATTTCCTTAGTAGAAGATCTTGCTAAATCAACCCTTGATTAGCATTCATGCATCAATCTGGCTGATGTATCCTTTTCAACCCCAATAAATTATATTCACCAACAGTCTGCTTTCACTTGGCAGCACCAACCTTTACTAAGTTGCCAGAGTAAATTCTCCCACCCCCGAGGTACAATCCATTGAGCAAAATTTAAACAGCCTAAATCCAATTCAAGAATTAACATTGTTTTATTACCCTAATGACACATTAACCAGGAGTGACTTGAAAAAAACTGTGTCCATGAGGAAACTTCTTGGGGTAATAAAAATATTATCTTGATTGTAGTAGTAGTTACACAATGAATATTTTTTTCAAAACTCATAAACAACTGTATAGCTACAGTTTCACCATATTTAAATTATATCTCAGTAAACCTGATTTTATGTTATTTTTATTTATTTATTTATTTATTTTTGAGATGGAGTCTCACTCTGTCACCCAGGCTGGAGTGCAGTGGTGCAATCTTAGCTCACCGCAACCTCCACCTCCCAGGTTCAAGCGATTTTCCTACCTCAGCCCCTAGTAGCTGGGATTACAGGTGTGCACCACCATGCCCGGCTAATTTTTGTATTTTTAGTAGAGACAGGGTTTCACCATGCTGGCCAGGTTGGTCTCGAACTCCTGACCTCAGAAGATCTGCCCACCTCAGTCTCCCAAAGTGCTAGGATTACAAGTGTGAGCCACTGTGCCTGGCCTGAACCTGATTTTTTTTTAAAGCAACTGCATCCAAAAACCTCTGTCTTCCATTATTAATTTTATGAGTTAAAAGGAACAGACTATAAAAGAGCACAAATTTCAGTAAAATTTTGGGGAGAAAAATTCTGCCCAAGACCAGGCAAAAGCCTTTGTGCTTGAAACCCCCTACTTGAAAAAGAGGAACAGAAATTAATTGGCATGTTTGAATTCTGAAGACTGCATATCCCACATCTGTATTAAACTTGGGTCTCTTCGTTGAATTATGTGGGTCCTTAAGAGAACAAGATGCCTCAGAGCTGTGCTGTCTAATATGGTAGCGCCAGCTGGCTACCTGTGGCCATTTAAATTAATTAAAATTAAAATTATATTTCTAATTGAGTTCTTTAGTGAACTAGCCATGTTTAAAGTGCTCAGTAGCCACGTTTCAAGTGCTCAGTAGCCACATGTGAATAGTGGCCACCACATTAAATTGCATAAATGTAGAACATTTCCATCATCACAGAAATTTCTATCAGACTTAGAGGCCAAACTGTCTTAGAGACCAAACAGGTATACAGACCACTGGAGTTTAATGACTTAAGTATTGAATACAAAATTAGGTAGCATATGTCTCTGAAAATTCAATTGGCTGATATTTCTAACCATTAAAACCATCTTGAAGTGGCTGGGCACAGTGGCTAATGCCTGTAATCCCAGCATTTTGGGAGGCTGAGGTGGGTGGATCACCTGAGGTCAGGAATTCCAGACCAGCCTGGCCAACATGGTGAAACCCTGTGTCTACGAAAAATACAAAAAATTAGCTGGGCATGTATTGGGGGAACCCAACCCCAATATTTGAACATACGTTCTTTCTATTTTCCCTAAGTGTCAGCCGGTCTGAGAAATAAAGAGGAAGAGTACAAAATGCAGAATTTTACAGCTGTGCTGCCAGGGTGACATCACATATCGGTAGGTCTGTGATGTCCGCCTGAGCTGCAAAACCAGCAGGTTTTTATTAAGGACTTTAAAAGGGAGGGGATGTACAAACGGAGTAGGTCACAAAGATCACATGCTTCAAAGGGCAATAAAGATCACACGGCAAACAGCAAAGCAAAGATCACAAGGCAAAGGGCAAAATTAGAATTAGTGATTTGGGTCTATGTTCAGCTGTGCACGTATTGTCTTGATAAACATCTTAAACAACAGAAAACAGGGTTTGAGAGCAGAGAACCAGTCTGACCTCCAATTCACCAGAGTGGGGTTTTCCCCACCCTAGTGAGCCTGAGGGTACTGCAGGAGACCAGGGCGTATTTTAGTCCTTACCTCAACCGCATGAGACAGACACTTCCAGAGCGACCGTTTATAGACCTCGCCCCAGGAATGCAATTCTTCTCCCAGATTATTAATTATCAATATTCCTTGCTAGGAAAAGAATTTAGTGATATCTCTCCTACTTGCACGTCTGTTTATAGGCTCTTTGCAAGAAGAAAAATATGGCTGTTTTTGTCTGACCCCCCAGGCAGTCAGACCTTACGGTTGTCTTTCCTTGTTCCCTAAAATCACTGTTATTCTGTTCGTTTTCAGGGTGCACTGATTTCATATTGTTCAAACACACATGTTTTACAATCAATCTGTACAATAGTGGTCCTGAGGTGACGTACATCCTCAGTTTATGAAGATAATAGGATTAAGAGATTAAGACAGGCATAAGAAATTGTAAGAGTATTACTTGGGAACTGATAAATGTCCATGAAATCTTCACAATTTATGTTCAGAGACTGAAGTAAAGACAGGCATAAGAAATTATAAGAGTATTATTAGGGAAGTGATAAATGTCCATATTAAAATGAAATCTTCACAATTTATGTTCCTCTGCTGTGGCTCCAGCCGGTCCCTCCATTTGGGGTTCCTGATTTCCCACAACAGACATGGTGGCAGGTGCCTGTAATCCTAGCTACTTGGGAGGCTGAGGCAGAAAAATGGCTTGAACCTGGGAGGCAGAGGTTGCAGTGAGCCAAGATTGTGCCATTGCACTCCAACCTGGGTGACAGAGAGAGACTCTGTCTCAAAAAAAAAAAAAAAAAGAAAAAGAAGTCTTGATCCACGTTGTAAACATCCTAGTGGTGTACTAACAAAGCCAGAGGCCTCCTCATACTGCCGGACACCTCAGAGGCAGACGTATATGGAGAAGTAACTAATGGTGGCCTCACGAGGAAAGGGGGAAGCTACTCCATGAGCAAAAGCCCTAGATACTTATAACAGCCTTCAAATACATCAAAAAACAAAACAATCCCTTTGGGAGAGATTTCCGAGCAAAACAAAACAGCCCATTTGTTTTTAGACGCCTGCTATAATGCTTTGCCTAAAGGTACTGGCCAAGGCGGGTGGATCACTTGAGGTCAGGAGTTTGAGACCAGCCTGACCAACATGGTGAAACTCCGTCTCTACTAAAAATTCAAAAATTAGCCAGGCGTGGTGGCATGCACCTGTAATCCCAGCTACTCAGGAGGCTGAGGCAGGAGAATCACTAGAACCTGAGGGGAGAAGGTTGCAGTGAGCTGAGATCCACTACTGCACTCCAGCCTGGGCGACAGAGCAAGACTCCCTCTAAAAAAAAAAAAAGAGGGGTTGTCCTTATTTCCCCTTTCTCCTTCAGCTGACTGGAATACAAACATGAAAGCTGGAACTCAAGAAGTCATATTGGACCTGAGAGGGAAGAGCTATGTTGAGGCTGGTGGAAGAACAAGAGAGAAGGAACCTAAGTCTCTGACACTTAAACACTACACCAGCCCTAGGGTAGTATGTGAGAGAGAAATGAATTTCTATCTTGGTGGAGACACTGTTGTTTTCAGGGTTTTCTGTTTCTCACAACTGCAGCTAATCCTAACCAAGCCAAATAAGCACAAACTCATCAAAACATAAAATGGAGTTTGCAAAGTGCATGTCACTTCCAAGCATCAAATACAGTAAAATGATGAGATGTTTATCCCAAGCCCTGGCTCAGGACCCTCCCTAACAGCTCCCCCACAAGCCCTTTGTCTTCTTAGTAATCACGCCTTGCATGGTGCCTTTTCCAACATCATGCCCCTCTGTGGAACTCATTAGTAAGGAGCAAGTGAGATTATTTTTATCTAATCAGTAAATTCCAAAAACTGACAAACAGGATAAAGAAGGAATACCAGCCACTGTTATGCATGTCAATAAGACATTTGTTGAGTTCAGGACCATCTTGATTTCAGAAGGGACCTGCATAGATTTATTTGCAGTAATAAATCAATAACACAATTCAGTGGCAATTATACTTCCCAGTTGCCCACATTTCATCTATAGCTGCCAGGTACAAGTCTTAGTATCTCCAAAGCATTTGCAATAGCCATAAAATGTCTCTTTCAAGACAGCAAAGTGGTGGCAGACATTGCTACAGTTAAGGGGTATCGAACACGTCTAATGCATCTTTTCTTTGTTGGTGAATGTCATGTTTGATAGTGAAGTAAATGGAACAGCTATTATGAAAAACGTACTTATAGTTTAGCCAAAGAAAATATGTAAGGGTAACATTGTAGGAGGGTGGAGTGTAAAGATATGAAGAGTCTGGGACCTTGATGGCATCATTAGATGAGCAAACCAACGCCGGAAGCTGTCATCCTCAGATTTCTTGTGAGAAAAATGAATTCCTATTTATTTTAGCCCCTGTTATTGGGGTTGTCCAGGCCTGCATTTGCAAGCATTTCTGTTGGATGCAGCAGCTTCCAGAAGGCCCTTTCAGATCTAGGGCATTTGTTTGCCTTTCCCACTCTGTGCCTTTGCTTATTTCTTTCTTTCTTTTTTTTTTTTTTTTTGAGACAGAGTTTTACTCTTGTTGCCCAGGCTGGAGTGCAATGGCATGATCTCAGCTCACCGCAACCTCTACCTCCCGAGTTCAAGCGATTCTCCTGCCTCAGCCTCCTGAGTAGCTGAGATTACAGGCATGCACCACCATGCCCAACTAATTTTGTATTTTTAGTAAAGACGGGGCTTCTCCATGTTGGTCAGGCTGGTCTCAAACTCCCGACCTCAGGTGATCCGCTTGCCTCAACCTCTCAAAGTGCTGGGATTACAGGTGTGAGCCACCACAACCGGCCATCTTTGCTTATTTCTTTCTTCTTTTTTTTTTTTTTTTTTTTTTTTTGAGACAGGGTCTCATTCTGTCTACCAGGCTGGAGTGCAGTGGCATGATCTCGGCTCACTGCAATCTCCGCCTCCTGGGTTCAAGTGATTCTCCTGCCTCAGCCTCCCCAGTAGCTAGGATGCCATAAATGTGCCACCACACCCAGCTAATTTTTTTGTATTTTTAGTAGAGACAAGGTTTCACCATGTTGACCAGGCTGGTCTCGAACTCCTGACGTCATGTGATCCACCCGCCTTGGCCTCCCAAAGTGCTGGGATTACAGGCATGAGCCACTGTGCCCAGCTGCTTATTTCTTACTGGGATCTCTCCAGTTTACAGCACAGGTTCTCAACTCAGCCTGCACTTTGGAATCGCTTGGGGAAATGTTACACAAGTCCCTTCGCTCAGGCCCCAAATGGATTGAATCCAGGTCTCTAAGGGTGAGCACATGTGGGCGTGATTATTTTTAACAGTTCTTCTAGATTAGTGATTCCCAATTTTTTTAAATCTCAATTTGAAAAAATCTCTCAAGAGTATAAACCCCTTTATACTCTTAAAAAGTACTGAAAACACTGAAAAGCTTTACTTATGATATTGTTATTGATATTTATTGTATTCAAAATTAGAACTGAAAAAGATTTTTAATATGTATTAATTCTTTTTAAAATAGCAATAACAGGCAAGGCTCAGTGGGTCATGCCTGTAATTCCATACTTTGGGAGGCCAAGACGAGCAGATTGCTTGAGCTCAGAAGTTGGAGACCAGCCTGGACAAGATGGCAAAACCCTGTCTCTACAAAAATAAAAAATTAACCGGGCATGGTGGCTGGCGCCTGTAGTCCCAGCTACTTGGGAGGCTGAGGCCGGAGCATCGCTTGAGCGCACCACCGCGCTCCAATCTGGGCAACAGAGTGAGACCCTCTCCAAAAAAAAAAAAAAAAAACAGCAATAATAAACCACTTTTGTATATGCTTAAATTTGTCCATGATAAACATAAACAAAAAGGACTTCTAAATAAATAAAGGAAAATGTAGATCTTTAAAGAATTAGAAGACCATCAACTTTATTTGGATCATGAGTCAAACACACACACACACGCAAAACCTACAAAACAATCTTGGAAATCTGAACACTGACTGGATATTTGATGACAACAGGAATGATTATTAAAAATGTGGTAATAGAATTGTGATTGCATTTTAAGAGTAAAACAGTAAAATCTTTAACGAAGACACAAGGAGGGCCCATGGATCCATTATGTGCAGCAGCCACAGTGCCTAGGGCCCACAATACTCCCTGGGGCCCATGGCAATGTTTACATTTCTTTTAAAATAGAAAAAAAATTACTTTAAGGCTGAAGAAAATATTTTAATATATAATATTAATATACTTGCCTGTATATCAACACGGTCATAAGTATGATTTTGAGTTTATTGTTTAGAAAAGTACACAGGGCCCGCAGAAGTCGCAATGCAGCCCTGGATATAATGGCCACGAAAGTTTATGTGCTGAATCACAAAGTGGCAAAATAGGAACTGGCAGAGATGTCGGCCTCTGAGGTAAGAGAAGTCATGGCCACAGCAGCTGAACGTGACTTTGGGTTGCCCATCCAGGAGACTGAGTGGCAGGGAGAGCAAATGTGGTCATGAAGGGGCTGGTTGTATCATGCTGGTCAAATGCATATAAAGGAGTCTGTTTAGACGGAAGCGAAGAAGGGAAAGAGAGCGGACACCTTCTGGGGGCCTTAGGATCCCACATTATCTGGGAACAGTGCCCCCAATGCCCCTCCACCTCCACTAAAAGGCATCCTACATATCTGTTTGTTGGTACACTGGGCTCTCAGCCACAGAAAATTGGTTCTCAGGGAGCCAGATGACCCAAGCTAAGCCAACCAGACTGTCTCTCCATGACTCTGAACCATGGAGCCCAGAGACACAGAGGTCAACAGCAGCTCTGCTGAGTGGTGGGTATCCACACTCCAGGGACAAAGTCTATGAGCCCCTGAGGTCCCCAGAACTGCTCTCACTCTTCCCTGCTGAGTCAACTCTGTCTTCAAATCCTGAGAAACCCAATATTTTTACAATCAGTTCCTTCTAGGGCTTAAGCTATTCTGAATCCGATTTTGCTATTTGCAACAAAATAATAATAATAATAGTAAGTAGGGAATTTTAACAGCACTAAGATCAAAAGTGTAAAAGGGACAGTAGCATGCCTCAGACACCCGCACGTCAGCAATAACTAAGACATGGAGATGGAACCAAGACATCTTGTCAGGTCCTTCCTCTCCACTTCCATTGCAAAGGCTGTCACTAAAGGGGGAATTATTCCCTTACAGAGCAAGTATTATCCCACTTTGCAGGTGAAGAAACTGATGCTGAGGTTAAATGTGCAACTCAGAAGCAAAGCATCCCTGCTAAGCTAAAGGAAGGAGAAGTCTCAGTTAGAAATACAGAGAGGCCTGCTGCCAGCTAAAATCAGTGCCACCTTTGGCCCTAAGTCTGCTCCACCCACCCAAAACAGACCACCTGCCACTCAAACTCTTTTGTCTGAGTCCCTCTCTCCCCAGGGCCCCAGTCAAACAGGGTGCTATTTCTCATCTTCTCCCTATCCCTAATGTCTCTGAAACATGTTTGTTGGGTTTGGGGTTTGTTTGTTTCTATAGATTTACAGCTCTAAAAGTAAAGAAAACCTGCAGGCATTAATAAAAATAACCACAACTGGAAAGTAATGGAATTATAAGAAATCTCTCCCAGCATTGGCCGGGGCATTGGCCGGGCGCGGTGGCTCACGCCTGTAATCCCAACACTTTGGGAGGCCAAGGTGGGCAGATCACAAGGTCAGGAGATCGAGACCATCCTGGCTAACACGGTGAAACCCTGTCTCTACTAAAAAAAAATACAAAAATTTAGCCGGGTGTGGTGGCGGGCACCTGTAGTTCCAGCTACTCGGGAGGCTGAGGCAAGAGAATGGCGTAAACCCGGGAGGCAGAGCTTGCAGTGAGCCAAGATTGCACCACTGCACTCCAGCCTGGGCAACAGAGCAAGACTCTGTCTCAAAAAAAAAAAGAAAAGAAATCTCTCCCAGCTTTAGAAATACCAGTATGCCTTATTTCGTGAGGACAGCAGGCCCATTACCTAACTCAACAATATAGCCCAGGCCCCGGGGAGATGTGAACACAACAAGGAACATATCTCTGTTACCCACATTCTTTGGCCCGAGGCTCTGCCGGAGTCCAAGCCTATTATAGGTGAAGTGACGAAGACCTGGAACATGACCTTTACCTGAGCTACTATAGAGCCCGTGTGGCCTTTATCTGTTGTACTTTGGAAAACCATCCATGTCTCGGGAACCAAAAGTCCTTCAACCTAGAGTAAGGTGTTTCTAACAGAAAGAGAGGCCAGAAAATCCCAACACTTTAGGTCGAGGCAGGGAGATTGCTTGAGCCCAGGAGTTCGAGACCAGCCTAGACAACATGGCGAAATCCTGTCTCTACTGAAAATACAAAAAATTAGCTGGGCGTGGTGCACTCGCCTGTAGTCCCAGCTACTCAGGAGGCTGAGGTGGAAGAATCACCTGAGCGTGAGAAGTCTAGGCTATAGTGAGCCATGATCGCACCACTGCATGCTAGCCTAGGCAAGGGGAGTGAGACCCTGTCTCAAAAAATAAAGTGGCCAGAGCAAAGTAAACAAAACGGATTGACCTGCTCCTGCCAGTTGAGGGAAAGCCAGACAGGGTGATATGCTGGCTCTCACGGAAGCTAAGAGCTGTGTTCGTTCTACCATCCTGGCCATGTAGGGAGAGCCCTAAAGGAGATGCCCCTGTAGATATCCTTGGTCTCTATTCAAGGACTAGCAGGACAGGTCTTCCTTACTGAGACGGCAGTCTGCTGTCAGTGCCAGTTCCTATGAAACTGCCCTGAATATGAGAGAAAAGATAACAGAAGGCCAATCGTAAGCACTCAAGGTGACTTCTGCTTACTCTAGGTTTGAGCTGAGAAACATAACTATGGCCTACACATGGACAGTCTCTGTGAACCGTGCAGCTTGACAGAAGGAAGCTCCGGTGTGGCCCTGATGGCCCCTGCTGACCACACCAAACTTGTAGCAAAAAGGGTTAACCACAAAACAAGGTGGCCACCACTTACTACACAGAAACTTATTTCTGAGGCAGCGGGAGCCTTGGTTTTGTTTGTTCGTTTGTCTGTTTGTTTGTGATGGGGTCTCTCCCTGTCACCCAGGTTGGAGTGTAGTGGCAGGAGCGTAGCTCACTGCAACCTCAAACTCCCGGGCTCAAGCGATCCTCCTGCCTGAGCCTCCTGAGTAGCTGCAAACTACAGGCACACGCCACCATGCCCAGCTAATTTTTAAATTATTTTTTGTAGAGAAAAAGGGCCGTGCGTGGTGGCTCATACCTGTAATCTCAGCACTTTGGGAGGCCAAGATGGGCAGATCGCTTGAGCCCAGGAGTTCAAGACCAGCCTGGGAAACAGGGGAAAAATCGTATCTCTACAAAAAATACAAAAACTACTGGTACACGCCTGGAAACCCAGCTACTTGGGAGGCTGAGGTGGGAGGATCGCTGGAACCCAGGGAGGTCAAGGCTGCAGTGAACCATGATCTTGCCACTCCACTCCAGCCTGAGTGACAGAGTGAGACCCTGTCTCAAAGAGAAAGAGAGAGAAAGACAGAGAGAGAAAGAGAGAGAAGGGATCTTGCATTGTTGCCCAGGCTGAGAGCCTTGTTTTGACTCATTCCTTCCTCTATCTCATCTCCACCCCTACCTGCCCTGGTTCATTCAAAACTACAAACCTCAGCATGCAAGACAGCCAAGAGAGGGCAAGAACAGCTCTGTGGAGCCCATGGCCCTCTAGGATATGTGGCGCTCCCAGGTACAGTGATGTAAGTGGTCTGTAAGTTATTTTTATTTTATTTCACGAGTTATTTTTTGATTATAAGTTGCAAATGCTAAAAATATAAGCCCAAAGCTGAAAAGCAGCTCCAAGGGTGTGACAGGCCAGAGGACCCACCCCACAGCCCTCCATCTATACAAGATGTCCCGCGCAGTGGCTCATGCCTGTAATCCCAGCACTTGGGAGGTTGAGGCGGGCAGATCACAAAGTCAAGAGATCAAGACCATCCTGGCCAACATGAGGAAACCCTGTCTCTACTAAAAATACAAAAATTAGCTGGGGGTGGCGGTGCACACCTGTAGTCCCAGCTACTCGGGAGGCTGAGGCAGGAGAATTGCTTGAACCCAGGAGGCAGAGGCTGCAGTGAACTGAGATTGTGCCACTGCACTCCAGCCTGGGCAACAGAGCTCTGTCTCAAAAAACAAAAACATGATCTCCCTGCGCGCCCCATCCCAAACCCTCCTCTTCTCCGCCACCAAGCAGCACACAGTTCCATCACATCGCTCGCCTTTTCAAACACCATCAATGACTCTCTCTTACTTTTTGAGTTCAAGTTCAACTCCTTCCATAGGCAGTCAATACTTTTCAGAACTTGGCTGCTCCAACAAAAGTTTATGTTCTGTCCCAATCAAACCCGAAGCAGTTCCCTAAAACCTCTGCCTTTCTCTTCCCTATCTCCTCCAACCCCATCCAGAAGCCTCCATTGCCCACCAGCCAATGGTGACGCTACCAATACCCATAGGCCCAGAGGCCGGGGCACTTGGCCTATTCACACCCAGCTCCACCCCAAAACCCCGCCTCTACAGCCCTGACCTTAAACCCCTCCCACCTTTCCTTAGAGCCTGGCCCTAGCTTTCTGGAGGGGAGGAAGAAGTTAGCCACCAAGAGAAGGCTATGGGCCTGGCCTCCTCAACAGCAACTTGGCACAGACTCCCTCATGAAGCTGTTAGATGGGGTTGGTTGGCAGCACTGTGTAATTAAATAGGCTTTTGTGGATTGGCCTGGGGACTTAGCTGCCGTATATAAATGTTATTCGAGTGACTGTATAGCATTGTTTCCATGCAGAGAAGCCTTCGGAACTCAGAGCATCTGACCAAACGTGACCTTTGGGAAAGTCCTCTTGGTTTTCGGGGGGCGACCTCTGTTGGTTTGGCTCCAGCTGCAGAAAGAGCTCCAGAGAAACCTCAGTTCCAGCCTAGCTTGCCTGGGAGTGGGTGCGGGCGAAACAGATGGGGGACACCTATTTAGGTCTGATCTTCTCTTGATCTGACCCTGAGAGGGAGGGAAGGGGGTGTCTGAAGCCCCTGGCCCTTGGATATTGAGATGGAGGGCATGGGTGATCCCAGAAACCCTATCCACCACCGGACCCCTGACAGATGAGATCAGGGGCTTCTTCCTCCATTCGGCCTCCTGGGTCAGGGGGAGTTGGTGGGGGCTCAGCGGGTGACGAGGGAGAGGCGTTGAGGGACCGGGATTATTCAGCTCACCCGGTGCAGGGCCGCGGTCTTAGCGCGGGCTCTAGGGGGCGGCAGAAGCGGAGGCGCCAGCGCCAAGGAGCGGCTTCCATCCTCCAGAGGTTTTTCCGCGCACCCGCCCGGGCCAGGGTGGCCGTCTAGACGCCCACGTGGGGCTTCCTGCGATCGAGAATGAGTTGGGACCGGGACGGCCAAGCCGATGCTGTCGGGGACACGCTGGGAGGAAGAAGTACGAGGAGGAGGCGCGGGGGCGCAGCCTACCCGGGCGTGGGCTCAGGGTGAAGGGCAGCCCCGCCAGGCCCTCCCCGAGGCTGCCGATGCGAAACCGGGACACAAAGGCACGCACCCGCGAGCCTGGCGCCCGCGAGGAAGCGGCGTCCCAGGTGGGATGAGGCCCTGCAACACGTTTTAATGCAGCGCCCTGACGGGCAGGAGCCAGGCAATGCTGCTTGGGAATGTGAAGCCCCATGGGTGCCAGCTAGGGGGTCCCGACTGCGCGGCCAGCCTTGGAAGAGAGGCCTTCTTGGACACCTAACCCGGAGGGAGCAGAGCTTCTGAGTGCCCAGGAGAGGGAGGCTACGGAAGTGGGGGTCAGTCAAGAGTCGGGGGGCACAGGCAGGGACTGTGCATCTCCACCCAACACAAAGACTCAAGGAGTGTGCACGTGACTACACGTGAGTGTAGAGGGCCTGGCCACAGCCCTGGTCTTCATGACAGCACAGCACAAGCCTGATGGGGAGGCATCAGGTGACCAGAGGTACAGATGCAGTAAATGTCTTCTTGGAAGTGGGCCTCAGCCTCCCCATTTACAATTAGACTGGGCTATGTAAGGCTCCTTCTGGAGCACAGGCCCGCGCTCACCCAGAAGCAATTGCACACCGATGTCAGAACCTGGGGCCACAGGGACCCTAAACCCCTACCTGGTGTCCCTGGGGCGTCATTTGTAATTTTATGCTAGTCACCCAGGCTTTGTAAACTCTGGGCCCTGACACCCCAGCTGGGCAGGGCTTGCAGGGTATCTGGATTAAGCCATAGGATTCTGGTAACCACTTAGCTGGGAAGAGGGAACATCAGACGGGGTGTTGGGGGAGGCTGAAATAACAACACGAGCAGTGACACAGACACCTGGGAGGAAACAATCACATTATTTAACCATCAGTCAGCATGGACACTGAGCACAGGGTCCTGGGAGTCCCTTCCATATGCCACACATTAACCCTTTAATTTCAGGATCAGGGAAGGGGAGGGGATCCCAGGGGAGGGACAGGGGTGGCAATGAACATACTCAGTGGCTCAGGACCATGGCAATTTACCAGCCAATATAGAAGAATTTTAATATTCCAGCCATCTGCTGGATGCAGCCCTGCACACACCCCACACTATTCCGTTTCTTCCCTGGGGGAGCATCCTGGCCCTCAAGTAGCAGGCAGTGCCTGCCAGACCCAGACCAAGTGGAAGAGACAGTGTGCACATGGGCCAGGCAGCCAACACCCGTGGGTTAGAGAGCCCCGCCCTGGCAGAGTCAGAGCCCTGAGGCCAGGGAGACCACATATTCCAACTTTCACAGTGGGTGTGACAGGTGAGGTGGGAGGGAGGCAGGGTTCAGCCCTGAAACCCCACACACACAGTCACTGAGGAAAGTCCTGACACAAGGATGTGGGTGCCGGAGCCCACCCCCGAGAGCCCTATCTCCAACATCTGCTGATTTTTGTGGGCATTTCTCTTTTTTGTTATTTTGCTTTCCACGCTTTAAATAATTAATATAATTACTTTTAAATACAAAATACACCGTGTCCTTTCTCTTCTCTTCCATTTGTTTGAGGCGATTGGGAGGTGAATTTTAAATAAGGGTCTCAGCTCTCTAACGGGTCACAGGCTCCAGGTGGGAGGGCCAAGAGCCCCAGATGCCACTCCTCCCGTGGGGTGTCCAGGCAACCACTTCACCCCTCCCCTGGCCTGCCCCTGACTGAGGGCTCTTGGTGCCCTGGCCCAAGGCTCCCTAGATGGTGAGGAGCCCTCTTGGGAGGTGGCACAGAGCTGATGTTGTGGGATTCCAGGTGGGCCTGGTTCCGATGGACAGGATCAGACAGAGAAGGTCCTATCCCATGAAGCAGACAGGCCCCAGCAGCACCCCTCCCCGCCTCGGTGGGGTTCCCAGGTCTGAGAAGGAGGCATCCAGCACCGGCAGCTGCTCCAGCACAGGCGTTCGCACCTCCAGCACCGTCCGGCCTTGCTGTGTCTTCAGGGGGAGACAGGGAAGAAAGGGTGAGCTGGGTAGGGGCCCAGGCTCACCTCTCCTCTGAGCACCTTGGCCACATCAGGGTGACTCAGGATGTACAGATTGGGAGTGTCTGTGTGCCCATGCGTGTGTGCTTGCTTCTCCCCCACTGTGTGCCTCTGCTGGGCAGCCACGTGCCAGTCTGTGTACATGTCTGCATTACCTTGTGTGACGCTGGTATGTGTACCCAAGTGAACCTCACCTGATGGCTTCCATCTTTTCCACCCTCCTCACTGGCTTTTGAGCTCCCTCAGGCATCCCTGACAATCCAGCAGGACGGACTCCTCCCTGTTCTCCCTGGGTACCCTGCCCAAGGGGTCTTCCCACCTCCTTCCTCCAGCCTAAGTCTGAGATCAGTCCCCCACCCAGCTCTTCCTATTCCCACCTGGCAGCCATCTCTGAATTCTTTGACATAGGGGCTGGTCTCCGGGCTCAGCTCATCCTCATTGGCCCCGCGGAGTCTCAGGGGACCGTTGCGGGCTGCTCCAGAGCAGGGGTAGGAGATGTCCTGGTGGGCTGAGACACTGAGCAGCCGCAGGAAGGTGAGCTGGACCACACCCACTGGGGAACCCTCTGAGTCCACGTAAGAGAACTGGAAGGAGAGAGAGGGCTGGTGTCAGGGGGAGACAGAGACGGGCCTCAGGAGCATCTACAGCACCAGGACAGCTGAGCCAGAGTCATAAGCAGGGAATGGCTGGAAGGCAAGGGCTGGGAAAGAAATGAGGGGCTGAGTGGGAGCCAGGAGACTGGGGGTACACGAAAGGCAAAGTGAACATCAGAGGACCGGTGAGAAGGAAACGAAGAAAAAGCTAAGAAGTGGAGAAGGGGTGGCAGGCTCCACGGGGGGCAATAGCCAGAAGACTGTCACCAAAACCCAGAAACCACTAGGTCCTGAGGGGATGCACTATGAGGCAGGGGAGGGGCAGCCAGGGGCCAGCTCTCACCTGCGTGACATCATCCCTGGGCGTCACACAGGTCTCACCGCCTGCTGTGAAGTTGCAGAAAACTCGGAAGGCATCCCGAGCACAGCCCTGGTTGGGGTCGACCCAGTACTCTCCTGTTGGGTGAGGGAGAGGGGAGGTCAGGGCCACCCAGGTCCAGGCTCCAAGATGTTCTTTGCCCCCACATTCCCTCTTCCCTCCCAGCCCTCCCCATCATGCTCTTAGTCTCCTGGTCCTCCTCCCTCCCAGAACCCTAGAATATAGCCCATCCTACCGCTGCAGCCCACTTTCATCATGTGACACCTCTGCCCCCAACAGTAACCCCAAACCCTCTGACTGGAGGAGGTCCGAGTATGGACAGCCTCATACTGGGACATGTGGTTGCAGGCGATCACATAGATTCATCTGTTCAGGTGCAAACAGGTGTGTGCACAGATGTATATTTATCTGCTGTTGCAGACACGGGGCTGATAACCAGCTGGTACATACTGACCCAGATCAGTTGCTCAAGTATTGGGATACTTCTGATCTGGTTGGTAAATAGCTGCAGTTCCCAGCCCCTCAGCCCTCACCCTCAATCCAACACCTTCTCCAGGACTCCCCCAGCATCCATTCTGCTAGTTCAGTACCCATGCTGTGGGGGAGATGTTTGTGCACCCTGAGGCTGGCACTGACCATCAGGCAGCTCTGGGTGGCACAGCTTTAGGTCCTGGCAGGTGCGAGCAGGGCTGTCCTGGGTCCCCGTCGGCCGCCTCATCTGCTCGATCTCCTCCCGTAGGGAGTCGAGTGAGCCAAAGATCTCCTCCAGCCCCCCAGGACTGCCGGGGGCTCCCCCGGTCGGTATGGCCTCATCTTCCTGCATCAGGCGGCTTCCATCCACCGAGCGCCGAGTCTTCTTGGGCATCTGGATGGGCAGTGGCTGGATCACCTCGCCCGGGGGACCCTGGGTGCAGGGACAGATGGAGAGGGCAAGAGACGAGGTTAGGGTGAGGGTGAAGTATGGCAGCAATGGAGCAGAGGGGGATGGCTCTGGGAGCAGCCCCCATTCCTCACTCACCGGGTGTCCTGGAGGGCCCTGCACACCCTTCTCTCCCTTGGGTCCGGCTGGGCCCTGACAAGGAATAAATGAGGTCATGGAGGGGTCAAGAGTTCAAGCATGGATCAAGGTCACAGAAGGATCAAATCAGCCTCCTGGCTGGGATTAAGGGGCTCCTTGGGGGGAGTCTATTTGCCCTGGAGAAACATCATCAAGTCCAGAGGTGGGTGGGGCAAAGGTCAGAGCTGAAGGGGGTCACTCACTGTGGCTCCTTTGGCTCCTTTGGGGCCAGCAGGTCCCTGTGAAATGAGGAACAAGAAAGAGACAGTCACTGCAGGGGAAGGTCAGGACTCAGAGGAGCGGGGAGGCAAGGTCCCAAGTTCACAGGAGCCTTGGGTTACTACAGGAGGAGCAGTCCTGTGGGGATACCAGGACATTCACAGCCCTGGAGGTATGGGGAGGAGGGACTGGGGGTGACAGGACAAATGCGGGACCCTGAGGACTATGCTTGTTAGGCTGGTGGTTCCGTGGAAGTCACTGGGAGGCCATGGGCAGGCAGCAGAGGGGTTTAGGGGATTTGGTGGAGGAACAGAGGCAGTACTCACCGGGAGGCCAGGGGGGCCTCCAGGACCAATGGGGCCGGATGCTCCTGGGATACCCTAGGAAGGGTAGGGTCTGGTTCAACTGGGTCCTCCTCCCACACCCTCCTGAGCATCTGCTCGCTCACCCACAGCTGAGTCCCAACTCCAGCTCCACCCCTCTCCACCCCACTCTCAACCCCCACAACTTCCAGGACCATGCCCTCTACTCACCGTCTCGCCCTTCTGCCCAGGGGAGCCCTGAGGCCCAGGAAGTCCCCGATCTCCCTTCTCTCCCTGCTCACCCGGGGGCCCAATCAGTCCAATGAGACCTGGGTGGCCCTAGAGAAGGGTGCAGGCAGTCAAGAGAATGCAAAGAGGAGTCATGTGGATGGGGAGAAGGGCCAAGAAGACACGGAGTGGGAGCCGGGCACAGGGTCCGTGAGTGGCCCTCACTGAGCAGGGACCCCCTGGGACTGGCTGCTGGAGGCCTGAAGCAGAGCAGTGGGCACTCGAGTCCCACAGGTTTCAGGGTCAAGGGTGATGGGAGAGACACCTGGCCATGTGTCTGTCACTCACCTTCTCTCCCTTGGCTCCAGCATCGCCCCGGAGACCAGGCAGCCCTGGGGGTCCCTGTGGAGAGATGGGAAATCACTCTCTGTACATTTGTGAAGAGCCACTTGCCCACACCCTACCTGGTGGCCCGTCTCCTGTCCCAGCAACTAAAAAGGTTCACCCCTGGCCCACAAGGGAGAGGTGGGACCAAGTTCTCCCCAACAGTCTCCACTTCCTCCAGGGCTTCAGCTCTGTCCCAGGGCAGCGCCCTCACCCCTCACCCAGCCCTATCCCAGTCACTCACCACAGGACCTGGGGGCCCAGCCTGGCCTGTAGCTCCAGGTCGGCCTTGCTGACCCTGAAGATTTGAGGGGACCACAGGGGTCAGGAGGAGCATCCCCACACTGCACTCCTCCCATGGCTCCTCACTCCCACCCCAGCCCAGCCCTTCCCTATGGTGACTTACCACTGAGCCTGGGAGCCCCCTCAGACCATCAGGGCCAGGTTTCCCTGCTGGACCGGCAGGACCCACCGGGCCTGTCTTCCCCGGGGCACCTACAGCACCAGGATCTCCCTGAAACACACACAAGGAATATGTCCTGAAGGGCAGAGGAGTGGGGTGTGGGCAGGGGGCAGAGGGTCCAAGGTGGAAGGTGTGAGGCAGGGAGGAAGGGCCAAACTCTAGGACCCCCTAGCGCAGGAACAAGTATAGGGAACGCCTCTCCCCAAAAGGGCCCAACATGGGAGAGGTGGACATGGGGTAGGCATCTGGAGACAGAGGCATCTGAGGGGTGGGAGGTGGAGGGGATGCTCCAGCACCAGGGTGGCCTTTCCCTCACCTTGGCTCCCTTCCCTCCTTGTCGCCCCTCGGGACCAGGCGAGCCGGCAGGACCCTGCAGATGGAGCGGGAAGGAAGAGCACATGAGGCCATGGGCAGCCAGGCTCAACTCTTTCCCCTTCCTGTCCTGGACACACACATACACACGCACACACACACATGTGCGTACACAGGGACACACACAGAGGGCTGATTCACAGATGTGCGAACAGATGCAGCTGTGACAGCTGTGAAGATACTGGGTAGTCTGTACATTTGTGAAGAGTCACTTGCCCACACCCTACCTGGTGGCCCGTCTCCTGTCCCAGCAACTAAAAACGTTCACCCCTGGCCCACAAAAAAGCCAGCCAGCCCCTGCTCCAGTTTCCATTCTGCTTTGTCAGTAACCACCACTCCCCCTGGTGAGAACATACACACCAGAACCCAGGAACGAACATGCCCAGGACACCATACATCCATCAACCCAACAGCTCCTGCACGCACATTCTGCCCAGGGCAATGAGATACTGCACACCCTTAAACCCACCGGCTCCTGCCCACACACCCAGCCAGGGCAATGCAGACACCAGGCACCTCCCCACCCGTCCCACCTGCCATTGCCCAGCCTCCATCCACAGAGCCCAGGGACTGCCTCCCGAGGTCTCAGGGGTCCACCTCACTTACCCGCTTTCCAAGTGGCCCTGGGGGTCCATTCTCCCCAGTGGGACCAGGGGATCCCTAGGGTGAGAGGAATTGGGGTAGCTGAGTGTTTATCCTCCAGCCATGGGACCCCTCAGCCCCTCAGGAGTGGGGCACAGAAGAGGGGTAAAGGGGATGAGGCTTGGGCTCAGGGGGGTTGTGGGGTCACCAGTCACTCACAGGCTGTCCTGGCTCACCATCCTCGCCTCGGTCACCCTTAGCACCATCCTGGCCCTGCAGAAGTGAAGCAAGGTCAGAGATGGGCCCCCAACCTGGCTGGCATCACCCCCAAAACGGTCAATCCTCCATCCCCTTGCCTGCCCTGCCATAACCCCAGCTTCCCAATACCCAAGCCCAGCGGCCACACAGAGGCCCCCCCATAGAAGCCCCACCCTTTTTGCCCCTTCCCCTCTCTGAGTAAGACTCACCCGAGGGCCACCTTCTCCAGGGGGTCCAGGGTCACCAGGAAAACCAACGGGACCCTGATCCAGAGGGAGAATAAGAGTCAGGGTCACAGCTCCCTGAGCCCACCCAGCACAGATGCCCACAGGCACATGCCACTGCCCTCTAGAGGCAGTGTCCACCCGAACCCCCCAGGAAGAGGCCTCTGCACCCCTCTCCCCACCGTGTGCACTGCGTGTTGTATAATGCCTCAGGGTGTTAACTGCAGGGCATCTCTCACTTTCTCTCTGGATCCTAGACCCCATGCATCCCTCCAGATGCCCCGTTTCCAGAGCATCCCCCCGAATCCTGGGCTCCCCACACTCCAAGATCCTCCCTCACACACACCCATATTCCCAGGTCTGTCGTTCACAGGGCCTGACAGGACTCCATCCCCACCGCCCCAAACTCACAGGGTTCCCTTTGGGGCCGTCATCGCCTGTGGGGCCTTTAGGCCCTGGTGGTCCTGGCTCTCCGGGCTGCCCCGACTCTCCTTTTTCTCCACGTTCCCCGCGTGGACCCTGCAGAACAAGCGGAGGACACAGATGGCCCAGGGGGTCTTGAAGGTCAGGGCTGCAGCCTCTGCTTCCGAGACACCTTCAGCCATCCCCTACTCCCCTCAGTGACAATGGGACATACACAGAAAGTCAAGCCTATAAGCGGAGTCCCCTGGTCCCCTTCCCTTCGAGGAAGGGGAAGAAGGGCTCACTCAGACCAGGGATCAGGCCTCACAGAGGATGGCAGGGAGCAGAGACTCTTGCTGCAGAGGAGTTCCAGCTCAAGGAGGTCACAGGAAAACTAGAGGCAGGGTTGAGGCGGGTGAGGGGGATTGGGGAGTAGGGCCTTGGAGCTGTCACTCACCTTGACACCTGGCTCGCCCTGGATCCCTGGAGATCCTGACTCTCCTGGTTCCCCCTGCAAAGAGATTAGAGTCAAAAACCTCCTCTCCTTCCCTGGCCAAAAAAATTCTGATATTCTCCACATCTCATTCTCTTTTGTCTCCCCAACCAAAATTGGCAGAAATCCAACTCTCATCCCCCACTTCCATGACTGCTCCGTTCACCCCCTTCCCAGTTACCTTCTCTCCAGGGGGACCCAGGTTCCCAACACCTCCCGGGGGGCCTTGTGGGCCCTGGAAGAGGAACAGAAATAGGTGTCATTGCTTAGGAAGGAGGTGCCATTTCAGGGGCAAAGTCCCAGATGAGCAGCCCAAGGTCACAGCAGTGAGGCAGTGGAGGCCTCCCAGGAATAAGGGCTTCTCTTGGCCCCTGAGACGATACTAGAGTTTATGGTCTGGGAAAGGGAGGCAGAGGACCAGACACACTGATCTGAAGGGACAGGGGCTGAGATGACTCACATCAGCGCCATTGGGTCCAGCTGGACCTCGAGGTCCTGGGGGGCCAGGTGGTCCCTGAGGGGAAAGAGACACACCACAGATGGGGAAGGGAAGTGAGACGGCTGAGCATAAGTGGTGGAGAGAGGAGGACGAGCAGCCAGGCCAAGGAGTCGGCAGTGGGGTGTGGGGTGAGGGCTGGCCAGGGAAAGGGGTGACTAGTATGGGGGCTAGGGTCAGTAGGGGTCACACTCACCATAGGACCCACATCTCCTGTTTCTCCCTTCTCCCCAGAGGGGCCCGGCAAACCCTATGCAGGTATACAAAACATGGGCCCAGGTGACCACCCCACTCAAAGCACAACCCTAGGCAGATAGGCCCCACAGTCCCCTCCCCTCAGACCCCACGTGCCCACCAGTCCTCATCAGCAGGCTGCTGGCAGGGTCTGGGGCAAACATCACCCCATCCTGACCCCACCTCTCAGCCCCTGTTCCTATCCCCCAACACACCTGTAGGCCAATGGGTCCTGGGGGCCCATTGAATCCTCTTGTTCCTTCATCGCCTTTGGCTCCAAAGTGTCCCTGGGGTCCCCGAGCTCCAGGCTCCCCATCTGCTCCCTGCAGGGTGGAGGGAAAGCAGAGACAAGGACACAGGGATGGGTCACGGGTCAGGTGTTCTCTATCCACAAATACCACACAGAGCTGGGTGCCATGCCCAGAGCCCCTGCTCCCGCTCCCAGCCCCAAGGGCAGAGGGGGAGCTGAGGGAGGACCAGAGGCTGCTGGGCCTTTGGTGGGGGTGGAGGGGTCACTCACCGCTGCTCCAGGCTGCCCCACAGGACCAATGGGTCCAGGGGGTCCAGGAGGGCCCTGGGTGAGAGAAGAGAGTCAGAGACACCAAAACAGGGAGAGAGATCAGGTGGGAATGAGGTTAAAGGCCAGGAGATCAGAAGTCAAGGTCATGGACACTCACATGTTCGCCCTTGTTCCCTTTGGTGCCTTTCTGTCCAGGGTCCCCCACCTCACCCTGGGAGGAGAAGACAGACAAGATATTAGAGAAAGGTGATAGGTAGAGTGGGAAGGATGACATGACAGGGGCCAGGGGTCATGCCCAGGTCAGCCATCTCATCTGGAGAGAAGATTGTCGGGGTCTGTGGGGTCCCTCACCTTGTCTCCATCCTCTCCAGCCACACCTGGAGGCCCAGCAGGACCAGGAAGCCCCACAGGACCCTGCACCCCATCTCGGCCAGTCGGGCCAGTGGGGCCCTTCTCACCCTGTGGGACAGGACGAAGGAGTCATAGCCTGGAGGTGACCCTCACCCTCAAACACCCCACAGGAAACTTGTCATAGCCCATCAACCCTAGGCTCCCAGACCCCTCCCCAGAGCCCCTCCCCAGGACCCCCACACTCACCGGGACGCCTTTCTCTCCTGCGGCTCCAGGGGGACCCTGCGGGCCTGGGCGCCCTGGCGGACCAATGGGTCCCCCTGATCCTGCTGCACCTCGTTCCCCAGGGGAGCCCTGAGAGAACAGATGAGTCAGACCCCCAGGAAGGAGACCCCAGTTTGCCCATACCAGAGAACCTCAGACCAAAATTCCCAGAAGATCCCAAAATCAGACGCATTCTGTCCAGGGACAGCCTCTGCCCAGCCGCACAGCCCCACAGCCCCTGGTGGTATTGGAATGCCACTCCTACCCTTCCTCACCCACCCCTTTCCTGGGTCCTTTCTACCACCTCCCCCCTGGAACCCCAGACTCACTGCAGGGCCAGGGGGGCCAGACGGACCTTCATTCCCCTTCAGACCAGGTCCACCCTAGGAACCAAACATTTGGGGACGATGAGACTTCATGGAAAGAGAGGGGTAAGGGCTGGGGAGGGAAGACAGGTTCCAAAAGATGCAAGTGGGGAGTGACATGGAGGGGGTCCGGGTCAGGGAGGGGACTCAGGACGCTTGGTGCTTGTGACAGGCAGGGGTCTGGGAGTCACACTCACAGCAGTGCCTGGGAGGCCTCTCTCTCCTGGGAATCCCCTCAGACCAGCAGGACCATCCTTCCCTGGGGCCCCAGGGGGACCAGGGTCACCCTAAAAGGAAAGGAGAGGTGATGAGCCACAGCCACGCTCCCAGATTAAACAGAGAGCTCTCGAGCCCCCTCAAATCGCCAATTCCCTGTTCCTTTCAGCACCTCAATCCCCAGTTCCCCAACCTCCCCTCTGCCTGGCCCCTCGCTGACCTTTGTTCCTTCTTTTCCAGCTGTCCCAGGTAGTCCCTGCTCTCCAGGGGGCCCTGGGGGGCCTGGGTGGCCTCTCTCCCCCATAGGGCCGGTTTCTCCTGCTGCTCCCTAGACAAAGGCAGAGCGAGTTCCCGGTCTCAGGCCCTTCATCCCACTGTCTGCCAAAAGAGCCCAACCTGGCCACCCTAAAACACTCCTCCAGAACCCCTTTATCCCTGCCCCAAAGCCCCCGGGAAATTCCCCGGCATTCCTGGGCCACTGCTGGGTTTTTTCCTGCCCCGTGTGGAGTAACTACACCACCTTGTGTCTCTGTCGGGGAACTGCCTCTCCTGGGGGACAAGACGATGAGAATGTACCCCAAAACAGACTGAAGCTCAGGACCCCTGCCTGAAATCCCAGCCCCCACCATTGACCCCAGCCCCAGGAGTCTGGGTCAGGCGGACCAGGGGCAGGGATGTGTGACCGAGAAAAGAGGGGCAGACAGACTAATGCTAGGGTCTGGGGTCCATTCTCTCCTAGGGACAAACGTACCTGAGGTCCCACCACTCCTGGAGGACCAGAGGGGCCGGTCTTCCCTTGGAAACCCTAGGCGAGGAAGAGAGGAGAATGCAGTGAAAGCAGGTGTGGGCGCTGTGGGCCAGATTCCCAGGAGGAGGGATCCCAGGCAGGATCACACCAAGCCCTGGGCCCTGGGTCTGAGCAGCACCAGGGCAGGCTCCACTCTGCCAGGAGAACGTCCCTGTGGACTTTCCAGACAGCTCTGGGGTTAAAGGGTCTGAGGGAGCCCCGCAAGAATGGGTAGCCAGGAGCATCACTCACCACTTCTCCTCTCTGGCCTGGGTGTCCTGGCAGCCCGTCCTTCCCAGGGGGGCCCTGGAAGGGGTTCAGGTGTCAGGTGAACTCTCGGTTGGAAAGGGGGCAGGGAAGAAGGACTCAGAGAAGCGAGGTGGGTCAGAGCTCAGGGTCAACTTACCGGGGGTCCTTTGGGTCCAGGAAACCCATTGGGACCCTGAGGTCCAGGGAGGCCCTAGAGACAGAGGTGGTGGAAGTCAGGAGAATAGGGGCAGGGGCTGAGTGGTGGAACTCAGCTTCCTCCCTGGGGTGAGGAGGGAGCTGGCTCACCCAGGCTTCCTGGGGAGTTCAGGGGAAGGGGACTCTTGATCCACACTCACCCTCTCTCCAGGGGGCCCATGGGGGCCATCACCACCAGATGTTCCCTGTTGGGGGGAAACAGAGTCAGGGAGTGGGAAGAGCTGCTTTCCAGCTGTCCCTGAGGTCAGGGTGTTGACAGAGAGCTGGGGCTGAGTGGGCAGGGGGCAGATGGAGCCCTGTAGAGACCACTCACCTTAGCTCCAGACTTCCCAGTGGCACCTCGGGGTCCCCGCTGACCCCGTGGACCCTACAGAGGGGAGAGGAGTTGTCAGAAAAACCCAAATGCCTCCCTCTGGACCTTGAGCCACCTGTTTCTCTCCCCTGCACTCACCGTGGGGCCCCGTTCTCCCCGAGGCCCTGATTTCCCCGACAGGCCCTGATGGGAATGAAGCAGAGAGAACATTATCCAGCGTGAGACTCCCCACAGACCCCCTCTACACCTCTCCAGCCCTTCCCTTCTCACCCGCTCTCATCCCCCAGCTTACCCGGGCTCCCTTCTCTCCACTGGCACCAGGAAAGCCAGGAAATCCTAGGGACCCCTGGTGAGAATAGAGAAGGGGGGAAATTGAGAAGTGATGAAAGGTAGGGTTCAGGAAGGGGCAAAGGGGGTCAGGAGAGGCCACAAAGGCAGTGGCGAGGGAGACCTGAGCTCTGCCAAGAACTAAGTGGCCTTGGACAAACCGCTGCTGCTCTCTGGGCCTCTTTCGTCATCTATAAAATGGGGGTCAGCTAAATTCCCTCTGGGGTCCCCCGCTGCCCTGCATCTGTGCTTCCTGGAATCAGGGATCAGGGAAGGGAGAGGAAGAGGGGCACGTATGGGGCACGGCATCACCTTGGGTCCCTGACGTCCAGGATAGCCAGGCAGACCAGGAACACCCAGCTTGCCCTGTGGAGGGACAGGGAGCAGTTAGGAGTGAGAGGAGATCCAGATGCTGCTCCACCCCTGGAGACCTCAACCCTCACATATAATGGCCAGCCCCGACCCAGCAACGCACCCCACACAGCCCAGCCTCTAGCCCGCCATTGCCTGCCCCACAGCTGCCTGACTTGTAGTCTCTCCTTCTCACGAGTGGATTTTCCCCAATTCTAGTGCTGGGATTCCACCTCCCCTGCGCCTGCAGAGGTATCAGGTCCTTCAGGGTCACTGTGATCTAGCTGCTTCCCACCTGTCAACCTCAGCTCCATCTACCCCACGAGGGAGGTGGGATCTACTCCAGCACCCACTCCTGCTCCACCAAGACCAGTCCCCCTGCAGGCCCTTTGCCCACCACACCCTGACTCCTGTGCACGCCCCCTTCCCCAGAGGCTCCAGGGCTCATCCTGCCCAGGCAGCTGCAGAGCAGGGCTTAGGAGCAGAGACTCTAAAGCCAGACTGACTGGGCATAACCCCTGGCTCTGCCCTTCACTGGCCATGTAATTAACAAGCATCCCTGTGCCTCCGTAAAAACCTCAGCAAAACAGTGCTGTCACATGCCTACCTCATAGTATAGACAGGACGCATCAGCACAGCACCTGGCACAGGGCAAGCGCTGGGGAGAGTCAGCTCAGGAGACCACAGACCTCACTGCTATTAGACTCTCTCATCTCAGAACTCCTGCTGCTTGGAGTCCGAACGCATGTTCACTCTGCCTTGAAGCAACAGCTACTCTCTAAGCCTCGTCTCCATCCAACTCTTCATGACAGGGACTTTTCCCTGACTTCTTATATATCCCCTCTGCCCATCAGCAGCTGGGAGATGCCATTTACACAGAGAGAAGTATAACTAATGCATGGCCATCTTCAACTGACTGGCTGACTTCAGCTGCGGGCACCCCCCATGCCCATCCTGACCCCAGTGCCCACACCTCCAGAGGACCCAGGCACAAAACCCTCATCCCATCACCTTCTCGCCCATAAGCCCCGGGGGCCCAGGGTCTCCAGTCGGTCCACTGCGTCCCTTTGGCCCCTCAGGACCATCCTCTCCCCTGGAACCAGGGACTCCAACCTCGCCCTGTGTGAGAGGGAAGGACAGGTGAGTGTCGGGGACTGGAGGTAGGGTCTGGGCCCAGAGGAGAAACGGGCATCAGTGAGGCTGAGGAGGGCTGGAGGGGTCACAGGAGCCACTGCAGGACAGGGAGCCGGCAGGCAGGGATAGTGTAGTGATGGGAGGGCAGGCACGACACAGACCATGGGGTTATCATCCTGTAGGGGTCAGGCTCCCAAGAGAACACAGCACTGGAACTGCGGAGTCTGGAGACTCAGGAGAATAAACTGTTGCTTGGGGTCTCCAGAGTGGAGGCTCAGTAGGACACGGAATTGGGGCCAGTGTGGAATCTCTACTCACCCTGTCACCTTTCACGCCTATGTCACCTTTGAACCCTGGAAAGCCATCCTCGCCCTGAGAAAGATAGAGGTGAGAGGACACCACAGATGACAGAGGGCTGGGGTTCTAATGGGGATTCCGAGAACATAGGTGGAAGCAGGGGCTCAGGAGCTGGAGGGCAGTGCGAGGCAGGCTGGAGGGAAGACAGTGAAGAGAGGAGATGGCAGGACTGACATGCTGGGAAGCTGGGGGCATGGTGCTCACCTTCTCACCCTTATGACCCTTCAGACCCCGAATTCCGTCCACACCCTAGAATTAGACAGGGGATAGAAGTAGAGTGATCAGGAGATGGAGGTGGGTTGGAAGGACCAAGCTCCTAAGACCCCATATGGCTCCCCTGACCACAGCCCTTTGTCTCCCAGCCTGGTGGTCAGTTACCTTGACCCCTCGAGGTCCTGGGTATCCTAGAGGACCCTGAGGTCCAGAGGGACCCTGGAAGAAAAAAGAGAGGCGTTTATAAAGGGGCCTCAGAGTGTCACTGTGGGGACCTCCAGGGGTGGGAGAAATGGAAGTAACAACATTGCTGTCTGGGTAGCGTTACAGGGCACAGGAATTGAGAATGTGGCAGAGCCGTATGAATAATGAGAGAAGGAAATCCCGAGGACTTTGAGGCTCTAGAGTCTGGGTAGAGATTCCCTCAGGGGTTAAAGACATGGAAGATCTCACCTGGTTTCCTTTGGTTCCAGGGGGACCTTCCTTCCCCGGGTGACCCTGGGAGTAAGGGATAGAAAATGTGACCAGTGGCCCCTGTCACCCTCTCTGTACCCCTCCCTACACTTCTTCCAACACAAATTTCCTGTGACCTAGTGAAGCCAACTGTCCATGGACAAGCACCACCAGTGACCTTTCAGTGCAAGGGTCACTGAAGGAGCTTTGAGGTCATGCACTGGGGCGGAAGGCCAAGGGAACTGGATTCGGAAGTGGGGGCCCACTCACCGGGGGTCCGTCTGAGCCAGGCATGCCAGGGAGCCCTGGCTTCCCTTGAGGACCCTACAGGAAGACAAAGAGGCTCAGGGTCACTAGGAGGGTCATGTCTGGACACAGACAAAATCCCAGCAGACATTTAGGGTTCTCTCTACATCCCCACTCTAAACCCCTGTCCTCCAAATCACTTAGTCACTTACCTTCTCTCCATGAGGGCCGATGGCACCCTGGGGCCCAGGGAGACCCTACATACAGGGAAAGAGAAGTCACAGGGGCCTCCCAGGGTGTCTTCCAGCCAGCCTCCCCATTCAGAGCATGAGCGACAAGGGCCTGAGACCCTTAATTTCCTGTATTCTTCCAGCATCTGACCCATTGTGGAAGCCCAAGGGAAGCCATGAAAATTGGGGAAGGGAGTAGGGGCACCACTCACCTGGGTCCCAGGGGTGCCCTGTTGTCCAGGAGGTCCTGGCTCTCCCTGGGGTCCCTAGAAACAGGTGACCAGGCACAGGTCAGAAGGAGATGGGGACAGAACAAATTTAGAGCATGGAGCTGAGTCCCAGCAGCGACAGCCAAGAGGGCAAAAGCAGGAAGCAGACAGGGGTCAAAATAGTGGCCAACAGGATGCTGGCAGGGACCTCAGGGGATAAGAATGGGGGCGGGATCTGCCATCCATCACTCACCAAGCTCCCTTTGGGGCCCTGGGGACCATCCATGCCTCGGACGCCCTGAAACACAAGACGGGTGTGAGCAGCCTGAAGGTGGCCCAGAGGGACCTGTGGTTTTCAGAGGCCCAGCCATTCCCAAGGTTGGGACGGTCAGACCTCCAATCCATCCCGAACCCAAGCAAACACAGCTGGCCCAGGCCTGCAGGGTGTGGGACTGTGGATCTGTGGGCTTGTGGGCATTCGTTTTGTTTTTCTCAAGGATTTATTTCCTATGCCCAAGGGCCCTCGGGGCACCACACCACATGGCCCTCCCTATGCCTGGGGAGTGAAGGCTGAGGTAGGGCAGGGTGGGGCCAGAGCCGGGGGAGCTCACGGGGAATGGGAAGCATGCCGAGAGAGGAGAGGGAGCAGGAAGGCAGCTAGAAAGGTGGAGAGTTGGAGAGGTCAAGGGGTCACCTCAGGGTCAGAAGTCAGGGAGTCACTTACAGGAGGTCCAGGAATACCAGGTGGGCCTTTGGGGCCAAGGAGACCTCGAGGTCCCTGCATTCAGGGTGAGGGGAGGAGACAGCATGAATGGATAAAACTGTGTCCCTTTAGTGCCCATGTCCCCCTCCTGGCTTCCCCAGAGCCCCCTCCCCCAGCACCAGCCCTTGGACACTGACCGACTCTCCAGGCAGCCCTCGAGGCCCGATCTCCCCATCATCTCCCTGGAGGAGGAGGACATGGTGAAGCTGCCGTGCCTTCTAGACCTCCCCTGCACCCAGCCCCTACATTTGCCACTACACGTACCCTCTCTCCATCCTCACCAGGGGGACCAGGAAGGCCCTGGGCACCAGTATCACCCTGCAAAATGGGGGAACTCATAAGAGGGGCCTCAGAGCCCCCAACACAGGCAGACACTGAACCTCTGCACTTAGCCGACCCATTACGTTCACCGAGCTCCTGCCAAGCCTCCAACCTCCCTTCCCTACCTATCCTCACTCCCACAAAAGATTTATCCCCAATTACAACACACACCCACTAATGTACTCACCCTGTGGCCCTTTTCTCCAGGGAGCCCTGGGAGTCCATCAAAACCTCGGTCACCCTAGGAGGAGGAGGGGCAGCCAGAGTGAGGACACAGCCCTGTCCAACCCCACCCCTTCCTACTGCACCTGAGTTGGGGCACTGATCCTGGGGGAGCCTGGGGAACTAGGCCATCCCCAAGAAACAACTGAGCCCAGGGTGGGCTGAAGGCTACAGGCTTCAGGGAGGGGCCCAAGCCTGTTACCTTCACTCCAGGTTCTCCAGGCATCCCCCGGGCTCCATCAGCACCTGCCCGGCCCTGGGAGAACAAGGGAAGTGTCAGAGCAAGCAGGGGCGCAGTCCCCCACACTGCAGGCCCTGTCTCCCCGCAACACCCATCCACCCCTGGGGCACTCACCCTTCTCCCAGCTTTGCCAGGAGGGCCTGTGAGTCCCTGAGGTCCTCTGGGGCCCTGGTAAGAGGAGAGATGGGGTGAGGTTAGGAGGCATGGGAGGGGAGTGAGGGAGACTGAGCTGGGGAACAGATACTGGGGTGCAGTGGAGGAGGGTGGTCACCTGAGGTCCTAAGTCTCCAGACTCTCCTTTCAGGCCAGGGCTCCCAGGTTGGCCCTGGGAGAGAGAAGAGAGGACGGTCGTAATGAAGGACACACCCAAAAGTGGCCTCTGAGTGTTCCCCAAAAGAAGCCCTTCTCCAGAACTATCCACACCACACACACAAATAAAGCATCCTCCACCCAAGCACCCTGCTCACTCACCAAGGGTCCAGGGCGTCCTGTGTATCCCATGGGGCCAGGAGGTCCACGGAGCGCCAGCTAGGGAAGCAGGGTGACAGTAGAGCTGAGGGAGAGGCAGTGGGAACCCCCAGCCGCAGCAGCCTCCAAATTCACCCTTCCTCTCCTGATCCTCATCCACTACCCAGGATTCTCCCCAACCTCCCTGTTAACCTCAAACCAACCCAGGCCTCCCCTGCCCCACATTCACTCCAACCAAACCTTCCAGTGCCCTCCAGAGCCTTCCCTTTCCAGGGAAGCAGCCCCACTCACCCTCGCCTGCTGCAGGATCGCCTGGGCCTGAGCCTCCTGGGCCGCCACCACAGGGCCCTTGTCACCCCCACCACTGCCAAATCGGAACTGAGGGCAAGGAGAGAAGATCCAGATTCTCTTCCAAGAAAGCCATGGGACCCTCCCAGGCAGAGGTTCCCTCCAGCGTTTCTGCCACTTGCCCCAGGTTCTGCCCATCCAGCATTTCCCATGGCTTCCAGATAACCACTTAGAGGATTCCAGAAACTCAGCTCCTGCCCTCCTCCTCCACTGTCCAGCCTCTGCCTCCAGAAAGACTCTCTTTTGGTTCTAGAGTCCCTGAAATATAGGCTGTTCTGCCCAGTCCTAGAAGACTGGTGTTTTGTTCTAGGTCATCTAATGAGGACCCATCTCCCCAACCCCAAAGACAAATCCCTTTGGAGTGATGATCTTTTGAGACTCCTCCATAGCTTTCCTGCCCATCTGGTTCTTGGTAACACGACACAATTCCTTGTCTTTCCCATCAGCAGGTTCCAAAACCCAAGAGACAACTCACTGGGAGCATGAGAGATGTGCCAGGAGGACCAGGAGCCCCATCTGATCCAGGGAGCCCTGCTCGGCCAGGAGGGCCCTGGAGTGGGAAGAGAATGCAAAATATGGGGTGACAGATAAGGGAACATCAAGATCTTAGCACGATTTTGAAACATCCTCTTCAACAGAATAAGTGTAGACTCCTCTAGCTCTTTCCTGAGTCTCCCACCCCCATGGGGAAAACTGAGGGTGAGAAACCAGATTAGTACCCTCCCCAACCAGAGTTTGCCCTCCTTTCTGGTTGCTGGGAAGCAAACCATCCCCTCATTCATTAACAAGCCACCTAACAAGAAATTACTGGGCATGGCAGCCCCCACTTGGATACCACTAGCTCCCCTAAAGCTCCCCCCTCACATAGAGGACACCCCCTTACCCGCTCTCCAGGGTCTCCAACTGGGCCTGGGTTCCCCTGGATGCCAGGGGGACCAATCAATCCCTGAGGAACAAAACAGTAGGGGTCAGGTGTGGGCATTCAGACAGGTGTGGGCACTCAGCCTGTGGCTAAGGAGTGGTCTGTGCAGAAGAGATCTGGGAATCTGGGAAGCGTTGATTGGAGAGATGCTCCAGAGTTCTGAGGAGGAGGCCTGGGCATATGTGGGGACGGCTCAGATGAGCACATAGCAGGGCTTTCTGAGAAAAGCATGGTCACCAGGTCACTGCTAGACTCACCGCAGGGCCTTCTGGGCCAGGAGGCCCCTCCACAAGCATACCCTGTGGAGTCAAAAGTTAAAAGTCAGAGGTGACAGGACCAGCACACCAAACCCCACTTGCTTCTCCTCTTTCCACCACCTCAGCCCTGTGACCAGCATAACTTACAGGTTCCAACACCGCAGGCTCTCCCTTCTCTCCCTTCAGCCCTCGGGGTCCATGGGCAGCCTGAGGGAGACACACATGTAACCCCCAGTGGGGCCTGTGAGCAGCCAGGACACCAGGCCTGCCCCCATCTCAACTCCAACCTTGATTCTTAGATCCTCTCAAGACCACTTCAGCCCTACCCGAAAGCCCCACAGCCCTCCCCTAAAACTCCCTCTTCATACACCTTTCAAGCCTGCCAAGGAGACCTCAGGGTTCCCTGCCCCCCAAACAGTTCCCAGCCCCACCTCAGCAAACACAACCTCTCCATCTCCCTGACAGCCTCTTTCAGGAAGGTCCCCAGACCTTTCTAGTGTTGTTGTTGTTGTTGTTGTTGTTGTTGTTGTTGTTGTTGTTTGGTTTTTTGGGTTTTTTTCTTTTTTTTTGAGAAGTCTCGCTGTGTCACCCAGGCTGAAGTACAGTGGTACGATCTCAGCTCACTATAACCTCCGCCTTCCAGGTTCAAGAGATTCTCCTGCCTCAGCCTCCCAAGTAGCTGGGATTACACTGGGATTACAGATGTGCACCACCATCCCCGGCTAATTTTTTTATTTTTATTAGATATGGGGTTTCACCATGTTGGCCAGGCTGGTCTCAAACTCCTGACCTCAGGTGATCCACCTGCCTTGGCCTCCTAAAGTGCTGGAATTACAGGCATGAGCCACCACACCCGGCCCCTTCCAGGGATTTTAAACCACCCACCTTCCCAAACCCTCTTCTAGAGGACCCTATACTATCCCCCAAAATCCCTCTGACCCCAGGAATCCCTAGAACCTTAAGAAACCTTTCACACATTTACCCCGATACATCATAAAAGAATCTCTCTAAGATTGTGGGTAGATTTTTATTTGGGGTAAGAGGAGGGCATGGACCCATATGAGAACCTGATAAAAGCTAGGCTGGGTGAGGTGGCTCACGCCCATAATCCCAGCATTTTGGGAGGTGGAGGCAGGCAGATCACCTGAGGTCAGGAGTTTGAGACCAGCCTGACCAACATGGTGAAACCCCATCTCTAATAAAAATACAGAATTAGCCAGGCGTGGTGGCACATGCCTGTAATCCCAGCTACTTGGGAGGCTGAGGCAGGAGAATCGCTTGAATCCATGAGGTGGAGGTTGAAGTGAGCCGAGATCGTGCCATTGTACTCCAGCCTAGGCAACAAGAGCAAAACTCCATCTCAAAAAAAAAGAATCTGATGAAAGCTCTGAGTCTTTCTCCAGAAATGAAAAAGTATATGCTATTATGCACAGAATTTTATTTAGGATGTCAAAGGGTTCACAAGTTTAAATATGCCCCAAAGGTTAAGCATCCATACTCCAAGTAAATTTGGAGGCTGGGCACGGTGACGCACGCCTGTAATCCTAGAACTTTGGGAGGCGGAAACAGGCAGATCATTTAAGGTCAGTAGTTTGAGACCAGCCTGGCCACCATGTGAAACCCCGTCTCTACTAAAAATACAAAAAATAGCCGGGCGTGGTGGCACATGTCTGTAATCCCAGCTACTCAGGAGGCTGAGGCAGGAGGATTGCTTGAACCCAGGAAGCAGAGGTTGCAGTGAGCCAAGATTCTGCCACTGCACTCCAACCTGGGTGACAGAGTGAGACACTGCCTCAAAAAAAAAAAAAAAAATTGGAGAGCAGTCCCCACTGAATGCATTGCCCTTCCTCTGGCCCTCAAGTACATTCCAAGCCCACCAGTTCCCTCCCTTGCACACCTCCACTCAGATAACTGTTCCCAACTCTAGGGCCAGAAACAAAAGAACAGGGAGAATGGGAGACATTCACCACCACCCCAACTCCCCCCAACAAAGATCTTCAGAATGTCCCTCTCCACCTTCATTCTGACCAAACAGCAATGATCAGTTTCAAAACTCTCTGAAATCCCATGTCAACCCCAAATACCCAGAGAGCAGCATAAAAGAAAGTCAGCAGAAGCTCAAGGGAGGCAAGAGAGGGGAGGTATGGGACGCAGCAGCACAGCAGAGGAGGCAGCCAGAACTGCAAGGCAGGCAGAAGATGGAGCAGAGTAGACAGGAAGCAGTCCCACTGACAGGGAATACTGGAAGATATGAGAACAACTAAGGGACACAGAACAAAATGACAAACATGTGGAAGCAAGAATGATGCCAGAGCCAAGGAAAATTAAACATGGCCAACATGGCTAGAAAACAAACTGGACAAACAGGAAGTGGCTGAACAGACAGGAAGCAGCCAAAGAAAGGATCCAGGAAGTGAACCTTCAACAACAACATGGCTACCATGACCCAGAGAGAAAAGAAGGGCACAAAACAGGTAGAATGTGACTCCTGCAAAGGGAATCATGACAGTGAAGAGTAATTCTTCCAGAAAACACAAACATCAAGGCTAGGACACACAGGAAGTAGCCATGAGAAATATTGAGGCCCACAATGGAAACTTTATGATTTAGATGACCTGAGACATACAGGAAGTGGCTTATTGTCAAAGGAAATTGTCACAAGATAGCATGAAAAACTAGAGCCAGAACAGAAATAATAAATCCCTTGCAGTCCAACCTGACACAGTTACCAAGATGGATGCCACAGCTGGAGAAGGCAGGAAGGGACAGATAATAAGTGGCCTGTAGGTTAACAAAAAGGTGACATAGGAAGTTATATCGTTCAGTAGAAACATGAACAAAAAAATTGTTTCACCAAGAAGAAATGATAGAGAAACTCTGAAAATGGACACAAGGTAGTAGTTTATTGACCAAAAGCTTTATGAAATCCAGTTTCAGTTAGACAGGAAGTGATCAAGAAAGACAGGAAGTAGCTATATAATTTTTATTTAAATTCCCAATTGCCCTGAGCAGAAGTATCCACAAGAGTCACAAGGTAAGACATTTGGCAAGGGAAGGCAGGTAGTAATCTTTTCAAGCAACATATATATCATATGTGAACAGAAAATGACAAGTCACAGATGGGAAGTTGCTCACAGCCAACAGCCAAGGATCAAAACCAACAAGAAGCAATTCTTGTAGTTCCCACTGGTGGTCAAGAATGAAAGAGAAGCGCCTTTCACTTACGGCTCCTGAGTGGGCTGTCTCCGCAGAGAGGGCAGGGCCAAGCTCTGTCTCCTCACGATAATCATCCCCATAGCCATAGGTGTAATCGTAGGGCCCTTCAGGAGGGTCTGTGCCACCCTCCCCATATTCCTCTGCCTGGAACCTGTCGGCTGTGGGGGGGACCTGGAGATCTGTCTGCTCCTTCCCAGGGATGGGGAGGGAGAGGAGTAGATGGGGATGTTAGGGCTGAGAGGAGGCTTACCCTGGACCCCAGGGTGTGAAAACTTCTAGCCCAAAGGATTCTGAGGTTAATCAGAACTGGAGTTTTTCTCCCAAGAAGAGCCATGGGAGTGGTTGTATATAAATGGAAGGGCCATCAAAGGCTGAAAATGGGGAGAGATGTCCAGAAAGTGGGTCCAGTGGGACGAAGTGGTGGATAAAATGAAGGGTGGCCGGAGGGCTGGATGCAGAGTGGACAGTCCATGAACACAATGACAGACAAAGTAGTCCAGGAATGACCAGAGAGATAGGGAAGACAAACGGTGACAACATTGGACAGAAAGTGGCTCCTGGAAACAGAAATAGGACATAGAAAGTAAGACCATTAGACACCAACATGGAGACGAGGTCACTCTGGAATCAAAGAATCGTGGAAGAAGGCCTGGATACTGAAGGGAACTGGCTGGACTGAGAGAGACAAGCAGACCCACAGAACTATAGAGTGACCCAAAGACGGAGGCCATCAATGGAAATGAGGAAGAACCCTCCGGCCAGAGGAGGGGCTGGTCCATCAAGATGTCATGGGCCGAGGGGAGTGAGTCACAGGTGCCCATTTCCCCCAGCTAGGGTGAGGGTGGGGCATAAAGTTACCTCCTCAAGGGGTGGCAAGGGGCTTGACTCCAGGATTTCTTCCTCTTCACCTGGGGTGGGGTCCTGACCCCAAAGAGAGAAGGAGAAGAGTAGCACAGGGTGGGAAGGAAGGAGAAAGGTTAGCGGAAGGGTGGCAAAGCAGCACCCGTCCCCCAAGGGCAGGGTCTGTCTGTGCTGGGGGATGGGGGAAATCTCAGATCTTGCAGCCCCTTTGGAGGGGGATAGTTTGGGGAGAGTGAACCTCCAAGGTCATAGAGGTTTGGGGGCAGAGATCTGGATGCCCCGGCTCTACCTGCCGGTAACCGCTGCCTCTGGTCCTGGGGGGGGGCCAGGCAGTGGGGGAAGCTGCCCTCCGAGCTGGGCGTCGGGAAGGGGGAGGCTGGCCCTGTGCTGGGCCAAAGCCTGCAGTTGGAGAGGGCCTCCGGTCTGGTGAGGGGGACGCCTGCCGGGCCGCTGACCGCTTGGCAGGTGGGGTAGGCTTTCGGGGAGGGGTCCGACGCCCCCTAGGGGAAGGGGGAGGCCTGTGGTGGGGGCTCCCAGGGTGCTGCAGCAGAGAGACAGGGAGGGGGCAGGGAGTAAGTAAATCCCCATCATCTAAACACACTGTGCCTCTTCCCACAGCATGGAGGGGGAGGAAGGTGTTCTAGGAGATGATTGCTGGGGGTGCTGGGAGAAAGGGAAGAAATGAAGGGGTCCCTTGAGTTTACCTGATAATCAGGGGTTGTCCCCGTAGTCATCACATCGTAATACGGGGGCTCGTAGTCATAGTAGAGAGACTCAGTGGGCTGGGATTGGGGGGTGGGCATAGACAGGAAGGGGATGAGGTAGTTGGAAGGTGTGGGGTGAAGGGCAGGAGAGGGAGATAAAAAGATGGTGTGGGTGTTGGGGAACAGAGAGTTGAAGATGAAAGGAGAGGTTGAGGGTCAGGAGGGAGGTGGGGGGAGGTGGAACAGAGAGAAGGAGTTCCACATGTGAGGCAGAAGCAGACATGATTAAGAGATTGACCCTCTGATCTTCAGTCCACTGACCCCAGAGCCTATCTGTATTCTAACTGTCCAGGCCCCACCTAACCCAAGCTCCCTTCCCTTCCCTTCCCCCACCACCTCCCCTTTTCCTGCCCCTCCAGGTAGGTGGGGGCCAGAGACCAGGCTCCCCACCCCCACAATTCTGCAGACCCACCCCTACTTTGACATTCCCTCCATCCCCACTTCTTCTCATTCCTCCTCCTTGGTCTCACCATCCTAACTGCTTTCTCCTGGTTTCAGTCCCCTCTACACTCCTCTCCTACCTGCCTCCCCAGCTCTCACCACGCCCCCACTGTCTCCCAATCTCTTAATTCAAGGAAGGAAGGGAAAACCCAGGGACACAGTTCCAGGAAGACTGGTAGAGGAGACGCAGAGCAGGGAACACAGCTCCCAGCCACGAATTCTTCATAACAACTCTTTTTATTTTTAGATGAAAATAAAAAGGCTGATGAATGAGGACTAGGAAGAGGGGGTGATGAGAATAGGAAGATGAGGGTGGGGAGGACAACTAAGGAGGAGAGATGCCTGGGTGTCTTCCCTCTCTGGGGTGTGCTGCACTTGGGGGTTCTCCTGGCTCCCTCACCTGGCGCTGGGGTTCCTGATTTTGTGGCCTATGAAGTCTTGATGGTTGCTGCTCTGGAGATCTCTGGGCTCTGTGAGGCTGTTGGTTTTGGGGTCTTGCCCTCTGGCCCCCCTCGCATTCCAGCTCCTTCTGTTCACATGATTCATAGGCTGCTTGGACCCCTGGGACAATGGCCAACTCCTGGACATCACCCTGCAAAGACATGAGAAAGATGGAGCAGAGAGCTTCAGAGAGAGAGGCAGAGGGTATCATCCAGGAGAAAGGGTAGGAGGCCAATCCTAGGCAAAACCCTATGACGGGAGAAGGTCACTGTCAGTCCTCCATATGCACAGCCCTTTTCAGTTCTCAAGGGATCTCATGGGACCTTCATAACAACCAGGAAAGTTGGCAGAACAAGGATCTTTCTTTCTACCCATTTTTCAGATACATTCCATTCAGAAAAGCCCCAAAAGGCAATGACTGCCCCAAGGTCACCTAGAATGGCAGAATCAGGACCAGATCCCAGGCCTTCCAGAATTATTTGCCTCCCCTCTGCCCTTTGTGGCAATGCATGAACCCTTTCACAGTGGCTTCCAGAGACAGGGCTCAGCCTTAGATGCCTTGGTCTTTCAATGGCAGTGATGATGAGAATTCTCTGGACCTCTAGAAATGGAGTGGGGAGAACCCATTTCTGAGTTCCAATGGCATTTACTTTTGCCCACACAAGGTGCTTAGCATACTCTCCACTGCACCGTAATTTAGGGGATGTTGTCTCATTTCCAGAGCCCACCTGGGAGCTCTTGGGGGTGATAGAGACTTTATATTCTTCTTCTTTATTCTCCTTGGCCAGCAGGTATTCAGAAAATGTTGACTGGCTTGGAGGGTGAATGGAGGGATGGATGAATGGATAGATGAGTGGATGGGTGGCTGGGGGCTTACACACATTAATGAATGGGAGCACTGATAAATAGTGAATGAATAAATGTATATATGGGAGAGTAGACTGGTGGGTAGATGAACAGGGGTTACAGAGTAGATGGAAGCAAATGGGTGAATAGGTAGATGGGTGAACTTATGTGGGTGAATGAATAGTCAGATGGGAAATAAGTGGGTGAGGAGATAGGTGCATGAGTGTATTGAAGGAGGGAGTGGTTAAGTTGGTGGAAGGATAATGGATAGATGGGTGGCTGAAGGAATGCATGCATCCTTGTATGCATGGGTAGATGGGGAGGGTGGGTGGGTGGGTGAGTGGATAGCTGGATGGAGGAGTTGAAGAGGATAGATGGATGGAAGCATAGATGGGTGGTTTGAAGGGAAGAGTGGTTAAGCAGGGGAGGATGGACAGGTGGGTGGATATAAGCCTTCATGCATGAGTAGGTGGGTGTGTGATGCATAGATGAGTAAATGCATGGGGGAGTGGGTGGTGGATGTGTGCATAGGTTGTCTGGCGAGTGAGTGAATGGATGGGTGGGTGAGGAGAGAGAGGGGTTGAAGGGATGGATGGATGACGGAACTGATGAAGACTGAGGGACAGAGTAAGTGGCTGTGGACAGTACTGCTATATAGGTAGGCATCTAGTTCTCCTGCAGAGAACAGCAGCCCTGAAGATATAAAATGGAAATGAAAATTCACAAGAAAAAAAATGCAGGCCTAGGGAATAGGAAGATGACATGCTGGGGCCAGAGGGGAGTGGGCACAAGACAGGGGACCAGAAGTCAATCCTGCCTCTGATTGCTCTGGTTACCTCAAAGACTTCTTCATCCAGGATACGGGCACCAAAGATTATCACTCCATGGGTGTCCAATACTGGACGAGCACTTCGTGGGAGTGGCCGGGTGACTCGCTTCTTGCAGTCAACAATGAGGGTGACAGACTGGCCCTTCACAGCCACGGCCACACGGTGCCACCTGGACATGGAGGGAGAGGTTCAAGTGAACTGGTGGCTGACTGAAGTGGGGGAGTCAACATGGTTGGAGAGCAGTGATGAGAGTTGAAGCGAATGGTGATAAGAGCAGTAATAACAAAGGCTACCGTTTATTGAGTGTTTACAGTGCACCAGGCGCCATGCCATCACTTTCTTATTTGTGCCGATTCTATTTAATGTCCATTTTACAGATGTAGAAAGTGAGGCTCAAAAACTTTAAGTAACTGGCCCAAGGTACAGGCAAGTTCAACATGCAGAGAAGGCTGCACACTGTAAAGCCCAAACTCTGGACTAGAAGTGACTGAAGTTTGGGCAGTGGGTAGGTGTGGTGTGGCCCAAAGAGTCTGAAGTGTTTCACAGTTTAGAGTGTAGGAGTTCCGGGGCACTTCCTCCTCAAAGTGTGGGCCGAGCAGACCAGAGAAGCAAACAAACTTACTTGCCATCTGCGAGGCTGAGGCCTCGGAAGACTGGCTGAGCGGGAGGTTGAGGCCGCCCAGTCTGGTCCTCATACAGGAAGCGGACAGGTCGGCCCAGCTCCAGGCCCAGCTGTTGGACACCCTGGGCACTGTAGAGAGTCAGGAGGGGAGCTTGGAGACCAGGGCGAGTCCGGACAACAGTCAGCAGAGAGAAATCTTTGGGAAATCCTCCTAGTATCCAAGAGAGATACACACAGAGTGAGAGGCAAAGGGAGCCGCCACAACCCCTTTCTTTCCTCCTGGTGTCTGATCCTAGGCCCCATCCCATTACCTCCCCCAGGCCTCCCTACCCCACCACGTCACCCATACCTGGGAAAAGCTGGCGAGTGGGTGCACTGAGCTGGGCAGGTCGTGCCACTCGGTAGGCCACATCAGCTGGACAGATGCCTTTCGTTCTCTGGACACCATCAGGGAGGGAGGGGAACCTCAGAGCCCGGAGCACATCCACAGGGGGTGCACCTGGGAGAGTCCATGACTATCAGGAGAAGGGACGTGCCCTCAGGAGGGCATAAATAGGGGACATTTGGGATCTAGAACTCAGCTTTCCAGGGCTCAAACTCCCTGCAAGGCAAAGGTCACCTCACCCTCACTTGCTTCTAAACAGTGCCTGAATGGACTGGAAATGCAAAGGTACCTGGAGGCAGGGCAGCATCAGCCGGCATTCATCCCCACGACACTCCCGCCCCCCTCTCTCCTAGCATCTGCCTGTCTTACACTCTCCCTTTGTCTTTTAGCCTATGAATCTGCCTCTCTCTGTGCTCTCTGAACATGTCTCTCAACTCTCCATCTGTCTCCTGTCTCTCTCACTCTCTGACTCTCTCTGTCTCATTATGTTGGTCTTTCTGTCTCTATCTCTTCTGTCTTCCTCCGTTTCTCTCACATTCTGTCCATCTTTTTCTCTCCCTCGCTCTCACTCTCTTTCCATATCTCTCACTCTCTGGGTCTCTGGCACCTGTCCCGTCTCCAGCACAAACAACATCTGGACAATCGATCATCCTGGGCACAGGAGGTGCAGGGGGGCCACGAGGAAGAGACCAGAGAGGCAGCTCTGTGGGAGGGGCTTTGAGCAGCTACCGATCCCAGGTTTGGGGGATGGGGTGGGAACAACCCTGACCATGCTGAGGAAAAAGATACAAGAAAGCTCTCCCAGGAGTCTGTGCCTCCTGGTTTGGGAGATGAGTTGGGGAGGGGTGGAGGAATGGGGGGCGGGGGCTGAAGCTGCCACGCGGAGCCGGAACAAGTCCAGGGCCCCGAGCCACACATCTGTGGATCCCATCAGAGTGCTTGCCCAGAACCCAGGCAAGCTCCCCACACCTGGAACCTCAATCCTGTCTCACCCCCCTCACCAACCCCACCACCTGGGACCCAAAGATTCAAGACCCAGCCCACCAGCCCTGTCTACCTAGAACTCAGCTTCCTAGGGCTCAAACTCCCTGGAAAACAAAAGATCACCTCGACCTCACTTGCTCCTCTGTATACATACTCTTCACACCATCAGCTCCAGATTGGAAAAATCCCAAAGAGAGTTCCAGCAAAACTTTCATAGAAGTGTGGGGCAGGGCAGAGGCCAGAGCAATCAGGAGAGCAGAGCTGGGTGGGGTGGTTGAGGTGGGGCGGGCAGGCAGAGAAAAGGCCCTTTGAGTCCAGGAGCCGGGAAACCACGGCCTTCCCCCCTAACCCCCGCCTAAGCCTGGCCCCCGCGCGTGTGGCAGCTCCGCAAACACCAACACACAAGGGCTGCTTTGAGAGACGAAGGGTGAGTGAGACAGAGACACAGAGACTCACAGAGACCCCAGGCCAAGGAGACCTTGGAGGCCCCTACCCTCCACCAAACCCCAGGGGAGTACAATTCGATCATATAGACGACCTACCCACAGGTCCGCCCACCATCTTCCCACACCAGGCCACATACTTGCCCCACTGTCTCCAGCCTAATCTGCCCCACAGGCTCCCCATTGGTAGCCCCATCACCCTCCACCACTCTACCTCTGGCCCCCCAGATGCCTTATTCTCTAACCTTAGGAATTCCACAGTAACTCATTTCCCTAAAGTCCCATCTCTACCGACTCAGCTCCTGAAATAAGAAACAGTCATCTTAGCCATCCTCCTGCCTCCATGCCAGAGGATCCCTCTTCCCCCTAAGAAAGACTCCTAGAGTCTACAGGTACCATACGCCTCAATGTCCTGGCCCTGGGCCTCGCTGTCCTCACATCTTGGAAGTTCTTCCTTCTGAAATCTAATCTAAATCCTTTATGCTGCCATTCTGACCATTTTCTCTCTAAAGCAGAGAAGAATTGAATCGTCAAGTTAAATACAAATCAGCCCTCAGTGTCTCCAGAAATAGTGGACTTTTCCCAGCCTGCTGAGGGCTTGGTGCTCACAGCCCCCTCCTCCCTGACATCAAATCCCCTTTCCTAGAAGCCAGGAATTCTGGGTCCTGGGAAAAAGAAGGAAAAGATCGGGGTTGTGGACACCAGGGTCCCAGGGGAGCCTGGCTGGCCAGAGGGAGGAGGGGCTAGGCAGGAATGCAAAGAGTTGGCTCTGGCCTCAGACACCTGATCCTGGCCTGTCCGGCGGGCTGTCCTGTTGGCAGCCAGCCCCAGTGCTCCCCAGAGCCAGCTGCGTGGCAGCATTGAGGGCACAGGGAGGGGGAGGGGGTCCCTGTGCAGGAGGCTAATGAGACAGGTAGTCAAGGCACCCTTTCTTTCTGGGCTTACTGGGCTCTGCTCTGAATCACAGGTGCTCACCCCTTATCCCAGAGATAGCAACAGAAAGGCCAGAAGACACACACGCCTCACCCATCAACACTGGCATCTACCACCCCCACACCAGCAATGACTGGACCCGGCTGGCCCTGGCCATCTTTAGCTCTGGCCATCTTCAGCTCTTCCCAAGCACCCAAGACAAGCATCCATCCCCATTCAGGGCTCTCGAAAGTGGTCCTCCACCTTTCAGCCCTACCTGCCCTCCCCCAGTCACTTTAAGGAGGAAGAGATCCCTACCCTGAATCCAAGGAACACAGGTGTCCTGCCCTCCAGCCTGGACCCTTGAAGCCCCAAATCTCCTTGTTAGACTCAGAAGCTCCTGCCCCAGGCATCAGCTGTCCCCTTCCCGGAGACACTCGGAGCTCCAGCCACACTCCGAGGACTCAGGCATCAGGACTCCGCTTACCTGCCCAGCCTGGGGCCGCGCTCAGCCCCAGCACCAGAGGTAGGAGGAGGAGGAGGCGATGGCAGCGGCTGCACCGCTCCATGGCTGAGAAACCGGAACGCCGGGTCCCAGGGACCCAGGGACCCAGGTCGGCCTGAGACGCTGGATGCTCTGAGGCTGACAGAAGACAGGGAGCAGACTATGAGCCTCAGACGCTGGAGTCCCAGGGAGGTCAGAGGCTGCGGGCAGCAGCAGCTGTCAGCGGCCCAGCTCCATGCAGCAAGGCGCCGTCGGGGCTCCCGGCACTGCTCCCTCCTCGGTGGCTGCCGCTTCTGTGTGTCCCCGGCCACCCTGGCGCCCAGAGCCCCCACCTCGCCCCCGCCCCCGGCCCGGCCCCTGCCTCCAGCCGCCCGCCCACAGCCACCAAGGGGAAACCCCACCCTCAGTCTCCACCTGGGGAGGGAGGCGAGAACCCTCCCTCTCTCTGGCTCTCTCCTGCTCCTTGTAGGTCTCAATGGCCTGTACCCTAAGATTCTCTTTTCGGGAACCCAAATATCTTCCCTAGCCCCTTCCTTTTCTAGGACCCAAACGTCCAGTCACACACACCCACTCCCGTTCCCTCCCTCTTGGGGGCCCAGAGTCCCCTTTCAGCAGAGACCTGGGTGGGATTTAGGGCACAGTGGGAGGGGAGAGGCGGGCCTGGGGGGTCGCAGTCCCCACCCCACCCATAATCAGGTCTCCATAATTACTTCCCTCACCCCGCCCCGTGTAATTACAGAGCGGGCCGGGGCGGGGGTATTTATAGACAAGGCTATAGATAGCGACGAACTGGGGCGGGGGATGTGTGGGGAGGTGTTCTACGGGGAGCAAGAGGCCAGAGACCGGAACCCACCGACAAACACAGGATAGTCAGGTCCAAGGATATGCACATGGGGGACGCGGTAAGGGAGTCCCAAGGCCCAGGTAGAGGGGGAGCAGTGGTAAGATGAGCGAGCAGTTGACTCTGGTTGGAAGAGTCCAGGGAAATGGGGTCACTCAGGGACGTGGGCCGCCTCCTGGCGGGCAACGCCTGAGAAGCCCGCAGCGCTCAGCGCCCAGTGCGCCCCCACGAGCAGGCACGGCGCCGGGTCTGCCCGGAGCCCGCAGCGCGGCCGGAGGGAAGGCCGGAGCGAGCCGAGGCGCCGCCGCCCGCTGGCGCGGAGAGGGCACGAGCGAACAAGGCGCCTTTGAGAAGCCACCGCCCCCCTTCCTCCTCTGGCCGGCCCCGCCCCTAGCCTGGCACACCCTCTCCCCCCTCCCCGACAAAGCTTGCCTTGTGTCCCCCACCCTGCGTCCACCTCTTGGGCCCCAGGGAACCTCGGTGGCAGCGTCCAGGGATCGCGTCCGGAGCTCCCAACCGGATACCCCCCCAAGCCCGAAACGGCGCTGCCCATCCTCATACAGTCACCTCAGTCCAGAAAACAGCGATTTTAATTTGAAAGCGATTTTATGTATGAGTGAGAGGGGAAAGGAGCCCCAAAGAGAAAGGACGCAGGGCAAAAATCATGCAGCCCCAGCACCCCACCTCTGCGGGCTGGCCACCTCCCCTCAATTCTCAGGCCAGGATCCTGTGTCCCCAACCTATGCTATGTGCCCAGGGCTGGAGGAGAGCTGTGAAGGGAAGGCCTCCGGGACTACACTCAGGAAAACATCCCCTGTGGGGGCCCTGTCCTCACAGCCCAGGCCCCTTCCCCAAGTTAGACAGAAGAGATGGGGAGGGGGAAAGCTGGGAAGGCTAGTGCTTGGAGAGCCCTAGAGACAGGCCATTTCAGGGCCCTGCCTTTCCCAAACACCCACCTCCACCACTGGCATTTCTTAGTCAACCTGGGAAAGTACAGTACTTCTTTGAGTCTAACTGCAAGTCTCTATCCTCAGAGGAAATTAAAAATAGCAGATCGGTTCATACATCTCCACCAGCCCCTTCACCACCACCACCACCACTTTTATATTTCAGTCTGACTGCAGAAGGAGGTGAAGTGTAAAAAGAGACTCTGGACAGTAACAGGGCCCCTCCCTCTTCCAGAGAGGCCCCCATCTGCCAGGTTTGAGAAGAGGAAGGCCTGTCAGGCCCTACTCTCATGTCCATCAGTTTGGGGGGCCTGCCCCCCAATATCCACCTCTGGGGGAGTTCCCCATTTCCACTCTTCAGATGGGAAGCAAAATGAGGCAAGATGAGAAGGAAGCAAGGTCCTGGAGGCAGGGCCAGTGCTTTGTGCTGGGGGAAGGACAGAGGGTGAGAAATCACCCCAAATCACGGGAGACCCCGACAAATTCAGAGACTCAAGGCCACTGAAGGGAGACAACCAGTCTTCACAGGGATCTGGGGTCCCTTCCAACTTGGGATATCAAGCAGATCCCTTGGAGGGTTTATGTTCTTGGTTCTGCCCTGTACTTCTCACCCCATCAAGGTTCTGGGAACATGGCCCCCCACCCTGCCCCAGGGCTTGGAGTCCCTCTAGGATGTGTGCTCCTCCAGTGTGAGAAGCACCACGTCAGGGTCTGAGCTCAGGCCAGTTGATGGGGAGCCTCAAGCATCTCCATGAGGAAGGTGTCGATGGGGGTGTCACCAATGAGCTTGAAGAAAAACAGATGCTCTAGACACTTAAGGCCAATGGACCGGAGGGCAGGAAGACGTAGCAGCAGCTTGGCAAACCTGGAGTGGAGGTGGGAGAGGGGGATTGAGAGCTGGAAGCACACGGGCCCTAAATACATCCTCATCGCACTCCCCACTCCCAAGGGAGCCTCAGTGCCCCCAGCCCCATCTCACCGTCCCTGCTGCTCAGGGTACTTCTGTTTGCAGTAGGTCTCCAGTGATGCATACACTTTCTCCCGCAGGACCTCCACCTCACTAGGGTTGGAGAGGCCCTTGGCATCTGGGATGGCAGGGAAGAGAGGAGGAAGAGAAATGAAGACAAACCAAATCAGGATGGCCGTGTGGATGTCAGTCACAGGATGCCCCTTTTGGGCTGCATTTGCTTGCCCTTTACCAGAGGCCTGGCAAGGGAAGCAGGGCCCACTGGGTTTGTGGGATGGATCCGTGGATGTGGGTTTTTCCTTGGCCAGTTGGGAGATTTCCAGGTTGAGGGTCTTACTGAGGGGGATAGCTGGGTAACTTAGGAGTCTCGGAGAAGAGGAGGCTCCAAGGTTGCCTTGGCCTTGAGAGACAAAGGTAATCCTCCTCTTACCTGGATTAAACAGAATGATTGCCCTCAGGCAGCCAAGCTCTGTCTTGTCCATCCTCATGTCACGCATTTTGGACACTAGCTCTGTCAGCACCCTGGAGAGGGACCTGCAGGTCACTCAAAGGTCACAGCTCAGCCAGCCTTGGACACGGACCAGCCTATAGCCCCACCCCCTCTATCTACATGCCAGCCTAGCCGAGGGCCACTGACCGATCAAAGATGGCTCCTACTCCTGCCGAATGGGCTGAGTTGCGGTGCACATGAAGACCTGTGGCAAGGAGGATGCCATCTCGAACATCAATGGATCGGTGGGAGAAGGAGGCAATGAGGAGCTCATTCCAGCCTGGGTGGGGCAGCAAGGGTCAGGAGCCAGAAATCAGGCCAAGGGATTCAAAGCACATCAGTAGAAGAAAAGGAGAAAAGAGGTGGCGAGGTCAGCAAGTTTGGCTCCGAGTACACAAGGTAAGGCCACTGGGGTCACTAAAGGTTGGGAAGTCAAAGAGGGGTCAAATGTCAAGAGGTCAAAGGGATCCAAGGTCACTGACCTGCCCGCAGCAATATGACCTGATCATCCAGAGGCAAGGAGGAAAAGTGTGGGATCCTCTTCGCCCACTCAACAAGCGTGAATAGCTGTTTGTCAGCTGCCTGACAGATGTTAGTCACGGGGTCATTTGGCTGCAGGGGACAGGGGTAAGAGTTACGGAAGATTTTGAGATACGCTGGGAGCCCCTTGTAAGAGGCTTTTGACAACCCCTCCTTACATATAGTCTTCCTGTGAGCCCCATCCAAACCAATCCCTGTAAGTCAGGCTTCTCTTCTGGCATTCGTGCAAACAATTATTTATTTGGGACATGCCTGTGGTTCTGCCAGTGGGTTGTTTGGGGATTGGAGACAGAAGGAGCTATCACATCCACCTCAGAGGTTTGAAAGACCCTGTTTGGCAGCACTTCCAGTCCCAAGTAGTGTTACGAAGGTTATGAGGGGAAAGGAGGGGGAGGGGATATAGAACAGACCTAGACTGCCTCCCCCAACCCCCATCACCAAGGGGAGTGGATTGACCCCAACACTCACGCTGCTGCCGCTACCCCCGGTTCCCCCAGGACCCTCAACGCCCTGGTCACTCTTCTGCTCCACAGCAAGCTCTGCCTCCAGGATCCTGTCCACAGGCATCTCCTCGGGGGCTCCCCCAGCCCCCTCCCCATCCCCATCCTTGTCCTTTCCCCGCTGACGCTCCTCCTGTACCGCTGCAGGGGGAAGCGGGAGAGAAAAAATGGAAAGTCAGCAGCCATCCATGAAGGGGTTCCACAAATATACTTGGCCTCATCAGGATCTCATGGCCCTTGGGAGATATTTATATGAATGGGGACGTCACTAGAAAGGGTGGACTGGGGGCAGCCCTGAAGCAAGGGTTATAAAAGGGCAGATAAGTCAGTCTGGAAAGGTGAGGTAGGTAAAAGAATTAGGGAGGAATTTAAATGGAGAGCCTACTACATGGTTAAAAAACATGCCTGAGAAAGCTGATTGAAAAAAAATTTTTTTTTAAATAAAATATGCCAAGAAACATGCTAAGCACATTTTAACATTTATTCAATTATCATAATGATGCTGGAAGCATTTATTCTCATTTTTAAAGATGAAGAACTTGGGATTCAAAGAGATTAGTTTGCTTAAATTCATATACTACATAGCAGGTCATACAACTTAATCTAAGTGTGTCTGAGTGCAAATCTTGTGCTCTTCTTACTCAACAAATAGGCAGTGAAAGGAGCACTGGCCTAGGTCTTCAGAGATGTGGGTTCTGATCCCAAACCTGCCTGCCACTCCTTTGTTGCATGACCTTGGGAAAGCCAAGCCTCAGGCTCATCTTCTCTAAAGTGGGCGTTTTGACCAAGATGCACTCTAAAGGGTCTCTCAGAATCCTAGGAATCTGACTTAAGAAGATAAGATGGAGAAGGAAGGGAAGCCCTGAGGTCTTCAGTAAAGTCTGTAAGCTTAAGAGTGTCAGAGTCCCAGGAGTTAGAGGAAAGACCACAGATAACAGGAAACAAAGACCAGAGAAGGTCCATGGAATCAAAGAGAGGAGGAACTACTTAGGTTAGAAATGGGGAGACAGCCCATCATGGGTAAGGAAAAGTTATTCTATCCTAGGACCAGTCTAGGGAGGGGTCACAGGTGCAGGCCACAGAGGCCTAATCATTAAGAAGGAAACTGAAGGGCCAGAACAGGGTAACAGGGAGGAGAGCTGCAAAGGGAGAGAGAAATCAAATATCGCCCTCTAGAGGAGAGAGAACAGTCCAGCCTTCCAGAGACGTACACAGTCTGAGTCGGATAGGGGAGAAGGGTATGTGGTCTAAGACACCTGGGTAGGGCAGGTCCTTACCCTCCCTCTTCATGCCAGTGGCCAGGCACTTCTGATAGCGGCAGTACTGACAGCGGTTCCGCTGGCGCTTGTCCACTGTGCAGTCTTTGTTGTCCCGGCAAGAGTATGTAAGGTCCTTGCGGATGGTGCGTTTGAAGAAGCCCTTGCAACCCTCACAGCTGTAAACCCCATAGTGTTTGCCTACAGGGAAACGGGAGGAGCAATAAGAAGGTTGCATGGAGACAGCTTCACCATTTAGTCTCTTTCCAATCTCCCCCTAGCAAAACTTAAAGTTTAAGTCCTCTCCGTTTGCCAAATACAGAGATAGGGAACCAGGAGCTGAGTGATGATCCAGTCCCAGTCTCCCCACTGTTCAGAAACCCTACAGGCACTCCCTTTTCCCTCTGACCTTCCCCCCAACTGCATCCTACATCTCAGCTTCAGTTTCTTTACTCTCATCAAGCCTCCCCCAGGTCACTTGCTCTGACCAAACCCCATAAGCCCTGGGAATCCCACAGGTGATGATACACGGCCCAGACTCTCCCTCTCTGTTCATCCTCTGAGCCCCATACCTGAGCTTCTGTCCCCGCAGATTGCACATAGCCGTTTGCCAGCCCCAGGGCCACCTGGAGGGGGTGGACAGTGCAGGCCCCGGACCCCTAAGACTGGTGGCTTCACATCTTCAGGGGGGCCAGACCCACCCCCAGGGAGTGACACTGTTGAGTTAATCTGGGATGGGGGAAATAGGGAAGTCACAGGAAGACTTGTTGGGAAGGAGAATCTCACAGAAGTGATGGAAATCATTCCCTACCACTAAGCAAGGCCCTGCAGTGCACATTCCAGAGGGCATCATTTACACTGCAGTCTATGTGAAGGGCCATCCCTGGAGCACAACCCCAAAGAGAATAAACAGGCCCCCCGAAATTGTGCAACACAGTGACCCTGAAGGGCAGGTGTCTTGGGAAAGCAGATGGGACCAAAAGGGCAGAAAATCACTGATAGATGAAAAGGACATCAAGAATATCAGAATTAGCTGGGCGTGGTGGTAGGCACCTGTAATCCCAGATACTCAGGAGGCTGAGGCAGGAGAATCGCTTGAACCCAGGAGGCAGAGGTTGCAGTGAGCCGAGATCGTGCCACTGCACTCCAGCCTGGGCAACAGAGCAAGACTCCATCTCAAAAAACAAAACAAAACAAAACACACACACACAAAAACAAAGAATATTAGGGTTCTTTTAGGGGAGGAAGCATGCACTGAAACATCAGTCACCTCAGGAAAGGCAAGGGGTCTCACAAAGACCACAGGACTGACAAGATTAGAGAATTGGAAGGTCAATGGGCCATGGGGAAGTTCACATATGGATCCTCGGTTACAAGGAAAACAAGAAAACGAAAGTGGCCAGGCAGTAAGTTGGTCACAACCTCTCACCTGGGGGCTGCTGACAGGCCCGGAGAATCCTGGGGGAGCTGGAGGGGGCAGACCAGGGGACCCCATGGAAGAACTGATGACTGGAAAGGGAGAGCCCAGTGGGGGGGGTGGCATCGGAGGTGGGGGTGGGGCCCCAGAGCCTCCAAGGGATGGAGCTGTTGAAGGGGGCAGGGGTGGTCCAGGAGGAGAAGGGGGAGGGACTCCCTGGGGAAGGGGATTTGGGGAGGAGCTGTCTGGGCTTCGGGAGTCTTAGGGAGGGGTATGTACACGTACACAGACACAAAAGAGACAGAAGAGACAAAAAAAGAAAATGAGTCTTCAAACATCCAACTAGAGACTTTAATTCTCTAATACCCCACCGTGCCGGACCCAGCCCACTCCACCCATCCCCAAGTCCAGAGACACCCTGCTGCCAAACAACTGTGTAACTCCGGCTGGTCCGATGGTAGTGGGTTATCAGAACTTATTAATAAACATTAGTGTCACTAAAATTGATATACAACCCCCCACTGCTATATTTGACTGGCTAAAAAAACACAGCATAACTCCTCATTGTGGTGAGAGGAGGGAGGTGACAAGGAGAGGAGGATAGTTCAGGTGAGGAAAATTTTCCAACCGATCTATTTGAATACCAGGTCATCCTAAAGCCACACCTGTCTCGTGGGTGGGGCAACACGTGGGGTAGACCATCGAGCCCCTCTATTCCCAGCGTAAAGCCAGGTAGCCAGAGCGTGCAGGGGAAAGAGATAGGCGGGAGAGACCCCTCCTACGACGCAGGATCTGCCTTTAAACGCCCAAAGTTCTGAAGCTTAAGAGGAATCGTGCCCTTCCCACGCCCGCGACCTCCGGTGCCCAAGGCCTCAAGCGGTCACGGTTAGGAGGGCGGAAGCTCCCCTTCCCCGCCCCGCCCCGGGGAGGAGGGTGCTAAGGCCCTCGGGAGGGAGGGGACGCGTGTTTACAAACAAGGGGGCGGGAGCGCCAGGAAAACCAGAGGAGGGTGTGGGGGAGGGGTTGCAGATAACGCGGTTACTGGCTCGCCTGCCCTTCTGCTGGGACACTCACCCCGCCCGCTGTCGCCCATCCCGTCCCGTCCAGCCTCCCCCGGCTCCGGCTCCGGGGTTTGTTGTTCTCCGCCTGCCACCGCCGCCGCCGCCGCCGCTGCGGGATCCAGCCAGGGCCGTCGCCGCCGCCACCGGGACGCGACCCCACAATGCATTTCTTTTCGCACCCCCACCGGCCCACACTGCCCTGCGGCATGCCGCTGAGGGAGGAAGGGCGGGCGAGCGGCCCAAGACATATCCCTGGCTGAGAGTAGGGATACCGAAGAGCTCCCAGGGATTCCCAGGGGTTGATCGGAGGAGTAGCTGAGCACGAGGAAGCCCCTGAGAGAAAGACTCTGGCCTGGATTGGGTAGAATTAAGCCCGTCGCTCTGCTCTGTACCAAAATGACAGCGCCAATGTGGCAGCCATCTTTGTACAGACGGGAAGTCTCGGCGCGAGTTCCCGCCCCCTCGTCTAGTTGGAAACCGAGGAGGCGGTCTCCTCCGGCCTGTTAGCCCGCCTCGCCCACCCTCCCCTCAAATAACCTCCACACTCGCGCATGCGCATCAGTGCAGGATGGATTCGTCGCTACCAGAGTACCGCCATATTGGTAAAGGCACTAGGACGAAGGTGGAACGGAACTTCCTGTTCTCGCGGGAGCTAAAGGCGGGACTGCCACGTCCGAGCAAACCGGGAAAGGAGAGGATCCCGGAGCTGGTGAGAATTCTCTGTTTTTCTCTACCATCCTTTCTAAGCCTTTTCCTTACCTAATGAGTCATAGAGACGAGGGCCCAGAGAGTCTGTAAAGTGGCTGGTGAAAGACTAGTGTCCCAGGGCCCTACATCCGGGAGGGGGTTCGGGATAAAGAGAACTAGTCTTGGGAACAATGTAGGTAGGTGGGAACTTAAGGGAATGGGAGAGCGGCCCATAGAGGTGGACGGAGGGCGCTATTGGAGTAAAGCTGACCCTGTGTAGGTATAGAGTTGAGTCAAGTGGAGTCACTGTCTCTGTCCCTCTGGTCAGCGTGATGGCCAGAGGCCTGGGGGCCCCCCACTGGGTGGCCGTGGGACTGCTGACCTGGGCGGCCTTGGGGCTTCTGGTGGCTGGACTCGCGGGTCATGACGACCTGCACGACGATCTGCAAGAGGACTTCCATGGCCACAGTCACAGGCACTCACATGAAGATTTCCACCATGGACACAGCCATGCCCATGGCCATGGCCACACTCACGAGAGCATCTGGCATGGACATACCCACGGTCACGACCATGGACATTCACATGAGGATTTACACCATGGCCATAGCCATGGCCACTCCCATGAGAGCCTCTTCCACAGAGGACATGGACATGACCATGAGCATAGCCATGGAGGCTATGGGGAGTCTGGGGCTCCAGGCATCAAGCAGGACCTGGATGCTGTCACTCTCTGGGCTTATGTGAGTCTCCAGGGGATGGGAGAGAGAGGGGCTGGTTCTGGATTGTTGGAAAACACCACAGTACTTGACCCTGACTCTCCCTCACCAGGCACTGGGGGCCACAGTGCTGATCTCAGCAGCTCCATTTTTTGTCCTCTTCCTTATCCCCGTGGAGTCAAACTCCCCCCGGCATCGCTCTCTACTTCAGATCTTGCTCAGTTTTGCTTCCGGTGGCCTCCTGGGAGATGCCTTCCTGCACCTCATTCCTCATGCTCTTGGTAAGTAACCTCTGACTTCTACCTCAAATCTAACCTATTTTGTTCTTTGGGGGAAAAGGGTTCTTTCTCCTTTATGATCCCTGACCTTTCGATATTCCCCCAAATACACACCCTTTGTGTCAGATATTCCCTCATCTGGTTTTCCCCCCATCTTCCAGAACCTCATTCTCACCACACTCTGGAGCAACACGGACATGGACACTCCCACAGTGGTGAGGAAGAGACAGATGGGGATGGGAGCTGGGGTGCTGGGGAAGGTCTGTCTCTCCCTATTCCTCACCTCCTGCACTTGAGGAGGAGGAGTCTGTAATGCACATCTCCTTTAATGTCTCAATGCCTCCATTCCCAGGCCAGGGCCCCATTCTGTCTGTGGGACTGTGGGTTCTCAGTGGAATTGTTGCCTTTCTTGTTGTGGAGAAATTTGTGAGACATGTGAAAGGAGGACATGGTCACAGTCATGGACATGGACACGCTCACAGTCACACACATGGAAGTCATGGACATGGAAGACAAGGTGAGCCCAGGAACAACTTTCCCGAAAGCTGACTTGCCTGCCTCAGAATCTCCTCATCTTACGGCCCTCAGGAGGGAGAGGACATGTTGGAAGATCTGTTCTCCACGCTGACTAACTCTTTTCTTCCCTCAGAGCGTTCTAACAAGGAGAAGCAGAGCTCAGAAGAAGAAGAAAAGGAAACAGGGGGGGTTCAGAAGAGGCGAGGAGGGAGCACGGTACCCAAAGATGGGCCAGTGAGACCTCAGAATGCTGAAGAAGAAAAAAGAGGCTTAGGTAAGGGCCAGAGTTGGTCATAAATTTGGGCAAGGGACATCATCACAAATCACATGGAATATGTGCTGTGGGTAATGGCAGGTGTCTCGGAAACACTAAAAGACTGGGTGTGAAGTGGTCTCTGAGGGGAGGTGTGAGAATAACTGACCAAGATTGAACAAGTGGTGATGGAGGCCTCTGATCATTTTCTCTTCTCGTCCTGTACAAGATCTGCGTGTGTCAGGGTACCTGAATCTGGCTGCTGACTTGGCACACAACTTCACTGATGGTCTGGCCATTGGGGCTTCCTTTCGAGGGGGTCGGGGGCTAGGGATCCTGACCACAATGACTGTCCTGCTACATGAAGTGCCCCATGAGGTCGGAGACTTTGCCATCTTGGTCCAGTCTGGCTGCAGCAAAAAGCAGGTTGGTGATGTCTGCCAAACACAGCTACCTCAAACCCTTTATTTCTCCTCACTCACCCTAAACCCAAATAGCCTCTTGTTAGTTCCAAACAATTCATACTGTCATTGACAAGTCCTCTAGAAATGAGGGGAAAGAAGTTCTGGTTACTTTGTCCTTTAGCTCAGTATTTCTTAAACTGTGGTCTATAAACCATCTGAATGGTTTAGTGGAGTCTTACACACACACGCCTACTCAATCAGAAAGTCTGGAAAGGACCTCTGATCGCTAAGATTTTTCAGAAATTGTCTATTCTAGACTGCCCCCTCCTCTCTTTTTACTTTGATGTTTAGTTTCCAAATCCATGTCCCCTATACCTATACCCCACCAGCCACTTCTAAACCACTGATAATATTTAGCTATTGGTGAGTGCGTTTTTCTCTTTTCTGCCCATCAGGCAATGCGTCTGCAACTACTGACAGCAGTAGGGGCACTGGCAGGCACAGCCTGTGCCCTTCTCACTGAAGGAGGAGCAGTGGGCAGTGAAGTTGCAGGTGGTGCAGGTCCTGGCTGGGTCCTGCCATTTACTGCAGGTGGCTTTATCTACGTAGCAACAGTGTCTGTGTTGCCCGAGCTGCTGAGGGAGGCATCACCATTGCAGTCACTTCTGGAGGTGCTGGGGCTGCTGGGGGGAGTTGTCATGATGGTGCTGATTGCCCATCTCGAGTGAGGCGTGGGATAAACTACTCCTGCCCCAAACTTCTACCCCTAACTCCAGGTCAGTGGTGTGTAGAGGTTGGGGGCCCTGGCCAGGGACATCTGCCAAAGGAAGGAACTGTAGACTGGGAGAATGGTTACTTTGGCATTAGGGCCTTCAAGGGCTGGCAGTCTTAGAGGCTGGAGCAGTGAGAATGAGAGGCCAGAGGGATGATAGTGTTGGGCACCCCTTGACCATGTTGGGGCCATGAAGAAGGTTGGAAGGGAGAGGGGGTGATGGCAGCTTACCTGGTGTCCCCTACCCCACCTGTTCTCGGAGAACCAAGTTGCCATACAGAAAGTTCTCCAAGGTCCAGTTCCCTTTCTCCCACCAGTCGGTGAAGGCTTCAGAGAAGACCAGAGTCCTGGACAGAGAGGGTAACAGGAGGAGTCGGGGATAAACATCAGACATCAATCATGTGTCCTAATTTGGGAGTGATTCCGGGGGATGGGGGTGGGAGAGGGTTAGTTGGTAATCTCATGGCCTGATTTTTTTTGTTTCTATTCCTTTTATATCACTGTTCCACTCGAGGGGGAGGGGTGGCAACCGGAAATAAAGTCCTCCGATCTTCCGCCCCACATGCAGTCTTTGTCTTTTTGGGGGGAATGGGGCCCCCTGTCTTCTCCGCACCCGGGGCCCCTAAGCAGCAGTGTCTGGCCACGCCCCCGCAGTGGGAGGTCGGCCTGCGCTGGTGGCCACAGATGGCCTAAGGCTGGCGGGTCTTTGATTGGCCCCGGCTTTGCCCTGGCCACACCCCCCTCTGCGCTGGGATTGGCTTAGTGCTGGGGTTCCCACCCACCCACAGGCCGCAATGGCGTCTCAGCTCCAGAACCGGCTCCGCTCCGCACTGGCCTTGGTCACAGGTTGAGGGGGTTCTCTCCTGGGGCGGTTTGGGGTGTTGGAGTGATGTCAGGGTCTTGCCCTTGGAGTCCGCGGCTGCTGTGACCTCTGACCCCTTATCCACATTTTACTAACTTTCTGCCCTGTGACCTCTGATCTCTGCCGCCTCCTCCCCTTGCCCGGTCCGGCGTGTTCTGTCCTACCTCAGGTGCGGGGAGCGGCATCGGCCGAGCAGTCAGTGTACGCCTGGCCGGAGAGGGGGCCACCGTAGCTGCCTGCGACCTGGACGGGGCAGCGGCACAGGAGACGGTGCAGCTGCTGGGCGGGCCAGGGAACAAGGAGGGGCCGCCCCGAGGGAACCACGCTGCCTTCCAGGCTGACGTGTCTGAGGCCAGAGCCGCCAGGCGCCTGCTGGAACAAGTGCAGGTGAACGCCAGGCTACCTTACCCCTCTAAAGCTCTAATATTACCTCCACTGCCCCGGCTCTTTGGCGGGGGGGGGGTTTTGATGCGTAACTTCCCCCTCCCATAGGCCTGCTTTTCTCGCCCACCATCTGTCGTTGTGTCCTGTGCGGGCATCACCCAGGATGAGTTTCTGCTGCACATGTCTGAGGATGACTGGGACAAAGTCATAGCTGTCAACCTCAAGGTGGCGATCTCTGAACCTGCTACTTTTGGCCCCCTTAGCCTGGAGAGGGAGTTGAAGGAGGGCTGTCACCCCAGCTGATCTTTTCTCCCTTGTTACCCTTTCCCGCCAGGGTACCTTCCTAGTCACTCAGGCTGCAGCACAAGCCCTGGTGTCCAGTGGTTGTCGTGGTTCCATCATCAACATTAGTAGCATCACAGGAAAGGTCAGGTTGAGTTGGACGAGGTCAGCCAGCCAAGTGGCATAGAGAGGAGAACTCCTCCTTGAGACTCCTGACTCATTCCACATCTCTGACTCACCTATAGGTGGGGAACATGGGGCAGACAAACTATGTAGCATCCAAGGCTGGAGTGATTGGGCTGACCCAGACTGCAGCCCGGGAGCTTGGACGGTTGGTCAGATGCTTGAGGGTGCTGGGGAGCACCTGGGGGGTCTGAAGGAGGGACCAGCATTCAGCCTTCTCCAGAATCAGCAGCCACTCTCCTTCCCACAGACATGGGATCCGCTGTAACTCTGTCCTCCCAGGGTTCATTGCAACACCCATGACACAGAAAGTGCCACAGAAAGTGGTGGACAAGGTAGGAGGCTGTGGGTGGAGGGCATAAGCATTCAGAGACTCAATCTCTCTGGGCTTCACAGAGAGAGAATACTGGGCACAGTTCCTGGCAAACATTAAATATTCAATGAATGTATGAGGAATGAAAACAAAAAAGGGTCACAGAGTCAGTCTTCAAAAAAATCCATAAAAGCAGCTTTCACCCACATGAGTATTTCCTTACAGATTACTGAAATGATCCCGATGGGATACTTGGGGGACCCTGAGGGTGAGCACTGAATGGAGAGGAGTCCCTGGGAAGGGGGCCTGAATGAAGAGATCCCCAAGGTTTTGGGATTTTCTACGGGACTGGTGGTTGGTGTCTGTGGAGAGGTTTGTGGGGAGGGATGTCTTTGGTGGGAGATTATAGCTATTTTGGGTCTATAGGAGTGAGCAGGATTCTGCCCTCTCCCCACCATTCTCGTAGATGTGGCAGATGTGGTCGCATTCTTGGCATCTGAAGACAGTGGATACATCACAGGGGCCTCAGTGGAAGTCACTGGTATGAGGCCAGCATGGGGAGGGACAGGGCAGAGAAGTAGAACCCAGACTATATGAGAAAGCAAGTAAGGGGAGTCTGGAGCCACTGGGAAGGGCAGAGGTCCCAAGGCCAGGGACAAAAGTGGGCACCCCCTAGCCCATTTGTCTCTCCACCCATGCATCTGTCCAAATGTTTCTGCCCCTCCCAGGAGGTCTTTTCATGTAACCGCCTCAAGGACCCTGGACTCTGCTCACCCCCCCATCACTCTGCCTGGCCTCCTGCTGATGAGGACTCTAAGTTCCCAGGCTACAAAAGGGGTGGCAGTGTATGGCTCAGGAATGCTGAATATGGGAAGCAGGGGTGCTTGTGACCCTAATAAATTCCAAATCCTCTTCCCTGCCACCTCCGGTTCTTCTTGTGTCCAAGCCCTCAGACCCTTCCCCACCTCCCCCTCCTTTCCCTTTCCCGAAGGATTGTTCCCTTTCACTGCCTGGTCTCCCAGGGCAACCCCCGCCGCCGGGTGTGAGAGGAAAGAGTGTGTGTCACTGTGTATGCGTGACACTCCGGGTCTTTTTGGAGGGAGGGGTTTCTGCATCACCCCTTTCCACTGGTTCTGCAGCACCAGTCCCCTCCCCCCAACTCCCTGGGTTCTTATGGTCCCCAAGGTTGATTTGTTCATGGCCTCATCTTGGTGTCCAGTCTGGCCTTGAAAGGGGGTCTTGGAACAGGTGGCCCTCCCCCACCCCTCTCCTTTCTCTGAGTCCCCCCCCTCCCCTTTCTCTCCACCTTACAATAGCTGCAGCCGGCCTGGGGTCGGATGGGGGGGATTAGGGGAGGGGGCCAGGATTAGGGGAATGAACCAGCCGATGAAAGGGGCTGGAGAGAGCAGGAGGGAGGGGGCTGGAAAGAGGAGGAGGAAGGGGAGGGGGGTCTGCGCTAATCGACTCTGGCGCCCACATAAGGACTGGCCACGGACTGAAGGAGAGGACAGGGAAGTAGGGGGGAACTGGGGTGGGGGGCGAGGGCACCCACTGCTGCCTTGTCCCAGAGACAGGCCACCCCCTGGCAGCCGCAGCCCAAGTCCGGGAGCCTCAGCTCGGGCGGGGACAAGACGTCCATCAGGGTCTCTAACTGCCCCCTACCCCCTCGCTCCGTATCCCTCTCATTCCCTACACTCAATGGGGATCGCTCTGCCCCTTCCTCTTCTCTTTCCTCCCTATCCCCTTCGTTTACTTTAGAGTCCTGGAAGAGGCTTCTGCCCACTTCCCACTCCAGACATTCTGACCCTGTGTACCCCACCCACACGCGCACCCCCACTCCCCAATGGGAGCCCCATCTTGTGTGTGTCCCTGTTTCCGCGTGGTGTCTCCATTCCTCCCGTTCCTCCCGTGCGCCTCCCTCCCTTCCCCGCCCCGGGCCGCGGCTCCTGATTGTCCAAACGCAATTCTCGAGTCTATGGCTCTGGCCGAGAGTTGAGTCTGGACGTCCCGAGCCGCCGCCCCCAAACCTCGAGGGGGAGAGCGGGTCGGAGGGTCTAGGGAGAACCAAAGTGGAGGGTGGAGGGAGTCCCCAGGGTGGTAAGGGGAATCCCGAGCACATCGGGACCTAGGTGCGTTCTCTGGACTAGAGGGCAAAAGCGGCAGAGGATCTTTTGCAGCCTTTTTCCACGGAATCCTGGAATGGGGGTTACGGAGAAGTAAGGGGGGTTGATCCCCAGAGTCGCCAGGGTACGCAGAGTGGGGGAGGTAGCCCTTTTCACGAACCCTCTGTCCCCTCCTGGGGTCCCAGATATTCCAGGCCCCGCCCCCTGGAGCTGAGGCCCTGGGTGGGGGCCTCTGGAAGGGAACCGAGGCTAAGGTTGTTGGCCGCGCGACGGTGCTGGGCCGGGGGCGGAGACCGTGGTTCCCTAAGTGGCGCAGAACTCCCGGGACGCAGGATCCTCACGTGGGACGAGCTCGTCCCGTGGGCGGGAGAACCTCGGCGTCCACGTCCCATCCCACCCGCGCCGCGAATGGCGGGTGACGTCTCCGCCGGCGGGGGGGCGGGTGTAGCGGAGGAGCAGGCGGAAGTGACGTAGGGCCCCAGCGCCCGGGCCATGGCGGCGGCGGTGGCGGGAGCTGCTGTCTGAGCAGCAGTTGCGGACCCAGCGAACTTGGCGCAGGAGCCCGGGCCTAGAGAGAGGCGCGGCGGCGGCGGCGGGAGCGCGAACGGCTGGAGCTGGGTGAGGGGCAGTGCCGGCGCGGGGGCGGGAGCGGGGGCGGAGAGGGGCGCTTCTGGAGGGGCGGGGTCTGCGCGAGGGGCGGCCCCCCTAACGCCCTCCTCCCCTTTCCCCCACCCCCAGCCTTCCTCGCCTCCTCCTCGGCTGTAGAGCCCTGGTGGGGGGGGTCTGTGCCCGGTCACCATGACGACGCCGGCGAATGCCCAGAATGCCAGCAAAACGTGGGAACTGAGTCTGTATGAGCTGCACCGGACCCCGCAGGTGACAGGCATTCTCCCTTTCAGGCTTACCCCCTCCCGCAAACCCCTCCATCCACAGACCCCATCACACAGCTTCTTTTCCATAATTTGCTCTATTCTGCCCTGCCTGGCCCTATCTGAATCACCTTAATCTTTCCAAAGCACTTCGCATTTACCTCATTTAATCCTCAAAACAGTCCTGCCAGAGAGGTGGAGCAAGTATTATTGTCTTCATTTGAAAGATCGCAAACACAAAAATTACCTTCCCTGTTCCTCATTCAGTATTATAAGTCAGTGCATATAAGACTCACCTTGCGAGTTTATTAAAAGCAGAGCTTCATGCTCCCCAACATTCTGATTCAGTAGTGGATTGGGTTCTCAGAATCTGAATTTTTAACAGGCACCCTATGGGGTTCTAATACAGGTAGCACCAGGACTTTAAAAATTTTTGTCGAATAGTTTTTCTCAGCCACAGATTTGTGCCATCTTCACTCCTAGGCCACTTAGTTACCTCAGATCCTCCTATTCCAAAGCTCCTACTCTTAGTTAATGGACACTAAAGTCTGTCTTTTCTCCATTTGCTCCAAGTCATCAGTCCTTCTCTTTCTCAGAATTCTTGTCTCGAATAGAGACCAGCATGGGTACCCAGATTCTGCATTCTCACTGTATTTTTCAAAACTCTTATTTTATGGGCTGCTGTTTCTAAAACCCCTTTCCCTCTAACCCACACCACCTTTCTACTCACTGATGCCTCCAGGAAGCCATAATGGATGGCACAGAGATTGCTGTTTCCCCTCGGTCACTGCATTCAGAACTCATGTGCCCTATCTGCCTGGACATGCTGAAGAATACGATGACCACCAAGGAGTGCCTCCACAGATTCTGCTCTGACTGCATTGTCACAGCCCTACGGAGCGGGTAATAGGAGAGACATGTTTGAGATGAGATGAAGGGGTACAAAGTTAGGGCCCTCTCACTGGTCTTGGTTCAGCTTAGGCTTCAGTTCCCTTGACTGACCACTCAGGGCTTCCCTTCTTCTACCCCAGGAACAAGGAGTGTCCTACCTGCCGAAAGAAGCTGGTATCCAAGCGATCCCTACGGCCAGACCCCAACTTTGATGCCCTGATCTCTAAGATCTATCCTAGCCGGGAGGAATATGAGGCCCATCAAGATCGAGTGCTTATCCGCCTGAGCCGCCTGCACAACCAGCAGGCATTGAGCTCCAGCATTGAGGAGGGGCTACGAATGCAGGCCATGCACAGGTGTGAGGGTCAGGAGAGAAGCAGGAGTGGTGGGATGGGTCCGTGGATCAGTCTTTGTTGCCTGCTAGCTTCTAAGCCTCAGCATCCTAAGAGCTGACCACAGACTGATCATTAGGGCTGGAAATCATGGGTATAAATTGCAGTTTCTTAGTAAACAACTGGCACTGCTATTCTTAAGAAAAATATAGGGCTGGGCACAGTGACTCACATCTGTAATCCCAGCACTTTGGGAGGTGAGGATGGGAGGATCACTTGAGCCCAGGAGTTTGAGACCACCTTGAATAACATAGGGAAACCTCATCTCTACAACAAATTAAACATTTAGGTGGGCATGGTGGCACATGCCTGTAGTCCTACCTACTTGGGAGGCTGAAGTAAGGGGATCCCTTGAGCCTAGGAAGGAAGTGGAGGCTGCAGTGAACCATGATCATACCACTGCACTCCAGCCTGGGCGAAAGAAAAAGGCCCAGTCTCAAAAAAAAAAAAAAAAAAAAGAAGGAAAAATACAGTTTACCTCTTGACTTTCTAGAAGTTAGAACAGTAGAGCGATTTTGAGAATAAGCTCTGGATTTATACTGCTGGAAGTTAAATCACCTCCTAGGCCAGCATCTCTCAGTCTTTCATGTGTATCCAAATTACCTGTAGATCTTCTTCAGATGCAAACTCTGATTCAGTATGTCTACAGTTGGGCCCGAGAGTCTGCATTTCACAAGCTCCCAGGGGATGTCTGTGCTGCTACCACATTTTGAGAGGTGTCAGCCTATGATTGCTAACAAGTTACTTAACCTCTCTAAGCCTCAGTTTCCTCAGCCATAAAATAGAGATAATATAATTACCTGTGTCATAGGATTCATTGTATTAGGTGAGGGGATTGGTGCAAAACACTTAGCAGAGTGCTTAGCACACAGTTAGTGTTTAATAAATGTTAGGTATCATCATGAGGATTTTTCTTATCTCTTAATTCTCTGAAGTTTAAAGTCTAAGCCCTTTATCCTGGATGCTTTCTAACCTTAATCACTTGCTTCTACAGGGCCCAGCGTGTGAGGCGGCCGATACCCGGGTCAGATCAGACCACAACGATGAGTGGGGGGGAAGGAGAGCCTGGGGAGGGAGAAGGGGATGGAGAAGATGTGAGCTCAGACTCCGCCCCTGACTCTGCCCCAGGCCCTGCTCCCAAGCGACCCCGTGGAGGGGGTGCAGGGGGGAGCAGTGTAGGGACAGGGGGAGGCGGCACTGGTGGGGTGGGTGGGGGTGCCGGTTCGGAAGACTCTGGTGACCGGGGAGGGACTCTGGGAGGGGGAACGCTGGGCCCCCCAAGCCCTCCTGGGGCCCCCAGCCCCCCAGAGCCAGGTGGAGAAATTGAGCTCGTGTTCCGGCCCCACCCCCTGCTCGTGGAGAAGGGAGAATACTGCCAGACTAGGTGAGGAGCCCTGTCCTTCCCCCAGCCACTGAGAAACCAAAGATCACAGATTTCCATCAGAAGTGGGCTTTGCCCAAACCCAAAATACTACCCCAACCCAGAATCCATTTTGGAAAGCCCCTACCTCCAGTCCCCATCTGAGGCGTCCTGGCTCTAAGCCTGTCCTCCCTCCCACTCCAGGTATGTGAAGACAACTGGGAATGCCACAGTGGACCACCTCTCCAAGTACTTGGCCCTGCGCATTGCCCTTGAGCGGAGGCAGCAGCAGGAAGCAGGGGAGCCAGGAGGGCCTGGAGGGGGCGCCTCTGACACCGGAGGACCTGATGGGGGTGGCGGGGAGGGCGGGGGTGCCGGAGGAGGTGACGGTCCTGAGGAGCCTGCTTTGCCCAGCCTGGAGGGCGTCAGTGAAAAGCAGTACACCATCTACATCGCACCTGGAGGTGGGGCGTTCACGGTGAGAGCTTCTGAGGGCAGTAGTAGAAGAGGGGAGAGGAGGGAGGGTGATCTGGGCCACATAGAACTATGAACCTGGTCTAACTCATCAGCACTCTTCCCCTATATATCCTCCATCTCTTTCTATGTCCCTTCTCCTTTCCCATCATCCGTGTCCTTTTTTGCCCCATCCCTTTTATTATTCCTTTTTTCTTTCTTTCTTCCTCCCTTCCACCTTTTGCCTCTCATTCATTTCCTTTTCCATCTTCTCCAACTTTCTTCTCTCTTTTCCTCCCCTCCCCCTTTTACTTCCTCCTCAGACGTTGAATGGCTCGCTGACCCTGGAGCTGGTGAATGAGAAATTCTGGAAGGTGTCCCGGCCACTGGAGCTGTGCTATGCTCCCACCAAGGATCCAAAGTGACCCCACCAGGGGACAGCCAGAGGAAGGGGACCATGGGGTATCCCTGTGTCCTGGTCCATCACCCCAGCTTCTTTGTCCCCCAGTATCCCCAGCCCAGCCCGCCAACAAGAGGACACAAATGAGGACACGTGGCTTTTATACAAAGTATCTATATGAGATTCTTCTATATTGTACAGAGTGGGGCAAAACACGCCCCCATCTGCTGCCTTTTCTATTGCCCTGCAACTTCCCATCTATACAACGTGTTGGAGAAGGTGAAGAACCCTCCCCTTCACGCCCTCCTACCAACAACAAACGTGCTTTTTTCCTCTTTGAAACCTGCAGTTCTGTGTGTCTGTTTATCAGGAGTGTAGAAGAAAAAGGGAAATAGATTGGGGAGGGAGGCCTAGAAATAATGTAAAATCAGCGTTGGAAATGGGGAGAAAATGTCGGGTTATTCATGATATGTCGTCGGAAACTCCAAATTAGCAAATATGTATGAAAATAGGAACTATCTATGAAGCTGGAAGACAGGATAAAAAACAGGTGCCAAGTCGGACCCCAGACTTCCCCTAAAACTTGAGTCGCCCAGGCTGAAATCCAGGGTTTCAAGACTAAAGGGAAAGCAGGAAAATGGCTCAAAAGAGAAAGGGATGTTTGTAGATGTGGGAAGGACCGTGATGTTTGGAAGTCACTGTGAGCAGCTGGTTTCTATAGCTGGAAAGAGGGAGGAAGGTGGGGAGGGCTGCGGAGGAGCTCCCTGTTCCACATCCCGGTCCCCGGGCCACCTCCCAAAAAAGGGCAGGCTGGGCTGCGGACTAGGAGTGCGAGTGCATAGCCCTTGCCCGCCGGGCGGCAGGGCTGAGCGGAGAGAGGGCCGCCCGGGAACTGTAGTTCTGTGCTGCTCCAGGCAGCGGCTGAGAGCAGAGGACTGGGGGCATCAAGGAAAGCCGCGGCTGCCTTACCGGCCTCGAGTTCCTCGAGCGGGGCTGGGCACCAAGCCTGAGGCTGAGGGGACAGGGGCGCACGACTGCACTCCCGGTCCGAGGCAGTGCAGGGATTCGGGGCAGATGAACCGCCTCTCCAGAACCGACTGCTGTTCCTTCCACCACCCGCAACCTCTCTGCCCCTCACTTCCTGTTTCCTCTGCTCTCGGTACCCCCAGCCCCTCCGGCCCCAGATTCCTCCCCCTTGCTCAGTTCTCTGTCTCACTGGCAGAGGAGCCGGTCGTGTTTCCCTCTAAAGCCCGCTTGGCCCTCCCAGTTCCGCAGCTGGGCAGCCCACCCGCCGATCCGATGGCTCCCTTCTCCACCCTTGGGATTTCTTGTTTGTTCGGCCTCCTCCCCAGTACCCTCAATCCCGCAGATGCAGGTGGGCATCCTCCAGCCCCAGCAAATACTGCGGACCAGTTGGGCTGGCTGGTCCCTTGCCTGCAGAAGCAGACAACACCCTCTTCTACCCTCATAGGAGCCCCTTTCTACACCCACTTCCCTGGAACCCGTGATCCTGACTCCCCTCCTCCCGGGCCCCAAGCATCCAAGAGGTGAATGGTATAAGGGGAAGTTGTAGTGGGAGGCAGATGGGCGTTGTTCCTGGAGTTTCAGGGTAGAGAAGCAGGTGGGGAGGAGTCGGGTGAGACACCGAAGTGGAAGCCGAAAGTCTGGAGTTAACCTGACTTCTGGCTCCAAGAGCTGCTGGGATTGTCCTCACCCTCCTTGTCCTCCCCAGCCCTAACCACCCGGCAGCCTCTTCTCTGTCTCTGCTGCCCGCCCCGCCTTCACTCTGAAACAGCCTGCCCCCTCCCGGGTCCCCAGTCTTCACCTTGGCCCCACACGCCCCCCTCTCTATCACATTTCGTTTCGTGCCCCCCCCTCACCCCCACGGCCTGGTGCGAGTGTTCTTTCGCCCTCCTACCCCCGTGACTGAACCTCACAGACATGGCTGTATATTTAGGTAACACCATGTGAGAGACACACAGGAACCCGTTTCCATCCTGGCTCCACCGGGGCATTTCCTTTCCAAGTCCTTCAGTCCCTCCCGATCAAGCCTGGGTTACTGGGTCAGGCAAGGTGAGAGATACAAAGTGTGCAAAAGAAAACGTTACTATTTTGTTGAGGAACAAGATACATGTGCAATAGTTGACAATGCAGAGGAACAGGGTAGAGGAAGAAGGGTCGATACAGTATTAGAGTCAGACAAACCTGGGTTCAAATCAGCTCTGCCACTTAGAAACTGAGCGACCTTGCACAAGGCACTGGGTCTTCCCTCTGTTTCTTCACTTGCAAAATGGGGGAGAATAACAGGTTGCCCTGAGAATTTAGAGATAATACAAGTAAAGTTACATGCCTAACAGATCAGTGGGTCTCCCAGTGTGGATCCCAGACTAGCAGCATCAGCATCGCCTGGGAACTTGTTAGAAATGCAAATTCTTGGGCCCCACCCCAGATCAGCTGTTTGAGAAACTGGAGGTGGGGCCAGCAGTTGCATTTTCCCAAGCCTCCGTGTGCTTCTGATGTTCTCACAAGGCTGAGGACACTGCAGAAGATGCCCCACAAAATGTTACCGCCGTGCCTTACAGTATAAAGAATGGCAAAGGGCCCGTGCGGGAGGCTCTGTGACTCCCAAGCAGGAGGATCACTGTGGGCCAGTGGGGAGGTTAGGAGCAGCCTCACAGAGGAGGTGGGACTGGGCTGGGGAAGGAAACAGAGAAGCCTTTCTGCAGTGGGTGAGGGAGATGGGGGGAAGCTCCCTCTCCCTTACCCTACCTACCACCCAGCACGATTTTACCTCTCTCAGGCTTCCCAGTCTCCAAAGCAGAGCAGACCGCGTATCTGAACGCAGAAGCTGAGCTCTGGAGCCCAGAGCCTCAGGGGCCTGAGGGAAGGTTCCCCCAGGAGACCCCTGCCCAGGCAAGGCCTAACTCTGAGGGCCCTGTCCTTGCCTGGCAGCCCTCAACGCCCTGGTAAGTTGCTCACAGGAGGCTGTGCTCTGGGTTTCTCCACCTTCACAGTCCACCTCAGCGAGGAGGGAGGCCCCGCTGAAACCACCAGTTGGGTGTGGGGCTTAGCCTCTCCTCTCCCACCTCTGTCTCCTCTGCTTCCTCCTCCCCCATGCTGCTCTCACCTCTTTCCCCTCTCCCTGCAGGCTGGGAGCAAAGGAAGAGGAGGAGAAGAAGAGAGGACAGACCCAGCCCTCTACCTCCTATGACACTCCACCCGCCAGCTGTCACAACCGACCCTTCCCCAACTCCCCTACCAGGGACCCCCATCTCCACCCACAAATCCACTCAAATTTCCTGCCTGGAATGTGGAGTCTCTTCCCACTGCTCTCACCTCTCTCTACACAGCCTGGGCAAGGGACCCTTCCCCTCCCCCTAATATAGGAAGTGCTTCAGCCAAGGGGCCCACCTGGACCTGTATGAACACTTTCACACAGGTGATAGGCCCTATTCCTGCAGAAAGTGTGGCCACAGCTCTTGCCACAGCTCACACCTGGCCCAGCACTGCAGCACACACCTGCCTGAACCCAATCACTGCTGCCAGCGTGGCAAGGGCCTCTCCCCAGAGCTCCAGCCCGCTGCAGCCTGCCACTCTACACACAGGCAAGCAGCCTTACGTCTGTGCCACCTGAGCCTTCTTGTGGTAGACGAGGGTGCTGGCCCCCACTCCAACCTGTAACACCAGCAGCAGAACCATACCTGGGGGCGTCCCCATCACAGTGACCAGTGAGGCAAGGGCTTTGGACATTGCTCAGGGCCGGTGCAGCACCAGCAAGTCTGCAGAAGCAAAGGCTACAGGCACGGTTTCTGATACAGCCCCAGTCTGGTGCAGCATCACCAGGGCCACATCAGGGACAGGCTCTACTGCTTGCCTCTGTGACTGTGGTTTCACTTGGAACACCCACCTGCCGTGACACCAGGCCTCATATATGGGGAGGAAAGAGATGAACACAGTGGGGAGGCAGGGAATCAGAGCCCCTGTGGCTGCATCACTGCCCCCAGCCTGCAGCGCTCTATGAGCGTGGCAGGGCAGCCTCAGAGACAGACTTCCTCCACCTATGGGAAGCATAACAGAGCAGAGCTCCACCCACCCCCAGCCACAGTGATTTTCAGAGTAACCATAAGGGGTAGCTTGAGTGTCTCCCCTGAACCCACTCAAAGCTGGAATGCCCAGGTCCACTTCACTCTAGACCAAAATGCCAATACCTGAGGGAGCTCGCAGGCCAGGAAAAGTTTCCTCTGTTTCTTAGAAAAGAATCCATACTTTTAAGTGTCTTAAAAATTTTTGTTTTTTTATATAAATAAGAGGTCCTGGGGCACTTTTCCATCTACTGTCCTTCGTCGGAGAAATTTCACCAGGCTGTCTCAGACCTGCTGTTGTCGTGGATGGATTAGACTCCTTGGGACTTTCTTGAAGGATCATTTTAAAGAGATAGCTTAGGTTGGACATGATGGCTTATGGCTGTAATTCCAACACTTTGGGAGGCCAAGGTAGGTGGATTACTTGAAGCCAAGAGTTCAAGGCTGGCCTGACCAACATAGCAAAACGCTAGCTGTACAAAAAACACAAAAATTAGCAAGGCGTGGTGGCCTATGCCTGTAATCCCAGATACTCAGGAGGTTAAGGCATGAGAATCACTTGAACCTGGGAGGCAGAGTTTGCTCCAGCCTGGGAGATAGAGTGAACCTCTATCTCCAAACAAAACAAACAAACAAACAAAAAATGCCCTTAAGGGTTCTTTTATAAAAATAAAAATAGAAAAAAAAAATAGATAGCTTAATCTCCAGAGATCCCCATGACAACCCCCTACCATCAAATCCTACTCCCCCAACTCTTTCCACCCTACCCCTAGAGGCTGCTGGGTTCTCCCCGAGGGCTGCTGGGTTCTTCCTGCCTCAGGTGCTCACACTACGCCCAGCACCCCTATTTGATGAGCCATCTTCCTGTGCCTACTCCTTCCTTCACCAGGCCTTGTTCTTACAAGTTTACTGTTACTCTTCATGTTATAGGATAAGTGAGACCTTATTCTTGTATTAACTTGCCCAGAGTATACTCTTTGGAACTCAGCAATATCTCTCCCTATGATGTACCAAGGAGGTTGATTATTGACACATGCTGGAAGAAATTAAATACCCTTAGAGGTCAAAGGATTACCTGAGAGACTGCTAATCATTTCCACCCTTTCAGGAAATGTGTTTTGAGTCTACCATGTGTCAGGAGTTGTTCTGGGACCTGGGTATCATAGTCATGTGACATAGCCCCTGCCTTCCAAGGATTTGACGTAGGGGTGGTTTAGAATGAGCATCTCAATGTTTAATCCAGCACCTAGTCCTATCCATTTTATCTGCTCTAATATATCTCAAGTCTGTCCACTCGTTTTCAACCCTCCACATCCCTGAGCCAGCCACCATGTGGACCATGTGGCCTTCTCTGAATCATTGCAGTAGGTGAAGAGGCTGGGAATGGCCTTCTCTACAATATGATGCACACCTAAGAGGGATCCTTTTAAAATGCAAATCTGATTGTTTCAGTCAGCCTCCTTAAACCTACCTATTCAGTGGTTTTCCACTGATCTTAGGTTAAAGACCCAAGTCCTTAACCTGACCTCTAAGGCCCTGCAAGGGGTGGCCCCTCCTCTCCAGCCACTCCCACCACTCCCCCTTACTCGTGTACTCCAGTCCCTGTCCACCTTGTGCTTCCTCCTTCACAGAGCCTCCAGGGAGGCTAGACCCCCCTGCTGGAAAGGCTCCTTCCTCTGTTCCTCTTAGCTCCTCTTCATTCTTCAGGCCTCAGCTTCTTAACAGCCTCAGGGAAGGCTTCCTGACCTTCCTTTCAGGGTCAAATTCCCCTATTATGAGCACTCACACTAAGGTGTACCTTTCCTCAGAGGCACTTGGCCCTATTGGAGTTCTACATTTGTTGATGATTATGTACAGATTGATGTCTGTCTGCCCCATTGAATGTAAGCTCCCTGAGGTCAGGGACTATGACTGCAGATGCTCACTCTTGCCATTCCCGGGACCTAGCACTGGATACTTTATAAATAGTGGTTGGATAGATGCATTCTTGCCAGGATCTGGGCAGGAAGCTAGATATTTCAGGATTTCAGAAGTGATGAATTAAGGCCATGATCCTCCCTTCTGTAGCTGCAGCCCAAGAGTCCCATGTGCTATTACCTAACACTGTTACTTCCTCCTTAATTCCTGGCATCATTCAGCTCCACAGCCCTGCCTTCATCCCAGGCTCCCTCCATCTTGCCTGTGAGACCCTCTCCCCCTTTAACTTTTTAGTTTCCCTTTCTGATTTTGCCTCATTGGCTTCAGAAGCCAGCATGGAATAATGTGGCAAGACGCAGGATCCAAAACTGGAGGCCAGGTGCAGTGGCTCACTGCTAAAATCCCAGAACTTTGGGAGGCCAAGGCAAGAGGATTGTTTAAGCTCAGAAGTTCAAGAGCAGAGTGGGCAACATAGTGAGACCTCGTCTCTACAAAATATTTTTTCAACTTTTATTTTAAGTTCCGGAGTACAAGTGCAGGATGTACAGGTTTGTTACATAGGTGAACATGTGCTATGATGGTTTGCTGTACCTGTCAACCCATCACCTAGGTATTAAGCCCAGTATCCGTTAGCTATTCTTCCTGATGCTCTCCCTCCTGCCACTTCCCCTTCTGACAGACTTCAGTGGGTTATTGTTCCCCCTCACATGCGTGCAGGTGTTTTCATCATTCAGTTCCCACTTATAAGTGAGAACATATGGTGTTTGGTTTTCTGTTCCTGTGTTAGTTTGCTGAAGATAATGGCTTCCACTTCCATTCACGTCCCTGTAGAGGACATGATCACATTCCCTCCTACATAGTATTCCATGGTGTACGCATACTACACTTTTTTTCCTTTTTTTTTTTTTTTTAAAGATGGTGTCTTGCTGTGTCACCCAGGCTGGAGTACAATGGCACAATCTCGGCTCACTGCAACCTCTGCCTCCTGGGTTCAAGCGATTCTTCTGCCTCAGCCTCCCAAGTAGCTGGGACTATGTGCAAGTGCCACCATGCCCTGTTAATTTTTGTATTTTTAGTAGAGACAGGGTTTCACCATGTTGGCCAGGCTGGTCGTGTACTCCTGACCTCGTGATCTGCCCATCTTGGCCTCCCAAAGTTCTGGGATTACAGGTGTGAGCCACTGCGCCTGGCCTTTTTTATTTTATTTTATTTTATTATTATTATTTTTTTTTCTTTTTTTTTTTTTTGAGACGGAGTCTCACTCTGCTGCCCAGGCTAGAGTGCAGTGGCCAGATCTCAGCTCACTGCAAGCTCCGCCTCCCGGGTTCACGCCATTCTCCTGCCTCAGCCTCCCGAGTAGCTGGGACTACAGGCGCCCGCCACCTCGCCCGGCTAGTTTTTTGTATTTTTTTAGTAGAGACGGGGTTTCACTGTGTTAGCCAGGATGGTCTCGATCTCCCGACCTCGTGATCCGCCCGTCTCGGCCTCCCAAAGTGCTGGGATTACAGGCTTGAGCCACCGCGCCCGGCCCTATTTTCTTTTTTTGAGATACAGTCTCACTCTGTCACCCAGGCAGGAGTGCACTGGCACAATCTCAGCTTACTGCAACCTCCGCCTCCTGGGTTCAAGATATTCTCCTGCCTCAGCCTCCTGAGTAGCTAGGATTACAGGCATTTGCCAACACGCCTGGCTAATTTTTTTGTATTTTTAGTAGAGGCGGGGTTTCACTATATCTGTCAGGCTGGTCTCGAACTCCTGATCCACTCGCTTCAGCTTCCCAAAGTGCTGGGATTACAAGTGTGAGCCACCACGCCTGGCTGCATACTACATTTTCTTTATCCAGTCTTTCATTGATGGGCATTTGTGTTGACTCCATGTCTTTGCTATTGTGAATAGTGCTGCAGTGAACCACAAAATATTTAAAAATTAGCCGTGTGGTGGCTTGTGCCTGTAATCTCAGCTACTTGGGAGGCTAAGGTGGCAGGGTCCATTGAGCCTGGGAGTTTGAGGCTGTAGTGCTCTATGACTGAGGCTGTGAATAACCACTGCATAGTGAGAATCTATTTCTTTTCTAATCTTTTTAATCTAGCTAACTAGGAATAGGAAGTAACTTCCAAAGTAAAGACAAGGATACCAGTTTTTACTGTTTCTATTTACCTTTCTGCCAAGAAGTCTGAACTGACACAAAAAGAAAAAGAAGAAATAAGCCATCACTATACATAGACAACTACTATACGTAGATTGCTTACTATACAAAGAAGATTCACAAGAACCTACAAACTATTAGAAGTAACAATTTCCTTGCTGGGGTCAAGGAGAATACACAAACATCAATATCCCTACACCACAGCAATAAACAGATAAAAGATTTCGTTTTAGGCCGGGCACAGTGGCTCACGCCTGTAATCCCAGCTCTTTGGGAGGCTGAGGCAGGCGGATCACGAGGTCAGGAGATCCAGACCATCCTGGCTAATACGTGAAACCTCTTCTCTACTAAAAATACAAAAAATTAGCCAGCGAGGTAACAGGCGCCTGTAGTCTCAGCTACTCGGGAGGCTGAGGCAGGAAAACGGCATGAACTCGGAAAGCGGAGCTTGCAGTGAGCCGAGATCGTGCTACTGCACTCCAGCCTGGGCAACAGAGCGAGACTCCGTCTCAAAAAAAAAAAAGAAAGAAAAGAAAAAAGAAAATACCATTTGTAATAACAAAAATCATAAGATACTTAGGAATAAATAACAAAGTCTGTATATGATATTTATGGAGAAAATTATAAAGTTTTATTAGAGAACATAAAGAAGTTATAGGCCGGGCGCGGTGGCTCAAGCCTGTAATCCCAGCACTCTGGGAGGCCGAGGCGGGCGGATCACGAGGTCAGGAGATCGAGACCATCCTGGCTAACACGGTGAAACCCCGTCTGTACTAAAAAAATACAAAAAACTAGCCAGGCGAGGTGGCAGGCGCCTGTAGTCCCAGCTATTCGGGAGGCTGAGGCAGGAGAATGACGTAAACCCGGGAGGCGGAGCTTGCAGTGAGCTGAGATCCGGCCACTGCACTCCAGCCCGGGCGACAGAGCGAGACTCCGTCTCAAAAAAAAAAAAAAAAAAAAAAAGAAGTTATAAAAGAATAGGAAGAGAGCCCCTACTCATAAAGACGGAAGTTTGATATAAAACTGATAATTTTTCTCAAATCTAAAAACTCAGTACAATTCTAAGCAAAACCCCAACCAGATATTTTATGGAACTTGACAGACTGTTCTTAAAATTCTCTTTTTTTTTTTTTTTTTTTTTTTTTTTTTTTTGAGACAGAGTCTCACTCTGTCACCCAGGCTGGAGTGCAATGGCACGATCTCGGCTCACTGCAACCTCCGCCTCCTGGGTTCAAGTGATTCTCCTGGCTCAGCCTCCTGAGTAGCTGGGATTACAGGCGTGCACCACCACGCCCGGCTAATTTTTTTGTATTTTTAGTAGAGACGGGGTTTCACCATGTTGGTCAGGCTGGTCTCGAACTCCTGACCTTGTGATCCACCCGCCTCAGCCTCCTAAAGTGCTGGGATTACAGGCATGAGCCACTGCACCCAGCCTTAAAATTCTTATGGAAGGGTAAATGGCCAAGAAAAAACAAAACTTGAAGCAGAAGAATATGAGATCCCTTGCCTAACCATACATCACAAGTTTACTTGTTGAAACCTAGAGTGATTAAAAGAGTCTAGTCCTGGTATATGCACACATAAATAGACCACAGTACAGAATAAAACTTTTTTGAATCAGACCCTAATAGGGTTTGGATCTGTGTCCCCCCGCACACAAACAAAAATCTGATGTCGAATTGTAATCCACTTTGTTGGAGGTAGGGTCTGGTGGGAGGTGACTGGATCATGGAGATGGATTTCCCACTGGGTGCTGTTCTCATGATAGTAAGTTATCACGAGACCTGGTTGTTTAAAAGTATGTGGAGGCCAGGTGCAGTGGCTCATGCCTATAATTGCAGCACTTTGGGGGCCTGAGGCAGGAGGATCACTTGAGCTCAGGAGGTCAAGAACAGCCTGGACAACATGATGAGACACCATCTCTACAAAAATACAAAAAAGAAAAAAAAAAGCTGGGCATGGTGATGTATTCCTGTGGTCCCAGCTACTCAGGAGGCTGAGGTGGGAGGATCGCTTGAGCCTAGCAGGTGGAGGTTACAGTGAACTGAGACTGTGCCACTGCACTCCAGCCTGGGTAATGGAGCAAGACTCTGTCTTAAAAAATAAATAAATAAATAAGTGTGTGGCACCTCTTTCCTCTCTTCCTCCTGCTCCAGCCACGCAAGACATGCCTGCTTCCCTTTCACCTTCTACCATGATTATAAGTTTCCTGAGGCCTCCCCAGCCATGCTTCCTATACAGCCTGTAGAAGTATGAGCCAATTAAACTTTATACATTATCTAATCTCAGGTATTTCTCTATAACAGTGCAAGAATGGACTAATTCAGACCCTCAAAGATATGAGACTTGGTGTATAATGAAAGTGACATAAATCAGTGGGAAAGCTCAATGGTTTTGAGTTAACTGGCTATCCAAACACACACACACAAAATAAATTCTACATTACATCCTACCCAGAAGTAAATTTCAGATAGCTAGAGTGAAAAGGAAAACTGAAAACTGTTCAAAGAAAATATAAGATCATATATTGGTGATATCAGAATAAAGAAGGATTTTTTATACAAAATTGTAAAAGTATAAGCAGTTAACAAAATGAAGAACACTATTTGATTATATCAATAGATGGAGGAAAGGCATTTGACGAAATTTAACATCCTTTCATGATACAAATTCTTAGCAAATTAGGTATAGAAAAAATGTATCTCAACACAGTAAAGCCCATATATGACAAACCCACAGGTAACATCATACATAATCATGAAAAGTTAAAAACTTTTCCTCTAAGATCAGGAACAAGACAAGCATGACCATTCTCACCATTTCTATTCAATATAGTACTAGAAGTTCTAGCCAGAACAGATAGGCAAGAGAAAGAAATAACAAGGCATCCAAATTTTTCAGTGTTGACCAGGTTGGCCTCGAACACATAGCCTCACCTGGCTGGAGTGCAGTGGCACAATCTCAGGACAGCCAGCCTGAGCCACTGCGGCTCCCTAGGCATCCAAATTGGAAAGAAAGAAGTTAAATTGTCACTTTGTAGATGACATGATCTTATGTAGAGAAATCCCTAAAGATATCACCAAAAAATTATTAGAACTAATAAATTCAGTAAAGTTGCAGCATACAAAATCAATATTCAAAAGTCAGTAGCATTACTGTACACTAATAATGCAACAACCAAAAGAGAAATCAAGAAAACAATCTCATTTATAATAGCATCAAAAAATATACTTAGGAATAGATTTAATTAAAGAGGTGAGAAATCTGTACACTGAAAACCATAAAGCATTGAAGAAAGAAAGACACAAATAAATGGAAAGATATTCCATGTTAATGGATTGGAAAGATTAATATTGTTAAAATGGCCACACTACCCCAACCCCTATCAAAATTCCAATGACATTTTCACAGAAATGGAAAAAAATTCCTAAGATTCATATGGAACCACAAAAGACAAGGACCACATGGCCAAAGTAATCTTGAGCAAAAGGAACAAAGCTAGAGGCATCACACTACCTAATTTCAGAAGCTGCCACAAAGCTATACTAATCAAAACAGCATGGTTCTGGAACAAAAACACACATGTGAGACCAGAATAGAGACCAGAAATAAATCCACACATTTTATGGCCAACTGATCCTTTAAAAATATGCCAAGAACACACAGTGGGGAAAGGACAGTCCCCTCAATAAACAGTCCTGGGAAAACTGGATATCCACATGTAGAAGAATAAAATTGGACCGTATCTCATCTCATATACAAAAATCAACTCAGGCCAGGCACAATGGCTCACATCTGTAATCCTAGCACTTTGGGAGGCTAAGGCCAGTGGGTTACTTGAGGCCAGGAGTTCAAGACCAGCCTGGCCAACATGGTGAAACCTACCAAAAACACAAAAATTAGCCGGGGGTGGTGGTGCACACCTATAGTCCCAGCTACTCGGGAGGCTAAGGCATGAGAATTACTTGAACCTGGGAGGCAGAGGTTGCAGTGAGCCAAGACCACGCCACTGCACTCTAGCCTAAAGGACAGAAAGAGACTGTCTCAAAAAAAAAAAAATTCAACTCAAAATGAGTTAAAGACTTAAACATAAGATCTCAAATGGCCGGGCATGGTGGCTCACACCTCTAATCCTAGCACTTTGGGAGGCCAAGATGGGTGGATCATGAGGTCAAGAGATTGAGACCATCCTGGCCAACATGGTGAAACCCCATATCTACTAAAAATACAAAAATTAGCTGGATGTGGTGGTGCACACCTGTAGTCCCAGCCACTCGGGAGGCTGAGGCAGGAGAATTGCTTTTCTCCTATATTTTCTTCTAGTATTTTTACAATTTCAGATCCTTTTTGTTGTTGTTTTTGAGATGGAGTCTCTCTCTGTCGCCAGGGTGGAGTGCAGTGGTGCAATCTCGGCCTCTGATCTTGGTCTGGGCAGTGATTTTTTTGGACAAATGAGATTGCATCAAATGAAAGCTTCTGAACAGCAAAGGAAACAATCAACAGACAACCTATGGAAAGGGACAAAATAGTTGCAAACCATACATCTGATAAGGGGTGAATATTTTAAATATACAAAAAACTTAATAGCAAGAGTTGTTGAAAACCAAAAATCTGATTTTTTTTTCTTTAAGATGGGGTCTCACCCTGTTGCCCAGGCTGGAATACAGTGCCACAATAAAAACTCACTGCAGCCTTCAACCCCCAGGCTCAAACAATCCTCCCACCTCAGCCTCCCAAGTAGCTGAGACCACAGGCACACTCCACCATGCCCTGCTAATTTTTAGAATTTTTTTGTAGAGACAAGGTCTCCCTATGTTGCCCAGATTTATCTTGAACTCCTAGGCTCGAGTGATCCTCCTGCCTTGGCCTCCCAAAGTGCAGGGATTACAGACATGAGCCACTGCATCCAGCCAAAAATCTGATTTTAAAATGGGCAAAGGGTCTGAAAAAACATTCCTCAAAAGAACACACACAAATGGCCAACAGGTATATGAAAAACAAATGCTCAGTATTACTAATTATCGAGGAAATGCAAATTTAAACCACAGCGAGATATCACCTCGTACCTGCTAAGATGGCTCTGATAAAAAATAAAAATAAACCAAGAGATTACAAGTGGTGGCGAGGATGTGGAGAAAAAGGAACCCTCACACACTGTTGGTAGGAATGTAAATTTGTACACCTATTTTGGAAAACAGAATGGAGCTTCCTCAGAAAATTAAAAATAAAACCACCATGTGATCCAGTAGTTCCATTATCAGGTATATATAGAAAGAAATGAACTCAGTATGTTGAAGCGATATCTGTATTCCCATGTTCACTGAAGCATTATTCACAATAGCCAAGACATGATCAACCTAAGTGTCCATCAATGAATAAATAAAGAGATTATGGTACATATACACAATGGAATACTATTCAGTCATTAAAAAGAAGGAAATTCTGTCATCTGTGACAACATGGATAAACCTGGAGGACATTATGCTAAATGAAATAAACCAGGCACAGAAAGACAAATACCATGATTTCATTTATATGTGGAACCTAAAAAGTCAAACTCAGCCAGGCGTGGTGGCATGTGCCTGTAGTCCCAGCTACTCGGGAGGCTGAGGCAGGAGGATCTCCTGAATCCAGGAGTTTGAGGCTGCAGTAAGCTGTGATCACACCACTGCACTCCAACCCAGACAACAGAGTGAGACCCTGTCTCAAAATAAATAAAAAATAATAGTAAATAAAATAAAATTTATTGCAGAAGTAGAGAATAGAATCGTGGTTGCATATGGGCTGGAGGGCGAGGGGTGGGTGGGCAGGGACTGGAGGACTTTAGTTAAAGGATACAAAATTTCAGTTAGGTAGAATAAATTCAGGAGATCTGTTGTATAACACGATGACTACAGTTAATAACAATGTATTATGTACATGAAAGTTGCTGGCCAGCTGCAGTGGTTCATGTCTGTAATCTCAGCACTTTGGGAGGCTGAGGCTGATGGATCGCTTGAGACCAGTTCGAGACCAGCATGGGCAACATGGTGAAACCCCATCTTTAAAAAATATATACAAAAATTAGTTGCGCGCAGTGGTTCACGCCTGTAATCCTAGCATTTCGGAATGCCGATTGCTTGATTGCTTGACCCCAAGAATTCGAGACTAACCTAGGCAACATAGAGAGACGCTGTCTCTACAAAAATTAGAAAAAATTAGCGGGATGTAGTGGCACACGCCAGTAGTCCCAGCTACTTGGGAGGCTGAGAAGAGAGAATCACTTGAGCTTGGGAGGTCCAGGCTGCAGTGAGCTGTAATCTTGCCACTGCACTCTAGCCTGGGCGACAGAGCAAGATCCTATCTCAAAAAAAATAAAAATAATTGCTAAGAGAGTGCATTTCAAATATCACGTTTAAAATGATAGTATGTGAGATAACAGGTACGGTAATTAATCTAGCCATTACACACACACACACACATATATATACACACATCATGTTGTTACACCATAGATACAATTTTTATTTGTCAACTATGAATAAATGCACAAGCAATAAAGGAAAATATTGACACATATGACCACATTAAAACATTTTTAAGCTTTTATAAGAAATAATGTAAAGTAAAAGACAAGCCACAGACTTGGAGAATATTCACAACCTACATAAACAACAAAGGATTAGATCCAGGATTTATAAAGAAATTGCAGATCCATATGAAAAGGACAACACAAGAGAATATGAGTAAAGCTGTGAATAGACAAGTCACAAAAAAGAAACCTAAATGGTCAATAAGCATAAGAAAAGATGCTCAATTTAACCAGTAATGTAGAAATGCAAATCACAGCATGAGATACCATTTTACACACACAAAATCACCAAAATTAAAATTAACACTGTTGACAAAAATGTGGGACAATAGGAATGCATATATTTTGTGTTGAAGTGTAAACAGATACAACAAATTTGAAGAAAATTTTGGCACCAGTTAATGCTGAAAATGAATATTCCCTATGACCCAGCAACCTTGCTTCTAGATCTATTCCTTAGGAAAACATTTCTACACATGCACAAAAAGGCAAGGATAAAAATGGTCATTGCAGTATCAGCTAATTGTCAAGAAAAAGTGGAAATAAGCTAACTTGTTAAGTAAAATGGATATAAAGTATGGTTTGTTCTTATAATGGGATACTATGTGGCAGTTAAATGAATTATAGACATATGTAGCAATGTAATGAGTAAGAAACTTGCAAAAATGGATGTTGTATGATATTATTTGTGAGTTTTAAAATACACAAAACAGTGGTATATGTTTAGGAAAGCAAACATATCCTTTAAAAGTATACAGTACGCATGGGAATAATTCCCAACAACTTTAGAATGATAATTGCTACAAGGAAGGAGAGAAATGGGATGGGCGTTAGCCGAATTTGTAACCCATTTTTTTTATTTTTAATTTTAAAGAAAAAGTGATACAAAGCAGGTGATGCAAAGGTGAGGATTTGCTTAACTGGGTTGCTGTGATCATGAAATGAGCTAATAAATGGGACAGTGCTAAATGAAAGTTTATTGTCAGTCTTTTTAGAAGGGTACAATGATGGTGGCTGTGTAGGTGGAGAGATGTGATTATTTCCTGACCTATTCTCTCCTCTGCCCCCTGTTGAGTCTCACTCCTCCTATTGGACAGTATAAATTGGTACAAATCTTTTTTTTTTTTTTTTTTGAGACAGAGTCTCACTCTGTCACCCAGGCTGGAGGGCAGTGGTGTGATCTCAGCTCACTGCAACCTCTGCCTCCCAGATTAAAGCAATTCTCCTGTCTCAGCCTCCCGAATAGCTAGAATCACAGGCAGCCGCCACCACGCCAGGCTAATTTTTGTATTTTTAGTAGAGACAGGGTTTCACTAAATGTTGGTCAGGCTGGTCTCAAACTGCTGACCTTGTGATCTGCCCGCTTCAGCCTCCCAAGGTGCTGGGAACCGGCATGGGCAACCGCGCCTGGCTGGTATAAATCTTAACAGCTACATGCCTCAATTTCCTCATCTACAAAATGTGTATATTCAAAGTGCTATCTAATAGCATTGTCGTCAGAGTAAATAAGTTGTGTAAAGTGTGTTAGAACACTACCTGGCTTAGAGCAACTGCTCTAGGCTATTGTTTTTGTTGTTGTTGATGCTGTTATTACGGTTGTTGTTAGGCATCACCTCCAGCTGCATATAAACTCTTCTTCAATCTCAACTTCTAAAAATCTCATAAGAACCTTGCTTGGCAATGAAAGTGCCCCAAAACTGAGAAGACCCAGACTCTTCCTTCAACGATCTAGATCAATTTGCAACTCAAATTCCTGTAAGGGCCAGACAGGTAATGTGCCAAGTGCCATGGGAAGGATACAACAGGCTGGAGGGCACCCTCCCCTCCTGGAGGGTCAGAACCTCCTGGTCCAGTGTTGCCACATAGGAATTCAGAGCTGGCACTGCCGTGAGAAATTGGAAATCTCAAATTTTCTTTTCATTTTTCCTTTTTTTTTTTTGGTTTGGCAGGATCTCACGTTGTCATCCCGGCTGGAGTACAGTGCCATAGTGCCATGATCCCGACTCACTGCAGCTTTGACCTCCCAGGTCCAAGCGATCCTCCCATCTGAGCCTCCCAAACAACTGGGACTACAGGTGTGTGCTGCCACACCTGGCTGATTTTGTATCATATACATATATATATAAACATACACACACACACACACGTATGTATACATATATACATATGGGTTCAAGCATTCTCCTGCTAATTTTTTGTATTTTTAGTAGAGATGGAGTTTCACCATGTTGGCCAGGCTGGTCTCAAACTCCTGACCTCAAGTGATCTACCTGCCTTGGCCTCCCAAAGTGCTGGGATTACAGGCATGAGCCATCGCACCCGGCTATTTTTTTTTTTCTTCTACTTTTTGTAGAGAGCTGATCTCACTGTGTTGTCCAGGCTGGTCTCAAATTTCTGAGCTCGAGCAATCCTCCCACCTCGGCCTCCCAAAGTGCTGGGATCCCAGCCATGAGACACAACATCTGGACAAAATATAAATGATAATTAATACACATCAATATTTTAAATCAAACACATTTAGATAAAGCTGACTTTTTGCTTGCCTTTTTTTTTTTTTTTTTTGAAATTTTGGGCTGGGCACAGTGGTTCACACCTGAAATCCCAGTGTTATGGAGGTCAAGGTGGGCAGATCACTTGAGCCCATTGTTTTGAGACCCCCCTGGGCAACATGGTGAAATGCCATCTCTACAAAAAATAGAAAACTTAGCCAGGCGAGGTGGCGCACACCTGTGGCCTCACCTACTCTGGAGGCTGAGATAGGATTGCCTGAGCCTGGGAGGTCGAGGCTGTAGTGAGCCATGATTGAGCCACCACACTCGAGCCTGGTGACAGAGTGAGACCCTGTCTCAAAAATATATATATATATTAATTTTTATTATGTATTGCTATGGCATAAATGTTTGTGCCCCCCTAAAATCCATAAATTGAAACCTAATCCCCAATGTGGTGATATTAAGAGATGGGGCCTTTAGAAGGTGATTAGGTCATGAGAGGCCTGTCCTCACGAGTGGGATTAATGCCATTATGAAAGAATCCCAGACTGGGCGCCGTGGCTCATGCCTGTAATCCTAGCACTTTGAGAGGCTCAGGCAGGCTAATCATTTGAGGTCAGGAGTTCAAGATCAGCCTGGGCAACATGGAGAAACCCTCTCTCTACTAAAAACACAAAAATTAGCCAGGCATAGTGGCAGGCATCTGTAATCTCAGCTATTCAGGAGGCTGAGGCAGGAGAATCACTTGAACCCCGGATGCGGAGCTTGCAGTAAGCCAAGATCGAGCCACTGCACTCTACCCTAGGTGACACAGCGAGACCCTGTCTTAGAAAAAAGAGGCCCAAAGGAGTTGTTTGGCCCTTCCACCCATGAAGATGCAGCAAGAAGGTGCCATCTATGAAGCAAAGTGTGCCCTCACTGGTTACCAAATCTGCTGGCACCTTGATCTTGGACCTTCCAGTCTCCAGAACTGTAAGCAGTTTTTATTGTTTATAAATTGCTCAGTCTAAGGTATTTCGTTATAGCAGCCTGAATGGACTAAGACAGATAGTTTTATAAAAATTACACTACAGTTGGTGTTTTGTATCTGCAGTTCCACACCTGTGGATTCAACCAACCGAAGAATAAAAATATTTTTTAAATATATATGGCCAGATGCGGTGGTTCACGCCTGTAATCTCAGCATTTTGGGAGGCCACAGCAGGTGGATCACTTGAGGTCAGGAGTTTGAGACCAGTCTGGCCAACAATGGTAAAACCCCATCTCTACTAAAAATACAAAAATATTAGCCACGCGTGGTGGTGGGTGCCTGTAATCCCAGCTACTCAGGAGGCTGAGGCAGGAGAATCTCTTGAACCCGGAAGGCAGAGTTTGCAGTGAGCTGAGATCATGCCATTGCACTCCACCCTGGGTGACAGAGCAAGACTCTGTCAAAAAAAAAAAAAAGAAGGAAGGAAGGAAGGAAGGAAGGAGGGAAGGAGGGAAGGAAAGAAAGAAATGTATATGTAATAAAAATAATACAAATAAAAAATACAGTATAACTATTTATACAGCATTTACATTGCAATAGGTACTATAGATAACCTAGAGATTATTTAAAGTATATGGAAGAATGTGCATAGGTTTTATGCAAATACTATGCCATTTTATACAAGGGATTTGAGCATCAGTGAGGGTTTTGGAATCAATCCCTGGTGAATACTGAGGATGACTGTATTCATAATCTCATATTCAATGTCCATCTATTACAACACAGAGAATCAATATCATACTTCACATGAGTTATATCTAGACCTACATGTATTCAATTTTTATTTTCAATAGGCTTTTGGGGAACGGTGGTGTTCGGTTACATGAATAAGTTATTTAGTGGTGATTTCTGAGATTTTGGTGTCCCCATCACTGGAGGAGTGTACACTGTAAATGTGTAGTTTTTTTTTTTTTAATCCCTCACCAACCCTCCCACTGTATGCATACAAATTTAAGAGTAATAAGGATTGTTTAATACAGCAACATGTTCCTCAGCTATCCTTTGCAACTGTTGTAAATGCAGCACAACATCCATCCATACCTCTAAAACAAAGAGCAACAAGAAAAACTGTACTCAACACTATTGGGAAATGATACTTTATCACACTATTTGAGAGGCAATATTTAACAAGCTGGTTAAGGTGTGTTTTCTTTCACTTACGTGTTTCCATTGCTTAAATCCTCCCTATACTCCAAAGCAGTATGTGCTTCAGAATCCAGGCAGAGGCACAACCTCAGACTTTCACAGAATTAGGCTATAGTCATCTTTTGTTTCCAGGATACAGGGCAAGAGATTGCAGAAGTCACCGTTCCCCAGGGCTTGAACGGCGTTAATTACAAGAGGAGATGTGTAAGATTTCAGGTTGTGCCGTGCCAGCACTGAGAGCAGATCAGTGACAGAGGTGCCCAGGTGTCATGTGTAATAAATGTGTGTGATAGGTTGTTTGTGATAGGTGAATCCCCCTAAAGTATGTGGGCCAGGGCAGGGCCCCTGTGGTTCAGATCTGAGGATGATACTGCTTCTGGGGAAGATCATGACTTCTGTTTCAAATATGCTAAATTAAGCTGGGCACCGTGGCTCACACCTGTAATCCCAGCACTTCGGGAAGCTGAGGCGGGTGGATCACCTGAGGTCAGGAGTTTGAGACCAACCTGGCCAACATGGTGAAACCCTGTCTCTACTTGAAATACAAAAAATTAGCCGGGTGTGGTGGCACGCATCTGTAATCCCAGCTACTCCGGAGGCTGAGGCAGGAGAATCACTTGAACCCAGGAGGCAGAGGTTGCAGTGAGCCAAGGTCTTGCCACTGCACTCCAGCCTGGCCAACAAGAGTGAAACTCTGTCTCCAAAAAAAAAAAAAAAGCTAGTAGTACCTTTGGGATATCCAAGTAGGGATGCCAGGCAGGAAGGTGGTCAAATCTGGAGATTTGAGGCAAGAGATAAATTTGAGAGTAACCAGCTAATAGGAACTGAAGCCATAGGACAGGTGTGATCCCCTGGAAGGAAAGGGTAGCATGAGAAGAGGAAGGTCCAGGACCAACCTCTCTTGATGACCTCCAATGTGACCAGGTGATTTCAGTCAAAGGCAGAGTGGGCCAGCTGAGGGGTGGAAGAGCAACCAGAGGAGGGATAGGAGGAAGCCAGAAGATGCCAAGTCCTGGAGGCCAAAAAACGACAGTGTTCCAAGAAAGAACGGGCCAGCAACGTCAGCTACTAGTGGCAGTTCAAGTAAGAAGAAAACGAAACAATGGACTTAATGACATAAAGTTCATTGCAAAAAAACATTTGAGTAGCAGCAAGGTAGAGATAAACACCAGCCTGAAAGGGTCGAGCAGTAAGTGGAAGTGACAGAATTTTGCCCAGTTTTTTATTATGAAAAATTTCAAATGTACAGAAAACTTGAAAATATAATACAATATTGTTTGTATGTCCATCATTTTACTTAGATTTAACAATTGTTATTTATAGATATATACAAATATTTATATATTATATATATACAAACATATATATATGGTTCTTTTTTTTTTTTTTCCAAGAGAGGGTCTCACTTCATCACACAAGGTGGAGTGCAGTGACCTGATCATAGCTCATCTCAGCTTCAAACTCTTGGGCTCAAGCCATCCTCCCACCTCAGCCTCTCAGGTAGCTGGGGCCACAGTGCATGGCACCATGCCGGGCTAATTTTTAAATTTTTTGTAGAGACAGGGTCTCGCCTTGTTGCCTAGCTGGTCTCAAACTGGACTGAGGGGGTCCTGTTGCTTTGGCCTCCCAAAGTTCTGGGATTACAGACATGAGCCACAGTGCCAGGCCTATATACGTTTTTGTGGGTTTGTTTTTTGTTTTTTGTTTTGAGATGGAGTTTCACTCTTGTTGCCCAGGCTGGAGTGCAATGGCATGATCTCGGCTCACCGCAACCTCCGCCTCCTGGGTTCAAGCGATTCTCCTGCCTCAGCTTCCCGAGTAGCTATGATTACAGGCATGTGCCACCATGCCCAGCTAATTTTGTATTTTTAGTTTAGATGGGGTTTCCGGTGTTGGTCAGGCTGGTCTTGAACTCCCAACCTCAGGTGATCCGCCTGCCTCAGCCTCCCAAAGTGCTGGGATTGATTACAGGCGTGACCCACTGTGCCCGGCTCCCCCCCGGCCGCTTTTTTTTTTAACATAGAAATTGTTAAGCGACTACTAAAACATTCTTGGACCATGTGAAAATATAGGAAAGCATGTGCTTCACACCCAAGTACCTCAGCATGCATCTCCCAAAAATAAGGAGATTCCATAACCACAATACATAATCACAGCTAAGAAAATAATGATCACAGCCAGGCATGGTGGCTCACACCTGTAATCCCAGCACTTTGGGAGGCCGAGGCAGGAGGATCACAAGGTCAAGAGATAGAGACCATCCTGGCCAACATGGTGAAACCCCATCTCTAATAAAAATACAAAAATTAGCCGGGCGTGGTGATGCATACCTATAATCCCAGCTACTTGGGAGGCTGAGGCAGGAGAATTGCTTGAACCCAGGAGGCAGAGGTTGCAGTGAGCTGAGATCGCGCCACTGCACTCCAGCCTGGTAACAGAACAAGACTCAGTCTCAAAAAAAAAAAAAAAATTAGAAAATAACGATCACCCCTTCACTTCGTCTGATAGCAGAATATGCTCAAATATTCCCCAGTTAGCCTCAAAATGTCTTCTATATGTCTTCTTCAAAATGTCTTCTATATGTCTTCTTCAAAATGTCTTTCTTTTTCATTTCTTTCCTTCCTTTCTTCTCTTTTTCCTTCCTTCTTTCCTTCCTTCCTTCCTTCCTTCCTTCCTTCCTCCCTCTCTCTCTCAATCTTTCTTTCTTTCTTTCCTTCCTTTCTTTCCTTCTTTCTTTTTTGACTGGGTCTCACTGTCACCCAGGCCAGAGTGCAGCAGTGCAATCAAAGTTCACTACAACCTCCGCCTCCCAGGCTCAAGTGATCCTCCCACCTCAGCCTCCTAAGTAGCTGGAACTTCTATTTAGATGTGACCCACCACACCTGACTAATTTTTGTATTTTTATTTTGTAGAGACAGGGTTTTTCTCTGTTGCCCAGGTGGGTCTTGAAATCCTGAGCTTAAGTAATCCACCCTTCTTGAACTCCTGAGCTCAAGCAAAGTGCTGGAATTACAGGCGTGAGCCACTGCATCCAGCCTATACATATATTTCAAATCAGGATCAAATCAAGGTACACACGCTGCATGCATTATGTTCCTCTTGGAGGGGTGTGGATCTGGTGGTGACAGATGGTTGAGGGAGCTCACCTCTGATGACTTTGGTGTTCTCTGTGACATAAGAGGGCAGTCATCAAGTGAGCGTGAGGTGAGAGACAGAAGAGCCTCAGAGGTTCAAGGACCAGGGAGGTTTAACATAGCCATTGACCAGGGTGATGTGGTTGGGCCACTAAACAATTCTGGGAGCCTCCTTAGAGTTCATGATCATGAGTGAGGAGTGGGAACCATTTCCTGGTTGTGTGATTTCCACCACCAACAGTTCTTGGCTATCAGAGTAAAATCCTGAAGAAAACAGATCACTGGGCTCATCCAGGGTTAGGGTTTTGCCACTTGGATAAAAAGGATGAAAATACAGAGGGGAAGGGGAGTTGGCGATATTGTCCAGAGAGGTGTTGAAATGAAGGGTCGTGGAGTTGAACTGAATAGGGAGGGGCTCATAAGCTGGAAGAAGGAGGGCATCATTGATCCGAAGGTCCTAGGAGACTGAAAATTGGTTGCGAGGAGGGCAGACAGACTGATGGACAGAAGGTTAGGAGGTGGGGGTTAAGAGCAGGCTGCTTGGCTGATTCTCAAGGAGGGGCTCCTTCAGGTGATAAGGTCCAGGGTGTGACAATGAGAATGTGTGGCCGAGTTGGAGAGGAGAAGGTTCTTGGGATCAAGTGCCCAGGTTATTGAGAGGTCAGGTAGGGAATGGATCCTCCAGGTGGACAACGAAGTCACCCTGAGGAAGCACTCAATGCAAAGACTTAAACGTCAGCTAGGCCAGCGTTCCCCTGAGTGAGGTGGAGGGGTCTGGCAGACAGTAGCAGTGAGAAAGGAAGAGGAAAGTTTAGCCTAATTGCTGAGCCTGGAAGGCAGAGGGTTATTTTAAGCTAGAGTTGGGGGCTAGGGGAGGAGTAGTCTGGAGGCAGCAATCTGAAGCCAGGAGAGCACCCTCAGCTGTAAGAAAATCAACAACTCTTATTTCAGAAGCCTGCAGAGGAGGTAGTGCCCTCAAGGGAGAGTTAAATTTCACTTAACGCCAGGAAGTGGAGGGAATGCTCCAAGGAGAAGCTAAGGGTAAGAGGAGGGGGCTGCAGTTTATTAGAGGGCACAGGCAGGTTAGGGAGGGGGCAAGTGGAGGGCTGAGTCAGATCCAGAAAGTACAGAGTGTCGTGGAGACACAGTGCAATAGAGTAGGTGGGCTTGGGAGTTTATGTTTTCACTATGAAATGATAAAAACAAGGACAGGAGGCAGGCTGGATTTCACCCATTTAGTTTCTAGGAAGCTATAAAAAGTGGCGTTTAAGAATGTAGCCTGGCCGGGTGTGGTGGCTCATGCCTGTATCCCAGCACTTTGGAAGGCCGAGGCAGGCGGATTGCTTGAGACCAGCCTGGCCCATATGGTTAAGCCCCGTTTCTACTAAAAATAGAAAAACAGCCAGGAGTGGTGGCAGGTGCCTGTAATCCCAGCTACTCAAGAGGCTGAGGCAGGAGAGCCTCTTGGGAGGCAGAGGTTGCAGTGAACTGAGATCACTCCACGGCACCACTTCAGCCTGGGGGACAGAGCAAGACTCGTCTCATTAAAAAAAAAAAAAAAAAAAATGTAGCTTCAAGCGGGGTGCAATAGCTCACACCTGATCCCAGCACTTTGGGAGGCCAGGAGTACAAGACCAGCCTGGCCAACATGGCGAAACCCCATCTCTACTAAAAAAGATACAAGTATTAGCCAGGTGTGGTGGTGCACACCTGTAATCCCAGCTACTTGGGAAGCTTAGGTGGGAGAATGGCTTGAGCTCAGAAGGTGGAGGTTGCAGTGAGCCAAGATGGCACCACCACACTCCAGCCTGAGCAACAGAGCCAGACCCTGTCTCAAAAAAAAAAAAAGAAAAGAAAAGAAAAAAAGAAAGAAAAGGAAGGAAGGAAGAAGAGAAAGAGAGAGAAAGAAAGAAAAGATAAAGAAATAAAGAACAATAGAAAGGCAGGCAAGAAAGTGGCTACTAAAGCAGAACTGGCTGCATTCCAACTCCAGCTTTGTCATGCACTAGCTGTCCTGTCTATAACCTTGGCAAGGTCTCTGGGCATCAGTTTCCTCTTGTGTAAAACGTGGATAACACTAGTACCCACCTCACAGGGTTGCTGTGACAATTCAAAGATGCAATGTGTTCAATGTTGATACGGTTTGGATCTGTGTCCCCACCAAATCTCATGTTGAATTGTAGTCCCAGTGTTGGAGGTGGGGCCTGGTGAGAGGTGGCTGGATTATGGGAGTGGATTCTCACGAATGGTTTAGCACCATCCCCCTGGTACTGTTCCCATGAGAGTGAGTTCTGGTGAGCTCTGGTTGTTTAAAAGTGTGCCACACCTCCTCCCTCTCTCTCTTGTTCCTGCCATGTGAGAAGCTTCGCTCCCCCTTTGCCTTCTGCCATAATTGTAAGTTTCTGGAGACCTCCCCAGAAGCCGAGCAGATGCCAGCATCATGCTTCCTGTACAGCCCGCAGAACCATGAGCCAATTAAACCTCTTTTTTTTTGAGACAGGGTCTTGCTCTGTCGCCCAGGCAGTGGTGCAGTCACAGCTCACTGCAGCCTCAACCTTCTGGTCTGAAGCAATTCTCCCACCTCAGCTCCCCAAGTAGCTAGAACCACAAGCACATGCCACTATACCCAGCTAAGTTTTGTATTTTTTATAGAGACGGGTTTTTGCCATGTTGCCCAGGCTGGTCTCAAACTCTTGAGCTCAAGTGATTGATCCTCCTGCCTCGGCCTCCCAAAGTGCTGCTAGGATCACAAGCATGAGCCACTGTGCCCAACAAACATCTTTTTTTTTTTCTCTCTCTGAGACGGAGTCTTGCTCTGTCACCCAGGCTGGAGTGCAATGGCATGATCTTGGCTCACTGCAACCTCTGCCTCCCTGGTTCAAGTGATTCTCCTGCTTCAGCCTCCCAAGTAACTGGGATTACAGGCCTGCGCCACCATGCCTGGCTAATTTTTGTATTCTTAGTAGAGACAGGGTTTCGCCATATTTGGCCAGGCTGGTCTCAAACTCCTGACCTCAAGTGATCCACTCACCTCAGCCTCCCAAAGTGCTGGGATTACAGGCATGAGCCACCGTGCCCGGCAACCTCTTTTCTTTATAAATTACCCAGTCTCAGGTATTTCTTTATAGCAGTGTGAGAATGGACTAATGCAAATGTTTACAACAGTGCTTGGGCTGTTGCCTCAGACATACTTGGTGGAGCCTTGCAGGCCCAGCAGAGCAGCCTCTTTGATTACCTGAACCCTGCCCCTGACTAGGTAGCAAACATGAAGTGGATGACAATGATGACTTGATGAGCAGTTGTGAATGCAAAAATTATATGGAGACACCAAGGACTGCAACAGATAAGAAGATCTCAGTGGCAAATGGGTTATTTAGGGCTGCAGCCAACTGACTCCCACAGGGAGTGGGATCTGGACAAGAAGGGGTGGTTTCCCAAGGCCACTAAAGGTTTCATTGCTACATACCCAGCCAAGTGTGGCTTTTCTAATGGTGGGCATCTAGCTCTCCTGCAAATGTACAAGATGTCAATGCTAGGAATGCAGAACTTCTGCAAAGAAAACCCCCAAACCCACTGATCCTAAAAAAAGGGGAGATAAAAGAAAAATGGAATAAGGATAATTTCATGTTGAAGAAGACAGAAATACAAATGTATATGTATCTGGTTTGCCTCGAGGAGAAATCCTCAGAAGACTTTAAGGTCAAGCTTTACAAAGATGATCAAAGAAATCTTAAAGGAGATGGGCTTTGCTGTTACTTGAAGAGGGAATCCGTGGGTCTTCCATTAAAGTTTTTGGATGAAAATGAAATTAGAGGCTGTAGGCCGGGTGCAGTAGCTCACGCCTGTAATCCCAGCACTTTGGGAAGCTGAGGCGGGTGGATCACCTGAGGCCAGGAGTTCGAGACCAGCCTGGCCAACATGGCAAAACACTGTCCCTACTAAAAACACAAAAATTAGCCGGGTGTGGTTGTGCACACCCGTAATTCCAGCTACTCAGGAGGCTGAGGCAGGAGAATCATTTGAACCCTGGAGGCAGAGGTTGCAGTGAGCCAAGATCATGTCATTGCACTCCAGCCTGGGCAATAAGAGTGAAATTCCATCTCCAAGAAAAAAAAAAAAGAGGTTACAAGAAGCTGTCTCTGCAACAAAAACAGTTGGTCTGGGGATGTGTGAGGGGGTTGGTCTGGGGATGTGTGAGGGGGTTGGTCTGGGGATGTGTGAGGGGGTTGGTCTGGGGATGTGTGAGGGGGTTGGTCTGGGGATGTGTGAGGGGGTTGGTCTGGGGATGTGTGAGGGGGTTGGTCTGGGGATCTGTGAGGGGGTTGGTCTGGGGATCTGTGAGGGGGTTGGGCCATTCAGAAGGTGCCATGAGCAAGTTGTCAGAATCAAACATATGTTTCATCCTATGGATATTTTTGGTTGTTTTTTTGTTTTCTGAGATAAGGTCTCATTATTGCTCAGGCTGGAGTGCAGTGGCGTGATCACAGCTCACTGTGCAGCCTCAACCTCCTGGGCTCAAGGAATCCTCCTACCTCAGTTTCCCAAGTAGCTGGGACCACAGGTGTGCACCACCATTCCTGGCTAATTTTTAAAAAAAAATTTTGTAGGCCGGGTGTGGTGACTCACACCTGTAATCCCAGTACTTTGGGAGGCTGAGGTGGGTGGATCACAAGGTCAGGAGTCCGAGACCAGCCTAGTCAACATGGTGAAACCCTGTCTCTACTAAAAATACAAAAATTAACTGGGCATGGTGGAGGATGCCTGCAATCCCAGCTACTGGGGAGGCTGAGGCAGAGAATCACTTGAACCCTGGAAGCAGAAGTTGCAGTGAGCTGGGATCGTACCACTGCACTCCAGCCTGGGCGACAGAGTGAGACTCTGTTCCCAAAAAAAAAATTTTTTTTTTTGTAGAGATGGTGTCTCACCATGTTGCCCAGGCCGGTCTTGAACTCCTGGGCTCAAGAGATCTGCCTCTTGGCCTCCCAAGGTGTTGTAATCAAAGGCATGGGTCACTGCACCCCGCCCATCCTGTGGATTTTAAGGATGATGGGTTGGTGTCACTGCACCCCGCCCATCCTGTGGATTTTAAGGATGATGGGTTGGTGCTAAATGAGCTCAGAGAACTTTGAGTGCTCAACATTGAGACCAATGAGGAAGCTTTTGTTTGGTAGACTCGTGGATGGTGTGGACTCTGTTCTGGAGGAATGCAGAGGAAACTGATTATTATATTCAAATCCTCCATGGAAGGTAGTTTGTTGGCCCAGACATGGAATAAGATTACAGACTATCAGGTTCAGGGGACCTCAGGAAAAAGGAGGAAAATCTGAGAGGATGGGAGGCTTTCCTCAATGCCTGTGAGGCCAACAGACACTTTCAATCTCCAGTATGTCTATGCTTCAGAAGGAGCAAGATGTTGGCTGTCCTTTCACTCTCCACCAGCTGAAATGTGGTCTCTTCCCATCACCTGCCATTCTGACCACTCTTCCCAAGTCACAGACACTTCTCAGATACCAAACCCAAAGGCATGGCTGAATTCATTTGCATCAACTCAGGCAATGAATTTGGGAGGAGAGTTCACTTGTCAGAACGTAACAACGTCACATTTTGCCGTTGGGAATGTGGAGTCTAGGGACCCTTGGAATCACTTCCCTACCTGATCGCTAGCACACCCTCTTTCACTCATTGAATCACACTTTAGATTAGGTGCTGCTGGGAAGGGACTTTGCAGATGTAATTAAAGTCACAAATTGGTTTATCTTGAGGTAATCCAAAGGGAGACTGTGCAGGGGAGGTCTGACTCAATCACATCCAAGGCCTTTAGTGGTGGCTGAGAGGAGAAAACACATTTCTGCACTTAGGAGCCTCCTTTCTCACCTCAATTCTAGCAGCTCAGATGAGGTGTCAGCTCCCTGCAGTCCCTGGGGTACAGAAGAAAGAACTGCAGAAAAATGGAGGCAGTGACACTTCCACGTAAAACTACTAGAAGTCTTCAGAAAGTAAGGCAAGAAAAGGAATCTTGAGGACCAGAGAAGCTGCCAGGCCAGTTCATTAAGCCTTGGCATGACAAGGAAATCCAGAGTTTTCTTGAAGGATGGAAAATCTGGAGATGAGGGATGGGCATCATGTACTGTCAAATGCAGTTGCCAAGGGGTTCAAGCGCAGGGGCGTTAAGAAGAGCTGAGACCTGCCTATAGACGCCAAGTTTGCAGGGCTCATCCTGGACTATTAATGAGACCATCCAGAGGCCAAGGAGCTTACAGGGAGAGGGCTGGACTCACCTTCGGGGATACTGGCCCAGCAGCGCTGCAGATCCCACCCTGAGTAGAGTGACATGAGAACTGGGCTGGGGGAGTTGAGGAGAAAAGGAAGTTTCAAAGGGTGTGTGTGTGTGTGTGTGTGTAAACTGGAAATGGTTAAACTCCCCTGTGTGCAGTGGTATACCAAGCAGGGTGGGAGGAGGCTACACCACAAGGGGTATTTTTTCACTAACATTGTTTTATAATTGTTGGTGCACAGCATCAATAAAAAGTTGGCTTTAGGCTGGGCGCAGTGGCTCACACCTGTAATCCTAGCATTTTGGGAGGCCAAGGCGGGAGGATCACCTGAGGTCAGGAGTTCAAGACCACCCTGGCCAACATGGTGAAACCCCGTCCCTACTAAAAATACAAAGATTAGCCTGGAATGGTGGTGTGTGCCTGTAATCCCAGCTACCTGGGAGGCTGAGGCAGGAGAATCATTGGAACCCGGGAGGCAGAGGCTGCAGTGAGCTGAGATGGTGAGATGGTGCCACTGCACTCCAGCCTGGGCAACAGAGTCAGACTCCATCTCAAAAAAAAAGCTGGTTTTAGAATTATTTTTAAATTCTCCACACACAATACACCTTCTTATTGCCTGCACCCGGAACAATCATCTCCCTCCGTGTCCATGGTAAGCTGCAGCCTGTGTGTCCTATGTAAGTAAACAGTTCAGCTCCTCTACCAGATTGTAAATGGGGTTGGCGGGTCGGGGTGGAGGGCATGGTGAGTAAGGATTATTTTTCGCATAATAACAGTTTTATGCAGCATGGTTTTGTAAAAGAGAAATGTTTTCTAAATATTTGGCAAATGAATAATGGAATTTGAGTAATAATGAAGAAAATATGGGCAGAAATTTTACAAGCAAACATTTAGTTTAAACAAAAAAGCAAGCCAGGCGAGGTGGCTCATGCCTGTAATCCCAGCACTTTGGGAGGCTGAGGTGGGTAGATCACCTGACATCAGGAGTTCAAGACCAGCCTGGCCAACATGGTGAAACCCCATCTCCACTAAATACACACAAAAAAAGCTGGGCACGGTGGGTGCCTGCTACTTGGGAGGCTGAGGCAGGAGAATTGCTTGAACCTGGAAGGCAGAGGTTGCAGTGAGCCAAGATCGTGCCACTGCACTCCAGCCTGGGTGACACAGCAGGACTCCGTCTCAAAAAAGAAGAAGATGAAGGAAGAAGAAGAAAGCATTCCTAATTGCCCTGGTTGTAAAATAATACAGAACAGGAAATGACAGCATCATTAGAGATTTAAGGTTTCTTAACTTTTTATGTCTAAGACAGGCTTTGGAAGTCTGGAGAAGTCTGTGGAGTCTCAGAATAACCTTCAACTACATAAAGTAAAATAAATGGGATTACAAAGGAAAACAATCATATTGAAGTACAGTTATCAAAATGAAGCAAAATGTGTAAGAAGATCTAGTGGTGAGTCTAACCACTACCACTAACTACAAAGTAACCATGAGCATACATGACATTTTGAAATTTCTGCAACTATCGGAAGATGATATAAACCTGTAAATTCTATTAACAACAGTCACATGTACTACAAATACCTGTGTAGGTTTATTGCCTACATTTATCATTGGAGAAGATGCTAAATATCAGTTAGAGATTAGTGAAAATGCAATGTAATTTTATCCTATCTTTGTTTCCCCTTGGGATCCTGGATGAAGAGCCCTGTATTACGCTGGGCACAGTGGCTCATGCCTGCAATCCCAGCTACTAAGGAGGCTGAGGTAGGAGGATTGCTTGAGCCTAGAAAGTTGAGGCTACAGTGAGCCATGATCGTGCCACTCACTGTACTCCAGCCTGGGCAACAAAGTGAAACCCTGAAAAAAAAAAAAAAGAAGAAGAAGAAGAAGAAAGAAAGAAAGAGAGAGAAAGAAAGAAAGAAAGAAAGAAAGAAAGAAAGAAAGAAAGAAAGAAGGAAAGAAAAGAAAGAAAAGAAGGGAGGGAGGGAAGGAAGGGAGGGAGGGAAGGAAGGGAGGGAGGGAGGGAGGGAGGAAGGAAGGAAGGAAGGAGGGAAAGAAAGAAAGAAAAAACTGAAAGTCCAGGCGCAGTAGCTCATGCTCGTAATCCCAGCACTTTGGGAGGCCAAGGCAGGTGGATCACCTGAGGTCAGGAGTTCGAGACAAGCCTGACCAACAAGGAGAAACCCTGTCTCTACTAAAAATACAAAATTAGCTGGGCATGGTGGCGTATGCCTGTAATCCCAACTACTCGGGAGGCTGAGGCAGGAGAATCGCTTGGACTGGGGAGGTGGTGGTTGTGGTGGGCCGAGATTGTGCCATTGCACTCTAGCCTGGGCAACAGGAGTGAAACTCCGTCTAAAAAAAAAGAAAAAGAAAAAAGAAAAAGAAAGAAAAGAAAAGAAAAGCTCTGCATGAGAGCCAGTGATGTCTCAGAGTGGAAAGGAAGCCAGGTCAACATGTTGCCCCTGCCCACAAGCTCTTAGGTTGACATTCAGAGCCAACCTCCCCAGCAGCCTCTTTTCCACCCTAAGGTTTGTCTCAGGGATCAGGGAGTGGAAACTCTCCACGTGCCTGCATGCTTCCATCTGAACCACTATTGTAGGCTCTTCTACTATTCAAAGCCCCTAAGGATGTAACATTTGGAGAAAAGATGCTAAAAAGTCCCGGTACTCAGAGACAATGTTCTCCAATTGTTTGAATGGGAGCATCAAATGAGTCCCCAGCCCTGAAGGTTGGGTTGGTCTGGGGACGAAAACTAATTGTCCTTTCAGTTCAGTTATATCATCATTCCCAAGGCAGACGTTTGTTCGGAAGATTCTTTTCTAGCTCATACAGAAAATGACACTTTATCCTATGAGATCCCCAAAGGCAGAGGACATGGGATGTGGTATCAGGAACCTGGGAGACATGCTTTTGCAATGGGGTACACAGCACTTAAGTGAGGGAAGCCACCAGGAAGTGGTACTGGCCTTGGAATTCCCTTCATGTCACACAGGGACAGAGAGGAACTAACATTTCTAAGGACTTATTCTATACCAGGGGCTGTACATTCTGTATCTTATATCTGTTACGAACTGTTTTTTCATAAGGCAGGTGATTTCTTTTCTTTTTTCTTTTTATTTTTTGAGACAGTCTTGCTCTGTCACCCGGACTGGAGTCTAGTGGTGTCATCTCGGCTCACTGCAACCTCTGCCTTCCCAAGCGATCCTCCTGCCTCAGCCTCCGGAGTAGCTGGGATTACTGGCACGCACCACCCCGCCCAGCTAATTTTTGTATTTTCGGTAGAGACAGACTTTCACCATGTTGCTCAGGCTGGTCTCCAACTCCTGTGCTCGACTGATCTGCCCACCTAAGCCTCCCAAAGTGCTAGGATTATAGGCGTGGATCACCATGCCCTGCCTGCTTTTCATATATATATATATATAGAGAGAGAGAGAGAGAGAGAGAGAGAGAGAGTCAGTCTTGCTCTTGTGCCCAGACTGGAGTGAAATGGTGTGATCTTGGCTCACTGCCAACTTCTGCCCCCGAGTTCAAGCGATTCTTCTGCCTCAGCTTCCCAAGTAGTTGGGATATCAGGCATGCACCACCATGCTTGGCTAATTTTTGTATTTTGAGTAGAGACAGGGTTTCGTCATGTTGGCCAGGCTGGTCTCGAACTCCTGACCTCAGGTGACCCACCCGCCTCAGCCTCCCAAAGTGCTAGGATTACAGGCATGAGCCACCATACCTGGCCTTTTCATATGTGATATATATATATATACATATATATATATATTTTTTTTTTTTTTTCCTTTTCTTTTTGAGATGGAGTTTCACTCTTGTTGCCAGGCTGGAGTGCAATGGTGCAATCTCAGCTCACCACAACCTCCCCTGGGTTAGGGCAATTCTCCTGCCTCAGCCTCTCAAGTAACTGGGGTTACAGGCATGCACCACCATGCCTGACTGATTTTTTATATTTTTAGTAGAGATGGGGTTTCTCCATGTTGGTCAGGCTGGTCTTGAACTCCAAAACCTCAGGTGATCCACCCGCCTCAGCCTCCCAAAGTGCTGGGATTATAGGCGTGAGCCACCGCACAGGGCCTCTTTTCATATATTTTTAACTAAATTAATAAAACAGGCTGGGGCAGTGGCTCATGCCTGTAATTCCAACACTTTGGGAGGCCAAGGTAGGAGATCACTTGAGCTCAGGAGTTCAAGACCAGCCTGGGCAACATAGTGAAACCTCATTTACCAAAAACTACAGAAATTAGCCAGGTGTGGTGGCACGTGACTGTAGTCCCAGCTATCCCAGAGGCTGAGGTGGGTGGATTGCTTAAGTCCATGAGGTCAAGGCTGCAGTAAACGGTGATTATGCCACTGCATTCCAGCCTGGGGGTGCTGAGCAAGACTTTGTCTCAAAAAACTAAAAACTAGCCGGACGTAATGGCTCATGCCTGTAATCCTAGCACTTTGGGAGGCCGAGGAGGGCGGATCACATGAGATCAGGAGTTCGAGACCAGCCCGGCCAACATGGCAAACCCTGTGTCTACTAAAAATACAAAAAATAGCTGGATGTGGTGGTGCGTGCCAGTAATCCCAGCTACACAGGAGGCTAAGCCAGGGGAATCGCTTGAACCCGGGAGGCGGAGGTTGCAGTGAGCTGAGATGGTGCCTCTGCCCTCCAGCCTGGGCAACAGAGCGAGACCTTGTCTCAAAAACACAAACAAAACCCCCAAAAAACTAAAAAGTAAACAAATAAATAAAACGAAATGTGGAAGCAATAGCAAAGGCTTGACCTTGCTCCAAAATCACACGATTTTTTTTAAGCTGCATTCTTATAAACTTCTTCCAAATGAGATAAACTTCTTCCAAACTTCTTCCAAAAAGATAAACTTCTGCTGAGAGGGGCATGGTCATGACTTACAGTTTGGGCAGGACAAAGTTTTTTCCATCACACACACACACACTCACCCTCACACATACAGTGTTATTTCTACTAAATTGTACTTGATTCTTCTCCAGCGGCTCTGTCTGGAGTTTAATGTTACTAGTTTGCCAATGAATAGAATAAGACAATAAGCAATTTTGCTTTTATTTCTTTATTTTAAAAAACTCCTTGGTTAGTCTTATGAGAAAACAAAGTGAAGAATAAAGGTAACTACTGCATGTACCACAGTAGCAAGAGGAAAAAGAGTGTCAATTAATCTAATTGATATTCAGAGGATTGCGTGGCTCTTAGTGATGGAGTTGGGATTTTGGCACGTGTACATTTGTTGGATTTTGCTACCCGGCATCTGTATCCCATTCGTCTGGTAGCAGGATCCCATTTTTGCATTGGGGCCATTATCCTCCAACATTGGGTAGTCTATGGTACTATTCTTCAAGGGACCCTCCCCTTCCTTAGAGGAGTGTGAGCACCTGACCCACCCTAAGCCTATTGGAGTTCTCTCTCTTGACCCAAAGTAGAAGCATTGACTATTGGTGTCTGCTGCCTGGACGCTGGAACTATCCTGGCTTCTGTCCTTTCCAAAGACCACCTGTTCAGCTTTTCCTTCAGTTCTGTAAATATCCTTTCAATAATTTACTATTACTTATTAATCTGTTGCTTCTCTACAACCGGCTGCCTCCTCAGCTCCATGACTCCCAGCCTGGAGTCATAGAACAAAAGCTGAATGTGGGCACAGAAGTTTCAGCCACTGGGTGCCTATATGGTTTTGAGCTCATTATTTGAAATTCAAGCTCATTACCTGAAACAGGAAGAACACCTCCTCATAAGGCTGATATGTGAATTCAATTAGATGAAATATGTCCTCTGAGATCAAGGACTTTGATTTAGTCTCTGCTGAATCCACAGTGCCTATCACAGAACACAGAGCAGAGCTTCAATAACTATGTTGGTTTAATGGCAACTGCTTCTGAAAACACTTAGTTAACTCTAGTATGTAACATGAATTGGTGTGTCCATTATGTCCAGGATGAAGACAGCCAATTTCGATTCTCCTCTCCTTAAAGTTTTGCTTGCTTTCTCTTTCTTTTCTTGAATCTTCACACTAAATCTACTTTTTTAATTTTTTTTTTAAAGAGATAGGGTCTCACTCTGTCACCCAGGATGGAGTGCAGTAGTGCAATCATAGCTCACTGCAATCTCTAACTCCTGTTCTCAAGCAATCCTCCTGCCTCAGCCTCACAAGTAGTTGGGACCACAGGCATGGGCCACCATGCTTAGCTTTTTTTTTTTTTTTTTTTTTTTGTAGAGATGGGGTCTCCCTATGTTGCCCAGGCTAGTCTCAAACTCCTGCACTCAAGATCCTCTGGCCTCTGCCTTCCAAAGGGATTACAGGCATGAGCCACCACCCTGGGCCTCTGACTACTTTATTTTAAAGCTCAGTCAATTTATATATTTTTATTATTATTTATTTATTTTTTTATTTTTATTTATTTTTTTGAGACAGAGTCTCACTGTCACCCAGGCTGGAGTGCAGTGGCCATCTCGGCTCATTACAATCTCCACCTCCCAGGTTCAAGCGATTCTCCTGACTCAGCCACTCTAGTAGCTGGGATTATAGGCAGGCACCACCACGCCCAGCTAATTTTTGTATTCTTAGTAGAGATGGGTTTTTGCAATGTTGGCCAGGCTGGTCTCGAACTCCTGGCCTCAAGGGATCTTCCTGCCTCGGCCTCCCAAAGTTCTGGGATCCCAGGTGTCAGCCACCTCGCCCGGCTGCCTGATATCTTAAAATCAGAAAAGCCACCCTTCTTAAGTGGAGGGTAGGTGGGCCCATATTTACAGGAATGGAAGAAAGGAGAATGTTCCTTCTCTCTTTTGTCCACGTTCAGCAGCTCTGAAATTAATGCCAAAGCAAACAAACTCCCGCCCCACTGTCCCCTGCCGCCCTCGCCTTATGCTGTTGAACATAAGACTTTGCTGTTGAACACGAAGTAAAGGTTTCCCAGAAAGCCCAGTTTAAGGAAACAATTCAGGGCGAAGTGAGGGCACAAAGGTAGAGAAATAAAGGGAAATGATATCTCTTTAAAGGACAGAGATCCCTGAATAGCACTGGGGGCTGTTACAGCCCATGAGGACATCTCCAAGTCCTTCTATATAACACTAGGAACCCCTGTGCCATATACAGACACTGTTCTCAGAGATTAGCAGGGGGAAAGAGGATAATGACACAGTTATGTCCTTCGGAATGATTCTAGATGCTTCTGAGTCTGTGAGGCCCCTGTGTCCGTCATCAGCAAAACAAGTGTGGGAGAAGTTTGAGGAGTTACGAGTTTAAGCCTGGGAATCTTAAACCACAGAGCAGAGGATTTTGGGCTGAAGAAACAGACCCTCCGCAGCTTCAGCGCGAAGAGGGCGGCGGGGGCCGGCGGTGGTGGGGTTGGAACCTCGCAGCCTTGGGAAGCGGGAGTAAACCGCAGAGGCTGCGCGGGGGTTTGAGCGGAGCGTGAACAGCTCCTTCCCTTGATCATGCTGCCCTCCGGAGGTCAGTGTAGGCATCGCTGCTCCCTTTCACGCTAGTCTGTCTCTTCATCGTCTGTTCTGGATCACCCTGTCCAGAGAGACCGTTGGGTCAGAAGGTTCCAGAGAGACCGTTGGGTCAGAAGTGGACCTCCGGGGCGAGCTTAATGTCCCTGAAAACTGCGTGCTTCAGTATCACTTGAATGCCCACCGGGTTCCGGAATCTCGAGCCTCCGAAGCTGTCCCTTTGCCCCACGGCTCACATTCCGCGCGTCTGCCCCTCAGCGACTTCAACAACACGCGCTTTTCGGTCAGCTCTGAGGATTTGGGTTCTGCGACGGACAGGGGAAGGAAAGAATGAAGGCTGTGAAGAACCGTGGTGGCTGCCTGCACAGCCCTCCCCGCATGCGAGCATTAGTTGACTAAAGCCGTCTGTCTCGACAGTCTCCCCTGAGGGGTATCTGGGGACCCTTTCTTTGGGAACCCACGCTCTTTGTCAGAGTAGCTAAATGCCTCTCCTGTCCCAAATCTCATACCCTTGGCCTTTCTCCCGTCCTCGCGCTTAGGCTGGAGTCAGGTCAAATGCCAGAACATCTGGATGCCCCAAGAGTGACACCTGGGAGTGGGTGGCCAAGAAAGCAGCAGCGGGAAGGGAAAGTGGAGGAGCAGAGGATTCCCGGGGCTGCCGTCTGGGGTGAGCTCGCGGCCCCTCAGAGCCTGGCACACCGCCGCCTGGCATCCAGCAGGTGTGAGGGAACGCATAGCGCAGTGAGTCAAGCGGTGTAAACCCTGAATAACGCCGAGCGGGTGAGCGGGGCAAGTGCGAGGTCACTTAAGGACGCAGTTCTGGCCCCGCCCTCAAGACACGCCTGGCCAATCAGGAATCGCTGATTCTCCAATCCTCTCCGCCTGTGCTCGCCCTCCTCTGCACTTCGGTCTCAGGCGCAAACACTTTCAAAGTCGTTAGGCCAAAGCGCTGAGATACGGCTTCCCAAGCCAATCAGAGAGCGGCTCTCAGATATGGGGCGGAACCCTGAAAAGGCGAGAGCTGAGATCCCGCTCCTTTCTGCCTTACCACGCCGCCTCCCGCGTCCGCCAATTAGGAGAGCCCGGAGCCGGACCCGCTCTCAGCCTCAGCACGCAGCAGCCTGCGCTCCGCGGCGGGTGTGCTCGGCAGTCAGACTAACTCAAGACGCCTCCCGTCGCCGGCGGTCTAGAACCGCATCCGGAGGGCCTAAGGCGGGGAGTAGAATCCGCTTTTTTTCCACCACTCTCCAGGGACCTGGGAAGGGAATGTTAGGCCGTGGGGGTGGAGGAGACAGGAAACATCCCCAAATTACCATTTTTCCTCAACTGCACCTTTCCTCTTAGGCCTTAAAGGGGTCCCTGTGTCTCTCCAGTCTAGAGCCTAAGGTCAAACGAAGCGTATAGGCATGGGCAGCAGGAAGGCTCCAAGTCAAACAAATACATGACGTGGATGAATTTTGCCTCGTCTACCCCTGCCCCAGCGGTGTGTGTGTGGGTTGGCTGCTGCAGCCCAGGAGGCAAGGGACTGTGACAGCCACAACCAGAGGAGCTACGGAGCTGCTACAGAGGAGGGATTCCAGAGTCAGCTTGGGCTTGTCCCAAGGGAGCCCTCGAGATAGTGTCTGGGGCTGCGCGGCCTGGTTCTCAGCCCTTGCAGCATCTGCTTTAGCCAGGGGCCACCTTCCTCCTCTGGCCTGGAAGTAGCTAGAGGTTAGAGGTTACACCCGCCATAAGGGATATAAGCCCAGGAAGCAGTCAGAAAGGAAAGGTCACTCTAGAGATGGGGCCACCTTAAGGCCTTCAGGAGGAAGGAGAAAGGAAATGGGAGAAGTGTCATGTCATATTAAATATTTATTTTCTGCATACTGACTTGGGATTAATTCTTGAGCCAGGAGGGGCAGGGTTAGTGTTCAAATTGCTCAGATCTCAGGTCAAAAAACTACAGAAATCACTTTGAAAAACACAATGACAGAGGCAGTCACCCCTTGCCAGCAATTCCAAGAGCTCCTTCATGCCTCAAGACATGGTGACTAGTTGAGTGAACCAGAGATTGACGCAGTGACGGTTTTTACAGGGGAAGAAACAAGCCTTGGGTGTATGGGAGCAGGAAAGGAGGGTGACAGACTGGAGAAATGATAAAGGCCATTTTGGAAGCCCACAGGGAAGTGGTCTTGGGAAACCTGAAGACACTGGGAAATTTAGACGGCCAAGGAGATCCAGCTTATCCTGTTGGGCAAGGTGCTGGGAGGGAAGGCAGGTAAGCCATATTAAGGGCCTGGGAGGCAAGGGAAAAACTGGAAAGGGGACCGCCAGGTGAAGAAGGGTATGGAATGGGGTGCAGAAGTCCATGGAGATGACTGGCAGATCTCAGGGTGGTTTCCGGCACATCAGAAGTTGGGCTTATGCTTCTTGAGCTCCACCATAAGGTGGTGAATGTTGATGAGCTCAGCCCGGGCAGGCAGGGCTCGGAGCTGCGGCTGGGACAGCACCCGGTGGAAGCGATGATAGACCTGGATCAGCTGGGTCAGCGCTCCCTGGTCAAAGAAAGTCATTGAGGGATCAAACTGTAAAGTGGTGCTAATAGTGATGATTAAGAATCAGGTTAGGCAGCCAGGCGCAGTGGCTCACACTTGTAATCCCAGCACTGTGGGAGGCCATGGCGGGCAGATCACGAGGTCAGGAATTCAAGACCAGCCTGGCCAACACAGTGAAACCCCATCTCTACTAAAAAATACAAAAATTAGCTGGGTGTGGTGGCAGGTGCCTGTAATCCCAGCTAATTGGGAGGCTGAGGCAGGAAAATCACTTGAACCCGGGAGGTGGAGGTGGAGGTGGAGGTGAGCCCAGATCGTGCCACTGCACTCCAGCCTGGACAACATAGCTAGACTCTCTCTCAAAAAAAAAAAAAAAGAAGAATCAGGTTAGGGCTCATCCAGCACTTTGGGCACAGCTAGTAACTGAAGACCAAGGGTAACTTAGATGATGCTGAGCCCAGCAAAATGATGGGAGAAAATAATAAATGATGGGGTAACTTAGATGATGCTGAGCCCAGCAAAATGATGGGAGAAAATAATAAATGATGGGGTAACTTAGATGATGCTGAGCCCAGCAAAATGATGGGAGAAAATAATAAATGATGGGGTATCTGAGTGGGGGCTGGGACTTGCAGGTCACCTGAATGATACTGGTGCCATTTCTGAAGTTGGTGAAACTCCGCATTACATCCTGACTCAGAGATTCCACTGAGGATTTCCAGGAACTACCAAAGCCACGGATCAGCTGAGTTACCCGGGCTAACAGCAGGAGGAAAGGGAGTGTCAGAGACGGATCTGGCTGATCTTCAACTCCACTAAGTTCTCCCCAAGGTATAGCCATCCTTACCATCAAACCCTCTTTTCTGGTATTCTCTCAATCCAGTCTTTCATACTCTATTCCCCCACCATGTAATCTGCATCCTTTCATTTTTCTTTTCCACTTCCCTTACCACTGATCCCATCATTACCGCATTTTCCTCATACCTTCTTCCCCTCGAAGTCGCTCAGCCTGTCCACGCTCAATCAAAGCCTCAGCCTCCTTCACAAATGCCACTAAACCCCCAAAAGGGGGAGACAGCAACTCTTCAATGAATTCCTGGAAAGACAAACACATATACACAGGTGTCCTGGTGTCAGCAGATTTGCCCAATTCTGGCATCATGACTAATGTAGATCCGTGTGAATGGCATCTTTCAGCTGCTGCAGAAGTTAAGGAAAATTCTCTATGGAGAAAAATATCCTCAATCCTAATTTTGGCCCATACAATTCCCCTGGTTAAGATCAAACAATGAACTCAAAGATAACTAGACACAAAAGAAGGGCAGCTACCAAGAGAGTCAGCAGACACAATAAGCAATAGCTGCTGACCTTAGAACTATCAGATACAGATAGCAGTTGCACTGTTTGCAATGTCAGAAGTTAAGGATAGGCCAGGCACGGTGGCTCACACCTGTAATCCCAGCACTTTGGGAGGCTGAGGCGGGCAGATCACCTGAGGTCAGGAGTTCAAGACTAGCCTGGCCAACATGATGAAACCCCGTCTCTACTAAAAATACAAAAATTAGCTGGGCATGGTGGTGGGTGCCTATAATCCCAGCTACTCGGGAGACTGAGGCAGGAGAACCGCTTGAACTCAGGAGGCGGAGGTTGCAGTAAGCTGAGATCGCGCCACTGCACTCCAGCCTGGATGAAAGAGCAAGACTCTGTCTCAAAAAAAAAAAAAAAAAAAAAAAAAAAGAAAAAGTTAAGGATGTAAAAATGACCAATTAGTAAGAACTATTAGGAATGAACAGACTTGAAAAAAGGAAATTTTTTAGATACGAAAAGCCAATTTTAGAAAGTCAACAGATTAACAAGAATTATACAATGAACTAGAATTTATAACTGAAGAAAGGACTCAAAATGTAGCATAGACAGAAGATAGAAAATTCTGAGATAGTAGGAGATACAGAAATCTAATTAATGTATCTAGGCACTGAAATTGATGGCTACTAACATCACAAAGAGAGCCAAGAAGACATTATGCGCTTCCTGATGGAAATGCATACCACTACCTCTCAAATATCCCTGTAGAAAAAAAAAACTAAATCTGATCAAACCTTTCCATCTAATTACACATTTATGAGAAACACACCAGACAGAGGAACAGTTTGGCCACACCATGGAATGCAGTCAGCAAAATCTAAACTGTACATCATTCTAGATGACAAATGACTCAGTAACTCAGTTTCTTCCACAAATAAATTGCAGAAGAGAGGAGGTTAAGATGGAAGGGAAATCTATAGATTAAAAAAAGACACATATATGGACTTTATATGGATCCTGATTTGAACCATAAAAATCATTTATGAAGGCTGGGCGCAGTGGCTCATGCCTGTAATCCCAGCATTTTGGGAGGCCGAGGTGAGTAGATCACCTGAGGTCAGGAGTTTGAGACCAGCCTGGCCAACATGGTAAAATCCTGACTACTAAAAATACAAAAAAGGGCGTGGTGATGGGTGCCTATAATCCCAGCTACTTGGGAGACTGAGGCAGAAGAATTGCTTGAACCCAGGAGGCAGGCAGATGTTGCAGTGTGCTGAGATCGGGCCATTGCACTCCAACCTGGGGGCAACAAGAGTGCAACTCTGTCTCAAAAAAAAAAAAAAAAAAAAAAATCATTTATGAAATAACTGGGGAAATCTGAATAGTAGTTATTTTAAATAAGATAATATTTTTAAGTGTGATAATGTAGTTTTTAAAACCATTCTGTTACCAGGTGTGGTGGCACACACCTGTAGTCCCAGTTACTTAGGAGGCTGAGGTGGGAGGATCACTTGAGCCCAGGAGTTCGAGGCTACAGGGAGCTATATCATGCCACTGCACTCCAGCCTGGGCACTATAGCAAGGCCCTATCTCAAAACTAATTTTCTTAATAGAAAAGAAAAACATTCTGATACAGATGAAGTGATAATAATGTATAAGATTTAATCCAAAGTAACCGGGGGACACAGAAGGAAGATAAGCAATAGGTGTTGGTATAGATGAAACAAAACTGTCCATGAATTGTTATACACAGAATATCACTGATGGTGCCGGGGGGTTCACTATGCTTTTCTAATAGCATATTGAAATTTCCCATAGCCGGGCACGGTGGCTCAAGCCTGTAATCCCAGGACTTTGGGAGGCCAAGACGGGCAGATCACAAGGTCAGGAGATCGAGACCATCCTGGCTAACACGGTGAAACCCCGTCTCTACTAAAAAAAATACAAAAAACTAGCCGGGTGAGGTGGCGGGCACCTGTAGTCCCAGCTACTCGGGAGGCTGAGGCAGGAGAATGGCGTAAGCCCGGGAGGCGGAGCTTGCAGTGAGCTGAGACAGCCTGGGCGACAGAGCGAGACTCCGTCTCAAAAAAAAAAAAAATTTCCCATAATAAAACGTTAATTTTTGTTTAATGTAAAAGGGAGATTCAAACAAAAAAAACCCATAAAAACAACCCAGACAATAAGATCTGGTAAGAAGAAAGTGAAATTATTATTCCATTTAAAAATAAATTATTAATACAAAAATTAGCCAGGTGTGGTAGTGCATGACTGTAATCCCAGCTACTTAGGGAGGCTGAGGCAGGAGAATCACTTGAACCGGGAGGCGGAGGTTGCAGTGAGCCGAGATCATGTCACTGCACTCCAGCCTGGGCGACAGAGCAGCAACTTGTCTCAAAAAAAAAAAAAAAAAAAAAAAAAAATATATATATATATATATATATATATAAAATTGCATCTTTTCTATTCTTCCCTCAAAATATTCACTTATATACACTGATGGTGTCAGATAACTAATGTGAGACTAGGGAGATATGCTACAAGGAAGGATCTTTCTAAAATCAAGGCATCATTGTGATGTGATTTTGGACAGAGATTAAATAACCAAATTCAACCTATTACAGTTGTCTAAATGCAATCTCACACACACATATACAACAACAGTGCAGCAGTGTAGTGTGGAGCACAGGGAGTGGACTGCCAAAGAAAAGTTGAACTAACAGTGATAACCCCTGCTATGCAGTAGCCATAAATTACATGTGTTGTAAGCATGATATATACACCTGATTTTGAAGACTTCATATGGGAAAAAATTTTAAGTATATCTTTTTTTTTTTTTTTTTTTGAAACAGGGTCTTGCTTTGTCACCCAGGCTGGAGTGCAGTGGCACAATCACAGCTCACTACAACCTCGACTTTCCTGGTTCAGTGATTATCCCACCTCAGCCTCCTGAGTAGCTGGGACTAACAGGCATGTGCCAACACGCCCCACTAATTTTTTTTGTATTTTTTGTAGAGATGGGGTTTCACCATGTTGTCCAGGCTGGTCTCAAACTCCTGGGCTCAAGCGATCCTCCCTGCCTTGGCCTGTGCTGGCATTACAGGTGTGAGCCACCGTGCTGGCCTCAGTACTATTTTTTATTGATTATATGTTGAAATAATAGTATTTTGGATGTAGCGTTTTAAAAAATTATTTCATCTGTTTCTCCTTTCTAATGTAGCTTCTAGAAAAGTTAAAATTATTTAAGTGGCTCACATTTGTTTCTCCTTACTTTTTAATGTAGCTTCTAGAAAATTTAAAATTATTTACGTAGCTTCTAGAAAATTTAAAATTATTTACGTGGCTCACATTTGTTTCTCCTTACTTTTTAATGTAGCTTCTAGAAAATTTAAAATTATTTAAGTGGCTCACATTTGTGGCATGAATTATATTCCTATGGGAGTACTGGTCTCGACTTGGATGAACTTTAAGCTTTCTATTACACAAAAGACAACACATTGATAGCAGAGGAGTGACCAGAGGGAAACAGTGCACTGGGCTTTAACAATCTTTCCTACATAGTATCAAGCAGCAGCTGACCAAAAAAGGACTAAAAGCATTGATGGCAGCTGGCCAGTCTCTCTCTATACCTGGCAAATCTAGTGACAAATCCCAGCTGCTCTCAGCAGAAACAACTGGTTTAAGTGCATCTTTGTGGTGCCTTAATCTCCTGCAATTATCCCGCCTCAGCCTCCCAAGCAGCTAGAACTACAGGTGCATGCCACTATGCCTGGCTATTTTTCTTTTTTTTTTTTTAAAGAAATGGGATCTCAGCCGGGCATGGTGGCTCACACCTGTAATCCCAGCACTTTGGGAGGCAGAGGTGGGTGGATCACGAGGTCAGGAGATCGAGACCATACTGGCTAACATGGTGAAACCCTGTTTCTACTAAAAATACAAAAAATTAGCCAGGCATGGTGATGGGCAGCTGTAGTCCCAGCTACTCGGGAGGCTGAGGCAGGAGAATGGCGTGAACCCAGGAGGCAGAGCTTGCAGTGAGCCGAGATCGCGCCACTGCACCACTCCAGCCTGGGAAACAGAGTGAGACTCTGTCTCAAAAAAAAAAAAAAAAAGAAAGAAATGGGGTCTCACTATGTTGCCCAGGCTGATCCCCTCAAACTCCTGGGCTCAAGAGATTCTCCTATCTCAGCCTCCCAAAGTGCTGGGATTACAGGCATGAGCCACGGCGCCAGCAACAATTCTTTCAAAATCAGGAATAGGAAAAGGGTTCTCACTATCACCTTTCTATTCAGCTTCTAAACATCATCCTGGGAGTATTAGCCAATAGAATAAGAAATCAAAAACATAAGACATTAAAGACAAAAGATTAGAAAATATTTATTCCTAGTAGGACTAAACATACATATTATGCCCAACTAAAAATATGGCAAATGACTTACAGTGTCTTTGTGCTGAAAATTTAAAAAGGTTATCAAAAGCCGGGCGCGGTGGCTCAAGCCTGTAATCCCAGCACTTTGGGAGGCCAAGACGGGCGGATCACAAGGTCAGAAGATCGAGACCATCCTGGCTGACACGGTGAAACCCCGTCTCTACTAAAAAATACAAAAAACTAGCTGGGCGAGGTGGCGGGCGCCTGTAGTCCCTGCTACTCGGGAAGCTGAGGCAGGAGAATGGCCAAACCCGGGAGGCGGAGCTTGCAGTGAGCTGAGATCTGGCCACTGCACTCCAGCCTGGGCGACAGAGCGAGACTCCGTTTCAAAAAAAAAAAAAAAAAAAAAAGGTTATCAAAAGACATTAAAAGATTATCTTAAAAATTGGAGAAGGCGGCCAGGTGGAGTGGCTCAGGTCCGTAATCCCAGCATAGCGAGACACTATAAAAAATTAAATTTTTAAATTTTGTATTCTCACAGAAAATTTTAAAAAAATTTTTTTAATTTAAAAATGTTTTTAAAAAAGGCAAGTGTGGTGCTGTGTGCCTCTAGTCCTAACTACTCAGTAGGCTGAGATAGGAGGAGCTCTTGAGCCCAGGAGTTCAAGGCTGCAGTGAGCTATGATTGTGCCACTGCACTCCAACCTGTCTCAAAAAAAAAAAAAAAAAAAAAATCATAAAGTATAAATTCTTCCAAATTAATCTATAAACAATGTAATTCTAATCAAAATCATTAAAGACTTTTTAAAATGTGAAAACTTGTCGAGACCAGCCCGGCCAACATGGTGAAACCCCGTCTCTACTAAAAATATAAAAATTAGCTGGGCGTGGTGGCACATGTCTGTAATCCTAGCTACTCAAGAGGCTGAGGCAGGAGAATCACTTGAACCCAGGAGACAGAGGTTTCAGTGAGCTGAGACTGTGGCCCTGCACTCCAGCCTGGGTGACAGAGTGAGACTCTGTCTCAAAAAAAAAAAAAAAAAAAAAAAAGAAAGAAAAAGAAAAGATTTTCTATAAATGGTTCTGGGCCAACCATCCACATAAAAAAATGAAATAGATCCCTACCTCACATCATACACAAAAATTAATTCCAAGTAAATTTCAGACTTAAAGGTAACAACAAAATTCTCTCTATATATTTGCTTATTCTCTAATTTTATTATTATATTTTTTTGAGACAAGGTCTCGCTCTGTTGCCCAGGCTGGAGTGCAGCAGCGCAAACAGGGCTCACTGCAGCCTCGACCTCCCAGGCTCAAGTGATCCTCCCACCTCAGCTACCTGAATAGCACAGACTACAGGTGTGTGCCACTATGCTTGGCTATTTTTTTTTTTTTTTTAATTTTTTGTAGAGATGAAGTCTCACTATACTGTCTAGGCTGGTCTCAAACTCCTGGCTTCAAGCAGTCTTCCTGCCTTGGCCTCCCAAAGTGCTGGGATTAGTCTTCAGCCACTGCACCCAACCAAAATTCTACAATATTAAGAAGAAAATGTAGTATATTTTTCTGGCCTTGGAGTAATAAGGAATGTCTTTTTTTTTTTTTTTTTTTTTGAGATGGAGTCTCACTCTGTCACCAGTCTGGAGAGCAGTGGCACAGTCTTGGCTCACTGCAACCTCCACCTCCCTGGTTCAAGTGATTCTCCTGCCTCAGCCTCATGAGTAGCTGGGACTACAGGTGCGCACCACCATGCCCAACTAATTTTTTTGTGTTTTTACTCGAGACGGGGTTTCACCATGTTGGCCAGGATGGTCTCCATCCCTTGACCTTGTAATCCACCCCCACTCGGCCTCCCAAAGTGCTGGGATTACAGGCATGAGCCACAGGTGAGATGGATAGTGGCTGTAAGCCCAGCACTTTGGGAGGCTGATGCGGGAAGATCACTTGAGGCCAGGAGTTTGAGACCAGTCTGGGCAACATAGTGAGACTCTGTCTCTACAAAACAACAACAACAACAAAAATTAGCTGGGCATGTGGCACACACCTATAGACCCAGTTACTTGGGAGGCTGAGGCAGGAGGGTTGCCTGAGCCCAGCTGGTTGAGGCTACAGTGAGACATGATCACACTACTGCATTCCAGCTTGGGTGACAGAGGAAGACTGTTACTAAAAACAAAGACATAAAAATGAAAGACAGATAAATTCAATCACATTAAAATTGGCCGGGCGCGGTGGCTCAAGCCTGTAATCCCAGCACTTTGGGAGGCCGAGACGGGCGGATCACGAGGTCAGGAGATCGAGACCATCCTGGCTAACACGGTGAAACCCCGTCTCTACTAAAAAAAATACAAAAAACTAGCCGGGCGAGGTGGCGGGCGCCTGTAGTCCCAGCTACTCGGGAGGCTGAGGCAGGAGAATGGTCTAAACCCGGGAGGCGGAGCTTGCAGTGAGCTGAGATCCCGCCACTGCACCCCAGCCTGGGCGACAGAGCAAGACTCTGTCTCAAAAAAAAAAAAAAAAAACAAAACACATTAAAATTATAAATTTATTTCATCAAAAAGCAACATTAAAAAAACAAAGGTTGGACGCGGTGGCTCATGCCTGTAATCCCAGCACTTTGGGAGGCTGAAGTGGATGGATCACCTGAGGTCGGGAATTCAAGACCGGCCTGGCCAACATGGCAAAACCCCATCTCTACTAAATATACAAAAATTAGGCGGGCATGGTAGCACACACCTGTAATCCCAGCTACTCAGGAGGCTGAGACAGGATAATTGCTTGAAGCTGGGAGGCGGAGGTTGCAGTGAGCCGAGATCATGCCATTGCACTCCAGCCTGGGCAACAAGAGTGAAACTCCGTCTAAACAAAAAAAAAAAAAAAAAAGAGGTGCAAGGATCTCTTGAGCCCAGGTGCCTGGGCAATAGAAAGACCCTCATCTCACCAAAAAAAAAAAAAAAAAAAAAAAAAAAAAGGTAAAAAGATACATACTAAAAGATAATCTGTAACCTATATATAATCAACAAGATTAGTATGTAGATGATACAAAGAACTCTTATAAATCAAAAAATACCAGCAGACTTATTTTTTTCTTTATTTTTTGAGAGAGTCATGCTCTGTAACTGAGGCTGGAGTACAGTGGCATAATCTTGACTCACTGCAACCTTCACCTCCCAGGTTCAGCGCCCTTGAGGAGCTGGGACTACAGGCATGTGCCACCATGCCTGGTTAATTTTTGTACTTCTAGTAGAGACAGGGTTCTGCCATGTTGGCCAGGCTGGTCTTGAATTACTGGCCTCAACTGATCCATCCGCCTCAGCCTCCCAAAGTGCTGGGATTACAGGTGTGAGCCACCATGCCCAGCCACAACCCGATTTTTAAAAGGTCAAATGCTATGACAGCCATTCTACAGAAAAAAAAAAAAAATGGTATAGTTGTGGTGACGCTCCTCACACAGAGCACCAGCTCTGTCCCTTGCAGACCCCTGACCCGGCGACGGATGAATGAAGTACACTGACACAGATATTCTGCTTTGCCAGTCCAGCCGAGTGTGTCCAGGCTGCTTACAAACTCCCTGTAGAGTACTGTAAACAGTTGCGATGGCAGCCCTGACCAGCTAGTGAGACTCTCATTTATTCAGTAAAGATTAATTGACAAAGACTTGAGTCAACACCACTACAGGGTAACTGACACTGTGGACTTCCTGAGTAGAAAGCAGTTAAGCACCTGCGGTACATGAAAGGTTAGTCTTAAGACCACATGAGTAAACAAGCTAGCTAGCTAACTTCCCCACATTCCTTTGTTATTACTCTAATTTATTTAACTAAAGGTAAAGATCAGGTCGCCTTCAACCATATCTATTACTGAAGTTATGCAAACTCTCAGGCCTTCGAAGAGGGTTTGTGGCTATCATAACTAATATTTTTCCCACCAGCCTGACTGAACCCCTACATATAGTTACTAAACATTTGAAATGATACTCAATGTTATTAGTAATCAGGAAATTACAAATAAAGACCCACTGAAATACAGGTTGAGTATCCCTAATCCAATAATCTAAAATCCAAAATGCTCTAAAATTTGGAAGTTTTTGAGTATCAACATGACGCTCAAAGGTAATGCTCTTTGGAGCATCTCAGATTTCAGATTTTCAGACTACAGATACTAACCAGTAAAAATAATGAAAGTAATCCAAAATCCAAAAAAACTCAAAATCTGAAACATTTCTGATCCCAAGCATCTTTAGCAGCATCTCTGGTCTCTTAAAAAAAAAAAAGAGGCCGGGCGCGGTGGCTCAAGCCTGTAATCCCAGCACTTTGGGAGGCCGAGACGGGTGGATCACGAGGTCAGGAGATCGAGACCATCCTGGTTAACACGGTGAAACCCCGTCTCTACTAAAAAATACAAAAAACTAGCCGGGCGAGGTGGCGGGCGCCTGTAGTCCCAGCTACTCGGGAGGCTGAGGCAGGAGAATGGCGGGAACCCGGGAGGCGGAGCTTGCAGTGAGCTGAGATCCGGCCACTGCAGTCCAGCCTGGGTGACAGAGCGAGACTCCGTCTCAAAAAAAAAAAAAAAAAAAAAAAAGAAAAAGATGGCAAAGATCTGATAATACCACATGTCGGAGAAAATGTGGCTCAGAAGGAATTCTTACATATTGCTGGTAAGAAGGAACTACTTAGGAAAACAATTTATCATTGTCTTATAAAGACTAATACTGCCTATCTTATAAACAGCAAAAATACTGTCCTAGGTTTATACCCAAGAGAAACTTCTGATGAAGATAATCAGTATCTATGTGTGCTAAAAGACATGATTATTCATAAAACAATGCTCACAGAAGCAAGAAACTGGAAACAATCCATTTATAGAATATGTTTAATCACACAAGTCATATATGGCAGTGAAAAAGAATGAGCTATAGCCATATGCAATAACATGACAATATTAGAAAAATTATGCATGAAAAAAATCCTGTGATTCTGGGGATTTTTGTTTTGCTGTTTGAGACAGGGTCTTGCTCTGTTGCCAAGGGTAGACTACAATGGCATGATCATAGCTTGCTGTAACCTCGAACTCCTGGATTTCAAGTGGTCCTCTCGCCTTTGTCTCCCATATAGGTAGAATTACAGGTGCACACCACCATGCCTGGTTTTTTTTTTTTTTTTTTTTTTTTGCCTTGCTGTTTTCTTGCCTTGTCTCATCAGTGTTTGTATCATTAAAAAATAAAACAACCCAGTGCAGTGGCTGTTTTGTTTTTTAATGATATAAACACCCACAAACACACCACACAATCCAAGAAGTAGCAGCTTGGCAAAAGCCACCATCAAACTATGAAATCCTCCTGAAACTATCCCTGTGCCTCTCATGCACAGGTACTCGTTGATCTAAACGTTGCATTTATTGTACTCCTGCTTTTTTCCCCCTTTTGTGTGTGTGTTCTTGCTTTTAAAAGTAGAGCTATATATATGCCAAAACAAAAATTCATTCTGTTTTTCAGTGTCATTAAAAACAGAATCCGGGCCGGGTGCAGGGGCTCACGCCTGTAATCCCAGCACTTTGGGAGGCTAAGGCGGGTGAATCACCTAAGGTGAGGAGTTCACGACCAGCCTGGCCAACATGGTGAAACCCCATCTCTACTAAAAATACAAAAATTAGCTGGGCATGGTGGCATGCACCTGTAGTCCCAGCTACTAAGAGGCTGAGGCAGGAGAATCACTTAACCTGGGAGGCAGAGGTTGCAGTGAGCCGAGATCGTATCGCTGCACTCCAGTGTGGGAGACAGAGCGAGACTCCGTCTCTAAAAAAACAAACAAACAAAAAAACCAAAAGAATCATTAGATTTTTCACTTGAGGGCAGTAATTCAAGAACAGTCCAGGCAACATGGCAAGACACTGTCTTTACAAAATTAAAAAATTAGCCCGCACACACCTACAGTGAATTCATTTTTAATAAAAGTGCCAAGAACATACACTGGGGAAAAGATAGTCTCTTGGTCAGGCGCAGTGGCTCATGCCTGTAATCTCAGCACTTGGGAGGCCGAGGCGGGAAGTCAGGAGTTCAAGACAAGCCTGGCCAACATGGTGAAACCCCACCTCTACTAAAAATACAAAAACTAGCCCGGCGTGGTGGCAGGCACCTGTAATCCCAACTATTCAGGAGGCTGAGGCAGGAGAATCACTTGAACCAAGGAGGCAGAGGTTGCAGTAAGCCAATACTGCACCACTGCACTCCAGCCTAGGTGACAGAGCAAGACTCCGTCTGAGGAAAAAAAAAGAAAGAGATAGTCTCTTCAATAAATGGTGCTGGGAAAACTGGCTATCCATTACACAGAAGAATGAAATTATACCCCTATCTCTCGCCACATAGGAAAACCAATTCAAATGGATTAAAAACTTAAATCTAAGACCAAACTATGAAACTACTACAAGAAAACACTGGGGAAAATCTCCAAGACATTGGTCTGGGCAAAAATTTCTTGAGCCATACCCCACAAGCACAGGCAACCAAAGCAAAAATGGCCAAATGGGATCACATCGAATTAAAAAGCTTCTGCACAGCTGGGCACGGTGGCTCACACTGTAATCCCAGCACTTCGGGAGATGGAGGTGGGCGGATCACCTGAGGTCAGGAGTTTGAGACCAGCCTGACCAACATGGTGAAACCCCATCCCTACTAAAAATACAAAATTAGCCAGGCATGGTGGCACATACCTGTAATCCCAGCTACTTGGGACGCTGAGGCAGGAAAATTGCTTGAACCTAGGAGGCGGAGGTTGCGGTGAGCCAAGATCGCACCATCGCACTCCAGCCTGGGCAACAAGAGCTAAACTCCGTGTCAAAAAAAAAAAAAAAAAAGCTTCTGCACACACAGCGAAAGAAATAACAAAGTGAAGAGACAACGAATATTTGCAAACTACCCATCTGCCAAGGGATTCATAACCAGCATATATAAGGGGCTCAAACAACACTACATGACAAAGTCTAATAATCCTATTAAAAAATGGGCAAAAGATTTGAATAGACATTTTTCAAAAGAATACAAATGGCAAACAGGCATATATGAAAAGGGGCTCACCATCACTATCATCAAAGAAATGCAAATTAAAACTACAGTGAGATCTCATCTCACTCTAGTCAGAATGGCTTTTATCCGAAAGACAGGCAATAACAATGCTGGCAAGGATGTGGAGAAAAGGGAACCCTTATACACTGTTGGTGGGAATGTAAATTAGTACAAACACTTTGGAGAACAGTTTGAAGGTTGCTCAGAAAACTAAAAGTAGAGCTACCATACGATCCAGCAATCCCACTGCTGGATATATACCCAAAAGAAAGGACATCAATACATTGAAGAGGTATCTGCACTCCCATGTTTGTTGCAGTATTGTTCACAATAGCTAAGATTTGGAAGCAACCTAAGTGTCCATCAGCAGATGAATGGGTAAAGAAAACGTGGGACATGTACACAATGGAGCACTATTCAGCCATAAAGAATAATGAGACTCAGTCATTTGCAACAACATGCATAGAATTGGAGATCATTATATTAAGTGAAGTAAGCCAGGCACAGAAAGACAAATGTCATGTGTTCTCACTTATTTGTGGGATCTAAAAATCAAAACAATTGAACTCATGTACTCATGTACGAAGAGAGTAGGATGGCTACCAGAGGCTGGGAAGGCTAGTGGAAGGCTGGGGATGATTAATGGGTACAAACAAAAATAGGAAGAATGAATAAGACCTACTATTTGACAGCACAACAGGGTGACTATAGTCAATTATAACTTAATTGTACATTTTAAAATAACTTAGAGTGTAACTGGATTGTTTATAACACAAAGGATAAGTGCTTGAGGGGATGGATAAAGAAAAAAATAAAATTCATTCTAAAAATAGAAAATTAGCTAGGCGTGGTGGCTCATGCCTGTGGTCCCAGCTACCCAGGGGCTAAGGTGGGAGGATCGCTTAAGCCCAGGCTGTCGAGGCTGCAGTAAGCCATGTTCATGCCACTGCACTCCAGCCTGGGTGACACAGCGAGACTCTGCCTCAAAAAAGGAAAAAAAAAAAAAAAAAGCAAAACCAAAGACAAAATAAAATAAAGTAGACCAATAATGACAGTATGTTGTGGATCAAGAGTTACAGTAATTCCATGTACCTGAGGTCCATTATGCCACTCCCTACACACACACACACACACACAAACACACAGGAGCTGAAAACAGCACACAAAGCTGTCCCTTCCCTTTTCCCCACACCCCTACCTGTGTCCGAGCATTGAGCAGCTGCTGGAAGCTCTCAACCTCTTTGCTGTCATCTGCAGCCCGCTCCTAAGGGAAGACAAAGGGAAATGTCAAGTTTGGGGAAAGCAGTCCTTCACTTCAGGATGTCCCCTTCATTCCACACTTATTGTACTAAGCTGGACACTGTGCCAGACTCCAAGAGTAAAACGCTGAACAAGACAGGCATCGTCTCTGCCCTCACAGAGCTAACAAAGCAGTGGGGGAAACCAAATTTTCTGGGTAGGAAGACAAGGAGAAGGAGCACCTATTACCATCAGCACACCCAGCATCATGTCATAGTTGTTGATCAGAAACACAAGCTGCTCCTTCCTTGAGGAGAACTCGGCTGCCACTCGAAGGACAAAATTCTCCACCTCCACCTGAAAAGGCAGAGAGGAAGAGGTGACACCAGAAAGCAAGGCCATCAGGCCCTCCTCTGGCTCCCCCTCGGCCTCCACCCACTGGCACAGCCCTGCTGCTGGTAAGTCTCTCCTGTCTGACCCTTACCTGCAGCTGTCCCAGCAACTGCATGGTCCGTTCATTGGGAATTGTCTGGTTGATGCTGACAAGAGCGGAGGAGAACTCTGCGTAGCGGCGTGTGATCTAGGACAGGGTGGGAAGGAAAATCACACCCACCTCCTGGCCCAACCACCACCACCTCCCAACTCCCTTGGTCAACCCGCCACCATGTGATGTGACTCTACCTCCAGTCCCTCCTACCCACAGTGCACCACTCACCATGAGTTTTATCACCCTCCCAGAATGCCTGCTCATAGCGTGGCCCATGACACAACTGTGACCGTGGCCAACCCCACAATGATGCTTAGAGCCCTGCCTTTCAAGAACCCTTTGTTACCCTTGCCCTCCCTCACATAGTGGGGCCGAGTATCCAACCCCCCTAGGCGCTGGGGGTCAGTGCTTCGGACGCTCTGGACATTCATCTCCAGGATCAGCTCAAACCGTGGCCATAGCAAGGCAAGCACCTGTTCCCAGTACCTGTGGGCTTAATCAGAATATGAGGTCAGCCGGCAAGGAATGTTGGAGAGGGATGGGGGGGAGTGGGGCACCATTCAGTTTAATGGTCAACAGTTAGTTGTGGGGATGGGGGGGCAGTGGTTGGAGAAAGGTGAGTCAAAAAGCAGCAGTACTGCCTCTGGAGCAAATCAATGGGAATAAAGGTTAATGATACCAGGTCAGTAGAAGTCTAAGGTCAGGGCAGAGTCATGCAAGACCAAGAGTTTGTGGCCTGTTGGGCATCAAGGACCAGAATTCAGTGACCTGTCCAGAGCAGGAACATCCCTCTTTGCTGCAATGTTACGGAACCGGAGAACAATGTGGATACAAAGAAAAACAGCAATGGCATCGTAGCAGTCAGCGAGATAGGACTCCAGGTGTTTCTATGTGATTGGGGAACAAGCAGAGGATTAAAAGAGAATGTCAGTTTGTTTTCCTCAGTGACTATGAACAAACGCATGTGTTTCTTTGGGGATGATGCACTGGATAGGACAGAAGGGAGAGATGTAAAATGCAACTGCCCCCTGCTTTCCTGTCCACTGCCACCCGGGTGGTCCTACTGCCTTACCCACCAGGATCTATGTTTTTGGCTTTTTTTGTTGTTGTTTTTTTGAGATGGAGTTTCGCTCTTGTCGCCCTTGTCGCCTAAGCTGGAATGCAGTGGCGCAATCGCAGCTCACTGCAACCTCCGCCTGCCTCCCAGGTTCAAGCGATTCTCCTGCCTTAGACTCCTGAGTAGCTGGAATTACAGGCGCCTGCCACCACGCCTGACTAATTTTTGTATTTTTAGTAAAGATGGGGTTTCACCATGTTGGCCAAGCTGGTCTCGAACTCCTGACCTCAGGTGATCCGCCCACCTCAGCCTCCTAAAGTGCTGGGATTACAGGTGTGAGCCACTGCGCCCGGCGTTTTTGACTTTAGAGACAGGTTCTTGCTTTGTCACCTAGGCTAGATTGCAATGGTACAATCACAGTTCACTGCAGCCTCAAACATCTGGGCTCAAGTGATGTTCCCACCTCAGCCTGCCAAGTAGCTGGGACCATGGGTGTGTACCACCATGCCTGGCTTATTTTTAAATTTTTTGTCAAGACAAGGTCTTGCCATGTTGCCCAGGCTGGTCTTGAACTCCTGGCCTCAAGCAATCTTCCTACCTTGGTCTCCCAAAGTACCGGGATTACAGGTGTAAACCACTGCACCTGGCTGCAGCAGGATCTACGATCACAAGCCTATCACAGCAGAGTTCCAGGCTGAGCTTGGGTCAGGGGTTTGGAGGACCCTCAGTTTTCACGTGCTATTGCCTGATTCTGATTGTGGGGCAGCAGCAGGGGGAGTCTCAGGGACCCTACACTCTGAGGATTTCATGGGAAGTAACACTGTGACAAGTCTAAGTAACAAGGCTTAGACTTTTTTTTTTTTTGAGATGGAGTCTTGCTCTGTCACCCAGGCTGGAGTGCAGTGGCACAGTCTTGGCTCACTGCAACCTCCTCCTCCTAGGTTCAAGCAATTCTCCTGCCTCGGCCTCCTGATTAGCTAGGATTACAGGCTGCGCACGCCCGACTAATTTTGTATTTTTAGTGGAGATGGGGTTTCACCATGTTGGTCAGGCTGGTCTCGAACTCACAGATCCTCCCGCCTCAGCCTCCCAAAATGCTGGGATTACAGGTGTGAGCCACTGTGCCCAGCTTTTCTTTTTTTTGTTTTAAGAGATAGGTCTCACTCTGGAGTGCATGGCTCACTGCAGCCTTGACCTCCTGGGCTCAAGCAATCCTTCCACCTCAGCATCTCAAGTAGCTACGACCACAGGCATACATCAACACACAGCTGGCTAATTTTTTATTTTTCATAGACAGGCCAGGCTGGTCTCAAACTCCTGAGCTCAGGCAATCCTACTGCCTCAGACTCCCAAAATGCTGGGATTATGGGCGTGCGCTACCATGCCCAGCCAAGGCTTAGACATTTTAGAATGAGGATCCTGATTGATTTCAGTTCTACCAGAGTCATGACCCCACTATGCTGCTGATGAAGACTGGGGACAAAGGTGTTGAATAGTACAGGAAATAGGAATCTTACCAGGGTCATGCTGAGTGTACGGCCCATGACAGCATGGAACAGGTCATGTGCAGCCGGGCCAGACACAACAAAAAATTCACAGATGAAAAGGTATTCGCGGCAGGAATTGTCTAGGAGGGCGTAGTGCTGGCTGCGGAAGAGGGCCTCAAATGGATACTGGGAGAGGAGAAGTAAAGAAGAAACACAGAAGGGATGGACCCCAACACTGACTTCCCATGGATATGGCTGCAAAATCAGTAAACCTGGGTAATAAGAGCTGGGCAGACCCTTGGCATCCATCTAGGTCCAGGCTGTCAAAGAGCAAGCTGAATGGGCACTGAAAAGGTGGGGGAACATAGGGGTACAAAAAGGGCCTACACCCACCTGCTGTTGCTACTCCTGCATCCACCTCAACACCTGCCTCTGACCGTCATTCCCCTCATCCAGTCTCTCCCCTCTGCATGCCCTTAAGTCAATGGTTCCCAGCTCTTTTCACATCACAGCAGGCTGGAGTGATTGGAGAAGGCCACTCCCAAGTCTAAGGGGATCGAGACAGGGCCTGCAGGTTGGGAAGCTCTGCCCTGAGGTCTGGCCTTCCCTCCCTCCATGCTCAGAGTCTCTTTCATGACTGAAGCTTGTTCCTCCTCATACCCTCTGCTCTCCACGCTGGGCTGTGTGAGGCACCAGGATGGGGGCCTCAAGTTCAGTGGGGGAGATGACAGAGCCACGGGTTCCTAGGGTGAAAATGGTGTTCCTGCTGCGGAGTGATGGCTTTGAGAAGAATCGTAAGATGGGTCAGAGTCAGGGAAAACAATGAGACCATAACTGGGCCCAAAGACTCACTATCTGCAGGGACCCCAGACAGCGAGACATGGCCTAGTCAGCCCTCTTTCCCAGTACTAGGGCCCCACGTGATGACATCTGTGAACGGACTTCAGGGTGTCTCCCCACCTCCTGCAATCATATGCAAAACTATGTGTCAAAATGACGCATCTTTCTTAGGAGGGAGGCTATAGCTTTCATCACATTCTAAAAGGTTTCAGTCCCATAGGAAAAGGTAAGGAACAGTGCCTTGGTGGCTGCAGCCGAAAGTCCTCCCACTCTCAAGACCTGGCATGAGGGTTCCCCAGGACTAGGATATCTTTCTTCGCTGTATCTTCCACGCCCATTAGATCATCTTTCTCAGCAACTTCCTCATACTAAGAAAACAGAAAAGAGAACTGATAACCGTCTCTTCCGACAACACAATAAAATATTCCTTGCCCAGGGATGTCCCCTCCTCCCAGTCCACGTGCCCAGGAATGCCTCTCCCTCCTGACCTTACCTGCACCTTCATGAGCCGCCCCAGGTAAGAGCGGTAGTAAGACAGGTAGATCTTGCTCAGCGTCTCCACGTATTCATCCCTGATTTCCTTTGCTGTTGCTCGTTCATTGCCCAGCAGAAACTGATAGAAGAACCTAGGAGGTCAGGAACATGTCAGTCTACCTGTCTCCCAGGAAACCAGATGCCATTAGGCTGCTCAAAAGCTCAAAGGCCATCCCATGCACTTCCTTGGGGTTGTGACCTGTACTTCAGCAGGGCCGTCTGGGGGATCTGATAGTTGGTCATTGGTTTCCTGAAGGAATAAATCTTCTGGAGGATAAACTCTCGGATCTTCATCACTGCCTAGATGTGGGGAACCAAGCACAGAGCATGAAGCTGCAACCTTTTTGCTGTATGAGAGGAATTGGGGGAAGCAACAAATGGTAAACATAGATTGAAAAGTGGTGCATATCTCTTTGGTATTTCTCAAGATTTTCAAGGAAACCCAGAGAGGCAAGAATGGGGCTGCCCAGAAAAGGCAGGGTGAAGTTCTTGGAGACAGGCTACAGTGAGCTCTGCCAAGAAAATCCATAGTGAAGATCTTGGGAGGGCTGCTTCTAGTAGCCTCCAGGGTATCCATCCCTACTTCCCACCTTGACCCGGAGCCGATCGAGCACGCCTCTGACATCCGCGCAGGCTGCTGTGCCTCTAGCTTCCTGCTCTCTGACTGCAGCTGCCTTGGCATCCAGCTCCTGTAGCTGCTCCAAGAACCTGGGCTCTGTCACTGGAGCCTCCAGAATTGCCCTGGGTAGCAGGAAGGGGTGGGATAAGTTACAAGGGAAACCCAGACATCCCTAAACCAGACCCAGACCACACTCCTTACCTCCAGCTCCTATCATCTCTACCACCTTGCACTGTACCATATAGTCAGGACACATGTACAAAGTTTTCTATTCCTGGACCTTCCCACTATACACCTGATCTTACATCATTCTTTTTTTTTTTTTTTTTTTTTTTGAGACGGAGTCTCGCTCTGTCACCCAGGCTGGAGTGCAGTGGCCGGATCTCAGCTCACTGCAAGCTCCGCCTCCCGGGTTCACGCCATTCTCCTGCCTCAGCCTCCCGAGTAGCTGGGACTACAGGCGCCTGCCACCTCGCCCGGCTAAGTTTTTTTTTTGTATTTTTAGTAGAGACAGGGTTTCACCGTGTTAGCCAGGATGGTCTCGATCTCCTGACCTCGTGATCCACCCGTCTCGGCCTCCCAAAGTGCTGGGATTACAGGCTTGAGCCACTGCGCCCAGCCGATCTTACATCATTCTTAATCTTAATCTTTGATGCCTAATGCATGCCTAAAAAAATGGTGGTTAACCTGGCTACTAATTTCTAAAAAGCACTTAATCTGGAGCCAGTAGACCCATATGGTAAATAAGGTAGGTCACCCCAGCCCATTCACCTGCCACGGACATCATGACCCTTCAAACCGGTAACTCACGTGACCAGAGCAGAAGGCACGACCAGACCATCAACAAGCTCCCCAAGTTTCCCCCGAACTGCCTGGCGATTTCGAAGTCGAATGTTCATGGCTCCTGACTGTTCCTGCAGTGTCCGGATCTCAGAGCTGATGGAGCTGAGGTCACTCTGAAAAGCTCCCAACATCTGCTCCATTCGCTGTAGGGAAGGTAGAAGATGTTGCTGGAGTGCTATAGGGTTTGTAGGGGATAAGTGGGCCACCAAAGCCTCTCTGTGAAGTCCTCAGTATTCATCAGTCCATGAGGGTGGCAGAGGATGAGATACCCCAGATTACCAGGAAATAACATTAAATATGGCAGCAATAACAAAAAAGGCTCCTGAAGTCATCTTGAAAATGACCCTAACTTGTCCCCATCTTAAGGCTGATGACCTAAAAATGGCACCAGAGTCCATGATCTGGTTCAGAGCAGCTATTAGGGGTCACAGTTCAGGATTACTAACCTCCAGGACAGCATCACAGGCTGTGATCTGGTTGTGCAGAGATGCTATATTCTCACTCTCTTGAATATCTGACCCACAAAAAGTCAAGGGGCCTCATGGTGAAAATGGGAGAGCCTCAGATTTGTAGTACCTCTCCAATTGCTCTCTGAAGTGACAGAAACCTCACAGATGTTGACCCCAGCTGAGACATCTGTACCACACACCACAAAATCCCCATATCAATAGCACCGCCCCTTCCCTCTGCTGGAGGATACAATCCCGAATGGATTTCTGTTCAATCTGCTGTAGCTCCAGTTCAACTTGTTTTGAATAGTGACGAAGATCTACACCCTGGGAGGACATAAAGATGACAGGTCAGAAAAAAGTCTCAGTAAAGGGACACTGTAACAGAATCAGTGAAGGACTAAAGGATCAGATACCAGGCTGATATAACAAAAGCAAAAAACTGTTGTTTTTCCTTTTGGGGGACAGTAGATAGAAGGGCAGATTAGTATAGGGGAAATCCTCACCGTTTTAAGAGCTTCCTTTACTAACTCATCCTCCAGATTTGCCTGAATGTGAACTGGAAATAGAAGTTTATCGTAAGGGTTCAGCTCCACAGCTCCCTCTCCCCACATTGAGTATCTGCACACCAATCCCTACCTTATTCCTTCCAGCTCCCATGCCTCTCAGATTACAGGTACTGCACCCACTCCACGCCATCACTTACCATCCACTTCATCCAGGATGAACTCATCAGAAGTGATATCCAACTCCCCAAGTTGCAGTGATTCCTGGAGCCCAGCACCACCCGCCTGAAAAGGAATAAGTTAATGGGAGTAGGATACAGTGAAAGACAGAAAGAAAAAATGTAATTGGATATCCCCAGTCCTTCAAGTGAGAAGGAGGTGCTTTTGCTGGAAGCCACAGGTACCGCTTTGAAAAACTGTAAGTCTCACATTGTACCCACTCTCCTATTTTGTGTTGATAGGTAAGGAATACGACAAGGAGTGAGACGATCCAATGAGACAGTGGAGGTAGCCCAGCATGGTGGCGGGCTCCTTGTAGTCCCAACTACTTAGAAGCTGAGACTGGAAGACTGTCTGAGGAGATCAGGAGTTCAAGGTCAACCTGGGTAACACAGGGAGAACCGTCTCAAGAAAAAAAAAAAAAAAGTAAAAGACAAGACAGTGGAGATGACCTAATGAGGAAAGCTAGGAATTGCAGAGGATGGAGCTGAACTTGCACTTAAATTTAGGACCCTCAGGCTCCTGCCATCTTGGATGTTCTATCACACCTCTGGGGAACCCCAGGCTTTCTATAAATGTCAAAATACATAGTGTTTACCTGCGTGCGAGATGCAATCTTAAACATACTCATTCATCTAATCCTAACAACGATGTATACAGTAGGTTCTATCTTCCTCATCTTATAGGTCTGAGAAATGATGGCACAGAAAAGCGGGTTAACTTGCCCAAGGGAACACAGCGTGTAAGTGGCAGAGATGGAATTAGAACCCAGGCAGTCTGGCTCCAGAGTCCATGTTCTTAACCTTTACACTATATTACTTCTTGACTCTACCCCAAAATGTGGAGCGAAGTTGAAATTGTGCCCCAGAATATGAGTTTCAGCCACGAGGGTCCCGCTCAGGGTCGGGTCTGATCACAGGGAAGGGTACGGGGAGTCAAACAGGTAATATCACAGGTAGCAGCCAAGTTCCCACCCTTGTGCCTAAACCCAGCTCAGGTCTTTCTGAAGCTAGGAGCACCGGGACTACGGAGGAGAAACAGTTCCGCGCTCTCACCAGCGGGCCCTCTTCCTCCTCCATGTCTGACGTCCCTGCCCGCAACACCAGTTCCCGGGCGGCAGCCGCCATGGTCGCAGCGGCGGCCATTCCCCGCAGCCTCACTTCCGGCAACTGTCAGGCCGGCGAGTCTGTTCCCCGGAGTGGAGCTACAAGTCCCAAAGGGTCTTCCTCAGCGCGAAATCGTTCCCAGATATTTGAGTTAAATTGTTTGACTCCAGCTGTTCCCTTTCAGTTCTAACCACTTCACCCAACTCTAAACGGAAATGTGGAAGTCTGAAGCACAAACTAGCCCGGAACCTTCGCTTCTCTTAAACCTATGAACTTTACGAACTGTAAAGAAAGGCGCACCGGAAGTTGTGGTACCCGAGCCATACTCTCTTAAGTCCAGCTAGGTCAGGCTGAAACAGTTTCCGGAAGCACTTCTCCTAGATCGCTCCGCCTCTTCCTCCTGAACGCTATATAATGATACCGCGTCACTTCCGCTCTCTCTTCCACAGGAGGCCTACACGCCGCCGCTTGTGCTGCCGCCATGGTAAGCCTGGAATCCGTGCCGTGATCCAGCGACATCGCAACTCGGGCAAGGAAAGCCGGCTGTTGGGGTTCTGGAAACGCCCTGTCCTGAGGGCCTGAGACTTTCCGTATGAAGCCTTGGATCGCGCCCCTGGAAAGGGACACCAAAGATTTCCAGTTCCGGAGAGCGGGCCCGAGGAAGGGTCACTGCTCTGGCGCACGGAAGCTGCCTAAGGCTTGGGCGTATATGGGGAACTCTGGCTTCCGCCACGCACTTTTGGGAATGGGCAGGAGACCTGCCTCCTCTCTCCAAAGGTTGCATTTTCCCAAGCTTGAACGCTTCATGTACCTACTCTGCAGGACTGAGGAGTTTGCTGTGTGGTGTGAAAACCTTAGGGGTGGGGATCGGGTGCCTTTGCCACTTGTGTGACAGGCTTAACCGTTTTGTATGAAGTTCGTTTGCCTTTTCAACCTTACTGTTTGATAGTTTACTGTGTCTAATTTCTCCCCCGTACTTTTTAAACCAGTCTCTAGTGATCCCTGAAAAGTTCCAGCATATTTTGCGAGTACTCAACACCAATATCGATGGGCGGCGGAAAATAGCCTTTGCCATCACTGCCATTAAGGTAAGTAAAGTAGGGTAAGGAATAGGGAATGTAAATGAGAATTGGGTTGTGAAGACATGAGCAAAAATGAAGCAAGGTTGGGGAGACTTGAGTCTCATCCAGAGCACCTTGACTGCTGGATTAAGAAAAGAAAGTGGTTTAGGGAGAGACTAACCCCTTTAGCACTTACCACATTTACCACAGAAAATAAGTGATTAAAGCCAAGAGAGTGGTCTAAGGTCAAGCCAAAACATTTCACCCGGGGGAGTGGGAAGGAGGTATGGTTGCTCACCCGAATTCGCTAAGATTTTCCTGAACCGTGAGATCCTTCTAGATTCGGTTTCTTTACCCACCCTGCCATTATAACAGCAACCCTTCCTGTGAAATTTATATTCCCTCAGAATTGGAGGATTATTGGGCATCTTGAGGGATGAGTAAAAATGCCAACAGATAAAAAGTGTGAAGAAACTTGTAGATGGAGGGTGGAAGAAGTATGAGCAGGACATTTACTCATATGTCAGAGTTGACACTCCTGTTAAAGTGTGAAGGAGTACATCTCTCTCTTCGGCTTTTAAGAATCGAATCAGTGAATGCAAGAATAATTATTTCACTTGGGTATTTCTCTCCACAAACCTAATAAACTCCTGGCTTTCTAGATACACACGTTCTTTTTTTTTTTTTTTCTTAAGTCAGAATTTGTAGTTAGTTGTGGAAATAGCCTACCAGTATGTGTCCACTTCATGGGTGCAGGGCTAGGCCTGTCTTACAGTTCTTGGCTTCTGTTGCATGGTAGATACTTAGGCGACGTTAGCTAATGGATAGTAGTAGGGATACTGTTGGCTGGTTTAAGGAATGTGTAGAGGAAAATTCCTTCTGTTGGGTGCTCTGTGAAACTAATAAGGCAGTGTGAAATACTGTACTTAGATACTTGCTGTGAGGCTTAAGTAGAGGTGCACCATTCAGAAGTGTAATAGAGAATAACTTTCATGGATGAAAGTTATTCTAACTAAAATTAGAAATCTCATTTTATCTATCTGTCTTCCCACTCTCATTTTGAAGTAAATATTCATTTGTAAACATATAATTAAATTTGAGGCTGAGTGCAGTGGCTCACTTTCAGAGGCTGAAGTGGGTGGATCCCCTGAGGTCAGGAATTCAAGACCAGCCTGGCCAACACGGTGAAACCTCGTCATTTAATAAATAAATAAATATATATATTTGAAAGACCCTGCTCTCTTCTGAATAAACCTAATAATTTGACCCTTGGTCACGTTTATTTATTTATTCTGAAACAGAGTCTTGCCCCATCACCCAGGCTGGAGTGCAGTGGCGTGATCTCATCTCACTGCAACTCCAGCCTCCCAAGTAGCTGAGATTACAGGCACACGCCCAGCTAATTTTTGTATTTTTAGAAGGGGGGGGTTTCACCATGTTGGTCAGGCTGGTCTTAAACTTCTGACCTCAGGTGATCCACCCACCTTAGCCTCCCAAAGTGCTGGGGTTACAGGCTTGAGCCACTGCGCCCAGCCACATTTATTTTTTGAAAGGCTGGAGTGGCGGAATCACCATTCACTGCAGCCTTGACCTCCAGGGCTCAAGTCAATCCTTCTGCCTCAACTTCCCAAGTAGTTGGGGCTATAAGTGTGCACCACCACCACGTCTGGCTAATCTGGATCTTGCTGTGTTGTCCAAGCTGGTCTGGAACTCCTGGGCTCAGTGATCGTCCACCCTCAGCCTCCCAGAGTGCTGGAATTACAGGCATGAGCCACTGTGAAGCCAACCCTTGATCTCTCACTCTCGCAGAGAGGAACTGCCATTTGTTTTAGTTTCCTGGGGCCTACTATAATAAGTTCATATAAACTAAGAAAATTACTTACGGTGCTGGAGGCACTTAATAACCTTGCCTCTTCCTATCTACTGGTGGTTGTCAGTAATCCTTAGTGTTCCTTGGCTTGTAACTGCATTACTCCAATCTGTTGCTGTCATTTCATGGTCCTCTTCATGTCTCTCTTATGATTTGTCATTGGATCTAGAGCCCACCCTAATCAAAGATAACTTCATTTTACCTAATTATTTCTGTGAAGACCTTATTTCCAAATAGGGCCACATTCTGAGGTTCTAGTTGGACAAAATGAGGGGCAGGGCTTACTATTCAGTTCATCCTTCACTCTCCAAATCACTTTGGTTCATGAATTTAGATAGCATGGGTGCTAGTGCTGGTGTTGATATGATGCTACCAATGTAAGCATTAGGCTTTTTTTATAATCACTTGGGCGGTCAGTTCTGGGCACTGACAAAATTCAGTTTGTGATCTTGGAATACTTTGATTATAGGGATACAGTGATTTGCCTTAGAGATTCTGAGGAACTGACAGCCCAAATACCTTAATCAAATCCTGTAACTCATAAGACTCTGGTTTACTGCATTAGCTTGGAGAGGCAGGCCCCTTGTTCTCCTAAATGCAAGAATCAGAAGGCACTTAGTGACAAATACATATGCTGAGCAATGAGGAGAAAAAAAAAAGATACTGCCTGCTTTCAAAGGGTTGTCTATAACACTAAATTCTGTGTTCATGATTCAGTTGTGCCCCTGAACAAAGTAACCTTTTTTTTTTTTTTTTTTTTTTTGAGACGGGGTCTCTCTCTCTCGCCCAGGTTTGAGTGTGGTGGTGTGATCTCGCCTTGCTGTGACCTCCGCCTCCCAGGTTCAAGCAATTCTGCCAAAGCCTCCCAAGTAGCTGGGATTACAGGCACCCACCACCATGCTCGGCTAATTTTTTTGTATTTTTAGTAGGGTTTCACCATGTTGGCCAGGCTGGTTTCAAACTCCTGCCCTCAAAGTCATCCACCCACCTGGGCCTCCCAAAGTGCTAGGATTACAGGCGTGAGCCACTGCGTGCGGCCCAAAGTTAACCTTCTATCAAATGGTTTATATCTGGAAAGGTGGGTGACGAAAGGGTGACCTAGGGAATTGCAAAATAGATTATTGCAGATCCTACCTTTGTGAGCTTTTTGAATAATGAGGCTATAAAGGAATTTAAAAATCAGATTGAACCCTAATTCCGAAAACCCTCACTTCATTCAGGGTGTGGGCCGAAGATATGCTCATGTGGTGTTGAGGAAAGCAGACATTGACCTCACCAAGAGGGCGGGAGAACTCACTGAGGATGAGGTGAGGACAAGGAAGGGGGCTGGGGGTGGGGTCAGCCTCAGAAAGGGGGTCATGTAGATCTGACCTTGTCCTGCCTGCCAGGTGGAACGTGTGATCACCATTATGCAGAATCCACGCCAGTACAAGATCCCAGACTGGTTCTTGAACAGACAGAAGGATGTAAAGGATGGAAAATATAGCCAGGTGTGTACTGAAATGAGGGCAGGATTAGAGGAAGGGTGGAGGGTCCTGATAGAATTGGGCATAGGTAGGTGGTCAGGGGATAAAACATCCCTTGCCGCCGCCTCTCAATCCAGGTCCTAGCCAATGGTCTGGACAACAAGCTCCGTGAAGACCTGGAGCGACTGAAGAAGATTCGGGCCCATAGAGGGCTGCGCCACTTCTGGGGGTGAGTGGAGGTCTCATCTCACTGCCTACCTCGACTCACAGCATTCCTCCTACTCGCTCTTCCTTTTCTTTGTGCTGTGTATGACCTATGACCCTTCTCTTTTTACCTGCAGCCTTCGTGTCCGAGGCCAGCACACCAAGACCACTGGCCGCCGTGGCCGCACCGTGGGTGTGTCCAAGAAGAAATAAGTCTGTAGGCCTTGTCTGTTAATAAATAGTTTATATACCTATGGCTTCCTGTCCTTTCTGTCCATTCTAATAGGGAATGTTAAAGTGCTGGGTCCCTTTTCCATTTAGAGCTGCCCTACTCAGTTGCCCACACAGTGCTATTGGTTTTAGCAGTGGTGATGCTGCAGACCCCTCAGTCTCCCTATGTGTAGCTAGTGATGTCTCTCTCTGTAAAGAGAAATGTGAGGGGAAAACAATTCCCAGCCTCGAGGGGGTGACCCAGACCAGTTTAGAGACCAGTCCCCTGGGGTTGGTGTGCAGCATGGTTGTGGAGTGGGTAGCTGAGCCTAGACAGTTGCAGTTCAGGTGAGTTTGCAGGTCTTAGTCACTGGGTTTTTTTTTGTTTTGTTTTTAAAAAAGGGGTCATCTAGTTAGAAAATCTTCGGGGCTGTGACCAAAGCAACAAAGGCAAAAACACAGACGTTGGTTATGTAGGGTGTGGTCCCCCTGGTGGAATACGTGGGTGGGTTGGGATGGGGAGTGGCTGGACAGACCGGTCTCGCTCCGTTTGGTGCCACTCCACCCGCCCGGGTTTCCGCGCCCTGCCGCGCTGCTCCGACGCCGCTTCCGGCGGGGATGGGAGCGCGCAGCGCGGAAGCGGGTGGCAGGCCGGCCGCCGGGGCGAGGCGGGGGAGGGGCCGTGAGTGCCGCAGTCGGCCAGCCATGGAGCGGAGCTTGCTGGCGGCGAGGCCACGACAACAAGGTAGCCACCCCCGCAGCATGCCTCGACCGCGGTCCGCACCGCCTTCCCCCGACCCCCAGGGTGCGCTGGTCCCGGTCGCGCGCTCCGCCCTCCGCATCCCAGGTGTGGTCGGTTAAATCCCCGCCCTGACCCAGGCCCGGGGAGCTAGTCTCCGCCCTTCGCTCTCCGGATTACCCTTGGAGTGCGCCGCACCATGCCGCTCAGGCTCTTCCGGCGCCTGCTCTTCACCGCTCTGCTGCTGGTGATCGTCTGGACCCTCTTCGGGCCTTCGGGGTTGGGGGAGGAGCTGCTGAGCCTCTCACTAGCCTCCCTGCTACCAGCCCCCGCCTCACCGGGGCCGCCCCTGGCCCTGCCCCGCCTCTTGATCCCCAACCAGGAAGCTTGCGGTGGTCCCGGGGCTCCTCCCTTCCTGCTCATCCTGGTGTGCACGGCTCCGGAAAATCTGAACCAGAGAAACGCCATTCGGGCCTCGTGGGGCGGGCTGCGCGAGGCCCGGGGACTCAGGGTACAGACGCTATTCCTGCTGGGAGAGCCGAACGCACAGCACCCCATGTGGGGCTCCCAGGGGAACGACCTGGCCTCGGAGTCAGCAGCCCAGGGGGATATCTTGCAGGCCGCCTTCCAGGACTCCTACCGCAACCTCACCCTCAAGACCCTCAGTGGGCTGAACTGGGCTGAGAAACACTGCCCCATGGCCCGATACGTCCTCAAGACGGACGATGATGTGTATGTCAACGTCCCCGAACTGGTATCAGAGCTGGTCTTGCGAGGGGGCCGTTGGGAGCAATGGGAGAGAAGCACGGAACCCCAGAGAGAGGCTGAGGTTGGAAATGAACAGCAGGAAGGAGGCCAGGCCTTGCACAGCGAGGAAGTGCCTCTTCTGTACCTGGGCCGGGTGCACTGGCGAGTAAACCCCTCTCGGACACCAGGGGGCAGGCACCGTGTATCAGAGGAGCAGTGGCCTCACACCTGGGGCCCCTTCCCACCCTATGCCTCAGGCACGGGGTATGTGTTGTCAGCGTCTGCTGTGCAGCTTATTCTCAAGGTGGCTAGCCGGGCACCCCCTCTCCCGTTAGAGGATGTCTTTGTGGGGGTAAGTGCCCGAAGAGGAGGCCTCGCCCCAACACAGTGTGTCAAGCTGGCTGGTGCCACCCACTACCCACTAGACCGGTGCTGCTATGGGAAATTCCTGCTGACGTCCCACAGGCTGGACCCCTGGAAGATGCAGGAAGCCTGGAAGCTGGTGGGTGGCTCTGACGGGGAAAGGACTGCGCCCTTTTGCTCCTGGTTCCAGGGAGTCCTGGGCATCCTGCGGTGTCGAGCAATAGCCTGGCTTCACAGCTGAGAGTGCCTGGGGCCACAGGAAAGGCAGGAACAGGACCTTCTCTCTCCCAGGCCCAACGCAGGGGCCCTCACTGGCTGGAGCTGATCTGTTTCCTCATACCAGATCCTCAGTCTCACTAAAGACAGGGATATGGGAGACACCCAGGGGCCTGGCCCGCCAGCCTGAAAGATGGTCATCAGGAAGAGAAAAAGAAAAAAATGCTGCAGCTGTTCTCTCAAGCTAGGGCAGAAGAGGGCTGTCAAGCTCCTCAATAAACTTGTCTCCACTTCTTCGAGTGCAGTGTGGTCTTCACCAGGACCCCCAGAACACCACAAACCTGGAGACCCCAGAGGCTGCCAGACCCTGCTTCATGGGAAGGACATCTCCAGGGACATGGGAGAGAGGACAGCCTCTCTGAGGAGGAAGGCCCCTAAAAGGCAAAGCTAAGGCCACAGCAGCCACAAGGTATGGGGGTGGGGGTAGAGGCAGGACACTGACTCCTCTGATCCTAGAATGGCCTCATGCTGGGCAAGGGGGAGGGGAACAGGTCCACAAGATGATCCAGACACATGATCCAAAAAATCGCTTTCCTCTTTAATACCAACCCACCCCAGGAGCCAGCTGTCCACCCCCAGTTGGGGAAAGGACCACAGTGCCCCACCTCCTTGTTCCAGGGAACACTCTTTTCCCTACAGGTGATCTCGGGGAGAGACTGTTCCCAGGCAACCCTGGAGTCTGGCTCAGCGCACAAATCTGTCCAGGGCAGATGGCCGGGCCCCCGTGGACTTGGCCTTCGCTTCCTTCTGCTGCTGCTGCTGCTGCTGCTGCTGCTGCTGCAGGCTCTGCCGGACCTTGTCCTGGGGACCGGAGAGGGGGAGGACACAGGGACAGTGAGAAGTGGCAGGCTGACAAGGGCAGAGGCACAAGCAGGAGGGTGCAGCCTGTGGAAGGCCCGGCCCATCCCAATACTCATCTACCCTGTGTTCCTCATCCATGACCTTCCTCTTCCTCTTCACCAGGCTTGCTGTGGAGCTGCGGCCCTTCTGCTTTGGCTTTGGCTGGAAGGGAGCCTTAGCCTCCGGGTCGTAGCCCTGAGGGAGGGGACAGGAGTCAAATCTGTTACAGCCTCGGTCGGAGTCAGGGAACTGGCAGCACCCACCTGCTGGCCACACTTCTGGGGACAAGCCATGGTGGGGAGAGGATGTGGGGGAGAAGACACGCCTGGGCATTCAGGGGCCTGCTCCATACCAGCCTCTCTATCCGCTCCTTCTTTCCCTGCTCCAGAGAGATGACATCCACCTCGGCCAGGGCTCGCGGGTCAAGACAAATAAGCTCTGCAGGTACCTGAGGGTTTCACAGAGGGATAGGACTCAGCAAGGAGCCACAGGAGGGTAGCACCAAAAAGGGAAGCCAGGAAGGCTGCTGAACCCCTCTACCCAGGACCCCCAGCATGAGACCTCAGGATAGCTTTCTCTACCTCCAACCCAAAACCACATGCGTACCTTCCCCAGCAGCAGGGGCCTCACAAGCATGCTGCACACCAGCCAGCAGGGGAACCTCACCTTCTCCAACAGGGGCAATCTCACCCTCTCCGCCAGGGGGAACCCTGACCCTCTCCAGCAGGGGGAACCTCACCCTCTCCAGCAGGGGGAACCTGACCGTCTCCAGGAAGGGGGAACCTCACCCTCTCCAGGAGCGGGGAGCCTGACCCTCTCCAGCAGGGGGAACCCTGACCCTCTCCAGCAGAGGGGAACCTCACCCTCTCCAGCAGGGGAGCCTCACCTTCTCTAGCAGGGCCTTCACCTCCCACTCCTGGCGTTGCTTCCGGCTTCTGTAAGGATTACTCTCCAGGCCATCAAAGTTGGGCTCACCGGCCCCTGAAGGGAGGGAGGGAGGAGCATGGAGCCGTAAGGAAAGACCTAAGTCCAACAGCTCCAGCCCAACCAATCCCCCAGCTCCTGGATGTCTCAGGCCCAAACTTCCACCCAGAGTTCATTCACTTCAAGCCCCATCCCTGGCCCACTCACCAGGGACCAGCATGCTGGTGACGCCCCCACTGTGCCCCACCCCTAGCACATCTTCAAAGGGGCAGAACTGAAGGCCATGCACAGGGCCTGAGAGCCGGTGGGTGAGGTAGGGCTGTTCAAGGGAGGGTGGGCTGCCCTTGCCCTGCCCTGCCCAGATGTTGACAACATCACCCATTCCCGCCACCAGCAGTCCCCTCTGGGAGAAGGCCAGGTGCCCTGCTCCATGGGGCAGGGTCCGAGTGCTCAGAGGCTGGTAGGTCCCTCTCAAGTCAAAGATCTTCAGCTGGTGGTCTAGGCCAGAGGTGGCCATGTACCTGGTGAGAAAAGAGGGATCAATTAATCTGTCAGTAAATGGGTTTACCAAGCAAACTGTGGCCAAGTCCAGGCATCAAGTCTGGCTGGGGAGAAAAAGATTAATAGTAATGACCACTACCATCACCCTGAACACTCCACAGGCATCCTCTTGGTTAAGCTGCACACAACTCTTACGATTTTTATTTCCCTTTAAGAGGTGAGGAAACAAGCTCAGAAAAAGGAAAGCTAGGTCAGTGGATGGTCAGGCCTATCTCTTTAGCATCTGCCTCTCCTCTGCTAACACCACACAGCCCTCTCAAGACACGGGAGTCAAAAGGAGCACCCACACGACAGGCTGCACCTAAACGTGATGTCCCCCTGTACACACATGCAGCACACAGCCCAGCGAGGGGAAAGAGCATCGGCAGTCGTCAGAAAGGCTTCATGGGAAAGGTGGGATTTGACCCATTCTAGATAATTCTCAAAAAAGTACAGGAAAGAGATACACAGCAGGTTCACATGCATTAACACCAGTGTGTGGAGACTGAGAGGGAAGCAGAGGTTATGTTAGCAGGATTGGTGGGAAACATGGTCAGGAAAATCAGGAGCGGAAAATTTGTGGGGTTTCTTTAAAGTCAGACCGAGGACCCACAGCTCACAATCCCAACGTTGCTCTCTGGCAATAACAAATCACAAACTGAAGGCTCCAAGGACTTGAAAAGACCTACTCAGAAAGTGGTGAAGTATCCCTTGGCCTGCCCCTCTGTGTGCTTTCCCTGGAAGGAGGGAGTGAAGGTTGGGACCAAATCCTCTCCAGGAATCATGTACAGTATAAGTTGTTTACTTTCAGAAGTTGGAATTTTCTTTTTTTGAGACAGGGTCTCACTCTGTTGCCCAAGCTGGAGTGCAGTGGCGTGACCTTGGCTCACCGCAGCCTCTGCCTCCCTGGTTCAAGTGATTCTCGTGCCTCAGCCTCCCAAGTAGCTGGGATTACAGGCATGCGCCACCATGCCTAATTTTTGCGTTTTTAGTAGAGTCGGGGTTTCGCCATGTTGGCCATGCTGGTCTTGAACTCCTGGCCTCAAATGACCTCAAATGACCTCCTCTGCCTCCCAAAGTGCTGGGATTACAGGTGAGGTTGGAGTTTCTATGTTCAAGTTATTCCTTAAAGAGGGAAGCTGAAGGGGAACCAGCCAGGTAGGGGATGTATGTTTGCCAAGAGGCCAAGGACTCTCTTTTGCCTTGGCTGTGAACCCAGAAGGGAACTAAAGAGTTTTTATGAGCAGAGACTTGCACAGTGATGGAGCCCAAGGGAGGCCCAACTGGATGCTTCCGACAAGATAATCAGGGCCCTGACCTTACCACAGAGAAAGGCCATCAGTGCAAACCAGGAATTACCGAGCGCTCCTGGAACACAGGGTCACATCCTTTGGTGAACTAACAACTCAAGGATGCATGCTGGCTCTTCTCCCCTCCACATACCCATCTATGGGATCCCCTGGGTAAAGACCAGCCCAGTGCCAGATGGGAGTCTGGGCCATACTACTGTACTACTAAACTTGCAAGCAGCAGTTCGACTCTGATACGTCAACCCAATCCAATCCTAATGCAGGCTACCAGAACACCTCTTATGAAAGATGGTCGGCTTCATCGCTGGAGTCCCCGTGGCCTATCTGACAAGCTCCTGAGAAGGACCAGAGAAAAGCAGGGATGGGCTGAAGATCACAAGGACCAGAGCTGTTCAGCATCAAGGTGTTGATTAAACTTCAGGCCTCAGCTAACTAGTGATTAAGCGCTAAGCAGAGGAGTGGCTGACCCAGGTAGCCCATGGAGGGCAAGCTACAGCTTTGGCCCAGTGGCCCAGAGAGGGCAGAAACCCTTGGGCAGGCCTTCCGACTCTCCTAGAGCCAGGCTGGTATAGATATGGAGTAAAAAGGGCAGAACCAAATCACTTGTTCACAAAGATACAATTACAGAGGCCAGGACCAGTGGCTCAGGCCTATAATCCCAGCACTTTGGGAGACCAGATGGGCGGATCACAAGGTCAGGAGTTCGAGACCAGCCTGGCCAACATAGTGAAATTCCATCTCTATTAAAAATACAAAAATTAGCTGCGCACAGTGGCACGCACCTGTAGTCCCAGCTACTCAGAGGCTGAGGCAGAAGAATCACTTGAGCCTAGGAGGCGAAGGTTGCAGTGAACCGAGATCGTGCCCCTGCACTCCAGCCTGGGTGACAGATCAAGACTCCATCTCGAAAAATAATAATAAATAAATAAATGCATCACCTGGCCAGTCATTCTCAAAAACCATAGCCATGGCCGGGTACAGTGTGGCTTATGCCTGTAATCCCAGCACTTTGGGAGGCTGAAGCAGGTGGATCACAATGTCAGGAGTTCAAGACCAGCCTGGCCAAGAGGGTGAAACCTGTCTCTACTAAAAATTTAAAAATTTACCGAGCGTGGTGGCGGGTGCATATAATCCCAGCTACTCAGGAGGCTGAGGCAGGACAATCGCTTGAACCCCCGGGGACAGAGGTTGCAGTGAGATTGTGCCACTGCACTCCAGCCTGGGTGACAGAGTGAGACTCTGTCTCAAAAAAAAAAAAAACCCATAGCCACAAGTTTTTATACCCAAAGGGTAACTGGAGCACCACACCAAGGCAGGCTCAATGATTCATCCTTTTATCTCCAGAACTTCAGCACAGAGCCCCGCCCACAGCAGATGCCCAGTGAATACCTGACAAAAGGAATCAGAGGACAATACAAATCAGAGAGAACAGCTGTGGAAAATGCAGATACTCTCTCAGGAACAGCAGAAATCCAAAGCAGACACCACCTCTACCCTCACATCAGCCAGACCTGGAGAGAACGATCATCTTGAATGACAATGATGAATACAGCACTCCCTATTTGCTAAGCACTGTGCTAAACTATATGCCTTAACTCATCTTAATGTCTACAACAGCTTTTATAAGGGCTTTAAACTAGGGCTTGGTAAACTACTGCCCATGGGCCAAACCTGGCCCATCATCTAGTTCTTTATAGCCCACAAGCCAAGAATGGTTTTTACATTTTTAAGTGGTTAAAAAAAAATCAAAATAATATTTTGAGACTGTGAAAACTGTATGAAATTCAAATTCCAATATCCACAAATAAAGTTTTATTGGAACATGGCCACTCAGTATTTATTTACACCGTGGCTGCTTTTGCTCTACAACACACAGCCGAGTGGTCATGACAGAGAATACGGCATCCTGATTTGCACTCCTGCTTTGTACGCTACAAGTCACAGTGACACAATCATAAGTGCTTCACAGCATTTTGAGCACCTCACATATCACCTATCATTACCTAACTGTGTGAAAAGATATTTTCAAAGATGAAATACATGAAATCTCTACAGATCAGCATGAACATGAGTATCTACAGTCAAGTTTGATCATTTGGAACACTAACTTTGTACATGAACTAGGCAAAATGTTATCCTCAAAAAGAGAAATTCAGTTCTTCCCATTAGTAGATCTGTATTACACAAATATCATATTTATTATTATTTTTTAAGACAGGGTCTCCCTCTGTTGCCGATGGAAGAGTACAGTGGGATGATCACAGCTCACTGCAGCCTTAACCTCCTGTGCTGAGGTGATCCTCCCACCTGAGCCTCCTGAGTAGCTGGGACTACAGGCATGCACCACCACACCTGGCTAATTTTTCTATCTTTGTAGAGACAGAGTTTTGCCATGTCACCCAGGCTGGTTTCGAACTTCTGGGCTCAAGCGATCTGCCCACCTCAGCCTACCAAGGTGTTAAGATTACAGGCATGAGCTACTGTGTCCAGCCTCATATTATGTTTAACTTTTTTTTTTTTTTTTTTTTGAGACAGAGTTTTGCTCTTGTTGCCCAGGTTGGAGTGCAATGGCACAATCTCGGCTCACTGCAACCTCTGCCTCCCAGGTTCAAGCGATTCTTCTGCCTCAGCCTCCCAAGTTGCAGGGATTACAGGCCCCTGTCACAACACCCGGCTAATTTTGTGGATTTTTAGTAGAGACAGGGTTTTGCCATGTTGGCCAGGCTAGTCTCGAACTCCTGACCTCAGGTGATCCACCCGCCTCAGCCTCCAAAGTGCTAGGATTACAGGTGTGAGCCATTGCACCTGGCCATATTATGTTTAATTTTACAACTTAAAAATGTGTGGGCCGGGTGCAGTGGCTCACAGCTGTAATCCCAGCACTTTGGGAAGCCGAGGCGGGCAGATCACCTGAAGTCAGGAGTTCAAGACCAGCCTGGCCAACATGGCAAAACCCCGTCTTTACAAAAAAATGCAAAAATTAGCTGGTCATAACGGCAGGTGCCTGTAATCCCAACTACTTGGGAGACTGAGGCAGAAGAGTCACTTGAACCCGGGAGGCAGAGGTTGCAGTGAGCTGAGATCACGCCACTGCACTCCAGCCTGGGAGACAGAGCAAGACTACATCTCTGTCAAAAGATTAAAAAAGAAAAAAAGGTCAGGCACAGTGGCTCACGCCTGTAATCCCAGCACTTTGGGAGGCTGAGGCGGGCAGATCACTTGAGGTCAGGAATTCGAGACCAGCCTGACCAACATGGTGAAACCCTGTCTCTATTAAAAATACAAAAATTAGCCAGGTGTTGTGCTGGGTGCCTGTAGTCCCAGCTCTTTGGGAGGCCAAGGCAGGAGAATCACTTGAACCTAAGAGGCGGAGGTTGCAGTGAGCTGACATTGAGCCATTGCACTCCAGCCTGGGCGTCAGAGCGAGACTCCATCTCTTGGTATTTAAATACCTACACAGTACTCTTTGATTTCACTTCTTATCAGCAAATCATCAAATATTTACTATCTGACTCTTTACAGAAAAAGTTTGTGGACCCTTGAACTAGACACTCATATTTCCATTTCTGGGGTGAGAAAACGGTGGCACACAAAGGTTATGCCATATGCCCATACTTACAAGGCCCATCAGTGGTAACATTGTGATTTAAACCTGGGCATCCTGGCTTTAGAGTCTGTGCTCCTAAAGCACACTACCTTCCACAACTTTCTGCCCACCTAACGCCTCATCCCACCAGTAACTTACGTGCCTGTAGAATCTACTGCCACAGCCCGGACCCCACCACGATGACAGAGAATCTTTGCCAGTGGCTCCTTCATAGCTGGACTCCATAAAGACACAGTACCTGGAAGAGAAGAAGAACCAAAGTTGCTAATACAAACCTGACCCTAAGGTTATTAAACCTGGGAAAGATGGGAACTCAAGACCAAGAGATAACAAAAAAGGGAAATAAAAGGGTAACTTTAAGAGACTCATGAAGGATAAATATAGAAGAAATGCAAGTCAGGATGGTCGGAGAGTCAAAACTAAGCTAGGTACTGACCATTGCTGTGTCCGAGATGGATGACAGCATTGTAAGGGTTCTGACTCATGACATCGAGCCGCCCAGCTCGAGCATTCAGAGCTGCCACGATCTTCCCCACTGATACATCCAGGTAGGTCAGAAACCCTGTTTCTGACTGAGAAAGAGAGAGACAGAGAGAATGACCCAGTCCTGATTGCCCTCTGTATTCCCTCTCCTGGGGTCCTAAAGGAGAAGTGGTCATCCCAAGGGCTGCCACCCAGTTCCTGAGCTCCACGGCCACTCACAGCTGTAGCCAGGAGGAAGTGGAAGGGCAGGAACTCAAGCCGTGTCACTCGGTCACACCGGCGGATACAGTGGAGCTCAATGCCCTGATTGTCATAGATGTGGAGCCAGCGGTTCTGGGCAACAGCAAGCAGTGCCTCAGAATGGAGAAACCTGGGGGAGAGGAAGAGTGGTTCAATTGGGAAATGAGGTCACAGGCTATCATTCAATCAAGGATGGACTATCTCACCACTACTGACCGCTGACAATGAGGCCACTGACCGGATGTCCCGCACTGCCTCCATGACGTTGATCTCGCACATAAGCTTCTTTGTTACCCAATCAAGGGCAGCCACATGACCTCGGCGCCCTCCAAAAGCCAGGTGTCTGTTGGAGGTGAGGGGCAGGCAGGGTGTTAAGGCAGGGGACCACCGACTCAGATGACTTGAGGTCTGCCCCATGCCAGCCCCATCTCTCCAGGTGGGCAGACACATGTTGCTGCAGGTGCTCACCCGCACACACAAGCAAATCAAAGGACCCTCCCCTCATCAACAACCCAAACAAATACTGCGAATGGCTGAAGTGGGCATGGCTAAAGTGGTTAAGGAAACACATCTTAGTTCAAGAGTCACTAGAATTCAACCTTACCTTCCAGTTCGAGAGTAGTTTAGTCTGTAGGGCCCAAATTGCCTCAGATTCAAGTCAAAGTGCTGGGAAAGAGAAGAGTGAAAAAAAAAAAAAAAATGAGTACCCTGCAGGAACGCCTTCTTCTAGCCCCCATTCCTCTCTTGTCCTGCACCACCAATCAATCCCTTGGCTCCTTTACCTCCTCAGGCTCACCTTGGCTGCACTTGCAATGTCCACAGCCTCCACAATGTCAGCCTGGCATATCTTTGCTGTGTCTTCCCCATCCTCCCCTTCCAGAAACCTGAAAGCAAGGGTTAGGATAGCAGTAAAGTTTCCCAATATGAAGCAAGTGTACCAACATAAAAACGAGAAAAGACAGTCCTATAAGGCAAGGATTGGGGGTCCAGATTAGGGCCCACTCACCCCGGTTCCTCAGCAAGCAGCAGCTCAGAACGAGCAGCTTTGATACTTGTTTCCTCTTCCTCAGCTTCAGCCACCTCAAGTCGGCTTCGAGTTTTGGCTTTAGAACGTGGTAGCTATAACATTGTTGGTGGGGAGGAGTGGCAGAAGAACCATAGGATAAGTGGGGTCACAGGAGAGCTACCTAGCCCAGCCTCCATTCAACTCACCCAGACACTCCCTGCCTCCAACACTTCCCAACTCTCCGGCTGGACCTCACCTTTCGGGATTTGTCAATACGACAGAACTTCTGGACCACCTCCACAGGGACGGGGGCGGGGCCTGGGAATGGATCTTGGGCCTAGGGGAAAGGAGAACGCAGTTAGTAGACAGCCTTGGGTTGACCCCAACCCTTTCAAAGCACAAGGCGGCCTGCCTCGCCACCCATTAGGTTCCACGTTCACCCCGGACAAGCTCCGCTGGGACTCCGGGTTCTTCCACTCTCGGGGTTTCTTCGGGACCTGAGGCTGCTTAGAGATCCGAGACTTCTTTAATATGTGAGCATTTTTTGGTCTCTGAGGACGGAGCTCCCGATTCTTCTTGTTACAAGGAGGCCCTGGAGAGGCTCCGTCTGTGGTCGGAACAGTCTCTTCCTCCCAGTATCGCCGCGGTTTCTACAAGCAGATCAGGAACTCTGATACTCCGCACCCACGCCCCGCCCCCCCGACCCCGCAGCAAAAAACTTCCTTTCCCACCCAGGGAGGCCGATACCTTTCTCTTGGTCTGAAGTTTGTCTTTCTTGGGCGGGACATCCCTGCCCGGCTTGGGGGCTGTCTCCATCTCGCCCATCCGAACGGCGATCCACGTGCAAAACTCCTCTCAGCTGCCCCACAGTCGGCTTGAAAACTCCCGGAAGCCCTCTATCCTTCATCCAATCAGTAGCGTACCAGGTCTGAAGCTCTCTAGGCGCCATCTTGAGTGAGGGCACACTCTCCTTAGAGGGGCGGAAGAGCTCTTGGCACCTTATCGGGAGCGGCAGCTTATGCAAGAGTGACTTACAAAAGAAAGGCAGGCCCGGGACCAGGGGCTAAGTAGCGGTGCGGTTTCTTTTTCCGGGTTAGTTTCCCCATCTTGCCTAAAAATATCCGAGTCCAGTCTTTGTAGCAGAACTCCATTCGCTAAACATGTCAGAACTACACTTCCCATCAAGGGTCAGAAAGAAACTTCCGGCGCAGTCTTTTCCCGGCATTCCTCGTTTACTTCCGGGTTTATTACTACTGAAAGCAGAACGTGAATAGGTTAGGATTTCGGTTGAGAGGCTTACGGTCTTGCGTTTCGCCCACCATATCCTGGGGACGGGGTGGAGTCGATACCCAGGACCGGGGGGAGGTGGCGGTGCCCCTCAGGGCTGCCTCTCAAGAGTGCTATCATTTCCGCAGGCGAGATCAGAAAAGTGAGCTCAGGTACCTTCCAGAGAGTGAGACGCAGCGCCCTTGTCTCGCTCCCCGTAGGCTTTCATCCCCGCCATGGCGGAGCTGATCCAGAAGAAGCTGCAGGGAGAAGTGGAGAAATATCAACAGCTACAGAAGGGTAAGGGAGCAGGGTCGGTATGGCCTCGCCCAATGCACTCACAACCCAAAGCCATTACCGAGATAAGGTTTGTTGCCCCATCTGGGCCCTTGCGTGCAGAGACTTTCCCGCTTCAGTACTCTTCCCTATTCACTGACCCGCTGCCCCCATCTTTTTCTGCTTCCTCAGATCCATATCCACCTGACTAGGATTGATGTTTCTAATCTTGCCTTTCCTCTTATCCCCAGACTTGAGTAAATCCATGTCGGGGAGGCAGAAACTTGAAGCACAACTAACAGAAAATAATATCGTGAAAGAGGTGAGGGACTGGGATTTGTGGGGCGAGGAGGGACCTGTACTAGCCATGGTTCTGATCACGTATGTCCCATCCCTCCATCAGGAACTGGCCCTGCTGGATGGGTCCAACGTGGTCTTTAAACTTCTGGGTCCGGTGCTAGTCAAACAGGAGCTGGGGGAGGCTCGGGCCACAGTAGGGAAGAGGCTGGACTATATCACAGCTGAAATGTGAGTCTTTATTCCACCACTGTGTGCTGCACCCTGTGATGCAGTGAACCATTGGAGTAGAGGTGTTGAACCATTGCAGAACAGCTCTCCATAGTGGCCCCTAGTCCTCCAGTTCCTCCAACCCCTTCCTTCCCTTTTAACCCCCCTTCTCCCTTCCCTAATCTCAAGTTTTCCACCTATCTCTTTCTTGCGTTTAGCACCCTCCTTAGTAAGTCCTACTAATTTCTCCCTTTCTACTTGTCTCCCTTGTCTCTCTTTAGTAAGCGATATGAATCCCAGCTCCGGGATCTTGAGCGGCAGTCAGAGCAACAGAGGGAGACCCTTGCTCAGCTGCAGCAGGAGTTCCAGCGGGCCCAGGCGGCAAAGGCAGGGGCTCCTGGCAAGGCCTGACCCCTTGGTGGGGGGAGGGGAGGGGAGGGAATGAGGCAGCTCTAGCATCTATACTGTAGCTAATAAAATGTAAAAACACCTGGCTCCGTTTCCTGACCAGGCGCTTCTGTCATATCCCCACAGTCCCTTCCACCTTCACACACACCACCTGTATTACCCCCTCAGGTTCAAACTCTTGCACTTGGAACTTCTTTGTGGCACGATGTTCTTTCTTTCTTGAAAGTGAAATCCTAAATGTCCTCAAACCTACTTCTTGCCTGTATATACAACCCTTAACTTTCCCTCATCTTGGTTGGCATGATTATTTTGGAAGGGCATTTACAACATAGCGTATTACTAGGAATGTCAGTTCAATTGAAAAAGAATTCACAGTTCTCTAACCTGAGGCCCCAGGATGAAATGTGGTTACCCTCTTTGCCAGCAGCCCTGGCATCTCTATTGGTACTTTTCAGCCTCTGTCTTCCTAGAATTTGCTTGAATGTAGCTTAAACTGACTTAAAATCCCAGCACGTAATGCTTTGTAGTGTATAAGTCCTCCCAAGTTTATATGTTGTCCATAAAGTTGTTCTGCCATTTCCTTGTCCTAAAATTGTTTTATACACATTTGCAGCAAGGGACCAGTGGTAGAGAGGTTACTGAAGAAAAATTGTTCTGAGGAAACTTTTTTCACCAATACCTCACTCACTTTTTGCTCTGTTCATGGGGATAGAAAACATTGTGCCCCTTCCTGTTCCATGGCATCTACCTTCAGCCAATTCCCCACCCCCACTCATAGCAGCCAGTTCATACGCACTACAAGGACAGGGGAGTAGAATTCAGGTAGTGTTTTGGTTTATTATCTTAGTGTTGTCACAGTGATAGAAACCCCCAGACTGGGAAGAAGAACTTCTGCGAGGACCTATTTTTTGCCATTCCCTCTGCCCTGGGGCTCAGAGCCTTGAGGCCTTTGCTTAGCCCTTTGCATATTAGGATATGGCCAAGAATCAGAAACTGATGCGTTTTTTCCAGCACTACCTGTGTGCTGCACAGGTAGGAAGCACACACAGGTGGGAAGCTACACACAGGTATCCAACTTGGTTATAAGACACCAGTTCCCACAGGGCTGGATTTCTCAGCTGTCTGGTAAACCAGTGGTACTTCACTGCCCCAGGATGGCTGGCTACCTTTCTGAATTTCTGTCTCAATGTGATATAACTGCCACCATTCAGGATGGCTACCCACATCTGGTATGAACACCATGACTTCTGTAAGCCAACGGGGCTTCCTCCTCAGAACAGTGCCCGTGCAATCTTCCTCCCTGTGGCCTTGATCCTGGGAAAGGAGCCCCCTCCTCCCTCACTCGGAGGAGTTCCTGAGGCAGACGGGCCACTGGTGACGCCAGGTGTAGCAGCAGAGGACCTTCGCCGCTGCCGCAGGAGGAAATCGTGTGAAGCTCCATCCATGGCGTAGAATACGTTAGCCGAGGCTGGGATAGTCAGCTCTGAAGGTTCAGGGGATGGATGTCAAGCACAAGCACAGTCATTCCCCCCACAGCCGCCCAGATGTGGAAGCACTCCACTCTCCTCCCGAGTCTGCCTTTCCCTCGTGGCCTCTGACCTCGCTCCCCTGGCAGCAGCTGTACCAGCTCATACTCTGAAACCACTGCAGAGTCACGATTGTTTTTCTTAAGGACACGACTGATGACACTTGGAGCCTTGTCCTGGCTTGTCACCTGGCAGGACAGGAGACCAAAAGAGCAATCAATCAGCCATGAATTCCCATCCTTCTACCCTTAGCCACTGAACCCAACCACAAAAGGTTACTTGTGTTCAAGGCTTTAAAAGGAACAGGGAAACCCAATACGGTGGCTTCCTATACCCCATAAGCCAGCCCACATGGTGCCCAGTGAAACAGAGCTGCTTGCCTTTGGGGAAACTGCTGTTGATTCTGAAATTTTAATATGGCCACCAAAAGTTTAAGGTGTAGCAACTAATGCAAAATAGCCATCAAAATAAAACAAATTTTAGCTTGTATTGAAGACCAGAGTTTACAAGATAAAATTAAAAATAAATAACTGCCAAAACCAAAAGTCAAAATTAAAACTACATTCAATTCCATTTGGTTGCCCAAACCTCAGACATTTATAGTCCAACAAGACACCATCCTTCACCCCAACTCCATCCCAAGGCTCCCTCACCAAAATGCTCTTATAGACACTGCCATCTTCCCCCAGCTCCATCTGGACTCGGATGATTCGGCAATCAGAGGCCCCTGGCCCAGATCCCCCTCCCCCATATCCAGTCCCCCCGGAGGCCCCTTCTGCACCCCCACTCAGCGGGGAGCCACAGGAGGCTGAGCGGCGGTGACCTCGAGAAGGCCTAGGGGAGGAGGCTGGTGGGGAGAGATGGCTGGGGTCAGCTGGACTGTGCAGGGATGGACTGCTTTCCAGGGCAGAGTCTAGTGACGAGACAGATGGCCACTTCATGTGCTAGGAATAAACAACATGGGACTGGCATGAAGGCAGGGAGATTAAGGAAGAAACATTTACAGAGTGAGGGTCAGCATCAAGGTCAGAGTCAGGAGCAGAGCTCACCTGGGCCAGCCGAGTCAGCAGAGGAGCAGGAGTTGTAGGCACCTCATCTCCCGCCATACTGGGCCGCTCGCAGGACACAAGCGGGGTAGGGACCCCAACAGAGCCCAGAACCCTACAGTGGCAGGAGATTGGGAGGATCAGAAGAAAAGTGGAAGTTCCAAGTAACCATCCCCCAGCCAGTGAATCTCTCACTCTGTCCACTGCGAGATGACCAATGTTGGCCGAAGCACCCGTGGGGCAGGAGGGTCACTGGAACCAGGTGGCTCCACCTCACAGGATACACGATGGCTGGGTTAGGGGGCAAAAGACAGAGCTCAGGACATGACACCAATCCCCCACACCTGGCCAGAGCCCTAGAGTCCCAACCTCACCCGCCAGTCACCTCTGAGCCTCTGTCAGTGGCCGGAGCCCCTGTAGCCACCTCTGGATATCATGGTCAGGTTGGAGGTTATAGCCACGACATTCATTCTGGAGCCGTCGCAACTCAGAAAGGACTGCAAACTCCTGGGAAGGAGCCCTCAAACTGCAGGAGCCAAAACTCAGGGACACCTGACTTTCCCCCCTCCCCTTCCGGGAACATGGATTGAGAAGTCCAGCATCCAGCCCAGGCACTCCACTCACCTTCCTCCGCTTGTCAAAATTGATGTATCCATTCTGCGAGGAAAATGGGGATGGGGTGGAAGTTCTAACACTACCTTCCAGGCCACAGAGAGAGAATATCCCCTCTCTTAAACACACACAGCCACATCCAACTCACAATCACTTCCCTCTAGCCTCTCTGACTCTTCCATCCCTCCCTGCCTTCCCCCTCAATCTATCATGGCCTAAGCACTGCACTTGACCCTTGAAATTTAATATCTCAGGTAGACAACTAGTCTGCTTTGCAGATGAGAAGACTGGATAGTATCCAATTGGATAGGATTCCTCATCCAGAGAGGATAAGGAACTTGCCCAAGGTCTCAGTATTTGTTTATTTAACAAACTCTAGCAATAGAGCAGGACCCCATCACAAAACCTAGATGTGCTTACGTTTCAGGCATGTTCTAAGCGCTTGACAAATACAATTCATTTAACCCTTATAATAACAGATCAATGTAGATGCTATTTCTAGTTTCTCATTTACAGACCACTGAGGCGACTTGGCACAGAAATAGATCTGGCTTTGTCCTACACTCAGCTATTTGTGCCTTACAGCCCCTTGCAAGGGGGGGATCTGTCGGACCCTGCAGCCCACTTGTTACATCATCATAATGACACACACACACACACCACTGACCTCCAACTCATCCTTGGAGGCTGCATCCAGCATCACAAGGTCCTTCAGGAAGGTGCCAAGGTATGGGACTATACCCTGAGGTCAGGGGTCAGGGTCAGACGTGCCTGCCATTGATGTGAGGGCCCTCCGTCCCTCCGCACTTGCCCTCCCCATTGCCTCAGAGAACAGATTTCATTCTCCTCACCCCTCACCCCTCTGTGCCTCCCTTACCCATCCTTCAGGCTGCTCCCCTAAAACATACTCCTCACCCCTTCATAATCACAACCCCCAAGCCCACCACCCAGCTAGTCACTCACCCCACCCCGGGAGCCAGACCTCGGGGCCTTCTTGGAGTGTGGCTCCAGAGGAGACTGCAACTTTACCTCCTGGTGGTGACAAAATAAAGAGACATGGGGGAGCAGTAGGGAGCAGGGAGAGGGGGGAATGCCACAAACCAGGCTCTCACCTGCACGAGCAGCTCCCGACTCTGGGAATAATTATCCTCTTCGGAGAAAATCTGGCAGAGGCTAGAAAAGACTCTGAGGCTGTCCCTGGGGGAGGGAGAAAAGTGGCCCTGAGGACAGGCCTGGCTCTGTCACCCCCTCTTCCCTGCCTTCTGAGGAACCCCCACCCCAGTCCAATGCCTCAGCCTCCCCACCTGGTTGCTTCCCCCCAGGCTGCCCGAAGCCTGTGGATGGGGCTGGACTGCAGGGCTGACACCACAGCATAAACTGAAGAGAAGTTTCGGAGCAGCCGGCACTCCTGTGGGGGTCAAAGAGAGCTAAGGCTATGGGAGCCCTCTCCATGCCATGGCCACCCACCGTGGGGCAATCTTCTTTCTCACCTCCGCCACGCGGATCCACTTCTCCAGGAGGCGGGCCCTCTGGGGGGGACGGAGTGGCCGTATGGTCACCTCCCCAGGTCCCTCTCCGGTGGAGGTAGCCCCCAGGACAGAACTAACCACTGCCCCTGCCACCTTGTTGAACTGTGTGACAGTAGCTCGGACAGATGGGCAGAGGTGAGAATGTCCTGGCCGGTCTCTGTGACCCCACAGGCCTCCCAGGCACTGAGAGGGGATCAAATTGAGAAATAGCTCCTGCAGGGTAGAGGTAAGAGGTTAAAGTTCATAGTCAAGTGAGGTCAGCCTTCCAATATTAGGGATCTGAGGATCTCAGGTGGCCAAGGAACCAGAGGGGCACAGGGTTTGAAGGGTAACAACCAAAAGGAAAAAGGGAAAGTCAAAATGGTAGGTGAAGGAGGCTAGGAGCTGGATCAGGAAAGGGTGGAAGCAAGGAAAGGATCTGGAGTCAAGGAGAGGTTAGTAAGGGGTCAGGGGGCATACGGGCCAGAGGTCAGGGTCTCACCGCATCTAGCAGGGTCAGCTGTTCGGCCAAGTGGTCAGCGAGGAACACCAGGACATCCGTGGGGTCAGCAGGGGGATCGCCGGGGAGGGCCAGGGGCTTAGGAAGGTCGGGGGCCTGAGGGTCCACCCGGGACCGGAGGTTGCGGATGAGGTCAGCGCTGCCCCCCCCAACACCCTTCCCTGCTGCATACCCTGTCTGAAGTAAGAAGCTCTCAAGCCGGTCAAGCTGACCCTTGGCCTCAGAGCCAAAATCCTCAGGGTGAGAGGCCAGCCAGGTTGACAGCACAGAGATGGCTACCCTGGGAGAAGGGAATCAGCCAAGGGTGAGAGGTAAAGCTGCAGCCTGGGCAGAGTGGACTGTGAGATTAAGAAACAGGGGTCACTCACTCTGTTGTCCTCTCTAGTTCACCGGTAGGATGAGATTCAAGGGCTTCCAGCCTGAGGGGAAGAAGAGGATCTATCTCTCCATTTTCCCCAAACCCCCAGTGGCCTTAACTATTTTGGTGGGATGTTGGAACTTTAGGAAATCTGGACAGACACTCCACGACCCTGGGTCCCTTATGACTCTGACCTGTCAGCCATAAGTCCTAGCAAGGCAGGCGTCGAGGTGAAGGCCCGGTGGGTGGCCAGGAAGGCTGACATGAAAGTCCCATCAGTCCCTGATGTCCGGGTATCCAGTAGGTGTCTGACCAGGGCCTCCAGAGTGCCAGCTCGGAGCCGTCGGGAGGAACGCGGGGGAGGCATAGGGACCTGGAGGACACAAAGAGATGATCACCAACGCTTTCTCCCACTCTGCCCCTAGATTTCTGAGGACAATCCCAGACCCAGGAGATGTTCCAGCCTCATTTTTCTGATATTTAGAGAGGGCAAAAGTCTTGGCCTATGTCATACAGCGGAGTCCAGGACTCCAGAACTCCAACCTAGCACTCTGGCCAGAAAGTCAGCCAGAGGAAGCGAACTGAAGAGTCAGAGGTGAGAAGCTAAAGTCATGATCTCACCAAGGGATCAAGAGGTCGATATTGGCGGCTTGTGATGGTAAACACGGCACCATCCTCCTCCTCATCCCAGACGGACACAGGGGCCTGCAGGAGCAAGGAAGGGGAAGTCAGACAGTTCCATATCACCCCCCACTGCCCTCAGCCTTCACCCCAGGCCCTGCTTCTCCCTCTATACCCCTCACCTGTGGTGGCAGGGCATAGTACCAGCGAGTGCGAGGAAGGGTGGGGGGAGCTGGTGACCCCAGGTCTCCCCCACTGGGGCCCAGACAGCCCCACCCCAGTCGCCTCAGGGCCCCGGTGGAGTAGAAGGGGCTGTAGTGGAGGCGTGGATGGAGTACAGGAATCCTGATCCTGGAGACCCCCAAAGCCCTTTCCCCCCAGAGCTGAACCCACACACGACAGAGAAGCAGGGTACAAAGAGCAGGAGAGGGAAGCGAGAGGCAGCAAGCCAGAGGCAGAGACTAGGAGTAGCTGAAACCTCAGTTCAGGCACTGCCGCATGCCCCGCCCCTCCCGGCCAAGGACTAGACCAGCCCAGAGCTTTAGTCCTTCTCAGGCCCCCTTTCACACTGGTCCCTCGGGTAATGCCTCCACTATCTCAGCCCTAAGGGACCCCTGAAGGTAGCAGCTCCAATCCCAGTCCAGGAAGGAAAAGGGGAAGTGGGATGATGGGGGCTGGGGGGCGGTAGACTCAGAGAGTCACGTGGCCCCAGTCCCTCCCCCGACCGATCCCGAAAAACCAGCCTTGCCAGTCAACCTGCCCTCACTTAGGATCTGGACCTAGGAGTTCAGGGCCTCGGGGCCCCAAATCCAAATTCTGGCCCCTCCTGAGGCCTAAAATCCTGCTCCTGGCCACCACCATTAATCCCTAATGAAAACAGGTAACCACTCTCTACCCACCCTAGGATCGTTCCTCCAGGTCCCAGAACCGTGGCTTCCCTGCCTCTACCCAGGATGGGGGGGGGGGGGTAAAGGGGAGGGAGGGAAGGAGGGGTCACGAAATCTGAGGGTTCCCTCCCCAATCCCAGAGTCAGAGGAGCTGGTTACTGTGGAAACAAACCCCTCCCCGCCAAACAAAAACAAGGAGGGAGACAGGGGGCAAGACAAGACTGCTCAGAGAAGTAGGCACACTCAGGCAGGCAGAGGCAGAGGGCCAGAGACCCGCAGGGACAGCCAGCCAGAAGTTCCAGGCAGGTTCCTGCGGGCAGGTCCTGAGTCACACTGACAGAGAACCACAGAGACGCCGGGACTCCCCGCAGCAGAGAAACGGGCCGACGCCCAGGGAGGCGCGAGAATAACTGAGGCAAGGAGGAGGAGATGTAGGGACCCAGAGACAAGAGAAAAGTGGAGACTTCAGAAATACATCCGACCCCTACCTCCCACCACCCGCGTCTCACCTCTTCTTCTTCCTCCTCCTCTTCCTCCTGCCCCCCGCCCACGACCAGGCCACCTGGGCCCCCACCCTCATCGGGGTCCCGGCTTCGGAAGCTGCTCAGTACGACTCCCCCTGGGGGGCTCGTGTCCAAAAGCAGCCGCAGGGGCCGCGGGAGCATGGCCGAGTGAAGGAATCAGCGGGGTCGGGCCATGGGGGCGCCTGGGGAGAGACGGGGTGGGGTGGGGGTGGAGAGTCAGGTGGGCGCGGGGGAGCCGGGCAGGGAAGGGACGTGGGTGGGTGTCAAGAAGACCGGAAGGGAATTCTGCAGGAAGGCTGGGGGAGGGAGGCAACAGAAGGGTGAAATAGGGTGGCCCTTGGTGCAGTTGGGGGAGGAGGGGGTCACGAGTACGGGGACGCGCAGGGTGCTCAGGCTCTGACCTGCTCGGGAGGGGTGGGGGCAGCGTGGGTCCTGGGCCGCTGTTGCCGTCGGTCTCCGGCCCCGGACCAAGTCCCCTCCCCGGCTTTTCCGTACCCCCTTGAACCCCTCCCGCTAGGCTCCCGGGCCCCTTCCGCCCTTTCCGCTCCCCCCCGCGTCCGCCCGCTCCGAGAGCAGGAGCCAAAAGGGGAAGGAAGTGAGGACAGGAGCCAGGGCCGCGGACTAGGGGAGCGCCGGACGCTCAGGGACCAGGACCCAGGCGCCCGAGTCCCCAGCTCCACTGTCCTCCGCCTCTACACTCGGGGATTCTGGAGACCACGTCGCTCCGCACTGAACTGGAATAAAGATTCCAATCTCCAGCCCCTGGGGGAAGGCAGGAGCAGAATTTGACATTCCCTTCCCCAACAATAACACGGCTAAAACTCCCGCGGGAAGCGTTTCAGGAGGAGAGAGAGCGGGTCACTCCATCCCCACGGGATTACGCTCCCCACCACAACCCACGAACTCCGCTGACCGAAATCCCGGCCGCGTTTTCCGAAGAGCCCTCGGTTCCCGCCCCCTCGGCAGGGGGCGGGGCAGGAAGCAGCCACATCCGGTTCCAGATTCGGCTCTTTGGGGCTTCCGGCGCCGAGGCAGGGATCCCTGTTGGCTCGGCGTCGCTTTGCGGTTGGAGTGCCCTCCGCTTGAGCGCATCTTATGCGCCAGTAGTGGCGCCCGACCCCGAACGGTGTCGACGGGGCGTTCTCTGAGGGGTTCAAGGTCACTGGAAGGGACCAGAGGTGATTGGAATATTCATTTTGCTTGGAAGGGGGTTGGAATGAGAGGCCCGTTTGGAAGCACTGGAATACAACTTTATTCCCACACCATTAGACCTGTTACCCCGTCGGTCTGTCCAACAGTCCTGACTCGGAGATCCCTGAGCTGCGCCGCTTCCTTCGTCAATATCCAGCAGCTATTTGATGAGCGCCCTCCAGTGGGGCCTTACGTCCCTATGCCGGCGCGGGGTTACAGCAGTGGACAGACAGGCCGGTCCCTGTCCTCGAGGAGCCCATGATCCGCGGGGAGACAGGCATTTAACGACGACTCACATGATCACTTAAAATACAACTGTGGTGAACCGCACAAGAGGGACGCGCGGCGGTCTGCGGGGAATGACGAGGCCGACCTCGTCTGCGACCCAGGGAGGCCGAGGGTGGACCAGGCAAAGGGAACAGAGGGCTGGGAACTGGAGGTGGGCGGGAGGCGGTTGGTTCATTGGAGGAAAGGAATAGCCCTGTGTGTGATGAGCATTGAGAGGAGGGCTGGCGAGCACCATCTTGGGCTGGAGAATTAGGCAGTGGCTCCAGTGTGGAGCGGTGGGGGGAACACGTGGGCCAGGGCAAGAAGAATGGGTTTGGCCCTAGAGCACGGGTTCTCCAAGTGTAACCTCGGCCCTACAGGTCGCTGAGACTATGTCAGGGGGTAGGTGAGAATGACTATTTTTTATAACAAAATTAAGATGTTATTTGCAACCGAGCGCGGTGGCTAACGCCGCTAATCCCAGCACAGGGAGGCCGAGGCGGGCGGATCACGAGGTCAGGAGATCGAGACCATCCTGGCTAACACGGTGAAACCCTGTCCCTACTAAAAAATACAAAATTTTAGCCAGGCATGGTGGAGGGCGCCTGTAGTCCCAGCTACTCGGGAGGCTGAGGCACCAGAATGGTGTGAACCCGGGAGGCGGAGCTTGCAGTGAGCCGAGATCTCGCCACTGCACTTCAGCCTGGGCGACAGAGACTGGGTCTCAAAAAACAAAACAAAAAAAGTTTTTTGCCTTCTTCATTCTATGAGAGTGTACAGTGGAGTTTTTCAGAAACTACATGATATGTATTTACACCATGGTTCCCACAATGAATGGAATGTGTGCCTATGTATTCTCGTGTTTTAAATTTTTCTGTTTTAAGTTCTAGTACCATAAATATTGATAGCTATAACCCACATACCCAAAAGCTTTTTGGAGTCCTTGATGATTTTTAAGAGGTCCTGAGAGAAAAAATTTTGAGAACCACTGTCCTAGAGCTCCAAGAAGGTGAATGCCATAAGATGTGTGTTTTTTAAAAAAACATTTCTTGGGCCTGGTGCAGTGGCTCACGCCTGTAATCCCAGCACTTTGGGAGGCCGAGGAGGGCGGATCACCTGAGGTCAGGAATTCAAGACCAGCCTGGCCAATGGTGAAACCCCGTCTCTACTAAAAATACACAAATTCGCTGGTGTGGTGGCATGTGCCTGTAATCCCAGCTACTCCGGAGGCTGAAACCAAAGAATTGCTTGAACCCAGGAGGCGGAGGTTGCAGTGAGCCAAGATCACGCCACTGCACTGCAGCCTGGGCAAGAAAGTAACACTGTCTAAAAAAAAAAAAAAAAAATTCTCCCTTGTATAAGTGGAAAAAAAAAAAAAAAAGCATTCCAGCCACTCAGTGGAGAGAGATTGGAGGGAGTAGGAACAGATGATGGGGTATTATTTTGGGGAGCTACTACAGACGCTTGGGCCAGAGATGATGGTGGCTTCCACAGGATGGAGGTGAGTGCCCTCACTCTGCTTTCTGGAAGAGAGGAAGGTGGTGAGGAATTCAGAATATTAGAAGGCAGTTGAGGTGTACATGGTCAGTCCAGAGACATATAAACTATCATGGGCACAGATGATGGGAGAAGGATGAGGCTAACATTTTCTGCCCTCCAGACACTGTGCTGAGTGCTCTATCTCCTACATCTTCTAAAGGAGATACACTGTCTTCCTTAATCCTCCTAACAGTCCTCTCAGGCTCCGCTGTCCAATATGGCAGCCACCACCCACATTTGGCTATTGAGCATTTGACATGTGGCTAGTCCAAACTGAGATGTGCTGACTGTTTAAACACCTGCTTTCGAATACTTAGGGTGGAAAAAGGGCTGCAATTTCTTTTCTTTTCTTTTTCTTTTTTTTTTTTTTTTTTTTTTTTTTTTTTTTTGAGACAGGGTCTCACTTTGTCACCCAGGCTGGAGTACAGTGGCACAACCTTGGCTCATTGCAGCCTCGACCTCCCAGATTCAAGCGATCCTTCTGCCACAGCTCCCCAAGTAGCTGGGACTATAGGTGTGTGCCACCGTGCCCAGCTAATTTGTTTTGTTTTGTTTCGTTTTTTGAGACAGAGCCTCCCTCTGTTGCCCAGGCTGGAGTGCAGTGGTGCGATCTCGGCTTACCGCAACCTCCACCTCCCTGGTTCAAGCAGTTCTCCTGCCTCAGCCTCCTAAGTAGCCGAGATTACAGGTGCGCACCACCATGCCCGGCTAATTTTTCTGTATTTTTAGTAGAGACGGGGTTTCACCATGTTGGCCAGGCTGGTTTTGAACTCCTGACCTCAGGTGATCCGCCCACCTCAGCCTCCTGAAGTGCTAGGATTACAGGCGTGAGCCAACTCGCCTGGCCGAGATTGTAATTTCTTTTTCTTTTCTTTTTTTGAGACAAAGTTTTGCTTTTGTCTCCCAGGCTGGAGTACAATGGTGTGATCTCGGCTCACTGCAACCTCCACCTCCCAGGTTCAAGCAATTCTCCTGCCCCAGTATCCCGAGTAGCTGGGATTACAGGGGCCCGTCACCACGACTGGCTAATTTTTTGTATTTTTAGTAGAGACGGGGTTTCATCATGTTGGCCAGGCTGGTCTCGAACTCCTGACCTCAGGTGATCCTCCTGCCTCGGCCTCCGAAAGTGCAGGGATTACAGGCGTGAGCCACCGTGCACAACAGCCTGTAATTTCTTATATTGTTTACATGTTGCAATAATGTTTTGGATGTACAGGTTGAGTATCACCGGTCCAAAAATCTAAAATCTGAAATGTTCTAAAACCTGAAATTTTTTTAGTGCCAACATGATGCCACAAGTGGAAAATCCCACAGCTGCCCTCATGTGATGGATCACATATATTATTAAAAATATTGTGGCTGGGTGCAGTGATTCACACCTGTAATCCCAACGCTTCGGGAGGCCAAGGCCATGGGCGGATCACTTGAGGTCAGGAGTTCGAGACCAGCCTGACCAACATGGCGAAACCTGGTCTCTACTAGAAATACAAAAATTAGCCGGGTGTGGTGGTGGGTGCCTGTAATCCCAACTACTCGGGAGGCTGAGGCAGGATAATCGTTTGAACCCGGGAGGTGGAGGTTGCAATGAACCGAGATCACACCATTGCACCCCAGCCTGGGCGACAGAGACTCTGTCTCAAAAAAAAAAAAACAAGGAAACAAAGTCTTCAGGCCATGTGTATAATGTGTATAGGAAACATAAATGATTTCTTGTTTAGGTTTGGGTGTGATCCCAAAGATATTATATATGCAAATATTCCAAAGCCTGAAAAAAATCCAACATCCAAAAATACTTCTAGTCCCAAGCATTTCAGATAAGGGACCAGAATTATTAGATTAAATAAGGTATATTATTAAGTTAATTTTATCTGTTTCTGCTTTTTTTTTAATGTGACTACTAGATTATTTAAATTTACATATGTGGCTTGCATTATCTTTCTACTGGACAGCACTGCCTAAGTAACTTTTTAAAATCCCGACACCCAAGGAAACAGATATAGATTAAGTAGCATGCACAAAGAGTCCTACAGTTAGGATATAGTGCCAGGTTTTAACCCAAATCAGCGTGAATTCCAAGCCTAGGTTCTGCATACCACACCAGCAGCCTCCCTCCATGGGTTTTGAGATAGGATGAGGAGATAAAGTGACAAGGGAAAGATACAGAGAGGTGGAGCAATGTACCTTCTTTGAATCCTTGCAGGTGGACAGGTAGACAGCTGTGGGAAAAGATTGAGAAGGGATGGGATGCCGGAGTGGTACAGGTGGAGGGCAGAGGGATGGGTATCAGGCTTCTGGGAGTAGAGCGGGGAAAAGTCCACCAGCCTCAGGTCATGGTCAGGGTGGGGCTCACACTCACCAGCCCAGCCCAGTGCCTTGAAGAGCCCGAGCAGAAGAAAGGCAGACAGGAAAAGGCCTATGCTGTCCTCGAGGGAGGGTCCTGAGAGACCTGGCAGGCAGAAGGGATGAGAGTGAGCTCCTGTCTTCCCGAAGGCTGGCTCAGGCTCCGCGGAGCTCCCAGCTCTTACCTGCTACCTCCAGGGTGACCTCAGCGCTGCGCCCCGAGGCAGGCAGGCTGGGATGGTGAATTCGACAGGCATAGCGTGCCCCATGCTGCTCAGTGGTGACTGGAGGCGGCTGCAAGTGCCCAGAGAGGCTGACAGAGCCATCGGAATGGTGGCGCAGGGCCGAGAGCCACCTCTGCCCCTCGGCCTTCTGAGAGCGGCCCCCTGGGCCATCCCGGAGTTCCCACTCCACCTCCAGGCCCCCAGGAGGGTAGAAGTGGGACACAAGGCAGAGCAACTCCGGGGGTGCCTCCCCTGGGGCGGCCCATGCAAGGGTTGCTGGCATCAGGGACACTTTGGGGGGTTCTGGGGAAAGAGGATGAAATGAGCATAGGGAAATCAGTCCATACTGTCCTCCCTAAGAGACCCTCAGTTTGCCTTCTGGCTTCCTTAGAACTAAAGAAGGTTGGGTTTCTTCTCCTGAAATGGGGAACCCACTGTCTCTCCATTGGTGCATCACAGAAATACCCATGCCAAAGCCCCTCAAATTCCCAGGAACCCTCTAGCCTCCCATTACCCCTCTGACTCCCAGGAATCCGTTTCTATCTCTACTTACTTACCCAGGCACCCTCTTCTCCATCATCCCTCCCCCATCATGGTCCCCACAATCCAGTGCCCACCCTCTACCCTTGGAGACCTCTGTCCCCCAACTCACTGTATACAGCAAGCTCCAGGGTGACCTGTCCTTGCAGGTATGGCAGGTGTATGGTGGCCAGATAGGTGCCCTCCTGGAAGGGTTGAACTCTAGGCAGCCAGAAGGTCCCATTTCCGGTCCATGGGCCCCATGGCTCATCATCATCCCAAGCAGCAAATGCCACGGCCCCTTCTTGGGCTGCTGGCATCTGGCCATTCAGCCCAGGAGTTGCAGCCAGGAGCAGATGTCCCTTACCCAGGTGCTGGCGTCGCCACTCTAGCCCAAAGGGAGGGGGACCCGCAGCCAGAGATGAGGCGGCCTCAGAGGTGGGGGGCATGTAGGCAAAGCTCAAGTCCAGCAGAGCATCTTGTCCCAGTCTCACTCGAGGGGCAGGGGTATGGGTGAGGACAGTCAGTACCACTGACGAAGATAGGGAGATGAGGGGTTAGGAGGGGCATGAGGGAGAAAAAGAAGGAGAAAAAAATAGAGAAATGCATTATTGGGGAGGACTAAACTGCAGTTTACCCACCCCTCAGAGGACACCTTTTCTGATACTCACCATTTCCTAGCCCTCCCTGCGAATTCCTTTTGCTCTGCGACTGAGTGGCACCTAGTGTGGCTGAGGGTGAGCAGAGAGGTCTAGGGGTGGTGAGTAGGGGCAATGAGGGTATATGGCCTTTGAAGCCTACTCTGAACACATAGCACACTCAAGCTTGGGACTGCAGAATCTGAGGTCACTTCTGACACAACCTGAACCACTCTATCTCCAAGCACCACCCTTGAGGAACCAGGCCTTTCTTGCGTATGGGTGAAGACAATGATTGAGCCATGACTGTCAGTCCTGTGGTGCTGTACAGAACATTTACTGACTCTAGAAGGTTACAGCTATAGCCTAGACCTGAGCACAGACCTCTATGCTCTACTGAAGCAGTACAGTGCAGTGGCTAAGTGCCTGGAGCCTGGCTGACCTGGTTCAAATCCCCTCTGCAGCTTATTTATATGGCCTTGGGCCACTTCATTTTTCCATGGCTCAGCTTCCCAATCTCTAAAATTAAAAGTTGATAATAATAATAGAACCTACTTCATGAGGTTGTTGTGAGGGTTAAATCATTAATACCTCTTGCTACTCAAGTCTATTCAGTTCCCAATTTTAGATAATAGAGACACCTAAATATCAAGGGTGCTTAGAACACTGTCTGGAACACAGTAAGTCTACACACATATTTGCTATAGTTACACCTAACTTAGCATACCCCAAGTCAATAGCATCTCTGCAACATTCCCCACCCTGCTCCAATGCCCATCTTCCCTGTCTTTGATGAATGATCACCAAGCTCTCCAGACACTAAAAGCAAACCCTTGGAGTTACTCAGATTCATTTATTCATTCAGCAACTATTGAGCACTGAAGATGTTCAAGGTATCCTGGTAGAAGACAGAATGGTGAACAAGACAGGCAGTCCCTACCCTCAAATTGCCTATAGTCCAATGATAGACAAGCAAATTGTCAAAAATTATGTGCTATGTGCTTTCCCCACCAGGACCTAACAGATCTCATATCTGTTTCCAACTCAGGTTCTCATCAATGTACATTTAGACAATTACAACAGCCCTCCTATCTGATCTATTCCTTCAACTCCTCCTTCACACTGTAGCCAAACAAGGTGACTACAAGTCTGATCCCATCATTTACCTGTTTAAAAATCCCAAATATGGGCCAGACGCGGTGGCTGGTTACACCAGACGGGAAGCTGAGGCAGGCGGATCACCTGAGGTTGGGAGTTTGAGACCAGCCTGACCAACATGGTGAAACCCCGTCTCTACTAAAAATACAAAATTAGCCAGGTGTGGTGGCACATGCCTGTAATCCCAGCTACTTGGCAGACTGAGGCAGTAGAATTGCTTGAACCCAGGAGGCGGAGGTTGCAGTGAGCCGAGGTTGTGCCATTGCACTCCAGCCTGGGCAACAAGAGGGAAACCCCATTTCAAAATAAAAAAATCCCAAATACGGCTGGGCGCAGTGGCTCATCCCAACACGTTGGGAGGCTGAGGCGGGTGGATTACTTGAGGTCAGGAGTTCAAGACCAGCTTGGCCAACATGGCGAAAACCCATCTCTACTAAAAATACAAAAATTAGCCAGGTGTGGTGGCAGGCACCTGTAGTCCCAGCTACTTAGGAAGCTGAGATGGAAGAATCACTTGAACCTGGGAGGTAGAGGTTGCAGTAAGCGAAAAATCATGCCACTACACTCCAGCCTGGGCGACAGAATGAGACTCTGTCTCAATAAATAAATAAATAAATAAATAAATAAATAAATAAAATAAAAATCCCAAATACCTAGGAAGTCAGTCGATAAAGGCATAGACTGAAGCCACATGGCCTGGGTTCAATTTCTAGCCCTAATTTTTTTTTTTTTTTTTTTTTTTGAGATGGAGTTTTGCTCTTGTCGCCCAGGCTGGAGTGCAGTGGTGTGATCTTGGCTCACTGCAACCTCTGCCTCCCAGGTTCAAGTGATTCTCCTGCCTCAGCCTCCTGAGTAGCTGAGATTACAGGCGCCCGCCACCATGCCCAGCTAATTTTTGTGTTTTTGGCAGAGACAGGGTTTCACCATGTTGGCCAGGCTGGTCTCAAACTCCCGACCTCAGGTGATAAGCCTGCCTCAGTCTCCCAAAGTGCTGGGATTACAGGTGTGAGCCACCACACCTGGCCTCTAGCTCTGCTTCTTACACACTGTGTGTCCTTGGGCAAATTATTTAACTGGTTTGTGTCCCATATTTCTCCATCTGCAATATAGGGATAATATTAAAACCTACGGCCTATGGTTGTTGAGAGGAATAAGTGAGATTATGCATATAAAGTGCTTAGAACAGGGCCTGGCATATAGAAAATACTTGATAAATGTTAGCTATTACTGTTTTCATTACCTTCATCATTGTCATGGACTTGCTGGTTAACTTGGGAAAATCATTTATCGGGTATTTTCCCCACTAGTCCAAAGATCTGAACTTTGTCTTTTAAAAGAATCAAGTAAAATAACAGGTTTTTTCTGGGCATGGTGGCTCACATCTGTAATCCCAGCACTTTGGGAGCCTGAGGCGGGTGGATTACCTGAGGTCAGGAGTTCGAGAGCAGCCTGGCCAACATGATGAAACCCCATCTCTACTAAAAATACAAAAAACAAGTTAGCTGGGTGTGGTTGCGGGTGTCTGTAATCCCAACTACTTGGGGGGCTGAGGCAGGAGAATTGCCTGAACCCAGGAGGCAGAGGTTGCAGTGAGCCAAGATTGTCCCATTGCACTTCAGCATGGGCGACAAGAGTGAAACTCCGTCTCAAAAAATAAATATGTACATAATAAAAACAGGCTTTTTAGGCCGGGCACGGTGGCTTACACCTGTAATCCTAGCACTTTGGGAGGCCGAGGCGGGCGGATCATGAAGTTAGGAGATCAAGACCATTCTGGCTAACATGGTGAAACCCCATCTCTACTAAAAAATACAAAAAATTAGCCGGGCGTGGTGGTGGGCGCCTGTAAGTCCCAGCTACTTGGGAGGCTGAGGCAGGAGAATGGCGTGAACCCAGGAGGCGGAGCTTGCAGAGAACCGAGATCGCGCCACTGCACTCCAATGTGGGTGACAGAGCGAGACTCTGTCTCAAAAACAAAACAAAACAAAACAAAACAAAACAAACAGGCTTTTTAGAACAACCAGCCCTCCAAAAGAACTTCTGATGGTTCACTCTCACCTACAAAACAAAGCCCAGCTTTCAAGGTATTTGAACATTCAGCCCCTAACCCACCCTTCCAGACTTCTCCTGCACCCTACAAACCAGCCACATAGAACCCCTTCCTTGTGCCTAGTAGAAGTGGTCATCATTGGGCATCTCTTTGTTTTGGTCATGAGGTCCCTTCAGTTTACAATGTCTTTCCCATTTTCTCCCAAACATCTATCAAGCTTGTCCAACCTCCAGCCCACGGGCCACATGCGGCCAAGGACGGCTTGGAATGCAGCCCAACACAAATTCATAAACCTTCTTAAAACATTATGAGATTTTTTTTCACAATTTTTTTTAGCTTATCAGCAATCGTGTTCGTGTATTTTATGTGTGGTCCAAGACAATTATTCTCCCAGTGTGGCCCAGGCAAGCCAAAAGATTGGAGACCCGTGATCTAAATACTCTATGTACTTTAAGGTCATTTTCACTGCTGTTTCTTCCCAGAAATGTCTAGGTCCTTCGGGTAGAAATAATCTTTTTCTTCTTGTTATTATCTGTATGTTCTTTTTAGTCCTAGCTTCTGAGGCCTATAAGGTTAAACTGTTCTCAGCTTCATGGAATTGTTCAGTAGAGTAAAAACAGTATGCAATTTCACTTAGTTTGTCAAAATCCAGAAACATACTTTTGAATTGCTAAAAAAAAGATCCACAGGCCGGGTGCAGTGGCTTATGCCTATAATCCCAGCACTTTGGGAGGCCGAAGCGGGCAGATCACCTGAGGTTGGGAGTTTGAGACCAGACTGAAGAAACCCCATCTCTACTAAAAATACAAAATTAGCCGGGCGTGGTGGTGCATGCTGGTAGTCCCAGCTACTTGGGAAGCTGAGGCAGGAGAATCACTTGAACCTGGGAGGTGGAGGTTGCGGTGAGCTGACATCATGCCATTGCACTCCAGCCTGGGCAACAAGAGCAAAACTCGATCTCAAAAAAAAAAAAAAAAAAAAAAAAAAATCCACAGGATTAATAAACAAAACCTGGCTGGGCAGGGTGGCTCAGACCTGTAATCCCAGTACCTTGGGAGGCTGAGGTTGGAGGATCACTTGAACCCAGCAGTTTGAGACCAGCCTGGGCAACATAGCAAGACCCCATCTTTATTTAAAAGAAAAAAAATTAAAATAAACAAAACCTAAAGGTTTTACAGTTTAACTCTTTTTTTTTTTTTGAGACAGGGTCTCACTCTGTCACCCATCGAAGGTGCAATCCTCCCACCACAGCCTCCAGAGTAGCTGGGACGACACCCAACTTTTTTTTTTTTTTTGAGACAGAGTTTCACTCTTGTTGCCCAGGCTGGAGTGCAATGGCATGATCTTGGCTCACGGCAACCTCCGCCTCCCAGGTTCAAGCAATTCTCCTGCCTCAGCCTCCCGAGTAGCTGGGATTACAGGCATGCGCCACCATGCCCAGCTAATTTTGTATTTTTAGTAGAGACAGGGTTTCTCCATGTTGGTCAGGCTGGTCATGAACTTTCGACCTCAGGTGATCTGCCCACCTCAGCCTCCCAAAGTGCTGGGATTACAGATGTGAGCCACTGTACCCAGCATTTTTTTAATATTTAGTAGAGACAAGGTCTGGTTATGTTGCCCAGGCTGGTCTCAAACCCCTGAGTTCAAATGATCCTCCCACCTAGACCTCCCAAAGTGCTGGAAGTACAGGCATGAGTCACCTCACCTGGCTCAGTAATATTTTAAAAGAATGGTGAGAATGTATATTTCCTAATATACACAAAGTATATTAAGAAAGTATAAGCCTGGCATGGTGGCTCACGCCTGTAATCCCAGCAATTTGGGACGCTGAGGTGGGTGGATCACCTGAGGTCAGGAGCTCGAGACCAGCCTGGCTAACGTGACAAAACCCTGTCTCCACTAAAAATACAAAAATTAGCTGAGCGTGCTGGTGGGCACCTGTAGTCTCAGCTACTCAGGAGGCCGAGACAGGAGAATTACTTGAACTCAGGAGACAGAGGTTGCAATGAGTAGAGATCACGCCATTGCACTTCAGCCTGGGCAACAGGGTGAGACTCTGTCTCAAAAAAAAAAAAAAAAAAAAAAAAAAAAAGGTATATTTGGGGCCAGGCAGCTCACACCTGTAATCCCAGCAGTTTGGGAGGCCAAGGTGGGCAGATCAATTGAGCCCAGGAGTTCAAGACCAGTCTGGGCAACCTGATGAAACCCCATCTCTACAAATAAAAATACAAAAATTAGCTGGGCATGGTGGCACATGCCTGTGGTCCCAGCTACTCAGGAAACTGAGGCATGAGGATCACTTGAGCCACGGAAGTGGAGGTTGCAGTGAGTTGAGATCATGCCACTGCTCTCCAGCCTGCACTGCACTCCAGCCTGGGCGACAGAGGGAGACCCTGTCTCAAATAAATAAATAAGTATATTTGTCAACAAACATTTTAAAATATTTGATAAGACAAGTATAAATGTATATTAGCAAAATTGTCAATGATCTTTGACCCTGGAGAGATTTCATTTCTAATTGTACATCAGCACAACAGCTTTCATTTTCTTAAATCCCAAATCAAGCAAAAATGCTTGAAAAGAAAGAGCACAGCAGGCTGGGCGTGGTGGCTCACGCCTGTAATCCCAACACTTTGGAAGGCCAAGGCAGGCAGACCATCTTAGGTCAGGAGTTCAAGACCAGCCTGGCCAACATGGTGAAACCCTGTCTCTACTAAAGATACAAAAATTAGGTGGGCATGGTGGCATGCACCTGTAATCCCAGCTACTGGGGAGGCTAAGGCACGAGAATTGCTTGAACCTGGGAGACAGAGGTTGCAGTGAGCCAAGATCATGCCACTGCAACTGCACTCCAGCCTGGGCAATAAGAGGGAGACTCTGTCTCAAACACAGATAGATAGATAGATAGATAGATAGATAGATAGATAGATAGATAGCAGGCCGGGCACAGTGGCTCACGCTTGTAATCCCAGCTCTTTGGGAGGCGAAGTGGGAGGATCACCTGAAGTTGGGAGTTCAAGACCAGCCTTACCAACATGGAGAAACCCCATCTCTACTAAAAATACAAAATTAGCTGGGTGTGGTGGTGTGCACCCGTAATCCCAGCTACTCGGGAGGCTGAGGCAGGAGAATCGCTTGAACCAGTGAGGCAGAGGTTCCGGCGAGTGTGAGGTCATGCCATTGCACTCCAGCCTGGGCAACAAAAGCAAAACTCCATCTCAAAAATAAATAAGTAAATAAATAAAATAAAAATAAAAAATAGCATAGCACCTTGCTTTGACCCCAGTTGTCTGTGAGATACAGACAATCTTACCACCTGGACACTTCCAAGGCTCCCTGTCTGCACGTCCTTCACTTTCTACTTTACATTAGGATTATCTGTGGCAAATCCGCCCAGAACCTCCTGGAGAGCAGAATCTACATCGGATCATCTTTGTGACCCTCAAGGGTACCCAGGGCCACCCCAGAGATTCTAATTTAATTGACCAAGTCAAGCATGGGATTGAATGAGGTTTCAGTATATTTTAGAAACCTCCAACAGGATTCTTATTTCCAGTGTGGACTAAGAACTGCTGAGTCCCAACTCATTCTTGGTGCTAATAAGTATTTATTAAGTCAATGAATAAATTAACACAGTGCCATCTCTTGATAGTCACAACAGGAAAGGCAGCTGGGAAATAGTATGCACATTTTACAGTTGGAAAAACAAACTCAGAAAGCAAAGACCATTCTCATCATCACCTCGGTGGAGCCAGTAGCCCTAGGAAATATTCCCCCCACCAGAGAGAGCCACTGTCTACACAAGAGCAGTGCTCCTCAGCTTCTGCCAGGGTGGGGGCTTAAGACTAAGAATGGAGGTGTAGGCAGAGGTGAGGGTTTCAGCGTGGGTTTCAAGTCTGTCTCCCTGGTTCTGTGGGTAATTCTCAGGAGGGTGGAGGGAAGGGAGGGTGCAGGGTTGGCCTGTCCATCAGGCTGTGTCGCTTACATAAAATCCAGATAGAAAAGCTAAGAACTCTACAGGTATTCTACCCAGGAATACCCCGCCTCCACTGCCAGGACGGAGAGCTCCCAGATATCCAGGTCAGATTCTCCTCATTCTTGAATTATCTGCACAGTCCCTCCCACGTCCCAGCCCAGCAAAGCTTCCGACCCCTGGGCCTCAAACTGCAACGCACCCTGCAATGCAATAGGAACCACCCAATCTCCAGCAGTGTTCATCCGCCACTCGAGCCCACTTGTTTGCGGACCACAGAGCGGCAGCACATCCCCACACGCGGCTGTCAGGGAAGGTCAACGCGCTAGAGTGCAAGAGCCTTTGCTTTGCGGATTGCCGCAGCGCCGGGTGTGGGCGCAGGTGGGGCTAGAGAGCTGGGTTTTGAAAGAGTGAACCGCAAAGCTGAGGATGCCGAGCAAGATACAGATCTGGCAGGAGCTCCTGCCTCTGAACCCCTCCCACCTCGCATCACCTGACAAGTCTCTCCAGGTCTGGTGTCCGGAAATCCCTCCTCTTCAAAGCCCCGCCCTTCGAAACATCAGAAAGTAACCCCCTTGACCGCCCCGGCTCTCCCCCCACACCCCCGCCAAGCCGCAGTATTTTTTTTTTAACTGGGTGAGGGCTAGAAGGAGCGGTAGAGATTGATTCATTCTAGCCAAACACCTCTCTTAACAAAAAAAGGAAACAACCCCGATTAGCGAAATGTCTTGCTCAAGTCCATAAAGCGAGACCACCGGCTGATCTGGACCCTTAGAATCTACCCACCCTTCACCTCCCCTCCCCAGCTACCTGTTGCCATGGTGATGAGAACAGGCTCCTGCTGAGGCTCCGGCTGTCGTCGCAAGAGGCTGGAGAGGCTGAGGACTGGGCTGGACATGCTGACCATCAGCCAAGCCCCATCCAGGGCCCGCGGGCAGTTCCGCGCCGGGGTCAGGCCGCTGGCCCAGTTCGCAGAGGCGGGGAGAGGGACGAAGCGGCTCATCTCACAGTGTGGTGCGGGGGCGTCCCGGGGGTACCGCCTGAAGGCAGCCTGGAGGAAGCCCGCGGGGTCTGAGTGTAGAGAAGGAAGTTGCAGCTGTAGAGTCACCGCCGGGAAAGGGGCTGGAAGGGCAGCGTTCAGGGAACTTCAAATGCACAGACTACCCCATAGTGAGACTCACTTTATAGAGGGGGAAGCTGAGGCCCGAGGTCACTGCCGGATCTAAAGAAGAGGGGGTTTCGGTGGAGGCGACAGAGGTAGGGGGGCGGCGAGTCCCTAAAGACTCACCGTGCACATTGAGGTAGAGCTCAGGGTCGAGGTCCGGCCGGGGCGGCGGTTCCCCCTGTCCCTGGCGCAACAGCAGTGCACCGGGTCTCTTGGCCAGACCCTTTCCGCTCGTATCCTCCACGAACCAACACTCGATCACCGCGGGTCCTGCCGAGACGGCGGTCGCCAGGCCTGGCGTATAGGGGCGCGAGTGAGGGGCGGCTTGGATATCTGGTGACCTGCCCACTCCCACCCACCCTGGCGTCGGCTCCAGTGGGGCCACCTCCCCCCGCTTCCCTCTAGTTCCTGGGCGATGAGTCGCGGGGTTCGCTCACCCAAAGCCACAGCGAGGAGCAGAGACAGCGACTTCATGGCTCTGCGACCTCCTCAGCCAGCAATCCTCCTCTTCCTCCTTTCACTTTCACTTTCCTCCAAAGGGCGACGGGAGGGGCGGTGGAAATCCCCGCTCTGGTTAGGTGAGGGTGCCTGGGAGACCAGTGTTTCCTCACTGGCCAGGCAGGGACCCGGGAAGATCCTCTCCAGTTCTCACCAGGACACCCCAGTCTTACCGCGCCCTCTTGGACTACACAGCAGCCCCGAGTTCGAGCCCTCCCTAAGCCCAGGCACCCACTCCCCGCTCCCCAACTCCCGTGTGTGCTCTCCAGCATCCACTTGCCCGAAAACCATTACTCCTGCTTTCCCCCATCTGTGCCGCGTCCCCACCAAACACACGGTTGTCGGGAAGCCAAGTAAATGACCAATAAATATTTTAATCACTGTTAAAAAAAATAAAAACCTTGTACTCCTAAGACTTACTCCCTCCTTGTCTCCACCCACTCCTCCATGAGAACGGAGCTGGGAATTTCCACGGGAAGTGGGGGGTGGCGAGGACAGAGGGTAGAAATAAAGAGCGCATCCTTGAAAGGGGGTAGGTTCTAGGACAAGGGTGGGGCTCAAAGGCCTGGTCTCCACGACAACACAAACACAGACTTCAGGCACAGACTACAACCACCTGACCCCTGACCCTGTGACTGCAAGATGCTCAACACGCCCCCTCTCCTACCCTCCTCGTGCACCCTACTCTGTGGAGCAGGGGCTTCAGTGTACCCATCAGAGGGAAAGGAAGGGCTTAGTTCCGGAAATACCTTGGGAGGGAGGGGCTGAGTAGTAGAATGGGCGGGCGATGGTGCAACTGTGGCTCCCCTTCCAGAATATGTACAAGTCCACAGAGATAAAGGAAGACAGAAAGAGTGGTGGGAGATCACCCGGGGGTCACAGCGCCCTTGTATCGTGCTTATTCCTTTTCCCGAAAGCTACCCCACCCCAGTAGCCTGCCCCTTCAGTTTGCTCCTCCACCTCCACTGAAGCCCATCTCCACCTTGTGGACGCTGGGTGGGGACCAGACACGTCTACTGGACGGGGGCGTGGCCGCACTTGCTTCATCGCCGCTGCCCCCGCCCGTTCCGGAAGACTCTCTCTTAGAAGGCAAGGAAGGCCCCGTGGGCGTCCCAGGCCCAGGTCCGGCTCCGCCCCCACCCAGGCGGTGCCGGCGCTCACAGTGTCCTCGGTGGCGCATGAAGCTGTCTCGCCACATGAACTTCTTGGCGCAGACTCCGCACTCGTAGGGCTTGAGACCTGTGTGCGTCTTCATGTGCTCAGTCAGATGGTGCTTCATCTTGAACTTTTTGTTGCACACGGGGCAGTCAAACGGCCGCAGATTGAGATGCATGTTCACGTGCCGGTCCCGCATGCTCTTGTGGGAGAAGGCCTTCCCACAATGGCACAGAAAGATCTTATTCCCGTCCCCGCTGCCAGTCCCTCCAGGGACCCCCCCAACGCTACCCGGCACACCCAGGCTCCCCACCGACGTGCCCCCCCCAGTCACTGCCCCGTGTTCTGCTTGGTTCCCTGGTGGTTGGCCAGGAGCCTGTGAGGAGGAGGATGAAGACGACGGGAAGACCAAGATCTGGTTGCCCTGCATGTCCAAGGGAAGAAGTGGTCGAGGAGGGTGGGAGGGTGCATAGGAAGAGGGAGTTGGCCCCCCTGAGTCATCAAGACCTGCCCCAGGACCCCCACCCTCGTATGGGCCAAAGTCATTGGAGGACTCACAGAAGTTAACCTGCTCCTCTCCCTTGTCTGGGGGCTCACTCAGGGTACGGACATCACTTATGCTGAGGGTAGCCTCAGGCCCTCCCCCTACTGGAACCCTGGAGCTACCCCCTAGCTCTTCATCTTCATCATCCTCACAGGTCAACACCAGGTCTTCCTCTTCCTCTTCCTCCTCCAGATCTGGGTCTTGGGGAACCAGCGGTGCTGGTGCTGGGCAATTACCACCTCGCTTCACGTATACCCAGTGTTTCTGTGGCACGATGCTAGGGGGTGTGTAGGTGGGTCTCCGGACCCCAGTCCCAGGAACCACTGCCCCCCTCCCATCCCCACCATCATCGCACAGCTCATCTGCCTCCAGCAGCAGCTTTCCAGATGTGGCCCCCCCACTGCCAACGACAGGGGCTGGGAACACAGGGCCACCTCCTCGACGCTCCCCACTGCCCACTGCAGAAGCTGCAAATGCCTCTTGAGAGGAAGATGAGAAATCAGTGGACTCCCTGGGGCTGAAGTAGTTGCTGCTGCTGGGAGATTGATTCTCACTGGCCCGGCTGGAAGCATGGGAGCGTGCAGAGCCCATGGTAGCAGGGGCCACAGTGCCCCCACTCCCGGATGGGACCCCAGCACCAGGGACAGTGACAGAGGTGGCTGCAGCAGTAGTGATGGTGGTGGTAGCTGAGGCCCGGCCTTCTCGGAGTAGTTCAGTGCACTTGTCCACAATGTGCCACATTTGGAGCACAGACCCCACTGTGAGGAAGTTGACAATGTCAGCAGCAGCCATGCTGAGGCGGCCAGTGTAAGCGGAGGCTAGGACAGTCTCAAAGGCGCCTGGGTCCATGACACTGGGCAGTGAGATGGAGGTCATGCCCTTGAGTAGGACCTGATCATGGAAGTAAGGGGAGGAGGCAGCCAGGACAGCCCGATGAGCCCGGAACTCACGGCCCTGCACTCGGATAGACACATCGCAGAGCTGGCCCTGCAGACGCTGCTGATTGAGGGACTCCAGGAGGGCACTGGTCACCTCAGGGAAGGACACATGTACCACAGCAGCTGCTGGCAGGGGTAGTGGGGGCGGAGCCAGCGACAGCGGCAGGGGAAGTGCTGCCCCACTGGGAGACAGAGGAGATGGCTCCATGTTGTGGAGGGAGGGGATACCCCCCCAGCCACAGGAACAAAGAAAGGAAGAGGGCGGCCGGGGGGGTCTCTGGGAAGAAAAAGAGAAAAGAATAATGATAACATCTTATAACGACACAGCCCATTACAACTCAAAAATATGTTCACACCCATTATCTGTGTAACTCCCCACAACAGTGAGGTAGGTATTCCTCTCAACCCCATTTGACAGATGAGGAAACTGAGGCTCAGAAAGATTACAAGATTATCCAAGGTCACACAGCAATTGGCACCGCCAGCAAACACAGGTATCTGACAAATCCTGTGCCCTTTCCTTGGAGGTTAGAGAAATAAGGTGCTCTTAGCGGGTGGAGTGGCTTCCTTCGGAATTACACCCTATTTCCCATTTACCTGGGAGTCTGACATTCCAAAATCTACCTTTTTGGTGTTTTGCACCCACTTTTTGGGAGGGGGCAGGGCAGCTCCGCTACTGAAAACCAACTCTTGCTCCATCTCCCCTCCATGCTATGCCCCGCAAGCTCTCTCGTCGACCACGCCCCCTTCACCCCAGCTTCTCTCTAGCCCCGCCCCTTTCCAGGCCCGCCCCCGTGCCCCGCCCACTATCGGGCCTTTCGACCCCGCCCCTTGTCTACCTCCGCCCACAACGGACCCCGCCCCCCCCGCTCCGCCCCAGGCGCTACCTCGGCCACTTCTCCCACTCGGAAGGCGCCCCCCAACCTCGCGCGTCCCCGCTTACCGGGCCGCGCGCCCCCGGGCCCCCCCCGCCCCTCACTCGGCGGCCAGAGCAGCAGCCTGGGCCCCTCCCGCCGCCATCTTGCGCCGACTTCCTCCGCCCTCCGCCTCCGCTCCGCCTCCCGCCCCTCTGCCTTTAAAGGCACAGCCGGCCACCCCGCCCGTGCCGCTGGGCAATACTCGGCCGACTCGGCCACTTTGCCTTTAAAGAACCGTCGCCTCATTCCACCTTAAAAGATCAGATTCCCCCTCCTCCGCTGGGAACTCAGGACTTGGTTCGGCCGAAGCATTTATTCCCCTTTAAAGCTATAAGCCTGTCTTTTCCCATTGGCGATGGGTTCAGGTATCGTTCCCCAGGCTCCGCCTCTGAGCTGTGACCATTAGCTGGTTGGTGGGATCTAATCGCCCTTTTCCTAGCTCCTTACAGCCCCCTGAAGCCCCGCCCCCTTTCTCCGGGCCTGGATTGGCCAAATAACCTTGAGTCGGCCCCTCATTGGCTTTTTCACTCCTACTGCACGAAGTGAAAAAGTAAAGTGCGTTAAGGCGGCTGAAGCACTTAAAAAAAAAAAAAAAGTACAGCCTGAACAACATGGCGAAACCCTGTCTCTACAAAAAATACAAACAACAAAAACAAAAAATTAGCCAGGTATGGTGGCACGCGCCTGTAGTCCCGGCTACTCGGGAGACTGGGGCATTATCACTTGAGACTGGGAGGTCCAGGCTGCAGTGAGCTGTGATCGCACCACTGCACTCTGGCCTGGGCGACACAGCGAGACAACAACAACAAAAGACCAGGCTAGAAAGGACAGATCGGGACTACCCCGGGGATATTGGGCTAACCCTGAGCAAGGGGACAGCTAATGCCAATCTGTAACAGTAGAAGGACAAGAAAAAGACAGTGATACAGTAAGAAAAGAACTTTATTATTAATGTTTCTGTGTAAAACTTAAGCTTTTTTTTTTTTTTTAAAGAAACACCACCAAAAGGGGATTAGCTTAGTCCATCCCTTCCTCAGTCATCTGCTTCCCACATTCCTCCACATGCTATCCCAAAACATTCTGGAGGCAGGGAGAAGGGGAGGCAGCTAATCAGAGTCTGAGAGCACGATGATCTCTTCTGGATCGCATTGTGTGGCCACACTTGTCTGCAGGGAAGTCAGAGACAAAGAGTCAGAGATCTAGAGTACAGGAGAAAAGAAACAGACAGGAGGATTTACAGGATAAAACGGGTGGGAAAAAGAGACAGGATGTGGCAGGTGCAATATTCAGACAGAGCAGCTGAAACAGACAATGAAAGAGAACAAATTATCAGAGGAAACACGGCCTCCCCTTCTTACCTTGTAAGTACTGGGCCGAGGAGGTTGTGATTGGGGGGTTTGGGACAGCTGGGCTGGAGAAGGGATGCAGAGGGAGCTGGTCACCAGGCCATGGCTGGGAGAGTCCACCCTCGTGGAGGAATCAGCAACCGGAGCCAAGGAAGCCAAGGGGGAAGGTGGGCTGGGCAGGGTACATATCTTTTTCCCATTCTTCTCATGCACTGACCTTTGCCTTTCCACATAGCTAGAAACCGAAACATAAATATGCGGAGGGGTAAGGGAAGACTGAGGCTGGAGGAGGGCAGTCCAGTCTCTCCCAGCAGACTCAGTTCCCCAATATTCCTCTCCGAAAGTCCCCTGCAATCCCTCCTTGGCTTCCCTCTTCCTCCTCCTGTTGTTATTACCTGTTTCCTAATGGCCCTGATCCTGTTTGCTTCTTCTCCTTCCGAGATTTTTTGCAGGGGGGACCAGAATCTCCCCAGTTGTGAGGAGAGACGCCTCCATTGAAGGAAGTAGAAGAGACCATGCCTGCCCCATTCTCTAAGACAGTGGTGAAGGGCTCCTCTGATTGCTTCCTGGAAGAGGAAATGTCCATCTCCACAGAGGAAGGGGTATCCAGGGGCAAAGCTTCAATCTCTAGCTCAAAGAGCTGAGACACAGGGCTTTCTTCCTCCAGGGTCAGCTCCTCAGGCTGTTCTCCATTGCTTTCAGCATCTATGCTGGAGGGGGCCAGGGGTTCTTCTGACAGTAACAAGGGTGACACTTTGTTTTGCTGCTCCCCTGAAGACCTGCTGATCTGTTTGCCAGGTTCCAGGTTCTTTTCAGTGGAGATCTGTGGTGAGGACATGGGGCTCCCGTCTCCATCTTTACCTGGAAAAGAAGAAAAGGGGAGAGGGTAGCCCGAGAATGAGGGGAAAAAATACTGCTGAGAGGACACTAGGAGGAGGAAGGGAAAGGTCTCAAACAGGTGGCTTATGCCTAACAAAAACAAATGACAGGTGAGGAGAATGTTCCCTTGACATACCTGCTGCTTCTTCCTCTTCCTCCTCCTCTTCATCGTCCTCCTGACCCTCCTGCATCTGTTCCAGATCCTCCTCCTCTTCAGAATCTGTGGCCTCCTCCTCTTCTTCTTCTTCCTCCTCCTCCTCCTCATCCTCCTCCTCTTCCTCATCACTCTCTTCATCTTCTTCGTCATCTGTCTCAGCTTTGGAGGCAGAAGGGCACCCCTGGGATGCCATTCCACTAGGGCCCTGGGGGACAAAGAAGTTTCTCTAAGGAATCCCTTGCCCTAGAGGGTTTGGTTCTTGCATTCCTTCTCATGCTCCCCCATCAGTCAACCTGGACTCCCTGGTGGCCAGTGCAGGGGAAGGACAATGTCTCTCTGAAGGCTTTACCCCATCCACACCTCACCAGAATCCAAGGAGGCGGGGGTGTCTTCAGAGTGGGAAGAGGTGCCTTGGAGCCGAGCTCTTCTCTTTTTTCTCTCGCCCTCCTCACTTTTGTCTTGCAACATTGCATATTTGGAGATGACCTCATCCAGCCGACTCATGGCCAAACTCCGGTTTTCCCGAAGGCGCCGGGCCAACACAGGATCTGATAGTGCAGGGTCAATGCCTACGTGGGAAAATATAAAGTCAGAGCACTCAGCCGTGGAAGGGACTAGAAGAGTACAAACCCTAGAAAGGACTAGAGAGATGCCCCATCCGCCTCATACCTGACATATAAGGGTCACTGAGAGGCATCCCACTAACCCCCTACCTGGCCTATAGTCATCTGTGAGGTGGCAGCCAAAGTTGTAGATGAGATCGAGGTGACGTCGTTCCTGTAACCTGATGCCCACATCTCGGAAGGCATCCTGAGCCATGAGCTGGAGCTGCTGTCGGGGGAGGCCAAGGCTGTGTCGGGCAGCTGCCTTCTCTACTGCCCGAAGCACATCCCCATAGTCAGGGAAGGTATCAGGCCCTGGCTTGTTGATGAGCCGCTCAATGCGCCTGTTAACCTCTGGGTAGCGGGTGCCACGGTAGGTGATGCGCTGCTCTATGACACGGCCGGTCAGTGAAGAGCAGTCTTTCAGCTCACATAGTCGCCCAAAGAGGCGGATTAGCTTACGCTTCAACCGTGCCTCCTGCAGGTATGTGGAGTCTGGGTCATCCAATTCTGAGAGATCCAACTCCTTTTCCTGCAGCCGCTTGATCTCTGCCACATAGAGCGCCAGCAGCTGCTCCAAGCGCTGGATCTGCCGCCGGGAACCACGGGTCCTTGGGGCCTGAGAGGCAGTGTTTTCAGCATTTGTGGGGTCCAAGGAGAGGTGTGTGGGAGGGTTATTCCCAGAGGGCTCATTGGACGTGGTGGCAGCAGGGGCCAAGTTCAGCTTCTTTTTGGCTGAGTGGGCCTTGAGAACAGTGCAGAGCTCATTGATGTAGACATAGAGCTTAGATGGCCGGCTCTGGGCCCGAGATAGGACCCGAGAGAGGATGTTGCAGAACTCCGCCGAGGCCAAAAACAGAGAGTGGGCACGTTGCTGCCGGTTAGAGAGGAATGGGACCACCTCAGGGTGGTCCGCTGTCTGCGTCTTACAAAGTTCAAGGAACTAGAAGGTTCAGGGGAAGAAGGAAGGGGAAGAGAGACAAGGGAGGGGGTTGAGAGAAAGGGGAGTGGGGTTAGTGGGGAAGAAAGGACAGGAGAGCCAGTCAGCCATCCCCCTCCCTGGGGTACAATGATCTTCCCAGCTAAAGCTCACCTCTTGGAACAGCTTCTCATTCTCCAGCTTGTAGCACTTCTTGCCGCCCGAACTACTGCTTCCTCTGGCCCCATGAGGCTCAGAAGAGCTAGGGGCTTCTGCCCCTGGTGAGGCTGTACTGGGGAGTGGGTGGGAGGGCCCTGGCTGAGCAGCTGCTTCATCTTCGTCATCATCATCCAGCACAATGATGCTGTTAGCGGTGGCCATGGGGGAATCAAATCCCCCGGAAGGAGGAAGTGGTGGGGATTTCAGAATTCCTGCTGGAAGGGGATGGGGCCTCAGAATGAGCCCCTCCAGCATAGCCCCATCCCTTCACCTCACGCATTTTCTGAACTCCTTGGGTTTCAGCCCTGACCAACACTGTCTTCACCACCTGATTTCAATAACCATTAGTTCTATATGCTTTTCGGGCCCTTCAAGTGGTGTGGGGGGGGGCAAACCCCCCCACACCTTAAGTTGCCACCTTCTGCTCCACCCCTCACGTCGATTTCCGGTCTTTCTGTTGCATTTCCCCACTCTTTCTCAGAGTTGGCAAGTTGGTTCTTTCTCCCACACTGCACCCTAAATCGTCCTGACACCCCCTGGCACAGACAACACACTCCTGTGGGCGCCACCTCATGTGTTTGCCCCCTCTGCCCTCAAACAAGTCAACCCCACACCCGCCCCATCCTGAATGATCACCCCAACTCCTAGACTCTCTGAGGTGAAAGAGGTTCCCTCCCAACAGTCCGTTCTCTTTTCCCCTCCTTGAATTATCTCCGTATTTCACCCTCAGATGAGTCTCCTCAAACTGGGCCTTTAGGTTGAAGATATTTTACCCAAGTCCCCTCCCTTTCACCCCACCCTAATTTTCCCCATTCTCTCGGTGACCTGTAACTAATTAGAAGTCCCCCCGCACCGCGCTACGCTCTCCCGATTCCTCTTAGATCCCAACCCTGGGTCCGGCCGGTCCGGTAGATGCGCTTCCCGCCAAATCCCCCTCCCCCAGTTCAGCCCCCGGCCGCCCCACTCCCTTTCAGGGATAGGAAGGTACCACAGTTTTCCCCTCAGACTCAGAGCCCGGCTCTCCCCAATACCTCTGCCTCGATATCCCCGCCCCCGCCTCTGATCCCCGCACCATCCGGCCCCCACCTCAGAAACCGTCTCTCGAGGCGACCCTCGCCGCAGATCTCAGAACCTCGCATGGTTCCCTCCGCCTTCCTTCCCACTCCCACCGCAGGCCCCACTACGGACCGGAAGCAACAGAGTTTCCGCCTGCATGCAACTAAGCGCCGCCATATTGTCGTACGGAACAAGGCTTCCTGTGGCCGGAAGCGGCCGTAGGCCCGCCCCGCGAACACCTCCAGTGCCGCCCACATAGTCAGCGCTGTCTTCCAGGTCGGAGTTTGTCTCCCCGAACCCGGGCGTCCCAAAGCAGCTGGGGGCCGCCATTTTGCCGTACGGCGCTGGCTACGCCAGAACTTCGGTGCGCAGCCGGAGGAGCTCTTTTCACCCGGTGCTTCTCTGACTCCGCCAATCAGAAACTTCCTCCCTGGGGTCCAACCGCCGGCGAGTAGCGCGTGGGGAGAACGGAGCCTCCGTTCCAAGGAGGGGCAGGGGAACCGAACAGGGTGGTTTAGGAATTAGGCTTTCCAAAGCTGCGTAGGGTTTCAGGGAATGGCAGAAGTCTCTTAAAAGGGAAGTAAAACCTTTATCTTCAACTAGGCTATTGGCAAGCTATCTGGCCCTGCTTTCCTGTCCCCCAGGTTCCCATCTCCACGGCTTATTCGGCTGACCCAGCCCCTTCCCCTGCAAGGGCGGCGCGCTCCTTGCCGCTGTCCAGCAGCTGCTTCTACTGCCAGGTGCTGCGTCCCACAGTCGTTATAACACATGCGTACAAATAAGCACAATGCGCCATACAAAAGTGTTATTATTATTACTATTGTTGCTGATTTGCTTTTCAAGCTTCACCACAGAACTAATGACCAGACGGTTGGGACCTGAATGGTTCTCCTCCAGAGGGGGTCCTCGAAGGGCCGTCGGTGCTGACTGTGAGGCCGTGCTTTGTCGTGGAGGCCCAGGGTCTGCGGATGGGCGATGATGGGGTGGGGCTTGGAGGAGAGTTTGAGCCTCTGCAAGGGCTGCTGTGAAACGAAATGAGGCTCATAAAATACTTTGGGTTTCCTCCTCCTCTTCTGGGAGAGGGTAAAAAAGAATGAAAGATGAAGAAACAGACTTGATACCCACCTCGTTGAGTTTAGGGAGGTTGGAGGGAGTCGTGGAGGCAAGGCTGGGTCCAGAGGTGAGCTTATGAGGAAACCAGAAAGATTAACAAGGTCCCAATCGCAAAGATTCCCATTTCCACAAGTGGTGGGCATCTTGCCGCTTAACTAGGTTCACAGAATTTACTACATCCCTAACGCTGAGTCATAGAATCGCAAACACCCGTCCATTGAACAATCCCACATCACTTCTCTCCAGTCGTCAAAGTCTACAGCTTTCAAAATGGGGAACATAAAAAACCTCCGCGAGGACTGGAACTTGGGAGATGTAAGGGATTTAATTTCCAGAACCTCAACTTTCCCAAAATTGGTCTTCCTAAGGAAACACCTGCAGTACAGGTTCTCATTCTTCACTTCTCCTTTTACAATAGAGACACCCTCTTAAGAAAAAAGAAAAGAATAGTTCTCTCTTTTTCCCCTCCGCCCTCAAAAGTGTAGTTCTCAACCATGAAATCTCCTGGGGTATTCTTACCTGTTTAAAATAAAGGGAGATGTACCCTGTTTCTTTCACTAAGGCACCATGAACACCTTTTCTTTTTTTTCTTTTATTTCCTTTCTTTTTTTGTTTGTTTGTTTCTTTTTTTAAAGGCAAGGTCGGCCGGGCGCGGTGGCTCACGCCTGTAATGCCAGCACTTTGGGGGACCGAGGCGGGCGTATCATGGGGTCAAGAGATGGAGACCATCCTGGCCAACATGGTGAAACCCCGTCTCTACTAAAAATACAAAAAATTAGCTGGGCGTGGTGGCAGGCGCCTGTAGTCCCAGCTACTCAGGAGGCCGAGGAAGGAAAACCGCTCGAACCCGGGAGGAGGAGGTTGCAGTGAGCCGAGATCGCATCATTGCACTCCAGCCTGGGCGACAGAGCGAGATTATCTCAAAAAAAAAAGAAAAGAAAAAAAGGGTCTTTTTTTTTTTTTTTTTTTTTTTTGAGATGGAGTCTCGCTCTGTCGCCCAGGCTAGAGTGCAGTGGCCGGATCTCAGCTCACTGCAAGCTCCGCCTCCCGGGTTTACGCCATTCTCCTGCCTCTGCCTCCCCAGCAGCTGCTGGGACTACAGGCGCCCGCCACCTCGCCCGGCTAGTTTTTTGGGTTTTTTTTTTTTTTTTTTTTTTTTTTTTTTTTTTTTTTTTTTTTTTTTTTGTATTTTGTGGTAGAAACGGGGTTTCACCGTGTTAGCCAGGATGGTCTCGATCTCCTGACCTCGTGATCCACCCGTCTCGGCCTCCCAAAGTGCTAGGATTACAGGCTTGAGCCACGGCGCCCCGCCAGCGTCTTGTTCTATCAACCAGGCTGGAATGCGGGTACGATCATAGCTCACAAGCCATCCTCCCACCTCAAGTAGCTAGGACTACAGGCGCACACCACCTCGCCCGGCTAATTTTTTTAAAAAAGTTTTTTGTAGAGACCGGGCACGGTGGCTCATGCCTGTAGTCCCAGAACTTTGGAAGGCCGAGGCGGGCAGATCACCTGAGGTCAGGAGTTTGAGACCAGCCTGGCCAACATGGTGAAACCCCGTCTCTACTAAAAATACAAAAAATAGCTGGGTTTGGTGGCACGCGCCTGTAGGCCCAGCTACTCGGGAGGCTGAGGCAGGAGAATCACTTGAACCTGGGAGGCGGAGGTTGCAGTGAGCCGAGATCAGCCACTGCACTCCAGCCTGGCGACAGAGCAAGACTCAGTCTCAAAAAAAAAAAAAAAAAAAAAAGGTTTTCTTATAGCAACAGAGTCTCACTATGTTGCCCAGATGGATCTTGAGCTCTTGGCCTCAAGCAATCCTCCCACCTCAGCGTCTCAAAGTGCTGGGTTATGGGGTGAACCGCCACTCCCAGACTACTATCTTATTAAAAAATTTATTTTTAACAGTTATAAAAATGTGTACCATCGGCCAGGCGCGGTGGCTCACGCCTGTAATCCCAGCACTTTGGGAGGCCAAGGCAGGCGGATCACAAGGTCAGGAGATCGAGACCACCCTGGCTAACACGGTGAAACCCCGTCTCTACTAAAAATAAAAATACAAAAAAAAAAAAAAATTAGCAGCGCGTGGTGGCAGGCGCCTTGTAGTCCTAGCTACTCAGGAAGCTGAGGCAGGAGAATGGCATGAACCCGGGAGGCGGAGCTTCCGTGAGCCGAGATCCCGCCACTGCACTCCAGCCTGGGCGAAAGAGCAAGACTCCTTCAAAAAAAAAAATGTGTACGATCACATGTTTATAAGAACATTCTGTTCTTATAATAATTGTAACAGTTACTCCAGAATAATTTTTAACAACTAGAGTCTTACAAACACAAGAAAGATATTTTTCATCTCCATTAATATATATGTATATGCAGGAAGATGTAAAAGTTTGGTCAATAAAGGACTTTCAAGTATAAAAGCATAAAGTTTGTGGGGAAGTGGAGTAGTAGTAGGAGCTCAAGGAGAAAAGAGGCGATGAAAGAAAAAAAGGAATGATTCCCAACTGGTAAGAACTTATTTATACTTTTTTTTTTTTCAGACAGAGTCTTGCTCCGTACCCAGGCTGGAGTGCAATGGCACAATCTCGGCTCACTGCAACCTCCGCCTCTCAGGTTTAAGCGATTCTCCTGCCTCAGCCTCCTGAGCAGCTGGGAATACAGGCGCATGACACCATGCCCAGCTAAATTTTTGTTTTTTTTTTTTTTTTTATTTTTAGTAGAGATGGGTTTTCGGTATATTGGCCAGGCTGGTCTCGAACTCCTGACCTCGTGATCCACCCAACTCGGCCTCCCAAAGTGCTGGGATTACAGGTGTGAAGCACTGCACCCGGCATCACTATGATATTTCAATTCCACTGGACAATAAATGGTGATCTAATTGTTTTATTTTAAAATGCCGGGCCAGGCATGGTGACTCATGCCTGTAATCCTAGTACTTTGGGAGGCCAAGGTGGGCAGATCACTTGAGGTCAGGAGTTTGAGACCAGCCTGACCAACATGGTGAAACCTTGTCTCTACTAAAGATACAAAAAATTAGCCAGGTGTGGTTGTGGGTGCCTGTAATCCCAGCTACTTGGGAGCTAAGGCAGGAGAATCCTTTGAATTTGGGAGGCGAAGGTTGCAGTTAAGCCAAGATCGTGCCACTGCACTCCAGCCTGGGTGACAGAGCAAGACTCTGTCTCAAAAAATAAAAAAATAAGCCGGGCGTGGTGGCTCACACCTGAAATCCCAGCACTTGGGAGGCTGAGGTGGGAGGATCACCTGATGACAGGAATTCGAGACCAGCCTGGCCAACATGATGAAACCCTGTCTCTACTAAAATTACAAAAAAATTAGCTGGGTGCAGTGGCGGGCACCTGTAGTCCCAGTTGTTTGGGAGGCTGAGGCAGGAGAATTGCTTGAACCTGGGAGGCGGAGGTTGTCGTGAGCCAACATCGCACCACTGCACTCCAGCCTGGGCAACATAGAGAGACTCTGTCTCACAAAAATAAATAGGTCAGGCGCGTGGCTCATGCCTGTAATTCCAGCACTTTGGGAGGCCGAGGCGGGCAGATCACGAGGTCTAGGAGTTCGAGACCAGCCTGGCCAATATGGTGACACTCCTTCTCTACTAAAAATACAAAAATTAGCCAGGCGTGGTGGCTGGCACCTGTAGTCCCAGCTAGTTGGGAGGCTGAGGCAGAAGAATCGCTTGAACCCAGGAGGCGGAGGTTGCAGTGAGCCGAGATTTTGACACTGCACTCCAGCCTGGGTGACAGAGCAAGACTCCGTCTCAAAAACTAAAAAAAATTTTTAAATAATAAATAAATAAATAAATAAAATAAAATAAAATAAAATAAAATGTGGCCAGATGCTGTGGCTCACCGCCTATAATCCTAGCACTTTGGGAAGTTGAGGTGGGTGGATTGCTTGATCTCAGGAGTACAGACCAGCCTAAGCAACATAGTGAGACCTCATCTCAATAAATAAATAGGCTGGGTACAGTGGCTCACGCCTGTAATCCCAGCACTTTGGGAGGCTGAGGTGGGTGGATCACTTGACATCAGGAGTTCCAGACCAGCCTTGCCAACACGGTGAAACCCCATCTCTACTAAAAATACAAAAATGGCTGGGCATGGTGGCGCACACCTGTAATCCCAGCTATTTGGGGGCCTGAGACAGGAGAATCACTTGATCTGCGAGGCAGAGGCTGCAGTGAGCCGAGATCACTGCCACTGCACTCCAGCCTGGGCGACAGAAGGACTCTGTCTCAAAAAACAAAAAAGGAGTTCGAGACCAGCCTGGCCAACATAGTGAAATCCCTGTCTCTGCTAAAAATATAAAAATCAGTCAGGCCGGGCGCGGTGGCTCAAGCCTGTAATCCCAGCACTTTGGGAGGCCGAGACGGGCGGATCACGAGGTCAGGAGATCGAGACCATCCTGGCTAACACGGTGAAACCCCGTCTCTACTAAGAAATACAAAAAACTAGCCGGGCGAGGTGGCAGGCGCCTGTAGTCCCAGCTACTCGGGAGGCTGAGGCCGGAGAATGGCGTGAACCCGGGAGGCGGAGCTTGCAGTGAGCTGAGATCCGGCCACTGCACTCCAGCCTGGGCTACAGAGCGAGACTCCGTCTCAAAAAAAAAAAAAAAAAAAAAAAAAAAAAAAAAAAAAATCAGTCAGAGGCCGGGCGCGGTGGCTCAAGCCTGTAATCCCAGCACTTTGGGAGGCCGAGACGGGCGGATCACGAGGTCAGGAGATCGAGACCATCCTGGCCGACACGGTGAAACCCCGTCTCTACTAAAAAATACAGAAAACTAGCCGGGCGAGGTGGCGGGCGCCTGTAGTCCCAGCTACTCGGGAGGCTGAGGCAGGAGAATGGCGGGAACCCGGGAGGCGGAGCTTGCAGTGAGCTGAGATCCGGCCACTGCACTCCAGCCTGGGCGGCAGAGCGAGACTCCGTCTCAAAAAAAAAAAAAAAAAAAAAAATCAGTCAGGCGTGCTGGTACACACCTGTGGTCCCAGCTACTCAGAAGGCTGTGGCAGGAGAATAGCTTGAACCCCAGAGGCAGAGGTTGCAGTGAGCCAAGATTGTGCCACTGCAGTGCAGCCTGGGAGACAGAGCAAGACTCCACCTCAAATAAATAAATAAATAAATAAATAAATGTGAATATTTTCAATATGCCAGAATTACATCCTTGAAACAATTTTTATTTATTTATTTATTTATTTTTGGAAGGAGTCTCACTCTTATCACCCAGGCCGGAGGGCAATGGTGTGATCTCGGCTCACTGCAACTGCCTCCGGGGTTCAAGCGATTCTCCTCTTCAGCCTCCAAGTCGCTGAGGCAGAGAATCAGGTGCCCACCAACTTGCCCAGCTAGTTTTTGTATTTTTAGTAGACACAGGGTTTCACCATATTTGCCAGACTGATCTTGAACTCCTGACCTCAGGTCGGCCCCCTGCCTCGGCCTCCCAAAGTTCTGGGATTACAGGCATAAGCCACTGTGCCCGGCCACAGTTTTAACTGATGATGAAAATTTTTAGATACCTACTTAAAGATATGTGAAGGAGTATATACTTTTTCAAAATTATTTCCCTGAGTATAGGTGCAGAATTTAAGATTGCTGCCCTGGCCGGGCGCAGTGGCTCACGCCTGTAATCCCAGCACTTTGGGAGGCCAAGGCGGGCAGATCACCTGAGGTCAGGGTTCGAGACCAGCCTGACCAACATGGAGAAACCCTGTCTCTACTAAAAATACAAAATTAGCCGGGTGCGGTGGCACATGCCTGTAATCCCAGCTACTTAGGAGGCTGAGGCAGGAGAATCCCTTGAACTCTGGAGGCAGAGGTTGCAGAGAGCCAAGATCGTGCCATTGCACTCCAGCCCCAGCAACAAGAGCAAAACTCCATCCCCCACCCCACCAAAAAAAAAGACTGCTGCCCTAAGCTATCCAAGCGTCTCCTCCACAGCCCCCAACACTCCCATTTCCCTCCTGTCTCCCCTCTCACCTCCTTGGCGAGGAAAGAAGATGTTTATAGGAAAGGTGGTCACAATTCCAGCTCCTCCTCCTTCTGAGGTGTCCCCAGGAGCCAGTCCCCTAACTTTGCCCATGGTAGTGACCACAGCAGCTTATAAGCAACCTCCAGCATCAGCAGTGTCAGGAAGAGGGCCAGGAAGATAAAGAAAGCCTTGTCCAAGGCACGTCGCATGGGACCCCTGGGAGGAGAGGGACCATGGGCAAATGCCAGGAACACATCCCCCTCATCCACATCACCTTCCTCTGCCATCCTGACTCACAGTCAGACAGCTGGCTGGATCGGGGGCTGGGATGGAAGGCCTTGCTCAGCACTGCCGGGATTAAGGGGCATGGCCATGGCAAGTCCTGCACCTGCCAGTCCTGACCCTAATTCCCACACTTAAGAGAAAAGAAAGCGGACCCTCTGAGCCTTCGGATCAATTATGTAAACATCCAGTGTGATGTGAAAGGTCTGGACTAAATGATTCATGAACTCTTTTCAGCTTTTTCATAGTATAATTCTGTGATTTGGAAACTGAAGGCCCAACATGGAGGCATAAGCTAGAATTGCCTGTCACTCTGGGTGTCAAGTCTCAAAGCCTCAAGGCTCAAAGTCTTAGGCCCCAACTGAGAGAGTGAGGAAATGGAACTACCATGCATCTGTGGGCCATTGTCAGTCAAGGATCTAAAGCCCCTTCTGGCTGGATGGTAGGGGGTGAGATGGTCTATCCTAACCAAAGCGAGTGGGAATAAGCAGAAGGGACTTGAGTTCTCACAGGAGTAATTCTCCCCACTGGGTCTGCAGGCAGCTAAGTTTGAGATGTTATAACCCAGAGCACTCTCTTCCTAATGATAATGCAAGGATTATCATTGACTTCATGAGCCCAAGGGGAGGCTTATAAAAAGACAAAGACCATGATGGATCAGCAGGGCAAGGGTATGTGATTGGGACTTGGCTATTGGGTTGGGGTTATTTTACTCTACTTATTTATTTATTTATTTAGAGATGGAGTCTTGCTCTGTCTCCCAGGCTGGAGCGCAGCGGCACAATTTCAGCTCACTGTAATATCTGTCTCCTGGGTTCAAGCAATTCTCCTTCCTCAGCCTCCTAAGTAGCTGGGATGTTGGGAGCAGGCCCCCAAAATCTGGCCATAAACTGGTCCCAAAACTGGCCACAAACAGAATCTCTGCAGCACTGTGACATGTTCATAATGGCCCTAACGCCCAAGCTGGAAGGTTGTGGGGTTACGGGAATGAGGGCAAGGAACACCTGGCCCACCCACGGTGAAAAACCGCTTAAAGGCCTTCTTAAGTCACAAACAATAGCATGAGCCATCTGTGCCTTAAGGACATGCTCCTGCTGCAGTTAACTAGCCCAATCTATTCCTTTAATTCGGCCCATCCCTTCATTTCCCATAAGGGATACTTTTAGTTAATTTAATATCTATAGAAACAATGCTAATGACTGGATTGCTGTTAATAAATACGTGAGTAAATCTCTGTTTGGGGCTCTCAGCTCTGAAGGCTGTGAGACCCATGATTTCCCACTTCACACCTCTATTTTTATGTGTGTGTGACTTTAACTCCTCTAGTGCCACTGGGTCAGGGTCTCCCCTACTGAGCTGGTCTCAGCACTGGGATTACAGGCATGTGCAACCACGTCCAGCTAATTTTTTTGTATTTTTAGTAGAGATGGGGTTTCACCATGTTGGTTAAGCTGGTCTGGAACTCCTGACCTCAAATGATCTGCCCACCTCAGCCTCCCAAAGTGCTGAGATTACAAGCGTGAGCCACTGCACCCAGCCAGGGTAATTTTATTTATTTATTTTTTATTTATTTATTTATTTATTTTTGAGACGCAGTCTCGCTCTGTCGCCCGGGCTGGAGTGCAGTAGCCGGATCTCAGCTCACTGCAAGCTCCGCCTCCCGGGTTTACGCCATTCTCCTGCCTCAGCCTCCCGAGTAGCTGGGACTACAGGCGCCCGCCACCTCGCCCGGCTAGTTTTTTGTATTTTTTAGTAGAGAGGGGGTTTCACCGTGTTAGCCAGGATGGTCTCGATCTCCTGACCTCGTGATCCGCCCGTCTCGGCCTCCCAAAGTGCTGGGATTACAGGCTTGAGCCACCGCGCCGGGCGGTAATTTTTTTTTTTTTTTGAGACGGAGTCTCGCTGTGTCGCCCAGGCTGCAGTGCAGTGGCGCGATCTCGGCTCACTGCAAGCTCCGCCTCCCGGGTTCACGCCATTCTCCCGCCTCAGCCTCCGAGTAGCTGGGACTACAGGCGCCCGCCACCACGCCCGGCTAGTTTTTTGTATTTTTAGTAGAGACGGGGTTTCACCATGTTAGCCAGGATGGTCTCGATCTCCTGACCTCGTGATCCACCCGCCTCGGCCTCCCAAAGTGCTGGGATTACAGGCTTGAGCCACCGCGCCCGGCTCCCGGCGGTAATTTTAAAGAAGAGTGAAGTTTTCCCATCGATGGTCCAGGTCTCAGAGGCTACTGGTAGAGGATGTGGTTGAGGAACTTGTGGGGGCAAGGATTGAAGACCTTTTCTTTTCTTTCCTTTTTGATTGATTGAAGACCTTTTCTTAGGCCTGGCGTGGTGGCTCACGCTTGTAAGTGGTGGCGGGTGCCTGCAATCCCAGCTACTTGGGAAGCTGCTGCAGGAGAATCTCTTGAAACCGGGAGGCGGAGGTTGCTGTGAGCCAAGATCATGCCACTGCAACTGCACTCCAGCCTGGGTGACATAGTGAGATTCTGTCTCAAAAAAATAAAAATAAAAAAAGAAGACCTTTTATTGATCCTGTTCCCCAGGCATTGGCCTGAAGGTTGGGTAGGGAAATTGAAGGCCATCTAGAGACAAGGGATTTCCCCAAGTGAGGGTGAGGGAGGGGAGGGGGAACGGTGGAGGAAGCAGTGTGTGTAGTAGTGAACCTTATACTGGGAACCTTTAGAGCCTCCTACCTAAAATATTTCATTTTCATTTTTACATCAATAGGAAGACCTTGTTCCTTTTTTTTTTTTTCTTTTTTTACCAGATCTTTTTTTTTTTTAAGATGGGATCTCACCCTGTCGCCCAGGCTGGGGGGTGCAATGGCACGATCTCAGCTCACTGCAACCTCTGCCTCCTGGGTTCAAGCAATTCTCCTGCCTCAGCCTCCTGACTAGCTGGAATTACAGGCATGTGCCACCACGCCTGGCTAATTTTTTGTATCTTTAGTAGAGACGGGGTTTCACCATGTTGGCCAGGCTGGTCTCAAACTCCTGACCTCGTGATCCACCCACCTCGGCCTCCCAAAGTGCTGGGATTACAGGCGTGAGCCACCGCACCCAGGCTACAGGATCTTGCTCTGTCACCCAGGCTGGAGTGTAGTGGCTCAAACATGGCCCACCGCAGCCTTGATCTCCCTGGCTCAAGCAATCCTCCCATCTTAGCCTCCTGAGTAGTTGGGACCACAGATGTGTGTCACCACGCCTGGCTCATTTTTTAATTTTGTAGAGACAGGGTCTCGCTATGTTACCCAGGCTAGTTTCTTTTTTTTTTTTTTTTTTTTTTTTTTTTTTTTTTTTTTTGAGACGGAGTCTCGCTCTGTCGCCCAGGCTGGAGTGCAGTGGCCAGATCTCAGCTCACTGCAAGCTCCGCCTCCCGGGTTCACGCCATTCTCCTGCCTCAGCCTCCCGAGTAGCTGGGACCACAGGCGCCGCCACCTCGCCCGGCTAATTTTTTGTGTTTTTAGTAGAGACGGGGTTTCGCCGTGTTAGCCAGGATGGTCTCGATCTCCTGACCTTGTGATCCGCCCGTCTCGGCCTCCCAAAGTGCTGGGATTACAGGCTTGAGCCACCGCGCCCGGCCGGAGGCTAGTTTCTAACTCCTGAGTTTAAGCAATCCTTCCACCTCAGCCTCCCATCATTCTGGAATTACAGGCATAAGCCTCCATGCCTGACTAGGAAAACCTTCCTTACTCGGAAAGTCAAGTCACCCCCCAAAAGAGCAGAAATGATGTTATAATGTTTCGAGGGTTGGGCGCGGCGGCTCACGCCTGTAATCCCAGCACTTTGGGAGGCCAAGATGGGTGGATCACAACGTCAGGAGTTCGAGACCATCCTGGCAAACACGGTGAAACCCTGTCTCTACTAAAAATACAAAAAATTAGCCAGGAGTGGTGGCGGGGGCCTGTAGTCCCAGCTACTCGGAAGGCTGAGGCAGGAGAATGGCGTGAACCCCAGAGGCGGAGCTTGCAGTGAGCTGAGATTGCACCACCGCACTCCAGCCTGGGCGACAGAGCAAGACTCTGTCTCAAAGAAAAAAAATGTTGTTTCAAGTCGTGCCGCATTGTCTTTTACAGCAGCGGCAAAGGAGTCTCAAAAGAGTAAAAAAACCCTGGACTAGAATTTAAACTGATCTCTTAGTTGTGTGAAGCTGTGGACAAGTCACATGACCTTTCTTTAGTTTAGTTTTTTTTTTTTTTTAATAAAATCAGAAAAAGTTCTTGCCTCCCAGAATTATTCTGAGAGATAAATGAAACAAAGGTTTTTTGATGTTGTGGGTGTTTTGTAAATTATAAAGCCCTATGTAAATGTAACATATTAATCTCTGATACCCTCATTTACGTCCCAGGCAAGTGGGCAATAAGGCCACACAAATACCTTTATTGTCTCTTTACCATTCCTTTCACATGGTAGGTTCAGCACCAAGATCTTGTGTAATAAATAAACCTAGCACCTTGTTGGAATTTTTTTTAATTTTGAAATAATTTTCAGCTTACAGAAAAATTTAAGAACAGTTCCAAGAACTTTGGCATGTACCTCTTTCACTCAGATTCTCCATTTGTCAACACTTGGCTGTATTTGTTCCATCTCGCTCTCAACCCCAGTATAACCATGTGTTACAGGTTGAATTGTGTCTCCTAAAAATTCATATGTTGTGTAGCCATAAAAATGAACAAGAGCTGGGCTGGGCGCAGTGTCTCATGCCTGTAATCTCAGCACTTTGGGAGGCCAAGGCAGGCAGATCACGAGGTCGGGAGGTCGAGACCATCCTGGCTAACGTGCTGAAAGCCCGTCTCTACTAAAAATATAAAAAATTAGCCAGGCATGGTGGCATGGGCCTGTAGTCCCAGCTATTCAGAAGGCTGAGGCAGAAGAGTGGCTTGAACTCGGGAGGCGAGGTTGCAGAGAGCCAAGATCGCATCACTGCATTCCAGCCTGGGCAACAGAGCGAGACTACATCTCAAAAAAAAAAAAAAAACAAGATCAGGTCAGGCGCAGCGGCTTATGCCCCTGTAATCCCAGAACTTTGAGAGGCCAAGGCGGGCGGATCACAAGGTCAGGAGTTCGAGACCAGCCTGGCCAACATGGCAAAACCCCATATCTACTAAAAATACAAAAATTAGCTGGGCATGGTGGCAGGCACCTATAATTCCAGCTAGCTACATGGGAGGCTGAGACAGGAGAATCACTTGAACCCAGGGGACTGAGGTTGCAGTGAGCTATGATCTCACCATTGCACTCCAGCCCCGGTGACAGTACAAGACTTCTCTAAAACAAACAAACAAACAAACAAAAAACGGTGAAGAATTCATTTGTCCGCATGTTCTCACTTATAAGTGATGATGAGAACACATGGACACAGGGTAGGGAACAACCAACTGGGTCCTGTCGGGGGGGAGCGGGGGAAGGAAGAGCACCAGGAAGAATAGCTAATGGATGCTGGGCTTAATACCTGGGTGATGGGATGATCTGTGCAGCAAAGCACCATTGCACCTGTTTACCTGTGTAACAAACCTACACGTCCCACACACGTACCCCTGAACTTAAAATAAAAGTCAAAGGAAAAACAATAAAATTCATATGTTGACGTCCTAACTCCCAGTTCCTCAGAATGTAACCTTATTTGGAAATAAGGTCGTTGCATATGTAATTGGTTAAATGAGGTCATACTGGAGTTGAGTGGGCCTCTCACCCCCTTTATTAAAAAGGGAAGTTTGGACATAGGCTTGCAGATAGAAAATGACATGTGACCATGAAGGCAGAGATCAGGTTGATATGTCAAAGATTGCCAGCAGGCCAGGCACCACGGCTTATGCCTGTAATCCCAGCACTTTGGGAGGCTGAGGCGGGTGGATCACCTGAGGTCAGGAGTTTGAGACCAGCCTGGTCAACATAGTAAAACCCCATCTCTACTAAAAATACAAAAATTAGCTTTGCATGGTGGTGGGTGCCTATAATCCCAGCTAGCTACTCGGGAGCCCAAGTTAGGAGAATCGCTTGAATCCCGGGGGGCCGAGGTTGCAGTGAGCCGAGATCGCGCCACTTTACTCCAGCCTGGGTAAAAGAGCAAAACTCCATCTCAAAAACACACACACACAAGGGTGGGCGCAGTGGTTCATGCCTGTAATCCCAGCACTTTGGGAGGCCGAGGCGGGTGGACCTGAGGTCAGGAGTTCGAGATCAGCCTGGCCAACATAGTGAAATCCTGTCTCTACTAAAAATATAAAAAATTGGCCTGGCACAATGGCTCACGCCTATAATCCCAGCACTTTGGGAGGCTAAGGCGGGCAGATCATGAGGTCAGGAGTTCGAGACTAGCCTGGCCAACATGGTGAAGCCCCGTCTCTACTAAAAATACAAAAATAAGCAGGGCGTGGTGGTGAGCGCCTGTAATTCCAGCTATTCGGGAGGCTGAGGCAGGAGAATTGCTTGAACCTGTGAGGTGTAGTTGCAGTGAGCCAAGATCGTGCCACTGCACTCCAGCCTGGGTGACAGAGCGAGATGCTGTCTCAGAAAAAAAAAAAAAAATATATATATATATATATATATAAAAAATATATAACGTTATATATATATATAATATATGTGGGGAAAAGAAAGAGATCAGCCTGTTACTGTGTCTATATAGAAAGAAGTAGACATAAGAGACCCCATTTTGTTCTGTATTTGAGATGCTGTTAATCTGTGACCCTACCCCCAACCTTGTCCTTGCAAGAGACATGTGCTGTGGTAACTCAAGGTTTAATGGATTTTGGGCGTGCAGGGTGTGTCTTTGTTCCTAGAAAAGCTAGGTATTGTCCAAGGTTTATTCCCATGTGATAGGATGAAACAATGCTGCTAAAAGATTTATCTCAAGGCACAGGATTTTCCTTTAAACTTATTCACGTCACAGAGATCCTTGTTCTTATGTCTTACTGCTGATTTCCTCCCTAAAAATGATCCTATTGTCCTGCCGCTCCCTTATCTTTAAGATGGTAAAGATAATTACCTATAAATACTAAGGGAACTCAGAGACCGGTGCCGGCATGGGTCCTCTGTAAGCTGAGCACCGGTCCCCTGGGCCCCCGCTTTTCTTTCTCTATTCTTTGTCTCTGTGTCTTATTTCTTTTCTCAAGTCTCTCGTTCCACCTAACGAGAAACACCCACAGGTGTGGAGGGGCAGGCCCCCCCTTCAAATATATATAAAGTTATATATATATAAAGTTTATATATATATATATATATATATATATATATATATATATATATATAAAATAAAGTTAGCTGGGCGTGGTGGTAGACGCCTGTAATCCCATCTACTCAGTTGGGAGGCTGAGGCAGGAAAATTGCTCTAATCTGGGAGGCAGTGGTTGCACTGAGCCGAGATCTCGCCATTGCACTCCAGCCTGGGCGACAGAGCAAGACTCCATCTCAAAAAGAAAAAAAACTTAGCTGCGCGTGGTGGTGCACACCTGTAATCCCAACTACTCAGGAGGCTGACTGAGGCAGGAGGACCGCTTGAACCTGGGAGGCAGAGGCAGAGGTTGTAGTGAGCTGAGATTGTGCCACTACACTCTAGCCTGGGTGACAGAGCAAGACTCCATCTCAGAAAAAAAAAAAAAAAAGGTCTAGTGTAAATGTATATTCTTTGAAGTAGAACTGCTAGGTCAAAGAATATGTAAATACTTGATTTGGGTATATATTTTTTAAATGCTTTCTGTAGAGGCCGCACCAGTGTACCTTCCTTCCTGTCAGCAATGTGTGACAGTATCAGTTTCCTTTCCCCACCCCTGTCAGCTGAGAGTGTAATCAAACTTTTTTTTTTTTTTTTTTTTTTTTTTTTTTTGAGGCAGAGTCTCACTCCATCACTCAGGCTGGAGTGCAGTGGTATGATCTCGGCTCACTGCAACTTCCATCTTCTAGGTTCGAGCCATTCTCATGCCTCAGCCAGTAGCTGTGATTACAGGTGTATGCCACCATCAGCTAATTTCTATCTTTTTAATAGAGACAGGGGTTTGCTATGTTTTTTTGTTTGTTTTGAGACAGGGTCTTGCTCTGTTGCCCAGGCTAGTGTGCAGTGGCATGAACATGAATGGTTCACTGCAGCCTCAACCTCCTGGGTCCAAGTGATCCTCTTTTCTCAGTCTCCCAAGTAGCTGGGACTCCAGGTGGGCGCCACCATGCCCTCCTAAACTGTACCTTTTGGTGACAGTGACTAGCCACCAAGGCACACTGTAAAGGCCTCGGATAACAGGAAGTGGTAGAGAACTGCAGCCAATCTAACACCTAGACAAATTCAAGGTGGGACCTATCAGGTACTATGCTTGTTACTTGGGTGATTAAATTACCTGTACACCAAAGCCCCATGACACACGTTTTACCTATATAACAAACCTACACACGTACCCCTGAACATAAAATAAAAATTAAAAAATAAAATAATGCAAAGTTTGGGCTACAGAGTATAAGCGGGAGATATTCAGCTATTGGGAGTTTATAAAAGACCCACAAACATCATACTAGAGCAAAAGTCATTTGAACATCTGCCATAGCCAGAGGAAACCAAAATCACTAGTAGTGTGTGGCTGTCAGGTAAAGCATTTTGTCCCCCTCACCTCCTCTGCTTCCAGCTGTGAGGGGGAGGGTGGAGAGTCAGACACAGGAAGGCAAGAAAGAAATTCTTGAGGAAGCCAGCCACTCTGCCAGTTTCCCACTGGCAGCTTCCCGTGTCAAGACACTCAGTCGGAGCTGGCCGAGAGAAAAATATAATTCAAAATGATGCTTGGAGGATTTTTTTTTTTTTTGGTTCCAGGGATTGAGCAGACATGATCTGTGGCCTGCCTGAGTTATCTTTCACGGGCAGTGGGAGAACTAACCCCACAGGACAGGTTTAAAGGGATGGGGACACTTGAGTGTGGGGGGTGCATGGCAACATATTCAAGCTTATGTACATGGCATTTGAGGTCCGGACATGGAAAAATACTGAGGCACTGTGTGTATGTTAATTGTGCGTGAGAATGAAATTCCTTGACCCTGAAAACAGGACAGGGAGTGGAGGGTGTGGTGAGATAAGGAACGCTGAAAATAGCCTCCTGAGAATGTGATTTGAGTGCTTTTACAAGGCCGCAGGTGTCTCACAACCTGACCTCAAAAAAGCCATCTAGTGGATGTTTGTGATTTAACAAGCCCTTTCAATAAGTATTTGGCAGACTGACGGGGCGGCCGGCCCTCTTAGAAGGACTGCCCCCGCCCCCCCACGCTCCCCCGGTCGCACTCAGCTGACATTGTCTAAGAACTCATTCTTGGCGTTCACTGCGAGCTATAAACTCTGCAAGGCGACACGATCGCCTTGAAGTTATGCACATCAATTTTCGGAGAATCCCAGTAAGAGACACTCCTGACTGCCATCAGGTGGATAGGACCCACGCGAAAAATACCAGGGGTTCGGTTATCGTGGGTCAGGAAATGAACAAAGAACAAAAAGTGTTTTTGTTGTTGTTTTTTTTTGTTTGTTTGTTTGTTTTTTTGAGATGGAGTCTCACTCTGTCACCCAGGCTGGAGTGCAGTGGCACGATCTCGGCTCACTGCAACTTCCGCCTCCCTGGTTCAAGTGATTCTCCTGCCTCAGCCTCCTGAGTAGCTGGGATTACAGGTGCGCGTCACAACGCCCGGTTAAATTTTGTATTTTTAGTAGAGACGGGGTTTCTTCATGTTCGTCAGGCTGATCTCGAACTCCTGATCTCGTGATCCGCCCGCCTCAGCCTCCCAAAGTGCTGGAATTTCAGGCGTGAGCCACTGCTCCTGGCCTCAGAAAGTATTTTTTAAAACAGTGCAACAGCTACTTCAGGCTATCCAGTGCACTGTAGAGCCTGAAGCTCTACACAATCTTGTGCTTTTTTTTTTTTTTTTTTTTTTTTGAGACGGAGTCTCGCTCTGTCGCCCAGGCTGGAGTGCAGTGGCCAGATCTCAGCTCACTGCAAGCTCCGCCTCCCGAGTTCACGCCATTCTCCTGCCTCAACCTCCCGAATAGCTGGAACTACAGGCGCCCGCCACCTCGCCCGGTTAACTTTTTGTATTTTTTTAGTAGAGACGGGGTTTCACCGGGTTAGCCAGGATAGTCTCGATTTCCTGACCTCGTGATTCGCCCGTCTCGGCCTCCCAAAGTGCTGGGATTACAGGCTTGAGCCACCGCGCCCGGCCCAATCTTATGCTTTTAATTAGGCAGGAATGTCCTTGGTTTCCTGATCAAGGAACCTTAAATTTAAAGTTACGGGAGCAGGTAGGTCGCTGCCTGGAAAGAGGATATGAGCAAGGTCATTTTACTAATGTTACTATTTTGACCATCTGCGTTGTATCTTCTTAATTTGCCAGATCGTGGGGAGTTAGAACGCCTATTACCTCCACCTGAAAAGAATTCAGAAGATTTAAAGGGAGAGATTCCTCTCCTCCCTTCATTCCCTTCTATGGGGAATAAGAGATTTTTTCTAGTGAGGAAAAATAGGAACCAGAACAGCAGGAGGGTGCTCCTCTCTCTACTTCATTCCCTTCTGCAGGGCATAAGGAGGATTTTTTTTTTCTAGTGAGGATAAGGACGAACTGGAGCCTTTTCCTCTCTCTATAGAAAAGCCATTGCCTCCTTTCCTCCACCCTTAAAGGGACCTGCATTTGTTGGCTCCGTTCAGCCAACAGCGCCTCCCATCCGCCTTAAAGATTGGAATCTGGGCCGGGCGCGGTGGCTCAAGCCTGTAATCCTAGCACTTTGGGAGGCCGAGACGGGCGGATCACGAGGTCGGGAGATCGAGACCATTCTGGCGAACACGGTGAAACCCCGTCTCTACTAAAAAATACAAAAAAACTAGCTGGGCGAGGTGGTGGGCGCCTGTAGTCCCAGCTACTCGGGAGGCGGAGGCAGAAGAATGGCGTAAACCCGGGAGGCGGAGCTTGCAGTGAGCCGAGATCCAGCCACTACACTCCAGCCTGGGCGACAGAGCCAGACTCCATCTCAAAAAAAAGATTGTAATCTGCCCAAAAGTCCGTTCTTAGATAAGACCCCCGGTCAGCGAACATTTGTATGATGGGGTGGCCGCATCTCCTGGACAAACCCTGGAGGGGTGCCTCCAGGACTGAAGGAAAGTGGCTGATTATGATTGTATCCCTCATATGCAAGTTCTCATTTCCTACTTCCAGCATCAGCCTTCTGGCCTCCTCTGTTTTGTTTCCCTTGGTTATATACAAAGTTTCGGTGCCACAAAAGGAATAGCATTCAAATATAAAATTTTCTTTTTAATTCTCAGCAAGGCAAGGTATTTCTATATAGAAGGGTACACCCTTACAGATGGAACAATGGTGAGCGCACACTTGGACAAGGTGGAGGAAGGGGTTCTTATCCCTGATGCACGTGGCCGCTGCTGCTATGTCCTTCCCCTATTGGCTAGGGTTAGACCGCACAGGCTAAACTAATTCCGATTGGCTAATTTAAAGAGAATGAGTGCTTTGGTGGGAGTCAGGGCAGAGCAGGTAGCAGGTAATTGAAATGAGTTAGGGTGGAACAGGTGATCCGAATGAGTCAAGGTGGGGTAGGTAATCAAAAAAGATTGCTTTACAAGGAAGTAAAGTTTAAAAGCAGAAGGCAAAGAATTGAACATACTGACACATTAATTCTTTGAAAAGAAATTTAGAACTCACATCTAACAACCCCTCCCCTTGTATTTCCTTACAGCTTTTCTTTTCAAACTTTTAAAATATGTCTTAGCTTAGTTGTTTTGCTTGATTTTCCAAAAGCAGCGGCTTCTCTGGATAAAGTGGAGGATAGTTAAGGGAGGTTTTAGTAGGTGCCATTTTTATGAGCCTCTGCATCAACTTACGGATGCATGGTATGACACAGCACCCGACAAGAATAAGTACACCTATTACACCAGTGAGGGAAATAGAAATTGAGACTATTATTCCTTTCCATATACCAAACTACTTTTCTAGCCATCCTGTAAAGGGGTCATTTACCCCTGAGTTGCTGGCTAACTCATTGGATAGAGCAGTCAGACCTTGCAATGCCATTGTTATACTTCCATTAGGGGCGGTGTTGTTTGGGATGAAGGTGCAACATCGAGTTTTAATCATGGTGTAGACTCCTCCTCTTTCTGCTAATATCATGTCTAAGGCTGTCCTATTTGTCAGGCCTTTTGTGGGGAAAAGAAAGAAAGATCAGACTGTTACTGTGTCTATATAGAAAGAAGTAGACATAAGAGACTCCATTTTGTTCTGTATTTGAGATGCTGTTAATCTGTGACCCTACCCCCAACCTTGTCCTTGCAAGAGACATGTGCTGTGGTGACTCAAGGTTTAAAGGATTTTGGGCTGTGCAGGGTGTGCTTTGTTAAACAAGTGCCTGAAGGCAGCTTGCTGGTTAAAAGTCATCACCATTCTCGGCCGGGCGCGGTGGCTCAAGCCTGTAATCCCAGCACTTTGGGAGGCCGAGACGGGCGGATCACGAGGTCAGGAGATCGAGACCATCCTGGCTAACACGGTGAAACCCCGTCTCTACTAAAAAAAATACAAAAAACTAGCCGGGCGAGGTGGCGGGCACCTGTAGTCCCAGCTACTCGGGAAGCTGAGGCAGGAGAATGGCGTAAACCCGGGAGGCGGAGCTTGCAGTGAGCTGAGATCCGGCCACTGCACTCCAGCCTGGGCCACAGAGCGAGACTCCGTCTCAAAAAAAAAAAAAAAAAAAAAAAGTCATCACCATTCTCTTAATCTCAAGTACTCAGGGACATGTACACTGCCAAAGGTCGTACACTGCCAAAGGTCACAGGGACCTCTGCCTAGGAAAGCTAGGTATTGTCCAAGGTTTCACCCCATGTGATAGTCTGAAATATGGCCTGTGGGAAGTGAAAGACCTGATCGTCCCCCAGCCTGATACCCGTGAAGGGTCTGTGCTGAGGAGGACTAGTACAAGAGGAAAGAAGGCCTCTTGGCAGTTGAGATAGAGAAAAGCATCTGTCTCCTGCCCGTCCCTGGGCAATGGAACATCTCGGTGTAAAACCTGATTGTATGTTCTATTTACTGAGAAAGGAGAAAACCACCTTAGGGCGAAAGGCGGGACTTGCTAGTGCAATGCTGCTCTTTATGCACTAAAAAGGTTTATGGAGATATTTACATATGCATATCAAGGCACAGCACTTTTCCTTAAACTTATTCATGTCACAGAGAACTTTATTTATATGTCTTACTGCTGACTTTCTCCCTATAATGATCCTATTATCCTGCCACTTCCTTTTCTTTAAGATGGTAAAGATAATTATCAATAAATACTAAAGGAACTCAGAGACCGGTGCCGGCATGGGTCCTCTGTATGCTGAGCGCTGGTCCCCGGGGCCCACTTTTTCTTTCTCTATACTTTGTCTCTGTGTCTCATTTCTTTTCTCCAGTCTCTCGTTCCACCTAACGAGAAATGCCCACAGGTGTGGAGGGGTAGGCCACCCTTTCACCTCTGAGCCCAAGCTAAGCCATCATATCCCCTGTGAACTGCACGTATACATCCAGATGGCCTGAAGCATTTGAAGATCCACAAAGGAAGTGAAAATAGCCAGTTCCTGCCTTAACTGATGACAATCCACCATTGTGATTTGTTCCTGCCCCACCCTAACTGATAAATATATTCTCCCTTGTCCTTAGGAACGTACTTTGTAATATTCTACTCGTCCCAACCCTTAAGAAGGTACTTTGTAATATTCTCCCCTGCCCTTAAGAATGTACTTTGTATGCCTATCCCAAACCTATAAGAACAAATGATAATCCCACCACCCTTTACTGACTCTTTTCGGACTCAGCCCGCCTGCACCCAGGTGAAATAAACAGCTTTATTGCTCACACAAAGCCTGTTTGGTCTCTTCACATGGACACCCTTGACGCTATTTTCCTAAGCCATCTGGCTAGTAGCCCCTAATTGTTCAGCTATTCCTTTTTTTTTTTTTTTTTGAGACGGAGTCTCGCTCTGTTGCCCAGGCTGGAGTGCAGTGGTCAGATCTCAGCTCACTGCAAGCTCTGCCTCCCGGGTTTACGCCATTCTCCTGCCTCCGCCTCCCGAGTAGCTGGGACTACTGGCACCTGCCACCTCGCCCGGCTAGTTTTTTGTATTTTTAGTAGAGACGGGGTTTTACCATGTTAGCCAGGATGGTCTCGATCTCCTGACCTTGTGATCCGCCTGTCTCGGCCTCCCAAAGTGCTGGGATTACAGGCTTGAGCCACTGCGCCCGGCCCAGCTATTCCTTTAACAGCATCTCTAGTGTAGTTAATAAATTGCTGTTGGTTGTAATAGATGTAGTTTATCCAATCTACACTTTTATTAATTGTCACCCACCAAAATATTGACTTAAATCCTGCAGCGATTTGATTTCGGGCTTTAAATTGATCTAGTATTCCCTGTGGGACTCTTAATTGTGTCTAAACAGACATAAGAGTCGAAAGACCCATAAGGGGCTTCTCTTGCTTTATGATATCTTATTTTTCCTTCCTCTGGTTGATGAAATGCCAGGGTGAAAGGGATAGCCAATTGGAATAAAGCACAAGTGCCATTCCAGTTATTTGGCAGAGTGTCCAGTAAAAGTCCACCACAATACCACCACACATCCGCTTGGGGATAAACAAGGGCTGACTGAATGATAAGTTCCCGAAAATTCTTAAGCTCACTGCATCCTTTCAGGTCTCCAAGGAACGCTAAGTTTCCTTCCTGTTGGGAGAGACATGAAGTGAACTTAGTGTTGGGAGACAGAAGCTGGATGGCCCTTGGGGGCTGACCCGCAGGGTGCCAGACTTTGGGATATAGCAGAGAGAGAGCTTGGCATGACTTGTTACTCCAGGCTGTAGAATCCTGGAAAAGAGCTACCATGCAGCCCACACCTGGTCGACTGGAGGACCACCTTAGTGGAAAGGGGACAATCTGGGCCTCTGGCCTGCCGAGCGCACAAGCGTAACAATTGCTTTTGTTTAACGTGGACAGAATATTTGATCCATTCCAACCAGGCATTTGCATCTTGGTATCCTGTCTTAATTGCCAAAATGTTTTTTAAGTCTTTAACTTCTATGATCCTCTAGTAAAATGAATGTGTGGTTTTACGAAATTACAAAAACTGGTTGGGGCAATCCATACTTGCTCTTTAGTGATCCACAGAACGCTGGACCAACTACAGCATAAAAGCTCTACATCAGAGGTCAAGACTCCTGGTTGACACTGGGGACTTTATTGAAATCCCCCTGGATTCAGTGGTCCTAATTTACTAATGCCCAGTCTGAGGAGAGTCAGGACAGACAGAGGTACTTTTCTGAAGTAGAGAGCTGTCTTTGACTTGGCAAGTTCCCACGGGGTAAAACAAAGCAAGCATTAAATGCAATAGTTTGAGATGAAATTGACTTGGTTATGTTAATAACTAGATGGTCAGCAATAGAGAGAGGAAAGAAGAGTAATAGAATAGATGAAAGAGTTAAATTTTTCTTAGCTTTAGTTTGGTAGGGTTTCCCCCTGGGACTATAGCCCACAGCTCTGGAGGGGGTGGCGCTTTCTTGACTCCAAGTGTGATGAATCCATCCCATTTTCGCTGTACAAACAGCAGTCTCAGTGGTTAGCAGCACAAGGTAGGGTCCTTTCCAGGCTGGCTCGAGTTTTCCTTCTTTCCACCCTTTGATGACAACGTGATCTTCAGGCTGGTGCTGGTTTACCGGAAATTCTAGGGGTGGTACATGTGCTAAAAGACTTTTAGTTTTGAGGGAAAGGAAAGTGGAAGATAAACCAAGCATATAATTTCTTTTTTTTTTTTTGAGACGGAGTCTCGCTCTGTGGCCCAGGCTGGAGTGCAGTGGCCGCATCTTAGCTCACTGCAAGCTGCGCCTCCTGGGTTTTTACGCCATTCTCCTGCCTCAGCCTCCCAAGTAACTGGGACTACAGGCGCCCACCACCTCGCCCAGCTAGTTTTTTGTATTTTTTAGTAGAGACAGGGTTTCACCATGTTAGCCAGGATGGTCTCGATCTCCTGACCTCGTGATCCGCCCGTCTTGGCCTCCCAAAGTGCTGGGATTACAGGCTTGAGCCACCGTGCCCGGCCCAAACACATAATTTCTAAGAAATTGACCTTTTGTTTTAAATGTGAGGACATTAGCAGTGGACTTTATAGTCATTGATGCCTTCTTACTGAGAAATTTCCTTTAGCACTTATTTTTATTAGTTTTTAGACCAAAGAACGCCAAACACCGTTTTATATTTGACAGTGCTTCCTGTATGATTTTTAGACCAGATAAGTGAAATTTCACTTTTATATTTGTGTTATTATTGTTTTTGTTTTTTTTTTTTGAGACAGAGTCTCGCTCTGTTGCCCGGGCTGGAGTGCAGTGGCCGGATCTCAGCTCACTGCAAGCTCCGCCTCCCGGGTTCACGCCATTCTCCTGCCTCAGCCTCCCGAGTAGCTGGGACTACAGGCGCCCACCACCGCGCCCGGCTAATTTTTTGTATTTTTTAGTAGAGACGGGGTTTCACCGTGTTAACCAGGATGGTCTTGATCTCCTGACCTCGTGATCCGCCCGTCTCGGCCTCCCAAAGTGCTGGGATTACAGGCTTGAGCCACCGCGCCCGGCCTATTTGTGTTGTTATTATTATTATTATTATTTTGAGATGGAGTCTTACTCTGTCACCCAGGCTGGAGTGCAGTGGGGTGATCTCAGCTCACTGCAACGTCTGCCTCCCGGGTTCAAGCAGTTCTCCTGCCTTAGCCTCCAGTAGCTGGGACTACAGGCACATGGTGCCACGCCCAGCTAATTTTTTTGTATTTTAGTAGAGACGGCGTTTCACCTTGTTGCCCGGGCTGGTCGCGAACTCCTGAACTCAGGCAATTCGCTTGTCTTGGCTTCCCAACGTGCTGGGATTACAGGCGTGAGCCACTGCGCCCGGCCTATTAATGTTAAACTTAGTTGTTTTTTTTTGTTTTTTTGTTTTTTTTTTCTGAGACGGAGTCTTGCTCTGTCACCCAGGCTGGAGTGCAGTGGCCGGATCTCGGCTCACTGCAAGCTCCGCCTCCTGGGTTTATGCCATTCTCCTGCCTCAGCCTCCCAAGTAGCTGGGACTATAGGCGCCCGCCACCTTGCCCCGCTAGTTTTTTGTATTTTTTAGTAGAGACGGGGTTTCACTGGGTTAGCCAGGATGCTCTCGATCTCCTGACCTCGTGATCCGCCTGTCTCGGCCTCCCAAAGTGCTGGGATTACAGGCTTGCGCCACCGCGCCCAGCCAAACTTAGTTTTAATAACACTTTGTAGACATATTTATTCCCCCACCTTTTTTGTTTTTTGAGATGGAGTCTCACTCTGTCACCCAGGCTAGAGTGCAGTGGCACGATCTCAGCTCACTGCAAGTTCTGCCTCCCAGATTCATGCTATTCTCCTTCCTCAGCCTTCTGAGTAGCTGAGTAGCTGGGACTACAGGCGCCCACCACCATGCCTGGCTAATTTTTTTGCATTTTTAGTAGAGACAGAGTTTCGCCATGTCGGTCAGGATGGTCTTGATCTCCTGAGCTTGTGATCCACCTGCCTCCGCCGCCCAAAGTGCTGGTGAGAGGTGAAGCCGATTGGGCTTCTGGGTTGGATGGGGACTTGGAGAACTTTTCTGTCTAGCTAAAGGATTGTTTGTTTTTTTCTTTTAATTTTTTTTTTTTTTGAGACGGAGTCTCGCTCTGTTGCCCAGGCTGAAGTGCAGTGGCCGGATCTCAGCTCAATGCAAGCTCCGCCTCCCGGGTTCACGCCATTCTCCTGCCTCAGCCTCCCGAGTAGCTAGGACTACAGGCGCCGGCCACCTCGCCCAGCTAGTTTTTTGTATTTTTTTAGTAGAGACGGGGTTTCACCGGGTTAGCCAGGATGGTCTCCATCTCCTGACCTCGTGATCCGCCCATCTGGGCCTCCCAAAGTGCTGGGATTACAGGCTTGAGCCACTACGCTGGGCTGCTAAAGGATTGTAAATGCACCAATCAGCGCTCTGTGTCTAGCTAATTTGGTAAAGAGACTTGGAGAACTTTTCTGTCTAGCTAAAGGATTGTAAATGCACTAATCAGCACTCTGTGTCTAGCTAAAGGTTTGTAAACCCACCAATCAGCACTCTGTAAAAATGGACCAATCAGCACTCTGTAAAGTGGACCAATCAGCTCTCTGTAAAATGGACTTAAAAAGCAGGATGTGGATGGGGCCAAATAAGGGAATAAAAGCAGGCCACCCGAGCCAGCAGCAGCAACCCGCTTTGGTCTCCTTCCATGCTGTGGCAGCTTTGTTCTTTCACTCTTCACAATAAATCTTCCTGCTGTTCACTCTTTGGGTCACCACTACCTTTATGAGCTGTAACACTCATCATGAGGGTCTGTGGCTTCATTCCTGAAGCCAGCGAGACCACGAGCCCACCAGGAGGAACAAACAACTCCGGAGGCGCCACCTTTTAAGAGCTGTAACACTCACTGCGAAGGTCTGTGGCTTCACTCCTGAAGTCAGCAAGACCACGAACCCACCAGAAAGAAGAAACTCTGGACACATCAGAACATCTGAAGGAAAAAACTCTGGACACACCATCTTTGAGAACTGTAACACTCACCGCGAGGGCCCGCGGCTTCATTCTTGAAGTCAGAGAGACCAAGAACCCACCAGAAGGAACACACTGGGATTACAGGTGTGAGCCACCATGCCAGCCTTTTTTTTTTTTTTTTTTTTTGAGACGGAGTCTCGCTCTGTCGCCCAGGCTGGAATGCAGTGGTGTGATCTTGGCTTACTAAAAGCTCCGCCTCCCAAGTTCACACCATTCTCCTGCCTCAGCCTCCCGAGTAGCTGGGACTACAGGTGCCTGCCACCATGCCCGGCTAATTTTTTATATTTTTAGTAGAGTCAGGGTTTCACCATGTTAGCCAGGATGGTCTCGATCTCCCGACCTTGTGATCTGCCCACCTTGGCCTCCCAAAGTGCTGGGATTACAGGCGTGAGCCACGGTGCCTGGCAGCCATTCTTTTCCAAAGCGAACTTCCTTCATGTTTGTGGATTAGACTGCCTAAGATTAGAAGTTAGGATAATATATGTTACACTGTTAACTTTTAGCAAACTTTACTTTTGTTGAAAACCTTGTAAGTTTGGGATTTCAATTATCTTCTGCTGTTAATAAGACCTTGTTTAGTTCAAATTAAGTTAAAATTGGTATAGATGGGGCCGGGCACAGCGGCTCACGCCTGTAATCCCAGCACTTTGGGAGGCTGAGGCAGGCAGATCACAAGGTCAGGAGATCAAGACCATGCTGGCTAACACAGTGAAACCCCGTCTCCACTAAAAATACAAGAAATTAGCCGGGCGTGGTGGCGGGTGCCTGTAGTCCCAGCTACTTGGGAGGCTGAGGCAGGAGAATGGCGTGAACCCAGGAGGCGGAGCTTGCAGTGAGCCGAGATCATGCCACTGCACTCCAGCCTGGGCGACAGAGCAAGCCTCCATCTTTAAAAAAAAAAAAAAAAATTGGTGTAGATAATTCCTTCCTGTTTTCCCTTCTCTTTCTCTCTCTTTTCCTTCTCTCTTTTTTCTCTCCTCTCTGTTCCCCTCTCGCTCTGCTGGTCTTTCCTTGCCTCTGCCAGCTGCTTATGCTGCTGTTCTCCCCTATCCTTCCTCTTCCCCTAGGGAAGGGACTGGTGGGAGTAGAGCTACTCTTATCTTCCCCTAAGAAGAAAGGCGGGGTTTGTGTGAGGTTCAACCCCTCAAACCAGGGATGTGTCACCTTGCCTGTCCTGGAAGGCTCAACCCCTCAAACCAAGGTGTGTCTTGCCTGTCCTGGAAGGCACAACCCCTCAAACCAGGGGGTGTCTTGCCTTGCTTGTTCTGGGAGGTTGACCTGTTTCCCTGCTTTCCCTCTCTGAAGGTCCTTTGCACACTTCCCACTCGTGCTGTCCTCTCTGGCTGTTCCCCTAAAGGAGAATTAGGCCCCTCTTAGTGTTGGCATGCTGGTATAAATCCCACGGCAGGAGCCGCCCTAAGCCATATGAGGTAGCTATGGAACCGTGGAGAGGACCCACTCTCCATCCAGCAGTAGGACTTGTCACCATCCACACAAACAACACCGCAGGCAGGGTTGTTGGTCACTCACGTGCACACACACACATTTAGCCCTCCAGAATTTGACCACCAAGGAAGTACTTTACCGGCTACCACAGCTTCTGCTTCCTTGGTCTATGCACAGAGTCATCACTGCAGCATGTGAGGATCCTTTAAGCTAGGTTGTGTTGGGAGAAAAGTTGAGTGTTGGGAGAGAAGCTGAGGCAGGGCCTGGAACATGTCCCGGGTCCACGGTAAAACCCCTGGGGGCCTTTGGAATGTGTCCAGACTTGCTGGCTCCTTGCTTCTAGCTCTCCTATTATCTCAAGTAGCCATACGTTTCAAAGAAAATGCTAAACCATCACAGCTGTAGTTCATTCACTTGATACATCTTCCTTTCAACCCCCACATCCTCACCACCTGTTTTTTTGTTTGATCACCAGTCAATAGCGTGGGCTCCCAGAGCTCGGGACCTTCGCAGCCTCCATACTAGCGTTGGCTCCCTGGTCCCACTTTCTCAAGTCTTAACTTGTGTTTTCTCATTCCTTTGACTCTGCTGGACTTCGTAGCCCCCACGGCCTGGTGTTGGGTCTGATCACCCAACATTCCTGGTGCCCAACGTGGGGTGACGAAGACCCTGGTGAAGGAACCTAGAGCATGTGAAAGTGGAGGATGCATCGTCAGAGGACACCCGAGGATGACTGAAAGAAGCTTGGCGGAAAACCAGGGTAAAAATGGGACAGAGTGAAAGCAAACATTCTGCTTATTTGAATTTCTTAAGGCATTTATTATGAAGAGGGGGAGTGAAAGTGAGTACTCAGAATTTGTTACCACTCTTTAGTACAGTGGAGCAGTTTCGCCCATGGTTTCCAGAACAAGTGACTATGGAATTGGATGAATGGGAGAGAATTGGAAGAGATTTTAAAAAGGCGTATAAAGATGGAACAGAAATTCCAGTTTCCATTTGGTCAATGTGGGTGCTAATAAAAGCAGCTCTTGAGCCATTTCAAACAGATGATGCGGCCGATTCAGATGAGGAAGAGGAGGACAGGTGTAAAAAACCACAGATTCTGAGTGTAAGGAACAGCTAGGAGGAGATTAAAGAAAGGAAAACTATAAAAAAGGTATGTTTTACTAGCCGGTCGACTCCACCTGCTGAATTAAGTGAATGACCACCTCCTCCCTCTCCCCTTAATGGGTGAGAAAATGAATTAGCTGAAAAACTTTCTGCTCCTGTAGTTGCAACATTAAAACCTGGAGCAGTTGATGGTGCTATAGGAAATTCTATTCAAAAAGCTAGAGCTGAGGGAGACCTCGAAGCATGGCAATTTCCAGTTACTATAACCCAGCAAGGAGGACAGAATATAGCTAATTGGGCCACTTTTCTTTTTAAGTTATTAAAAGAATTTAAGCAAACCATTAGTCAATATGGACCAAACTCTCCTTTTGTGCAAACTTTGTTGAAAAATGTGGCTCTGATAATAGGTTAATACCATATGATTGGGATGCTTTGACAAAATCTGTTCTCACTCCATCTCAGTATTTACAGTTTAAAACCTGATGGGCTGATGAAGCTCAAACTCAGGCAAGGGAAAACACACAAGCGCTTGTTTCCTTTGAACAATGAATGAGAGTTGGCCTTAACTGGGGTCTATTAGAGAATCAAGCAGTAACGGAGGATGTTGCCATTTTTCAGCTGCGCCCTGTGTGCTTACGGGCTTGGGAAAGGATAAATGTTACAGGGGAAAAATATCCTTCTTTCAGTTCTGTCCAACAAGGACCTAAAGAACCATATATTGATTTTATTGCTGAGCTCCAAGAGGCTGTGTATAAAGCCATAACTGATAAAACAGCTCAGGATGTTGTAATACACCTTCTTGCATACGATAATGCTAATGCAGAGTGTCAAACTGCTATTAGACCCCTGAGAGGGAAGGCTCATTTAGCTGAATATATTAAGGCTTGCAATGGCATTGGAGGTAACTTACATAAGGCTACTCTTTTAGCTCAGGCTATGGCTGGATTGAAAGTAGGACAGTAGCCCCCACGGCCTGGTGTTGGGACTAGGTATTACATTCGAATACCCTGGAATATAAGGGGAAGTTGCATGCTGCCTCCTGGGGTTTATCCCAGGTAGCTCTAGCTTTCTTGCTGCCCACAGAGGCCTGGAGCAGGAGAGTTGCTAAGATGCCACGGAGTGCCCATTTGGTCACTGGCAGTCTGGGCAGGTTGCCCCTTTCTGGGTTTGTGGTGACGGAGAGGAGGCCAAAAGGCACAGACCGAGTCCCCGGGTGGCTGCAGGCAGCTCCAGCCCAGTCCTGAGGATCCTCCTCACCATGGTCACCTGCCTTAGTAACTCTGCCCAGGAAGTGGCCTGCTGCTTGCTGTGCTGCTGCTTTTCCTACTTCTGCCCTTCCCTGCCATCCCTCACAAGTCTCAGTTGACAAGCAATTCCTCGTCTTCCCTGGCCCCCTAGGGAAAGGGCTAAGAAACAGTCCGTGTACACCGCGACCTTACTAGCCTAAGGTGGGCGAAGGAGTGTGGAGCTGCCTAGAGTACAGAGCCCTTGGGGAGGAGCCCGCTAATAAGGGATGCTCTCCCATAGCCACATTTAAATGCTAACTAGACTGAGGTGGACGAGCTCTGCCAGCTGCTGTCATCTTCAGAAGATACATGCAGCAGTACGGAATGTTTGTTTCGCTTTTTTGTAAAATGTTTAAAAGCACTGTGGCTAAGAAAATTCAGGCCGGGCGCGGTGGCTCATGCCTGTAATCCCAGCACTTTGGGAGGCCGAGGCAGGCGGATCACGAGGTCAGGAGATCGACACCATCCTGGCTAACATGGTGAAACCCCGTCTCTACTAAAAATACAAAAAATTAGCCGGGCATTGGGGCAGGCGCCTGTAGCCCCAGCTACTCGGGAGACTGAGGCAGAAGAATGTCATGAACCCGGGAGGCAGAGCTTGCAGTGAGCCGAGATCGCACCACTGCACTCCAGCCTGGGCTACGGGGCGAAACTCTGTCAAAAAAAAAGAAAAAAGAAAACTTCAAAGCAGACCCTGTGCTGCTTGTCTGCTCTCCCCTGAGCCTCTCTGCTTGAGGGTGGTAAAAATAATAAAAAGCCCAGTATATTTTCAGTACCTTACCTAACAGGGTTGGCTGCAGGCATAGGTGGCCTAGAAGATAAGGGGAGTGGTTTTCCCCCAGCCTGTTACCTTCCTGCCTCCAGCCTCCACGCTTACACACACACTTTACCACCTGGTCCTTCTCTGGCCTCTTAGTGCCACTTGTAGTCTTCTTTCCTTCCTCTCAGGGTAAAGGCAGCAACTAGTGGCAGGCCGTTAAAAAGAGAAGCTGCCTAAGGATCTCAGAACAAATAAAAAGAAACCAGTCACAGCCCTACTTTCCCAAGCTCACTTCTAAGATATTCCAGCTAAAGGCTGATGCAGGAAAATGGCTAACACCAAAAGACATTTTTTAGAGTTTTTCTTTTTTTCCCCTTTTTTTTTTTTTAACACACTTAAGCTAACTCAGTGCAGGTTTATTATCCCGGTGACTTGCAGTCACATTCTAATGACTTTCAAGGGCCAAAATATAGTAAAAATTATTTAAAATATCCTTCCCTTCCATGCCTGAGTTGAACAGGTAGGCTTTATCTTTTGCCATTTCTGTATTTTATATGTTATGTATCTGTCTCATAATCCCTCTAAACGTGTACAAAAGACTACAGATTTAATAGCTTCTTTCTCATAAAGGGATGCCAACGTTGCATCTAGCTGTCAGGATATGACCCTGCTACTCTTTTCCTACCTTTAAGCAAGGAACAATTTCATACTCTCTTAGCTTGTGATCTTGATTGGCAAGTAGCAATGGCTGACTTTATTGGTAATATCAGCTTTCATTTACCAGCCTCTAAGCTCCTGAACTTCTTACAAACTGTGCCTGTTAAATTTGCATCTATTGTTGTCTCTGAGCCTTTACTTCATGCCACCACTGTCTTTACAGATGGTTCAAAAAAAAAAAGAAAACTGAAAAAGCAACTATATAGTGTGGCAAGATGCCATGCAGAACTGGCAGCACAAATTCCAAGAGCATTTTAAAATCTACGCAACAGGCAGAATTACGTGCACTGATATTGGCCTTACAAATTTTCCTCACCAAAACATAAATATAATTAGTAATTCCACTTATGCGGTGGATAGTATTACTCATTTAGATCTTCCATTACAAATGAACTCCTACTAGCTTTGTTTCTTGTGGCACAAGAGCTCCTCTGTATCCGCTGTCGTCACCCTCTTTAGATCACATATATTCAGCTCTCATTCTGGGCTACCTGGTCCCTTATCAGAAAAGAATGCTCGAGCTGATGCTCTAGTATGACCATAGATGTGGTTTGCAGATTCTCCTGCTTTTCTGCAAGCTCAAGCTGATTATGCTTTTTTTCATCAGAACGCCCGCAGTCTTAAACAACAGTTTCATTTGACACTTACTCAAGCTCACATGATTAATAAAACTTGTCCTGATTGCCAACCGCATTCTCTTTCCCCGTTTTCCTTAGGCCTTGGTGCCAACCCATGAAGGCTAGTGCCTAACGCTATTTGGCAAATTGATGTTACTCCGTATCCGCCCTTTGGATGTTTCAAATCTCTCCACATTACGGCACAGGCCTGATACATGCTATCCTCCCAACCGGAGAAAAAACTAAAGATGCAATTGCTCTTTTGTTTAAATCTATTATGACTTTAAGCTTTCCACACACTATAAAAACTGATAATGGACCTTGCTATCTTAGTGTTCTATTTGCATATGCATTACAACTTTGGCACATACAATACAAAACTAATATTCCTTACAACTCGACCAGTCAGGCCATTGTTAAACAAGCTCATCAAACTCTTAACATATATCTTATTAAACAAAAACGGGGGAATATGGGGCTCTTCTCGAGAATAGGCCGGGTTGTTGGAGAACGAACAATGACGTTGATGACTCAGAAAGCACCTGACATTACCTGGGGACAGTGAAAGAAACTGGATCACCGGGTGCGGTGGCTCACGCCTGTAATCCCAGCACTTTGGGAGGCCAAGGCAGGCGGCTCACAAAATCAAGAGATCGAGACCATCCTGGCCAACATGGTGAAACCCTGTCTCTACTAAAAATACAAAAAAAATATTAACCGGGCGTGGTGGCATGCACCTGTAATCCTAGCTACTCAGGAGGCTGAGGCAGGAGAATCTCTTGAACCCGGGAGAAAGAGGTTGCAGTGAGCTGAGATTGCACCACTGCATTCCAGCCTGGTGACAAAGCAAGACTCTGTCAAAAAAAAAAAAAAAGAAATTGGATCAGCAAGTACCTCTCTGGCATGCAGCCGTGGAAGCCCCTGCAACTGCAAAGAATTGGTCTCTTTATTTTTTATTTATTTTTTTTTTTTTGAGACGGAGTCTTGCTCTGTCTCCCAGGCTGGAGTGCAGTGGCCGGATCTCAGCTCACTGCAAGCTCCGCCTCCCGGGTTCACGCCATTCTCCTGCCTCAGCCTCCCGAGTAGCTGGGACTACAGGCGCCGCCACCTCGCCCGGCTAATTTTTTGTATTTTTTTAGTAGAGACGGGGTTTCACCGTGTTAGCCAGGATGGTCTCGATCTCCCGACCTCGTGATCCGCCCGTCTTGGCCTCCCAAAGTGCTGGGATTACAGGCTTGAGCCACCGCGCCCGGCCCCAAGAATTGGTCTCTTATGTGTCCGACGGTAACTGGGGAAACTTCTGAGAAAGTAAGACAGACATGGATGTTGGGGTGGCTGGTAATTCTTGTCCTTTGCCAAGTGGGATAAGCTCAAGAACATGTTTATTGGAGTCATGTTCTAAATCCCCCTGTTTTTAATGTTATTACATGGTGGGATGCTGACCTGCCTTTGTCATCTAATGATACTTCTTGGACAGAAGGTCGACGGATGCCCCTGTCTTACCCTTAACTGAAAATTTGGGATGGGGCCGGGCGCGGTGGCTCAAGCCTGTAATCCCAGCACTTTGGGAGGCCGAGGCGGGCGGATCACAAGGTCAGGAGATCGAGACCACAGTGAAACCCCGTCTCTACTAAAAAAAATACAAAAAATTAGCCGGGCGCGGTGGCGGGCGCCTGTAGTCCCAGCTACTCAGGAGGCTGAGGCAGGAGAATGGCGGGAACCCGGGAGGCGGAGCTTGCAGTGAGCCGAGATCGCGCCATTGCACTCCAGCCTGGGCAACAGCGTGAGACTCCGTCTCAAAAAAAAAAAAAAAAAAAAAAAAAAGAAAATTTGGGATGGATTAAACTTAATGACTTCTTGATTTTATTGTCTAGTAATCCCTCTCTTTGTTTTTGCACAATAGCACATAAGTGTGTTACTCTCATTCCTCAGGAGTATCTTTACTATCAGCCCAAAAGGGATACTAAGCTTGCAAACTTGACCTTTATTTCTGCTGTTACCACTAATCTTACTGAGGTGTCTAATGAAGCTACACAACTGCCTAATCTTCCTATATGCTATCCAAGTAGGGACTGGCAATATAAGTCTGAGGCCGTCCAGTGGTCGCTGTGCAGACAACCTGCACCGAGTCAAGGGCCTGTTTGATAATGGCACCTTACTTGATTGGGGTCCCCATGGTAATCTTATGTCTGCAAATCAAACTATTGGATTTGGAAGTCCCTCCAATAATTCTATTACCTAGTCAGAGTATGGGCTTTCAGGACCAAAAAAAAATTTTTTTTTTTTTGAGACGGAGTCTCGCTGTGTCGCCCAGGCTGGAGTGCAGTGGCACGATCTCGGCTCACTGCAACCTCTGCTGCCCGGTTTCACGCCGTTCTCCTGCCTCAGCCTCCTGAGTAACTGGGACTACAGGTGCCCGCCACCACGCCCAGCTAAATTTTCGTATTTTTAGTAGAGACGGGGTTTCACTGTGTTAGCAGGATGGTCTCGATCTCCTGACCTCAGGATCAATATTACAACTGAAAAGGAAACAAGCTTTAAGCCCTGCTCATATCCAAATTTAGAGATTAGGACTTCCTTTTTTTGAACGGGTTTTTTCACATGGTGAGTATATTACTAGTGGTGGCAACTATACCCTCTCCTGGCATAATAATGTTACTGACACAGTCTTAATTTGTACTACACACCCTTACATACTCTTGTTTGGGCAAGGTGTTCCTAACATAGAGCAGAATCAATCCTTTCATAGTATTAAAGTCTCTTCCAGTAATTGGTATGCTACATGCTTGTCTCATGAAAATGTTACCCAGTTGAATATAACCTATGTCATGATCTTAAAATGGCGTGCAGAATTGTGGTTGCCTGTAAATTTAACCCAGAGCTGGGAGGGAGATTCCACCCTGCAGCTATTTAGAAAAGCATTGTGTCTGCCGGGCGCGGTGGCTCACGCCTGTAATCCCAGCACTTTGGGAGGCAGAGGCGAGAGGATCACGAGGTCAGGAGATCAAGACAATCCTGGCTAACACGGTGAAACCCCGTCTCTACTAAAAATACAAAAAAATAAAATAAGCTGGGAGTGGTGGCAGGCGCCTGTAGTCCCAGCTACTAGGGAGGCTGAGGCAGGAGAATGGCGTGAACCCGGAAGGCGGAGCTTGCAGTGAACCGAGATTGCGCCACTGCACTCCAGCCTGGGTGATAGAGCAAGACTCCATCTCAAACAAACAAAACAAAACAAAACAAAACAAAAAAAGCATTGTCTCATACTTGGAAAAAAAAATATTTCTGGCCACTTTAATTGCCTTTTTAGGCTCAGCTATTATTATATTAGCAACTGCCGCTACTACAGCTGTTTCTCTGACAATCTATTTACACAGCCTCAGTGGTAAGTCAACATGGTATATAATGTAACCCATGAACTTCAAGAACAGGTAAATATTGATAAAACTATTCTGTCTCGCCTGAAGGCTCTTGAAACTGCTGTGAAATAGCTGGGGAATCAGCAGCAGGCATTCATTACCCGTCAAAATTTACATTGTGATTGGAAATATAATATCTGTGTCACACCGCTGCCATATAGTACCTCCCAATATGCTTGGGAGAGAGTAAAAACACCTCTACGAGGGGCTTATCACAACCATTTGTCTTCTCAGATTTCCACTCTTGAGTGTAAATTAAAGAAATAACTTGAAGAATAGTCACAGTAACTACTAACAAGTACCGTTCAGCAATTACAAGAAGGTTTTCAATGGTTAAACCCTAACACTTGGTAGTGTGGGTTAAACATATGCATTTAGGTGATGGCTGTTGTACTTATTCTTTCTGTATCTGTTTGCTAGGCATCTGCAGATGACTCTGTACTGCCACCCAACACATCTATGACCAGGGAAGAATGATAGAAGCTTACCTTGCATTGGATGACCCGCAGGCTTTGTTTAAAAAGGGGGAGATGTGGGGGGTGGTGCGCACGGCAACATATTCAAGCTTACGTACATGGCATTTGAGGTTGGGGCATGGAAAATACTGAGGCACTGTGTGTATGTTATTTGTGTGTGAGAATGAAACTCCTTGACCCTGAAAACAGGACAGAGAGTGGAGTGTGTGGTGTGATAAGGAACGCTGAAAATAGCCTCCTGAGAATACAGTCTGAGTGCTTTTTACAGGGCCACAGGTGTCTCACAACCCGACCTCAAAAAAGCCATCCAGTGGATGTGGTTTAACAAGCCCTTGCCATAAATACTTGGCAGACAGATGCGGGGGCAGACTCTCTTAGAAGAACTGCCCCCCGGCCCCAGTCAGCTGGAATTGCCGAAGAACTCATTATTGGCGTTCACTGCAAGCTCTAAGCTCTGCATTCAGCCCATGAGTTGGAGGCTGTAGTGCTCAATGACTGCACCTGTGAATAGTCCTGGCATTGCAGCCTGGGTAACACAGGGGAGCTCCATCTCTAAAACTACTGGGGTGGGACTGGAGAAAGCAGCTATCTGATGCAATTTACAGGTCCACAGGCTCCATGTACTACCACAGAAGTAAAATGATGACAGATTAGAGTAAGTGATATGAAGGAAATAGTGTGATAGACAGAGATAGAGAGTGGGGAGAGATTTAGTTACTTGATAGAGTGGCCTGGAAAGAGCTCCCCAAGGAGGCGACCTGAAGTAGAAGAATGCTCCAGCACTTCAGGCAGAGAGAACACTGGTCCGAAAGTCCCGAGGTGGGAAAGACCGCGGCATGCTCTCGGACAAGGGCTTGCTTTCTTCTTTTTTCTTTTTATTTATTTATTTTTTTGAGACGGAGCTTCGCACTTGTTGCCAAGGCCGGAATGCAATGGCGCGATCTTGGCTCACCGCAACCTCCGCCTCCCAGGTTCAACCAATTCTCCTGCCTTAGTCTTCCGAGTAGCTGGGATTACTGGCATGCACCACCACACTTGGTTAATTTTGTAATTTTAGTAGAGACCGGGTTTCTCCATGTTGGTTAGGCTGGTCTTGAACTCCCAAACTCAGGTGATCTGCCCGCCTCAGCCTCTCAAAGTGCTGGGATTACAGGCTGAGCCACCATGCCTGGCCTCTTTCTTTTTATAAAACCATAATTCATGGGGTAAAATAACACATTATACTCTGCAATCCAGAACACACATCTAAAACAAAAAGTTTATAAGATAGTCATTCTACATAAAATACTAAAATGCATTCATATTTTATTTTCTTTCTTCTTTTTTTGTGGAGGGTGGCCAGGGTCTTGCTGTGTTGTCCAGACTGGAGTGCAGTAGTGCCATCATAACTCATTGCAACCTTGAACTCTTGGCCTCAAGCAGTCCTTTTACGTCAGCCTCCCAAAGTAGAGATTGCAGGTGTGAGCCACCGCACCTGGCATAGGTGTACAGTTCTGTGTGCTTTGATAAGTGTACAGAATTATGTGCATCATCATCATCAAGATATAGAGCATTTCTAATTCCCTAAAAGTTCCCTCTGGCTCCTTTGTAGTCAATCTCTCCCCTAACTGGCAGCTCCTACAAGCAATGACCTAATCTCCTTTATCATTTTTTATTTATTTATTTATTGAGATGGAATCTCGCTCTGTTGCCCAGGCTGGAGTGCAGTGGTGTGATCTTGGCTCACTGCAAACTCTGCCGTCTGGGTTCAAGCAATTGTCCTGCCTCAGCCTCCGGAGTAGCTGGGACTACAAGTGCATGCACTACACCCGGCTGATTTTTGTATTTTTAGTAGAGACGGGGTTTCACCATATTGGCCAGGCTGGTCTTGAACTCACGACCTTGTGATTCACCTGCCTCGGCCTCCCAAAGTGCTGAGATTACAGGCGTGAGCCACCACGCCCGGCCACCAGTTTTTTAATATAGTTTTTCTCTTAATGTGTCTGTCTAGCAGTTTATTGATTTTTTTTTTTTTTTTTTTTTTTTTGAGACGGAGTCTCGCTCTGTCGCCCAGGCTGGAGTGCTATGGCTGGATCTCAGCTCACTGCAAGCTCCGCCTCCCGGGTTCCCGCCATTCTCCTGCCTCAGCCTCCCGAGTAGCTGGGACTACAGGCGCCCGCCACCTCGCCCGGCTAGTTTTTTGTATTTTTTAGTAGAGACGGGGTTTCACCGTGTTAGCCAGGATGGTCTCGATCTCCTGACCTCGTGATCCGCCCGTCTCGGCCTCCCAAAGTGCTGGGATTACAGGCTTGAGCCACCGCACCCGGCAGTTTATTGATTTTTAATGATCTTTTCAAAGAACCAGCTTTTGGTTTCACTGACCCTCCCCTTTCCCCTTCCCCTTCGCTTTCTCCTTCCCCTTCCCGCAGTGTCGTGATCTCAGTTTACCGCAACCTCCGCTTCCCAGGTTGCAGCAACTGTCCTGCCTCAGCCTCCAGGTAGCTGGGATTACAGGAACCCGCCATCGTACCTGACTAATTTTTGTATTTTTAGTAAAGACAGGGTTTCACCACTTTGGTCAGGCTGGCCTCGAATTCCTGACTTCGTGATCCACCTGCCTTGGCCTCTCAAAGTTTTGGGATTACAGGTGTGAACCACTGTGCCTGGTCTCTCTATTGTTTTTCTGTTCTCCATTTCATTTCTACTTTATTTCCTTCCTTATTTGCTTTGGATTTAATTTCCTCTTCTTTTTTCTGGTTTCTTTAAGTGGAATATTTAATCACTGATTTGAAACTTTCCTTGTTTTCTAATTTAATGTTTAAATTTTCATTTAGGCCGGGCGCGGTGGCTCAAGCCTGTAATCCCAGCACTTTGGGAGGCCGAGACGGGCGGATCACGAGGTCAGGAGATCGAGACCATCCTGGTGAAACCTAACATGGTGAAACCCTGTTTCTACTAAAAAATACAAAAAACTAGCCGGGCGCGGTGGCGGGCGCCTGTAATCCCAGCTACTCAGGAGGCTGAGGCAGGAGAATGGCCTAAACCCGGGAGGCGGAGCTTGCAGTGAGCTGAGATCCGGCCACTGCACTCCAGCCTGGGCAACAGAGCGAGACTCCGTCTCAAAAAAAAAAAAAAAAATTTTTCATTTAAACACCACTTTGGCTGTGTCCCATACATTTTTATATGTTGTGTTTTTATTTTTATTCAATTCAAACTATTTGTTCATTTCCCTTGTGACTTCCTCTTTGACCCTGCGTTATTTAGAAGAGTGCTGTTTACAAATATTTGGGGGATTTTCTAGGTATCTTTCTGTTATTCATTTCTAATTTAATCCAGTGTGGTCAGAGAACATACCTTTTATGATTTCAATTGTTTTAAACGTGTTGAGGCTTGCTGTGTGGATCAGAATATCATTTATCCTCATGAATGCTCCATGTACTCTTGAAAATGCTGTGTGTTCTGTTGTTAGATTAAATGACCTATAAATGTCAATTAGCTCAAATTTGTTGATAATATGTCCGGGTCTTCCATATACTGAACTGATTTTCTGTCTACTGGTTTGTTTGTATTTTGTTTTTTTTGAGATGGAGTCTCGCCCTGTCGCCCAGGCTGGAGTGCAATGGCTCCATCTCAGCTCACTGCAACCTCCGCCTTGCAGATTCAAACGATTCTCCTGCCTCAGCCTCCTGAGTACCTGAGATTATAGGCGCCCGCCACCACGCCCAGCTAATTTTCGTATTTTTAGTAGAGACAGAGTTTCACTATGTTGGCCAGGCTGGTCTCGAACTCCTGACCTTGTGATCCACCTGCCTTGGCCTCCCAAAGTGTTGGGATTACAGGTGTGAGCCACCGTACCTCCTGGGTTCAAGCAATTCTCCTGCCTCAACCTCCCAAGTAGCTGGGACTACAGACATGCACCACCACGACTGGCTAATTTTTGTATTTTTAGTTGATGCAAGGTTTTACCATGTTGGCCAGGCTGATCTTGAACTCTTGATCTCAGGTGATCTACCCGCCTCAGACTCCCAAAGTGTAATTTTTGTTTTTTGTAGAGACGGGGTTTCACCATGTTGGCCAGGCTGGTCTTGAACTCCTGGCCTCAGGTGATCTGCCCACCTCCGGTGTGAGCCATTGCACCAGACCACGAATTTTTAAATTCTGTTTTTCTCTCATTTTTCTTTTTCTTTTTTTTTTTTTTTTTGAGACGGAGTCTCGCTCTGTCGCCCAGCCCAGGCTGGAGTGCAGTGGCGCGATCTCGGCTCACTGCAAGCTCCGCCTCCCGGGTTCACGCCATTCTCCTGCCTCAGCCTCCCGAGTAGCTGGGACTACAGGCGCCCACAACCGCGCCCGGCTAATTTTTTTTTGTATTTTTAGTAGAGACGGGGTTTCACCGTGGTCTCGATCTCCTGACCTTGTGATCCGCCCGCCTTGGCCTCCCAAAGTGCTGGGATTACAGGCGTGAGCCACCGCGCCCGGCTTTCTCTCATTTTTCATCTCTTTCTTTTCACTCCACTTTCTGGGAGATTTCATGAACTTCATCTTCCAAATTTTCTGGGATACTTTTCATTTTTGCCACCATATTTTTCTAATTTTCTCCTTCCTTCCTTCCTTCCTTCCTTCCTTCCTTCCTTCCTTCCTTCCTTCCTTCCTTCCTTCCTCCCTCCCTCCCTCCCTCCCTCCCTCCCTCCCTCCCTCCCTCCCTTCCTTTTCTTTTCTTTTTTTTGACAGAGTCTTACTCTGTCACCCAGGCTGGAGTCTTGGCTCACTGCAACCTCTGCTTCCCGGGTTCAAGCGATTCTACCGCTTCAGCCTCCCGAGTAGCTGGGACTACAGGCGTGTGCTGCCACACCTGGCTAATCTTCGTATTTTTAGTACAGATGGTTTCACTATGTTGGCCAGGCTGGTCTCAAACTCCTGACTTTGTGTTCTGCCCGCCTTGGCCTCCCAAAGTGCTGGGATTACAGGTGTGAGCCACTGCACCAACCTCCCCGCCCTTCCCCTCCTCTTCCCTCCCTCCCCTCCCTTCTCCTCTCCTCTCCTCTTTTTCTTTTTTTGGACAGTCTCGCTCTGTTGCTGAGGCTGGAGTTCAGTAACACGATCTTGGCTCACTGCAACCTCCGCCTCCTGGGTTCAAGGGATTCTAGTGCCTCAGACTCCTGAGTAGCTGGGATTACAAGTGCATGCCACCACAACCGGCTAATTTTTGTATTTTTAGCAGAGACAATGTTTCACCATGTTGGCCAGGCTGGTCTCGAACTCTTGACCTCGTGATCCACCTGCCTCCACCTCCCAAAATGCTAGGATTACAGGCATGAGCCACCGTGCCCAGCTCATATTTTTCTAGTTATCAAGAGCTCTGTTTTGCTGGGCATGGTGGCTCACGCCTATAATCTCAGCACTTTGGGAGGTCGAGGCGGGCAGATGATGAGGTCAGGAGTTTGAGACCAGCCTGGCCAATATGGTGAAACCCTGTCTCTACTAAAAATACAAAAAATTAGCCGGGCATCATGATGCATGTCTGTAATCCCAGCTACTCAGGAGGCTCAGGCAGGAGAATTGCTTGAACCCAGCAGGCGGAAGTTGCAGTGAGCCAAGATCACGCCACTGCACTCCAGCTTGTGCGATACAGCGAGCCTCCATTTCAAAAAAAAAGAGCTCTGTTTTATCTCTAGATTTTTTTTTTTTTTTTTTTTTTTGAGACGGAGTCTCGCTCTGTCACCCAGGCTGGAGTGCGGTGGCCGGATCTCTGCTCACTGCAAGCTCCGCCTCCCGGGTTTACGCCATTCTCCTGCCTCAGCCTCCCGAGTAGCTGGGACTACAGGCGCTCGCCACCTCGCCCGGCTAGTTTTTTGTATGTTTAGTAGAGACGGGGTTTCACCGTGTTAGCCAGGATGGTCTCGATCTCCTGACCTCGTGATCCGCCCGTCTCGGCCTCCCAAAGTGCTGGGATTACAGGCTTGAGCCACCGCGCCCGGCCTAGATTTTTTTTATAGTATTTTTTTCCTGATTTCATGGTTATAATTTCCTTTCTTAACTCTCTTAAAGATATAGATAATAGATTTTGGTAAGTTTTCTTCCTTTTGTTTAGTCTCTATTTTCTCCAAGTTATTCTTTTATTTTTGTTTTGCTTAATCTCCATATTTCAAGTTAGAGGTCTTTCTGTCATTTCTGGTAATCTTCCTCTGCATATATTTTTTAAAAAGCTTACATCACTAAAAAGCTGATGAGCAGGGCTGGGCGTGGTGCTCAAGCCTGTAATCCCAGTACTTTGGGAGGCCGAGGTGGGTGGATCACTTCAGGTCAAGAATTTGCGATCAGCCGGTCCAAGATGGTGAAACCCTGTCTCTACTAAAAATACAAAAATTAGCTGGGCGTGGTGGCATGCACCTGTAATTCCAGCTACTCGGGAGGCTGAGGCAGGGAATTACTTGAACCCGGGAAGCGGAGCTTGCAGTGAGCTGAGATCCTGCAACTGCACTCCAGCCTGGGCGACAGAGCGAGACTCCATCTCGAAAATAAATAAATAGATAAAGACATAAATAAATAAAATAAAAATCCAAAAATTGGCCAGATGTGGTAGCTGGTGCCTGTAATCCCAGCTACTCTGGAGGCTGAGGCAGGAGAATGGCTTGAACCTGGGGGGCAGAGGTTGCAGTGAGCTGAGATCACGCCACTGCATTCCAGCCCAGCTGACAGAGCAAGACTCCGTCTCAAAAAATAAATAAATAATAAAATAAAATAGAAAGCTGATGAGTAGCTTTGTTCATCTTGCATGGGACTTGGTGACTTTAATGTGATTTTCTTAGCTTGGGTTCCCCCCAAGAGACCCTAAGACATGGATTTGAGTAGAGTGCTCAGTGGAAACACAGGAGGGGAGTAGGAATGTGAGACAGGGAAGCTAAGGCAGCCATGATGCTAACTATGACTGAGAGTGACTGAGGCTTAATCCTGCAGAGGACATTTGGGAAGAATGCAAAACGTACACCTCAGAGTTATTGCACGCAAGGGCAAGGGAGCTGGGGTATTTATAAATCAAATTCTGACAGTTGTTGGATGAGAGCTGCTCCCGGGGTCATTCATTCCCTACTACTTCTGCCTGCCTTGTTCCTGGGCAGAGTAACCTTCCCTGGCTTTGAAGAGACACTTCAAGCAACATGCCACAGTCACTGGCAGTCGGAAGTCAGCAGAAGTACATTAAAGTGGGACTGCCCACGGGGTATGGATGGGTCAGTGACATGCATTACAGTGACCTAGCTGGGCTGTTACTTGGGAATTCCCATCAGTATTTTTAGGTCTTTTTTTCTTTTTTGTCCCTGTCAAGTGTCCTGGACAATCTCTTGTCTGGTGGGTTTCTGTCTGGATGAGAGACCCAGACGTGTGACCTAGTTGAGCAGTTCCAGCCACCCCCTAGCCATTCGAACTCTCCAACCTGAGGCTCTAGGCGTGTAAGTTAAGAAGCCGTCATGGGCCTTGCATCCCCAGCAGACATCACATGGATCAGAGGCAAGCTGTGCCCTTGTGGAATTCTGACCCTGCATTTTGCGAAACATACAGTGGTTGCTGTTTTAAGAAACAGTTCTGGGGCAGTTTGTTACACAGCAATAGATAACCCAAGTAAACCAGAAAAGAAACTGAGTTACTGATGTTTGAGGTTTTTCCTCTACACATCAGGAAGACCTGGCAACATTTAGACTTGAACAGAGAGAGTAGCTAAAAGTATATGTTAGTCTGGAAGAAAATATGCATTTTAGAATTTTAAAAATCTTTAGAAAGTATTAACTTTAGACTTTTTTTTCTTTACCCATAGTTCCATTCTTTATTTTATTTTTTATTTTTTTGAGATGGAGTCTTGCTATGTGGTCCAGGCTGGAGTGCAGTAGTGCGATCTTGGCTCTCTGCAATCTCCGGCTCCCGGGTTCAAGAGATTCTTCTGCCTCAGCCTCCCGAGTAGCTGGGACTACAGGTGCCCACCATCAAACCCAGCTGATTTTTGTATTTTTAGTACAGACAGGGTTTCACCATGTTAGCCAAGCTGGTCTCGAACTCTTTTTTTTTTTTTTTTTTTGGTTTGTTTGTTTGTTTGAGACAGAGTCTCGCTCTTGCCCAGGCTGGAGTGCAGTGGCGCAATCTCGGCTCACTGCAAGCTCCACCTCCCGGGTTCATGCCATTCTCCTGCCTCAGCCTCCCGAGTAGCTGGCAGTACAGGCACTCGCCACCATGCCCAGCTAATTTTTTTTTCTTTGTATTTTTAGTAGAGACAGGGTTTCACCGTGTTAGCCAGGATGGTCTCGATATCCTGACTTTGTGGTCTGCCCACCTCGGCCTCCCAATGTGCTGGGATTACAGGCGTGAGCCACCGCGCCCGGCCTTGAACTCTTGACCACAGGTGATCCACCCGCCTCAGCCTCCCAAAGTGCTGGAATTACAGGTGTGAACCACTGCACCTGGCCCATAGTTCTGTTCTTTGAAAGCCCAAGTTTATTTATTTACTTATAAATCACAAACCATGATGCCATAAAAGCCCAAGTCTAAAGACAAGAGTGGAAATGCCCTCAACAGTACCTCCAGATCGGGTGGCTTTTTTATCCATCTCAGAGGCTCAAGCAATCTGCCCACCTCAGCCTCCCAAAGTGCTGGGATTACAAGCATAAGGCACTGCACCTGGCCAGTAAACTCATTTTATGTATGTGTGTGTGTGTGTGTATGTATGTATGTATGTATTTTCTTGAGGCAGAGTCTCACTCTGTTGCCCAGGCTCACTGCATGACCTCGGCTCACTGCAACTTCCACCTCCTGTGTTCAAGCGATTCCCATGCCTCAGCCTCCCAAGTAACTGGGATTACAGGCATGCGCCACTGCTCCCAGACCAAACTGAGGGTTGGGCTGCTATTTCTTTTGGCCCAATAACAAGATGTAGATGAACTGGGGAGGAAGAGAGTTTTTATTTCTGTAACCAGTGACGAAGAGAAGGCCTGGAAATTACGCCAGACCAACTCAAAATTACAAAGTTTTTCAGAGCTTATATACCTTCTAAGCTATATGTCTACATGTAAGTTTGCATTCATCTAAAGACATGTGATTAATTTCTTTTACTAAGGTCCAAGTCCTGAAGACCTTCCTCTGGAGCCTCAGTGAATTTACTTAATCTAAAGGGGTCCAGGTGCTGGGGTGATTACCCTTATCTTGTCTCCTGCTAAATCATGGAGGTTTGAGGAGTTCCTTCAGACCCCAATAAACTTGTTTGTGGAGGCCTGGGGAGCTTCCTCAGACCCCCCAGTAAAACTTGTTTAATCCTGAATGGGTCCCATTAAGAATTCCTTCATTATTTTGTCATGCTTTAAGGTCCAGGAAAGGCCTAGGCAAAACTCCTGATGGGCTTTTGTTACATCCCAGCCTTTGTACAAGGGCACTGGCTTTTAATGTTTAACTTAACCACGCAGTCAGTACTGAAACAGTTGTTACTGAGACCTGGCCTGCCACACCACCGTGCCCAGTGTAGGGTCCAGCCCTACGGGGCTTAGCGGGTGTGCTCCCCATGTGCGGAGATGAGAGGTTGTAATAAATAAAGACACAAGACAAACATAAAGAGAAAGCAGCTGGGCCCGGGGGACCACTACCACCAAGACGCGGAGACCAGTAGTGGCCCCGAAAGGCTGGGCTCGCTGATATTTATTGCATACCAGACAAGGGGGCAAGGTAAGGAGGGTGAATCTTCTAAGTGATTGACAAGGTGAAGCAAGTCATGTGATTACAGGATAGGAGGCCCTTCCGTTTTAGCTAGCGGAAGCAGAGAGGGAAGGCAGCATATGTCAGCGTTTTCTTCTCTGCACTTATAAGAAAGATTAAAGACTTTAAGACTTTCACTATTCCTTCTACTGCTATCTACTACGATCTTCAAAGAGGAACCAGGAGTACGGGAGGAGCATGAAAGTGGACAAGGAGTGTGACCACTGAAGCACAGCACCACAGGGAGGGGTTTAGGCCTCTGGATGACTGCGGGCAGACCTGGATAATATCCAGCCTTCCACAAGAAGCTGGTGGAGCAGAGTGTTCCCTGACTCCTCCAAGGAAAGGAGACTCCCTTTCGCAGTCTGCTAGGTAACAGGTACTTTCCCAGACACTGGCATTACTGCTTGACCAAGGAGCCCTCAAGTGGCCCTTATGTGGGCGTGACAGAAGTCTCACCTCTTGCCTTCAAGGTCACTTCTCACAATGTCCCTTCAGTACCTGACCCTATACCCGCCAGTTATTCCTAGGTTATATTAGTAATGCAACAAAGAGTAATATTAAAAGCTAATGATTAATAATGTTTATAATAATGATTACTAATTGTCCATGATCATCTCTATATCTAATTTGTCTTATGACTATTCTTATTCTAACTATTTTCTTTATTATACTGAAACAGTTTGTGCCTTCAGTCTCTTGCCTCGGCACCTAGGTAATCCTTCGCCCACAGCCCAGCTAATTTTTGTATTGGTAGTAGAGACAGGGTTTTACCATGTTGGCTAGGGTGATCTCAAACTCCTGGCCTCAAGTGATCTGCCTGCCTTGGCCTCCCAAAGTGCTGGGATTACAGACATGAGCCACTGCACCCGGCCTTATTCTTGTTTTAAAAGTAGTGGCCGGACGGCTGAGCATGGTGGCTCACACCTGTAATCCCGGCACTTTGGGAGGCCGAGGTGGGTGGATCACAAGGTCAGGAGATCGAGACCATCCTGGCTAACACAGTGAAACCCCGTCTCTACTAAAAAAACAAAAAATTAGCAGGGCATGGTGGCGGGCGCCTGTAGTCCCAGCTACTCAGGAGGCTGAGGCAGGAGAATGGCGTGAACCTGGGAGGCAGAGCTTGCAGTGAGCCGAGATCGCGCCACTGCACTCCAGTCTGGGTGACAGAGCAAGACTCCGTCTCAAAAAATAAATAAATAAAAATTAAAAAATAATAAAAGTAGGGGCCGGACTCAGTGGCTCACATCTGTAATCTCAGCACTTTGGGAGGCCGAGGCAGGAGGATGGCTTGAGCCCAGGAGTTCCAGACCAGCTTAAGCAACACGGCTAAACCCCGTATCTAAAACATACAAAAAAATTTAGCTGGGAGTGGTGGCATGCACCTATAGTTCCAGCTACTCTGGAGGTCAAGATGGGAGCCCAGGGAGGTTGAGGCTGCAGTGAGCCGAGATCGTGCCACTACACCCCAGCCTGGGCCACAGAGTGAGACCCTGTCTCAAAAAAATAAAATAAAATAAAATAAAAACTCCTACAAGGAAGAAAGTAGTCATCTTTATAGAGTCCTCTCCGTGTAGTGCTAGCACAATCTCTCAAGAGGCACCCAGTGTAGAGAAACGACGGTGAAGTTAGCAGCACCGAGGAGCAGGGTTTGAATCCCAGCTCTTTCATGTTTTAAATGTTGGGCTTTGGGGAAGTTATTCTACCTCTTTCAGCCTGTGCACCCTGTCTCATCATTAAAAAATGAGAATGGGCCGGGCATGGTGGCTCAAGCCTGTAATCCCAGCACTTTGGGAGGCCGAGACGGGCGGATCACGAGGTCAGGAGATCGAGACCATCCTGGCGAACACGGTGAAACCCCGTCTCTACTAAAAAAAAAAAATACAAAAAACTAGCCAGGTGAGGTGGCGGGCGCCTGTAGTCCCAGCTACACAGGAGGCTGAGGCAGGAGAATGGCGTAAACCCGGGAGGCGGAGCTTGCAGTGAGCTGAGATCCGGCCACTGCCCTCCAGCCTGGGCGACAGAGCGAGACTCCGTCTCAAAAAAAAAAAAAAAAAAAAAATGAGAATGAGGTCAAGTGCAGTGGCTCATGCCTGTAATCCCAACACTGGGAAGCAGAGGCAAGAGAATTGCCCGAGGCTGGGAGTTTGAGACCAGCCTGGGCAACATAATGAGATCCCAATCTCTACAAAAAAATTTAAAAATTATCTGGGCATGGTGGCACACACCTGCGGTCCCAGCTACTCAGGAGGCTGAGGTGGGAGGATCACTGGAGCCCAGGAATTTGAGTCTGCAGTGATTGTTCCACTGCACTCTAGCCTGGGTGACAAAATGAGACCCTGTCTCAAAAAAAAAAAAAAAAAAAAAAGTGAAAATGATAATACCTACTATGAAGGATTGCTTTGAGAAGAAATGAGATAATGTACACAAAGGTACATCACATATCACTTAGCATATGGCTGAGACTTTAAAAACTCCTGGCTTCGTTTTCCTGCATTAGGAGTTTATTGCTGTCAAAGTGATGGTCCCAAGAAGTCGAAGGAGGAGCCAGAGCACCGGACAGCTCAGCAGCAGTTTGTTTGGGCCGCCAAATGCCCCTCTTCCCTCCATATTGCCACTGACTTAGATCCTGGAGAGGTAAGGTTTTAAAAATATCAACCTATTATCTTATGTGTTTGGTAATCCTTGTAACCTGGTTCCCTATCTCAATGAAAAAAACCAAGGGTTCTGGCTTTATTACCTAAAGAAAGGAATGACAGTATAATACCAGTTATAAATGGGTCAAATTTTTGGCTTTGGAGTTTCAAAGACTCATGGCGTTTAAAAAAAAAAAAAGAAAGAAAGAAAAAATGGACCAGGCGCAGTGGCTCACGCCTGTAATCCCAGCACTTGGGGAGGCTGACGTGAGTGGATCAGTTGCAGTCAGGAGTTCAAGACCAGCCTGACCAACATGGTGAAACCCCGTCTCTACTAAAAATACAAAAATTAGCCAGGTGTTGTGGTGCGTGCCTGGAATCCCAGCTACTCGGGAGGCTGAGGCATGAGAATCCCTTGAACTTGGGAGGTAGAGATTGCAGTGAGCTCACTGCACTTCAGCCTGGGCAACAGAGCAAGATTCTGTCTCCAAAAAAAAAAAAAAAAAAAGAAAGAAAATGGAGAGTTCCTTTTCTCAACACTCTCATTAATACATGCATGCACACACACTCTTGCATGTAGCCACAAATTCTCACATGTGCATGCACACACTCAAAGGACTAGATAAAGATTCTCCAGACTTTGCAGTAGGGAAGTCAGGTGGAAGCAGGGAGCTGGAATGGATAATGTATGAAGAAACTATTAATGTGTTTTTTCCTTTTATCCTGTTCTCTTTTGCCTTCAGCAAGTAAATGACCTCTTTCTTATTTGGTTGTGGCATCAATCTGCTTGTGAGGAGATTAAGATTGTTTCAGAAGAAATATAAAGAGAAGGAAAGGATAATATGCATTTGTTGAAATTCAAAATAGGATTTTGCAGCAAGACAATGGACTTGAAAACTGTACTATGAGAAAGAAATCGTTTTCTGCATTCATTTAGCTCCTATTTAACATAATCAGGAGCCAGATCTAGAATCAAGTTTCTACCAAAGGAGGAGATAATTTAATCTCTCATCTTTGATTTCTTGTATGTCCATAATGAGGATAATAACACCTACCTCAACAGATTGTTTCCAAAGGCAACCCTTGTCTTTTGAAGTGGTAATTAGAGCCAGGAAGCCAAAGATAAGATATGAAAAGAATAAAAGAAAAGCCTACCACTTCTCATCTTGGGGTTTGAACAAGAGGCAGGCAGGGAGGTGAGAGTCAAGGAGATGACTTGGACTTGGGGGAATGGCTTCAGAAACATCCAGACAACAGAAGAGATCACTGAAGCTGCTACAAAATTTTGCCCATTGTAGATAAGTGGGCAAATCAGGATGCACTGGCAGGGAGACAGGGTCTGTTTTGTGTTACCAGCTCTTTGCCAGTGATGGGTATTGAATTGAGAGCCATGGGCCTGCCATGAGGCGTGGAGTGGGAAGAGGGTGACCTGGCAGCAGAGGCATGTGGTTTGCATAACTTGGTTAGGAGCTGAATGGGAGACATGGTGGAGATTCAGGGGGCCCACTGGGCTACCAAGAGCCACAGGGAGGTTGAGTCAGCCAGGAAGCACCAATGAGATCGGATCCAGCTAAGAGATCCATGAGAAACTCTAAATGTTGACTTTAGCCAAAGGCCAGCAGGATGAATGTGACCAAGTACATACTGACTCATAAACTGGAGGAGCTGGAGGACACACTGAGAACCCAAGGACCCTAGCTCTACTCCTGTACCTGTCCCCAGGAGATTGCTTAAGCCACTCTATTTATTTTCATACTCGTGGGTTTGTGAGTTGTCTATGGTTTGTCTAATCCAGGCTGGGCTTGACAGGGCTTGGTAGGACTCCTTTAGTCCTGGTCCAGTGTCTATTCTGGGTCACAGCTGAAGGGGCAATGGATATCTGGAGTTTGCCTTTCTCTTGTCAGATCCCAGGAGTGCAAGAGGCCAAGCCAAACTACAAAAGCACATTTAAAGCATCTGCTTGCATCCTGTCCTCTGACATTCTGTTGGCACAAGCAAGTCACACAGCAAAGGGGATGGATGTACAATTAAATAATAAGGAAAAAGCAAAGAATTGGGAATAACAGTCCAAACCACCACAGGGCCCCACCTACCTCCAAGAAGTAATACCCTCAGATTGATCTGGGAAATCCAAGAGCAGATGATGTTTCCCATGTGCCAAGAATATCAGTGGAGCGTCACACAGAGGGCCCAAAAGCCAGCACACCAAGGATGATGGAGCAGGATGAAGAGACCCTGGGTCCTAGATAATATAGTTAAGGGGCTTTGCTGGCTGCTGACCTCCAGACATTTTTGTAATATGAAACAATTAAATGTCTTTATTAGCTGACATTATTAGCTGAGTTTTCTGTTGCTTTCATCTGAATGCATCCTAACTGTTGCAGGACTCTTTATTTTTATTTATTTATTTTTTGAGATAGAGTTTCACTCTTGTGGCCCAGGCTGGAGTGCAATGGCGCCATCTTGGCTCATTGCAACCTCCGCCTCCAAGTTCAAGCGATTCTCCCACCTTAGCCTCCCCAGTAGCTGGGACTACAGGCATGTGCCACTACGCCAGGCTAATTTTGTATTTTCACTGGTGATGGGTTTCACCATGTTGGCCAGGCTAGTCCTGACCTCAGGTGATCTGCCCACCTGGGCCTCCCAAAGTGCTGGGATTACAGGCTTGAGCCACCACGCCCAGCCTTGTTGCAGGACTCTTATTAACCCTATTTGTCCATGAAACCCAGAGACGTAAAGGCTGGAGGTCGGGTTTTTTGTGTTGTTGTTGTTGTTGTTGTTTTCAGGCAGCCCCCTGAACCAGGTTCAGAGAGACTCCCTGGAGGCTGGGTTTGATCTCAGACTTTATCTCCAGAGCACGTGCTTTTACCCACCATTATGGTATCCTACCTTCCAAGCTTGTGTGAGGTTGAAGGCTCTTATGTACTTGTAGTTTATTCAAAGGATAATATGGTAAAATGCCCTCATAGTGAAAAAGTGAAAGGTCTGTGCATGGCAGTAAAAAAGTGCCAATGTGACCTTGCTCTGGCCGGTGGCTGGCCAACTCAGGGAAGAGTCAGCTCCCAGAGGCCCCTACTCAGTTGTGAGGCTTGTCTTGGGATTGCCCCAGCTTTACTCAGAGAGGGATGCTGTAGTGATGGTGACTCCACCCAATAATTTAGTCAAACCTGCTTGCTTGAATCAGGCCTTTTCAAGTACCTCCTCCCTTCATTACTCTATTCTCCTTTGAGATAGTGGGAAGGAAATTTAGCAAATAGCTGGTCTAAGTCATCAGCTTTCAGATCCACTCTATAGATTAAGATATCTGGATCACATGGAAATATTTGTCTAAGCTGATACCAGGGACAGACCCAACCATGATCTGCCACCCAGGAGGTGCTCAGTCAGGGTTTACTGAATAAATGAACAAGCCATCATCTAGGATTAAGGACTGATGATTATCACTAGGATCCAGGGATAATTTGACTTAACGTTCTATTTGCCAGAATATTCAGGGTTATTGACATTCACGGGAACTGGCTGCTAGCCAAAGTCACACGAGACTGATCGGTAAGCTAGAATACGTGGGGCATTGGTCTTTCCAGTGAGCAGTGAATTCTTGTGCCTCTGCCTAAGGTACTTCCTAGTACTAAGGTGCAGATGCAGACTAAACAAGATGATTACCTAACATGAGCCAGAGGGGTCAGGACCTGGTGAGGGAAGTTTCTCCAGGGCCCTGCAGAAGCCACTGAGCTATCAGTGCCTTGAGTGGATTTAGGAATTTTGGAAGTGTGACTTAGGCCGGGTGCGGTGGCTCACGCCTGTAATCCCAGCACTTTGGGAAGCCGAAGCGGGCAGATCACGAGGTCAGGAGATCGAGACCATCCTGGCTAACATGGTGAAACCCTGTCTACTAAAAATACAAAAACTTAGCTGGGCGTGGGCGTGGTGTCGGGCGCCTGTAGTCCCAGCTACTTGGAAGGCTGAGGCAGGAGAATGGCGTAAACCCGGGAGGCAGAGCTGGCAGTGATCCAAGACTGTGCCACTGCACTCCGGCCTGTGCTACAGAGCAAGACTCCGTCTCAAAAAAACAAAACAAAACAAAAAGCTGGAAAATCTAGTCCTGCCCAAACTCCTCTCTTTGTCTTTGAGGGGAGCCAGTCTCCAGAAATCTCTGCTGTCTTCCCCATTGCCCTGCATGGCTGCTGGCTCCCAGGTGGTATGATGGCCACCCCAGAATCTCCAGGTGTCCAGGGCCGCCTCTGCTGCATCTGCCACAACTCCCAGGCTTCACTGCCTCCTGTGATGATGGGGCCCCGGGGCTGACACAGCTCCGTCTCTTTAGGACAGGCTCCTGCACAGAGGGACCTGGACTGTACTGATACCTCCTTGCCTAGGACTCTGCTTCCACAGCTGGGCTGCAGCCCTTCTTTTTTCCTGTCTTCTCCTTTGTTCTGAAGCAGGAGGCCTTCCCGGGGCACTCCAGTTTGCCCACATCCGGGGATAACTTGACTTACGTCCCATTTTGACGGTGTTTCTTTCACTCATTTGGCCAACCATATTTATTGGTGGCCAATTTTGTGACATCAGTGTGCTAAGTACAGGGGTGGTGGTACAGGTCCATGTAGCTTAGGGCCCAGCTGAGAATACCAACATTTAATGAGACATCACAATGAAATGTGCTGAGAGTCGTGGACCAGGGACACCTAATCTAGCAGGGGAGACAGCAAGGCCCTTTCTAACTATGTGAAGTTTATGATGAGAACTGGAGAATGAGTAGAAATTAGCCCCGTAAAAGAATGGGGGCAGAGAGGCTCACTGTTTTATACAAATTGCTTCCAATAGCAGAAAAATGCTTCATGAGATTATTACCTAGATACAGAGTTATAACCAACATTAAAAACAAAACAAGCGGCCAGGCGTGGTGGCTTACGTCTGTAATCCCAGCACTTTGGGAGGCCGAGGCGGGCAGATCACAAGGTCAGGAGTTCGAGACCAGCCTGGGGAGGCCAACATGGAGAAACCCTGTCTCTACTAAAAATACAAAAATTAGCCGGGCATGGTGGTGGGTACCTGTAATCCCAGCCACTCAGGAGGCTGAGGCAGGAGAATTGCTTGAAACTGGGAGGCAGAGGTTGCAGTGAGCCGAGATTGTGCCATTGCACTCCAGTCTGGGCAACAGAGCAAGACTCCGTCTCAAAAAAAAAAAAAAAAAAAAGGCCGGCGCAGTGGCTCAAGCCTGTAATCCCAGCACTTTGGGAGGCCGAGACGGGAGGATCACGAGGTCAGGAGATCGAGACCATCCTGGCTAACACAGTGAAACCCCGTCTCTACTAAAAATACAAAAAAACTTAGCCGGGCGAGGTGGCGGGCGCCTGTAGTCCCAGCTACTCGGGAGGCTGAGGCAGGAGAATGGCGTGAACCCGGGAGGCGGAGCTTGCAGTGAGCTGAGATCCGGCCACGGCACTCCAGCCTGGGTGACAGAGCGAGACTCCGTCTCAAAAAAAAAAAAAAAGAAAGAAAGAAAAGAAAAAAAAAAACTAAAAACAAAATAAGCAAACAAACAAAAAAAAATTATGCCTTTCAAAAAGAGAAAAGAGAATATACTTTCAAACTATTTTATAAGACTTAATATAACCCAGTCTGGTCGCAGTGGCTCATGCCTGTAATCCCAGCACTTTGGAAAGCCAAGGCGGGTGGATCTCTTGAGGCCAGGAGTTCGAGACCAGCCTGACCAACATGGCGAAACCCCATCTCTACTAAAAATTTAAAAACATTTTTTTAAAAAAATTAGGCGACCGTGCTGGCACATGCCTGTAATCCCAGTTATTCGGGATGCTGAGACATGAGAATAGCTTGAACCTGGGAGGAGGAGGCTGCAGTGAGCTGAGATCGTGCCACTGCACTCCAGCTTGGGTGACAAAGCAAGACTCTATCTCAAAAAAAAAAAAAATTAATATAACCTGTATAACAATATTAGACAAAGACAGTGAAAGAAAGGAAAGCTATAGGCTAATCTCACTGACAAACATACCTGGAAAAATCCTAAATAAAAGTTTTGCAAATCAAACCAAGCCGTGTGTGTGAGCATGTGTGTGTATTTGTGTAGCATGCTAACTTGACAATGAAAAATAAAAAATCCATAAATAATCTTATTTCACTTAGTATAATGTTTTTGAGGTTCATCAAAGTTGTAGCATGTAATGTATCACTACCGCATTCCTTTTTTTTTTTTTTTTTTTGTTCTTTTCTTGAGACAGGGTCTTACTCTGTTGCCCAGGCTGGAGTGTAGTGGTGTGATCATGGTTCACTGTAGCCTCCACCTCCTGGGCTCAAGTGACTCTGACCTCTTGCCTTCCAAGTAGCTGGGACCACAGGCACGAGTCACCATGTCCGGCTAATTTTTTTTTTTTTTAATTTTTAGTGGACATGGGGTCTCCCTATGTTACTTACCTAGCTTGATCTCAAACTCCTAGGCTCCAGGGATCCTCTTGCCTCAGCCTCCCAAAGTGCTGGGATTACCGTGCTCAGCTGATCACTCCTTGTGTTCCTTTTATTTATTTTTTTCTTTGAGGCAGAGTCTTACTCTGTCACCCAGGCTGGAGTGCAGTGGTATGGTCACGGCTCATTGCAACCTTGACCTCTCAGGCTCAAGTGATCCTCCCATCTCAACCTCCCTAGTAGCTGGCATTCCTTTTTATGGCTGAATAATACTCCATTGTATGTACAGATCACAATTTATTTATCCATTCATCAGTTAGTGGGCATTTGGGCTGTTTTCACCTTTCGGCTATTATAAATAATGCTGCTATAAACATTTTTATACAAGTTTCTGTGTGGATATATAATCTTCATTTTTCTTGGGTATATACCTGGGAGCGGAATTGCTGGATTATCTCATAGATAAACAAAGCCAAACACTAGCTAAAATGGTAAGGACAGGACAGGCACAGTGGCTCACACCTGTAATCCCCGCACTCTGGGAGCCTGAGGCGGGCGGATCACTTGAGGTAAGGAATTCGAGACCAGCCTGAACAACGCGGTGAAACCCCATCTCTACTAAAATACAAAAATTAGCTGGGCATGGTGGTACACACCTGTAATCCCAGCTACTCAAGAGACTGAGGCAGGAGAAGCGCTTGAACCCAGGAGGCGGACGTTGCAGTAAACCAAGATTGTGCCATTGCACTCCAGCCTGGGCCACATAGCAAGTCTCTGTCCAAAAATATAATAAATAAATAAATAAAGTGGTGTCTGGGCACGGTGACTCATGCCTGTAATCCCAGCACTTTGGGAGACTGAGGCGGGCAGATCACGAGGTCAGGAGATCAAGACCATCCTGGCTAACACGGTGAAACCCCATCTCTACTAAAAATACAAAAAAATTAGTTGGGCATGGTGGCGGGTGCCTGTAGTACCAGCTACTCGGGAGGCTGAGGCAGGAGGATGGCATGAACCCGGGAGGTGGAGCTTGCAGTGAGCAAAGATCACGCCACTGCACTCCAACCTGAGCAACAGAGCAAGACTCTGTCTAAATAAATAAATAAATAAAGTGGTAAGAACAGATGTTAATCAGTGACATACTACGGCAATAGGGAAAAGAGTCTAGCTTGAACTGAACTCAACTTTGATTTGTAGAGATAACTGGGCATTTTAAAGCGAGAATGAAAGAATAGAGAGACAGGGTGAGTGGGGGCTCAATGACGTCAGAGAAGTGACAGATTACAAAAAGTGGGAAGGTGGTTGGTCTGTGTTAAGCCCACCTAGGCTTGTTAGCTGGGGCTTATCACTAGGCTCCTACACTCTCACAGCAGCTAGGAAACAGGAGCCCTACCTTCAGCTGTGGACTGGAACAAACAGTACATTCTTTTGGCAGCCTTGAGTTCTCTCAGTCAGACACTTTAAAGGGCATTAGGGTCATCCTAGAGATGTGGCCTTGAACTGTTAGAAACTATGTTAGTGTTCATGAAAGTCTTTATCAGGTCGGACACAGTAGCTCACGTCTGTAATCCCAGCACTTTGGGAGGCTGAGGTGGGCAGATCACCTGATGTCAGGAGTTCGAGACCAGCCTGGCCAACATAGTAAAACCCCGTCTCTACTGAAAGTACAAAAATTAGCCAGGCGTGGTAGCAGGTGCCTGTAATCCCAGCTACTCAGGAGGCTGATGCAGTTGAATCGCCTGAACCCAGGAGGCGGAGGTTGTAGTCAGCTGAGATCGCACCACTGCACTCCAGACTGGGTGACACAGCAAGACTCCGTCTCAAAAAAAAAAAAAAAAAGAAAAGTCCTTATCATCCAAGATTGAGGCCTAACTGAGAAAGGGTTCAGAGGAACCTGGCGTGCATTTGGTCAGGAGAGAATCTTTGTTTGTATGGCAAATCTGTGTTTAACTCTAAAAAATGCTGGTTATCTGGCCAGGCATGGTGGCTCATGCCTGTAATCCTAGCACTTTGGGAGGCTGAGGTGGGTGGGTCACTTAAGGTCAGGAATTTGAAATCAGCCTGGCCAACATGGTGAAACCGCATCTCTACTAAAAATACAAAACAAAAACAAAAACAAAAAATCTAGCCAGGCGTAGTGGCAGGTGCCTGTAATCCCAGCTACTCAGGAGGCTGAGGCAGGAGAATTGCTTGAACCCGGGAGGTGGAGGTTGCAGTGAGCCAAGAACGGGCCATTGCACTTCAGCCTGGGGGCAACAAGAGTGAAACTCCATCTCAAAAAAAAAATTCCTGGTTATCTTCTTTATCTTTTTTTTTTTTTTTTTTTTTTGAGACGGAGTCTTGCTCTGTTGCCTAGGCTGGTGTGCAGTGGCGCAATCTCGGCTTGCGGCAACCTCCACCTCCCAGGTTCATGCCATTCTCCTGCCTCAGCCTCCTGAGTAGCTGGGATTACAGGCGCCTGCCACCACACCTGGCTAATATTTTGTATTTTTAGTAGAGATGGGATTTCACCGTGTTAACCAGGATGGTCTCGATCTCCTGACCTAGTGATCCTCCTGCCTTAGCCTTCCAAAGTGCTGGGATTACAGGTGTGAGCCACCATGCCCGGCCCCTGGTTATCTGTTTGTACCATTTGAAATATATGAAAATATACTGGTTTTGCAAACATTGAAATAATAATAAAAGCCATGCCATAGCAGACTACATCATATATAGGTATATAACCAAGAAAGAATTACTATCTAGAATTTACAAAGAACTTCTACAAATTGATATGAAAAAGACAACCAACCCAAGAGAAAAAAAAAATTAAATATAGGAAAGACAATCCCTCAAAGAGAAAATAGAAAATGTAAATTAATATTGACATTTTGGGCTTCAAAAAAAAAAGCAAATTAAAATAACGACAAGGGCTGGGTGCAGTGGCTCAGGCCTATAATGCTAGCACTTTGGGAGGCTGAGGCTGGTGGATCACGAGGTCAGGAGCTCAAGACCAGCCTGGCCAAGATGGTGAAACACCATCTCTACTAAAAATACAAAAATTAGCCAGGTGTGGTGGCAGGCACCTATAATCCCAGCTACTCAGGAGGCCCAGGCAGGAGAGTTGCTTGAACCCGGGGAGGGGGTGGGGGTGTGGAGGTTGTAGTGATCCGATATACCACCACTGCACTCCAGCCTGGGCGACAGAGTAAGACTCCATCTCAAAAAAAAAAAAAATTAATTAATTAATAAAATAAAATAATGAGGTGAAAAAAATAATAAAATTAATAATAAAATAACAAGGTAACATTCATTAAGTTGGCAAAGACAGGTTTGGGAATATCAGATGTTGTTGAAGCTCCAGGGCAACAGGGACTCTCTTCTAGTGGATGGGAATGTAAACTGGAAAAACCACTATGGAGACCATTTGGCAATACCTAGTAGACTTGATAATACAATTCTACCTATGAGCTTATACCTAGCCTCTCCCACATTTGCTCAAGAAGGCATGCAGAAGTATGTTCATTGCAGCATTTTTTAATATAGCAGTATATAAAGTAATTGGAAATACTTTAAAATCCATAAACAGAAGAATGGATACATTATTTGTGATATATTTATATAATTGAATATTAAAGAGCTGCATTATCCAACATGGTAGCAATGAGCCACATGTGGCTATTTAAACTTAAACTTAAATAATTAAAATTATGTCTATGTTTCACATTTAAAAAATTTAAATTTAGTTCCTTGGCCAGGCACGGTGGCTCATGCCTGTAATCCCAGCACTTTGAGAGGCCAAGGCGGGCGGATCAGGAGGTCAAGGGATAGAGACCATCCTGGCCAACAGGGTGAAACCCAATCTCTACTAAAAATACCCAAATTAGCTGGGTGTGGTGGTACACGCCTGTAGTCCCAGCTACTCAGGAGGCTGAGGCAAGAGAATCGCTTGAACCCTGAAGGTGGAGGTTGCAGTGAGCTGAGACCACACCACTGCACTCCAGCCTGGCGACACAGCAAGACTCCATCTCGAAAATTAGTTCCTTAGTCACATTAGCCACACTTCAAGTGCTCAGCAGCCACATGTGATTAGTGAGTACTATATTAGACGATGCTGATATAGAAAATTTCCATCATTGCAGAAAGTTCTATTGGACAGCACTGTTCTACAACATAAAATGAGCTAACTGGGTCTAAAGATTTCAAAAAGAAAAAAAAAAAAAAACAGAAAACATCAAAATAGACTAAAAAATATGAAGTACATCAGAAAAAGAAAGTAAGTTGTAGAACACATAGAATATCCTCCTATTTAAAATTTGGTACAGCATGATGACTAGAGTTAATAATAATGTATTGTAGGCCGGGCGTGGTGGCTTACGCCTGTAATTCCAGCACTTTGGGAGGCTAAGGAGGGCAGATCACCTGAGGTCAGGAGTTCGAGACCAGCCTGGCCAATATGGTGAAACCCCATCACTACTAAAAATACAAAAATTAGCTGGGTGTGGTGGCACGCACCTGTAGTCCCAGCTACGTGGGAGGCTGAGGCAGGAGAATCTCATGAACCTGGGAGGCAAAGGTTGCAGTGAGACATATTGCACCATTGTACCTCAGCCTGGGCGTCATAGCAAGATTCCCTCCCAAAAAAACCAAAACAAAACAGGCCAGGCACAGTGGCTCATGCCTGTAATCCCAGCACTTTGGGAGGCCAAGGCGGGAGGATCACGAGGTCAGGAGATCGAGACCATCCTGGCTAACACGGTGAAACCCCGTCTCTACTAAAAATACAAAAAAAACCCCCAAAATTATCTGCATGGTGGCAGATACCTGTAGTCCCAGCTACTCGGGAGGCTGAGGCAAAAGAATGGCGTGAACCCAGGAGGCAGAGCTTGCAGTGGGCCGAGATCGAGCCACTGCACCCCAGCCTGGATGACAGAATGAAACTCTATCTCCAGAAAAAAACAAAACACCACAAAACAATACATTGTATTCTTGAAAAATGTTAAGAGATTGAATTTTGTGTTCTCACCACAAAATGATAATTATGTGAGGTAAAGCATATGTTAATTAGCTAGATTTAGTCATTCCAAGTTTATATATGCTTCAAAATAGCATTTAAACGCTATGGAAACTAAGAATTAGGCTGGGCACAGAGGCTCACACCTGAAATCCCAGCGCTTTGGTAGGCCAAGGCAAGAGGATTGTGTGAACCCAAGAGTTTGAAAACAGGTTGGGGGGCCGGGCGCGGTGGCTCAAGCCTGTAATCCCAGCACTTTGGGAGGCCGAGATGGGCGGATGACAAGGTCAGGAGATCGAGACCATCCTGGCTAACACGGTGAAACCCTGTCTCTACTGAAAAATACAAAAAACTAGCCGGGCGAGGTGGCGGGTGCCTGTAATCCCAGCTACTTGGGAGGCTGAGGCAGGAGAATGGCGTGAACCCAGGAGGCGGAGCTTGTAGTGAGCTGAGATCTGGCCACTGCACGCCAGCCTGGGTGACAGAGCAAGACTCCATCTCAAAAAAAAAAAAAAAAAAAAAAATAGAGAAAACAGCTTGGGCAACATAGGCAGACCATGTCTCTGCAAAAAGTGCAAAAAATTAGCTGGGCGTGGTGGCTGGAGCTTGTAGTTCCAGCTATAGGCTGAGGTGGGAGGATCACTGGAGCCCAGGTGTTTGAGACTGCAATGATCCGTGACTATGGCAGTGCACCCCAGTCTGGGCAACACAGTAAAACTGTCTCAAAAAATAATGAAAATAAAAATAAAAAAGCAGGCCAGTCGCAGTGGCTCACGCCTGTAATCCCAGCACTTCGGGAGGCTGATGTGGACGGATCACTTGAGGCCAGGAGCTCAGGCCCAGCTTGGCCAACAAGGAGAAACCCCATCTCTATAAAAAAATACAAAAATTAACTGGACATGGTGGTGCATGCTTGCAGTCCCAGCTACTCTGGAGGCTGAGGCATGAGAATCTCTTGAATTCAGGAGGTTGAAGTTGCAGTGAGCCAAGAAGATCACGCTACTGCATTACAGTCTGGGCAACAGAGCTAGAATTTGTCTCAAAAATAAATAAATAAATAAATAAATATTTAATTAATAAATAACCAAACCAAAACCAAACCATCATGTTGTATATGATAAATACATAAAATGTATCTGTCAATTTAAAAATAATAGGCCTGGCACGGTGGCTCATGCCTATAATCCTAGCACTTTGGAAGGCTGACGCGGGTGGATCACTTGCAGTCAGGAGTTTAAGACCAGCCTGGCCAACATAGCGAAACCCTATCTGTACTAAAAATACAAAAATTACCTGGGTGTGTAATCCCAGCACTTTGGGAGGCCGAGGTGGGCAGATCACGAGGTCAGGAGATTGAGACCATTCTGGCTAACATGGTCTCTACTAAAAAACTACAAAAAATTAGCTGGGCTTGGTGGCGGGTGCCTGTAGTTCCAGCTACTCGGGAGGCTGAGGTAGGAGAATAGCGGAGCTTGTGGTGAGCTAGACTGCGCCACTGCACTCCAGCCTGGGCGACAGAGCAAGACTCTGTCTCAAAAAAAAAAACAAAACAAAAAAAAAACAAAAAACCTGGGTGTGGTGATGGGCTCCTGTAATCCAGCTACTCTGGAGGGTGAGGCAGGAAAATTGCTGGAACCTAGGAGGTGGAGGTTTCATTTACCCGAGATAGCACCACTGCATTCCAGCCTGGGTGACAGAGTGAGACTCTGTCTCTAAATAAATAAATAAATAAATAAATAAATAAATATAATAAAATAGGCCAGGTGTGGTGGCTTATGCCTGTAATCCCTGCACTTTGGGAGGCTGAGGCTCGTGGATCACCTGAGGTCAGGAGTTTAAGACCAGCCTGGCCAACATGGTGAAACTCTGTCTCTACTAAAACTACAAAAATCAGCTGGGTGTGGTGGCACGGGCCTGTAAACCCAGCTACTCAGAAGACTGAGGCAAGAGAATCACTTACACCTGGGAGACAAAGGCCGAAGTGAGCCAAGATTGCACCACTGCACTCCAGCTTGGGCAACAAAGGAAGATTTCATTTCAAAAAAAGAAAATAATAATAATAATCCATAAATAAATAAAGTTTGGAAGAAATTGATGACGTTCGTTGTCTTCAGCAGAGGGCAGTATGTGGATGAGGGATGAAGTGGCAGGGAGACTGTCACACATACCCTTTTTCTTCTTTTACACTTCAAACCCTGCAGTTGTATCATGTATTCAAAAATAAAATAAATGCTTCCAGTACCAATCAAGTCCAGGAAAAAAGCCGAATTGGCCGGGTGCGGTGGCTCATGCCTGTAATCCCAGCACTTTGGGAGGCCAAGGTGGGCAGATCACCTGAGGTCGGGAGTTCGAGACCAGCCTGACCAACATGGAGAAACCCCATCTCTACTAAAAATACAAAATTAGCCGGGCGTGGTGGCACTTGTCTGTAATCCCAGCTACTCAGGAGGCTGAGACAGGAGAATCGCTTCAACCTGGGAGGCGGAGGTTGCCGTGAGCCAAGATCGCGCCATTGCACTCCAGCCTGGGCAATAAGAGTGAAACTCTGTCTCAAAAAATATATATAAAATAAAATAAAAAAGAAAAAAAAGGAAAAAGGCCGAATACGTGTACAATCTGTATGGATGTTGACATATCATATTTATTAGTTATTTACTGAAAGCCATCCACCAGGTTATGCTTTTTTATTTTTGTTTTTTTGAGATAGAGCCTTGCTCCGTCACCCAGGCTGGAGTGCAATGGTGTCATTTTGGCTCACTGCAACCTCCGCCTCCTGGGTTCAAGTGATTCTCCTGCCTCAGTCTCCCTAGTAGCTGTGATTACAGTGAGCTGAGATCACAGGTGTGTGCCACCATGCCTGGCTAATATTTATATTTTTAGTAGAGACAGGGTTTCGCCATTTTGACTAGGCTGGTTTTGAACTCTCAACCTCTAGCCTGTAGTGATCTGCCCCCAATGGCCTTCCAAAGTGCTGGGATTACAGGTGCGAGTCACCTCACTGCACCTAGCCCCAGGTTATTTTTAAAACATACCCTCGTGATTCTTCTCTGTGATGATTCTATGTTTCCAAAGTGTGAAATTTATCAGTACTGAAATTTCCTGTCTTTTTTATTTATTTATATATATTTTTGAGACGGAGTCTCACTCTGTCACCCAGGCTGGAGTACAGTGGTGTGATCTCAGATCACTGCAAGCTCCGCCTCCCAGGTTCACTCCATTCTCCTACCTCAGCCTCCCAAGTAGCTGGGACTACAGGCGCCCACCACCACGCCCGGCTAAGTTTATATATATATATATATATATATATATATATTTTTTTTTTTTTTTTTTTTTGAGATGGAGTCTTGCTCTGCCCAGGCTGGAGTGCTGTGGCGCGATCTTGGCTCACAGCAAGCTCCGCCTCCTGGGTTTATGCCATTCTCCTGCCTCAGCCTCCCGAGTAGCTGGGACTACAGGTGCCTGCCACCACGTCCAGCTAATTTTTTGCATTTTTAGTAGAGACGGGGTTTCATCTTGTTAGCCAGGATGGTCTTGATCTCCTGACCTCATGATCCACCCGCCTCGGCCTCCCAAAGTGCTAGGATTACAGGCGTGAGCCACCACGCCCGGCTAGTTTTTATATTTTTAGTAGAGACGGGGTTTCACCGTGTTAGCCAGGATGGTCTCGATCTCCTGATTACAGGCGTGAGCCACCACGCCCAGCCTTTTTTTTTTTTTTTTTTTTTTTTTTGACATAGAGTCTTGCTCTGTTGTTCAGGCTGGAGTGCAGTAGCAGTATCTCAGCTCACTGCAACCTCTGCCCCCCAGGCTCAAGCAATTCTCCTGCCCCAGCCTCCCAAGTAGCTGGGATTACAGGTGCCTGCCACCACATCCAGCTAATTTTTGTATTTTAGTAGAGACGGGGTTTTGCCATGTTGGCCAGGCTGATCTAGAACTCCTGACCTCAGGTGATCCGCCCAGGATGGCCTCCCAAAGTCCTGGGATTACAGGCATGAGCCACCGTGCCGGACCTGTGTTACTTATTTTAAAAAGAGGGCAAATTGGCCAGGCGTGGTGGCTCACGTCTGTAATCCCAGCACTTTGGGAGGCCGAGGTGGGCAGATCACAAGGTCAGGAGATCGAGACCATCCTGCCTAATACAGTGAAACCCTGTCTCTACTAAAAATACAAAAAATTAGCCGGGCGAGGTGGCAGATGCCTGTAGTCTCAGCTACTCGGGAGGCTGAGGCATGAGAATGGTGTGAACCTGGGAGGCGGAGCCTGTAGTGAGCTGAGATTGCACCAATGCACTCCAGCCTGGGCAACAGAGCGAGACTCTGTCTCAAAAAAAAAAAAAAAAAAAAAAGAGGGTAAATTATTAGTGTTGGTGTGGTATAATGTGAAATATATTTGATCTTTGTTCCCGTTCCCTTCACAGAACTCCTAACACTTGGAATTTCCAGAGTGATGAGTGTCTTTTATTTTTTTTGAGATGGAGTCTTGCTCTTGTCACCCAGGTTGGAGTGCAATGGCATGATCTCGGCTCACTGCAACCTTCACCTCCCAGGCTGAAGCAATTGTCCTGCTTCAGCCTCCCGAGTAGCTGGGATTACAGATGTGTGCCCCCACACCAGGCTAATTTTTGTAGTTTTAGTAGAGATGGGCTTTCATCATATTGGCCAGGCTGGTCTCGAACTCCTGACCTCGTGATCTGCCTGCCTCAGCCTCCTAAAGTGCTGGGATTACAGGTGTAACCCACCTCGCCCGGCTGCTGTTTTATTTTTTAACTTTTTTTTTTTTTTACTCGAATAGAAACAGGCAAATTACTATGTTGTCAGACTGGTTTTGAACCCTTGGGCTCAAGTGATCCTCCTGCCTCTGCTTCCCAAAGTGTTGGGCCCCAGTGCCAGGCCAGGAATGTCTTTTATTATTCATAATGAGCTCTTTCGGATCACACCAGAGTTTATGCTAATGAGATGAGTTAGGGTGAGGCCCCTAAGTAGCCTCAGGATGGGGCTGGTCACCAGAAAGACCAAGGTATTAAAGGAGTAGATTTGGAATTTTCAGCCTCACCCACCAACTTCCAGGAAAAGTAGTGGTGTTTGAAGGTTAAGCTTTATAAAAACTCCTTTTTTGGCCAGGCACGGTGGCTCACACCTGTAATCCCAGCACTTTGGAGGCTGAGGCGGTTGAATCACGAGGTCAGTAGTTTGAGACCAGCCTGGCCAACATAGTGAAACCCCTGTCTCTACTAAAAATACAAAAATTAGCTGGGCGTGGTGGTGCACCCCTGTAGTCCCAGCTACTCGGGAGGCTGAGGCAGGAGAATCACTTGAACCCAAGAGGCAGAGGTTGCGATGAGCCGAGATCAGGCCACTGCACTCCAGCCTGGGCAACAGAGTGCAACTGCCTCTCAAAAGAAGAAAAAAAAAAAGAACTGATGGGCTGGCAGGGTACTGACACTTGGAGGTGCTGGGAGGGTGGTTCCCAGATGGGCCCTGGAAGCGCCAAGTCTCTTCCTCCCCAAAGCTCACTCTATGCATCTTTTAAATCTAGCTATTCATCTATATCTTTTATAATGTCCTTTATAATTAAGTGATAAATGTGTTTCCCTGAGTTCTGTTAGCAATCCTAGCAAATTATGAAGCCAAGGAGGGGGTTGTGGGAACCCTGATTTATAGCGGGTTTGTCAGAAGCCTTGGTCTTGGAATTAGCATCTAAAGTGGGGGGCAGTCTTTTGGGACTCAGCCCTCCACCTGTGGAATCTGATACCATCTACAGGTAGCTAGTGTCTGAACTGAATCGAATAGGACACTCAGTGTTTGCTGGATAACTGCTTGGTGTATGGGGGAAAAGTCCCACACATCTGGTCACAAGTGTTTTGTGTTGTGTGAGCAGACAGGGAGGGTCTTCAGGGATTATAGAAATTTAATCATCCTGAGCAATTGGCTTGTTTTACAACCTCCTGCCCTGCAGCCTCTTTTTTCCTAAACCCTGTGTTGAATGCAGTCACCTGGTTGGTTAAAACTGGCTCCTGGCAGACCCCAGCAACTTGTAGATAAACCCGAGTGAAAGTTCCTCATTACCATGCTGAAGTCTCCATCCCGGGAGGAGCTGCGGCTTCATTCTCATAGCGTGTGACCTGTGTGCGGGCGTGATGATTCACTGTGTTTCCACAACTGGCACCCGTCCTCTACATGCAATGAGGCACCCTCTCCCCTCCCCATCGCCCCCTAAAATCCTCCTGTCACTTCTTTCCGGGGGACACTGCTTTGGAGAATCCTACCAGTGCTATTCTTACTTGTGATGAGTAATTGAACTCCTATTAATTAAAACCTGCCTTGTGGAGAGTCATTTGTTATTTGCCAGGCAAACAAACCCCAGTTTTTTTCAGGTAACAAGAGTATGGTGGAAGAAAACAGTTTATGTCAGGCACCGTGGTGCATGCCTGTAATCCCAGCACTTTGGGAGGCTGAGGCAGGTGGGAGGAACACTTGAGCCCAGGTGTTGGAGACCAGCCTGGACAACATAGTGAGACACCCCTAACTCCACCCCCTTAAAAAAAAAAAAAAAACAGAGGTAATCCCAGCACTTTGGGAGGCTGAGGTGGGCGGATCATCTGAGGTCAAGAGTTGGAGACCAGCCTGGGCAACATGGTGAAACCCTGTCTCTATTCAAAATGTAAACAAATTAGCCAAGCATGGTGTAGGCGCCTATAATCCTAGCTGCTCAGAAGGCTGAGGCAGGAGAATTGCTTGAACCCAGGAGGTGGAGGTTGCAGTGAGCCAAGATCCTGCCATTGCACTCCAGCCTGGGTGACAGATTGAAACTCAGTGTCAAAAAAAACAAAAAACAAAAAAACAAAAAAAAGACGCCGGCCGTGGTGGCTCACACCTGTAATCCTAGCACTTTAGAAGGCTGAAGCAGGTAAATCACCTGAGGTCAGGAGTTCGAAACCAGCCTGGCCAACATGGTGAAACCCCATCTCTATTAAAAATACAAAAATTAGCCGGCTGGGGTGGCACGGGCCTGTAATCCCAGCTACTCGGGAGGCTGAGGCAAGAATTGCTTGAACCTAGGAGGTAGAGGTTGCTCTGAGTTGAGATCCTGCCACTGCATTCCAGCCTGGGTGACAGGGTGGTACTCTGTCTCAAAAAAAAAAAAAAAGTTTGTTTACAGTTGTATAAGGAAGTAGTGAGTCTGTGAGGTTTGTTGAGGCTCAGAAATTAATACCCCAAAATATGCTGACATGCTGAACTGAAGAAGAAACTTCAAGGTTTCTCTGACCTCTCTTCTCAACCGGCTCTCCCACAAGCCAGGATGAGTTGTTCTCTGAAGTTCCTTTATCTGCTTCAAGTCCAGACATATCACAAATAACAATTGTTTTCTCTTCCCCTCCCTATGAGATCAGGAATGGAATCACACCTGAGCAGGTCCTTTCCCAAGACAGTCTGTCTTTCAGGCTCATTGAAATTCCACAGAGAACTATTCAAAAATTAATCTCTATCTCTGGGCCCATTTATTCTCCCTAGTAATCCCCTAGGGCCCCTCAATAGAATTCCTACTCCCTATCCCATAACCTGTTTTGCCAGGATGGTAAATAAGCTCCTGAACTCTGTTGTGGATTGGTTAATCACTCTGTGGTTCTCTCTGTGTACACATTAATCCATTTATATGCCTCTTCTCCAATGCATCTTTTTTTTTTTTTCTAGACTCTCACTCTGTCAACAAGGCTGGAGTGCAATGGCACAATCTCAGCTCACTGCAACCTCCACCTCCTGGGCTCAAATGATTCTCCTGTCTCAGCCTCCCAAGTAACTGGGATTACAAGCACACGCCACTGCGCCCAGCTAATTTTTGTATTTTCACCATGTTTCCAGGCTGGTTTTGAACTCCTGACCTCAGGTGATCCACCCGACTTGACCTCCCAAAGTGCTGGAATTACAGGTGTGAGCCACCGTGCCCAGCCTGCATCTGTCTTTGAGAGTTGATTTTCCAGCCAACCTTCAGAGGGTGAAAGGGAAGTTTTCCTTTGGCCCAGACAGATTCATTATAGCTATTCTACGTAGTTTTCTACTTAAGTATTTCATAATTTCAAAAGAGAAGAAGAGAAGGGAGAAAACTGTTTTACGCTTTCAGTGTGAAGGCCTGGCACTTTTAAGGAATAACAGCTTCTGTGGCCAGACTTTCAGTGTCAGTGCAGACTTTCCCTGGAGAAGTCCAGCCAGATGGGCAGACTGGGCAGATGCTTATACTGATTAGCTAGATTTAGCTAATGGGCAGAGCCGTCACAATGCACTGGTTGAAATGGTGCAAAAAAAAGTAATGTATGGCCTTTTTTTTTTTTTTTTTTTTGGTACAGGATCTGGCTCTGTTGCCCATGCTGGAATACAGTGGCTTGATCTTGGCTCACTGTAACCTCCATTTCCTGGACTCATGCCATCCTCTCACTTCAGCCTTCTGAGAAGCTGGGACTACAGGAATGCACCACCACACCCAGCTAATTTTTGTATTTTTTGTAGAGATGGGGTTTCACCATGTTAACTAGGCTGGTCTTTTTTTTTTTTTTTTTTTTTTTTTTTGAGACGGAGTCTCGCTCTGTCGCCCAGGCTGGAGTGCAGTGGCCGGATCTCAGCTCACTGCAAGCTCCGCCTCCCGGGTTCACGCCATTCTCCGGCCTCAGCCTCCCGAGTAGCTGGGACTACAGGCGCCCGCCACCTCGCCCGGCTAGTTTTTTGTATTTCTTAATAGAGACGGGGTTTCACCGTGTTAGCCAAGATGGTTTCGATCTCCTGACCTCGTGATCCGCCCGTCTCGGCCTCCCAAAGTGCTGGGATTACAGGCTTGAGCCACCGCGCCCGGCCTACTAGGCTGGTCTTGTAACCGCCCAGTATGTTTACTTTGCCTGCTGCCTAGACAGATTTCTCAAGACAGAGGAATTGCAATAGAGAAAGAGTAATTCACGCAGAGCCTGCTGTGTGGGGGACTGGAGTTTTATTATTACTCAAATCAGTCTGCCTGATAATTCGGGGAGCAGAGTTTGTTTTTGTTGTTGTTGTTTTGTTCTGTTTTTTGAGACGGAGTCTCGCTCTGTCGCCCAGGCTGGAGTGCAATGGCAAAATCTTGGCTCACTGCAACCTTCACCTCCCAGGTTCAAGTGATTCTCCTGCCTCAGCCTCAGTAGCTGGGATTACAGGCCTGTGCCACCATGCCCGGCTGATTTTTGTATTTTTAGAGACGGGGTTTCACCATGTTGGCCAGGCTGATCTTGAACTCCTGACTTCAGGTGATCCACCTGCCTCAGCCTCCCAAAGTGCTGAGATTACAGGCACGAGCCACCTCGCCCAGCCTGGGGAGCAGAGTTTTTAAGGACAGCTTGGTGGGCCAGGGGAAGCCAGTGAGCCAGCAGTGCTGATTGGTCAGAGATGAAATCATAGGGAGTCTAAACTGTCTTCTTGTGCTGAGTCAGTTCCTGGGTGGGGGCCATAAGATCAGATGAGCCAGTTAATCAATCTGGGTGGGGCCAGCTGATCCATCAAGTGCAGGGTCTGCAAAATGTCTCAAGCACTGATCTAAGGAGATGTTTAGGGAGGGTCAGAATTTTGTAGCCTTCATCTGCATGACTCCTAAACCATAATTTCTTTCTTTCTGTTTTTTTTTTCTTGAGACAGAGTTTTGCTCTTGTTGTCCAGGCTGGAGTGCAATGGTGCAATCTCAGCTTACTGCAAAATTTCTGCCTCTGGGGTTCAAGCGATTCTCCTGTCTCAGCCTACTGAGTAGCTGGGATTACAGGCACATGCCACCACGCCCAGCTACTTTTTGTATCTTTAGTAGAGATGGGGTTTCATGATATTGGTCAGGCTGGTCTCAACTCCTCAGGTGATCCGCCCGCCTCTGCCTCCTAAAGTGCTGGGATTACAGGCGTGAGCCACTGCACCCGGCCATAAGTGTTTCTTATATTGAATTTGCAACTTGTATAAAAATGAACCAAGACATTGTGAAGTACAGTCACTGTTTTTTTTTTCCTTTTGTGACTAATTTTTCTTAAGGAGCAGTGATCAGGGAAAGGAAGATGCTTCCCTAGAACTCCTCTAGAGGGCATATCTTCCTAGATCTTTGACATTGATTTTCGGAGTGGTAATGGATCTTACACAAGGAGTGGCCATCCCCTAGGAGGCCTGTCCACGCAGATGGAGGGTGTGGTGGTGCTGAGTGATGTCACCCTGGCAGCTTGGACTGGAGACCCTAGAGGGAGGTCTTCATGTCCAAAGGCAGGGATCTGGAAGAAGGGGAATTTATGTGCCCTTTTTTTTTTCTTTTTTTTTTTCTTTTAAGACAGGATCTTACTCTGTCACCCAGGCTGAAGTACAGTGGTGTAATCATTACTCACTGCAGCCTCGACCTCCCAGGCTCAGGTGATCCTCCCACTTCAGCCTCCCGAGTAGCTGGGACTACACCTATGTGCCACCACGCCTGGCTAATTTTTTGTGTTTTTTGTAGAGACAGGGTTTCCCCATGTTGGCCAGGCTGGTCTTGAACTCCTGGGCTCAAGCAATCCATCTGCTTTAGCCTCCCAAAGTGCTGGGACTACAGGCATGAGCTATTGTGCCTGGTCTAGATGGAGTTTTACTCTTGTTGAGTTGGAGTTTTTTTTGAGATGGAGTTTTACTCTTGTTGCCCAGGCTGGAGTCCAGTGACACAATCTCGGCTCACCGCAACCTCTGCCTCCCAGGTTCTAGCAATTCTCCTGTCTCAGCCTCCTGAGTAGCTGGGATTACAGGCATGTACCACCACGTCTGGGTAATTTTGTATTTTTAGTAGAGACGGGGTTTCTCCATGCTGGTCAGGCCAGTCTCGAACTGCCCACCTCAGGTGATCTGCCAGCCTCAGCCTCCCAAAATGCTGGGATTTCAGATTACAGGCATGAGCCACTGCGCCTGGAGTTTTTTTTTTTTTTTTTTTTTTTTTTTTAGGCGGAGTTTTGCTCTTGTTGCCCAGGCTGGAGTGGAATGGTGTGATCTTGGCTCACTGCAACCTCTGCCTCCTGGGTTCAAGCAATTCTCCTGCATCAGCCTCCCAAGTAGCAGGGATTACAGGCGCCCACCACCACGCCCAGCCAATTTTTGTATTTTTAGTAGATATGGCGTTTCACCATTTTGGCCAGGCTGGTCTTGAACTCCTGACCTCAGGTGATCCACCTGCCTCGGCCTCTCAAAGTGCTGAGATTACAGGTGTGAGCCACCACGCTGGGCCTAGACTCCCATTTTTATTTAACATCTTCCATTTCTCATCAAAGAAATGATAATAAAATATAGAAAAGCACAATTCTTTATTTTAACGCCACCTCTAGCTCACTTAAATGACCAATTATTTCCAAGTCTGGATCTGAAAATTTCTATTATGAGAGACTCTCCAGGACCTTCATTCAGTTCCGCGTGTAGTCGTGACATTGTGTGACATTGGCACATGGTTGGAAATAACACTTGTGTAGCAGTTTGAGATGAAATATAGGCGATGCCTGGCTTCTGAAAGTGCCTGCAGGCCTGATGTTATACAAGCATTCTCAGCCCAACTTGCCTCCCCTCCTATTTCTATCTCTGCCTTTAGCTGGATATTTGAATAGTTCAGGGGAAGAAAGGGGTAAAGATGAGATGGCAAAAGACACCCCAGCCTCTGGGCCCAGGGTTCATGTCTGTAATCCCAGCACTTTGGGAGGCTGAGGTGGGTGGATCGCTGAGGTCAGGAGTTTGAGACTAGCCTGGACAACATGGCAAAACCCCGTCTCTATAAAAAATACAAAATTTAGCTGGGCATGGGGTGCAGGCCTGTAGTCCCAGCTATTTGGGGGGGGCTGAAGCAGGAGAATAGCTTGAACGTGAAAGGTGGAGTCTGCAGTGAGCCGAGACTGCGCCACTGCACTCCAGCCTGGGTGACAAAGTGAGACCCTGGCTAAAAACAAACACACAGAAAAATATGTCATGTGTTTTTGAAAGCAAATGTGCTATAATACTGCTTTGATCTGAATGTCCCCCAAAATTCATATGTTGATATTTAATCTCAGCTTTGGTGGTATTAAGAGGTGAGGTTGTTTGGGAAGTAATTAAGTCATGAGGACTCCACTCTCATGAATGAATTAGTGCCTTATTCATTGAGGGAAAGGGCTGGAGGGAAGGGCTGGAGGGGACTAGCTTTGGCCCTTTTTTGTCCTTCCACCATGTAAGGAACACAGCATCTCCTCCGGAGATCATCTCCTCTGGAGGATGCAGCAACAAGGCTCTATGTGAAGAAGAAACCAGGTCCCTCACCAGACACTATATCTGCTGGCACCTTGATCTTTCACTTCCCAACCCTTCAGCTCTGTAAGAAACACATTTCTGTTGTTTATTAATTACTCTGTCACAGGTATTTTGTTATAGTAGCACAGACAAATAATGTTTTATTTTATGTTTACAACCCATAAGGAGGAAAATTCTGGATTTGGAATCTATCTTGGCAAGATAATATACAGATATGATTATAAGAAAATCAGTGAGGTTATAAACAGTAGCTTACCAACATAGGTTGGTATACAAATACAACTTCATATAACAAATATAGTTGACTTGAAGTAAACAAACACAATTTACTATAGCATTCTGACAAATGTAGTTTCCTATAACAAATGATCAAAGCCGTAAGATTCAGGTTACAGTTTTCAGAGTTAGTAGTAGTCAGTTACTGCCAGGTGTAGTGGCTCGAACTTGTAATCCCAGCACTTTGGGAGGCCGAGGCAGGAGGACTGTCTGAGCCCAGGAGTTTGAGACCAGCCTAAGCAACACGGTGAGACCCTGTCTCTATTTTATTTTATTAAAAGTTTTAAAATATTGGCCGGGAGCAGTGCTCACGCTTGTAATCTCAGCACTTTGGGAGGCTGAGGCAGGCAGATCACTTGAGATCAGGAGTTCCAGACCATCCTAGCCAACATGGTGAAACCTCGTCTCTACTAAAAATACAAAAATTAGCCTGGCATGGTGGTGCGCACCTGTAATCCCAGCCACTTGGGAGACTGAGTCAGAGAGTCGTTTGAACCTGGGAGGCAGAGGATGCAGTGAGCCCAGATTGCACCACTGCACTCCAGCCTGGGTGATAGAGTGAGACCCTGTCTTTAAATAAATAAATAAATAAAATATTATTTAAAAAAAGAAGTAGCCTATCTCAGAGGCTATGTGACTTTATCACAGTTTTAAAAATGTAATGGTAAGCCAGGCGTGGTGGCTCACGCCTATAATCCCAGCACTTTGGGAGGTTAAGGCGGGCAGATCATGAGGTCAGGAGTTCGAGGCCAGCCTGGCCAATACAGTAAAACCCCGTTTCCACCAAAAATACCAGAATTAGGTGGGCATGGTGGCGGATGTCTGTAATCCCAGCTACTCAGGAGGCTGAGGCAGGAGAATCGCTTGAACCCAGGAGGCGGAGGTTGACAGAGCAAGACTCCGTTTCCAAAAAATAAAAAAATTTAAAAAATTGAATGGTAGTTACCTTTACTAGAGACTGAGCATACATAAAAGTAATCTTAAATAACTTTTTTGCCTTTGGCCAAATGTTGGTTCATTGTGATCTGGAGTCTACCATGACTATAACTGTATCTGTACCTATATGAATATCTGTACCTGTATCTATACCTACATGAGACTTCATCAAAGTTCTCATCTTGCAATGTTTCCTGTTAAATATCATCATGACTACTTGTAACCTATTTGAATCAAGGCTGAGTTACAGCCTTTTAAGTCTTCGAATAATTTTTTTTTTTTTTTGAGATGGAGTTTTGCCCTCATTGCCCAGGCTGGAGTGCAATGGCACGATCTTGGCTCACCACAACATCCGCCTCATGGGTTCAAGCAATTCTGCCTCAGCCTCCTGAGTAGCTGGAATTACAGGCACACGCCACAATGCCTGGCTAATTTTTTTGTATTTTTAGTAGAGATGGGTGCCACCATGTTGGCCAGCCTGGTCTGGAACTCCTGACCTCAAGTGGTCCTCCTGCCTTGGCCTCCCAAAGTGCTGGGATTAGAGGCATGATCCACCATGCCTGGCTTTTTTTTTTTTTTAAGAGCACAAATCCATGTTTATTTATTGACTTTTCTTTTTTCTTTTTTTTTTTTTTTTTTTTGAGACTCAGCCTCGCTCTGTCGCCCAGGCTAGAGTGCAGTGGCACAATCTCGGCTCACTGCAACCTCCGCCTCCTGGGTTCATGCAGTTCTCTGCCTTAGCCTCCCAAGTAGCTGGGATTACAGGTGCCCGCCACCACACCCAGCATTTTTGTATTTTTAGTAGAGACGGGGTTTCACCATTTTGGTCAGGCTGGTCTTGAACTCCTGACCTCGTGATTTACCCGCCTCAGCCTCCCAAAGTGCCGGGACGACAGGAGTGAGCCACTGCACCCAGCCTATTGACTTTTCATTGGCTTAAATCCTTTTTTTTTTTTTTGAGACGGAGTCTGGCTCTGTCGCCCAAGCTGGAGTGCAGTGGCCAGATCTCCGCTCACTGCAAGCTCCGCCTCCCGGGTTTGCGCAATTTTCCTGCCTCAGCCTCCCGAGCAGCTGGGACTACAGGCGCCCGCCACCTCGCCCGGCTTATTTTTTTTTGTGTTTTTAGTAGAGACGGGGTTTCACCATGTTAGCCAGGATGGTCTCGATCTCCTGACCTCGTGATCCGCCCGTCTCGGCCTCCCAAAGTGCTGGGATTACAGGCTTGAGCCACCGCGCCCGGCCTAGTTTAAATCTTTGAGGGGTACAGCATCGCTCGGATTCTGTGTCCAATAGCCTTAGTGGGAAGATTGCTTCGGAATTTGGCACCAACCATGCCACTGTTTCCGTGGGCCTGAGTTACCTTTCCCCAGATTACTCTGGTTTTGTTTGATTTGCTGCCAGGAGTCACTGTGTTGTTCTTTGCTTTGTATACATAAGTGCATCTCTTGCCCCATTAGAATTCTGTTTCATCTCGGGCATAAACACCTTCAATTTTAAGAAGAGCTATGTGCTCCCTCTGGTTCTGGAGACCCCACTTATAGCCGCCAAAAATGGCCTTGGACCACAACCTTCCAGACATAGTTCCTTTTAGAAGTCCTTTTCCCAGCAGGCCTCCACAGGAGTCAAGATGGTAGGAAGAGCTTTTTTTTTTATTATTATTTTTTATTTTTTATTTTTTGAGACAGAGTTTCACTCTTGTTGCCCAGGCTGGAGTGCAATGGTGCAATCTCGGCTTACTGCAACCTTCGCCTTACAGGTTCAAGCAATTCTCCTGCCTCAGCCTCCTGAGTAGCTGGGATTACAGGCGGCTGCCACCATGCCTGGCTAATTTTTTGTGGGTTTGTTGTTGTTGTTGTTGTTTTGAGACAGAGTCTCGCTCTGTCGCCCAGGCTGGAGTACAGTGGTGCTCTCTGGGCTCACTGCAAGCTCCGCCTCCCGGGTTCACGCCATTCTCCTGCCTCAGCCTCCCGAGTAGCTGGGACTACAGGTGCCCATCACCACGCCCAGCTAATTTTTTGTATTTTTGGTAGAGACGGGGTTCACCATGTTGGCCAGGCTGGTCTCAAACTCCTGACCTCAGGTGATCTGCCCGCCTCAGCCTCCCAAAGTGCTGGGATTACAGGTGTGAGCCACAGCGCCAGGCCAAGCCTGTGGTTCTTCTATTCTCAACAAATGGCATGGTTTGACGGGGAAGGGCATACTCCTTTCTTCCGGGCTTTCCCTGAAATGTGGATACATTACTTCCATTTGTGCTCTATTGGCCAGAGCACCATCCATTGCCATACCTAGTCCCAAGACAGGCTGGGAATTGAGGTCTTCTTTGGTGGCCCTGTGTCTTGCAAAAAACTGGAGGGTTCATTAAGAAGAAAAGATTGGAGAAACAATACTGGGGGGGAAACTAACAGCCTCTATCAAAGGCTCAGTGTCACTATCAATATTATGCTCAGCTGTGAGAGGCTGGACCAAGGTTGAGTGCCTGAACCACAGCACCCTGTGTGGGCAGGACACCCCTGGGCAGGCCTGTAGCACTTGAGGTGGCCCAGCAGGAAACCCTGCCCTGTGGGGCTCTCTATAGCAGATGGTGGCAAACTGCATGATGCACAAGAAAAGGAGTGTTTACTCCTTTTCCCCACGTTGCCCAGGCTGGTCTTGAACTCCTGGGCTCACTCCAGCACAGACTTTGTCCCTGTAAAGCTTCACCCTTCCCCATCCTGGAAGTAGGGAATCCCACCAACTGACAGATTTGAAGGAGACTCCTGCTCCTATCCCCAGGGTAAAGCCTTCGTGGTCTGCCCCCTCCTACCCATCCCGCCAGCCTCGGCTCCCCAGACTGTTCCGTGCTGCAGCCCTTCTCAGTTCTGCACACTTGATGAGCCTGGCTCTGGCCCGTTGTGCCCTGCTGCTGCTGCTCAGGGATACATACAATTGTACAGACTGTGCTAAGAACTTCACATGCATGATCTCTTTTATTTTTTGTTGCTGCCTCTCTGCTCATCTGTACTCCTCACTGGGCTGGAACTTTGAGAAATGGAGGCCCACATCTGTTGTGTTCACTGCTGTATTCCCAGTAAGCAGCACGGTGTGGCACCTTCACAGGTCCTCTGGCTCCAGATCGTTGGCACACAATAAGTGTTTCTTTTTTTTAATTATTATTATTATTGAGAAGGAGTCTCACTGTGTTAGCCCAGGCTGGACTTCAGTGGTGCGATCTCAGTTCACTGCAACCTCTGCCTCCCGGGTTCAAGCAATTCTCCTGCCTCAGCCTCCTGAGTAGCTGGGATTACAGGCACACCACCACAGCCAGCTAATTTTTATATTTTTAGTAGAAATGGGGTTTCACCATGTTGTTCAGGCTGGTCTTGAACTCTTGACCTCAGGTGATCCATCTGCCTCAGCCTCCCAAAGTGCTGGGATTACAAGCGTGAGTCACCAGGCCCAGCCTGAGCTTAACTTTTATGTATGTAAATATTCATGTAACCAAATAGTACAATTTTTAAAGTTATGCTTTCTAATTGATGTTGCTGAAGATGGAAATGCAATTGATCTTGTAAATTGATTTTTTTCCTCTTACTGATCTTTTATCCATCAACCTTGCTAAACTCATTTATCAATTTTATCTGAATTTTACTTTAGGGTTGCTGTACGTGCAATAATTTCATCTGCGAATATTAACATTATTGTTTTTTGTAATCCTTATATATTTGTTGCTTATTGCACTGGCTACAACTTCCATTGTTGTATTGGTGAGGATTATTGAGAGCAGGCATCCTTGCCTTGTTCCCCATCTTGAAAGGAATGCTTTCAACATTTCACCATTATGGTGAGATGTTTTGAGAAATTTTTGAAGATGTCCTTTATCAGCTTCTGGAGTTTTTTTTTTTTTTTTTTTTTTTTTTTTAAATCAATGGGTGTTGAATATTTTGAGTGGCTTTGCTGCATCAATTGGGATGAATAAATTTTCCCCCTTTCATCTGCTAATGGGTCTATATTTCTCCTAGTTTAACTTTTTCTTTTAATTTGATAAATATCTTTAACTATATGTTTCTTCTCAGGTCTCCCTTCTCAGTTACTCCCTTTACCTTCCATTGTCGGTTTTCTCTAGTTTCTTCCTTTACTTTTCTTTTTACTGTGTTCTCTTCTAGCTCTTGCTTTTTGGAGTTTTCCCAGGATATCAAAGGTTGGGGGGATGGCAACATGGTTTTCAGACAGTGTGTCTCCCCACAATCTGCTTCTCTCCACAAGTTTGTTTGAAGCCAAGTTAAAGTAATGGATAGAAGACGGCAGCGTGGGTGCCAGACCTGCCAATTTCCAACTGCACACCAAACCCCGGAACATATGCTTTAGGCCCCTGCCTTTCGGCTTCATAAATAAAACCCTGTCTTGACTACCTCCAGGATTGGATGGAAACTCGGATGAGTAAATATGGTAGAACGACTTTGCAAACTAGCACCTTATTCACACGTAAGGGGTTTCTCTTGTCACCGAGCCTGTTAGAGGCAACGTGAGTTAACAGAAATAGCTCGAATTTTGAAGCTAATGGAATCTAGATCCATTCCCAACCAGCGGTGTGACCTTATACTTACTATTTAACCTTTCTGAACCTGTCTCCATCCATCTATACAAAGAACGTGGCACAATGTAGGAACTCAGTGAATTTTTGAGATTATAAGAGGAGATAATACAGGTCCATAACCTGAAAAACATAAAATACTCCATAAATGGAAGCAGTAAATCTTCCCTGGGCTCGAGACTCCAAAGGCCCTGAGCCCAGCACCAGTAACAGCACCCAGGTAAGTAGGTTGACTGAGAGAAGAGGGCTATAAAAAAAAAATTATTTCCTGAGTTTTGAATCCCCACTGTCAGTCTTCAATGGAGCGCAAAAGTTCCTAAATTTGGTGAGAAATGGCAACATTACCAGGGAATGAACAGACCAGGCCACTAACGTCCACGTGAGGGCTCCAGGAGCCACTTCCGAGCCTAGTCAACCACGACCAGGAGAGGCAGCGCTGGAGCCGCAATCACGTCGACGGAAAACGAGTGCGCTCCCTACTGCAGTCACCAGGAGGCGCTAGTCCAGCCTGTCTACCGGCAATGGTCCTTGTTTGCGCATGCGTGATTTCTTTCCTCCAGCATCCCCGCCCCTCCTCCTCCGGCCGCCACCAGTTACGTTCGGCCAGTTGCGTTCGTGCGGCGACGTCCACGCATTTTTTGACGTAGCGAGCGACGGCGGGGAGCGGAGCGGAAGTCCAGCACGGTTGCCGCTAGAGGAGGGAGGGGTGAGAAGCGTAAGTGGGACCGGAAGTGGAATTAATCCGCTTACCTCTCCGACGCCTGCGAAACAGAAAAGAGAAGGCGCCTGTCGGGCGGGGTGTGGCTTCGGGTGGCGGAGGACGCTGCGATTGGCCCTCGGCTGTGGCGACAGCGACGATTGGTCCCTGCGTGCAGAGCGCGGTGAGAGCGGGTGGCGGCCGTTGGAATTCAAAAGTGGCGGGTGTGGCGCGGGGCTGGTAGCGGCCGGAGCCGCGCGAGTTCTCTACCCTGCTTCGCCAGCGGGCGAGAGAACGCGAGTCCCAGGATCCCCGGAACCCAGTTCTCTTCCACTGCATTCCCCCGGCGCGTGTGGGACCGAGGTGGACATGGATCCGCAGGTGAGTAGGGGGCGGCGCAGGTGTCCTGTCCTGGGGATGGGGACGACGGCTGGCCGCCCCGATGCTGTCGCGCCCCCGGCTCCCGGCCGGCCTTTGTCATGTCTACCGGGAGAGCGAAGGTCCGTGCGGCCCCGCACAAGTGGAAAGGGGCGGAGGCAGGAGTGGAGACGGCAGAGTGCACCCGGGGAGGTCGGAAGGGACGTCTGTCTGTCTTCCCCCAGCTTCAAGTCTCGGGGGCCCCTCCCTTTCATGTCTCCGAGATTTCCCCTTTCGAATTCTCAGGCTCCTCTGACACATTTCCACTTCTTTATTCCTACTCAGGGTGTGATTGCAGTGTGTAAGAAGGGAGAGTTCTGATATGACTTCTTACTTTGGGGACATGGTGTCTGAGGTCACATCCTTGCTGAGGTCCTTTTGTGTTATCGCCTCTCCTCATCACTGCTGCTTCAGAGTGTAGGAAAGGGAGAAGGAGAGTAGGGTAATCTGGGCCGAAAGACTCATTCTCTCTCTCCTTTCCCAAATTTTGCAGATTGCTGCCCAATGAAACTGATTGATTTAGTTCTTTCTCTTAAATGGTGCCCTGCTGCACCCCACAACCATATGCAGCTTCCTCTCTCCAGTGAAGAGAGATGAATGTGTATGACAGCTGGAGTGTACTGATTTCTGATGCCAGGAAAGGTCTCCTGCCTGAATCTTTTGTTTACTGGTATTTCACATTCAGGTTTCCCTAAAGTTAGGATTCCCTTAAGAGAGATTCTTTCTGGGCTGGGCGCGGTGGCTCAAGCCTGTAATCCCAGCACTTTGGGAGGCCGAGACGGGCGGATCACGAGGCCAGGAGATCGAGACCATCCTGGCTAACACAGTGAAACCCCGTCTCTACTAAAAAAATACAAAAAACTAGCCGGGCGAGGTGGCGGGCGCCTGTAGTCCCAGCTACTCGGGAGGCTGAGGCAGGAGAATGACGTAAACCCGGGAGGCGGAGCTTGCAGTGAGCTGAGATCCGGCCACTGTACTCCAGCCCGGGCGACAGAGTGAGACTCCGTCTCAAAAAAAAAAAATAAAAAAAAATAAAGAGAGATTCTTTCTGTCGTGATAACCAGAGAGCAGAGTAGTATGATGTGACAGTGAGAAGTAGTAAAAGCCTTCTCAGATCTACTCATCAAGTATTTACTGAGCACCTACTACATGCCAGGCGCGGTTGTAGGTACTTAGGATGCAGCAGTGAACAAGGGACAAATCGCTGCCATCATGGAGCTGCCATTCTATGGGGATACAGACAACAAATGTAATAAATGAATTATATAACTGCTGGAAGGCCATAAATGCTGTGGAGAAAAGGAGAAATTCAAGGTTAAGGGAGCAGGAGAAGCCAACTGGCGGGATAGAATATTAAATAGGGTGGTCTCAGTAACCCCCATGGAAAAGATGAGTTGAAGGAAGTGAGGGAGATAGACAAGCAGATAGTGAGGGAAGAACATTTCAGGTAGAGGGAATCTGCTAGAGCAGAGTCCCTAAAGAGTTGTAAGGAGGGAAGTGTGGCAGGATTGAAGTGAGCAAGGGGAAAAGTTGTGGGAAAAGAAGTCAGGTAATGGGTAGTGGGGTTGCTGATCACAGTTAGTCCTTGTGGGGGTCATTGTGAGGACTTTTACTCTGAGTGAGATGGGGAATCACTGGACGATTTTAAGCAAAGAGATAATATATGTCAGGTCCAACAGATTTTCACAACCATAGCACCATTGCCTTTTGTTTTGATTTTTTGTTTGCTTCTTGTTTTTTTTGTTTTGTTTTGAGACAGTTTCTTTCTCTGTTCCCAGGCTGGAGTGCAGTGGCGTGATCATGGTTCACTAGAGCCTTAACTTCCTGGGTTCAAGTGATCCTCCCACCTCAGCCTCCTGAGTAGCTGGGACTACAGGCACCTGCCGCTATGCCTGGCTAGTTTTTTGTATTTTTTATAGAGACAGGTTTTGCCATGTTGCCCAGGCTGGTCTGGAACTCCTGGGCTCAAGCAATGCACCTACCTTGGCCTCCCAAAGTGCTGGGATTACAGGCATGAGCCACCGTGCCCTGCAACTTCTTTTTTTTTTTTGAGATGTAGTCATGCTCTGTCGCCAGCCTGGAGTGCAGTGGTGCGATCTTGGCTCACTGCAACCTCCGCTTCCCGGGTTCAGGCGATTCTCCTGCCTCAGCCTCCCGAGTAGCTGGGACTACAGGTGCATGCCACCACACCTGGCTAATTTTTTGTATTTTTAGTAGAGACAGGGGTTCACCGTGTCAGCCAGGATGGTCTCAATCTCCTGACCTCATGATCCTCCCGCCTCGGCCTCCCAAAGTACTCGGATTACAGGCATGAGCACCACACCTAGCCAACATTTTTTGTCATGACGAGGTGGGGGGTTGCTACTGGCATCTAGTGGGTAGAGGCAGGGATGCTGCTAGGCATCTGACAGTGTGCAGGACTGCATTGGACATTGTCAAATGTCACCTGGGGGATAAAATAGCCCTCAGTTGAGAACCACTGGTTTATGATAATCTAGGTGCCAGATGATGTCTTAGGTCAGGGTGGTAGCAGTGGAAGAAATAGTAAAAAGTGGTCGGGTTCTGGATATATTTTGAAGGTACAATCAGCCATGCTTTGCTGACAGATTAGATGTGGTATGTAGGAGAAAGAGAAGACTCTGGGTTTTTGGCTTGAGCAACTGGAAGATGGAGTTATATCAACTGAGATGGAGAAAGCTGCAAGAGGAGCAAGTTCAAAGCAGGGTTGGACATCAACAGGTCAGTTATTAGACTTCCAAATGGAGACTTTTTTTTTTGAGACGGAGTCTCTCACTCTTGCCCAGGCTGGAGTGCAGTGGTGCGATCTCGGCTCACCGCAACTTCTACCTCCCAGCTTCAAGTGATCCTCCCGCCTCAGTCTCCCGAGTAGCTGGGATTACAGGCATGTGCCACCACACCCGGGTAATTTTTGTATTTTTAGTAGAGGCAGAGTTTTGCCATGTTGGCCAGGCTGGTCTCGAACTCCGACCTCAAGTGATCCACCCACCTCAGCCTCCCAAAGTGCTGGGATTACAGGCATGAGGCACCACTCCCAGCCTTAAATAGAGATGTTGAGGATGCAGTTCAGTATAGGTGCAGGATCGAGGTCTGAGCTGGACATATAAATTTGGAAACTGTCAGCATATCAATGATCTTTAAAGCCATGGGAGTGGATAGTGAGTATAGATAGAGAATGCTGTTAAAGTCTGGAGTGATGGGGAGGACCTGCCAGTGACGTAAGAAAGGGTGGTCTCCTGGAAGCTAAATGAAGAATGCCTATTAAGGAAAAGGAGAGTGATGAGTTGTATCAAATGCTGTTTAATGGGTCAAGAAAATGAAGATAAAGAATTGACTTAGCAACATGAAGTTACTCGTGATCTTGAGAATAGGAATTTCGATGGAATGGTGGGAATGAAAGCCTGATTGCAATGGGCTTAGGAGAGAAATTGGCCACAGTGAATACAATATAGGTAATACTTTTGCTGCTAAGAGTTTTGCTGCTAAGGGCAGCAAGGAAAAAGGATAGTATCTGTTAGGGAAAACAGTTCAGATTCTTTTAGGTTCGAAGAAATAAGAGTTTGTTGTATGTCAGTTGGAGTGATGCCATATAGCGCAAAGCTGATGGTGCAGAGGTGAGAAGGGATGATTGCTGGAGGAATGTTCCTGCAATTGGGAGGATTTGGTGAGTCCAGGATTTGGTAAGGAGGGGTGGGATGTGATGCATATGTGAAAGGGTTGCCTTAGGAGCAGGGCCATCCATCTCTGATCTTGTGGTGAGGTGGATGTAGGCAGGGTTGCATGAATATCCATTCTTATAGAAGGTTAAGTGCTTATGCTTCTCATTGTGGAAAGTTGGAGGGTATCATGTCTAGCTTTATATTAATAGATGGGAAAAATATATATACTGTGGTCTTTGGAGTTGTCCTGAATAAACAAACCTTTAAACACATTTTCTGAACCGACAGATTCCAAGGAGGTAGGTCTGTGGCAGATCCACTATGGTAGTGTAGAGAGGAGGAAGGGCACAGGGTATTTTTGAAAATCAGTGTTTGACTTTGGAATACTTAAAGAAAAATTTGGTTTCCATACTATAATTGATTACGCTAAATTAAAATAAGCATTCTTTGTGCACATTTCTGTAGGTGGCAGGAAAAATACTACCTCTTTTTTTCCCATTTTATTTGTATAGAAGCCAATGGTATGGATATATCACAGTGTAAGTATTGCCCTACTGATGAACATTAAATTTCATTCCTTCAAAAACTGTAGAGTCCTACCATGTAGCAGACGTTGTACTAGGCCCTCTGGTTATATAGTTATGAACAAAACTCTGAACAAAACTCTGTCACCCAGGCTGGAGTGCAGTGGTATGATCTTGGCTCACCACAACCTCTGCCAGTCACTCAAGCAATTGTCTTCCTCGGCTTCCCAAGCAGCTGGATTACAGGCACATGCCACCATGCCCGGGTAATTTTTGTAGAAACAGGGTTTCACCATGTTGGTCAGGCTGGTCTTGAACTCCTGACCTTAAGTAATCTGCCCGCCTCAGCGTCCCAAAGTGCTGGGATTACAGGCGTAAGCCACCGTGCTCGGCTAGAATTAAGTTCGAATGCCTTTTTTTTTTTTTTTTGAGATGGAGTCTCACTCTGTTGCCCAGGCTGGAGTGCAGTGGCGTGATCTCGGCTCATCGCAACCTCTGCCTCCTAGGGTCAAGTGATTCTCCTGACTCAGCCTCCCGAGTAGCTGGTATTGCAGGCATGCACCACCACACCCAGCTAATTTTTGTATTTTTAGTAGAGACAGGGTTTCACCATGTTGGCCAGGCTAGTCTCAAACTCCTGACCTTGTGATCTGCCTGCCTCAGCCTCCCAAAGTGCTGGGATTACAGGCGTGAGCTGCTGCACCTGGCCCAAGTAAAACATTTCAAACATTGCTCAATAAATGTTGCCTGATTCTCCCAAGCAGTCTTCAGCCCTCACATATCTTCCACTCTCTCCCTTATTTATGATTCTCAGCTTCAGCCAAAAGGGCCAGTTGGTTTCTTAGCCATGCTATGTGCATATTTGAATTTTTGCCTTCCAGAAAGAGCATCCATTCCTCTCTGCTTGTTTGACTCCTGCCCTTAAAGTTAGTCAAGTCCAGCTTTTCTCCTAGAGGTTATTCCCACTTTTAGGTTATGTCCCCACTTCTGTTCATGCTGTCTGTCTGGCACATAATTCAGCTTTTGGCACAAGTGGTGCTCAGTGCTTGGTGTGGTGATGTTGATAATTGAGGCTGGGGGGCCAAGACGGGAAGTTCTTGGGACATTTGGGCTCCTGGGTATTGTCTCAAGGGTCTCTTTTCCCAACAGAGGTCCCCCCTGTTGGAAGTAAAGGGGAACATAGAACTGAAGAGACCTCGGATTAAGGCCCCTTCCCGGCTGCCTCTCTCAGGAAGCAGACTCAAGAGGAGGCCTGACCAGATGGAAGATGGCCTGGAGCCTGAGAAGGTGAGCTGGGCGTGGAGAGCTGTGCATGTGTGTGTGGGGTATGTGGGGGTATGTGTGTGTATGTGTGTGTGAAAGAAAGGAGAGAGAGAGTATAAACCATTTGGGAGGGTGACTGTGGACCTTGTCTTTATCTTTCCCCAGAAACGGACAAGAGGCCTGGGTGCAACGACCAAAATTACCACATCCCACCCAAGAGTTCCATCCCTCACTACAGTGCCACAGACACAAGGCCAGACCACAGGTGGGCTCTCGGGATGGATAGCCTCCAAGGACACGGAAGTCCAGTGCTCTTCAACTCACTTGTTTCTTTTCTTTCAATTTTATTCTATTTTGGTTTTTTTCTGGTTTTTTTTTTTTTTTGAGACAGAGTCTTGCTCTGTCGCCCAGGCTGGAGTGCAGTGGCGCGACCTCTGCTCACTGCAACCTCCTTCTCCCAGGTTCAAGCGATTCTCCTACCTCAGCCTCCTGAGTAGCTGGGATTACAGGTGCCCACCACCATGCCCAGCTAATTTTTGTATTTTTAGTAGAGATGGGGTTTCACCATGTTGGCCAGGCTGGTCTTGAACTCCTGGCCTCAGGTGAGGCACCACGCCCAGCCTGTCTGTTTTGAATAGGTAATAACATTTCATTTGGTTCAAAATTCCAAAGGCACAAAGGTTGTTGTATAGTAAAATTTGCTTCCTGTTTCTGTCCTCCAGCCACCCAGTTCTGCTACCCAGGGCAACTGTATGTTCTTCCAGGAAAATTCTATTGGTATTCAAGCAAGTAAGACTATACTCCCCCACCTTTTTTACGCAAATGGTGGCATACTTTAGATATGGTTCTGCTTTTACTTATCTTGATCCAACTTGCTTTTTGGCCTATGGAGTACAGTTGGCCCTCTGTATCCGTGGGTTCTGCTTCTGCAGATTCAACCAACCATCGGTTGAAAATATTCAAGGAGAGTAGGCACAGTGGCTCACGCCTATAATCAATCCCAGCACTTTGTGAGGCCAAGGTGGGTGGATTACCTGAAGTCCGGAGTTCCAGACCAGCCTGGCCAACATGGTGAAACCCTGTCTCTACTAAAAATACAAAATTAGCCGGACATGATGTCCCGCACCTGTAATCCAGCTACTCTGGAGGCTGAGGCAGGAGAATTGCTTAGAACCCGGGAGGTGGAGGTTGCAGTGAGCTGAGATTGCGCCAGCCTGGCGACAGAGCGAGACTCGGTCTCAAAAAAAAAAAAAAATTCATGGAAAATAGAAAAATAACCAAAAAATACAATATAACAATTATGGTCATGTGTCACTTGGCAATGCAGATACATTATCAGAAATGCATTACTGTGGAAACATCATAGAATGTACTTACTGAAACCTAGATGATCTAGCCTGCTACACACCTAGGCTGTCTGGGATAGCCTATTGCTCCTGGGCAACAGGCCTGTGTGGCGTGTTACTTTTTTTTTTTTTGAGATGGAGTCTCGCTCTGTCGCCCAGGCTGGAGTGCAATGGCCGCATCTCAGCTCACTGCAAGCTCCGCCTCCCGGGTCTACGCCATTCTCCTGCCTCAGCCTCCCGAGTAGCTGGGACTACAGGCGCCCGCCACCTCACCCGGCTAGTTTTTTTTGTATTTTTTAGTAGAGACGGGGTTCACCGTATTAGCCAGGCTGGTCTCGATCTCCTGACCTTGTGATCCGCCTGTCTCGGCCTCCCAAAGTGCTGGGATTACAGGCTTGAGCCACCGCGCCCGGCCGGCGTGTTACTATACTGAAGCACTGTAGGTAACTATAACCCAGTGGTAACCATTTGTGTATATAAACATACCTAAACATAGAAAAGGTACATTTAAAATAACAATATAAATGATAAAAAAAGGGTACACCTGTACAGGGTACAAACCATTAAATGGAGCATAGTTGAATGGAAGTTGCTCTGCATGAGTCAGCGAGTGAGTGGTGAGTGAATGTGAAGGCCTAGGGCCTTACTCTTCACTGCTGTAGACTTTAGAAACATGGTACAGTTAGGCTACACCAAATTTATAAAAAATAGTTCTTTTATAATAAATTAACCTTAGTTTACTATAACTGTTTTGCTTTATAAACTTAACATTTTTTTTCCCACTTGCCAAGGCTGATGTAACATTTTAATCTTTTTTTAACTCTCTCTTTTTTTTTTTTTTTGAGATGAAGTCTCGCTCTGTCGCCCAGGCTGGAGTGCAGTGGCACAATCTCAACTCACTGCAAGCTCTGCCTCCCAGGTTCACGCCATTCTCCCGCCTCAGCCTCCCGAGTAGCTGGGACTACAGGCGCCCTCCACCACACCTGGCTAATTTTGTTTTTTGTATTTTTAGTAGAGACGGGGTTTCACCGTGTTAGCCAGGATGGTCTTGATCTCCTGACCTCGTGATCTGCCTGCCTCAGCCTCCCAAAGTGCTGGGATTACAGGTGTAAGCAACTGCACCCGGCTATCTTTTTGACCTTGTAATAACAACTTAAAACACAAACATTGTATAGCTGTACAGAAATATTTTATTTACTTATATCCTTATTCCTCATGCTTTTTTTCTGTCTAAATTTTTTTATTGGGTGGGGAGCATATACTGAGAGCAATATGGATCTCCGTCTCCTGGGTTGAAAAGAAAATTCTTTTTTTTTTTTGAGACAGTCTTGCTGTGTCGCCCAGGCTGGAGTGCAGTGGCATGATCTCAGCTCACTATAACCTCCACCTCCCGGGTTCAAGCAATTCTCCTGCCTCAGCCTCCTGAGTAGCTAGAACTACAGGTGCATGCCACCACGCCCGTCTAATTTTTTGTATTTTTAGTCGAGATGGGGTTTCACCGTGTTAGCCAGGATGGTCTTGATCTCCTGACCTTGTGACCTGCTCACCTCAGCCTCCCAAAGTGGTGGGATTACAAGCATGAGTTACTATGCCCCACCTAAAATTCTTTTTTTAATTTAAAATTTTATTTGTATTTTTTTCCAAGAAGTAAGCTTGAATTTGAAAATTTTTCAATATTATTTTGCTTTCGAAACCTTTTGTTAAAAATGAAGAAATACACACATTAGTCTAGGCCTACACGGGGTCAGGATCGTCAACATTACTGGCTTTCACCTCCACATCTTGTCGCACTGGAAGATCTTCAGGGGCAGTAACACACATGGAGATGTGACTTCCTGTGATAACAGTGCCTTCTGGAATGCCCTTTTTTTTTTTTTTTTTTTGAGAAGGAGTCTCGCACTGTCGCCCAGGCTAGAGTGCAGTGGCGTGATCTCGGCTCACTGCAGCTCCGCCTTCCCTGGTAGCTGGGACTACAGGCACCCGCCACCACGCCCAGCTACTTTTTTGTATTTTTAGTCGAGATGGGGTTTCACCGTGTTAGCCAGGATGGTCTCAATCTCCTGACCTCGTGATCTGCCTGCCTTGGCCTCCCAAAGTGCTGGGATTACAAGTGTTACTATGCCCCGCCTAAAATTATTTTTTTTTTTTTTTTTTTTTTGAGACGGAGTCTAGCTCTGTCGCCCAGGCTGGAGTGCAGTGGCCAGATCTCAGCTCACTGCAAGCTCCGTCTCCCGGGTTTACACCATTCTCCTGGCTCAGCCTCCCGAGTAGCTGGGACTACAGGCACCTGCCACCTCGCCCGGCTAGTTTTTTGTATTTTTTAGTAGAGACGGGGTTTCACCGTGTTAACCAGGATGGTCTCGATCTCCTGACCTTGTGATCCACCCGTCTTGGCCTCCCAAAGTGCTGGGATTACAGGCTTGAGCCACCGCGCCCGGCCTAAAAATTATTTTTTTAATTTAAAATTTTATTTTTAAAATTAAATTGGAATGCCTTTTGAATGACATGCCTGAGGCTGTTTTATAGTTAACTGCTTTTGCAAATAGAAGGAGTACACTCTAATATACAATAAAAAGTACAATACAGTACATATATAAACTAGTAACATAGTCATTATCATTTTCAGGTATTATGTACTATATATAATTGTATGTGCTATACTTTTATACAACTGGCAGTGCATTAGGTTTGTTTATACCAGAATCACCACAAACAGGTGGGGAATGCCATGACATTACCATGGCTATAATGTCACTAGGCAATAGGAATTTTTAGCTCCATTATGATGTTACGGGTCAATGACAGTATATGCAGTCTGTCATTGACCGAAACGTCATTATGGGCACATGACTGTATTAACATAGCATTTACATTGTGTTAGATATTATAAGTAATCTAAAGATGATTTAAAGTATATGTGGCTGGATGCTGTGGCTCACGCCTGTAATCCCAGCACTTTGGGAGGCTGAGGCAGGCAGATCACCTGAGGTCAGGAGTTTGAGACCAGCCTGGCCAACATGCTGAAAACCTGTCTCTACTAAAAATACAAAAAAAAAAAAAAAAAAATTAGCCGGGCATGGTGGCACATGCCTGTAATCCCAGCTACTCAGGAGGCTGAGGCAGAAGAATTGCTTGAACCCTGGAGGCGGAGGTTGCAGTGAGCCAAGATTGCGCCATTGCATTCCAGCCTGGGTGACAAGGGCGCAACTCCATCTCAAAAAAAAAAAAAAAAAATGGAGGCCAAGGCAGGCAGATCACCAGCGGTCAGGAGTTCGAGGCTAGCCTAATTAACATGGTGAAACCCTGTCTTTACTAAAAATACAAAATTAGCCAGGCATGGTGGTGCATGCCTGTAATCTCAGCTACTCGGGAGGCTGAGGCAGGAGAATCGCTTGAACCCAGGAGGTGGAGTTTGCTGTAAGCTGAGATCATACCATTGCACTTCAGCCTGGGCAACGAGTGAAACTCTGTCTCAATCATCAATAAATAAAGTATATGGGAGGGTGTGCATAGACTATATGTAATACTATATACCAATTTATGTAAGGGACTTGGGCATCCTTGGATTTTGGTATTCTTGGGGGGTGCTAGAATCAACCCCTTTTGGATACTGAGGGATGACTAATTTCTGGTTCTAGGGGAGGTATCATTAGGAGCTGGCCAGATGTAGGGATAAGGGAAGAAAGTTATCTTATTTCTAATTCTGAGAAAAGCACTTCTCCTGCCCCTGTCCTAGCAAGATTACATGTCATCTTAAGAATGATCATTCTACCTTTGCTCTCTCCCATCTCCTGGGCAGCTCAAAAAGTTTCCAAGAAGACAGGACCCCGGTGTTCCACAGCTATTGCCACAGGTAATTGTGCTCAAGAGCTGGGTCTGAGAAGGGATTTGGGGTAATGTGTAAAGGGAGAATGACGGAGGTGAAGGGACACTGGTCCTGTACTTCCTAAGTCACCTCCTCAATTCTCTAGGGTTGAAGAACCAGAAGCCAGTTCCTGCTGTTCCTGTCCAGAAGCCTGGCAGTAGGTGACAAACATAACCACTGGGTGAGAGGCTGGGATAGGGAAGAGAAGATGGTGAGTGCCCAGAAAAATCCATTTGGTCTCTTAGGGGAAGGAGATGTAGCATCAGGTGTGGATCCCATAAAGGCTAGAAGGGAGGAGGGATAGAGAGCCTAGACTTCACTGAGCTTTGTCCTTTCTGTGTTCATCTTAGCATCAGCTGTTCCTCCCATGGCAGGAGGGAAGAAACCCAGCAAACGTCCAGCCTGGGACTTAAAGGGTCAGTTATGTGACCTAAACGCAGAACTAAAACGCTGCCGTGAGAGGACTCAAACATTGGACCAAGAGAACCAGCAGCTTCAGGACCAGCTCAGAGATGCCCAACAGCAGGCCAAGGCCCTGGGGACAGAGCGCAGGACACTGGAGGGGCATTTAGCCAAGGTACAGGCCCAGGCTGAGCAGGGCCAACAGGAGCTGAAGAACTTGCGTGCTTGTGTCCTGGAGCTGGAAGAGCGGCTGAGCACGCAGGAGGGCTTGGTGCAAGAGCTTCAGAAAAAACAAGTGGAATTGCAGGAAGAAAGGAGGGGACTGACGTCCCAACTAGAGGAGAAGGAGGTAAGGGCCAGATTTTCACCAGATGCCAGCCCCGCTTTCCTGGCAGAGGTCATGCCTCCCCTCCGTTCCAGGTGCCCCTCAAGTCTGTTTGGGCTCAGAACTCCTGAGCACCTATCTTTAGCAGTATAGGTGCTGCTGAAGATACCTCTCTCTTCCACCAGTCTGCACCCAGCCCACTCCGGACTGTCTTGCTTTCTGCCATGCTTCTTCCTACCCTTGACTGTTTGCAAAGCTCCCATTTAGATCTGTGTCTTCCTTAGTCTTCCATCCCTCTTTCTTTGGCATCCTGATCACAAATTCCTGTGGTACTCTCTTTCCCTCCTCCCATGTCCACTTGACTCCTTCCTGGTGAGCACCAACTAGATTAAATTATTTGCAGTCTCTTAAATGACTCAACTTTCACTTCTGGGCATTGTGCATATGTGCTTCCCTCTTTCTGGAATGTTCTTTGTGTACTGCATCCTTCCTTGGTTCACTTCTGTACTTCTGGGTGTCAGCCTAGATATCATCTTCCTTGTGCTCCTCTGTGCTTGGGCATACCCATAGCACTCCCTGTCTTAGTACCATGATTCCTTATTTTCTTATCTTTCTTTGTTTACCAGGTGTTGAGGTCCTTTTCAGCGGGGACCTCACTCCACCCACTCCATATGCCACACAATTTGTTCTTATTCCTGGTTGCAAATCACCCTCTGTGTATGTTGTGTTCTGTTCTGGGCAGAGGAGGCTGCAGACATCAGAAGCAGCCCTGTCAAGCAGCCGAGCAGAGGTGGCATCTCTGTGGCAGGAGACTGCGGCCCAGGCAGCCTTACTGGCTGAGCGGGAAGAACGTCTTCACGGGCTAGAAATGGAGCGCCGGCGACTGCACAACCAGCTGCAGGAACTCAAGGGCAACATCCGTGTATTCTGCCGGGTCCGCCCTGTCCTTCCGGGGGAGCCCACTCCACCCCCCGGCCTCCTCCTGTTTCCCTCTGGCCCTGGTGGGCCCTCTGATCCTCCAACCCGCCTTAGCCTCTCCCGGTCTGACGAGCGGCGTGGGACCCTGAGTGGGGCACCAGCCCCACCAACTCGCCACGATTTTTCCTTTGACCGGGTATTCCCACCAGGAAGTGGACAGGATGAAGTGTTTGAAGAGATTGCCATGCTTGTCCAGTCAGCCCTGGATGGCTATCCAGTATGCATCTTTGCCTATGGCCAGACAGGCAGTGGCAAGACCTTCACAATGGAGGGTGGGCCTGGGGGAGACCCCCAGTTGGAGGGGCTGATCCCTCGGGCCCTACGGCACCTCTTCTCTGTGGCCCAGGAGCTGAGTGGTCAGGGCTGGACCTACAGCTTTGTAGCAAGCTACGTAGAGATCTACAATGAGACTGTCCGGGACCTGCTGGCCACTGGAACCCGGAAGGGTCAAGGGGGCGAGTGTGAGATTCGCCGTGCGGGGCCAGGGAGCGAGGAGCTCACTGTCACCAATGCTCGATATGTCCCTGTCTCCTGTGAGAAAGAAGTGAGGACCCATGGGCACTGGAACTGGGGAATGGGGAGGAGTGGGCAGGGTGCCACAAGATGGAGGTAGAGAGAGAAAGGAGCAGGAGAGAATTGAAGGATGAAGTACAAGTTGTGAGGCTGGGTTACCACATCCCGTTTTGGCCTGTGGGCTGTAGGTAGATCTGCCTTAACCCAGGAGTGGCGAGGGAGTGATGCAGCTGCCGAAATGGGGAGGGTCACTGCATCTCAGGTCTCATCTCCTTGCTCAGCTCATCCTAGCCATGCTGGTCTCCTGGCTATTCCTCAACCAACTAGTCATGCTCCCCATCTCAGGGCCTTTGCCTGGATGCTCCTTTCCTGGAGATCTTACGGCAATGAGGCCATCTTTGGCTATCCTGTCAAAACTTGGTTCCCCACCCCGCCTTTATACACTCCCTATTCTATGTATTCCTTACCATTTTCAGACATACTGTACATCTAATTTTGTTTGTTGACAGGCTAGAAAGCTTCGAGAGAGTGGGGGTGGGATCTTACTTATTTCCATACATATTACTATGTACTGACTTCTGCCTGCCCTTTTGCCCCTTCTGCTCCCATCCCCAGGTGGAGGCCCTGCTTCATCTGGCCCGCCAGAATCGGGCTGTGGCCCGCACAGCCCAGAATGAACGGTCATCACGCAGCCACAGTGTATTCCAGCTACAGATTTCTGGGGAGCACTCCAGCCGAGGCCTGCAGTGTGGGGCCTCCCTCAGTCTTGTGGACCTGGCCGGGAGTGAGCGACTTGACCCTGGCTTAGCCCTCGGCCCCGGGGAGCGGGAACGCCTTCGGGAAACACAGGCCATTAACAGCAGCCTGTCCACGCTGGGGCTAGTTATCATGGCCCTGAGTAACAAGGTGGGAATAGGAGTGGGGGGAGATATGGGACCTGGGGGCCAGTTGGGGTTGGCTGTGCAGAACTCTGCCCATTCCTAAACATCTGTCCCCACCTCAATCATGTAGGAGTCCCATGTGCCTTACCGGAACAGCAAACTGACCTACCTGCTGCAGAACTCTCTGGGTGGTAGTGCTAAGATGTGAGTGAAAGGGACAGATGGAAGGGTTCAGGTAGGAACTGTGTTGGGGTGAGGGGTAGAAAGAGGGGAACAGTGGAGACCTGTCCAGGCTCTGCTGGCCCCTAATGCTGGGACTGGGCATATTCTGTTTTCATAGGCTCATGTTTGTGAACATTTCTCCACTGGAAGAGAACGTCTCCGAGTCCCTCAACTCTTTACGCTTTGCCTCCAAGGTGCGATTACCACCAATCAATCCCAGGCCTTGTCAGGACCCATGGGTGCTTGTAGGTTTCTCCATTCCTATCCCTTCTGTCTTCTAGGGCAGGGAGCACATTTGTCCAGAAAGGTTTTACATTTGCAGGCATCTGAGGCAGTACTCACCATGGTTCCATTTTTAATTATTAGCTTTTTATTTATTTATTTTTTTTTTTGAGGCGGAGTCTCGCTCTGTCGCCCAGGCTGGAGTGCAGTGGCGCGATCTCGGCTCACTGCAAGCTCCGCTTCCCGGGTTCCCGCCATTCTCCTGCCTCAGCCTCCCGAGTAGCTGGGACTACAGGCACCGCCACCACGCCCAGCTAATTTTTTTGTATTTTTAGTGGAGACGGGGTTTCATTGTGTTAGCCAGGATGGTCTCGATCTCCTGACCTCGTGATCCGCCCGTCTCGGCCTCCCAAAGTGCTGGGATTACAGGCTTGAGCCACCGCGCCCGGCCAATTATTAGCTTTTGAGTTAAGTTTTTTAAAAAACAGGTGATTAATTTAACCTGAGAAAGCTGATTGGAAAAAAAAAAAAAGAAAAGGTGACTGACTAAAAGGTCTAAACTGGTTGGGTGCAGTAGCTCACGTCTGTAATCCGAACACTTTGGGAAGCCAAGACAGGAGGATTGCTTGAGCCCACGAGTTTAAAATCAGCCTGGGCAACATAGTGAGACCTGTCTCTACAAAAAACAGGAAAATTAGCTGGGTGTCGTGGCTCACACCTATAGTTCAGCTACTCAGGAGGCTGAGGTGGGAGGATCACCTGAGCCTGGGAGGTAGAGGCTTCAGTGAGCCATGATCCTACCACTGCACTTCAGCCTGGGTGACAGAGCAAGACCTTGTCTCAAAAAACAAAACAACACACAAAATATCCCTAAGATTCCTCCCCATCAGCATACAGAGATCATTCCATTATTTTTAGGTCTGCCTAGGACTCCACTATGTAGTTGCACCAAAATTTATCCACCAGTTCCCTCTACTGGACACTTGGATTGTTTCCACCCTTTTTTAGTTACAAACAAGGCCACGTTGACTAACTTTGTACATACATCATTTTGTATTTTTTCAGTTACATCTAACCAGGGAAATAGTCCTTGAAATGGGATTACTGGATCAAAGGCTTACAGGTTTTTCAGACTGTTCCAAATAGTGTGAATTCAGACTCCAAACTCCATGAGGATCAGCCAGTGGCCATATGAATTCTCACGTATGAGAATTTCTTCCACTAGAATCTCCTCCCACTAGTGTTAAGCAAGTCAGAAAATTTCCTTACTGTCTGCCTCTACGGTAATTTTTTTCTCTGGTTTACCCTCCTCCTGAGCGTATAGCCCTTTAATGGGCTCTGGCTTTATTTGAGGTCTGATCAGGTCTGTCCTGCTGTGCGCTTGGGCCTCCTCCCAATCAGCACTGATTGTTGCTGTAGCCAGCACCTGCACCCTGATCTGGTATTCTAAGTTCAATTTTAGAGGGTGGTGATGTTTTTTCTAATTTTTATTAATGTTATACCAATGTAACATCCAACAACATGAACTTTAATATCCTCTAATACCCAGTTTATGTTAAATTTCACCCAACTGTCTCAGAAGTGTCTTTTATACCTAATAGGTTTGTTCAAATCAGGATCCAGGCAAGGGCCACCCACTTGATTGAAATGTCTCAAGTTCCACAACCCTACCCCACACTGCCACTATTATGTCATTTGTTTGTTGAAGGTCATTTGTCCTATCGAATATACTATTCTGGATTTTGGCTGATTGCTTCCTCTTTCCCCCGTACTTTCACTTATTTATCATATTTGGGTGGTGTTAGCGTGATCTATCCATTTAAAAGCTCCTTACTGACTTTTTCACCTAGTGATTTTACCCATCAGTGACCATACCTGGATCCATTATTTCATTAAGGGGTTTTTAAATGGCGATTTTTCTAATCTTAGTTGTTCTGCATTGGTTAGTCATAATTTTTTTATGAAGACATTTGCCTTGCCATCTACTTGGTTTCTCTGAAATTCAGTTCATACAGGAAAAACAAGATAAATGCTGAATTATTTATTGATTTTCAGTATTGAGTTGATACCCTAGCAGCTTCCAAAGGTGACCAATGAATGTTTATCTGAGGGTTATCTTTATTTTTATTTTTATTTTTTTGAGACAGAGACGCTCTGTTGCCTAGACTGGAATTCAATGGCTCAATCATAGCTCACTGTAGCCACCAAAAGTGTTGGGATTACAGGCGTGAGCCACCCAGCCCAGCCACAGTCGTTCCTCTTTCTGATGCTCAAATTGCCCCATTTTGGGCCAATAGGAACCTCCTGGCCGGGTGCGGTGGCTCACGCCTGTAATCCCAACACTTTGGGAGGCCGAGGCGGGTGGATCACGAGGTCAGGAGATGGAGACCATCCTGGCGAACACGGTGAAACCCTGTCTCTACTAAAAATACAAAAAATTAGCCAGGTGTGGTGGAGGGCGCCTGTAGTCCCAGCTACTCAGGAGTCTGAGGCAGGAGAATGGCATGAACCTGGGAGGCGGAGCTTGCAGTGAGCATCGAGATCGAGCCACTGCACTCCAGCCTGTGTGACAAAGCAAGACTGTCTCAAAAAAAAAAAAAAGAACCTCCTTCAGGTTGGCGCCAGTGTCCTTTAGACAGAACTCAAGCAGTCTTTTCAGATTCAACTTGTACATTTCCTCCCCAGATTTCAACTGATCCATTTTCTAAGGAGTCCTAGTTCCTAAATGGGTGTTATTACTCTTTTATCTCGGTTTAAGTATTTTACAGTGAGAGAGGTTGGAGGTCTCTAGTACAGGGTATTGCTGGAAATGAAAGCCTCCTCTCTCTGCTCCTGTATTTTCTTCTGGGGCTTCTATCTCTTCTCAGGCCTTTTAACCTCCTCCAAACCGTGTGCAGAGGAGAACCAACCATAACTGGGACCAGCCTGAACCTGCCTTTGGAGGCCTTATTTCAGTATTTCTGAGGGCAGCCCTAGCATTGGAGGATGGAAGGAGATCTTGGGGAAAATGTATTGGTTACTCTGCAAACTTTTATCCTGTCTACCCCCAGGTGAACCAGTGTGTTATTGGTACTGCCCAGGCCAACAGGAAGTGAAGACGGATCCAGATCTTGTGTTGGGAGTGTGTGTGTGTGTCTGTATCTGTATGTGTATGTATTGGGTGAGGAGTGGGAGGGTTGCTGGCTGGTGCTTTATTGGGTAGAGGGCACCATGTCCCAGGGCTATCAAATAAAGAATAGTTGTTTTTTTTTTTTTAAATAAAGGTTTATCTGCCCAAGAAGGCAGATATTTTCATATCTGTAAAGGTGGGAGCTGTGATCTGTCCCCTCTGCCAAACGTTTGTGTGGGAGGCGGGAGCGGGGGCTGAGGGCTTGGGCTTTTCCCCTCCTTAGCTCACCGGTTCTGGACCATGGTCTGGATCATTTTCCCCTCTGCTAATACCCCCTCCCCCGTCCCTCACATCAGGGAGGCGTGCCCTCTAGCTATCCACGCCCTCTCCTTGGTCACTAGTTATCTAGATAAGTTTCACCCTTCCGCCGGCCACCCCAGCCCCAGGGAGCAACGTTCCTTTGGTGGGTGTCGGCAAATGGGGACCGGACCCCGGAGTCCAGAGGCGGGGCTAGCGCGCGCTCCCAAACTGCTGGCTCTTTCCTCCCGCCCTTTCCCTGCCTTTCCGTTCGAACGGCTGGGGCTCTGCCCGCTCGCTGCCCATTGGCTGGCTCTCGGTGGCGTCACCGCCTCGGGTCCTTGCCCCCTTCGTCTTTGCGCCAGCCCTGGAAGCACGGGGCGGGACGTACCCGGGAAGCGGCGCGCACGCCCGCCGACTCCCTCTCGCCAACCGCCGACGGCCGCCGCCCCGTGAAGGAGGAGCTCAGTCCTCCCAGGTGCCGCGCGCAGGAGGGGACACGCGTGCGCAAAAGGGCGGCGGGTGGGGCGCGACTCGCCACGGGGAGGGCGGGGCTGGGGCTAACGGCGAGTGGAGGGCGGGGCGCGCGAGGGAGGAGGGCGTGGTGGGGGCATCGAGAAGGGTGAATGGAGGGCGGGGCCGTGAACTGGGGCCGGGGGGCGGGACTTGGAGTGACCATGGGGGGTGGGGCAGTTAACGGATGTGGCATGGGGCGGGGGACCAGTCCGGAGGCGCGCTGCCGGGAGGGGGGATTCCCTCGTGCCCCAAGGGCGAGTCTCAGGTCGGAGGAAGGGGCTGAGGGGATTCCCTCTCCCACCGGGTCCGACTCTTTGCTTCCCAAGCCGTGGAGGGCCTGCCTCTTCCTCGGCACCCTCCAGGCCTGTCGGAGGTGAGGGAGGTGGGGTGAGGTGGTGCCCGCCCCCCCCTCCGGCTCCTCCTTCCCCCCAGTCCTCCCCTCCCACCACCCTCCCCCCCAACCGGTCCGTCCCTCCCCTCCCTCCCCCCCGCCGCCTCCTCCTCCTGCCGCTGCTGCTGCTTTGGCTGCTGCGTCATACGCCCCAGAGCCGCCGGGACGGAGGGGCTGGGCCTGGGGACCCCCCGGCCTCCGCCTGCACAACCCCCCCACGCCCGGACGTGCCCTCTCCGCGCGGGGGACTCGCCTAGGTCTCCTACGTCTGCCCCTGCCCGGCTCCTGGCGGCCCCAGCTGTCACCGGTAAGGAGGCGGCAGGAGGCGCCGGTGGGGGGCAGGGAGCCGGGGGTCGGCGCGGGGCGCGGGCGGGAGAGCCTCGCCGCCTTGGCCTCGGGTCCGAGCTGGGCCGACTCAAGTCCCTTCTCGGACTTGCGGTCCTGGGGAGTGGAGACCAGGACTGGGACACGCCCCCCTCCCGGGGCACTCGGAGAAGTTGTCTAACCCGGGGGCAGGGAGCCCCGAATTTGAGGGTGACCTGACATAACCTGGCACCAGGATGATTGTTCTTAATGAGACACGCAGGCCTGGGGAGACAGCCGTTTCTGCTCTGGAAAACATCTCCAGAAAAGGTCCCAAAACACATCTCTGGGCAACAGGACACCCTAATTATGATACCTCTAAACTGAGTGGTAGCCTTTGCTTCTACAACCGTAATTTCTCCTAAAATTTCAAGGCCAGGATATAATATCCCAGGAGAGCTCTGGAAGCTGGGAAACTAGCAACTAGGTTTGGGGTTGGGGGGAGGGCAGTTACCGTGAGGAGAGCCAGTCACTAGAGTTGAAAGAGGACTCAAGAAGCTGGTGATGGGTGCCTGGTGGTTTCCTATCCAGGTGTCTCAGGGATTTGGAGATGGGGGCACAGATCCTTCATTCTTGACGGCAAAATAGGCAAAGAAAATGGGGAAGTTGGCCGGGCGCGGTGGCTCACGCCTGTAATCCCAACACTTTGGGAAGCTGAGGTGGGTGGATCATGAGGTCAGGAGTTCGAGACCAGTTTGGCCAACATGGCCAACACCCCCTCTCTACTAAAAATACAAAAAATAGCCAGGCGTGGTGGTGGGTAGACCTTTAATCCCACCTACTTGGGAGGCTGAGGCAGGAGAATTGCCTGAACCCAGGAGGTGATGGTTGCAGTGAGCCAAGATTGTCCAGCCTGGGCGACAGAGCAAAACTCCATCTCAGAAAAAAAAAATGGGGAAGCTTTCTGAGCATTCATAACCTTCTCCTCCCCATTTCTTTTCTGGCTAGGCCCCCCCAGGATGCAATGGCGCAGCCCCCCCGGCTGAGCCGCTCTGGTACCTCCTCACTTTGGGACCCAGCTTCTCCTGCTCCCACCTCTGGCCCCAGGCCTCGACTTTGGGAGGGTCAAGATGTGCTGGCCAGATGGACTGATGGGCTGCTATACTTGGGTACCATCAAAAAGGTAAGACCTTCTACCTCTGATCTTTTTCCTATTTCCCTTATCTAATTCTGGTTCCCATTTCATTCTCTTTGCTCACCCATTCCAGGTGGACAGTGCTAGAGAGGTGTGTCTGGTCCAGTTTGAGGATGATTCGCAGTTTCTGGTTCTATGGAAAGACATTAGCCCTGGTAAGACTAGAGACCTGAGATTGCACATCCCATGGAAAACAAACCTGGCTTAGAGGGGCAGAAAGAGACTTAAGGGCAGGCCCCGTGACACTGTGTTCTCTCACAGCTGCCCTCCCTGGGGAGGAACTCCTCTGTTGTGTCTGTCGCTCTGAGACTGTGGTCCCTGGGAACCGGCTGGTCAGCTGTGAGAAGTGTCGCCATGGTGAGAGGGCAGGTCACCTGAATGGTCTAGCTTGCTCTTCCCTCCAGGATGGTCCTTATGTCACCTGTCGTGGCCTTAGTCCCCAAGCCACTGCTCTGGCCAGGCTGCTTAGCCCTATCTTAGTCCTCATCCCCTTTCAGCCCAGGGAGAAGCAGCCATGGAAAGGGGTGGTGTAACCTTTGCAAGCAGAGGATGATTTAACTGCATCCTTTTCTAACCATATGACCTTGGACAAGTCCCTTAACCTCTAGGAGCCTCAGTTCCCTGACTCGTAAAATAAGGATCATGTACCCTCTCATCAAGAACATGGTCAAGGATTAAATGAGATGGGTAAAGACTATTCCTGTCCCAATACCAAGCACACACAGGTATGCAATAAGTGGTCTACTATTAACATTATCACTCTTCAGCTTATCACCAGGACTGCCATGTTCCCAGGGCCCCAGCCCCTGGAGAGGGAGAGGGCACATCCTGGGTATGCCGCCAGTGTGTCTTTGCGATCGCCACCAAGGTAAAGGCACTTCCCTGTTACCCCTTCCTGTGAGAGCCTCCCATCCACATCCTCTCCCAAGCCTTTTCCTCTCCCCACCCCTCTGAAGTCATCCACCTGTCCTGTCTCTGCAGAGGGGAGGTGCCCTGAAGAAGGGCCCCTATGCCCGGGCCATGCTGGGTATGAAGCTCTCTCTGCCATATGGACTGAAGGGGCTGGACTGGGATGCTGGACATCTGAGCAACCGACAGCAGAGTTACTGTTACTGTGGTGGCCCTGGGGAGTGAGTAATGAGGGGGAGCAGACTGTGGAATGAATGATGTGGTGGTGCCTCCCAGGAAATGAAGGAAAAAGAACAGGATGAGGGTAGCACTCAGGGGGATGGGAGGTAAGTTTAGGGTTTGGGGCAGTTATGGGGAAGGGGGTTTCTGGAGGCCAGAAGTCCTATGTTCCCCCTCAGGTGGAACCTGAAAATGCTGCAGTGCCGGAGCTGCCTGCAGTGGTTCCATGAGGCCTGCACCCAGTGTCTGAGCAAGCCCCTCCTCTATGGGGACAGGTGAGACCAAGGCAGACTCTCCAGAAGCCAAGGTGTTCTCTTCGTGCTCCACCCTCAGTTCCCATGCCTGTCTCCACTCCAGTCTCTTCCCAATATCTGCAGCATTACCTCACCTGTTTGCCCCATCCTTGCTTGTGAGTCCTCCAGGGGATGGCATAGTTTTCCTGCGTAAGTGTGTGTTCTCCCTCTTGCCCACGTCCAGGTTCTATGAATTTGAATGCTGTGTGTGTCGTGGAGGCCCTGAGAAAGTCCGGAGACTACAGCTTCGCTGGTGAGCTGGCTTGGGCATGACCTCAGTGTAACTCCACACCCCTAGTATTTTACTCTGTATGCCCCAGCCTCGTACCTCAGGACTCCCCTGGCTCTTAAAATGCCTCTGTGGTCTTGGAAATTTTGTTTTTCCAGGGTGGATGTGGCCCATCTTGTCCTGTATCACCTCAGCGTTTGCTGTAAGAAGAAATACTTTGATTTTGATCGTGAGATCCTCCCCTTCACTTCTGAGAATTGGGACAGTTTGCTTCTGGGGGAGGTAAGGGGTAGTGCAGTTTTGGGGGTTGGGATGGGACAGGGAGATGTAGTGGAAAGGGGAAGAGAAGAAATCACTGTTCCCCTGGCCCCATTTTTCTTCATTCCTCCCAGCTTTCAGACACCCCCAAAGGAGAACGTTCTTCCAAGCTCCTCTCTGCTCTCAACAGCCACAAGGACCGGTGAGTTGGAGGGAGGAGTCGTCTAGGATGAGTCTCAGAAAGAGATGTAAGGCCGGGCGCGGTGGCTCAAGCCTGTAATCCCAGCACTTTGGGAGGCCGAGACGGGCGGATCACGAGGTCAGGAGATCGAGACCATCCTGGCTAACACAGTGAAACCCCGTCTCTACTAAAAATATAAAAAACTTAGCCAGGCGAGGTGGCGGGCGCCTGTAGTCCCAGCTACTCGGGAGGCTGAGGCAGGAGAATGGCGTGAACCCGGGAGGCGGAGCTTGCAGTGAGCTGAGATCCGGCCACTGCACTCCAGCCTGGGTGACAGAGCGAGACTCCGTCTCAAAAAAAATAAAAAATAAAAAAAAATAAAGAAAGAGATGTAGATTGGAAGCCTGGAAGGGGAGGGGCTTGCAACCCACCTGGAAGACTATGACTGAAAAGGATTGAGGAATGGTGTAAGAAGGAACCTTTTTTTTTTTTTTTTAACAGCACTGACCCTATATCATTTTTCTTCTTGCTCCAGTTTCATTTCAGGGAGAGAGATTAAGAAGAGGAAATGTTTGTTTGGTCTCCATGCTCGGATGCCCCCCCCTGTGGAGCCCCCTACTGGAGATGGAGCACTCACCAGGTCACTGGTCCAGGGGGGATGGGGGAAATTCTCAGGGTGTTAGTGCTGGCGGGTATATGTATAGAGATGGGGAGGTCTTTGGGGTGTCCGGGAGGGGGCTGGGGGGATAAGGAGGCCTCTTACAGCTTCCCTTCAGGGCAGGGCCCTGGGGGAGGGGTCTCACGTCCCCTGGGGAAGCGCCGGAGGCCGGAGCCAGAGCCCCTGAGGAGGAGGCAGAAGGGGAAAGTGGAGGAGCTGGGGCCACCCTCAGCAGTGCGCAATCAGCCCGAGCCCCGGGAGCAGAGGGAGCGGGCTCATCTGCAGAGGGCACTGCAGGTACCGGGGCAGGGGGAACCCTATGGAGCAAATGGTGGGGTGTGGGAAGGAGTCAAGGATTACCTCTCAGTCCTTTGCCCCCTCTTCTAGGCCTCAGTGTCTCCACCATCCCCCAGCCCTAACCAGACTTACCAGGGCAGCAGCGGCTACAACTTCCGGCCCACAGATGCCCGCTGCCTGCCCAGGTCAGTGCTCCTCTGCCTCTCCCCCACAAAATATGCTCCCATTTATTCACATCTTCTGGACTTTCTCACCCAGAATTATTTTCCCTCTCCCCCTTGGCTACCCACTTCTTGGCCTAGACCAACTTCTAGAACCTAGTGTCTGGTAGCCAGTATTCTGGGGAAGGGAGTCCCTTGTGGGTAGTGTTTGAGCTCTGCACTTCCCCGGGGGAGAAGGTCCTGTTCCCCTGCTTCAGGTCCTGACTTGCCCCACTCCAACCCCAGCAGCCCCATCCGGATGTTTGCTTCCTTCCACCCTTCTGCCAGCACCGCAGGGACCTCTGGGGACGGTGAACCCCCAGACAGGTGAGATTCTATCTTCTATTACCAGCAATGCTCCTCTTCCCCTCTATGTGCTCAAGGCTCTTAGTCTCTAACACTGTTTCTCTGATTCACATGTGCTCTCCATTTCTGCCCATTTCTTACAATTGCCTTCTCTCCCTAGGTCACCCCTGGAACTTCACATTGGTTTCCCCACAGACATCCCTAAAAATGCCCCCCACTCGATGACTGCCTCATCTTCCTCAGTCTCATCCCCATCCCCAGGTCTTCCTAGACGCTCAGCACCCCCTTCTCCCCTGTGCCGTAGTTTGTCTCCTGGGACTGGGGGAGGAGTCCGAGGTGGGGTTGGCTACCTGTCCCGAGGGGACCCTGTCCGGGTCCTTGCTCGGAGAGTACGGCCTGATGGCTCTGTGCAGTACCTGGTTGAGTGGGGAGGAGGGGGCATCTTCTGAACAGCTTGCCTCTGCCCACCTCCCCATTCACACACACCGGCACTTTCATACCCTGACCTCTGACCTCACCTACAGCTGGGATGTACCTGGAGAGATAGGGGATAGTTCTCCCTACTGCCCAGGCTGGAATCCAAGAGTGGGGGGTGGGGAAGAGGCTCTCTTCTCTACCTTCCTTCATGATTCCTGACCCCTCCATCCTTCCCATTTCCTTTGATGTTATTTTGTTACAGCTTTTTAAATATTTTTTAAAATTATTTAACCCCTGGGGGCAGAGACTGAGGAGGGAGGATGATAAGGGATCCCGGACTCTGTATGATTGAAATAAAGAGAAATAAATCTAGCAGCTCGGAGTCATTCTGAAAGATGTACAGAATACAGGGACTAGAAGCACTTATATTCTCCCAACAAATTTGCATACATGACAAGGAAAAAACAGGCAAAAGGCAGAAAGACCTAAAGACAGGATTTATTGGGGGCCCGGTCATCACCTGGAAGTCAGAAGGCATTGAGTATCAAGGGGATCACGGCAGGAACAGGGCTCATCATGGCAGGGCTGTGCTGGAGTCAGAAACTGACTCTGTGACCTGGCGCACCCACTGCAGGTATGGAAAGTTCCCCTGTTCCACAGGCAATGCAATTACCTCAGCCACTTCGTAAGGGTGCACAGAACTACAAGATAGGTGGGTGGGGGAAGGGGATTACTCAAAGATTGACCTAAAGGAAGCCACTCCCTCGCGCAAGCAAGTCCCATCCCCACAGTACACCCCCACAGTACACACCGTCACCCCATACATCTCAAAGTTCTCACCGAACAAAATCTGTCAAAGCCGGGACCAAGGAACTTTGGGTTTTAATCATCTAAGGGACAAAGATAAACATGGTTGAATCAAGGAGTGGGACTGAGTTCAGTTTCTCAGAAGAGGGGTAAGGGCTAAAGGGGTCAGGGATTGGGGAAATTTTGTTGGGTGGGGGAAATGTTTCTCACCATCAGCACCTCACTGTCTTCCTCGATCTTCCCTTTCCACTCATAGCTGAAAGGTCAGAGGGGGAGAGTTGTGAGGAGCAAAGAATTTCCCCCAGGAAAGAGGTTCCCAGTCAGCTCCTACAGTTAGGTTAACCCCCCAACTCCTATGACTCACATGGATGTAATCTGAGGGATGAGGTTGACGCAGGCTGCTAGGCGCTTCTCCACCACAGCCCTGGAGTGAAGAGACAGTCCCATTCAGAGTGCCCCATGACCCCAGTTTTTGTACTGGCAGCCCAGAGACAGGCTTGCAGAGCTGAAGAGAGGAGAAAGCGGCACTCTTCTGCCCCACCCCCAACTCTCCCTTCATGATCATCCTTTCTCGCTGAACATCGAGGTCCCTACCTGGCGATCTCCTTGGCGACCTTCTCGTTGGGGCAAGTGACAAAGGCTGCAGACACCGAGCCCGGAACGTAGCCGGAGCCGGAATCCGAGGCTGGCGAGGGCTGGGTCGGAGGGCTTCCAGAGGCCATGGTCAGCAGGGCTCGGGGTAGCAACAAAAGGCGGGAGGCCACAGGCAGCAGCGCCGGCATCCAAACAAAAGACAGGAGCAGAGAAGCCTGAGAGCAGGAGGCGAATTCGATCTCTCCTCACCAACAGCCCAGGAAATTACACCCAGGGAAGCCTCTGCTTACTCAGGCTCTGCCCTCCCTCTGATGTACCCCGAAGAAGAATGCCCCTGAAGGTGAGAGAGAAACTTGGAAAAGTAAAGCAAAGGCTCATTTCACTCACACCTCAGGGGGCCAACCTCTGGGATTTGGGGTGCAGGTAGCGGTCGAGGCTTCGAGGACCGGAAGGGGCGGGACGGGGCCGGTCACTCACCACTCCGCCGAGCAGGACCGCGGGAGCCCGCCCCCTACTCATGCGGCCTACGCTGGTAGAGGAGAGTTGATCTCAGAGGCCACACGTCACACGGAGAAACAACCCCAGGAAGAGCGGCCTCTTACCTGGGTGGCAGCCACGTGATAAGAAAACAGCGCGCACCATGTGACAGTAGAAGGGGGACCACCCGCGCTTCCAGAGCCAGCCAATCCTGGCCCTCTCGTGGCGCGGTTTGCCCGCCTCCTGATGAGGGCGGAGCGATGGGAGACTTGACCAATCGACCGCTGGATCTGCAGACGTGCGCGGAAATGGCACGCCCGTTTCCGTGTGAACCCGAAACTACCACTTGCTGGCTGAGGAGAGCCGCTGCGGCGTTCCACTGTCACGTGAGGGGGCCGGTCCTCTCCGGCGGCGGCACTCAGTGAGTGACGCCAAGTGGCCAATCACAGGCCAGCCCTGCAGGCCACGTGAGGCGAGTGCTGGCTCCAGGAAAGGGGGGGGGCCGGAGACCCCGCATAGTCGATGCGTCAGGCTGTGGTGTGGGGAATCATTCTTAAACCCCACAATGTGCCTAACCTCCCCTGCACTGTTTCCGAGGCCTTAAGGTGTGGCAGGGTCTGAGAAAGACCCTTCACCCCAACCTCAGGGGTTAAGAGAGCGCCCCCTGCCATTTTAGTTGGGACAGAGATGTGCCTGGGTTTGGGAATGAACAACGGTGATCTAGAAGCCCGCTGTCCCTGCGTAGCGGGGAGTGATTAGGCAGGCATGGGCATGGCACGACAATAGCTAGGTGAGGAAAGATGCATTTTAAAACAGAGCGAGATCCTGTAAATGGGGTAGAGGATGGTGAAAATGGGGCCTAGCCATCTTAATTGAAAACCCAAAGCTTGAGACAGACTACTGAATCAGAGGGAAGGAGAACGAGGGCTGCAGGATGGGGACAGTGGTGATGGTCCTTCTGTCCCCTCTTCCCTGCCTATTCCACTCCCCAGGATTGGTCCACCTCTCAGCCTTGGGTCTCCTTTCCCTAACCCATCCCCTGAGGAGCCAGGACCTGCCCTACATAACTTCCCTGGGGCCCAAGCACATCCTGTGACCCAAAAATGGAGAGAGGGGCCAGTGAGAGGCAGAGAGGTGGGAGGAGGCGCAGAGAAAAAAGCTCTTGCCACTGCCCCCACCCAATATTTCCCCTCCCTTCAAGGTCTGAGGTCATTGGTCTGGTGGTGGGGATGCCTCGGAGTTTCCCAGGCTGACGTCAGTGTTCTACCTCTCGGAGGTTCTAGGGCAGGGAAGTGGGGAGGGGAGGTTCCCTGAGATCTCTGTCTTTGAGTTTGGAGTTTGTCTCTGAGACAGATTTCGGAGGGGTCTTTCAGTATTTGTGTGGAGATCTTTCTTAGGACTGAGTTTCCTTTTATGTTTTTGGTCTGGGGGGTTTCTATGTTTCAGGGTCTGTGGTCGCACTCTGAGGTCTTTCGAAGTCTTCTTCATGAATTTTGGGTCTCTGAGTTGTCCATCTCTGGACCAGCTGAGGTCTCTCTCTATCTCCCCTTAAATCTGGAGTGTCTCTGTCTCTGAGTTATCAGTCTCTGAGATCTGAGTCTGGGGTCTCTCTCTAGGTCTGAGTTCTCTAAGCTCTAATTCTACATCTGGCTCTTTCTGAATCTGGGCCTCATCTTTTTCTGAGTCTAGGTCTCAGGTCCTGGTCCCTGAAATCATCATCTCAGGGTCTGGAGTCTAAGATGTCTGTGGGTATGGAGAACCCTTTTGAGCCTGGATTCTCAGATTTTGATCTTGGGTTCCTCTCTCTGGGGGATCTGGGGTCGTTTTTTCCTCAAATCAGGAGTCTCTTTTCCTCTAGATTTTGGGCCTGTGTCTCAAATTAACCCACGGTGGGGGGTGGTGAAGTATCTTTCTCTGTGGGTCTAGGGTCTCTCTCTCAGGGTCTGGGGTCTGCATCTTTAGCACCTCTGTCTTTCTCTGGTGTGTTTTTGAGTCAGGGGTCTCTCTCTCTCACAATCTGGGCCTCCCCGAGTAGGGGTGGGGGCTGCAGAGTCTCTCCCTCCTCCTCCTCCTCCTGCTCTCTTAGCTCTCGCTCGCTCCCCCGCCCCCCCTCTCTCTCGGCTGCCGCTGCTGCCGTTGGCTCTTATTCTCCTCCTCCTCCTCCTCTCTCCTCCTCTCTGCTTCTCTCTGCTCCTCTCTCCTCCTCTCTCCTCCTCCTCCTCCTCCACCTCCTCCTCCTTCTCCCCCTCTTTCTCCCCCTCTTTCTCTCTTCTTTCTCCCCCGTCCCCCCGCCCCCTCCCCCCAGGCCTGATGAGCAGGTCTCGAGCCTCCATCCATCGGGGGAGCATCCCCGCGATGTCCTATGCCCCCTTCAGAGGTACGTGGTGGGGGGAGGGGGAGGGCCATATGGGGGGCAACAGGGGGAGGGGCAGGGGGCGGGGGAGAGTCGGGGCCAAGGGAGGGGAGCGGCTGAAATGGAGAGAGAGGGGAGGACCGGGAAGGCAGGGGTGGGAGCAACCGGGAAGGAGGGATTGGAGGCCAGAGGGAGAGGGGTAGATAAGGGACGGAGGGGCCAGGAAATGGGCCTTGAAAGGGGGCTGAAGGGAAAATGATGAAGGGGGAAGAAAGCGCCAGAAAGGGGTGGGAAGGTAGAAGGATTGGGTTGGGGAAAAAGCTGCAGAAATAATTTGGGGGTGGGAGCTGAGTGATAAGGAAAACATCAAGGAAATAGAGGGACAGAGTCTTGGAAGAGGGGCTAGGAGGGAGAAATGAAAACATAGGGGTGAAAAGAGAAGCCAAGAAGATGTGGGGGGAGAATTTGGTGGGGGACTCAGAGTATGGTAAGGGGTGGAAAAAGAGAGGAGGATGGAGGGAGAGAAGGGGCCAGATGGAGAGAGAGGGAGGCAGTGGGGGGTGGGGGGATGGAGGGTCCAGATGGAGGGAAGAGAGGAGAGATGGAATGGTGGGGGAGGGGAGACCAGGGCAGGGGGAGGGCCAAATTATGTGTGCTTGGTGGGGTGGCAATATAAGTAAAATTAAGTGATGGGAGTAGGGGACAGGTTAGGATCCTGCCCCAGCCTCTGACCCTCTTAAAGGCTCTTGACCAGTGAAATGTAACCTCTGGGGTCTTAATGCTGTCTTCACTTCATCACTTTTACCCCCTTCCCCCACCCCTCCAATCCTTATTTCCATTCCCCCTCCCTCCTCTGCTGTCCATCACCTATATCTTTCCCCCCATATGGTGTCCGTTCCTTATATGAGTCCCCCTTCTGTCCTTCCCCTATATCAGTCCCCTCTCTGGTGTCCATTGCCTCTCTCTATCTCTTTTCTATGTGGTCGCTCCCTTATATCTCTATCGCTTCTCTACTAGTCTGTCTTGACCCCTTGTCATAGCCCCCGCATTAGGTCTGCCTCCTTTGCTCTGACACGTCCAGTCGAGCCCTTCAGGTGTATTCCCTTGCCCCTAGGCATTTACTATCATTTCTGCCTCCTTTTCTTTTATATCTACTCCTATTGTTTGTCCCCCAGACCATTCCTTGTCACCACAAGTCTGTGCCTACCCACTTTCCCTTAATACCTCAACTCTTATTATCATTTCTCTTTTCTTGTCTCCTCTACTTATTGGGGTGTTGGAGATTTGGGTTACAAAGACACAGGTTTTGATGATTAGAACAAGGGATCCCCATCTCAGCCCTTAAGAGATTTCTCATGCTAGTAAAAATTTACCCTTTCTCAGTCATGTTCCTCTGCCTCTTGCATCTGCCTCCCAGAATCATTCTTCACCAAGTCCAGACAGTGTGTGTGTGTGTGTGTGTGTGTTTCTAGAGTTGTTCCTGAGTTCCCTGCTGCCAGGAGAAAGATGCCCTCTGAAGTCTAACCTGCCTCCCTTGGCTGCAGCCTGAACCAGCCCTTTCCCAAGATGCTTATGTGTATCAACAGATTTCTCTTCTGAGTATACCAAATGTCTAAGTGCGGTGGGCATGTTGCCAGCAATGTCTGTAGTTTCAGAGGCTAGGTATTGGTGATCTTTGTGTCTAGAGAACATTAGTTAGTCTCTGGAAATGGGTTGAGATAGAGTTTCAAAGTATTGTGGTTTCTAGATGGTGGACATTCTGAGGTGGACATTCATCGCTCACTGTGATCTGGAGGCTGGGTAAATTTGAGAGATATATTTATAGACAGAAAAGGGCTGAATTTGCAAAACTCTGCTACTCAGTGCATTCTGTTGGAATGAAGCTCAAAGACCAGTTCTCCTGCAGTATACTCATGGTTATCCCATAAAAGTGACAGAGTTTGATCTTTTTTTCCATCTAAAATCTGATACCTTAAGCTGATTTCTCTTTGCTGTCACCAATGTGACATCTCTCTTACTTCAATAGGGCCTGTGTGGCATTGGGGTTTAAAGGAGAGGCAGTTTGCAGGAAAAGCGGTATGGCAAGAACAACAGAATTGGGGAAGGAGGACCCTGGGATCATCTCAGCCATGGGTGACACTTGGTCTACTATTCTCTCTTCTGAAAGTTTTGTTCCCATCTCCAGCTCTCGTCTTTGGAGGCCCCTCTATGTCACCAGGCCTGGATATTCCATTCTTTCCCCCTGACCTCTTTCTTCCTCAGGCTCTTCACTGTGCCTTGGGAAGGCTCCTAACCTATGGAGTGGCTTCCATCCTGTCCATTGAGACTAGGTGGGGTGAGGTGGTGGGGGCAGTGTTGAATCTCTGGGCACTGAATGGGGGAAGAGATAAATTTGGTCTCTACTCGTCCAAACAAGGGCATCTTTCTCACATTCTGCCCTGGCCCCTCCACAGCCAGATGCCGACAAAAGCCATCTTCTCCTTAACACCAGAAGAACCAGAACTTTCCCTAAAGGATGAACAGGGTTGAACTAGGGGAGGAGGGCACAGAGGAGGGAGAGTTGGGAGGGGAGGCCCTCTCATGTCTCTGACTCTGTGAACAGGTAAGCTCCCTGACTTCCTCTTTTCTAGATATTTAGCCCTCTGAATCTCATGATCCCAGTGTTCCTACACACACACCCCATCCTTCTTTCCCACAGCTGTGTAGCTTTCCTCATACTCTTTTATAGAGGGATGGTGCCACCTTCCAAGTCCTTGTCTTCTGCAGCTATTTGGATGCCTTCCTCTTCCCAGATATCTGACACCAACTTCTCTGTTTTTCTCCTGCCAATTTTGTGGCATCTCCACCTTATTTTCCTGAAGTAGACGGAGAGCTCCTTCTTCTTTCTCTGCCCCCAAACGTGTACCTTCTCTGTCATATAATTCCCGTCCCTGAACCTCTGCATTTCTTCCCCCACGTCTCCAGAGCCTTCTGTGATGTGATCCTCTCCTCTTTTCCCCTATGTATAAACGCTTGTCTTGTGTTCCTTTAGAGTTGCCAGGTGCGTCACTTTCAACTGTGATCTCCTAAAGGCTGGTGGGGTCCCCTTCTCACTTTGTGGACTCTCTTCTTGCCATTTTAGGCCTCTGCTTCCAAATACATAGAGCCTCCCTTACTGTTTCTGTGTATCTCTGTCCCCCAGATGTACGGGGACCCTCTATGCACCGAACCCAATATGTTCATTCCCCGTATGATCGTCCTGGTTGGAACCCTCGGTTCTGCATCATCTCGGGGAACCAGCTGCTCATGCTGGATGAGGATGAGGTGAGTGGGGTGAGAAGGCTGGGGAAAGGCATGTGGGAGAATGGGGAGAATCCTCATTAGTGAAGGGGAGAGAGACACAAAGAAGGCACACAAAGAAAAAGCATTTGCAAATGGCAGGAGGGTGGCCACTGAGACTTGGGTTGGAGTGTGACAAGAGGGGTAGTCATCCTCTCACTTTGGGAAGGGAGTCTTTGAGGGTTATGAACTGTGTTGGGGAGGAGATGTGTCTGAAGATTTTGGGGTGGGGAGGCTCCTGTTTTCATACTGTCCATATTGTAGGATAGGTTAGAATGGGGAAGGGGAACTGAAAGGTTTGGAGAAGGGGTGAAGACATGGAAAGCCCTCCCTACCAAAGTAATCTTCAGGACCCCTCTCTGCTTTGCCCACTGAGCAAGACTCCCAGTCCTTTCTCCATCAGGGGGCAGAGTGCAAGGAGGAGAAATTGCAGGACCCAGAGAAAAGGCAGGGGATAGAGGAGGTTTTCAGTAGCTGAAGGGTAATAGGAGAGAAGACTGAGGTCAGTGGATCTTGGCATGATGGGGGTGAAGACTGGGAGGGTGACTGAGATCAAGGTTTAGAGAGACACTGAGAGGGATTCTGCAAGGGAATGGTTGGACATCAGGAAGGAATATAAGGGAGGGGAACTGGGAGTATGTGGAGTTATCTAAAGGAGTAGGAGTGGAGTAGGGGCAGGGACTAGCCAGAGTAAAGGAGATGAAATGGACAGAGGCCTCTTATGGAAGGTGGTGGCCAGGTATGGAGATCTGAGAGCCAGGGGAGTGTGGGTTCTGATTTGGGAGCTGGGTCAGTAGGAGTGTCCATCGGAGGAAATAGAGGATGAAAACTGGAAGGATACCCCATAAGTGTGAGTCAGGGAATGGGGGTGATTTGGGGGACAAGCTTTAAAGAATGGTAGGGTAGCCTGGAAAACCAAATGTGATGAGAAATGGGCCCTGAAAGTTGTTGGGAATGGTGTGATGAGGAAGGGTTAGAATTCGAGTCAGGGCTAACTACAGTGTCAAGGGACCTGTGGGGGCAGGTGAGAGTGTGGAGAGATGGCTGGGTAGACAGCTTCCAGGCCACAGAGTAAAGTAGAGGTGTTAAGGAGAGGATACAGTGACTTTGAAAGGGGAGGTGGTTTGGGGAGTCTAAGTTTTGGACACCATTGGGAGAGATGTGAGTGACTGTGGTCAAACCCCTCGATGAAGGTTTGGAGTCCGTAGGAGAAATGGGGGAAACTGGAACCAAGAGTGGGGACTGTTATAGGGATGAAGAGGGAAGACCATGGATTGGGGTAATGAAGGAATGACAGAGATAGGGACAGATTGAAGGGACCAGTGGCCAGCAAGCTGAGGGGCAATTGGAATGGCCAGTCTGGAGTAGGAAGGGCATGTGTGTGGGAGGGGGAGTAGATGGAACTGGGAAAATGAGCAGCCTGAACAGACACAGGGAGTTGCAATTGGATGGGTGGTGGAACTGGGGCTGGGAGATAGTGAGGGGTCTGTTCCTGTGGCTCTTGGTAGAGGTGGAGGAGACTGCAGGGGTGGAGGTGTATGGAGATAGGGATGGAGGTGGACAGGGGGAGTGGGGTGTGAAGCTTAGGGAAAGGTGATGGCTGAGGGGAAGAAGGGAACTGAGAAATGTTGGGTCGGGTGATGGAAGGAGATGAAAGGTGGGGGAAGGTGACCAGGCCCTCTGGGGGGAGGGGAGGTTGGGTCCCAGTCTGGCCGCAAGCCGGGCCGTGGGAGGGAGACAAGCTGTGGATCCTGATTATAAATGCAGCTTCTGCTACCCCCGTGACAGGCTCGGAGGGAGAGAAGGGGGTAAGGGAGGTGGGAGGTTGGGAGGAAAGCAGGGAGAATGGAGGAACTGAAGGTCAAGGGAAAACTGGATTCAGGAAGTAGCTAACTTCTGAGGAGTTGCAGAAGAGCTGAGTAGGGTTTGGGAGAATTCTCAGGAAGGTGTTTCAAGACAAATGGAGGGAGAAAAGAGGGTGGGACGGGAAGGAATGAGAGAGAGAGACTGGGGGAGAGAAGGGAGAGATCCAGTCACCAAGTGTGGAGGGGCCGGGGCAGAAGGTGGGCAGGCTGAGGGGGGAAAGGGAGGCCCGCCCTTCCTGGGAGGGGGCGGAGGGGGGTAGAGGGAGGGGAAGGGCGGCGTGGGCCAGGGAGGTCTGAGACACCCCCACCTCCCCTAGATACACCCGCTACTGATCCGGGACCGGAGGAGCGAGTCCAGTCGCAACAAACTGCTGAGACGCACAGTCTCCGTGCCGGTGGAGGGGCGTCCCCACGGCGAGCATGGTACGGCGGCCGAGCAGGCTCTCATGCCCCGGACAGGCGAGGGGAGAGGGCTGAAGGTGGACGGGGCTGGCGGGGCGGGGGCGTCGGGGAGCTGCGGGAGCTGGCCGGGGGCGGGAGAAGGTGGAGACAAAGTCTCGCTTCCCGAGGGGAGATGGCGCCCTCCTCTGGAAGGTGGAGCGGGACAGGGGCTGTGGGTGAGAGGCCCCTGTAGGTCCTCGCTCGGCTTCGCTCCCTTTCTCCTCTCCAGCAATGAAGTTTGACTATTTTCCTGGTGCTTGTAAAAATAGTCTCCTTAGATCTTTAGCTTCCAGTCCATGTGTTCCTGCCCCTGCCCCTGCCCCTCCCAGCCCCTGGTCTGGGATCTTGGAAAGAATGACCTAGTTCCTGCCCTCCCCCCAGACCTCTGCCCCACCCCTATGCTCCTGATTCTTCTTCCGGACCTTCAGTCCTTGAGGTCTCCTTTTCTTGCCCCCTTTTTTTCTTCTTTCATTAGCTGCTTCTATTTTCTGCAATTGTATCACCCCCTTTCTCTTTCCTCCCTGATTTCTCTTATTTTCTGTACCCTTCTTGATTACCCCGTCCCTCCCCTCTGCTCCCGGCGAAAGTCCATCAGACTCCCATCTCATCTCCTTTCTGTCTGTAGAGCTATCTGCTCGGTCTGTCTCTCCAACTCTCTCCCTCTCTCCATCTGTCTCTTCCCCTCCCTCCCCCTTTCTGCCCCCCCCAACCCCCTCTTTAGTCATTTAAAAAAAGATTTTTGTCTTCCTGAGAAGTTCGCTTAAAAGGTTTCCATGGGAACAGTGAGGGGAGATGAAGGCAGAGAACAGAGATCTGCAGCCAAGGTGCAGAGAGACGCCCTCAGCCCCCGGAAACCCCCTCGTCACTGCCCCCTTCCACTGCATTTCCCTTCCCGGACCCAGCGATCCAGGTTCCCCATTCCTCCAACCCCCGGGTGACCCCTTTTTCCCACCAGCTCCCCCTCCCCTCAGGAATTCAGGCTACCAGTTTCTTTCCCTTAGAGAGCCGGTGACCTGTCCCCATCCGTTGGCTCCTTCCAGCCTTCTGCTAGGTCCAGGCCCTACTAGCCTTGTGGGCCGGTTTGGAGACCTTGGGTGGGTGGGTGGGTGGGTGGTCAGGGATGTGTGTCATTGTCATGGAAACCCCATACCATGGGGGTGTGTGGGTAGCACATCTCTGTGAGGCAAAGTCAGGTGGTGGTGGAGTGTATACAGAGAATGTGTGTGATGTCTGTCACATCTGTGTGTGTATGTATATGTGTGTATGTCATGTTCGTGTCTGGGGAAGATGTGTGTGTTTGTGTGCACGTGTGTATACCTGCGTTTCCAGGCCAGAATGGTCACATGCTCACAGAGCATGTTTATCATGTGTCCTGTGGTTGGCAGATCTGCCCACTTATTTCCCATCTTTCTTCTCCTTATCCTGAGTCCTCAGGGTCTAGGGGTCTCTGGCGGGGGTCTCCCGTGTGTTTTGGGTGGGGACACCGTGTGTGTTTGGAGTTGAGGTGGCACGTGGAGGTTGCTGTATTGGGGTTCACTAGGGGCTGGGAGGGGTTCCAGGGGCATATGTATTTGGGGGGAGGGCTTAGTGAAAGTTGATAGGGGGTGAACATTTAGGGTCTTCAGGGAAACATGGAATGTGTAAAGGGCATAGAGGATGTGCAGTGGACACGGGTCGTTGGAACCTTGGGGACTTGGCTATGCAAAGGTGTTTGCTGAGGCTGTGGACTCTCCAGCCCGGGAGAGGTCGCCGGACCTTTGAGGGGCATTGGAATCCAGGGCTCCTCCTCTGCTGGGTGGAGCCGCGAACCCTCGTTCTCTCCGCGGTTTTGTGTGTGTGGGGGGGTCCTGCTCAGGAGGGGATGGTGGGTGGCCTGGTTTGTTTTGGGGGTCCCCTTGCCCCCCTCCCCCGTCTCTCTCGCGCTGTCTCCGGGCGACGGGGCTCGTGACAGAGGCGGCCACGGCAGCAGCGGTCGCCTAGCAACGGCGGCGGGGCCCGGGCAACGGCGGCAGCGGCGGGAGCGGCGGCGGAGGGAGCCGTTCCCGCGGCCGTCACCGCGCGGCCGTCCCGGCCGTCCCGGGCCCCGCCGCCGCCCTCACCGCGCCGGGCGGCGCGAGCCCGGCCGTACCGCCCCCTCTCACTCCGCACCCCGCCCTTCCCCCGCGCAGGGGCGGGGCCCCTCCCCCACCGGGGACACCCCTGACCCCCCCCCGGGGGGGCGGTGCGAGGTAAGGGCGGGGCCAGGCGGTCTAGGAGCGCGCGTGGGGGGGGGAGGCCGCCGCGCGCGTGGGGCGGGGGCGCGCGTGTGCGTGGGCGCGGGGAGGGGGGTGGGGAAGCCGCGGTGGCGGCGGCGGCGGCGGCAGCTGCTCCCTCCGCATGTTCTCGCTGCATCTTCCGAGTGGGGGGAGTTATGGTAACCGGAGGGGGACAGCGGAGGTCGGGAGGGTCGGGGACCGGCCTCGTGCGGACAGGGTCTTGAGCACGCGGGGGCGGCCGGTGTGTGTGCGATCTTGGAGCCCCTGGTGGAAGGGGCAGCCCGTGTGTCCGCATGTGTGTTCGTGCCCATGCTCGTGTCTCCTGTGTGTCGGTACCATGTGCACACGGGGGCCCAGTTCCTCGTGCACACATGTGCAGCCAGCCTTGTGCAAGTGTGTCCTGTCTTATCCTGCCTCTGCCTGTTTCCTGCCTAGGGGGCTGTTGGGCCAGCCATGGGCTTGTGGGGCAGTTCATGGCCATGCTGGTCCATGTCACCTCTGACCCTGAGCATGCATATCCCTGGCTGGGGCTCACCTCCTGTCAGCCTTCTGTGTGTGGGAATGTGTGGCCCTATGAGCAGGATTTTCTGTGTCCCTGGTGGCAGGTGTGTGTCTTTGCATGTGTGTTCCAGCACTGGCCTGAGTATCTGTGTCAGTCCCAGCATGGGTGTCCAGGGCGTGTCTGGATGTGGGTGGTGTGGCGGGGGGGGAGTGTGTGAATGTGTTCCTTGGAATCCTACTGTGTATGAAACACCTTTGGGCCGGGCAGGTGTAAGCCCTGCTTGGTCAGTAAGTGGGGACAGAAAAGCTCAAAAAGGGAAGAAATGGGGTAAAGAGGAAAAGTGGGGAGGGAATAGGAGCGAAGGAATGAGAGAGGCTTGAAGAAGAGAGCAGAGAGCAGGCCAGGGAGAAATAGCTGGAGAATGGGAATGTGGGAGAAAGCCGAGCCAGACTTAGGAGAGAACAGGGGATAAGAGCTTAAGATGGGGAACTGGATAGAGATAGTGGGAAAAGAAGGGGTCTGGGAGCTGGGAAGGCAGTGGGGAGGAGAGAGTCAGGCCTTCTGGTAAAGTCATCTCTGAAAGAAGAAAGGGAAGAAGATGGGAGAAGGCACTGGATTCTTGTAGGCCTTGTAGGATCAGGCTTGGTTTTGGATCAGGGAAGGCCACTCAGGCATACAGGCTGGCTCACAGTGAGGCCTGTCATGGCAGGGACTGTCATTAGAGGTTCATATGCCCAGCACAGAGCTCTGTCTCCCATTTCTCTGCTCTGTGTCCAACCCTGTTCTTCGCCCTTCTCTGGCAACCTCCCTCCCCTGGCTCCCCTTGAGAGCTGCCAGCTGGGTGTGGAGAGGAAGAAAGGCCAAGGAAAGGTTAGGGATTTGGAGGGCAGGGGGAGATTCTGTGGGTGATGGCAAGATTAGAGATGTTGGAGGGGCAGGAGTCCAAGCCCTTGCTGTGTGTGTGAGTGCCATTGTGTGTGTACACAGGGTGTGTACATGTGTGGGTGTGTGCACAATGCCTGTGTTACGGGTTTGTGTAGGTGGCTGTTATGTGTGTGCATGCGTGTATACATCGTGCAGGCATGGGACATGGAGACCCAGGATCACAGTTTATGCTTTTCAGGTTTGCTGTGTGTGTGTATACACGGGTGTGTGTTATTTTCTCTGTACATGTCACTGCATGCAGCACTAATAACAGGATGTTCAGTGTTTCTGTCACTCTGTCCCCCTTTCCTCTGTGTTTCTGCTATTCTTTTCCTGCGGCAACAAAAGTCTTTAATAAGCGTACGTGTATGTGGCCTCTGTGTTCCTGTGACTTATGAGTGAGTTCATGGATCTTAATTCTTGATAATACGTGTAAGGTTATATTACTTCCAAGAACCAAGCAAGCCAATTAGCAAATTTGTTCTTCTGTTAATGCTTTAGTTCCAAAGCAGAATTTTAATGCATTTAAAGTTAGACTTTATGCCTTTATTAGATGAGCTTGCACATGAAAATAATGGCTGAGCTTGGTTCCCTGAAATGAGAGTGAGGCAGCCATACCTGAGAAATGCAGAAAAATGTTACTAGGGAAGAGATATCCTGAACCATTGGATGCACTGCTTAGTGTGTGCCAGAAGGATAATTAACACATTTGCTCCTGGTTTTTCTTTACTCCGGTGGCAATCTTGGATGCCTGTGTTAGAGTGAGAGAAGGGCTGGGGGAGGAGAGGGGGTTGTCCTGAGACAGAGCGGATATGGTTGTACTTTTCACGTGAATGAAAGGATGTTTGTGCTTCTGAGATATGGGGATACCTTTCTGTGGTCAGGATCATGGTGTACTCAAGCATGTATTTCAGGGGTTAAACTGGAATTCCCCTGCATGGGGATATGCGCGTCTTAGGGTTATAGGTCCATTTCTGTAGTGTGCTGTCCACATGATTGCCCAAGAGACTTGGGCCACAAAGTCCACACGAGCAGCTCTCATGTGGGTAACTGGGTTCAAGTATGTACTCCCTTGTTGTAGTACTCACATATGTCAAAGCATGTATCCTGTGGGGTGTGTGGGCCTTAGGGTCTCAGAATGTGGATCCGTGCTATGCCCGTGCTCACAGTTGTCTGTATGTCTCAAAAGCACATAGATCCCCAGTTATTTTTTTGTATTGTGGTTCTCATATACACGTACCACTACAGCTCAGTGTATGTTTCTGTACTATACACCTGTTCCTGAGGGAGTGATAGGGTTCTCGTGTCATGGGGTCCACCACCTGGGTTTTACAGGTAAAGGGGAGCTGGGGACTGATTCTAGGGCAGTTTGCAGGCAATTTGCAATTCTGGAAGCAGACAGTGAAAATATAATTGTGGTCCTCCCTTGTTCTGTTCTGGAACCTAGAGGGTTAACAGGCAGCTCTTCCGGTCCACCCCCCTCCTTCCAGCCTGTAGCTTCTTGTTGCCGTGGAGATGCTGGCCCCGCCCCTGATGCAGCACCTGCCCCCCCATTGGCTGCAGTGGTGACTGTGGGGCTGAGGGGGGAGCCCAGGCCTGGGCAGCCATTCTGGAGCTGGAGCCGGAGCTTGGCATCCCCCCACTTACATTCTCTTCCAGCCCCTCGGCCCCTCTAAATTCCCTTGTAGCTGAGCCTCAGCTTCCTTTTTCAGAGCTTGCCATCCCTCTAGGCTCTTGGCAGGCTGAGCTGCATCCGCATTCACCTCCCCTCCTCCTCCTCTCCCTGCCCTTACTTGGGAGTCCCCAGAACCCCCACTGCCCATCCTTCCTGTTCCCTGCCCACTCCCCTGCATTCTTTGCTTTTCCCCTCCCCCACCTTCTGAGCCCCTGCCACTGCAGTGCACGTGGAACCGGCTCCTTCTCCCCTCCCCCCACCTGCCCCTTCCTTGGATTTTCTGTCCCCGGCTTCTCCCCCTGCTACTCTTCACAGGTCTCTTCCAAGACCTCCCCCTCCAGTCCAGGGAGGGGGTCATGGGAGGCAGCCCTGGCCCTCCAGACAGACAGGGGTTCCAGGAGGTGGGGGGCAGATGGAAGATGTGTCCAGCAGGGGGAAGAGGAAAGCCTGCCTATGGGCAATGACCTTTAACCCATCTTTCCCCCCAGCTGGCCCCTTCTGGGGTGGGTGGGCACCAGGGACCTAGCCTCCCTGGATCTTTGGTGTCCTTCATTACTGGGGTTTTACTGACCCTCTCAGCCATGCCCCCCTGCTGACTGCTAGCCCCAGTCATGGGCCTAAGGCCTCCCACCCCATCCCCCTCAGGGGGCTCCTGCTCAGGTTCCTTGCCCCCTCCTTCCCGCTGCCAGCCTCTCCGCCGTCGCTGCTCTTCCTGCTGCTTTCCGGGGGGTAGGTGAGGCCGGAGCTGAAGGGCAGAGGGAGGTGGGGGCATGCACTGGGGTCAGGGGTGGGAACCTGGGTTAACAGCTTCCCTCCTGGCCCCCTCCCCAACTTCCCTTCTGGCCCTTTTCTCCCCTCCAGAATACCACTTGGGTCGCTCGAGGAGGAAGAGTGTCCCAGGGGGGAAGCAGTACAGCATGGAGGGCGCCCCTGCTGCGCCCTTCCGGCCCTCGGTGAGTGGTGCCTACCAGATGTGGCTCAGCTGGGCCCCCTCCCCTGAGCCCCAACTCGGGCCCTAGGAGTCTGAGAAAGAGGGCAGGAGGGGGAAAGAGGGAGTGAGATTGAGAAAAAGTGTGTGTGTGTGTGTGTGTGTGTGTGTGTGTGTGTGTGTCTCCCCACCTCTTTGGTTTCCCAAGTGAGATTGAGAAAAAGAGTGTGTGTGTGTGTGTGTGTGTGTGTGTGTGTGTGTCTCCCCACCTCTTTGGTTTCCCAAGTGAGATTGAGAAAAAGAGTGTGTGTGTGTGTGTGTGTGTGTGTGTGTGTGTGTGTGTGTCTCCCCACCTCTTTGGTTTCCCCCTTCTTGGCTCTGCCCCTCTGCTTCTGAGACCAGCCCTCCCACTTTCTCCAAGCTCTGTGTGTGTGTGTGTGTGTGTGTGTGTGTGTGTGTGTGCACGCGTGCTTGCACTGTACCTGTGGGAGCAAGGAAGACAAACTGGTATTAGGGTTCCTATCCCCCTTTCCTCGCCTCTGGAGACTTCCCTTTTCCCCATCCCACTTTCATCCAGGGACTATCTACCAGCTGAGGGATGAGTAGGTAGAACTGACCCTGCCCCAACACACCCCATCCCCATTTCCCCCCCAGCAAGGCTTCCTGAGCCGACGGCTAAAAAGCTCCATCAAACGAACGAAGTCACAACCCAAACTTGACCGGACCAGCAGCTTTCGCCAGATCCTGCCTCGATTCCGAAGTGCTGACCATGACCGGTACAGGGGCTGGAGCATGTGGGATGAGATCAATGTAATGTAGGGTCTCTTGTGTGAGATGCAGAGGGAGGGGGTTATCTGTGTGCAAAGGTTGAAGGATTCAACTCAAGTTGGTTGGGGGATGTCACGGGGCAGGGGACAGAACAGAAAATAACTAGAATAGGGATCTGTGAGTAGCAGGAGAGGGGTAGGGTGGCAGAGAGAAGACAGAGAGGCTGGAAAGGGAATGAAGGTGAAGCCAAGTAGTGACTCCTCAGGGACTACTCAGGCCAAGAAGGATGGGCTCTAGCCCAGGATCAAAGGAGCTGTACAGGAGGAGAGTGACCCTGGAGGAGCGTTTAAGGAATGCAGGGAAGGGGTTGGTAGGTCAGTGAGCAATAGGCTCTAGGTGGAAGGGTGTCAGGGAAGGTCAGGAAATACAGGGCAGCAGGTTGGAGCGGGGCTGGGGGTGGCTGAATGAATGGATGATGGCTAGGGCTCAAGGACCTCATCAGTGAAGGAAGAGACAGTATAGAGCATGGCAGAGAAGGGGAGTCTGGGACAGGTGTGCAGGGTGACAGAATGGGGAGCAATCCATGGACTGAGGCATGAAGAAGCAGCCTGTAGAGACGTCCAGAAGGCAGTGGCCCTGAGGCCAGGCTGAAGGAGACCTCCACTGTTTGCCTTTGTTGTCTGCCATTTGGGGTTCCTATCTGGGTTTCCCCCTCACCCAGTCACTCCCTAGGGAGAACCATGCCCTCCCTTTCCACCACGTCTGGCCACCCACAGGATTGGGCAGGTAGGGAGGTTGGGATAAAGTGAGTTACACCTTTCCCTGCCCCCCTCCCATGTTGCCAGAGCTGGATTTGGGGCCGGCAGGGGGTGAGGGCATGGTATTCCTGGCCGCGGGGGCGGGGGGGGGCCGGGGGCCGGGGGAGCGTCGCGCTGACGGCAGCCAGAGCCTGCGATGACGGGGCTGCTATAAATAACTTCTTGGAGGCTCCCACACCCGAGCTCCCCTCCCGCTTTCCCACTGCTCTCTACTCTTCATCCCCTGCCCATCTCCATACCGCTTGCTATCCTACCCCTCATTATTCCATGCCCCCAGTCCCCTTTATCTTCTGCCCTCCTGCAGTGATTTTTTTGCATTCCATCCCCTCTTAGCCCCCACCTCGGTTCTCCTGGCCACCTCTCCAGTTGGCCCTCCTCCTCTTCTCCTGTCCTCTGTCTTGCTGCACATACCTTTGTCTTCCCCTTTCTCCTTGCCCTACCTTCTCTTCTTCCCTAGTCCCCATATTCTGTCTTTTATCCTCATTCAGCTCTTTTTTGCCCTTAGCTTTCTCCTGTTTCATATGCTTTTCCCTCACTCTTTCCCCTGGTTCTGCTAAAACTTGTCCTCTTATGCTATGTTCATTCATTCTTTGAATCATTAAATGTTTATTAGGCACTTTTTGAATCATTAAATGTTTATTAGGCACTAGCTGTGTGCCAGGCCCAGGCTAGACATATCTCTTTTCTGTGCCATCACTTCTTCCACTTTTTCCTTTATACTGAGGCTCTGGTTTCTGGGGTTACCTGGAGGTACTACCTAGAAGTGCCCCAGGCCCACTTTGTTCTCTCCTTTTTTTTTTCTTTTCTGCCATGGTCCATTTCTGGGTTGAGATATTTCTAGGTATCCCCAGTCCTCACAATCCCTTAGGTGTGAGATGGTTGGAGTTTCTTTTTTTTTTTCCTTTTTTTAAAAATAGAGATAGGGTCTCACTGTGTTGCCCAGACTGGTCTCGAACTTCTGGGCTCAAGTGACCCTCCCACCTCGGCCTTTGAAAGTGTTGGGATTACAGGCGTGAGCCACCAGGCCCAGCTGGAGCAGGGGAGTTCCTTAAAGGATTCTCATTTCTCTCACATCCCTCATGTCCTTCCTGAGATAGGCAGGGTTTCTTTCAGTGCCTGTCTGGGAAGGGTGTTCAGGGGGCCTTCTCTCCAAGTCTCCATCCTGGAACAGACTGATGGTGCAGGATCCCTATGTGTCTAAGAAGAGTAGTGGGGCCGGGCGTGGTGGCTCATGCCTGTAATCCCAGCACTTTGGAAGGCTGAATCACGTGAGGTCAGGAGTTTAAGACTAGCCTGACCAACAGGGTGAAACCGTGTCTCAACTAAAAATACAAAAAAAAAAAAAAAAAAAAAAAGAAAAACAATTAGCTGGGTGTACTGAGGCAGGAGAATCGCTTGAGCCCAGGAGGCAGAAGTTGCAGCGAGCCGAGATCACACCACTGTACTCCAGCCTGGGCAACAGAGCAAGACTCTGTCTCAAAAAAAAAAAAAAAAAAAAGAGTGGGGGGCCCTGATCCCCGCCTCTCCTGAACCTCCTGCTTGCCAGGGCCCGGCTGATGCAAAGCTTTAAGGAGTCGCACTCTCATGAGTCCTTGCTGAGTCCTAGCAGTGCAGCTGAGGCATTGGAGCTCAACTTGGATGAAGATTCCATTATCAAGCCAGTGCACAGCTCCATCCTGGGCCAGGAGTTCTGTTTTGAGGTACTGGGTCTAGTGGGCTGGGGAGGGCCAAAGGAAAGGGGCAATGGAAGGTGGGGGGCAGAGAGGTCTAGAGAAAGTGGCACAGGTGGGGACATCAAGGAAACAAACTTTTGGGACTGGAAGAAAGGAGGATAGGCCAGGGAGGAAGAGAAAGTAGCAGAGTCTCCTTCCCTTTGTAGCCCTTTCCCTCAACTCCACACTCCTTTCTAGGTAACAACTTCATCAGGAACAAAATGCTTTGCCTGTCGGTCTGCAGCCGAAAGAGACAAATGGATTGAGAATCTGCAGCGGGCAGTAAAGCCCAACAAGGTATTGGGGAATAAAGGGGACATAACCTGTGCAGGGCAAAGGTTGCGCCAACATGGAAAGTTGGGGGCCTAGGGAGGAAAGTGAGTTAAAGGAGGAGAGGCTTGGAGAAGGAGAGGATTGAAGTACAGGGTACCTGGACAAGAAGGGGGAGACCCCCATTATTCTGAGTCCCCCATTTCTTTTCTCTTTCTGTACTTTCTGTACTGCTACCCTGCCTTACTATCTCTTTCCCTGCCATATAAGTCGTAGACTTACAGAGTTGACGGGGCTCTGGAAATCCTTTAGTCTAGCTTCCCTGCAGGCAGGAATGCTTCACTAAAACCCCGCAGGACACATAAAATACACTTAGCCAAGTCTCTGTACCTTGGTTTCCTCTCTAAGACAGAGGGAACTGTCTTAGGGTTGGATTAAATGATCTCTAAGTTCCCTTTGGCACATAAATTCTGTGAGTCTGTGTTCTTCCCAAAACTTCATGCTTTCAGTTCTGTCAGCTATTCTCTGTATCCCAGTTTCTAGCAAGCTTACAGTCGTAGTCACCCTCCTCTGGGGGGAACTCTTGTGTCTTGATGTCCTTAAAGAACTCAACCCAAGATGCTGACATGATCTGACCTATGCAGAGTACAAACACCATGTTCTTTTTCCACACACTGCAATATCACCTGAGCCTTCCCATTAGCTTGTGCTCAATTGTATCCCCCCAGGCCCTTATACCAACTGTCAAGCCTTACTCATTCTTTTTTTTTTTTTATTTTATTTTTTTGAGACTGAGTCTTACTCTGTCACCCAGGCTGGAGTGCAGTGGTGTGATCTTGGCTCACTACAACCTCTGCCTCCCAGGTTTAAGCCATACCTGTGCCTCAGCCTCCCCAGTAGCTGGGATTACAGGCATGCACCACCACACCTGACTAATTTTTGTATTTTTAGCAGAGACAAGATTTCACCATGTTGGCCAGGCTAGTCTCAAACTCCTGACCTCAAGTTGTCTGCCTGCCTCAGCCACCCAAAGTGCTAGGATTACAGGCATAAGCCACCACACCTGGCCAAGCTTTACCCATTCTATATACAATTCTTTTTTCACAATTTCTGATAGTCTCTGCAGGACTTTCCAGTTCCCTTTAAATTCTACATTAATATTTTTGGCTTGTTATTCCAGCTTTAAAACTCTTTCCAATACTGTTTGTGTTGTCTAGTGTATGAACTACGCTTCTAGAGTAGTTTCCTGGGGCTGCTATAACAAACTGCTACAAACTTGGTCACATTAAACAACAGAAATTTATTCTTTCACACAGTTCAGGAGACTGGAAGTCCAAAAGCAAGGTATCAGCAGGGCCATGCTCCTTTTGATGCTGTAGCAGGGAATCCTTCCTTGCCTCTTCCTAGCTTCTGGAGGTTGCCAGCAGTCCTTGGCATTCCTGGGCTTGTAACTGCATATGTCTAGTTTCTGCCTCCATCTTCATGTAGCTGGCTTCCTTTTGTGTGTCTCTGTATCCTGTATCTCTATGTCTCCAAATCTCCCTCTCCATATAAAGACATCAATTTTTATAAGGTGGATTAAGAGTCAACTCTAATTCAGTATGGCCTTTTTTTTTTTTTTTGAGATGGAATTTCGCTCTTGTTTCCCAGGCTGGAGTGCAATGGCATGAGCTCATCTCACTGCAACCTCCGCCTCCCAGGTTCAAATGATTCTCCTACCTCAGCCTCCCGAGTAGCTGGGATTACAGGCACGTGCCACTATGCCCAGCTAATTTTTTCTGTATTTTTATTAGAGACAGGGTTTCACTATGTTGGCCAGGCTGGCTCGAACTCCTGACCTCAGGCGATCCACCACCTCAGCCTCCCAAAGTGCTGGGATTACAGGAATAAGATACCGTGCCTGGCCTCTTCTTAATTTGATTACATTTGCAGGGATCCTGTTTCCTAATAAGATCACAGTCACAGGTTCAGGGTAGACATGAGTTTTGGTGGGATACTGTTCAACCCAGTACACCGTCTCACCTATGATTGCTGTCTGTATCCCACTTTCTTACTGTCTCTCCTCTTTTGGTGTCTCTCTGTCCCTTCCCCCTTTAACATCGTGCCCACCCCACCATGCCAGGACAACAGCCGCCGGGTAGACAATGTGCTAAAGCTGTGGATCATAGAGGCCCGAGAGCTGCCCCCCAAGAAGCGGTACTACTGCGAGCTCTGCCTGGATGACATGCTGTATGCACGCACCACCTCCAAGCCCCGCTCTGCCTCAGGGGACACCGTCTTCTGGGGCGAGCACTTCGAGTTTAACAACCTGCCGGCTGTCCGTGCCCTGCGGCTGCATCTGTACCGTGACTCAGACAAAAAGCGCAAGAAGGACAAGGCGGGCTATGTCGGCCTGGTGACTGTGCCAGTGGCCACCCTGGCTGGGCGCCACTTCACAGAGCAGTGGTACCCTGTAACCCTGCCAACAGGCAGTGGGGGATCTGGGGGCATGGGCTCGGGAGGGGGAGGAGGTTCGGGGGGCGGCTCAGGGGGCAAGGGCAAAGGAGGTTGCCCGGCTGTACGGCTGAAAGCACGTTACCAGACAATGAGCATCTTGCCCATGGAGCTATATAAAGAGTTTGCAGAGTATGTCACCAACCATTATCGGATGCTGTGTGCAGTCTTGGAGCCTGCCCTGAATGTCAAAGGCAAGGAGGAGGTTGCCAGTGCACTAGTTCACATCCTGCAGAGTACAGGCAAGGCCAAGGTGAGTGTTGTGCCCTCAGGGAAAGGTGACTTGGGAATGGGCACTTGCTTGGGGGTTAGTGAGGACAGGGCAAATTCACGAGATTGGGTTGTGCAGAGGCTGACACTTGGATTTTCCTGGGCCTCAGGACTTCCTTTCAGACATGGCCATGTCTGAGGTAGACCGGTTCATGGAACGGGAGCACCTCATATTCCGCGAGAACACGCTCGCCACTAAAGCCATAGAAGAGTATATGAGACTGATTGGTCAGAAATACCTCAAGGATGCCATTGGTATGGCCCACACTTAGGCCCTCTTCTTCCCAAACCTGCCAGATGTCCACCCCAGATCCCAAGTCCACGCTTCCACAGCTTGATACTTCCTAACCCAGAGTCCTAGGACTCCAGCCTCCAACACCTGATTCTGAAATTTCCCCAACCCTGGCCACCCCCTTCCCTGCCCTTGAAAAGTGTGACCACACCCTCTTGTGCCGCCACCCTCCAGGAGAGTTCATCCGTGCTCTGTATGAGTCTGAGGAAAACTGCGAGGTAGACCCTATCAAGTGCACAGCGTCCAGTTTGGCAGAGCACCAGGCCAACCTGCGAATGTGCTGTGAGTTGGCCCTGTGCAAGGTGGTCAACTCCCACTGGTGAGACTGGGAACGCTGGGCTGGGGGGCCAGGGTCGGGGGAATTATGTGTTCATCTGTTCATCTATCTGTCCATCCTCAAAGAGGACTGAGAACCATTTATGGGCAAAGCATTGTTCTAGGCACTATAGAGCAAACAGGTGAAAGAGGCCTGGTCCCTGCCCTCAGAGGGCCTCCACCAGAATGAGTGGGGACAAATTAGGGAAAAAAAAGCCACAGAGTCATAATGGTGTGTAAGTTCTGAGTAAGGGTCCCCCCACCTCTGTGTGATAGAAGGTCAGAGAGAAGGCAGAGCTTTAATTGAGATAAGCGGGGAAGAGGTGCCCCATTGGGTAGGCTTTGAAGACTGGTTTAGGTTCTGATATGTGGACATAGTTGGCAAGAAAGACATTTCAGAAGAAGGCTGTGAGAAAGGCACATGTGTGATGGTGAAAAGGCCCAGGAGTTATCAGGGGACATTAGAGTAGCTTAGTAGCAATTACATCAGGTTTAGTGGAGCATGTGCCTCATGATGGGGAGTGGTGGGAGAGATGTCTGGGCAGGAAGATTAGCTTTAGAAACTGGAAGGCCTCAAGGAGTCTGAGGTCATTGGTAGGCCTTGGGATGCCATTAAAGGTATCAGAAGTATTGTGATTTAGAAGATTAATCCATAGGCTGGGCACGGTGGCTCATGCCTGTAATTCCAGCACTTTGGGAGGCCGAGGTGGGCAGACCACTTGAGGTCAGGTGTTCAAGACCAGCCTGACCAACATGGAGAAACGCTGTCTCTACTAAAAATATAAAATTAGCTGGATGTGGTGGTGCATGCCTGTAATCCCAGCTACTTGGGAGGCTAAGGCAGGAGAATCGATTGAACCCAGGAGGCGGAGGTTGTGGTGAGCCAAGATCACGCCATTGCACTCCAGCTTGGGCAACAAGAGTGAAACTCTGTCTCAAAAAAAAAAAAAAAAAAAAAAGATTAATCCATAAGTAGATTATAAATAGTAGAATAGAGGGGTGTATGTGGGGGGATGACTGGAGTAGAGCCAGCTGGGGGTTGGGAGGCATGAAAGTCAGATCCTGAATCAGAACAGTGACAGAGTTAGGAAGGAGCTACTGGAAGGACCCTCTGAGGAAAGGATCAGTAGGAATTGTCAGCTTATTGGAAAAGAGGGAGCATATCTGCGGGGAGTCACGGATGACTCAAGAGGCCATGAGGCTGGTGATTGGGAGACCTGTGGCCTCATTGACAACCAGGAAAGTCAGGAGGAGGAGCCAGTTGGAGGTGTGGGGGCGGTGGTGAGCTCTGCTTTACACCAGTAGAGTTTAAGGTGTCAGTGGGACATTGAAGTGGATCTGGGAGGTGGGGGGAGTGAGCTCTGAGCCATTCCAGGGACTGGGGATCATGCCTGGGGCACCTCCATCCCCATTTCCCTGGAATCCAGAAGAGTTGGGGGGTCCGAGCTCCCTGTACCTCAAGTGACCCTCCATCTCTCTCCCATCTTTGTCTCTCCCTGGTGTCTGTTTTTCTTCTCCTCCTCTCCTTGTCTCTCTCCCACACCCCTCCATCTCTCTCCCACGTGTCTCTCCCCTCACCTTCTCTCCCCCTCCATTTCTCTCTCCCTAATCTGTCTGTTCCCTCTGCCATGGCCCCCTTCTTCAAGCAGCCTCCCATCTTGCTCCTGCGGTCCCTCCTTCCCTGTCTCTCTCACCTCTGTTTCCACACCCTCACCTCCTACCACCCCCCTCAGCATGTTCCCTGGAAGCTGAGGGTCTCTGGGGCTCAGTCCCGGTCTCTCTCTTTCTCTCTCTCTCTCTCTGTCTCCCCGCCCCTTCCCCCCAGCGTGTTCCCGAGGGAGCTGAAGGAGGTGTTTGCTTCGTGGCGGCTGCGCTGCGCAGAGCGAGGCCGGGAGGACATCGCAGACAGGCTTATCAGCGCCTCGCTCTTCCTGCGCTTCCTCTGCCCAGCGATTATGTCGCCCAGTCTCTTTGGGCTTATGCAGGAGTACCCAGATGAGCAGACCTCACGCACCCTCACCCTCATTGCCAAGGTCATCCAGAACCTGGCCAACTTTTCCAAGTGAGGGAAGCTTCAGGAGAGGGCAGGGCAGGGCGTGGCAGGGCTGGGGGTGGGCAAGAAGGGTCTCCTGAGTCCCCAGAGATCCTGAGATGGGGAGGCTATGACACCTTTTCTGTGTGTGTGTCTGTGACCTTTATCTTCTGGATTCTTGGCTAGGTTTACCTCAAAGGAGGACTTTCTGGGCTTCATGAATGAGTTTCTGGAGCTGGAATGGGGTTCCATGCAGCAGTTCTTGTATGAGATCTCCAACCTGGACACGCTAACCAACAGCAGTAGCTTTGAGGGTTACATCGACTTGGGCCGAGAGCTCTCCACACTGCATGCCCTGCTCTGGGAGGTGCTGCCCCAGCTGAGCAAGGTCAGCAGATCCCCTCTTTGCCCTATCCCCAGATGACTCCAGAGGTTCCTGGAGCCTAAGAAACTACCCTTTGAAGATTTTTTTTCTCCCCTTGTTCCCCGAGGTGTCACCACTACCATCCCAGCTCAGACCCCCTCCACCTGTACCCTCAGAGGCCCTCTTAGAGCTGGGCACTGAGCCCCCAGGTAACAGCCTCACCCTTCCAGGAAGCCCTCCTGAAGCTGGGCCCACTGCCCCGGCTCCTCAATGACATCAGCACAGCTCTGAGGAACCCCAACATCCAAAGGCAGCCAAGCCGCCAGAGTGAGCGGCCCCGGCCTCAGCCCGTGGTACTGCGGGGGCCATCGGCTGAGATGCAGGGCTACATGATGCGGGACCTTAACAGGTGAGCACCCTGGGACAGCCAGGCCTGTGCCCTAGGAGCCCTTCTCCTGTTCTAGATACTCCTCATTGGGCCCCACACGCATCTCTCTAGGGCTTGAAAAAAGGAAAAAGCACCAAGTTCTCAGGGAAGACTGGTAAGGAGACAGGTACAGTCAGTGGTAGGCTGAGAGCCCTTTACAGCCTGAGGGAGTGAGAGATGTGGAGCTTTAGGAAGAGGGCTGAGGCTCCACCAACTCACGGCTTAGTTGTAAGCCTAGAGCATCCCTGCTGCAAGCTCTGATTTGCTGTCCCTCTGCTTGCCTATGCTTGTCCCCAGGCTGAGGTTCAGCCAGCACGTCATGTCAGCTATGTGTCAAAATATTCAAACATCTCAGTAATAGCTAGTGAATAAGCACTTCCCCTAGCCCCCAACCAAAACCTCACAGACCTCCCCATGATCCAGCACTTAGAGCAGTGGCAGCAGAAGCCTAGTAGGGCCTGCAGCCTGCTCCAGAGTCCCAGCCTCAATTCCCATGGGTGGTGCCCGTGCCTCATTTGCTGCTCATTATTTTGATGATGGCCCTGCTTGTTCCTCTGCCCGTGTCTTCCTCCATGACACCATACCCATGCCACCATTCCCGCCTCTCCTTTCATTTGTCCATATCTTTCTCCTTCTCTGTCTGTGCTCGCCCCTCTTTCCATCTCTCTCCAGCTCCATCGACCTTCAGTCCTTCATGGCTCGAGGCCTCAACAGGTGAGGGGCTCTCCCCTCCCCCGCCCTCCTCTCCTCTCCTGTCTGTTCCCTCTCCTGCTCCACTGGCCTTCGCCCTACTCCTCTCCTCCTCCATGGACCTCATCTCCTCCATATCTGCCCAGCCCTGTCCCCATTCCTTCTCTTGCTGCCCCCATCTCCCCTCCTCTAGGCCTCACCCCCTTCCCGGAGGGGCCCTGTCCTTTCCCTTTACCCACCCGTCCCCTCCCATCCTCCCTGCCTTCCCTCTTCAGGGCTGCCACTGCTAGCTCTCAGCCCTTCCCTCTGGGTCCCACTTTTCACCCCAAGGCCTATGCCAGACCACAGCAAGGCTCAATTGCTAGGAGCCCCAACCTTACCTTCTGCTTGTGTTACCCCTTCCTTTCTGACAGCTCTATGGACATGGCTCGCCTCCCCTCCCCAACCAAGGAAAAGCCACCCCCACCACCACCTGGTGGGGGTAAAGACCTGTTCTATGTAAGCCGTCCACCCCTGGCCCGTTCCTCACCAGCATACTGCACGAGCAGCTCGGACATCACAGAGCCAGAGCAGAAGATGCTGAGTGTCAACAAGAGTGTGTCCATGCTGGACTTACAGGGCGATGGGCCTGGTGGCCGCCTCAACAGCAGCAGTGTTTCGAACCTGGCAGCCGTAGGGGACCTGCTGCACTCAAGCCAGGCCTCGCTGACAGCAGCCTTGGGGCTACGGCCTGCGCCTGCTGGACGCCTCTCCCAGGGGAGTGGCTCATCCATCACGGCAGCTGGCATGCGCCTCAGCCAGATGGGTGTCACCACAGACGGTGTCCCTGCCCAGCAACTGCGAATACCCCTCTCCTTCCAGAACCCTCTCTTCCACATGGCTGCTGATGGGCCAGGTCCCCCAGGCGGCCATGGCGGGGGCGGTGGCCATGGCCCACCTTCCTCCCATCACCACCACCACCACCATCACCACCACCGAGGTGGAGAGCCCCCTGGGGACACCTTTGCCCCATTCCATGGCTATAGCAAGAGTGAGGACCTCTCTTCCGGGGTCCCCAAGCCCCCTGCTGCCTCCATCCTTCATAGCCACAGCTACAGTGATGAGTTTGGACCCTCTGGCACTGACTTCACCCGTCGGCAGCTTTCACTCCAGGACAACCTGCAGCACATGCTGTCCCCTCCCCAGATCACCATTGGTCCCCAGAGGCCAGCCCCCTCAGGGCCTGGAGGTGGGAGCGGTGGGGGCAGCGGTGGGGGTGGCGGGGGCCAGCCACCTCCATTGCAGAGGGGCAAGTCTCAGCAGTTGACAGTCAGCGCAGCCCAGAAACCCCGGCCATCCAGCGGGAATCTATTGCAGTCCCCAGAGCCAAGTTATGGCCCCGCCCGTCCACGGCAACAGAGCCTCAGCAAGGAGGGCAGCATTGGGGGCAGCGGGGGCAGCGGTGGCGGAGGGGGTGGGGGGCTGAAGCCCTCCATCACCAAGCAGGTAGGTGAAGGCAGGAGGAAGGCGGGCTGGGTCACGACAGGGAGGGAAGAAGGAGATTGGAGGGGTGGGGTTGGAACAGAGTCTGTGGCCTGAAGTTACAATCTTCTTGCCTCCTTTTGGCCATTAAATGTGTATAGAGGGCCTGCTATGTGCCATGTGCTATGCCAGGCACTAAGGATATGGCACTGAACCCTCTTAGCACTCTCATTCCAGAGGGGATTAATCCATAAGTAGCGTGGGGGTGACTGGAATAGGGCCAGTTGGGGGCTTGGAGGCATAAAAATCAGATCCTGAATCAGAACAGTAACAGGAGAAATTCTCTGGCATTCAACTCACATCTCTGGCATTCAGAGGTGATAAAGGCTACAGCAGGGCAATAGGACTGGGACTGTCATCTCCTTTGGCTGTGCTGTTGCCCTCTAAATGTACCCTGCTTTTTCCTACCTTTCCTTTCTCTGTTCGCCCTCACTGTGCCTTGTCCCAGCATTCTCAGACACCGTCCACATTGAACCCCACAATGCCAGCCTCTGAGCGGACAGTGGCCTGGGTCTCCAATATGCCTCACCTGTCGGCTGACATCGAGAGTGCCCACATCGAGCGGGAAGAGTACAAGCTCAAGGAGTACTCAAAATCGATGGATGAGAGCCGGCTGGATAGGGTACGGTGGGCTCTACCAGCTCCAAGCCCCAATGTTTCCTTTTACCCACAGGGGAGATCTCTAGTCACTTCCAAGGGAAACCTCCAGGGTCAGGTAGTTATGGTAGAAAGAAAAGGCAAAGACGTGATTACCTCTTGAGAAGCCTTCAGTCCATCTGGGGAGACCAGATACACACAGTTGTTAAAAAGTCACTTTCAACTCTATTTTGTAGGTTATATATATCGTAGACTATCTGGGGATCATCTATTTTAGGCTTACCTCCATATTCTTCCCCAGGAGGAACATAAGCCCTGGCTCCTGTGACTGCTTAGGAAAGGAAATGTTACTTTACTGGCAGTAGGAGCTAATAAATTGGGTGGGGATGGAGGGGGATGCAGTTATATTACAAGTGATGTCTGGCCTACCCAGTCACTGTCCCATGGGCATAAGTTACTCAGTGGGCAGAGGATGCATGTGGTAAAGTAGTATGTATTGGTCATGTGTGAAAAGGCCATCCGGACCCTCACTTGGTGGAGGCTGAGGGCAAGGGGCATCAAGAGCTCTGGGGCACACACAGATAACTTAGCAGAAAGTTACTTGAGGAAGCTGTTGCTCCTAGGGCCTGAGGAAGAGGGTGGCTGCAGGATTAGGTCATATATAAACAACATATGACCCTAACATGGGGAAGTGGTTTTTGAGCATAGGAAATGTGGGGACTGACTCAAATGGGCTTGACCAGCAAATTTAATGAGAATTAAGCCCTAATATTAGCCCAAACGCAGCCACCGTAGGAAGTTAATTCACATCTCTCCTCTGCATGTAGAAGGGTTGGTGATACATGTCTGTATCCTCTTCAGAGAATGAGGAATAGTCTTTTGAATCATTTTTTTTCTGTTCTGTGCTTCAGATGAGGAAACCTTGTTGAGAAAGGCTGTAGACTAGCACTATCCAATACAACTTTCTGCAGTGATGAAATGTTCTGTAATCTGTACTGTTCACATGTGGCTAGTTGTGATTCAGGAACTGAATTTTTAGCTCTATTTAATTTTAATTTTGTAATTTTTCTTAGACAGGGTTTTGCTCTGTCACCCAGGCTGGAGTGCAGTGGTGCAGATGTGGCTTGCTGCAACCTCTGCCTCCTGGGCTCAAGGCATCCTCCCACCTCAGCCCCCTGAGTAGCTAGGACTACAGGGTCGTGCTACCATGCCCGGCTGGTTTTTCTTTTTTTTCTTTTCTTTCTTTTTTTTTCTTTTTTTTGTAGAGACGGGGTTTTGCCATGTTGCCCAGGCTGGTCTAGAACTTGTGAGCTCAAGTAATCTACATGCTTCAGTCTCCCAAAGTGCTGGGATTCCAAGTGTTGAGCCACCGTGCCTGGCCTAAATTTTAAATAACTACATGTGGGCTGGTGGCTCTTACATTAGACAGCACAGCTGTAAACTCTAGAGCCAATAGGGCAGATAAAATGACTCTTCTGAACTCTTCCAGCTCTGGAATTCCTAGATTCTCAGTCTAGAATTCACTTGTAGACCCCCTATCCTTGGCTCCTTGACAGAGCCAAGGAGAGGGTCACATGGAGGACAACACCTGCCTTTCCCCCATCAATTGCCTTTTCTTCCTGTGTCTCCAGCATGTGTTCTGGGGCCTGGCTTAGGGCTGAAGAGTCACCCTATTTTTAATTTCTGAGCACAGTTACTCAAGGTGTGCTTGTGAGTCTAGGTTTCTGTGTGGGTCTTCATGAAGTGCCATACATAGACCTCAGGGTGTGGGAGTCTGTGACCTTGCTCTATTTTGAGGGAGCCTCAGCACCATGGCAGGTTCTTCTCAAAAGCAGGTGTGTGGATATGATCCACAGGCAGGGAAGGGGTTGGGGAAGGCAGCTGGATGTCCCTTACCATGCAGTGGCTGTGCTCGGCAGACAGGGATGGAGGCTGGGTGGTGGGCTTGGGGTGGGGCGCCCCTCACAGTGCGGGGTCGTGTGCCCGGCGGGCAGGTGAAGGAGTACGAGGAGGAGATTCACTCACTGAAAGAGCGGCTGCACATGTCCAACCGGAAGCTAGAAGAGTATGAGCGGAGGCTGCTGTCCCAGGAAGAACAGACCAGCAAAATCCTGATGCAGTATCAGGCCCGACTGGAGCAGAGTGAGAAGAGGCTAAGGCAGCAGCAGGCAGAGAAAGATTCGCAGATCAAGAGCATCATTGGCAGGTGAGGGGCGGCCTGGGGAGGGGGTTGTGAGGGAGAGCTTGAGGCTGAAGAAACCAAGTGGGCGAGCGACTACTGACTCCCATCCCAAACTCAGGAGCCCACCAGGAGAGCCCACCACTCTCCTCCCCGGGAAGCCACCCACCCACTATCACCAGATGGAGAGAAACCGCAACCTGCTTAGTGCATTAAATATCCCTTTACTAAACCCTGACCTCTCTTCTGATAGAGTAGCTTCAGAAGCCCTTGGAAAATGTACCTGTTCCTGTCCAACCATCACTGCATTTGCATTCACCCTAGGCCAGGACTCCCCACTGGTTATTCTCAACTTAACCTGTGATGTTCACCCCAAACCTAAGCAGGGCTCCCTAGCCAGAGTAGCCACTGCCTTTCCTGGGCAGACCCTCCCTCTCTAGCCTTGGAAAGGTGTTCTGTAGAAAGGGTCTTTTAGCCTGTGTATGTTTTCAGCTGCTCCAGCAAGCCCTGGGCTCCAAAGAGGGTATCCTCAGCAAAGAGGTCAATTACCTTCAGAGTGGTGGGGTTGCGGGGAGGGGGGTGCCCCTGGGCCCCACTCCAACCAGAGCCACCTCTATTTTGATCCATTCTAAATGTATTTTATGTAAGATTTAATTAGAAGAAAAGGACTTCTTGAAATATTTTTTTAAAACCACTGCTCTAATTGATATCCTTTATGAGAAATCACTTTGAGGATCTTCACAGTGAGGTGACATGGGGGATGCAGAAGCCAGGTCCTCAGCCATGGAAGGTCTGGGGAAGGGGCACTACTGTCCTGATTGGGAAGATGGAGGCCTGGAGGTGTCTGGATGGTAGAAGTCTTTGAGGCACAGAAAGCTGCCTTAGCAGGGAGGTGTAAGGGTTCCTGGGAGGAAGGTGGAGAGCATGATCCTGAGTAACAGGGAGTCTTGTGTCATGGCAATGGAGGGACTCTGATTCTAAGGGATAAGGATGCCTGAGGCTTTTCCAGAGAGCTGTGGGGTTCCATGGGCAGGCTCTGAGCCTGTGCCCGCCACTAACCCCACTGAAGCCCGTCCCTTCAGGCTGATGCTGGTGGAGGAGGAGCTGCGCCGGGACCACCCCGCCATGGCTGAGCCGCTGCCAGAACCCAAGAAGAGGCTGCTCGACGCTCAGGTGGAAATTACAATGTCATTTATCTTCTCCGTGTCCCATCCCCATCCATCCCACTGTCTTTCGTGCACTCACTACACCAGCCACCCAGCCCCATCACCATCTGTCTCTCATAGTCTGCAGTTTGTCCACTGGCTGCTCCTGGCAGCCCCCTAGTGACCCCATCTTCATCCCATCGTCTGTGCCTTTGTCACTCCTAGCAGCGTCAGCCCAACTCCTGTGCCTTCCCATCCAGTCTTCCCACTCCTGTCTGCATCTCGGGACCTTCTCTACCAGAACCTTGGTCTTTCTGCCCCTAGACCCCACCTAGTTCCGTGAACCCCTGCCCCTTCTTTGCCCACTCCTGTTCAACGCATGTTGTTCAGCTTCCTCTGGGCTCTTGGGCCAGAGGGCTAGAAGCTGCTATTTTCTGGAATAGAGCACAGGGCAGTATGATCTGTAGTTTCCCTAGGCCCTGGCCGGTACCCTGAAAACTTGGGGACCCCATCACCTCTGTTCTCTTGGCTCCCCAATTTTCCTGTCTCCTTGGCAGCTCCTGCATAGCTTCCTCTTCCTGACTCTTCAGATCTTGAAGGCCTTCCATCCTGTAACCTCCCTTTTCCCTCAGAATTTAAGTCCAGGCTCCCTTTGGCCTCCCTCTGGCCTCCCTCCCACTCTGGCCCTCATACCTTCCCAGCTGCCTGCTGCCCAGCCTCTCTTCTCAAAAGCCAGCTTCTAGGACCTCCCTTCTGCACCCTTACCCCTTGCTTTCCCAAAACTCTGCTCATTTTCCTACCCATACTCCTCTTTCCTCTGCTCTGACTGCTAGGCTCCCCCTGCCTGCCATGCCCCCACCAAGGCTCCTGACCCCATGACCCCACTCTCTCCCACTGCAGCTCCTCATCAGGTAATTCTCCTGGTTCCGCTTTGGCCACGGGCGGAGGACACAGGGGGAGGTGACTCCGGACCACTGCAGGTTGGTCATGAAGCCCACTCCCTCCAACACCTCCGGAGCCTCTCCCCTCTCACTGCTGCCCTCCACACCCAGAGAACCTCCACAGACTCCAGCCCTCTGACACCTCCTGTACAGACCCATCTCCCAAGACACCACCCAAAGACAGCATTTGCTGCTGCTTCCCAGAACTGTCCAACAATACCTTAGCAACACCAAGAGTTGGGCCCTAGATGGGCCCAGCACATTCACAGGTCACATCCACTTCCCTGCAAAACCCACCCCCTCCCAGCCTCCTCCTGACTCTAAGCCCTCCTCTTCCTCTACCTCTCCAGTGTATGTCTGTCACCCCCCATTTCACCAGAGTGTCCTTAGGGGCTGGGGGGGGTTTGTTAATGGGGTGGAGGCGATGATGGGTTGGAGGACCTTGGCTATAGGGGCTGTGCTGACTGCAGCAGGTAGGTTGGGTTTTCCTCTTCCTTCCCTAACATTGGTTCTCTACCCTCCTTTCCACTCCTCACCTGATTCTCTCTCTTCCTCCTCCTCACATCTGTGAGGCAGAACGCATCTGGAGCTCATATTGGCCCCCGTTGGGTGGGAATTAGGAGTGGGTAATTAACTCAGGGAGACTTGGGCTACCCTGGAAAAAATGCTATTGAGATGTCCTGACACTAGGCACGGTGGGTGGAACAAGAAGGAGCAAGAAAGGAACCTCAGGCAGATGTTAGGACATGGACTTGACCATGTGGCCTGGGAGTTTAGAAATGGGGAGAGACATCCTCCTAGATCAGATCGTGGGCTCAGTAGGCATGTTGATTCCCAGGCAGAGGTGCCAGGAACAGCATGGTAAAGAACGTACTCTCAGAGCTCACATCCCCAGGTTGCTGATGCCACTCACTCCCCCTCTCCTGCCATTGAGTGGCCTTGCCGGACACATAACCCTACCTAAAAAGCCAGTAAATGAGAACCTGTCAGCTACAGACATTATTTCTGAGATGCGATTTTCTTTGGGATTGAGCTGTAGTGGGCAGTGGCTCCTTACACTGTAATTTTAACTCTGTCTGCCCAGCCTCTCTGTCAAAGTAGCTGGTGATCTATAAACAGATGCTAAAAGGCACCAGGGGACTTTGCCATTTAAAGGACTCCTGCAGTGAATTCTTTTGTAAAATGGATAATGGCACCGTAATTTATCCACTTTCTAAATTTGGGTCTATGGGGGTGTCCGGGGCATGCTTATGTGCTGTCACCAGCAGACAAACAGGGAATAGAATATGGGGGTTCCTTTCCTGCTCTCCCGCCATACTCAGGATACCCTACCATAAGTGATTTCCTCTCACTGACTTGCAGAAAATGTGTGAGATACCCAGCAAGCTAAGAAGGCAGTTTTGCTGGGTATCTCATACCCAAGGCTGGGGTTTGGGCGACCTGAGAGGTTAGCTCCTTAATCCTAGGATGGAAGGGAGAGCTTACATAGAAGCTTTTACTTGGAAGGTTTTGTATCTTAAGGTCAGACATAGCTATATTGCCAAGCCTAAATGCCATGTAGCCCAAGTAATAATTTGGATATTTGTTCTAAACCACTTGTGGTAGGTATTGGTCCCTCTGCAACTCAGCCATTAATTAAAAATTAGTTCTGAGCCTGAATTTTAAAAAGCCAAGTGTTGCCCCCAGCCCCCCCCCGCCACACACACACCCGGATATGTACAGTACAAACCCCAGATAATTACAACAGCCAAAGAAGAGAGAAGGAAGTGAATTTCCCAACCAGAAGTGTAGGGAAATTCAGATGGCTTTCTTTTCTCCCAGCAGAGGAACAGAACTAAGGGCAGGAACCAGGAGTTGGTCCAGCAGCTATAGGAGGTGATGAGAGTAGGACCAGGGGTAGGAGTTGGGTCTGGTACCCCTCACCCTCTAATTGGGAGCCCAGGGAGAAGGACTGAAAAGAAGATGGGGGTGGAAAAGAATAAAGCCGGCTTCTGCTTCCCAGGGATGCAGAGATTGGGGCATGCTGTGTCTGCAGAAGCTCCTAGTCATTTCTGCCATAATTGTGAGAGAGAGGGGCAGCCCTCCCATAAGATTTTTCCCTTCCCGTATCACTTCCCTGAATCCCCTTCCTCTCCCCCCAGTACAGTTAAACCTCTCTCTAATTTGGAATGTTATATTTGAGAAGATGGCCACTGTGAATAAGTGACAAAACTGAATGACAGTGTCTATTTAATGAAATGCATGTCTTCAAAATATATACAGTAAGTAGAACTCGATGAACAAGGCTTTTTCCACTCCTCAGGGAGCATGCATTAATGAATAGATATGATTCAAAAGTCTGTTTTCTGGTATGGGTTAAATATCCCCTCCTACAGACATATTTCCACCACTAATTTGCTTAGTACCCCTTTTCTTCACAGATAAAGGAAAACTCAAGCTCAGGTTTTGTTCAAATTACGAAGAAATTCCAAATCCACAGGGGTTTGGATTAATGAGGTTTTGCTGTACTGCCTCCCCTTATTCCTCAACATGAAGTTCCCCACCTAGGATTGGGGATGGGTGGGAGGGGGTTTCAAGAGGAGGAGGGTGGAATGGGCAGGAATATACATAGGTGAAGCCAGAGAAGGGTTAGGTTGGGGGTGCGGTGGGAACTTCCTGCTTTGATCTGGTTTCCTGGTGTGACACTCTGGGTTAAAGGCTTGAAGGCCCCTGTTAGGAGTCTAGGGGTGAGATTCTCTTCTCTCTGATCCCAGAGGACGTTAACTTCTACTGCAGGTGAGAAACAAAATAGGAGGATGGTGGGGACTGTCCTGGGAGGAGGAGGTGGTCCATGGCTTGTGGCGTGGGCTGGCTATAGGGGAGGCCACTGCTAGGGGACTGGCATCCAGGCCCCCTTGAAGCGTCTCAATAAGTCCGCGCTCTCCTTTTTGGTGTCTTGCAGGAGAGGCAGCTTCCCCCCTTGGGTCCAACAAACCCGCGTGTGACGCTGGCCCCACCGTGGAACGGCCTGGCCCCCCCAGCCCCACCACCCCCACCCCGGCTGCAGATTACGGAGAACGGCGAGTTCCGAAACACCGCAGACCACTAGCCCACCCAGCATCACAGACCTTCTCTTCCTTTCCTGTGCACCCCACCCTGTAACAGCACCAACCACCAGGACTGGACATCACCGAGGAACAGCGGGATTGCCTCCCCGAATGCCTCCCTGGGAGGCACACTGATTGCCCACCCCCCCCACTGCACCATTTCCAGGAGGGAGAGCGGGGACCCTCAGCCGCCCCCTTTTCCTTCCCATTGGGGTGCTGCCCTCTCTTTGACCCCCAGGGACCCTTGCCCCAGGACACCGCCTACCCCACACAGACCCCTTCACTCCGGGGTGCTATCCCCATCCTCTGCCTCATCGTTCCCCTGAGCACTGGGGGACAGACCCTCACCCCCACCCTGGGGGTGTGGCACCTCCAAACTTTCAACTTCAGGGTGATTTTTTTAGCAGTAACCAGAGCTGACAATCTAACTCCCTCCACCGCCCCATTTTGGCCTCCCCTGCCCCCCTTGTTATGGGGAGGGGACCCCAGGTGAGGGGGCCCTATTACCCCTTGATTTCTCAGGAGCGTCTGGGGGGGCTCAGCACGCACAAACTCCTTCTCCTCCTACCCCTCTTAAATTTACTCCCTCCCCACCCAGAACCCAGATGGGGTGGAGGGGGCCACCGGGGCAGGGAGGGGGCGGCAAGGGGGGAATGGGAGTTGTCTCCCCTTCTCCCCACACCTGATCTGCTCTCGGCTGGTCCCAGAGCGGGGTGAGGGGGCTTATGCCCCCCCCTCCCCCAGTGTGTTGGGTGGGGTGGAATTGAGGTTAGGGTGAGGGGTCAGGGTTTAGGAGGGTGTGTATGTTGGGAGGACAGGCTAGTTGATCTGTCCTACTCTGACACACAGCCCCCCCCTGCCGCTCCCTTCTCTCTTCTTGGTCTCTACTCCCAGGGGGAGGGGGGAACTTACTCTAGGAAAAGCCATGTCTCTCTCCCCCGGGGTGGGGGGACCTGTGTTGGAGGAGGGGTGTTGGGGGACCCCCTTCCATGACTCTGTCCCCTGGGGGAGGTGGGACGGGGCTGGGCTTCCCTCTCATCCTCCCCCTCCCAATCTCCTTCCACCTCCCTCCCTCCCGCCAGCTCCACAATTTTTCGGTGTTTCTCTGTACATAGTTCTCTGGCGGGATAGGGGAGGTAGGATGGATGGGGTTTGGGGTGGGTAGGCCATGGGAGGGGAGAAGCCCCTCCTTGGCACCCCCTCTTCCCTGACTGCTGTCCCCTACCCAGCCTTGCTCCCTTCATCCTTTTGCGTTTGGTATTGAGACTCTCCTAGACTCTACTCTTTCTTTTGTATGGACAGTTTCCCTTCAGTCCCATCCCCCCACACATACACCCAGCCGGGGCCAAATTTATACTTATATAAAAGTTGTAAATATGTGAAATTTTATCCCTGTGCCCTTTCCCCACCTCAGGCCCTAGCCCTGGACCCTCCCCAACCTTCCTTCTCTCTTCTTTGGCTGTTGTAATTATCTGGGGTTTGTACTGTACATATCCGGGGTGTGTGTGTGTGGGCTGGGGGCAACCCTTCTGTACAGAGCTTCCTGGCCCCCTCCCCCCCCGCCCCTCTGCTTCCCTCCCCACCCACTACCTTAAGGGTAGGGAGATGCTCTTCCTACCTGTTTTATTTTGTTTTCTCGTTCTCCCTCCCCACCCCACTCCCAGCCTTATCTATCCCCCCCTCGCTGTCCCCTTTTCTCCACTCCCAGCCCCATTTCCTTTTTTTCTGGAGTGTGTGGTGAAACAGAAAAAAACATGTTTAATAAACGGAGATTGTTCTTTTATCGCTGTGCCGACTTTCTTAGGCAGGGCTCTCCAGACAGACCTGTACGGTGGTAAGATCTGCTTTCTGAAAGGAAGCTGACAGCCTGAGAGGAAAACCGTACATCCCCACCTGATGCCACACTCTCCTCATAAAATGTCACTCTCCCCTCCCAATGAGAGTTTTTATATTTTAGAGCAGGAGTTTTGCACTGGCCAAACTTCTCCAGTCTCTCCCTCCCCTCACCACTGTGTCACTTAGTCTGAGGCCAGGAACAGCGGCGTTATCTGATAAAAGAATTCATGTATATATCCACATTTATCTCTTTTAAAAATCACCTAGAAGTAAGGTTTCTTTAATTGCTGGTTAAAATGCTCCTGTGCAGAACAGAGGAAAGAACCTGCCTAGTTCCTTAGCAAATCTGAGATCCAGTCCCAGGTCCACTACTATTAACTGAGTGACGCTTCCAGCCCGTTTCCCCCGCCTGGAAACTGAGGACGGCAACCCCCATCCTCGCAGGGCCGGTGGGAGGACACAAGGTGATGTGGGCAAGTGCCAGGCCCACATGGTAAGTGCCCAACTAATCTTGCCCCTCTCAGGACCTACCGGGGGCGGGTGCTACACTTAATCACCGGGAAACGCAGCTTTCCGGGGCGGCTGACGGCCCGCCCCCTCCGACCGGTCTGTTCTCTCCTGGGACCTGGCTCTCGGTCCTCTGTAGCGGCGAGGACTTCGGCAGCTACCCCAGACGCCCGATACGCTGGCACCCTGAGCCAGCGCCCTCCTACTAGCACCGCCCTCCTCGTCTGCGGTAGCCAGTCAACACGAGGCTTGTAGGCTGCCCTTCCTCGATTGGCTACGCCTCTAGCTCCGCCCGCCGCACTTTGCGACGGCGTCCGGCGGGGAGGCGGCGGCTTCCGGCCTGGGACGGAGCTGTAGCGGCACTGTAGCTGCGAGGGCAGCGCCGCGTGTGTAACGGCGGGGGCGTGTCGGCGGGAAGGACAGCCGGGCCGGGACTCCCGGTGTCCGGGTGACCGCGGTTTCCCGGGAGCAGACCTCTGTGGGCACTGTGAGGCGGAACGGAGCGGCGGGGCAGGAGCTGTTCTGGGCAGGTGAAGACAGGCTCGTGGCTGAAGGACCTCCTTCGCATCTTCCACGGGGGCTGGAAGTTACAACCCCGGTTGGTGTTTGGTGGTGGTGGTGGTTTGTTTGTTTTTCTTTCTTGGTGTGCTGGACTGATTTGCAGAAACCGCCACTGACTTAAAAGTTTCCAGTTATTGCTCGTGGGGGGAGGGAGTTGTTTGAAGAGATGTGGCTCCCTTTATCCAGGGCTTCTGTGACCTCCATCTTTTTCCTTTGCAGCCTTCATCCCGCGTAGAGTCTACCCCCAGGCCCCTCTCGTCTTCCCAATTCTTCTCACCTTCGAGGAGGCCATGGAAACCCCAACGCCTTTGCCGCCCGTACCCGCCTCCCCGACCTGCAACCCAGCCCCACGGACAATCCAGATCGAGTTTCCGCAGCATAGCTCATCGCTACTGGAATCTCTGAACCGCCACAGGCTAGAGGGAAAGTTCTGTGATGTGTCCCTCCTGGTGCAGGGCCGGGAACTTAGGGCTCATAAAGCAGTGTTGGCTGCTGCCTCTCCTTACTTCCATGACAAGCTGCTTCTGGGGGATGCACCTCGTCTCACTCTGCCGAGTGTCATTGAAGCCGATGCCTTCGAAGGGCTGCTCCAGCTCATTTATTCAGGGCGTCTCCGCCTACCACTGGATGCTCTTCCTGCTCATCTCCTTGTGGCCAGTGGCCTTCAAATGTGGCAAGTAGTAGATCAGTGCTCAGAGATTCTTAGAGAATTAGAAACTTCAGGTGGTGGAATTTCAGCCCGTGGAGCAAACTCCTACCATGCCCTTCTTTCCACTACATCCTCTACAGGAGGCTGGTGCATTCGCTCTTCGCCTTTCCAGACTCCAGTACAGTCCTCTGCTTCCACTGAAAGCCCTGCTTCCACTGAGAGCCCTGTGGGAGGGGAGGGAAGTGAACTGGGAGAAGTGCTGCAAATTCAGGTAGAAGAAGAAGAGGAGGAGGAGGAAGAAGATGATGATGAGGACCAGGGGTCAGCCACACTCTCTCAGACTCCTCAGCCCCAGAGAGTATCAGGGGTTTTTCCCCGTCCTCATGGACCCCACCCACTGCCCGTGACTGCTACTCCCCGAAAGCTTCCAGAGGGTGAGAGTGCACCAGTTGAGCTTCCTGCCCCTCCTACTGCGCTGCCCCCTAAAATCTTCTACATTAAGCAGGAACCCTTCGAGCCTAAGGAGGAGATATCAGGAAGTGGAACTCAGCCTGGAGGAGCAAAGGAGGAAACCAAAGTGTTTTCTGGAGGGGACACTGAAGGGAATGGGGAGCTAGGGTTCTTGTTGCCTTCAGGGGCAGGGCCAACATCTGGGGGAGGGGGTCCATCCTGGAAACCAGTGGATCTTCATGGGAATGAAATCCTGTCAGGGGGAGGAGGACCTGGGGGAGCAGGCCAGGCTGTTCATGGGCCTGTGAAGCTAGGGGGAACACCCCCTGCAGATGGAAAACGCTTTGGTTGCCTGTGTGGGAAGCGGTTTGCAGTGAAGCCAAAGCGTGACCGGCACATCATGCTGACCTTCAGCCTTCGGCCTTTTGGCTGTGGCGTCTGCAACAAGCGCTTCAAGCTGAAGCACCATCTGACAGAGCACATGAAGACCCATGCTGGAGCCCTGCATGCCTGTCCCCACTGTGGCCGTCGTTTCCGAGTCCATGCCTGTTTTCTCCGCCACCGGGACCTGTGCAAGGGCCAGGGCTGGGCCACTGCCCACTGGACTTACAAGTGACTGCTGAGGCTATATACTAGCTTCTAGAATGAAATAACCACTGCTGCTGATGGGTACTTTTCCCTCACTACCATGGCACACCAGTCATGGATCTTGTAATCATGCCAAGAGAATAGATACATTGATACATTATGGACCTCTTGTTTTAAGATATGGGCCTCTCAGCCTGGCAGATGTGGAAACTCAAATTTCTCATCCCACTCCAGGTTTTGGCTAGCCAACCCTGCAGGAAAGCAGTTTATAGGCCATTCATACTTAAGTTGATCACTTGCCCATGGTGGACATTTTTGTAGTGGTGATGTCCATTAAGGAAACCAGATTTTCAATTATTTAGTGAGAGAAGAATTAGAGCAAAAGACAGTGGTAAATGTTTTATTCCGTCTCCATGAGGAATTAAAGGAGTTGGTCTCCACCTACGGATACATTTGATTTAGAGCTTGAGTAATTCAGAGGCTAAGCTCTAAACTTTTTTCTCTCTCATTGCTGGAATGATTTAAGCAGAATTCCTTTTGTGTACTTTTAAAATTGTATCTTTCCAGGAGCCCCTCAGATTGTACCTTGCTTTCTCACCAGTAGACACCTTTCCAACACTTTTTTAATGTTGTAGTTGAGCACTTTAACAAGTTGAGCATTCCATGTTTCATTCTTAGAACCTTCTTTAATAGAGGGTATTCCCTCAACAGCCTGTGCCTCTGGTCTACCTTTGACCACCACTGGTAACTCATATATTGGTCACAATGACTGGAATGTGACTAGTGATCTCAGGAGATGGCACTGTCCTAAAGTGCTCTCAGGGTGGCACCACTGCTCTCTGAACAAGTTGCCTTGGTCAGAGGGACTCAGGTTTGGGACAGCACAAGCTGAAGGCTGGCGAGTAACTTGCATAATAGGACCATACCTCTTCCTTTCCCATCCCACCCACATATGATAGACAGCCCCTCTGTGGAGATACGGAGGGGATAGATATTGGAATTGGGTGTGGGACTTGCAGTTACTTAAAATTTTTGAATAAACTGTGCCCTGAAACCTAAACTGATAGTGGACTGGATTGAGTAATTTGTGTGGGGGAGAGAGTGAGAACGGAGCTGCAGAGCCTTGGATGTGTTCCTTAGGTGGCTAGGTTATGTTGATGGGGAAGGAATGGGATGGTTTCACACTGGTGCCAAGAACACTCTTCTGGACTTAGGCCCTAACCTGTTACCTGATAACCTTGAGTAGGTTGCCTTACTTTTTTTTTTTTTTTTTTTTTTTTGAGGCAGAGTCTCACTCTGTCCCCCAGGCTGGAGTGCAGTGGCACAATCGCGGGCTCACTGCAACCTCTGCCTCCCGTGTCCAAGCGATTGTCCTGCCTCAGCCTCCTGAGTAGCTGGGGTTACAGGCACCCGCCACCACGCCTGGCTAATTTTTTTGTATTTTTAGTAGAGATGGGGTTTCACCGGGTTAGCCAGGATGGTCTCGATCTCCTGACCTCATGATCCGCCCGCCTCAGCCTCCCAAAGTGCTGGGATTACAGGCGTGAGCTATTGCGCCTGTTCTGCCTTACCTTTTAAAATCTAAACTAGCACTTTTTTTGGTAGGGTGGTGTGGACCACCTAACTGGTTTTGTTTTCCTTTTTAGAAGAGGTTGGCACATATTATCTTTTTATTATTATTTGTTTATTTACTTTTTGAGATGGAGTTTTGCTCTGTCGCCTAGGCTGGAGTACAGTGATATGATCTTGGCTCACTGCAACCTCTGCCTCCTGGGTTCAAGCGATTCTCCTGCCTAAGCCTCCCAAGTAGCTGGGACTACAGGTGTGTGCCACCACACCTGGCTAATTTTGTATTTTTAGGAGAGACAGGGTTTCACCATGTTAGCCAGGCTGGTCTTGAACTCCAGACCTCAGGTGATCTGCCCACCTGGGCCTCCCAAAGTGCTGCGATTACAGGCCTGAGCCACTGCACCCAGTCTATTATTATTTTAGAGACAAAGTCTCACCATGTTGCCCAGGCTGGTCTTGAACTCCTGAGCTCAAGTGATACTTCTGCCTTAGCTGCCCAAAGTGCTGGGATTACAGGCCTGAGCCACTGCACCTGGCTGGTTCACATGATCTTTATAATATTCCCCAACTTCCTGTATTCTGTATGTTTGGATGGTGGTTCTACAAACATTCAGTACAAAGCACTATGCTAGACCCTGATTAATACACTGCCCTCAAAGGGTTCACAGGTATTACCAAAGATAGACAAGCTATTACAATGTGATAGGATAAGTTGATGATAGTGGGCAGTACAAACCGCTTGAATGCCACAAAGAAAGCTAAGTAAAGACCTTTTCTCGGTCAGCAGAGGTTTCACAAACACAACTTCCATGTGCCACAGTATGGTCATGGGTGTGGGTGGCTGAACTGACATGGAGATGGTAAACAGAGGAGTTGAAGTGAGAAGTATAGGGCCAGGGGTGATAGCCTTCCCCAAAGTTTGTTTCTGAAAGTTACGAGGTATGGCGCTCAGAAGGGTCTGAAAAATGTGACTGTGGCTAAGAAGGTAAATTCTAGCTGGGATTTGTCAGCGTCTCAAAAGAGCCACGCCATAATCCCATCCCCATGATAAGGACTGTGAACATATTGGGAAAGGGGATGAGGAGGGGTCAACCTATCTTGGATCTGCTACAGTCCCATCCATCAGCTATTCTTGACACATATTCTATGGGTGGCTATATCCATTGGCCAGGATCCTTTGGTTGCAAGCACTGGAAGCTGGTTCTGGCTAACCTCATCAGAAGAGGAATTTATGGCAGGATGTGGGGTGGCTCCTGGAATTGAAAGAAGGGCCAAAGGACCAGCCATCAGAAGGATAAGACCTGGGTCAGCGTCGGGGATCCATGGAGCAGGAACTCCAAGGCATACGGTTTGGGATGATGACCCATTCTTGTTTCTTGTGTCACTCATCTCAAGATAAAATTTCCCAGGGAAAGAACTTAAGCCTCATGACCACCCTCTAGCCAGAGCACCTTGATGATATAGTCCATCAAGATGGCAACAAAGTGGGCATGAAATCCTCAAAGGCAATTGAAGTCCTAGGACAGAAAAGTGGAGAATGGGTTCTGGCCAGGCCACAGCAACAGAGACACACTGGACAATCTCCATATGTTACACATTTTGGGATCCCAAAGCCTCAGGTATACTTGCTACTTAATGGGTGCTGAAGTTGCCCAACTTCCACCTCTGCCTGCTGGATGTAAGGCAGAATTGTTTCCTGACTCTCCTTAATACCCATGACACTTTGTCCTTACTGGTATCAAACCAATTACAATAGCTTGTTAGAGTTTTGTTTTTGTTTGTAGGTATTATACAGAAAACAAGTGCAGAAATTAAAGATTTTGGTTTACACAAATAAACTTGTTACCTCTCTGCCTCTGTTCTTCAGAAGATGCAGTGGAGGAGATGTCCAATCTGTTGTCAAAGGATAGCCCCATTCCCAGAGCCTTTGCTCTTTTAATTATCACCTCTCTCCTTTATCTTTACCCTCTCTGTCTCTGTAGTTCCTCATTACGTTTAACCGTGCTCATAGGGTAGTGAGAATTAATACATGTAAAATACTTAGAACAGTGCCTTGCACACAGTAATCACTCAGTAAGTGTTAGCTGTTATTATGAGTGAGACCAGTAGTCATCAGTTCCCCACACCTTTACTGCGATCAGTTCTCCCAGGGAGGGATCACGTTCATAATAAAGAAAATTGCAAGATGGGGGAAATAAGAGCTATCAGAGCACATAGCAGAGGTCCTAGCCTGACCTAATAATTGGGAGATTTCTAGATGAAATGGAAACATTTCTAGTGAAGGGGTAAAATATTTTCAACAAAATTAGAAATGAGGCACATAGTATTTAGTAAGGATTACATATTATCATTATCATTACCTATCTCATAAATGCTACAGTTCTTCAGGGTCCTTTATGCCCTCTTCTAAATTTACACACTCTTGGGGTGATTTTTTTTTTCCCCTATGCAGAACTCATGTTGAAATTCCTGGGTGACTTTATCCACTCTTCCGAGTTGAACCATTTAAATAGTGATGACCTTTAATTTAATGTATTTCTTTAAATTTTATTATTATCATTATTATTATTTGAGACAGAGTCTTGCCCTGTTGCCCATGCTGGTGTGCAATGGTGCCATCTCACCTCACTGTAACTTCCACCTCCTAGATTCAAGCGATTCTCCTGCCTCAGCCTCCCGAATAGCTGGGATTATAGGTGCCTGCCACCACGCCTGGCTAATTTTTGTATTTTTAGTAAAGACGGAGTTTCACCATGTTGGCCAGGCCGGTCTCGAACTCCTGCCCTCAGGTGATCTGTCTGCCTCGTCCTTCCAAAGTGCTGGGATTACAGGCATGAGCCACTACACTCAGCCAACCTTTAATTTTATACCTCTAGTTTTACTGGGCCCCAAACCCACTTGGATTTCTTCCTTCTTTCCTTTCTTTTTTCAACAATGAATGCCTGCTGTATACCAGACACTGAAGAAAAGAGCAGAAGGCATCATAGGGGCTTGAACTCTGGATGATGTCTTTAAGAGACAAGACGTTTAAACCAGCCGTATGCCATAGACATCTCAAGCTCAACATGTCTAAAGTACTCCACCCCACCTCTAGCCAGCTCTCCTCTGTTGTTTCCAGATTTGGTAATGGTTCCATCATCAACCCAAATGCCCAAGGTTTAAACCTGGGAGGGTTCCTTGCCAGCAGCTCTCTCACCTCCCATACCTGTCCTACCAAAGCTATCTCCTAAATATTTCACATTGATGCACTCCTTACCCACTTCTGCCACTACAACCTCCTAACTGGTTCTTTGTCTCCTGTCTTGCTTCCCTCTGTATTTCACCCTATGCACTAGGACCAGAGTAATCTTTCTAAAGCAAAAATTAATGTTTCACCACTCTCCAGCTTAAACCTTTCATTGGCTTCCTCTTGCTCTTTCATGAGGTCCGAGTGATCTGGTCCCAGTTACTGGTCCCAGGCTTTGGCTTTTCCTGCTTCTCATGCTCATCTCTCTACCTAGTATAGTTTCCCGTCAGTGGAATAATTCCTGCTCTTCAGATACTGGTTTAAACCTCACTTCATCTAGAAATCTTGACCATGGGACCAGGGTAGGACCTCTGCTATGTGCTCTGATAGCTCTTGATTCCCCATATTTTTCAATTTCCTTTATTCAATAAGTAATTGCATTTGGAAGGGGGTGTGAGTCGAAAGCCTATCTATTGGGTACTCCACTCAGTATCTGAGTGCCATATACCCATGTAACAAACCTGCATATGTACCCCCTCTATCTAAAATGAAAGTTTAGGCTGTTCTGCCTATGGAATAGCCCTGCTCTGTCTATGGAGCAGCCATTAAAATAAAAAATAAAAGTTGAGAAAAAACATACATGCCAACTATCTAGTGTTACTCATGTGTGGGCACTGCTCTAGGCACAATGATCAGTCCCTGTTCTTTTTATTTATTAATTTATTATTATTATTATTTGAGATAGAGTCTCGCTTTGTTGCCCAGGCTGGAGTGCAATGGCGCCATCGAGGCTCACTGCAACCTCCGCCTCCCAGGTTCAAGCAATTCTCCTGCCTCAGCCTCCTGAGTAGCTGGGATTACAGGCATGTGCCACCATGCCCAGCTAATTTTTGTATTTTCTTTTTTTTTTTTTTTTTTTGAGACGGAGTCTCGCTCTGTCGCCCAGGCTGGAGTGCAGTGGCCGGATCTCGGCTCACTGCAAGCTCTGCCTCCCGGGTTTACGCCATTCTCCTGCCTCAGCCTCCCGAGTAGCTGGGACTACAGGCGCCCGCCACCTCGCCCGGCTAGTTTTTTGTATTTTTTTAGTAGAGACGGGGTTTCACCGTGTTAGCCAGGATGGTCTCGATCTCCTGACCTCGTGATCCGCCCGTCTCGGCCTCCCAAAGTGCTGGGATTACAGGCTTGAGCCACCGCGCCCGGCTAATTTTTGTATTTTTAGTAGGACAGGGATTCACCATTTTGGCCAGGCTGGACTCAAACTCCTGACCTCAAGTGATCCACCTGCCTCAGCCTTCCAAAGTGCTGGGATTACAGGCATGAGCCACCACACTCGGCCATATTTATTATTTTTTAATTGAGGTGGGGTCCAGCCATGCTCCCCAGGCTGGTCTCAAACTCCTGGGCTACTCAGGCGATCTGCCTGCCTTGGCCTCCCAAAGTGCTGGGATTATAAATGTAAGCCACTATGCCCGGGCAGTGCCTGTTCTCATAAGCTTACACTGCAGTGCTGTAAATGAAATAAACTAGATAAGGAGGAGAGTAACAGAAAAGGAGGGCATACTATATACATTAATCTAATATTCAAAGGGGAAATAAAGGCCCAGACATGCAAAGAAAAGGGAGAAGCTGGTTTACTAAAGTGTTTAACAGATGCACAAGCCAAGAAAGAGAAAAAGAATGGTTTGCTTAACACGGAGACCAGTGGACCTAGAGCTACAGGGAAAGAGGGAAAAGATGTGGTTGAAGAGGTAGGATGCTGCTGGGTCATATAGAGCCTTTGACATCATGATAAAGAATTTGGCTTTGGAAGTGCAATGGGAAGGCAATAAAAAGTTTTAAGTAGGGGAGTAATAATCTTTTAACATTTTAGAGAGACTCCTTCTAGCTAGAGTGAATATTGGCTCATTAGGGGGCAAGGGTGAAAGTGGGGAGACCAATCAGACCATTTTAGTAGTGCAAACAAGAGATGGGTCAAGGCAGCAGATAGGCAGAGAAGTAGATGAATTAAAGCTACTGTATTTGGAGGCAGAGCTGACAGGATATTCCGATGAATTAATATAGAGATTGTGGGAAAGTTAAAAAAAAAAAAAAAAGATCTGTAAAGTTTTGGCTTGAGGAATTGAATTAGAGGTAATTTAATGAGTGGAAGACAGGAATAAAAGAACTTCAGAGTGGATCAAGAGTTTTGTATAGGCCAGGCATAGTGGCTTATGACTGTAATCCTAGCACTTTGGGAGGTCAAAATGGGTAGACAACTTGAGGTCAGGAGTTCAAGACCAGCCTGTCCAACATGGTGAAACCCCGTCTCTACTAAAAATACAAAAATTAGCTGGGCATGGTGGTGGGTGCCTGTAATCCCAGCTACTCGGGAGGCTGAGGCAGGAGAATCACTTGAACTGGGGAGGCGTGGGTTGCAGTGAGCCATGCACTACTGTGCTCCAGCCTGGGTGACAGAGTGAGACTCCATCTCAAAAAAAAAAAAAAAAAAAAAGAGTTTTGTAGAAATCACTATAAGCTATCCAAGATGTATTTATCAGGTGTTCTTCTAGATCGGGGGTTGGCAAACTTACTCTATGAAGGATCAAATAGTAAACATTTTAGGCTTTGCATGCCAAGAAACAAAATCAAGGATATTATATAAGTACTTTAAAAATAAAACAAATTTCCATGAATTGTCATTGACAAATTTGTTTTATAAAGAAACAATATTTATTTCTTACATTTTTGGAGGCTGGAAGTCCAGGGTCAAGAGGGTGCATCTGGTGAGAGCCTTCTTGCTGATGGGGACTCTGCAGAGTCCCAAGGGGATGCAGGACATCACATGGTGAGAAGGGTGAGTATGCTTTGACAACATAAAAAAAGTAATAATTGAATGCAATTTTTTTGTAATATAGATTTGCTGATTAATTGGGGTTCAAATTTAGTGTTCCTCCTCATCAAAGTCAACTGCAAATGTTTATCTTTTTTTTTTTTTTTTTTTTTTGAGACACAGTTTTACTCTGTCATCCAGGCTGGAGTGCAGTGGCATGATCTCAGCTCACGGCAACCTCTGCCTCCCAGGTTCAAGCGATTCTCCCGCCTCAACCTCCTGAGTAGCTGAGACTATCGGTGCATGCCACCATGCCTGGCTAAGTTTTGTATTTATAGTAGAGATGGGGTTTCGCCATGTTGACCAGGCTGGTCTTGAACTCCTGACCCACCTGGGCCTCCCAAAGTGGTGGGATTTCAGGCATGAGAGACTGTGTCTGGCCCTAAATATTCATCTGTTAATGCTGATCTACAATGAGATTTTACATATTTCATCTTTGAAAATGTCTTTACAAAGGTAGGTATTGCCAAATACTGATATCAATCCAAGACCATCTGGTTTTGATTGGGTATATTCATTACTTGGAAGGCTTTTTATAATTCTATTATATTCTTATATGGTTTGGCTGTGTCCCCATTCAAATCTCAACTTGAATTGTATCTCCCAGAATTCCCCTGTGTTGTGGTAGGGATCTAGGGGGAAGTAATTGAATCATGGGGGCCAGTCTTTCCTGTGCTATTCTCATGATAGTGAATAAGTCTCACGAGATCTGATGGGTTTATCAGGGGTTTCTGCTTTTGCTTCTTCCTCATTTTCTCTTGCCACTGCCATGTAAGAAGTGCCTTTCACCTGCTGTGATTCTGAGACCTCCCCAGCCATGTGGAACTGTAAGTCCAATTAAACCTTTTTTTCTTCTCAGTCTGGGATATGTTTTTATCAGCAGCATGAAAACGGACTAATACAGTAAATTGGTAACAGTAGAGTGAGACGCTGCTGAAAAGATACCCGAAAATGTGGAAGTGACTTTGGAACTGGATAACAGGCAGAGGTTGGAACAGTTTGGAGGGCTCAGATGAAGACAGGAAAATGTGGGAAAGTTTGAAACTTCCTAGAGACTTGTTGAATGGCTTTGCCCAAAATGCTGATAGCAATATGGACAATAAGATCCAGGCTGAGGTGGTCTCAGATGGAGATGAGGAACTTGTTGGGAACTGGAGCAAAAGTTATTCTTGCTATGTTTTAGCAAAGACACTGGTGGCATTTTGCCCCTGCCCCAGAGATTTGTGGAACTTGGAACTTGAGAGAGATGATTTAGGGTGTCTGGCACAAGAAATTTCAAAGGAGCAAAACATTCAAGAGGTGACTTGGATACTGATAAAGGCATTCAGTTCTATAAGGGAAGCAGAGCATAAAAGTTTGGAAAATTTGCAGCCTGACAATGTGATAGAAAAGAAAAACCCATTTTCTCAGGAGAAATTCAAGCCTGCTGCAGAAATTTGCATAAGTAGCAAGGAGCCTAATGTTAATCCCCAAGACTGTGGGGAAACTATCTCCAGGCCATGTCAGACACCTTCACAGCAGCCCCTCCCATCACAGTCCTGGAGGCCCAGAAGGAAAAAGTGGTTCGTAGGCTGGGCTCAAGATCCCCATGCTGTGTGCAGCCTAGGGACTGGGTGTCCTGTGTCCCAGCAACTCCAGCCATGGCTGAAAGGGGCCAATGTACGCTTGGGCTGTGAAGCCCCAAGCCTTGGCAGCTTCCATGTGGTGTTGAGCCTACAGGTACACAGAAGTCAAGAATTGAGGTTTGGGAACCTTGACCTAAATTTCAGAAGATGTGTGGAAAGGCCTGGATGATCAGGCAGAAGTTTTCCGCAGGGTCAGGGCCCTCATGGAGAACCTCTGCTAGGGTAGTGCAGAAAGGAAATGTGGGGTCAGAGACCGCCACGAAGTTCCTACTGGGGCACTGCCTAGTGGAGTTGTGAGAAGAGGGCACTGTCCTCCAGACCCTAGAATGGTAGATTCACTGACAGCGTGCACCGTTTGCCTGGAGAAGCCACAGACACTCAACTCTAGCCTATGAAAGCAGCGGGAGGGAGGCTGTACCATGAAAACCCACAGGGGCAGAGCTGCCCAAGACCATGGGAACCCACTTTATGCATCAGCATGACTTGGATGTGAGACCTGGAGTCAAAGGAGATCATTTTGGAGCTTTAAAATTTGACTGTCCTGCTGGATTTTGGACTTGCATGGGCCCCGTAACCCCTTTATTTTGGCCAATTTCTTCCATTTGGAATGACTGTATTTACCTAGTATCTGTACCCCAACTGTATCTAGGAAGTAACTAGCTTACTTTTGATTTTACAGGCTCATAGGTGGAAGGAACTTGCCTTGTCTCAGATGAGACTTTGGACTGTGGACTTATGGGTTAATGCTGAAATGAGTTAAGACTTTGGGAGACTGTTGGAAAGGCATAATTGGTTTTGAAATACAAAGACATGAACCAAGTGGGGGCCAAGGGTGGAATGGTATGGTTTGGCTGTGTCCCCATTCAAATCTCAACTCGAATTGTATTTCCCAGAATTCCCACATGTTGTGGGAGGGACCTAGGGAGAGGTAATTGAATCATGGGGGCTGGTCTTTCCTGTCCTATTCTTGTGATAGTGAATCAGTTTCACAAGATCTGATGGGTTTATCAGGGGTTTCCGCTTTTGTGTCTTCCTCGTTTTCTCTTGCCTCCGCCATGTAAGAAATGCCTTTCACCTCCCACCATGATTCTGAGGCCTCAGCCATGTGGAACTGTAAGTCCAATTAAACATTTTTTTCTTCTCAGTCTCAGGTATGTCTTTATCAGCATCATGAAAACAGGCTAGGGCCGGGCGTGGTGGCTCAAGCCTGTAATCCCAGCACTTTGGGAGGCCGAGACGGGTGGATCACGAGGTCAGGAGATCGAGCCCATCCTGGCTAACACACTGAAACCCCGTCTCTACTAAAAAATACAAAAAACTAGCCGGGCGAGGTGGCGGGTGCCTGTAGTCCCAGCTACTTAGGAGGCTGAGGCAGGAGAATGGCGTGAACCCGGGAGGCGGAGCTTGCAGTGAGCCTAGATCACGCCACTGCACTCCAGCCTGGGCGACAGAGCGAGACTCCGTCTCAAAAAAAAAAAAAAAAAAAGAAAAAGAAAACAGGCTAATACATATACTTTTCTTGATCCTTGCCTTTTAGCATATCATTACATTGTAGGTTAATCACCTCCAAATGAGGGTTAGGTAGAAGCTCCTCAATTGCACAGTTAAATGAAATATAGAATTTTTTTTTTTTTTGGAAACAGGGTCTCACTTTGTCATCCAGGCTGGAGTGCAGTGGTGTGATCTCGGCTCACTGCAGCTCGACCACCTGGGTTCAAGCGATCCTCTTGTCTCAGCCTCCCAAGTAGCTAGGACTGTAGGTATGTGCCACCACCCACAGCTAAGTTTTGTATTTTTTGTAGAGACAGGGTTTCTACAGAAACCCTGGCCAGGCTTGTCTCAAACTCCTGGGATCAAGTGATCTGCCTGCCTGGGCCTCCCAAAGTGCTAGGATTATAGGCGTGAGCCCCCAAGCCCGGCCTGAAATATAGAAATTTCCTTTGCACTTGCACTGAGGACCAAAAAACCTGCTAGAACTGTGGTTTGAGCTCAGAAAATATATCTGCTGCAAATTTTGTATGGGAATGGAGATTTTGGTTCTTGTTTTAGCTTTTGATGATAGGAAATATATAAAGTAGCTTAACCTGATTCAAACAACTTTAATAAATTTACTGTAGTATAAGTTTCACAATAAGCACCTTTTTACCTTGTAATTTTAGATTAAATTCATCAAGGCCATGTTCTCACTTGTAAGTGGTAGCTAAACAATGAGAACACATACACCAAGAGGGGAGCAATAGACAATGAGGCCTACTTGAATGTGGAGGGTGGGAGGAAGGAGATCAGAAAAAATACCTATCAGGTACTATGTTTATTACCTGGGTGAGTAAATCATCTGTATACCAAACCCCTGGTGACACACAGTTTACCTATATAACAAACCTGCCCATGTACCCCTAAACTTAAAATAAAAGTTTTTAAAAAAGATTTATTTTAAGGAATTAGCTCACACAATTGTGGGGGCTGACAAGTCTGAAATTTGTAGGGCAGGTCAGCAGGATGGAAACTCAGGCAGAATTTCAATGTTACAGTCTTGAGGCAGAATACTTTCTTTTCCAGGAAACCTCAGTCTTTGCTCTTAAGGCTTTTGACTAATTGGATGAGTCCTACCCATATCATCAAGGGTAATCTACTTTACTTAAAGTCAGTTGATTATAAGTGTTAATTATATCTACAAGATACCCTTAGAGCAATATGTAGACTAGTGTTTGAACAAAGAACTGGACACCATAGCCTATCCAAGTTGACACAGAAAGTTTAACTATTACATGTGTTTGAAGGCATGTTCAGAAAATTTTCTATCTCAGCCCTGAGCTCAAGAAAATCTTAACATCTCTTTGCCACCACTATGTCAATGAACTGCTGTATGGTAGGACAAGTCAGGATATTCAACTTCTATTTCTAACAAAAACTGTTTTAGTTCAGTCTGCTACAACAAATTAACACAGACTGGTAGCTTAAACAACAAACACGTATTTTTCACAGTTCTGGAGATTGGAAAGCCCAAGATGTAGATGGCTATCTTCTCATATTTTCACAAGACAGAGAGCAGAGAGAAGCAAGCTCTCTTGTGTCTCTTCTTTTTTTTTTTTTTTTTTTTGAGACGGAGTCTCGCTATGTCGCCCAGGGTGGAGTGCAGTGGCCGGATCTCAGCTCACTGCAAGCTCCGCCTCCCGGGTTTTTACGCCATTCTCCTGCCTCAGCCTCCCGAGTAGCCGGGACTACAGGCGCCCACCACCTCGCCCGGCTAGTTTTTTGTATTTTTTTTTAGTAGAGACGGGGTTTCACCGTGTTAGCCAGGATGGTCTCGAACTCCTGACCTCGTGATCCGCCTGTCTCGGCCTCCCAAAGTGCTGGGATTACAGGCTTGAGCCACTGCGCCTGGCCTGTGTCTCTTCTTATAATGATACTAATCTCATTCACAAAGATCCACCCTCATGACCTAATTACTTCCCAAAGGCCACACCACCAAATACTATATTGGAATTAGGGGTTAGCATATGAATTTTGGGGGTACATAAACATTCAGTTCAAAGCATTGACAATGTTAAGACCATGAGATGCAAATGAAGTTTACTGTTGACACACTGGTTCAATAACACATGATAAATTAAAATATTCTTCACAGTGTACCTACTGATGGTTATTACAATGAATAACCACAGGCTTTAAACACCTTACATTTTCATATGCTTTGCAAATATGCCTCACTACAACGTTTCCTTTACCACCATCACTTGTAGCACATCTTAGTAGGTTCCACTTCAGGCTGTATGGAAGTAGTGTTTTCTCAACTTTTTTGAAAGTATTATCTTATGTAATTGTTCCAAACATACTGTTGATAGCAGCTGATTCTTCATTCACTCCAAACTTCACAATGACTCCTTGAATAAATAACAGCTAAGCAGTGTCAGTAGCATCTGTCCACTCATCAAGAGCCAAGGGAAAATCACATTTAATCATTGGACTTGTTTTTAGTTGATTATTGATTTTTATCCCAGTGTCCTCAACTCTTCAAGCAGCTGTTCTTGATGAATAAGAGTCTTAAACAAATTTATTTTCTCTGGACACACTTCTTTGGCTTCTGCATCACATGATTTAATTAACTCATTATTGATAAATGGCTTTCCTTGCTTGGCTACAAATGAGCTATGTGGAAACTTACTGTGATTGTAGCTTTATTTTAATTTTGTGTGTGTGAATAAATTCTGCTGTGATTAAATTTTTTTCAAAAAAGCTTTCTAATTTTTCTGACTGTTGCTTTCTTGTGAATTGGGAACATTGTGATGACTACTCAGTCTGTAATGTCAATGTATATATTCTTTTCTTGTGTGTGAGATGGAGTCTCACTCTGTCACCCAGGCTGGAATGCAGTGGCGCCATCTCAGCTCACTGCAAGCTCCACCTCCCGGGTTCACATCATTCTTCTGCCTCAGCCTCCCAAGTAGCTGGGACTACAGGCACCTGCCACCACGCCTGGCTAATTTTTTGTATTTTTAGTAGAGACGGGGTTTCACCATGTTAGCCAGGATGGTCTTGATTTCCTGACTTCTTGATCTGCCTGCCTTGGTCTCCCAAAGTGCTGGGATTACAGGCATGAGCCACCACGCCCAGCCGGCCATGTCAATGTATATATTCTTATTCTTTTAGCACAACTGTAGTATCACTTCTTTTTATTCTTTTCTTTTCTTTTCTTTTCTTTTTTTGTGACAGAGTCTCGCTCTATCCTCCAGGCCTCCATGCTGGAGTGCAGTGGTGCAATCTTGCTTCACTGCAAAATCCGCCTCCCAGGTTCAAGTGATTCTCCTGCCTCAGCCTCCCGAGTAGCTGGGATTACAGGCACATGCCACTGCATCTGGCTAATTTTTGTATTTTTAGTAGAGACAAGGTTTCACCACGTTGGCCAGACTGGTCTCAAACTCCTGACCTCAGGGGATTCGCCCACCTCGGCCTCCCAAAGTGCTGGGATTACAGGTGTGAGCCACCAAGCCCGTCCAAGTATCATTTCTTAATAAACAAAATATAGGTTGGGTGCAGTGGCTCATGCCTGTAATCCCAGCACTTTGGGAGACCAAGGTAGGAGGATAGCTTAAGCCCAGTAGTTCGAGACCAGGCTGGGCAGCATGGCAGAATCCCACCTCTATAAAAAATACAAAAATTAGCCATGCATGGTGGTGCACAACTGTAGTCCCAGTTACTCGGGAGGCTGAGGTGAAAGGATCACCTGAGCCCAGGAAGTGAAGGCTGCAGTGAGTTGTGATCAGGCCACTGCACTTCAGCCTGGGCAGAGAGAGAACCTGTCTCAAAAAACAAAAACAAACCAAAAAAATCACTAAAGAACTTACTAATGTAATCAAATACCACCTGTTCCCCAAAAACCTATGGAAATAAATAAATAAATAAATAAATAAATTTCTGTAGAACCTAAAAAAATAAAAGAAAAGATCTAATTATCAATTTACAGAAAATGATGCAGAGGGCAGGGAAACACATTAAATCACACCAAAGTGGTACAATCAACAAAATCAAAACTATAAGAAACTCTAAAGGACAAACAACCCATTTCTACACACACACACACACACACACACACACACACACACACACACACACACAAAATTGCAAGGGAAAAAAGAGATGGATTGGAACCTACAGTTTAAAAGAGGGCTGGCGCAGTGGCTGCTTCCTGTAATCCCAGCACTTTAGGAGGATAAGCAAGAGGATGGCTTGAGCCCAGGAGTTTGAGGCTACAGTGAGTTATGATAGCACCACTGCACTCTGCCTGGGTGACAGAGCAAGACCCTGTCTCTAAGAAAAATAAAAGACACGTTAACCAATCATAATGTGTGGACCTTGCTTGGATCATAGTGTTAAAAAAAATGGTCTCGATCTCTTTTTCACATGACATTTGTGAGACAACTGTAGACTCAACCACTCACTGAATATTTGTGATATTAGGCAGTTCTTATTTTTATTTATTTATTTATTTTTTTTTTGAGATGGAGTTTCACTCTTGTTGCCCAGGCTGGAGTGCAATGGCACGATCTCGGCTCACTGCAACCTCTGCCTCCTGGGTTCAAGTGATTCTCCTGCCTCAGCTTCCCGAGTAGCTGGGATTATAGGCATGTACCACCATGCCCGGCTAATTTTTATATTTTTAGTAGAGATGGGGTTTCTCCATGTTGGTCAGGCTGGTTTCAAACTCCTGACCTCAGGTGATCCGCACACCTCGCCTCAGCCTCCCAAAGTGTTGGGATTATGGGGTGAGCCACCACGCCCAGCCAGGGAGTTATTCTTAAAAATTTCAGTTGTGGGCTGGGTGCGGTGGCTCACGCCTGTAACCCCAGAACTTTGGGAGGCTGAGGCGAGGTGTGCAGATCACCTGAGGTCGGGAGTTCGAAACCAGCCTGACCAACATGGAGAAACCCCATCTCTACTAAAAATATAAAAATTAGCCGGGCATGGTGGTACATGCCTATAATCCCAGCTACTCGGGAAGCTGAGGCAGGAGAATCACTTGAACCCAGGAGGCAGAGGTTGCAGTGAGCTGAGATCGTGCCATTGCACTCCAGCCTGGGCAACAAGAGTGAAACTCCATCTCAAAAAAAAAAACAAAAAAAAAAAAAAACAAAGAGGCCTATACCTGTGCATGGTGAGGCATATCTGTAAATCCCAGCTATTTGGGAGGCTGAAGTGGGATGATCCCTGCAGCCCAAAGCCAGACTGGACAACATAGTGAGACTCCATCACTGAAAAGAAGACGGGGAGTGGGCTTGTCTTTTGATGGCATTGGCTATTTATAGATAATAAAAAATCCATGGTTATGGGTTGAATAAAATGTTAAATGCATACATATACATGCTCTAGATAAGTGTGTAAATTAAAATTTGTGTATATAGTCAATGTAAAGAAAGATTGAGAAATAAATTTTGAAATAGCTATTTATACACTTTAAGAATGTCTGATCAAAAATATTATATTATAAGCACATAGTTCTGGTCCAAGTTAATAAATAAAACTATTCTTATTTGCTTAAGTCTTAAAATAATCAGAGGCTCCACATATTGATGTAGAAGGATCTCCAGTATATATTATTGAGTGAAACAAGTAAAGTAAAGTGCAGAACAGGATATACAGCATGCTATGTTTTATGAGAAAGGGTGGAGGTGGCGAAGAAATAAGAAAGGTCTAATATTGTATTTGTAAAAGCAAGCACTGCTAGAATAAACAAGAAACAATAAAAACGGGAGAGGAGTTGAGGAGGTAAAGACGGAAACAAGACTCCATGTGCTTTGAGACTCCTCCTTGTATACTTTGAGTCATGTAATGCCATTACCTAACCCCAAAATAAAAGAGGACAGGAGTTCGAGACCAGCCCGGACAACATAGTGAGACTGCAGTCTCTACCAAAAACAAACAAACAAACAAAAAGCCCCCCGCCGCCAGCACACACACACACACAACTAGCTAGTCCTGGTGGTGCACCCCTGTGGCCCCAGCTACTCAGGAGGTGAGAAGATCACTTGAGTCCAGGAAGTCAAAGCTGCAGTGAGCCATGATTGTGCCATTGCACTCCAGCCTGGGCAACAGAGCAAGACTCTGTCTCAAAAAAAAAAGAGAGAGAAAGAGAGAGACTTTACATCATTAATAGGATGCTTTTTTTTTTTTTTTTTTTTTTTGAAACGGAGTCTTACTCTGTCGCCAGGCTGGAGTGCAGTGGCGCAATCTCAGCTCACTACAACCTCTGCCTACCAGGTTCAAACAATTCTCCTGCCTCAGCCTCCTGAGTAGCTGGGACTACAGGCATGTGCCACCACACCCAGCTAATATTTGTATTTTTAGTGGAGACAACATTTCACCATGTTGGCCTGGATGGTCTCAATCTCTTGACCTCATGATCCACCAGCCTCAGCCTCTCAAAGTCCTAGGATTACAGGCATGAGCCACTGCTCCCAGACAATAGGATGCATTTTAAGGATAAAAAAGCTGAAACTAAAATTTTAAACTTTAGACCCTTACACATTAAACTCTCCTAAATTTTAAACTCTCAGAAGTAATATTGTTTGTAGTATTATCAGTACTGGAATTTTGAAAATATACAATTTTCTCATAAGAGACATAAATAGGCATAAATTAATAATGTAACAAACTAGATTTTTTGTTTGGTTTTTGTTTTGTTTGTTTTTTGATACGGAGTCTCCTTGTCACCCAGGCTGAAGTGCAGTGGTGCGATCTTGGCTCACTGCAACCTCTGCCTTCTGGGTTCAAGCAATTCTCCTGCCTCAGCTTCCCAAGCAACTGGAATTACAGGCACCCGCCACCATGTCTAATTTTTATATTTTTAGTAGAGACAGGGTTTTGCCACGTTGGCCAGGCTGGTCTTGAACTCCTGACCTCAGGTGATCCACGTGCTTCGACCTCCCAAAGTGCTGGGATTATAGGCATGAGCCACCGCAGCCAGCCAGGAACCAGTATTTTTAGTACAAGCGAAAAGATACAATTATGTAATCAAAGAAGCTAAGTGAAAACACGATAATGTTAAAATTGAATTGAAAAATCAATGTTAACTCATTGTTTTTAAATATATATTTTCTGGGCCAGGCGCAGTGGCTTACGCCTGTAATCCCAGCACTTTGGGAGGCCGAGCTGGGCAGATCATGAGGTCAGGAGATTGAGACCATCCTGGACAACATGGTGAAACCCCGTCTCTACTAAAAATACAAAAACAAAATTAACCGGGTGTGGTGGCAGGTGCCTGTAGTTCTAGTTTACTCGTGAGGCTGAGGTGGGAGAATGGCATGAACTCAGGAGGAGGAGCTTGCAGTGAGCCGAGATGACTCCACTACACTCCAGCCTGGGCGACAGAGCGAGACTCTGTCTTAAAAAAAAAAAAAAAATATATATATATATATATATATATACACACATACATATATATATTTTTTTTATATATTCTGGCCAGGTGCTGTGGCTCATGCCTATAATTCCAGCACTTTGGGAGGCCAAGCAAGGCAGATCGCTTGACCCCGGGAGTTTGAGACCAGCCTGGACAACATGGCAAAACCCTGCCTTTACAAAAAAAATACAAAATTAAATTAGCCAGGCATGGTGGTCCATGCCTGTAGTCCTAGCTACCTGGGAGGCTGAGGTAGGAGGCATGAACCCAGGAAGTTGAGGCTGCAGTGAACCAAGATCACACTACCACACTCCAGCCTAGGAGACAGAGTGAGACCTTGTCTCAAAAAATATATAAAAATTATATAGCTCTCTCTATATTTTTAAATATATATAATATATATACATGCACATATATATATATATATGTATAATTTTTTTTCTGGTCCTGTCCACTGAAATGGACCAGAAGAAATGAGCATTTGTAATGTCCATGCTGTGCTCTCTAATACCACTCCACATTAAAACAAGATATGGCTCATTGGGAAACTGCTGATTTCAGGTCTAGTGCAGGCACTTTTCAAGGTGAGTCTGGGACTCCTTTTCATGTTAAGAAGCATGAAAGCAGGGCTGGGCACAGTGGCTCACGCCTGTAATCCTAGCACTTTGGGAGGCCGAGGTGGGCAGGTCACATGAGGTCAGGAGTTTGAGACCAGCCTGGCCAACACGGTGAAACCCCGTCTCTACTAAAATTTCAAAACAACTAGCCAGGTGTGGTGGTGCACGCCTGTAGTCCCCAGCTACTCGGAAGGCTGAGGTAGGAGAATCGCTTGAACCTGGGAGGCAGAGGTTAGTTGAGATTGCATGCTTCACTCCAGCCTGGGCGACAGAGAGAGACTCTGTCTTAAAAAAAAAAAAAAAAGAAAACTTTAGAAGATAATGTCACGTCAAAAGGACTCAGGAGCACATGTGAAGGTGTCCCCACTGAACAATGTTGTGACAATTGGACAACTAAAAGTATAATGATAATTTTGGATTGAATATACTGAATCAATGAAAATTCATTAGTTCATAAATATACAATAAGAAGAAGTCAAGAAGTCGCATTTATTACCATTTGAGACAACTATTAAAACAACTCCTTGCTTTGAAAATTGGTAATTAAAAAAAATTAAAATTTTAAGCCGGGTGCAGTGACTCATGCCTGTAATCACAGCACTTTGGGAGCCCGAGACAGGCAGATTGCTTGAGCTCAGGAGTTCGAGACCAGACTGGGAAACGTGGCTAAACCCCATGTCTACACACACACACAACAATACAAGAATTAACCAGGAATGTTGGTGCATACATGTGGTCCCAGTTACTCAGGAGGCTGAGGTAGGAGGATTGCTTGAGCCCAGGAGGCTGAGGCTGCAGTGAGCCGAGATTGCCCCATTGCATTCCAGCCTGGGTGACGGAACCAGACCCTGTCTCAAAAAGAAAAAAGAAAAAAGCATTTATTTTGCTCTTTCAGTAAAAATTTATTTTAGGATAACCAAATAGCCCTAGTTGATGAGCAAAGCCTTCACAGAATTCTAGTTAATATATTTTGTTTAAATGTTATTAACTTTTTTTTTTTTTGAGACAGAGCTCTGTCACCCAGATTGGAGTGCAGTGGTGTGGTCTCAACTCACTGTAACTTCTGCCTCCCAGGCTCAAGTGATTCTTGTGCCTCAGCCTCCCGAGTAGCTGGGATTACAGACATGCGCCACCACACCTGGCTAATCTGTTTTGTTTTTTTCGTAGAGACAGGGTTTCGCCACATTGGCCAGGCTGGTCTTGAACTCCTGGCCTCAAGTCATCTGCCTGCCTTGGCCTCCTAAACTGCTGGGATTACAGGCATGAGCCACCAAGCCCGGCCTTTTTTATTTTTTTTTAAACTTAAGTGGATGTGTACACATCTAGTCCATACATGTGAATGAAATAAAAGAAATATAATTTCACAAACTCCAATAAATTAGTGATTCAGGTAAGGATTATCATTTGGCATTGAAAACAATAGATGACTGGTTGTTGTAGACATTCATATAGGACCAAAGTAACACCACACAGATTACTTCTAGTCCCCAGAGGAAAACATTAACTATAAATGGAGTGATCAGAATGTCACCACCCTAATCTAGGTAGGGGTCAACCTTAGCATAACTAATGGTCAATCATATTTGCCTTCTAATGGAATACAACCTAAAATACACGTCAATATGGTGACTGTATGACTTCATCCTTTCTAGTATCTCGTATCCTAGTTCAGACATCCATCAGAGAGTCTAATCCATTCCTAAAAACACGCTGCATAGTGGATTTTAGATCGTGGGAGTCTGTATGTCATTACATTAAATGGGAAAAAAATGATAATGTATTCCCAGCACATCTAAAAACCCCAACCATTTTCTCTATATATGTATATATAAAAGATTTTTCTGCTTAGTATAAAGCCTTTAAAACACCAATGGCCTAATTGTTTAACACTAAATTAACTCATTAGCTTATTTGTGTAGTAACATTACAGAATACAAATTATGTTTTCCTTTAACTGCAACAAATGTGAACAGTGAAATAATGTGTGAAAGACATACAATGAAGTTAAATAACACTTAGCAATAATAAAATGAAGCAAGTTTTTAGACTTGCTTTTAAAAGCAAGTTGGTTAGTGAAGAGTGAAGTGAGTGAGGTTTGGAGATGAGAAGGGATATGTGGATATGGAGGCTGTGGTCCCGGTTGCTGTTGGTGGAAGATAAAAGTGAACAAAATGAGCTGTGGAAGGACTGAGTGAAACCGTGAATGCCTGGGGTTCGCCCATATTTGGATCCAAGAAGCTGATGGACAGTCTACTTTTCTTTCTTGGCAATGGAGTCTTCAGAAGTGGACGATTGTTAATCATCTTCTGAAAGTATTGACAAAGCATCACAAGAAACTCAAAATGGACAAGTGTCCCATTCCTTTTGCTTGTGTCATGCAACTTCTGATAACCCTAGACTGTGCCAGAATGCATTTTTGAATGTGATTTTTCTCCTCTCAATGTGATCATAATCTCTCTCGCTCTTTTTTCTTTTTTTCTTTTTTTTTTTGAGGCAGGGTCTAGCTCTGTCACGCAGGCTGGAGTGCAGTGGCATCATCTTAGCTCACTGCAACCTCTGCCTCCTGGGTTCAAGAGATTCTGCTGCCTCAGCCTCCCCATTAGTTGAGAGTAGTTGGGATTACAGGCGCCTGCCACCGCGGCCAGCTGATTTTTGTATTTTTAGTGGAGACTGGGTTTCACTGTGCTGGCCAGGCTGGTCTTGAACTCCTGACCTCATGATCTGCCTGTCTCTGCCTCCCAAAGTGCTGGGATTACAAGCATGAGCCACCGCGCCCGGCTGATCGTAATCTCGTGTAAGCAAACAGCAATCATTCTATCTTCATGATTAAAATTTCCTTTAAAATTTTGTTGTCAGTTATTAGTGTCTCCTTGCATTCGTTTGCTAGGGCTGTCATAACAAAATGCCCCAGACTGGGAGTCTTAAACAGCAGAGATTTATTTTCCCACAGTCCTGGAGGCCGGACGTTCAGTATCAAGGTCCAGCAGGTTTGGCTTCTTCTGAGGTCTCTCTCCTTGTCTTGTTTGACCACCTTCTCACTGTGTCTTCTCATGGTCTTTCCCCAGTGTGTGAGCATCACTGGTGTCTTTTATTCTAGATTTTTTTTTTTTTTCTTTTTTGAGATGGAGTCTTACTCTGTTGCCCAGGCTGGAGTGCAGTGGTGCCATCTTGGCTCACTGCAACCTCTGGGTTCAAGCAATTCATCCGCCTCAGCCTCCTGAGTAGCTGGGATTACAGATGCCTGCCACCATGCCCAGATAATTTTTTTGTATTTAGTAGCGATAGGGTTTCTCCATATTGGTTAGTCTGGTCTCGAACTCCGGACTTCAGGTGATCTACCCGCCTTGGCCTCCCAAAGTGCTGGTATTACCAGGTATGAGCCACCACGCCCAGCTTATTCTTTCTTATAAGGATGCCGGTTCTATTGCATTAGGGTCTCATCCTTATGTCCTCATTTAACCTGAGCCACCTTTTTAAAGGCTCTACCTCCAAAATCAGTCACACTGAGGGTGAGGGCTTCAATATCAACATTTGAGAGGGTCGGGGGACACAATTCCTTCCATAACTCTCCTCTTCCTCCAGTTTAGCTCCTTCCAGCATTATTCCTTCTAAATCAGTGCATTTTTTGAAGGAAGCACGGTAAGCTAGATGGTGGTGATGGTTGCACAGCTTTCCAGAACCACAATTATTTGAATAATTTGTCTTTATTTTCTCACACGCAGAACATAAGGTATTCACAGGAGATAGAACACGTGCATGGCCAAGCATATATCCTTTTATGCATTCACCTCCTAATATACTTTATCTTTTCCAGTATACATGATTCTTTAGTGTTTTCAGTTCATCTGCTTTCTTCATAGTGTTCCACTTTAGTTGTTTCATTTTGTAATGTGGGGAACTGACACAGAAAATGCATAACATTAGTCTGTCCATCCTTTCACCCATACCACACTATCTTAAATATTATAGCTTTATGATATCTATTTGTGTAGACCTCCAACTTTGTTCTTTTACTTCAAGATTGTGTTTGCTATTCCTTGCTCTTTGCAATTCCATATACATTTTGGAATCAATTCTATTTGTTTGTTTATATTTATTTTTAGAGATTTTAGAAGTGATATCTTTGTAATATTGCATTTTCCCATTCATGTGGTATAGCCTTTCATTTAGTTAAGTCCTTACTAATTTTTAGCAATTATTATTATTTTTATTATTATTATTTTGAGACAGAGTCTCGCTCTGTCGCCAAGGCTGGAGTTCTGGGTTCAAATGATCCTCCTGCCTCAGCCTCCTGAGTAGCTGGGATTACAGGCACGTGCCACCATGCCCGGCTAATAGCAATTATTTTTAAAAATAAATTTCATTGTATATATTTCAGGTTTACAACATGATGTTGTGGGAGACACATGGATAGTAAAATGATTACAATAATGAAGCAAGTTAACATACCTGTCCTCTCACATGGTTATTTTTTCTTGTGACAAGAGCAGCCGAGATCTATTTATTTAACAAACAATAAATTCTTAGCTGGGTGTGGTGGCTCACACCTGTAATCCCAGCACTTTGGGAGGCCAAGGCAGGTGGATCACCTGAGGTCAGGAGTTTGAGACCAGCCTGGCCAACATGGTGAAACCCCATATCTACTAAGAATACACAAAAATTAGCTGGGCATGGTGGTGGGCGCCTGTAATCTCAGCTACTCTGGAGGCTGAGGCAGGAGAATTGCTGGAACCGAGGAGGCAGAGGTTGCAGTGAGCCAAGATCGTGCCATTGCACTCCATCCTGGGCTGACAACAAGACTCCGTCTCAAAACGAAATAATAATAAATTCTTAGTAATAATTAATTTTATGCACTTTAGTCTTCATGCTGTACATTAGACGTCTGCACTTACTTATCTTACATATGTGCTTCTTTGTATCCTTTCACTTGTATCTTCCCATTTCCTCCCCCTCCCTGAACCACTCTTGTATTCTCTATCTCTGTAGTTGGGCTCTTTTTAAAAATATTCCACATATAAGTGAGCTCATGCAATATTTTCTTTCTCCGTCTGGCTTATTTCGCTTAGCATAATGTCCTCCAGGTCCATCCATGTTGAGGCAAATGGCAAGATCTCCTTTGTAAAGGCCGAATAATATTCCATTATATATATTTGTGACATACACATACACACACCCCACACACACACATTTTCTTTATCTGTTCATCCATAAGGGAAATGCAAGTTAAAACCACTATGAGACACCACCTTACACCCATAAGGATGGCTGTTATCAGAAAGACAGGAGATACTAAATGTTGGTGAGGGTGTGGAGAAAAGGGAACCTAGCATACTGTTGTTGGGAAATGTAGATTGGTACAACCATTACGGGAAACAGTGCAGAGACTCCTAAAGAAGTTAAAAATAGAACTACCATGTGACCCAGCAACCCCCTCTGCTGGGCATATGCCCAGAGATGAAATCACCACCTTGTAAAATATCTGCTCTCCCGTGTTCACTCCAGCATTATTCACATTAGTAATTAGTTTGTGGCCAGGCACAGTGGCTCCCACCTGTAATCCCAACACTTTGGGAGGCTGAGGCAGGAGGATGATCACTTGAGGCCAGGAATTCAAGACCACTCCAGATAACATAGATAGACTCTGTCTCTACATTAAAAAAAAAAAAAAAGTGTTTTTTCTTTTTTTTTTTTTTGACAGGTCCTTGCTCTGTCACCCAGGCTGGAGTACAGTGGCAAAATCTCTGCTCACTGCAACCTCTGCCTCCCAGGTTCAAGCAATTCTCCTGCCTCAGCCTCCCAAGTAACTGGGATTACAGATGTGCACCACCATGCCTGGTTCATTTTTGTATTTTTAGTGGAGATGGGGTTTCACCATGTTGGCTTGGCTGCTCTTGAACTCCTGGCCTCAAGAGATTCACCCACCTTGGCCTCCCAAAGTGCGGGGATTATAGGCATGAGCACCTGGCCTTCCACAAAAAATTAAAAAATAAGCCAGGTGCAGTGGCTGGCACCTGTGGTCCAAGCTATTCAGGAGGCTGAGGCAGGAGTATTGCTTGAGTCCAGGAGGTCAAGGCAGCAGTGAGTGATCATTGTGCCACTGCACTCCAGCCTGGGTAACACAGCAGAACCCTGTGTCTTAAATAAAGAAGAAAAAAGTCTTTAGTTTTGAACTGGTAAAATACATACAACAAAATTTACCATTTTAACAATTTTAAAGTGATATAGTGTTGTTAAATGCATTCAGAATGCTATGCAACCATCACCACTATCTAGTTCCAGAACTTTTTTGTTACCCCAAACAGAAACCCTGTACTCATTAAGCAGTTGCCCCTCATTTCCCCCATGCATCCAGCTTCCACAATCTGCTTCTGTCTCTATGGCTTTGCCTATTCTGGACATTTCATATAAATAGAATCACATAATATGTGGCTTGTTGTGATTGGTTTCTTTCATTTCGCATGTTTTCAAGGTTCATCCATGTTGTAGCATGTATTTTTATGGATGACTACTATTCCATTGTATGTATATAACACATTTTGTTTATCTATTCATCTGTGGATTACATTTGGGTTGTTTTCACCTGTTGGCTACTGTGAATAATGCCACTGTGAACAGTGGTGTACAAATATCTATTCCAGGCTGTGCTTTCAATTCTTTTGGATATATACCCAGAAGTGGAACTACTGAACCATATGGTAGCTCTACATTTAATTTTTTGAGAAACTGCCATGCTGCTATCCACAGCAGCTGCATCATTTTATGTCCCATTCCCACCAGCAATAATGCACTTTAGCCCATGTTTTAATTGGATTGTTTGTCTTTTGGCTGTTGAATTGTGAGAGTTCTATTTTTATTTATTTATTTATTTATTTATTTATTTATTTATTTATTCAGGAGACGGAGTTTCACTCTTGTTGCCCAGGCTGGAGTGCAATGGCGTGACCTTGGCTCACCGCAACCTCCGCCTCCCGGGTTCAAGTCATTCTCCTGCCTCAGCTTCCCACGTAGTTGGGATTACAGGATATGCCACCACACCTAGCTAATTTTGTATTTTTCAGTAGAGATGGGGTTTCTCCATGTTAGTCAGGCTGGTCTCAAACTCCTGACTTCAGGTGATCTGCCTGCCTCAGCCTCCCAAATTGCTGGGATTACAGGCATGAGCCACTGCGCCCCACCGAGAGTTCTTTAGATAGGATGGATACTAGACCCTTATCAGATGTTTAATATGCAAATATTTTCTCCCATTCTATTGCCGCTTTCCACCTCTTCTCTGTCTTGCATTCTCATTAGGCCTAAGTTGGTATGTGTAATCGTCCTACAAGTCTCGCAGGCTCTGTCTGGGAGAAAATATTATCTTTTCATTTTCTTTATAATGTCTTTTGATGCAAACAGTTTTTAATTTTGATGAAGTCCAACTTATCTATTTTTTCTTTTGTTGCTTGTGCTTTTGGTGTCATATTTTAGAAACCATTGCCAAATCTAAGGTCATGAAGATTTCTCCCTAAGTTTTCTTCTAAGAATGGGATAGTGTTAGTTCCTACTTTTAGATTTTTGACCGATTTTTAGTTAATTTTTATTTATGGTGTGAAATAAGTGTTCAAATTCATTACTGTGGAGGTAGATTATCTAATGTCCTTTCCTTTTGCCCCAAGGAACTCCCTATAACTTTTTTATAGGACCAGACTAATGGCAATAAACTCTCAGCTTTTGTTTATCTGGGAATGTTTTAATTTCTTCTACATTCTTGAAGGATAGTTTGACTAGAATAGAATTCTTGGTTGACAGCTTTTTTGCTTTTAGCTCTTTAAATATGTCATTCCACTGCCTTCTGGCCTTAATGGTTTCTAATGAGAAACTGGCTGTTATACTTATTGATTATCCCTTGCACGTTATGATTCCCTTCTCTCTGCTTTCAAATTTGTCTCTTTATATTTGGCTTTCGAGTTTGATGATCTGTCTCAATGTGGATCTCTTTGAGTTTAGGAGTTTGTTGAGCTTCCTGGATGTGTGGATTCATGTCTTTTATCAGATTTTGGGGCATTAATTCTTCAAATATTTTTTATGCCTCTTTCTATCTCTTCTCTTTCTTGCATTCTCATTATGCCTAAATTGACATGCTTAATGGTGCCTCACAATCTCCTAGTCTCTGTTCATTTCTTTCTTTCTCTTTCTTTCCTTCTTTTCTTTTCTTTTCTTTCTTTCTTTCTTTCTTTCTTGCTTGCTTGCTTGCTTGCTTGCTTTCTTGCTTTCTCTTCCTTCTTTCCTTCTCTCTTCCTCTCTTTCTATCTTTTATGAGACAGGGAGGGTCTCACTCTGTCACCCAGGCTACAGTACAGTGGCATGATCATGGCTCACTGCAGCCTTGAACTCCCAGGCTCAAGTAATCCTCCTGCGTCAGTCTCTCATCTCTACAAAAAATACAAAAATTAGCTGGGTGTGGTGTCACACACCTGTAGTCCCAGCTACTCTGGAGGTTGAGGTGAAGGATTGCTTGAGCTGGAGAGGCAGAGGTTGCAGTGAGCAGAGATCACATCACTGCACTCCAGCCTGGGCAACAGAGACCCTATCTAGAAAAAAAATTAAATAAAAAGCAAACTAGACACCGTATACACACACACACACACACACACACACACACACACGTGTGTGTATATATATGTATTTATATTTTGAGATGGAATCTCACTCTTGTCACCCAGGCTGGAGTGCAATGGCACAATCTTGGCTCACTGCAACCTTCACCTCCCAGGTTCAAGTGATTCTCCTGCCTCAGCCTCCTGAGTAGCTGGGATTATAGGCGCCTGCCACCATGCCTGGCTAACTTTAGTATTTTTATTTTTTGCATTTTGCATCTTTTAAATTATTATTATTATTATTGACACAGTCTCACTCTATTACCCAGGCTGGAGTGCAGTGGCACAATCTCAACTCACTGCAACCTCTGCTTCCCAGGTTCAGGTGATTCTCCTGCCTCAGCCTCCCAAGTAGCTGAGATTACAGCCATGTAATCCCATGACACCTGGCTAATTTCATATTTTTAGTAGAGACAGGGTTTCACCATGTTGCCCAGGCCAGTCTCCAACTCCTGACCTCAGGTGATCCACCTGACTTGGCCTCCCAAAGTGCTGGGATTACAGGCATGAACCACCATGCCTGGCTGAAACCTTTCATATTATGATATGACTGAAAAGGAAAGAAAGAGGGCCAGGTGTGGTGGCTCACACCTGTAATCCTAGCACTTTGGGAGGCCAAGGCGGGCAGATCACCTGAGGTCAGGATTCTGAGACCAGCCTGGACAACAGGGTGAAATTCTGCCTCTACTAAAAATTTAAAAATTACCTGGGCATGGTGGTGGGTGCCTGTAACCCCAGCTACTTAGGAGGCTGAGGCAGGAGAGTCACTTGAACCTGGGTGGAGAAGACGCCACTGCACTCCAGCCTGGGCAACAGAGTGAGACTCCATATGAAAGAAAGATAAAGAAAGAAAGGAAGGAAGGAAGGAAGGAAGGAAGGAAGGAAGGAAGGAAGGAAGGAAGGAAGGAAGGAAGGAAGGAAGGAAGGAAGGGTAAGGGAAGGAAAGGGAGGGAAGGAAGGGAAGGAAGGAAAAGAAAGAAAGAAAGGAAGGAGAGAGAAAGAAAGAAACAGAAGAAAGAAAGAGAAAAAAGAAAGAAAGAGAAAAAGGAAAGAAAAAGAAAGAGAAAGAAAGAGAAAGAAAGAAAGGAAGAAAGAAAGGAAGAAAGGAAGGAAAAAAGAAAGAAAGAGAAAGAAAGAGAAAGGAAGGAAAGAAAGAAAGAAAAGAAAGGAAGGAGAGAGAAAGAAGGAAGAAAGAAAGAGAAAAAAGAAAGAGAAAAAGGAAAGAAAGAGAAAGAAAAAGAAAGAGAAAGAAAGGAAGAAAGAAAGAAGAAAGAAAGGAAGGAAAAAAGGAAGAAAGAGAAAGAAAGAGGAAGGAAGGAAGGAAGGAAGGAAGGAAGGAAGGAAGGAAGGAAGGAAGGAAGGAAGGAAGGAAGGAAGGGCGGGCAGGCAGGCAAAGCGAAATTACTCTCTAGGTGTTTGCAGATTGGCTCTATGTTGGGAGAACTTTTTCGATGCCTAACCTGGTCACTTACAACTCTTTCTTAGCCTTCACTTTCTGTTTCTTCTGAGCCTAAAGACCATCTGGGCCGGGCGCGGTGGCTCAAGCCTGTAATCCCAGCACTTTGGGAGGCTGAGGCGGGTGGATCACGAGGTCAGGAGATCGAGACCATCCTGGCTAACATGGTGAAACCCCGTCTCTACTAAAAATACAAAAAACTAGCCGGGCGTGGTGGCGGGCGCCTGTAGTCCCAGCTACTCGGAGGCTGAGGCGGGAGAATGGCGTGAACCCGGGAGGTGGAGCTTGCAGCGAGCCGAGATCGTGCCACTGCACTCCAGCCTGGGCGACAGAGCGAGACTCCGTCTCAAAAAAAAAAAAAAAAAAAAAAAAAAAAGACCATCTGGAGGTGAATGCTTGTGCTCTTCTCAGGTCTTTTCTGGGCATGCATCCTGCCTGGGCATGTATATGGATTTCTAGGTTTCCCAGTATACAGAGGAGATTTTCCAGACCTCCTATTCCCCCAAAGTCTCACTCTCCAGCTTTTCCTCCCAGGCTTTCTTCATGTCTTCTTTGCCCCAATGTTACGTTTTTCCCAGGGTGGCAGCAGCTAGTTCATTTATCTTTCAGTTTTCAAGAATGTCCTCTGCACAGCTGCTCCACCCTGATAGATTTCTGAGTTAGGCAAAACAAAGAGAAGCCTCTTGCATCAATCCTTCGGGGAAGCCCGTCAGGTGAAAACAGATAAACACAATTTCTCGGGAACAAAGTCCACTCTGTTCCCTCTGGAACCAGTTACCAGGAACGCCAGCTGCCATCTTCCATGCCAAGGAGGGGTGTGGGGAAAGGCTCAGTTAAAACACCTCGAGGGGCCGGGCACAGTGGCTCACGCCTGTAATCCCAGCACTCTGGGAAGCCAAGTTGGGAGGATCACGAGGTTAGGAGATCGAGACCATCCTGGCTAACATGGTGAAACCCCGTCTCTACTAAAAATACAAAAAGTTAGCTGGGCGAGGTGGCGGGCACCTGTAGGCCAAGCTACTCAGGAGGCTGAGGCAGGAGAATCACTTGAACCTGGGAGGCAGAGGTTGCAGTGAGCCGAGATCGCGCCATTGCACTCCAGCCTGGGCGACAGAGTAAGACTCTGTCTCCCAAACAAAACAAAACAAGACACAAAATAACACCTCAACACTCTCCTTCCCCTACAGTAGCTTTTCTGGTTAAGCGTTTGCTTGGTTGTGGTAAACCTTTGACTATATTTTAGAGTTTGATAAGGTTGATTCTGACAATTCTTGATAGTTTTTTGGGTGTCTCTGGGGAGGGGTGGCCTCCAGAAGTTCCCCTCCACCATTTTTACTAGTGTCACTGTTAATGATGTTTTGTAAAGATCTTGCACGTCTTTTGTTAGATATCGTTCTGGGTTAGATACTATGTTAGGTATTTTTCTTGGTATTTTATGGAATTGTAATTATTTTCTTTTTCTTTTTAAGAGACAGGGTCTTGTTCTGTCACCCAGGCTGGAATGAAAAAGTACGATCATAGCTCACTACAGCCCAAACTCCTGGACTCAAGTGATCCTCCTGCCCCAGTCCCCTGAGTAGCTGGGACCATAGGCATGTGCCATCATGCTTGACTAATTTTATTAATTTTTTGTAGAGATGATCTCACTATGTTGCTCAGGCTGGTCTTGAACTCCTGGCTTCAAGCAAGCCTCCTGCTTCAGCCTCCAAAGCACTGGGATTATAAGCATGAGCCACTGTGCCTAGATTGTATTTTTAAAAAATCTCATTTTCTAATTGACGGTTACTGGCATATAAAAAGGTACTTGTAAAAAATATTGGGGGCCGGGCGCGGTGGCTCAAGCCTGTAATCCCAGCACTTTGGGAGGCCGAAATGGGTGGATCACGAGGTCAGGAGATCGAGACCATCCTGGCTAACACAGTGAAACCCCGTCTCTACTAAAAAATACAAAAAACTAGCCGGGTGAGGTGGTGGGCGCCTGTAGTCCCAGCTACTCGGGAGGCTGAGGCAGGAGAACGGCGTGAACCCGGGAGGCGGAGCTTGCAGTGAGCTGAGATCCGGCCACCGCACTCCAGCCTGGGCCACAGAGCAAGACTCCGTCTCAAAAAAAAAAAAAAAAAAAATTCATGAGGCTGGGTGCAGTGACTCATGCCTGTAATCCCAGCACTTTGGGAGGCTAAGGTGGGTGGATCATCTGAGGTCAGGAGTTCGAGACCAGCCTTGCCAACATGGCAAAACCCCATCTCACTAAAAGTACAAAAATTAGCCGGGTGTCGTGGCTAGCGCCTGTAATCCCAGCTACTTGGGAGGCTGAGACAGGAGAATCACTTGAACCCAGGAGGTGGAGGTTGCAGTGAGCCGAGATTGTACCACTAAACTCCAGCCTGAGCAACAAGAGCAAAACTCTGTCTCAAAAAAATAAAAATTAAAAATTAAAGAATTAAAAAATTGATTTAAAGATTATGCTAAATTTACTTCTTAATTTTAACATTTTCTGTGAACTCTTTTGGATTTTCTATGTCATCTATGAATGATGTCAGTTTTATTTTTTCCTTTCTAATCTGTACATCTTATACCTTATTAGACTGCTGTTAAGTGCCATTGATATGCTGAATGAAGACAATGCAAATTGAAGCTAACCAGCCACAAACTCAGGAAAGGTGTGACAGCCAGAATGCCACTATGAGAGGATTTTCTTTTTTTTGAGACCGAGTCTCGCTCTGTCTCCCAGGCTGGAGTACAGTGGTATGGTCTAGGCTCACTGCAAGCTCCACCCTCCTGGTTCACGCCATTCTCCTGCCTCATCCTCCCGCGTAGCTGGGACTATAGGCGCCCACCACCACGCCTGGCTAATTTTTTATATTTTTAGTAGAGACGGGGTTTCACCGTGTTGGCCAGGATGGTCTCGATCTCCTAACCTCGTGATCCGCCCGCCTCAGCCTCCCAAAGTGCTGGGATTACAGGCGTGAGTCATCACGCCAGGCCTAGGATTTTTTATTTTTTAGACAGGTTCTCACTATGTTGTCCAGGCTGGTCTTTAATTCCTGGGCTCAAGTGATCCTCCTGTCTCAGCCTCTCAAGTAGCTGGGACTACAGGTATGAGCTACTGTACCTGGCCCTATGAAAGCACTATTAAAGACTGGACTATGTAAGCATTTCTCCTTTGCAAGGAGCATGATGTTGAGCTTTTTCAGTAGAGGGCACAGGAGGGATGCTGTAGAAGGAAGGGAGCTTCTCTTCCTAGTTCCAGTGTGCTGCATTTTGCTTTTATTGCTCCTGTTCCATGGTCTATCAGCAGTGAATGTATGTCAATGGTGGGGATGATCTACGAGTGCTCTGTTCAAGCTGTGTGCCCCAAGAATGAGAACGCAGCCCCTCAGCTGCACACCATGAATAAGCTACCGTGAGGCCCCAGTGTGGGCCCAGAGACCACCTTGCTGCTGCCAATGCAGATTTAGCATACTCCAGACCGCACAGCCGTCACTGTCTCTGCATGCCTCTCCACTGGCCTCAGCTCACCTCGAAACCCTCCTGATGTAGACACCACGTGCTCCAAGCAGCCAAGCTCTCCATGCCTGTCCATCAGCCTCGTTCCCCTGCCACCCTGGGGGTTGTTTCCTGCTTGCCTGCTGATTGTTGACTAGCTCTGGCCGGGGCGTGCGGCAGACCTTTCCGCCATCCAGTGGACTGCAGCTGCAGCTTCTCCAATAAGGTCTCAACTAGGGCCTTGGTGGTATTCTCCCTCCACTCCACGATACCCTTTAGAGCTTTTTTCACATCTTTATAGTTAATCATTTAATAATTCTTTATATTAAGCCACTCTGTTTAAGTTACTGGATGGTTTCTGTCTACTAATTGGACACAGACTGATAAAAAATCAGTCCTGGCCAGGCGCAATGGCTCACCCCTATAATCCCAGCACTTTGGGAGGCCGAGGCGGGCAGATTACTGGAGGTTAGGAGTTCACCAGTTTGACCAACACAGTGAAACCCCGTCTTTACTAAAAATACAAAAATTTTTTAGTAGAGATGGGAGGCTGAGGCAGGAGAATGGTCTAAACCCGGGAGGCGGAGCTTGCAGTGAGCTGAGATCCGGCCACTGCACCCCAGCCTGGGCGACAGAGCAAGACTCTGTCTCAAAAAAAAAAAAAAAAAATACAAAAATTAGCAGGGCATGGTGGCACATGCCTGTAATCCCAGCTACTTGAGAGGCTAAGGCAGGAGAATCACTTGAGCCTGGGAGGTAGAGGTTGCGGTGAGCCCAGATCGTGCCATTGCACTCTAGCCTGGGTGACAAAACAAAAACAAAACAAAACAAAAAAAACTTCATCTCAAAAAAAAAAAAAAAATCGGTCTCAGGAGTGGTCCCAGGAACAGACTGAAACAGGTGAGATTTGGGCATTGGTTTGTTTGTGTCCTTGGGCTTGAGCACAGTGCTAACCTCCTTGTCCATGAGAAATGGGCATGCAATGGCACCACAATTCGTCAAGCCATCATCTGTGGTTGATTCTGATGGAGTGCCAACAGAAGGAAGCACATGCCTCAGGAGCGCATATGGCTGCCACCCTGCACCATTATGACGGTAATAATGACTATAAGCTCTAAGGTGTGGGACGGTTCTTTCCAGTGTACTTGAGAGCTCATAAGAGAAAAAATGACAAGTTCATGTCTGTTACCTTTCAGTTCAAGTCTTGAAGTGAGAACAAGAAAGCTTCCATGGTGACCCTAAAAAGAACCTTGCTGGGAACGGTGGCTCATGCCTGTAATCCCAGCAACTTGGGAGGCTGAGGCAGGAGCATTGTTTGAGGCCAGGAGTTTAACACAAGCTTGGGCAACACAGCGAGATCTTGTCTCTAAAAAAAAAAATTTTTTTTTTAGGAATCTTTCTTGTAGATCCAGGGTTGATATTGCTGAAGACCAAAAATAAAACTTAATTGTGCCGTTTACTTAATTATAATGACATTTGAGTTCACAGTCTTGGCAAGTTTTTAATGTGAAAGGGCACTGATAAAGAAAGAATGGGATCCTGAATCTTGTAATCAAGACATCTCAAATGAACTGAGACAACTCAAATGAATTGAGATATCCAAATGAAGCCAATAGTCTTGAGATCCAAGATTATCAGGGGGTCGTTCTGAGCCCCCTGACCAGCAGAAGTAAGTTGCCCTCTGGTGTCTGAGGACGTTACCTTTCTTCTGCTTGATATCCTTGTGACAACCTTGCTTGAGGCAGATGCCTTGAATAGGGTTGCGCATTCTCCACTAGACCCACCACAGCCATACCCTGTGGCCACCAGACCCATAAAGTCTTAGCATGTTCCAGAGGGACAGGAGTACTTAGGACCCAGGAGGAGACAGCTTAGGCACCAAAAGGATTGCAGGGCCTTGCTAATATATATTAGTAGTAACCTGGGGACTATACATGGGAATGGATTCTGAAGTTGGTAGATCAGAGGTTGGTAGACCTGATATAGCACAATATCAGGCCAAATCCTTTTACATGAGTGTGCTTACTAGAATTCTGAATGTAAAGTGTTAGCTTGTGTAGATGAAGGTGAATCTAACTGCTTATTTTGTTCATTGACTGAAACTTGAACTCAAAATTCAAGTTTCATGAGGTCTAATTTAATGAGGTTAAGATGCCAGAGCTTTGCTGGTGTGTTGTGGAAGAAGAAATCCAAGAGCATCGGGAGATGGCAATGTTGGAGTGGATTGATCACGTGTGACTTATTCTATGTAAAGACCCAAGAAGATACTCCCTTTACCAAGGCATTAAAAAATACGTCAGGGGAACATCTGCGTCTTTGACAAGTTCTCTGGTTATTCCCCTTGTTAGACCAGGCTGTGGGGGGGTTCCAACTTTAAGATGGGCCCCCTAATTTCAGTGGGGATGATGGTATTGCACTGTAGCAGAGGCCAAGTTGAAGCACTTAACCAACAAAGACTAGGTGGGCACATCAACCATAAAGGGCATCAGAAATGTTTCAGTAATCAAAACACTTTGGCCTGCAGAGATCTTTGGTGGAGTTAGCTGATCTGTATAATAGGAAAACCCTATGTTCAGTAGCCAAATACTTGATTTGAGTCATAACAATGGTGAATGGTGGCCTCTCACTCAGTTTCCAGGCTAAAGTTGGTTCACTGACTCAGAGCCCTTTGCTTGAATAGGAGGCTAGTTTCCCTTGAAGATCTCACAGGACCTTGTAACACTGCTATAAGAAAACACCTGCGACTGGGTGCAGTGGCTCATGCCTGTAATCCCAGCACTTTGTGAGGCCAAGACAGGTGGATCACGAGGTCAGGAGATCGAGATCATCCTGGCCAACATGGTGAAACCCCGTTTCTACTAAAATACAAAAATTAGCTGGGTGTGGTGGCGGGCACCTGTAGTCCCAGCTACTCAGGAGCCTGAGGCAGAAGAATCGCTTGAATCTGGATGGCAGAGGTTGCATTGAGCCAAGATCACACCACTGCACTCCAACTTGGGCAACAGAGTGAGATTCCACCTCAAAAAGAAAGAAGAAAGCAAGAAGAAGGAAGGGAAGGAAGGAAGGAAGGAAGGAAGGAAGGAAGGAAGGAAGGAAGGAAGGAAGGAAGGAAGGAAGGAAGGAAGGGAGGGAGGCAAGAAGGAAGGAAACATACACCTTCATCTTCTTCTAAGCATTCTGGCTGGGCATAGTGGCTCACACTTATAATCCCAGAATTTTGGGAGGCTGAGGCGAGAGGATCACTTGAACTCAGGAGTTCGGGACCAGCCTGGGCAAAATAGTGAGACCTCATCTCTACAAAAAATAAACAAAAAATTAGCAGGTGTGGCGGTGTGTGCCTATAGTCCCAGCTACTTGAGAGGCTGAGGTAGGAGGGTAGCTTGACTGTAGGAGGTCGAGGTTGCAGTGAGCCGAGATTGCACCGCTGCTGTCCAGCCTGGGGAACAGAACAAGACCTTGTCTCAAAAACAAAACAAAACAAAACGAAAAACACCAACAACTACAGAAAACATCTTCTAAGCATTCCCTAAAGGAATTTGCAGACATTTCCTACAGTGACTGTGCCTTACAAAAAAGGAAATACCCAGACCTTTTGGGGATTATTGGACACTGGCTCTGAATTAATGCCAATTCTGGGGATTCAAAATGCCATTCTAAGTGGGGGTATATGGGAGCTGGCACAGTGGCTCACACCTGTAATTCCAGTGACTCAGAAGGCTGAGGCAGGAGATTCCTTGAGGTCAGGAGTTTGGGACTGGCCTAAGCAACATAGCAAAACCTCCCCAGCCCTAAAAAAATTTAAGGCTGGGCGTGGTGGCTCAAGCCTGTAATCCCAGCACTTTGGGAGGCCGAGACGGGCGGATCACGAGGTCAGGAGATCGAAACCATCTTGGCTAACCCGGTGAAACCCCGTCTCTACTAAAAAATAAAAAATAAAAAAAACTAGCCGGGCGAGGTGGTGGGCGCCTGTAGTCCCAGCTACTCGGGAGGCTGAGGCAGGAGAATGGCATAAACCCGGGAGGCGGAGCTTGCAGAGAGCTGAGATCCGGCCACTGCACTCCAGCCTGGGCGACAGAGCAAGACTCCGTCTCAAAAACAAAACAAAACAAAATTTAAAAACAGCTCCAGTGATGGTGCAAGCCTGTTGTCCCAGCTACTCAGGAGGCTGAGGTGAGAAGATTGCTTGAGTCCAGGAGATCAAGGCTGCAGTGAGCTATGATCACACCACTGCACTTCAGCCTGGGCAACAGAGTGAGATCCTGATTCTTTTAAAAAAAAAAAAAATAGGGGTTACGGTGGTCAAGTGATAGACGGACTCTCAATTCCAATCTGACTCACAACAGGCAGGCCCGGTTGGGCATTGAACTCACCATGTGGTTATTTACCAGGTTCCTGAATGTGAAATTATAATAGACATATTTGCTAAAGGCTCTGATCCATGGGATCGTGTGTGTGTGTGTGTGTGTGTGTGTGTGCATGTGTGTGTGTGTGTGTCTGAGACAGAGTCTTGCTGTATCACCCAGGCTGGAGTACAGTGGCACAGTCTCAGCTCACTGCAACCTCTGCCACCTGGGTTCAAGTGATTCTCCTGCCTCAGCCCCCCAAGTAGCTGGAATTACAGGCACCTGCCACCACGCCTGGCTAATGTTTGCAGTTTTTAGTGGAGATGGAGTTTCACCATCTTGGTTAGGTTGGTCTTGAACTCCTGACCTCGTGATCCACCCACCAGGGCTTCCCAAAGTGCTGGGATTACAGGCATGAGCCACTGCTCCCGCCCTAATAATCCTTTCCTTTGGTTAACTTTTTGTCTACTATATCATTTTCCATCCATTTATTTTCAACTTTTCTGAAAATAGCTTGTTTGTTTTAAATGTGATCTAGTAAATAGCATATAGCTTGTTATTTAAAAATCATTCAACCCAATAAACCTTGGAACGATGGGAAAATTATACTTATTGTTATTGGTGACTATGTGGATTTATTTATTTTATTTTATTATTGTTTTTTGAAACAGAGTCTTGCTCTGTCACCCAGGCTGGAGTGCTGCGGCATGATCTTGGCTCACTGCAACCTCTGCCTCCTGGGTTCAAGAAATTCTCCTGCCTCAGTCTCCCGAGTAGCTGGGATTACAGGCTCCCGCCACCATGCCTAGCTAATTTTTGTATTTTTACTAGAGACAAGGTTTCACCATGTTGGCCAGGCTGGTCTCAAACTCCTGACCTCATGATAATAATTTAGAATTATTATGTTTTATTTTTTTCCCTTATTTTCTCTCTACTGGTTTGAAGTTACACTTTCTGTTTCTGTTCTCTTAGTAACTATCTTTTATATTTTATTTTATTTTATTATTTATTTATTTATTTATTTATTTAGACAGAGTCTCGCTCTGTCGCCAGGCTGGAGAGCAGTAGTGCGATCTCAGCTCACTGCAACCTCCGCCTCCCAGGTTCAAGCTATTCCCCTGCCTCAGCCTCCCGAGTAGCTGGGACTACAGGTGTGTGCCACCACGCCCTGCTAATTTTTTTTTGTATTTTAGTAGAGACAAGGTCTCACCATGTTGGCCAGGATGGTCTCGATCCTGACCTTGTGATCTGCCTGCCTCGGCCTCCCAAAGTGCTGGGATTACAGGCATGAGCCACTGCGCCCGGCCTATCTTTAATATTATAGTATGCACACTTGACAAAGTGTAAAGTTGATTAACTTCAGTGCCTTCTTTCAGAAGAGTAAAGGGCCTCTGAATGCTACCACACCAACCACCTCCCTTCCATCTGGAGTCCAGTGTCTCACTGTATCTTATTTTCTATGCCCCAGATTGACGTTATTATTATTCTTGCTTTGTACAGTCAACTCCTATTTAAATGTACTCAAGTTCTTACTGATTTATTTGTAGACTCCTCACTCCTGCATCTTTATTTATTTATTTATTTATTTATTTATTTATTTATTTATTTTGAGACGGAGTCTCACTCTGTTGCTCAGGCTGAAGTGCAGTGGCTCGGTGTCGGCTCACTGCAAGCTCCGCCTCCCGGGTTCACGCCATTCTCCTGCCTCAGCCTCCTAGGTAGCTGGGACTGCAGGCGCCGCCACCACGCCCAGCTAATTTTTTGTATTTTTAGTAGAGACGGGGTTTCACTGTGTTAACCAGGGTGGTCTCAATCTCCTGACCTCATGATCCACCCACGTCGGCCTCCCAAAGTGCTGGGATTACAGGCGTGAGCCACCGCGCCCGGCCTCTCCTGCATCTTAATGTTCAGTTTTCTTCATCTTGCAATACATCTTTTAGAAATCCTTCACTGAGGCTGTGTAGGTGATAAACTCTTTGTTTTTCTTTGAATAAAAACAACTCGATTTCACCTCCTTTTAAAATATTTTTAAACTTGCTTTATCTTTTAAAAATCCAGAATTTTAGATCTTGATATTCCAACCTTAAATATACTTTGTGTCTATATTAAAAAAGAACTTTTTCTTAGTCAACTAAACATAAACAAATCTACCAAAATAAACAATTTCTTAGTATCATCTAATATCCATTCCATATTCAAAGTTTTCCAATTATCCCAATTGTGTTTGCTTTTTCAGTTCAGACCCAATCCAGAACCACATACTGTCAGTTTATTTAGTATACCTGTTAGTCTCTTTTAGTCTTGGACAGTCCTTTTCTTCATGGTGCTCATTGGCTGAAGAGACAGGGTAGGCTGCCCTGCAGAGTTTCCCACCTCCTGGGTCTGACTGCTTCCTTGTGGTAGTGGTTAGCACATTCCTCTTTCCTCTATATTTCCTATAAACTGTAAATTAGATCCAAAGTTTTCACTGGATTCATATCAAACATTATTGGCTGATCACATCACAGGTGATGCAATATTCACATCAGAATACTTCTTTTTGAGACAGAGTCTGGCTCTGTCACCCAGGCTAGAGTGCAGTGGCGCCATCTTGGCTCACTGCCACCTCTGCCTCCTGGGCTCAAGAGATCCTCCCACCTCAGCCTCCCTCGTAGCTGGGACTACAGGTGTGTGCCGTCACACCTGGCTGTTTTTTTTTTTAAGAGATGGGGACTCACTATATTGCCCAGGCTAGTCTTAAACTCCTGGCCTCAGGTGATCCTCCCTTCTTAGCCTCCCGAAGTACTGGGATTACAGGCATGAGCCACTGTGCTAGGCTAGAAGACTCCTACTGATCCATCTGTTATATAAGCATTCTTGTACTAAGTTATATGCTAACATTATATCCTTGGTGAATGGTTTCTTCCCTCCCTCCCTCCCTCCCTTCCTCCCTTCCTTCCTTCCTCCCTCCCTCCCTCCCTCCCTCCCTTCCTCCCTCCCTCCCTCTCTCTCTCTCTCTTTCTCTTTCTTTCTTTCTTTCACTTTCATGTGATGGACAATAAACAAGAGATGGGCCGGGCACAGTGGCTCGCGCCTATAATCCCAACACTTTGGGAGGCCAAGGCAGGTGGATCACCTGAGGTCAATAGTTCGAGACCAGTCTGACCAATATGGTGAAACCCCGTCACTACTGAAAATACAAAACTTAGCCGGGCGTTGGTGACGTGAGCCTGTAATCCCAGCTACTTGGAAGGGTGAGGCAGGAGAATCACTTGAACCGGGGAGGCAGAGGTTGCAGTGAGCCAAGATCATGCCACTGCACTCCAGCCTGGGCGACAGAGTGTGACTCTGTCTCAAAAAAAAAAAAAAAAAAAAAAAAGCAAGAGAGAGCTGGGTGCAGTGGCTCAGGCCCAGTGCTCAATCCCAGCACTTTGCGGGCCGAGGAGGGCAGATCACCTGAGGTCGGGAGTTTGAAAACAGCCTAAGCAACATAGAGAAACCCCTTTTCTACCAAAAATACAAAAATTAGCCAGGTGTGGTGGTGCATGCCTGTAATTCCAGCTATGTGGGAGGCTGAAGCAGGAGAATCGCTTGAACCTGGGAGGCAGAGGTTGCGGTGAGCCAGGATCACACCACTGCACTCCAGCCTGGGCAACAACAGTGAAACTCTGTCTCAAAAAAAAAAAAAAGCAAGAGACAAGGAAGAATGTTGGAAAATGCATCCTGGGGATAAAAGGCCATACACATACAGCCTTTAAGCAGCACTCATTGGGACCACTTGGAAGATGCCTCTGTACATGCAGGAGAATTTTTCTAAGCTATAAACTTAAAAAGCAGAATTACTGAGTAGAAGGAGATTACATCTTCAGCTTTACCACTTAGTCTCAAATTGCTGTCTAATTAGCCCATTTACACCTCTTCCAGTAGCATGTAAGGCATTTCTTTTCCCCAACACTTGGTATTTGCAGACGTTTTATCGTTTATTGCATAACATTATCTCGTTATGGTTTTAAAAAAATTATTTCACACATGATTGATGGCAGTGGCTGCTGCCATCATGCCGGCTGCAGTAAGGAGGTCTGGCTGGGGCTGCACACTCCATGAAGCCAGTGGGAGCCCTGCCCCTTCTGACCTAGGGCAGGAGCTTCCCTGGTGCCATGCAGCCACCCAAACCCTGGCTGCAGACCCAGGCCTCCTGATCTACGGAGCCCAAACTGTGGCTGTGGATCCCAGCCTCTCTGTGCTCTTGGAGGGGGCAGGAGCAGGCAGGATCTGCCCTTCGGGTTGCAGCTGCAGCCTCCCAACCCACAGCTGCAGACCTGGGCCTCCTGCTCCATGGAACAGGCAGGAGCTGAGGACAAGCAGGAAACCCGCCCCTTCCAAACTGGCAGGGTGGGAGCTCCCTGGTTGCAGCTGCAGTTGCCCTCCCAGGCACAGGATCTGGGCATCTCTGCAGCCCGCCCCACCCTACCCAGTCTTCCTGCTGCCTGACCTCTCTCCTCTCCCTGGCAGCTCCAGTGGGAACCAGGTCGGGGCCAGTCCTGGGGCTTTGAATGGCAGTGGAAGGCACAGCCCTGGGTGGAAGGGGATCCTCAGTAAAGCCCCACTTTCAGGCCAGGGAGGGCCTGAAGGCTAGGGGCCAGGCATTCAGTTCTGCCCACCAGAGTGAGCACTTGTGGTGCCTCCTCCAGGCCCACCCATGGCTGCCCATGACCAATTGGTAGGCACTTTCTCCCCTCTCAGTCCATAAAAGCCCTAGACTCAGCCAGAGCAGGGAAGAGGGCAGAGGACAGAAAGACGACAGGATGACCAGCTGCAGAGAGGAGCTACCCTCTCTGATGAGACCTTCAGAGGCCTGTGGAGATGTCTGAATGACCTGCCTGTGGAGAGGAGCCACTCTCCCTAGGTCCTCCTCTCTGCTGAGGGCAGCAGACGACCATGGGCAGAACAGAGCTACCCACTCCAGGACCTTCTCTGCTGAGAGCTGAACACTCGACAGAACAACCTGTCTACAGGGAGGAGCTACCCACTGTGGGTCTCCTCTGAGCTGTTCTAACACTAAATAAAGGCCCTCTTCATCTTCTTCACCCTTCGCTTGTCTGTGTACCTGGACACAGGACAAGAACATGGGCAAAGGCTCCAAAGGCACCACCAGCCACAAGGTTTTCAGGAAGAAAATCGACACCCCAAAGATGCTGTAACATCATGACATTTCACCTAATATTCTTGAGTATTCATCTTATGAAATTAAAGACATCTACTTAACCACAATATTATATCACTAAAAATAACAATGATTCCTTAAACTATCTAATGCAGTCTATATTCACATTTCTCCAGCTGTCCAAAAAGTTTGTAAGGATTTGGGTAAATCTAAGCCAGAGTTGACTGTATACTGGTTATTAGTTCAAGTCACCTTCCATGTCAAAGGATGGATTAGTTGGGTTTAATGGTCGATGTTGCCAGATACTTTCTCTAAGAACTATGAAGACTGTATTCTGCATTCCCTTGTCTTCTAATTTCTACAGTAGCTGTTGAGAAGTTTGCCGTATGTCCAGGTATTGTTGCTTTGTGGGAAATGTCTTTGCTTTCTTTTTTTTTTTTTTTTTTTTTTTTTTGAGACGGAGTCTCGCTCTGCCGCCCAGGCTGGAGTGCAGTGGCCGGATCTCAGCTCACTGCAAGCTCCGCCTCCCGGGTTCACGCCATTCTCCTGCCTCAGCCTCCCGAGTAGTTGGGACTACAGGCGCCCGCCACCTCGCCCAGCTAGTTTTTTTTGTATTTTTTTAGTAGAGACGGGGTTTCACTGTGTTTGCCAGGATGGTCTCGATCTCCTGACCTCGTGATCCGCCCGTCTCGGCCTCCCAAAGTGCTGGGATTACAGGCTTGAGCCACCGCGCCCGGCCCTGCTTTCCTATTTTTTAACCCCATCTCCATCTTTGAGTCCTTCAGTTTCTCTATGTGCCCAGGTGAGAATCTAGTGTATCTTGGGACTCATTTCCTGAAAGAGAATTACTGTCCAAAGTCAGTTCTGGAGGATGATCAGCTCTGATCTCTTCCTCTTATCTCCTTGTATGTTCTAAGAGCCTAGAATAGTGCCTGGCACACATTAGGTGCTTCTAAACAGCTGAATGATTTTGTAAATGAGCATTTTCTCCACTCATCTTCTCCCTATTCTCTCCTGCTCAAATATTTTCAAATATTTATTGGAATATCTTATGCTATCCACGATGCCTCTTCATCTCTTCAACACACTTTTCATCTCTGTAGCTTTCTATGCTACATTTTAGAAAATTTTGTCAGATTTATCTTCTAGTATCCATCTCTGTCCTCAGTAATTTCTTTTCTTTTCCAAGACACAGGAAGGGTCTCGCTCCATAACCCAGGATGGAGTGTAGTGGCACAATCATGGCTCACCACAGTCTTGACCTCCCATGCTCAAGTGATCCTCCCACCTCAGCCTCCCAAGTAGCTGCTACTATAGGTATACGCCACCACACCCACCTAATTTTAAAAGTATTTGTAGAAACAAGGTATCGCTACGTTGCCCAGACTGGTCTCAAACTCCGGGGCACAAGTGATCCTCCTGCCTTGGCCTCCCAAAGTGCTGGGATTACAGGCGTAAGCCACTGAACTTAGCCTCTGTGCTACTTCTAATTGTCTGTGTAACCCATTCACTGTCTATAATAATAACTTTGAAAATGATACCTGATTTTCCAATAGCATTCTGTTTATTTTTCTTTTGATTCCTTGTTTTATAACCTCAATACTTTTTAACATACTTAGAGACTGAATCTTGTAATTTCATTATCTGAAGTGCTTATGGGTCTAATCCTGCACTGTTTGTGGTGTAAACAAAGTCTAATTTGTGGTGGATTATTTCTTTGTTAATTTTCTAGTTTTTAATTATAAGTTCATATTGATGGGCTTGAGACAGACCTTCATAGACTATTATATAGATTAGATTAATTAATTCATATGAAAGTGTTAGGTTCGGGGGAAATGAAGTCACACTGGAAAGTATTTACAGACATGGTGGCTCATGCCTGTAATCCCAGTCACTCAGGAGGCTGAATAGCAGGAGGATTACTCTAGGCCAGGAGTTCGGGACAAAGCAAGACCCCATCTCGGCCGGGCGCGGTGGCTCAAGCCTGTAATCCCAGCACTTTGGGAGGCCGAGGCGGGTGGATCACGAGGTCAGGAGATCGAGACTATCCTGGCTAACATGGTGAAACCCCGTCTCTACTAAAAATACAAAAAACTAGCCGGGCGTGGTGGCGGGCGCCTGTAGTCTCAGCTACTCGGGAGGCTGAAGCGGGAGAATGGCGTGAACCCGGGAGGCGGAGCTTGCAGTGAGCCGAGATCACGCCACTGCACTCCAGCCTGGGAGACACAGCGAGACTCCGCCTCAAAAAAAAAAAAAAAAAAAAAAAGACCCCATCTCTACAAAAATAAAAAATAAAAAAAAATAGCCTGGTGTAGTGGCACATGCCTGTAGTCCCAGCTACTCAGGAGGCTGAAGTGGGAGGATCGCTTGAGCCCAGGAGGTCAAAACTGCCGTGAGCTGTGATGGTGCCACTGCACTCCAGTCTGGGCAACAGAGTGAGATCCTATCTCTACAAAAAGACAAAAAAAAGAAATTGTCTCTCATTTGCCAGGCACTTTACTCATATTATCTTTTGCCTTCATAACAACCGTAATGGGAGTGATAGTCCCATTCCACAGAGCAGAAACATCAAAAGGGTAATTAATTTATAGCTAATTGAGAAACCCCAGTTGAAACCCAGGTCTGAGTGATTGTAAAGTTCATACTCTTTCAAATGCCTCCCATCGTATCTCAGAACTATTATTGGGGAAAAACACCATCATTTGGATCTCATAAGTATTTTTTCTCAGTTTTAATTTTAAAGCAGCCAATTACCCCCGTGTATCATAAAATGTGTTAAATAATTAATGGAAAGGGGAAAGGAAGACATAAAACTATATAAATTGCCTTTAAAGTAGAGAAAGTTTAGTTCTCCATTTTCTTTTATTTATCCAATTTGGGATTTTGTTTATGTACAAAAAAGGCAATTAACAAGCAGCTTACTTATGAGAAACCCCTGGGGCTTCCAGAATCCAATAAAAATGTATCTGAGCTTTGCATTCCAAATACAACAAAGCAAATCAGTGTAATTTTAATCCCTTAATAAGGAATTTGCAAATGTAGCCTCAACATAAACAATTTTACACCAACAAACCAAGAAACATGAGAGCCGATTGGTGGCAATACATTTCAGTAGTCAATCCTCTGTTATCCAGGCCCAGACAGGCTGCCAGATGTGCCCACCCTGAATGTCAGGTTCTAGGCAGCCCCCACCTCCACCCATAGAGCTTTCCCAAGGATCATGTTCCAGGGACCAGCCAGGGATGTTCAGGAATTGCAAACTGTTTTAAATATTATCAGCACAAATTGCATCTGGTATATGGAGTCAGGGGATCTGATTTTAATAAGATAGATTCAATTTACTATTTTAAACATCTGTTATGAATGTATTTAAGTATTGCTTTGGGTCTCTTGATTTAATCAGCTTTCCACAAAATAGTGAGTGCTTGCTCATTTTTTGATATAAATTTAATATATGGTCTTCACATCTTGGATTTGGCTTTAGGCTACATTTTATTATATGAACTTTAAACAATTTTTTGACACTTCGTCTCACTCTGTCACCCAGGCTGAAGTAGAGTGGCATGAACACGTTTCACTGCAGCCTCAACTTCTTGGACTCAAGGGATCCTCCTGCCTCAGCCTCCCAAGTAGCTGGGACTGCACCACCATGCTCAGCTAATTTTTTAATTTATTTATATTTTTTTGTAGAGACAGGGTCTCATCATGTTGTCCAGGCTGATCTCAAACTCCTGGCCTCAAGTGATTCTCCCACCTCAGCCTCCCAAAGTGCTGAGATTAAAGGCATAAGCCACCATGCCCGGGCTTAAAAACTTTTTTTTTTTTTTTTTTGAGACGGAGTCTTGCTCTGTCACCCAGGCTGGAGTGCAGTGGCTGGATCTCAGCTCACTGCAAGCTCTGCCTCCTGGGGTCACACCATTCTCCTGCCTCAGCCTCCCGAGTAGCTGGGACTACAGGCGCCCGCCACCTTGCCTGGCTAGCTTTTTGGATTTTTTCAGTAGAGACGGGGTTTCGGGGTTTCACTGTGTTAGCCAGGATGGTCTCGATCTCCTGACCTCGTGATCCGCCCGTCTTGGCCTCCCAAAGTGCTGGGATTACAGGCTTGAGCCACCGCGCCCGGCCAAAAACATTTTTAATAACATTAAATAATTAAAATTACTCATTATCTTTGCCAATATATCCACATGTAGAAAGATGATTTGCTAATTTATTTAGAAAAAAACAGATGATGCAAATAATTGCAGTCACTGGGAAATTAACTCCCTCAAACTAATTGGTCAGTTTTGCATTTTAGCTGTGAGTTTATTTTTACATGACTCTGTGAGAAGCCCAACTATCATTACGAAAAAATGTTGACATAAAAATATTCCTTTTTCTAAAACAGCCACATCATATATTATATCTTCTGTAACAAATGTGTATGGACTTTGCAAAACAAATTAAGTGACTTTAATACTCTGACAGCAATACAAGTAAAATATTTTAAAAATTCAATGTTTTAATCACTTCACTTTTATGAATAATCACTTTTATGATTTTATGAATAATAGCTTTTGCTTCCTATTTAGTTAGATTCCCCCCAAGGATAAGGTTTCTTCGTTTCTCGGTTTCCACATGCCATGGTGTGAACTTTTCCATTTGAAAACATTCTTTCCACACCTGCTGTAATAAAATCTCTGGGTGCTGCATGAGGGTGTTCCTCGCAGCTGCTTGTGGTCTCTGCCACAAGGTTGGATGCCTTCATGCTTGTCTGCACCAGCTAGTGCAAGGGTCTCTCTGAGCTCTGAATGCAGGGTCAGGACTGTCACACGTGCCTAGTTGCACTCAGTACTGCAGCGGCTCTCCAGGGGGCAGCACCTAATATATATAGCCACAAGTGTTGCCCACGAGCTCCTGGTGCCCTGCATCCTGGCTAGTGCTGGGTATTTCCCATCTTTCTAATTTTGATCTCTCTAACTGGTATAAAGTAGTTATCTCACGGGCATGAGTTTTCATTTCAATTATTGTATTTATCATTTCTAAAAACTCTTTTTTCTAGGTTCCTTTAAAAATCTGCCATATCACTTTTCACTTTTTCTTCTTTCCTATTTCTTTAAAATAATAAACTTAGAGTTTTTGTTGTATGTATCAGACAGTTGTAATATTTAGTTTTACTTTTTGAGATGGAGTCTTACTCTGTCATCCAGGCTGGAATACAGTGGTGTAATCTCAGTTTACTGCAAACCTTTGCCTCCCAGATTCAGGTTATTCTCCTGCCTCAGCCTCCCAAGTAGCTGGGATTACAGGCATGCACCACCACACCTGGCTATTTTGTGTGTGTCTCTCTGTGTGTGTGTGTGTGTGTGTGTGTGTATTTTTAGTAGAGAAGAGGTTTCACAATGTTGGACAGGCTGGTCTTGAACTCCTGACCTCAGGTGATCCACCTGCCTTGGCTTCCCAAAGTGCTGGGATTACAGGTGTGAGCCACTGTGCCCAGCCAGATAGTTATAATATTTAAAGTCTATACATGGAGCTGCCACTAGGCCATAGAGCACCTTTACACAAATTGGAACAAGTGTCTTTTTTTTTTTTTTTTTTTTTTGACATAGGGTCTCGTTCTGTCTCCCAGGCTGGAATACAGTGGTACAATCATGGCTTACTGCTGCCTCAACCTCCCTGGACTCAAGCAATCCTCCTACCTCAGCCCTCCGAGTAGCTGGCACATACCACCACACCTGGCTAATTTTTTTTTTTACTTAAAAATATTTTTTGGCTGGGCACAGTGGTTCAAGCTTGTAATCCCAGCACTTTGGGAGGCCGAGACGGGCGGAACATGAGGTCAGGAGATCGAGACCATCCTGGCTAACATGGTGAAACCCCCGTCTCTACTAAAAAAAATACAAAAAATTAACCGGGCGAGGTGGCAGGCGCCTGTAGTCCCAGCTACTCGGGAGGCTGAGGCCGGAGAATGGCGTAAACCCGGGAGGCGGAGTTTGCAGTGAGCTGAGATCCGGCCACTGCACTCCAGCCTGGGCAACAGAGTGAGACTCCGTCTCAAAAAAAAAAAAAATTTTTTTTTTTAGAGACAGGGTCTTACTCTGTTGCCCAGGCTAGTCTTGAACTCCTGGCTTCAAGTGATCCTCCCGCCTCAGCCTCCCAAAGTGCTGGCATTGTAGGCATAAGCCATGGATCTCTGCAAAAGTTATAATATTATTGTATCACAAAACCAGACCAGCTCTGCCAGGCAGAACTTTCCAGTACTGTGGTGGCACACACATGTACCCACACTCTCACTCACTCATGCAGTCTCTGGGTCCTGGGGCACGTAGCTGTTGGTGGCCACATACTCTATGACATCCCTGCTCCCAGGTGTTAGATTTGGATTCCCACAGCTACAGAAATTGGACTTCTAGGGCAGTGACCTGAAGCCTAATTTCCTGTGTCCCTAGTTATCTTTGACTATATACTGGTCATTATATTTGAAAAATTATTTGTGGGAATAATTTAAGGGCCAAGACGAAGGTGATGTCCTCTGCAGAGAATTTGTGTTTGCGTTTGCTAGGAGCTTGGGAGCACTGTCAGTCTTGGGCTATCCAGAGTCAAGGCCTTGGGGGTTCCCTGGATAATCCAAGCAAATAGAGCTAGGCTGTAATTCTGGCCGGTTGGTCCACTTACAGTTCACTGGGGAAAAGGGGATGTCCTGATAGATTTCCCACCTAGGATGGTGCTGGGCTGTGATTCAGATCCTTTCACTGAAAGAGGCCATTGGGCTGGATGCAGTGGTTGTCAGCACTTTGGGAGGCCAAAGAAGGAGGATTGCTTGAGGCAGGGGATCAAGACCAGCCTGGGCAACACAGTGAGACATTATCTCTACAAAAAGAAAAGAAGAAAGAAAGAGAGAGAGGAAGAAAGAAAAGGCAGGAAGGCAGGAAGGAAGGAAGAAAAAGGGAGGGAGGGAGGGAGGGAGAGAAAAATACATCATCAAAAGAAGCTTGACCCTCTACCCTCCCCTGATGGGTGAAGGGTCCTGGAGAGAGAACAGCCTCCGGACTTCCCTCTCCTTTGGTTCCTGTTGCCTACAGAGTGATGCTGTCCCACCTTGTCAATTCTTTACAGAAGATGTTTTCAGTTTTTTTTTTTTTTTTTTTTTGAGCCAATCTGACTTTGTCGCCCATGCTGGAGTGTGCAGTGGTGCGATCTTGGCTCACTGCAACCTCTGCCTCCTGGGTTCAAGCAATTCTCCTGTCTCAACCTCCCGAGCAGCTGAGATTACAGGCTCCTGCCACCACGCCTGGCTGATTTTTGTGTGTTTAGTAGAGATAAGGTTTCACCATGTTGTCCAGGCTGGTCGCAAACTCCTGACCTCAGGTGATCCGCCCACCTTGGTCTCCCAAAGTGCTGGGAATATAGGCATGAGCCACCGTGCCTGGCCTGTTTTCAGTATTTTATTCAGCTTATCTAGTTGTTTTCAGCTGGAGGGTTGCTTGAGAGGGTTATACTCCTATTACCAGAAAAAGGAAGTCCTGTTGTTTTCATTTAATTTATCTGATCAGTGGTGAATCTTTCCTTACACTGGTATCGGTTCAAGCTTCCTCTTCTGTGAAACGAGTGCTCGTTCTCTGTGACCTTTACTCTTACGACTCCTGGCTTTCTCTTGTTGATTTGCAGACGTTCCTTAAATACTCTAGATATTAATTCTGTGTTAGTTTTACGTGTTACATCTTTTCCTAGTTTCTTTTTTTTTTTTTTTTTTTTTTTTTTTGAGACGGAGTCTGGCTCTGTGGCCCAGGCTGGAGTGCAGTGGCCGGATCTCAGCTCACTGCAAGCTCCGCCTCCCGGGTTCACGCCATTCTCCGGCCTCAGCCTCCCGAGTAGCTGGGAGCCCGCCACCTCGCCCGGCTAGTTTTTTGTATTTCTTAATAGAGACGGGGTTTCACCGTGTTAGCCAGGATGGTTTCAATCTCCTGACCTCGTGATCCGCCCGTCTCGGCCTCCCAAAGTGCTGGGATTACAGGCTTGAGCCACCGCGCCCGGCCCTTTTCCTAGTTTCTTATTCATCCAATAACTTTATGGCGTCTTATACTTAACAGGAATCCTTCATTGTGACGCAGGCAAGTTCAACATATTGTTCTCCTCTAAAAAGGTTTGCAATTTGTCAATGTCTTCCTTAATAATGTCATTCAGACAAAGCCGGTTTTTCCAGTGTCATTTGACCTGCATAAAGTAGGGGGACTCTGGTCTCCCTCTTTTGTTCACTGAGTCTGTATTTTCACAGTCTAAGTCTGCAGAGTTGGTGACCTAACCACACTGCTGCTTCATTAATTAGCTTGCAGTAAAAACCACAAGTCCCTCACATGTATTGCTGTTAAATCATCTACCCCCAGTCCTGTGCTTATGAAGCTAAGTTTTAGACAGAAAGGCAGAATACAGATGTCTATTATTCTCTACGTTCGTTCAGCCCACCATTCCAGGCTACTAAGTTATTTTCGGACCCTGATTCTGTCATTCAGTACTTTGGCTGCCCCAGTTTTTTGCCACCTGAAACTTTGATAAATATGTCATTCATTTCCGTGTCCAGGTAGCTGAGAAGAATGTTGAACATGAGAGGACTAAGGCTGAAGCCCTGGCACATGCCCCCAGAGTCCTCTTTCAGGCAGATATTGATTAATTAATGATAACATTCCTCCAAAATGTATTGAGGAGCATCTAAATGGCTGGCTCTAGGCTAAGTGTTGGAAATACAAAGGTAGCGAATGAAAGAATTCTCTACTCTCGAAGGGTTCAAATTCTAGTGGAGGGGACAGAGGCCATTACATATATGTGATAGAGGCCAGACACTGTGGCTCACACCTGTAATCCCAGCACTTTGGGAGGCCAAGGCGGGCGGATCACTTGAGATCAGGAGTTCAAGACCAGCCTGGCCAATATGCTGAAACCCTGTCTCTACTAAAAATATAAAAATTAGCCAGGTGTGGTAGCATGCACCTGTAATGCCAGCTACTTGGGAGGCTGAAACAGGAGAATCACTTGAACCCGGGAGGTGGAGGTTGCAGTGAGCCGAGTTCTTACCACTGTACTTCAGCCTGGGCAACAAGACTCTGTCCCCACCAAAAAAATTATATATAAGATATAAATTACAACTCATACTTGTGAGTGCTTTTTTTTACAAACCACTCTTTCATGGATTATCTCTCTCTCTCTCTTTTTTTTTTTTTTTCTTTTAGAAACAGGGTTTTACTATATTGCCCAGACTGGTCTCAAACTCCTGGGTTCAGGTGATCCTCCCACCTCAGCCTCCCAAAGTGCTGGATTGCAGGCATTACTTACCATACCTAACATGAATCATTATTTGCTCAAATAAACTCTGCTAAATTTTATTGGCTAAAGTTCTTCTTTTAATAAGTAGTAAGGGTACATGCATTTTATAAAATTTTCATTTTGGTTATCAATTATATGTATGTGTGCTGGCTTAGAATCTAAAATATCTTTCTTTTTCTTCTATTTTTTTTTTTTTTTTGAGACAGAGTCTCACTCTGTCACCATGGCTGGAGTGCAGTGGCACAATCTTGGCTCACTGGGCCCGGTCTAAAATATATTTCTTACTGTGGGTCCTAGTCAAAAAAGTTTGAAAGCAGGCCAGGCACGGTGGCTCACGCCTGTAATCCCAGCACTTTGGGAGGCCCAAGGCAGGTGGATTACCTGAGGTCAGGAGTTCAAGACCAGCCTGACCAACATGGTGAAACCCCGTCTCTACTAAGTACAAAAAATTAGCCAGGTGTGGTGGCACATGCCTGTAATCCCAGCTACTTAGGAGGTCTAAGCAGGAGAATCACCTGAACCCCGGAGGTGGAGGTTGCAGTGAGCCGAGATTGCACCATTGCACTCCAGCCTGGGCAACAGGAGCAAAATTTGTCTCAAAAACAAACAAACAAAGAAACAAAGTTTGAAAATAACTGACATAGTGACTAAATTTGTACCCTTTTGAGTCAGCTGGAACTGGGCTCAGTTATGTGGCTTCAGGCAAGTAACTTAACTTCTTTTTTTTTTTTTTTTTTGAGACAGAGTTTCGCTCTTGTTGCCCAGGCTGGAGTGCAAGGGCGCGTGACCTCGGCTCACCACAACCTCCGCCTCCCGGGTTCAAGTGATTCTCCTGCCTCAGCCTCCTGAGTAGCTGGGATTACAGGCATGCGCCACCACGTATGGCTAATTTTTGTATTTTTAGTAGAGACGGGGTTTCTCCATGTTGGTCAGGCTGGTCTCAAACTGCCGACCTCAGGTAATCCGCCCGCCTCGGCCTCCCAAAGTGCTGGGATTACAGGTGTGGTAACAACTTATCTGAGAGAATTTCCTCACCAATAAAACAAGATTGTAATATCCGTCTCCTTAGATTGTTATATGAGGATTAAATAAGTGCAAATTGCTTAGTTCGGCACCGGGAATGTAATGTGTTCAGAAGATGTGGTTGTTATTTTCTAGCTTTAAAGATACGCACACATGGCCTTGTTTCTTTCTCATTCCCAGCTCTATTAATTTCACTTCCTCCTTTCTATTTTCAGCCTTTTGGAGAGCAAATCTGTGGCTCTCTAGCAATCCTGGATTTTATGGATATTATCTCTCCCATCTCAGAGGGTTTCAAGGCCCATAAACCTGCTCCTCCCACAGCTTGCTGTCTGCAGTTGGGGGGTGGATGAACCCCTCTGTGGCCCAGCTCACTCTCAGCTGTCGAGAATCAGTGTCGGGATCTTTGGTTATGGAGGGTGCAGGTGAGGGTTTTGTTTTTAAAACTGGGCTCTCCTTCCTTTTCCTCTGAGGAAAGGAAACTTTTTTCCTGCCTCTCCTCCCAACATTGCAAGCTCTTCCTCACTTTCCCTCACAGGTCTGCGATCTCCTGCCGAGCCCAGGACATTTCCTTCCCTTCTTACCTGTGCCCGTTCCTTGGCCACAGGGTGGAGGTGAGCTCACGCCCCTGCCCCTCCGTTCCCTTCACCTCCATTCTGGCATGTTGCCCCCACTGTTCTCAGACTGGGATGCTCGAGCAATCTGCCCTCCTGTGTTTTGGGGGCTGTCCAGCTGTAACCCCTTCTCTGGTCTGGGCTGCTTTACACTTGGGCTCCCACCAGGGTCCAGGAAGGGATGGGGGCTTGGGGGGTGGAGACTGTGGACCTCACCTCCTCCTGGGAATGGGTACCTGGATGCCTGCTTTATGGCCATGTGAAAGCAGAGCAGGCATCACTCATTCCATCCTCATTCATTCATTCACTCACAACAAGTGCTGTAGATACCCAAGATGACTGAGAAACGGCCCCTGCTTTCAAAAAGCTCAGTCTAGTCCCGTGATGTCCTTAATCACACTCCCTCAAAAAAAGTCATATCAAGCAGTAGGTAAGGGGAAGTGACCTCTAAGAAGGATGTAACAGTGGAAATTATGTATCTTAATGATACATGTAAATTCAACTTTGTAAAAGAGTTTATGGAGTGGGAAAAAGCATCAGAATCAAGTAAGTTTGAGGGAGGAAGCCAAGTGTGCTTTTAGAGAAGTCTATTCACATTGCAAAGGTTTCTCTCCTTTCGACAGTGGCTCATGCCTATAATCCCAGTGCTTTGGGAGGCCAAGGTGGGAGGATCACTTGAGTTCAGGAGTTCAAGACCAGCCTGGGCAACATAGGGAGAACCTGTCTCCATAAAAAAGTTTAAAAATGAGCCAGGTGTGGTGGCGTGTGCTTGCAGTCCTATTAGGGAGGCTGAGGTGAGAGAATCACCTGAGCCCAGGAGTTCAAGGTTGCAGTGAGTTATGATGGTGTCACTGTACTCCAGCTTGGGTAACAAAACGAGACCCTGTCTCTAAAAAAAAAAAAAAAAGTTTAAATTTAAATCTAGAAATAAGAGATTCCCTCCTTTTAGATAATCTAGAAACAGGAGCCATTCTTGTTTTTATTTTCTGGTTACATGTGTAGTGTCCTGTGTTGGGAGGGTGGCAGGGTGCTGGAGCTCACTTCTAGGCCACACTGACCATAACGTTATACGATGTGACGCCCACTGCTCGCAGATGCGCTGATTCCAGGACTCCACTTCTGGAAACAAGGCCCCAGGTGACTGGCTGTGGGACAGTCTTCTCCCTTCGAAAGTGTCAAATAAACATCACTTAGAAAAAACTTCGCAATTGGTAAAACGGTAAGCAATGAAACAGACACTTCTCAAATATTCCAAGATGATACATGCTTTGCAGTGCGTATGATCCAATAAAGCCATTGGAACTAGGCTTTAATAGTCAAAAAAGACTATTCAGTTAGATAGGAACTATTTGCCTATAACTATTGGCCAAAAATGGTTAAAAAATTGTTTTAAATCTGTGCTTTACAAAACGTGGACTTTTTTAGAAAAGATGTCAGATTTCAAAAGAAATACAGACAGCCGGGCGCGGTGGCTCAAGCCTGTAATCCCAGCACTTTGGGAGGCCGAGACGGGCGGATCACAAGGTCAGGAGATCGAGACCATCCTGGCTAACACGGCGAAACCCCGTCTCTACTAAAAACACAAAAAATTAGCCGGGCGAGGTGGCGGCGCCTGTGGTCCCAGCTACTCGGGAGGCTGAGGCAGGAGAATGGCGTGAACCCGGGAGGCGGAGCTTGCAGTGAGCTGAGATCTGGCCACTGCACTCCAGCCTGGGCGACAGAGCGAGACTCCGTCTCAAAAAAATAAAAAAATAAAAAATAAAAAAAAGAAATACAGACATTATGGAAAGGTCAGTTAAGCACAGCCTTAATCCTGAAAACATAACTATGAAAGATACTAGTTGTTACTTGTAACCAAAAGAAAAAAAAACATATTGGTAACCAATAATTAGCAAACAATGCCCATATATTTCTTTTTTTCTTTTTTTTCTTTTTTTTTGAGACAGAGACTCACTCAGGATGGGTGTGATCATGGCTTATAGCAGCCTTGACCTCCTGGGCTCAGGTGATCCTCCCACCTCAGCTTCACGAGTAGCTGCAGCCAGAGGCACGAGCCACCACGCCCAGCCAATTTTCTTATTTTCTATACAGACAGGATTTCGCCATATTGCCCAGGCTGGTCTCGAACTCCTGGGCTCAAGGGATCTACCCATTTTAGCCTCCCAAAGTGCTGGGATTACAGGCATGAGCCATACACCTGGCCATATTTTCCATATTTTATTTATTTTTACTCTGAAACAAAATGTTTATTTAAGAAAGGCCATCCAGCCTGGCCAACATGGTGAAACCCCATCTCTACTAAAAATACAAAAATTAGCCAGGCGTGATGTTGCACGCCTATAGTTCTAGCTACTTGGGAGGCGGAGGTGGGAGAATTGCTTGAGCCCAGAAGACAGGTTGCAGTGAGCTGAGATTGCACCACTGCACTCCAGCCTGGTAGACAGAGGACGACTCTGTGTGGAAAAAAAAAAAAAAAGCCAAACTAGAGAGGTCCAGGACATAGAAAGTGGGTCTCTCTGGTAATCCCATCTCTGGAAACAAACCTCAGAAATAGCTGAGGCCTGGTCCATCCTCTAGAGAAACGCCGGTGCAGAAACCCACTCTCACATGTGTGTGTAACATGCGTAAGACTGTGTGCTTCCATGGCCTTGCACGGTGGCTCACACCTGTAATCCCAGCACTTTGGGAGTTGGAGGCGGGCGGATCACGAGGTCAAGAGATCGAGACCATCCTGGCTGACATGGTGAAACCCTGTCTGAACTAAAAAAAAAAAAAAAAATTAGCCGGGCGAGGTGGCAGGTGCCTATATAGTCCCAGCTACTCGGGAGGCTGAGGCAGGAGAATGGCATGAACCTGGGAGACGGAGCTTGCAGTGAGCTGAGATCATGCTACTGTACTCCAGCCTGGGCAACAGAGCAAGACTCTGTCTCAAAAAAAAAAAAAAAAAGGCTGTATGCTTCCATCAGATGGTTTCGATGGTTTCAAATACATCCAACTGCTGGGAGGACAGGACAGAATGGGGTGGATGGTCCTATGCTGCCACCCCTGCGGCATTCCTTCAGCTGGAGTCCACTGATAAAGGGAAGGAACAGGGAAGAGGAAGAGCTGGGAGGTGGCAAGTGATAGCGGTGGTGACAACAGAAGAGGCCCTTGTGGCAAACTTATCAGCAGAAGTAATCACAGGGAGGGGGGCAGTGTGGCACTCACTCATCCTCCGTGACTCCAGGTGAGCATCCGAGGGTCAGCCCTTCTCCATCCCCCGCAGTGTTATGGGCTGGGGGGAGGGCAGGGGAGGGCAGGCAGTTCCTGCAGGCGGACAGCATCAGCCGTCCTTCTAGGGCAGGGGCACAGGGGATGTCAGACAGCAACCACTCAGAGGAAAGCCCTCTCCCAGGACCCAAGCCTGAGATGCAGATGACATTGATTATTTCTTCCCACCCTTCCCCTCCAATTCACCCAGTGTCAGCCATGCATTAGGCAGAGAGGCTGGGCCAGTCCTGGTCATGGCAGAGCTGCCCTCCTAGGGCGATGATGGACACTGAACAAGTGAGATGGAAGAACAGGGGACCCAACTTATTTAGGGAGGTGTGTTTCAAAGAAAGCCTTTTTGCAAACCATGTGTAAACTAAGTTTCAAATACATCCCCCTTCCCTGACCAACATCTGCCCCGGGGTACTATCCCTTTCCAATGAGTAACTTCATCCTGGCATCACCTGGAAACTTGGCGTTCTGACCAAGGCCTCCTTCCTTTTCGTTCTCTTTTGTTCAAGGCTGAGTTTACAGCTCACTGTTTGTGGGGAAAAGAAAGAGAGATCAGACTGTTACTGTGTCTATATAGAAAGAAGTAGACATAAGAGACTCCATTTTGTTCGGTATTTGAGATGCTGTTAATCTGTGACCCTACCCCCAACCTTGTCCTTGCAAGAGACATGTGCTGTGGTGACTCAAGGTTTAACGGATTTTGGGCTGTGCTGGGTGTGCTTTGTTAAACAAGTGCCTGAAGGCAGTATGCTTGTGAAAAGTCATCACCATTCTCTTAATCTCAAGTACTCAGGGACACGTACACTGCCAAAGATTGTACACTGCCAAAGGTCACAGGGACTTCGGCCTAGGAAAGCTAGGTATTGTCCAAGGTTTCACCCCATGTGATAGTCTGAAATATGGCCTTGTGGGAAGTGAAAGACCTGATCGTCCCCCAGCCTGACACCCGTGAAGGTGTGCTGAGGAGGACTAGTACAAGAGGAAAGAAGGCCTCTTGGCAGTTGAGATAGAGAAAAGCATCTGTCTCCTGCCCCTCCCTGGGCAATGGAACATCTCGGTGTAAAACCCGATTGTATGTTCTGTTTACTGAGAAAGGAGAAAACCGCCTTAAGGCTGAAGGTGGGACGTGCTAGCGCAGTGCTGCTCTTTATGCACTAAAAAGGTTTATGGAGATGTTTGCATATGCATATCAAGGCACAGCACTTTTCCTTAAAGTTATTCATGTCGCAGAGATCTTTATTCATATGTCTTACTGCTGACCTTCTCCCTACGATGATCCTATTATCCTGCCACGTCCCTTTTTCTAAGATGGTAAAGATAATGATCAATAAATACTGAGGGAACTCAGAGACCGGTGCTGGAGTGGGTCCTCTGTATGCTGAGCACAGGTCCCCTGGGCCCACTTTTTCTTTCTCTATACTTTGTCTCTGTGTCTCATTTCTTTTCTCAAGTCTCTCTTTCCACCTAACGAGAAACGCCTACAGGTGTGGAGGGGCAGGCCACCCCTTCACTGTTCCCAAAGCACACCAGCTATTTGTGTGCCCGTTTAAGAAATCCTATGCAAAACAGCTAGGGTGGGCTTTTGCCATAGGGCATCTGGGCGGTGGCTTTCATGCCAAGCCTGATGTGGGTGCCCCACATTCAGCTGGAAGACAGCCTCTCCTTTCCCCTGGAAGCTTGGGACACAGGTTGGGTTTAGCTACAGGAGGACAAATTTCCTGCGGAAAAATTAGGGGTGGCTGCAGGGAGGTCACACAGTTTGTTTTACGGAGAGCCGCCTCAGCACTGCAGGTAACCCAGTTTCTGCAAGTCCCCAGTGCAGTCTTGAGGAACAGGCAGCTGTGCCATAGGCTGGAGTGTGCAGCAACCAGCAGCCCCACTCCTAGACATGGAGAATGCAGGGAGCAGAGGGCAGCTCAGGCCATTGCAAATTTGTTCTTTTCTACCTCCTGTGCTGTGGCCTTGGCGATGCTAGCCCCATCCAAGTCCCAACCAAGCTCATGTGTCCTTTAAGCACCTAGAGACCCAGAAGCAAAGCACATACTACAGTTGCTAATTCCAGAAAGGCCATTACAAAAGCTATGTAACAGGAGTGCTGCAATACAAGTCCCCTCCCTCCTCCAGCCACTGCCTTCTGAGCAAGGGTGTGTGTGTGCAGTGAGGGGGATGTCTAGGAGGCCACTTGAGTTAGGTAGGATTTTATCCTGGCTTCTACCAGGCAGGTATAGCACAGCCTCATTCTCTAGTTCTAGACAGGCTTGCTATCTGCATCCCACCACCCCCATTCTCTCCAGAGTCCACCACGTGTTCCTCCACTGACACCACATCTAGTGGGTTCAAAGATCCTTCCACCACTAAAAGATATGTTCACTTTGCAAACCTGGAACCTAGGAACATGAACTGATTTGGAAAAAGGGTGTTTGCAGATGCAAGTAAGAATCTGAAGATCAGATCATATCTGAATGAGCCCTAAATCCAATGACAAGTATCACAAGAGACACACAGAGGAGAGACACGGACAGAGGAGGTGACCACGTGAAGACAGAGGCAGAGGATGGAGTTCCACAGCCACAAACCAAGGACCACCTGGAGCCACCAGAAGCTGGAAGAGCCAAAGGACTCTCCCCTCAAGCATTTGGAGCACGGTCTGCTGGCACCTTGACTTTGAACTTCCAGCCTCCAGAACCATGAGAGAATACATTTCTGTTGTTTTAAGCCACCCAGTTTGTGGCCATTTGTTACAGCAGCCCTAGGAGACCAACGGAGCCACCTTGACCAATCCAGTGGTAAATTCCCAAGCCTGCCCTTACCCACCCACTGGCAGAACTTGGAGGCGGTGGCCACCCCAGCCCTCTTGAGACGCTTCCTTCACACTGCTCTGCCAATTCCACAGGGCGTCGTCACAGCTTCCATGCTGGATCCCTCACTTCCCTGTAACTTCTAAGTGTTGGGGGCCTGCAGCTCAACCTTCGTGGTTCCCCTCGAAATCATCTAGTCTGTGGTTCTAAACACCATATGCATTCTGACACTCCTGAATTTACCTCTGGCAGGAAGGTGGTACAGAGCAGGGGCTCAACAACTATTTAGAGAAAGAGTGAATCTTTTCACATAAATCACCATTTTAGGTGTACTTACTATATTACTTCCAAAGCACATGCAGGCCAGGCACATTGGCTCATACCTGTAATCCCAGCACTTTGGGAGACTGAGGCAGGTGGATCACCTGAAGTCAGGAGTTCGAGACCAGCTGACCAACATGGTGAAACCTGACTCTACTAAAAATACAAAAATTAGCTGGGCATGATGGCGAGCACCTGTAATCCCAGCTACTCCTGAGGCTGAGGAAGAGGAATCGCTCGAACCTAGGAGGTGGAGGTTGCAGTGAGCTGAGATCGTGCCACTGTACTCTAGCCTGGGCGACATAGCAAGACTTTGTCTCAAAAAAGAAAAAAAAAGGCATGTGCAGACACATTATTTTGCTTCTCATAGAAGCCGCATGGCTTTTGAGAGATGGGGGCTAGTCCTTCAGCTGTTTCATGGCAGAACTCAGGTCTCTGGACCACCCATGTGTCTCCTGCTAGACCCCGCTGATGAGGCAGGCAGCCCTGCAGATTCTGCTACACTAACCTTGCTCCTGTGAGATTTCTCTGCAGGAGCCCCATCTAGTGTGACTCCTCCCCTCGAACCTCTAGGACAGGCGTTGGCAAAGTACACCCCTTGGCCAAACCTGAGTGGCCACTTGTTTTGGAAAGAAAGCTTTACTGGGGCCAGGTGCAGTGACTCACGCCTATAATCCCAACACTTTGGGAGGCTGAGGTGGGCAGATCCCTTGAGCTCAGGAGTTTGAGACCAGCCTGGGTGACATGGTGAAACTCTGTCTCTACTAAAAATACAAAAATTAGCTGGGTGGGGTGGCTGTGCCTATGGTCCCAGCTACCCAGGAAGCTGAGGTGGGAGGATCACTTGAGTCTGGGATGTTGAGGCTGCGGTGAGCCATGATCGCGCCACTGTACTCCAGCCTGGGCGACAGAGTGAGACCCTGTCACAAAGAAAGAAAAAAAGGAAAGGAAAGGAAGGGAAGGAAAAGGGAAAGAGAAATGGAAAGGGAAAGGGAAAGGGAAAGGGAAAGAGAAAGGGAAAAGCTAAGCTTTACCGGAACTCAACCGTGCCCATTCGCACACATGCTGTCTGTGGCCATCTTTGTGCTTCCCGTACAGCTGAGCAGTTACAGCAGAGACCACGCGGCCCCCAAAGCCTAACAGATTTGCTCTCTGGTCCTCTACAAAAACAACTTACCAAGCCCTCCTCTGGAATGAATGAAAAGTGAAGGCTTTTCTCTCTGTGGTTTGTTCGTACCATCTCTCTCCTGCATGAATTCTACGGTAAGGTGTGATCTTGTTCTGCTTTCCCACTCATTACACTCATGGGATTTGAAATTGTGTGAATTCTACTGTTAATGAAGGTCCTCATGATTATCCACAGCCTTTCTTCCCTCCTCCCTCCCAGTCAGTGCCTCTCCCCAAAATGCAGTCTGATGATTTCTAAGGCTGGTATTCCTTGTCCAGCCACATTGATGGCATTCCCGGGCTTCTCTCTTATGTGGACTCTGATGGGCCCTGAGATTCTAGTTATGTCTGAACACTTGTCCACACCTCTGGCATTCTTTCTTTCTTTTTTATTTATTTATTTATTTATTTATTTTTTAAGATGGAGTCTCACTCTGTCACCCAGGCTGGAATGCAGTGGCATGATCACAGTTCACTGCAACCTCTGCCTCCCAGGTTCAAGCGATTCTCCTGCCTCAGTCTCCCAAGTAGCTGGGATTACAGGCACGCGACACCGTGCCCAGCTGATTTTTTTGTATTTTAGTAGAGACAAGGTTTCACCATGTTGGCCAGGCTGGTCTCAAACTCCTGACCTCAAGTGACCTGCCCATCTCGGCCTCCCAAAGTGTTGGGATTGGGATTACAGGAGTGAGCTGCTGCGCCCAGGGTTTTTTGTTGTTGTTGTTGTTCTTTTTTTTTTGGAGACAGATCTCGCTCTGTCACCCAGGCTGGAGTACAATAGTGCTATCTTGGCTCACCACAACCTCTGCCTCCTGGAGTCAAGCGATTCTCCTGCCTCAGCCTCCCAAGTAGCTGGGATTATAGGCATGTACCACCATGCCTGGCTAATTTTGTATTTTTAGTAGAGACGAGGTTTCTCCATGTTGGTCAGGCTGGTCTCAAACTCCCGACCTCAGGTGATCTGCCCGCCTCAGCCTCCCAAAGTGCTGGGATTGCAGGCATGAGCCACGGCGCCTGGCCAACCTTTCAGCATTCTTAAGGCATCTTCCTTAGCTGGGCATGGTGGCGTGCACCTGTAGTCCCAGCTACTCAGGAGGCTGAGGTGAGAGGATGACTTGAGCCCAGGAGGTCAAGGCTGCAGTGAGCTGTGATCGCACAACTGCACTCCAGTCTGGTCAACAGAGTGACACTGTCTCCAAAAATAATAATGTAAAGGCTTCTTCCTAAAATGAAAGCTCTGACAATGACGTGAGGCTGATCCCTGAAGTTCTCCCCACCTGTAAAAGGCTTTTCCCCTGGTGTGAATGCACTGATGAACCAGGACTTGGGAGCTCTCCCTAAAGGCTTTGCCACTCTGGTGCCCTGACGGCGCCCCTCCGGTTCTGCAGTATAACACACACGAAAGCTCTTCCATACCTCCTGCACGTATATGACTTATTGGAACATGAACTCTCTGGCGTGTAGTAAGCTTTGACCCCTCTCTGAAATCACTCCTGCATTCTTTACATCCTAAACAGCTTCCAAAGTCTCCAGAATGGACCACCTGATCAACAACAATGGCCTTCTGAGAGAAGGTGCCTGCGCTCTGTTCTCACATGTGCTCTGTGGTGGGAGGAATGGGCCTCATCGTCTGCCAGGCTCTTCCATGTGGGTTACATCTGTGGAGCCTTTCCACACACTCCTGGGCCTTCTCCGCAGTGGACGGCCACGTCATCACACACAGAGATGTTTCTGTGCTTCCTGCAGGTGTGGGTTTCTCCCTGGAGCAGTGTCAGCTGTGGGAGAACTTGCGGCTGTTCCTTAGGGCTTCCCCACACGCCTTTACTCTGCAAACAGCAAGGTGTGACTTCCTACTAGATCCCTTACTGCACTCACCACATTTGAAGGATCCTTTCCTTCTAAGATCTCTTGTGTTTTCTTGGGATTCATGAGATTCTACAAATTTGGATCTCTGAAGTCTGGCCTTTGGAGTCCTCCCAATGGACTCAACACTCAACTTTCCGTGTCCTCGGAAATGCCCGTCTTTAAAGTTGACCCCACCTTCTCAGTTCTGTTCTCACCGCCTGACAAGCAAAAACACAACATGACCTGATCCCCATTCTGCACAAAAATCAACTTGAGAAGAACAGAGTACTCAGGCTGGACGTGGTGGCTCACACCTGTAATCTCAGCACTTGGGAGGCTGAGGTGAGCGGATCACTTGAGCCCAGGAGTTCGAGACCAGCTTGGCTAACGCGGTGAAACCCCATCTCTACAAAAAAAAAAAAAAAAAATTAGCTGTGCATGGTGGCACACGTCTGTAGTGCCAACTACCTGGGAGGCTGAGGTGGGAGAATCACCTGAGCCTGGCAAGTCAAGGTTGCAGTGAGCAGTGATTGCACCACTGCACTCTAGCCTGGGCAACAGAGTGAGACCCTGTCTCAAAATAAATTAAAAAAATTTTTTTTCAAAGAACAGAATAATCAAGTACAGCAAAAAGAGGACAGTTACGGTGTGACACATCTTCACAACCCTTAATAGTAAGAGTAGGGATTGGCCCCGCACTTTGGGAGGCTGAGGCAGGCGGATCACCTGAGGTCAGGAGTTTGAGACCAGCCTGGTCAGCGTGATGAAACCCCATCTCTATTAAAAATACAAAAATTATCTGGGCGTGGTGGCAGGCGCCTGTAATCTCAGCTGCTTGGAAGGCTGAGGCAGGAGAATTGCTTGAACCCAGGAGGCAGAAGTTGCAGCGAGCTGAGATCGCGCCGTTGCACTCCAGCCTACGCGACAAGAGCAAAACTCCGTCTCGAAATAAAATAAAATAAAATAAAACGACAAAAACAAAAAACGGCCGGTCTCTTAGAGACCAAGAGAGAAAATGAGGACTCATCAGTCTTTTTCCCTGAGCTCTTCAGCATTTTTAATTGTGCAGGGAAGGAGCTGCAACAAGGAGAGATGCTACAGCCCCTCACTTACCCATGCAAGTGAAGACTTCTGTCTCCAGCTGCCTGCAGATCTGGTACCATGATCTTTCCCTCAATCCATCCATCCCAATGCAGATGATTGGTTTAGGTTTGAAAAAATAAAATTCTGTTCATAGCGCTGAAAAGAGGAACGGGAAGATAATGAACCCAGCGCAGTCTGAGCCCTTCTGTCTCTGGGAAACAGACATGGCCAGGCAAACAACTAAACAGCCTGGTGGCTCACGCCTGTAATCCCAGCATTTTGGGAGGCTGAGGTGGGCAGAACACCTGAGGTTGGGAGTTCAAGACCAGCGTGGCCAACATGGAGAAACTCCGTCTCTACTAAAAATACAAAATTAGCCAGGCGTGGTGGCGCATGTCTGTAATCCCAGCTACTTGGGAGGCTGAGGCAGGAGAATTGCTTGAACCTGGGAGATGGAGGTTGCAGTGAGCTGAGATCAAGCCATTGCACTTCAGCCTGGGGAATAAGAGTGAAACTCTGTCTCAAAAAAAACAAAAAAAAGAGCTTGGTGGCAAAGCACAGACAGGGCTACTCTGTAATGGGACAGGAAGTAAAACTCCACAGGGCAGGGCTTCAATACGAGTGAAAACCACTGGGGTGCTGGGAGTGACAGTCAAGACTCATAGCACAAGAAAGTAAGAAAGCTTCCCATTTCTAGCAAGGGAAATAGCAGAATCCAGCGTCAATGGGGAGCAGGAATAGTCCACTTTTCATGGGGAGGGACCATGCAGCTTGCACGGATTTAGAAACTAAAATCAGGCCGGGCGCGGTGGCTCACGCCTGTAATCCCAGCACTTTGGGAGGCCGAGGCGGGCGGATCACGAGGTCAGGAGATCGAGACCATCCTGGCTAACACGGTGAAACCCCGTCTCTACTAAAAATACAAAAAATCAGCCGGGTGTGGTGGTGGGCGCCTGTAGTCCCAGCTACTCAGGAGGCTGAGGTAGGAGAATGGCGTGAACCCGGGAGGCGGAGCTTGCAGTGAGCCGAGATCGCGCCACTGTACTCCAGCCTGGGTGACAGAGCGAGACTCCGTCTCAAAAAAAAAAAAAAAAGAAAAGAAAAAGAAACTAAAATCATCAAAACTGAAATCTTTAGACCAGACCACCACTAACAATGGGCAGCATCAATGATTTTTTTTTGAGACAGAGTCTCACTTTGTTGCCCAGGCTGGAGTACAGTGGCACACTCTAGGCTCACTGCAGCCTCTGCCTGCCAGGTTCAAGCGATTCTCCTGCCTCAGCCTCCCAATAGCTGGGATTACAGGCACGAGCCACCACACACGGCTAATTTTTGTATTTTTAGTAGAGATGGGGTCTCACCATGTTGGCCAGGTTGGTCTTGAACTCCTGACCTCAAGTGATCTACCTGCCTCAGCCTGCCAAAGTGCTAGGATTACAAGTGTGAGCCCAGCAGCAGCAATGATTTAGTTAGCAATGGATGAATTTAGGCTCAGAGAATTCCTAATGCAGTCAGATCATATCACCTTCCTGAAATTCTCTATCATCACATGCTGTGGAGATTCCTCTCGGAGGGGTGAGATAGTGCCATTCCCCATGAGTGAAGTACACGACCACATCCTCACACACCTCAAAAATCACGTAATCCTGAGATACATGATTTCTGCAGCGGCCAGAGAAATAATCCCTGAGGAGCACAACCACCTTCCCCAGAGAAAAGGGCGGGCTTCGAGTTTGTGTTTAGTGTCCAATGAACAAAAAGAGCTGTAGAACAAGAGGCCAGCCAGCAAGCCTCGGGAGACATCCCTCCAGTGGGAAGGGGACAGTCAGGGCTGCCAAGGGAAGCAAACAGGCTCCGCAAATGCCAGTAAGTGCACATTTTGTGGCATTAAGTAACTTCACTTGCTTCAGATGTTTTTTTCCTTCCCAAACTGCAACTCTGTACCCATTAAACAGTAACTCCTGTTCAACGAAAAACTTAGACAAAATAAATTTAACAGAGTCTAACTGAACAAAGGATGATTCCTGCATTGCCACAACCCCCAGAACCACCAGAGGTTCAGAGGACTCTGTGCGGCCTCAGCGGCCAGAAAGGACGAGGGTGTATGACCAGAAAAAAGAAAGTGGCGTGCAGAAAGCGAAACTGAGGCATGGAAACAGCTGGATTGGCTACAGCTTGGCATTGGCCTTGTTTGAACCGTTTGAACAGCTGGCTGCTTCTTATTGGCTAAAACTCCATGATTGGTACAAAACTCCATGATTGGTACAGGCTGTTTACACATCCAGTTAGGTTACAGTTCACTACGTACAGAGAAATCTTTTCTTTTATTTTCATGTTTTTTATTTTTTGAGACGGAGTTTCGTTCTTCTTGCCCAGGCTGGAGTGCAATGGCACCATCTTGGCTCACTGCAACCTCCGCCTCCCGGGTTCAAGCAATTCTCCTGCCTCAGCCCCCTGAGTAGCTGGGATTACAGGCATGCACCGCCACGCCTAGCTAATTTTGTACTTTTAATAGAGACGGGGTTTCTCCATGTCGGTTAGGCTGGTCTCAAACTCCCAACCTCAGGTGATTCATCCACCTCAGCCTCCCAAAGTGCTGGGATTACAGGCATGAGCCACCGCACCCAGCCAGAGAAACCTTTACGCCAAACTTACACTGTAAGGAAGCAGCTTTAGGCTAAACTGAATCCTCTTCATTCCCTTCTCCCCAGCCCCTGGCAACCACCCTTATACTTTGTGTGTCTATGAATGTGACTACTCTAAGTGCCTCATATAAGTGGAATCATACAATAATTTTGTCATGGGCTTATATCACTTAGCATAGTGTCTTCAAGGTCCATCCATGTTGTAGCATGTGCCAGAACCGCCTTCCTTTTTAAGGCTGAGTAATATTCCATCACACGCATATGCCACATTTTGTTTATCCATTCATCCATCGGTGGACGTTTGGGTTGCGTCTATCTTTTGACTATTGTAAATAATGCTGCTATAAACATGGGTGTACCAATATCTGAGTCCCTGCTTTCACTCCTTTTTTTTTTTTTTTGAGATGGAGTTTCTCTCCTTTTGCCCAGACTGGAGTGCAGTGGCACGATCTCAGCTCATTGCAACCTCTGCCTCCCGGGTTCAAGTGATTCTCCTGCCTCAAGCCTCCTGAGTAGCTGGGATTACAGGCGCCCGCCACCACACCCGGCTAACTTTTTGTATTTTTAGTAGAGGCAGGGTTTCACCATGTTGGCCAGGCTGGTCATGAACTCCTAACTTCAGGTGATGCGCCTGCCTCAGCCTCCCAAAGTGCTAGGATTACAGGCATGAGCCACCATGCCCGGCCTCAATTCTTTTGAATTCTTTTCAGTTCTCTGGGTACATACCCAGAAGTGGAATTGCTGGATCATATTGTAATTCTATGTTCAGTTTTTTGAGGAACTGCCATACTGTTTTACACAGTGGCTTGTGATATTGTGAAATATATACTTGGTCTCCTTGCATATAACTCTTAGAAACCTTGTAATATTCAAAGTACAAGTGTCTTTTCGTATGCTAGTAAGTTGGCTGGTAGCTGGTAGCCCCTAGGTAGCTTGAGGATGGAGACTGGTCACTGGAAAGACCAAGGCATGGTTAGAAGTTTGAGACTTTTAGCACCACCCGCAAACTTCTAGGGAGGGAGAGGGCTGAAGGTTGAGTTGATCACCAAGGGCGAAAGATTTAACCAATCATGCCCAAGTAATGAAGCCTCCATACGGAACACCTGGAGGTTCCTGGCGGGGTGAGGCACCTGGAGAGGGCATGGAAGCTCCACACTCCTTCCCTCATACCTTACCCTATTCATCTCTTCATCTGGTGTTCATCCGTATCCTTTGTAATATCCTTTGTAAGTGAGAAAGAAACTTATGTGAGGAATGCCAGCCCCCTTTAAACGATCAGTTCCAGCCCCAGCACAGTGGCTGATGCCTTTAATCCAAGCACTTTGGCAGGCCCATGTGGGTGGATCGCTTGAGCCCAGGAGTTTGAGACAAGCCTGGGCAACATAGTGAGACCCCATCTCTACAACAAATAGAAAAAATTTGCCAGGCGGGGTGGTGCACACCTGTAGTCCCAGCTACTCAGGAGGCTGAGGTGGGAGAATCACTTGAGCCTGGGAAGTAGAGGCTGTAGTGAGCAACCATCACACCACCGCATTCTAGCCTGGATGACAGAGTGAGACCCTGTCTCAAAACAAAAAATTAATTTAAAAATTACCAGGCTGGGTATGGTGGCTCACACCTGTAATCCCAACACTTTGGGAGGCTGATGCAGGTGGATCACAAAGTCAGGAGTTCGAGACTAGCCTGGCTAACATAGTAAAACCCTGTCTCTACTAAAAATACAAAAATTACCCAGGCATGATGGTGGGCACCTGTAATCCCAGGTACTCAGGAGGCTGAGGCAGGAGAATTGCTGGAACCCGGGAGGCGGGGGTTGCAGTGAACCAAGATCATGCCACTGCACTCCAGCCTGGGTGACAGAGCAAGACTCTCTCAAAAAACAAACAAGCACCCTCTTCTTTGTTCTCTGGGCCACTTCCCAATGCTTCCCAGGTTGCAGTCCTCACCCTTGGCCCAAATAAACTCTCTATCTATATCTATTTGCCTCAGTTTCTTTCCTTGGGTCAACATAATAAACTGGTAAACATAAGCACATGTTTCCCTGAGTTCTGTGAGCTACTCCAGCAGATTAATAGTATGCAAGGAGAGGGTCGTGGGAACTCTGATTTATAGGCCCTTGGTTGGAAGCACAGGCTAGACAACCTGGAGCTTGCAATTGGCATCAGAAGTGGGGGGCAGTCTCGTGGGACTGAGCCCTCAACCCGTGGGATCTGCTGCTACCTCCGCAAAGTGTTGGAATTGATTTAGAGGACACCCAGCTGGTGTTTGCTATAGAATTGATTGATTGGTTACTAGTAGGGAGAACTCTGCGTGCACTTCTTAGTGACCAGAGGCCGCAGAAGTCTTCTGTGTTGATCGTCATGAGAGAATAGCAAAAACAGTTTGGTTTGGTTTCTGTGCCTATATTCTCAGAGGCTGTGTCATTTTACGGTTCCTTTGCGCATGACCGGAAATGCACAAGGGTTCCAATCTACATCCTCACCATCTGTTATTTTCTGGGTTTCTCTTTGTTTTATAATAACCATCCTGGGCTGGAAGTGGTGGCTCACACCTGTAATCTCAACGCTTTGGGAGGCCAAGGTGGGAGGATTGCTTGAGCCTAGGAGTTCAAGACCAGCCTGGGCAACATGGTGAAACACCATCTCTACAAAAAATAAAAAAATAATTAGCCATGTGTGGTGGCGCACCTGTAGTCCCAGTTACTTGGGAGGCTGAGCCAGGAGAATCACTTGAGCCCAGGGGTGCGAGGCTTAATGAACTATGTGATTGTACCATACACTATAGCCTGGGCAACAGGGCGAGATGCAGTCTCAAAAAAAAAAAAAAAAGAAAGAAAAGAAAAGAAAGAAAAAGAAAAAAAAAGCCATCCTAACTGTTGTGCAGTTAGTATTTTAACCAGGTTGCTTTTTGTTGTTGTTGGATTGTAGGAATTATTTATATATTCTGGATGTCTTTGAATTTTTTTTCTTGAAAAAAATTCAGATTCATAAAAGAGCAAACTGCACAGTCATAAACCTCTTGTCATTCTTGTTTCATCTATTGCCCTTGATGATCAAGAATGTCTCAATAGGATCTTTTTGCTGTTGGATCAGGATCCTGAAGGTTTTTTTTTTTTGAGATGGAGTTTCGCTCTTGTCCAGGCTGGAGTGCAGTGGCACAATCTCGGCTCACCACAACCTCTGCCTCCGGGTTCAAGTGATTCTCCTGCCTCAGCCTCCTGAGTAGCTGGGATTACAGGCATGCGCCACTATGTCCGGCTAATTTTGTATTTTTAGTAAAGAGAGGGTTTCTCCATGTTGGTCAGGCTGGTCTCGACCTCAGCTGACACACCTGCCTCAGCCTCCCAAAGTGTACTGGGATTACAGGCATGAGCCACTGTGCCCGGCCTCAAGATTTTTTTTTTTTTTTTTTTTTTTTTGAAACAGAGTTTTGCTCGGTTGCCCAGGTTGGAGTGCAGTGGTGTGATCTCGGCTCACTGCAAGCTCCACCTCCCAGGTTCACGCCATTCTCCTGTATCAGCCTCCAGAATAGCTGGCACTACAGGCGCCCGCTACCACGCCTGGCTAATTTTTTTGTATTTTTAGTAGAGACGGGGTTTCACCATGTTGGCCAGGATGGTCTCTATCTCCTGATCTTGTGATCCGCCCACCTCGGCCTCCCAAAGTGCTGAGATTACAGGCGTGAGCCACTGCGCCTGGCACTCCTGATGATTTTTTTAAAGCTTTTCTTATTTATTTACTTATTTATTTATTTATTATTATTTTTTGAGACAGAGTCTCTCTCTGTCACCCAGGCTGAAGTACAGTGGCGCAATCTCGGCTCACTGAAACCTCTGCCTCCTGGGTTCAGGTGATTTCTCCTGTCTCAGCCTCCTGAGTAGCTGGGATTACAGGTGCCCGCCACCACACCCGGCTAATATTTGTATTTTTAGTACAGACGGGGTTTCACCATGTTGGTCAGGTTGGTCTTGAACTCCTGACCTCGTGATCCACTGCCTCGGCCTCCTAAAGTGCTGGGATTACAGGCATGAGCCACTGTGCCTGGCCAAAGCTTTTCATGTCGATATAATTGTAGAGCTACAGGGTCTTGGAGGTTTATATGTGGAGTTAAAAACCACCACAAGCTGAATATGAAGAATACATGCAAGACCAAGCTCCCGGGGACGAGTCTTTCTTAGCCCTTCAGAACATTATCCTAGCCCCTCTCACCGGCCACTGCAGGGGAGAAAGAGTTTTCAGTTTTCTTTTTTGAGATGGAGTCTCACTCTGTTGCCCAGGCTGGAGTGCCGTGGCGTGATCTTGGCTCACCACAACCTTCGCCTCCCAGGTTCAAGCAATTCTCCTGCTTCAGCCTCCCAAGTAGCTGGGACTACAGGCATGTGCCACCATGCCCAACTAATTTTTGTATTTTTAGTGGAGATAGCGTTTCACTATGTTGGCCAGGCTGGTCTCAAACTCCTGACCTCGTGATCTACCTGTCTTGGCCTCCCAAAGTGCTGGGATTACAGGTGTGAGCCAATGTGCCCAGCCGAGTTTTCTGTTTTCTTCTATACTCTCACTCAAGACACTCAATACTTCCAAACCACATCACTTCTTGTTTTTTTTTTTTTTTTGTTATTTTTTCCTCATCTTCTTTGTGATGGTATAATTTCTGACACCAGATTTGGGAAGTGGAGTGGGTCCCCACACCAAGCAGTTTTCCAATTTTCTGTGGGAACCAATGAATCTGGTTATATGATACAGTTTTAGCCAAAGAAATGAGAGCAGAAGTCACTGAGCAGGGCTTCCAGAAAGTTCTTTAAAGCCTTGTTACTCCAAGTGTGTTACCTTGTTAGAAATGCAGAATCTTGGGCCCCAGCCCAGACCTACTGAATCTGAATCTGTATTATAACAAGACCACCTGTTGAGTTACACATGTTGAGCTCAAGTTTGAAAGTGATGCTTTAAGGGGAGCTGACTTGGCTTCCTCTTTCTTCCTGACTGGAATGTGGATGTGATGGCTGGCGCTAAAGGGGCCATCTTCCACATGTGATGTGGCCTTGAAGAAGCCACAGGCTGAGGATGGCAGTGGGAAAAACAGAAGGAGCCTGGGGCACTGATAGCCTCAGGGAGTCACCATACTGCCTGGAACTGAGACTCTAGACTTCTTTAACACAAGAGAACAGCCTTACTGTGTACACTTACTACGAAGAAGGCCACTCCAGATGTACAGACTCAAAGAGAAAGCCGGAAGCAGGAGCAGACCGCCCTACAGGCTGACTGTGGCTCTGCACGCTTCTTAGGCTGCAGCTGGGGCCAAATCTGACCTTTCTTCACACTCGTGTTTCAGATCAACAACAATCCTAGGAAAGGGGAGTTCAGATACCATTTTATTATTGCTCGATATGTTTTCTAGTATGAGAATTGGTAAATACGATATATTCTGTTTTTACATTAAGTATTTCCTGTTTTATGTAACATATTATTCTTTTCTAATTTTAGGTAAATGTGGACATGTTTTCCATCTATACAGAATGTCAGCTATTTAAGATGTCCTAATGAGTCACACGCTGATACACTTTCTGGAGGCACTATGCTTTAAAATTTTGTTTATTTCTTATAATACCTTATGTCCCATATTACAAACCATTCCCTTTTATGCCAAAACATATATATATATATTTAATCACCATGCTGTTTTGGCAATTAAGATATCTAAACCCCGGAAATAATCTGGAATAGGTCAAATCTCAGACATTCTCAATAAACAATGTTCTGCTATGTTTTCAGAAATGCTTCCAAAGATTTGTTATATAAAGAATTTGAGACTGGGCATGGTGGCTCATGCCTGTAATCACAGCACTTTGGGAGGCAGAAGTGGGAGGATCACTTAAGCCCAGGAGTTCAAGATCAGCCTGGGCAAGATGGTGAGGCCCCGTCTCTATAAAAATTACAAAACTTAGCTGGGCATGGTGGTGTGTGCCTGTAGTCACAGCTACTTGGAAGGCTGAGATGAGAGAATCACTTGAGCATAGGAGGTCAAGGCTGCAGTGAGTCATGATTATGCCACTGCACTCCAGCCTGGGCAACAGAGTGAGACTCTGTCTCAAACAAACAAACAAACAAAAACAAAAGGCAAGGCCAGGCGCGGTGGCTCACACCTGTAATCCCAGCACTTTGGGAGGCCGAGGCGGGCAGATCACGAGGTCAAGAGATCAAGACCATCCTGACCAACGTTGTGTAACCCTGTCTCTACTAGAAATACAAAAATTAGCTGGGCATGGTGGCACACGTCTGTAATCCCAGCTACGCAGGAGGCTGAGGCAGGAAAATCGCTTGAACCCGGGAGGCGGAGGTTGCAGCAAGTCAAGGTCGCTCCACTGAACTCCAGCCTGGTGACAGAGCAAGACTCCATCTCAAAAAAAAAAAAGAGGTAAATTCATTATTTGCAGATATCTAATTATCTATATAGAAAATCAACCAGAGGCCGGGCGCGGTGGCTCAAGCCTGTAATCCCAGCACTTTGGGAGGCCGAGGCGGGTGGATCACGAGGTCAGGAGATCGAGACTATCCTGGCTAACATGGTGAAACCCCGTCTCTACTAAAAATACAAAAAACTAGCCAGGCGTGGTGGCGGGCGCCTGTAGTCTCAGCTACTTGGGAGGCTGAGGCGGGAGAATGGCGTGAACCCGGGAGGCGGAGCTTGCAGTGAGCCAAGATCACGCCACTGCACTCCAGCCTGGGAGACACAGCGAGACTCCGTCTCAAAAAAAAAAAAAAAAAAAAAAAAAAGAAAATCAACCAGAATCGGGTCAGGTGCAGTGAGTGGTTCATGCCTGTAATTTCAGCACTTTGGGAGGCCGAGGTGGGCAGATCACTTGAAATCAGCAGTTCGAGACCAGCCTGGGCAACACTGTGAAACCCCATCTCTACTAAAAATACAAAAATTAGCCAGGTGTGGTGTTGCCTGCCTGTAGTCCCAGCTACTTGGGAGGTGAAGATTGCAGTGAGCCAAGATCGTGCCACAGCACTCTAGCCTGGGCAGCAGAGTGAAACTCCATCTCAACAAAAAAAAAAAAAAAGAAAGAAAGGAAGGGAGGAAGGAAGAAAGGAAGGAAGGAAAAGAGAGAGAGAAAGAGAGAAAGAAAGAAGGAAAGAAGGAAGGAGAGAGAGAGAGAGAGAAAGAAAGAAAACAGGCTAGGTTCAGTGGCTCACGCCTTTGATTCCAGCACTCTGGGAGGCCAAGGTGGGTGGATCACTTGAGGCCAGGAGTTCAAGACCAGCCTGGCCAACATGGTGAAAACCCATCTCTACTAAAAATACAAAAATTAGCCAGGCATGATGGTAGGTACCTGCAATCCCAGCTACTCAGGAGGCTGAGGTGGAAGGATCACTTCAACCTGGGAGGCCGAGGCTGCAGTGAGCCGAGATTGCACCAGCCTGCGTGACAGGGTGAGACTCCATCTCAAAAAAATAAAGAAAGAAAAATAAAGAAAGAAAATAAACCAGAATCAACAACAATTTAAAAAATAATTAGAGAAAAATTATTATTGCTAATAATTCAGCAAAGTAGCTGGATAAAAAAATCAACCAATAGCATTTCTTTCCATATCAGCAAAAAATCAACTAGAAATATAACTTGCCCAAAAAAAATATACTATTCACACTAGCAAAATATACTATTCACAATAGCAAAACTACTCACACTATCTGGGCGCAGTGGCTCACCCCTGTAATCCCAGCACTTTGGGAGGCTGAGGGGGTGGATCACTTGAGGTCAGGAGTTGGAGACCAGCCTGACCAACATGGTGAAACCCTGTCTCTACTAAATACAAAAAATCAGCCAGGCGTGATAGTGCATGCATGTAGTCCCAGCTACTTGAGAAGCTGAGGCAGAAGAATCACTTGAACCCAGGAGGGGGAGGTTGCAGTGAGCCGAGATTGCGCCACTGCACTCCAGCCTGGGCAACAGAGTGAGACTCCATCTCGAAAAAGAAAAAAGAAAAGAGAAACTAGAGACACATATGTGGGAGCTCAGTACAGAATAACAGTGGCAGCACACATCACTGAGACAGGGACGGACTGTTCGGATATAGTGCTGGAAGACTAGCTCACTATCCAGATACACATAAAACTGGATCCTACCCAACGCCATGTACAAGAGGAAACCAGATGGATTAAAAACCTAAGGGCCGGGCGCGGTGGCTCATGCCCTGTAATCCCAGCACTTTGGGAGGCCGAGGCGGGGGCATCACGAGGTCAGGAGATCGAGACCATCCTGGCTAACACGGTGAAACCCTGTCACTGCTAAAACTACAAAAAATTAGCTGGGCAAGGTGGCGCGTGACTGTAGTTTCAGCTACTCAGAAGGCTGAGGCAGGAGAATTGCTTGAACCCAGGAGGCAGAGCTTGCAGTGAGCCGAGATCGTGCCACTGCACTCCAGCCTGGGTGACAGAGCAAGACTCCGTCTCAAACAACAACAACAAAAAAAAAAACAAAAAAACTTAAATGTAGGAGAAAATAAAAAATAATATTTTGGGTTGTGGTGGCTCACACCTGTAATCCCAACATTTTGGGAGGCTAAGGCGAGTGGATCACTTGAGCTCAGGAGTTTGAAACCACTCTGAGCAACACGGCAAAACCCCATCTCTACAAAAAATACAAAAGTTGGCTGGTTAGGTATGAGTTGACAGACAATAACAAAATTTAAAAAAAAAAAAAAGGCCAGGCGCAGTGGCTCGTGCCTGTAATCCCAGCACTTTGGGAGGCCAAGGCAGGTGGATCACCTGAGGTCAAGAGTTCAAGACCAGCCTGGCCAACATGGCAAAACCCCGTATCTACTACAAATACAGAAAAATTAGCTGGGCATGGTGGCAGGCGCCTGTAATCCTAGCTACTCAGGAGGCTGAGGTAGGAGAATTGATAGAACCCTGGGGGCAGAGGTTGCAGTGAGCCCAGGTTGCACCACTGTATACCAGCCTGGGTGACAGGGCAAGACTTGGTCTCAAAAAAAAAAATTAGCCAGGTGTGGTGGCATGTGCCTGTAGTCCCACCTATTAAGGAGGCTGAGGTGAGGGAGTGTTTGAGCCCAGGAGGTTGAAGCTACAGTGAGCCATGATCATGTCACTGCACTCCAGCCTGGGTGAGAGAGTGAGACCCAAAAGACCATACACTGTATGAGTCCATGTATACAAAATGTCTAGAATAGGCAAAATGGTAGAGACAGACAGTAAATTAGTGGTTTCCAGGGTTCCTCTCCTGAGGAAGGAGAATCATTTGAACCTGGGAGGCAGAGGTTGCAGTGAGCAGAGATCTCGTCATTGCACTCCAGCCTGGGCAACAGGCACAAAACTCTGTCTCAGAAAAGAAAAGTGGAGGAGAGGGAGTGGCTGCTAGTGGGTACATGATTTCTTTTGGAGATGATGAAAATGTTCTAAGATTATGGTGATGGTTGCACAACTCTGTAAATAAACTTTAAAAACCCACTGAATTGTATATTTTAAAAGGGTAAAGGCCAGGCAGAGTGGCTCATACCTGTAATCCCAGCATTCCGGAGGCCGAGGCAGGAGGATTGCTTGAGCCCAGGAGTTTAAAACCAGCCTAGGCAACATAGTGAGACTCTCTCTCTAAAAAAATAAAAAAACACATTTTTAGAAAGGGTGAATTTTTTGGTATATGAATTATATCTCGATTAAAAAATACTGACAAGAGATTAATATCTAGAAGCTCTCGCCAATTAACCAGACAAGAACAACTCCAATGGGAAAATCAGCAAAGGATATGAATAGGCAATCTATAGACAAGGAAACCAAAAAGTTAATCAGCATATAGAGATGCTCAAGATAATTAGTGATTAGAGACACACAAAATTAACATGAGATCCACTTTATATCTATGAGACTGGCGAATTAGAAAGTAGGATGGTGCCGTGCACTGGAGAGAATATGGGAACGCAGGGCCCTTCCGTGCTCCAGTGGGAAGGGAGAGCTGACTCAGTAACTAAAGTAAAATAAGTACCCACAGGCCCACAGGCCCTGTGACCCAGCAAGGCCACACCCAGGTACAGGGCCTAAGGGAACGTGTTGGGTTTTGTGGGGTTTTTTTTTTTTTTTTTTTTGAGACAGGATCTCGCTGTTGCCAAGGCTGGATTGCAGTAGCTCAATCACTGCTCACTGCAGCCTTAACCTCCCTGGGCTGAAGTGATCCCTCCACTTTAGCCTCCCAAGTGGCTGGGACTACAGGTGTACACCACCACACCCAGCTAATTTTTTTTTGTTTGTTATTTATTTATTTTTTGTAGAGATGAGGTCTTACTATGTTGCCTGGGCTGGTCTCAACCTCCTGGACTCAAACAATCCCCCAGCTCAACCTCACAAAGTGTTAGGATGACAGGCGTAAGCTGCCTGGCTGGGAACTTGTTTGAATAAGTTGTAGCTGTGGGACAGGGAGTTGGAACTATCTTGGCACCCTGTCTCCTGTCCCGGAAAGAAGGTGGGTAAAGGAAGGAGGATGAAGGAGGATGTTTGCTGTGAAACGCTTTATAGCAGTTAGAAACACAGGAAGAATGAACACAGAGCAACAAGCATTTTTTTTTTTAAATGCTTACTCTAATTCTGTGAGATGGATCTTAAAGATGCAGTACTTGGGCAGGTGCAGAGGTTCATGCCTGTAATCCCAGCAAGTTGAGAGGCTGAGGCAGGAGGATGACTTGGGCCAGGAGTTCAAGGCCAGCTTGGGCAACAGAGTGAGACTTCTATCTCTAAAATAAAATTAGAAGAAGAAAAATTTAAAAAAAAATACAGTACTGAGTGAAAAAGAGAAATGAGATTTACTTATTTATTTTTTAGAGACAAGGTCTCATTCTGTTGCCCAGGCTGGAGTGCAGTAGCTCAATCCTAGCTCACCTTAACCTCCAACTCCTGGGCTCAAGTCATTCTTCAGCCTCAGCCTCCCGAGTAGCTGGGAGTACAGGCACACCACCATGCCTGGCTAGTTTGTAAAATATTTTGTAGAGATGAAGTTTTGCTATGTTGCCAAGGGTTTGCCTTGAACTTCTGGCCTCAAGTGATCTGCTTGCCTCAGCTTCCCAAAGTGTTGGGATAACAGCATGAGTCACTGCAACCAACACACTTAAAATTTAAGAAAACTGTAGCGTCCTGTTGTGTACGTTTCCTTTTCTTCTTGTCTTCTTATTCTACTCTCCACACTCTTCATACATAAGTAAAACATTTTGGCCGGGCGCAGTGGCTTACGCTTGTAATCCCAGCACTTTGGGAGGCTGAGGCAGGCATATCGCCTGAGGTCAGGAGTTCGAGACCAGCCTGGCCAACATGGTGAAACCCCTTTTCTACTAAAAATACAAAAATTAGCCGGGCGTGGTGGCGGGTGCCTGTAATTCCAGCTACTAGGGAGGCTGAGGCAGGAGAATTGCTTGAACCTGGGAGGCAGAGGCTGCAGCGAACCAAGATTGCACCATTGCACTCCAGCCTGGGTGACAGAGCAAGATTAGGATTAAAAAAAAATACGAAGACATACATTAAATCATTTTGCAAACGCCTCCAAGAAGAAAGGATACTGAACAGGTTCGCACTAATCTATACATTCATCTAATAGTGTATAAAGCTGCTACAGTTTGTCAATTGAATACTGAAACGGTACAAAGATATGGATTCTTTCCATACAAGGAAATGAGATGTAAGTTATGGGGGAAAAGATTACAAGGTAGTGTGTATACACAAAGGACAAGTATGTGAGATGTTTAGGTGTCAGTCCATGGTGATGATGGTGAAGGGCACTCGGGACCCTGAGAGCGGCAGGAGAGAGATTAATCACCAGCAGAACCCATTCAGCTCCAGCTATCTCTAACGGTGAGGAGGAGGAGACCTTGACATGATTAGGGCATTGTCTTTGATGTAATTTGGAAGGCTGCAGTGTAGAAAATGTTATCGGAACATATGTCCAAATACAATATTAACAGGCTATGACACAGCTTCCTGACTCCAGTTACTAGGATTAATCAATGCCCCTTTTTGAATTCTGTGATATAGTTAGATTTTCTACATCTTTTCTCATAGGGAAAAGATGTGTGATCAACTTGCAGAATAGTCTTATTTACTTGCCAGATACATTTCTCATCGAAAATTGGCATGCTGGTTAATAATAACAGCTTGGAAGTTACATAAATGTCCAACAATAGGGAATCAGTTAAGAACAAAATTCATCACGGTACATATATATAATATAAGACTTTGCAACCATTTAAAAACGATGTAAAAGAAGCTGAGTGGAGTGCTGCATGCCTATAGTTACAGCTACCCGGGAGGCTGAGATGGCAGGATCACTTGAACCCAGGAGTTCAAGACCAGCCTGGGCAGAAACATAGCAAGACCACGTCTCCAATTTTAAAAATGATAATAGTAATGTAAAAGAGCAGAACATGCCATGGGAATATAGAAGACATTTTAAAAATCAGGATGCAAAACAGATGTGTCAAATGATCCCAGCTGTGTTTAGAAATATATATACTCAGGAAGAAAAAAAGACAGACCTGGAAGAACCCTTACTAAATATGGGATTATATTTCAGGGTGGAAATAGAGATAACTTGTTTTTTCTGTGCTTTCCTACTTTTCGATAATGAACGATTACTTCTATAATCAGAAAATAAAGAGCAATTTTTTTCTTTGTTTATTTGAGATGGAGTCTCGCTCTGTCACCCAGGCTGGAGTGCAGTGGCATGATCTTGGCTCACTGCAACCTTTGCCTCCTGGGTTCAAGCGATTCTCCTGCCTCGGCCTCCCAAGTAGCTGGGACTACAGGCGCCTGCCACCATGCCCGGCTAATTTTTGTATTTTTAATAGACAGGGGTTTCACCCTGTTGGCCAGGATAGTCTCGATCTCTTGACCTCGTGATCCATCTGCCTCGGCCTCCCAAAGTGCTGGGATTACAGGCGTGAGTCACCACGCCCTGCCAGCCACTTCCTTTACCTATAAAATGGGGATAATAAAAGCACATTGCCCTTAAGGTTGCCAGCAGGAAAATGCCTAGAATGGTGACTGGCAAGCAGGAGTTACTTAGCAAAGGTTAGCTAATATCACTGACATCTTTGTGAATAGGGTGGTTTGAGCCTTAGGGCCAGGCCTGTCTTACCTGTGGTGATCCCCCTTGCAAAGCCAACCTCAGTGGCTGTCAGGTTTTCCTTCAAACCTTTTCCATTCCATTCCATCGTGAACAATAGGTAACGAAGACAGGAAGGGAAATTTAGAGCTGAGTTCACAAACTCAGACATTTTTAGGCCCCAGGCGGGAATGGTAAACTGAGTGAAGCAGCTGGGAAAGAGATGAAGGGAGCTGTTTCTCCTGGACAGGGAGGCCTCTCTGGAAGCACTGTCATCACCCCGTTATGACAGGGACATGTTCTGAGAAATACATTGTTGTGCAAACACCACAGGGTATCCTTACTCACACCCAGCTGGTACAGCCTACAGCACACCTAGGCTAGATTGTCTAGTCTGTTGCTCCTAGATCACAAACCTGTGCAGCACTGTACTGAATACTATAGGCAGTTGTAACACAATGGTGTTTGTGTATCTAAACATAGAAAAGGTACAGTAAAAATATGGCTTAAAGGATTAAAAAATGGTCCACCTATATAGGGCGCTTATTATGAATGGAGCTTGCAGGACTGGAATTTGCCATGGGTGAGTCATTCAGTGAGTAGTGAGCGAACGTGAAGGCCTAGGACATTACTGTACACTATTACAGACTTTATGAACACTGTACACTTAGGCTACACTAAATTTATAAAGAAATTAAGTGGCCGGGCACGGTGGCTCATGCCTGTAATCCCAGCACTTTGGGAGGCCGAGGCAGATGGATCACGAGGTCAAGAGATCGAGACTATCCTGGCCAACAGGGTGAAACCCCCTCTCTACTAAAAATACAAAAAATTAGCCGAGTGTGGTGGTGGGCACCTGTAATCCCAGCTACTCTGGAGGCTGAGGTAGGAGAATCGTGTGAACCTGGGAGGCGGAGGTTGCAGTGAGCCGACATCGAGCCATTGCACTCCAGTCCAGGTGACAGTGTGAGACTCCATCTAAAAAAAAAAAAAAGAAATTAAGCAGTCAGGCACCATGGCAGGCACCTGGAGTCCCAGCTACTCCAGAAGCTGAGGGAGGCTAAGGCAGGAGGATTGCTTGAGCAAAGGATTTCTGAGATGTAATGAGCTATCTTGATCTGGTGTCAGCACTAACTTCAACATTTATATAGCAACCTCCCTGGAGCTGGGGACCATTAGGTTGCCTAAGGAGAAGTGAACTGGCCCAGGCAGGAAACAGAGCTGGTCAAGACTCCCATGCTAATCAGTAGTGGTGTCGCATCTGTGAACCACTGCACTCCAGCGTGGGCAACATAGCGAGACCCCCATCTCTTAAAAAAGAATAGGCTGGGCAAAGTGGTTAACTCCTGCCACCCCAGTGCTTTGGAAGGCCGAGGTGGGAATATTACTTGAGGCCAGGACATTCAAGACCAGCCTGGGCAACACAGGGAGACCCCCATCTCTACAAAAAAAATTAAAAATAAACCAGGCATGGTGGCTCACTCCTGTAATTCCAGCACTTTGGGAGGCCAAGGCAGGTGGATCACTTGAAGTCAGGAGTTTGAGACCAGCCTGGCCAACATAGTGAAACCCTGTCTCTACTAAAAATAAAAAATGTAGGCCAGTGCGGTGGCTCATGCCTGTAATCTCAGCACTTTGGGAGGCTGAGGCTGGCAGAATGCCTGAGTTCAGGAGTTTGAGACCAACCTGGCCAACATGGTGAAACCCCCTCTACTTAAAATACAAAAACTAGCCGGGTATGGTGGTGTGTCCCTGCAATCCCAGTTACTCAGGGGGCTGAGGCAGGAGAATCACTTGAACCCAGGAGGGGGAGGTTGCAGTGAGCTGAGATTGTGCCACTGCACTCCAGCCTGGGTGATAAGAGTGACATTCCCTCTCAAAAAAAAAAAAAAAAAAAAAAAAAAAGAAGGCCAGGAGCGGTGGCTCATGCCTGTAATCCCAACACTTTGGGAGGCCAAAGCAGGCAGATCTCCTGAGGTCAGGAATTCAAGACCAGCCTGGCCGACATGGCAAAACCCTGTCTCTACTAAAAATACAAAAAATTGGCCAAGCATGGTGTCAGGCACCTGTAAATACCAGCTACTTGGGAAGCTGAAGCAGGAGAATCACTTGAACCTGGGAGATGGAGGCTGCAGTGAGCCGAGATCGCACCATTGCACTCCAGCCTGGGTGACACAGCAAGACTCTGTCTCAAAAACAAACAAACGAGGCCGGGCGCGGTGGCTCAAGCCTGTAATCCCAGCACTTTGGGAGGCCGAGGCGGGTGGATCACGAGGTCAGGAGATCGAGACCATCCTGGCTAACATGGTGAAACCCTGTCTCTACTAAAAATACAAAAAACTAGCCGGGCGCGGTGGCGGGCGCCTGTAGTCCCAGCTACTCGGAGGCTGAGGCGGGAGAATGGCGTGAACCCGGGAGGCGGAGCTTGCAGTGAGCCGAGATCGCGCCACTGCACTCCAGCCTGGGTGACAGAGTGAGACTCCGTCTCAAAAAAAAAAAAAAAAAAAAAAAAAAAAAAAAAAAAAAAAAAAAAAAAAAAAACAAACAAACGAACAAACAACAACAATAACAACAACAAAATTAACCAGGCACGGTGGTGGGCCCCTGTAATCCCAGCTACTTAGGAGGCTGAGGCTGGAGAATTGCTTGAACACAGGAGGTGGAGGTTGCAGTGAGCCAAGATCAGGCCACTGCACTCCAGTCTGGGTGACAGAGCAAGACTCCATCTCAAAAAAAAAAAAAATATATGTATATATATGTTATATATAAAATATATGTATATATGTTATATATAAATATATGTATATATATGTTATATATAAATACATGTACATATATGTTATATATAAATACATGTTTATATATAAATATATTAAATATATGTTATAAATATATATATATATTTTTTAAACATTAAAAATTAAAAAAGAGGCCAGGGGCGGTGGTTCACGCCTGTAATCCCGAGACTTTGAGAGGCCAAGGCAGGTAGATCACTTGAGGCCAGGAGTTCGAGACCAGCCTGACCAACATGGTGAAACCCCATCTGTACAAAAAAAAAAAAAATACACAAAAAAATAGCCAGGCATGGTAGAGTGCCCCTGTAATCTCAGCCACTCAGGAGGCTGAGGCATGAGAATCCCTTGAACCTGGGAAGCAGAGATTGCAGTGAGCCAAGATCATACCACTATACTCCAGCTGGGGTAACAGAGTGAGACTCTGTCTCAAAAAGTAATAATTAATAATAATAATACTAAAATAATAAAATAAAACAGGCTGGGTGCGGTGGCTCACCCCTGTAATCCCAGCATTTTGGGAGGCTGAGGTGGGTGGATCACCTGAGGTCACAAGTTCGAGGCCAACCTGGCCAACATGGTGAAATCCCATCTCTACTAAAAATACAAAAAAGAATTAGCTGGACGTGGTGGCACGTGCCTGTAATCTCAGCTACTCTGGAGGCACTTGAATCCAGGAGGCGGAGGTTGCAGTGAGCCGAGATCGCGCCACTGCACTCCAGCCTGGGCGACAGAGTGAGACTCTGTCTCAAAATAATAATAATAATAAAGTAAAACCAAAATAATAAAATTAAGTCGTCATACCATGACATTAGCACAGCCAAGACACCACTAGGCAACAGAAATTTTTTGACTCCACTATAATCTTCTGAGACCACCATTGTATATGTGGTCTGTCATTGACCGAAACGCTGATATTCAGCGCATGACTGTACCTCAGTTGAACTTACTTCAAGACCCTGGGCTGGCCTAACAACCCACGTTGGCCCTGAAGCTGTCCTGATTTTTGTCTTAACGTAGTCAGAAATAAAAAACAAGTTGAAGTGATGAGAACCCTTCAGGAAGTTGCACAGGACAGCCACTCAATGCTACATCTTCCTCAGGGTGTTTACAACTGGGATTCATCTACTTTTCATAATTCCTTTAGGCAGGAGGTAACTAAAGTATTTGGTTTTCATCCTCACATAGCATCACAGGCCACAGTAATGACAGAAGCCAATTACACAACCAACCTGTGGTGAAAAGGGCTTCCTGGGCTGCACAGTTGCGGGGCCCTGGAGGTAAATTAGTGGGACTGGTTAAGTTAGAGAGAGAATGACTGGGGAGGGGGTTCGGGGAGTAGGAAGCAAGATCAGGGCATATGAAATCTGTCCTAGAATTCCAGTGACCACATGGCTTACGGTTCCAACGGAGCTACTTCTAGGAATGAAAGGGAGTCGTATTAATAATCACACATGGGTATGCATAGGCATAGAGAAAATAAAAATAATTACACTAGGACATTGGGTCTTAACCAGCATTGTCCCTAGACAAATTGGGACATATGGCCACCGTACTAAAATGAAAGTGTTCCCAAAGGCTAGTGTAAATTCCAGCGCTTCACCTGAAAACTATCTACTTACGTGGCAGAAAGAAATCTTCAAACCACCATATGCTAGTAAATAATCCAGAAGACCTATTTCAAGGGCTTACTACACACAGGAGCTTAGAATTTTCCTCTCCGGAATCCTGAACAGAAAGCAGGGGAGCCTCTACAGCCAGGGCAAGGCTGTAAGGAAATGCGTTTGAGAAGGAAATGGAGTAGAAATTAGTTCATCTTTGACACACAGCTCCTGGTCCCTCGCTACAGGAGTGATACCACACCAGCTCCGAGCTCGGGGAGCTGTCATCCGAGCAGCTCCACTTGGAATGAACTGGGCCTGGGGTGTCCCACCAGCCAGCTTCTGCTCTCCTTTCTTCATGGGACCCCAAGAGTTACTGCTTGGCCTCTGGCCCAGGAGCCACCTGTGTGGCAGTGACAGGAGAGGCTGTGATCACAGGCCTCAGGGCCACATGAGCGGCTGGGACTAGCTGAGACTCAACTTATATTTGACGTGTGTTCTGCCTAACACGCATCCTCCACATTCTACAGGCAGAAAACATGACTCCTTTGTATTTCCGTGTTCGGGGGAATTGAGAATTTGTTTGAAGTAGGACAGGTAAATCTCAGCATATTATATAAAATGCACTCAGCTCAACTGCTGTGTTTAAAATACACATTTTAAATCCATCTTTACAGACACTAATATAAAAATACACCTTTCTGGGTTGTAAGCATGTGGTAGTATCAGAGTATCGTATAGTCAGTGTTAAATAAAAGCCAGAACTGGAGTGTACAGAAAAAATAAATCTATAAATATTCCTGTGTTCTGTTTGATAATTATCCCATCCAAGTCCAGGCGTGGTGGCTCAAGCCTATAATCCCAGCACTTTGGGAGGCTGAGGCAGGCGGATCACTTGAGGTCAGGAGTTTTAGAGCAGCCTGGCCAACATGGTGAAACCCGGTCTCTACTAAAATACAAAAAATCAGCCGGGTGTGGTGACATGCACCTGGGAGACTGAGGCAGGAGAATCGCTTGAACCTGGGAGGCAGAGGTTGCGGTGAGCCAAGATTGCACCACTGCACTCCAGCCTGGGTGACAGAGCAAGACTACTAGGTGAAGGGGGTATAGCTCAGGAATAGAGCATTTGACTGCAGAGCAAGACTACGTCTCAAAAAAAAAAAAAAAAAAAGATAATTATCCCATCCAGCCCTTTCCTTGCGTTATGAGACTTGAGCTTGTCAGATTTGCCTCTTATTTCCCTTCTCTGATACTAATTAATGGAATTCCAAGCCAGGCTTTTGTAAATGCTAGTGAGAAATCTCAGCAAGATTACAAGGGGAAAAAATTATCTCTTCTACAATTGCAGAAAGCAAATATTCAATGTCATAAAACTACTCTAGCTGAGGTTATTTTTAAGGAGTCTTTCAAGACTCCTAGACTTCAGAGATGCTATTATGTCCGGGGAAAGTAACCTCTGACTTCTAAAAAGTCGGCAATGCTGATAGGTTTCTTATGATTTGTAGTCCTGGAAATGCTGTTTAAATAGATATGCTGTTTTCTGGAAGGTGTGGTTTTTCATTTAAACCAGGAGAGGCTCATTATTAGCAACCAACCTCTCTCCTCATAAGAGTATGGAGGTGAAAATGAACAGAAATAAGGATGGACTCTACTGGTGATTTGGTTTTCTCTCTTTTTTTTTTTTTTTTTTGAGACAGGATCTTGCTCTGTAGCCCAGGCTGCAGTGCAGTGACTCAGTCTTGGCTCACTGCAACCTCCGTGGGTTCAAGGGATTCTCCTGCCTCAGCCTCCCGAATAACTGGGATTACAGGCACCCGCCACCACGTCTGGCTAATTTTTGTATTTTAGTAGAGCTGGAGTTTCACCATGTTGGCCAGGCTGGACTCCTGACCTCAAGTGGTCCGCCCACCTCAGCCTTCCACAGTGCTGGGATTACAGGCATGAGCCACCGTGCCCAGCTTGGATTTAGTTTTTAAACAGAATTTGACCGTCTAATGTTTAACTTAACTTCATAAGCAATAAAGCCTTAACTCTTTACATGTCTAGTGGCTGAGGTTATTATGTTGCCTTTAGCACACCCATGGAGAGAACTGACCCAAGTGGCCTGGATGATGGGGTTCACATCGATACCGTACTGTATCAGGCCCCAAACTCAGCAAACAGGAGTGTAGAAGAGTCCTGGGCTCCTGGTCCCCCAAACACAGGAGCCAGGGAAGGTCTTCATCTTCAAGAGGGCAAAACAGGCCAGGCGCGGTGGCTCACGCCTGTAATCCCAGCACTTTGGGAGACCGAGGCAGGCAGGTCACTTGAGGCCAGGAGTTCAAGACCAGCCTGGCCAACATGGCGAAGCCCCATCTCTACTAAAAATACAAAAATTAGCCAGATGTGGTGTCGCATGCCTGTAATCCCAGACCCTTGGGAGGTTGAGGCATGAGAATCACTTGAACCCAGGAGGCGGACATTGCAGTGAGCCGAGACCGTGCTACTGCACTCCAACCTGGGCGACAAAGCGAGACTCTATCTCAAAAAAAAAAAAAAAAAAAAGGGGGGTGGCAAAACAGCTTTTTCTGTTGGGACAACTGCCTGGATCATCTTCCCAGTCCCTAGGAATTCACTAAGGCAAAGATGAGGAAGGAGGTTTGGAGGTCCCATTGCCATCACTCAGACACCCTTTTCTCAGTCTCAATGCCAGAAGAGGGGCCACTGGATTCAGAGTGGTGCTTACTGAACATGAAAGTTTTTGAGAACTTGGAGATTCCAGATCCAAAGTCCCATTCTCTACGCTTCTTCCATTTCCAAAAAAAAAAAAACAAAAAACAAAAAACACACAGATACCAAACAACAAGAACCGTGAGAACAACCCTCTGCTCACTTTGAAATCCCAAGTCCATTGAGAACTTGAGAACTGGGATTCCACCTGATGAAGGTGGAAAGAAACTCATCCTAAACATTTTAATTTAATTTTATTTTTTTAGAGACAGGGTCTTGCTCTGTCACCCAAGGCTGAAGTGCAGTGGTGCAATCATAGCTTACCGCAGCCTCAAAATCCTGGGCTCAAACAATCCTCCTGCCTGCTCAGCTTCAGGAGTTGCTGGGACCACAGGCATGAGCCACCACACTCAGCTAATTTTTAAATTTTTTTCTAGGAAAGGAGTTTCACCGTGTTGTCCAGACTAGTCTCAAACTCTTGGTCTCAAGTGGTCCTCCCATCTCAGCCTCCTAAAGTGCTGAGATTACAGGCGTAAGCTACCCCATCTGACCAAGAAACCCATCTTTTTTTTTTTTTTTTTTGAGACGGAGTCTCGCTCTGTCACCCAGGCTGGAGTGCAGTGGCCGGATCTCAGCTCACTGCAAGCTCCACCTCCCGGGTTTACGCCATTCTCCTGCCTCAGCCTCCCGAGTAGCTGGGACTACAGGCGCCTGCCACCTCGCCCGGCTAAGTTTTTTTTTGTATTTTTAGTAGAGACGGGGTTTCACTGTGTTAGCCAGGATGGTCTCGATCTCCTGACCTCGTGATCCGCCCGTCTCGGCCTTCCAAAGTGCTGGGATTACAGGCTTGAGCCACCGCGCCCGGCCTTTTTTTTTTTTTTTTGTGATGGAGTCTCACATTGTTGCCCAGGCTGGAGTGCAATGGCAGGATCTTGGCTCACTGCAAGCTCCGCCTCCTGGGTTCACCCAATTTTCCTGCCTCAGCCTCCCGAGTAGTTGGGATTACTGGTGCACACCACTATGCCTGGCTAACTTTTTGTATTTTTAGTAGAGATGAGGTTTCACTATGTTGGCCAGACTGGTCTCGAACTCCTGACCTCGGGATCCACCCACCTCAGCCTCCTAAAGTGCTGAGATTACAGGCGTGAGCCACCGTGCTCAGCCCAAGAAACCCATCTTAACCTTCCTTCATGGTAACCCCGAATCAGAGCAAGGCCTGAGAGTGAAAGGATAATCACTGGTAATTGTAAAATCAATCAGGAAGACAAAACTAATTAAAATGCGCTTATACTCTTAGCAATAACTCAGAAGCTTTTACAACTATTCGCCTTGATTAGTACAAGTCAAAAGCAGAGCAGACCGGGCCCCAGAGGTCTTGCTGCATTTCCCTGTCTGGCTGTCTCTTGGCATTATGTCTGGTGTGGCTTTGTCAAGCCTGGATACACAAGACCTCTCCTTTCCAACTGGTTTATCGCCTCAGGTTTATCAACTGAAAATCCTATTTGTGGACAAGGAAAAGGGTCTGAGTGTTAAGAACAGGGATCTCAGGCCAAATCTCTGCTGGTTAGCCCCTTCACTCCTGGCCCCACGAGAACTAGCTGTGATCTTTTCTGCTCCCACCCCCTAGCCCCTTCCCCCTGGTTCTAGATACTCCATTTGCTTCCTTAGGGGTGGAGCTACCCCAGCCTATTATTTCAGGATTCCTTCTCCCCGTGATGAGCCAAAGACTCCCTACCTTTCCACTTTCTTCCAGTCCAAACTAGCCTAAAAGGATTCCTCGGATAAACGTTTTTCTAGCCTGGGCACAGTGGCTCCTGCCTGCAATCCCAGCACTTTGGGAGGCCGAGGTGGGAGAATCCCTTGAGGTCAGGAGTTCGAGACCAGCCTGGCCAACATGGTGAAACCCTGTCTCTACTAAAAATACAAAACTGGACATGGTGGCTCATGCCTGTAACCCAGCTACTTGGGAGGCTGAGGCAGAAGAATTGTTTGAAACCAGGAGGCAGAGGTTGCAGTGAGCCGAGATTGCACTGCTGCATTCCAGCCTGGATGACAACAGTGACTGAGACTGTCTCAAAAAAAAAAAAAAGTTTTTCTCCTAGTGACCACAGAAATACTGACAATGGGTAGTTAAAGCTGAATCTGTTTCCTGCTTTCATTTTTAGATGATATCCTGAGAATCTCTTTTCTATCACATTCATATCAAGGGTGGAATTAATCCCCACCCCATCCTTTCACCCTTTCATCCTTTCATCCTTTCAGCCTTTCATCCTTTCTGCAACAATACGAAGACTTCTCTTTGAGCTATAAAGTGTGAGGGGCTGGCAAACTGCAGGTGGCAGTCTTCCACCTTAATGTCCCCCCAATTTTAATCTAATTAAATCATTTCAATACCAGAGTAGAGTGACAAAAAAGAGCTAAAAAATCATTTCATCTATTTGAGGAAGTTGGAGAAATAAGCTCTCTCAGGGGTCAGACTATACTCTGAGGTCTGGAAAACAATATAGTCCTGCTGGGCACGTCCTTCTTGTGTGTCTAGGATGACCTGAAGGACAGTGGTGGTGGGCAGCCACCCTGGAAGCTACAGTCAGTCCCAGGGCTGGGCTCCTGCTGTGCAGACCACTCACAGAGACTCCAGGTGTGAGAAAGGCAAGCAGCATAGTCACACACCCCATTACCGTTTTGGTCAATGACAGAAGGTGGTCTCATAAGAGTATAATGCAATATTTTTACTGTACCTTTTCCAGGTTTAGATACACAAATACCTACCATGGTATTATATTCAGTATTTATTTTTATTTATTTATTTATTTTTTAGATGGAACCTCCCTCTGTTGCCCAGGTTGGAGTGCAGTGGTGCAATCTCGGCTCACTGCAACCTCTGCCTCCCGGGTTCAAGGGATTCTCCTGCCTCAGCCTCCCGAATAGTTGGGACTAAAGATGTGTGCCACCATGCCCGGTTAATTTATTAGCCTCTATAGAGATGCCTCTTCCTATGTTGTAAGTCCTTCCTATGGTCTTGAACTCCAGGGCTCAAGCAATCCTCCCGCCTCGGCCTCCCAAAGTCTTGGAATTAAAGGCGTGAGCCACTGCACCTGTTGAGAATTATGGAGTAAGGACTTTCCTGTGAGTCACAGCCTCTGACTGGAGGACTTACCTGCAGTTTCTTACCAGCTGTGGGCTCTTCCCCATTCTTCCTCCCACATGTTGTAGGATGTGTCAAACTAGACCTCTTAGCTTGTTATCTTAGTAAGCAGTCTTATTTTTGTGTCAGACAAAAGGCTTAGAATTTGCCTGTGCCAGGTTGGGCGTGATGGCTCACGCCTGTAATCCCAGCACTTTGGGAGTCCAAGGCAGGTAGATCACTTGAGGTCAGGCGTTCAAGACGAGCCCGGCCAACATGGCAAAACCCTGACTCTACTAAAGATACAAAAATTAGTTGAGTGTCGGGCCGGGCGCGGTGGCTCAAGCCTGTAATCCCAGCACTTTGGGAGGCCGAGGCGGGCGGATCACAAGGTCAGGAGATCGAGACCACAGTGAAACCCCGTCTCTACTAAAAATACAAAAAATTAGCCGGGCGCGGTGGCGGGCGCCTGTAGTCCCAGCTACTCAGGAGGCTGAGGCAGGAGAATGGCGGGAACCTGGGAGGCGGAGCTTGCAGTGAGCCGAGATCGCGCCACTGCACTCCAGCCTGGGCAACAGCGTGAGACTCCGTCTCAAAAAAAAAAAAAAAAAAAAAAAAAAAAAAAAAAAAATTAGTTGAGTGTCAGGATGCATGCTGTTAATTCCAGCTATTCAGGAGGCTGAGGCAGGAAAATTGCTGGAGCCCAGAAGGCAGAGGTTGCAGTAAGCTGAGTGTGCCACTGCACTCCAGTCTGGAGGCTGGCGTGATGGAGCAAGACTCCATCTCAAAAAAAAAAAAAAAAAAAAAGAGAGAGAATTTGCCTGTGCCCTGTGCCCCTTATTGTCATGGCAAGCCCTCTTTTGGCCAGAGCACTAGTGGTTACAGCTGTTCCTGATCCCCTATTACCTGGGAGAGCTCTGAGGTCCTAGTGGTAAGATATTATTTCCACCCCTGTACTCATTTCTGATTCTTTTTTTTTTTCAGGCAGATCTTGCTGTGTTGCCCCAGCTGGAATGCAGTGGCTCTTCTCAGGTATCTCAGGTATGATCACAGTACACTACAGCCTTGAACTCCTAGGCCTGGGCAGAGTCCTCCCGGCTCAGCCTCCTGAGCAGCTGGGACTACCTCATGAATGATTCTCATCTGTTAAAAGAGGGCAGTTCTAAGGGATCTCAGCTACAGTTGTGTGTTGCTTAACGATGGGGATACATTCTCAGAAATGCATTGTTTTATTCAATCAATTAATTTTTTTTTGAGACGGACTCTTGCTCTGTTGCCCAGGCTGGAGTGCAGTGGCCTGATCTTGGCTCACTGAGACCTCTGCTTCCTGGGTTCAAGCGATTCCCCTGCCTCAGCCTCCCAAGTAGCTGGGATTACAGGCATGCACCACCACGACTGGCTAATTTTTGTATTTTTAGTAGTAATGGGGTTTTGCCATGTTGGCCAGGCTGGTCTCGAACTCCCAACCTCAGGTGATCTGCCCACCTCTAGCTCCCAAAGTGCTGGGATTAAAGGCGTGAGCCATTGCACCCAGCCCTGAGAAATGCAGTGCCAAGCGAATCAGTTGTCCTACAAACATTATGGAGTACACTTATACAAACCTAGCTAGTATAGTCTTCTACACACCTAGGCTATTATGGTAGAGCCTGTTGCTCCAAGGCTACAAACCTGTACAGCGTGTGACTACTAAATACTGAATATAGGCAGGGCACGGCAGTTCATGCCTGTAAACCCAGCACTTTGGGAGGCCAAGGCAGGTGGATCATCCGAGATCAGGAGTTTGAGACCAGCCTGGCCAACATGGTGAAACCCATCTCTACTAAAAATACAAATAATAATAATAATAATAATAATAATAATACAAAAAATTATCCGGGCGTGGTGGCACGCACCTGTAATCCCAGCTACTGGGGAGGTTGAGGCACGATAGTTGCTTGAACCCAGCAGGTGGAGGTTGCAGTGAGTGGAGATCAAGCGACTTCCTCTAGCCTGGGCAGCAGAGGGAGACTCTGTCTCAAAAACAAAAACAAACAAACAAAAAACAGAAAGAAAGAAAGCTTAGAGCTAATCTTGTAGGGCAAGGATATATGATGTTAGAATGTGCATTTTTTTTCCATTCTGCTAATTTACCCCCTCCCACTTTGCTATCTTTGTTTTCCCCTTGCCTTATCTTTCTTGTTTTGTTTTAAATGTATTTTATCATGCTTTTTGGTTTAGGCCATTGTAAACAGCCTAAATCCTTTTAGAGACAAATTTGCACAACCATTTCCCTAGTGTTTTTCCTTACTATCCTAATCTTTGGTTAATTGAGATTTTGCCAGGAATTAACATCTTTTAGCATAAAATACTTTTGCTTGTGTGTGTGTGATTTTTTTCTTTTTGTTTTGAGAAGAGTCTCTGTTGCCCAGGCTGGAGTGCAGTGGTGCAATCACAGCTCACTGCAGCCTTGACTGCCAGGCTGAAACAATCCTTCTACCTCAGCCTCCCAAGTAATTGGAACCACATGTGCATGCCACCAGCCTGGCGAATTTTAAAAAATTCTTTGTAGAGACTGGGTCTCACTACATTGCTCAGGCTGATCCTGAATTCCTGGGCTCAAGCAATCCACCAGCCCTTGGCCTTCCAAAGTGCTGGGATTGGCCGAATGTGGTGGCTCATGCCTGTAATCCTAGCACTTTGGGAGACCGAGGTGGGAGAATTGAATCCAGGAGTTCAAGACCATCGTGGGCAAGCTGGTGAAAACCCTTCGCTACAACAACAACAACAAATTAACCGGACGTGGTGGTGCACACCTATAGTTCCAGCTACTTGGGAGGCTGAGCTTGAGAGGTCAAGGCTGCAGTGAGTCAAGATTGCACCACTACACGCCAGCCTGGTTGACAGACTAAGACCCTGTCTAAAAAAAAAAAAAAAAAAAGTGCTGGGATTGCAGGCGTTAGCTACCACACCTGGTCTAAAGCATTTTTTAAAAAATTTCGATTTTACTATTATATAAGCCAAATTTATAAATACTGGACCGAGAGAAAGACCACTGAAAGAGTAAGCATTGAAGCTTGTGAGTGCTGTGGAATATAGAGGTGATAACCAACAAGAGCAAGAGCAAAACTCCATCTCAAAAAAAAAAAAAAAAAAGAAGAGGCATGAACAAGCACAGTCAATAAACTTATTTACTTTATTTCATGCCAGGTACTTGCTAAGCCCTTCATTGGATCCTGCCTTCAAACTACTCTGACAAAATGTGTATGTATGTATATATGTATGTATGTATGTATTTTAGACAGAGTCTCTCTCTGTCATCCAGGCTGGAGTGCAGTGGCTCGCTCTCGACTCAGTGCAACCTCTACCTCCTGGGTTCAAGCGATTCTCCTGCTTCAGCCTCCTGAGTAGCTGGGACTACAGGCGTGGGTCACCGTGCCTGGCTAATTTTTGTGTTTTTAGTAGAGATGTGGTTTCACCATGTTACCCAGGCTGGTCTTGAACTCCTGACCTCAAGTGATCTACCCACCTCGGGCTCCCAAAGTGCTGGGATTACAGGCCTGAGCCACTGTGCCTGGCCAAAATGTGTATTCTTACAAAAGTTAAGGTCTGGAATGTGGCTCAGCCCTGTAATCCCAGCACTTTGGAAGGCGGAGGTGGGAGAATCTTTTGAGCCCAGGAGTTCAAGACCAGCCCTGGCAACATAGTGAGACCTCATCTCCAAAAAAATTGAAAAATTAGCTGGGTGTGGTGGCCTGCTCCTTGTAGTCCCGGCTGCTTGGGTGCCTGAGGTAGGAAGATTGCTCGAGCCCAGGAGTTTGAGGCTGCAGTGAGCTAGAATCTTTTTTTTTTTTTTTTTTTGAGACGGAGTCTCGCTCTGTCACCTAGGCTGGAGTGCAGTGGCGCGATCTCGGCTCACTGCAAGCTCCACCTCCCAGGTTCACGCCATTCTCCTGCCTCAGCCTCCCGAGTAGCTGGGACTACAGGCACCCACCACTACGCCCGGCTAATTTTTTGTATTTTTAGTAGAGATGGGGTTTCACCATGTTAGCCAAGATGGTCTTGATCTCCTGATCTCATGATCCACCCACCTCGGCCTCCCAAAGTGCTGGGATTACAGGCGTGAGCCACCGCGCCCGGCCAATGAGCTAGAATCTTATCACTGCCCTCCAGCCTGGGTGACAGAGTGAGATCTTGTTTCAAAATAATAATAATAATTAATTAATTAAAAACAAATAAATACAAGTTAAGTAACCTTAAAAGGCGGGGCTAGGTGAAAGAGTTGTCAGGAAGAAAGGCTGTAAAAACTCAGGCAGAAGTTCCAAGAGAACCCTGAGACGGGAAATAGTCAGGTGTCTTGGAGAGTGAATATCTTAGGGAAACATTTGAGAACAGAAAGGACTATTTGAAGTTGCTCATGTTTAAATTTTTAAGTTAATTTCCTTCCTCCCTTCCTTCCCTTCCTTCCTTTCTTCTTTCCCTCCTTCCCTCCCTCCCTCTCTCCCTTCCTTCCTTCCTTCCTCTTTTTCTTTTCCTTTCTTTTCCTCTTTTTTTTTTTTGAGACGGAGTCTCAAAAGTACTGGGATTACAGGCTTGCACCACTGCCCCTAGCCTAAATCAATTTTCAGTTAATATTGTAAGCTTAAAAACAGATCTTCGGCCGGGCGTGGTGGCTCACGCCTGTAATCCCAGCACTTTGGGAGGCCGAGGCAGGCGGATCACGAGGTCAGGAGATCGAGACTATCCTGGCTACCACGGTGAAACCCCGTCTCTACTAAAAATACAAAAAATTAGCTGTGCATGGGGGCGGGTGCCTGTAGTCCCAGCTATTCGGGAGGCTGAGGCAGGAGAATGGCGTAAGTAAACCCGGGAGGCGGAGCTTGCAGTGAGCTGAGATTGCGCCACTCCACTCCAGCCTGGGCAACAGAGCAAGACTCCGTCTCAAACAAACAAACAAACAAAAAAACAGATCTTCTTACGTTTTTAAATTTAACTTCCATATCCCGATACTCTATTTAGAAATCTTTCAGGTTGTGGATAAAAATAAGAGTAATAACTTGTTCTTTGATTAATACACAATTAGCCCATGGGCTTGACATATTTAATTTGCTTGAACATTACTCATAGCATTTATAAACTTAGTTAATTAAATTCTCTTAAATATTTAAACTACATTTACAAATTTAATACATTTGATTTTTTTCCCAAGCACTTCAAATTCCTCATAGGGCAGATTTACAAGTCAAACAAGAAGAAATTCTTAAGCATGTAAATAATTATCATAAACCTAATAATTCAGACTGTCAAATGTGGCAAATCAAGTTATCTTAAAGATTCCAGGCCGGGGATAGTGGCTCACGCCTGTAATCCCAGCACTTTGGGAGTCCCAGGCGGGCGAATGACGAGGTCAAGAAATTGAGACCATCCTGACCAACATGGTAAAACCCTGTCTCTACTGAAAATACAAAAATTAGCTGGGTGTGGTGGTGCGTTCCTGTAGTCCCAGCTACTCAGGAGGCTGAAGCAGGAGAATCACTTGAACCTGGGAGGCGGAGGTTGCAGTGAGCCGAGATCACGCCACTGCACTCCAGTCTGGTGACAGAGCAAGACTCTGTCTCAAAACAACAAAACAAAACAAAACAAAACAAACACACACACAGAGAATATCTCAGTCTTCCAAAGCCTCTTTTCTAAACTTTACATTAAAAAAGTAACATTATGGGCTGGGCATGGTGACTCATGCCTGTAATCCCAGCACTTTCGGAGGCCGAGGCAGGTGGATCACAAGGTCACAAGTTCAAGACCAGCCTGGCCAAGATGGTGAAACCCCATCTCTACTAATACAAAAATTAGCCGGGCGTGGTGGCGGGCTCCTGTAATCCCAGCTACTTGGGAGGCTGAGGCAGGAGAACTGCTTGAACCCAGTAGGCAGAGGTTGCAGTGAGTTGAGACCTCGCCATTGTACTCCAGCCTGGGCAACAAAGCGAGACTCCACCTCAAAAGAAAAAAAAAGGTAACATTATGCTGGGCTCAGGGCTGTTTGCCTATAGTCCCAGCTTAAAAAAAAAAATATTGTGGTTTTGTTTTTATTCGATCATTTCTATTTTCCTTCCCAAAGTAATAAAGGACTTTCAGTTCATATTTTTCTTGCCGTAATTCTACTATGATCTTATTGATTTGCCCCTACAACTAAAAAGAAGTCTGATAATTACATAAATGAATTTTAAAATTACTTCCCCCCTTAGAGACAGGATCTCCTTTTGTTGCCCCGCTGGAGTGAAGCGACAGGATCATAGCTCTGTGTAACCTTGAACTCCTGGGCTATAGGGGTTCCTCCCACCTCGGCCTCCCAAGTAGCTAGTACTACAGGAGTGCACCATCATGCTTGGCTAATTAAAAAAAAATTTTTTTTTGTAAAGATGGGGTCTCACTATGTTGCCAAGGCTGGTCTCAAACTCCTAGCCTCAAGGGATCCTCCCACCTTGGCCTCCCAAAGTGCTGGGATTACAGGTGTGACCCACTGACCTCAGCCTAGTTTACATTTAGAAATTTACATTTCTAAAAAAAGAAAAAAAAAGAATCTCAGAGTCTCTTCTTAGAAAGTGGGAGAAGGGGCTGGACGCGGTGGCTCACGCCTGTAATCTCAGCACTTTGGGAGGCCGAGGTGGGCGGATCACCTGAGGTCAGGTGTTTGAGACCAGCCTCGTCCAACATGGTGAAACCCTGTCTCTACCAAAAATACAAAAATCAGCCAGGTTTAGTGGCACATGCCTGTAATCCCAGCTACTCGGGAGACTGAGGCAGGAGAATTGCTTGAACCTGGGAGGCAGAGGTTGCAGTGAGCCAAGGTAGTGTCACTGCACTCCAGCCTGGGCAACAGAGCAAGACTCCATCTCAAAAAAAAAAAAAAAAGAAAGAAAGACAAAGAAAAGAAAAGAAAGTGGGAGAAGGGAGGCATTTTTTTGTTGTTGTTGCTGTTGTTTTTGTTTTTAAGGCAGAGTCTCCCTCTGTTGCCTAGGCTGTAGTGCAGTGTCACAGTCTCAGCTCACTGCAACCTCCACCTCCCGGGTTTAAGCGATTCTTTCTCCTGCCTCAGCCTCCAGAGTAACTGGGATTACATGCGTCCACCACCACACCCAGCTAATTTGTGTATTTTTAGTAGAGATGGGGTTTCACCATGCTGACCAGGCTGGTCTCAAACTCCTGACCTCAAGTGATCCACCCACCTTGGCCTCCCAAAGTGTGGGATTACAGGCATGAGCCACTGTGCCCAGCTGGGAAGGGAGGCATATCTGAGAGGGAGTTTCATGAAAAGGAAGAAAAATGTCTTCAGAAAGACACCCTCTCCTTGCTCTGATTCCTCCAAACCACAGTAGGGTTTTGCTTTACTGTTTCCTGCCTTTTTTTTTTTAGACGGAGTTTCGCTCTTGTCGCCTAGGCTGGAGGAGTTTCACTTTTGTCGCCCAGGCTAGAGTGCAATGGCACAAACTTGGCTCACCGTAACCTCCACCTCCCAAGTTCAAGTGATTCTCCTGCCTCAGCCTCCAAGTGGCTGGGATTACAGGTATGTGTCACCATGCCCAGCTAATTTTGTATTTTTAGTAGAGATGGGGGTTTCTCCATGTTGGTCAGGCTGGTCTCGAACTCCCAACCTCAGGTGATTTGCCTGCCTTGACCTCTTAAAGCGCTGGGATTACAGGCCACCACGCCAGGACCGTTTCCTGCTTTCAAAAATAGAAATAGTGTGTACAACAGTCTCTTTTGTTTAAAGGATATGTTAAGGAGTATAAGAAAAACTTAAATAATCATTTATTTAAGCATTTTTTTATTTATTTGTTTTTGAAATAGAGTCTCAGCCAGGCGCGGTGGCTTATGCCTATAATCCCAGCACTTTGAGAGGCTGAGGCAGGTGGATCACAAGGTCAGGAGTTCGAGACCAGCCTGGCCAAAATGGTGAAACCCTGTCTCTACGAAAAATACAAAAATTAGCTGGGCATGGTGGCGGTCTTCTGTAATCCCAGCTACTCAGGAGGCTGAGGCAGGAGAATTGCTCGAAACCAGAAAGCGGATGTTGCAGTAAACCAAGATTGCTGCCACTGCACTCCAGCCTGGGCAACACGAGAGAAACTCTGTGTCAAAAAAAGAAGAAATAGAGTCTCACTTTGTCATCCAGGCTGGAGTGTAGTGGTACTGCCTCCCTGACTCAACCAATCCTCCTACCTCAGCCTCCTGAGTAGCTAGGAACACAGGTATGTGCCACCATGCCTGGCTAATTTGTGTGTGTGTGTGTGTGTGTGTGTGTGTGTGTGTACATACATATATATTTGTTATACATATATATTTGGTAGAGACATGAGTTTCACCATGTTGGCCAGGATGGTCTCAAACTCGTGACCTCAAGTGACCTGCCCACCTCGGCTTCCCAAAGTGCTGGGATTACAGGCTCAATCACCATGCCCAGCCCATTATTTCTATTTATTTTTTATTTTTATTAAATATTTTTTTCTGACTCTGCTCAGAAAGAATGCTAGCAGGTTTGGTGCCAGCAGATGACTAAACATGTGCTTTCATGTTTGCACTTGTCTGCACTTCCTCTCCTGCTTGCCTGCAATTGTCATGAAAACATGCTCAGTCTAACCTGAGTCATATCTGGGCCAGCTAGCTGGAGGGATGTGAGAGAGACACATGGAGGGAGCCCCAGCTGTGCAGGGGAGGCCATCCTATACCAGCCAGGTCCCAGGGAGTCCTCAAACACCTGATTAAAGATGCATGAGCACGGCCAGGCACGGTGGCTCATGCCTGTAATCTCAGCACTTTGGAAGGCCAAGGCGGGTGGATCACCTGAGGTTCAAGAGCAGCCTGACCAACATGGGGAAACCCTGTCTCTACTAAAAATACAAAATTAGCCACATCTGGTGGCTGTAATCTCAGCTACTTGGGAGGCTGAGGCAGGAGAATTGCTTGAACCCAGGAGGCAAAGGTTGCAGCGAGCCGAGATCACACCATTGCACTCCAGCCTGGGCAACAAGAGCAAAACTCCGTCTCAAAAAGAGAAAAAAAAAAGATACATGAGCAAGCACAGTCAGCAGAACTGCTCAGTTGACATTGGCTGGGAGAAATCATGAATGGTTGTTTTAGACCATTGTAATTGCCCACCTGGGTTCTTCCTGCCTGCTGCCCAGAAAAGCCAAACACTGAGAACACCAGGAATTGCAGTAGAGAAAGTTTAAGAATCACAGGACCAGCCAAGCTGAAGGATGGAAGATGTTTCTCAAATCTGCTTCCCTGAGAATTTGGAATCCAGAGATTTGTAAGCATAGTTTGGTGGGGAGGGGGCTAGGGAATGGGAAATGCTGATTGGTTGGATTGGGAATAAAGTCATAGGGGGTCAAAGCTGTCGTCTTGTGCTGAGTCAGTTCCTATGGGGGTCAGAGACCTACTGTGTCAGTTTATTGGTAAAGGTTACTGGTTTGGGTGGTGTCAGCTGGTCCATCAGAATGCAGGGTCTGAAAAACACCTCAAGCACTAGTCCTGGGATTTAAAATAGTAACATTATCTATAGGAGCAATTGAGAAAGTTACAAACCTTGTAACCTCTGGCTGCGTGACTCCCAAACCATAATCTAACCTTGTGCTCAATTTTTTTTTACAAAGGCAATTTCAAGCGTGGGAAACATGATGAAACCCTGTCTCTACAAAATATACACAAATTAGCCAGGGGTGATGGCGCCTGGAACCTGTGGTCCCAGCTACTGGGGAGGCTGAGACAGGAGGATCACTTGAGCCTCAGAGGCAGAGGTTGCAGTGAGCCAAGATAATGCCACTGAAACTCCAGCCTGGGCGACAGAATGAGACCCGGTCTCAAAAACATCAGTGGCTGGGCACGGTGGCTTACACCTGTAATCCCAGCACTTTGGAAGGCCGAAGTGGGCGAATTGCCTGAGCTCAGGAGTTTGAGACTACCCTGAGCGACATGGGGAAACCCTGTCTCTAATAAAATACAAAAAATTAGCCATGCATGGTGGCAGCTCATGCCTGTAATCCCAACTACTCAGGAGGCTGAGGTAGGAGAATCACTTGAACCCAGGGGACGGAGGTTGTGGTGAGCCGAGATCGTGCCATTGCACACTTCAGCCTGGTCAACAAGAGCACAACTCTGTCAAGAAGGAAGGAAGGAAGGAAGGAAGGAAGGAAGGAAGGAAGGAAGGAAGGAAGGAAGGAAGGAGGGAGGGAGGGAGGGAGGGAGGGAGGGAGGGAGGGAGGGAGGGAGGGAGGGAAGGAAGGAAGGAAGGAAGGAAGGAAGGAAGGAAGGAAGGAAGGAAGGAAGGAAGGAAGGAAGGAAGGAGAAATTATACCAAACGAACTTGCAGATTTGAGCAAAGAAATCTCCAAGCAGAATGTTGAAAGTGTCAGTTGGCTTTTACTATCTGTGTTTGATAAAGTTTTCTTTCTTTCTTTCTTTCTTTCTTTTTTTGACACAGTCTTGCTCTGTTGCCCGGGCTGGAGTGCAGTGGCGCAATCTCGGCTCAGTGTAACCTCTGCCTCTCGTGTTCAAGTGATTCTCCTGCCACAGCTTCCCGAGTAGCTGGGATTACAGGTACCTGCCACCACACCCAGTTAATTTTTGTATTTTTTTAGTAGAGACAGGGTTCCACCATGTTGGCCAGGCTGGTCTCAAACTCCTGACCTCAGGTGATCCACCCTCTTGGGCCTCCCAAAATGCTGGGATTACAGGCATGAGCCACATCTGGCCCTTGATAAAGTTTTCTAAGATGGATGCATGGCTCATGCCTGTAATCCCAACACTTATGGAGGCCAAGGCAGGAGGATCCTTTGAGGCTAGGAGTTCGAGACTAGCCTGGCCCACATAGATAGCTCTCATCTCTACAAAAAATTTTAAAAATTAGCCAGGCATGCTGGCAGGTTCCTGTGGTTCCAGCTACTCCAGAGGCTGAGGTGGGAGGATTACTTGAGCCTGGGAGGTCAAGGCTGCAGTGAACCATGATCATGCCACTGTACTCCAACCTGGGTGACCCTGTCTCAAAAAAAATTTTTATAAGAGATGAGCTAAAGAGATGAACTAGTCAATTTGTGAGCTGAATTCAGAGGAAATGTGGAGGGTGCAGCATTTTCTGGGTTGGAAAAGTAAAATTTTTTCTCTGCTGGGCCTGGTAATTCACACCTGTAATCCCAGCACTTTGGGAGGCTGAGGCAGGCAGATAACTTGAGGTCAGGAGTTCGAGAACAGCCTGGCCAACATGATGAAACCCTGTCTCTATTAAAAATACAAAAATCAGCTGGGTGTGGTGGCACGTGCCTGTAGTCCCAGCTACTCAGAAGGTTGAGGTAGGATAATCACTTGAACCTGGGAAGTGGAGGTTACAGTGAGCTGAGATCTTGCCAGTGTACTTCAGCCTGGGTGACAGAGCAAGACTCCGTCTCAAGAGAAAATTTATTTCTCATTTCTAGCCTCTTAGCCCAGTCAAAGATTATCAGAGTAAGAAATGCGTTCTAGGGCATGGCTGAGGACTGTTAAATCCTCTGGGAAAATCAAGACAACGCCTAGTAGACCCTCTGATTGACAAAAAGACTTCTGTGAATTTTAAAGGCACGACTCCCACAGCACCCTCACACAATTAGTTGATAGCCAGTTAGTGGAGACTAAGTCAACAAAGAAACATATCTCGAGAAAATGTGGGGTGTGGTTCTTGATGCATAAGGTAGACTCTAATCATACAGATATAATTAAAACTCCAAAGTTTTTAAGGATATTACACCCACAACCGCACTGCTAATCTAGACACAAAGGGACTGAGACTGTTCAAACTGTACAAAGACCTCTGGGCTGCCTACTTTCCATCAGGAGGAAACAAGCTGAGAAAGCATTTCAGCCACCATCAAAGGCTGCCTCGGCCGGGCAAGGTGGCTCACGCCTGTAATCCCAGCATTTGGGAGGCCGAGGCGGGGTGGATCACCTGAGGTCAGGAGTTCGAGACCAGCCTGACCAACATGGTGAAAATACTAAAAATACAAAATTAGCTGGGCATGGTGGTGGGCGCCTGTAATCTCAGCTACTTGGGAGGCTGAGGCAGGAGAATCACTTGAACCTGGGAGGTGGAGACTGCAGTGAGCTGAGATTGCGCCATTGCACTCCAGCCTGGGCAACAAAGCAAGGCTCCGTCTCAAAAACAACAAAAAAAGTACCACATCTAGACCTGATATAGATCACAAGATCCTGGACTTTCAGCCTAATGTCAGGATTGGATGAGTCTTTTGGGGGTCCTGGAACAGGGAATGAGCATATTTTGCATATAGAGAAAACATAAGTAATTGTGTCTAGAGAGGCCAGGTGAGGTGGCTCATGCCTGTAATCCCAGCACTTTGCAAGATGGAGGCAGGAGGATCGCTTGAGGCCAGGAGTTTGAGACCAGCCTGGGCAACATTTTATAGAGAACTTTGTCTCTACAAAAGATTTAAATAAAAAATTAGCTGGGCGTGGTGGCACCCACTTGTGGTCCCAGCTACTCAGGCGGCTGAAGTGGAAGGATCACTTGAACCCAGGAGTTCGAGGCTGCAGTAAGCTGTGATGCTGCCATGGCACTCCAGCCTGGGCAACAGAGTGAGACTCTGTCTCGGAAAACAAAAACAAAAACAAAAAAACCTGTGGCCAGAGGCAGACTGTGGTACATTGATTGCATCGGTGGCTCCAAGTCTTCACCCCTCCCTGTCTCCACACACTCTTTGCCCAGTGAATTTGCAATGTCTTTCAAAATAGAAGCAGAGCCTATTTCCCTGCCCTCTTGAAGAATCTGAGCTTGGCCATGTGACTTGCTTTAGTCATTATGATGTCGGCTGTCCTGACACATGTAGAGGTTTGAAAAACTGGCCGGGCGCAGTAGTTCATGTCTGTAATCTCAGCACTTTGGGAGGCCGAGGTGGGCGGATCACCTGAGGTCGGGAGTTGGAGACCAGCCTGACCAACATGGAGAAACCCTGTCTCTACTAAAAATACAAAAAAATTAGCCAGGCATGGTGGCGCATGCCTGTAATCCCAGCAACTCGGGAGGCTGAGGCAAAAGATTCGTTTGAACCCGGAAGGTGGAGGTCGCGGTGAACCGAAATCGCGCCACTGTACTCCAGCCTGGGCAACAAGAGCGAAACTGTCTCAAAAAAAGAAAAAGAAAAACTCCCTGTGTTTCTGCTTCTTCTCTTGCTTCTCTGTGATCACCATGAGAACACACCCGAAACATTCCCAGGTTGACCTGCTGAAGGGACGTGAAAGACACATGGAAGAAAGCTGACTTGTTCCAGCTGAGTTTATCCTAAACAACCCTCAGCTGACTGCAAAGTTTTTTTCCGGACAGTGTCTTTTCTTATTATTTTATTTTATTTTTCTTTCTTTGTTTTCTTTTCTTTTTCTTTCTTTTTTTTTTTTTTTTTTTTGAGACAGGGTCTCACTCCGTTGCCCAGGCTGGAGTGCAATGGCTGGATCGCAACTCACTGCAGCCTCAACCTCCCACACTCACTCAAGTGAACCTTCCACCTCAGCCTCCAAGTAGCTGGGATTCGGAGCCACCACCCTGCACAGCTAAACTTCATTTTCTTTATCTGCTAAATGGGCATACTCCAAACACTTGTGAAAATTAAATAAGGTAAAATAAATAAAGAGTATAGTGCAGTAGCAGGCACACATACTAAAAAATAAAGTGCCTAAATATTTTCTTTTTCCTTCTTTTTTTTCCGAAACAGGGTCTTACTCTGTCACCCAGGCTGGAGTGCAGTGGTGCGATCATGACTCACTTCAACCTCTGCTTCCTGGGTTCAAGCAATCCTCCCACCTCCACCTCTTGAGTAGCTGGGACCTCAGGCGCGTGCCACCACACCGTGCAAATTTTTTTTGTTTGTTTGTTTTGAGATGGAGCCTCACTCTGTCACCCAGGCTGGAGTGCAGTGATGCGATCTCAGCTCACTGGGTTCAAGCGATTCTCCTGCCTCAGCCTCTCAAGTAGCTGGAATTACAGGCATGCGCCACCACACCCAGCTAATTTTGTATTTTTAGTAGAGACGGGGTTCCTCCATGTTGGCCAGGCTGGTCTTAAACTCCTAACCTTAGGTGATCCGCCCACCTTGGCTTCCCAAAGTGCTGGGATTACAGGCGTCAGTCACTGTACCTGGCTTTCTTTTTCTTTTTCTTAGAGACAGGGTCTTGCTTTGTTGCCCAGTCTGGTCTCAAACTCCTGACCTCAAGCAATCCTCCCACCTCAGCCTCCCAAAGTGCTGGGATTATAGGTGTGAGCCACCACACCCAGACTTCAAAGTCATTTTTTTCTTGCAAGGTGGGGAAAGGGGAGCAAAACAACTGGTTAGTTAACATCAGATTTCTTCAGTTTCTTTAATCCTTTGTTTTTGTTTAAGGATTAAAACAGAGAGAACTTCATTATCATGTGATTAAAGATTTAAACTGATCTTTTTGAGAAATTGGCTGTTATTTCTCTCTCATTTTTCAGAAGGTCGGATAACAACTTGGTTTAGCATGGCTGACTCCATCTTGAGTTTAGTTCTATCTGTTTTGGCCTAGTGTGTTCCTTCTTCCTTTCCTTCCCTTCCTTTCCCTTTCCCTTTCCTTTCCTTCTCTCGCTCCCTCCCTCCCACCTTCCCCCCTTCCCCCCTCCCTCCCCCCTTCCCCCTCCCTCCCTCCCTCCTTCCCCCTCCCTTCCTCCCTCCTTCCCCCCTTCTTCCCTTCATCCCTTCCTCCCTTCATCCCTTCCTTCCCTCCCTTCCTTCATTTGTCTCATTCTGTCCCCCAGGCTGGAGTGCAGTGGTGTAATCATGGCTTATTGCAGCCTTGAACTCCTGGGCTCAAGCCATCCTCCCCCTTAGTCCTAGCTAGGACTACAGGCTTGCGCCACCATGTTTGGCTAATTTTTTTTTTTTTTCCGGTAGAGAAGGGGGGTCTCACTGTGTTGCCTAGGCTGATGGCTTTCTATAATTTTTATTTAATAAATGAAATGCTCTTTCCAACTCAACAAGGCCATTAACTGGCCAATGAGTAGATCAGATCCCAAGGACCATTGGTGGTGAGAAGGGGAGAGACTGACCCACAGGGAATTAGCACTGGATGTTAAGAAATGGGAAAGCACATTGAAACAGAAAGGAGATGAGTGGGAGGAGATATTTCAGGTGAGAAGCAGATCCTGTAAAATGTCCTGTGGGTTGAGAGGAGGGGAGAGGTGGAAGGAGCTCGGGAGAGCTCAGAGTGGTGCCTGGACCATCTGGCTGTAGCAAAGGCAGGAGTCAGAAAAAAGTATGGAAAGCCACTGAGAAGGCCTTGAGTGCCTGCCTGAATATGTTGAGTTTGTCCAAGGAAAGATTTATGTGTCCCCTCCTCTGAAAAGCCTCCCTGGGTGCCCCCAGACCAGGCCAACCTGGCATATTTTTTCTGGGGCACCAAATTCCCTGCGTCCCATTTAGATAACTGCTTAATGCCTCCTCCTCTGTGGCTATGTAAGCTGCCTGAGGGCAGACCCTTCAACACACCTGTGCTCCCACCAGGGATGAGCAAGAAGGAGGTGAATGTAATGAATATCACGTACCTCATGGATTTTCAGTGGGGATCAAGACAATGTTTTGTGAAACCAGTTTGGTGGTGGTGGTGGTGTGCTGGGGACAATTTGAGCTGGGTGGGACCTAAGGCAGGGCCATGACCAAAAAATCTAGAAGTTGAAAATACACCCCACAGCCTTGGCAGTGGCAATGAGAAGGCAGAGATGGGGAGCTGAGGAGTGACTGTCTACAGGAGCGGCCTCTGACTCAGGGTGGCCATGAGCAGAGGGAGGCACAGCGGCTTTGGAGACTGGTGAGCGGCAAGGAAGAGAAATTCATGTGAGGCACGGACCTGCATCCTCCCTGCCCAACCCTGTGTGCTCCCTGCTCTCCCTCCTCTACCCTCTATAAGTTATTTTTCCCACTGGACAGCACCCTTCTGGGTCTCTCCATCGGGTACCTGGGTTTGAGACAAATTCCACAGCGTGACACAGCCTGGGAATAGGCTTTATTGGTGGAAGAGAAAACAACAAATCAGCAAGAGAAGCAGTATGGGTTCCCTGACCCTCCTCTCTTCACACTTCCCACCCTGCAGGGGGCAGGGGTTTGGGACGAGGAGGGGGAGGGCCCCTGAGCCAGAGCAGCTGGGTGCTCTTCCAGTGTGCATTCCAGTGGGAGGGGCTTCCTGCCATCTTTGTGTAGAGCTGGCATGAAAAAGCAACTTTGTCAGTGGAGGTACACCAGGCTGCTTGGCACCATGCAATCTAGATTTGGGGTGCCAGGCCCATTACTGGAGCGGTCTGAGAACACCAGCGTTTGAACATCCTAGGCCTGTGGACATCGCAGTGTCTCCCACTGGTGGAGGGGGCTGGGGAGAGGGAGAAGCATGCATTGAATACTCCAAAGAATCCCCAGCCTGGTGAACTGAGCATGGATGTGCCCCCTCTAGCCAGGAGAAGGAAGGGCTATTCCTAGTTAGCCTATTCTGCAGGCCACCCAGAATGAAAGTCGTGTTAAGACACTCACCTGGCCGGGTGCAGTGGCTCATGCCTATAATCCTAGCACTTTGGGAAGCTGAGGGGCAGATCATTTGAGGTCAAGGGTTCGAGACCGGCCTGGCCAACATGACAAAACCCCGTTTCTACTAAAAATACAAAAATTTAGCCGGGAGTGGTGGCATGAGCCTGTAATCCCAGCTGAAGACTGAGGCAGGAGAATCGCTTGAACCCAGGAGGCAGAAGTTGTAGAGAACTGAGATTGTGCCACTGTACTCCAGCCTGGGCAACAGAGTGAGACTCCATCTCAAAAATAAATAAATAAATAAATAAATAAACAAACAAATAAATAAATAAATAAAGACACTCACCCATTCCACTAGGCATCACAACCAGGAGGATCCCCCATGCCCTTACTAGGCTAGCGCTCAGCTTTTAACCTGCCCACAGCCCTTCTCACACATAGCCTGGTAGTAGTGTTATTTAGGTACCTGCAAATCTGTTTTTTTTTTGTTTTATTTTGTTTTGTTTTTTTAAGCAGACATGGTAACTGTCATCTAAGTGCCTCTTGTACTCTGATTCACAGCTTCCAAATTTCAGACACCAGACATGCCAAATTCATCTTGCCTTTCCTCAGTATGGCCCACCTGAGACTTTAGCAAGAAAATATTCACACTCTTGAGGAAGCCTAACCATCCACTGGAAATGAATTGGATAAGCTGCCCTCAGTGGAGTCAGAGGTCAGGTCAGAGCAGGTCAGGTTAGAACATGAGAAGGTTGGTAAGCCCAGTCCCACACAGTCAACCATCACAAAAGTCTGTGCCATGAACTTCACAGAGTAGGTTCGCCTCAAGGTTCAGTGGAGCCTTCAGTGTGTCCTTAGCCAAAGCTGTTCGGAACAAATTGTGACATTGGACACCAGGAATGATTTCAAGATTGCAAAGGAAGAGCTGAGATAAATGGAGCTAAGAGATGTATTGATTCATTCTTTGATTCCAACAACCGATGCCCACTCACATGTTACTCACCAGATGCCACATACACACTTAGCCACATGCACGTTCACACTCTCACATGCATCCATTTGGTGCCTGCCCACGTCCACTGCCAAATTCCATACTCCAGGTAAAGGGAGATTGTGTGGTTTCAATCTCTTCGGCTATGAAGTGGCTTTTCCTAGAAAAGTCCAGTTTTTGCCTGCTAGTCCATCACCTGATCTTGGTAATGGGGGTGGGGTGCCCCTTCACTGGATCACTCAGACAATATGCCAGGGATCTGCTTCAATAGGCCAGATCATTACTTTTTGTTCTTTCTCTCTACTTTTTTTTTTTTTGAGACAGAGTTTTGCTGTTGTTGCCCAGGCTGGAGTGCAATGGCACGATCTCAGCTCACTGCAACCTCCACCTCCCAAGTTCAAACGATTCTCCTGCCTCAGCCTCCCGAGTAGATGGAATTAGAGGCATGCACCACCATGCCCGGCTAATTTCTTGTATTTTTAGTAGAGACGGGGTTTCTCTATGTTGGCCAGGCTGATCTCAAACTCCTGACCTCAGGTGATCTGTCCGCCTCGGCCTCCCAAAGTGCTGGGATTACAGGAGTAAGTCACCGCGCCCAGACTTTTTTTTCTTTTTTTTTGAGATGGAGTCTCACTCTGTTTTTCAGGCTGGAGGGCAGTGGTGCGATCTCAGGTCACTGCAACTTCCGCCTCCCAGGTTCAAGTGATTCTCCTGCCTCAGTCTCCCGAGCAGCTGGAATTACAGGTGCCCGCCACCACGCCCAGCTAATCTTTGTATTTTTAGTAGAGATGGGGTTTCACCATGTTGACCAGGTTGGTCTCAAACTCCTGACCTCGTGATCTGCCCGACTTGGCCTCCCAAAGTGCTGGGATTACAGGCATGAGCCACCGTGCCTGGCCTGTTGTATTATTATCTAGTGAACTGAATCCCCTTTCCTCACATCTTACTTTTATATCCTAGGAGTCCAGTGCTTACTTTTAACGTGTCCAGCAACTGCTCAACACACCCCAGGAGAAGCTGGGTTTTGCTGATTCTGGTTCCTGACTTTTGGGCACCTCCAGCAACCTTCGATAACTCCCTTCTCTCTCTACACACACACACACACACATACACATATGCATGCACACATACACACACACACACAAAAAATCATGATTATCTTTATCTGTTCAGCTCAGATAGAATTAAATCCACATTTGGGCCGGGCACGGTGGATCACACCTGTAATCCTAGAACTTTGGGAGGCCAAGGTGGGCAGATCACGGGGTCAGGAGTTTGAGACCAGCCTGGCCAGAATGGTGAAACACCATCTCTACTAAAAATACAAAAAAAAAAAAAAAAAAATTAGCCTGGCATGGTGGCATGTGCCTGTAGTCCCAACTACTCGGGAAGCTAAGGCAGGAGAATCGCTTGAACCTGGGAGGCAGAGGTTGTAGTGAGCCAAGATCACACCACTGCACTCCAGCCTAGGTGACAGAGCAAGACTCTGTCTCAAAAAAAAAAAAAAAAGAATTAAATCCACATTTTACAAGCATCTTACAAAATGGGGCCTCCCCATCTGAAGTGCATACAACTGGAGCAGGAGGGGCACATTTTTGTCACAGGTGAAAAAAACAAAACAAAAACAAAAAAAACAAAACTAGTGGATATGGTGGTTTAAGTTTAATGAATAAATGTAAATTTATTTTAATGCATTCAGGTGACTATGTCATAATAATTTGTTCAATATACTGAGTGATTTTAGGCTAAGGAAGGATTTTTTCAAACGAAAGGGTTTGGATGGACACTCGGTGACTCTCTAATATATACTCTCCAGAGGAGGTAAAAACAAATACGTGAAGGTAAAGCGGCAGGATGGGGGTGGGGAGAATGTGAGGCTGTTGTGTGCAAGGAAGGGCGGGTATCCATACTGAAACTGCAGAACTAAGCAGGTGACAGCTGCACACCGCTCCTTTCCCTGGCCGGGCTGCTCCAGCTCAGTGACATCACAGACTGTGACGAACCCAGACGTATTTGGTGGAAACCAAGCCAGAACCTCAGAAGCAGCGCACAATTTGGATAGAAATGAGTTATTTTGGTTTCTCTTCCCTAATACCCGCAAAGCCCCTACACTCCCGTTATCCTCGCAGCCCCTGGCTGGCTGTGTCCGACCTAACAACTTCTCATCCCCTGGTTTCAGAACATCCTGGCAGCAGAATAGAGGGCGTTGGGGGGCGGGGCAGGCCAAAACTTTTTGGGCTGCCCCACCCATGCCTTTCCGGTTAGCGTTGCAACTCCTTAGACGAGTAGGCTAACCACAGCCCACCTGCCTTTCTTCCAGCGATGAAACGATCTGTTCGCCGGTCAATGCTACACGATGTTCAAAGCCCAGAGACTGGAGGGGGTGCGCCCCGGAGGCCCCGCCCAAAGAAGGGCAAGCTTGCGTGCTCGCGGCGGCGGCGGCCATCTTGGACTCGGGCAACCGCCCACCTCTAGCCTCTATGGCATCGGTCGGGGGCGGAGGCGACCCTGCACTCTGGGCCCCCTGAAACTGTGCTCGCAAGCCCCACATTGTCCTCCTGCCTCCACGTAAAACTCGAGCCAGTATCCTGGTGGCAAGTCTTCACTACTTGGGTGACTGAGAAAGCACCCGTTTCCTTTTCTGTAAATAGTAGTTTGAGCACCCCCACTCCCGTCTCCATACCTATTATTTGGGCAGATGATGAACTCTCAGCATAAAGCCTGGCACACAGTACGTGTTCTATAAATGTTGTCTGTGAGCTTTTCCTGTACACTGCGGGGTGCCTGGTAGCAACCACCTTCCAGCCACCACTGCCTGCAGCGCCGCCTTCTCCCTTTTCCAAGATTGCATTTGTACTAGACTCTGAAGACCTTGTGGAGGGAAAAGGGGCTTGGCAAGCCCTCCCCAGAAGGGTGAAAGTAAAGCTCACGAGTTCTCTTGGACTTGCATGTGACCGTTCTGGAAGGGCGTCAGAAACACAGACCAGGGTGCCCAGGACTGGAAAGACTGTAGATTTTGGAACATTTCAACGCCCCCATGCTTGTTATTTTTATCACCCCTGGCTGCGTCCCCATAGGGACTCCCAAGCAGCATAAAACTAGAATGAAAGCCCTGCGTGTGTGCTGACTGTGGAGACATCATGAAGGGGGAGCTGGGACATTGTGTCCCAGGCAGAGCTAAATGTGGGGGAGAAGGGCCTTTTGGACCAGCGTGGGTGGTAACCCCAGGCTGGGAGAAGAATTCAGCCCAGGTCTGAGGTGGCCTGTGGGGGTCCTCAGATATGTGCAGCTGCTCCACCAGCTCCATAGCTAAAGGATCTTCCAGATTCCCTAAAGGGTGGGAAACTGCATGAAACCCAAAGAGATGAAGGAAGTGCATGGGGAGGGGCTGAGGCCTTCCATCGGGCTGGGGGCTGCAGAACCATACTCAGACCTCTATGGGATTCTGGGGGCCTAGTGTGAGGTTTTTTCAGTAATAAGCCAGAAGCGTGCCAGGCACGCGCAGGTTCCCACAGTCTGGCCTGATGCAAAGAGGGGTAGCAGAGAATACAAAAACTACTAAGTCAGGGTGAGGGGATTGCACAGTTTATTTCCAAACACTCAGAGGATAGGGGGTGGCCTATGGGCTCCATCTGCCCCCCCCCCCCGCATTTGGCTGAATCAAGAACTTCTCCCCCCTCTCCCACAAGACCCTAGGCTGTGCCCAGTAGAGAAGGCACTCTAACCCCTACCCTGAGGAGAGACCTAAACAGGTGAGGAGCATGGAGGGTGAGGGGACAGAGTTCAAGTATTCACAGTTCCCCCATCTACACCCCTGGATTACACTGTGCCAGAGCCATGAGGGAGGATCCCACCTCTGGGATTCCTAGTGGTGTTGATAGTCCTCCCACTTAAAACCCTCTAGATGAACTCCCTACTCCTTTTCCCTGAAATAACAAACCAAGTCCTAAGCCCTGTAGTCGAGGCAAGGAGGGGCCTTAGCAGGCCACTCAACCAAGGCCCCCAGGGATGGGGGTGAGGTCCTTCACCTGTAGTGAATGGGTTGGGACAAGTGTCTATAAGGCGAGAGGAAGGGAGAGAACTGAGAGGACCTTGAGAGGCAGGCTTGGAGGCTTCTGACACCTAAGTTCAGACAGCTCTGGTCTGCGACTCCACCCCACCCCACACCCCAAGCCCAGAATCCCTGAGAGTCCAACTGCAAAGGCAGTATGGTCGGAGGGAGGAATGGGAGCAGGGGGAGAGTTGGGCAGGACCTTGGCCCCCCTCTCCTAGTAGGTCCTGCTCCTGGGACACACGATGCTTAGGGAGGGCCAGGACCAGGCTCAAGTCCCAGTCCCAGCTCTTAGGCTCTGATCTTCCATAACAGCTGAATCCTGGGGAACATAGGGTATACCCACCAACCCCCACACCCTAGACGTCCTGGCCTCAGGTAGAATGGTGGGAATAGCTCTCACAGGGTATTATAAAAAGCTAAAACCATGAAACACTTTCTGGGGAGAAGTGGCTCCCAGTCTCTTGCCTCCCCAAGTTATCAGTCTCCCCAGCTCCTAGCAGACAGGGCTAAGGAGGTCCCAGAGAGCCGAGGGAGGAGGCCACGGCCCCTGGGCCCAGAGAGGGCCCACTAGCACCATGCAACGTTGAGGCGCCTCTGCAGCCTGACTGGCCCCCACACAGGGGACCTCCAAAGCTGGAGTGCACACTTGCTAAAGCTTCTGTACTCTTGAGGGGGGACCCCTGCAAGGGAGCGGAGAAGGCAAAAACTTGGCTTAAGTCCAGGCAGGAGTCTGAGCTGGGACCCCAAAGGGCACCCTTGGGAGTCATGATTTGAAGAATCTTCGTACCACAAACTGGCCCAACAGAACCACACCCAGAACCACCAGCACGTTCAGGATGGGACCATTGCCCAAGTTCAGGGCTGCCACCTGCCGGGAGAAACAAGGTGGTCACAGAGAGGCTGGCAGAAAATACAGGCACCCAGGGAAGGGGCGGGGCCTGAGAGAGGGGCAGCCCCAACAGCAGGGAGAACATTGCAATCCTTGGATACTCACCCAGCCACCCCTCTGTGCAATCCACCGGGCAATGCAGTGATGCAGCATGAAGTCGACCACGAAGCGGGTCACCTGGCCCAGGAAGCCAGTCAGGCCGTGCTGGTAGACGTGTAGGGCCAGACGGTAGCCGAAGCCCAGAAGAGCCACCACACGGCCCCAGTTGATGCCACTCTCAAACAGGCTGTGGGTAGAGCATCCCATACCGTTGGTAGAGCCCCCAGGGAGCCCTTCAGCCTGCCTGGCCTCTCCCACCCCTCTCCCAGCTGAAAACTAAATATAGCTTGGTTGTGAATTAAGGCCACAGAGGCTACCCCAGCCTGGCCTGTATTTGGGAACAACCCGGGTCTCTGCGAAAGGAGAAAGCTCAGGGCCAGATGAGCTGGATGCCACTGCTGGGGTGTACGCTCAGGTGCAGTGGGGCACAGAGAGGGCAGAGGACAGAGCGAGTGGATGGAATCCGCGGGGAGATTACCTGTGGGTGTTGCTGCTGGCCTGGCAGCCCGAGAGACGGCAGAGAGAAAAGGACAGAGAAGATTAGGGTAGTTCCTGTCATCACAGTGGTATGAAGGCTGGCCTCTAAGTTCACGGGCTGGATATTTCAGCTCTGAGCACTAATTCTAAAATCCATCACTCCTATCTTCACCTCCCGCTTCAATCTACCCCGACACTGACCTCCCTAACTCTGGTGGTAGCAATGGCTAACACTTTGTAAGGAGGACACTGAGCTAAGCATATTTTCCCTATTTTACAAACCAGGAGACTAAGGGCTAGGAAGTTTCACAAAGGCAGAAGGGGCAAAGCTTGGATTTACACCCAAATATTTGGTGTCTTTAACCACTTGGATGCCAGATTATAGCAACTAGGAGCCATTTCTAGGACCTGGCAGAGGTTAGCACCCTTACCATCTTCAGTGTGATATGTGGTGTCAAATTGGAACCATGAAGGATAGCTGTGTCCCAGCTGGGCCGGGGAGCTGTGGGCGACATCCCCACCTCAGGCCCCCTCTAGAGTCCTGATCTAACCAGTCAAGTCCTTGGAGTCAGAGATCAAAAGAGCTGTGAGCTAATGCCCACAAGACGAGTCTGGGACCCCGAGAGAGAAAAACAGGGGGCTGAGACCACATGTGAGTTCACAGCAGACACTGGACACTGACAGAAGGCATCTCCCCATGCCAGGAGCGCATCATGCAGGCAGGGTATGGTGTGGTTGTGACAGGACAGAGGAGTGACTGGAGCCGGCAGGGGTACCTGGAGGCAATCTTGGTGAAGTACTCATAGGCGTTCTCTGCCGTGGGCTGCAGGTGCTGCAGCATGGTCTGGAACTCTGAGTCATAGCGTCTGTTGATGTCATCCCCGATGATGGCCAGCTGCCGTCCCACCTGCCCCATGGTGCTGTAGGAGCAGGAGGCAGGCAGGTGAGCGGAACCAGGCAGTCAGGGCCAGGCCTTGGCTCATGGCAGAGGGGTTCTGCCTGAGCTGTCCATGGCCCTGTGCACCCCTTCTTGGAGGTCCCCGACAATGTTCTAAGACACGAGTGTTGGCCTCTGGGACAAGGGGCGGGCATGGGCTAAAAAGGATACAAGGTCCTGGATGGGGGTGGGAGCCCAACATGAAAGAGGAGCAACCATGAGAGAAGGGCAAGACCCCTCAGGTCTCCCCAGCTCCCAGGACCTGCACAGAGACCCGTGCGAGCCACTGCCTCCCTGAAGATGTCCTTGTGGGCCCAGCGGTTGTAACTTACCTGCTAGGTTGCAGGGGCAAGGTGTCCATCTCTGGGTCGGCAGGGGCAGCCGCCCCTTCAGCCTCCTGTTCCTGCTGATGGCGGTAAAAAACGTAGCTGCGGAAAACCTCCTCTGTGTCCCGGGCTACCTGCTCCTCTGAGGATCAAAGCTGGGAGTCAGGGAGAGAGGGCCGAACCCTGGCAGCCCCATGCCTTATAGAGGGTTCGCTCTTCCTAAGGCCATAGCTGTCCTCACCCATGGAAAGAAATATCCTGGACGGGCACAGTGGCTCACACCTATAATCCCAGCACTTTGGGAGGCCGAGGCGGGTAGATCACCTGAGGTCGGGAGTTCAAGACCAGCCTGACCAACATGGAGAAACCCGTCTCTACTAAAAATACAAAATTAGCCGGGCGTGGTGGCACATGCCTGTAATCCCAGCTACTCAAGAGGCTGAGGCAGGAGAATCACTGGAACCCAGGAGGCGGAGGTTGCAGTGAGCCAAGATCGCGCCACTGCACTCTAGCCTAGGCAATAAGAGTGAAACTCTGGAAAGAAAAGAAAAGAAAAGAAAAGAAAGAGAAAGAAAAGAAAGGGCCGGGCGCGGTGGCTTGGCCGGGCGCGGTGGCTCAAGCCTGTAATCCCAGCACTTTGGGAGGCCGAGACGGGCGGATCACGAGGTCAGGAGATCGAGACCATCCTGGCTAACACCGTGAAACCCCGTCTCTACTAAAAATACAAAAAACTAGCCGGGCAAGGTGGCGGGCGCCTGTAGTCCCAGCTACTCCGGAGGCTGAGGCAGGAGAATGGCGTAAACCCGGGAGGCGGAGCTTGCAGTGAGCTGAGATCTGGCCACTGCACTCCAGCCCGGGCTACAGAGCAAGACTCCGTCTCAGAAAAAAAAAAAAAAAGAAAAGAAAAGAAAGAAAGATAATAAAAGAAAGAAAAGAAAGATCCCTACTTCAGAGCCTTAGCCGCCCTAGAACTTATGCTGTGTGGAGAGTTGTTCCAGCACTTGCATTGGGTCCTCACAGTAGCCCTGGGAGCAGGCAATCTCCAGATTTCAGGGGGAAAATGACACAGGGTGTCTAACGTGTGCAAGATCATATAGCCAGAACAAGCCGGGGAGCTGGGACAGTCCCGGGCATTTGGGCTCTTGAGTCTACGTTAGTACATCTCAGCTCCGCAGCCCTTTGTGTGCAGGGAAATGTGGGAAACAAAATCTGAAATTGTAGCCTCAACCCAGAAAAGTCACACAGGGAGATAGTGACAGACCTGGGAGCTGATTCCCAAGTCCAGGGAACAGCCCACCGTGGGGTGTGAGCTGGGGCTTCCCTGGCTGTCCCCTGGGAAGAAGGAAGGAGGGCAGCCATCTTACTTCCTCCCCAAGTCACAATAATTGCGTTCCCTGTTGAGCAGACCTGACTGGGTGATTGGCCAGCTTACTTCCTTATTTCTCCAGCTGGAGGGATACAGCAGCCAGACCTCACTCTACTTCCTGCCTCCCTCGCCCCTGACCCCGCCCTCTGCTCCGGTGGCACTGTGCCCACCTTACACTCACTTCCTGGCCTCTCCCAACCTCCAGGCCCTCCCCAGTCCAGACTCCTCCCCCTCCCAGGCTTAACCTTGACAGCAGCTTCAGCCTCTGAGCCCGTGGGTTCCCACCCACAGTGGGTGAACCGAGGTGAAGGAGCCTGCCTCTGAGTCCTGCTCCTTCCATCCTTATGACAGCACTCATGGTTATGGGATGGGTGAGGGGCAGGAAGACCCTTACCAGAAGCAGAGGGCAGGGCAGGCTCTCCGCATTCCTGCCTGGGAGGACCTGGGCCTTGTCCCGAAGCCATTTTTCAGGTCTCAGTGGAGGACGGGGTCAGCCTGCGGGGATGGGCGAGAAAAAGCAGAGATGGGGTGAGCATGGACCTGTGACTGGGGACCCCAGACAGGTTGCCATGTCCACATAGGAGAGAGGGTTCCCCATTCCCAGAAAGGCCCTCAGTCCTCTGGGACTTTGGCCAGGCTGGTCTCAAACTCCTGACCTGTGAGTCTGCCTCTGCTTTCCAAAGTGCTGGGATTACGGGTGTGAGCCACTGTGCCTGGCTTCCTCTGGGACTTTTTATTCTCACTCCAGCATGGGTCCCAGTGAAGTCTGCTGGGAGGAAACAACTTCTGAGCACTTCACTGGTGACCCTTCGAGGGAGACAGGGTAAGAAGGTGAGGCAGCCAAGGGCAGACTGAGGTATCTGCACCCTCGAGGAGAGTGTGGCTGCAGCAGTGCCCGCTGGCTCTCAAGCTCATACCACTCCTGGGGCAAGAGCCTGGGGGGTTTTAGCTGTTCCTGGGGCCTCCTGCAGCCCACCTAGCACATGCTTATTGCAAGCGAGCCACTGCCCAGCCAATGGCCCATGAAGGCTGCCCTCAGAGGCCCTACTTCCCTCTGGCTGGTCAGAACACACCTGTTTTTTAACTCTGGGCTGTTAGCCGCAAACATTTCCTGAGAGCCTAAGATATACTCTCCCACTTAGGAGCACTCTGGGTGTTGAACATTGAAAACTCACATGAACCCAGCAGGGTGAGCACCATCATACCCACTTTGCAGCCTGGAAAAGTGAGGCATAAAGAGTTGAGTGCCCGAGGTCACATCATTAGTGACGGAAAGTCGGGTTGTTTGTCTGAATCTCCATGAGTCCATGTACTCAACAAGCATTTAAGATTTCTTCTTGTTTGTGGACCTCAGAGGGTGTCCCTTCTCAGGGCAACTTTCCCTGTTTACCTCCTGCCTGTGCCTTCCTCACCCCTGCCTTGCAGTGACCGGAGGGAGCCCTCAGGATCAGGGCCTTCTTCGAAGCCCCACAACCTGCCTCGTATTCCCACCACACACCTAGTCTTCTGTCCCCAGCCAACTTTCCTCTTTGCCTGGTCCTGACCGCAGCACCAACGTGCTGTGACCCCTCATCAGGGCGTTTCCTGGATGTCAGCTGTTTCACTTTCAGTTTGCACCCCTCCCAGAGCCCCATTTCCCCAGGCACCCTCCGGCCCTCAGAAGGAAAGCGCCCTCCTCCTATCTCAGAGGGAGGGGGTGTGCAGCCCCACCCTGGGCCAAGCACACAGCCCCACCCCCACCGCCCAGGGCCTGGGGACCTTCGCCCACCCTCCTTCCGCTAGGCCTGGGAGTGTTTTCGAAACTGCCCCAAGAGCTCTCGAGAAGGGGTGGAGGAGGACTGGACCACCTGTGCCCTCACCCAGCTCCCCACTCCTTGCTCTGCCGGACACGGACAGGGCGAAGGCAGACTCTCCTTTCCTCCACCTCTAGGGGCAAGGCCTTGTTAAAACAGAACTTTGCAGCCGGGCACAGTGGCCCACGAGGTCAGGAGTTCAAGACCAGCCTGGCCAACATAATGAAACGCCGTCTCTACTAAAAATACAAAAATTAGCTGGGCATGGTGGCGCACGCCTGTAGTCCCAACTACTCGGGAGGCTGAGGCAGGAGAATCGGTTGAACCTGGGAGGCAGAGGTTGCAGTGAGCCGAAATCGCGCCACTGCACTCGACCCTGGGCAACAGAGTGAGACTCTGTCTCAAAAAACAAAAAATAAAACCCCCACCCCCCCGGAGCTCCTTAAATAAGATGGCCTTCCTTCTTCCCCAGTCTCCAGAACCCAGCACCCTCAGGACAGTAGGGCCAGAGGATGCTGACGGCACCCCCAACTCCCTCTACCAACAACCCAGGCTCCTGAGGGGAGCAGGTAGAGCCTCAGGACACCCCCCAAGGCCAGCAACCTATGCTGACTCAGGCCTAGCTCTGTCCCCCAATCCAAGTGGCCTAAATTCCCGGTGAGGGGAGCCACCCCCGACTTCCTGGGCTTGCTGGGCCCTGATGAATGTTCCCCAGGGATACATGCCTGGCCAGGCCCTGGACCCAGTCTAGGGATGTTGGGCAGCAGGAAGCGCTGAGAAAGTTCTCTCTCTGCCCTTGACCTTGGCTCTGACCTCCACCCCCATCTCCCAGACTGTTAAAGGACCCAGTTCTCACAGTTCTCCGGCATCCAGGGCTGGGGCAAGAGGGGAAGCTGTGAGGGGCAGCCAGAAGTAGGCTTGCCACGATCAGGTCCCCAGCCGGGCAGGCGGACCTGCCCAGGTAAGCTTTGAGCTTCCCCTTCCCCACCCGGCTCCTGGCAGGCTCCCTGCCCCACCCTGGGGCTGGGGCTGCTGAGATTTGGGAGGACGGGCAGGACCCTTCCAGCTTACCTGCCAGGATCCTGGCCCAACCCGGGTGGCTCAGCAGGGCAGAGAGAGAGGTCCCGAGGGGCTGGCGGCTGCTGCTCCCAGGGGCTGAGTGGGAGCTCGGCTTCCAGGAACAGGCGTCAGTGCATTCCTGGCATCTGGATGTAGCCTTTGCTTGTCCCTGTGCTGCCGAGGGACCCGCGAGACTCCAGTGATCATAGAGGTGCCAGCGGCAACCGGCTCCAATCAGCTCCCTCTAGAGGAAGTTGCTCTGTGGCCACCGGATGCAGACGCACAGGCCTGCAGCCCGGAGGGGTGATCTGGGTGGGCCAGGCCCAGGAGCAGCTCCCGCCCACTTTCCCCACCCCACCTCCCAGCCAGGCAGAGCGGCTGTCAGTGGCCCACTGCTTTTCCCATCCCTGATTCTCAATCCTTGTCTTTGATCTTCTCCCCCATCTCTACATCAATCAATACCAATAAAAAACCCAGGGTGAGAAGTTTCTTAAGCACTGCTGCATGCCTGGCACTTTAGCAACTATTGTCTCGTTGGATCTTCTCAACAACTCTTGTAAGTGAGTGCTGTTGACAATACCCATTCAGATGAACAAACAGAGGCTCAGCTGGTTTAAGGTGCTCTCTAAAGGTCACTGAGCTGGGTTAATAATCAGTTCTGGGCCGGGCGTGGTGGCTCATGCCTGTAATCCCAGCACTTGGGGAGGCTGAGGCGGGCGGATCACTAGGTCAAGAGATTGAGACCATTCTGGCTAACAAAATCAGCTGGGCGTGGTGGGCGGGTGCCTGTAATCCCAGCTACTTAGAAGTCTGAGGCAGGAGAATCGCTTGAACCCGGGAGGCGGAGGTTGCAGTGAGCCAGGATCGCACCATTGGACTCTAGCCCGGGGGACGGTGCAAGACTCCATCTCAAAAAAAAAAAAAAAAAAAAAAAAAAATAGTAATAATCAGTTCGGGCCGGGCGCGGTGGCTCAAGCCTGTAATCCCAGCACTTTGGGAGGCCGAGACGGGCGGATCATGAGGTCAGGAGATCGAGACCATACTGGCTAACACGGTGAAACCCCATCTCTACTAAAATACAAAAAAAATTAGCCGGGCGAGGTGGCGGTTGCCTGTACTCCCAGCTACTCGGGAGGCTGAGGCAGGAGAATGGCGTGAACCCGGGAGGCGGGGCTTGCAGTGAGCTGAGATCCAGCCACTGCACTCCAGCCTGGGCAACAGAGCCAGACTCCGTCTCAAAAAAAAAAAAAAAAAAAAAAATCAGTTCTGTAGTCGCGTTGGGGAATACTAATACTAAATTGAGATTCAACCTGCAATTCAGACCTGTGCACCATGCACCTTGGTGGTCTCTGGAGATCTGAAATCCTGAAGGTGATAGTGAAGTAAACGGAGATTAAAACTCAATAGAGGCCGGGCACGGTGGCTCACGCCTGTAATCCCAACACTTTGGAAGGCCGAGGTGGGAGGATTACTTGACCCCAGGAGTTCAAGACCAGCCTGGGCAACAAAGGGAGACCATGTCTCTACAGAAAAAAAAATTAAAAACTAGCTGGGTATGGTGGTTCACACCTGTGCGTGTGGTGGTCCCAGCTACCTAGGATACTGAGGCAGGAGGATCACCTGAGCTGAGGAAGTTGAGGCTGCAGTGAGCCATGTTTGCACCACTGCATTCCAGCCTGGGTGACAGAGCAAGACCCTGTCTCAACAACAACAACAAAAAAGGCAGCCAGCTGTGGTGTGTCACGCCTATAATCCCATCACCCCTCCAGGCTGCCTATAATCCCATCCCAGCCATTTGGGAGGCCAAGGCAAGAGAATCGCTTGAGGCCAGGTGCAGGAGTTCCAGGCCAGCCTGGGCAACAGCAATACCCTGCTTATATGGAAAAAAAAAAATTAGCAAAGCATGGTGGTGTATGCCTGTGGTCTTAACTACTGGGGAGGCTGAGGTGGGAGGATTGCTTGAGCCCAGGAGGTTGAGGCTGCAGTGAGCTGTGATCGTACCAGGGCAACAGAGGGAGAGTTCTGTCTAAAAAAAAAAAAAGGCCGGGCATGGTGGCTCCCGCCTGTAATCCCAGCACCTTGGGAGCCCTAGGCAGGCAGATCACCTGAGGCCAGGAGTTCAAGACCAGCTTGCCCAACACAGCGAAACCCTGTCTCTTTTAAAAATACAAAAAAGGGAGGCCGAGGCAGGCGGATCACGAGGTCAGGATATCGAGACCATCCTGGCTAACATGGTGAAACCCCCATCTCTACTAAAAATACAAAAAAATTAGCCAGGCATGGTGGCGGGTGCCTGTAGTCCCAGCTACACGGGAGGCTGAGGCAGGAGAATGGCGTGAACCCAGGAGGCGGAGTTTGCGGTGAGCCAAGATCACGCCACTGCACTCTGGCCTGGGCAGCAGAATGGCAACAGAATGAGACTCTGTTTAAAAAAAAAAAAAAATGGTCAGGTGCAGTGGCTCACGCCTGTAATCCCAGCACTTTGGGAGGCCGAGGCTGGCGGATCACCTGAGGTTGGAAGTTTGAGACCAGCCTGACCAACATGGAGAAACCCCATCCCTATTAAAAATACAAAATTAGCCAGGCGTGGTGGCACATACCTGTAATCCTAGCTACTCAGGAGACTGAGGCAGGAGACTCGCTTGAACCCGGGAGGCAGAGTTGCGGTGAGCTGCGATCGAGCCATTGCACTCCAGCCTGGTCAACAAGAGCGAAACTCCATCACACACACAAATAAAAGGCGGGCATGGTGGCGTGCACTTATAATCCCAGCTACTCGGGAGGTTGAGGCAGGAGAATCACTTGAACCCGGGAGGCGGAGGTGGCAGTGAGCTGAGATTGCACCACTGCACTCCAGCCTGGGTGACAAGAACGAAACCCTGTCTCAAAAAAATAAAATTAAAATAGGGTTGGGTGTGGTGGCTCACACTTGTAATCCCAGCATTTTGGGAAGCCAAGGCAGGTGGGTCACGAGGTCAAGAGATCGAGACCTTCCTGGCCAACATGGTGAAACCCCGTCTCTACTAAAAATACAAAAATTAGCCGGGCGTGGTGGTAGGCGCCTGTAGTCCCAGCTACTCAGGAGGCTGAGGCAGGAGAATCGCTTGAAGCTGGGAGGCGGAGGTTGCAGTGAGCCAAGATCGTGCCACTGCACTCCTACCTGGAGACAGAGCTAGACTCCATCTCAAAAAATTAAAAATAAAAATAAAAACAACTAAATAAATAGACTTAGCGGGGTCTGTGCTACCACCTGGACACATAAAACCTGGATGCTAAGAGGGAAGACATACTGTCTGGCTGCTGGGAGTGTTCTTGAGGACAGAACAAACCCAAGAAGGACAGAGGTGTGTGCAGTCCTCGACAGCCCCCTGCCCTCAGGGTTCAGTTCCCTCCCTGCTTCTCCCTGTTTGCTCCCTGCCAAGCTTCCTGGGTCTCTCACATCTTCATCTCCCAAGTTTCCACCCCCTGTCCCCCAAACCCCGTGCCTCCCCCCTACACCTCCTTCCCTGTTTCATCAAACCCCTGCCCCCTCTACCTCCAACTAATCTCCCCCAACCCCCCGTCTTCGCCCATCTTTGCCTTCCAGAATTCCGGGAAGTTTCCAACTGGAGGTTTTAATCTGAAAACTCCTCCTGTTCTTAAGCAGTTGGTCCTGGGGTGGCTGCTACAGGATCTGCGTTGGGGACCTTATCAGGATTGAGGCCCCAGCTCCGAAGCCCCAATCACAAATTTCGGGGTGCTCCTCCATGTTCCACTTTTTCCATTCCCTCGTGGGGAGCAAGGACAGTCCGAGGAGCTCTGATACAGCCCTGGCGGGAGCCCAGGCACTCCCCTTGCCAGACCAGGGTGCCATTTCCCTGATGATGAGCTGAGCGGGATGTAACGGGGGGAGGGGGCTGGGACCATCTGCCTTGCGGCCCCATGCCTTCTCTGTGGCCGTACCCAGGGGCTTCTCACAACTGTCACGGCAGCATCCTCAAAGCTGGGCATGGGGGGTATGGGGACCTACACCCGCAAGAGCAAGAAGGCCTGGGGTGGAGAGGTGAAGTCAGTCCTGCCCATAGCAAGCCAGGAGATGTCGGGCAACCTGCCTGAGGAAAGGAAGGAGCCAGCAGGGGACACCTCTGGGAAAACAGGGGCCTCAGACAGGTGAGGGGCTGGAGTTGGGGGGACACCCAGGTGGGCAAGGCCTGGGACAGAGGTACTGGGAAGAGGCCTGGACATGAGATGGGGGAAGGGCAGGGACTTAAGATGGGGGACCCATGCTGGGGAGGGTCTGGGGAGGGAGGCCTTGGATGGGTAAGGGCCTGGGACAGGGCACCTGGTGGGGAAGGACAGGGAGATGTGGATGTGGCCAACGGACAGAAGCATCTGGTGGGGAGGAGGTTGGAGATGGGGGTTTGGGTTGGGGAGGAGGCAGAGATGGGGTCCTCCCACAAGTGAGGGGTTGTGGATGGGGGATACCAGACATAAAAGGGGACGGGCTAGGGAGTAGAAAGGGAATGTGCCAGGGCCCGGAGTGCGGGGGGTCCTGTTGCTCTCAGCCCCTTCTGCAGGCCTGGCAGCCATCCCCTGTGAGGACAGGGACCCACCTCTCTCTCTGTTCCCCACCCGCGCATCACCCTACTTTCAAGAGCGATAATCCCCCTGTATGAGGAGAACCCCAGATGGTAGAGCAGGGGGTTGATGGGAGAGGAAGGCTGGAGAGGGCCGGCAGACCTGTGGGTGAGCCTTAGGGGAGGTTTAGGGGATCTCTGCCACACCTCTGAGCCCCACCTGCCTCCCTCACCTGACTGTGCTTTGGGATTAGGAGCCACTTTATCCAGATCCTGAAGTTGAAGGAATAATATCCAGAGAGTCTCAGGGTCCTGTGAGGTCAGCCCTGAGGCCTCCACCAGGGAGAAAGAGTATCTGCTTGAAGGTGAGTGTGGTGGCCATAGGCAGAGGGGAAGTGCCAGAAATGGACCCTTTTCTTGTAGAATATCTCAGGGGTGCAGGGCCTGGCAGGACACGGGACACATTTGGAGGGACTGCTGGAGTCAGACTGCCTGGGTTCAAATGCCAGTTCTAACATGCTGAGCTGTGTGATGGGCGGCAGCTTATTCAACCTCTCTGCGTCTGTTTCCTCATCTTTAAAGTGGGAATATAATAGTACCTATCCTTGAAGGAAGTGCAAGGATGAACTGAGATACTCTGTAAAATGCTCAGAATGGTGTGTGGCACACAGTAGGCATTTGCTAAAGAAAACATGGCAACCCCACCCACAACTCAGCCCCCCCACCGTGTGCCTGCCCTCCGAGGCCTGGACCATCCCACTTGCGGCCAGCCTGTCAGGGACCACCACCCCATTCACAGGAGACCTCGTGTTGGCCTCTTCCAAGGTGGAGGCTACTCCCTGGAACCACTTCCACAGTTTGTACAAGGAGCTTCAAAACTCGGCCATGGCCAAGGCCTGTGGGTGATGGGGGCGTGAGGCATGGGTTGGGGCCTTTCCCACATCAGGCTGGGCCCCAGAATATGTGGCCTGGGACTGGAAGGAGCAGTCCCCTTTCTTAACCTTTTGGGACATGTTCCCTCCTGCTTCCTGTCTTGCCTAGAGGTGGGGTGGGGCTGCAGGCCTGGGGTCCTGGGCTCCCTCACCTGCTCGGAGACCGGCTGGACTCCTCTCCAAGAAGGTTTGCCCAGTGAGGAGAAAAGCGAGGAAGAGAAAGTGAAGGAAGAGGACAGCTCATTCAAGCTCTGTGTCCCAGGCATTGTTGCCCTCCAGTCGCCACTGTACAAGACTTTCAGATCCACAGACACAGTGCGTAAGGGCTTCCGCCCCTCCCCTCCCACGTGGCCCCAGGCCCAGGAAGCCTCACTTTGGCCGGTGGCTCGGGGTGCAATACCAGCAAGTACCACCAGATGGTACCAGAGGACCTAAGATGACCACCTGAGCCCGGGGAGCAGTGTGTGGCTGGGCTGGAGGCCACACTAGGTGTAGCTAGGGTCTTCCTCGGGGTTTGAGGGGGTGGTACTACTCAAGCAGCACCCTTTCCCCCAGCCCAGAGGTTTCTAATGCCTTCAGTGGCTGCCTCCATCCCTGGTTTTCCCATCATGCACTGCTGTGACAGAGCCCCGGAGGGTCCTCTCTCCCAGTAGAGTCCCGGGCAGCCCAGACACGGACAGCAGTTGGGTTAGCGGTGATAGCACACATAATATGATGAAAATCGTGGTTCACATTTACATAGCCATTAATGGGGCAGACCCTCTTTAAGCACTTTTCATGAAATACTGCATTACGACTCTGAGGTAGGTCCGATTGCCACCTCCAGTTCACAGTGAGAACTTGTCCGATGTCACACAGCTAGTGATGGGCAGAGCTGGAATTTGAGTGCAGGCAGTTTGGGTTCCAGATCCAGGCTCTTGAGTCAGTTGGTGGTGGGGGCAGATACCTGCTCCTCACATGCTGTCCCCAGTGGGTGAAGACGCAGGCTCTTATGCTGCCGCTGCTGGAGGAGGCCCTCAAAGTGAGCTTCCTGGGGAAGGCAGGGCGAAGGAGGGGTGGTGCCTGGCTGGCTCCACTCCTGGAATAAGAAAGGGCTGTGACTGAGGGTGAGCAGGAATCACACAGAGCTGGGATGAGGCTCAGGGGGCGGTTGCACTTCCGGGTCCTTGGGTTCCCAGCAGGCTGCTCCACCCTACTTCTGCCTGTCCTCTGCCATCTCCCTGTCCCCTGCCATTTCTCTGGCTCTCAGGTTTCCTGGAGTCGGAGTTGAAGAAGCTTCTGGGAATGCAGCAAGAGTCTCGCCTCTGGAAGCTAGGCAGCCAAGAGGGCTGAGAGCTGCTACCCGGCCAGAGATCACCCTGGTGGAGGCAGGCATTGTGGATGGCCAGGTACGCTTGGCCCGTGCCAGACCACCAGCCCCTGCCTGGAGAAGGTGGGGTTGGAGGCTTACCATCCCCTCCGCGCCCTGGGCCCTGGCTCCAGCCCCACTGCCTGGATAGGGTAGACATAATGCCTTCTTGGTGGTAGTATTTCTGAATTCAGGACCCTGGCCACCTGAGTGAGTGCACGCAGCATGCACATAAACACACACACACACACATACACATACACATACACACACACACTCTCTTCTCCATCAGTCTCTCTGTTTCTCACTTGACATAGAGTCACAATGTCCATTTTTTTGGTCTCAACTTTGCCATTCATTTGCTGTGTGGCCTTGGGCAAGTCCCTTCCTCTTTCTGAGCCTCAGTTTCCTCATCTGTAACATGAGTGAATTTGTCTAGACAGGCTGTAAGTCTTTCCTGTGCATCTGTAATTCACACGATGCTGCTGTTTTTCTAATCTCTCTCCCATTCTCGTCCACTCCAAACACACATAGGCTCAGGGGAGTGACCCCACTGGGTCAGACGGAGTACCATCCTGCTGCTCCCCATCCTTGACATCGGCCTTTAAAGGTTAGACCTGTCTCAGCTTCTCTGAGTGCATGTTGATGGATCTGTTGAAAGTGTGTCGATGACCTTTTTGGTTAATTTCCATCCATTCATCATCTCATTCTTTTATTCAGTGGACATTTGCCCTGACAGTCTGTGTAGCTTACAAAAGGAAAGGGCATGGGGTTTGGAGGCCAGAGGTTTTAGTCTGGCATTAGCTTGTTCTGTGATGTTGAGTAGAGGCCTCAGTTTCTTTACCCGTGAAAGGGGAATGTTGCAAGGACCTCCTGAGATGATGTGTGTGCAGCTGTAAGCTGCAAAGGCACTCCCTTGTGGGGGCTTAGCACAGTGTGATTCACTTTGGAGCAGTGCCTATCAGAAAGACTTGCCACCTGGGGCTGGGTGTGGTGGCTCATGTCTATAATCCCAGTGCTTTGGGAGGCTGGGGTGGGCGGATTGCTTGAGCTCAGGAGTTTGAGAAAAGCCTGGGCAGCCAGGCGCGGTGGCTCAAGCCTGTAATCCCAGCACTTTGGGAGGCCGAGACGGGCGGATCACGAGGTCAGGAGTTCGAGACCATCCTGGCTAACACGGTGAAACCCCGTCTCTACTAAAAAATACAAAAAACTAGCCGGGCGAGGTGGCGGGCGCCTGTAGTCCCGGCTACTCGGGAGGCTGAGGCAGGAGAATGGTGTAAAAACCCGGGAGGCAGAGCTTGCAGTGAGCTGAGATCCGGCCACTGCACTCCAGCCTGGGCGACTCAGCGAGACTCCGTCTCAAAAAAAAAAAAAAAAAAAGAAAAGCCTGGGCAACATGGCAAAACCTTGTCTCTACAAAAAATACAAAAATTAACCAGGCATGGTGGCGTGCACGTGTGGTCCCAGCTACTTGGGAGACTGAGGTGGGAGGATCACTTGAGCCCAGGCAGTTGAGGCTGCAGTGAGCTATGAGAATGCCACTGCACTCCAGCCTGGGCAACAGAGCGAGACCCTGTCTCAAACAAAAAGGAAAGCATGCCTGCTGGGCACTGAGAGGCATCCTTCTGATTGCCCCAAGCCCGCCTGCATGCCCATGTCACAGGAAGCCCGTGTGTCACCTCATCCACAGCCACATAGGCTGTCAGCACGTGGCAGAGCCCGTCACTTTGTCTTTTCACACCGAAGGGTTTGAATCTTGGGATCTGCCCTCACTGGTCCCTCCCCCTTCTTCCCATCCCCTCCCCAGCCAGCCTGCCCTGTCCCAGGAGTCACAGTCCTGGGGTTGCCTGAGTAGTGCTGAGAGGCCTGGGTCATTTCTGGGTGGTGGCAAGTAAGGGCTCAGCCCAGTCCTCACTTTGGGGACAGTTGCCTTAAGAATATCTATCTCCAGTGGGTGTTTCAAAGGTCCTGTCCTCATCCCCATTCCTATCTCCCCTTGCTGCCCTCAGGGACACTGTGCTGAGGGGGAAGCAGGCTGCCCCCAGCCTTTGGGGAATGCTGGGCACCTAGGGAGGGGCACGGAGGCAGCAGCAGCGCCACCTTGGGCTTGATGGGAGAGCGCAGACCCCCCTTGGGGTGGGGTCCAGAGGTGAGGGAGGGGAGGGACTGGCTGCGGTGCTGACTCCTGGGGCTTCCAAGGACCCCCCCAAGTTGGAGGGAGAAGGGATTCTCCATTTTGTGGCAGGGAGGTGGCTCAGGGTTGGTGGAGCTGTGCCTGCCGAGGGGAAGTGGGAGGAAGGTGTCCTCGGGTGCTTGTCTCTTGGGGGCAGGGGAGAGGTTATGGGGTACAGAGAAGACTGAGGCAACTTTCTTCACCCATTTCTGTCCCCCAGTGCCTGCTTCTTGAGGAGGATGAGATGGGAAACTGGCCTCCTTAGTGAAGCCGGCGCTGGCCCCGAGTCTGCCCTGCCCAGATCTCCGGAGCTGGTACATGGGGGTATCTCTCTTCTTAGGGTACATCTAAGGAGCCCCTGTGACCAGCGGGTCTTGAGACAGTGTCCATGTGTCTGTAAGATGGGTCTGCCCCAAATTCTATCCCACCCAGCCAACTCGGGCCTGTGATGTTATTAATAAAAATCTACTTTGACTTTGGCCTCATTGTTAGCTGTCTTTGGACCCCGCCCCTCAATCTTCAACCCTGGAGCAAGCCCAGTCTATCTGAGGCCTTGATCTAGTCCCCAGTCTATGCCCAGGGGGCTGCTAGGGCTGCCCTGCTGCAGAGTGGAGGGGCTGCCGCAGGGCGTCTGAGCAGAGAGGGCAGGAGGTCTGGCTGGCCTGACCTGGGGCTGGTGAAGGACCCAGGGCCCAGAGTGCCAGGGGCCGTCCACAAGCCCTGCCCCTGTTAGGAGGGGTGCCCCTGACTTCCCTCCCTCCCTAAGTTCCCAGGCCTTGCCGTAGCCTCCTAGGGAGGATCCGGGAATTCTCCCGCAGGAAGTTCCTGCCCAGCCCGCCCAAGGACAAAGCCAGGAAAGAGGCCCTGGGACAGGGGATCTGCCTCGGGAGGGCCGGCCTGGGTAGGCCAGGGGTCCCTGGTGTCCAGTGTTGCCTAATCTCAAAAGTAAAGGTGGGCTTGGGGTGGGGTGCCTAATGACAGGCCCTTACTGGCCAGGGAAGGAGACCGACACACCTGGCTTCCCAGAGATGAGATGGGCAGCAGGGCCAGGCCTAGTTTGGACACCAGGAGGTGCTGTTCACCAGAAGGTCCTGCTGGCTTCCCTGTGGGGTCCCCCCTTCCTTCCTTTCTGCCTGGGTCCAGGCTCTGAGGCCCTTCAGCCGATGTATGAGAAAAAAAGCTCACTGTCCCCAACTCTTTTCAACATGACTGCTATCCATGGAAGCTCGTCTGATGGTCCCCATGGGTCCCCACGGTGTCTAGCCTGAGGCCTGTTGCAGAGCTGAAGTTCAATGTCAGAACATGATGGCCATTCTTAGTCATCACTGTGATTGATAACCACAGCTGTTGGTTGGATGGCTGGCCCTGTGGCCACAGACTTAGCGTGGGGAGACAGAAACTAGCAGCTGGTCCCCTGCCCTGACCCAAGCCAGCCCAGTGAAGGTGGGAGTCCCCGCTTCTGTCCCCCAGCCTGCAGGGCATGGGTGGAGCCTGGAGAGGGCTGAGGGCTTTCTCCTGGGCTTCCTGGCCAGATCACATGGAGTCCTTGACTCAGACCCTGAGCTGGGGCTGGGTGGAAAGGCCCATCTGGACTGTCCCCCTGAGTCAGCCAGGAGGCGGCCTTGTGACCAGATGACTCACCTGTGCCCTAATTGCCCTGTTAATCATTTCCTCCCAGAGTGTTCTCTGTTGGGAAGGGTGGGGCCTTGCAGGGCTTCCCTGGGAGCACCTGGATGCGGGAGGGAGGGGCGGAGGGGGGCAGAAACCTTGGTTCGGGGTGTGGGACCCTGGGCTGCTCACCGTTCCTCTCTGTTCCTCATTTTCCCTGTCTGTCCAGTGAGGCCCATGGCACCTTCTCGTCCGCTCCTGGGATTCCTCTGAACTGCGGGGGTCTGTGAGGCTGGGAAGTGTGGTGTGGTTTGCTGGTGCTGTCCCTGGAGCAGGAGGGGGTCTGTGTGCTGGAACAGGCCTGAGGGCCTCTTCCCAACCACACAGCATCCTGGGCTGGTTTCTATGGAAGGGCTTGGCTTGACATTTCTGAGTGGTGAAGGCAGAGGTGACCCAAGGACCTGCTGTGGGGGAAGGCCCCATGGGTGAGTGCACAGGGCTGGGCTCTGGTCAAGGCCAGAATGGTGAGAGCCCAAGCGTTCCTGAAAGGCCTCAGAGAACACAGCAGGGGCAGGCCTGTGGGGTGGGCCCGAGGACTGGGGAGCACTGCAGCATTGCCTTCTCCCCCTGGCATAGAGATATCTGGGGACGGCTTCCACGGACCCTCCTGCAGCAGCACACTCACTTGGCGGAAGGGCCAGCGGGACTGAAGCCCAGCCCATCGCACTCACTTGCCAGGCCCTGGGAGGGGTAGTATTCCCCTGGAGGGTGCCTTTCCTAACTTGCTCAAAAGGGGCAATGGGCTGGCAGTGGCCCTGATTGCATCCATGAGGTTTGGAGCGTTGCAAAGGGACTTGCCAAGTCTGTCACTCTCCCGGTCTCTCTCTGTTGGTATGTAAGTGTGTCTCTGTGTGTGTGTTTCTGCCTCTGTCCCTGTCTCCCCACGTCTCCCTGTGTCTCTGTCTCTCTCACTGTATCTCAGGTGGGACGAAGGCAAAAGCAGAGGCACCCAGGTCCATTCTGAGAGAGTTTAGGGACTCAGTGGTGGTTGAAAGGAAGGCAGTGGGTTGGGTCATTTAGGAGCTGGGGGTCAGGGTGGGTGGCCCCAGGAAAATGTGGGCAGGGCCAAAGGTGGGCCTGCCCACCTCAGGAGACTGTATGATCCCCCTCCTGTGGCCCCCTGACCAAGACCTCCCAGGGAGATGGTGCCTCAGGCCCTGTCTGGGGTCACTGGGTGTCAGCCTTGCCTATACTAGGGTGAAGTGAAGGCAAAACCAGATATTTTGTCCCCCTTCTCAACTAGGAGATGAGCTGGAAAGCAGAGAGGCAGAGGGGGAGAGACTCACCTGGGTTGAAACCCGGCTCCCACTACAGCAAGCTCATATGACGGTGGACAAGTCTCATATCTCTCTGAATCTCAGTCTCCACATCTATGCAATGGGTGAATCATAGGCTTCTCATGTGAGCTGAATGAAGAGCTGCTTGGCTCATAGAAGATTCTCAAAGAATCCACGGGGCCAGGCACAGTGGCCTACGCCTGCAATCCAGCACTTTGGGGGGCCATGGCAGGTGGATCACCTGAGGTCAGGAGTTCATGACCCGCCTGGTCAAAATGATGAAACCCCATCTTTACTAAAAATACAAATAAATTAACTGGGCATGGTGGTGGGCGCCTGTAATCCCAGCTACTCGGGAGGCTGAGGCAGGAGAATCACTTGAACCTGGGAGGCGGAGGTTGCAGTGAGCTGAGATCGCGCCATTGCACTCCAACCTGAGCGACAAAAGTCAAACTCCGTCTAAAAAAAAAGAATCCATGGAACCATTTTTATGAAGCATCTACTACATGCTAGTCCTGTTCCAGGCAATGGGGAATAGAGCAGTGAACAAGACATACACAACCTCCACTTTGGGGGGCTTACATTACTGCTAGTGAGACAAACAATAAACAGATATGCCAGGGTGACAGGTGCTATGAAGAAAGCTGAGACTGGATAGTGGGGGGGATATCACAGAGGGATGGGGAGGCCTTGCTGAGGAGGTCGTGTGCTGGAAGCCAGGGAGGGAGCCATCGGGGGAAGGGCAGCCGCAGGCACAGCAAGTGCGTCGCCCTGAGGCGAGAGCAGGCCTGGTGGGTTTGAGGAAAGGGATCCGTGCAGCTGGAAGGGCGTAAGTGGGAGGGAGTGGAACAGGAGGTGAGGTCACAAAGGATGTGTGGAGATGATGTGCTTTGCTGATCAGGGGTTTAGAGGTTTGTTTCTCTCTCTTTTTTTCTCTGTCGCTCGGGCTGGAGTGCAGTGGCGCGATGACAGCTCACTGCAGCCTCCACTCCTGGGCTCAATTGATCCTCCCGCCTCAGCGAGGACCGCAGGCGCGCGCCACCGCACCAGTTGGGATTCTCGGATCCAGTGTGGAGAGATGTGATGTGCATTTTTAAAGCTCCCTGGGCTGCCGAGGAGGGAAGGCTGTAGGGGGCGGGGCCTGAAACAGGGAGGCAGGTTCCCAGGCTGCCGCAGACGTGGGGCGGGGTCGTCTGGCTGTGACTTACTACAGAGGTTGTGAGGGGGAACCAGGGGGTACTTACCACTAGGGGGAGCGCCTTGGCCAACACCTCTGCTCAGTGGGGAGCCAGGCCGGCCCCAGGTGGTACCTCCCCCTTGCCCCACATGAGGGACTTGCGGGGGACTTTGTCTTCATCATCCGCAGGGTGGAGCGGGGTGGCTTGGGACCTGGAATCCGGGAAGAGTCGAAGGCCTGTGGGCGGCCGAGGTCACGCGTGGGCGCCTGCCGGGGGAGGGCGGAACCAGGAGGTTGGCACCGCAGTGCCTGTGTGCACCGAAGCGCAGCAAACACGTCTCGGCCGAGACTGCCCGGCCACCCCAGACTCCAGCGGAGCGTGCGTACTTGGGCAGTCGCGCGCATCTGAGAACCGCCGAACCGTGCCACATTTCCGTTCCTTCTGGCCTCGCCCTCAGGGGTCGACCGGCGGCAGAGCGCGGCGCCTCCTGTGCTGAAGAAAGCTCCCTGGCCTCCAGAAACTCAGTCAGTGGTGGGAGGGCCGGAACAGACCCGCGCAGTTAACCAGATGATGATGTTGCTGTAGTATAGCTTGGAGAGTGCAGAGAAGGAAGCAAGCAATGCCAGCAAGGAGGAATCCAGAAGGCTTCCAGGAGAAGTCACCATTTGTGATTTGGGCTTGCATCAGGAGGAGGAAGTTGACAGGTGAAATAAGGGGAGGGCATGCCTGCCAGGCAAACAGTCTGTGATTGGGAAGAGTCCAGTCTGCACCATGACCCCACTTTCTACCTTCCTGACCAAGTAGGAACCATTTGGACTCCTCTACTGTCCTGGGCCTCCTTGTTTAGTCCACTATTTTATTTTATTTTATTTTATTTTATTGAGATGGAGTCCCTCTCTGTGGCCCAGGCTGAAGTGCAGTGGCGCGATCCCGGCTCACTGCAACCTCTGCCTCTGAGTTCAAGCGATTCTCCTCCTTCAGCCTCCCGAGTAGCTGGGATTACAGGTGCCCGCCACCGTGCCTGGCTAATTTTTTTTGAGACGGAGTCTCACTCTTGCCAGGCTGCAGTGCAGTGGCGCTTTTTCAGTTCACTGCAACCTCTGCCTCCCAGGTTCAAGCAATTCTCCTGCCTCAGCCTCCTGAGTAGCTGGGACCACAGGCACGCACCACCACACCCGGTTAATTTTTTGTATTTTTTTTTTTTAGTAGAGACGGGGTTTCACCACGTTGGCCAGAATGGTCTCAATCTCTTGACCTCGTGATCCGCCCATCTCGGCCTCCCAAAGTTCTGGGATTACAGGTGTGAGCCACCACACCCAGCCTTTTTTTTTTTTTTTTGAGAGTCTCACTGTGTTGCCCAAGCTGCAGTGCAGTGGTGCAATCTCGGCTCACTGCAAGCTCTGCCTCCCGGGTTCACGCCATTCTTCTGCCTCAGCCTCCCAAGTAGCTGGGACTACAGGTGCCCACCATCATGCCTGGCTAATTTTTTGTATTATTAGTAGAGACAGGATTTCACTGTGTTACCATGCCTGGCTAATTTTTGTATTTTTAGTAGAGATGGAGTTTCACCATGTTGGCCAGGCTGGTCTCGATTGCCTGACCTCAGGTGATCCGCCCTCCTTGGCCTCCCACAGTGCTGGGATTACAGGCGTGAGCCACTGCACCCAGCCCACCCATTTATGTTTAGCTCATTTTCTCTCCGCCATCTGATCCACTCAACACCCCCACTCTCACTGCCTTTGCTGGAGCCCTAAATCACCACCCTAGCCTTCCATCCTCTCTCTGCATCTGCCCCCCACTGCCAGGGTGCTGTGGGCTCTCTTCTTGTCTCCCCCTCTATAACCCATACCCATCCTGTACAGCTCAGCCATGGCACCTGCTCCAGCCCTGGTTTCCTCACAGCTCCCTGGTTTTAGGGCTAACAGGATTCGCTGCATGTGTTTACTTGCTCTCCCCACAGGAGGCAAACACAGCATAAAGGCAAGCCCTGGGGGTACGGGCGGGGGTTTCGGGGGAGCTTTGTTTCCATTGTCTGCAGTGTCCAGCACAGTGTCAAGTTCAATATATGGCACTAGACTGAATGAGCAGAGGGTGGCTTGCAAAAGGAGGCTTAAAAATAAGGGTGGGTGAGAGCTGGAGAAGCAGGCAGGGGCTGGATTATATAGGGCCTTACAAGCCAATTTAAGCAGCTTGGCATTCATCCTCAGGGCAATGGGAGCCAGGGCTGGAGACCTGGGAGAGTGGCCTGGTAAGATGTATAGCGATGGGGCAGGAGCTAATGTGGAGGCCTTCACAATGGTCGCAGTGAGAGAGAAGTGAACCTGAACTGGGACAGTGGCAGGTGGAGTGGACAGGAAAACAGAGAAGTGGTTCTCAACTGGGGGCAATTTTATCCCCGCCCTGAAACATTTAGCATCACCTGGAGACAGTGATGTCACAACTCGGGGAGTGCTACTGGCATCAAGTGGGTAGAGGCCAGAGACGCTGCTAAATGTCCTACAATGCACGGGACAGCCCCCATGACAAGGAATGATCTGGCCTGAAGTGTCAGCAGTGCTGAGGGTGAGAAACCCTGCCCTAGAGGAAAACCCAGAGAATCGCCTCCTCGGTGGAGGGAAATGGAGCACATCTCAGCCTGAACTCTCAGAGCCACGCTGAGGCCTGGTTCTTCTGTATTTTAGCCATGTAACAACCCTGAGCGAGTCACTCAACCTCTTTGCACATTGGTTTCCTCTTTTTTTTTTTTTTTTTTTTTTTAGATGGAGTTTCGTTCTTGTCACCCAGGCTGGAGTGCAATGGTGTGATCTTGGCTCACTGCAACCTCCGACTCCCAGGTTCAAGTGATTCTCCTGCCTCAGCCTCTCAAGTAGCTGGGATTACAGGCATGCACTGCCACATCCAGCTAGTTTTGTATTTTTTTTTTTTTGAGACGGAGTCTGGCTCTGTCGCCCGGGCTGGAGTGCAGTGGCCGGATCTCAGCTCACTGCAAGCTCCGCCTCCCGGGTTTACGCCATTCTCCCGCCTCAGCCTCCTGAGTAGCTGGGACTACAGGCGCCGCCACCTCACCCGGCTAGTTTTTTGTATTTTTAGTAGAGACAGGGTTTCACCGTGTTAGCCAGGATGGTCTCGATCTCCTGACCTCGTGATCCGCCCGTCTCGGCCTCCCAAAGTGCTGGGATTACAGGCTTGAGCCACTGCGTAGTTTTGTATTTTTAGTAGAGATGGGGTTTCTCCATGTTGGTCAGGCTGGTCTCTAACTCCCAACCTCAGGTGATCCGCCCCCCTCAGCCTTCCAAAGTGCTCGGATTATAGGCGTGAGTCACCACACCAGGCTTTCCTCATCTTTAATAAAGGTATTGGGAGGATTAAGTGGTTGAATGCATATTCAGTGCCTAGGAAAGAGACTGACACATAGTAAGCACTATGTCCCTGAACTACCGTGATTTTAAAGCATCAGGCCTCTGTCCAGACTCCCGCACTGACTCCACATTGCCCCAGTCCTTCAAGGGCTGATAAGGCCCCTGGCATCTGGCTCTTTCTACGTCTACGACCCCATCTCCTCTTGCTCTCCTTCTTGTTCTACATGCCCTGTCCACCCTGGAAATTTTTTTTTTTTTTTGAGATGGAGTCTCACTCGCTCTGTTGCCCAGGCTGGAGTGTAGTGGCAGGATCTCGGCTCCTGGGTTCCACCTCCACCTCCTGGGTTCAAACAATTCTCCTGCTTCAGCCTCCCAAATAGCTGGGACTACAGGCGTATGCCACCATGCTTGGCTAATTTTTGTATTTTTAGTGGAGCTGGGATTTCACCATATCGGCAAGGCTGGTCTCGAACTCCTAACCTCAGATGATCCACCTGCCTCAGCCTCCCAAAATGCTAGAATTAGAGGTGTGAACCACTGTACCCAGTCACACCCTGGGTTCTTTGCTGTTCCTTGCCCACACCCAGCTTACCCTGCCTCAGGGCCTTTGCCCTTGCTGTTCCCTCTGCCTTGGAGACGTTGCCTTTGGGAGTCTATGTGATTCACTACCTCACCTCCTGAGGCTTCTGCTCAGCTGTCACTTTCTAAGGGGGTATCTCTAAACCACACAATGTTTAAAAAAAAAAAGGCAATGGGTGCCGGGGCTTACACTTGCAATCAGTCCCAGCACTTTGGGAGGCCAAGGTGGGTGGATCACTTGAGCCCAGGAATTTGAGAACAGCCTGGGCAACAAGGTGATTTTTTTACTTTTCAACAGCTAATTTTTGTATTTTTAGTAGAGACAGCATTTCGCCATGTTGGCCAGGTTGGTCTCCATGCTAGCCAGACTGGTCTTGAACTCCTGGCTTCAAGTGATCTGCCCACCTTCGCCCCCCAAAGTGTTGGGATTACAGCGTGAGCCACCATGCCCAGCCTATTTTGCCCTGCTTTATCTTTCCTGAGATCACTTTCATCATCTAACATATTATATATTTAACTGAAATGTAAGTTTCATGAAGGCGGGCATTGTTGCCTGTTTTGTTTGCTGCTGTGAGCCCAGTTGCCTAGCATATATAAAGTATTCCTTAAACATAGCCAGGCATGGTAGCTCGCACATGTAGTCCCAGCTATTTGGGAGGCTGAGGCCAGAGGATCACTTGAGCAAGACCAGCCTAGGCAACATACCAAGACCCTGTCTCAAACAAAAATCAAACATAAAATATTCCTTAAATAGTGCTTGAATGAATGGAGCAAGTGGAAGACTCTACTAGGAGTCAGAGAAGCAGGAAGGGAATGGAGAGAAGATAGGATGGTGGAAAGGAGTGCAGGGGCTGAGTGGATCCTGAGAGAGGCTGGGGTCCTGGCCTGGCCTGGGGCACGGAGCCTCAATCGTCTGCTGTCCCCAGGCCCTTCCACCCAGGTCTGCTCTGCTTAGCAGCTCCTAGACATGGCTCTTCCAGCCCAGGCAGATGGCCAGGCCTGAACAGTGTGTCCTTTCCCCTCTGATAAGCTGCCTCCTTTCATGGGCACGAAGGGCAGGATGTGTCCTGCTGCTCAGGAAGTGCCCAAGGGTCTGGGCAGGCCCCTGGAGTGGGCAAGGGGCTGGGCATCTGCCACCTTGGCAGCTACCCTGTGTGGAGGCAAGGCAGAGAGGAGCAAGGAGCAAGGGGCAGGGGTCAGGGCAGATCCCAATCCCTCCCCAACATGCCCCACTCCTCATTCAGTAAACAAAGCTCTATTTAAATTTTTTTTTTTTTTTTTTTTTTTTAGACAGAATTTCACTCTTGTTGCCCAGGCTGGAGTGCAATGGAGTGATCTTGGCTGACTGCAGCCTCTGCCTCCTGGGTTCAAGCGATTCTCCTGCCTCAGCCTCCCAAGTAGCTGGGATTACAGGCACCACCATGCCCAGCTGATTTTGTATTTTTAGTAGAGATGGGTTTTCTCCATGTTGGTCAGGCTGGTCTCGAACTCCCAACCTCAGGTGATCCGCCTGCCTTGGCCTCCCAAAGTGCTGGGATTACAGGTGTGAGCCACCACACCCAGCCAACAAATCTCTATTGAGAGGCTGTTGGGAGTACAGCTGTGAACAGTCCCTGCCCTGGCCGGGTTTCTGTGATTGGCTGCAGCTCAGTTTCTTTTGAACCTGAGAGCCCAGGTGTAGGTTTCCAGCCCCCTAACCCCAACAGGCCTTTTTTTTTTTTTTTTTTTTTTTTTGATACAGGGTCTCACTCTGTTGCCCAGGCTGGAGTACAGTGGCACAATCTCAGCTCACTGCAGCCTCAAACTCCTGGGCTCAAGCAATCCTCCTGCCTCAGCCTCCCAACTGGCTGGGACTATAGGCACGCATCACCACACCTGTCTACTTTTTTGTAGAGATGGGGTTTCACCACGTTGCCCAGGCTGGTCTCAAACTTTTGGGATCAAGTGATCCACCTACCTTAGCCTCCCAAAGTGCTGTGACTACAGGTGTAAGCCACTGCACTGAGCAAATGTTTTTTTGTTTGTTTGTTTGTTTGTTTTTTCTTTCTTTTTTTTTTTCCAGACAGTCTTGCTCTGTCGCCGAGGCTGGAGTGCAGTGGTATGATCTTGGCTCACTGCAACCTCCACCTCCTGAGTTCAGGTGATTCTTCTGCCTCAGCCTCCCAAGTAGCTGGGACTACAGGCACACGCCACCAGCAAATTTTGTAAAATGCTTTTTATGGAGGTGGGGTCTTGCTGTGTTGGCCAGGCTCACAAGCCTCCTTCTTGCTCAGCACACACTACTGACTTGGCCCCTCCCTCCAGGAGACTTTTGCTGTCTGTGGCCTTCACTGTCACTGACAGGCAGGGTGGGCCAGGCTCCGTGCTCTCTGGCCCCGTCTTTGAATCTGCACCATGGATGCTCGCCTAGGTTCTATCGGTGTGCTCCAGGGCCTGTAACCTCTGAGGTCCCAGTTAGCACAGAAAGAGAGACCGTTTCTGAGATGTCATCTGTGATGGTTTCAAACGTGGCACCAACATTCTTTGGCACTCTTCCCACTGAGACATAGTATCTATATCCCTCTCCCTGATTCTGGGAGGCTATGACTGCTTCTCTTAGTAAAGTTGGGTGGATAAGTAATAAAAGGCCATGCAGTTTTCGTCTGCTTTTCTCAGGACACTTGCTCTGGGGTAAGCCAGCCCTATGTAAGAAGTCTGACTGCCCTGAGATTGTTGTGAAGCTGGAGAGGCCAGGTGGAGTCGCTCTGATCTACAGCACCCCCAGCTGAGCTCTCAGCTAACAGCCAACACCAGCTGCCAGCCATGGGAGGGAGTGGTCTTACGCCGTGTGTCCAACTGAGTCTTTCAGATGACTCCAACCCCAGGCAACATCAGACTGCATTGACATGAGAGACCCCAAGCGAGAACTGCCTAGCCAGGCCCTTCCCAAATTCCTGACCCACAAACCCACAAACTTTAGAGCAAAACAAAATGGCTGCTGCTTCACACCACTAAGCCTCTGATGTGTTATGTAGCAGTAGTCATCCCTAGATGTCTGCGGGGCACTGGGTCCAGGAACCCTCTTGGATCATCATGGGATTCCCTTCTGAGGATGCTTAAGTCCCTTACATAAAATGACATAATATTTGTGTATGGCCGGGCGCGGTGGCTCAAGCCTGTAATCCCAGCACTTTGGGAGGCCGAGACGGGTGGATCATGAGGTCAGGAGATCGAGACCATCCTGGCTAATATGGTGAAACCCCGTCTCTACTAAAAAATACAAAAAACTAGCCGGGCGAGGTGGCGGGCGCCTGTAGTCCCAGCTACTCGGGAGGCTGAGGCAGGAGAATGGCGTAAACCCGGGACTCAGAGCTTGCAGTGAGCTGAGATCTGGCCACTGCACTCCAGCCTGGGCGACAGAGTGAGACTCCGTCTCAAAAAAAAAAAAAAAAAAAAAAAAATTTGTGTATAACCTGCATCTATTCTCCCATACACTTTAAATTATCTCTAGCTGGGCTCAGTGGCTTATACCTGTAATCCTAGCACTTTGGGAGGCTAAAGCAGGAGGATTGCTTAAGGCAGGAGTTTGAGACCAGCTGGGGCAACATAGCAAGACCTTGTCTCTACTAGAAATTTCAAAAAATAAATAAGTTGGCCGGGCGTGGTGGCTCATGCCTGTAATCCCAGCACTTTGGGAGGCCTGACGTTGGGAGTTTGAGACCAGCCTGACCAACGTGAAGAAACCCTGTCTCTACTAAAAATACAAAATTAGCCGGACATGGTGGCACATGCCTATAATCTTAGCTACTCGGGAGGCTGAGGCAGGAGAATTGCCTGAACCCAGGAGGCGGAGGTGGCGGTGAGGCGAGATCGCGCCATTGCACTCCAGCCTGGGCAACAAGCAAAACTCCGTCTCAATAATAATAATAAGTTAGCTGGGCATGGTGCCTGCATCTGTAGTCCCAGCTACTTGGGAGGCTAAAGTGGGAGGATCACTTGGGCCCAGGAGATTGAGGCTGCAGTGAGCCATGACTGTGCCATTGCACACCAGTCAGGGCAACAGTAATTATAATACTGAATACAACTGTTTTTTTTTTTTTCGAGACAGAATTTTGCTCTGCCACCCAGGCTGGACTGCAGTGGCACAGTCTCGGCTCACTGCAACCTCCGCCTCCCGGGTTCAAGCAATTCTCCTATCTCAGCCTCCTGGGTAGCTGGGATTATAGGCACCTGCCACCACACCCAGCTAATTTTTGTATTTTTTAGTAGAGACAGGGCTTTGCTATGTCGGCCAGGCTAGTCTGGAACTCCTGACCTCAGGTGATCCACCTGCCTCAGCCTCCCAAAGTGCTAGGATTACAGGTGTGAGCCACCATGCCCAGCCCTGAATACAATTTAAATGCTACGTAAATTGTTATTATACTATACTGTTTTAAAATATGTGTTATTTTTATTTTTTCAAATATTTTCAAACTGAAGTTGTTTACATCTGTGGATATGGAGCCACAGATACAGAGGGCTGACTGGAGTAAGCAGAACATTGCTCAAAGCCCTTCCCGGTTCATTCCTTAGTCCCTGCCTACCATAGTTCCTAGGCTGAACCCTCGCTGGACTGGACCCAAAGCTGGGCGATGGCTCACTGGGCTCTGAAAATGCAATGAGGGAGTGAGGCAGGCTGCCCATCATTCCTCCAGCCCCCAGGGGGTAAACAGAAAGCACTTGGCCAACCCTGATGGCAGTGAGAAGCCACGCACCTGACAGATGAGCCACTAGCAGCACGTCCCACCCCAGTCCCTACTGTTTGGTCAGGACCAACATGTCCCTGATGTTTGCCTTTGTGCCCGTGCTGGCCTTTAGCCAGGCCCTGCCCTCAGCCTCTGGCACCCCACGTCTCCAAGGCCTGAGCTCCTATCCCTGGCCTACTGGCTGAGCAGGACGAGAGCCGGATGAAGACAGGATGAGCCGTCACCAGGGATCCTCACCTCGGGGAACTGAGGCCTTAGATGTGGCTGGGACTGGAGTCAACACTAGAAAGACTGGCAAGAGAAGGGTATGTGGGAAGGAGGCTGGGAAAAGGGGTGCCTCTGGAGGGGAGGGAATGTCTGGGGCTGATGGAAGGAGATGTTTTTCTGTCTACCTTTTTTTTTTCTTGAGATGGAGTCTCACTCTGTCACCCAGGCTGGAGTGCAGTGGCGTGATCTCAGCTCACTGCAAGCTCCACGACCTGAGTTCACGCTATTCTCCTGCCTCAGCCTCCCGAGTAGCTGGGACTACAGGCACCCGCCACCATGCTCAGCTAATTTTTTTGTATTTTTAGTAGAGACAAGGTTTCACCGTGTTAGCCAGGATGGTCTTGATCTCCTGACCTCGTGATCTGCCCGCATACACCTCCCAAAGTGCTGGGATTACAGGCGTGAACCACCACGCCCAGCCTGTCTGCCTTTTTGTTGTTGTTTTTTGAGACAAAGTCTTTCTCTGTCACCAGGCAAGAGTGCAGTGGCATGATCTCGGCTCACTGCAACCTCCGCCTCCTGGCTTCAAGCGATTCTCCTGCCTCAGCCTCCTGAGTACCTGGGACTACAGGCACGTGCCACCACGCCCAGCTAATTTTCATATTTTTAGTAGAGACGAGGTTTCACCATGTTGGCCAGGATGGTCTCGATCTCTTGACCTCGTGATCCACCTGCTTCAGCCTCCCAAAGTGCTGGAATTACAGGCGTGAGCCACCGCACCCGACACCCTGTCTGCCTTTTTACCACTTGAACATTCCTTGTGACTGTGAAACCTGGTCCAAATACACACATACATGCTCGCATGAACACACGGATAGATGACAGCTGGGAGAAAGCTGCAGCAGTTGCCCTGGATGCCCTGCCTGCATCCCTCAGCTTTCCTCCCCACCTATGAAGGCTGTTTACTGAGATCTTTGGCAACTCTCTGCCTGACGGTTGTTTTTCTGGCTGTGGGAGGATGGCTGGTCATGGCCACACAGCAGGCTGGAGGTGCCAGGAGTTAAGGCCCCAGAAGCAGCCTTCCAGCAATGACCCACCAGCAGTTGATGAAAAACCCTGCTGGGCACAGTGGCACACCACTGTAATCCTAGTGACTCGGGAGGCTGAGGTGGGAGGATCACTTGTGCCCAGGAGTCCAAGGATGCAGTGAGCTATGATCCTGCCACTACACTCAGGCCTGGACAACAGAGCAAGACCTTTTTTTTTTTTTTTTTTGAGTTGGAGTCTCACTCTTTTTTCTTTCTTTTTTTTTGAGACAGAGTTTCACTCTTGTTGCCCAGGCTGGAGTGCAATGGCGCGATCCTGACTCACTGCAACCTCTATCTCCCAGGTTTAAGCGATTCTCCTGCCTCAGCCTCCCTAGTAGCTGGGAGTACAGGCATGCACCACCACACCCGACTAATTTTGTATTTTTAGTAGAAACGGGTTTCTCCATGTTGGTCAGGCTAGTCTTGAACTCCTGACCTCAGGTGATCTGCCTGCTTTGGCCTCCCAAAGTGCTGGGATTACAGGTGTGAGCCATCAGGCCCAGCCAATTTTGTATTTTTAGTAGAGACAGAGTTTCTCCATGTTGGTCAGGCTAGTCTTGAACTCCTGACCTCAGGTGATCTGCCTGCCTTGGCCTTCCAAAGTGCTGGAATTACTGTGAGCCATCACGCCCAGCCAAGTCTCACTCTGCCGCCCAGGCTAGAGTGCAGTGGTATGACTCGGCTCACTGCAACCTCCACCTTCCAGGTTCAAGCGGTTATCCTCCATCAGCCTCCCAAGTAGCTGGGATTACAGGCACGTGCCACCACACCCAACTGATTTTTGTATTTGTTTAGTAGATACAGGGTTTCACCACGTTGGCCAGGCTGGTCTCAAACTCCTGACCTCAGGTGATCCACCTGCCTTTGCCTCCCAAAGTGCTGGGACTACAGGCGTGAGCCACTGTGCCCGGCCAACAGATCTTATCTCAAAAAAAAGAGGCCAGGTGCAGGGTGGCTCATTGCTATAATCCCAGCACTTTGGGAGGCTGAGGCAGGAGGATTGCTTACGCCCAAGAGTTTGAGACCAGCCTAAGAAACATAATGAGATCACGTCTCTACAAAAAGTAAAAAATTATCTGGGTGTGGTGGCATGCACCTATAGTCCCAGCTACTTGGGAGGCTGAGGCAGGAGGATCATTTGAGCTCAGGAGCTTGAGACTACAATGAGCCATGATTGTGCCACTGCACTGCAGCCTGGATGACAGAGCAAGACCCTGTCTCAAAATAATTAATTAATTAATTAAACAAGAAATCCCCTGCTGCCGGGCAGCTCGCTTGGGTCAACTCTGAGGCATATTCTGGCCTGGGCTCCCGAGCTCCCCAGAGGGCTGTAACTGCCCACAGTGGTAACTGGTTCGATGACACCTCCATTGGCATCCTTCCCTCCCCTGCCTTACTTCTTCACTCTTCTGCTGGTGTTTGCCATGGCCACCTCCATTCATGTGTGTGTCCTCTGACCTTTGTCTCAGGGTCTGCATTCTGGGACCCCAAACCAAGATACCAAGATGAGTCTTCAACAAACTGATAATCAGGTTGAGAGGTGAAATCCACAGAGGTAGGATAATGAAGTACTATTAATAATAAGAGAGCAAGTATAATCAATTTAGCCACGATGACCTGCCTCTTTTAAGCACTGACTCTGTGCCAGGGACTGATCATTGGGCTCAATGTCTGTTATCTTGTTGAATGGTCACCAGAGTCCTTGTGTCACTCCATTTGCATTGCTCTAAAGAAATACCTGAGACTGGCTAATTTATAAAGAAAAGAAGTTTCATTGGCTCATGGTTCTGCAGGCTGTATAGGAAGTATGACACTAGCATCTGTTCCTGGTGAGGGCCTCAGGAAGCTTCCAATCATGGCAGAAGGCAAAGGGGGAGCAGGTGTCTCACTTGGTAAGAGACAGAGTGAGGAAGAGAAAGCAGTGGTAGGTGCTACACTTTTTTTTTTTTTTTTTTTTGAGATGGAGTCTTGCTCTTGTCGCCCAGGCTGAAGTGTGATGGCACAATCTTGGCTCACTGCAACCTCCGCCTCCTGGGTTCAAGCGATTCTCCTGTCTCAACCCTCCGAGTAGCTGGGATTACAGGCACACACCACCACGCCCAGCTAATTTTTTGTATTTTTAGTAGAAAAGGGGTTTCACTGTGTTGGCCAGGCTGGCCTCGAATTCCTGGCCTCAGGTGATCCACCCGCCTCAGCCTCCCAAAGTGCTGGGATTACAGGCATGAGCCACCACGCCCGGCCTCCTCTTGCCCCTTTCTTTTGGCAAATTTCTCTCTTTGGGAATAAGAATGTTTATCCAATGCCTGTACTACCATTGTATCTGGGAAGTAAATAACTTGTCTTTGATTTCACAGGCCTGTGGATTCTCAGGTGGATCCTGAGGTTAGGAGTTCAAGACCAGCCTGGCCAAGATGGTGAAACTTCATCTCTACTAAAAACATACAAAATTAGCCCATCGCAGTGGCAGACGCCTGTAATCCCAGCTACTTGGGAGCCTGAGGCAGGAGAATCGCTTGAACTCGGAGGGCGGAGGTTGCAGTGAGCCGAGATCACGCCACTGTACTCCAGCCTGGGCGACAGAGTGAGACTCCATCTCAAAACAAAACAAAACAAAAAAAGAGAGAGAGAAAGGGGCAAGAGACCCCACACAAGTCCTAAATCCAGCAGGGCAGTCATTAAATCTTTTTTTTTTTTTTTTTTTGACAGAGTCTCGCTCTTTCCCCGAGGCTGGAGTGCAATGGCGCAATCTTGGCTCACTGCAACCTCCACCTCCCAGGTTCCAGCCATTCTCCTGCCTCAGGCTCCCAGATAGCTGGGACTACAGGCGCTCACCACCACGGCCACTAATTTTTGTATTTTTAGTAGAGACAGAGTTTCACCTTGTTGGTCAGGCTGGTCTCGAACTCCTGACCTCAGGTGATCCACCACCCTTGGCCTCCCAAAGTGCTGGGATTATAGGCATGAGCCCGAACCTGGCCCAGTCATTAAATCTTAAAGCTCTGAAATAATTTCCTTTGACTCCATGTCCCACATCCTGGGTAGCTCTGCCCTTGTGGCTTTGGAGGGTGTAGCCCCTGTGGGTGCTCTTGGTTGAAGTTGAGTGCCTGCAGCTTTTCCAGGCTTAGTATGCAAGCTGCCTGTGGCTTTACCATTCTGAGGTCTGGAGCATGGCAGCCTCCTTCCCACAGCTCCACTAGGCAGTGCCCTGATGGGGACTTTGTGGGGATTCCAATTCCACATCTCTCCTCCCCTGTGGCAGGCTATACCCCTGTGGCAGCCTTCTGCCTGGGCACCCAGTCATTCTCATATATTCTCTGACATCTAGGGGGAAGCTGTCAAGCCTCCTTGATGCTTGCACTCTGTTCACATGCAGACTTAACACCACATGGAAGCTGCCAAGGCTTACGGCTTGCACCCTCCAGAATGGCAGCCCAAGTCATACCTGGTGCCCTTTGAGCCACAGCTGGACATGGAGCAACTGGGATGTGGGCAGCACTGTCTTAAAGCTGGGCAGGGCAGCAGGACCCTGGGCCTGGCCCAGGAAACCAGTCTTTCCTCTAGGCTTCTGGGTCTGTGATGGGAGGGGCTGCCTCTAATGATTTCTGAAATGCCTTCAAGGCCTTTTTTTCCCATTGTCTTGGATATTAGCACTTGGCTCCCTTTTAATCTTGAAATGTTCTCTAGCAAGTGATTGCCCCACGGCCTGCTTGTATTCCTCTTCTGAAAATGCTTTTTTCAAGAGCCAGGCACAGTGGCTCATGCCTGTGATCCCAGAACTTTGGGAGGCTGAGGTGGGTGGATTGCCTGAGGTCAGGAGTTTGAGACCAGCCTGGCCAACTTAGTGAAACCTTGTGTCTACTAAAAATACAAAAAGTTAGCCGGCTGTTGTGGTGGGTGCCTGTAATCCCAGCTACTAGGGAGGCTGAAGCAGGAGAATCCCTTGAACCTGGGAGGTGGAGGTTGCCGTGAGCCGGGATCATGCTATTGCACTCCAGCCTGGGCAATAAGAGCAAAACTCCATCTCAAGAAAAGAAAATAGGCCGGGCGCGGTGGCTCACGCCTGTAATCCCAGCACTTTGGGAGGCCGAGGCGGGCGGATCACAAGGTCAGGAGATCGAGACCATGGTGAAACCCCGTCTCTACTAAAAATACAAAAAATTAGCCGGGCGCGGTGGCGGGCGCCTGTAGTCCCAGCTACTCAGGAGGCTGAGGCAGGAGAATGGCGTAAACCCAGGAGGCGGAGCTTGCAGTGAGCCGAGATCGCGCCACTGCACTCCAGCCTGGGCGACAGAGCGAGACTCCGTCTCAAAAAACAACAACAAAAAAAGAAAATAAAATGCATTTTTCTTTCTCTGCCACATGGTCAGGGTGCAAAGTTTTCAAACTTTTAAGCTCTGCTTCCCTTTTAAATGTAAGTTCCAACTTTAAGTCATTTATTTGCTCTCATAGCTGATTATAGGTTGTTAAAAGCAGCCAGGCCACATCTTGAATGCCTTATTGCTTAAAAATTTATTTCACCAGATGCCTCAGTCATCACTCTTAAGTTCAAACTTCCACAGATCCCTAGAGCTTGGAGACAATGTGGCCAATTTCTTTGCGAGGACATAACACGGGTGACCTTTGCTCCAGTTCCCAATAAGTTCTTCATTTCCATCTGACACCTCATCAGCCTGGCATTCATTATCCATCTCACTATCAGCATTTTGGTCACAACCATTTGACCAGTCTCCAAGAAGTTCCAAACTTTCCCTCAACTTCCTGTGTTCCTCTTAGCTCTCCAAACTCTTCCAACCTCTACCCATTATCCAGTTCCAAAGCCACTTTCACATCTTCACATATCTTTATAGCAATGCCCCACTCTTGGTACCAATTTTCTGTGTTGGTCCCTTCTTGCATTGCTATAAAAAAAATACCTAAGACCATGTAATTTATACAGAAAAGAGGTTTAATCGGCTCACAGTTCTGCAGGCTGTACAGGGCACATGGCACCAGCATCTGCTCCTGATGAGGGTCTCAGGAAGCTTCCAATCATGGTGGAAGGCAGAGGGGGAGGAGGCATACCACATGGTGAAAGAGGAAGCAAGAGAGAGAGCAAGGAGAGAGGTGCCACATTTTCTTTTTTTTTAAACAACCAGATATTGTACAAACCCAGAGTAACAACTCACTCATTACTATGAGGAGGGCACCAGTCATTCAAGAGGGATCCACCCCCTTAACCCAAACACCTCCTACCAGGCCCCACCTCCAACATTGAGGATTACATTTCTTTCTTTTTTTTTTTTTTTTTTTTTTGAGATGGAGTCTCGCTCTGTTACCCAGGCTGCTGGAGTACAGTGGCATGATCTCGGCCCACTGCAACCTCTGCCTCCCACATTCAAGTGATTCTCCTGCCTCAGCCTCCTGAGTAGCTGGGACTACAGGAGCGTGCCATCACGCCCGGCTAATTTTTGCATTTTTAGTAGAGACAGGGTTTCACCATGTTGGCCAGGCTGGTCTCGAACTCTTGACCTTGTGATCCACCTGCCTCGGCCTCCGAAAGTGCTGGGATTACAGGCGTGAGCCACCGCGCCTGGTGAGGATTACATTTCAACATGAGATTTGGAGGGGACAAATATCCAAATCATATCAGTCCTCTACAGTTGTTACTTCATAATCTCCATTTGATAGATAAGAAAGCTGAGGTTTAGAGAAGGCTTTTGTTCAAGGTTAAGAGCTATGCTGGCCGGGTGTGGTGGCTCACACCTGTAATCCCAGCACTTTGGGAGGCCGAGGCAGGTGGATCACAAGGTCAGGAGTTCGAGACCAGCCTGGCCAAGATGGTGAAACCTCATCTCTACTAAAAATACAAAAATTAGCCGGGCACAGTAGTGGGCACCTGTAATCCCAGCTACTCGGCAGGCTGAGGCAGGAGAATCACTTGAACCTGGGAGGTGGAAGTTGCAGTGGGCCAAGATCATGCCACTGCACTCCAGCCTGAGTGACAGAGCAAGACTCTTTAAAAAAAAAAAAAAAAAGAGTTAGGCAGTGGCAGATTGGCCTGAAGAGCCTAGGCCCACAGCAGGGGTGGTCCCTAAGCACTGACTGCATTGTGGAGAGCAGAAAAGAGACAGGCTAGAGGTCCTTGGCATGACCTTTCAGGAAGGGAGACATTGAAGCTGAGCCTTGAAGGATGGGCAGATGTTGGGAAGACGAAGAGTCTTGTGGAGGGCCTTGGGCCTCAGTTTTCCCATCTGTCAAGTAGGCCTAATAATAGTACCCCTCACATAGGGCCATTTAGGGATTAAGTGAGTTGATAGAGACATAAAGAGCCTGTAGTAAGTGTTCACTAAATGGTAATTATTATTGACTATGAATGGGAGCAATGTGAGCTGTCGGGTGTGGTCCTGGTTGAAGGTCTGAACAGGTTCCAAAGGCAGCCTTCCAGTTCCCGATCCCAGCACCCAGGCCCTGAAGGGAGAGAGCTGGAAAGGCCAAAAAAAAAAAAGAAAAGAAAAAAATTAATGAGTCTGGAGTCCCTGAACTTGGGATTTTAGTCAGGCAGGCTGCATTCCTGCATTTTCTTTTTTCAAAGAACATCACAACCTCTGTCACCCAATCTTCACATCTTCATTCCCGACAACCTGGAAGTCCTCCCTGCTGTCTAACCTCTTAGCTTCCTGCTGTGCATTTTGTCTGTGGGGCAAAGAGAGAGCTAATGAATCTCAGTGATTGGCACTGGAGCTGGCTGGAAGCAGGGCAGGTAGAGCCTGTGTGTGTTCCACAGACTGTGGTGCCAGAGAAAACTCACCCTGGGTTCAAAGGCCTGTCTGGCTCAGGATGGAGGCAGTGGGCCAGGGGCCCCCACTGGAAGGTGGAATCAGAGAAGATCTTGGAGGCAGCTGCAGGTGGAGGCTGGAGACAGGCCTTGGTGAAGTCCCTATCCCAACTTCGAGGCTCCTCCCAGCTACTGCTGGGGAAGTGTTCAGGGCGGCATCTGTGAGGGGTCCTCTGCTGGGCTGCTCTGCCTTTGTCTGGGCATAACTCCTCAATGACAAGAGATTCTCCTCTCAGATTCCCCAGCTGTGGCCCTTCTGTAGCATGGAGTTGACGCCTACAGGCCCTGGCGACAAGCAGACCCAAGTTTAAGTCACAGCTCTGTCACTTATTAGCTTGTGACATTGAGCAAACCCCTTCACCTCCCTGAGCTTTCCTTATGTGAAAAATGAGGATGCCTTGCTGGCTGTACAGCCTTCACCAACCTGTTAAACAGCTGAGTTTCCATTCTCCATCTGGAGCATGGGAATGATCCATTAGCTGTTTGATCGGCAGCAAGACCCAACAGCTTGGTAAGCCTCAGTTTCCTCATCTGTAAAATGGGGACTAGAACGAGTTAAGACTAAGCACCAACACACCCAAGCACCATGGCACCACCTAGGGGTGGGCTTCGGGTGTTGGCGATGGTTGGTTATTTGTTCCTCCTTTCTGAGTCTTCCTCACGTGCCTTGCCCTGGGTAGTTTTCCTCTCAGCTCTCCCAGCCAACTCTGGACAAACACAGAGAGCTGCTGGTGTGCTGGGGTCACTCTTGGGAGTGGCTACATTTTGAAATAGAGCATAGAATGACAGCAGTGCCAACCACAGGGAGGAGCTGCTGATGCTCAGCTTGGCCCAATCCATGTCCATCACAGGTTTGCAGGGAGTCAGGAGCTGGGTTGCAACTGGGGGTCGTGGCAACCAGGGGCACTAAGGCCCTTGGGGAGTCTTCCCCCCCATGCCCCTGCTTTGGCTGGGAGGGGAGAGGAGACTGCCGGCACAAAGGTTCTTCAGGGTTGGTTCACCCAGGGACCCAGGCTGAGTGGGCACAGTGCTTGGCAGGAATCCATCTCTGTCTTCTGGGAACCACCCTTTGGAGCTCAAGGAGACTGATCACAGGCCCTTCCATCCCTGGGGACCCCCTTGCAGGGACCCTGAGATTCCACACTTTGCTGCTTCCCACAGCAAAGTGACAGGGATCCCAGTGTTTCCTGTGAAATGAGCCCTGCACAGGGCTGGCATGCAGCAGGGGCCCACTGACAGTCTATAGGATGAATGAGTGATTGGAGATGCACAGGAAAAAGCAGAGGACCTAGGTTGGCCTTCAGCGCCCTCCGAGTCCTTCCGTGGGCTCTGCTAGGCTGCTCCTCTGACCTGGGCTTCCTCCCTTTCCACAGGGACATGGGAATGCTGGGATTAATGTCCCCAGTACTACTCTCAACCAAGAAGCACAGGAGTTAGTGGGTAAACAACCTGCTCCTCACCTTGGCTCTCCCGCCCCTTGGTGGGACAACCTGAAGCTGCAGGGCACAGCCCCTGAGAATGTCGCCAGAAGGCTAGAGCCCCTGTGCCAACCAGACTTGTGCTTCCCAGGATCTTCTCCCAAATAAACCACTATTCCTGAGTCCTGGACTCAGGGTCTGCTTTAGAGGAACGCAAATGAACCCAGGGTCCCAAGCTTTGCTACTACCGGCTATGTGACCATGAACAAATGAAATAACATGTCTGAGCCTCAATTTCCTCACACATCTGGTGTCTCCATGATGGCTGCTCTCCACTGTGGTGAGGGTAGCAGGGTAGCATTGCCTGGAAGGGTGGGGTGCAGTCTATGGACTGAGAGTACCTGGCTGGTTTCCTCTGGAATTGCTCTCCGGAGGTGGTGAAGCTGTCTGCATACTGTAACAATGGATGCATGACATTGCACATTTTTCAGAAGCCATGGAACTGCACAAAATGAAAAATGAGCCCTCATGCAAACTGTGGCGTTTAGTTAATGATAATGTATCAATATTGGTTCCATAGTTGTAACATACATATCACACCAGAGCACCAGGGTAATCATAGGGGAATCTGTGAGAGGGTGAGGGGGGTATATGACAACTCTATATTATCTGCTCAATTTTTCTGTAAACCTAACACTGTTCTGCAAAAGTAAAGTCTCTTAATTAAAAAGAAAAAGAGCAATCTGTGGGCAGCCAGCGCAGGGCTTTCTTCGGAGTTGCTCTCCCAGGAGTCCCACCCACCCTGGATGAGGGTCAGAAGGGAGGAGGATGCTGGCTGGCTGGCCACATGCATCAGCTAATCAGCAGGATGATTCAGCCACTGGACTCCTTCCCTGCCCGGGATTCCAGGAGGGACTGGCCTGGTCACAATGCGGACTCAGGAGGTTAGAATCTTCCTGTGAACCAGGCGGATGCCCTGCCCGTCCCAAGGCCCTTGGGAGGCTGGGGAGGGGAAGCAGGTGTGGAGAGAGAATGAAAGCCACCTCCCCAAGCATGACAGCCTGTCTGGTTCTGTCAGCTCCTACACTGTGACATGCCCCATCATCCCCTCAGTCTAGGGGCCCCAGAGGGCAGAAAAGTCACCCTCACCCTCCATATCCTGTCATCTTCAAGGACCGCTGTAATTTGCTCTTGAATCCCTTGAATCTGTCCACTTATATCTCCCTTCCTGTTTCCCTCCCCCACATCCAGCCCCGGCACCTGCCGCCTGGACCCTGTGGCAGCCCCTCCCAGCAGTGCTGCACTCAGACACTGGGAGTGGGCTTCAAAACCCAGCTACCAGCCAGTCCTCCCAGGCAAAAGCCCTCCATGGCTTCTCATTGCTTAAGACAAAGACCAATCCCTTCCTGTGATTCCAAGTCCTGCCTGACCTCGGCCCCATCTCTCGCTGGGGCCCCTCCTGCTCCATTACAGCTGCGCTGCTTGCTCCTTCCTGGAGCATATTCACTGTGCTCCTTCCTGCCACTGTGCCTTTGCACTTTCCATTCCCCAATGCTTGGAATGTCAGTTCAAGTGTCACTTCCTCAGGGAATCCCTCCTGCCTCTCCCTGCCTCTCCACCCATCCCCTACTGCTCTAGCCTCGCTTGGGAGAGCTCCAGTCTTACATCACCACACCCCACTCTCTCACAGCACACGGCACAGTTCAGTATAATTTAGGTAAGTGATTCAGACCTGTACCCAAGCTTGAATTCCACAAGGGCAGGGCTGTGTCTACTTGGGGTCACTATAGTACCCCAGCATCCTGTACAGCAGTTGGCACACAGCACAGACTCAATAAATATTTGTCAAGTGGCTGAATGCAGCCCTCCACACCAGACTGCTTGCCTCGAAAGTTAGAGGCTGGGTTTGGTCAACCACAGACTGGAGAGCCCCTTCCAGAGAAAACCTGCCCAACTTTGAAGGCCAGGCTCTGATGATTTTTGCAGCGCTGGGGCCTCAGGAAGGCAGCACTGCATTCGGTGCCTGGGGATGCTTCTGAGCGCCCTGGTTGTCTCGGCATTCTGGTGCCTGGCGAGGGGTTGGGGGCTGCACTCCTGCAGACCTCAGTCAGGTCTCCTCTGTTCTTAGGCTGGCCCAGCAGCTGGGGGCTGTGGGAGGAAGAGGCCGATTGCTCAGGCCAGGCTTGCTCTACATCTGGCCAGCAGCCTCCCCCGCTGCCCCAGGACAAGGGCCCCAGTGTCTGCTCAGCTCCTACAAACAGCAGGCCTTTCTCTCCCTCTCCACTCTGGAGCCTCAGCTGTGACCCCTCCCTGCCCCCTCGGAAGGCACAGCCCTGGATGCATGACCTTTTCCTTCTGAATGATTCGGAAACAGAGGCTGACAAACCCGGCGCGGGAGCAGGTCCTGTAAAGTGGATGAACCCCTCTATTTCATCCGTTCCCAGCTTTGGCCGGGCAGCCGGGGCGAGGACTGGCTGGGAGGGCCTTAGTCCTGCCAAGATGGGGTGGGGTGCGGCTAGAGGCCAGGGCCAGCCCAGGTGGACTTGACGTCATGCTTTTCACCTGTATCTCTTTCAGACAAAGCCTGCTCCTTCCTGCCTGGCCCTGCCCCCGGGGAAGTTTTCCATGCTGCTCTCTTTCCCCACAGGATCACAGGCCTGATGCTTCCCTTCCCAACCCACCTTTCTTGTTGGCAGGTGAGGTGCCAAGGCCTGGGCACATTCACAGAGACCTGCACTGCTTTTCTCCTGGTGCAGGGTCCCCCTCCAGAGTCTGGAGACAGGAGGAATGGCCAGAGGCCACCCCTCTCCTTGGGAGCTCCTGCCAGATGCCAACCTGGGCTTCAGGATGGGATGACCTCAGAGGGCAACTCAGAACTGTAATTAGCCTCCACTGTAATCCCCGCCACTCCCAACTCAGACTCAGAACGCAGGGGGCTTGGCGGCTCAGCCCAGCCCCCCAGCTTCCTCCTCCTAGCCAGCGGGTGTAACAGGCACTCAAAAACTGATTACTAAACAGGGAAGGGGACTTGGAGGCCTGATTTTGGAGATCTTGATAAAATCTTGCCTTATACATGTCCCATTCTTGGTCATCCGTACAAAACAAAATTCCACCGTTAGATGGTCATTCCTTTAGATCTACACACACTTGTCTTTTTTTTAGAATCCTCAGGTCTAGGCAAATAATGACAATTACAGGTAATATTTGTTGACTGAGCTAGGTGTTTTACAAAGTAGTTACTTATGCTAGACATTTCCATCTGCCCCTCCAGCTCCTCTGCCCACTCTTCTGCCCTGGCTGTGTGCCCCAAGAGGGTGACCTTTGTGGCCTGAATCACCCAGCTCCCTTGCCCTCTGGTTTCCTATTAAGCTGTGCCAATGGGAGGCATTGGTAAGAGACTAGAGGGTGGAGGAGAGAGAGGTGGGTGTATCTGTTCCATCAGGTCCCCACTTCCCCCCAGGCTGGCAGTGTCTGGGCCTTGCCCTCCAGAAGGCTATATTTCCCTCCTTGGCCTTTTCAGGCCTGAGTGGTAACAGCTTCCTGCAGTTGCCTGCTCCAGGGTGCTGCACTACCCCTGGTGCCCACACCTCTGCAAGTCCATCCATTCACTAACCTCTTTTTTTTTTTTTTTTGGCTCTTTTCAGTTTATTGCATGAAGGAGTTACACTAGTCCAAGTTAAAAGCGGACCCCAAATGGTTACATTATACAAGCTGTGAGGTTTTTAAACTTGTGACAAGGGACAGAAGGGAAATTCTACTCATTGCAAGGAAATCCTCACTTAAGCTTCAGTGAGCCACAAGCACTTAAAACCCATGAATCTTCAGCTGATCGTCCTTAGCCAGTCCAATCTCTACGAGGAACTGGCATATGTTCTTGCGTTGGTCACCCTGTAGCTGAATTACTTCTCCATATTCTGGATGCTCAATTACAGTACCATTGCAGGCAAACTTCTTCTTAAACGCCTTCACTAGTTTCTTTTTATCGTAATCATCAGCGATCCCTTGGACAGTAGTAAGGGTCTTCCTGCCGTTTCTCTGTTGAATTCTTATATGGATATAATCCTCAGTGCCAGCAGGAAGCAGGTCATCACCCTTACTTGCATCAGCAAAGGGGTCGAAAGAGTGGAGGTTCTGGATAGCGGACATACGATACGATTCCTTTTCCTCGGTGGAAATGGCCTGCGGAAGGCGGCGGCGGCGGGAGAAGGCGGGCAGGGGGGACGGAACGTCGGGAAGCGAGGGGGCTCGAGGGGGAGGCTGCTGAGTCCTCGGCGGCGGCTCAGTGACTGGGGTAACCTCTTTTTTTTTTTGAGACAGAGTCTCACTCTGTCACCCAGGCTGCAGTGCAGTGGTACAATCTTGGCTCACTGCAACCTCTGCCTTCCAGGTTCACACGATTCTTGTGCCTCAGCATTCCTAGTAGCTGGGACTACAGGCGTGCGCCACCACACCTGGCTGATTTGTGTATTTTTAGTTAGAGACAGGTTTTCACTATGTTGGTCAGGCTGGTCTCGAACTCCTGACCTCAAGCGATCCACCTGCTTCGGCCTCCCAAAGTGCTGGGATTACAGGTGTGAGTCACCGTGCCAGCCCACTAACCTCTCTTTAATCACCTGTTGGGGGTGTGTTGCCAACTTCCTGCCAGGACCTGGCAGATACAGGTCTACATTTTTATTTTACATAGAAGGAAATGGAGACCCAGAGAGGCTGGGAGCTTCTCTACCCAGTTAGAGGCTGGAGCTAGGACTCCAGAAATTTTGCTCCAGGACTTGTCTTATCTTTCTTTCTTTTCTTTCTTTTCTTTCCTTCCTTCCTTCCTTCCTTCCTTCCTTCCTTCCTTCCTTCCTTCCTTCCTTCCTTCCTCTCTCTTTCTTTCTTTCTCCTTCCTTCCTTTCTTTCTTTTTTTCTTTCTTTCCTTCCTTCCTTCCTTCCTTCCTCCCTCCCTCCCTCCCTCCCTCCCTCTCCTTCCTTCCTTTTCTTCCCTTCTCCTTCCTTCCTTCCTTCCTTCCTTCCCTCCCTCCTCTCTCTCTCTCTCTCTTTCTTTTTTTTTTTTTTTTTGACGGAGTCTCGCTCTGTCACCCAGACTGGAGTGCAGTGGAGCAATCTTGGCTCACTGCAACCTCTGCCTCCTGGGTTCAAACAATTCTCTGCCTGAGCCTCCTAAGTAGATGGGATTACAGGCTCCTGCCACCACACCTGGCTAATTTTTGTATTTTTAGTAGAGATGGGGCTGTTGGCCACAGCTGGTTGTGAACTCCTGACCTCGTGATCCACCCACCTCAGCCTCCCAAAGTGCTGGGATTACAGGTGTGAGCCACCACACCCAGCCCAGGACTTGTTTTTCACTGTAACTGTGAAGTTGCCCTGGGAGATGTCATAGGTTACCTACCCTATGACCTATCCTCTCAGGGGAGAGGAGGAGGGGGCACCTAGTAATTGAGTGTCAGCCTGGGGAAGACCTGGAGTAGAGGCCCCTTGGTTTCAGGACTCCAGCACCAGGGGACTTATTCCAAGGCCAACACCAGAAGAGAGCAGGCGGCAGGCTTTCTTCTGTGGCTGGTGGGAATCTCGGCAGCGGCTGGCTTTCATCTTTTGTTTCACCAGGCTAGGACCACATGTTGGAGTTAGCTGGCTGCATTCCTCCAGTCCCTTGCATGTGGTAGGTGGTTAGCAAATATCTGAAAGAAATAGATGTGGCATTGATGACTGGGGCATGGGGGTGGGGGTGAGGAAAACAGAACAAGTTCTGTCTCCTTTCTAGCCTTCCCAAGAAGTCAGGTGTGCCAGTGTGTCTGAGTATGTGGATGAGAGTATGTGAGTGAAAGTGTTGGTGTATGAGTGTGAAAGTGCATGAGGGGGTGTGTGTGTGTGCGAGTGTAGGCTCCTGGGGCAGGAAGCCCTGTACACTCTCCCTGGCTGTGGTTAAATGGTTACTCTGGGCTGGGGTGCCTGCCCAGGGCAGCTTATGGCATGGGGAAGGAATTCTCTGGGAACCCCAGCGGGCCTGGATTGGCACCCCACCCGTGGCGGGTGACCCAGCCGGATGGCTGCTACACTGAGTCAGCCCTTCTGGCCCAGCCTCGCCCCACCCCACTTGGCCCTGCTGTCAAATCAGCACTGAGGGTCAGAGGAGCCCTTGAGAACTCCCTGTTATCTGCCCCCAAGCACGAGATTATCTGTCTGCAAAGCTAGCTGCCATAAAGCACAGCTAGCTGCTCTCCTATGCCTCCCTATTACAGTCAGAGAGGGCCAGTCAGAGCTTAAAGAACAGTCAGAGCCAAGGGGGGAATCTGGGAAGGTGATGTGAACGCTGTTTACAATGAGGCAGACACTGAGACTTAGAGAAGTCTGATCCTTGTGCAAACCCACACAGCAGACCTGAGAGCAAGTCTCTAGAAGGTGGAAGGGAAAGAAGGACATTAGTGGAGGACACCTAGGTTCAGAGCTGCTTGCCCCTCCCCAGATCCCAGTCCCCTTCCTCGGCCCCAGTGTCCTCTTCTGAGTCAGGGAGAAGGTCTGGGCACTGCCCGCCTTCCTTTCCTTGCCTTCTCAGGCCCAGGGTGGATGCAGAGTGTAGGAGGAGAGTTTCCTGGGGGTGTTCTGCTGGCACTTGGAACTTGGGGGTAATGCTTTGAACATCTTTATTTGTATCTGTTTTTGGTTATAGGTTATACAGCCACATAGTCTGAAATGTAAAAGTTTTAAAGCCGGGCGCAGTGGCTCACACCTGTAATCCCAGCACTTTGGGAGGCTGAGGCAGGTGGATCACCTGAGGTCAGGAGTTCGAGACCAGCCTGGCCAACATGATGAAACCTCATCTCTACTAAAAATACAAAAAATTAGCTGGGCTTGGTGGTGCACGTCTGTAATCCCAGCTACTTGGGAGGCTGAGGTAGGAGAATTGCTTGAATCCAGCAGGCAGAGGTTGCAGCGAGCCGAAATCATGCCATTGCACTCCAGCCTGGGCAACAAGAGTGAAACTCCGTCTCAGAAAAAAAAAAAGTTTTAAAAAGAGATAGGGTAAAAAGTGACCCTTTCACCAGTCTCTGGTCCCCAGAACTCCCACGCAGAGACCCCTAAAATCACTGGCTTCCTGGGAATCCTGATCAGATCTTCTTATTCCCTTTGGGAGGTGGGGCTAGTGGGAGCTAGGAGATACCCAGCCATTGAGGTTGGGGCCTGGGCTGGGCAGATTGGTCATGAAGGGGATGATGGTGACCTCCTTCCTGGGCCTGAAGTTGGCCCCAGCTTAACAGCATTCCACTCAAGCCACTCAGAAGAGGTGCAGCCCATCAGTTCTTCCCAATTCCTTAGAGCATCTCTGGAAGCTCTGTGTTCCCCACTCAGGGGACCCAGGCACGTGACACCCCAAGCTGGGGCTCCCACAGTCTCCTTGTGTATCTCCTGGTATAGGGTATATACTTTCTCCACCTCTCTTTCCTTGACAGTTCAATTCCACACAGATTTATTAAGCACTTACTCTTTTCTTTTTCTTTTTTTTTTTGAGATGGAATTTTGCTCTTGTGCCCAGGCTGGAGTGCAATGGCACGATCTTGGCTCACTGCAACCTCTGCTTCCCGGGTTCAAGTGATTCTCCTGCTTCAGCCTCCCGAGTAGCTGGGACTACAGGCACCCGTCACCACGCCCGGCTAATTTTTGTATTTTTAGTAGAGAGAGGGTTTCACCATGTTGGCCAGATTGGTCTCAAACTCTTGACCTCAAGTGATCCACCTGCCTCAACCTCCCAAAGTGCTGGGATTTCAGGCGTGAACCACCACACCCAGCCTACTTTTTGTATTTCATTTATTTATTTATTTATTCGAGACAGAGTCTTGCTCTGTCTGCCCAGGCTGGAGTGCAATGGCTTGATCTTGGCTCACTGAAAGCTCCGCCTCCTGAGTTCATGTCATTCTCCTGCCTCAGCCTCCAGAGTAGCTGGGACTACAGGCGCCCGCCACCATGCCCGGCTAATTTTTTGTATTTTTAGTAGAGATAGGGTTTCACCATGTTAGCCAGGATGGTCTCGATCTCCTGACTTCAGGTGATCCACCTGCCCCAGCCTCCCAAAGTGCTGTGATTACAGGTGTGAGCCACCCTGCCGGCCAATTTTTGTATTTTTAGTAGAGACGGGGTTTCACCATGTTTGCCAGGTTGATCTTGAGCTCTTGACCTCAAGTGATCCACCCACCTTGGCCTCCCAAAGTGCTGGGATTACAGGTGTGAGCCACTGTACCCTGCCAAGCAAGCACTTACTATTTTCCTGACTTGGTCTGGAGACACAAAGTGAAATGGATACAGCTTCCTTCATCTAGCTCACAGTTGGCTCAGGGAGCCCAGAAAGAACAGAATGTTTCAATCCAAGACGGCCCATGATATGCTCTCTGATAGTGGGGGAATAAAGAAATCTCATGTTAAAAAGTCTGTGTTGGTGGGGATACGGTTCAGTGGGCACATTCCCATGTAGCTGGCAAAAGGGTAAATTAGAACATCCAAGTTGGAGAATAATTTGGCAACTCCTTGCAGGTTGACAGTGCACCTTCCCTGTAATCCAGCAATTGTACTAAATTTTTACTCTAGAGCAGGGCTTTTCAGGTTTTTTGACAGATATCCTCAATAAGAAATATATCATGACCCACAGCACACATGCCATACAACAGACAACTTTCACCCTACTAGTTACCCTGATGATGTGTTACAAACATTGATATTTCCTAGTCAGTTTTGAGTTTTAAAAATGCTGATCTTGGCTGGGCACGGTGACTCACGCCTGTAATCCCAGCACTTTGGGAGGGCAAGGCAGGCGTATCACGACGGCAGGAGATGGAGCATCCTGGCTAACATGGTGAAACCCCGTCTCTACTAAAAATATAAAAAATTAGCCAGGCGTGGTGGTGGGCGCCTGTAGTCCCAGCTACTTGGGAGACTGAGGCAGGAGAATGGCGTGAACTTGGGAGGCGGAGCTTGCAGTGAGCCGAGATCAAGCCACTGCACTCCAGCCTGGGCGACAGAGCTAGACTCTGTCTAAAAAAAAAAAATGCTGATCTTCACCCACTAAGTTGATTTCCTAACATATTAATGGGCCTCAATCCATAGTTTGAACAACACTGCCCTACAGACACGCATGTCTGTGCATAAGGAGACAAGAATGTTTATTGCAACGTTGCTGCAATAGCAAAACCTTGATAAGTCTTTATCTGAGACCTGTCACCAGCAAAATGGATAAAGTAATTGTGATGTGGTCAGGAAGTAGACTATCACACAGTAGTTATGTATCAAAGGATACACACAGGGTGATAACATTTATACAAAATATAAGACCTTGCAAAGTGATATCATACATTGTTTATGGATACATTGAAATGTGATACAAACGTAAAAACCTGCATGAAATGAAACCCACCCAAATCAGGTTAGTGGCTGTCTCTGGAGGGAGAGAATGTACTTGGAGAAGGGTGCATAAGGAACTTCAACTGATTTTTTTTTTTTTAAGACAGGATCTCACTCTTGCCCAGACTGGAGTGCAGTGGCATAATCATGGCTCATTGCAGCCTCCTCAATCTCCCTGGCCTCAGGTGATTCTCCCACCTCAGCTTCCCAAGTAGCTGGGACTACAGGTGCACACCACCATGTCTGGCTAATTTTGTTTTTTGTTTTGTTTTTGTTTGTTTGTTTTAGAGACAGGGTTTTGTCATGTTGCCCAGGCTGGTCTTGAACTCCTGGGCAAAAGTGATCCTCCAGACTCAGCCTCCCAAAGTGCTGGGATTAGATGTGAGCCACCTTGCCTGGACACAACTGAATTTTGTTAAGTTTTGATTTTTTTTTTTATAGATAGAATTGTTCTCTGTCGCCCAGGCTGCAGTGCAGTGGCACGATCCCGGCTCACTGCAACCTCCACCTCTTGGGTTCAAGTGATTCTCTTGCCTCAGCCTCCTGAGTAGCTGGGACTATAGGCACGTGCCACCACGCCTGGCTAATGTTTGTATTTTTGGTAGAGATGGGGTTTCACTATGTAGGCCAGGCTGGCTGCGAACTACTGACCTCAGGTGATCTGCCTGCCTTGGCTTCCCAAAGTGCTGGGATTACAGGCATGAGCCACCGTGCCTGGCCTAAGTTTTAATTCTTAAAGAAAAAAAAAAAGGAACCAAATTTGGTAAAATACAAAGATTTGACAAAACTAGAGGAAAGATACAGGGTACTCGCTGTATTTTTATTTATTACTTCTTAAAGTATTTCATAATGGTACTTAAAAGATTGGTGCTCCAGTATTTTAGGGAAGAAGACTTTATTTTGACCGTGGGAAACTGAAAAGGGGAAGTGCTAGAGGGAGCCACAGGAGTCCAGGCACAGCAGTATGAGTGGATGAAGTCCTGGGGAAATGAGAAGGGACACACTGAGTCCTTCCTGCCTGGGATGCTGTGCTGATGGCTCACACTTCCCTCACATGTTAGTATGGTACTCTCTCCATTTAACAGATGAGCAAACAGGCTGAGAGAATGCCTGCTAGAAAGTGGCAGGGCTGGGACTCTAATCCAGGCCTGTAAGAGTCAGCGTCCGGGTTGGGCGTGGTGGCTCACACCTGTAATCCCAGTACTTTGGGAGGCCGAGGTAGGTGGATCAAGAGGTCAAGAGATTGACAGCATCCTGGCCAACATGGTGAAAACCTGTCTGTACTAAAAATACAAAAAATAGCCGGGTATGGTGGTGGGCACCAGCTACTCAGGACGCTGAAGCAGGAGAATCACTTGAACCCGGGAGGCGGAGGTTGCAGTGAGTCGAGATCGCACCACTGCACTCCAGCCTGGGCGACAGAGTGAGACTCCGTCTCAAAAAAAAAAAAAAAAAAAAAAAAGGGAGCCAGAGCCTGCACTCTTGACCAGTCCGCAGCATGGCTCCTCCTTGAGGAGCAATCGTGTTGTCTGCAGAGGGTGGGAGGACAGCAAGACTTGAGGGTCCGGTGTGCTGGGCTCGGGTCTGTAGACTATTCCGTGGGCAGTGAGGAGGCATAGGAAGGCTTCACGCAGGCAGCAGGGGAGGGAACTCACTGGAGCTGTACCACCTGTTTCTTAAACTTTGGTTTTCATTGTTGTTGTTTTTTTTTTTGAGACGGAGTCTCGCTCTGTCGCCCAGGCTGGAGTGCAGTGGCGCGATCTCGGCTCACTGCAAGCTCCACCTCCCGGGTTCACGCCATTCTCCCGCCTCAGCCTCCCTAGTAGCTGGGACTACAGGCGCCCGCCACCACGCCCGGCTAGTTTTTTTTTTTTTTGTATTTTTAGTAGAGACGGGGTTTCACCATGTTAGCCAGGATGGTCTCGATCTCCTGACCTCGTGATCCACCCGCCTCGGCCTCCCAAAGTGCTGGGATTACAGGCTTGAGCCACCGCGCCCGGCCTCATTGTTGTTGTTTAACCAACAGAACCTTTCTTGAAACAAATTCTAACTCAAAACCTAGGTGTATAAAAGAGCTTACAGTGGAGCTGATTTGGAAGAAGCACGTGACAGGGGCCCAGAGCCCTCACCTCTGAGACCTCCTGGTTGGTGGAGAGACAGAGGCTCCAAGTACTCCTAGGATGGGGAGGGGTGGGGAGAACCAAGGCCGTGTGCTTTAGTCCAGAGAGACCCGAAGTGGAGTAACCTCCATTCCTGGCTGCTACACTTTGGCTGAGTTATGGAACCTCTATATGGATGTCAGGGGAGGAAGGAGGTGGATTCCTGGGTGTGGCTGTGGCACAAGTTCTGAGTGCAGCCACTGGAGGCAAGTTTTCAACTTGTCCCTCTTCATCCTCATGGTCTGGGGAGGGGAAAAAGGCAGTTGGGCCCAGGCTGACAGCTTGATCAGAGCCTGGTGCCCAGCAGAGGCCTGACATAACAAGCCTTCGATAAATGCTTATGGAATGAAGGCATATTTTTCCCTTCTAACTATTGGGGAAGATACAGGAGGCCTGACTCCTGGGAGCAAGTGAAACTGTCCCAGGGGCTGCCCCTTCTCAGTGAGGCTCCAGGGACCCATTGCTGTGGCTCAGTTGGTGCAGGGTAATAGGAGAATACCCGGCTAAAAATCAGAGGCTTGGTTGGCTTCTGCCTCCAGTTGCCAGGAATCTACTGTGTGCCCTTGATGGGTGGTGTTCCTTCTCTGGGCTTTGGCCATCTCTTTTTGGCACAGTGGACTGGATGAGGTTTTTCAAACTGCAGTTTGCAACCCATTTGGGACATTAAAAAAAAAAACAATTCAGTGGGTAACAATCAGCATCAAAGCAACAACAAGAACACAACTGAAATAGAATAGAAAATATCAGCGTGCATCAAAGGTCATAAGAGTAAGTATTGTTTGGTGAACTATTGTTTTGCTTATATATAGCTGAAGGTGTGGACTGCTCTGCTATAAAACTTGTTACTGTTTGCCGTGGTGAAAAAACAAAACTGTAAAACACGGTACTTAGTGATCTTGGAAGTGTCTTTCCCTCGCATATCGTTCCTGGGGTCTTCGTAAAACAAACAAACAAACAAAAAACAACAACAACAAAAAACCACTGCCTGGGGCTCTTCTCCTCGCAGGGTCAGCAGCTGTCTCTTTGCTTTTAGCTGTCTCCACCCCTCCCCTAGCCTCTCTTCTTCCTGCTTCAGTCACCGAGTCCCCTCCTCCCTTTATCACAGGGACAAACGCCCCCCATAACTCAGGAAGTGGGGGTGGAGGGTCCGAAGGGAGCAAAAGTGATCAAATGGCAGTGGCAATGGGCACCCTATCTTAGGCGTTCAAATAAAGGACTAGGAAGCAAACACCCAAGCACCGGGGAACAGAACAGAAAGTAAGCGAGCCAGGGACGCGAATTTGAGGGCAGGACTTCGGGAGCCAGAGCCTGGAGGCGCCGCCGCAGCGGGTCAATCCAAGGGGGCCGACTTGGCATCGTTAGCCCTTGGGTGTGCTATCAACTAGCGAAGGTAGTTTTCATCCCTGCTTTTTTTTTTTTGAAAGGAAAGACGGAAGGAGCCAAGAGAGTTTTGGAGCCAACTCCTGGAGAGGGAGCGGCTGAACTGATTCGGAAGTTGGAGCTCTGTACACAGGAATGCGGAGAGAAAAAAAACAAAACCCACCCCATTGCTTCATTTCCCCTCCAAGCCTGAGCACTTTCTACTGTGCAATGAAAAGACTTTCCAGTTGAGAAAAATTAATCCCGAATTTGCTCTGCAAAGGGATGAGCGCGCCTCTGGGCGCTAGCCTGCTCTCAGCTGGGCGCGGAGACCGCGCGGTGGCCGCAGGGCGGCCGCGGCCAGGGCGCTGCAGGGCGGCCGCGGCCAGGGCGCTCCAGGGCGCGTCCTCCGCGAGCGGCTCGGGGGTGGCGCCCGCCGGAGAGAGCTGGACTCCCCCTTCCGCGGGCGCCTGCACTGGCTCTTAGCCAGCCGAGGGCCCGGGTGCAGATAGTCCGGGAACCCCGAGGGCGGAGAACTCCCCACTACGCCTGGGCCTCACAGGGATGGCAGTTCCGCGAGCCCCCTAGACTCGGGGGCTCCCCGTTTCCGTGCAGGACGCCTTTGGGGATCAGGAGGGCTGGCGGCGCATTTGGCGTCCGAGAGGCCGGGCCCAGGACGCGCGAGGAGCGCGAGGCGCCGGGAGGCGGGCGGGTGCACATGGGTGCCGGCGGGCGGGCTGCCGGGGCGGGGGGGGGGGTGCCGGGGTGTGGCCTCCCCGCCTCCCGGGCGGGATTTGCATGTGTGTGGTGGCCCCAGACTTCCTGCTCCTTCTACGCTGCAGGTACGCGCTGGCCGGGCGGGGCGGGCGGGCGGCGGGCGCGCCAAGACGCGGGCACCTCCTCACCCGGACCCCGGGCCCCGCCGCGCAGCCTCCTGGCTCCCGTGGCCGCCAGCCCGCCCCGGCCGCACCGAGCGTCGGGCTCCAAGGTGGGGGCGCGCCCCTCGCCGCCCCCCGGACGCCTCAGTCCTCCGCACTGAGCTTGGCCACGCGCCCCTAGGCGCCCCTCACGCCCCGGGACCCGGAGGGCCGCAGCCATGAGTGAAATGTCCAGCTTTCTTCACATCGGGGACATCGTCTCCCTGTACGCCGAGGGCTCCGTCAATGGCTTCATCAGCACTTTGGGGTGAGTGAGCCGAGCTCCAGAGGGGCGCGGGCAAAGAGGGGGCACCGTGGGCCCTCGTGCCAGCTGCGTGCGTCCAGCCGTCACCGCCCCCAGACAGAGGGCCTGGACGTCCCCCTAGTCTCAAGGAGCGGGGAACGGCTTGCCTCCTTCTTTTAGAGAAAGGAAGTGAAGTATTTGCTCAGGTAGGACTCGGGCGCCCTACTCGAGTTGGCAGGAGACGGCCCCCTCGGCGCAGCCTCTACCCTCCCGCGTACTCCTTTGGAGGGGGCGGAGGGGCCGAAGCTTCCATTGCAGGTGGTCGCGGGGGCGGGCAGGTGGGTGGCTGGAGGCTGAGTTGGGGGAGGGCAGCCGGCCCGGGACGTGCCCGGCTCTGAGGGTAGGGCGGAGCTGTGGGGGGTGGGCAGGCTCAGTTTGGAGCCCGTAATCCTCTATTACCGATCCCGTGGTGCCTTTGAGGGGTCGCACCTTCTCCTCACAGCTCTCTCCCTGTTCTTCCCAGCTTCAGTAGGAGTGTCTTCTCAGCCCTCCCCTTCCAGGCTCCAAGGTCCTGGCCAGCTGCCCCTTCTCCCCGCCTCTCCCATTCAATTTCCTGCGCGGGTCATCTGGCGCCCTTGGGTCCTTGGTTCTACTTCTCTCCAGCACTTCACAAACATTAATTAATTCTGGCCGCCACCTCCCAGGGTCTGGGCTGGATGAACAGGGAATCAATTCATGTCCCTGGAGAGAGCCAGGCCTGTAGCAGAGATAGGGCAGCAGAGAAATTAGGCAGAGAAGAAGGGTTTATCTTCAGAGGAGCAGCTGGGTGATTTGCTGGATGGGAGTGTACTGTGGTTTCTCCAGCCAGGCCCCAGGGCAGGGTCTGCTACCTTTGTCCTGTTTTCATTCCGGGGGCCTGGGTTAAATTGTATCATCCTCCCAACCACACGTGGCTGTCTTCTAGGGTACACTCACCCTCCTCTGCTGACCCACTCAGTGGGACCAGCCAGCCATGTGGTGCCTTCTCTCTGGTGGCCTTGGAGGACAACCTGGCATCCTCAGCTCAGGACTGACGCTGGACAGGGCCCGGCTCACCCCAAGCCTGGGAGGTGAGGGGTCACCGGTCTCTCCCAGGGTTGCTGGGAGTTTAGCTTTCATCTTGGTGTAAAGGGAATGGATTGTGGGATTGGAGGGCTGGCTCTGCCAGCAGGGAGTTCTCACCTGGGATTCCAGCGTGCCCTGCTTGCCTTCTCGCAGAACCATCCAGGTCCCTCCTGGTGCCCTCCCTTTCACATGTGGAATCCCTGGCTGTTTGTCCCCACTTCCACTAGATCTGACTTCTTCCCAGCTCCCTAGAGGATGGGGGTGGAGCCACATCTGGGCCAGCATCTGTGCAGGCCTCCTCCAGAGAGCAGTGACTAGGGCTAGTGACGTCAGGGCTGCCCATAGTAGGTACAGAGTAAACACCTCTGATAAAGCTGAGGGAAGGAGGAGAGGGTGTGGGGGCTGAGAGGGACATAGGGAAATATTGTGGAAGTCCCCTCTTGGTGTCTGAAGAGCACCAGGGACTTTTGGGAAACGACCACCTCTGTTGCTTAGTGCCTGGCTTGGGGCTAAACACGTGATGATTTTCAAGCGCCTGTGAGTTTTTTTTTTTTTTTTTTTAGACAAGCTCTCACTTTGTCACCAGGCTAGAATGCAGTGATGCAATCTCGGCTTACTGCAACCTCGACCTCTGGGGTTCAAGCAATCCTCCTGCCTCAGCCCCCAAAACTAGCTGGGACTATAGGCACATTACCACACCTGGCTAATTTTTGTATTTTTTTTGTAGAGACTGGGTTTCATCATGTTGCCCAGGCTGGTCTCCAACTCCGCAGCTCAAGCAATCCGCCCACCCCAGCCTTCCAAAGTGCTGGGATTATAGGTGTGAACCACTGTGCCCTGCCTAGCACCTATGAGATTTAACAGAATCAGGGAAAACGTCTTATTGCTGCTTCCCCTACCCTCGTGCAAGCCTCACTCCCTCACAAAGGATTCTCTCTGTTACCTCCATAACTTCCTCCCACCTTGGCCCTTCCTGCCCCAGGAACTGCTTCTTCCAGTCTACCTTGATCCTGGGACAGATCCTGGTGACCTCTAGAAAGCCCTTCTATGCCAGGGTGCCCTCCCCCTGCAAACACCTCCAACATCTCCTGATGTTCCACCAGCGGGCGTCCACCCTCCTAGCATGACTTTCTAACATCGGCCTGTGCATGTCTGCATCATACTTTTCTGGGGCTTTTTTACCTTCCCACACCTGAAACTCCAGGTGCACCACACGACTGCAACCTGTCCCGTGCTCTCAGTCTCTTTACCTTTGCTCTTGGGTTGTTCCCGCCCTTCAGCAAGTCTCCACCTGGGTAAATCTGTCCCACCCTCTAAGGCTTAATGCAAAGTGGCCTCTTTTGAGAAATCCAGCTTTCCCTACCCCTAGGGCAGAATTAACCCTTTGTCCTCTATGCTTTTGAACTGCTTTGTCTGCTTTGTACAAACCACTCTCTGGTGTTCCTCACATTGGAGGCTTCCCTGTAGGCCCAGGAATGCTGGGCACCTTGCCAGGATTAACACCATTCATATATTTAGCCGGTCCACAGGCACTGTACTGGGTGCTGGGGACTTGGTAGCGATTAAGGGAGCTGTGCTTCCTGCTTCCTTGGAACTTAAAGGTCAAAGAAGGAATGATTCGTAAGTGCTGTAAGTAATCAGTCCAGCAGCTTCAGCGTCACCAGGAAGCTTGTCAGAAATGCAGCATCTCAGACCCCATGCCCAGTCCTACTGAATGAGAATCTGCATTTTATTAAGATCCCCAGGGGACTGGTGCATTAAAGTGTGAGGGGTGTTGCTCTAAGTGATTTTCTCTCTGCCTCATCCACCTCAGAATCCTTCTGCCTCCTTTCTTAACTCTGGTCCCCTCTGCTTTTCCCGAGGCCGTTGGTGCCCATGTCTGTGAACCCGTAGGCTGATTTGACTGAATTCCGGGGCTAACCCAGTGCCCAGTGTGTAGGCCTCAGGAGGTACCCAGTAAGGGCTGGATAAAAATGAATGTGTTGAAGGCAGGGGTGGCCTTGGTGGGCAGATGGGCCAGGTCACCTGGGAGATGGGAAGGGGGCATTGGTTAGGGAGGGAGGCAGAGGCAATCTTCAGATTCTGGCCAGAGTTCTTCAGTGCAAAGTGGAGGAGGCCAATTAGAGCCTCCTGGCGAATAAGAGGTCCTGGTGAAGATTGTACATTAACTCTGGGTGAGAAGGACGGGAGGAGTCTGGGGAGTGGATCCAGGAGCGGTTGAGACTGCCGGCCGGCAAAGGAAAGCAGGCCCACGCCTGTTTTTGGCAGGAGAGCGAGGCCAATGCCACTGCTTTATCCTTCACCACAGGTGGGAGCATCAGAGGCCAGGGCTGGAGTAGCTGATCAGGGCCAACAAAAAGTGGATGATTTAATATGGCCTTAGGCCAGTGGCTAGGGAGAACTTGCCTTGGGTACACAGGGTAAACCCGTCAGGATCTCAAGTCATCTCTTGAAGACCTCATTTTTTTTTTTTTGAGACAGAGTTTCGCTGTTGTTGTCCAGGCTGGAGTGCAATGGGGCAATCTTGGTTCTCCGCAACCGCCGCCTGCTGAGTTCAAGGGATTCTCCTGCCTCAGCCTCCCGAGTAGTTGGGATTACATGCATGTGCCACAACACCCGGCTAATTTTGTATTTTTAGTAGAGACGGGGTTTCTCCATGTTGGTCGGGCTGGTCTCAAACTCCTGACCTCAGGTGATCCGCCCGCCTCGGCCTCCTAAAGTGTTGGGATTACAGGTGTGAGCCACTGTGCCTGGCGAAGATCTCTTTTGAGTACCTGGAGAGGTGGCCCCAGACCCACAAACAGTAAACTGGGGGAGTGCAGGTGAACTGGGTCTTGGAGCTAAGCTTTCAACATTTGTCACAGTGCCTCTGCCCACCCATGGCTCAGCCTTGGAGCCTCATTTGGAGCTCTCAGGGCCTCTGGACCTGGATCACCCAGGGCTGAGTAATCATAGTGAGTAGGGGACGCTGCCTCTTACCCATGGGGTTCCCTGTCTACCTGCCAGCCTGACCTACTTCTCTGGAGGTCAGGACCCAAAAAGTATGGGGGTAAATATAGAGGAAGCCCCAGGTCTCCAGGCTCAGGATCCCTAGGTCAGAAACCTCAGAGGCATAGCTCTCAGGAAGGGTGTCTGTCTCATGTTCCGTCACCAACTTTTTGGGTGGTTTCCGTTTTGTTTTGTTTGAGATAGGGTCTTTGTCACCCAGGCTGGAATGCAGTTGTGCTGTCTGGGCTCACTGCAGCCTTAACCTCCTAGGCTCAAACAATCCTTCCACCTCAACCGCCCGAGTAGCTGGGACTACAGGCATGTGCTACCACATCTGGGTAGTTCTTGTATTTTCTATAGAGACAGGGTCTCCCTCTGCTGCCCAAGCTAATCTCAAACTTCTGGGCTCAAGTGATCCTCTCTCCTCGGCCTCCCAAAGTGCTGGGATTACAGTCATGAGCCGCCGTGCCTGGCCATTGCTGGGTGTTTTGAACAAGGCCCTGCCTTCTCAGAGTGAGTTTCTGTTGGCCTGCATTATCCTCTAAGGGGCTCTGCGTGTACCTGAGAATCGCCTGGGGATTAAAAAAAAAAAAAAACAATTTCAGCTCCCAAGTCCCATACCAGAACAATTGAATCACCATCTCTAGGGCTGGGGTCTGGGTGTTGGAGTTTTAAAAAGTTCTCCAGGTGGTTTTAATAAGTACCTAGGGCCTGGATCCCTGATCTGGGGGCCCTCCCAGGCTGACAGGCTGTGAGGAAGCCTGCCTGCTAGGTCTACCTGCCCTTCAGCCCAGAAGGCCCATCTCTTTGCCTTCATCAGACTTCATAATGTCATTCAACAAACATTTATTAAGCATCTACCATGTGCTAGGCAAGGCACTGTTTTAGGCACTGGAGAATCAGTGGTAATCAAGGCACAGGTCCAGCTTGTTCCATTCTGTGCAGTGGGGCCCTTTGAGCCTTAAGTCTCTGAGACACATGTAATTCCAGGAGTGGAGGACTGCCCTTCCCTTGCTGACAGCATTCCCTGGGTGGATTTCAGACCTGCTTTGGCTTTCTTTTCTTTTTTTTTGGAGAGAGTTTTACTCTTGTTGTCCAGGCTAGAGTGCAATGGCACAATCTCAGCTCACCACAACCTCCGCCTCCCGGGTTCAAATGATTCTCCCTCCTCAGCCTCCTGAGTAGCTGGGATTACAGGCGTGCGCCACCATACCTGGCTACTTTTTTTGTATTTTTAGTAGAGATGGGGTTTCTCCATGTTGGTCAAGCTGGTCTGGAACTCCTGACCTCAGGTGATCTGCCTGCCTTGGCCTCCCAAAGTGCTAGGATTACAGGCATGAGCCACTGCGCCCGGCTTGGCTTTCATTTAATTGTGATTTCACTGGAATGAGATGTTAGACTTCTGTTCTGTACCCCAAGGCAGAGTCTTGGTCTTAGCCTAATCCATGCAACTCAGTTTTTGAAAATATATATATTTTTCAGATTAAAAAAAATATACATTCTTTGGAGAAAATGTGAAAAACTCAAAAAAATGATCTGTCATACCACTATGGCTTACATGAACATTCTCTGTGACCTTCTAGCCTTTTATATTCATAAATGAACGTTTACAAACAGTATCAAACTGCACGTATGGCTTTGTACCCCGTCCTTTTTTGGATATATGTAGAGTGAGCTGTATTTTCCCATGCCAACACAGCCATGGTATGCTGTACCGTAATTTATTTAAGCAGCTCTAGTATTCAGCATTCAGGCTGTTTGTAAATTTTTGCTGTTAAGAACAATTTGCCCTGAACATCCTAGTGCATACATGCCTGAACACTTGTCTAGTTATAGTTATCCTCTCAGGTAATACGTTTCCAGAAATGGAGATCAAAGACAGGGTACACCTTTAACTCTTAGGCTCCCTAACTTTTTGTGTTTCTGTAGTGGTGGAGGGGTATGGGAACAGAACTCGGTGCCACAGAGGGTCAGACCCGATTCGTGTCATGTGTGAGTATTGCACTAGCATGTGGGGAGTAAGACCAGCCTCTGCCCTTAAGATTAGGTGTCAGGCACTTCCCAGGCAGTGCGAGGATGTGATGGAGAAGGGATGAGGGGGTGGCGCAGGGTTGGCTCAGCCTAGAACCAGTGCCACACGTCCACCTTGGGACTCCAGGTCCTCAGGCTGCATCCAGCTCCTTGGCCTGAATCCTGCCGGCCTGAGAGAATCCTGCTGGAGCCACTTGCTCACACTCTGCCCTGCCCTACATTCCTGACCCCACATCCCCTCCCTAGCTTGGCCCATTGGGGCGGTGGCTTGGGTTGGGGGTGGGGACGTATGCTGAGTTTTAGGTGGGGCCATACCAGCTTTCTGCTTTCAACTTGTGGGGAGGTTTCTGGGTTTGGATGACCTCTGCACACATGCCTGGGTCCCTGCGTGTCCACCCCCAGCCCTGCTCTCTAGACTTTACCCCATGTGGGGCTGGGGTACCCCTCTCTAGGAGTGAGGACTGTGTGAGTGGAGGGGAGGAAACCTGGGGTTGGGAAAGGAGGAAAGCAGAACCCAGATCTCTACTAAGTTCATCACAGGCCTCTGAATGTGAGCTCTGAGCCCCTTGGGTATGTCAGGCTGGACATGCGAAAGGTGCCAACGGCACCCAGCATTTGTACCTGCAGTCACAATTCCCTGCAGTCAGGACCCCTGGCTTAGAGAGCTTGGAGTCACGCGGCAGGGGACTGAGGAGAGGAGGTTACCCGGCCTTTCAGGCTAGGGACTGTGAGAAAAATTGTGGGTGCAGAAATAAGGCTGGGCGTTCACAACACAGTGAGTCCAGGGTGTGGGCTGGGGATGGAACTGGGTGGAGCCACATTACAGAGGGATTTCCACTTGGGGAGGCAGTCAGGAGAAACTCACTGCAGAGGCTTCAGTGAGGAAGTAAAATGATCAGAGTGGTATGTTTTTTTGGCCAGCAGGTGGGCAGAGCCAGAAGGGGTTGTGAACACAAATCTCAGTCCAGGAGCAGCTGCAGGTGCTTGAGGCAGACACCTGTGCATATTTGGTTAACAAATTGCTCTTCCCGTCACTCAGCCAGCCAGCCATTAGCCCTTCCTGCACAGTGCAGAAGAGCCCTTTCTCCAGCATGAGTCTAGAAATAGATGATGGGGGTGATATAGGTAATGGGAGGGAGAATTAAGTCTGTGTCTCAAAGATGATGATGATGATCATGGCAGTGGGTAGACTTTACAGGTCACTTACTTATGGTGGCTATGGCCTTTACGTATGCTCTCACAGCCTGAGGCATAAATATAATTCAGGAAAAGTAGCGAGAACCATTTAGAACACTAATTTGCTTACCACCTAGACTTAATCATTGTTTACAGTGGTCACATTTGATACATGTATTTTTTGCTGAAGTATTTTATGATAAACATTGCATCTTTTTCACTTCTAAATGTTTTATTATACATTCCTATGTAACTACAGTGCTGTGATCACATGAATTAATAGTTTCCGCCGGGCGCGGTGGCTCACGCCTGTAATCCCAGCACTTTGGGAGGCCGAGGCGGGCGGATCACGAGGTCAGGAGATCGAGACCATCCCATCCCGGCTCACACAGTGAAACCTCGTCTCTACTAAAAATACAAAAAACTAGCCGGACAAGGTGGCGGGCGCCTGTAGTCCCAGCTACTCGGGAGGCTGAGGCAGGAGAATGGCGTGAACCCGTGAGGTGGAGCTTGCAGTGAGCCGAGATTGCGCCACTGCACTCCAGCCTGGGCAACAGAGCGAGACTCCGTCTCAAAAAAAAAAAAAAAAAAAAAATAGTTTCCTAATAGCATTCAGGACCCAATCCATAGTCAGATGTGCCCATTGTCCTTAGTGGTATGATCAGAGTTCACTGTAACCTTGAACTCCTGAGCTCAAGCGGAAGCTGAGACCACAGGCACGCACCACCATGCCCAGCTAATTCTTGTATTTATATAGTAGAGACGGAGTTTCACCATGTTGGCCAGGATGGTCTCGATTTCTTGACCTCGTGTTCTGCCTGCCTCGGCCTCCCAAAGAGCTGGGATTACAGGCATGGGATTACATTGCACCCGGCCTAGGATCCTGATTTAAAGAAACCAATGGTCAGGCCCGGCGTGGTGGCTCACGCGTGTAATCCCAACACTTTGGGAGGCTGAGGTGGGTGGATCACCTGAGGTCAGGAGTTCAAGACCAGCCTGCCCAACATGGTGAAACCCGTCTCTACTAAAAATACAAAAATTAGCCGGGTGTGGTGGCTGGCACTGGTAATCCCAGCTACTCTGGAGGCTGAGGCAGGAATCACTAGAACTCAGAAGGGAGAAGCTTCAGTGAGCCGAGATCGCACCACTGCACTCCAGCCTGGCAACAGAGCGAGACGACTCCGTCTAAAAAAAAAAAACCCACGGAGATCCTGTCAAGGTCCTCGTGTTACATTTTCTTATGCCTCTTCAGTTTCCTTTAATCTAAAACAGTGCCCTGCCCCCATCTCCTTTTCCACCATGAACACCGATTTTCTGGCAAGGCGGGGTTGTGGTGTAGGCTGCTTCACTTTCTGGATTGATTTGTCAGAGCTGCCTTTGTTGCTTTGTGTCCCAGAGAGCTCTGCAGAGGTTTGGAGGCAGGGCGAGCTGGCCTGAAGGTCTGCCCTGCTGAGGGTCCTACAGCCTCAGTTACTCTGTCAAGTGAGAAAGACTGAGAATCCAGTTCTGGGTTATGGAGAGTGGGAGACAAGCCTGGGGTTGGCAGGCCAAATATATGAGGCAAGGGCTGGCTGGTGGCCCATGGTTGCACCTTTTCTCCCTCTCTTCCCAGCTTTCCCTTTGGTCTCCTGATCCCTGTCTTTCTTCTCCTTGGCCTTACTGATATGTCCTCCCATGCACCCAGCACCGCTGTAGAGACCCCAGGACTTGTCAGAGAGCCTGCCTGACGCTGACAGCCAGAAACCCAGGCCTGTGGCAGAGGCAGGCTGGGACACTGGCCTCAACCTTCATTTCTACTGGGCCAAGTTTAGTTGTTCTTGCTATCTCCATTCTTCCTGGAGAGACTATTGTTGGGGTTCTCTGCGTGTGTGGCTTATTGTCCTTTCTAGACTTTAAGCTTTCTGAAGGCTTTAGCTGTACTTGTTTTTAAATTCCATATGTTCCATATACTGCCTGGCCCCTTGTTGGCACAGGGTGGATTCTTGGTAAAGATATGTAGAGGCAAAGGAAATGGTTGCTTTTGCAGGGATGCAGGAGTTAATTTCTTTTCTCTGATGAGCCAGAAGCCCCAACCAGTGAATCCGGGTTCCTCTCTTAACATTCCGCCTAGTAGGTGTGACTTTGGCTATCTGGAGAAAGGGCCTCCCCAGGCTTTCCACCCACCACCAGCCCATCTCAGTGTTCTGACAGTGCCTGCTGTTAGAGTGGCGTCCTTGGGGCTGGCCTGCATCTGTGGAGTGGTGGCCAGTTGTAGAGTCCAGCCCTACGGGGCTTAGCCAGTGTTCTCCCCGTGTGTGCGGAGACGAGAGACTGTAATAAAGGAACAAGACAAAGAGATAAAGAGAAAACAGCTGGGCCCAGGGGACCACTACCATCAAGACGCGGAGACCAGTAGTGGCCCCGAACGACTGGGCTCGCTGATATTTACTGTATCCAAGACAAGGGGGCAGGGTAAGGAGGGTGAATCTTCTGAGTGATTGACAAGGTGAAGCAAGTCATGTGATTACAGGATAGGAGGCCCTTCCCTTTTAGGTAGCTGAAGCAGAGAGGGAAGGCAGCATATGTCAGCGTTTTCTTCTCTGCACTTATAAGAAAGATTAAAGACTTTAAGACTTTCACTATTCCTTCTACTGCTATCTACTACGATCTTCAAAGAGGAACCAGGAGTACGGGAGGAGCATGAAAGTGGACAAGGAGTGTGACCACTGAAGCACAGCACCACAGGGAGGGGTTTAGGCCTCTGGATGACTGCGGGCAGACCTGGATAATATCCAGCCTTCCACAAGAAGCTGGTGCAGCAGAGTGTTCCCTGACTCCTCCAAAGAAAGGAGACTCCCTTTCATGGTCTGCTAAGTAACGGGTGCCTTCCCAGACATTGGCGTTACTGCTTGACCAAGGAGCCCTCAAGCGGCCCTTATGCAGACGTGACAGAAGGCTCACCTCTTGCCTTCTAGATCACTTCTCACAATGTCCCTTCAGCACCTGACCCTATACCCGCTGGTTATTCCTAGGTTGTATTAGTAATGCAACAAAGAGTAATATTAAAAGCTGAAGATTAATAATGTTTATAATAATGATTACTAATTGTCCATGATCATCTCTATATCTAATTTGTCTTATGACTATTCTTATTCTAACTCTTTTCCTTATTATACTGAAACAGTTTGTGCCTTCAATTTCTTGCCTCGCACCGGGTAATCCTCCACCCACAGCCAGTGTCTGGGGCTGGGAGCCAGAAGACCTGGGATCTGGAACTTGCTGTTCGTTAACTTGTGTGACCTGGGCTGATCAGTTTCTCCTCCATGCCCCAGGGACAGTTTTCTCATCCACAGCTGAATGGGGGAGGGGGGTTGTTCACGGTCCTGCGGGGATTTCCCCAGTCTGTCATTCTCCCAATCTGTCATTCCCCCTCCCATGGTGCTCTGATGGTGGCCAAGCTGGTAGGTGCAGGTTTTGAGTCAGGCTCCTTGATAGTCACCTGCCCCACTTCTATTTAGCTCCCTTCCTCCTCCTTATCTAATCTTTCCAGACAGCACTGACCCGCCCTGCTGCCTTTCCCTTGGAGCCCACCTGGATTTCAAAGTCCACACTGGGTGGAATGGGGTAGAATGGGATGCAGCTGTGTTCCTCTCCTACCTCAGATCAAGGTCTTGGGGTGTAGACCCCGTGGGCATTTCAGGGACTATGCACTCCTCCAACCCTAGAGCAAGCTGTCAACCAGCTCCTCTCCAGAGGACCCAGAACAGCCCTGCCTGCCCACAGGCCTCCAGCCAGGACCCTTTCCTTGTAGCCCTCTGGCTCCTTCTGCTATTCAGACTGGTCTTGTGCCTCCCAGTGGATGGAAGGCGCACTGTAGGGACTGTCCTCTGGGCTCCTGAGCCTCTGCTGGGGTGGTCCTGAATGGAGGGGAGAAGGGGACACACAGGTGTAGACAGGGCTCCTGTCCTCCGCACTCAGCATGGTCGCAGGAGATCCCGGAGGGTGGGGACCACACCCAGCACATAGTAGGCGCCTAGTGAGGTTTGTTGAGTAGATGGAGACCTGGGTTGTGTCTGTGCCATTCTCTGACCAGCTGTGTGGCTCAGGGGTTCCATCCACTCTGTGGGTCTCACACTGGACTGTGGTAAGAACACAATGAGATACTGGATGTAAAAACGATTGATAAACTATAGAGTCGCCCGATGGAGGGGCAGCTTTTCTGTGATCTTGGCTGGGGTACCACCGGCCTCTAGATGAGGGGCGATGTCGGTGGTGGGCGTAGGTGGGCGAACCACGCGGGAGCCTCAGCTTGGCCTTGAGATGGCAGGAGTGGGATGGGGTGTCATCCTAGTAGAGTCTGGACAGTGAGATCGGTGGGCTGGTAGAGGGTGGAAACAGGCCTTTTGCGGGGCCTGTGGGTGGAGGGACCTTGTGGGGAGGCTTTGGGGAGAGAGGGGTGAAGCGACACGGCCACTTTCCCCTGTAGAGCGCGGGCTCTGGTTTCAGCGCCAGGTGCGCACTCAGCAGGGCACCTGTGGTCCGGCTAGTTTGATAAACACAGGTGCCCGCCATAAGGAAGAGTCGGGGTGGGGCGCTAAGGCCAGCGACGTCGGTGCCAGCAGGTGGGGAGGGGTCCCCCGGGGCCGCCCTACGCGGGCAGACTAGCCAGGGAGAGCAGGAAAGCGCGGGCGAAGCGGCACATCACCCGCCCCGCCCCCGGGCGCGTCTGGCGGAGGCGCGGAGTCCTGGCAGCGGCCCGCAGTCGGAGGCAGGCCGGGGCGAGGCCGCGCTGGCCCTCCCTTGGCAGCTGCGGCGCGTCGGGGGAGAAGGCTGCACGTGGGGCCGCGAGTTTCGCTTCGCCGCGGGGGCGGGGGCGGGGCCGGGGCAAGGCGCCGGGAGCTCGCGGGCTGGGCCAGGCTGGGGGCGGGGCCAGAGCACCGGGGGGCGGGGCGGGGCGGGGCGGGCGCGGGGCGGGGCCAGGGCCAAGCTCTCCCGCGCCGCGCGGACCCAGAACCGCCCCCACCACGCGGCGATGGAGAGGTCTTGGCCTCGCCCGGTGAAGGTCCCTCTCCATCCAAACTTACCTAACTTGTGTCCCGGCCCTCGGGCCTCCCTCTGGCCCCAGGTCTCCCGACAGCTCATCTGATAAGAGCTTTCTTGCTTATCTATTAATGACTTCACTCGACGCTCCCTCCCGTCCCCTCCCGCCCCGCTGTCGCCGGAGATCACCTTCATGGGATCCCTCAGGCCTAATGAGTTTGCACAGAGACACGGGTGAGGGGCGCTTGGGGGCACTGTGGGACCCTGCAAACATCTGCCCAGGGCCAGCTTCTTTATTTACACACACCAGGTGGGGGCTGCGCTAAACACTAGCTGGAGAATAAAACAAGGAAGGCAAGGTGGCAAGGTGCCACCCCTTGGAGGTTCTTGGGGGACACAGAAAGGAGCCTAGCATTCCCAGATGATGCCTGTTTTGCTGGTCCTGGCGGACCCAGGAGAAAATGCCCAAGGTTCCATCTCCTGCTTCCCAAGTCCTCACTCCTGACCGACCCGCCCTGCTTTCCGTAGCCCTGCCCAGGGCTTGCTTCTCTGCTCCAGTCCCTTCCACAGACAATTCTCGTCGCTCAGCTGCACATCTGGGATGTTTTCCTTCCCAACCTTGTTTGAATTCCCCTCCGGAGTCCGTGCTTCCCTCCTGACCGGTCCCTCCCTTCTCTAAGTGGCGTCTGTTTGCACTCCTTGCTTTGTGGACTGCCGGGCCCTGGGATGGGGAGGGGCTGAGTTGGAGAAGTGGGGCTTCAGAAGCTGTGTCTCAGAAGCTGTGCCAGCGCAGGCTCGGACAGATGGACATCCACGTAATGACCAGGTGGGCTTGCCCAGAGGGGTGAGGAAAAACACTTTGGCCCCCGAATTTGCGTGTCTTTCCTGCATGTGTGACCCAGACAAGGAGTTCCCAGGAGAGGCGTGGAGGGGTCAGGGATTAGGATGGGTTTTTTCCTCAGACAGGGACCCTCTGAGGAGGGGGACTCTGCGGCCTCTTCCTCTTCCCCCCTCTACAAGGCCCTGTGTGCTGGTCAAGATGGAGGCGGTAGGGACTGCCGCCAGCCTCTCTTCAGCTGCACAACTTCGATGCTGCCCTGTGGCTCCATCACCCCTGGTCAATGCTTTCTTCCTCTCACCATCAAAATTCATCCATCCTGTGTCCCCTCCCTTCAGGGCTTTGTTAAGAGACAACCAGCAAATCTGATTCACTAATATCTCACAGGAAATTCTATGAATTATTCAAGGCTCTGAGCAGCTCCTGCTTCTCCCATACCTTCTCTGATTGGCCAAGCAGTGATCTCTCCCTTCCCTGAATTCGGACAAAACCCACGGCTGGTACCACCAGTCAGCTCTAATACATATTCTTTTTATTATTTATCTTCTGAGTATGTGATTTGTCTTCCCAATGAGATTTTAAATTCCCTGAGCCAGGGACCTTGTCTTTTGCTTCTTGTGTACTTTACTGCACAGCTAGTAAAACGAATTAATTAACTCGGTATGCATTTTGTGTGTGCCCTCTCTGCACCAGGCAGTGGTCTGGGTGCTGAGGATACGGCAGGGGGCAAAACAGACACGTCTGTGCCCTCACAGAACTTACATTCCATGGGGTCAGGGTAAGGGATAGTAAACAAAATAAGTAAACTAGCTAGCCATCCAGGTGGTGATAAAGGCTGTGGATAACAATTACATAGGGAGGGGCATACCGAGTGTGGCAGGAAGCAGTTTGCAATTTTTAATAAAAATGGGAGAGGGGGTCTCCATGGGAACAGGCTTGTTTGAGCCCAGATCTGAAGGAGGTGAGGATCCTGGAGGTAGAGTGTTCTGGGCAGAGGAAAAAGCCAGTGCCCAGTCCCCTCAGGGCTTTGAGGAGCCTGGAGGGGGCTCCAGGGCTGGAGCAGAGGGTGAGGGGAAGGGGGATGGGGAGGAGATGCAATCAGAGAGGTGAGGGGGTGAACCATGTGGGTCTTTCAGGCCATGTAAGTTCTTTGGTTTTATTCTGAGATGGTTGCTTCTGGAGGGTTCTGAGTGGAGTGCTGGCCTGATTTGACTTACCTTTTAAAGAGATCCCCTGGCTGGGTGCGGTGGCTCATGCCTGAAATCCCAGCACTTTGGGAGGCCGATGCAGGCGGATCATTTGAGGTCAGGAGTTCGAGACCAGCCTGGCCAAGATGGTGAAACCCCGTCTCTATGAAAAAAAAAAATTTGCTGGGCATGGTGGCAGGCGCCTGTAATCCCAGCTACTTGGGAAGCTGAGGCAGGAGAACTGCTTGAACCTTGGAGGCGGAGGTTGCAGTGAGCCAAGATCACGCTACTGCACTCCAGCCTGGGTGACAGAGTAAGACTCCGTCTCAAAAAAATAAAAAATTAAAGAGATCCCCCTGCTTCTGTGTGGGAAATACGCTGAAGGGAGTGAAGGGGGAACCCAGGAGACCAATGAGGAGGTAGTTACTGAAATCCAGGTGAGAGCTGGTGGGAGCCACATTTCAACAATGTGGTGTTGAAAGTGACAAGTAGAGGTCCAATTCTGTACCTGACTGTGTATTTTGAAGATGCAGCCCACAGGATTTCCTGACAGGTTAGGTGTGAGGTGTGAGTGGAAGGGAGGAGCCAAGGAAAGGTCCAAGGGTTTTTTTTTTTTTTTTTTTTTGAGACGGAGTCTCGCTCTGTCGCCCAGGCTGGAGTGCAGTGGCCGGATCTCAGCTCACTGCAAGCTCCGCCTCCCCGGGTTCACGCCATTCTCCGGCCTCAGCCTCCCGAGTAGCTGGGACTACAGGCGCTGCCACCTCGCCCGGCTATTTTTTGTATTTCTTAGTAGAGACGGGGTTTCACCGTGTTAGCCAGGATGGTCTCGATCTCCTGACCTCGTGATCCGCCCATCTCGGCCTCCCAAAGTGCTGGGATTACAGGCTTGAGCCACCGCGCCCGGCCGAGGTCCAAGGTTTTTGGACCAAGCAGGTGGAAGGATGGAGTTGCCATCAACTGAGATGGGGAGGACCTCTGGAGGAGCATGTTCCAGTGGGAGGCCAGGAGCTCAGCTTGCATAGGCTGCGTTTGCGATGCCTGTGGATATCCGAGTAGAGATGTGGACTAGGCAGTTAGATCTCCGAGGCTGGAGTTCGTGGGAGGTGAATGCGGGAGTTCTCAGTGAATGTATTGGAGGTGCTCTTAAGTTCATGAGTGTGGTCAGGATGCCCAACGATGCGAGTGCAGATGGAGAAGGGAAGAGGGCCAGGGACTAAGCAGGTGCTGGAGGTGGGGAGAGGAAAGGACACAGACTCTGGGGATACCACCTGGATGTCCTCCAGTTCAATTCAATTCTGACACTATCTACCTGGAGTGAGTGTCAGATTCCACAGGTGGAAAGCTCAGTCCCCCAAGACTAATGTCATCTCAGGCACCAGTCGCAAGTCTGGGCCTCTGGTGCTTCTGACCAAACAGCCGTAAATCAGGGGTTCCCACAACCTCCTCTTTATGTTTAATAATTTGCTAGAATGGCTCACAGAACTCAGAAAGACAACCAGATGGAAGAGATTAATATGGAGCAGGACATACAGAGCTTCCAGGCTCTCTCCAGGGGTGACTCCCTCCCAGTACCCCCATGTGTTCACCAGCCCAGCTCTCTGAACCTGGTTTTTTGTTTGTTTGTTTGTTTGTTTTAACGGAGTTTTGCTCTGTTGCCCAGGCTGGAGTGCAGTGGCTCCATCTCAGCTCACTGCAACCTCTGCCTCCCGGGTTCAAGCAATTCTCCTGCATCAGCCTCCTGAGTAGCTGGGGTTAGAGGCGTGTGCCACCATACCCAGCTAATTTTTTTTTTTTTTTTTTTTAGACGGAGTTTTACTCTGTTGCCCAGGCTGGAGTGCATTGGCTTGATCTCGGCTCGCTGCAACCTCTGCCTCCCGGGTTCAAGTGATTCTCTTGCCTCAGCCTCCCGAGTAGCTGGGGTTACAGGCGTGTACCACCACACCCAGCTAATTTTTATTTATTTATTTTTAGTAGAGACGGGGTTTCGCCATGTTGGCCAGGTTGGACTCGAACTCCTAACCTCAGGTGACTAACCTGCCTGGACCTCCCAAAGTGCTAGGATTACAGGTGTGAGCCACTGGTGCCTGGCCCCTTTTGGGTTTTTACAGAGGCTGCCTTACATAGGCATGTTTTTTGTTTTGTTTTGTTTTGTTTTTGTTGAGACAGAGTCTTGCTCTTTCGCCCAAGCTGAAGTGCAGGCGTGTTTTCGGGTCACTGCAACCTCTGCCTCCCGGGTTCAAGTGATTCTCCTGCCTCAGCCTCCTGTGTAGCTAGGATTACAGGCACGTGCCACCACGCCCAGCTAATTTTTGTATTTTTAGTAGAGATGGGGTTTCACCATGTTGGTCAGGCTGGTCTTGGACTCCTGACTTCATGATCCACCCGCCTCGGCCTCCCAAAGTGCTGGGATTACAGGCATGAGCCGCTGCGCCCGGCCACATAGGCATGATTGATTAAACCATTGGCCATTGGTGGTTAACCTAACCTTCAGCGGTTCTCTCCTTCCAGGAGGAGGTGGTGATGGGGGTGGGGCTGAAAATGGGAACCCTCAAGTTACGTGGTTATTCCCCTGGGAGCCCCATCCTCAGGGGATTTCCAAAAGTCACTTCATTAACATAAAACCAGGTGTGGTTGAAAGAGGCTTGGAATGAACAAAATTTATGCCATTTCATCTTTATTGCTTCCGATCTATTTCGGGAACTGGGTGCAAAAATCTCAACGTTGTAACTCTTCTTACCCTTATCACTTAGGAAGTTACAAGGGCTTTAGGAGCTCTAGCCAGGAACCGGGATGAAGACCAAATACATATTTCTTATTATATCATAACACTGCATTGTGCGAGGTGTTAATCATTCCAAAGGAAACACATAGGGGCTCCGTTCTCAAGGAACTCACACGTAGACACAGCAAGTCAAGAAGTGGGGAGAGGCCGGGCGCGGTGGCTCAAGCCTGTAATCCCGGCACTTTGGGAGGCCGAGACGGGCGGATCACGAGGTCAGGAGATCGAGACCATCCTGGCTAACACGGTGAAACCCCGTCTCTACTAAAAAAAATACAAAAAACTAGCCGGGTGAGGTGGCGGGCACCTGTAGTCCCAGCTACTCGGGAGGCTGAGGCAGGAGAATGGCGTAAACCCAGGAGGCGGAGCTTGCAGTGAGCTGAGATCTGGCCACTGCACTCCAGCCTGGGCGACAGAGCGAGACTCCGTCTCAAAAAACAAACAAACAAACAAACAAACAAAAAACAAGAAGTGGGGAGAGACACTGCCAGGACCAGGTGCCGGAACATGAAGGAGGGAGGCCCACAGGCACTGGCCAAGGAAGGCTTTGCAGAGTAGGAGACCGGAGCTGAGGGTGGAAGGATGGAGTTTTGCTGGGTCTGTGGCTTCATGGGGCCAGGGTGCAGTAAATATTAAGGCATTGCTGGCTGCCAGGACTGCCTCTGGAGAGATGAGAGCTCCGGGGACCTTGGGTTCAACTGGAGGTTTAGTAGAGTTGGGGCAAGGAAATAGTGAGGCTAGCTAGGGAGTAAGTAGAGGTCAGATCACAAAAGACCTTGTTAGGCTGGGTGTGGTGGCTCACACCTGTAATCCTAGCACTTGGGAGGCTGTGGCGGGTGGATCATGAGGTCAGCAGTTTGAGACCAGCCTGGCCAAGAGATGGTGAAACCCTGTCTCTACTAAAAATACAAAAATTAGCCAGGCGTGGTGGTGGGTGCCTGTAATCCCAGCTACTCATTAGACTGAGGCAGGAGAATCGCTTGAACCCGGGGGTCAGAGGTTGCAGTGAGCCGAGAACACGCTACCGCACTCCAGCCTGGTCGACAGAGTGAGACTCCGTCTCGAAAAAGAAAACAGAAAAGACCTTCTTAACCAACCCAGGGAGGGGAGGTACAGAAGGAGCATGGGCTTTGAAATCAGCTCTGTGAGTTTAGGCAAGTTATTTAATGTTCAGATTTGATTTTCTTCTCAGGAAAATGGCACTAAAAACGAGCCCCTTGCTGGGAAGTTGGTGAGAATTCAGAGGTAACAGGCATGGGGGTGCTGAGACAGAGTTGGCCTTTGACACGGTTGGTGAGCAGCATCACTTTATCTTAGAGGCTGGAGTGGCATTGACAAATTTTAAATGCAGGAAGGGTGGCTGGATGGGTAGATGGGTGGATGGGTGGATGGATGGGTGCATGGGTGGGTGGATGAATAGATGGATGATAGGGGGCTGGGTAGATGGATGGGTGGAGGGATGAGTGGATGGGTGGATAGATGGATTAGTAAATGAATGCCGTCAAGAAATACGAGATTAATGCCAGCATGGCTATAAGAGGGAAATTGTCCTAGGGTGAACCAAAGAGGAGACGATGAAATGAGGCCTGACTGAGACTGGGAAGGCGTGAGACTCATCATCCTTCCTTGGAGACCTAAAGACTCATGCCGCTAGTTTGGTGTCTCCTATGCTTCTGTCATCTGTCTGTCTCTGGTCTCTCTCTGCTTCTGTTTCTCACCCTTTTTATCTTTCTGACTCTCTTTGTCTCTCTCCCTTCCACTCCTCTATGCTTTTGTTTTTCTCCTCCTCTCCTGCCCCCTTCACCCACTGCCCATTCCCATCAGGGCAGCAGTGTCTCAGGGCTGGGACAGAAGATACACTTGCAGCATGTGACAGTCCTGACTGGCGGCAGAGGACCCCCAGGACAGCTGCAGCTCCAGTCAGGGGGTTGGGGTGGGCTGGGTGTGCTTCTGTGCTCTTCCTGGGGTTCTCCCCACCCCCAAGAGACACCTTGCCTTTCAACAGTGATGCTAGGAAAGAATGACTTGATGGTGGGGAGCTTGTTAGAGATGGAGGAATTACCTTAGGGGCTCACTGGTGCCCTGGCATGCCCTGCTGTAAGGGAGGGATGCTGTGGGAGACAGGTCTCTTCTCTCCTGCTGACCGAGCTGCCTTGTCCCGCAGGCTGGTGGATGACCGCTGTGTGGTGGAGCCTGCGGCCGGGGACCTGGACAACCCTCCTAAGAAGTTCCGAGGTAAGACCTCTGCTTCCTCGGCCCCCGCCCCTCCCAGGCTGCAGGCTCCTGGACCTACGACTGAATTTATTCAACTGCATTCAGCCCCAGCGGCTGGATTAGATGTGGCGCTGACCTGCAGACCTCACTCTGCTGTCGGTGGAATCCCCCTTGGCTTGCACTGCTGCCATCTTGGCACAGACACGCCATTCCCTTCATTTTCCAGGGCCACACCCCACTTCTCAGGGCCACACCCACTTCTGGCCAGGGGCCCATTCTCTGCTTCCCCCTCAAAATCCCCACAGCTGCAGGGCTTTCTTTGTCTGTGTGACTGGGTGTTTCCTAAGGGAATGGGTGGAAAAGAGAATTGTCTTAGGCTTTAGGAGACCCTGCTGACAGCCCTTCCCTGTGCCTCAGTTCCTCATCTGTATGGTAAGAGATTTGGACCCCAGAACTCTTCTGACCCTGGCTGTGTCCTCAGCCCCCTCCTGTGTGTGAGTCTTGCCCTGTAGGAGGCTCTATAACAAAGCCCCTCGGTGGGAAGTTGGTGAGAATTCACCTCAGGCAAGTGACTTTGTTCATGGGGCCTTGTCCTGTGTGGTCAGTGGGCTCCTCGGGCCACGCAGCAGGCTGAGGACCTTTGTGGGGATTAAACAATATCCTGGCTGTCAGTATGCTGAGCCAGAGTGAAGTGCTATTGTTGTGCTTACCTGTGAGGGCGGAGACCGACCGACAGTCAGACAGACAGGTCCTGGGTGTGGTGGGCATGGTGGGAGCAGGCAGCAACACGCTGGGCCTGCTGCCACCAAGTCTGCCCACGTGGCTGCTCCTCTGGGGAGAGCTTAGCTGGGATTGTCCTCGAGGGAGATGCTGGAGGGGGAGCGGGATTTAAGACAATCTGGCGGCATCCTAGGCTGGCTGGCTGCCAGGGGCCTTGCCCATCACTTGGAACCTGCAGAGGGGCCCCCCATCTGCAATTCTGTTCCGCTTCCATCACAGGGCTCTGAATGGGGGCTTTTGGCTGGTGGATGAGCCTCACCACCATAAGGCCCCTTTGCCCTACACCATTGGCCCCTGCTGCCTCTCCACCTCATCCTCTCCCCCTTGCCCCCTCCCACTTCCCTGCAACCACACTAACCTCCCTGCCATTCCTCCTAGTCACCAGACATACTTCCGCCTCCGCATCTTTGCTGTTCCCTCTGCTCTGAACATTACTTCTCCAAATATCCACGCAGCCCAGATGCTCAGCGGCTTTAGGTCTCACATCTTCAGGGAGGCTCTCCCTGACCATTCAATACAAAATCACACCGCTGGCCCCACCTCCCTTCCTTGCTTTCTTTTTCTCTGTAGCGTGAATCTGCCGTGCTCACTGTATTTTATTTATTTGTGTTTGCCATTTTTCTGCCCCACCAGAATGTCAGTTCCACCAGGGGAGGGATTTCTGTGTTGTTTGCTGTTTTACCTGCAGTGTCTGCCACATGGTGGGTCCCCGAGCACATTTGAGGAATCAGTGCATGCGTGGGGCCCCTCCCCAGCATCCTCTTGCCCTGCCCCTCACTCAGGCCTGGCTGCTCCATGTCCTGTTGTTGTGACCCACCCAGAATTCCCCCAGTGGAGCCCAGGCTCTGTGGGTTTCATGTGCTCACTTGGAGGCACAGCTCTGACCTCTCCTATCCCAGTTCCCTGAAGGACGGATGGGTAGAGATAGGAGGCCTGGGCCTCTCCTGGAGTCAGAAATGGGAGGGCGTTGAGGCTGCAAATGGAGGGTGGATTGCCATCTAGTAGCAGGATTTAGTCTAGTTCTTGGAAGGAACTTAGCAATAGAGAGAGAGATAGAGAGAGAGAGATTGAGGTGAGGGTCCCATGGGTGGGCTTTGCCAGGACCGGAAGGCAAGGTTTGCATATATGTCGAGGTGTGTGTGGGCAGCTGTGTGGTGTGACAGGCTGGTGACAGGGAGGTGGATGTGACCGAGGAAGACTTGCCCTAGGCTTCTAGTGGACAGAGTTTGGGGCCAATTTTTGACAACAACAAGGCCACTTAGCAGAACAAATGCTCCTTTGACTTCTTGCCCTCCTCCACCCTCATCATGTCTTCCCCCTCCCTCCTGCCCCAGGCCTCCATCTCTTCTCCATTTTCCCAAAGTCTGCGAGTGGGCTCCCCTCCCCCATACCTGGGTGTGGTCCCATAGCCTTGCTGGGTGCATTCAGCAAAATGATGTGGAAGAGAAAGGTTCAGACCCCATCTCCTTCTCCCTCTTCTCTGCCCAAGCTCCTGGTTCCTTGGTGTCTTGGTGAGGTGGGTAGAGGCCCCTCTGGACTCCCTATGGCCCTGTTGGGACCTGAGTAGACCTGACAGAGCCAGGCCTCCGTACACCCTGTGGCTGGCGAGTACAAGTTGGGGCATTACAATGTGGGACGAGAGACATGGACTATAGCCTCTTCAGTTTTGACACTGGAGCCCAGAAAAGACAAAGATGGGGCTTGGCCGCAAGCCGGGAGTCCTGGCTTTCACTGTTTCCACTGGCCCGTGAGGGTGGGACCCAGCAAGGGGGTGGGGTTATGGCAGGCGTTTTAGAAGTTGGCTGGTGGTCATCAGAAATGGCCTTGTCCTGAAGACTCCCAGAAGTTCTGCCCCCCAACTTCTTGGGGTGAGCCTGGCCATTGCTGGGACTCCCAGCTCCCTGCCCAACTCCCTGCCAGCTCCCCTTTCACTTGCTGACCCTGGAGGCTGGGCTCACGAAGCCCCCACCACTCCCACCTTGGGAAGGAGCCCCTGCATGGCTCTTTGCTTGTGGCTTCAGCTCCAGCCACCTTCGAAGACACCCTAAGCCCCAACATGTTCAGGGAATTATTTCCAGAGCGACGAGGCCCTGGGAGGCCCAGGCTGCTGATGCCCTGGTATGTGTGGCACCCACGCTAGGCCAGCCTTTGAACTCTGCCTGGCTGTAAGGTTTTGGGCTGTGGCTGCAGTGAGTCCCGAGCTGCTGACTGGGCTGAGCCTGGGGCACATTCCGTCTCTTAGCCCTTTTTCCTTCTCTTCCTCCTCCTGTTGGGGCAAAGGACTGGGTAGCTCCTGTCTCCAGGTCTACCTCAGGGAAGCTCAGAACCTGCACCCCCAGCCCGAGTGCCCCCAAGACAAGTGTGTGGGGGCAGGTGTCAGGCAGGAGAGTGATGAGGTGGCCGCTCTCCATTTGCATGACTGGATGCCCCCTTCCTCAGCCTACGCCTCCTCTCTACCTGTCCATGCTCCAAGCCCGGTTTATTGTTACTGTGATTAAGATATATTTCAAGTCTATACAATAGTAAAGAGAAAAATAGGGCCAGGTGCGGTGGCTCATGCCTGTAATCCCAGCACTTGGGAGGCTGAGGCAGGCTGGTCATGAGGTCCAGAGTTCGAGACCAGCCTGGCTAACATGGTGAAACCCTGTCTCTACTAAGAACACAAAAATTAGCCAGGCATGGTGGTACGTGCCTGTAAGCCCAGCTACTTGGTAAACTGAGGCAGGAGAATTGCTTGAACCCAAGAAGCAGATGTTGCAGTGAGCTGAGACTACACCACTACACTCCAGCCTGGATGACAGAGCAAGACTCTGTCTCAGGGAAAAAAAAAAGAAAGAGAAAAATAACACACACCCCATGCACCCACTGCTGAGCTTTGTCAAATCCTTTTTGCTACGTTTATTTCAGATCTTTTTACTTTTTTTTTTTAAGTAGAGATGGGGGTTCCACCTTGTTGTCCAGGCTGGTCTTGAACCCCTCACCTCAGGCAATCCACCCGTCTCGGCCTTCCAAAGTGCTGGGATTACAGGCGTGAGCCACCGTAGCTGGCCCAGATCTTTTTACTTTTAAAGAATTAACACAGCTGTAGCCGAAGCCCGCTACATCTTCCTCCCTTCCCCTTCCTTTCCTGCCTTCTCCAGAGGTAAACACTTGTCAGAAATTGGTGTGCATCATTCAAGGACCTGTTTTATTTTTATTTTTTACTCATGCCTAACACAAGGCTTTGACCAGGGGTCTGTTTTAATGCTTTTGCTATTAATGCATAGGGATGTAACTGTGCACAATATAGGGTTTTTGTTTTGATTTTTTTTTTTTTTTTGAGACTGAGTCTCACTCTGTCACCCAGGCTGGAGCGCAATGGTGCGATCTTGGCTCACTGCAACCTCTTCTTCCCGAGTTCAAGTGATTCTCCCACCTCAGCCTCCCAAGTAGCTGCGATTATAGGCGCCTGCCACCATACCCAGCTAATTGTTTATTTTTACTAGAGATGGGATTTCACATGTTGGCCAGGCTGGTCTTGAACACCTGACCTCAAGTGATCCACGCACCTTGGCCTCCCAAAGTATTGGGATTACAGGTGTGAACCACTGCCACCTGGCTGAGTTTTTATATTTTTTAAACCCCATATATTAAAGGTAGTCTTCTGGACAAATCCTTTTGCACTTTTAAAATTCTATACTGGTTCCTGGCCGGGCACAGTGGCTCACACCTATAATTCCAGCACTTTGGGAGGCCAAGGCAGGTGGATCACCAGAGGTCAGGAGTTCGAGACCTGCCTGGCCAGCATCATGAAACCCCCGTCTCTACTGAAAATACAAAATTAGCTGGGTGTGGTGGTGGGCATCTGTAATCCCAGCTACTCAGGAGGCTGAGGCAGGAGAGTTGCTTGAACCCCGGAGGCGGAGGTTGCAGTGAGCCGAGATCCCGCCACTGCACTCCAGCCTGGGTGACACAGGGAGACGCTGTCTCAAAAAAACAAACAAACAAATTAAAATAAAAATAAATTCTGTACTGTTTTAAGATTTAGCTGCGTTGATACACACAGCTGTAGTTCATGTGTTTAATTGCAATATTGCATTCCATTGGGTGATAAACGGAATCCCTTCATTGCTCCTGTTGATGGACTTTCAACTCATTTCCAGCTTTTGGCAATTGCCTGCGATACTGAAGTGAACCTCCTTAGGCTCGTGTGCTTGGGTTCCTCTGGTATGTTCTGAGTGGGGGGATTACTAGGTGAGAGATGCACCTCCATGGCATGAAAAGTGACCCTGTAGGCCGGGCGCGGTGGCTCAAGCCTGTAATCCCAGCACTTTGGGAGGCCGAGACGGGCGGATCACGAGGTCGGGAGATTGAGACCATCCTGGCTAACACGGTGAAACCCCGTCTCTACTAAAAAAATACAAAAAACTAGCCGGGCGAGGTGGTGGGCGCCTGTAGTCCCAGCTACTCAGGAGGCTGAGGCAGGAGAATGGCGTGAACCCGGGAGGCGGAGCTTGCAGTGAGCTGAGATCCGGCCACTGCACTCCAGCCTGGGCGACAGAGCGAGACTCCGTCTCAAAAAAAAAAAAAAAAAAAAAAGAAAAGTGACCCTGTGGCAACTGTGCAGGTGGCTCCCTTTGCTCTGCCCACTTCCTTGCCACACTTGTTCTTGTCCCACTTAAATTTCTTCCAGCCTGCTGGGTGTGAAATGGCATCTTACTGTGGTTTTAATTTGCATTTCTCTGACTACTAGTGAGGCTGAGCATCTTTTCATAAGTTTTTTTGGTCACTGAAAATGTACTTTTTTGTTTGTTTGTTTTGTTTTTTGAGATGGAGTCTCACCCTGTCACCCAGGCTGGAGTACAATGGCACGAACTTGGCTCACTGCAACCTCCACCTCCTGGATTCAAGCGATTCTCTAGCCTCAGCCTCCTGAGTAGCTGGGACTACAGATATGTGCCACCACACCCAGCTAATTTTTGTATTTTTAGTAGAGACAGGGTTTCACTATATTGGTCAGGCTGGTCTCGAACTCCTGACCTCGTGATCCACCCACCTCAGCCTCCCAAAGTGTTGGGATTACAGGTGTGAGCCACCACACCCGGCCAAAAATGTACTCATTCCTTTTTTTCCTTTTTATAAAAGTAAGACAAATACATGGTCTAGGATCCCCCACTCTACCCTGGTCCCCCACTCTACCCTCCTCACTCAACCTTCTTTCCCTTTCTCCAGGGACAACCATATAAGAAAATCTAACTAGGTAATTTATTCATTCAGTTAAAACATCAAAACATCATACAAACACACACTGAGAGTCTGCTCCCACCCTTTTCCCGCTCCCCACCCCCTCCACCACTGCCCCTTTAGGTCATCACTGTCTTTAATTTCTTATGTCTCTTCCAGTGTTCCTTTCTGCAAATACAAACATATAGCCAGATTTTCCCTTTTCTTACAGGAAGATAGCATTCTATATACACTATTCTGTTCTTTGCTGGTTTTGCTTTATAAATCTTGCTGTAGACAGACCCTTCTGGAGATCTTTCTCTCTTAATATATAGAAGCTCAAACTTCCTCTTTTTCTCTTTAATTAATTATATTCACTTTAGCCAGGCTTGGTGGCTCATGCCTGTAATCCCAGCAGTTTGAGACACCCAGGTAGGTGTATCGCTTGAGCCCAGGAGTTTGAGACCAGCCTGGGCAACATGGCGAAACCCCGTCTCTACAAAAATACAAAAATTAGCTGGGTGTGGTGGCACACTCCTGTAGTCTCAGCTACACAGGAGGCTAAGGTGGGAGGATCGCATGAGGCCAGGAGGTCAAGTCTGCATGAGCCGTGATTGCACCACTGTTTTCCAATTTGAGTGACATAGTGAGATCCTGTCTCAAAAAAAAAATACTCATTTTAGTTGCATATCCTGGACAACTATGAGAAAATAGTCTCCTACAAATTACATAGTAATTTGTCTTAAACATTAAGAAAAGTTATTTATTTATTTATTTATTTATTTATTAAGACAGGGTCTTGCTTTGTTGCCCAGGTCAGAGTGCAGTGACACCATGGCTCACTGCAACCCTGATCTCCTGGACTCAAGCAATCCAGCCTCACCTTCCAGAGCATCTGGGACTACAGGTGCGTGCCACCATGCCTGGCTAATTTATTTATTTTTTGTAGAGACAGAGAATTTCTTTTTTTTTTTTTTTTTTTTTTTTTGAGACGGAGTCTCGCTCTGTCTCCCAGGCTGGAGTGCAGTGGCGCGATCTCGGCTCACTGCAAGCTCCGCCTCCCGGGTTCACGCCATTCTCCTGCCTCAGCCTCCCGAGTAGCTGGGACTACAGGCGCCCACAACCGCGCCCGGCTAATTTTTTGTATTTTTAGTAGAGACGGGGTTTCACCGTGGTCTCGATCTCCTGACCTTGTGATCCGCCCGCCTCGGCCTCCCAAAGTGCTGGGATTACAGGCGTGAGCCACCGCGCCCGGCCAAGACAGAGAGTTTCACTGTGTTAACTAGGCTGGAAAATAAGCAAACTCCTGGACTCAAGCAATCTGCCCACCTCAGCCTCCCAAAGTATTGGGATTATAGGCGTGAGCCACTGTGCCTGACAAAAGTCACTTATTTTTAATTGTGGTAAGATTCACATAACAAGGAGTTTACCATCTTAACCATCGTTAAGCGTACAGTTCAACAGCATTCCGTACATTTTCATTGCTATGCAACCATTACCACCATCCATCCACAGAACTTTTTTCATCTTGCAAAACTGAAACTCGATACCCATTAAACAGTAACTCTCCATTTCCTCCTCCCCGCAACCCCTGCAACTACCATTCTACTTTCTGTTTCTATGAATTTGATTACTCTTGGTACCTCATATAAGTGGAACCATATGGTATTTGCCCTTTTGTGACTGGATTATTTCACTTAGCATAATGTCCTCAGGGTTCATCCATGTTGCAGTATCTGTCAGAATTTCTCTTTTTCTGTGGCTACGTAGCATTCCACACATAGAGTTATGTGGCTCTATTGTAATTTGTTTCAGCAGTCCCCCTGAGGGACTCTTGGGCTGTTTCAAGTCTTTTATTATTCCTGTTGGTGCTTCAGCAAAGACCCTCTTCTGTGGTCATTTTATGTAAGCGGAGGTGCACTCTGAAAATGCAGGCCCAGCAGTGAGGTTGCTGAGGCAGAGTGTGGGAGCTCTGTGATTGCCACTTGCTCTTGCTCCCCACTGCCGTTGTACCATTTTGCACCCTCACCAGCAATGTAATAAGAGAGAGCAACTCCTTTTAACTCTTTTCATGGTTTCTTCTGCTAGCTACTCCCATGTCTCCAAATGTTATAATTAATCTGCTATTTCTTTTTTCTTTTCTTTTCTTTTTTTTTTTTTTTTTTTTTGAGACAGGGTCTTGCTCTGTCATCCAGGCTAGAGTACAGTGGCACAATCATGGCTTGCTGCAGCCTTGACCTCCCAGGCTCAAGCCATCCTCCCACCTCAGCCTCCTGAGCAGCTGGGATTACAGGTGTGTGCCGCCACACCTGGCTAATTTTTAAATTTTTTGTAGAGACAAGGTCTCACTGTGTTGCCCAGGCTGGTCTCAAATTCTCAGGCTCAAGCTGTCCTCTTGCCTTGGTCTCCCAGAGTGTTAGGATTACAGGCATGAGCCACAGTGCCCAGCCACTACTGCTTGATTTACCAATTTTAGAGTATCTGTTGGTGCCTTTCTAAGATAGATGAGAATTTAGCTCTCATGGCCTGCTCTTCCACTGCCCCCCTCATCCTCCCAACAGCATCCTATGGCCTGTAGGTTATCTAGGGTCACCTTTATAAACCTGAGAGTCTCAGGTACCCCCCTTTTTTTTTCCCTCATTCTGTCAATTCCTCCAAGCACTCTGTCCATGTCTCCCTCCCACTACTGCCATGTGTATCTTTTTTTCTTTTCTGAGACGGGGTCTGGAGTGCAGTGGCACAATCATGGCTCACTGCAGCCTGGACCTCCAGGGCTCAAGTGATCCTCCTGCCTCAAGCCTCCCAAGTAGTTGGGATCACAGGTACGTGTCAGCAGATCAGCTAGTTTTAAAAACTTTTTGTAGAAATGGGGGGTCTCACCAAGTTGCCCAGGCTGGTCTTGGACTCCTAGGCTCAAGTGATCCTCTTGTCTTGGCCTTCCAAAATACTGCGATTACAGGTGTGAGCCACCACGCCCAGGCTGCCACATCTATTTTTTTTTTTCCAAGATGGAGTCTCTGTCGCCCATGCTGGAGTGCAGTGGCGCAATCTTGGCTCACTGCAATCCCCGCCTCCCAGGTTCAAGCAGTTCTCTGCCTCAGCCTCCTGAGTAGCTGGGATTATTGGCTTGCGCCATCATGCCCGGCTAATGTTTTTTGTATTTTTAGTAGAGACGGGGTTTCATCATCTTGGCCAGGCTGGTCTTGAGCTCCTGACCTCATGATCCACCTGCCTCAGCCTCCCAAAGTGCTGGGATTACAGGTGTGAGCCACTGCGCCCGGCCTATGCCACATGTATTTTTATTTTTATTTTTATTTTGTTTTGAGATGGAGTTTAGCTCTTGTTGCCTAGGCTGGAGTGCAGTGGTGTGATCTTGGCTCACTGCAACCTCTGCCTCCCGGGTTCAAGCGATTCTCCAGCCTCCCAAGTAGCTGGGCTTACAGGCGCCTGCTACCACGGCCGGCTAATTTTGTATTTTTGGTAGAGACAGGGTTTCTCCATGTTGGTCAGGCTGGTCTCAAACTCCTGACCTCAGGTGACCTGCCTGCCTCTGCCTCCCAAAGTGCTGGGATTATAGGTGTGAGCCACCACGCCTGGCCTATTTTTATTTTTAAGTCATCAAGACTGAATAACCCTTCCATTCTCTTCCGTAACCACAATGACATCTTGGGTGTTTTGTTTTATAGGTTGAGTCTAAACATTGAAGACAATTGGAAGCAGATACAGGCATTATTTCATGCAGAGCTTGTACATTACCGTGACTGTATAACTTGCTTTGCTCTCTGTTCTTGACTTGGATCCTCTACTCTGGTGCTTGGTTGAGCAACAGAACCATCTAGGGTAGAAAAGGGGTAGGGGAGAGGTGCCATTAAAAATGCATATTCCGGGCCGGGCGCGGTGGCTCAAGCCTGTAATCTCAGCACTTTGGGAGGCCGAGACGGGTGGATCACAAGGTCAGGAGATTGAGACCATCCTGGCTAACACGGTGAAACCCCGTCTCTACTAAAAAATACAAAAAACTAGCCGGGCGAGCTGGCGGGCGCCTGTGGTCCCAGCTACTCGGGAGGCTGAGGCAGGAGAATGGCGTGAACCCGGGAGGCGGAGCTTGCAGTGAGCTGAGATCAGGCCACTGCACTCCAGCCTGGGCAACAGAGCGAGACTCCGTCTCAAAAAAAAAAAAAAAAAAAAAAGCATATTCCTAGACCTCACACCAGACCTGCCAAGATCTGTGGAGGGCCTGGGAGTTTGTATATTTTAAAGCTATCCCCCTTGCCCTGGAATGATGGTATGCAGTGGCAGTGGGCATTTGGAGTGGTAGGTACCTTAGTCAGTTTTGGGTGAATGTTGACTGACCTTATTTAATAAATGAATAGCCTCTTGTCTGCAGCCTCACCAGCCCTGTGGCCCTTCATCCACAGGTACATACCCCGGGACACAACAGTCCTTACAAGGAAACCTCCCTGGACCCTCCACCTTTTCTCATGGACTTTGCAACTGCAACTCCTTTGTGGGCCCAGTCTCTTGGCTACCTGTCCACTCTCCTCCTCTCTGCCCTTCAGCCCTGTGGTTTAGTGACAAGGACGGCTCAGGCCCCTTCTGGGGTTCTGACAGGCCTGCCTTTGGGCAAGGAGCACAGTGCAGTAGAAGCATGGGATGTGTATGGCGACGGCCCCGAGTCTACCCACTTGTTTATTCATTCACTTGGCATCTTCTGGCACATGCATGTGAGGGCAAGGCTCCGAGGGAGGATCAGTGTGAGAGAAAAAGTTGAATCTCACAGGTTCCAGGTATTAAGTTTCCAAGAAAGATACGGAGGAGTCAGGAGCCGGGAGGGCTCTTTCCTGACTTCATTGCTCTCCTGGGGATGCTTCGGGGCAGTGTTTGTCGTGCAGACACAGGCTCTGACCCGCTAGTGGGCTGTGAAGTCACTTGAATGGGTTCAGCCATCATTGACAGAAATGGATAGGATAGAATTGAAATGCATCCACCCTATAAGGGCTGTTGGGGTTTCATTAATTCTTTCTTCAACTCTGGCTATTCTCTGGTTAAATATGTCCGGTGAGTTTTAAATTTTGGTTATTGAAGCTTTTTTTATTTCTAGAAGTTCTACTTGGTTCTTTTTTCTTCTGCCGTGTCATTTTTTTTTTTTTTAATCGTTTTCTGTTCTCTGCAGGGATCTTGAAGCTTTTTTTTTATTGATTGAAGCAGAGAAGACATATCTGTTTTACAGGTGCTGTCTGCGTCTGAAGTCTCTGCGCGTGTCTGTTTTTAGCGTCTATTTTGTGGGCTTGTTCTCCCCGTGGTGTCTGGTTCCCAAGGATTCCTGCTTTTCTTTGAGCATATACTGGTTATTGCATTTGAAAAGTCTGGTTTGAGTCTAGGATGAAGGTACCTTCCTCCAGGAAGGCCCTGCTGTTCCTTCTGCCAGACTCCTGGGGGTCTCACCAGTTCAAGCCCTCTTGAAGCCCAGCTCAAGTTTGGGGTTTCTTGAACCATCTGGGGGATTCCAACTGGTATCTTTAGCTCCTGGTAGGAGCTGTTCTACTGTTCTACTGTTCTACTGTTCTACTGTGAGTTCAGCCCTTGTCTGAGGGTCCCGATCTCCTGTTGACCCTTCACCTTCTGTGGGCCTGGGCATGGACCTCTGATACGAAGAAGCTGTCAAAATAAAAGTCCATGCTGTTGGGAATCAGGAAGTCGCCTCAAGGCAAAAGTAGCTGGGTGTTTCTATATCTCTTTTGTTTTCCTTTCTGTCTTCTCTTTTGGTTGGGTAATTCTTCACCATCTTGTTGATTCTTTAAGTCTTAGCATAACACACATTAAAAAAATTCCGTTGTTTTAGTTGCTTTCTATCACCATAGATGGTCACCATGGTTCTCAGCCCTGTCGGACCTGGAGCCTGGTACCAAGACCAGGGGCAGGGAGTCCCCATGCTGTTTTAAGCAGTGATGATCTAAGTTTTATTTCTTGGGTGAGTCGAGGTCGGAAAAGCTTGAGACCCCTGCTCTAGGGGCTGTACCTGTCCCTTTCCGCCTTTTCTCCTGTCTGGACCAGGGGCCGAAGGGGCTGGTGGGCCATGTGGAGACCAAGTGGCTGACAATCCCCGGGAACTGTGGGCTCAGACACAGGGCCCTGCACCTCTTAGCCCCTCTGGTCTCAGCTCAGCACCTCCCTTGCCTGGCCCCTGTTTCCTGCATGAGCACCCTGCCCCTGCCAGGAGGGACCTGTGTCCTGTTCCCAGATGCACCATATCCTCTCCCATCTCCTGCCCTTTCCTCCAGTTGTGTGCCTCATAACCTCTTCCTCCCTCCAAGGTTAAATCAAACCCTACCTCTTTATACAGGAAGAAGTCATTTCTGGGTTGATGTATGCATCCGGCAGATGCTTGCTGAGGCCCAGGTTAGGGGCTGGGGAAACAGTGATGAGCTGTACCAATCCCTGCTAGCCTGCCCACCCCTGAGTCTGGTGAGGGTAGCAAAAAACATACAGTGGAATTCATAAATAATACAATCTATCCATATCCATATTTTAATTTTTTATTTTTGGGGATGGAGTCTTGCTCTGTCGCCCAGGCTGGAGTGCAGTGGCATGATCAGGGCTCACTGCAGCCTTGACTTCCCAGGCTCAAGTGATTCTCCTGTCTCAGTCCCCCAAGTAGCTGGGACTGCAGGCAGGTACCACCATGCCCAGCTAATTTTTTTGAATTTTAGTAGAGACAATGTCTCGCTATGTTGCCAATGCTGCGTCTTGAACTCTTGGCTCAAGCGATCCTCCTGCCTCAACCTCTTGAGCAGCTGGGATTACAGATGCACACCATCATGCCTGGCTAATTTTTTGTTTTTTTAAAATTATTTTTATTTTTTCCCACCACTTGCTGCCCGTTGATAATTTTTTATTAAAAAATTTTTTTTTGTACAGACAGGATTTTGCCATGTTGCCCAGGCCAGTCTTGAACTCCTGGCCTCAAGTGATCCTCCTGCCTCGGCTTCCCATAGTGCTGGAATTACAGGCATGAGCCACTGTGCCCAGCCCACTTGCCTTTAAATCATGAGTGTGGCAGCCACACATGCACCCATTTGGTGTGGCCATGAGTGATGTATTTTCTGAAATAGCAGAAAACTCCTGGGAAAATTTGAATAACACAAAGGGCAGCTTTCCCTCAGTTTATATTGGAGTTGCATTCCTGGAAAATTCAGTGTTTGCTAAATCCATGCAAAAAAAATTCGTGCCTCTGTGTATAGCTCCAGGCCCAGAACACTGCTCATAGATGCCCACCTATGCGTGTGGGCAGGACATTTGCCATCAGGCATCACCCAGGATAATCTCTGTGGTGCAGGCATCCAGCATCCCTGTTCTGCTCACTAAGTGCTGCTGTGACAATTGGTGGTACAGCCCAAATCACTCCCTACCCAGTGAATTTCTGGAACATTCCTTGGTGTGCCCCATTCCCCACCACTCTGTTGGGAACTGCCTACCTCTAACAAGGCAGTGAGATCCACAAAATGACGTGGGGAAGCCTAGGGAGTGCCAACCCAGCCAGAAGAAGCAGGAGGACCCCAGCTGCCTCTTGAGGGTTGACCCGAACCCATAAAGACGTACTCTTAGCCGGGCTAGGTGTCTCACACCTATAATACCAGCACTTTGGTAGGCCAAAGTGGGTGGATCACTTGAAGCCAGGAGTTCGAGACCAGCTTGGGCAATATGGCGAAACCCCATCTCTACTAAAAATACAAAAATTAGCCAGGCATGGTGGTGCATGCCTATAATCCCAGCTACTTGGGAGGCTGAGACAGGAGAAGTGCTTGAGTCTGGGAGATGGAGGTTGCAGTGAGCCGAGATCACATCACTGCACTCCAGGCTGGGGTACAGAGTGAGACTGTGTCTCAAAAAAAAAAAAAAAGACACACTCTCTCCAACAAACTGGGTGCTCTTTTGGAAGTGATGTCCACTCATGCTGGCAGTGCTGAGCGGGGCTAGGCGGGGCAGCCCTTGGTGGCTCCATCTGCTTGTGGAATTGCCATTTTTCCGTTTCCTTTCCAGGAAGTTCTGTCTTCCTTCATCTTTGGTTCACTTGGTTTCTACTCTCAATGGTCCCATGGGACTTTTGCCTCCTTATGAACTGGACGGAAAATCCAGTTTTTCTTTGATCCCTGGGACTGGATGACCAGCTTTTTTTTTTTTTTTTTTTTTTTTTTTTGAGACGGAGTCTCGCTCTGTCGCCCGGGCTGGAGTGCAGTGGCCGGATCTCAGCTCACTGCAAGCTCCGCCTCCCGGGTTCCCGCCATTCTCCTGCCTCAGCCTTCCGAGTAGCTGGGACTACAGGCGCCCGCCACGTCGCCCGGCTAGTTTTTTTGTATTTTTTAGTAGAGACGGGGTTTCACCGTGTTAGCCAGGATGGTCTTGATCTCCTGACCTCGTGATCCACCCGTCTCGGCCTCCCAAAGTGCTGGGATTACAGGCTTGAGCCACCGCGCCCGGCCAAGGATGACCAGCTTTGACCAGAGAAAAGACACAGCTTTCTTAGAGGAAACAGGAAAGGACCTGAAGAAGGGGTTTTGTTTCTGGGACCCTCCAGTGGCTCTCTCCTCTCTAGTCCCCCAGCATAACCATCTCCCTTCTGTTCCACACTGTTGGAGCATTGTGCAATCAGGGACTCACACAGCTGCAGCATGAGAGGGGTCTCAGGGCCACTGAGTCCTGCTCCGTGCCCAGGCTGTGGATCCCTCCTGTGATGGGGAGCTCACTGCTTCCCAGGGCAGCCCAGGCTATTGCCATGCAGGCCCAGTCACCCACACCAGCCCCTCATCAGCACCCAGAATCCTCCCTCCCCTCCTACCAAGCTTTCGAACAGGCTTTTCCAACTCCTGCCTCCTTTGGAATAAGCAGAAAAATTGGACACCCTTCCTGCAGCTTAGGCTTATGGGAATAACAGTTGTTTTATCTACTTGGCAAAATAAAAATTGTACTAGAGAACGTGTTTCTGGAATTTGGATTTGCCTTGTCTTAGGTCAGATTCCTAGAAGCGGAGCCTAAGATGGGTGAATTATTGAGGAAGTTCTCAGGAGAACACAGTGAGGGAGCCTCTTCCTCTCTGTATAGGCAAGGGAAGAAGCTGAGCAAGGGTGTGGTTTCAGGGGGAGATGCGCCTCAGCCTGACCCCACGGGGAGCTCGGGACTGTGAGCTGCTCCTCAGACTGTCCGCTCCAGAGGCTGGGCTGTTCTGTGCCTGTGTCAGTTACTGGATAGGGGCTGCCCCTGGGGAGAGGGGTATGCCATTTCCCAGGCATCTGTGTGCAAGATGGTTTCCATCGGCCAAGGCAATTAGCTAAAGGAGGATGCAGATGTGAGCTGTTAGCTGCCAATACTCACAGAAGCTGGGCAGAGACATGGCATAAGGGTGAGGCCCCAGCAGCCTCTGGTACATCTCCCAGGGGAAGAGGGCACCCCACCAAGTGAGATGCACTGCTCTCAAACCCGCCTGTGAGCCTCCCCATTCTACTTAGCGTATTCCGGGATGCTCCAAATTCTATGAGGTTCTTCCAACTGCTTCCTGTCTGCCTGCGGCGGGGAACGGGAATGGGGAAAGGTTGGGAGAGCAGAGCTGCAGGCTGGGGTTTTCTCCAGGAGGGCCCTGAGCCCCAGATGAACCATTCCCCTCACCCCCCACCTGCCCCACCACAGACTGCCTCTTCAAGGTGTGCCCCATGAACCGCTACTCGGCCCAGAAGCAGTACTGGAAGGCCAAGCAGACCAAGCAGGACAAGGAGAAGATCGCTGATGTGGTGTTGCTGCAGAAGCTGCAGGTATGTGTGTGTGTGCAGGCATGCATCTGTGCACATGTACCAGGAGCCTGGGTACACAAACAGCGGCGCTGCTTGTCGGAGCCAGTAGGGGCTCTGTGGCTGAGCTGAGTGGTTTCTAAAACTTGCATAGGTGTGACGGTTCACACCTGTAATTCCAGCACTTTGGGAGGCCGAGGCAGGAGGATTGCTTGAGGCCAGGAGTTTGAGAGCAGCTCGGACAACATAGCAAGACCCTATCTCTACAAAAAAATTAATAAACAATAAAAATAAAAAAATAAATTCCAGTATGCAAGAGATTGGTGTGAATTGCTGTGAAGGAGTGGATGTAGGGGGAGCAGGGTCCCTTCCCAGTGACTCACCAGTCTGTATAACTCCGTTGTGTCAGTGGGAAGAAAGTGTCCCTTCCTCCAGGCTGGCACAGCCCTATGCCAGGTTGCGTGGCTCAGAGAGTGGAATGCCGACACTACAGACCAGTGAACAACCTGTACAGCTGTCCATGGAGTTCCCAGTGGCTTGTGGAGACAGTGGCTCTGGGGAACCCAATTTGGGAGCCCTGGATCTAGTCTTAATCTCTCCCCTTGTTTTATAGAGTTGGAGCCTGGGGCCCTTAGATGGGACTGGTCTGTCCATGGTCATCCTGTGAGTCTGCAGTACAGCCTAGATGGCCCCCAGGTCTCTGACTCACCCTGGCTTCCTCAGACACGTGGATCATGCCATGATACTGGGATGTGGTGGTCGCTTATGAGCCCCTTGTAGGTAGTGGCTCAGTTCACATCCTAGGCAGATCTCCGGGTCCCAGCCCCATTCCCCAAACCACAAAGAGAGTGGGAGGCTTGGGCTGTGGTCAGGAACTTTGCAGCCTGGGCCCTGGGCCCTGTTGCCCCACCCCTTGTCATACAAACCTTGCTTCCCTCTGTCCCCTTCCCCTAAGCCCCATGCCCAAAGGAGGTGGGTCTAGAATGGGGACATTGGGCTACGCCCTATAGCTGTGAACTGGGCTGGAGAGAGGGAGCTGCAGGTGGACTGTCTGAGCTCTGGTGTTAATACCCCTGCTCTCTTCCTGGGGTGGGGGCTGCCACAGGCTTCCTTCCCGCTGCCGGCAGGTAGAGGCTGAGCTGGGGATCTGGCCTGGCGGGAGGGCGTTCACCTATGCAGAGCCACATAATCAGAACCGCAAGCAGTCACACAGCTACATGCTGTTGCTTTGTGGAAAGTCACATGGTCCATGGCAAGGCTCTCCAGCTGCCACCTTCGCCGTGGTCTCAGTAAAGGACTGAGGAGGAGGAAAGGGCAGAGACCACTGCTCTCAGAGAGTGCCAGTCTGATGGAGGGGACAGGGCTCCTGCCCTCCAGGAACCCCTAATCTGGTGGAGGAGACAGGGCAGCTATCCTTAGGCAGCTTCCAGTCTAACAGGGGACAAAAGAGCCTAAAAAGCTGTCTCTAATGGGATGTAGACCAAATCCTCAAGGCCACCAGCATTGGATCCATCAGAGTGGAATGTGACCAGTCAGGGAGGGCTGCCTGGAGGCAGTGGGCTGAATGCATACAGTTTTGGGAGAGAAGGTTGCGGAGGAGTGGGGGTGGTGGTGGGAGCCAGGAAATGGTACCAAGCAGCCCCTGCCAGGGTTTGGACTGGGACAGGGGTCCCGTGTCTGGGGCTTCGGGAGTCTGGTGAGATGAGGGTAGGTGGTGAGACACAGCTTTAGGTTCCTGGGGGTGTAAGAGGATTGTTGGGGATGCTCAAGGTGCTGCTGGCATGCCCTCTCCAGGGGAGGTGGCTGGGGAGGTGTAGGAATTTGGCTCCCTGGGCTGTGTGTGCTGTGAGACCTCAGGCTGGCTTCTGCACTCGGAGTGCAGCACTAAGAGCTGGGGCAGGGGTCCAAAGGGTCCTGGAGTCCAAGGTGACTGTGTGTGTGTGTGTGTGTGTGTGTGTGTGTGTGTGTGTGCATGTGTGCATGCATGTGTGGGGCTGGGGCATGTCTCCCTCTAGGAGCAGCTTCTGAGCCCACTCTTCACTTCTGTGTGTGTCTGCCCAGCATGCGGCCCAAATGGAGCAGAAGCAAAACGACACGGAGAACAAGAAGGTGCACGGGGATGTCGTGAAGTATGGAAGTGTGATCCAGGTGAGGCTGGCCCACCTCTCTCCCACCTGTCCTTCTCCCTGCCTAACAGGCTGGGCTGGTGCCAGGTGAGGGCTGCCAGCAGGCATTGCCCTCTGTGCATGTGTGTCCCTGGGTGAATGAGTGGCCCTGGGGCCTGTGTGGCTGTTCGTCTGACTTTGTGTGTGTCTGTTGCTGTGTGGCCTCAGTAGCGGTGCCATGGGTGTGTTTATGGCATGGTGACCATCAGCATGGAGTCTGGAGCCAAGTTGTCTGGATTCAAATCTTGCCTCTGCTACTCCTAATGGTGTAACTTGGGCAAGTTACTTAACTTTCCCTGGTGCCTTGGTTTCCCCATCTATGAAATCAGGCAGTAATAGTGCTTCCCTCTTGGATCATTGTAGGTTACTTGAGCTAATCTATGTAAAGTATTTAGAACAGCTTCTTTCTTGTGATCACCAGGGTGTCCATGGGGGTGTGCCTGTTGTGTGCATGTTTGTGTGTGATTGTGGCTGTGGGTGTCGGCCTGTGTGTTTGTGACAGGTGTCTGATACTGTGTGTGCAGCCAGGGTGTGACCAAGGGTCTAGGGCATTCCCCCATATCCCCTCCCTGATGGCCGCCCCCTGGGGCCTGGTGACCTTTCCGCACCCACCTGACCCCCAGCTCCTGCACATGAAGAGCAACAAGTACCTGACGGTGAACAAGCGGCTTCCGGCCTTGCTGGAGAAGAACGCCATGCGGGTGACCCTGGATGCCACAGGCAACGAGGGTTCCTGGCTCTTCATCCAGCCCTTCTGGAAGCTGCGGAGCAATGGGGACAACGTGAGGGCAGGGCCGGGCTTGGAGGGGCCTGGTGGAACTCCAGAGGGGTTTCTGTAGGGTCTGCGGTGTGGGGACTGGATAAGGTCATGCCCATTTCTTAGAAGGGCAGACTGAGACCCGAGGGAGGCCTGGAGGTGTGGTGACAGGAGGGCCCTGCCCTTCCCACCTAACCTGTCCCGCCTGTCTGCTCAGGTGGTCGTGGGGGACAAGGTGATCCTGAATCCTGTCAATGCCGGGCAGCCTCTGCATGCCAGCAATTACGAACTCAGCGATAATGCCGGCTGCAAGGAGGTGAGGGGTCAGGGGTCAGCCAGGCAGTGCAGGGACGTCCACGCACCCCTGGTGGTGAAGACACCCCGCTCACCACCATAGTCTCTGCCTCCAGCCCCATCTGGCCCGATGGACAAGCTGGGCCTCATGGCTCCTGCATCCGTTTCCCAACGCTGCCCTCATTCTCCACCCCACAGGCTGGTGGCCCCAAGGTAGCCGGGCTGGGGTCTGGGGACCCTGCCTGGGAGAAGACACCCTGTCCTTGTGCTATAACGGTGGCTGGGCTGCTTCTTCCTTTCAGCCCTGCTCTGGGCCCTCAGTGGCTGGGATCTGCCTGGCAACACAGGTCTCGTCACCCTTCCCCAGGTCAACTCTGTGAACTGCAACACCAGCTGGAAGATCAACCTGTTTATGCAGTTCCGGGACCATCTGGAGGAGGTGTTGAAAGGGGTAAGGACTGGGAACCCCTGCCTTGCCCAGCTGGCCACCCAGCCCTCCCCACCAGGGTCCTCTTCCTGCCTTCTCCACTCGCCAGGCCTCAGGCCCTTACCCTCTCCCCAGCTTTGCACCCCCCAGCCTCCCTCCACTTCCATAGGGCCCCACCCACATGGCCCTACCAGGACTGCCACTTCTCTCGTCTCTGGCCACAGTCCCCTTCTCCATCCTCCCTGGGTCCTGCCCGGTCTGTTTTCTCTCTTGTTTAAGGGGGTGTCAGTGGACTGGGGGTCTCCATCCCCCCGACCCAGAGCCTTTGAGCACCATCCTCTCCCCGACTCCTGCTGCCTGGATCCATGCCAGGCCCCCTGCCCCTTGCCCTGTGCCCTCATCGGCGAGGGAGTGAGGCTGCCCTGTCTGCTGAGTTAGGGGTCACTGCCTGTCTCCTTCCTGGTCCCAAACATGCTGATGTGAGCTCTGGGAGAGAAGGGGGGCCTGGGAAATACTGCAGGGAAGACTTCGGGAGGATCCAGGACTGAGGGCAGAGGGAGCTGTCTGGGGCCACCGGAGAGACCATTCGAGAAAACCTGAACACCAGATGTGGGCGAGAGGAGAGTTCAGATGTCTCTTGGGTGGGGCTGCAGGGGATGGAACCAGCAGACGGGGTGCAGAGGGAGGGCAGGGAGGGCAGATTTGTAGAGTGTGAGGCTGTCCAGCTAGGGGAGCAGGCAGGAACATCCAGCTGTGAAACCTGTCAGAGGGGCAGGTGACAGGCCCGAGAGCAGCCACCTAAGGACGCTGCATGTTCATGCACCTCCCTGCTCAGAAGCCTGCAGTGGCTCCCTTTGCCCTCCTCCCCTCGCTGAGCCGCTCTGTTAGACTCCTCTGCCCTGCTCAGGCTGCCTCAGTCCCCCACCCTCCTCATCCTTCTTACCTCCTGGGCTGCTTCCCGTCTACCCATGCCCTGTGCCAATGCCTTCTCCCTCCCTCCCTCCCTTAAGTCTGCGCATCGTCCACACATTAATCAAGGTCCAGCCATGCACTACCCCTCCCAGAAGCCTTCCCTAAAGTTCCAGCCCCGAATCTGTGCAGCACTTAGGAAATGAAGCATCTTGGCCGGGCGGGGTGGCTCACGCCTGTAATCCCAGCACTTTGGGAGGCCGAGGCGGGTGGATCACTTGAGATCAGGAGCTCAAGACCAGTCTGGCCAACATGGAGAAAGCCCTTCTCTACTAAAAATACAAAAATTAGCCGGGTGTGGCGGTGGGCACCTGTAATCCCAGGTACTCAGGAGGCTGAGGCAGGAGAATCACTTGAGCCTGAGAGGTGGAGGTTGCAGTGAGCCAGGATTGCACCACACTGCGCTCCAGCCTGGGCGACAGAGCGAGCCTCCATCTCAAAAAAACAAACAAGCAAACAAACAAACAAATAAAATGAAGCATCACTTGGGCCTCACTCTGTGGTCTACATAGGATTATTTCTGGGGAATCCGCCATGGCTCCATGGTTCCAAGGCAGCTCAGAAGCAAGGCTTTCTGGTGCTAAGTCCACTGCTTTTTTGCCCCTGCCCTGCGCTTCTGGGGCACAGAAGTCACTAGGTTCTGCCATAGTAACTGACCAATCTGGGTATCGTCATTCATTCATGCATTCTTGCATTCACTGCTGCATTCACTCTGCAGGTATTCACTGAATGCTTTGTGTCTAGTGTGTGTTCAGTGGAGGGAAGACAGAAAATGCCTTTAGTGATGATAGCAAGAGTGGCAGCCATGCATCGTGTGCCAGCTGGGCAGCAGGGTCTCAGCAGGAGGAAGGTGATGGAATGATGAAGGTGTAGGCCCTGGAACTGGGCCACAGATTCATGTCCCATTTGCCATTAGCTGCATGACCCTCGGCAGGATACTTGCCTTCTCTATGCCTGAGTTTCTCCACCCATAAAATGGGGCTAATGATGTATTTACCCAGAGAGTTGGTGTGAGGATTGGGTGAGAAAGCTTACAAGTGCTTGCACAGTGGCTGGCACGCGGTAAGTGTGCAGTGTGACTTCATCATGCATATTATAATCCTCACAATTTCTGCAAGGAGGTCATAGTATTCCCATTTTACAGAAGAGGCAACTGAGGCTCAGACATGTTAAGGAACTTATCTGAGGTCACACAACTTTTAAGAGCAGAGACAGGCTGGGCACAGTGGCTCACGCCTGTAATCCTAGCACTTTGGGAGGCTGAGGCGGGTGAATTGCCTGAGCTCAGGAGTTCGAGACCAGCCTGGGCAACATGGTGAAACTCCGTCTCTACTAAAAATAAAAAAATTAGCCGGGCATGGTGGCACGCACCTGTGGTCCCAGCTATACAGGAGGCTGAGGCATGAGAATCGCTTGAACCCAGGAGGCGAAGGTTGCAGTGAGCTGAGATCGTGCCATGTACTCCAGCCTGGGTGACAGAGTGAGACTGTCTCTGAAAAAAAAAAAAAAAAAAGCAGAGACAGGATCCAAACGTAGTATCTGTGTCCAAAGCCATGGACATGCCCTCCATGCTGCCCCTGTCCAACAGGGGAGCAAAAGAAATGGGCACAACCTACCAATATTTAGGCAGAAGGGACCCTGAGACAGGGGCAGTCATGGCCCCGGGAAGACTGAGGGGGTGAGGTCCCCCTCCTTCATGGAGAGGGTGACTGGAGATGGGCCGTTAGAGGTTAGGCAGGGTGTCTAGAGGCACAGATAGGGAGGGAGGCGGTCCAGGGTGAGTTTGAACATGGGAAGGCCTGGGAGAGCTCTGGATTTGGGGTCTGGGATGTGGGCTGAGGGCAGAGTGCCTGGGCTCTGGCTGTTCTCTAGGGGGCCTCAGCTTGCAGCCCCCTCTCTGTGTGCCAGCTCTGGAAGAGGGGCCCTGCCAGCAGCCACCCCTGTCTGAGGCAAGTGGGGCTGGGCCTTGGGTGGGTCCTTGAGCCTGGAGGGGCCGCAGCCATCCTGAGCCACACCCTGCTGCCTGCAGGGAGACGTGGTGCGGTTGTTCCATGCGGAGCAGGAGAAGTTCCTGACCTGTGACGAGTACAAGGGCAAGCTGCAGGTGTTCCTGAGAACCACACTGCGCCAGTCGGCCACCTCGGCCACCAGCTCCAATGCTCTCTGGGAGGTGGAGGTCAGAAGAGCCCTGCTTCTGGCACCCCAGACTTAGCCCTGGATGCCACCTCTCCCTCTTCCCCACCATCCTGGAGGGTGGGATATTGACCCCTACCTCCCTCTGAGCGCCTCCAGAGTCAAAAGGCAGGGAGGGTCCAGAACCCACCTACCCAGAGATCTCCAGGCCTCCCGGGGGTCTGACTCCCCATGCCTGGCCAGTCTCTCCTTCCTGCCTCACACCTGCGTGCCCCCAGGTGGTCCACCACGACCCCTGCCGTGGAGGAGCTGGGCACTGGAATGGCCTGTACCGCTTCAAGCACCTGGCCACGGGCAACTACCTGGCTGCTGAGGTGAGCGGGAGGCAGAGGGCATCCTGGGGCTCATGTTGTGCGCATGTACACGTGGGTGTGCGGGAGCATCTGTGCACATATCTGAATATGTGGCACATGTGCCTGTGGACCCTGACTTCTTTGCACTCATGCATTTATCCAATATTACCAAATAAAGGCATGACTGTAAAGAAGCCTAATAAATACCACTGTGTTCCTACTATGTGCCAGGCACTATTCTAGGCACTGGGGATACAGAGTGAGCAAAATTTCCCATGTGTCTATAATGCACACATTTGTGTGTATTGGGGCATTGGTGTGTATGTGTGTTCATTTGTGGTTCTATGGAGAGGGGCCATGAAGGGCTCCCCTGGAATGATATGGGCACCCCTGGGGGGGTGGAGGCTGCCTGCCCAAACCCAGGGTCCTATGTAGGTGACTATGTTTTGCAGTGGGGTCGTGTGGGTATAGTTTGGTGTCCAGTAGCTCCCCTGCATCTTGTATCTCTGTCCAGGAGAACCCCAGTTACAAAGGTGATGCCTCAGATCCCAAGGCAACAGGAATGGTGAGGAGCAAAGCAGGTCTCCAGTGAGGCCATGGGCCTGCCCTGGGGGTAGGAGGAGGCAGGGGAGGCTGTGAAACCCTGGGAGGTGGGCTGGAGGGAGATGGCCCCTCAGATGGGATCCCAGGTGCTTTGGGGGCTTGAGAGGAGGTAGGGCTTTCTACCTGACTTGGGGTCCTCACCCAGGGGGCCCAGGGCCGTGCAGGCCGCAGGAATGCTGGGGAGAAGATCAAGTACCGCCTGGTGGCTGTGCCTCATGGTAACGACATTGCCTCTCTCTTTGAGCTGGACCCCACCACCTTGCAGAAAACCGACTCTTTCGTGCCCCGGTGGGTATGCGCCATGTGCCTGGGGGTTGGCTGGTGGTGCCCAGGCTGGGCCCTCCCGTCTCTGGGACTCTCTGGATTCCTCACTCCTCCTCCCTCCTGAGGTCCTTTGGCCTTTGGGTTCTCTGCAGGTCCCATCCCTCAGGGGATCCAGCTCTGAGGTCTATGGGCGGCTGACCACTATTGCATGGCTGCCGCGTGCCCACGCCTGCCCCAGTTGGTCTGGGTGCTGAAGCACAGGCTGCATGGCAGTTTGTCTAGGACACAGCAGCACGGGGAACCCAAACACTGGATGGGGAGGCCAGACTCTCTGGCCTTTGAGGTCCCGCCAACTCTGAGATTCTAGGACAGAACATCAAGAAACTTCTCAAGTGTCAATCCAGGCTTTGGTGTGTCCTAAGCTGTATGACCTCAGGCTGCTACTCACTCTGCCTCCGTCATTTTAGTGGGAACATCAAGGTTCCCTATTTTTTTTTTTTTTTTTTGAGACGGAGTCTCGCTCTGCCACCCAGGCTGGAGTGCAGTGGCCGGATCTCAGCTCACTGCAAGCTCCGCCTCCCGGGTTCACACCATTCTCCTGCCTCAGCCTCCCAAGTAGCTGGGACTACAGGCGCCCGCCACCTCGCCCGGCTAGTTTTTTGTATTTTTTAGTAGAGACGGGGTTTCACCGTGTCAGCCAGGATGGTCTCGATCTCCTGACCTCGTGATCCGCCCGTCTCGGCCTCCCAAAGTGCTGGGATTACAGGCTTGAGCCACCGCGCCCGGCCAAGGTTCCCTATTAACAGGGCTAAGGGGAGAGTTAATTGAGTCACAACATAGGCCCACAGTCCCTTCCCTGAAACTCTCGGAGGCAGATGGATTTGGTATTCAGATTGTTTTTCATTTTAGAAAGGTAAACTTGTATTTTGTAATCACAGACATTGAGTATTTCTGTGTAATGCATGTGTTCTATGAAATGTGTGCATCTTGAAATTCAATGGGATAAATAGTTAAATAGCCTCATTTGTCCACATGAATTTTGGTCCCAAGTGTACAAACAAGTTTTGGTTTTGGAAGCGTGGACAAGGCTGCCCGTGTTAGTGCAGTGGTCAGGACGGAGCCTGGGTGTAGGGCTAGCTCTGGCTGTTCTTCTCTGACTTCAGCTTCCTCATCTGGAGGGGCACCAGTGGCCCCTGTCCCACAGCTGTTGAGGGTGTGGAGTAGGGTGCAAGCTGTGGCAGTGTTGGGGAGGTAGGCCGGCAGGCAGCAGGACGCACTCCGTGGTGCACTCCCCAAGTCCCTGCCCTCCCACCCGCCTGCAGGAACTCGTACGTCCGGCTGCGGCACCTCTGCACCAACACGTGGATCCAGAGCACCAATGTGCCCATTGACATCGAGGAGGAACGGCCCATCCGGCTTATGGTGCGGGTCCTTAGGGGTGGGGGTGGGGCTGGGGCCAGGGCCGGAGCTTGTTCCCAGGTGCCCTGCTGACCCCTGTCCCTGCAGCTGGGTACCTGCCCCACTAAGGAAGACAAGGAGGCCTTTGCCATCGTGTCGGTGCCTGTGTCCGAGATCCGAGACCTGGACTTTGCCAATGATGCCAGCTCCATGCTGGCCAGCGCCGTGGAGAAACTCAATGAGGGCTTCATCAGCCAGAATGACCGCAGGTGGGCTGCAGTGGCACAGAGGTTTTCTGAGTGATCTTGCCCTCCCAGGGCCTGCATTTCATGAAGAAAGGAGTCATGAAGCAGAAGCCAGGCAAACTGGGGAGAGAGTGGGGGACTGGCCCCTGTGGGGCCCTGGCTGAGCCTGGGACCCTGGAGTTGGGTGCAGGAGTTGGGTGCCTCACAGCTCAAGTACTCCCAGAACTAACCCTATGATGGAGCTGGTTACTGTGTTGAGCCTGGTCTCAAGGCCACCTAGCCCTGCTTTACTGATGACGGGGCTGAGGCTCAGAGAGGTTACGAGACTTGCCCAGGGTCACACAGTTAGTAAGTGGCAGAGTCAGGATGCAAATACAGCCCCCTTCACACCAGACTCCTCGCCTCGTGCCCTGCACTTCCTTTCCAGCTTGGGATATTCTGAGATTCTGTGTCTTGGGGCCACTTTGAAATCCAGGGTGGGTGTGGCTGGGCGTGTTTGGAGAGTATTTCAGGGGAAAGCCGGGGAGAGGAGTCGTAGGCTGAGGATGGGTTTTGTGCTTTGGGGGCTGCTGAGTGAACTCAGGAAAACCATGTTTTGGGAGGGACTGGCTCCCCACAAGAGGCACCTGCTGGGTGGGCATCTCACACTCGTCATCCCCGGGTACCCTCACCCAGGTTTGTCATCCAGCTGCTGGAAGACCTGGTGTTCTTTGTCAGTGATGTCCCCAACAATGGGCAGAATGTCCTGGACATCATGGTCAGCAAGCCCAACCGGGAACGGCAGAAGCTGATGAGAGAGCAGAACATCCTCAAACAAGTGCGTGTGTACTCATGAGGGGACACGGAGGGGCCGGGTGCCGGGAGAGGGATGCCTTGAACTGCAGGCTCATCCCCCACTTTAACAAAAACCAGTATATATGGGGCACGACCATGTGCCAGGCTCTTCCCTAAGTACCCCACATGTGTTGACGAATTTGATCCTCACTGCCTGGAGGAGGCACCGTGATTCTTACCCTGTTTTACTGGTGAGGAAGCTGAAACACAGGCCAGAGTTGCTTGGCCCAGGGTTCACAGCTAGGAAGCGGCAGACAGGATTTGAGCTCAGGATGTCGGGTCCAGAGCTGTGCTTCAAAAAAATGTTTAACAATTTTTTTTATTATGAGAATCGTCAAATATTGAGAAAGTATTGGAAGAATAGTACAGGGAACACAAGGTGCCTCACCATTTTGCTGCCTTGGCTTTATGTAGCTCTATTCACACATCCATCTTTCTGTCCACACATTTCAAAATAGGCAGCATTTTACACCCAAAAGTTTCAGCAGGCATCCCTATTACAATAGGGACATTGCCTTATATAACCATAGTACATGCTCACACCTAAGAAAATCACAACAATACCAAGTCCATATCACATTTCTCTAATGTTCCCAGAATGTTTTTGTAAAGCTTGTTTTTTTTTTTTTAAATGAGGATCCAGTTAAGGTTTTTTCATTCCATTCTGTTGCTCTGTCACTTTGCTGTCTGTTTCAGAACAATTTTTTCACCTCTCCACCCAGCCCCAACCTTTAAAACATTTTTGTAATTATGTAACATTTTACTTTGACAAGGCAGGCCTGTGTCTCATCTCTTAAGCTCTGGCCACAGCGGCCCTGCCTGCCTTTTCTCTTAGCCTCAGACCCTGAGCTGCCGAGACCCTCTGCTCTTCCCCCAGGCCCCAGATCTGAGCTGGGATTAGAATCTGCATCAGGGAGGGATGGGCTGGGGTCAGCTTCGGGATTCCAACAAGGAGTAGAGAGAGCTGGGGCTGGAATTGGGGCTGAGGATGGCTGGTCTGGGGTTGCGGTCCAGCTTAGAATCAGCTCGAAGCCGATGTCTGGGCTGGCTTTAGGGCAGAGTCAGTCGGGGCTCAGGGATGACTCCTGGGATGACTTCAGGATGCAGACAGGTGTTGGGCAATCAGTCCTCACCCTCCGTGTTCCCCCAGATCTTTGGCATTCTGAAGGCCCCGTTCCGTGAGAAGGGGGGTGAAGGTCCCCTGGTGCGGCTGGAGGAGCTGTCAGACCAGAAGAATGCCCCCTATCAGCACATGTTCCGTCTGTGCTACCGTGTGCTGCGGCATTCCCAGGAGGACTACCGCAAGAACCAGGTGTGCCACTGCCCCGCTGGCCCACTCGCTGGCTACGTGTTCCTTCCTCAGCAAGTGATTTCCTCAGGCGTACGTGCTGTGCCAGGCACTGTTTTGGGGTCTGGGGTCCGGTAGGGCACCAGACAGCAGGGCTGAGTTCATGGGAACGGAACCTGGCCCACTGCTCACAAGGGCCTTGCACTGGGTTAGATTCCGTGCTGAGCAAGGGTCCTGCTCTTTCATTCTGCACTGGGCCTGACAAGTTATGTAGCCAATCCTTCCACACAAACAAGGTCCCTGCCCTCGTGGAGGTTTCGCTCTGGTGGGAAACAGCCCACGAGCTAAATAACTACGTAATCTAAGTCACTCTTCTGCCCAGTGATGCTTCCTCTCCCGGACCTCCACCTTTCTTTTTTTTTTTTTTTTTTTTTTTTTGAGACGGAGTCTCACTCTGTCGCCCAGGCTGGAGTGCAGTGGCGTGATCTCGGCTCACTGCAAGCTCCACCTACCGGGTTCACACCATTCTCCTGCCTCAGCCTCCCGAGTAGCTGGGACTACAGGCGCCCACAACCGCGCCCGGCTAATTTTTTGTATTTTTAGTAGAGACGGGGTTTCACCGTGGTCTCAATCTCCTGACCTTGTGATCCGCCCGCCTCGGCCTCCCAAAGCGCTGGGATTACAGGCGTGAGCCACCGCGCCCGGCAGACCTCCACCTTTCTAGGGTATTGGGTCCCTATCTCGGGGTCTGGGGGCAGTGTTCCAGAGCAGAGCTGGGCCCTGTGGCCCGCCTGTGACTCTCTGTGACCCCCAGCCTGTCTGCCCCCCAGGAGCACATCGCCAAGCAGTTTGGGATGATGCAGTCCCAGATTGGCTATGACATCTTGGCTGAGGACACCATCACCGCCCTGCTGCACAACAATCGCAAGCTCCTGGAAAAGCACATCACCAAGACCGAGGTGGAGACCTTCGTCAGCCTTGTGCGCAAGAACCGGGAGCCCAGGTGGGCCCGAAGCCCCTCCCCACCCGGCGCCTGCCCCTCCCTCCTCCCTTGCCTGGGTAGAAAGTCTGCTGGTTGTGAGAATACTGAACTATTCCTGCACCTGTTGGTAACTGCCACCCCCCTGAGGCCTTAGCCTCCCTAGCCTTTCTCTGGGATCCCCCCAAATTTGGCCCACTCTAGCAACAATGGGAATGACTCCTGGTACCACTAGAGGCCCCCAAGACCTTCTCCAGTGACAAAGTCAGAACCTGTATTGAACCAGTTGTTAAATATTTTGAATATCACCTTGGCCCTTGCGCCTCCTCACCCTGTCCCCCCGAACTCCCATCTAGCCTTCCCGGACTCCAGGATGATGCCCTGGGGCTCTCCCTCCTTGGGGACCTGGGAGTCCATCCCACCCATCTCTAAGCCTTGAGAGGGAGCTAGTCGCAGGGTGGCGGTGCTGCCAGCTGGGGAAGGAGAAAGGGAAGGGTGGGCTCCGTCCTTAGAGGGACCAGCCTCTGAGACCCTCTCCCCACCCCTGGCTGTCACCACCCCAGGTTCCTGGACTACCTCTCTGACCTGTGTGTGTCCAACCACATTGCCATCCCCGTCACCCAGGAGCTCATCTGCAAGTGTGTGCTGGACCCCAAGAACAGTGACATTCTCATCCAGACCGAGTGAGCCCTGCGCCCCCTGCCCGCACTTGGGCTCCACGTTGCTGGCGCCCAGCTGTCTTAGAGCTTAGGCCCTGTCTGGATTCAGGCTGGAGCTGGCACCCTTGCTCTCTGCAGCTGTGAACTCTGTGCCTCTTATGTGTCCTGCTGTGTGCCTGGCACTGTGGGGCAGGGTGGGGGAGTGGGGAAGGGGCACAGAAAAGAATGAGCCATGGTCCCTGCCCTTGAGATGTATATGGTCTGTCTGGGTCCCTGTGGTGTTTGGCATTGTGCGGCTGGGTGTGCTCAGGGAGGGGTCCAGGCATAGCGCCCTGGCCCTGGCTCCCTGTGACAGGTTGCTGGTGGTCTGCAGACTTCGGCCCGTAAAGGAGATGGCCCAATCCCACGAGTACCTGAGCATCGAGTACTCAGACGAGGAAGTGTGGCTCACGTGGACTGACAAGAATAACGAGCACCATGAGAAGAGTGTGAGGCAGCTGGCCCAGGAGGCGCGGGCCGGCAACGCCCATGATGAGAATGTGCTCAGCTACTACAGGTGCCCCGCCCCAGCTCCTCCCCTCCCTCTTCCTGTGCCTTTGAGCCTTCTCAGTAGGCTGTTGGCCAATCCCTGCTGAGGATGAGCTCTGACAGCCTCAGGTGGGGCTCCTGCCTCCTCGGAAGAGGCGTCCCTGCTGTCACTCCCCTGCCATGCAGCCTCATTCCAGGAAGTCTGAGTGAAGAGGACTCTGTGCCCCGAATAGCACTGGGTGGCACAGCACAGGAACCAGGCTTCAAAGAAACCCAACCTGTTTCCAAACGTGTATTATTAAAATAACCTCACCAAATTAGCTGGCCATGGTGGCACACACCTGTAGTCCCAGCTACTCGGGAGGCGGAGGCATGGGAATCGCTTGAACCTGGGAGGTGGAAGTTGCAGTGAGCCAAGATCACACTACTGCACTCCAGCCTGGGTTACAGAGAAAGACTATCTCAAAAAAAAAAAAAAAAAAAAAAAAATCTCTTTAGACGCCCTTCTTAAATGCTTGCCACGTAGCAGTCACCTTTTAAAGCACTTGTCCTGATCCCTCATTTGAGCCACATGACAACCCTTGTTGTAGCTACTATAGTTACTCCTGTTGTAAAGCTGGGGAAACAGTGGCACGGAGGGGTAAAGGAACTTGCCTGAGGTTACACAGCCATCAGCAGTGAGCCATGGCCCACACCCAGGCTGTCCGGCTCCAGAGCCCCTGGGAAGTCATGTCTGTGAGGAGGAGGCAGAGGGCCTGGTATTGCCAGGGCAGCACAGAGCTTCCTACGTTCCTCATTTTTGTATCCCCTCCATCAAGGTCATACCCCTTTCACCACCTACTCACCTCCCTGTCCTCTCTCTCCCATCTTGCCCTCACCCTTCCTGGCCAAGGCTGGCTCTTCTCACCTCACTGCCCTCCCCTGTCTCTCACCCTTTCCCTCATCTCTCAGACGTCCCTCTTCCCATAAAAACCTGTCCTGGCTGAGTCGTAGCCAGGAGGGGGAGAATTGCAAGTACTCGTCATCACAGACAGGTTTTCCATTCACCTTTCTAACTCAGAATTGCAGCTGGTGCATCTTTAACCTAATCCCTTTGCTATTTTACTGAGTCCTCACCAAGTCCAGTGCCCAGTGCCAGCAGCCCTGCGGCTGCCATCTGCCGTGTCCTCACCGTCCTCCCTGTCCTGCAGGTACCAGCTGAAGCTCTTTGCCCGCATGTGCTTGGACCGCCAGTACTTGGCCATCGATGAGATCTCCCAGCAGCTGGGTGTGGACCTGATTTTCCTGTGCATGGCGGATGAGATGCTGCCCTTTGACCTGCGCGCCTCCTTCTGCCACCTGATGCTGCACGTGCATGTGGACCGCGACCCCCAGGAGCTGGTCACGCCGGTCAAGTTTGCCCGTCTCTGGACTGAGATCCCCACAGCCATCACCATCAAGGAGTGAGAGGGTCGTGGAGGCAGGGTGGGCGGGACAGGGGCAGAGGCTGGGGTGGGTGCATCTCAGGGACCTTCATGCCTCATGGCCTCCACCCTCAGCTATGATTCCAACCTCAACGCATCCCGAGATGACAAGAAGAACAAGTTTGCCAACACCATGGAGTTCGTGGAGGACTACCTCAACAATGTGGTCAGCGAGGCTGTGCCCTTTGCCAACGAGGAGAAGAACAAGCTCACTTTTGAGGTGGTTGGGGGAGTGCCCAGGGGCTGGGGTCCGTGGGGCTCTGGTTGGCCCTACACTGGCCTCAGTCTGCACCCAGGAATCGGCTGTGGGATCCCCCCATTTCCTTCTGTATCCCCAGCCAGTGCAGGGGTACCGTATAGAAGGCTGGGATTCTCCAAGAGGCAGGCTGCTGTTCCAATGCCTGGGAAAGGGCTGCCTCTCCCTGCTCCGCTGTCCCTCCTGGGAACCCCACGCTCATGATGCCCCTTTCGCCAGTCCCGGCCCGCCCTCCACGAAGTTTCCCCAGTCCCGGCCCGCCCTCCACGAAGCCCCGCCCCCGCGCACCGGCCCCTCCCACCTCACCTCGGCCCCGCCCCTCCGCAGGTGGTCAGCCTGGCGCACAACCTCATCTACTTCGGCTTCTACAGCTTCAGCGAGCTGCTGCGGCTCACTCGCACACTGCTGGGCATCATCGACTGTGTGCAGGGGCCCCCGGCCATGCTGCAGGCCTATGAGGACCCCGGTGGTGAGGCCTTTGCCCGGCTTGGGCCACCCTGGCGGTCCTCAACCTCCTTCTAGCACAGGAAGTTCCCTCAGATCAACACCTTCCCCAGCCCCGCATTCCCCCCACCCAACCTGGCTCTGCCTCAAGAGGATATCTTGGGCCCAAGCCTCTCCCACCTCAGCGGGACCAGAGGGGTCCCTGCCCGGACTCCCTGGAGACCCCGGGTCTGGGGAAGTTGCCTTCCAACCCTGCTTGGTCTTGAGGGGAGATAGTGAGGGAGGAGCGAGACAGCCCTGTCATTGTGTGTGTGAGGAGGAGGGAGGCACAGCCTGTCTGAGGGATGAGCGAGCGGCAGCCCTGCCCTCCCAGACACTCCCAGGGGGCATAAACTCATCTAAACAAAAGGTGCCTAGAGCCTGGTACTGTTTTCAGGGCTGTCCTCCCTGCAGTGTCCCCTCAGTCCCCAGGCTGTGTAGCTGCTCTTACAGTTTCCTACAGACAATTCTCAGTCATCTCCCCACACAGCTCACCTTTGCCCTGACACCTCCTTCTTTCCCCAGATTTGGCTTAAAGCTCCCCTCCTCCAGGAAGCCTTCCTGGCTTAGCCCTGTCCCTTCCTTAGCAAGGCTTTGCCTGCAGCTGACATAAACAGAATGTGCACCCTCTGCCTCCCTCATCAGACCAGGGATCCCTGCTATACACTCTCTACAACCTCCTCAGCAACCTCCTGTACTCCCCGTTCCACAGGCAAGAATGTGCGGCGGTCCATCCAGGGCGTGGGGCACATGATGTCCACCATGGTGTTGAGCCGCAAGCAGTCAGTCTTCGGTGCCCCCAGCCTGCCTGCTGGCGCCAGTGCTGCTGAACCGCTGGACAGAAGCAAGTTTGAGGAGAATGAGGACATTGTGGTGATGGAGACCAAGCTGAAGATCCTGGAAATCCTTCAGGTGCCTTGGCCAGGACCACGTGGGAGGTGTTGGGGATAGGGGGAGGGTAATGGGGCAGGTACAGGGAGGCTGGGCAGGGCAAACCCCTTCAGATCTCAGTATTTGGTACTGAAGGCTCCATCGGGATTGGCTGTCAGGCCCAGCGGTTCCCACATTGTGGTTCTTGGGCCAGCCTCACCTGGGAGCTTGCTAGAAATGCACATTCTCGGTTGGGCGCAGTGGCTCACGCCTGTAATCCCAGCACTTGGGGAGGCCAAGATAGGAGAATTGCTTGAGCTCAGAGTTCAAGACCTGCCTGGGTGAGACCCCATCTCTATTAAAAAATTAGTAATAATGATAAATAAATGAAAAGAAAAACAGAAATGCACATTCTCGGGCCCCACCCTAGACCTACTGGGTCAGGAACACTGGAGAGGGGCCCTGTGGGCTGTGTTGTGACAAACCCTCCAGGTGATTCTGACGTGCACTGAAGTCTAACTCAATTCTCCCATTTTACAGATGGGGAAAGTAAAAGCGGGGAGGGGACTTTCCCAGGGTCACAGGGATTTTGAAGCAGAGCTAGAGATTTAAGAACCTGTTTCTTGGCAAGGTGGATGCGGTCATCGCTGTTCTGGTCTCATCTGAGACTCCCCAGCCACACCCCAGGAAGGGGCTCATCCCCGAGAAGGGATGGGGATGCTTGCTTTTGCCTTGCTGTCACCAGAGGGCAGGAAGGGTAGTGCAGTGACCTCCATGGGGGACCTCTGGCGGGGAGTCAGAGTGGAGGGAGCTTCTGACTCATTCTGAGGGCTGGGCCTTCCATGTCTGCATCCTGGGGCTTGGCCAAAGGCCCTGTGTGCCATGAGGCTGTGTGACTCACCCATGTCTGCAAACCCTGCATCCTCACGTCTGCCCCACAGTAGCCGCTCCTCCTCCCTCACAGGCCTCAGTTTCCCCTCCTGTGAGTATCCAGGGTCTGTTTGGCTGAGCAGGATAGGAGAACAAGAGTCAGGATTTGGACCTGGGAGCTTCATTCCCCTTCCTGTCAGTGTCTAACCTGGGAAAGAGGGACTGAGTGGGCTGGGTGCAGGGGTGCTCACTGCCTCATGCTGAGAGGAGGCCCCCGTCCTCCATCACTGGGGCAAGAGCTGAGGAGAGGGCACCCTGGGCCTCCTTGGGGAGAGGGGTCTTGTTTTTTTTGCTGTGACATCCTGGAGCGTCCCGAATGACTGTGCTGAGGACCCCGCTACCCCAAGTGCTAGAGCCTTTTTGGGGGCCCCCTGCCCCCCATAAAGTAGGAAGGGCCTTCTGACCTCAGGTCAGTCCTGACCCCATCCTCACCTGACCCTTTCCTCATTCTTTCCCCTCTTCTCCAGTTCATCCTCAATGTCCGCCTGGATTACCGCATCTCCTATCTGCTGTCTGTCTTCAAGAAGGAGTTCGTGGAGGTGTTTCCCATGCAGGACAGCGGGGCTGATGGCACAGCCCCTGCCTTCGACTCCACCAGTGAGCCCCTGCCCTGCCTTCAGGCTGAGGCTGTGCGACTTCCCCAGGGATACACAGCAGTGGGGTGGAGCCAGCTCCCAAGCCCTTCTCCTTTTTCTAGTCCGCAAAGGCCTTTTCTCTCCATTGTCTCATTTAATTGCCTCAGTGAGGGGGAAGGGCAGGCACCCTTCCCTTCGTTTTCCAAATGGGGAAACTGAGGCTCACAGAAAAGCAGGGACTTGCTCAAGGTGACAACCAATCAGAGGCAGAGCTTGACCAGGACCTGATCTCCTGACTCCCCAGCCTGGATCTCTGCCCACTTTGTACTGCCCTGCAGGGAAGTAGGGGGCTGTGACTCCTCCCCTACTTGGTTCCTTCCCAGAAAGGGGCAGGCAGAGCAGCTGCTGTGCAGCCAGTGCAGGAAAGAGGGTGGTTTGAGTATCTGCCTGTGCTCCCCTCTTTCCTGGGCTGGGCCTACCACCTGCTCCCATCTGCCCCTCTCCCCACAGCTGCCAACATGAACCTGGATCGTATCGGGGAGCAGGCGGAGGCCATGTTTGGAGTGGGGTGAGGCCAGGGTTGAGCTGCAGGGGTGTGTGGGGTTGGGAGGCTCGATACCCCCTCTTGGGCTGGTCTGGGTTCTTGGGCTGGGGGCTGGCCCTTCCCTCTGCCATTCTCTCTGCAGACCCTCACTGGGCTTTGTGCTCAGCCCCTCCCCTGCCTCCCCAGTCCCACTGATCTCGGGGGCCCTTTGGTTCCTAGTCATCCCGCCATTCTTCCGCCCCTACTCAGGGCAGGTGTGCCTCTCTTGTGCAGTGGACTTGAATCAGGTAGCTGGATAGCTGGAACAACGTCCCCAGTCCCAGAGGAGGGAGGAAGTGTGGGGACATGCAGCCCATCCACCCGAAGCCCTGAGGGGCTGGAGGCAGAGGCTTACTGGGGGCTCTTAGCATCTTGGGGCCAGGCTTATGCCTGGGTCTAGCAGGGCCTACGGACTGCTTTTCAGAATGGTGATTGTAAACTCATAAAATAAAGCACATAACAAGACAAAGGGAACCAATGGCTTGGAGTGACAGTTATCAAAATATTGGAGAAAACAAATTAGCAGTGACAGTAATATATGTGCCTCTTTGCTAATACGTTAAGTAGCGAGCTGCACCGGTGGGTATAATTAGTACCATTACTTCAAGGGAGCGACGAATATAAACGATATTTTGTGATTTTAACAACTCTGAGGTGGTGTGAAAACATATGTGATATTTATTGGTGACAGACTCACAGGTGCCACAAATATTTCCTCATTGAAGGAAATGCTGTATTTTGGTTAGAGGTTGGGAAAAATAAAGATGTAACGTTTTCTCCATCTCTGTTCATGGGCCCAGCTTCTATCCATGAATCCCCGGCATGGTGGCAGTGGGATCTGTGTTAAGAGTCCTTGCTTCTGGCTGGGCGCGGTGGCTCACGCCTGTAATCCCAGCACTTAGGGAGGCCGAGGCGGGCAGATCACTTGAGGTCAGGAGTTCGAGACCAGCCTGGCCAACATGGTGAAACCCTGTCTGTACTAAAAATACAAACATTAGCCAGGTGTGTTGGCGCATAATGGTAATCCCAGCTACTCAGGAGGTTGAGGCAGGAGAATTATTTGAATCCGGGAGGTGGAGGTTGCAGTGAGCCGAGATCATGCCACTGGCTGCATTCCATCCTGGGCGACAGAGCAAGACTGTCTCAATAAATGAATAAATAAATAAAAGAGTTCTTGCTTCAGTTGCTTAATCAAGGGAAGTCCTGAGAGATCCCAGGAGACACGGGTCACTCCGGGGATTCAGGGGAGTGGCTGTTAAACTGCTGAGAAAGTGTCAATATTTTAAACACATTTAGACTGGCCCTGCATCTGCTGAGTGGGTGGCGGGGAGTGTGCTTGTGCCAGGGCCCCCTTACCGGCCACGGACAGCAGGGAGCGTGCCAGTCTCACCCACGCGCCCTGCGCCCTCGTGTCCGCAGGAAGACAAGCAGCATGCTGGAGGTGGATGACGAGGGCGGCCGCATGTTCCTGCGCGTGCTCATCCACCTCACCATGCATGACTATGCACCGCTGGTCTCGGGTGCCCTGCAGCTGCTCTTCAAGCACTTCAGCCAGCGCCAGGAGGCCATGCACACCTTCAAGCAGGTGACGGGACTACCTGGCCCTGGCCCTGAGCATGAGGCCTGCGCCGGGCACTGGGGGACAGTAAACGATGATTAAGGAGCTTACAGCTCAGGGGTTAACTTGGGATGCACATTTGGGGTTTTCAGCCTTGCTGAGCTCCTAGGTGAAGACTGAATCTCCTGACCTGGCTTAGTACCTGCCATTTCTTACAATGTGGACAGCACTTTACAGTTTGCCAACTCTATTATGTGCACCTATGCTAAATGCTTCAAATCATGCCTAGCATGCAGACAACCCTCACTGATGTGACTGGCGTTTGCTATTGTGATGTCACGCAGTCCCGACAGCTCCCTGTGAAATATCAATACCAGTCAGTGTTGGCCTTTAAAAAATAAGTGTCTGCCATGTACCAGGCACTAGCACTGGACTTGCATTATTGCATGGCATTCTCATAGCAGCCCTGAAGCGAGGTTACTACTCTCCCTCCCATTCCAGAGCGGGGAGGAATCCAGGCCCAGGGAGCTTTCCTCCATTGCCCACTGACCCAGAGTGAGAATGGTGGCAGTCAGACGCAGGCCTGGCCTTCAGGGTTCAGGGCTGCCACTATGCTTTGCCCTGCCTGTTTGGGGTCTCAGTGGATGAGTGACAGACCACAGCCACTTGAGGCACTAGTCAGTGAGTAACTGAAGCCAGGTTATGTGGCAGCTCAGGGCAGGCAGTGCAGGGAGGCCTGTGGCCATCAGGGAAGGCTTCCTGGAGGTGGTGGGCTTATGGCAGAGCCAGAAACATTGAGTGGGAATTGGCTTGGTGGAGAGAGGCAGGTGGTGGCAGGTGATGTTGGGAGGGGAACCCTCGAGTAGGGGAGATGCTGGAGGTCTCTAAGTGGCATGGACCTGGAGCCCATCTCACCAGCCAGGCCCATCCTCTACCTTCAGGTTCAGCTGCTGATCTCAGCGCAGGACGTGGAGAACTACAAGGTGATCAAGTCAGAGCTGGACCGGCTGCGGACCATGGTGGAGAAGTCAGAGCTGTGGGTGGACAAGAAGGGCAGCGGCAAGGGCGAGGAGGTGGAGGCAGGCACAGCCAAGGACAAGAAGGAGGTGAGCGGGGCTGCAGGGGGCCAGGGCAGACCTCCCTGTGAGGGCTGGGCCTGGCTGACCTCCATCCTCTCTGTGCTTCCAGCGGCCCACGGACGAGGAGGGCTTTCTGCACCCACCAGGGGAGAAAAGCAGTGAGAACTACCAGATTGTCAAGGGCGTGAGTGGCCAAGGGTCCTCGGGGTAGGGCTCTGTAGCCCCAATGGTCCTGGGGTCTCCCGCTGGCCAGGCCTCCTGTGCCTCTCCGTCGGCCAGCCACTGGCCCTCACAATAGACATCTTCCAGCCTTTGCTGCACATTAAAAACAGCCCTGCCAAGGTCCAGATGGAATTATTTTAAAGCTGAAGGAATTTCATGAAATTCCATTTTGCAGTCATATTGTTCTATTTACTTTTATGGGTGGAATTGGGTTTTTTAGTGCTTCCCTGGCCTGTTGCGAGGGTCTGATTCAGCGCCTGTGACCTCCTTCCCCCTTCCTGTCCCGGGTGCCAGCTGGAACTTGTCTGTGGTGGGCCAGGCAGAGGGCAGCCTGAGAAGTAGGGAAGGGGCTCTGGCTCACCCGCCTCCCCTGCAGATCCTGGAAAGGCTGAATAAGATGTGCGGGGTCGGGGAGCAAATGAGGAAGAAGCAGCAACGGCTGCTGAAGAACATGGATGCCCACAAGGTCATGCTGGACCTGCTGCAGATCCCCTACGACAAGGTGGCTCTGACTTCTGACCTCTGACTCCCTGGGGCGGCTTCCCCCTGAACCCCGACCTCACCCGTACGCTAGGCCCTAATGCAGGCAACCTCTCCCATCCTCACCTGGCCTCTTACACTGCCCTGTTTGTTTGCAGGCATGCCTTGACCCCTGAACCCTGTCTTAGTATCACCTTTGACCCTCTACCCCTCATCCTAATCCCCTTTGACCTTGATTTAAGTGCAGCCTCATGCTGATTCTTGATCTTGACTCCCTTTTTTCCCCCTCTCTAACCTAACCCTGATAATCTCAGCTTCATCTCAACCTTTGACCCTCAGCTTCCTTACCTTGACCCACGTTGACCCTAACTGAACCCAACTTCTCTTTGACCCATGACATCAGTGCTGGCCTTGTCCTGACCCCTGGTTTTGATTCCTCATCCTGACATCTTACGCTGACCTGCCCCCAGGCCCACCCTGGCTCCTGACTCCAATCTTCATCTCATCTCCCCTTTTGACCCTCAGCCCCTTGCCATGACTGATCTTGATCTCAGTATGTCCCAGGCCTCACCCTGACACTGACCGTGACCCTGTTGCCTTGCCCCAACTCCAGCCTCATCTCGGCCATTGAGCTCCCGCCCCTCACACGTTTCCATCCTGACCTGGGGGCCCCACTTTCCCTTTACCCTGGCCTCTTCATGGTCCCAGTCCCAAGCCCAACACACCCCTGCTCCTGTCGGAGCTCAGCTGGGGCCTCGCCTCCCTCCTTGGTGGGCCCAACACCCTCTCCCTGCCTCCTGTGCCCAGGGTGATGCCAAGATGATGGAGATCCTACGCTACACGCACCAGTTCCTGCAGAAGTTCTGTGCAGGGAACCCTGGCAACCAGGCCCTGCTGCACAAGCACCTGCACCTTTTCCTCACACCAGGGGTGAGGGTGCAGGGCTGGGAGCACCTGGACGAGGCGGGAGGTGGGAGGGTGGGGGCAGGGCCCAGAACTCTTTCTGACAGATGCCCCCCACTGCAGCTCCTGGAGGCAGAGACCATGCAACACATCTTCCTGAACAACTATCAGCTCTGCTCCGAGATCAGCGAGCCCGTGTTGCAGCACTTCGTGCACCTGCTGGCCACGCACGGGCGCCATGTGCAGTACCTGGACTTCCTGCACACCGTCATCAAGGCTGAGGGCAAGTACGTCAAGAAGTGCCAGGACATGATCATGACTGAGGTGAGGGCGGGGCTGAGGGGTGCTCAGGGATCTTGGGGTGGGGGCCCAGAGCAGAGGCTTGGCGGGAAGGCTGCAGAGTTAGAGAAGTCAGACGGTGTGTCACAAAAGGAACATTCAGCTGCTGACCATGGAGGGGACGCAGAGGGAGAAGTGAGGCTGCAGATGTGGTAGAACTCAGGCTATGGACCTGATAGAACGCAAACAGGGTCCCAGCAGCATCAGACACCCAGCAGAACTCAGACAATAGGCCAGAAAGAAATTAAGCACGCATTCCTTCACTTGTCAATTGTCATCGTTCATTTAAAATCAGGAAGCACCCACTACGTGCCACGGATTGTACGTGCACAGGGGACATCAGCTGAGTGCCAGCTCCTGGGGGGCACAGGCAGGGACCCCATCGTTTGTGTGCATTGCGAGGGCCCCAGTGTGTGGCGCATAGTAGGTTCTCAACAGACACCCGTTGAGTGAAGGCATGAAGGATAAAGGGCTAGGTCTAAATCTGGAACAGACGTGGTCCCTGCCCCTGAGCATCTGACAGTGTAGGCGGCAGGGGGAGAAAGGAGCAAACACTGAAGGGAGATTAGGACATCATAAACAAGGCACGATGTGCTGGAACTGCTGCGCAGTGTTAATTATTAATTGCTATTATTATGTTACTGTGAATAATGCAGTCGCTGGCACGAGAGGGATGTGGTGTGTGCTCAGTGAGGAGGGTTTAAATAACTGCTGTGGGAGCCCAGGGGAGGGAGGGGGTGAGCAGGACAGGATTAGCGAGAGCTTCCTGGAGGAAGCTGCCTCTGAGATGACCCCTATGGGACTTCTTTCCAGTGGGGAGAAGCAGGGACTTTCTGGGTCCTGGGGTCAGTATCTCTGCTGGCAGAGGGCCTGAGACATCAGCTGGGGAACCCCCAAATCCCAGCCAGGGGAGGATTTCCTGATTTCAGGTGGGACTCTGTGGTCAGAGTCCCAGTTTCCCCCTGGTAAGCAAAGGAGAGGAGAGCCCAGGGCCTGCTGGACCAAGAGTGTGACACACGTGCCCCCTCCTGCCCGCAGCTGACCAATGCAGGTGACGATGTGGTCGTGTTCTACAACGATAAGGCATCGCTGGCCCACCTGCTGGACATGATGAAGGCCGCCCGCGATGGCGTGGAGGACCACAGCCCCCTCATGTACCACATTTCCCTGGTGGACCTGCTGGCTGCCTGCGCCGAGGGCAAAAACGTCTACACTGAGATCAAGTGCACCTCCCTGCTGCCGCTGGAGGATGTGGTGTCTGTGGTGACGCATGAGGACTGCATCACTGAGGTGGGGATCGGGGGACTGGGCAAGACGGCTGGAGATGGGGCGAAGGGGCGGGTAAAGCCACGGGACAGGAAGAGTGGGCAAAGCCAAGCCAGGGAATTGGGCAGGAACTGGGAGGCCAGGGGACAGGAGCAATGTGGCAGGGACAGCCCAGCCGGGCGGCCTGCTCACGCCCCTGACCTCCCGCCCGCTGCCCAGGTGAAAATGGCCTATGTGAACTTCGTGAACCACTGCTATGTGGACACGGAGGTGGAGATGAAGGAGATCTACACCAGCAACCACATCTGGATGCTCTTTGAGAACTTCACCCTGGACATGGCGCGGGTCTGTCCCCGTGTGGGGTGTGGGCAAAGCCCCCCAGGAGGGGTGGGAGTGGAGGGGCCCCATGTGAGGACCCCCCCAGGCATCCCTCTCCCCTGCCTCAGGTCTGCAGCAAGCGTGAGAAGCGTGTGGCTGACCCCGCCCTGGAGAAGTACGTGCTGAGCGTCGTGCTGGACACCATTAACGCCTTCTTCAGCTCCCCGTTCTCTGAGAACAGCACTTCCCTGCAGGTGAGCTTCTCCTCTCCCGCCACCCCAGGGCCAACTTGCCTAGCTTTTGTGAAAGGAAGGGGAGAAATAAGAATATATCTTCATATTTGCTTATAGTACATAAAGAAGTAGCAAAAGGATACATAAGTGTATTTTTTTTTTTTTTTTTTGAGACGGAGTTTCGCTCTGTCGCCCAGGCTGGAGTGCAGTGGCGCCATACCTGCTCACTACAAGCTCTGCCTCCTGGGTTCACACCATTCTCCTGTCTCGGCCTCCCGAGTAGCTGGGACTACAGGCGCCCGCCACCACGCCCGGCTAATTTTTGTATTTTTAGTAGAGATGGGGTTTCACCATGTTAGCCAGGATGGTCTCAATCTCCTAACCTCATGATCTGCCCGCCTTGGCCTCCCAAAGTGCTGGGATTACAGGTGTCAGCCACCGTGCCCGGCCTAAGTGTATTAGTTATCTATACTGTGTTAACAAATTATCCCCAAACCTAGCAGTTTAAAACAACAAGCATATCCCAGTTTCTGTGGGCCAGGATGACAGTGGGAATGGTATCATCCCGCAGGAACTCCTAAGTCCAGTGGGTGTGGCAGATTCCAAAGTGGCAGCACTTACTCACCAAAGAAAAGGTGGATGTGCCATGCATGGGATGGCACAGCCAAAGCAGGGATCACGACAGTCTCCCTGGCAGAGATCCTTCGTGCTGGCTAGTTGATCACAGTGATCTTAGAACTGAAATAGGCAGGTAGTCTTCTGAAGGCCTAAGCAGAAGGGCTCCAGGCCAGTGTACAGAAGCCTGATTTGAATCACGAAAGATTCATGGCTCCTCAGTCAATCCCCAGATTCCCAGACTCGAGCCAGTGCTCAGCCCAGAGCCCCCTGAATGAAAGCGAGCCAGGTTCCCTTAAGGAAGGGCCCTGCTACATGACCGAGATCAAAGAAACACTGGAAGGATACAAAAGAAACCAACAAAAGGGGCTACTTAGGGGGATAGGGCTGGGGTGGTGTGGGGTAGCGTTTCTAAGACTGGGGGGAAAAATGCTGAGTCCTGCCTTCCCAGGAAGGGTGGTGTATTTTGACACACATCGTTTGGGCCCTGGGATCCCTTTGGGACCATGGAACTCTGGTAATTGGGGTCAGCTTTCCCCATCCTTGATCAGCTCCAGGGCTGTGAGAGTGATAGGGGAGAGACTTCTCAGTGTTACCTTTTTTTTTTTTTTGAGATGGAGTCTCACTCTGTGTCCCGGGCTGGAGTGCAGTGGCACAGGCTTGGCTCACTGCAACCCCTGCCTCCCAGGTTCAAGCAATTCTCCAGCCTCAGCCTCCCGAGTAGCTGGGATTACAGGCGTCCGCCACCACACCCGGCTAATTTTTGTATTTTTAGTAGAGACGGGGTTTCACCATGTTGGCCAGGCTGGTCTCGAACTCCTGACCTCAAGTGATCCACCCACTTCGGCCTCCCAAAGTGCTGGGATTACAGGTGTGAGCCACTGTGCCAAGCCTCAAAGTGTTATCTTTTAAATAACCTTTTGGTTTTTGAACCATGTAAATCCATCATCTTTTTACAACATTAATTTATTTAAACATTTTTTGAAAGAGTCAGCAACATGGCTATGAGCCCACAGCCTTGGGGAGTTACAGGGCTGCCGTGTACAGCTGGGCAGGTCGTGCACTGCTGAAGGGAATGCAAGTACCTTTTTCCAACCAGCACAAAGGCTTATGGTGGCTAGTGAAGGCTCCGTCTCTCCACCCATGCCCATTCTGATTGGGCCCTGGTTCCTGGACCTTGGGTTGCCCAGGGTGCGGGGCTGGGCTGCAGCAGCGGGCTCTGTGACTTCTTGCAGACACACCAGACGATTGTGGTGCAGCTGCTGCAGTCCACCACACGGCTCCTCGAGTGTCCGTGGCTACAGCAGCAGCATAAGGGCTCTGTGGAGGCCTGCATCCGGACCCTCGCCATGGTGGGTGAGTGTGCCGGGGTACTGACCAGCTCCAAACCACTCCTTCCACTGCTCACAATGGGGACGCCTGCCCTCCTAATAAACACTTTATCCCTAAGCTCGCCCATCTCCTGCTCCCAGGTGGTTCTCAGTAAGTCCTTCTTGGTGTCTGCCTGGCATCCTGGCAATTGAGAGAAGCTGTTTTCTCCTCTGAGTCAGTTCCCCAGAGAAGGATGCTGGCCGACATTCTCCAGCTAGAGTTTTTTATGGGTATTTGCAGATGGGCTCAGGCAGGAGGGAGGCCTGTGGATTGTTAGGGACAGCTGGGGAAGAGGAGAAGACAGGTGAGACAAAGGAGGGGGAAGTCAGGGTAGAGCCAGGGGGTAATCAAAGAGGCAGAAACTCTCCTTTTACCCAACAAGGGGAAGAAAGCCTCTCAGTCCCTCAAGCGTAGGCCAGGGTGGGGGGTCTCTGTCCCCCAGACCCTCAGTCTAGTTCACTCTGTCTCCTGGTGTGGCAGCCCTGAGCCTGGCCTCTGGCTGGTTGAACTGCCCCTGCACCAGCACCCCCTCCCTTCCCACCCAGCCAAGGGCCGGGCCATCTCGCTGCCCATGGACCTGGACGCCCACATCAGCTCGATGCTCAGCAGTGGAGCCAGCTGTGCAGCTGCCGCCCAGCGGAACGCCTCCAGCTACAAGGCAACCACGCGGGCCTTCCCCCGCGTCACCCCCACCGCTAACCAGTGGGACTACAAGAACATCATTGAGAAGCTGCAGGTGGGTGTGGGGCTGCCTGGCATCTGCCACGGGAGCTGCTTGGTTGACTCAGGAGCTCCCCTACTTTGGAGGGGCAAATTCTCGGGGAGTGTTTCTTCCTGTCCTGCTCACACTTCCAGGAAGGGGCTGGTTGGCTTCTCCCCACTCTGGGGCTGCTAAGGGCGGGCCCTGCAGCAGGGGACTGGGGAGCCTCCTTCCAGAGGAAGCCTGGAGAACCCAGAGGCCTGCTAGTGGGGTTGGAGCTCGGGACCACCCCTGGCTCCTGCAGCACCTTCCCGTCTATGCAGCACATTTCTGTGCACCATCTCGTTGGCCGGTAGCTTGGGTGTGGTGGGTTATTTTCCCCACGTGGTGGGAGACTGAGGCTCAGAGAGGGTAAGGGGTTTACCCAAGGTCACACAGAGCTGGGAGAGAAGCCAGGCCTTGCAGCTCCCAGCCAGGGCTCTGAGCAGACAGACATCATGCTGTGTTCAGGGTGTCTCTGTGGGTGTGGGCCCCTCAGACAGAGGCAGGGCAATCTGTGGAGCCATTTGGCGTTCGGGTCAGGGGAATGGCAGTCATACCCAGGTCATTTCTTGCGTCTGGCAATGACCCTGCCCTGCCCACCCCAGGACATCATCACAGCCCTGGAGGAGCGGCTGAAGCCCCTGGTGCAGGCTGAGCTGTCCGTGCTGGTGGACGTCCTGCACTGGCCTGAGCTGCTCTTCCTGGAGGGCAGTGAGGCCTACCAGCGCTGCGAGAGTGGGGGCTTCCTGTCCAAGTGAGCGAGACACTGGGTGTGGGGGCAGCAGGGGTGCAGCGGCCGGGGGCAGGGAAGGGCCCGGTGGGGACTAGACAGGCTCACGGGGTCAGAGGGCCTGGAGGTGTTCCTGCCTGGGATGGGGCGGGAAAGTGGCTGGAGCGAGGCAGCGTGGGGCTGCCCTGAGCTGCCTCCTTGACTGGCTCAGGCTGATCCAGCACACCAAGGACCTCATGGAGTCGGAGGAGAAGCTGTGCATCAAGGTGCTGCGGACCCTGCAGCAGATGCTGCTCAAGAAAACCAAGTATGGGGACCGGGTGAGTGCCCTGGTGGGGCAAGTGCTGGGTGGGCCAGTCAGGAGTGCCCAGGGGCTCAGGGTCAAGCCCATTGGGCCAGTGGTCAATGGTGCACTGTACCCACAATGGGGCCTCACTCCCATCCTCCCCCAGGGCAATCAGCTGCGCAAGATGCTGCTGCAAAACTACCTCCAGAACCGGAAGTCCACCTCGCGGGGGGACCTTCCTGACCCCATGGGCACTGGTCAGTATCGCCTTCTCCTGCCCCTGGGCCCTCCCTTCCGCTCTCCTGTCCCACCAGCTCTCCCTCAACTGAGTCCCCCCCGCAGGCCTGGACCCAGACTGGTCGGCAATCGCAGCCACGCAGTGCCGGCTGGACAAGGAGGGGGCCACCAAGTTGGTATGCGACCTCATCACCAGCACCAAGAATGAGAAGATCTTCCAGGAGAGCATTGGCCTGGCCATCCGCCTGCTGGATGGTGGCAACACAGAGATCCAGGTGTGGGGGGCCTGGGGCCTGGACATGCTTTCCTTTGCCTCCCTCCCTTTTTTGGAGGAGGTGGGCCTTGAGTTGGGCACTGAAGGCCAAGGAGGGTGTGAAAGAGGAGGGCAGGAGGCCTGAGCAGAGGCTGAGCGGTGAGAAGAGTGGGCATGATGGGGGCAGGATGATGAGGAGATGGGCTCAGGCCTGGCTGGGGCAGAGGGATATGTGGGGGTGGTGAAGGGACCACGTGATGCAGGAACAGACATGGGGCATGGAGCCGCCCATGGGTGGCCATGGATGCTAGCCGCCAGCACCCAGGCCTTTAGTCAGGCCCCTGCGGCCCCGGTGGCCCCAGCAGTGTGGTGTGCCTGCTCCACGCCCTGCGTAGGAGTAGGGTCCAGTGCTGAGGCTGCTCCCTGGCCACTGTCTATCTCCAGAAATCTTTCCACAACCTGATGATGAGTGACAAGAAGTCAGAGCGCTTCTTCAAGGTGCTGCACGACCGCATGAAGCGGGCCCAGCAGGAGACCAAGTCCACCGTGGCAGTCAACATGAATGACCTGGGCAGCCAGCCACATGAGGACCGTGAGCCAGTCGACCCCACCACTAAAGGTCAGGGGTCTGAGGCAGAGGCGCAGCGTGACGGGGCTCCCAGGATAAGATGTGCAGGGTGGAGGCCTAGGGGGTGGGCAGCTCCAGCCTCACCAGGTCTCGCCCACAGGCCGCGTGGCCTCCTTCTCCATACCTGGCTCCTCATCCCGCTACTCGCTGGGCCCCAGCCTGCGCCGGGGGCACGAAGTGAGCGAACGTGTGCAGAGCAACGAGATGGGCACGTCTGTGCTCATCATGCAGCCCATCCTGCGCTTTCTGCAGCTGCTGTGCGAGAATCACAACCGGGACCTGCAGGTGAGTGCTTTGCCACACACCTGCCCCTTCCCCCACCAGCCAGCCGGCATGCAGACCAGGCACTGTGGCCGGTGTCCCTCTATGGCATGTGTGCCCTGGCCTGGGCACTGCTGCTTTGTGGCCAGTGGTTCCCCTACCCCTGCAGCACACAAGATCGTGCTCCCCAGGCCAGCCTCCCACTCCATGCTGCAGCTGTGCTGTGCCCAACCTGTCTGTGCCCTGCAGAACTTCCTGCGCTGTCAGAACAACAAAACCAACTACAACTTGGTGTGCGAGACGCTGCAGTTCCTGGACATCATGTGCGGCAGCACCACGGGTGGCCTGGGGCTGCTGGGGCTCTACATCAATGAGGACAATGTGGGCCTTGTCATCCAGACCTTGGAGACCCTCACTGAGTACTGCCAGGGCCCCTGCCATGAGAACCAGGTGAGCTGGCCTGGTGGCACAAGCGGCAGCCAGGGTGGCAGTGTGGACATGCGGGTAGATGCAGCCAGCTGGGGCAGGGAGAGAGACTGAGTTCTCTGGGGCTGCCACAATTCTGACAGGGCTTGGGCCCTGTGTCCCCCACTGCCTCCTGCCAGACCTGCATTGTGACTCACGAGTCCAATGGCATAGACATCATCACCGCACTGATCCTCAATGACATCAGCCCCCTGTGCAAGTACCGCATGGATCTGGTGCTGCAGCTCAAGGTGGGACCCAGTGGCAGGTGTGTGAGTGCTGGGTGTGCATGTGATGTGCATGCACGTATGTGTGACTTGCGTGTCAAGTGTGCATAGTGGTGTGTAATATATGGGTGTTAGATTATGTGTGTGATGGGGCATCGTTTGGATGCACAAGTGTGTGGTGTGTGCAGGGTGTGTGTGTAATATTCGCATGTTTATATATACATGCGTGCACGTGTGCGCAAGCATGCTGAAACACACACACACTGTGGATACAGATATGTCCTGGTTTAGCTGAGGACTTGCTACGTGTGTGTCTGCTGTCTGGGTAGCTGAGTGTTTGCCACAGTGGGGGCGAGGGCAAGCCTATGGGTGGGCTGGCTGTGCAGGATGCTTCTCATTAAGCCTAGGGGAGGGAGGATGGGAAGGTCATGGCACCTGACCTTTTGTGGGATGGGAGAGTTGTTATGGAGAGGAATGAAGGAGAAGTTGTCAGGGGCATGGTGGGGGCCCTGAGACTGTGGCCTGCCTCCCTCCGCCCCTCCATCCAGGACAATGCCTCCAAACTGCTCCTGGCTCTGATGGAGAGCCGGCATGACAGTGAAAATGCCGAGCGCATCCTCATCAGCCTGCGGCCCCAGGAGCTGGTGAGGCTGGGCAGGCGGGCAGGCGGGCGGGCAGGCGGGCAGGCAGGACTGGGTGGAGTGTGTTGGGATGGGGATGAGGGCCAGGCTGGCCCTACCACCCTAGGAAGAGAGCACTGGAACAGGCACTGCCCCTCCAGGTGGACGTCATCAAGAAGGCCTACCTGCAGGAAGAAGAGCGTGAGAACTCGGAGGTGAGCCCACGTGAAGTGGGCCACAACATCTACATCCTGGCGCTGCAGGTACCAGTTCCACCAGTGGCCCCCTGGGTGCCTGACAGCCATCACTCCCCCGGCCACCATGCCCCCCAGATGCCATCACCCCCCAGTCGCCATCGTCACCCCCCAGCCACCATGTCCCCCAGCCACCATGCCCCCAGCTGCCATCACCCCCTAGTCGCCATCGTCACCCCCCAGTCGCCATTGTCGCCCCCCAGCCACCATGCCCCCCAGCCACCATGCCCCCGCCAGCTGCCATCACCCCCCAGTCGCCATCGTCACCCCCTAGCCACCATGTCCCCCAGCTGCCATCACCCCCCAGTCACCATTGTCACCCCCAGCCACCATGCCCCCCCAGCTGCCATCACGCCCAGTCACCATTGTCACCCCCCAGCCACCATGCCCCGCCAGCTGCCATCACCCCCAGTCGCCATTGTCACCACCCAGCCACCATGCCCCGCCAGCTGCCATCACCCCCCAGTCACCATCATCGTCCCCCAGCCACCATGTTGCCCAGCCACCATGCCCTGGTGACTGTGCTGCCTTTTCCCTCAGCTCTCCAGGCACAATAAACAGCTGCAGCACCTGCTGAAGCCGGTGAAGCGCATTCAAGAGGAGGAGGCCGAGGGTATCTCTTCCATGGTGGGTGCTGGCCCCGAGACTGGGGTGGGGGCAGGGCCTGGAGCCCAGGGAGGAGCCTCAACCCAAGGGCATGGCCTGGAACAGAGTGAGGCCCTAGAATATGAGCCAGGCTAGAATTTGGGGGTACAGCTCAGGAGGCTGATCGGGACTGGCAGCCAGGGGTGAAACCCAGACTGAGAAATGGAAGCAAGGCTCAGGTGGGTCTGGGGTGGTTCTGGAAGCTTTAAGCAGGACCTGGGCTGCACTTGGGCAGGACTGAGGAAGGCCCCGGCTATCCTCTGGGATTCTCTGGTAATGGCTCTCCCGCTTCCCTCCCTTTGGCACCAGATTCTCGAGGCTACGTCCTAGTTGGGCTGGGCTTGGCCTGGTCTGGCTTGGCGGAAATACTCGCTGAAGTGTAGTTCAGAGCTGGGGGAAGGCCTGGGAGGCTAGGGGCTGAGTGCCAGGCCTGGATGTGCAGGCTGGGGTCTGACCTCCGCGCCCTCCCCATCTTCAGCTCAGCCTCAACAACAAGCAGCTGTCACAGATGCTCAAGTCCTCAGTGCCAGCACAGGAGGAGGAGGAAGACCCCCTGGCCTACTACGAGAACCACACGTCCCAGATCGAGGTGGGCCTGTGGGCAGCAGGGGTGGGCGTGGGGGCCTGGGCCGGGTGTGACCATGTGCTGTGTGTGCTCAGATTGTGCGGCAGGACCGCAGCATGGAGCAGATCGTGTTCCCAGTGCCTGGCATCTGCCAGTTCCTGACGGAGGAGACCAAGCACCGGCTCTTCACCACTACCGAGCAGGACGAGCAGGGCAGCAAAGTGAGCGACTTCTTTGACCAGTCCTCCTTCCTGCACAACGAGATGGAGTGGCAGCGCAAGCTCCGCAGTGAGACCCGCGGGCGGGAGGGTGGGGCGGTCTGGAGCTGCTCACTGACACCCTGTTATAATGGCCTCCCTTGCCTGCCTGTGGGTGCCCTGCGCCCACCCCCGCCCCACCCCAAGGAAGCGCTCTTCCATGTGTGGCTTCCTCCTGAGCGGGTCCCCGCATGCAAGGGACAGAGGGTGCTCACCAGGGCCCTCCAGCAGCTCGCCGTTGCCCTCCTCAGGCATGCCGCTGATCTACTGGTTCTCCCGCCGCATGACCCTGTGGGGCAGCATCTCCTTCAACCTGGCCGTGTTTATCAACATCATCATTGCCTTCTTCTACCCTTACATGGAGGGCGCGTCCACAGGTGAGAACACAGGGCTGGCCGGCAGGTCCCCCTGGCCCTGCCATGCCTCCTTCCTGGGTTGGGGCAGAGCCTTGAGGCCAGCTGGCCTCTGAGGGGACCAGATGCAGACTGTGCAAAAGCACCCCCTTGCACCTTCCTGGGGGCTCTCACCACATCATGGAGACACAGGTGCGGTCCAAGGGGACGGTCAGGGTCTTTGACCTCATGGGAGATGGCGCATGCGTGCACGTGCACATGCACAGATGTGTCAGCCAGAAACAAGACCTGGTAGCCGCAGCTAGAAAGGGCCTCCCGCTTAGGCCTGAGGGGCAGGTGTAATGGAGAAGGCTAAAACCAGGCACCAGGAACTTAACTGAGAAGGCTGCCAGGAGAAGGTGGCTTTTCGGCACCTGTTGGACCTGCTGTGGGGCTGTGGTGGGCTTGAGGGAGCCCTTCTCACCCTGCCCCTGGCCCCCAGGCGTGCTGGACTCCCCTCTCATCTCACTGTTGTTCTGGATCCTCATCTGCTTCTCCATCGCGGCCCTGTTCACCAAGCGCTACAGCATTCGCCCCCTCATCGTGGCGCTCATCCTACGCTCCATCTACTATCTGGGCATCGGGCCCACTCTCAACATCCTGGGTGCCCTCAATGTGAGTGCCAGAGGGAGCCCCCATTCCCAAACAAGCTCATGCTCACTGCATTCAGACGGCACGCTGGCCTGCTGCTTCCAGAAGCCCCTGCTCCGTCCCATCTCCTCCTCTCTGTTGGGCTCCCAAGTTCCTTATAGACCGATGGCAGGGACTGTTCTGTGCCTTCTTCCTCTCCCTCAACATCTGAGGGCAGCTGGCACCCAGAGACAGAAATTCAAGAGTCCCTTTGGAACAGCAGGGTCAGGGTGGCTGTGCACACTGCTGGCTGTGCATTGCCCAGGGGCACTGCTACGCGGCAGATGTGCAGATTCATATATAATGACAATCTCCTGACAGATGGAAATAAAGTGCTTTGAGCAAGGAATACCTTTGCCTGATAGACCCACCCAGTCAGTGGTCTTCTCTGTCCCCATCCTCCTTTGCCTATACGTCACTGTCTTCCTGGAACTGAGGACCCAAGGGGCTGCTTCTGTATCCTGAGTCCCAGGCGCCCAGATGTATTTCTGGAAGCAATTTCGTTAATGCCGTGCCTCCCAGGCTCTGAGCTGGGCACTGGGGAGGCATGTGTGCAGATTCAGGGTAGGTGGTAGGGTACTGACCCTCATGCCTTGCACTCGCCCCCAGCTGACCAATAAGATCGTGTTTGTGGTGAGCTTCGTGGGCAACCGTGGCACCTTCATCCGGGGCTATAAGGCCATGGTCATGGACATGGAATTCCTCTACCACGTGGGCTACATCCTGACCAGTGTCCTGGGCCTCTTTGCTCATGAGCTGTTCTACAGCATCCTGGTGAGGCCTTCTGGGTGGGCTGGGGCTGGATGGGGGCATGAGGTGGTTGAGGCTTCCCATGAGTTGTTGGCAGTTCCCTGTCACCAGTCTCTCTGTCCAGTCCTTTTGCTGCTGGGCTGGGAGCAGTGAGATTTCAGTCTTCCTCTGCCTTACCCAAGCCTGGCCCTCAAGGCCCTGATGGCCACTCCTGGTGGCCATCTGACCCCTTTCTCCTGTACAGTGGTGGTTCAAGCCTGGACTCTGGAGCTGGACCAGGGGTTTGCATCTCAGCTGGGCTACTACTAGCTGTGTAACTGGGCAAGTTTCTTAACTGCCCCATGCCTCAGTTTCCTCACCTGTAAAATGGTGATTACAACAGCCCCTGCCTTCTAAAATAATTGTGAGATGAAATGAGCTAATGCATGGAAAGCACTTACACTGTTTCCTGGCATGTAGCAAGGGCATTGTAAGAGTTGGCTGGTATTCAACCACCCGTTTCACCCCTCGTGCCTTCCCCTGGGCCACTCCCTTTCTGTGACCCTAGAATTCCAGGTTCTTTGAGAAGCTCCCCTGACAGACCCACCCAGCTTGGTTACTCCTGACTAAGTGCAGAGACCTCCCTAGAGGAGCCTTGGGAAACTCTGGAGCCCGGGCAGCCCTCAGGGTTCCAGTGGCATCCCCAGCGAGATTGGCTGGCCCAGCCCCTCAAGGCGCCATCCCTATCTCAACCCCATCCTGCAGCTCTTTGACCTCATCTACCGCGAGGAGACCCTGTTCAACGTCATCAAGAGTGTGACCCGCAATGGCCGCTCCATCCTGCTGACAGCCCTGCTGGCCCTCATCCTGGTCTACCTCTTCTCCATCGTTGGCTTCCTCTTCCTCAAGGATGACTTCATCCTTGAGGTCGACCGACTGCCCAACAACCACTCCACAGGTCTTGGAGGCTTCCTCTCCTGGGCAGGTTGTGGGGAATGAGGTTGGGTCTCACAAGTGTCTGGCATCAGGACCAGGACCTGCAGCGCTTACCTCACCAGGCTCCCGTCTGCTTCTCCTCTTGGCTTCTGGGGACGTCTAGCTCACACCAGTCTGCCTCGCTCTTTTCTGGAACACACTGAGTGGGTGGGAGAGCCTTGGGTCTCTGGCCCCTAAGGAACCCCTTGCTTGAGGGCTGGAGCTCCTTGCACTGTCATTCATGTTAAACCCAGTATTTGCAGAAGCTGCCCGTGTGCCAGGCCTAGGGGTACAGAGACCCCTCCCTGCCCTTAGTGTGCAACCCAGTGGGGGGCAGAGGCGTGATGACCTTTCACTGTGGCCAGACAGTGGAGGGCTGGCAGGATCAGGGAAGGTTTCCTGGAGGATGTGACGCTGGGGACAGAGCCAGGGGATGATAAGGCCAGGGACTGGACCTCCTGGTGACCTCATCCATGTCCCCTCCAGCCAGCCCCCTGGGGATGCCACATGGAGCTGCTGCATTTGTGGACACCTGCAGTGGGGACAAGATGGACTGTGTCTCAGGGGTCTCGGTGCCCGAGGTCCTGGAAGGTGAGGGTGGTGTGTGTGTGGGAGTCTGGGTGGGGAGGGAGGAGCTGACAGCCTGGGCCTGAGCACACTCTGCCTGCAGAGGATGGGGAGCTGGACAACACAGAGCGGGCCTGTGACACTCTGCTGATGTGCATCGTCACCGTCATGAACCATGGGCTACGCAACGGTGGTGGTGTAGGCGACATTCTCCGCAAGCCCTCCAAAGATGTGAGCACTCCTGCCCGCTCCCAAACCTGCGGGGCCCAAGCCACTGTACCGATCAGCAAATGTGGAGAGTCCTTGGCCTCGCATCAGATATTCAGGGTTGAACCCCCTCCCCCAAACTTGTATCCCCTTTTCTCTGCTTTCCACACCCGGCCAATTCCATGACATTACTGCTCAGCTGCCCCCTCACCCCCTCATTCCATAAGGAAAGACTTTGGCAACCAAACTTTGCCCCAGGGCTAGGGACAGTGACCACTGGCTTTCCTAGCCCACAGCAGGCGGGCAGAGGGCGGAGCTCATCAGCTTCCTCAGGAGGCCTCATGGTTCGGCTTGGGCAGCCACGTTCCGGAATGCCAGTCCTTCTGCTGTTGCTGAGAAGGAGTGAGAGGCCGCCTCCCTGGCCAGACAGGGTTTCTGGAATGCGTGTGGCCAGGCGTCCTGAGGGTGGGCAGAGGTGTTCAGAGCTGCCTTTTTCCCTAATCAATGTTAGGGGCAGAGACACGCCAAGACTCGTAGCCCTACCTCCCCGCACCTGACTCCTGCAGGCCTTCACCCCAGCGTGTCCTGAGTCCACGCTTTCCTAACCCAAACTCAGGGCTTTTGCTTGCAATTCTTGCTCTGGAGGCAGGTTGGGTCCACTCTGCCATCTGACAGCCCCTAAGCCAGAGGCCCTCATCACAGCCCTGGCCCCCACCTGAGTCCTGTCTTGCCCGGGTGAATGTGGGGACCACCGGGCCCAGCCTCCCTGCCTCACCCCCCACAGGAGTCTCTCTTCCCAGCGAGAGTGGTCTATGACCTCCTGTTCTTCTTCATCGTCATCATCATCGTGCTGAACCTCATCTTTGGGGTAATCATCGACACCTTCGCTGACCTGCGTAGTGAGAAGCAGAAGAAGGAGGAGATTCTCAAGACGACATGCTTCATCTGTGGTGAGGGTTGCTTCCTGCTCTGCGGAGGCCGCAGTGGGGCTGGGACATCATCTGACGCCAGCGGCAGTGGCGGTTTGGCCCCTCCTGCCCTGGGGTATCCTGCCCTGGGGCTGATGATTTGATGCATTTGCTCATCCCAGAACTGGGGAGAACATGACCCTGCCTGAACTTGGAGTCAGAAGGGAGCGAGACAGGGCCATCCCTGTAAACCCCTGGGGTTTCTAGGCGAGGACTTGAGCCCAGACAGTGCCTGGAGCTTCTAGTCTCGGTCCAGTGCTTTTCCCACCCCTGAAACGAAGTGCTAGTCCCCTCACCAGCCACCTCAGGCTCAGGCAGATGTCACCTGTATGGCCTGTAGGACCTCGCTTATTCAGCCATTCATGCTTCCCCTGAGTTCGGGGAATTCTGGCGTTTACTACTAGAGTCCTCAGTTTCCGCTGCGGGAGGGCTGCAGCTGCGGCAGGGCAGGATCTCCACTAAGTGGCTGTTGCTTCAAATAGAAGTGACCCAAATAGCCCAGAGCAAGCTGTTGGAAGCGCTCATCCTGAGAATAAATGCCTCCCCGCCCCCAAAGCTGGGTCCCCTCCAGCAGGTGGCCCTGCAGTGGCTCTTGATGGCTGATGGTTTCATTCCCGCCCTCTGCACCCTCAGGTCTGGAGAGGGACAAGTTTGATAACAAGACGGTGTCATTTGAGGAACACATCAAGCTGGAGCACAACATGTGGAACTACTTGTATTTCATTGTCCTGGTCCGTGTGAAGAACAAGACCGACTACACAGGCCCTGAGAGCTACGTGGCCCAGATGATCAAGGTGTGAGCAGGGGCTGCACCGGGCCTGTGGGCCCAAACCAGCCAGCCATTCTCGAGTCAACATCACTGTGCACCAGAGGCCTCATGGCTTTAGCTTCTGAGTGCCCTGGGCTCTGGCGAGGAGTGGCCACATCTGTCTGTCGGCCCTGGGAGGCCAGGGGAGGGGCTCGGACAGCTGCAGACACTTGCTGAAAGGTCAGCAGGGCGAGGAGCAGCAGCTGGAAGCAGCTCTGGGCTGCACGGGGGCCCTGCCGGGGGCCCGCTGCTGCAGAGGGGCCTCCTCCCACTTCTGGGTGTCAGGAAAAATCCCACAGCAAACCCATCAGCCCCAAAGAACGCGTGTGGTATCCCTGGGCCTGTGGTGCAGTGATGCTGAGGCGGGGTGGAGTCGGGGAGATCCTGTCTTGGCCAGTGATCTGTGGGCCGCTCTCAGGGAGTGTTTTCTAGCTTGGTGGGAAGGCAGGCTGCTTCCTAAAAAGTCTGAATTAGATGGTCCTGGGCTGAAGGGGAGCCAGGAAAAACTTTAAATATCATCTGTCCAATGTCTGTAATAATGGAGTGAAGACAATGAATCATAAAGAAGGAATTCTTTGTCGTTTAAGTCTGTATTTCGAGCTGATCTTTGTGTACAGGTTTATCTGCTGGTCTGAGAATTCACAGCTCACAAGGAAGCCGAGAACTGCTTAGTGCCCCTCCCTCCCCACTCCTCTGTCCTGGGAAACGTGGCTTTGCCTCCCAGGCACGTGTCAGATGCCAGCTTTCCTCAGCGGAGCCTCCCGCTCCCTCCGTTTGCCATCTGTCTAACTTGTGTCTTCCCGGGGCGTGGGGCGTGCTTGTCAGGCAGGCGGGCGGGAGGAAGGAAGGAAGGAGATCCAGGGTCTGTCTGGGTGCAGAGGCCTTCCTCCACCTCTCAGGGGGTGTTATGAAAGTAAACAGATGGTGCTGATACCAGCGAAGGACTCAAACTCAGCTGCCGACGCTGTCTAACGGAAGTCAGCCTGTCTCGGTGGCAGAGGGTTGACAGAGGGTTGACTGCCAGCTCACTCTGGCCCCAGGGAGGACCAGGTCAATTCAGATTTTCCCATGACACATCCCTGACGAGTAATTTTGTCAGGGGTGTGGCAGAAGCCTCCCCCATTACTCTAAATGAGGCCTTTCTGGGCTGGGCCCATGCCTGCTTACCCACTGGTGATGTTTTTCAGAACAAGAACCTGGACTGGTTCCCCCGGATGCGGGCCATGTCCCTTGTCAGCAACGAGGGCGAGGGGGAGCAGAATGAGATTCGGATTCTCCAGGACAAGCTCAACTCCACCATGAAGCTGGTGTCCCACCTCACTGCCCAGCTCAATGAGCTCAAGGAGCAGGTATGCACCCTGCTTGAACCCAGGCCCACCCTGGGCTCTATCCCTGGGCAGCCCCTGCCTGCCTTCATCCTTCCTGCCCCACCCTCTTCCCCACTGGCCTCTGGCCCTGGATGAGAAGGTAGGTTCCAAACCCACTCTCCCCTACATGGCAAGTCAGACTGGGGTTGACAACCCCTGCCTTGGGCCATTAAAGACAAGGCCAAGTGGAAACTTAGTACAGGGTGGTGGGGCCCTCTGTCTCTCATCCCCTTCCTCTTGCAGCTGCCAGGTAGGTCCTTTGAGGGGATTCCTGAGTTTAAGGCCTTCTTGCCTAGACATCCTCCTCTGCATCTGGCAGTGCCTGCATGAAGATGAGGCAGCCTGTTAGTGGGCTGGTTTCCCAGCTGCATCAGATCCGGGGTTTGTGACACGCTAATTGAGAACAAGGGTTTGGTGCTGACATCGACATCCTTAAAGCACCCCGAGGGGCCCTGGCCCACCGCCAGTGCTGAATAGCAGCTGGGCCCACAGAGGAAGACGGGCGCCAAGCCCTTCCACAGCACCCATGGAGAGAAGGTGCCAGGAGGCCTGACCGGGCCTGTTGGCATCTGCTTAACCCTAGATGACAGAGCAGCGGAAACGCAGGCAACGCCTAGGCTTTGTGGATGTCCAGAACTGCATGAGCCGCTGAGAAGAGCCACTGAAGGCCCCAGCAGGGGATGCTCATCACTGGAGACTGCGATTGTGAAGAACACTGCCCCCTCCCCCGGGTTGGGTGGCCCAGCCAGCTGGCCAGCCTCCACTCCCACTCTGCCAGACACCCCGACACCCACCCAGGCTTTCAACAGCATGGAGGGGGAGCCTCAGAGCTCACAGACCTGCTTAGAGCCCTTAAAAAAAAAAAAGACTTGAAAGTTCACTGGGACTCAGTTTACCTTAATGCCTTAGCAGAAGACAAATCCTACCTAGAGACCTTTGTCCCTTAAAGCAATAACTGACAACTCTTTGTAGTCCTCCTCATGGGTAGTTAAAAGTGGGGTCACCCCTTTATCTCCAAGCACTACATTTTGGCTGCTGCCGGCCTCTGGGGAGGTGGCAGTAATGCTGTTACTAGTGATTTTAGGGCTTTGTTATTTAACTTATTCCAAGGGTGCTGTGCTAAGCCCTGCCCATGGCTGTACAGCTCCCTCCGTGCCTCAGATCTGCTGTAGCCAGTGCAGACCTCACTGTCGTGTCCATGCCACCCTGGCATGGCTGTAGGTGGCCTGATGACTCCATGATGGACGATCTTGCTCCTGGGACCTGCCTCTTCCCAGGCTTCCTGGGGGAGAGTTGTATGCCCAGGCAAACAAGGGCTGAGCGGCGTTCGCATGGCTGTTTCATGACCGCTTGTTTTTCTCCTTTTGGTGTAATGTTTTACAAATCCTTTGGCCTGAGAACTAATATGTTAATTGCCTTAAATAAATTAATAGAAGTCTAGTCCGTTAAAAAGGGATGTGTTTCCTGCACTCCCCCGGGGCTGTGGGGATTAACAGGACACACTGGCAGAAGACAGGAACAAGAGTCCTTCCCTGCTGGCCTGGCCTCTCCTCAGGCTCTCGGGAGATGCACTGAGTGACATCGTGTCTCGGGTCCTCCCCTGAGATCTCCCTACCCAGAACTGCATTTAGGCATAACTAGTTTCTTTTTTTTTTTTTTTTTTTTTTGAGACGGAGTCTCACGCTGTTGCCCAGGCTGGAGTGCAGTGGCGCGATCTCGGCTCACTGCAAGCTCCGCCTCCCGGGTTCCCGCCATTCTCCTGCCTCAGCCTCCTGAGTGGCTGGGACTACAGGCGCCCGCCACCGCGCCCGGCTAATTTTTTGTATTTTTAGTAGAGACGGGGTTTCACTGTGGTCTCGATCTCCTGACCTTGTGATCCGCCCGCCTCGGCCTCCCAAAGTGCTGGGATTACAGGCTTGAGCCACCGCGCCCGGCCGGCATAACTAGTTTCTACTGCAGTCCTGTCGATTTTATTTTATGCATTTCAGAACATCCTGAGGAGTCTAGACACAGACGAGGTTGAGAACCCACTTCTAGTTTGTACCCACCAGGGGCGCTGTGGGCCCAGCCTGGTCCCTCACGGTTCCAGACAGAAGAATGCTCAACTAGGAAATTGAATGTGTCTATCAGTAAGAGCCAAAGTTCCATGGAATAATGAGGTGACCCTGTGTGTGTCCTTAGCCAGCAGGGCCTCTGACTTGTGGCCACCTACAGAACCTGCCCACAATGCTGAAGCCAACTGCAGCTGAGGCCCCGCCTGGCCAAGGCCTGTCTATAGCTTCCCTGTCCCTTAAGCCAATTGGGCAGTGTGGGTTTTTGCAAGGTCAGGGACAGAGGCCTGAGGTTCGTCCTCTGAGTCAGTGGGGATGAGGGCCAAGCAGGCTTTTTGCCTCTCTGGGCCTCACACTTCCCTGATGCTTTCTGTTTGCAACAGGATGCCCTTTTCAGTATTTACTGCTATTTTTGGCTTCCTCCCAGGAGCTCCTACAACAAAAGGGAGCCCGAGTATCTTGCCAGGAGGCACCAGACCCCTGCTGGAGGGGCGGGGGCTCCTGTGGTCCTGCAGGAAGCACCTTGTGCGGAGGCCCCATTACCTTCCCTTGTCAGGCCCAGAGGGAAACCTGCATTTCCTCTCCCCAGGAGATTTCCCTCCCCTGAGCAGCAGTCACAGCAGACAGCCCAATCGCCATCCCTTCTGAGGCTGAAACTTTCTTTAGAGCCTTTCTGGGAAGGCTAGAGGAGATTCCCAAACTGTAAGGTCACGGGGAAACTGGGGCAGTTTTATTGACGATGGCAATGTACAAGACTCCACACCTAGATACGTGGGCGAGGTAAGGCCTGAGCTCAGGCCTTATGATCCTCCTCAGGACCCTTGGAGGAAAACTTCTCCTGCAGTTTCTTCCACATGCTTTTATCCATTTCCTTAAGCTCTTCCAAGGTGTCTGCAAAAGGGAAAGACAAAAAGAGAGAGACAAGTCTAAAACTTGATGACGTAGATTGGACCCACGGGGCTTTCCCGACACAAGCATGCCCTGCTTTTCACACAGTGTGTTCCTGAAAAAGGGAAGTGTAGACCCAGCTTCTGAGGAGCAGATCAAACAGGGTAACAGAAGTGACCACTCACGGTGACTGAGCACTGTGTGCCAGGCTGTGTGCCCAGCACGCTCTCAGTGGTTTCTTGCCCTCTCCTCACCCTTGGCATCAAAGCAGGGTGTGCTGCTCGTTGCCCTGCTCCATACGAGGGCAAATAAATGGCCCTGAGCTGTCTGCTGTGCAACCCACAGGCCCAGATGGTCCATCGCAAAATTTGGCCTGCTCCACACAGGCCTGTCTCATTTTCAGGTGTGGAAACTGAGGCAGGAGGCGGTGAAGTAACTTGCTCAGTTTGCACAGCTGGGAAGTGGAGCAGGGATTTGAATCCTGGCGTGCAGGTCCAGCACATGCTGTGGAATTAAGCAGGCACTGAGAGAGGGATGGACTTAGGCCTGAATCCCAGCCCATTGTCTCCCACTGTGGGTCCCCTCCCACTGTGGGTCCCCTCAAGCACATTACTCAACCCTCTATACTTCGGGTTCCTCATCTGTAAAATGAAGATAAAAACACACATCTGCAGACAACTTGGGGAGAGGTGAAAAAGAAAGAAAAAAAAAAAACATGTACCTCCAAAGTTGTAAGGATTAAAGAAAATCATGGAAGTAACTTGCTTGGCACACAGACTGCACTCAATGAAAAGGCAGCCATCTCCACCACAGTGCGGGTGGGAGGGGCTTTTGTTTAAGAAAATACACGTCCCCACACCCAGGAACCAAAGCAGGGTTTCTTGGCCTTGGCACTACCAACACTTTGGGCCAGATAATTTTTCGTTGTGGGCTGGCCTGTGCATCATCGAAGGCTGTTTTGAAGCATCCCGGCCTCTACCCACTAATGCCAGTAGCACCGCTGCCCCCACCACCAGTTGTGACAACTAAAAATGTCTCCAGAGATTGCCACATGTCTCCTGGGAGGCAAAATCACCCCCAGTACGGAACCATTTTTCTGAAGTCTCTAGGGCTAATGTTCCATGAAATCTAATTTTACATATATGTTAAATTTTAGATATTCTTATAATATTGTTTTGCTTGCCTGGCCTGAATTTTCACGTTAACAAAACTACCGGAGAAAAGAGTATCTTTTCTGACCAAGAAAGGTGACAGAAAAAAGCCCCTGCTCTGGCGCTTTTCCGGAAGTCCACGTTTCCAGTGTCCAGGTGGACATTGAGGGACACTGTCCATCTCCAAGCCCTGAGGCCTCCCTAAGGCGCTTTCCATGACACCAGTCCCAGGGTGGACACACATGTGACCCAGAACACAGCACATTTCAGACTCGCCAGGCCCTCAAAGCCTCTCGCTACAAGGTGCTGCAGGTCTTTTCTTGTCCTGTCAGAGGAAACATTTGGTAAGCTTACGCCACACAATTTGCAACAAAAATACGAGGCTTGCTGTGAAAACAAATTCTCAGCAAATTTCCTGGAACTAAACTTGCAGCCAGAACAAGCTGCAGCGTGGACCAATGGCGGGACTATCTCCTAGCCTTCGTTGCTGCCTGTTTTCCACTTGCAGAGGCTGCCCTGAGGTGAACAACATAGAGGGCAGAAGCAGGGCCTCTGGAACTTATTTCCACCCTCACTTCAAGTTCAAACTTTGCTCAAACTGTCCAGGGCCCTCACGATAACGTGCATCAATGCTGCTAATTAGACGGACCCAGGGATAGAAGAGTAAATTTACACATTAAAAAAATCGCCAATAAAGTGATTTTGCCTGGCCAAAATATCTTCACCCATTTTCCCAGAGAGTACTGGAATAAAAACAGGGTTAGAGTTGACATGTAATAGCAGGTGACACCACCAGGTTTTAATCTCAGAAGATGGTTTTCTAGAAGCCCAAATCCTCAAAACTAAGTTGCTGAAGGCTGCCAGAAGAAGAGGAAAGACATATTTCTAGAATACCAGAAGGAAATGTGTCAGGGCCATGCCCTTCCAGAAAAGGTTAGCCTATTTTTGTATATAATATACTTGGCAACAAAAATAGTAATTTTCCAGTACCTGCCTGCTTCAGCCCTGGCTCTCTGGCCCCCCTCCTTAGGGACAATGGAGATAGGGAATTAAGGAAAGGACAGGCTTGGCAGGATGTTTCCTTTCTTGTTAATCAGAGTCTATCAATGACTCTAAAACATACCTAGTTCAACTCATATCTAACCCACAGACCACGTCCCCTGGGTCAGATAACTCTTAGGCGGATATCCCCAAACACGTTTATTGAATGGCTTTTTGTTTTAATTAAAACCTTCATTGTTTATAAAGCCCCCTTAGGACCATAAAAATAAAATAATTTTCCTTCCATCCTGATTTCAACTACTTCCATTTGGCAAATATGTAGTCCCCTGTTCCCTGCTGCCCAGCCTTGAATTTAAAAGCACTAAAGATAGATTTTCTTTTTTAAATAACACCTTTGACCTTCTCCACAGTATATGGTCAAAATGCATGAGCCCTGTAGCTTCAGAATTTCCTCTGGGCTGTTCTACAAGACTTTCCATCAAGCAAAGCTGCCTTCTTAGACAATTCCCCTTGGCCACTCAAACTCAGAGTCATTTGCAAACCAATGAGAAAAGGCAGCTGTGCTTTCATTACCTGTGGACAGGATCAGCTTGTACTCTTCCAATGACAGGCCACTGAAGCTGGTGTCTCTGGGGCGAGGGTACTGGTCACCGGGGCAGAAAGGAAGTGAAGGGAGGAGAGAGATCAGTCCACAAGCCCTGCTCTCTGACTGCATTTCATCTGGGCCCTAGGCAACCAGAGGCCAGGCCTAGCAAGAAGAGCAGCGCCACCTTGAGGTTAAGACTTGGCCTCACAAGAACCAGTACAGTCTCCAGCAGGCAGCTCCAACTTTAATGTACCCATGAGTCCTCCCTGGAAAACGCAGGTATGGGTGGGGCCCCTGATTTGCTTTTCTAACCAGCTCCCAGGTGATGCCCATGCTGCTGCTCATGGATCACATGTTAGTAGGGAGGATTTAGAAAAAATCCATCTTCCACATAGGCATATGGCCACGTTTGTGGAGTTACTGAACACATTTTTCAAGTATGGGAAAAACCACTCTAAATGGAATTTGACAGTAATCATGTTGGGGCCCAGCTCCAGAAAGGACGGCACTTTCCCAATCATCCCACCTTTATCACCAGAGTGTGGGGAGGTGTCAGTTCCATCAGAGTGAATGGGAAAATTGGTATAAATCCAATGGCTGTCAGACACTCCCAGGAGCACACACTGGCATATCAAATACATGGCTTCTATTCATAATTGGTTTTCTTTGTTTCTTCCCTTTTCCCTGTATTCACAATTTTAAACAGCTTTTATTTAGGTGGTGTAAAAGCCTCTACCAGGCACCTCTGTTGGCTTGGTTGAAATTACTGGTTTCATTTGAAAGCAGCAAAGCCAATTCTTTACAAAACATTACATAATCAGATTTTCACTCATTCTTATTAGTTGTCCTGTCAGAAAGCTGGGGATATAAAAGACTGTGGCCCACTCACCTTGTGTTTGTAGTAGTTTGAATGGAGTCGCGCTAAGCTCTCGTACATCTGATCACAGGCCTCAGGCTCTGCAACCTGAAAAGCAAAGAACCCCCAAGGAGGTGAGCAAAGGAGTCCTGCCTCCCACAGTGTCTGTACCTCGAGGAAAGACCATACTTAATAAGGCATTCACATGAAGCAGGCCTGCAGCTAGCACTGGCTTCTCCACTCTGCGGGAAGCAAACCTGGACTATAGCTCTGCTATTAGAAACTACTTTTTGGAGGCATAGCTCTGCCTCATCAACTCCCCAACCTGCAGAAAAATCAGATTAATCAGCAAACAAGCATTTGTGGAGCATCTGTGACTTGTGAGCCACGACACCAGCTGCAGTGAGAGATGCCACAATAGAAATGTAAGGTTGGAAAGGCGTGCCTAACAAAGGGGGTGCTGGGCAGAGTGGGCTACAGGGACTCAGTGGGGGAGTCCCCACATGTTCAAGTGGTCAGTGCATGATGGAAGTGAGACGACGCTAGGTTCTGAAAGAAGCACAGGGGTCAGCGAGCAGAAGGGAGAAGGGCAGGCCTTCCTGGGGGAGGAGATGCTGTCAGCGAGGAGGAGGAGGCAGGAATCCTCTGGGATGCTTCAGGCCAGACCAGTAGATTCTTTTTTTCTTTTTTCTTTTTTTGAGACAGAGTCTTACTCTACTGCCCAGGCTACAGTGCAGTGGCACAATCTTGGCTCACTGCAACCTCCGCCTCCTGGGTTCAAGTAATTCTCCAGCCTCAGCCTCCCGAGTAGCTGGGATTAAAGGCATGTGCCACCACACTCAGCTAATTTTTGTATTTTTTAGTAGAGACAGGGTTTCACCATGTTGGCCAGGCTGGTTTCGAACTCCTGACCTCAAGTGATCTGCCTGCCTCAGCCTCCCAGTGCTGGGGTTATAGGCGTGAGCCACCATGCCCAGCCTCAGACCAACAAAATCTTTTAGCAAAGGCAAAAAAAAAAAAAACCAAAAAAATCACCTGAGTTTTCATCTGTGATAAGTGGGGAGCTGCTGAAACTCTACAAGAAGGGAAGAAACATGAAGGCAGCAACATTTAAGATAAAATGGGTAAACTGAGGAGAACCAAGATGGGACCACAGTTAGGTCCTGCTAGAAAGGAGATGGCCCAGAACCCTGAGGCGTTGCCATAGAAAGGGGGATATAAGTAAATTCTCTGGTGCCAGAGACAGCGATGCCCCGATGGGCATTCTCTGGAAGACGCAGCATACAGAGGAGGTGTGGTCAGGAAGACAGACAGCATACAGAGGAGGCGTGGTCAGGAAGACAGGCGGCAGAGGAGGCGTGGTCAGGAAGACAGACAGCATACAGAGGAGGCGTGGTCAGGAAGACAGGCGGCATACAGAGGAGGCGTGGTCAGGAAGACAGACAGCATACAGAGGAGGCGTGGTCAGGAAGACAGGCGGCATACAGAGGAGGCGTGGTCAGGAAGACAGGCGGCATACAGAGGAGGCGTGGTCAGGAAGACAGACAGCATACAGAGGAGGCGTGGTCACGAAGACAGGCGGCATACAGAGGAGGCGTGGTCTCTTCCCTCTAGTTCGAACTTTCCCTTTACTCTGTCCTTGCTATTACTTATGTATAATTCTTTAAATTTTTCTGCCAAGAATTTTGAAAAGCTCCCCAGAACAAAACTTTCTCTTTTACATTTTTTTCCCCCAAAATTCAAATGATGGATTTTTTCCTAACTTAAATCCTTCCTTGGAGAAGGCAGAGCATAAATAAATCAGTAGTAAAGAAGTTTAATAGGCAGCTCCACTGCTGCCTCTCTGTGCATGTCAAATGAGGTCCCTACTTTACAGCAAACAAAAAAGACAATCCATCATTTAGTTCTACCTAACTCATTCCTGGGTTCAGGCTACTCATCATGAGAACAGCTAGATACATCAGAAGAGGAAGGATTATGGCCTGAAGAGGTGGCCAGTGTTTGCTGAATAATAATCAACGTCATTATCTGAGTGGACAGAATGAATGGAAAAGGATGAGGCTGGTGCCTCCCTGCTGCCGGACAGCTCTTCCAGGGAAAGTCCCGCTAGAATGGACTTCTGCACACATCTGGACGAACACATCTGGAATACTTCTTCAGCAGGGCATGCATAGCCAAAAGCTAACGCTGGAGTGCAGTGGCGCGATCTCAGCTCACTGCAACCTCCGCCTCCCGGGTTCAAGTGATTCTCCTGCCTCAGCCTCCCAAGTAGCTAGGATTACAGGCACCCACCACTACACCCAGTTAATTTTGTGTATTTTTAGAAGAGACAGGCTTTCACCATGTTGGCCAGGCTGGTCTCGAACTCCTGACCTTGTGATTTGCCCGCCTTGGCCTCCCAAAGTGTGCTCACTTATAAATTTAACAGGCATTCACTGAGACCCTAGAGCATGCTTGGCCCATCCATGAGCAGGGGATGCTTGGGTGAATGAGTACCTCCAAGGCTGTAGGGAGAAGTGGAGCCAAACTGTCTGGGTTGAATCCTGGCACCATCCCTTATCAGCTATGTGATGTCAGGCAAACCATTCACTCTTCCCCCATGAAACACACTTAAAAAAAAAAAGTTGCCAGTTTATCTTTCTCTGTATCTGTACATACGTATCTTTCTTCTGATCCACTTGAAAGTAGAAGCATAATGCCCCTTCACCCCATATTTCATTGTGCATTTCCTAAGAAGAATATTCTCTTATATAACCACAGTACAGTGATCAAATTCAGGCCACTTAACATCGATACAACATTATTATCTAATGCACAGTCCATATTCCAATTCTGTCAATTGTCTCAATAATAATCTAAGGAAAAACAGGATGTCCTGCTGCATGTAACAGTCATGTATCTTTTAGTCTCTTTTAATCCGGGACAGTTCCTCGGCCTTTGTCTTTCATGCATTGAACATTTTTGAAGCATACTGGCCAACTTAACCTTTCTTTTAAAAGAAAATATAATAATAGCCCCTACTTCCCAGGGTGGTGTGAGGATAAATGATGTAATGCTTGGGCTGCTCTGAATTCCAGGCCTGGAACACCGATAAATGTGAGTGATTAGTTTTTCTTACAGTTATTAGTAGTAAAGAGTTGTAGTAAACACAGGCCCCTGTCTCACAAAGTAAGAGGGGAAAGGACAGAACGGTTTAGGACCACCCTGGTGAGAGTGGAACGAAGGGGCATGTACGAGGTGCTATGGGCCTGCGGGGCCAGGCAGGAAGTGCTGGAGAATGAGCGGCTGAGGATGGGTGCATGTAACAGCAAGGGAGTGGGGGCGCTCCAGGCACAGGACCAGGTGGAGCCCGTGCCCAGGGAATGGGTCAGCATGTTATCAGTGGATCAGCATGGCTGGTGTGCACTGCAGATGATGGCGCTGGAAACGGAAGTGAGGACGGATGAGAAACTGCTGAGGCTTCACTCCTGACTGACGCTGGTGGCTCTCAGCGGTCACTGAGCACTCCATGGTCTGCCAAGAGAGCAGTTGTCTGCTGTACCCGGTCTTCACCTGATGGCCGCTTATCTGGACCCTCCCATCCTGCCACCATCCCCACCACCTTCCCAACTAAGCTCTTAGGAAAGGAGTCCACACGCTGATTTGCCTTCCTCCCATAGCCTCTGCCTCTCTCCTGGGCTCCTAACACTGCTTCCTGATAAACCTGCATTCCAACCAGATCCTCACCCTCAAACACCTTGTCAACTCAAGTTCCTGCTCCAACTCTCTAGCAGTGAGAAGTCACCAGTAGGCTGCTCAGCAACCTTGTATCATACCCTCAAGCAGGTGTGCTATAAAGTGCTGTCCTTCCTTGCCACCTAGTCCCATCTCTGATGGGCAGCAGGACAGACAGGAGGGGCACAAGGGACGGGTCACCCTTGCAGAGTGCTGCTCCTGTAAGAGCAAAGTGCACAAAGTCTAAGTGCAAAAAGCAAAGTGACGCTCAGGTACTCTCACCTCTTAAGCTTCCTCTGTGTGAAAGAGACAGTCTCCTAGAGAGTTCCCAGAAGTCCTGGACTCAATTGTAATCCGAGAAAGAAAACCAAACACCTGAGTCCTAAAACAGACTTGCCACCCAGTTTCCTGTTTGAGGTCAGAAGGTGTCTGAGGCTGTAAAAGCAACTCAGTGGAGGTGACAGGAGTTTGAGATATACCCATTTCTAGCAAGTTCTTACTGCCTGAGGAGTGATGAAGCCTTGATCAATGCTGGGTTCCTAGCCACAGATAACTCAAGCTCAGCAATTAAAAAAGTCATCCTTAAAAGGATGTCAGTGGAGACATCTGTCAAATTCCAGAAGCCTCACCACGTTCCTATAGCTTACATTTTATTCACAGACTCCAGCACTAACATTCCTGAGTTCTGAAATGCAGTTTTTCTGATGAAATGGACTGTGCATTTTTAGAAATATTCTTAATACAAGCTTTAAATTACCTGATTTTGCATTCATACCTAATGAGATCATGGACGTTTTAGGACTAATAGCAGTGCTGGGTTTGAAAAAGGCAGCAGTGGGGACATTATGAAAAATTCAGCACTGCTCCCCAAATGTGAATAAAATAGATGTTCATCTGACGAGTGTCCTTTATAGCTCTATTTTTGCTCCTTTTGCATTTCCCCTGCTCAGTCGTCAGTAAATTTCTCTTTACCATATTAAACTTTTATACATACAAATCTACATCGGTGCCGCAGGCACTGATTTCGATTTTCCAAATTGAATTTTGGGTGGTGACAGCAATTGGTACAGCGGCCCCTATTCTAGTCACACAAAGGGACGCATAAGCACTTTTGGGAAAGGGTGTTGCAAATTGCTTTGCTAATTAAGGTAGAGCTGGATTCAGTCCAGGAGGATCTATAAAAAAAGGCTTTCAAGACTTGGTAATGAACTTCTGAAATGAGTTCATTCTGTTATGGGAGCCTATTCCCTTCAATTGAGTTGAAAATGTATTTCTTGAGCACCTACTATAGAGAGAGTGCCCCACTAGGGGACTGTGAGGGGCCATAAAGAAGACGACCCAGGCCAGCTGTGGAGAAGCTGGCAGGCACACTGCAGAGACAAGATACACATGAATTAGAAACCAACCCTGCCCGGGGCAGCATGCAAGTGAGAGCCAGAGCTGTGAAGCACGGGCCGCTGCAGGAGACCCGAGGTGGGAGCTGGGCACCAGGCTGTGCTGACAGGGAGGTATGGCAAGGAAGGGCTAAGTTTCACTGCAGCGACAGTGCACAGAGTGAGGAGTGCCGACCTGGGCATGAGTGACACAGGGACCAGAAATGACTGGGAGGATGAAGCATGAAGAGGCACAGGACAAGGGTGTTTTAGGCAGGCAGAGCTTTTAAGGGGAACCCAGGGAGGGCTCCAAGAGCCTGGGAAGCCACCAAATTCTTGACAAACTCTGTGTTTGGGTTTTTGGAGGTTGTAGGGGTACGGTGATCCACAGTGCACTTAAGTCTCAAAGGATCACCATCGCTTGTACCATGGACAGTTTGGGAGACCATGAGAAGCCACCCTTGCTGAGCCTGGGGCTCGTGTTGGGGTGGTGAGAGGCAAGGCTGGAAACACAGGTTGGGACCAAGGATCAGAGGCACTGCAGGTCTCACAAAATTGCCTGCCACCTGTCCAGGAGGCAACAGGTAGACCCCAGAGATCTTTGAATAAAGTAGTGACCCACCAAAAGTGGCTAAGAATTTATCCCTTCAGGAGGAGGACTGCAGCTTTACATATGCAGAGATAAACGCCACCCTTTGGTGTGAATACTACCCTAGCTCACACTGGCGCTATTCAGAATTGGAAGAGAAAAAAAGATGGAGATGTTTGCATTCCCTCTTAGAGATGATTCTTACAATTCCAGGTTTTAGATGGGCTCGATATGTAACTAAAAATAGGATAATCTGCTCTTAGGACACTCTTCAAAAACATGACTTCAGGGGGCTCACAAGTGGGGGTGAGCAACGTTGATATGGCTTCACCGTGGCCAGCATATGCCAGGTGGCTTGGGAGCTAGCTCCCTGGCACACTGAGGAATGCCAAGGATCAGGCCTCAACTGGATGACTGACAAAACAGAATCATAAAAATACCTTTGAATTATCCTCTGAGAAGGTGGAAATATCATTTACATTATTAGAAACTCAAGAAAAAGTTTAACTTCTTTCAAACTGGGCCAATATTATTATACTTAAACTTGGATACAATACAATTAGAACTCCCTGGTGGGCGAGCCCCTTCCTGGGCAGCAGCTCTTCCAGGCCACCCCTTGGAGTTGTAACTCATGCTACATAAGTGGGTGCTGGTGTGCAGTCTGGGATCTTTTAGGAAGCACCTAATGAACTCATTAGAAAGATCTGCTCCTTTCCCTGTTGTTAAGTCAACAATTACAGTTGTTGTGCCACCTTCCCCCATGTTGCAATTCTTTTATTAAGCTCTCAGCGCTGTAGGAAACACGTGTTCTTAGACAAACTGTATTCAAAAGGGGCAAAGCCCATAAACACCGACTTTTTAAAACTACACAATAGGATATGGGGTGTGAGAGGAGTTACGTGTGTTCCTGCTCCCACCACCACCTCCCTGCTTGGTGGGTTTAGGGTGGACCACGAGACTCCCCAGAGGGCAATTTGAGGTGGAATAAATGGAGGCAGTGGTTTTTGTACTCTGGTTTTGAGTATAAATTATTAATTTGCCCTTTAGTTAACCCAGCTTTTCTCTGCTTGGTGTCCCACCCAGGACCATCTTTCTTCCCATCTGGACTGGTAGTGGCTGAGGCAAAGAATAGATGGGTAAACACAGGGAGTTCCATTTGCTGCCCAAACTATCTATGGCCCAAAAAGGTTTGAACAGGCAACCAGGGGAAGGAAGTGGTGTGATGTTCATGGAAAAAGAGGTTGTTCAGGTTGTTCTAACAATAACTTGGAACAGCAGCTGAGGAAAGGCCAGGCACCCAGGAGACGATGCACACTAGGGCCAGGAGGGCTGGGTATGTTTCTCACCTGGCTTGTCTCTTACGGCTAGAGAATCCCCAGAGAGTTGTCTTGTTTTTCTGATTCGTTTCCTCATCTGTAAAATGGGAACAGTAATGGCTACCACTCAGCTGCACTAAGGATTAAATGAGATCATGCCGGCAAAGGTGTGCTGTGCACCTTTCGGGGTGATCATTAGGACGAAGGAAGCCAAGAGGCTGAGAGGAGGACTGACTGCCTCTCTCCTCTACAGGAATGGAAAGATGGCCTGAACAGAGCTACTTTCCCCTCCAGTCCTGTCTTCTGGCAACCGGCATAACCAAGGAGGAGCTCCATACTAGTCAGTCAACTGGATCTAATCCCCACCTCCTGCTGCCAGTTTAATGAACAGCCTACCAGAATCACCTTGCTTTCTCAAGGTCTTTATACATGATCTGGGGGTGTCAGTAGGAGTGACTCACAGTAGTGTTTTCAATTCCAGCAAGGAATTGCGCCCTTCAAAAATTACCACAAAGATTTACTAAGCCCAGGTGCATTCTCAGGTGACATCAGGATGAGGTACCAAAACAGTGGTCCTGAGTAATGCTCCTGCTGCCATTGTGATGCACTGGTTCACTCTACCAGTAATGCATTCATCAGCTGCTACAGAATCATCAACAGAGCCATGACTTGCATCTGCAGCTGGGACTCAAACCTGTGTGGGCCTTTGACTGCTCAGGAACAATTTCCCTAGGTGATAACAACTCCAAAAGAGAAAACTCTTTCCTCCTTTGCCGGCTCCTCTTACACTAACAATCAAGCAAGTGAATGTAATGCTCTCTCACCTCCCCAAAGATGGAGCCTCTGACTGCCCAACTGTAAGCTCCTTGGTGGTGAGGGCCAGCTTATGGCCTTCTTCCATAGATCCCGAAATTCCCCAAACATGGTAAGCTCTCAAATCAATTCTGCCCACTCAGAACACACAAATATTCCTTTCTCACTCTTCACAACTTCTCTTTGTCTAGTTCTGCTACATCTGAAACTATATTCAGACAATTGTCTCATGAGCCACAACCAATTATTTACTTATCCATTCAGACATTTACTGAGTGTTTTTTATGGGCCAAGGACTATGCTAGACACTGGTAGGGGAGAGGGGGAAAGATAAAAATGGCATCATCTCTATTTTCAGGAAGCTCATACTAAAAACATGCAGGGAGTACAGCTTTAGGAAGCTCACGGGGTTTGTAGAATTGGGACTAGATAAGATTCTTGCCTTAAAGATCTTTCCACTTTGGGCCAGTGAAGACCACCATGAACAATGGGAGGGCCCTGGGTGTCGTATAACCTGGGCCAGACACGCCCCAGGCTGTCAGCCAATCAGCAGTCCAGTCACAATGATGCCACTGGGCGTGCTCCTGCTCCTTTAGGTGGGCTGGCTTGGCTCTGTTTTGGGCTAAGCTAAAAAAAAAAAAGACCATGTTCCTTCTTTGACAGGTCTTGGCCAAGTTTCGCAAGTCATTTCTTCAGACTGTGTGTGTATGTATCTCATTTCATTTCTGGTCTCTTGCCCGAGCCCCAAGCTCAAATATAGCACGCCTACTTGACATTGCCACTAGGAAATCAGTGTACTTGGCATCTCAGGTTTAACCTGCTTAACACCGAACTCAAGATATTCTTCCTACACTTTACCTATTCCTGCCTCAGTAAATGGCACCATCTTAGACCTAGATGCTCAGGCCAAAAAAAATCTAGGTGCTATCTTTGGTTCCTCTCTTTTCCTTTATCCCACATCCCACATATCAGCAAGTCCTGCTGACTCAACCTGCACATAACCTGAATCCAGCCACTCCCATCTTCTGTGCTGCCATCCTCATCCAACCCCCCACCATCGCTCGCTTATAGTACCATAATCGGCTTCTCTCCAGCCTCCTTGCTTTTTTGTTATTGCCCCCTATAGCCCACTCACCACATAGAACCAGAATAGTCTTAAAAAAAGTAAATTGGGGCACATCAGTCCCCTCACTAAACATCCCCAGTGACTTCTCACTGGCCTTACAATGAGGTCTAACAGCTAATCAGAGCAGATAATAACCTACTGTGCCTGGCTCCTGACCTCCACCTTAGCAAACTCCACCTTACTCACTACCCTGCAGCCATTCTGGCTTTCTTTCTGTCCTGGAACATGTCAATCTGCCTCCTGCCTTTGGGCATGCGCAGTGTCTGGAATGTCCTTCCCGCCAAGTGTACATGGCTGGCTCATCCTCTTGCCTTAGGTCTTACCTATGTGTCATCTCCTCAGAAAGACCCGACTAATAACATTACTCTTTTATCATGCTACCCTATTTTCTACTGATCACAGTACTTATCTGTCTTATGTAGACCTACTTGTTTATTGTGTCCTGAACTACAATGTAAAACTTCATGCGGGCAGGACTTCACCTGTTTAACACTGCTGTTTCCCTAGCACTGCTCCAGGCATATGGTAGGTGCTCAATAAATACGAGCTATATGAACGAATGAATCGCAGAGCTGCAGCGCCAACCTGGAGAGCAAGAACGTAGGCCTACTACTCACACACAGCTACGTGAGCTGAGGACCCAAACCTGCTGCACAGGCTTACAGGGCTCAGGAAGAACGCAAACGCTTAGCCGGGACCTGCAGAGTTTACTGGGGATTAGCTCAGTCAATACACAACACTGCGAGATAATGAGGTAACGTTACAGTGACACGGGAGCAAAAAGCTGAGGCTGTCACCAGCTGCCACTGGTGTTGTGGATCTCAACTGTCTGCACCTTGAATCACCTGGAGAGCTTTTAAAACACTGAGGTCAAGATCCCACCCCTAGAGATTCTGTATCTTAAGTTTTTGTTTGTTTTTTGATTTGCGGAGACGGAGTCCCACTATGTTGCCCAGGCTGACCTCCTGGGCTCAAGCGATCCTCCCGCCTCCGCCTCTCAGAGTGCTGGGATTATAGGTGTGAACCACCGCGCCCGGCCCATCTGGAGTTTTAAAAAAGCTTCCTCGGCAATTCCAAGGTGCAGCGGGGGGAGAGCGCTGAGTAGAAAGGGCGTAGCTCTCAGTAGCTCCCTGGGGAGAAACGGGGGTCTGCGCTCACGTGCGGCCTGGAAGGAGGACGCGCGCATGCGCAGATCCCGCTGATAGCGCGCTAGCTGGCCCCGCCCCTGCCTCGTCCTTTCCTCCCCTCGTCCCAGCCGCCTCCCCGCCGGTCACCTGGGTATTCTCTCCCTCCCGAAAGGCCTGTGCTACCCGCTGTCGCAGGTAAGCGCCCAAGTCCCGGCCCCGTTTGGTCTCGTCCACTGGCCATTCCTCACAGAGCTTAAGAAAACGCCGGTACCGGCTGGCCGCCATTTTGGGCCCCGTGTGTTCCCGCCTTAGGGGGAGGAGTCGCCGCCAATGGATGGTACTTGCGCACTAAGTCTCGCCGCCTTAGGAGTGGGGCGGGAGGCCGAAGTGGGCATGCGCGACTTTGCAGGCGCCCAGTTACTCTCCGGATAGGGGCGCTGCTCGCCTTTCTCTGCAAAGCGAGCTAATTCAGTCGTCCTCCTCCTGGAACCGGCCCAGCTCCCAGGGGCAAGGCGGACGTGGAGTACCTGAGGGACAGCTTTGCTTCTCTTTTTCAATGACTGCACAAGCTTGAGACTAAAAAACCCTCCTCCGAGGCCTCCGCTGTTTTGCATAAACCAATACATTTGCATGTAAATACAGGTTACTGGATGAAGATGTGTTTGAATGTTGTTCGTGTGTGCCCCTGTACCTGTCACTATCCCTTGGTACTCTGCCGCAGTTCCTTCTTTAGTGCTTCCTAGTTCTTGTTCCTCTCTGTCCAGTCCCTGCTAGTATCCCTTCTGTTCCCCCCTTCCTACCCCTCATAAGCCAAACATTTTTCTCTGGGAGGCCCAGGTTTTCTAGAATGAGCAATGCGAACTGGGTTGATTCAGAAAAACTGTTTTTTTGTTTTTTTTTTTTTTTTACAATTTATTAATTTTGTATTGTGGTAAAATACGCATAACAAAATTTACTATCTTAACCATTTTGTTTTAGACAAGGTCTTGCTATGTGGCCCATGCTGGTCTCAAACTCCTGGGCTCAAGTGATCCTCCCACCTTGGCCTCCCAAAGTGCTGGGATTACAGGTGTGAGCCACCACACCTGGCCTTAACCTTTTTTTTTTGAGATAGAGTCTTGCTCTGTCACCCAGACTGGAGTGCAGTGAATGGCGCAACCTCTGCCTCCCGGGTTCAAGTGATTCTCCTGTCTCAGCCTCCGGAGTAGCCGGGATTATAGGCGGCCCGCCACCATGCCCGGCTATGTTTTGTATTTTTAGTAGGGATGGCGTTTTGCCATGTTGGCCAGACTGGTCTGGAACTCCTGACCTCAGGTGATCCGCCTGCCTCGGCCTCCCAAAGTGCTGGGATTACAGGAGTGAGCCACGGTGCCTGGCCAGCCATTTTTAAGTGTACAGTTCATAGGTATGAAATAGCACTGAATAATATTGTGCAGCCATCACACCATCTCCCTAACTCTTGTAAAACTGAAACTCTATACTCATTGAACAATAAATCCCCATTCCCCCCTCTCCCCCCAGCCCCTGGCAACGACCGTTCTATTTTGTCTGTATGATTTTGACTACTCTAGGTACCTCATGTAAGTGGAATCCTGCAATATTTTTGCGACTGGCTTATTTTGCTTAGCATAATATCTTCACCTCAAGGTTCATTCATTTTGTAGTATATGTCAGAATTTCCTTCCTTTTTAAGGCTGAGTAATACTCCGTTGCGTGTATGTGCTACATTTTGTTTATGCATCCATTGATAGACACTTAGGTTGCCTCCATGTTTTAGCTCTTGTGAGTAATGCTGCTATGAACATGGATGTACAGACATCTCAAGACTTTGCTTTCAACTCTTTTGGTATATACCCAGAAGTGGAATTGCTGGATCATATGGTAATTCTATTTTAAGTTTTTTGAGGAACTGCCATACTGTCTTCCACAGCAGCTGCACCATTTTACACTCCCACCACCAGTGCACAAGGGTTCCAATTTCTCCACATCCTTACCAACATTTGTTATTTTCTGGTTTTTTGATAGTAACCATCGTAATGGGTGAGAGCTGTATCTCAATGTAGCTTTGACTTGTGTTTCTCTAATGATTAGTGATATTGAGTATCTTTTTATGTGCTTAGCCATTTGTATATCTTCAGAGAAATACCTGTTCAAGTCCTTTACCTGTTTTTAATCAGGTTTTTTTTGTTGTTGTTGTTATTGAGTTTTAGGAGTTCTTTGTATATTCCAGATATTAATTCCTTGACAGCTATGTGATTTCAAAATACTTTCTCCCGTTAAAATGTGTTTGTTTTACCAAGTCTTCTCTTATATGTCTCTACCTACATCACCATGTGAACTGATTTTTGTTCTCAAAAGACTGTCCCACCATCTGCATTTTTCATAAGGAAGCCTCAGTGTATCTCTACTGTCCTGTATTTAGCCAAGACCATCCAATGTGTACAAAACTTTGCTTCCTCCAAACCTTTTCCTTCTTGCCCTACCTACATTTTAAAGGTAAATCTAGGAGAGTCCTGCCTTCAAGAAGTTGACAGCCAAGTCTGGGAATGTGTACATAACCAGGACATGAAGTTACAGATGACAAGAGCTTTAACTGAAGTGTTAGACAATGCTAGAGAGTTTGGAGAAACACAGGCCTGCTGTTCAGAGGAGAGTGGGAGAAGATCAGGGATGGCTCCAAGAACAACCAGAGGCAGGCCTGGGGTGGCAGTGGGAAAGAGAGGGAGGAGTTTAATTTGAGGAAAGATCAGTGGGTGATTTTAACTCGAATGACTTTAACTGTTCCGAAGATGTTAAGAGTAAACCACTGAAGGAAAACCTCTGGGGACCAGAATGTGTGATGCCCGCCTGAGGTAAGGAGAGTTCAGGGGGAGTGGAAAATGAGGCGCCCAAGGACACCTCCTCCAGAAAGCTCCCCTGATTAACCTCCCCAGGTTCCCAGCCCAACAGTCTCTCCCTGCTCCATCCTCACCTCATAGCCATGTAGTTTTGATGACAGCCCTGAGGTACAAAGGACAAGAATTGTATCTATTATCAAAGTCCAGGCACCTAGGGCTGTGCTGGCTGCCCCGAGGTGCTCTCATAGCTGTAACTTTAAAGAGCACCTGGCTGGTCCACATCTGTCCTGGAAGGCAGGGCCAAGGTCCCTCTGTCTTAGGCAACCAAAAAGTAACATTAGGTGGCAGCAAATGGTTTTCATTCTGCTTGAGGTGCAAGGACAATGAGAGGTTGAGAAGAACGCTGGGCTCCAGAGGAAGCGCAAACAGATGCTTCCTCTTAAGGTGCTCCCTTCCCCTGTACCCTAGCTGCTTCTCGCTCAGGCTGTGATAGTCCCTGGTTCTGACTGCCCTGCCCACCTCTTTTCCTCCATATGGAAGCTTGTTTGGTATGGTGGTTAAGTAGTAGGGTTTTGGAGTCTGACAGACCTGGTTGGAATGTAGGCTTGCTCATTCATTCATTCATTCATTCATTCACTCACTGATCTGTAGCCCTGATCACTCTATCAGTATAATTTTCTGGGGCCCAGTGCAAAATGAAAATGTAAAGCCCTTTGTTAAAAAATTGTTAAGGCCAGGCATGGTGGCTTGCGCCTGTAATCACAGCTACTTGGAGGCGGAGGATCACTTGAGCCCAGGAGTTCGAGACCAGCCTGGGCCATATGGCGAGACACCCCCATCTCTCCAAAAAATTTAAAATATTAGGCAGATGTGGTGGTGCACACCTGTAGTCTTAGCTGTGTAGGAGGATGGCTGGACTGCTTTGAACCCAGGAGTCAGAGGCTGTAGTGAGCTGTGATTACACCACTGCACTCTAGCCTGGGTGACAGAGTGAGACCTTGTCTCTGAAAAAAATTTTTAAGAATTTCAAGACAGTAACAGCAGAGCGTTAAAGCAAATGTAGCCCCTTCTGAGTGCGGGGCCCTGGGCGAGTGTGCAGGCCACACACCCATAAAGCTGGCCCTGAGTTCCTGTCATGTGGTGGACAAGACAAGTGAGGGCCCTGCCCCTATGGGGACAGACAGCAACCAAGCAAACATATAATAATAATAGTGCTCTTATAGTTCATTTGCTGAATGAACAAGATAATTTCACATGTAATAAGTGCCAAGGAAAGATTAAGGCGGAGTGCTGGGTCCACAATGATTGGGGCAGGGGAGGGGTCAGTGGTCTGGAGGCCATCCCTGAGCAACTTGTGAGTCACCTGAGGGGGCAGCCACGGGAAGATGGGCAAGAGAGGCTTCCAGGCACAGAGCAGCAAAGGCAAAGATCTTCAGAGTAGCCAAACTCAGGTGGGTTATTTAATTACTGTAAGCTTCAGTTTCTTCATCTTAAAATGAGAACTATGGTGATAAATTAATACTATTTACTATGTGCCAGCACAATTTTTTTAAATTTTAATTTTTTATTTTATTTGTTCTTTTTTAGAGACAGGGTCTCAATCTGTCACCCAGGCTGGAGTGTAGGAGCACAATCAGAGCTCACTGTAGCCCCGAACTCCTGGGCTCAAGTGATCTTCCTGCTTCAGCCTCAGCCTCCTGAGTAGCTGGGACTACAGTTGGGCACCATGATGCCCAGTTAATTGTTTTATTTTTTGTGGAGATGGGGTCTCGCTATGTTGCCCAGGCTGATCTCGAATCCTAGCCTCCCAAAGTGTTGGGATTATAGGCATGAGCCACTGTGCTCAGCCCAGGCCCAATTCTAAATGCCTTACACCTGTGTACTCATTTAGTCCTCACAATGGCTCTCAGATTTATGTACCACTGTTATCCTGCCATTTTTTACAAAAACTGAGGAAACTGAGGCACAGAGAGGATAAGGTCACCAGCTGGTAAGTTGCAGAGCCAGGACTTGAGCCCAGGCTGGGTGGCTCAGAGCCGTGCTCTTGGCCACTCCCCCAGGCGCCTGTTCATGCCCCCTTGCAGCATTATCATCGTAAGCCTTGTGCTTGATGTGTTTATACACCTGGTGTAGCCTTGGCCAGTTCCAGCGCAAAGTAAGCCAACACATCGCAGTGGCTATCATTGATCATTTTCTAGGCCCCCTTTTCCTTTCCCTGTGCCCGTGGGTGGTTTCAGCCAGTCTGGACTCACCGGCTTGTCAATCACCCAGCGCCATTCCCAGCACATTAATAGGCACTGCCTGGAATGCAGCTCAGTGGTGCCAGCACCTTGGGGAGTTGATGACCATTTTAACACCCACCTGCTGGCTGTCACTCATTCCACACTGAATGCAGCCCCCTTGGCTCATTGAAAACCCCCACCAGGGCCTCACCTCCCAAGTCATCTGGAGTGGGTATTTGGGCTTTATGGAGCCCTGATTGCTCTTTGTAGAAACTAGGCACCATTGGGGGGAGGAGGGAGGAGGGAGGGAGCGCTGCTTCAGGTTTTCAAGTTATAATGATACCGGTAATTGAGACACGGAATTGCGCATTTAAATCGTTTGCAAGTAAAAAATATCGTTTTGTAATGCTGGTGTTAATAATGTAAACATTAAAAAGGAATTAAATACTTAGCTTCATTGTGGAGCACGACTGCCTGATTTTTCTTCTTTCACCTTATTCAGCTGGAGGAAATGATTGGCTGCAATACCTAGATATGTTACCCAAAAAGTGAATCTGGACTTGCATCAGAATAGTGAGTCATTTCATGCCCTCTGTTAAAGGTAGCTGGAAGGGTCACTCTGGTAATAGACTGCTGCCTTATTCTGGAGGTGAGCTTTTTTTAAAGACATGTAAGTGTTTGAGGTGTGCTGGGATAGGCTCAGTGGGGACCTGAAGTACAGCTGAATATATCCAAAGCCCCTCAGTTCTGCTGAGATGCCTGTCATCTGCCCCAGGGATCTGCTGCCTCTCTGCATCTGTTTCGTAGTAGATGTCACCTGAGAGCGGCCTTCCGGACCCTCATCTAAAGTAGCAGCCTCATCTCTCTTGTTTGCTTTTGCCTCAAAGCACTGGTCACTGTTTGACAGCAGGGCCTGGTACCCAGTCATCTGTAAATATTTGTTGAGTCAAAGAATCTGAAGAGAATGAACGACCTGAGAATATAAGCTCAGGTCATCTGGTCCCCCCATCCCCAGCCTCAGCCCTTCCCCTTTAAGTTGCCCATCTTCAAGGGCTGGGGGAGAAAGGCTAAGGGAAATTGGGAGCAGGTAGATTTCCACATTTTGCTCTGGGATTTTTTTTTTTTTTTTTTTTTTTTAGACAGAGTCTCGCACTTTCGCCCGGGCTGGAGTGCAGTGGCGTGATCTCAGTTCACTGCAATCTCTGTCTCCTGGGTTCAAGCGATTCTCCTGCCTCAGCCTCCTGAGTAACTGGGACTACAGGTGTGCATCACCATGCCGGCCAGTTTTTTTATTTTTAGCAGAGACGGGGTTTCACCATGTTGTCTAGGCTGGTCTTGAACTCCTGACCACAAGTGATCCACCTGCCTCAGCCTCCCAAAGTGCTGGGATTACAGATGTGAGCCACCACGCCTGTCTGCTCTGGGATTGATTCTCAAACTTTCTGTCCCATTTCAGGGCAGTTTAGTAATGGAAGGGAGAAGTTCTGAGAGATGCATAATAAAAATGACCCAAGCCTGGCTGCAAGTCAGCCTGCCTGGCTGGCGCTCAACTCAGTGTTGTCCCAGGCTGCTTTTCCCCCTCCCTGCCTCCCTCCCCTCTAAATCTTGGCACCCACACTTCCATTTTAGTTCTTTTCCTCATCTTCTGTTTTATGTTTTTGGTCACAGAGGATGCAGATTTAAATCAAAAGTCAGGAGTTTAGATCATGTTGAAGAGCTGCTGATGAGTGGTCTTGCCTTGCCATTTGTTTTATTAGACTGCATCCTGCCCTTTCCTGCGTGGTCTAAAAGCTCCGTGCAGCTGGGAAGAGTGATGGGGCTGCCAGGGTGCTGCCCAGAGGCCCAGGGCTTCCTGATGACATTGCATTATGGAAAAGCTGTAATAACATTCCGCTGTTTAGCCTCCTCTTTAATCACACAGGGGACACTGGAGGGATGGGATGGGGGTGGGGGGTGGATATCTCCTGGGTTGCCCTGAGTCCCTGCTCCACAGAGATGGAAAGGATCCATGTTTGCTCTTCCACATCTCCTATCTGGAGGACCAAGTTAGAGTTCCCATGGGACAGAAGAGGAAACTGAGGTAGGGGAGATGCTTGGGAAATCTTCCAGCACTTGGAGCACACTAACCGTATGAGGACATGGGCAGAGGAAGGGTCTAGATCAGAACCTGCAGCCCTGGCACTGCCAGGCCCCTGTCATCCCCTTACGTTCTCCACTTGCTCTGTATGTCTCTGTTGCTCTCTCCTTAGGTCAGGTATCAACTTGACTTGAGGTTTATGGAGAAAGAGGTTCTCATCAAACCTATTTCCTCTTTTTAGCCACACAGTTAATTGTACGACACATCAGACCCCCTGGCATCTGGGTAGGGCCACATGGCTAGTTCTTGCCCATGGGATGGGAATGTGCCTTCTCCCTGCTGTCTGACTTTTACCCATCAAAGCAGCCTTGTAGACTGTGTTTGAAGAGGGTGGTGTCACATGATGGGAAGAGCCTGGGTTCCTGAATGACTGTGTGGAGCAGGGGGTTCTCCGCTGACCATATTGGATTGTAATGTTTTGCTACTGATACTTGGGAATTGTGTGTTATAGCAGTTAGCCTAACTCCAACTAATACCTGTGTATTACTAATTCAGTTATTCGATTAGTAATTACTAATACCTGTGTACCTCGATTCAAAAAAGAAGAGGGCTCTTCCCTTACCCAGTTGGGTAAGGGAAGCCAGCCAACAGGCTCTTACAGTCTTCCAGACAAGAGGGAGCCATAGAGGTAGAAGTTTCGGAGGTCTTTTTTAGTTTTCATGTTCTGGGGTTTCTCCATTCCATCTTAATCTCTCAGTGCCCAAGTATATCAACCCCTGTGGCCACCCCAAACCGTTACTTGCCATTCCCTGGCAGAATGCTCGATTCTCCTTTCTCATGCTTGTTGATCCTTTTCCTGGAACACCTGCCCCTCTTCATCACCTTTCAGACTTGACTCCCTTTCAAGTTGCAGCTCAAACACCACCTCCGCAATCACCCCATGAGGCAGTGAGCCCTCGCTGCCGCTCCTCTCCGGGTAGCACTGCATAGCCGAGCAGATGGTTCTCATCCCCTCTTGAAGCACCCGTGATATTTTCATAAGGAGGTCTGACTTCTCTGTTAAATTATGAGATTCTTAGCAATAACGACATGATCCTCACACTTCCTTGTTTCCTATGTAGGCCTTAACACTGTGTTGTTTGTACTGGGCACTCAAGAAGGAAGAGAGGGAGTCAGGGAGGGAGGGAGGGAGTCAGGGGCGGAGGGAGGGAGGACTGATTAATGAAATCACAAACAAATGAATGAGCTACTTAGTCAGATTTTCAAGGGCTTAGCACTGTGTTATATGTACCAGACACTCAGTAAATACTTGGTGAGAAGGAAGGAGGGAGGGAGGGAGGGAAGGAAGGAAGGAAAGAAGGAAAGAAGGACAGAGTAATGACATCACAAACAAACGATTTACTTGACTAGATTTTCAAGTGTTTCTACCATCTGGGCTCATTCCATTTCTCTTCTACTACTTCCAACCACAAAACCCCCATTCCAAATGCGTTGTTCTGTCCACAGACTCATGGGCATGCTGGACTCTTCCTTTCCCCCACTCTCCACTCTTCCCGTCCCCTCACCCATCCCCCAGCCCTTCTCCACTCCTCTCACCCTTCAGGGTTCAGATGGAGCTCCACCTCCTTCAACATGGTTAGTGATGCCCCTGCTCTGAGCGAACATCTTCAACTGTAAATGATAGGGTTGATCGTCTGCCCCACACAGGTGATTCTCTGTCTCACTGGGTCCTGTCTTGCATGGTTTGTGTCAGTTCATGTGTGTTATTCTTGCCTCCCTAACTAGAATACAGGCTCCTCAAGAGCTGCATCTTCCCCAGCGTGAGCCAGGAGATGAGCAAGGAATAGCTGCTCAGTGTACTCTTGCTGACTGCCAGATTATTTAGAGCTTCCTCACTCTTTTTGCCATTTCAAGTAAACACAGATTGGAGACCAAAAACATACACACCCCATCATCTCTTCTTTCCATGCCTTTCTCTTCTCCTGCTTCGCAGATTGGAGCAACTGGGTGGGCTCATTCAGTCTCTAAATTCATTGAATTTCTGAATCTGCAGAGTCACATGCAAATTTTCAGATCACAGCAACCCTTCGGAGTCTGTTAGTCCAGTAAGAATGCACTAAAACCAGTAGACAACTTTGTTCTCCCCACTTTGTTTTTAAACAACAAATTACTTTTTTTAGGGACATATTTAGGAGGAGATGGGAACATGGGCTGGGCCTCAAATGATTTGAAGGAGGAAGAAGACCTCATATATAAGGAATGCCATGGGGTAAAGGAATAGCTGAGAGAGGGGGCATCACCTGGGCAGGAATTGGGGCCCCGGCCACAGGGAATAGTTGTGACACAGCTAATGACTTGGGTGGGCCAGCCCCCAAAGACTTGGGTTCCAGCCGATCATCTCTGTGCCATCCTCAGGCAAGTCCCCTCACACCCAGAGCTGAGAACAGGGGGAGAAATGAGAAACGAAGCAGGGGGCTTTGGACTTGGTTGATGTGGTTCCGGATTCTCAAGCAAGGAACTGGCCTGGAAAAGGCAGTATTTAGGGCTCTGTTTTGTCATTAGCAAATATTTAGTTTTAGGCTGACTCCCTTTTGTTACCCAACATGCTCTGACTCAACTCTCCCACCTTGGGCACACAGCATGCAAATAAATCACATCATTGCCTTGGCCAAACATAATTTGGGAAGTTAACCTGCTTAGAAACCCATAGAGTATGTCCTAAAATTAAACAAAAGTTTTTTTTTTTAATTATCCGGTCCATTCTTTCTTTTTATTAGTGTGGATTTTGGAGTGTGAATAGTAATTATCCATGAAAATAAAAAATTACTTAATTGTGCATTGTATGAGATTCAAATAAAAGGACCAGTTACTTCTCAGGTCTGGTGCCTGCCTTGCAGATACATGCAAATATTTTATTAGCCACCATTTCCACCCGAGTTCCCTGAAGGATTGTAGGAAATCAGTGAACTGTTCTTGTGGTATACGCTAGTCGCTCATAAATTGGAACTATCATACAGTGTGATCAGAATAAACAAATGGAAAGGGTAATAAGGCACACCAATAATCACTGGTGACCTCAGCAATTTTATTAACAAATGTATTTCCCTAATTGGGTAACATATCTCAGTGCTTGACTCAAGGGCATTGTAATAGGTTTCCGTACTGCAGAAGAAGGAATTAATTAGAACTGTTTGTTCTTATTCCATATTTACACTTGTCCACCAGTCTTGTAAACATTGCCCCTGGTTTCCTCAGTCCTCCAGGTTCTTCTGACTCCCCAACCCACCCCCAAAATAAATAAATAGAAAGCAGAGAGTAGAGCTGGGCATCAGTGGTCCCTTCCTATGTGCGTTCACCCCCACTGCAAGCCGCGTCTCATGGTCAGAATGTGGCAGAATGGGGAACTCCAAAGTCTGCTAAGAGATTCCTCATTTTAAGAGATTTTGGGGGAAAAAAAAAAGGAAAAAAAGTCTGTAAAGGGACCCTCCTTTCCACAGGCAAAAATGGAGAATCTGGGGCCTTGCTTTGCCAGAGCTCATGCCCGGGCTTGGCTCTGTCCACTTGGAAGCTGGGTGCAGAGCAGGTAAGATGGGCAGATCTGTTCTGCTTCATCCTGTCTCACCTAAAACTCTGCTTAGGAAGGTAAGAGGCATTCATGAGCTCTGCCTGCCCTTGGAGCAGGCAGCCCGTACAAAGAGAAAAACCATGAACTCATGAACTCACTCTTCAAGGCTGCTTCAAGTCAAGTTTTCTGCCTCACAGCTGGCGCGGACTGCAGCATGGCAACGAGTAAACATTTTTAGATGCAAATATTCCAGAATGTCACAGCAATGGTGGCCTCTAACTTGGGCTGCCCCCTCCATTGTACTCCAGAAGGTGCCACTTTTTCCTGGCTATCCGTTCTCCAATGAGCAGCATTAGAGCATGATGCCAGGGGATGTGGAATCACCTCCAGAGCTGATTTGTTCAGCAGCTGTTAACATAGTCTGCCGTATATAGAGATGGTTTTTGACGGTAGATAGGACTATTATGAAGATATCTAAGGGGTGTCTGGACTACCCTAGCAACCAACAGGTCCCTTTTTGAGATCTATAGCCCAGAAAAATCCAGAGAAGCCCAGGAAGTTTCATTCTCCCTCTTGGATATCCTGCAGGATCCTAATGAGGTTTTCCAGGCCAAAAATATAGCCAGGGTCTGGTCCATCGTAGGTGGTGTGCTCATTCCAGGAGCCCTTGTACGTGGTATGAGCAAAGTCAATCATGCGGACGTCAACCTTGGTGAGACCACTGGGAGAGCTGCCATGGGCTGCCTGGGGAGCCTCCTGAGGATGTGGGCTGCCTGGGGCTCTTTCTGGCGGTTCCTGCCCATCATAGATGATGAGGAGAGAGCTGGAGTAGAAGCGGTATGAACTCTGGCTCCTAATGACGGAGAGGAGGGCCCGGAGCTGCTGCAGGATGGGCTCCAGGAGCTCCCTCCGGAGGTGGCTTCCATTATGTAGGAACTGATAGAGGGCTTGTCTGAACCCCTCCACTGAGAGTTTTCTTCCGTAGTACTTGTCTTTGCAGAGAAAGTACTTCTTGTCTGTTTGATAAACCTTATATTAAAAAGAAGAAAGAAAATGTGAAGATTGGAAATTTAAACAAATCGCATCTGGTATGGTTGCAGCATCACAAGCTAGGATAACATATGAACAGATTTTTAGGAGATGTAGGGCAAGAGTGACTGAAATGAGCAGAAGATGATCTTCTGTCAAGTGCCAGGGTAGCTTTTACATTTTAAAATGCTTTCTGTGCAAGTCTTTAGTAGTAATCCAAGGTCTAAAGATCCTTCACCCTACAGAGGTGACCCTCCACCCACGAGGAAAACGTTTGGATCTTCTTTCTTGTGAATTTCCAATGTCAACCTCCAAATCGTGATTTAAGCCTTGGCTTCTGGCCCTCTTCAATTCAAATATTAGCAAACCCAAGCTAGAAAGCTTTAATAGGAATCTGAAATCACAGCCAATGGCCTTGGAAAGCCAACTAGATTAAAATTTCCTCAACAAAGTTTATAAAGTCCTTTCTCTGCAGATTCCAAGGCAACAATAATGCCTCTTGAGGTAGAGTGGGGTGAATTGTTTGAAGATAAAAAGATAGGCTAGGTCAGGTGTGGACAGAGTTTCCAGGCAGCCAGTGCAGTTGAGGGGAGCCTGGTAGAGGAGGGAGGTTCATGGCAGCTCTATGGGGCTGGTGGCTCCTCTCCTTGGCACCATCTCTCCTCCCCTCCCCTATTGTGTCTTGGCCACCAGAAGGGAGCAGATGGAAGAGAGATGCTGATGGGGGACAGTGGCAGCCACCCCCGTTTAATTCAGATGGCACAGGCAGCAGCCGAGGTTGAACCAAGGCCAGCAGTGGGCATGGTCAGAAGGGGGGGTTGGCACCCCTCTGCCTGGCACACCTAGAAGGGGCAGCCTGTGCCTGGCCAAGACAGTTTCTCACGTCATTCCTGCCCTCAGATTACATGATATGTTTATAGAAAACCAGTGTTGAAAAAAATCAGAAAGATATGATAGACTTGGTGTTGCCTTTGGAGGGCTGCAGATTGGCTGCTAAATTAGCCGTCATAAATACATGACAGGCATCACTTTCTAAATAAATCAGATCAATTTCAGAAGATTTGAGGTCCAGAGAGAGATTCCATTTACACCACAAATCACACTCCATTCTCTTGAGGACTGCATTCCCGGCTTTCCAAAGGACATCTGTGCAACAAATTTATAGACTCAACTTCCAGCTTCAAGGGGTGGCAGTTTCAATTAAGGAAAGCTATAACGTTTACCGTCAAATCGGTGTCTGGTTTTGCTTTGAGTAGACAGACTATAAGAGGGAGCAAGTAGAGGAAGTTTATTTTCTCCTGTTCTCCCGCAGGCCCTGCCATAAGCCACATCAGAGCCCAAAAAAGGAGGCGTGGAGTCTGAGTTACAGAAAATAACCATTCCTTTGCAGGGTTAGCAGGTTATGACCTTCCCACTTTATTAACCAGAACTGGTAACAAAAAGCAGCAGAAAAGGTGGATTAAGAAGGGGAAATGGCTAATAGAAATTCAAAGAGCTGTCTGCCATACAGCATCTAAGAAGGAGAGAATTCAGCTTTATCATTCAAGAGAAGGAGGACTCAGGAAGCCACGGGTTGCACCAAGAAGCCCTTTCTCTTAGTTCTTCCCCCAGCCCAGCCTCACACACTGCCATCAAAGGTCCGCTTGCACCATGAGCAGGAGCCACATGGTCACTGTGGAAAGTTTCAGCTGCCAAAGATTGTGAGACCACGTTCAAATGTGATGGTTTTTGACATCACTATTCTGAAGGGTACTCTTGAAAAGATCCAGTGTGGGCTGAAGTGGTGGCTCATGCCTGTAATCCCAGCACTTTGGGAGGCAGAGGCGGGCGGATCACAAGGTCAGGAGATCGAGACCATCCTGGCTAACATGGTGAAACCCGGTCTCTACTAAAATTACAAAAAATTAGCCGGGCGTGGTGGCGGGCACCTGTAGTCCCAGCTACTCGGGAGGCTGAGGCAGGAGAATGGCGTGAACCCGGAAGGCGTAGGTTGCAGTGAGCCGGATCACACCACTGCACTCCAGCCTGGGTGACAGAGCAAGACTGTCTCAAAAAAAAAAAAAAGAAAAAGAAAAAAAGAAAGAAAAAGAAATGACCAAGTGTGTCATAGACCAGGGTATGCATTTCCTCATTGGAAGACTGGCTCCTGGCCTCCTCTGTGGCTCCTCCAAAGTGAAGGGCTCTGCCGGGGGCAGTGGCATCTGGATAGGAGACATCCCTACCCCACCGTGGTCGTGCTGGGATGTTCCCCCGCAGCGTCGGGCCCCATGCAACCTACCTGCATGCCGCAGATGCGCACACCCAGGCAGGCTGAGGTGCTCTGCGCACACTTCCTCATGTGGCGGGCCTTCTTCTCCTCGGACGCGTCATCGCCATGCTGCCGGGTCCCCATCTTCAGATCCAGGACACAGGGATGCATGTACTGTGACACTACATTTTCCAGCAACAAGAACCCTAGTCACACCACGTTAAGGAAGGCTCTGAGGACTTCAGAGCAACTGTTCCGCCACAGGCTGTTTGCATGCCTCAGAAGCTGCCTGGAAATTCCCTATTCCAGGCACCATTCTTCACTCCCATTGCCTTCCTTACAGACAAGCTCATCCTTGCTATTAAGAATTCAAAGTATTAGCTTTGCAGGCTGCTTTAATAAGTCCATTTTATTTAGGGGGAGTTTATGAGTATGTGAGCTTTTTTTCCTTTTCCATTTTGCTCTGAGGTTGAAATTTAAATGCAAGCGTGAAATCCCTGGCAGGCCATGCCCAATTTACATTTTACGGCAGAAAATCATAAGGCTAAAACCTCCAGTCCTGCTGAATGGACCAATACCTTTTGGGAGAAGTGGGTTGATGTTAGCTTTGGAGATGAGTTGCAGGAATATTAATTTCAGTGGAGTAATTATCCTGCAAAAGCTTCTTAGGGATTATGATTGCAGATGTGTCTTGGTAAATACTATGAAACCAGCCACCCATTTGCAGGAAGGAGCACAGCAGTAGTAACGAAGGGGCATTTCAAACCTAAATTTTCTCCCTGAAAAAGTAGGGGAGGGGCTCTTACCTCATCCCATAGTCCACCCCATGGACACTCCCCTAAGGGAGGAGCCACACTTCCCTCTCACTGTGTGGGCCCCATGGGAAGACACCTGCAGGTAGAATTTGGAGGGATGGAAGGGAGGTTGGGGCTGGGGACTCATCCAGCTCTCTGAGCCCCCTGCTGCCCTCACCCAATATGGCATTCATCATTCCTGTCTGACCACAGACACTCCCATCCTAACCTGTCTTTACTGCCAAGTGGCAAAGACACAGCCAGGGCCCCCCGAGGGCACTGCGCTCAGTGTAATTCCATCTGCCTTCCCCATACTGTCTAGTTGTTCTTTTGGAGGCAGCTGATTTCTTCTAGGACCTGGGTTTGAGGGCTTGTGCCTTCCAGCTGTCCCTCACATCTGTCTCTCCCTGCCCACCCTTCGCTGGCCCCGTGTTTGTGTGTGTTTCCTCTACTCACCTCTGCCCCTCTGTGTCTCTCTATCCCCCCGCCCTTGGGACTGCACGTGAGGGGGATGGCAAGGATACGATGCCGCTTGTTCTCTGGGTACTCGGAGCACAGGCGGGTCAGGTGGGCCTGGTGGCAGTGCAGGCCCCATGGGTTGAAGCTCTTCCTCTCCACCTGGTTCCCATTAGTGTCTTCCACCAGCGAGGAGGCTGGAGCGTTGAGGTGGGTCTCGGACCTCAGGAGAGCCTTGGCCGGACTGCGGCGGAGGGGAGCACAGGACAGTCAGAGCAGAGGTCTGAGAGCGCTGCTGCCTGGGGCTGACTGGGCTCTTTGAGATGGGCTCTGACAGGGTGGTCCCAGCTGCTCTCCAGGGTGGCCCTCATCAGGCTGAGGCACCCTCCCTGCCCAACTCAGGTCCTGGGGCCAGATTTCACCACACTGCAGCCCTCAAGTGGCTTCTCCAAACCCTGGAGAACTTACTAGGACATGTTGCCCCCTCAGAGGACTGAGGTGATTTGAACTCACTTGCAAGTGACCTGGATTATTAATGGTCTTACTATTGAGGCGACACACTAAGGGGGCAGTGGCCCTAACCGGAATCACAAGCCTGGGGTTGGACTCTGATAATCCAGCAGGCAGGCCGTCACCTCCCTGAGACCTCAGAAGGGCACGGAGTGGGGTGGGGGCTGCGGGGAGTGCGGACAGTGGCAGGTCCTTTCCTCCTGCCCTCTGGGCATCTTGGAGTGGCCATCTGTGAAATGGAGATAATGCACCTGTTTCCTGACTCCAAGCCCAGAGGCTTAATGAGATCTGTGGCACTCCTTGGGAAGGGAGGCATTTTCATTGTATTAGCTCCCTTTTGTTTCCCATAAATGTTTTAAAAAGCCCCGGGGAGCCTTTTCACCTGAGAAAGGTCAGCTGACATTGTCAAAGCTTTTGGTAGGGATCTCAGGCACCTGAGCCTCCTGCATCTCCAGGGACCCTCTGAGCACGACATTGACCTCCCTTCTGGCCCCTTCCAACTGCTAGAGAAAGAGATGATTTCTGAGAGCAATTAGCCACACTTTTCCTCTACATACACTATTCTAGGGTTTCTGTTCTGTACATTTCCTCCCCAGAGACACTTCATGGTCTCAGTGAAACAGGTATTTAATTAAACAAATATGTACCGGATACCTACTCAGTAGAGAACTCTGCCTGTGCTTCAACTTCTGAGATAAAATGCATCACAATCCTCCCTTCTAGGAGTGGCATAAAGAAAATCCATTCCTTTCTTTGGTCACATTGGTTATTCTAGACAGAGCATTCATCTGAATTTCTCATTTTCTCAGCACCAGCCCTAATGGGGAGTGGTTGGCCTTGGGCACAGGTGGGAGCAGTGCCGGTCCCTGCCGAGGGACAGGGTTTCTGTCATCCTGCCCAGTGGCCTCACCTCTCCTTGGGTGAGCGTGCCAGCTGGGCGTGCGGCCACTGGGCAAGGGCGCAGGCGCTGCCACTGCTGCCGGTGGTCTGCTGGAGCGTCTGCCAGATGGCCATTGCCGCCGACTCTGTGGAGACCTTGAAGGGCTCCCGGCTCTCCTTCACTGGGTTGGCAACCAAGCTGAGATGGCCTGTGCTGTCTTTCCAGAGGTGCACTGTGATGGTGCCTGCAAACACACAGGGAAGGGGAGGGGAGGAGCCAGGTGAGAGGGCCACCATGCGGATATGCAGGAGCGATGACAGGTTGGGAATTTAGCTTAATGGTCCAGGTCCACCTCCCCCGTTCCCCAGCTCCTCTCTCAAGGAAGAGCTCTGGGACTGGCCTGGTTTTGCCTGGTTTCGCTGTCCCAGAATGAGCCCCAGAGCTTGGAGAAAGTAGCCTTGGGCTGATCTTGACACATCCTCTGCTTTATCGCACTTCCCTGCCCCTTTGCGCTTTAAACAAAGTCAACTCCGCACATTTTGTCCTCGTATTCCAGTTCCTCTGTGCACAGTCGTACCTCCCAGTCATGCCACAGCCAAGCCAGCTCTGCCTGACCTGGGGGCATTGGAGCTGGTCCTCTGCGAAGCGGCCTCCCACCTCAGAGTGCCAGTGAGGGAAGCTGGGCCCATCCTATCCCTCCTCTGTGCCCTCTGCCTCCTGAGGTATCTTTACAGATACATCTCCCTCCCATGTATCTTTATCGGACCTGCTTCTTCCAGGAAACCTTCCTCTCACAGCCTTCCAGGGCTCGGGGCTCCCCGTCGCCCCTTCACTCGCCCTCCCCCCGTCTGTCTGCCCTTGAGCTGATGGCCGGCCATTTCCTCTGGTTAGACGTATCTGCACATGAAGATTATTGGTGGAACATGGTTCTTTGATGAAACAAGCCTTTTGAGGTTTCCCCAACTGTGTAACCTCCTACCATCGGTGTTGGTCATTGAGGCACAAAAAAACACTGGTTGTGAAAGTGAAGAGTGTCTGAAATACCTTTACCCTACACACTAAGGGGCATCCTCCTGGGCATTGGCCAGGCTTGGGTAATTAGCTGTGGCAGGCACATTAGCAGCTCTGCGGCCACCCTTTAGTGTCCTCCCTCTGGTGGTGACAGAGCCCAGGCCTTCCTCCGTGGAGTTTGGCTTCCGGTGGTGCCTGGCCTCGCCAGAGTCTTGGTAGTAGCCAAGGAGATGGCCACCCTTGTGGTTTTGGGAGAAGCAGAGGTGAGAATACGTGTCCTCTCTCCTGCAGCTGATGCGCTCATCCTCTCTGCGCCTGCCGTCACCAGCACACTCCGCACCCCTCTGTCCTGCTATATGCTGAAGGAGTGACCTGATGGAGTATACCAGTGGCTCCCTTGCCCTCCAGTTTCCCAGTGGATTTGCCAGTGGGGGGCACTGGCAGGAGATGGGAGGGTGGGAGGAGAAAGGTTGGGTGTTTATTCCACTGGTTCCCACCCCTCTTCACTGTGTTCATACCCTGCTGTGTTTCTCTGTGGCCCTCCTGGCCTGGGGTGGTGACAGCTTTCCAGTGTTGATGGTCTCTGGGTCCCCCCAGTCCCTGGTTGTTCCCCTGAATCCTGCATATATTTCTGCAAACAGTTCCTTTTTTTTTTTTTTTTTTGAGACGGAGTCTTGCTCTATCACCCATGCTAGAGTGCGGTGGCGCGATCTCGGCTCACTGCAACCTCCGTCTCCTGGGTTCACACCATTCTCCTGCCTCAGCCTCCTGAGTTGCTGGGATTACAGGCACCAGCCACCACGCCTGGCTAATTTTTGTATTTTTAGTGGAGGTGGGGTTTCACCATCTTGGCTAGGCTGGCCTCGAACTCCTGACTTTGTGATCCACCCGCCCTGGCCTCCCAAAGTGCTGGGATTACAGATGTGAGCTACTGCACCCTGCCAAACGGTTCCTTTTTAAGGTTTTCTTCATTTAACCTCGTTTGAGTGTGCCTTTTGTTTTCTGCCAGGCCCTGACCAAGAGAGGGTAGGCTGCATGTTTGTATGTCCTCCAAGGTATTTATTTCTCCCCCCAGCCACGTGGTCACCTTCTCAGAGTAAGTGGCAATTTCTGCTGAGCCAGCCGTGAAGGCAGCTGATCTCCCAGCTTGCATCGCTGCCGGGCCCTCCTGGGCTGGTCAGCGTGGACACTCATTTTCAGGGCTGCTCTATAATTCAGCAAGTCGCTCTCCAGAGCTGCCTGTGCCTAGCTCAGCGGTCTCCCTGGGCCAGTCCTGTCATCTCAGATTCCCAGTGCCCTAATTTTGCAGCCCGAGAGTGACATTCAGTCCTCTCCATCTCCTAAAAGGTGCTGCCTTTCCTCACCCCATCCCAGGCTCCCGTGTCCTGTGAAGTCGTCATGATGATAACCATAATGCTGTCCCCGAACCTGGCATTTTACCATTCACCTGCCATTAGCGTTCACCCCTAGGCCAAGCCCACTGTCGCTGTCCTGCTTATGAGACAGGGGCTGATGGCAGGTTGAGGAAGGAATCACAGATCGTCACAGCCATCCTGTCTTCCACCTGCTGGGTGGCATGTTACTGCTTTTCCCTTGCTACTGCTAAGTCACAGTACGCCTGGAAGAGTGTTGATGGTGGGCGCTGAGGCTCAGAGAGATGGGATAACCTGCCCAAGGGCACACAGCCGGTGTGGGATGGATCTCTGGGAGGGCCATGCCAGACGTGGGGATGGAGGAAGGGACAGGCTGTTCCGGAGGGTCTGGTGTTGTCACGCTATGTTTACCCTGAGTTTGCATTAGGGACACTCCTGCTGTGTCCCCTGTCATGTTTGTTCTGGTCATTCTGTTCCATAGGAGAGAACAGAGAGGCTGTGATTCCTCCCTGAGGGGAGGGTCATCAGCACTGAGAGCTGGGAGCCCAGGCCAAACCAATGCCTGTCCCGAGCCTATCCTTCCAGGTGTGAGAAGAGGGGAGAGCTGCCAGCCTTGTGCAGGTCCTGGGGAGCCCCGAGGCCTCCCAGCTGCCTGGGGAGCCTGGTGTGCCGGTCCTGTGCAGAGCCCTTTTGGGTCTTGGAAAATTCACGCTGCCCTCCAGCACTCCCCTGGCCTTGCTACATGTGAGGCTACGGTGACAGGTCTGCCAGAAACCATAGTCTTGGGAGCCCCAGGCCCAGGAGGCCTTCCTGGAGGGACAGGAAGCGTGACCTTCACCTGCTTCTCCAGGCTCCAGCCTTTGTCTGATCTCATCAGTTCTGAGTGTCTGAGTAAATGGAGGAGAGCAGAGGTGCAAATAACCCAAAACCAATAAAATCCAAAAGTCATTTCCATTTCTCATATTGTCAGAGTTACACAGCCAGGCTCTGCATCTCTGCCTCTCTGTCTTTCTGCGTGCCTCCGACGGGCTGTGTCTGTCTCCAGCTCTTGTCTGTCTTTCCCTCTCACCCCCCTCTGTGGCTCAGCGCAGCCCTTCCCTCTGAAGTCGGGGACCCCAAGCAGATAACCCCCTTACAAACAGTCTCCAGTTGCCTGCCCTGGGCAGGAGGGCCTGCCCAGCCCTCCCCATGCATCTCAACCCGAGACCATGCCAGCTGGACAGATGAGAGAGCTTACTGCCACAACTGGCATGCCCAGAGCATCTCAGCAATTTTGGTTTGGCCTAGTAGCTTCCTGAGCCTCCGTGAATATTCTATCATGTATTTATTTTTAAGTTTATGAGAGCATTTACTTGCTGCCGTCTGTAATATGAATCGGGTCAACCGGGTCAACTGTTAACCAACTGGACCTACGAGTACATCCTCATTGCCCAGTGCTGACCGGCAGCCTGGGAGGAGAGGGGGTCAGCCCCAGGGCACCGTCACGCCTGCAGAGCCCAGCAGAGGTCCCGGGCGAGCTCTGACCCAAGAGACTGCCCTCTGGAGTAGCGTCCCTGCCCATCGTCCTCCCTGATGCCATCATGGTGCAGGGTGGTGAGAAGAGAGAACACGCACTCTGTGGCATGTGGTGGCCACTTCAGAAATGGCCCCTCTCAGTGAGGGCTGTTCCTATAGCGGAGGAAAGGGAGACCCTTGTGGCAGCCTTATGGGGATTCAGGTGCCCCTGACCTGAGGCCCTCGCTGAATGACCCTGGGCAAGTCACTCCCCCTCCTTCCTTGGGCTAGATGACCCCTGAGCACTGACACCCGAGTTCACTCCTTTAGTAACAGTGTAGCTGAGTGGAGCAGGCCCATGTGGCCAAGAGCCCACAGTTAGGAGCCAGACCTCAGAGCAGAGGAGGGGGTGAGGACGACCTCCTGAAGGCCAGGCCAACCTCTCTGCCTCTCCCACTTAGCCTGCGGCTGCCCGGCATCCATCTCAGCCCCAGAGCTGTGTGGAGCAAGCGTGAAATGGTGCTGGCAGGAGGCCGCCCCACACACGATCCTGCCACCCCTCTGCTGGGCTAAGTTTAGTTCTGAAGGAACAGACATTAATTCCAGTGGGTGCTCTGACAAGATGGGAAGTGACCCCACAACCAGCCAGGCAACACCAGCCTGCGGGCTGGGAAGACCTCAGGGAGAGGGAGGCCCACACAGGTGGCCCACGGACCATCTTCCCCTGTCTCTCCGTGTGTGACGCTGATCGGTCTTGTCTTAGACTCTCAGGAGTGGCAGGCTGGCTGAAGTCCAGGCATGTGTGAAACAGTGCTTGGAAGCAATGCTCAAGGCTCCAGGCCCTGGTCTCCCTACCGGCATTAGGTCTGGACCATGCTAAATAGGAATTCCTGGCTGGGCACAGTGGCTCACACCTGTAATCCCAACACTTTGGAAGGCTGAGGTGGGTGGATCACCTGAGGTTGGGAGTTTGAGACCAGCCTGACCAACACGGAGAAACCCCGTAAATTAGCTGGGTGTGGTGGCGGGTGCCTGTAATCCCAGCTACTCCGAAGGCTGGGGCAAGAGAATTGCTTGAACCTGGGAGGCGGAGGTTGCAATGAGCCGAGATCGCGCCATTGCACGCCAGCCTGGGCAACAAGACCGAAACTATTTAAAAAAAAAAAGAGAGAGAATTCCTGACCCTCACCCCAAGACCCAGGGATTCTGATTCACATGTCTGGCATGGGGCGTGGGGACCTGTGCACCTTTGTGCACATACACACTGGATTCTGGTGAAGTTGGTTTCCCAGGCCAGATTGCACTTGAGAAACACCAGGCCCCATCCTTCCCAGTTATCTTGATCATTGAAATGCAAATGTGTTTTTCATTGACTTATTTGGATATTATTGTCACCTTCACCATCAACAGTTTGACGAGGGCAGCAGCTTGCAGTCATGGGGTCTACAGTCCTCTAAAGAGGTTATTTCTCTGAGCAGTCACCTCACTGCTGGGGCCGGCTACCTGGCAGAGTGTGGCTGAGCCCTGTAAGCCTCACTTTCAGAAGGCTGGGTGTGGACAAATCACCCTGTCCTGGGGAGCCTGACCCCTGCCTGGAGGCAGCACCCTCCCCACCCACTTTCTTTCCCCAGAACCTACCTTGTGCTCAGATCCATGCTGCCCCATGCAGAAGTTTCCCAGCTACACACAAGCAGCAACCCGTATCCCTGGCTTTGCCTCTTCCTGGGTGAGGGCGGCAGTTCTGGCTTCCCAAGCAAGCCACATCCCAGCATCCCTAAGCCCTGTCCCAGGCCTGAGGGTCCTGCCATCCTCCTTGGCTTTCAGAGGGAGGTTAAGGAGGCCCCACTTTGCCCTGTGTTTACAGCCAGCATCAGATGGCTGGCTATGGCACCCGGAAGGCACAGACCAGAATGCCCCCTTGGAGACCAGGTGGGACATGGGTGTTGTTTTATTTTCTCCATCCCTTGAAGCCTGGTGGCTTGAGCTAATTTATAAGGAAGCCAAACGGCATTACACTCTAGACCTGGAGGCTTGAAGAGTGCAGAGAAACTAGGACAGCGAAGGCCAGCCCCACTGGGAGAGGGGTGCGTCTCCATGGCAACCCTTATACACACCCACGGCACAGGAGGATGCAGTGGGTGCATTGGATGAGCTGGCCTCCATGTGGCGGCACCCAGACGTGGCCTGGCTGCCCAGGCACTCACCTTTGTACTGTGGGGTGAATTGCTTCATGGCCAGCGGCAGGGATTCATAGAACCTCTGCTCCCGGGAGATGAGGGGCTTGCACACTGTATGCTCGTCATACTTCATCACGCTCATGTGCCCCCCAACCTGGTGCAGGAAGGGCTCCAGCTGCACGCCTGCCCTCATGTCCCCGGCGTCTGCGCTGTTTTGCACAACCATGGTGACACACGGTGGTGGTGGTGGGGTCCCTGCACAGTTTGCTAGAGGAAGGTGTGAAGTAGAACGGGCAGCTCCCAACAGCACACGGGCTGTCAGCGGTCCTCAACTTTCTCCTTCTTGGCCTTTACTGCTGTCATAGCATAGTTGTCCTCCTGTCTGTGGGTTCTCAGCGGGGCCTCTGGAAAGCAGGGGAGGAAGGTGGAAGTTAGATGAGGGAGGTGGTGGCTGGGGCAGGGCAGTGCTTAGAAGAGCCCACACAGCCTCGACCCCAGAACAGGTTCCTCACTGGTACCTTAAACAAGACTGTGAATATCCATCAATTACTTCTGGAATAATCTGTCATGAGAAACCGGTTACAGTGGTTGCCTCCATGGAGCAGGGATGAGAAGGAGACTTTATTTATTTATCTAAGAGGAGGTCTTGCTCTGTCGCCCAGGCTGGAATGCAGTGGCATGATCTTGGCTCACTGCAGCCTTGACCTCCTGGGCTCAAGTGATCCTCCCTCCTCAGCCTCCAAGTAGCTGGGACTACAGGTGTGTGCCAGCATGCCCAACTAATTTTATACTTTTTGTAGAAATGGAGTCTCACCATGTTGCCCAGGCTGGTCTCAAACTCCTGAGCTCAAGTGATCCACCCACTTTGGCCTCCCAAGTGCTAGGATTACGGGCATGAGCCACTGGGCCCAGCCAGAGACTTTAAATAATGTTTTGTACGTTTTGAATTTAAATATTAAAACATTAAAAAAATTCAAGCAACATGCTAAGCTTCTAGGGTGCAGAGACAGTATCTTAACTTCACCTGTCATGTTGCCTGCCTTCATCTGGGAACACTCATCCCAGGCCCAACAAGAAGCAAGCTGAACCACTGCTACTGGGGCTCTCACTGTCTTGCAGGGGATTACGGGTACAGGAGTGCTTGCTTGCTTGCTTTATTTATTTATTTAGAGACAGAATCTCATTCTGTCACCCAGGCTGGAGTGCAGTGGTGTGATCTCAGCTCACTGCAACTTTTGCCTCCCGGGTTCAAGCGATTCTCCTGCCTCAGCCTCCCGAGCAGCTGGGATTACAGGCGACCACCACCACATCCGGCTAATTTTTGTATTTTTTAGTAGAGACAGGGTTTCACCATGTTGGCCAGGCTGGTCTCGAACTCCTGACCTCAGGTGATCCGCCCTCCTCGGCCTCCCAAAGTGCTGGGATCACAGGTGTGAGCCATCACACCTGGCCAGGAGTGCTTTATTTTTGTACAGCATGGGTGTGCATCATTGATTTACATCGTGGCACCGTGACATAATTGCTGTGGGACCTCGGACAAGTTACTGAACCTTTCTGGGCCTCAGTTTCTCCTTCTCCCTCTGTAGAACAGGATAATAATGATACCCACCTCATGGAGTTAGGGACATAGTTGAGATAAGGCCCATGGAAAGGACAGCCCAGTACCCAGAGCAAAGCATTCAATATATGTGATCATTATTTCTAGCATTATTGCCATGCTGGTCCTATTTTCCTCACAGCTCTGGGTTGTAGGACAGGCAGGCCACTTTGCAAATGAGGACAGTGAGGCCTACAGTACCATGCGCAGGGTTGCGGCTGGCCAAGAGAGTGGGAAGTAAAGCCGGGGCCTGCTCTTCTCTAGGCCCGGCCCCCTCCTCCTCCTCCCCCTCCTCTTACCCTCCCTGAGGGTGGGCCTATGGGTCTCAGGCAAAAGCTGGCGCTCTGGGTTGGAAACACAGCCCCTAAAGACGTCCTGACTTTGTCTCAGGAGAGTGCCAAGGAGACACTGCAAGGGGAGGCTTTTCCAGCCCTGTTCGTCCTGTCCTGAGAGCACATTCCCACAGCAGTGCCCGTCGCCACCAAGTTATTAATACTCTCTCCCTCTGCTGGACTCCCGGTCATGGATGCCACCAGGCTGGGCAGTGCTGGGCAAGATTAACCCTCTAATTGACCTTCAGTCCAGGCCACAGGCACAGCCGGCTGGATTCATGCACAGCAGTGCCCATCAATTTGTCCAGGCCTCTGGCTCAGAGAGGCTCCTGCCAGCCGCCTGGACTTCTACCTCACTCGGGCATTGAAAACCTCAACACAGCCTGTTCATTCCCTAACACTGGGCCTCTTCCACTGGCTACTGCCCTACAGGCCAAAAGTGCCGCTATAGGAGGGAGAAGGAGTGTGGCTTCAGGCTGGTATGTAGGATGAGGGGTGAGGCTTCTGTGACTGGCTGTGTGGCTGGAGTGACTGGGAGAACTGGGGCTGCTGGGGTGGGAGGATGGAGGTCTGATGGTGAAGGGGCTGGGCCTGAGACTCCAGCCTAGGCATTCTTCAGCTCTGCTCTAGTGTGGCGCAGAGGTGAGCCCCATCAGGAAGCTGTTTCAGGACCTGAGAAAAGAAGCTGGTGATAGGTATCTGGACACAGAGGAAAATTGGCCCACAAAAAAGCTGATAACTTCAGTTTGCTAACCCTTTGGTTATGGGAAGGATATGCCAGTTGCCTGTAAACCCAGTCCTACTTGCAATTTGGAGAAGGCAAGAAGGAGTAGAGCAGAGAAGCTAAGGCAGCCTGATGCCTCCCCTCTCGCTGGGCTTGCTGGCATGTCGGCCTTTGCCAGCTGACCTGTCCCCAGGCAGAGGTACTTCTGGTGACTACAGGGACAGGTAGTCTGTAAAGTTCATTTATAGCCACTCCTGGAAGGAGCAAGGCTCCCGCCCCACACACTTGTATCCCCAGGGCTGGCCCCTCACTAGCCAGGCCTGGCCTCAGCGGATACCAGCCCAGCTCCACAGCCTCTTCCCAGCCACATCACACCTGGTCCTCCTGCTGCTGCACTGGGAAGTCCACGCCCCTTGTCTTCCCCGGCTCACCTCCCCAAAGAGCTCTAAGGACATGGACGTCACCGTGGCAAGCTGTGGCAAGGAAATAATGGCAATAAATGTTTACATGCATATGGCGCTTGCCGTGGCCACATTCTAGTGCTTTGTGTAGAGTAACCCATTTAAGCCTTACAACCCATAGTAACCCTGTGAGGCAATTCGTGTTACCAGCCCCGTTTTACTGATGAGGAAACAGGCACAGAGAGGTTAAGTAGCTTCCCTATCTGCACCTGGCTAATATGGGAAGAGCAGGGATTTGAACCCAGGCATGGTAGCCCCAGAGTGTGCTCCCCGGCCACACTGCAGAGGGCTGAGGGTTGTTGTTTATATACTTCAAACTTCAGGAAATTGAGCCACAAGGAGGCCGGGACTTGGCCAAAGTCACCTGTAAGTCACTGGTGGTGCTGGGACAGGTTTTCCTGTCTCCCAGGCCTGGTCTACCCCCTGGCCTGTCTCCCATCCCACTTGATGACATTCAGTTCATGTGCTAGGAGTGGGTGGGCTGGAGAGGGGAGCACATCTCTCTCCCACCTCTGCAGAAACCACCAGAAGGGATCAGGCGGGAGCCCACCTAGAGCAGGGGTTGGTATCGACCTTCCCACAGCCTCCTGGCTGGGGGTGTCACTGAGACCCGAGAGGCGCTGTCATTCCCAGCAGGGAACTGGTTCCTGCTGCAATCTTCCCCTCTGATCTCAGACGTTCTCAGGAGTCCTGGCTGTACCTCCTCAGAGAGCGCAGTGTGAGCAGGGAAGACCCCTGGGCCTTCCGCACAGCCTGTGGCACAGCAGTGCAAACTCCCCTGCCCTGGACCTGGACGGATTGGCAGCGATTGTCTACCAGGTAGCCAGCCTGTGAAAAAAAAAAACCTGGACTTGGTGGCTGGGGAAACTGAGGCCCTTTCTCTTGAGGGCCAGCCTAGGATGTAGATTAGGTGACATCTGCAGGGCCTCCTGCTCCTGAGCTGTGTGGTCTGCAATTCTGACACAGGTTGGTGGGAAGGGGCAGAAGGAGACAGGAGGAGCAGTGGCATCTGCCCCTGGAGCTTCAGCTGGGGCTGGGCAGGGTCGGTTTCACCGCTGCTCGGGAAGGCAGTCTGTGGCCTCCCCTTGGCACTGATGCTGACCTCAGAGTCCCAAGGAAGACTAGGGTTCTTTATCTGTTTCTGCCTTTGTGTGTGGCCTCCAGCTCTGTGGGATTGAGCTGGGGGAGGCTCCTGTTTTTCCCATTCCTCACGGGCAAGTCCCAATTAAATCATTCAAGTTGGCAGGACCTTTCTCACCTCAGACCTTCCTTTTGCCACATGCAGGCACTTCTGCCACAGCGCCCTGGGCCTGTTCTGTTTCCTAAGAGCCTTGGGCAAGGGTCAGAAGCCCAGGGTCTACTCCAGGCACCCCTGGAGCTTGCTGAGGCCTGAGATGAACCAGGGAAGCACTCTGAGGCTTGGCTTGTGGCCCTCTGCCACAGCCTTGTCGTGATGCTCTGATGACAAAGCGCAGACACTCCTTCGTGGAGTCTTTCTTCCAAGCATTGCCACCACGCGGGGTCTGTCACTGCCTGGGTTATTCTCAGGACTAACTCCCATGAGTCAGCTTGGGTGCTGGATGGCAGGTGAGGCGCCTGCTGCCAAATATCCTTGGCTCTCTTTAGTGCTTTGAAGGGAGACAGTTGTCCTTCTCTCCAGCCCACATCTCCTCCCACATCCCTGCAGCTCAGACCCCTTGCCCAGCATCCTTCCCTAGGGCTCCTTGGGGGGGCATAGGGAGAGTAAGAATGAGGCAGGCAAGAGGGTGAGATGCCCCTAGCCAGAAGAGCTCAACTTAAAGGTTGCCCATCCCCCTGCCACCACCAGGAAGTGGACAGATGGCCCCAGGTCTCTGTGTCCTCCTGCCCTGTCATTGCATCATGTCCTGAATGAAGTAACGCTGGGCCTCACTCCAGGAGACTCAAGGGCTAATTTCTGCTGATGGGGCACAGCCACCAAACTGGTTGTTAAATGAGGCCCTGGGCTGTCTTTGCCAGTACAGACCCTGCTCCGCAGCCCCACGGGGCCTGAGTGACAGCCAGCCTGTGCTAGCCCGTGAGACACTCCCCAGTCTGAAAAGAGGGTCACTGATAGCAGGGCCGTGAGTGGGTTTGGCTTCCAGAGTGGAGACAGATGACAATACCAGTGATTCTAAGACCCCAAGACCTCGCTGATGCCAGACACAATGACAGATGCCACCCATCAACCTGAGGCGGAGAAGGGCATCATAACTTGTCACAACCCGTCGGCACAGTTTTATTTCCGGAGAGTCTTTGTATGTTGTAAGCACTTTCCACATGCTAAATCTGAGTTCATTAACATTACAGAAGATGCATCTCTTTTAGGACTCACACTCCCATTTTAGGGAAGGTGGCAGACGAAACCACAAATCAAACTTGTAGGGGTTCAAAATAGGAATAGATTAGTCATGGACTATATCTTTTCAAAGCCTGTTGGCTTCTTATATCCGAAAACAGACTGGCTGACTGTGGCCATTGTCAGGGCTGTTCACAACATTCTGTTTTTCCCTGTGGGAACATGGTATGATTGCAGCTTTGAAGGTAAGCGTGGCCCACGTGATTTGCTTTCTCCAGCATCATGTGGATGGGTGCCATGTGTTACTTCTGGGCGGGAACTTCAAGAGATATTCCCCCTATTCTCTTTCCCTGGCCATGGTGATCTTGGAAGCACATGCTGAGGTGTGGCCTCTGTCAGCAGGGTCCCTAAGTGACTGTACATACTGGATATATAGCATTATGGAAATAAATCTTCACTCTGTGAAGTCACTGAGATTTGGGGGTAGCTTGTTATGCAGCAGGACCTAGTTCATCCTGCCTGATGCACTGACTCACAGCCAGGCACCCAGTGTGGAGCTCTTAAGTTGAAAACAACTTCACTTCACCTGGCGCAGTGGTTCACGCCTGTAATCCCAGTGCTATGGGAGGCCAAGGCAGGTGAATCACTTGAAGCCAGGAGTTCGAGACTAGCCTAGCCAACGTGGTGAAACCCTGTCTCTACTAAAAATATTTTTAAAAGTAGCCAGTGCACGTAGCCAGTAGCACGTGCCTGTAATCCCAGCTACTCGGGAGGCTGAGGCAGGGGAATTGCTTGAATCCAGGAGGTAGAGGTTGCTGTGAGCCAAGATCATGCCATTGCACTCCAGCCTGGGCAACAGAGCGAGACTCCATCTCAAAAAAAAAAAAAAGAAAAGAAAAGAAAGCAACTTCACTTGAGTCAGCTACTCAAATTGTTCCTTGCACAAACATATCCTATGTCATTGCCACTCCTAAGGGTCAATTCTGGACCCCTGGCTTTACAGTCACACCTCTGTTTCTCCAGATGAGAATTTTCAGATGGCGACACTGAGGGTCTGAATGGTTGCAGAATTTTCCTGGGGTCCACAGCTAGCAGGCACTAGTCCTGGGACTCGGCCGTGACGAGTCTTTCTCATTCTAAAGTCGATGCCCATTCTGACCATGTGCAGTCCCCTTGGATGGGGAGTGGCTGCTGAGTTGCTCTGGCTGTCTCTGAGAGTCTCAGAGACCCAACTCAGGCTCTTAGGGCCAGGGTGATGTCTGGGGCCCTCTTTATGCCGTTTGTCTCAGTAACCTGTGTCAGGATAGGGAGACTTTCAGAAGCTGCACCTGGCTGGGCAGCAAGAGCGCACACCCAGGGGCATCCTGCTGCTGGTGGCAGTGCCTAACGAAGTGCTTAGCAGTGTGGATTCTTAGGGCCCTGGGTGAGGGCTGTCACCCGGGGGCCCACCAAGACCTTACCCAAATCCTCACCACCACAGTCTGCAGAGTAGGAAAGTAATCCCCTAGAGGCACGATAATTCTCAAATGTATGTAAATGTGTTGGTAATTAACAAAATACAAATTCATTTAAAGGCATTATTGAATTCCTGGTAGTTTTTGTCATCATCTCTTTTTCTCAATCAACAGATCCTAAGAGTGTAATGAGGATTGCATAGGGACTGGTAGGGAAAAAACTATGTTGACAAATGGGTCCTAGAGAAGAGGTTAGGAGAGGTATTGCTCCTGGCTGAGATCAGGGTGGTTTGAGGGGTCTGAGAAGGAGTCCAGGAGGAGGGGAGATGTTGGCTCAGCCTTGGGGAGCTTGGGGGAGGGCCTGCTTCGGGGAGCGTGTGTACAAGGAGCAATAGGGAAGGTCAAGGACAGGGTGGGAGGCGATGGCTGGAGGGGAGGGTTGTGTGGAGGAGGAGGATGCGGGAGTGCTGGGCTGGCCTTGCCAGTGCTGCAGCACCAGGGCGCCTGCAGAGGCAGCCGGCAATGGAGGGGGACGGAGAGTGAGCCTAGCCTGGCCAACCAGAGGAGATGTTGGCCTGGGCCCTAGCTCAGTGCAGGGAGGTGGTCTCCTGAGATCATCAGGGTGCTGAAGCCTTTGGGACCACGTCCCGATAAATCTTAGCCATGTGGTGGAGAGAGGGCTTTCTGGGTAGAAGATAATTAAGAAACAGCTTGTAGCAAAAGAAAACTATAATATAAAATGTGGCAGGCGGCAAAGCAGCATGGTTTATGGCCTGCCCTCTCACCTCTGAAGCTCTAACTTACATTTCACAGGCCTCTCGGAGCCAGAGGTTTGGTACAAGTACCAGTCAATGTCTTCGCGATGCCCAAGGGAGCATTTTTTAATCTATTAGAGATGAGAGGACCCAAAAACCATTTAAAACCGCTTAGGTTGTAATGGGCAGGAGAAATTTGGAGTTTCTCACATGGCTGAGGGGTCGTGCATCATTTGGGGCCATCCAGGTTGGAAGGTACAAGCTTATTTTCCAGGGGGAAAAATGGAGTTTTAAAATCCATTCTAAAAATGACTCAAGGGCTGTAGGATGGTGCGCCCTCCGTCCGTGTGGCTCCCCGGCTCGGTGGGATCAATACCTGGTGCTGGGGGACTTCACACATCACTTTCCCAGCCATGGCTGAAATATGTGGCTTAGGAGAGCATCTGTTTCCCGGGGAAGGCTTGATTTCTAGAATCACAGAACAATACTTCATATTCCTCAGTCATAGAAACTTATTTCGGGGCTGATTTTATCCTTTGAGAGGGGTTCTTTTTCTTCTTTTTTCTTAACATTTAAAATCTCACAATGTTTCTCCAGCTTGAGGACCAAATACGATTTTAATACAGCGATTATTAGTTTAGAAGCCCTTCAGCCACTGACAAATGTACTTAGCAGCACCAACAATGTTCTGATCTTGCTGTCAAGGTGGGAGAAATATGGGGGAAAGATGACTCACGAAGTCGAGTGCCACTGGAAGGGCTGCTCTGGGAAGGCAGAGGCTGCGAGGGCTTCTCCCTCTTGGTCCCCTAATAGATCCTGACCCCTGGACACGCAGCTCCTCAGCCATGGTTAGCAACTGCTCTGACAGCCCCTCCCAGGCATGCTTTTCTCCTCTGGACTTTGCCTCTTGAAGCTGCACCCAGGATCTTGGATGTTGCCAAACACCCAGACCTGCCTACACATTTCCCAGCCTCCAACACCCTGCCCCACACCTGCCGCCTTCCTCTAAGTAATATGACCAGCCACCACCTGTCTTGTGCAAGAGGCCTATGAGCCACAGACGCAAGGTGTTGCCAGCGGTTAGCATGGCGGTTTTATGGTTGCAAGATGGAACAGCTCTTTAAGGTCAAAACACAATAATGGGACGGAGTGTGTGTGCGTGTGTGTGTTTGCATGTTTGTGTGAGTGCGTGTGAATGCTTGTGCGTGTTTGGGAGTGTGTGGCTGAGGGAGAATGCAGGCAAGGTCTTTCCCCAGCAGAGGGCAGCGGCACACACGCTGAGGCTCCAAATGCCTGAGAGGGATTAACAGAAAACTAAAGCCAGCACCCACCTCCTCGCCCAGCGACTGGGGGACACATTCTTGGAACTGCCCTAGGTTTGCCTGGCTTTGCCCAGACCTGTCCCAGAGAGCCCCAACGGCAGCTGAAGTTCTGCCTCCACCAGGCAGGGGGTTTTTGAAAAGCTCAGAAGCCATCATTGAGGTTGGATTCTCCCCATAACGTTCTATAACAACATCTCCTCTTGCCCTCCCCTTCCGCTGCTTAACCAGGGTCAGGGGCTGAGGGGGAGGGGGTGGGAATGGGCTGGGGGCGGTGGGACACTTGAGAGCCCATCTGGGCAGAGCAGGACGGGATCTCCAGCAATCTCCACCCCATTTGTCCATCCCACCCAGGCTGTGGCACCCTAGTGGGTGGGTGAGCCCTCTCAGCTGCCAGCTGGGCCTCCCAGCCCTGGATGAGTTGCAGTAACTAGTATTGAGGTAACTCATTGCAACTGCAGCCCGCGGGCAAGCACGCCCCTCCTGCTCCCGCTCCCACCCCTCACCTCCCCAGCCAGTGCGCAGGCTTCCTTCCCTGAAGGACCTGATGCTCATAAAGTTTATTGCTGTTCCCTGTGGCTGCTGGTGAATAAGATAGCAACCATCAGGGTTTCTGCCTGGGAAGGATTTATTCAGTGCTCTGTGGAGGGCAGGAGAAAGCAGGAGATGCTGCTGTCCAGGGGGTGGGCTTGGCCTGGCCTGTGACCCCCAGAAGCAGCAGGGCGAAGACGGGGAGGGCCCCAGAGGCCACAGGAGCACTGAGGGGCAGGGATGCAGGGAAGTGGCCCAGGAGGGGACAGGAGACCTGGTTCTGCCTCAGGCTCCCTGTGCCTGCCTCTCTGGGCCTCAGCTTCCCTATCTGTACTGAGAGCTGTCTGACTCTGCCATGTTCTTACCCTCCTTTGGGACACCCCCCACCCCTTCGATTCAGCAAGGCAAAGTGGTGGGGAAAAATCACCCATGGTGGGTGGTCGGGAGGTTGGCAGAGGCTCTTCCTAATTGAAAGAGATTTAAGAGACCTGCTGACCCAGTGCCTTTTGACTGGATCCTCTTCTAACAAAACACTAACAGACATTTGGGGCCAGCTGGGGAAAGGAGACCGCGGACAGGACGCAGACACTCATGGGTAGTTGCTCATTTGTGAGTGGACAGTGGGTTATGTGAGGACGTACTGAGGGACTCTGTGACGGGGGAGAGGCATGCTGTGATGTCAGGACACTCTAGCTGTAGCGTATTTGATGAAACAAATACGACAAAACTCGGGCCGCTGCTGAAATCAGGCGCGGGATGTACGGGTGTTCATGAGATCATTCCCTCTATTTTTTTCTGTATGCTTGAAGTTTTTCGTAATAAAAGGATAAAAAATAAATGGGTAGCTTTTAAAAAGTGTAGAAGCCTGAGTCCCTCCCCATGGGATCAGAATTTCTGGGGAAGAGGCCTGGCATGGGGGGTTTAAGGCCCCCAGGGACCCCAAGGCCCCCAAGGCAAGCTCAGTTCTCAGGTTCACTAGGGTGCCTAGAAGAGTCATGGGTGGGGGCCAAGACTCCACCACTGCCCAGGGCATCAGGGACCACCGCTTAGTGGAGACATGCCTCCGACCCCCATGACCCCCATCCCATGGTCTGCCACCACCCTGCCCCAGGCCCCAGGCAGCTGCTGTAGACGTTGACGTCATCCAACCTTGTGCCAGCCTCCTGCCCCCTCCCGTGGAAAGCTGGGGCTGCTGGGCTAGGACATGCCGTTCCTGGGCCCAGGAGATGCTGCTGCCCACGTTTCTTGGACACCTGCCTCTGTTAAGGGTTAACGCAGCCCCCTGTACTTGCCCCTCCCCCCAGCTTCCTCTGCAGTCCCAGTCCACCCTGAAGTGAGAGGACTCCAGGCACCCCTGGAAGGGGAGGGGTGGAATTCCCCTGGGAGAAGGGAGAGGGATGAAAGAGGAGCAGATGCCAGAATTCCTATACGCACTGACCTGTCCCAACACTCTACCCCACCCCCGCCACACACAGATGGACAGACCTCCACGAAGACGCTGGCACCTCCGTGGGGCAGACTCCTGACCAGCCTGGAATGGAGATGAGACCCCAGGGTATAGACAGGCCCTGTGGACACAAGACCCTCTCTCCCCTCAGTCAGGCCCCGTCAAAGGCTCAGCAAGGCTGGCCCTGCCCGTCCCTGCCCACAAGGCGGCACTCACCAGAGCTTCCTCTGAGATGGTAGGGAGTGTGTGGAAGGCAGGGCCCAGGAATCTTGTCTCTCAGTGCCCACCATGTACAGGCATCAGGCAACAGCCCATCCCAGCGTGGAGCATTCACTGTCCACCAGAGCCCTGGTGCGCGAGGTCTGTCCGGGAGGGCCGGGCTGACGTGACCTGGGGAGGGAAGGGTCACCTGACCCTCTGGGGAAGGGCTGGTGGGGACTGGCATGTCCAGCTGTCAGCTGGGTGTTCTGCTGCTCTGGGGCAGGGCCAGAGGGGCTGGAAGGGAGGGGACAAAGAAGAGGAGAGAGAAGAGGGGAGGAGGAAAGGAGGAGTGGTCTAAGGCAGGGGAGAGTTCAGCTGAGCTGCCTGCATGGATGTCAGGACCTGGGCACCGAGGGCCGATCACCGCAAGGCCCTGGTTATTTTTTGATTCCTAATTTGAAAGAAAAGGGGTGAGTCTCGGGTTGGGGGTTCATGCTCTCCTTTCTGCTGGGCTTCTTGCCCCATCCTCTCTGCAGGAACCTCACTGCAGCTTACCCTAAGCTGTGGCTGCTAGAGAGAAGGAAAGTCAGGCGGCAAGACGTTCAGGCAACAGTCAGTTAGACTGAGGACAATCAAGACGTTCAGGCAACAGTCAGTTAGACTGAGGACAATCAGTCCATCAACAAGCATTTTTTGAGGCCCTATGCTAGGGCTGACCAAGCACCCCCAGTGTCAGGGGATTGCAGTTGGGGGCTTAGCAAGTCAGAGGGCAACTTCAGGCTAAGTGTCTGGTGAGAGAATAGAGGGTAGAGGACTTTGCAGAGAGTGAGGAGGGCGTCCTGGAGGAGCTGACTGGCTGAGAGCTGAAGGAGAAACAGGGTCATTTGGTTGAGTGGGGAGGGTGGTGAGAAGGGGCTGTAGCTACAGGAGAGGCTGTGCAGAGGCCCAGAGACAGGCAGGAGGAGGGGCAGGGAGGTGGAAGCTATAGGGAGTGGGACTGGGGAGAGATGGGGTAGGGACAAGGTGGCCTCACCACCCTCTGTCCTCAGCCTCTGGGAGGAATTTAGGTGCTTTATGCCAGGAAGAGTCGGCTCAGGCTTGTGTCTAAAACTCTCAAAGGTGAGCAGACAGATGCTGTCCTCCAGGAAAGTCCTAGCCTGGTTGGGAGAGGGGGCAGTGTGGGGAAGGAGAGGGCGAGTTCCTGAGATGTTGAGGAATCAGGCTGGTGGACCATGAGAGAGGGGGTGGGGGCAAAGGACAGGGTTCATCAGGGGACAGGCTTCAGGTCCAAGTAACCCTGGACCAGTATTAGGCAGATCAGGCTACCCTGGACATCTGGCTAAAGTTCCCCTGGGCACTGGTGCCCCACCTGCCTTTCCTGGGCCGCTCCTTGTGTGGATGAGGGGCTCAGCCTCTTCTCTGGCCAGAGACACTGCCTGCTTCGCTCAGGCCCAGGTCGCCCACTGGTCTGGTTCAGCCTCTCTCGGACTCATCCCCCAAGACCCCCTTACCCATCTCCTGGTCCCCCCAGATCTGTTGGTGCAGTACTTTCTCCATTTCCACGTGTCCATGGAGAACATGTTCCAGGATGGCCCCTTCTCCCTCACTGCTCATTTCACAGAGGCAAGATGGGGAAGGTGACTGGAACCCACTCTCCTGGCCCTTGCCCGCCAGCCATTGTCTGTTCAGTGCCCTCTTTACCTGCTCCAACGCTTGGCACAGCAGGAGCTGCTCAGCAGATGTGTTAGCAGCAAGAGAACAAGGGATGGCTGGGCATGGTGGCTCACACCTGTAATCCTAGCATTTTGAGAGGCAGAGGCGGAGGCAGGAGGAATGCTTGAGCTCAGAAGGCTGAGGCTGCAGTGAGTCATAATTGGTCACGCCACTGCACTCCAGCCTGGGCACCACAGAGAGACCCTGTCTCCAAAAAAAAAAAAAAAAAAAAGAACAAGGGGTGATGGAGAGGCTGCAGCCCGTGTGGGGGTACCTACCTGCCCAGCTGCCCTTGGGTGGCTGAGCTCCTCTCCCATCTCCACTGTGTGGATGGATGTGGGCCTCCCCATGCCCAGAGAGGGCAGAGCCCCGCAGACATAACAGGAATTCCTGGGGTGCCCTAAAGCCTGGTTTAAAGTGGGGTGGGGGTCCCATGATCCCCTCCCTGCCCCATGACTCCCCCTGCAGAGTGACTGACTGATCACATTTCACCAGGGAAGGCACATGGCCTCCTGCGTGCTCTGTCCCTCCCCCTGCCCAGCTGTGTGCTGGGCTCCGGTTACCTGGCCCTGGAAGAGGGTATGACCTCCTTTCCCCCCAGCCCTGCCCCACCTCCCCTCTCCCTCTCACGCTGGACTCACACACATCCCTATTCTGGGAACCCCAGAACCTCCACAGGGATGAGCAGGAGGCCCTTCAGGTTCTAGAGGGGGAAGGACTTCCCACTTGAGCAAGATGGCCAGTGAGTGCCCTGGCCCCCAGGTCTCCAGGAGGGCCTGTCCACTTTCCACCACCTGCTTTCTGTGTTTGTTTTGCTGCTGTTGTAAAGAGCAAGGTTCCATATTGACTTCTTATTCTTCTATTTATGTAACAACATTTTCGAGCCCCTAATATGAGACCTGAGACGTACAGCAGTAAACACACACAGGGGCCCGCCGTCCAGAATCCATGATCTGGTACTTTCCTTATGCAATCATATAGGGCACTTTATTTCTGTTTTCCGACTTCAGCCAACTTCTCTCCATGGTCATTTCCCCAAAGCTCAACTTCCCTTCCAAGATGCCTGCTGCTCTACGCTTTCCATAGCCATGTCTGGGACCCACTTTGCTCCCTGCCTACCCTCTGGTCCTGGCTTCCGGAAATCAGTCCTGACCAGCGTGGTACTCTCTCTTCTGTGGACTAGGAGCATCCTAGGCCAGCCCATAGATGCTACCATTTGGAGGCAGAAAACGCCTGGGGCTCATAGGCATGCACTCACTATTTGGTGGGCAGGTCTCTCTCTGGCCAGCTCCCCGTTGGCCTCTCCCTCCCCAGCCTGGACTGACCTTTGAGGACTTCCCCCTTCACTGCTGCCTTCCCTGGCTGTTCATCCCTCACTGTGTCCTGTGGATTTCATGCCCCATACGTTTCTCGAATTGGTCCCCTTTTCTCCATCTCTGTGGCCCTGGCCTGGCCCACCTTGTGGTCGTGGATGACTTCAGTAGCTCCTCATGTTCTCCCACATCTCTTTACAGCCTGCTCCTTTGTAATTGTAATGGCTCCTACAAGCCATTCTCCCCAGGGTGATGTTTAGAAACAATTCAAGTCATGTCACTTTGCTGCTTAATACTTGTCAGTGGCTCCATCCTTAGAATAAAGTCCAAATTTCACCCCCAGTGTTCAGCCCCTGCCCACCTCCTCAGCCCCACCTCACACCTGGCTAACTCCTCTTCATCCTTCAGATGCAAGCTCCAGCTCCAGTGTCACCACCTCCGGGAAGCCCTCCTGGCCCTTTCTAAAACAGTCTACCACCTAGTCCCTTTTTTTAGAAGTGCTTATGCCAGCTGTAGTTGCATATTTATGTGTGTGACTTGCTCCTTGCCTGTATCTCCTCCTTGGGGACAGTGACTTGGCTCATTTTGCTCAACGCTATGTCCTCAGCATGTAACCCAGCGCCAGCCTTCCAATACTTGTTTGGTGAATGAATGAATGAGTGGATAAACACGTGGACACATTCTGGGTCTCTGGCTTTCCCTCCTGGGTTCGCCATGCTCTGGCTTGCACAACAGCGGTTTCCTTTCCTCTCCCTGACCCGTTGATGGGGGCCTTTGGCTCGGTTGCTGTGGCTCTGTGGCATCATCCCTCCTCAACAGCTGCCCCCGTCCCTGCTCCCATGACCCAGTGTTCCTGCCCTAGAGACAACAACCTCCACCTCATTCTAGGATATGTCATCACCCCTTCCCACAGTGTAAACATGGGTGGCGGCTACAGACCTGCCCAGGTTCCAGTAAAAGCCCCTCCTCCCATGCTGGGCTCCCCTGTCACTGCACCCCAGCTTTTGGCACCTTCCTCTTCCTTCTCCTCCCCGCCGCCTCACTCCCTAGAAAGTGCAGGTTGGAGCATGCCCTGAGAGAGGTCAGTGTCCAGCCCTTCACAGCAAGGGGGACCTTGAGGCTGGGCGGCTTATGGCTTCCCTAGCATCACATCCCTGCTGGCCTGACCTGGCCCCCAGCTCCCAGCCCCACCTGGGAGCTTCCAGCCTGCGTGTTGGATCCAGTTCAGGGCTCTGCATCAGAGCCTGCCCTGTCGGGCTCCCAAACAGCTGAAGAGACTGGGGTAGGAGGGCCGGCCCAGACCACTACAGCCGGGAATCTGGGAGGTGATAAACTCTCTGGAAGGCAGACGGCCCCACTGACTAGGAAGCAGCAGGGGTGTTACCACTCAGGTCCTCAGGGACAGACAACCTCTGCAGGCCGTGTGTGTGTGTGTGTGTGTGTGTGGCCCTGGGAATGGGAGGTGCTGAGGGGAGCCATCATGCCCACCCTATGGCCATGATCAGTAGAAGCAGGTTAGGGGGCAGAGGGCTGGCCCTGCCCTGAGCTCTTCACATACTTTATCTCATTGGGTCCTCCCAATAGCCCTGTGAGGGAGGGGCCATCATTCCCCTCATTTCACAGTGGAGGAAACAGAGTGGCCAAGCCACGATTTGAATCTGGGGCCCCCACTCCTAACCCGGATTCATTATCAGGCAGCCCTCAGTCACACCTTGGTGCAAAGACACATCTCTACTCAGCGGGGAAGGCGCAGGTCACTCTTCCACTTCCCCAGCCAAGCCCGGGCCGTTATTTGGGCCTGGGGAAGGCTGGGAGGAGGGGAGGAGATGGCTGCCTCTGCACGTGGCCACAGGCTGGGGATGTGGCACTGGGCTAGCTCTCCCAGCAGTGCTGGGTCATTCATCCACATCCCCCAGACCACACCACATCTGGCTGAGGCCCAGGGAGAAGATATCCCTGCTGAGGGCCACACGGGGAGCTGGGACCCAGAGGACCCAGGGCTGCCACCTCCCAGGCCAGGATTCAAGTTCTTGTGGACTTTTAATCCACGCAAGAGCCAATGTGTGACATTGAGAAGCCAATTACACGCCACTGATATGGCAGCCTGCATCTCCTTTGTCCCACAGACAATCTGCGTGTAACGTTTATGAGGCCTTCACGGTGGCTGACATCAAGGGCTGCAGGAGGAAGGTGGCCAGCAGGGGCCCCGCCCTGCCCACTGGTCCTTGGAGAAATTTTTGCTGCCCTCTCTAGGGTGGAGGGCTGCTTTCCTGAAGAGAACAGGCTGCCACCTGCCTTCCAGGCAGGAGGGGGAGACTGGGAGGACCCTGCCCTGAGCGTCTCCCCAGGGCATGCCTGAGCCCGCCACTCTTGTTGGTTTGACTGCTTTGTTGGCTCCACTCAGAGCAGTCCTTTAGAGAAAGAAAGAAAATCCTGGAACACCAGAGCTGGAGGGGCCTTCAGAGGCCACCTGATAATAGTCTTTTCATTTTCCAGGAGAGGAGAGACAAAGTTAGGCTGTAAAGAGGTGAGAGGCCCTGCCTGGGGTTGCAGGATGGCTAGTGGATGAGCCAGAACTAAACCCCAGTCCCAGAATGGCCAGTTCTTTCTGCTGCACGGAATCGAGGCTGGACTGTGGATGTGGACTCACCTGGGCTCTATTCTTCACTCTGCCATTTCCTGGTGATGTGACTGCGGATGGGCATCTTAACCTCACTGGGCCTCAGTTTCCTGATCTGTAAAATGAGGATAATTTTCTTTGGATTGTTGTGATGTTTCAGTGATATAATGCAAGTAAAAAGCATTTAGCACAGTGTATCACACAAGGTTCCCCCAAATCTTGAATATTGTTATTTTTAAATTTTTTTATATTTTAGAGATAAGGTCATGTTCTGTTGCCCAGGGTGGATTGCAGTGGCGCAGTCATGGCTCACTGCAGGGTTCGAGTGATCTTCCTGCCTCGGCCATCTAAGGAAATAAGACTGTGAGTGTGCACCATTGTAGATTTTTTTGTAGAGTTGGGGGTATCACTGCGTTGCCTAGGCTGGTCTGGAACTCCTGGGCTCAAGAGATCCTCCTGCCCTGGCCTCCCAAATTTCTGGGATTACAGGCATGAGCCACCATGCTTGGCCTATTATTTTTAATAACATGGGGCTTGGTCTCTGGAAGTGGAAATGATGTCGTCATACTAACTCTAATTTTAGATTCATGTCTTGACATGGTTATGTTGTGGCTCAGAATATTTGAATCTGGCATTGTCCCCCAAATCCAGGACGTAAATTGCTGTGGGAGCAGAAGGTAGGAGAGATTCATCTACTTGCCATGGGGGTGAGGTGCAGGCCTCCTAGGAGAGAGGGCATGCAAGCTGGGCCTTGAAGGACTCCTGTAGTAATCTCCAAGCAGAGAAATGAATGAAGGGAACAGCAAGGGGGACAGTGTCCACAAAGGCCCAGAGGCCTGAAGAGCATGGCATTTCTGGAAGGCTTCAAGGTGGCTGGGGTGGAAGTGGGGATGGAGGCAGGTAGAAGGATACCTCTTCTCTCCTCCCTCGCCAGGGGTGCCCATTTCAACTGAAGCCAGGACTGCAGCCCCTTGCCAAGACAACACTTTATAGCTCACATGGACTTTTCCTCATTCCACATGGGATTGCCCTGCCCTGGCCTCCCAAAGTGCTGGGATTACAGGCATGAGCCACCATGCTTGGCCTATTATTTTTTGAGACAGAGTCTTGCTCTGTCACCCAGGCTGGAGTGCAGTGGCGGGATCTTAGCTCACTGCAAGCTCCGCCTCCCAGGTTCATGCCATTCTCCTGCCTCAGCCTCCCGAGTAGACTACAGGCACCTGCCACCATGCCCGGCTAATTTTTTGTATTTTTTAGTAGATACAGGGTTTCACCGTGTTAGCCAGGATGGTCTCGATCTCCTGACCTCGTGATCCGCCCACCTCGGCCTCCCAAAGTGCTGGGATTACAGGCGTGAGCCACCATGCCTGGCAGCCTATTATTTTTAATAACAGGGATTCCACAGATGAGGACATGGAAGCCCCAGAGGGAGTGGCCCCCCAGATACAACCAGCTGGGCAGGGGGAGAGCCAGGTGGGGACCCAGATGTGCAGACTCTCCTGCTGGGGGTTGGACTTTCAGACGTGGGTGGTGGGAGCTGGGGAGGATTAACTTGAGGAATGGGGAGGCGCAAGGCAGCATCTCTCTGCTGGAAGGAAGGTGCGGGGCTGGGGCTGTGATTGCTGGGCACGGATGATAGCCTGGGGGGCGGCCACGCGTGTTATTTATGGCTGTTTATTTGAGAGTCCTTCAGGGCCGCTAAAGTAATTGAATAAGTGAGGGTGAGCAAATGCGGGCATCATTTAATTGTGGCAGAAAATGAAGTTGGTTGCAGCTGGGGGCTGCCAGCCCATTACTGTCGGCCCTGGTTTCTGCTGAGCTGGGCTGGCGGGGCTGAAGCTGCTATCTATCCTTGGCCTGCCCACACACTGTCCCCTGGCAGCTGGCCCCGCATCTGGGCAGGTTGGTGGTCAGGGATTTTGTTCTCTGGGCATCCCATTCCCCGTGGCCCCATCTCTGCCCGAGGAAGGCCCTGGAGGCTGCTGTAGACAGTAGAGGGGACTGGGAAGACCTGGGAGGGCAGGGAATGCTTGGAGTCTGGTGGCAAGACCAGGGGTTCAGATCACAACATCTGTAACAGCAATGTCAGCAGACACATACAAAGCCCTTATTATGTGCCAGGCACTGTTATAACCATGAATATGTATCAACTCAGTCAATCCTCCAGTAACTTTGTGGGGAAAGTGCCATTATTATCCCTTGATTGCACAGATGAGGAAACTGAGGCACAGGTTTCTGACTCCTCACACAGGGTTGAGAATCCCCTGGGAGATCCTGCAATTCTGGGGAATCCCCCGGGAAGCTGCAGCAGCCATCAGGTGAGACATAGTGAGACCTGGAGCCATCAGGTGAGACATAGTGAGACCTGGAGCCATCAGGTGAGACATAGTGAGACCTGGCCACGAGGGTCCCACACGCTGTGGGGCTCTCCTGAGTCCTGAGGACCCTTAAGGCCCTTCAAGCTTTCTCCCTCACACCTCTCTTATTTTAACCTAGCTGTGCCCCAACTGTCTGCACCCCTGGATAAGGCCAGGGCAGAAACCCAGACCCTAAGTTCTGAGGCCTGAGGAGGCCACTTGCAGGCATGGGCCCGCTCAGTCCCCAGAGCTCTTCTGGTGCCGTTTCCAGCCCCTGCAGGTGCAGATAAAATTAGGCCTAGAAGGCGAGAAGCCTGTTCACTTTCCCAGACTGGGGCAGTGACAGTGTCCCCAAGGCAGTGCCAGGAAGGGCAGCCTCGAGCAGATGGGGAGCGTGGGGGCAGGGGTGGGAGGCTGGGTCTAGACTGAATTGTCTAGACTGAATTGGAGGTGACTGCAGGCAAGTCCCTAGAGCTAAGGTGGCCAGAGAGCAAATAGAAATACCAGACGCCCAGTCACATTTGAATTTAATCCTGTGGGACTCAAATTTCAGTGGGGTCCTGTGTTTTGTGTGGCAGCCCTCCCTGCAGCTCCAGGCCTGTTTCTTCACCTGTCAAGCTGGATGTACAGGCTGCCTGCCACACTCACTGGGGGGGGAGCCCCCCCTCCCCCGCCGAGAGGCTCTGGGAAGACATCACCACATTACTCATTCTGCACACATGGCTGCGCTCCTTCTCCGGGCCAGGCACAGATCTGGATAGTGGAGTTAATCAGGGAACAAAACCAATATAAACCCTTGCTGTTAACTGGCAGACAGCTAAAAATGTTTTATTTTTTATTATTTTATTTTATTTATTTTTTGAGACGGAGTCTTGCTCTTTTCACCCAGGTTGGAGTGCAGTGGCTCAATCTCAGCTCACTGCAACCTCCACCTCCTGGGTTCAAGCAATTCTCCTGCCTTAGCCTCCAGAGTAGCTGGGATTACAGGCATGTGCCATCATGCCTGGCTAATTTTGTATTTTTAGTAGAGACAGGGTTTTGCCATGTTGGTCAGGCTGGTCTCGAACTCCTGACCTCAGGTGATCCACCTGCCCTGGCCTCTCAAAATGCTTGGATTACAGGTGTGAGCCACCACGCCCAGCCTAAATTTTTTTTTAAAAGTAAAACAAGTAGAAGGTAGATGGTAGTGTGGTAGAGAAAAAAAATGCAGTGAATTAATGGTGGGGTGTATTGGGGGTTTCCGTGTTAAAGAAGTGGGTCAGGGAAGGCCTGGCTGAGCTGTCTTTTGAGCAGAGACTTGAGGAGGTAGGTTTGCCAGTGTGTAGATGTGGGAAGAGGAAGCCAGGAAGAGGCACTGCAAGCGGGGGCAGGAGCCAGAAAGCCAGTGTGGCTGGAGCAGAGGAAGCCAGGGGAGAGAGGTAGAGAAGAGGGTCAGGGGTGCGTGTGTGCGTGTGTGTGTGTGTGTGTGTGTGTGTGTGTGTGTATGTGTGTGAGACAGAGAGAGAGAGAAACTCTGGCTTCTTCTTTGAGTGGATAGGGGTCAATCCTAATCTAAACAACCTGTGAAGCCCAGTGCAAAATGAAATCTTGGGGCCCTTCTGAGCGTGGAACTTATTTCGTGTATCATGAAGCCAACCTTGGGGTCAAGGAATGAAATGGGGCCAGTGAGGATGTTTTGCATTTGTCAGGCTGGAGGTGACAGGGGTGCAGACCGTGGAGGTAGAGAGATGTGGCTAGACTATCCTTATTTTATAGATGGAGAAACTGAGTCCTAGGGGCTGTAAGTCACTAGCCTAAGAGCACACAGCTAGTAAGTGACCAAACCAGGAAGAAAACCCAGTTCAAGGTGTGTCCCCTGCTGTGTTTGCAACACCATCTTGGTCTCCAGCCCCACCGCCCCCTGCGGGACACTTGTAGGTTCCTGCTGGCTGCACTCTTCCCAGTAAGGGGGCCACAGTTACCTCCAGGTCTTCCTCTCCTAACTTCTCTGTCCTGGTCTTCACTGCACTGCTGCTCACCTGCTGCACGGTCCCTCCGGCCACTGCCTCAGCCTTCACCTCTCATGTGGAGGACACCCTTATCCTCTGCACACCTGGCCTCTCTGAGGCACAGCCTTCCTCATGCCCCTACCCAGGCTGTGGCAGTTCCCGTAGTGATGGGGTGAGTCTGGCCCCAGTCTGAGAGCCCCTCCTCCCTCACCTTCCCACCTGCTCCCTGAACTTGGCTGCCCAGATATACTTGTCCAGTGATTCCCTCCATTCACCTCTCTCCTCTTCTTGGCCTTCCCATGTTTTACCCTGATCAGCAGGCCATCTCCTCCAGGGAGCCCTCCCTGCCTGTGCAGCTGATGTACTTGCCCTCTGCTGAGTTCCAGAGGCGCCTTGATGTCACAGCCACCTATGGCACCCGCCCCACGCTGAGTTCTGGCAAGGTTTTCTACACATTTACTTTCCCTTCCCTCCAACCTGCATCCTCCACCCAACTGGGCCGTGAGCTTTTTGAGGATAGAGGATTGTGTCTTTGTCATTCCTTCATTTGTTTGTTTATCCATCCATGCAGCGCCTGCTAGGTACCAGGCACTGTGCTAGGTCTCGTGGGATTTATAATAAGAAATCAGAGATGTGCTTCCAGTTAATCCCCACTGTGAACTCAACACTGTATCCGAGAACCCAACTAAATGATAGCAAAGGATGAAAAAGTGTGTGCCTGCAAGGACAGGGAGAATGAGCCAGAGAGGACTGTAGACGAGAGAGCGCAGATCAGAGAGGTGAAAAGAGACAGACAGGTGGTAACTAGCTCCCATCCAGCTTTCTCCATTCTGGGGCAGGCCAGCCATCAAGGGATCCAATAAGAAACAAGGTAAAAGTCTCTGAAACTGGAAGCCCCACATACATCTGAGGCAGGGGGATCAGCTGAAAGCTCTCAGATAATGCCCTCCACCAAAATGAGGACATAAGCCAAGAAAGAGAATGGCATGGCGTCTGGGAGGCAGGGAGTCCAATTCTGGAGAGTGGTGGAGGCGAGTCCCAGGGCCTCAGGGCTCTGCAGGCCTGGGGAGCGCTCCAGAGAGGGAAGATGCCACCAAGGGAACAACAGACTGATCAGATTGCCAGAGGTATGTGACTGCCTGGAGAGGAGGTTTAAAGTCTGGTCAGAGAGTTTGGGGTTAAACTGATGAAGGTACATAGAAAGCTCAGGGGCCAGGGCTTGGTGGCTCAGGAGTATAAATCCCAGCACTTTGGGAGGCCAAGGTGGGAGGGTCACTTGAACCCAGGAGTTTGAGATGAGCCTGGGCATTCAGGGAGACCCATTTCTTCAAAAAACGAACAAACAAACAAAAACAAACCAAAAAAACTGGCCAGGTGTGGTGGCGCATGCCTGTGGTCCCAGCTACTTGGGAGAATCTCTTGAGCCTGGGAGGTGGAGGTTGTAGTGAGCCATGATGGTGCCACTGCACTCCAGCCTGGGTGACAGAGTAAGACCCTGTCTCAAAAGCAAAAACAGAAACCTCAGGGAATAAACAACAACCAATAGGAAAAGTAATTAACTTTAGGAACCAAAAAGTTTTTTTGTTGTTGTTTTTTTGTTTTTAAAATAGAGTCTCACTCTGTTCTCCAGGCTAGAGTGCAGTAGTGCCATCTTGACTCACCGCAACCTCCACCTTCCAGGTTCAAGCCATTCTCCTGCCTCAGCCTCTCGAGTAGCTGGGATTACAGGCACCCGCCACCACACCCGGCTACTTTTTGTGTTTTTAGTAGAGACGATGTTTCACCATGTTGGCCAGGCTGGTCTTGAACTTCTGACCTCAAGGGATCCACCTGCCTCGGCCTCCCAAAGTGCTGGCTTTACAGGCGTGAGCCACTGTGCCCTGCCCAAAAACTTTTACATTAAAGGAAATATAATCCTAATATGCTGTATGGCTCAGCTAGACTAATATTTACATGTTGTAACACTAATGTAAACATGGGATGCTGAGTTAAAAAAATTGTTAAGTATAGAGGCAGGATGGGGGAGGAGGAGTGGGCAATGGGCCAGTTAAATCCTCCTAATGGGAAGTTAAAATACAATCTTTGCTAAGTCAATAGATAAAATCGAAAATAAAAGAACCATGAAATTGTTGTGTATGCGTATTACATAGAACCAAGTTGGCCAACAGAGGTGGAAGTAGGCCTGGGGGTGGGTCAGGGACAGATGTTCTTTCTTCATAGCCATGAAGTCCTATTTTACTTTTAAAAATTATGTCCATGTCACTGTTTTCTTTTTTGAGACAGAGTCTCGCTCGCTCTGTCACCCAGGCTGGAGTGCAGTGGTACGATCTTGGCTCACTGCAACCTCTGCCTCCCGCGGAGAGACTACAGGCACGCACCACCACGCCTGGCTAATTTTTTGTATACACGGGTTTTTGCCATGTTGACCTGGTCTCAAACTCCTGAGCTCAAGCAATCCACCCGTCTCGGCCTCCCAAAGCTTGGGGATTATAGGCATGAGTCACTGTGCCCAGCCATGTGTCACTTTTATAACAAACTTATTTAAAAAAAAAAAAAGAAGGGAGGGGAAGGCCGTGCGTGGTGGCTCACTCCTGTAATCCCAGCACTTTGGAAGGCTGAGGCGGGTGGATCACGAGGTCAGGAGATCGAGACCATCCTGCCTAACATGGTGAAACCCCGTCTCTACTAAAAATACAGAAAAAAAAAATTAGCTGAGCGTGGTGGCGGGAGCCTATAGTCCCAGCTACTCGGGAGGCTGAGGCAGGAGAATGGTGTGAACTCGGGAGGCGGAGGTTGCAGTGAGCTGAGATCGCGCCACTGCACTCCAGCCTGGGCGACAGAGCAAGACGCTGTCTCAAAAACAAGAAAAAAAAAGCCCCTAGTATATGAGTCCATGCACCAACGTGGACCCCCCACCTTGCCCTGCTGAAGCACCAAAGGATGTGCAGTGCAGGTAGATCAGCACGGTGGCATGGCTGAGGACTCAGAGAGGGACTGAGCCTGCGAGCCTGCGGGAGGTCAGAGACAGATGCCCATGTGAAAAGCTAATCCCCACTGAGGGGTTAATTGCTCCACCTCTCAGCTGTCACAGGGCTCCTCAGCAGCTTGCTGATGCTCCATGTATATACACTGGCTAGAAGCTTTGACTCTACATTAGAAAGCAACCCCTGGGTGGGATTTAGCCCACGGCAGCCACCCCTGGAGAGGTGTTAGGAGTGCTCGGTAGAGACTGCACCCCTTCCCTTCCCCTATGGGTCAGCTGGGCTCAGGGTCTTATGTTTCCCAGGTTCCGTGTTGAATGCATGACCTGAGGGGTGAGGGCCAAGGTTTGCATATATAGTTTCTCATATGCATGTGTGTGCACAGGTGGGCACATGTTGACATGCATGTGAGGGCATGTGCCTGTGTGAATGGTGTCTTCAGTGGAGGGGTGTGAATCTGTCCACTCCCTGCACACAGGAACAGAATGGGGAGACTCAGAGCCCCCCTCTCCTGTTTGTTTTGTTTTGAGATGGAGTCTTGCTCTGTCGCCAGGTTGGAGAGCAGTGGCGCCATCTCAGCTCACTGCAACCTCTGCCTTCTGGGTTCAAACGATTCTCCTGCCTCAGCCTCCTGAGTAGCTGGGATTTACAGGCACCCACCAAGATGCCCGGCTAATTTTTGTATTTTTAGTAGAGATGGGGTTTCGCCGTGTTGGCCAAGATGATCTCGATCTCCTGACCTCATGATCTGCCCTCCTCGGCCTCCCAAAGTGCTGGGTTTAGAGGCATGAGCCATCGTGCCTGGCCTCCTGCAGATGTTTTTAGAGCTGGCCATTAGCCAGAGCTGTGTAGCCCACAAAAGAAGTCCTGGGAGCTCCCACCTGCTCTCTCGATGGGCCTCTGCCATTTTTCTTCACCACAAGGCTGTGCATCCTCTCTCTTTATTCCTTTGACAAACCTACTTGTAGGTGAGACTCTGAGAGGTTTGCATTTTTAAAAAGGATGAAATGTTAAACTAAAGGAATGAATCTTTAATGGTGGAATTTCAGGCCTCTTCCTCTTAGGTGAGGTTTTGTTTGTTTTGGCTCTGGCTTGGTTTTGGCAGGGAACCTTCCCTGTGTCCCTGGAACCACCCTGAAGCCCTAAGATCCCTCCTGGACCCTGTCAGCTGGGTCACTCTCCCATTTCGACAGAGCGTTTCCTGGGGTGGGAGTGCAGGTGGCGGACATCAGCTTCCTTAAGCTCCGAAGTAGCCCACCTGCCAGGGACCCATGCCCTCTCTGCTCAGTCTTCAGTCCGTCCCCTTCCCTCCTGTCTGCCCTGCTCTGATACAGCCTCCCCGAGGGGAGGCCAGGAAAGATCCACCCCCACTCCTGAGGGGCCGGGGCTGGCCAGGCCGCGGTGGGCAGAGGGCATCCCAGTCACCTCCGCATCTGACTCCACAGCTGCGAGACAGTGCCAGCTTTTACCTGGACTTAGCCCACCTCCGTCCCTGGGGCTGCAGCTGCACTCTCTGAATGGGAGCCTCCAAGAGTCAGATGCAGAAATAAGCCCCTCATCTTCTGCTGGGGCCCCCAGTGGTAGGCTCTGGGGGCTTTGTGTACCAGGGCAGGCTGCAGGGATGTATCAGGCTCTCCCCTCCTCTCCAGAGTGGGGGACAGCTTCGTACTCTGCCTGCCACACCCACTTCTCTCCAGGGCAGCCCTGTCTCAGGCCCCATGCTCTGCAGGCCTGCAGGACCAAAGAGGGAGAAGCCTGGGTGTCTCTGTCTGGCGGAACCAGCTGGGATGAGCGTCTTCCTCATCCTTCCCAGGGCCCGGTCTCCTCATCCTCAGTCTCCTGGCCCCAGGAGGGCCCCAGTGGAGCTGAGAGGGCTCAGTGCTGGGGGTGGGGCTTGACGGACCCTGGCAGCCTGCTTTGTGGCACTCAGAAGGGGAAGAAGATCTCAGCCCTAGCACAGAGGGCTGGGAGGCTCAGGCACAGAGAGCCTGGTCAGCAGGCCCCATGTTGGCCACACGAGTGACCCTTCTGGGGGCCTGAACCCAGAGCTCTGTCTGCTGGGACGCCAGCAACCCTGCTGCAGCCCTGCAGCCTGCCCAGAGCCCCTGTGTGTTCAGCCTGGGGCTCCTCACTGGAGGCCTCAGAGCTCCCCTCTCCTGTGGCCCCAGCCCAGCCTGGCTGCTGTCCGTGCCCTGGCCTGACCCCTGCAAGACACTTGTGAGAAGCTCTCAGCCTGGGCTTAGGGCCAGTGGCTGGGGACTCTGCCCTGAAGCAAGGCAGCCTGACCCCGGTGTCACTCCTGTCCCCAGAACTGGTGGGGAGGTTGGCCTTCCTCCCCTCCTGCTGCACTGCTGACCCCTGCTGGCCACCCTCGCACACCCTCCGCACACAGGCATTTCTCCACAAGGACCTGCTGCTTGAATGCTCCCAGCACAGGGGGCTCAGCACCTTGCACAGCCTGTTCCAGTGAGAGACACTTCTGCCTCTCTGAAAAGTTCTTTATCATTAGCTGAAGTGTGAATATTGGTACTTCTATCTGTTATTCTTAGTTATACTGTCTGTAGTCACATGTTTTCGTAATAACGATAACAACAACAGATACTGTCTGTGTGCCAGGCGCTGTCCACTATGTCATTTAATCCATTCAGCAGCTGCGAGGTTGGTGCCTGTGTCATTCCCATTATACAGGTGGGAACGTGAGGCCCAGAGAAAGTGTGTCATCTAAGGCCACCCAGCCAGGAAGTCAGGAAGCCACTGAACTTGGGATTGGAATCCAGGGCCCAGGCCTTGCCAGCTGTGCTGTGGACAGCACTGCCGTCCCACACCCACCATCTGCTTGTCCCTCTCTGGCTGGTTCTTATTTCCCCACCAGGCCCTGTGGCCCCACATGAACTCACTCTTCCTCCTCCAGACCTTGCAGCTGAATTGACTCTGCCTCCTGGAAGCCCTCCAGGGACAGCAAAGGGTGAGAAGTGAGCCACCTGCCCCCTCCCTCCTTATCCTCTGACAGGGAGGGGAAAGGAGGGAAGGGGATAATGGGGTCATATCTGCATGTGGTGTGAGTGGGTCTTCAGTGGAGAGGGGTCTGATCCTACTGCTCCCCTCCCCTCCAGACCTGAGGTCCTCACTCAGAGCCCAGCAGGGCCCCAGGAGTCTGCATTTGGCAGGCTGGTCTGGGCCTGGTCTCACACTGACCTTTGGCAAGATGGCCATGGCTGCAGCAGTGGGGGTGACATCTTCCTACAGTTTGTGCCCCAGCCCTGCCCAGCAGACACCAGGTTCTGTGGGGGTCTCAGTAGTGCTGAGAGGGCAGGGCTGGGGCACAGACTTCATTGCCCCTCAGAGGACAAGGAACAGGGAAGGGCGTGGAGGGGTTTCCTAGGCTCCAGCCTCCCTGGAGCACAAGGTCACATGCCGGGTGAGGAGTTGTGTGGGAGCATGAGGGGTGGGACTCCAGGCAGTTCTGGTTCCCAGAGGTCTGGAGTCCCCCTTCCTTTTGTGACCCTTGGCCACACTCCAGGGCTACAGGGCTCCAATCATGCTTAGGAACCCTCAGTCCTGGCTGCTACCCCAAACTCCTTCCATTTCTCAATTTAACTACGGAGACCAGGCAAACGGATCCCCAAGGAGAGGTACCACGTTCAGGAGGATTTGGATTCCTGTGGGTGAGAAACTCGGCCCAGCTTTCGTCAAAAGCTTGCATAGAATCACACCATCTTGGTGTGGGGCAAGACCTCAGTGCATGCATCCAGCTCTATCCGTCCATTCAGGGCTAGCATCCCTGCTGAGTGACCACGTAACTCTGCTTACATACCTCCAGTGACAGAAGCCTCACTGCCTCTTGCGGCAGCCCAAGGCCTTCCTCCTCCTGTAGAGCTGGGGTTTCTTTTCAGAGGCTTTCGCTCACAAAGCCCAGCCCTGCCCCCTTAGGCGTCCTCAGAACCAGCCTAACCCTCCCTCCTATAATGTTTAGGAGAAATGACCATCTTCCTGCTGAACCTTCTTCCCAACCAGAGCCGAGAGAGAGAGCCAGTAAGAACCCCCTTGGAGAACTGGGAGGTGCCCTTCAGAAGGGAGAGAGGTATCTAACTCCCAACCCTCAGCTGCTGCGAAAACTCCAAGCCCGGCCCTCTCAGCTTTGGTGGGAGAGTGGAGAGAAAGTTCTTGCAAAACTGACCTGTTTTCCCTGCACTTTGGAGGATCTCAGAGGCCCAGGCCAGACTTGCAGGGAGTTGTGTAAAGAGAGAGGGATGGCGGTGCCCTGGCCACGGGGAAGGAGAGACAGGGTGTGGAGGAGGCTGTGTCCCTGCCCAGCAGATCCTGGGCTTCAAACCCAGGTGCCCTGACTGCTGAGCCCCCACTGCCCTCCCCAGCCTGGATGCTACACCTTTATTGATGCAGCCGCAGACCAATCCTGCCCCTGCCAGCCCCTGCCAGCCACTGATGCCTATAGAACTGACCATCATCATTAAACCCCCAAGCCCACACCAACCCCAACCCCCTACCCCTCCCCACCTCAGGCCACCGACTGTGGTGGGCATTTCACTGTTTTCCTCCTGTGAGCCTCATTCCTCCCAATTCCTCAGCACATGGAGGCAGGACACAAATAAATAAATAAGGTGAAATAAACACGTTTGTCCCTGTTAAGTTTCATCTCGTTAGATCTACCCCATCGCTCTGGCCTGTCAGCTTCTCTTTAGATCCCAGCTCTGTCATCTGGCGTATTTGCCATCGTCCCCCCCAGCTGTGTGGCATCTGCAAATTTGATAAAGTACATGGAGCATGTTTGTCTCAGAGGAAACCCCTCCCCACACTGGCTGGCTGGAGCACAAGCGTGTGCGTGCGTGTCAGTGTGCCCACATGCGAGCATACACGCGCGCACACACGCGCGCACACAAGCACTTCCCTCTCTGGCCTAGGCTCCTCACTCCCGTCCAGTCACCTTCAAGATCCTGGTGGGGATTGTGGGCACCTGCTCCACACAGGGCCTGCACTGAGCAGCAGCACGCTGTGCACA